>NW_022681453.1:50223314-53175814 GCF_009764315.1 Trachypithecus francoisi
TGCTAATCTCTAGAAACACCCTTTTAGACCAACTTAAAAATAATGTTTTACCAGCTGTCTTAGCCCAGTTATGTTGACACATAAAATTAACCATTACATACAGTAAATAATAAGGTTAAGAAATAGCTTTCTTTACAAGTGTTTGAAATACAAGGTCAAACTCTAAACTTCAGCAGAAATAATACATTATTGCTAATAAGATGACAAGACAAAAAGTTGAACTGCCAAATGTATGCTACAAGACATAAGTGGTCATTGTTTTGTAAAGGAACTCACAGGGAAGCTTTCGTACAGGACTTGAATTGGCATGAAGGAAAAGGAGATGTGGGTAGATGCCACCAAGATAAGACGAGACCTACCTTCTGGCTTCATAAGTTGCAAAGCACCTGAGGAAGCCATCCCTCTGCCTGCAAATATGCCATCGTTCTACTAGCAGCTGAGAACCATAAATAAAGAACCATTTTCCTCTGAATATTACAGTGCTATGTCCAGCTCTAGACCCTTCTACTTGCAAATTACTACAGCTGAAGCCACTTAACTTTTGCATCTTGGTCAACCTCGGACCAGTCCTACTCCAGTCAACAACTCCCTGCCAGTAACCTGGTGGTTCAGTATAGATCATACCCACTCAGTATTCCTGTCCGGGTTTCCTGATTCTTAAGCTTGTGTTATAGTAACTGGACTTTAAAAAAAGTCCTTCTCATCAAGATTATTCCTAGTAACATTGTGACAGTACTAGATAGTTCTTTTGTTTCTTTGAGCAGAGATAATGTCGATTTAAAAAAGAATCAAGCTCCATCCGGACCTTAAAATTCAGGACTTGAGATTTAAATTCAATGTACCTCATCAAACATTCTTAATCTGCCATCAAATTAGTGATTATATATGTGTGTGTGTGTGTGTATATATATATGTATATATATATAATCTCGTATATAACAATATCTTCTTATGTATGAGTTACTGTTCTAAGAGTATGGCATAGACTATCTCATTTAATCTATAAAAAAGCCATATGAAATAGGCACTCTTATCAATATCCTCATTTTTTCTTAACAACCGTAGGTATTGAGGCATGCAGTCATTAAGTAATTTGCCAAGCAACTTAGCTTGCTATAATGGTAAGTGGCAGAACCAGAATTCAAATCCAAGCAATCCTACTTAAGAGGCCAGGCTCTCTGCCACCATGCTGTCTCAGTCTTTTATTTGGTTACTGAGGACTCTAATGAAACTACTTTCTTTGGTGTCTTTGATCCAGACAACCTCTAGTAGCAACCTAATTCTCAGTCTTCAGAACCCACTGCACGATTTTTCTGCTCCCTTCTGCCCTCTACTTCTGGTTCTTTTCTGAGTTCCTACTGTATTAGTAGTACAAAGTTGGAGTTTTTGTTTGTTTATTTTTACAATGGGCCTTTGTGATCTCAGCCAGGCTCTATCCCACCATGGACTGCAGCTTGCTTTGGAGGGATACCTTTTTCCCACCTATTATTGCATCAAATCAACCAAATTAGACCTTACGAAGCAACATACAGATTGTGTAAACTCTGTTTTCTGAACCCTTTCATTCAATAACGTGTCTTGACATTGCATGCATTCACAAGCCATCTTAATTGTAGCAGCCACTAATCAATCACCCAATGTATTTTGTGCAACGCTATATCAGTTGTGAGGTGCTTTCATGCTTGTGAGAAACATTCAAGAAGAGGAAACAAAAATAATAATGCATTGCCGGTCTGCAATGCCAGTCTGTTTATTTTAAACTTCTTCTTAATTATGCCATTGAGATAACAGAGGCATTCAAAAAATGTAAAAATTTGATCACATTCAAATGGGTTAATGACATTAGGGAAAGTTTCAGTAAGGATATGGCATTACTGGTTTTACTTAGTATTACTGGTTTTCAAACGTCTAAGAATCTGATTTATGGATATAGACCTCCTTGCTTGTCTTAGCCACAATTCCCATTCTCTACTGCCAAACATTTCACACATGTTAGTCTGGGAGTTGAATGATATTCAGAGCACTCTTTATGCCAGTGGAATCACTGACATCAAGCGTGAGGTAATTACCCTAGGGAAAGTGCTAGACAATAGTTTATTATCCCAAGTTGCTCCAATGCAGATATCCTATATCACCATTTATTTGGACTTTGTGTGGAAATAGAATGGACTTTAGAAATACGCAAGTTACAATTAGAAGACATGTTTCTTAGGAAGAAATAAAAAGTTAAGTTGGGATTTTCTTTTATTGCAATGATTTTTAATAGCACTTTCACTATTATTGATAAATCGATTAGTGAATCAATAATAATGTAAAATAATCAACAATGAAGTCTCATAAAGGCCATTCTATTTTCATATAAAGTCCAAATAAATGGTGATATGGGATATTTTTATTAAAGCAACTTGGGATAATAAACTATTGTTTAGCAAATTCCGTGGGGTAGTTACCTCAATCTTGATGAAGCCTCATTATTGATTAGTTTACATTATAATTGATTAGTGCATACTGATTTAATAATTTGTTTCTACTTATTAGCATATAAGGTTAAAAAGCATCTAAGTTATTCTTAACTGTCCCCAGAGCCCCCAAAGTAAGCATAGAACACAATATGTGTACAATATACATTTGTTGATTAAAAGCATAAATACTCTATTACATCTTAAGAATTTGTTAAAAGAGTAGATTTCATGTTAAGTGTTCTTGCCAAAAATAAGAAATATAAATATATAGTAAATGTGTTTGGTTTCAATGGAAATTTATCTCTGCATGTTTAATTCTTTAGAATAGTAAATATTTTAAATATTTACTTTGCAAACTGCAAAAATATTTATTATATTTTCTAAGATATACAGATCATTGCCTAAAAGGGTCTTTCTCAGTTTAATGCTCATTGCCCCTCAAAGAAAATAAACAAAAGTCTGAATATAAAGAACACATTGAAGCAATAAGTTAGTGTATCTGGCTGTCAGGTTTATTATCAGCTACCAAGAATAACATAAGAAAAAAAAATACACTAAGAAATGTGTGACTGGTGGTTGAAAGAAAACAGAAACTATAACCAAGACTTTATTCTTTCCTAATCTACACGAAAGTCTATGCAGTGTAGGCTCTGGCTTCATTACAGAATGCCTTAATTCACAAAGTCTGACACAATTCGTCATCTTCTTTCAAATAAAATGCCTTTTTATTCTGTGCCTTGCCAAAGCTTCGTGGGGGCTGAGCAGAAAAGGGTGAAGCTGGAGAGCTCTGATTACCCAGAAAACTATGTTGTCACCCATGCTTGTCTCCTGTGCACACAGTCTCTGCCACTGCTCCTGTGCTCTGGTTTTCAGTGGGAAAGATAATGTCACCTTGTTAGTCGTGGTGTTGTTGCTTATGACAAGTGCCTCCCCCAGCAGTCTACCAATACCTGAATTCTTTTACATTCAGATGTTTAAACATCTGGGGGAAAAATTATAATAGAAATTGCTGCTTATTTGTTAAATGTGATTTTCTTCCCATAAATTGATACTTTGCCAGTAACCATCATTTTCTGCCACTCCTGTGACAGGTAAGGAACATGGACTCTGAGGTTCAGATGGCCTCTGGTTCAAATCCTGACTCCACCATGTATTTGTCATGTGCTCCTAAGATAGTGACTTAATCTCCACCTGCCTTGATTTCTTCATGTGCATACTGTGAACAATAATATCTGATTCACAGAACTTCTATAAGAAATAAATCAGATACTACCTCTAAAAAGTTCAGAATAATGCCTAACATATTGTCTTTAGTTTTTAGTAAATAATTGTTGGGTAGTTTTCTTTTTATTAATATCAGATAAAATTTATGCAGAATACCACATACATGATATAAAGAGGTGCTTTAGTGTTCTTGAGAACTAAATCCCCATCCTACCTTTAATTTTAATGATGATATATATAGCCTTTGATGTGCGATGTGGAAAGTTTTTCTATGGGGTAGAAGAAATGAGAAAGGAGTAAGGGATTTGGCTATTACAAGTAAGTGAAAAGTATAATGAGTTTTAGATTTGAATAGCATTTTAATGAAATTTTTGCCATGATGACTTCCAAATAACATTAGATGTACAAACAGTATTTATTAATTGATTCATGTTTTGTTTTCAACCACAAAATATTTATAAAGGCTGGAATGCAACAGTTGTTTTCATTCCCAAGTATGTCTGTATTATTTTATTTTATTTTATTTCATTTTATTTTATTTTATTTTTGAGATGGAGGCTCACTCTGCTGCAAAGGTTGGAGCACAATGACTTGATCTCGGCTCACTTAAACCTCCACCTCCCAGGTTCAAGCAATTCTCCTGCCTCAGCCTCCTGAGTAGCTGGGACTACAGGAATGTGCCACCACACCTAGCTAATTTTTGTATTTCTAGTAGAGATGGGGTTTCATCATGTCGGCCAGGCTAGTCTCGAACTCCTGACCTCAAGTGATCCTCCCACCTTGGCCTCCCAAAGTGCTGGGATTATAGGTGTGAGCCACTGCACCCAGCCTGTATTTTTTATTAAAAAAAAAAATTAATGCAGGGCTTTAAAATTATTATAGAGCATTTTCTCCAGTACAGAGACTATAATACACCCACCAATGCATATACTAAATAGAATCCCTGTTTTTTTTTTTTTTGCCATCAAGTCTTTATTTATTAAGTCCTCTTCATTTGTAAAGTCTCCAAAGACTTATTTATCCCAATAAATACAACATTTTTCTAGTAATACAGACAAATATAATTAGATAGAAAAAAACTAAAGAGATTTCTAACATAGCTAAGATATCTATCCCTTCTGGGAGACTCTCAGTTAATAAGGAATTGAAACTTCGATGTTTTCACACTGCATTTTACTGAAGTGTCTGCAGACATCTCTGCAAAGAAAAGCTTTTCTTTGCATCAGTGGTTCTTGCCTTTATTTTTATGTCTTAGTTTTGTTATTGGCATTAGTTGAGTTAGCATCTGGAAAATCAGAATAACTAAAGAATGAGTGAAAATGGGTCTTATGTTGTAGAAAGACCATTATACTTGGAGTCAGAAAGTCTAGATTCTTGTCTTGACACCCCAATGATACCAGTTAATGCTTATTGAGTACACACCAGGGGCCAGGTAAGCCCTATTTATTCATAATCTCATTTAACTAAAGTAGTTCAACTCTAAAGTGATTCTCAGGCAAAATGACTATGGCTAGCCTTGTGCCAATGGATGAGCAGCCTAATTGCTCTGACTTTGTTTATAAAATAAAATCAGATAAAACAATGTCAAATGGTTATTTTAATAATTGAGATCATGTATATTAAACTTCTTTAAAATCTCAGTAATAATTGTTAGCATTTAGGTATTTATTTTGTCCAAGACACAATGTTATTCTTCTTCTTCTCACTTCATCCTCCCCCAAACCCAATGAGGTAATTATTAAAATACTATCATTTAGCAGATGTGGAAGCAGATTCAAAAAAGGGTAACTGAGACTCATATCTGACTGACTTGATCTCAAATTCTTATGTACTATTCTATCTTAAAGCTGACAATGCTCCAGCAAGGTTAGTTGTATATACAGCTAATTCTTTGAGAATGCGTCTTACATATTTAGTGAGGTTTCAAGATTTGGGAAAAAAGTTTTAAGAAACTATCTCCTTAAACATTTTATGCACCTGGTATGTGTCAGGCACTCTGTCTTATGGTTCTAAAAATGCCCCAACATCCCCTCAATCTGACAACAAAGAGGCCTTCAGATTTTAAAAAAAAATGTAGTCAGCTAAGTAATTATATACAAATATATACTTGTATACAAGTATATACTCATACAAAAGTATTAATATGCTTATATATATTATATTATCTGTAGTCTATATTCGATCATTAGCTTTAGTTATTGGTGTATCTATATGTGTATATACACATATATACATCCCGTGTATATACATCCTGTATATACATTCTGTGTATATATACATATATATATTCTATATATGCACACACATATATACACATTATATACATATACACACACATACACATACACATTCTGTGTTTCTGTATAGCAAATTACCCCAAAATTTTGTGGCTTAAATCAACATTTTTATTATCTCACAATCTCTTTGCATCAGGAGTCCAGGCACAGTTTAACTGGATTCTGTGGCTCAAAGTCTCTCACAAGGCCACAATCAAGATATCAAGTGTGGCTGGGGTCCTCTTTAACCTCCTCCGAAATGGATCTGCTGCTAGGCTCACACACATGGCTGTTGGCAGGATTCAGTTTATTGCAGGCTGTTGGCTCTAAGTTCCTTACTATGTGGGCTTTTCATGGGGTAGTACACAGTAAGGCAGCTGGATTCTATAAAAGTGAGCAAATGAGAGAGGAAGAGAGGTTGTAATTTACTTTCAGATGTAGCCTCCTGTCACTTTTGCTGCATTCTGTTTATGAGAAGTGAGTCACTGGGGCCAGCCCACACCCAAGCATCCGCGTGAATACCTGACTTTGGGGATCACTAGGGACCATCTTATAAAACAGCCCACACAAAGAGCAACTCATCTTTTGTGGTTGTTGGAGTTGTTGGGAAAGAGGTAGAAGAGGACTTTAGTTGAAGGTGAGTGTTGAGAATTGCTAGCACATTCTCAGCCTAGAACATCTAGTAAAGATTCAGTAAAGAATCTGTCCCCAAAATAAATTAAATCCTGAGTGCCTATTCAGGTTGGCAACATCCTATCCCATTATCTTTTCAAATGACTCTCAAGCATTGTATCTGGAATTCTGAGGAGTGTGACAAGAGTTCTGAGCAGCAGCGTAGTATGGACAGATCTGTACTTTGTCATCACTCTAGTTGCTCAAAAAAACTTCCAAAGCTGGAAAGAAAGAAAGCATCTTTAATGCTTTATTTGTACAATGTAAATATTTGTAAAACGAATGGGTGAATTTTATGGAAGAAAGAAAGACTAAGATGAAAGGACAAAGAACAAAATATCAAATTCACAAACTGTCTTCACACTTCAATATCTCAAAGATTGAAACCTCAGTGTAAGTTTGTTGAATGACGAATCATAAACAAAATATAAAATATATGCTCACATAACATCATATATCTCTACAGTGATTGCTGAAGTAGAATTAAGTGCTGCAATGAAAACTTTGGGGGTATAACAAGGAAATATGAATTAGTGGAAGTCAGAATAGTATGAAGGAGTAAAGAAATGTACAGATAAACTCATATACTATAAGAAAAAAATGTGATACTGAATGGATTTAGGGTTAAGTTATTTGTATTTATAATTTAGCAACAGTGTCTTGGTCCATTTTCTGTTACTTATAACAGAATGCCTGAAACTTGGTAATTTATTTTTAAAAGGAATTTATTTTTTGCAGTGATGGAGGCTGAGAAGTCCAGGGTTGAGAGGCTGCATCATGTGAGACAGAGCCTTCTTGCTGGTGGGGATCTCTGCATAGTCCCAAGGCAGCACAGGGCATCGCATGCAAGGGGACTAAGAGTGCTAGCTCAGGTCTCTCTTCCTTTTCTAACAAAGCCACCAGTTCCCCTTCCATGACAGCCCATTAATTCATTAATTCATGAATTCGTAAATAAATTAATCCATCCAAAAAGGGAGAGCTTTCATGACCCACTCACCCCCACCTCTCAATATGGCAATACTGGAGATTAAATTTCAACATGAGTGTTGCAGGGGACAAATATTCAAATTATAGCACTTAGTAAAAAAGAGAAAAAAATTGAATTCAGAATTTTGTGAACACTGAACACATAGCAAAAACCTACTGAAAGAAAATAGCCAAAGCTTACTAGAAATAAATTTCTTGTAACTTCTGTTTTTGTAGCTGAATTCCTCGCCCTTCCCCTCTATCTACCTATTCATCTTCATGAACGTTAGAAGAAAATTTGAGTTGCAGAAATAGTTGAGAGAAAGAGCTAGAGTGAGAATGCGAGAGAGTAAGGGAGGGGCGGGAGCATTAGTCCCTGCTGCATTCTTGTTCCCTTTCCCTGTTGTTGCTTCCTTGGCTAATTTCTCCACCCTCACAGCCTAACTAGTGTTCAGCTATGCAGAAATCTGTCACACCCTTACTAAGCTGAGGGTTATGCCACTCCCAGGAGAAGCTGTGGGTAGAGAGAAGAACAAGAAGGACAGTGTGGCAGGCTGTGTTTGGGAATAGAGAGCCAGGGGAAATGTTCTTATGTCACTATAGACTCCATATCTGCTGATTACTATGTTGTTGCAAACAATCAATTCCTTTAATTCTTCATCCTTTAAGTAGTGGTTTTACAAATGCAGCACTCTTTTTTTTTTGCAAACCACAATTAGTTTTCAAGCAATTTATTGGGCTTCCAGACAATGAAGAGTTTACCATTCAATACTAGAACAAAGTAAAGGTAGTACATGTTGAGATAGCATTTACAACGTTCAAATAAAGTGCCAGATAATGTGTACAGTTCTTTGCCTTCATGCAAAGAAGCTTTCCTCTCATCTCTACCAGGGAATGCTCAAACAGCATGGTAAGATATTGATTCAAGATTTAAACAATATTGTCTCTGTCATGCTGAGTCTGGTGGCAGAGGGCTTGAGTAAAGGGTGCCATATGTGATGTTTTGTGTACATTTGTGCCAAGAAGGGAGACTTAAACATAGATTTCAAAAATGATTTTATTTGCCTGATTAGTCAGCTACAACTATACATTCAAATAAATATAGGCTATCAAGTATGATGCAAGAAGGAGAATATTTTGTTTGGTAATACACAGGGTAAAGATTACTGGGAAGGTGGTATCCAAAACCAAGGCTTAGAACTTCAGACGATTTTATATTCATCGTTTCTGAAGGAAATCCTGTATAACACGTTCTACATGATATGTAATATATTTCATTTAGGATGTTTCTGAAAAGCTTGGGGAAAACCAAATATATTCTTTTACATAATGAGAAATAATGCAGATGTTGACACTACTTCTTTGCTGTTCATGGGGATGCATTCTTTTTTACATAGATTTGGTCCTCAGGCTGGCCCCATGTTGGGGTTGTAAGATGGCTATAATAATTAAAGACATCACATCTAAATATGACAAAGCTCATAGGAATAGAGTCCAATTCTTACTTGTAATTATCTATTATTGAAAAAACCTTCCCAGAAACTCCCAGCAAGCTTTCATTCACATCTCATTGGATGGAAATGTATCACATGCCCAAGCAAAACAAATCAGTGGCCAAGGACCACCATGATCATCTTAGTCAGGTAGGACGTATGCTCGAATCTGGGGATAGTTATCCTCAAGGGAACAAGGGCATGCGGAAGATGGTGGATACCACCTTCCACAAATTAAGGTTACCATCTTTTGCAAGTCAAGGTTAAAAAAGGAATGTTGGGGGTAGAACTAGTTGTTGGATATACATCTAGCAGTGTCTACTATGAAAGCAGTCTTAAAAAAAAAAAAAAAGAATTCCATACTTTGGGAGGCTGAGGCTGGTGGATTACGAGGTCAGGAGATCAAGACCATCCTGGCCAACATGGTGAAACCCCATCTCTACTAAAAATACAAAAATTAGCTGGGTGTGGTGGCGTGTGCCTGTAATCCCAGCTACTCGGGAGGCTGAGGCAGGAGAATCACTTGGACTTGGAAGCTGGAGACCACATTGAGCCAAGATTGTGCACTGTACTCCAGCCTGAGCAATGGAGCAAGACTCCGTCTCAAAAAAAAAAAAAAGAAAGAAAGAAAGAAAGAAAAAAAATAAGAATTCCAAAGTCAAGTACATTTAGAACATTTTGGGTTTAATTTTGTTTCAAAATTTCTTTGCTATGGAAACTTTAGGGTACTTTTTTGATGCTAATGAGCATTATAAATCTACAAGTTGGGGTATAACAGGCTGCATTTCCCTTTCTGTTCTACATTTTTGTTTTTTTTTGTTTTTTTGTTTTTTTGTTTTTTTTTGAGACGGAGTCTCGCTCTGTCGCCCAGGCTGGAGTGCAGTGGCCGGATCTCAGCTCACTGCAACCTCCGCCGCCCAGGTTTACGCCATTCTCCTGCCTCAGCCTCCCAAGTAGCTGGGACTACAGGCGCCCGCCATCGCGCCCGGCTAATTTTTTTTTTTTTTTTTTTTTTGTATTTTTAGTAGAGACGAGGTTTCACCGTGTTCACCAGGATGGTCTCGATCTCCTGACCTCGTGATCCGCCCGCCTCGGCCTCCCAAAGTGCTGGGATTACAGGCATGAGCCACTGCGCCCGGCCAATTTTTTTTTTTTTTTTTTTTTTTTGAGACGGAGTCTCGCCTGTTCTACATTTTTGTTGTTTCTACTGTTTTATCCTTATGTTATAAACTCATATGTAAATTTACTATATTATAAACTCATATAATGTGAGCATTCCACAACTTACGAAATAGCACTAAAGAGCTGTAGCGTGCAGGTGGTATTCATTTTGGTCTCCCAACATCCTTTTTTGTCTATGAAAAATTATCCAATTTATAAAGTTTTGTGACAATTAAGTTTCAGTTACGGTAATAAGAGTTGAGAATGCTGCATACCTGCTTTCTCAGCCTGGCTTGCAGCTAGATTGCAGAGAGTTTTGACATGAGATGTGGAAAGCCAAAAAGAAAATAAGAAGATATCTCTCCTTCCCTCCTTTCTCCTCCACCTCCTACCCACTATTCTTCCTCCTTCACCTAATACCCGCCACTCTTCCTCCTCCACCTCCTGTCCTTTCTCCTTCTTTTCCTGACCCTCCCATCAGCTATTTTTGTAGTAACAGCAATTTTCTCAGCAAATATGATCTGGTATAAAATCTAGGGTGATTTTTCCAGCTGTTTATTGTATGCATAGTTGTCTAGCCCTCCTAATATTTCTGTGAGCTAGCCAATGTCTTTTTAATAAGTTTCTGTTATCATTATTTCAGGGTGAGCCAGCTTCTGTTGATTGCAACTAAGAAGCAGGACTGTTATAAGGTATTAAAGCAGAGAATAGGACCAGTAAACAAAAAAAAGCACTTTAAATAGGAATAAAATATATTAATAAATGTGACCACATGGAGATTAGTGACCATAGAAGGTAATGATTCATTCCAAATAATTAGGCTAACGGGGAATTCAGAGTCATTCTGAATTGTCAAGGAAACATTTATATGTATGAAGAGTTTTGTTCCAAAGGAGTTCATAATTTCAGTAAGTTTATATTTTATCATGAATAGCTTAATAACTAAACATCACCATTGAATAGCAGAATGACAGGGGAGAAATATTTTCAATCAAAATGTTGAGAACCACTGCTAATGATAGATGAATTCAAACTAAGCCAAAGAAAACTCTAAAATGATTGTATACGTCACTGGGAAAATAAGATTTGATTGATAAAAATCTGTTTAGAGGACACAGGGAGCGAATCATGAGGTCAGGAGATGGAGACCATTCTGGCTAACACGGTGAAACTCTGTCTCTACTAAAAATACAAAAATTAGCCAGGCATGGTAGCAGGCGTCTGTTATCCCAGCTACTTGGGAGGCTGAGGCAGGAGAATCGCTTGAACCTGGAAGGCAGAGGTTGCAGTGAGCCAAAATCGTGCCACTGCACTCCAGGCTAGGTGTCTGAGAAAGACTCTGCCTCACAAAAAAAAAAAAAAAAAAAAAAAAGAAATGAATAAATTTTATAAATCAAATATTGAAGTGTTTAAATTTGAAGAACATACTTAGGAATTTCAGAATTATATTTAAGTCTCCAGTGCAATTATTTTCAGATTTTTTTTCCCCAAGAGATTCATATAATTTAACCATGCTATCGCACTTTGCAAGTTAAGAACTGTTCTTCTCTTTATAGAAAGCATTATTAGCTACCATCACACATGCTTAAATTAAACTCAAGAATTTTTATTTATTTTTAAGACCAAAAAAAAAAAAAATTGGAGAGAACTAAAAAAGAAAAGAAAAATGTGTTCACAGCCTCAGTATTTTATCTTCTAGCTAAAAATTCACCATACATGAGACTATACATCAGAATTTTTTTAAAAATCTAACAAGTTTGAAGAAAATGGGAAATCATTCTTAGCATAGAGCCTAATCGATCATGTCTTGGTTAATTTCTAATGGTGAAATAGCACTAAATCAACTATACAGTAGTCTGTTTCTTTTTACTAAGATTGACCTTATAAAAACAAAATTATATTTTTCTAAGCACTTTTCATTAGACAAAAATGAATTTCTTCTACAGTTCCTCATTAGGCAAAAATGAAAAATGTTCGTATAAAACATGGACTTGTGTGTGACTATCCAACCAAATAAAATTATTACTGGCAGGCAGGAAATAATGACTTTGAGATAATAGCTGTACTGAATCAGATGACTTATGCAAATCTTTTATCATTGTATCAAAATCTTTTACCATTTGAGTCTTGTTCTGATTCTTTTGCCTTTCCAGTTTACATTAAAAAGAGCTCATTTCTCATAGGTCAGATTCTGTTTTTATTTACAAAGGCTGAAGTCCTAATTTAATTGATTACTTGGAAATATATATCAAGAAATTATGTTGCAATATCAGATTTTGACATTAAATAAATTTCAGAGTCTCTTTCGTGTCTTATTCATTTTCTATAAACATTTGTATATGTTTTTTTGAGACAGAGTCTCCCTCCGTTGCCCAGGCTGGAGTGCAGTGGCACAATCTTGGCTCACTGCAAGCTCCGCCTGCCAGGTTCACGCCATTCTCCTGCCTCAGCCTCCGGAGTAGCTGGGACTACAGGCGCCTGCCACCATGCCCGGCTAATTTTTTGTATTTTTTAGTAGAGATGGGGTTTCACCATGTTAGCCAG
Organism: Trachypithecus francoisi; assembly: GCF_009764315.1. Taxonomy (NCBI): domain Eukaryota; kingdom Metazoa; phylum Chordata; class Mammalia; order Primates; family Cercopithecidae; genus Trachypithecus; species Trachypithecus francoisi. Next base: position 50,236,113 of record NW_022681453.1, read on the forward strand.
GATGGTCTCGATCTCCTGACCTCGAGATCTGCCCGCCTCGGCCTCCCAAAGTGCTGGGATTACAAGCATGAGCAACCACATATGGCCAACATTTATAGATTTTTAAACACTGATTTCTCTAACATGTATGTACACATCTCAGCAGAAGTAATTGCTTCCCCTTCCAGTACATTTCTTGTGTCATTATTTAGTTTTTACTTTTTATTATTCTTCTCTCTATATTCCAAAGTTCCCCTACATCTCCATTTTTCATTTATAATTTCAAACTCCTGATAACAAATCATTAGCTACTAATGCCACCTGCTTCCTGGCACATATAAATATGTTCAATAAATATTTGTTAGGTGAATAACTAAATAAGTAATAAAATAACATACCCTACTTCTTTATGTTTTATTTTGCATTCCGAAGAAATACTTCTAGCAATAGAAATACTCTCTTGAGCTACTTTTCTTCCCACATTCAATCTTGCTTTTATATGGTAAACTGTTTAAGGACTTCTAATTATGAATATTAAGATGAAGTTCTAGCCAGAGCAATCAGGCAAGAGAAAGAAATAAAAGGCAACAAAATAGGAAAAGAAAATGTCAAAATATCTCTATTCACAGATGACATAATTCTATAGCTAGAAAACCTTAAAGATTCTGCCAAAAGCCTCCTGGAAATGATAAACAACTTCAGTAAAGTTTGAGGATACAAAGTCAATATACAAAAAACAGTAGCATTTGTATACACCAATAATGTTCATGTTGAGAGCAAAATCATGAAATCGCGAACACAATGCCATTTGCAAAACAACAACAACAAAACAATACCAAGGAACACTTTTTTTTTTTTTTTTTTTTTTTTGAGATAGAATCTTGCTCTCTCACCCAGGCTGGAGTGCAGTGGCACGATCTCGGTTCACTCCAACCTCTGCCTCCTGGGTTCAAGCGATTCTCCTGCCTCAGCCTCCTGTGTAGTGAGATTACAGGCACCTGCCACCACACTCGGCTAATGTTTATATTTTTAGTAGAGACAGGGTTTCACCATGTTGGCCAGGCTGGTCTCAAACTCCTGACCTCAGGTGACCTGCCTGTCTCAGTATCTCAAAGTGCTGGGATTACAAGTGTGAGCCATCGTGCCCAGCATCCAAGGAACACATTTAACCAAGGAGTTTAAAGTTCTCTACAAGGATGCTTATGAAACATTGCTGAAAGAAATCACAGATTACATAAACAAATGTAATAACATTCCATGCTCGTGTATTGAAAGAACCGATATAAAAATGGCCATAGTGCCCAAAGAAATCTACATATTCAATGCTATTCTTATCAATCTACCAACATAATTTTTCACAGTTAGAAAAAAACTATTTTAAAATTGATATTTTACCAAAAAGGAGCTCAAAAATAGCCAAAGCAATCCTAAGCAAAAAGAATGAAGTCAGAGGCATCACATTGCCTGACTTCAAACAATACTATAAGGCTACAGTAATCAAACAGCATGGCACAAAAATAGACACATAGACTAATGGAATAGAATAGAGAACCTAGAAATAAAGTGGCACACCTATAGCCATCTGATCTTTGACAAGTTAACACAAATAAGCAATGGGGAAAGGAATCCCTATTCAATAAATGCAAATGGGATAGCTGGCTAGTCATATATAGAAGAATGAACCTGGATGCTTATGCCTTTCAGCATGCACAAAAACTAACTCAAGATAGATTAAAGATTTAAGTGTAAGACCTCAAACTATAAAAATTCTGGAAGAAAACCTAGGAAACAGCACCCTGAGCATCGGCCTTGAAAAAGAATTTCTGAATAAGTCCTCAAGAGCAATTGCAACAAAAACCAAAATTGACAAGTGGGACCTAATTAAAGAGCTTCTGCACAGCGAAAGAAAAGATCAACAGAGTAAACAGACAAGCTACAGAATGGGAGAAAACGTCCATAAACTATGACTCCAATAAAGATGTAATATCTAGAATCTATAAAGAACTTAAGAAGCAAAAAACAAATAACTCCATTAAAAAATAGGCAAAGGATATGAACAGACACTTTGGCAAAGAAAACCTATAAGTGGCCTATAAACATATGAAAAATGCTCGTTAGCACTAATCATCAGAGAAATGCAAATCAAAACCACAATGAGATACCCTCTTACACTAGTCAGAATGGTTATCATTAAAAAGTGAAAAAAACAACAGATGCTGGCAAGACTATGGAGAAAAGAGAACACTTATACACTGTTGGTAGGGATATAAATTAGTTCAGCAACTGTGGAAAGCAGTTTGGAGATTTATCAAAGAACTTAAAATATGTGTTTCTGTCCCCTCTTATTTCCTTGAGTAGTGGTTTGTCATTTTCCTTGAAGAAGTCCTTCATTTCCCTTGTTAATGTATTCCTAGGTATTTTATTCTCTTTGTAGCAGTTGTGAATGGGAGTTCATTCATGGTTTGGCTCTCTGCTTGTCTATTGTTGGTATATAGGAATGTTTGTGATTTCTGCACATTGATTTTATATCCTGAGACTTCACTGAAGTTGCTTATTATCATGGGTAGGAAGAATAAATATCATGACAGGGGCCATACTGCTCAAAGTAATTTATAGATTCAATGCTATTCCCACCAAACTACCATTGACATTCTTCACGGAACTAGAAAAAACTAATTTAAATTTCATGTGGAACCAGAAAAGAGTCCATATGGCCAAGACAATCCCAAGCAAAAAGAACAAAGCTCGAGTCATCATGCTACCTGCCTTCAAACTATACTACAAGGCTACAATAACCAAAACAGCATGGTACTGGTACCTAAACAGGCATATAGATCAATGGAACAGAACAGAGACCTCAGAAATACCACCACACATCTATGATCATCTGATCTTTGACAGAATGGACAAAATAAGCAATAGGAAAAGGATTGTCTATTTAATAAATGGTGCTGGGAAAATTGGTTAGCTATATGCAGAAAACTGAAACTGGGCGTATTCCTTACACCTTATATGAAAGTTAACTCAAGATGGATTAAAGACTTAAATGTAAAACCCAAAACCATAAAAACCCTAGAGGAAAACCTAGGCAATACCATTCAGGACATAGGCATGGGCAAAGACTTCATGACAAAAACACCAAAAGCAATTGCAACAAAAGCCCAAATTGACAAATGGGATGTAATTAAACTAAAGAGTTTCTGCACAGCAGAAAAAACAAAAACTATCATTAGACTGAACAGGCAACCTACAGAATGGGAGAAAATTTTTGTAATCTACCCATCTGACAAAGGTCTAATATTCAGAATTTACAAGGAACTTAAACAAATTTACAAGAAAAAAACAAACAGCGACATCAAAAAGTGGGAAAATGATGTGTACAGACACTTCTCAAAAGCAGACATTTATGTAGCCAACAAATATGAAAAAAAGCTCAAAATCACTGATCATTAGAGAAATGCAAATCAAAACCACAATGAGATACCATCTCATGCCAGTCAGAATGGCGATTATTAAAAAGTCAAGAAACAATAGATGCTGGTGATGCTGTGAGGGAATAGGAACATTTTCCCACTGTTGGTGGGAATGTAAATTAGTTTGGTCATTGTGCAAGACAGTGTAACAGTTCCTCAAGAATCTAGAACCAGAAATACAATTTGACTCAGCAATCCCATTACTGGGTATATACCCAAAGGCGAATAAATCATTCTACTATAAAGACACACACACACACTTGTATTTATTGCAGTACTATTTACAGTAGCTAAGACATGGAACCAACCTAAATGCCCATTGATGATAGACTGGATAAAGAAAATGTGGTACATATACACCATGGAATACTTTGCATACATAAAAACGAATGAGATTATGTCCTTTGCAGGGACATGGATAAAGCTGGAAGGCATCATCCTCAGCAAATTAACACAGGAACAGAAAACCAAACACTGCATGTTCTCACTCATAAGTGGGAACTGAACAATGAGATCACATAAACACAGGGAGGGGAACAACATATACCAGGGGCCAGCCAGAGGGTGAGGGGTGAGGAGAGGAATAGCATTACTACGAATAACTAATGCATGTGGAGCTTAAAACCAAATGACAGGTTGATAGGTGCAGCAAACCACCATGCCACACATATAGCTATGTAACAAACCTACGCATTCCATACTTGTATCCCGGAACTTAAAGTAAAATTAAAAAAAAAAAAAGGAAATAAAGAATGGAAAATAAAACTACCATTTGACCCAGCAATCCCATTACTGGGTATATATACCTGAAAGAAAATACATCATTCTAACAAAAAGACACATGCACTTGCTTGTTCATCATTGCATTATCCACAGTAGCAAAGATATGGAATCAACTTAGGTGCCCATCCATGGTGGATTGGAATAAGTAAATGTGGTATATACATACATTGGAATACTACACAGCCATGAAAAGGAACAAAATCTTGTCTTTTGCAGCAACATTGACACAGCTGGAGGCCATTATCCTAAATAAATTAACACAGGAATATAAAACCAAATACCATATTCTCACTTATAAGTGGGAGCTAAACATTGGGTACTCATGGACTTAAAGATGGGAACAATAGCCACTAGGGATGAATAGTATGAGGTGGTATGGAGGGGAGCAATAGTTAGTTTTTTTAGGATTAAAACTAGAAATACTAATTGGTTTTTGGAGGGTTTTAATCCTAAAAAACTATTGGATACTATGCTCACTACCTGGGTGATGGGATTATTTGTATCGTAAACCTCAGTATCATGCAATATACTCATCTACTAAACCTGTACATGTACTCTCTGAATCTAAAATAAAAGTTGAAAATATTTTTAAAAAGAATATTAAAGTATATTGTTCATTTGATCTTAGCATCATATATCAAGTTCCATTTTGCTTCTCATGTGTGGATACAAGGGAGCAGCATTTAAACTTTTATTGCAATCTTTTGTCTTTTGAGTCTAGGATACTGTGGAAAATTTGATTATTGCTTCCACTTTCTCTCCTTCCCCCTCACTGATGTACTTGGCCATCTAACTTTCTAGTCCCTACAAAAGGCAGAGCATACTTTCCTGTCCCATGTTTTTCATGTGGCCGTATGGCTTGCTTTAGCCAATGGGATGTTAGTCATCATTCTGCAAATAGATGTTTAAAATATGCTTGTATATTTGGACATGCATTCTTTATTTCCTTCATTGCCATGAGAAAGTTATGCCCAGATGACTCACCAACCTGGAGAAGGGACAAGAGACCTCTGGAGCTTAGCCTTTATAGCTGATTGCTTTGTGAATTCCAGCCATCCCAGCCTCCAGTCTGCAGCAGAAACATCTCATCCAAAACTGCATTTGTGTGAGCAAGAAATAAATGTAGACAGTTATATGCCAAGGAGATTTCGTAGTTGCTTGTTATGTAATAACAATGACTAATAGAGAAATGATTGAAGAGTACTGAATCACAACATTACTAGCTCGACCTGCTCCCCAGAAAATTGCCAATAAAGATAATAATAACAAGAACTCCCTCTTATTAGTGCCTATCAAATGCCAGCAATAACTAGATGCTTTGTACATTGTAATCTCATTTTATCCTAGGAAGGCAACAACTCTGTGAAGCTGGCGATATTATCCCTATTTCATTCCCAGAAATTAAGATTCAGAAATGGCCTATAGATTTTCAGAGGTCACAAATTTAACAAGTATCTATTCCAAGCGTACAAGCCAAAGACTTTAAAATTCCTACCTGTTAGCTAGTGCCAACGTGACAAAATTTGCCTTTACTGTTCTTCAGCTTATCTTTTCATCATTCCATTCCCACGTTTCCACTCCCATTCCCCAGCCCATGTAATTCCTATTGAGTGCTGTAACTTTATTCTATTTAATGCTAAGTTGTAAGGACTCACGGTATCCTAATTTTGGTAATAGAGATTAGACAGGCATAGGTGGGGTGAAAAAATACGTTCATATGTTTGTAGAATGCTCATAGCAAAAAACAAAATGAGGTTATCTTAACTATGTCAAAAGTTTTAGTGAATCCAAATAATGTGCACAAAAAAATTAAAATAAAAGCAAGAGTTGCATAAGAAAAAATATTTTGGAAGAATTGGGATGTCTATCCCGCCCCCCCCCCCAAATTATACAGTTATCATATTCCCTGATTGTAGATCAGGAATGGTAGTCAAAGGGATTGTTTAAAAATGCAAATCTGATTATGTCACTTACATTTTAATAGGTAGAGACAGTCAGTAATTGCTATGGCCTGAATGTCTGTGTCCTAAAATTCATATATTGAAACCTAATTATCAAAGTGATGGTATTATCATGTAGGCCTCTGGGAAATGATTTGATTTTGAAAATGGAGCCTGAATGAATGGAATTAGTGTCCTTATAAAATAGACACAAGGAAGCTCATCGGCTCTTTCTACTATGTAAGCATACAAAAAGAAGGTACCAATTATGAACCAGAATGTGGGCCCCCATGAGATGCTGAATCTGTTCATACCTTGATTTTAGATCTTCTAGCCTGTGAAAACGTGAGAAATAAATTTTTTAAACCACGTAGTCTATGGCATTTGTTACAGCAGCATATATAGATTAAGGCAGTAATTTTACAAATTGATAGGTTTTAGAAAGAGATACAGGTTTTGAGGAAACTTGTGTCCCTTTTGAAAAGGGTGTTCCAGACATAAGGAATATTCAGTGCAAAGGTGTTAAGGCAAGAGTGTATCTAATATGTTCCAGAAATGTTACAGGCAGTATGTCTGGAAAGAGTGCGTGGTTGTAGGATAATAGGAAATATTATCAGAAAGATAAGAAACAGACAGATCACACAAGGCCCTCTGGGTTATTGTAAGGACTCTGGCTTTATCCTGGGTAAAGCGGTGAATGGTTACAAGGTTTTGGACAAGAATAAACTGAGGGGAGAGTGCCAGAGTAGGAATAGGGAGACAAGTTTTAAGGTTCAGACAAGGGATTTAGAAAAATAAATGAGAAAAGATAGTTGGATTTCTCATCTGTTTTGAAGAGAGCATGATTTCCAAATAAATTAGAAGTTGGAATAAGAAAAACACAGTTGAAAATAATTGCAATGTCTTAAGCCTGGGCAATTGGAAGGACTGTCACCTTAAACTATGATGGAGAAGGTGGTAGGTGGATCAGGTTTTGAGGGGGAATATTAGAAGCTCAGTTTTGGATATGTTTGTTTTACATTGTAAGAAGAGATTCAAGAATGGAGATAAATTTATATACCTGGAGTTGTTGGGAGATGAAGATACAGATATATATTTTGGAGTCATTTGCATACTGTTACAAACTAAGTCACGAGAAACATAAAAGAGTGAGTATAGAAAGAAAAGAAAAGATATCCAAGGCATAAGCCTGAAGTCCTCCAATATTAAGATGTATGAGACATAAAGAGGAATGTCAGACTGTACTGGGAATAAGTGACCAGTGAGGTAAGAGAAAAACCAAGCTTTAATGTCCTAAAGCCCAATCAAGAAAGTGTTTGAAGGAGAAGGAATTGATAATCTATACGTCCAGTGAGAAAACTGAACATTGACTATCACAGTTAGACTCATGGAGGTCATTAAGATCATTGCTAGGAAAAGTTGTGGTGGGATGAATGCATGATGAATAGAAAGGAATTAGAAAGAGTGAGTTTAGACAACTGTTACAGGATTTCTGCTGTACCAGCTAGCCAAGAAATGGAGCAGCAGCTAATGAGAAAGTAGGATCATGGGAAAAAAATGTGATCAATGAAGTAACAGTCAGCTATTTGCTGATGAGAATGATCCTCAAAGGAGGAAAACAAAAAATGATGTAAGAGAAAAAGATAAGAATTGCTGGCCGGGCCTGGTGGCTCACGCCTGCAATCACCACACTTTGAGAGGCCAAGGTGGGTAGATCACTTGAGGTCAGGAGTTTGAGAACAGCCTGGCTAACATGGTGAAACTCTGTCTCCACTATACATACAAAAATTAACTGAGCATGGTGGCACTCTCCTGTAATCCCAGTTACTCGGGAGGCTGAGGCAGGGGAATGACTTGAACCTGGGAGACAGAGGTTGCAGTGAGCCAAGATTGTGCCAATGCATTCCAGCCTACGTGACAGAGCAAGACTGTGTCTCAAAATAAATAAATAATTGCTTCAGTGACATCCTCAGATGGAGAGAGTTGCTAGGGTGATGTCCTTAACTAAGCAAAAGCAAATGGAAGCTTAAGCACAAGTCGAGGATTTGGCTGCATACAGAAACATAGGAAGTTTGTCTGTGGTAACTGGTTTGGTGTCATTTGTTTAACAAAGTTCAACCCACAACACTATACTGTCCTTCAGAACAGAAGACAGAAGCCCTGTCTGTCTTATCAACCATTTTATGCCCATGGCCTACATATTACCTGGCACTGAGTAGAAACTCAGCAGGTAGTTATTGAAGAGGGATAGACAGATGAATGAATGTACACATGGATGAGCTTCACATAGGAAATAAGCCTCCTCCCACTTTTAGTATAAAAGATCCAGGTTCATTGTTTATTTGCATTCTACACAAAAGCCAATGACATGATCTGAGCACTTAAAAGCATTATATGAAATGAACCAACTCACATATCTGACTATGATCAATGGAGGAGAAAATCAACAACATGCTCTCACACTCTCACTTCAAGAAAAGACAATATTGAAATAGCTCATGTCATTTTAGATGACTGTTATCAGTTCTGATTTTTGAGTAAGGAATGGCCCTGTTTGTTGTGTACATTTGTGAAATATTCCCCATGGAGTTCCTTCTAAGATCACATTAAGGTGATGTTTTAAAAAACATGAGCTAATTATAAATCAAAATTTGCAAGTATCCTAAATTCATTCATTAGTTATTCTGGAGCTGCTAAGCATTTAACACTTTTGCATTTTTTCAGTGCAACCAAAATCCCTGGAGCACTTTTATTTTGAAAATAAATAAAATGCTTACTAATTTAATGAAAGTAACACAAAGAAATTTGGATTCTTACTGGTCACAAATACGATTAGAAAAACATGAGGCTTTGTTGAAACATGATTTTTTTCTTAGCAAGAATATGAATAAAATTCAAGAAAAAGACTCGATGTGAAAATTTGACCCATTTTTGTTGCATTTTTTGCATGCATGGACTGAAATTACAAATAACACACACACACCCCCCCAAGAAAAATGCATATGAATAGCTAATTTGTTTCATATAGCTAGAGATTTTACACATTTCTATGAAAAGAGTTCAGCAGAGTTAGGGAGAAATGAAAACTGAGCAAAGATTAGCACATCAAATTAGCTGACATGAAAAGCCCCCAAAATGTATTATTTTGTTAAGAAATAAAGAATAAAATTGCTCCCTGGTAAAAGAATTATCTGGTTAATTGCTCACCCAAGTCTCCACTTTAATTTGCTTTTGTAGATACAGTTAGATTGAAGTACTTCTGAGAATTAAAATGTAAAGTCAATTTAAAGCTTACACTATACAGGCATGTGTTGCTTAATGACGGGATACATCTGAGAAAGGAGACATTCTGTGAGTTTATTGTGTGAACTTTGTAGAGTGTGCTTACACAAACCTAGATAGTATAGCCTAATACACACACGAGCTCTATGAGACAGCCTGTTCCTTGTAAGAAGCATATTACTGGATTGAATACTGTAGGTACTTGTAACAAATAAGTAATTGTATTTCTAACCAGATCTAAACATAGGAAACATACAGTAAAAATATGGTATAAAATAGTATTCTCCAAACTCTGGGTCATGGACTAATACCAGTCTGTGGCCTGTTCGGAACCAGGCTTCACACTAGGAGGTGAGCCGTGGGTGAGCAAGTGAAGCTTCATCTGTATTTACAGCCACTACTCACCACCTGCATTACTGCCTGAGCTCTGCATCCTGTCAGATCAGTGGTGGCATCAGATTCTCATAGGAGCGTGAACCCTATTGTGAACTGTGCTTTTTAAGGATCTAGTTTGCATACTCCTTAAGAGAATCTAAAGCCTGATGATCTGTCACTGTCTCTCATCACCCCCAGATGGGACAGTCTAATTGCAAGAAAACAAGTTCAGGGCTCCCACTGACTCTACAATATGATGAGTTATATAATAATTTCATTATATATTACAATATAATAATAATAGAAATAAAGTGCACAATAAATGTTATCTGCTTGAGTCATCCCAAAACCATCCCTCCACTCTGGCCTGTGGAAAAATTGTCTTCCACTAAAGCAGTTCCTGATGCCAAAAAAGCTGAGGATCTGCTGGCATAAAAGATAAAAAATGTCACAGCTGTCTAAGCCACTTACCATGAATGGAGCTTGCAGGACTGGAAACTGTCTTGGGTGAGGTAGTGAGTGAGTGGTGAGTGAATGTGAAGGCCTAGGACATTACTGTGCACTACTGTAGACTTTATAAATACTGTACATGACATTAAATTTATTTAAAACTTTTATTCTTCAATAATAAATTAACCTTAGTTTGTTGTATCTTTTTTATTTTATAAACTGTTAAACGTTTTGAACTTTTTGACGCCTTTGTAATAATATTTAGCTTAAGCTGCAAACACATTATACAGCTGTACAAACATCTTTTCTTTATTATATCCTCAATCTATAAGTTTTTTTCTATTCCTAATTTTTATTTTTTTATTTTTTGGCTTTTAAAACTTTGATAAAAACTAAGACACAAACATACACAATAACCTAGGCCAATACAGAGTCAGAATCCCCAATATCACCATCTTCCACCTCTACATCTTGTCACACTGGAAGGTCTTCAGGGGCAATAACATGCATAGAGCTGTCATCTCCTAGGATAACAATGCCTTCTTCTGGAAAACTTTCTGAAGGACCTGCCTGAGGCTGTACTTACAGCTTACTTTCTTTTCTATAAGCAGAGTATACTCTAAAATAATGATAAAACTCATGGCATAGCAAATACATAAGCAAGGAACAGTCATTTATTTTCATTATCAAGCGATATGTACTGTACCTAATTGTATGTGCTAGACTTTTATATGACTGGCAGTGCAGTACATTTGTTTATACCAGCATCACCACCAACACAGGAGTAATGCCTTCCACTATGACATTATAACAGCTATGATGTCACTAGGTGAGAGGAACTTGTCAGGTCCATTATAATCTTGTAAGACCATTGTAGGCCGGGCGCGGTGGCTCAAGCCTGTAATCCCAGCACTTTGGGAGGCCAAGACGGGCGGATCACGAGGTCAGGAGATCGAGACCATCCTGGCTAACACAGTGAAACCCCATCTCTACTAAAAAATACAAAAAACTAGCCGGGCGAGGTGGCAGGCGCCTGTAGTCCCAGCTACTCGGGAGGCTGAGGCAGGAGAATGGCGTAAACCCAGGAGGTGGAGCTTGTAGTGAGCTGAGATCCGGCCACTGCACTCCAGCCTGGGCGACAGAGCCAGACTCCGTCTCAAAAAAAAAAAAAAAAAAAAGACCATTGTATATGTGGTCTGCCTTTGATCAAAACATTATGCAGCACATGATAGTATATTCTTCCTTTCTTAAACATTTCATTATATTTCATATGAGTTGCTGAAAGTCGTATAATATTGTCAATACGTGGATTTTCAAATTGACTCACAGGAATTCAAACTAGAAAATATAGTATTTATTAAAGACAAATTTATTTTGCTATAAAATTTATATCACACTAACTCAATTCGACTTTGAAAGTAAGGATTTCCATGTTATTCATCTTGGCATAGTATAAATTGATCAATGGTTTTTATGTTTTTTTTCAGATAAACATTTTACAAATGTTTATAAGAAAAACAATTTGCCAAATATGCTTTTCCTAACTGTATTTTCTTAAGTAAATGTGGAGATATTAGAATGTCTGCCTGGTCTCTTATAAGAGAAGTTGAATTTGTTCTGATAATAGAAGTTAAATGTTATAGATAACAATTAAAATGTTATTTTAAATTATATTTACACGTATATATAATTATAATTAAATTTAATTACATATACATATATATAATTTTAAATGGCTGTGTTTAAAATAAATTTATCAAACATCAGCTTGAAAGTGAAGACACTTACCAAATCCATTAGGCAGTAGGTTAATCAGATAATTCATATTCTCCCTGTTTCACATTACCTTGGATAATCACTAATTGGCTTCCTTTTCCTTAACAAATTGTTTTTCAAATAACTTGGCTTTAAGCTGGTCAAGCATATATTTGATTACTGACATTTTTACAGTGTCCAATAAAGTGAGTGAAGTACAGATTCATGCCTCTGTGTGATACGGAACAGACAAAGAAATCCATGAGTTAACAACTATGTCTAATATATATGTCTTGGTAACATTTATTTTGTTTACATAATAAAAAATTATATTGATTCAGTTGTTTCATATGTGTACAACTGAGCCCACAGTGCTGGGCTGCTCTCTGAATTCTTTGTAATCCCAGTTCCAGTATGCAAAATATTGTTTAAATTAATTTAAAATATCTACATAAATGCATAAATGAAAGAATATTATGGAATGATATGTTGTCATTGAAACACAAGACAAATCTTATATGGAAAGAATTTCTCTTTGTTTTGTCTCAGATATGCTATTTATATTTACATTGATTGTAGAAGAAGATTTGGAATCAGGGGCAGAATCAGCTCTTAATCCTGAATAGAAAGTGATTTGAATGAATGGCATTAGTTTTCTGAATTCTACTGTATAAGCTTTAAAAATTGAGATTTAAATTATAGGAAATTAATTTAAATTGGAGGACTTGATAAAAACTTGAGTGTCATGTAACACCGATTCATGTATTAAATACAACTATAACAATGTAACATTCAGAATTATTAAAATACTATTAACTCTTAAGATATGAAGATACCAAATAAGAACTTTAAGCTTATATTTTCCTTCTAATTGTTTTTCTTTCATTACCAGCTGATGATATTGTCAAGAAATACCAAGGATGCAATGTTGAAGTCTTTTAGATCTTTGAAGGATATTAAACTAAGAAAAATGCATTGGCAGGGTTTTGCCCAATCTGCATGACCATCTAGGGCTACATTCCTTCTCAGAATTATTTAGTCTGTTCCAGGGTTCTATGTGGCCCTAATAACATCTATAAAAATATTGCTCATTTTCTTACCTTTATATTCATTGCTTCACTGACTTTATGTGGCGCGTCCAGCAGTTTAGACAGAACAACTTAAAATAAGGCATAGGAAGCAGCACCTCTGTCATGATATAAAACATAAAACACTAACTTTTTTGTGCCTTTGGCAAATTGTGATTGCTATTCTGCTCAAAAAATGCAGGTCACTGGCCTTTTGGCAAACTCTCTTCATCAGCAGTCTGAATGCTTTGTTTTGAAGAAAAAGGAAAGGCAAGAGAAAATGTATACGTTTGGTTTATAAACTGGCAGGTTATTTATTCAGACAATTGTAAGAAAGAAAGCAGTGGAAATTTTGATGAGAAAATAACCTGAAGAAAGAGGGAGTTACCTTAGGGTGAAGGCCTTTGGGTAGTAAATTAATGACCAGGCTAGAAACTATGTAATAAAAGGGCAATGAGTATCAGATAATTTTGTGGTCGTTACACAATGGGGACTTGAGATAGGCAATGGGAAGTACATGTATGTATGTGCTAATAGTTTCTAGCTTGATCTTAGAGCTCTCAGTCTATTTCTTGCTTTCACCTGCCAAAAAAACCCTCTTTCAAACCAACAAGGATGTGTTCCTACGGCACCTAGCACAGAAATATACACATATGTGCATGTGCACACACACACACAGACACACACATCACATTACAAAATCTTTCAGTACATGGGCCTATAAATTATACTTATGTAGTACAATATAAGACAGAAGGTTGGACCCTACCATAAAGAGTACGTGTTGCAGATCTGGTTCTTGCATATACTACCTCAGTGGCCGTGGATCAGTTATTAAAAATCTGTTGAGACTTATTTTCTTCTCATGTGTAAATAAGGATTTTAATTTCCATTTTGTGTCATTGTAAAGCCTAATTTGTATGTGATACAATGAGCAAATGCCAGACTATCTGTTGGACTTCTAGCACAGTGCTTTGTGTATAGAAAGTGCTCAATAAATTGATATTTTGGTCAAGGTCAAAAGGAGAGATGGCATATGCTCGCTGTCTTCCAAACTGATGATAGTTCATGAAATAGAAATTTCATTTGCTCTTCTGTGTTTGTGTCCCAGGAAAATCAACCCTGGTAAAAATGGTACATCCACCTTCTGTATCTGCCATTCATTTCTCTCCACCCTCTTTGACATTTCCCAAAGTAAGACAAATTTTCTGCCTCAGAGTGTAGTTCAGAGTGTGGCATCCATTAAGTTACATTCCTCTACAAAGTGGGGTTAATGCAGTAATGGCTGATACTTATATGAGCCCTGACTTACCTATGGCTATCTCTTTAGAATTGCCAACAATGGGCTATAAAATACTCTATTCTTTCTTCTTTCTTCCTTCTATGTGATAAACTTTTCTGGATATTCTTTGACCTTTCAGGAACAGGATGGAAAAGAAGAACTTGACTATGGAGTTTTCTAGCTTCTCTGACTATGATTGAGGGGTGTGCTTAATTCAGAAAAAAGAATAGTGTATCAGTTAGCTATTGCTGCATAACAAACTACCCCCAACGTTAAGCATTCCTTTTATTACTGTTACTTAAAATAGCAACAGCCAACTAGCTGGCTTCTTCTGCTGATCTGGGCAAGCTTTGGCTGATCTCAGTTGGGCTCCTTTATATATCTGAGGTCAATTAGAGGACTAGATGGGGCTGACAAGTCTAGGATTCTTTGGCGGAGGTCACTCGTTCTCCTTGTGTTTCTCACATTGTTCCAGCAAGCTAGTAACAGCATTTCCTCACAGTGATGGCAAGGATTGCAAAAATAAAAAATAAATAAATAAACAGAACTGTAGAAACATTATTTTTAAGCCTTTGTTTGCAGGAAGTTTGATTCTGTCCCATTTGCCAAAGCAAGTTACATGTCCAAGTCCAGAGTAAGTGTGGGAGGGTACTACCAATGGGCAGAGATATAAGGAAGCGTGAAAAGCAGGGTGCATTAAATTAATAGAAATTGGGTGCACTGATCAATAGGAATTATGCTTTGGCCACAGTTTCAAATCATGTTTTCCCAACCAGTATCACTTGCATCAAAGCAGGTATTTGGCTCTGACTCTGGTATCTCTTTCCCAACTGGTTCAAAACCCTCACCCTAACAGATGATGAGCATATGGGAGATTTGCATAACAATACAAAGACATGCTTTGTACTTTGTGAATGATCTGGCCAGGCTAGTGATGCTGGCACAGTTTCCAGGGACAGATATCCACCTATCCAAATCATTTTATTGTATTGATTAAAATCCAGGAAACCTATAGAACACAAAAAGTTTTGAAGAAGCAGAATTTTCCAGGTAGGCACATTTATTTAGTTTGAAATTCTGAGAAGAGAAAATGTTTAAATTACTTAATTAATGATTTTAAGACCAACTAAAAGGACTTGAAGAAAGAAAACCTCAGTTGGAATCTGATTTAGCTACACAGTTGCACTGTGTAAGCCCCATGGTCTCATTTAATCTAATTTGCAAAACTGCAACAATAACCTTTTTATCTTAAAGATATCTCTAGAGGATCATTCCTCTGAAGATGCTTTGTATACTTAAAAATGTTATCAAACACTATGCCCTCCAAACTCATCCCAAGTTTATTAGTGTCATAGAATTTTATTTTATGAAGGAAATTTAGTGAATATGTTTCATTACTTAGCACTGTATGTGAAATACAGCAAGTCGTAGGACAGTTAATACCCCATTTGTCTAATTAATGTGTATATGATCTACCAGTTACTCAATACCAAGATAATCATGATTTTTCTTTATATGAAAACATTCTAGAAAATGAAATGTTTTGGTGAAGACTCAGAGATTTTGCAGCATATGCAAATAATTCTGAAGGGAAACAAAAAAGAGCAAGTCTTAGTAAACAAACTATTTTCCATTGGTCAGTGGTCACAAAGTTCCTTCGGTGCCTTTAAGCCAAGGGAGTCAAATTCAGATTTTGCATCAAAATTATTAGGAACAGGCTGGGTGCGGTGGCTCACACCTGTATTCCCCTGATTTTGGGAGGCCAATGGGGGTAGATCACTTGATGTCAGGAGTTTAAGACCAGCCTGGCCAATGTATTGAAATTCTGTCTCCACTAAAAATATAAACATTAGCTGGGCATGGTGGTGGGCACCTGTAATCCCAGCTACTCGGGGAGCTGAGGCAGGAGAATTGCTTGAACCTAGGAGGTGGAGGTTACAGTGGGCCAAAATCATGCCACTGCACTCCACCCTGGGCAACAGAGCCAGAGTCTGTCTCAAGAAAGAAAAAAAATGATTAGGAACAAAGTAAGAAGTGAGGTGCCTGGGGACCAAAATTTAAGGAGGCTCTCATTCTTTGATGAGGACCCTGTCTTTGCCCTACACTAAGAGTGAGTGAGTGTCTCCTTGAATTTTGTGCCCAAGGAGCTTCGTTTGTCTTGCCCTAGTAACGCCCTAGACAGGGCATGGTAAAAACATTAGACATTATTCCCCTAGTAGAAGAGTAGTAGAAGAGGACTTCAAATCAATGAGCAGATAATTTAAATAATTTTTAATGCATTTGCATTAAAAACTTTTAAATGTAGGCTTCATTAGGATTCTTGATGCTGCATTTTTAAAATGTATAGAGCCATCTAAAATATTTGAAAAATAAAAGATAATGTTAGCACAATAATTCTTAGCATACCAGTGTTACCAGGGGTTCTTGCTCCCAGAGCTCCCCAGATGGTGGCGGGTGTTTCCAAGATGGCGACAGGCTGCTTCCAAGATGGTGGCGAGCCTCCTTTTCTCTGACCTGGGGGTTCTTGGCCTCACGGATTCCAAGGAATGGAATCTTGGGCCATGCGGTGAGTGTTATAGCTCTATTAGAAGCCATGGGTCACAGAGGAGAACCGTGGAACCCAGTGACTAGTGTTCAGCTTGATTAGGATGAACCCAGGCACTTAGCCATTCAGGAACAATGGCAAGCTTTTAGCCCGATGGGGAGTGGCAACAGGCCCTCGCTGTATCAGGAGCACAGCGGACACCCTGCCGGATCCAGAGGGATGGAAGTCAGCAGTACAGCAGTGGTGGAAGGCGAGCGAAAGCTCAGCTCGAGCCATAACAAACACGGACCAGAAGAGTATAGTTGCAAGATTTAATAGAGTGCAATAGAGTGAAAACAGAGCTCCCATACAAAGGCAGGGGACCCAAGGAGGGTAGCCACTGCTGGCTCCAATGCCTGGATTTATATTCCGATCATTGTCCCTCCAGCTGTGCTCTCAGGCAATAGATGATTGGCTATTTCGTTACCTCCTGTTTGTGCCTAATTAGCATTTTAGTAGCTCTCTTTTACTACCTGATTGATCGGGTGTGAGCTAAGTTGCAAACCCTGTGTTTAAAGGTGGAAGTCGTCACTTTCCCAGCTAGGCTTAGGGATTCTTAGTCGGCCTAGGAAATCCAGCTAGTCCTGTCTCTCACCAGGTGAGAAATCCTAGCCTTTTGGCCTTGGTTGAGAGCAGATTTGGAGTCTGTTAACAGGGTTTTGAAACCCATCTCCACCGTTTGTTGGCTCTGTGAGCTTGCACAAATATTTAGTTTCCTCATTTGGCAAATGGGGATAATTTTTATAACACTTTTGTTTTACATGCAGGTGAGAGAACTAAATGTAATAATGTACATAAAACTTTTAACAGTAACTGGCTTACGGAAAGAACTTACCAAATGATAGATATTATTATTGATATTATTTTTGTTATTATTCCTGGAGTAAAGCCTTTGCCAAATAATTTGCCTTTGGCACTAAAAATTCATTCACAGGATTCAAAATATCTGTCCTGATGCATCTTTTCAGCAGAAGCAGCCAGAAAGAATCCTTGTCTAACACCCCGTAACAGTAGTTAGGTTTATTTCTCTTGAGGGGGGACTAATACAGGAATTATTCAGAAATAATTTTTAGGCAGCTAGAAAGAGTGAAGGTTCTTGGCAGAATTTTCCTTTAATAAAAATCAACCCCTGAAACTTTTCTTTTCTAACAGGAAAGTGGCTTGAAAAGCCAGGCCGGCAAGCTTTTATATGCAAATACCAATGATTAGAAACTGGGTCCATCCAACATGGTGATTCCTGCCCTCTTCTCCTTGTCAACACATGTGCCAGGTATCATGGCCACCTCCAGATGACTCCATGTATTCAGGACATCATGGCGACCTGCATTTGCATACTGAAAGACCAGGGTGGGAGGGCCATGTTTTTCACTGGCTATGTGAATGACACACCTGGTCAAACCAATCCCCTGGGCCCTTTGCAAATCAGACACCACCTGCTCCAGCCTCCCAATATAGCCAACTGCTTTTCCACTACACACAGGGTTTTCTCCATTCAGAGCTCTCCTCTCTCTGTATAGGGGAGCCATTTTCTTCTTTCTTTCTTCTTTCTTGCCTATTAAACTTTCTGCTCTTTAAAACCAAAAACCAAAACGAAACAAAAACAAAAACAAAATATCCGTCCTGAAATAGATTTGAAGGTTGTCTTCCTTCTTCTATATCTCCTATAATGATTCTTATGAAGAGAAATCAAATGGAAGTTCTGGGGATATGAGAGAAGAGAGGGACAACAGAAGAATCAGAAGAACTATGAAACCTAACTGAAATTTAAAACAATTTCGATTTTTTTTAGCTTCTTGAAGAGAAGGTTTAGTGTGATTAATAATTATTTGTTATTATTATTTACTATTGATAATTAATAGACTCTGGCAAGCTATTTTCTACCTCTTAAAATCCCATTGTTTTAGGACTCAAAAATCCTTCTGTCATTAGGGAAAGTTTTCTCTAAACTTTGAAAAGTTTTTTAGGATGTGGTTATCCCCCAAACATTTACTTTACATATTCTCTTCCCTAAGTTGATATTTTCAGAATGATAGATGCTTTCCTTTTAATTGGTAGATTTAAAAAATAAATCGGCCTAGATTCATAGAATAGAAATGACCTCTAAGCCTCAAGTTAATATTATGAAATACATGGTTAGAGGGCCTAATGATTAACATAGAAAATTATTAAAATAGCACAAAACCACAGTGATAATCAATATCAAAGTAGAGAGTAATAGAAAATAATGAGTCTACATGAAAAATAAATGTATTAAATACGTATAATTTACATGAATTCCAAGATAGAGATAAATGTAATCATCTTCTGAAATAAAATTGTCTTCATGCATATATTAATTTGTTTACTGATGTGTAGCATATTTTGGCAAATCAATTGTCAAGGACCTGCATTATCAATTCACTAATTTTGGTGCTAATTTCTCAACATAAAAGGGATAGCAAAACAGAGCACAAAGAACATTTTCCTTTTGTATTTTTTAAAAATTTGCAGAACTATGGTGTTAAAGTGCTTCAACATAAAAAACAAAATTTCGGAAAATTGCTAATTGGTTGACTCACACATTGTTTGAACATTGCCAAGAAAGAGATGATAATGTAAGTACCTTATAGGACTTTTTATGGGATGATTTTGGTACCTCACACTTAGTCAAAATTGCACATTTAGGCTGACAGGTCATATTTTCTCAGGTCTTCAACTTTGCTTGACTCTTGGTTGTATCAGTAGGGCTCAGGGGAGTGCAGTGGCACTGTTACAGCTCACGGCAGCCTCGACCTCTCAGGCTCAAACAATCCTCCTGCCTCAGCCCCACAAGTAGCTGGAACTACAGGCACATACCACCAAGCCTGCCTAATTTTTGCATTTTCTGTAGACACAGGGTGTCTCCATGTTGCCCAGGGTAGTCTCAGACTCCTGGGCTCAAGCAATCAGCCTGCTTCAGGCTCCCAAAATGCTAGGATTGCGGGAGTGAGCCACCATGCCTGGCCTGCACACCTTTTTATTTTATCTATATAGCTATGTTGAAAGGTGGTATAGCACCATCTAAAAGAATGGAATTCTGAATCCAACAGATATAAGTTGGGTCCAGTTTTAACCAATATTAGTCACCTGGTGCTGGAAAAGTTAAAAATTATCTGAACTCAAGTTTTCTCTTCTAAAAAAAAAAAGAGATCATATTTACTTTATAAAGTTACTTTGAAGATTAAATTAGGAAAAGAATATAAAATATTTGGCAAATTATTGACATAAGTACTCAATTTATAGTAGCTGCTAGAATTACTGTGTTATTGTTTAATTGATAAGAAACTGGCCGTCAGGAATTAGGTGAAATCCTCTAACTCAAAAGATATATAAGGGAGAATAGCTATCCTTGGGAGCTCTCAATGAAATAGTCAAAAGTCAGAAGAGACAGATGAATAGACATTGATGAGCGTCTTGGAAGCACATAGGAGGAATGCCAGGCTAGACACTGAGACTCACGGAAGGCCTGTCTAAGCTGAATCCTCAAGCAGCAGAAATGGGGAACACATGGTGTCTAGCAGAGGAAACATTATGTGAGCAGACCTGCTGGGTGTTCAGCAGGCTGGCTGGAGCAGAAACGGGAAACGAGGGAGAAACAAGTGAGGAAGCTAGAGAGATAAGTAGAGGCCAGATCTCAAAAAGGATTCTAAAGTCAGCCAGATAATTAGAACCATATCCCAAGGCCGATATAAGGAAACATGAAGGGTTTTAAGGCAGAGAGTGGGAGGATTGGATTTTCACTTTAGAAAGGTCACTGGAAATGAGAGAGGGAAAGCAGTTAGGGACTCCATTTGTCCCAATTATGGCATAAAAGTAGTCTCAGCTGGAGAATTGATGGTGGGTACAAAAAAGTGGCTAGATCTCAAGAATGATGAAAAGTGTTGCCTTGCTAAAATTTAGTAAATGAATGAGAAAAGCATTGTACAGAGATCATAATCTGATAACGCTGCTAAATCCACCCCAGCCACTGGATGGCTGACATTGCTTATTTGGCCTTTGATCCTCAATATGTCAACCAGAACAAGTAGAAAGGAAAGGAAATTAATCTTTTCAGCCTTTTTCTACATTTTTGAGTTCTCACATAAAAATGAATTTTGAATTGGTTCTCTATATAATTTTCACCACTTACTTTCAGTTAATTTCCATGGATAAGCAAATTAATTATATCCTGTTTCTTTACATCAACTATACTGGCATGGTTCATAGGTAATTGTACGGTGTCATCTCTGCTTTACACCATCACTGGGAATACTGGGTCTGTAAATGTTAGCATGCTGCTTCTCAGGAAGGTACAATTTTCTTTTACTATCATTTTTTAAATTGTGAGGAATTCTCACTGACCTAGTTTTCTTTATTTCCCATTTCCATTTGGAATTTTATTACACCTAACATGCCATACAACAGGCATTATAATGAATAGATAACTGATTAATTGGGACCATTTAAACTCAATTATAGCATAATTTCACTTCCATTTGATCCTAAGTCATTCAAGATCTCCCTTCAGCTTGCCTCTCATCCTCTTTCTTAACACTCCTCTCAACACCCTTAACTGTAGACCAATAGGTGTTTCCCATTCTCCAAACACTCGCTCACTTGCAGTTTTTATGGAGTCCCTAATGTTTCCTTGTCCTAAAATGTACTACTTCCGCCCTACCCTCATTTCCTTACAGTAGTGCCCCCATATCTGGAGTTTTGCTTTCGAAGGTTTCAGTTACCTGCAGTTAATTATGGTAAACCATGGTCTGAAAATATTCAATGAAAAATTTCAGAAATAAAAAATTCATAACTTTTAAAGCATGCACCTTTCTGAGTAGCATGATGAGATGAAATCTTGTGCCATCCTGATCCATCTTACCGGAGCCTGAATCATCCTTTTATCTAGTGTGTCCATGCTGTGTATGCTATTCCCCAATTAGTCACTTAGCAGCTGTCACAGCTGTCAGATCAACCTACATAGTGTACATAGAGTTCATCCCTATCCTCAGTTTCATGAATTCACTGGGGATCTTGGAACATATACCCCATGGATAAGGGGAGAACTACTGTAATTCTTGTTCTTCTTTTCTCTGCTTAGATATTTATTCGGAAAGGTTTCATGAACACACATGGCTATTTATGGAGGGCTTACTTTATATTATACTAGGCACATAAAGAATTAAAAGTTGAGCAAAGCAAACTTGACTGTGACTTTATGGAACTTCAAGTACGGATGAAAAGACCGATGTTAATCCAAACACACATACACATGCTCACATATATGTAGAGTGTCTCTGGAACGACATCAAGGAAGAGGTAGAAAAAGGTAGTCTCTGAAGAAAGGAAATGGTACTAGGGTCACAAAGCTGGGAAGAATTCCTCAGAAGAAAACATTTTCTTTGAAATTATTTAAATCTGTATCAGATGGATATATTTCAAGAATCAATTAAGAAATGTGACAAATGTGCTAAGTGCTATGAAGTAATAGTACATGGTAACATTAGAGAAGATACCAGAATAACCTAATTTAATTTGGGGAGCTAATTTTACTTTTCTCTGAAGAAATGATCCTTATTGGAATAGGGTGGAATATAGATAGAACAATCAGCCTAGGGAAAGTCCCATGTCAGGAAAAAGATTGACCTTCAAAAAACAAACAAAAAAAAGGAGAAAGAAGAATAGCAGAATTAGATTGCTGAAGAAGAAGTAAAAGTTGGTGAGGGGTGAGACATGAGTGGATGAAAGAAGCTATGTTATGCAGAAGCTTGTAGATCATGTCGTGGGTTCCACATTTTATTTTAAGTGCAGGGTGGGGGATGTAAGTATTTTGAGAAGAAAATGATGAGATTTATTTTTCACTTTAAAAAAATTGTCCTGGATATTTGGTAGGGAGTGTATTAGGGAGAGAGTTTAATGAAGTATGTTAGGGAGACTTTTAAGACTATTGGAACAATGTCTTATTAGTACAAATGAGATGTTCCAGTCATTTGGACTATGCTAAACAGTGGCATAAGTAAAGAGATTCAACAAATATTGTGGAGATGTCCTAGGTAAGACTGGTAAGGCATTTTCTGTAGGTGGTGAGAGAGAGATAATTATGAGTTCCAAGTGTCTCCACAGAGCACTTTGGAATACAGTGAATTTACTTAGATGGAGATTAGTCTGAAAAGTCTACATACTCTATGATCCCAACTATATGACATTTTGAAAATGGCAACAGTCTAGAGAAAGGAAAAAGATCACTAATTGTCATGGGTTCAGAGAAACGCAGGGAGAGACGAATAGGTGGATCACAGGAGATTTTCAGCACAATGAAATTATTCTTTATAATACCATAATAGTAAATAAATGACATTATACATTTGTCAAAACTTTGTACATAAGCCTATATGACAGAGTGAGCCCTAATGTAAGCTATGTACTTTAGTTAATAATAGTATGTCAATATTGGTTCATCTATTGTAGCAAATGTTCCATACCAATGCAAGATATTAGTAACAGAAAATATTGTGTGCAGGAGAGTAGGTATAGGAAACTTTCTTTTTTTTTTTTTTTTTTTGAGACGGAGTCTCGCTCTGTCGCCCAGGCTGGAGTGCAGTGGCCGGATCTCAGCTCACTGCAAGCTCTGCCTCCCGGGTTTACACCATTCTCCTGCCTCAGCCTCCCGAGTAGCTGGGACTACAGGCGCCCGCCACCTCGCCCGGCTAGTTTTTTGTAGTTTTTTAGTAGAGACGGGGTTTCATCGTGTTAGCCAGGATGGTCTCGAACTCCTGACCTCGTGATCCGCCCGTCTCGGCCTCCCAAAGTGCTGGGATTACAGGCTTGAGCCACCGCGCCCGGCCTAGGAAACTTTCATTGCTATCCAATTTTTTTCTGGAAATCTAAAACTGCTCTAAAAAAATAAAGTCTATGAAGTTAAAAAGAAGAAAAGGAGGAGGAGGAAAAGAAGAGGAAGGGGAAGAAGAAGAAGTAAAGAAGCTTTCTTCTTTTGTGGTAAACATAAGAAATGTCATGGAAGAAAAACAAGGGGGTATTCCATGAAGGAATTAGCAATCAAATATATCAAATGTTGCTGAAAGATTAAATGAGATAAGGAAACAAAATGCATTGAGTTGGACAATATGACATTTATTTGTGATTTTATTATAGCAAGAGTAGTTTCAATAGTGTTGGCAGAAGTGAGGTTCCAACAGTGTTTCAGTGGTGGAGCAGTGGTGGAGGCTGAAGTCAGATTGGTGTGGATAGAGATAAAATAGCTCCCCTCAGAAAATTTAGGATTAAACTTAAAGAATCAATTGAACTAAAAGTATATTCTCTATAATCATATATGTAAAAAATCCTTAAAGAATTTTTAAATGTTTGCATAGCTACAAAATACACAAAGTATGTATATGTGTGTGCACTGTTCAGTATTTTATATTATGCTATAGGTATTATGCAATGGATATCTCAAGAAATATCTAGTTTTACTAACTATCCAGCTTAAAAATTTCTTTGTTAAGCTACATATGTTTTTAAATAGGATTGGTTATAAAATTTGGAATATTATTGTCAAAGGCTAGATTGATTAACAAAGAAATTTCTCACATGGTTATCATAGATCCATCTATCACTGTATATAATAACATATATTTTCCTTAAATATATGTGAAATATTCATAAAACATTATTTATATTTAGTATCATTGAGAAAAAAGGCAATGATCTATAGTTATGGAATAAGCTTAACAAAAATTCTTACTAAATATTAACAACTTGATGGGTGTAAAAATGAAAAGTTAGATAAAATTGATAATATTTTAGACAGAATATAAAATATGCTCCAGGAGAAATAAAGAAAGGTGGGTCTTTTTCTGACCAAGATAGAATAATAGCGAAAAGATATATCCTGCCTAAAACCACTGAAAAATCCACAAGATACATTAACCAATTTTGATACTTTGGATATCATACAATGAAGGTCAGTGACCCCAAAGTGATGAAAAATGAAAGAGTTGAGCTCCACGATTGCCCTAACTTACTGCCTGGCTACAGTTTACGGGATGCAGTGTGGGGAACGGGAATCCAGGAAGTGTCTAGCAGTCTCCATGAGGTGAGGACACAGAGATGGAATTCTTCAGGGGCCACAGTGTCTAGAACTTGCAAGATAAAGTACTAGAGATGAGAGAGAGTGAGAGCTCTGGATATAGACAGAAGGTCCTACCCTAGTCTCCAACTTAGTACTGATTGCACATGCACATGAGAAAACTACCTCAAGCCAGGAAAAGAACTATTTGAAAAGGTTGGAGGGAATAATCCTCAAAGTGAAAACAGGCTGAAAATAGTTCCTTTTTCCACCACCAAGAGTGAAGAATGTCAAAAATCATGGAATATTGGCAGATTATTCCAAAAGGTTTTGTCTCAGTAGTGAAAAATATTAACCCGAGACAAAATGTCATTCTGGATCAACTTCTCTCTGAGCAACTTAAAGACTTCCCAGGACAATGGTAAAAAAAAATATCTGTAAGAATAAAAAAAAATCCAGTATTTGATCTTGTGAAGAATATTTTAAGCAACCATCACTTATTTGTTCTGAATTCTCTGTAAGTTTCCAGACCTTAACTGTTTATACAAATGTAACTTTTGTCTAGTATCTTATCATTTTCAAAATGCCAGATAAGTTTTCAGCAAATTTTGAATATTATGAATGTGTGTGGTTTTAATGTTTTTACATTAGTTTTCTATTTATTGTGTGTGATCTGGGTTAACATGTAAGTCATGCAATACAGTGCTAATCCAAATAAAATTTGTAGACTGGAGGTAGTAAGGAAACTCTTTGTTTCTGAACCATAATAAAGTAAACACAAAAATAAAGACTAGCTTTTAGAAACTTTCAGAGTCATGTGACACTGCTGCAACATCCAAACATATTATAATGAATTGATTTGAGTCATTAAACAGAGTATACAGACCAGTTTGCATGATGAGTCATATGTGGTATGAGCTGGGTAATGGTGACATGCAGAAGGTGTGATAGCCTGGAAATAAGATTTTAAAAAATCCTGGACCACAGATGGTTTGAGAAGCACTAATGTAAGTTATAAAATTCACTTTGTGGAGTCCAGGGGAGAGGAGTATTGAAAGAGATACATAGTCATTTCCATGGAAACTGAAGCTCAAATACAACTTAAGGTCTATGTGACTGTTAATAAGGAACAATGGCATCATGTTAATACATGACAAGCATAACAAATCAAGCTGTCTTTTCAAATTTGCACCTCCAATAAAAATTACGGGGGTAAACACTTGAATTGCAGGTGTTTTTTATTAAGCTACTTCATATGTGGGCAGCTCTATGCAGTGAGTTCCAGGGTGAGAGGAGTATAACTCACGATTAATGCTGCAGGTGTCAGTCTGTGGATGTCTCTATTTTTTGCTTCCTCCCTTGTATATTCGCTCATCATCATTGTCCTCAGACGCCATTGCAAAATTGTTCTTTTTTGTTGTTCTGCAGATGTCATCAGTTTGGCAATATGAATATGTTTAGGATTACATCTTCATGTCAATACTCTGAAAACTAAATTACCATTTCTTATTTTTGTCTTTCACCCTTTTTCCCAGTAATAAGATACATAAGCTCTGAGTATTTTCTTTTTTTTAAAAAAAGAGTGACCTTCTATGCTATGAATCAAAGCGATAGGATGCCAAACTTGAACAGACAGAATGGTGGCTACCTGATACCGTCAGCTTTATTTTTTATTCTTTTCCACAGTTATTCCTTTTTTCACAGTAGGAGAAGAGAAGGATTACCCTGCTGAGACCTCCATTTCAAATGCCACAATAATTGTTGTGTGCTTATAGCAGGTCAAATGCATGCAGTGGAAGGATGAGGAATGCAGTGACAAAATCAATAATGCTGAGTTGCTCCTTGTTGAACAGTGAAACAATTTTATCATTTTGTTAATAGGATAGTGTTTGTTTTTACCCCAAATCAATTAAATATAACTGGAATGTGTATTTTATGTTTTCCTTAGAAATCAAATTAATCCACTGGTAATTGCTTCACTCTCTAGGGAATGGGCATAGAACAGCAATTTTATTCTATTTGTCTACTTAGTTTTTAAATCAGCGAATGGGGTTAATGGCTTCCTAATTAAAAGTAACATTTTCTTAACTTTCACTGTTTTTCTCCTGTTTCTTCTCCTTTTATTGGATTATCAGATGCATTCCAATGAATAACATTTCTCTTATGCTCTTTACAATATGAAATTATAACACATCAGGAAATTTGGTGATATCTACTCTGTGCATGCCCTTTTGAAGGAGTAAGCATTTTGATACAGAATACCTTATATTGTCTATCTCTGATTATTTATAAGAAGGTCATCTAATATGAGATTTAATTTTTTACAATTAAGCACTGTGAATAAAGAACATTTTGGGCTTCATTCTATCACGTCTGCAAAAGCAAAGTTACAGAGTCAGAGAGGTGAGGATGCAGTGACAGTAGTGTCTCCCACTGAGCACTTTCTCAAATAGGGACTTTCTGGAAATGCTTTTTTAAAATAAATAAGGTAATATTACAGCTTTAAAGATGATAATAAAAGTGTATTTAATAAACTAACATGAAAGCAAGACCGTTCAACATCTAAAGAAGGCATCTATAGCATGGTCCTATCCTTTCTATGTGCTCATTCACTCTTTTTTTTCTTTTCAGACGGAGTCTTGCTCTGTCACCCAGGCTGGAGTGCAATGGTGTAATCTAGGCTCACTGCAATCTCTGCCTCCCGGGTTCAAGCGATTCTCCTGTGTGAGCCTCCTGAGTGGCTGGGATTACAGGTACCCACCAAAACCCCCAACTAATTTTTGTATTTTTAGTAGCGATGGGGTTTCACCATGTTGGTGAGGCTGGTCTTGAACTCCTCATCTCCGGTAACCTGCCTGCCTCAGCCTCCCAAAGTGCTGGGATCACAGGTGTGAGCCCCCGTGCCAGGCCCTCACTTACTCTTTAACAAATGATTTAGATTCCACTCTGCTGTTGATTCTTATCTAAGTTGGTTCTGCTTAGAAGTTGCCTGAGTTTTTACCTAATAATCTAGGGAAATTATCCAAAAATGTATGCCTTTTTCCCCAGATAATATTTAAATCAGTAAAATAATTATTTCTCTATTCTGAGGAAGATGTCCACCATGAAGTTTACCGAGAGAATCTGCTTTTATTCTATTCTGGCATTGGCAGTATTTTAATGCATGTCCATCATGGATTAAGGATCTGGGAAGCAAGAAAATGTTGGATAGTATTAGAAAGTAAGATAGTATACTTTCATTTGAGGTTACACCATGTGTATAACCGAAAAATATTAGGTTACAGTAGATTAAAACATCTGAGTTTTACTTCCTACTCACATAAAGTCTAATTGACATGGTGGTAGCAGCAGGAAGGTTGCTATCCATACACCACAGCATGCTCACTGGCTCGTGTTGCTTTCAAGATCTCCCTGAATGGCAATATGCAACCAGAAAAGGAAGGAGATGAGTAGAGGAGGCACATCTTTTCCTTTTTTTTCTTTTTGACCAGGTCTGTCCCGCAGATCCTGGCCGACAGATGAAATGAGTACTCAGACACAGGTATGTAGTGTAAGAGCAGCTAAGTTACTGCCTGTCTGTAGTGGCCAGAGAGCAGCCCTGAGAAGCTTGAGCTGCGTGCTTTTATTCTGTGCAAGTACAATGCCAAAAACCTGGAGCCAACACAACCTGTAGGTAATTAACATTTATTTTTCCCCTTTCAGGGAATGTCACACGTGGGGATGATCAAAGGTGAGTTCCTGGTCAACATAAGTAAACAAGCCTGTGTAAGATAAATTCCTCCACACTCCCTTCTGCGTACTCCTTGCCTTCTGCCTCAGGGTGATAGTACAGTTGCCTTCAGCTATTCTCCCTTGGGGCTCTGCAGAACCTTCCCACCTTTCAGAAGGTTTGCGTCCTTTCCCTATAGTTTGTCCCACCACTGTGACCAATCCCCCATATTTTTTAATCCTATTGACCAAGAAATGAGACACATCATTTTCCTCATAGACCATGGCAAGGAAAAGTCACATGGTCACAACAGAAAACAAAGGTGACTGAGAAATATACTCTCTAGACAGACAGGGGCACCTTTACATTATGTAAAGGAAGCTAACATCTTTGATAGTAAAGCCAATGGCCTCTACCATAAATGATATATTTTTTCAATATTGGTGATACCTACAATAACTACATTTTACCAAAATCTTTCGAAGTGAAATGCAATTAATTCTTGATTAACCTCTTTTCAAATTGATACTGTTTTAATCAATGCACAACAACTAACTTCCATTATCTTGATTGGTCCTCCATTCCTTGATAAATAAAGAGTGCATTGACATTTTAGCATTCTTTATTCCAAGTTCTTCCAATTACTTTTCAAAAATAATATATACAAATAAACACCACATCAATTTAGCTATTAAGAAATGTTATTAAACAAATCTTTAATGAAGAGCTGGAAAAGAGAAAACTGAATTCCATCAATTCAATTACTCTCTGAAGATTTTCAAATTTTCCGAGTTTTCATTTTTGTTCTTGAAAATGTATAATCTTATTATAGCTAAATGTTTATATTCCATATTTACATTTTCAAAAATTATAGTTGGATTGACCATTATACTTTCATACTCAAAGATAAAGAATATGATTTATGTTAAGCAAGAGCAATTAGAGGGTCTGGAAATGTAAATGTGAACAATTATATCAAATTTAGGGTCTAAAATAGTTGCCAGTCTCATTATAGATAGACTCACCCATTCAGGACTATTATTTTGCAGAAATAGCCAACAAGAGCCAGAACTTGCTCAGCCCAATTTGATTGCATTTTTGTAGTCTGCATCATCATTTTAATATTCAGCCTAGCAGATAGTATTCTTAAGCCAAACACATCAAGGTTCTCAGCAGTATAACTGCAATACTGTCGAAGTTCCACGTGAGCAAGGGCTACATTGGACACCTCAGCCTGTAGAGGGTAAGATAGTTCCTTATGATCCTGATGCCATAGGATTTGCTCAGACTGTTACTTGGATTCAGATATGGTGTTCATTTTGCTCTGCATTAGATACTGAGATTACTGAGACTTCCAATCTCTGTACTGAGAAGCTTCTGGCCTCTAGTACTATAATAATATGCTAATAAAATAACCAGCTTGTTTATAATTTGTTTTAATCCTTTAAACTTTTTCGGTTTGATTTGCAGAAAGGTTCATATGCCTTTCCTCCTCTATTTTGGGTAATTGGTCGCTTCTAAAATACCTGAAATAAACATATTTTGAAGTAATCCCATCAAGTTTTGAAAAATCAAATAGATGTCTTACAGGGAGGCATGCTTTTCCCTCATTGCTAAAATTCCTAAGGAGAATAAACCTTGGCTTTGTAGGCATTCTGGTTAAGTGAAGTTGGTCAAAACAAACTTGTGCTGTAATTATTTTTTTGTATCTGGAGAAACATTTTTGTAAGTGACACATTATCAACTTAAATTTTGTACTCACTGCCTTCTAAAGGTAATATTTTATTCACTGTACAGTATAGCTGGATATTAAATTTATGTTCAGAATTAAACATTAATTACCCGCAAAATACCTAGGAAAACTAATGCATTTAAAGTATTTGCAAAAGAACAAAAACCACTGAAGGGAAACAGAGAGAATTCTTAGACACTTCCCAGCTAGATAGGTTCCTGGAAATAAGTTGAGTTAATATACTCTTTCAACCATCAGAAGTCTATTCAGCTCTTCACAGCTACACAATAGTGGTAAAAGTATTTCCTTAATCCCTAGTGCCGTTACTTAAAAAATATGCAAAAAATCAAAATTTTAGGTTTTTTAATACAACTTTACTTATTACAAAAATGTTCTCAGTGAACGCAAAGGTTTTGCTTGAGGAGCTAGGTGGAAGGAATGCTGATGCAAAGGTTTGGAGAACCATTACCAAAACTATATGGTGAGTCATGTGGACACTGGGACCTATGAAGTTAGTTAAAATTTCCTTGGAATTATCCCTTTTCATTTTTAGGTATTGAAAGGTAAATTATAAAAGCATTTTTTCTTTTTTGATGAATAAGTTTTCCTTATCTTTCTTCAAAAGGGGAAAGTCAATGGTAGAGTTAATATGAAGTGGCAGATTTTGCAGCTCTTAAAAAATTCACTCTCAGAGGAATAACCTGTATATGCTGACCATAATCTGTCTGAAATACTGGGAGATCAGAAATTTTGGGAATTAACAATAAAAAAGCATTTAATTGCCCCATCCAAGCCCTCTGTGTAAGCACCACCCCATAAGTAATTTCCATCCCATGTAGACAGAAAATGATCCATTATAAATTATCCAAGAGCTGATGGATTTTTCCAATTAATATAGTATCCCTTTAATTCCATGTTAACTTCTGGGCATCCAAACTTCCCTTATATTTCAGAAATTGGGACTATTTCTTTCCACTTGCCCGGGTTTTAAAATAAAAAGACTGTCATTTTGTTAAGGGCTCACACATTCTCTTTCAAGAAGTGAACAGTACAGTGGAACATTTCCCATTGATGGGATTGGTCATTATTGCTGATTAAAAGAAAAAATAGATTGGAATGATGAGACAAGTATCTCAAAAGTTAAAAGAAAAAGATAAGCATGATCTTTCAATTTTGGCACTTTTGACATTTGAGGTGGGATAATTCTTTGTTGTGTGGGGCTATCCTGTGCACTGCAGAATGTTTAGCAGCATCCATGGTTTCTGCCCACTAGATGCCAGTAGCAGTTTCTCCTCTAGTTATGACAGCCAAAAATATCTCCAGACAGAGCTAAACATCTTCTCAAAGGACACAATTGCCTCCTTCCCCTTTCTTCATTAAAACCCACTTGGGTAAAATAAGAACTAACAAAAATAATAAAAATTGCACCCTCAAGAATGCCAGTCTTCAAATAATGGGAGTAGACCGCCTGTTTATTATAAATCTAGTAGATTGAAGCCTAATATATCTTCCCAGCCACTGCTCTCCTAGATGCCTGTCTACTTTTTTTAGGTGTATTATGTATTGTTTAGCATGCATAGAAGAAATATATTTTGTTAACCTGTGTTGTAGAATGGAACTGGTGTTAAGTTTATGGGTTGAGATTCTGAAATTCTTGGTACTTCACTAAAAAATGGGAGTAATTACATAAGGACTTGGATGGCCCATGTAATGCTCCCTGGTTTATTCCTTGGAAGATACCTGACAGACTAAATATGGAGCATTATCCATATGTCCATGGTGATCCAAGGAAGGCCAATATTACGTAAAAGTCATTCTGGTAGTGTCATCCCCATTCTCTGTTTTCCTTAGTCTGCAACTTCTGGGAAGGGAGGCAGGGGCTTCAGAATAAAGAGAATGTCTTAAGTGTCAAATGTAAAACCTGGAAGGTTTATTCAAGATAGCAGTGGACTGTAGCTGTTTAATCCTTTAGGACATTGCCTTGCATACATGAAGAACACCACTTTTTCTCTGTAATTCATCTGCTCATTACTCCCAGTCAATATGTGAGCAAATCATTGCCCTATCCATCTCCAGGGATTTAAAGAATAAAGGTCATTAGAATATTTGGCTTCCCTGGCTACTAAAACTGGTGTAGATATAAGCTCATGACTCAAAGGATATTCAATGGCAAATAATTTCATGTCTTTTTGGGGACCAATTGGAAGCAGAATTTTTACTAGAATTGGGAACACAATAGGATAATATTTGGAGGGTCTAGAAACAAAGACAGAGGGATGGAGCAGATTCTGCATGAAATTATTCAAAATTCTGGAGCCAGATGGGTTTGAAAGTAGCTGAACTCTTGAATGTTTCTGTTCAAGAAGTAATTAACTCCCTCTTGTTACTCAAGCAATAAAAGTCTGATTTATTATTTTGCTTGCAACATCAGGGTCCTCACTAATAAGGATACATCTAGTCTCATGCTCACCATCCTCTCTTACAGTTATGGAACTGAGTCTTAATGAGTGATTTGCCCAGAATCATGCTTCTCTGATCACAATCTTCTATAATTTATGCTGAATCTGTATTCTAATTTGGATTTTTTCCTTGATGCCCTGCTGTAAATTGAACTGGTTTATTATTTGTTTTGCATAATACCCAACAACTAGTGTTAATTATTTTTCATTTACTAATTACCTAAATGTATTAGACATAGAGACTCTCTCAAAACCCTGGCTTGCATAAATCTATCACTTCGTTCAGATTTAAATTGTTATTTTGAGACACAAATATGCAAAATAAGGGTAGTATAACTAAAGTATAAATTATTAATCCCAGTGCTTCTTATTGATTCGTGATCTTAAATCCGATGCTGATATCCTATTTATCGAGCTATTTAAATACCTATTGGAGTCCTAAAAGGTTTGTTAGAGGACAGATCCACAGTCATAATTTTTATTGTGATTCAAGCACAAAACAAATTTTTATTTTTTAGGTAATTGTTTTTTCATTTCTATTTTTCCATAAGCACTATAAATCATAGAGTTTATTAGACATTTGCATCATTTTTGTTATGACAAATGTACAGCACACTTATAATTAGAATATAATAGCATCAATATGTTTATACAGATGTGAATGTAAATTCATCAGCATTCATTCCATATGTCTGCAATCTAGCTTTTTCTTTTATTGTCAAACCAAATAATTTTAAATTAGGGTAGTTTTTAACAGCATCTTTTGTACTTCTATGTGCAGATGTATAAGAAAATAACCTATGTTGTCACTGAAGTTGATGGTTATAAAGTTAGAGTTTTGGTTACTCTGTGTTGCTAAGGATGACAGAAATGTAGAACACAGTCTACATGTTTATGGGAAATGATTGTCGTGACCAATAATGGAAATGGTTTAATGTGATTCTGATAGGTTTGTATAAATCTCTGATCCAATACATTCACCACTAAAACTAGAGAAATTTTACGACACTGAAATCTAAAACCAAATGGGGATGTACTTAGCTATACCTTAAACTAGGATGGCCTGAGAAAACATGATTAAGTAAAATAAAAAACGGCCTTACTGAAGTGAGGGGAGTGGGGCAGGTGAACTCTGAAAAACTTTAAGGTTTGACTTTACACTGATATTAGCCTTCCTGGAGATTAGAAACCCCAGTGTCCCTGATGGCAAGACAAATTTCACATCATGGCAAGACAAGTTTCACATCATGGCAAGAAAAGTTTCAGATCATGGCAAGACAAGTTTCAGATCATGGCAGAAAAGTATCTGCTGGCCTTCAGAAATAGCAGCATAGTCGGAAATCTTGAATATCATCCCAGATTGTGTTAGCTTTGTCCTTCTTAAGATTCTTTTGGCTACTTTTGATACTTTTTATTTTTATATAAATTTTAAAATTATGTGTTAATTTAGGAACAAGGTATTGCTAAGTGAGTAAGGGGAGAAAGAAGGTTTGGTACCTATAGATGACGGTTACACAAGTGAGAGAAGAGGAAACCTGTCAGAGAAGGAACATCTTTGCTGGATACAGATAAAACCGTAAAGCATTTGATGAACCTGTGGGCTGGTATGTTGATTTGAACATGAAGGAGCCCAAATGCAAAGCTAATCCTCACTGCCAAGTAAGTGGTTTATCTGGGAATTTTGATGAGTCAGCATAGGCTGAGCACTGACTCACCTGTCTCAGTCCTAGGGCCATGATTGTTCACTTAGCCAATACCAGAGGTCTCTGTGGGTCAAACCACTCTGATGAAGTATGGACTCCATTGTCCATTATGGTAACCATGACCACTTAGTCTTGGCAGTTGTGTTACCACTTGTACCCAGAAACCTTCTATTTCTGTAGAAATCATGGCAGCAGTTCCCACTGCCATTTCTGGACCATAAGGAACAACCTCTACAGGATGCTGTACTCCCCTCATCTATGTAAATCTCAACTCCTGGGTGAAGGAAGCTGCTGCACACCCTCTCGAGAGACATGAGTAGAGGATGGGTGAGAAAGTCTTGCCCAATGAATCCACTTGAACATTTCACGTAGTGTAAATCTTTGTATAGTAAAGTTCTGGCATTTCAGTTTATTTCAGTGAAGCACCTGGGACCTCACTACAGACAGAGCCCACTCCCAGCCACTTAAGGTGACACATCATAGGAACACAAAATCTCATTTTAGTGTAAGGATGTTAAAACACTTGTCCAAAGAAACATTTTATTCCTTTCACCTTGATCCCACATCCTCAGATATCATTCCAATTAATACTCTCCAGGTTTATGTTGCTACAAATTGGTAACATCTTGCAATTCCTTTGGACACATAACATATAGCATTTTCTTAAGGGTCACAAAGTATAACTGATCCCCTAGGAATTTCTAGGAGTTGGATATGATTATAGGTGTACATTCAATGAGAGGTAGTGTGTGGAAAGTGGGAGTAAAATTTAAACAAGTTCAGCTATCTGCCATAGTGCAACAAACTCATGGAAAAACATTCTTCAGGTAAAGTGAGATCTACCTCCTCAGACAGGGGTAAAAGGTCTACTTCTCCTGGCAAAGAAGGTTGGTTGGATTTAGGAGTCCAAGTTCCTCAGTTTCATCAGAATCTGCTCAATATCTTCATTCCATTTTCCAGGACCCCACTCCTTTCTGTTGATTTTCCTGACATTAGAGAGCCTGTGAAGTTAGGGATTCAAGGTGCACTATAACTTAGCCGTCTACAGAATCAGATTTTAGTTTGGCTCTTGAAAGACAGAAAGCACAGATGTTTTTTGTTCCCTTATCTGATCCCTAAACTGGATATTTAAATTTCTAAGCACATCATTTCATTGTCCTAGGTTCTGTGAAACACTTAGGCACATAAAACCAATCCCATTATAATTCTAATCTTTACTAAAATAGTCTGTGACAATAAGTACTTTGCCTTTTTAAATAATTTGATTATAGATGACGACATAAGAAATTATTTTCTCAGTTTATACTATGGGCTACCAGTGTCTCCTTTTCCACTGACAATGAGGTGCTTCGAAGCCTTTAAATGTTTAGTCAAATTAAATAGATAATTCCAGGTTCCCAGCTTTAAGATTTGTTTGCGAAACTTAACTGCTTTTTTGTACCAATACATGAAGTGGTCACATTTCAATCAGAAAAACAAAACTACCATGAGTGCAATGGAATAAGGAATTAATTATAGAATTCAATTTTGCATTATTGTGGAAGAAATTAGACAATCAAAAGTCCAAATGCAGTAGTTGAAGGATCGGAGATAAATTGCCATCCAGCCTTAGAGCATCTGAACAAATCAGAGCTTGCAGGAAAATCTGAAAGCTGTGTGTGTCTAGCTTTTGGAAGAGTTCCACGAAAAAGGATGGTTAAGTCTATGAAAGGCTGCTGACTCTGTGACTATAGTCTCTCCAGTGGGGAGCAAGTCAGTTGCTGTTGATGAGTAGGACCAGCAGCAGGAAGTGGAGCTACATGCAGAGTGAGGAAGAGGGAAGACATGCTGGAAACTGCCTGTAATTCTGCATTTGTCTCCTATAGCCTCTAACCAATGACAACCTTCAGAGTGTAACATAATCTTATGTAACTTCACTTTTGGCTATTTCTAACTTGGATCATACCTAGCAAAGTTGATTCCAGGAAATGTAGTTTCCAATATAATCATGATAAAAATACCACAATCCAGCATACAACACAATGCATCCCTTTTATAAGAAAGGAAGTCTATACAATGGTTTAAAAAGTCATCTCCTGTATAAGACTACACAGGGTTGAATATCACTCTTTTACCTAGTAAGCATGTAATTGTGGACATGCCTGAAGACCTCTGTTGCTCAGTTTCCTTATCTGAAAAGCAGGGATGAAGATAAAATCTGTTAAGGCTTGTATTTTCAGTTCTCTCACATAAACTGCTTCAAAGTAATCAGTACCATCCACACAAGTGAGAAACTGAACGAACTGAAAATCAGCTACTTTTCTTAGATCCATCAGAGAATTGAGATATTAGGGCAAACTATCACTCTGATATCTGAAGAAACATTATAGATTAAACAATGATCCCCCTCCCAAGCACCTTGTTATCAACACATCAATAAGTCATTTGTTATTAGCAGTTAATAACAATCTACTTCTAGTAATAACATACCAGTGACAACTGTGATATTTTATGTTATTACTAGGATTATAGCAGTGGCAAGGGATGTTGGTTCACACCTGTAATCCCAGCACTTCAGGAGGCTGAGGCAGGCGGATCACCCTCAGGTCATGAGTTTGAAACCAGCATGGCCAACATGGTGAAATCTTTTCTCTATTATAAATACAAAAATTAGCCAGGCATGGTGGTTCATGCCTATAATCGCAGCTACTGGTTGCGATTATAGGCATGGCAGGAGTATTGCTTGAGCCTGGGAGGTGGAGGTTGCACCGAGCCAAGGTCGTACCACTGTACTCCAGTCTGGGTAACATAGCAAGATTCCATCTCATAAAACAACAACAACAACAACAACAACAACAAACTGGGTCACAACCGAAAGAGTGATAAGACTCTCTAAGACTCTCTTTAGTAAGGACTTTTATATGACAGGCCCACAGCTAACAGCATACTGAATGGAGAAAATCTAAAAGCCTTTTCTCTAACTGAAACAAGACAAGGATTCTCACTTTCACCATTCCTATTCAACATAATATAAGAAGACCTAGTCAGAGGAATTAGACGAGAGAAAACATAAAAGGAATGCAAATTAGAAAAGAGGAAGTCACATTGTCCCTCTTTGCAGAAAAGGTAATGTTATATATAGAAAAACCTAGACTCCAACAAAAACCTCTTAGAACTGATGAACAAAATCAATAAAATTGCAGAGTACAAAATCAGCATACTAAAGCCAGTAACATTTCTAAACACCAATATAAAAACTAGTTGAAAAAAAACAAACAAAAGAGCAATCACATTTACAATAAATACAAAAACCACAAAAAAAACCTTAGAAAACAAAAAACCTATGAACACATTTAACCAAAGAGGTGAGACCTTGACAAAAAAAATCTGCCAAAACACTGTACAGATTCAATACCATTACTATCAAAATACCAATGACATTCTCCAAAAAATAGAAAAAAATAATAATACAGGTTATATAGAACCACCAAAAGAGCCTGAATAACTAAAGCGTTACTGAACAACAACAAATAAAACTGAAGGCATCACGTTACCTTACTTTAAAAATATACTACAAGGCTATCATAACCAAAACTGCATGGTAATGGTATAAAAACAAGCACATAGATCAATGAAATAAAATAGAGAACCAGAAAAATTTCATGTACTTACAGCCAATTGGTTTTTGAGGACATTCTCTTCAATAAACGGTGTTGGGAAAATTGGATATCCACATGTAGAAGAATGAAACTGGATACCTATTGCTCACCATAAAAAATAAACTCAAAATGAAAGATTTAAATGTAAGACCTGAAGCTATAAAACTACTAGGAGAAAACACCAAAGAAATGTTCCAGGACATTGATCTAGGCAAACATTTTACAACCCAAACCTTGAAAGAATAGTCCAAAAAAAGGGAACCATATTAAACTAAAAAGCTTTTGCACAGCAATGGAAACAATCAACAGAGTGAGAAGACAACCTATTGAATGTGAGAAAATGTTTGCCAACTCTTCATCTGACCAGGGACAAACAACCAGACTATACAAGGAACTCAAAACAACTCAACAGCAATAAAACAAATAATCCTGTTAAAAAGTGGGCAAAGGATTTTAACAGACATTTCTCAAAAGAACGCATAAAAATGACAAACAGATATATGAAAAAATCCTCAACATCAGTAATCTTTAAGGAATGCAAATCAAAACCACAATGAGCTATCATCTTACCCTAGATAGAATCACAAAATATATCAAATAAAATGACGAAAAATAACAAATACTGGCAAAGATATGGAGAAAGGGCAACTCTTTCACACTGTCCATGGGAACATAAACTAAACAGCTATTATATATGTATATATAAAAAGAGGTTTCTCAAAAAACTAAAAATAGAATTACCATATGATCCAGCAATCTCATTACTTGGTATTTATGCCAAGGGAAAAAAAAAATCTATATATCAGAGAAATGCCTGCACCCCATCTATTGAAGCACTATTCAAAGTAGCCAAAATAAGGAATTAATCTAAGTGTCCATCAATGGATTAAAGAATAAAGAAAATGTTTTATTTATATATGTATACACACACACACACACACATATACAAACACAATGAAATTCTATTCAGTCCTAAATAATGAAATCTTGTCATTTGCAGCAATGTGGATGAAATTGGAGGTTATTATATTAAGCAAAATAAGTCAGGCACAAAAAGACAAAAATCTAAGTTCTCACTTAAATGTAGGAGCTAAAAATATTTATCTCATGGAGGTAAAGAGTAGTATCATAGTTATTAAAGGTTGGAAAGGATGCAGGGAGTGTGGTAAGGAGTAAAGAGAGATTGGTTAATGGGTACACATATACAGTTAGAAGGAATAGGTCCTAGTGTTGGATAGTGGAATGGGGTGACCAGCGCTAATGGCTATATATGTGTTTTTTTTTTTTTTTTTTTTTTTTTGTTGAGACGGAGTTTCGCTCTGTCGCCCAGGCTGGAGTGCAGTGGCGGATCTCAGCTCACTGCAAGCTCCGCCTCCCGGGTTTACGCCATTCTCCTGCCTCAGCCTCCCGAGTAGCTGGGACTACAGGCGCCGCCACCTCGCCGGCTAGTTTTCTGTATTTTTTTTAGTAGAGACGGGGTTTCACCGTGTTAGCCAGGGTGGTCTTGATCTCCTGACCTCGTGATCCGCCCGTCTCGGCCTCCCAAAGTGCTGGGATTACAGGCTTGAGCCACCGCGCCCGGCCTATATATTGTGTTTTTCAAAAGAGCTAGACAAGTTTTGAAATGTTCTTAACACAGATAAATGGTAAATGTTTGAGGGGATGAATTTCCTAAATACTCTCATTTAATAATTTCACATTGTATGCACATATCAAAACGTCACACATGCCCCCCAAATATGTACCAATATTATGTATACATTAAAAATTTAACCCCAAAAACACAAAAAAGAAGAAATTATTACGGACAATAAAAAGAATAGGGGTGAAACAATAAGGAACCTGAAGCCGCTGGCACCTACAGCTATAGGAAATATTAAATATGCCCTAACTCCTGTTAACCAGATTAAAATAAAACTTCAAACAAAATGCCCAATTGCTTCAGTTCCTATTACTTGATACATCATATATAGTCTTAAATAAAGAATTACAAGTAATGATAAAAGGCAAAAAATAATAAAAAAAAAAAAAACACTCTGGGCAGGGCACGGTGGCTCACGCCTGTAATACCAGCACTTTGGGAGGCCAAGGCAGGTGGATTATGAGGTCAGGAGATCGAGACCATCCTGGCTAACACAGTGAAACCCCATCTCTACTAAAAATACAAAAAATTAGCTGGGTGTGGTGGTGGGTGCCTTTAGTCCCAGCTAGTTGGGAGACTGAGGTAGGAGAATGGTGTGAACCCGGGAGGCAGAGCTTGCAGTGAGCCGGGATCATGCCACTTGTACTCCAGCCTGGGCGACAGTGTAAGACTCTGTCTCAAAAAATAAATAAACAAACAAACAACAATAACAAAAAACACAGTCTGAATAGACAAAGCAAACATCAGAACCAGACTCAAACATGGTAATGATTTTGAGATTAGACAGAGATTTTAAAATAACTATGGTTAATATGTTAAGGGTTCTAATAGAAAGTAGACAGCACACTAGGACAGGTAACTAATGTAGGCAGAAAGATGAAAACTCTAAGAAAGTATCAAAAAGAAATGCTAGAAACCCAAAACCCTGTAACAGGAATAAAGAATGCCTTTGATGGCTGGTCAATAGAGTGGGCATGGCCAAAACAGAATCAGTGAACTTGAAGATATGTCAATATAAACTCTACAAATCAAAATGAAATAAGAAAAAATGAAAAGAATAAAAGATAGTATCTGAGACCTATGAAAAAATAAAAAGTTGTAATACACACATAATGATAATACCAGAAAGAAAATACAGAAAGGAACAGGAGTATGTGCAGTAATAGTGGTTGAGTATTATTCAAAAATAATTACAGATAACAACCCACAATTACATCCAGGAAGCTCAGAGAACACCAATCAGAATAAATACCAAAACATCTATATGTAGGCATATTATATTCAAATTGCACAAAATGAGACAAAAGTCTTAAAAGAATTGAGAAATAATAATTGAGAAACAAAACAAAAAGCTTTACCTATAGAAGAAGTGGATAAAAATTACACTGGCCTTCTCACCAGTAATAATGCAGGCAAGAAGAAAATGAAGTGAAATATCTACAGAGGTGAAAGAAAGAAAATCGGCCGGGCGCGGTGGCTCAAGCCTGTAATCCCAGCACTTTGGGAGGCCGAGATGGGCGGATCACGAGGTCAGGAAATCGAGACCATCCTGGCTAACAGGGTGAAACCCCGTCTCTACTAAAAATACAAAAACTAGCTGGGCGAGGTGGCGGGCGCCTGTAGTCCCAGCTACTCGGGAGGCTGAGGCAGGAGAATGGCGTAAACCCGGGAGGCGGAGCTTGCAGTGAGCTGAGATCCGGCCACTGCACTCCAGTCTGGGCGACCGAGCGAGACTCCGCCTCAAAAAAAAAAAAAAAAAAGAAAGAAAGAAAATCAACAAACTAGAATTCTACATATAGTGAAATTATGCTTC
This sequence comes from Trachypithecus francoisi, assembly GCF_009764315.1. Taxonomy (NCBI): domain Eukaryota; kingdom Metazoa; phylum Chordata; class Mammalia; order Primates; family Cercopithecidae; genus Trachypithecus; species Trachypithecus francoisi. The sequence continues at coordinate 50,277,841 of NW_022681453.1, forward strand.
AAAAGTAAATGAGAAATAGAGACTGCTTCAGACTCACAAAAATTAAGAAAATGTGCTGCCAGTAGACCTGCATTGCAAAAAAATGTTTCTCAAAAAAAGTAGTTCAGAGAAAAATATAGTGTTGTCATAAAATAGGATCTGCATTTTAAAAAGGAAGAACAGTGGAGAAGGAATAAGTGAAGGTAGAATGAGATCTTTTATGTTGTTTTTCTTAATTGATCTAATACATGACTGCTTAATGTAGGTAAAAATAGCAAGAATGTTTTGGGAGATTATACCATATAGATAAGAAGAATGCATTACAGTAATAGTATGAGAAATGGGAGAGGAAATTTGAGAATACTATGTTATAAAGTACATGTACTACCTATGAAGTGGTATAGTATTATTTGAAAGTGGACTTAGATTAGTTTTAAATGTATCTGTAAAAATCTAGGGCATCCACTAAAAACAACAAAAAAGTCTGCAGATGTTGCTAAGATAATTTCACAAAAGTTTATGAAGCGAGAAGGCAGAAAAAAGAGGAATAGTTATAAAATAGCAACAACATGAAATAAGTGTAATAGATAAAAAACAGATACAAGCATGGTAGATATTTATGTAACTATATCAATAATCACTTTAAATGTGAATGGGCTAAAAACACCAAATGAAAGACAGAGAAAGTCAAAGTAGATTAAAAAAAAGTAAAAACATAAGACCAATGATATATTATCTAGAAGAAATCTAGTTTAGCATAAAACACAGATACATTAAAAGTAAAGGGATGACAAGATAAGTCATGTTAACACTAATCAAAGAAAAACTGGAGTAGCTATATTAATTTCAGGCATTACAGGCTTCAGAGCAAGGAAAACCGTCAAGGATAATGAGAGGCATTACATAATAATAAAGAAGTTTGTTCTCTAATAAGACAAAACAATCCCTAATGTATATGCACCTAACAACAGAGTGTCAAAATATGTAAAGCAAAAAGCTGCTGGGACTACAAAAAGAAACAGACAAATTCAGTATTATTGCTGAAGAGTTCAATATATATCTGTCAGTAACTAAGAATTCCAAAAGGTGGAAAATCAGTAAGAACATAGTCGAACTGAACAATAAATATAAATAAAGTGTATCTAATTAATGTTTATAGAGTATTTTACCCAATAAGAGCAGAATACATATTCTTCTCAAGTTCACATATTCACCAAAATAGACAACATTCTGCATCATAAAATACATCTTAACAAATTTAAAAGGATAGAAATTTTACAAGTATGTTTTTAGAAAGACCACAGTAAAATTAAACTAGTTGAAAAATCCAGGGAGGGATTGCATTGGGGAGTTATACATGATATAAACGTCATGCACATGTACCCTAGAACTTAAAGTATAATAAAAAAAAAAAAGATAAAAAAAAAAAAAGAAAAATCCAATATAATTTTTGGTTCAACAATACACTTTAAAATAACACATGGAACAAAGAATTTGCAAGACAAATTAAAAAGAGATATTGTTAATTAAATAAAAATAAAAATACTATTTATCAAAATCTGTGAGGTACAGAAAAAGCAGCACTTAGAGGCAAATTTATAGCATTCAATACATGTATTAGCAAAGAAGCAATACTAAAATCAATAACCTAAACTTTCACGTTAGGAAACTAGGACCAAAGCAAGCAGAAGAAAAGACCTACTAAAATTAGAGTAGAAATCAATTAAATTGAAAACAAGGAATCAATAGAAAAATTAATAAAATTTTTTGAAAATTTTGTTTTTTGCAAAGATCAATAAAATTTAAAAACCCTAATCCAGAGTAGAGGTGGGGAGGAAGGAAGAGGAAGAAAAGGAAAGAGAGAGAGAGAGACAGAACATTAATAGTCTTAAAAATGAATGGGAGGTCATCACTACTGATCTAATAAACATTAAATGATTAAATTGATTAAAAAAGAAATATTATAAGCTACTGTATGCCTGCAAATATAATAACTTACATTAAATAGGCCAGTTTCCTGAAAGACAAAAACTATGATACACACAAAAAATAGATTTTCTGAAGAGGCCTATATTTATTAAAGAAATTGCATCAGCAGAAAACAACCTTTCCCCCAAAAGAGCATCTGGTCTAGATGGTTTCACTGGTAAATTCTATCAAACAAGTCAGAAAAAATAATGATACCAACTCTCTCCACGTTTTTTAGAAGATAGGATCAGAGGGAATACTTCCTAAATCATTCTATGAAGGTACATTCCTCTAATGCCTAAACTACATAAAGACCTTACAAGAAAAGAAAATTGCATACCAATATCCTTCATGAACAGAGATGCAAAAAATCTTCAAAATTTGTTAGCAATTATATTCAATGGTGTATAAAAATAATTCTACACCATGACCAAGAGAAATTTATTTCAGGCATGCAAAAATGGTTCAACATTTGCAAGTCAATTAATGTAATTCATCGCATCAACATACTGAGAGGTGAAGCCAGCTGGACTTCATGGGTCGAGTGGGGACTTGAAGAACTTTCCTGTCTAGCTAGAAGATTGTAAACGCACCAATCAGCACTCTTTGTCTAGCTAAAGTATTGTAAATGCACCAATCGGCACTCTGTGTCTAGCTAAAGGATTGTAAATGCACCAATCAACACTCTGTGTCTAGCTAAAGGATTGTAAATGCACCACTCAGCACTCTGTAAAACTGCAGCAATCCGCACTCTGTGTCTAACTAAAGGATTGTAAATGCACCAATCAGCACTCTGTGTCTAGCTAAAGGATGGTAAATGCACCAATCAGCACTCTGTGTCTAGCTAAAGGATTGTAAATGACCAATCAGCACTCTGTGTCTAACTAAAGAATTGTAAATGCAGCACTCAGCACTCTGTAAAAATGCAGCACTCAGCACTCTGTCTAGCTAAAGTATTGTAAACTCACCAAACAGCACTTTGTAAAAATCCACGAATCAGCACTCTGTGTCTAGCTAAAGTTTTGTAAATGCACCAATCAGCACTCTGTAAAATGGACCAATCAGCAGGATGTGGGTGGGGACTAAAATAAGGGAATAAAAGCTGGCCACCCCAGCCAGCAGCAGCAACCCACTAGGGTCCTCTTCCATGCTGTGGAAGATTTGTTCTTTTGCTCTTCACAATAAATCTTGCTACTGCTCACTCCTTGGGTCTGCACTACCTTAATGAGCTATAACACTCACTGTGAGGGTCTGCAGTTTCATTCCTGAAGTCAGTGAGACCACTAACCCACTGGGAGGAACAAACAACTCCAGATACACCACCTTTAAGAACTGTAACACTCACTGCAAAGGTCTGTGGCTTCACTCCTGAAATTCAGCGAGACCACAAACCCACTGGAAGGAAGAAACTCGGGATACATCTGAACATCTGAAGTAACAAACTCCAGACACACCATCTTTAGGAGCTGTAACACTCACCGCGAGGGTCTGTGGCTTCATTCTTGAAGTCAGCGAGTCCAAGAACCCACTGGAAGGAATAAATTCTGGACACAATAGTAAAGAAGAAAAATTATATTAATTGTCAAAAAGTTTGACAAATCTAACACCTATTCACGATAAAAAAATTTTTAGAAAATTAACAACAGTAGGGAATTCTCACAACTTGATAAAGAAAATCTAGAAAAAACTTACAGCTAACATACTTAATGTGAGAATTGGATGCTTTTCTTTAGTATAAGGAAGAAGGCAAGTATGTCCTCTCTCATCACTCCCAATTCTACATCATACCATAAGTCCTAGTTAGTACAACAAGACAAAAGGAATTAATGACATACAGATTAAGAAAGAAGAAACGAAACTGTCTTTGTTCACAGATGACACGTTTGTCTCTTCAGAAAGCTTCAAACATTGAAAAACCAAACAAACAAATGAACAAAAACCTCCTGGAACTAATAAGTGATTATAAAAAGGTTTCAAGATTTGTGTTCGTATTTAAAAATCAATTGCATTCCTACACACCAGCAATGAATAATTGAAACTCAAAATTAAAACAGTATTTGCATTAGCACTAAAAAAATTAAATACTTAGGTGTAATCTAATAAAATATGTGCAAGATCTATATGAGGAACACTATAAAACCCTCGTTTTTAAAAAAGGTCAAAGATCTAAATAAATATGGCCTGTTCATGGATAGGAAGACTCAATATTTTTGAGATGGCACTCCTTCTCAATTTGATCTATAATTTCCACTCAATACCAATTGCCAACAAAATTCTAGCAGATTATTTTGTAAAAACACTGATTACAAAGTGTAAATGAAAGGCAAAGGATTCAGAATAGCCAACACAATACGGAAGAAAAAAAAATACACAATACAGAAGAAGAAAAAAAATCAGAAGACTGACACTACTTGACTCATTTTTCTGTAAAACTACAATAATCAAAATTGCACCACACTGGTGAGGGACAAACCAATGGAACAGGATAGAGAACATATATATATATACACACACACACATATATATATGTAGAGAGATTCATCTTATCTTTCACAAAGGAGCGATAAATCAATAAAGAAAAGACAGGGTTTTTTTTCTGTTGTTTTTTTTAGACAGAGTTTTGCTCTTGTTGCCCAGGGTGGAGTGCAATGGCGTGATCTTTGTTCACTGCATCCTCTGCCTCCTGGGTTCAAGCGATTCTCCTGCCTCAGTCTCCCATGTAGCTGGGATTACAAGCGCTCACCGCCATGCACAGCCAATTTTTGTATTTTTAGTAGAGACAAGGTTTCTGGTCAGGCTGGTCTCGAACTGCCGACCTCAGGTGATCCACCTGCCTTAGCCTCCCAAAGTGCTGGGATTACAGGTGTGAGCCACTGCACCAGGCCAGAAAAGACAGTTTTTTAATAAACAGTGCTAGAATAATTGGGCAACCATATGCTAAAACAATATGAATCCAGACGTGATCCTTATATCTTTTGCAAAAATGGATCCAAGATCTAATGTAAATGGATCTTGTCAGGCCTCTGGACCCAAGCCTACATGTGTACATCCAAATGGCCTGAAGTAACTAAAGAATGACATTCCACCATTGTGACTTGTTCCTGCCCCACCTTAACTGAGCGATTAACCTTGTGAAATTCCTTCTCCTGGCTCAAAACCTCCCCCACTGAGCACCTTGTGACCCCCCTGCCCCTGCCTGTAAGAGAAAAACTCCCTTTGACTGTAATTTTCCACTACTCACCCAAATCCTATAAAATGGCCCCACCCCATCTCCCTTCCCTGATTCTCTTTTTCAGACTCAGCCTGCCTGCACTCAGATGATTAAAAAGCTTTATTGCTCACACAAAGCTTGTTTGGTGGTCTCTTCGCACAGATGCGTGTGAGAGATCTGAGACCTAACTGAAAATGGATCTTAGACCTAAATGTAAAATGTAAAATTATTAAACTGTTAGAGGATAACATAGAAAATCAAGGTGACTTTAGGTTTGGTGATGAGTTTTTTGATACAACGGAAAAGCATTATCCATGAATGAAAAATTGATAAATTGAACTTCATTAATATCAAAAACTGGCCGGGCGCGGTGGCTCAAGCCTGTAATCCCAGCACTTTGGGAGGCCCAGACGGGCGGATCACGAGGTCAGGAGATCGAGACCATCCTGGCTAACACCGTGAAACCCCGTCTCTACTAAAAAATACAAAAAACTAGCCGGGCGACGTGGCGGGTGCCTGTAGTCCCAGCTACTCGGGAGACTGAGGCAGGAGAATGGCCTAAACCCAGGAGGCGGAGCTTGCAGTGAGCTGAGATCCGGCCACTGCACTCCAGCCTGGGTGGCAGAGCGAGACTCCGTCTCAAAAAAAAAAAAAAAAAAAAATATCAAAAACTGCTTTGCAAATGACACACTGAAAACACAAAAGGACTGGACACAGACTGAAAAAAATTTGCAAAACATGTATCCAATAAAAGACTTATATCCAAAATATATAAAGAACCCTTAAAACTTGACAAGAAAGAAACCCTATTTTAGAAGATCAGATCTCACTGAAGATATACAGAAACCAAATAAGCATGTGGAAATATATTAAAATCAGATATTATTAGGGAATTTAAAATTCAAACGATGAGCTAACATCATCACCACACACCCAATAGAATGACTAATTTTTTAATGACGTTACCAAATTCTGGTAAAAATATAGAGAAACCAGAACCTTCATTCATTGCCAGGCTGAAGGCAAACTACTACAAGCACTTTCAAAGACAGTTTGTTAGTTTCTTACAAAGATAGAGTATTACCACACAATTCAGTAATTATAATCCCTGTATTTACTCAGTTGCGGTGAAATTTTATGTCTATACATGAACTTGAACGTAAGTATTTATAGAAGTTCCATTCACAATCACCCAGACCTCTTTGCAACCAAAGATGTGCTTTAATAGTTAATATATAAAGAAATTGTGTTATAGTCATAAAATGAATATTCAGATAAAAAGGAAATGAGATATTAAGTTACAAAAAGATATGGAGAAACCGTAAATGTATATTTTTAAGTAAAAGAAGCCAGTCTGAGAAGACTACATACCATATTATTCCAACAATATGACTATGGAAAAGGCAGTACTGCAGAGATATTTACAAGATCATTGGTTGCTAGGAGTTTATGGGAGGGGGAATTAGTGGGTGAAGCATAGGGAATTTTTAGAACAATTACATGATTCTATGTGGCTCTGCAATGTGCAAACATAGCATTATGCCTTTGTCAAAACCCATAAAAATACACAACACAAAAAGTGAGCCTTAGTGTAAACCACAAGTTTTAGTTTATAATGATGGATTATTATTAACCCATTAGTTTTAACAAACACACCGCATTAATGCAAGATGTTAATAGTAAAGTGAATGTGGGGGTTGGTATATGGGAACTCGCTCTACGATCTCAATTTTTCTGTTTACAAACTGTTCTGTGAAACAAAGTTTTTAACAGAATTTTATTAAATGCTATTAATTTTTTAAAAATAAGCTACTTCATAGAACTCTTGTATTAATGTATATGTAGCATTTAGAACACTGCCTACTTACCACTCAATAAAAGTTAACTTCATGATATTGTTATAATAACTATTATTATATAATAGATATATTAACAGAGCTGTGTCCTCTGAAAAACATGGTTGTTGTTTTTATTCTCCTTTAATGCACTTGTAAATTTAGAACTTGAAAACTATAGAAAATGTCATTGTTTGCCCTAAGGAAAAATGTTTTCCTGTACAATTAAATAAAATGAGAAAATATCTTTCATGTTTATTACATAAACTGACAATTTATAAAAAGCTTCATTGTAGCAATTACTTTGTCCTACAACTACAAAGAAATATTTATTCAAAAATTACACTGTTTTATATATTACATTTTTACATTTGCTCATGTAAAAAAAGTCAGCACGACAAAAACATTGCCAAGTTTTAGAATAAATAACTTTGTAAAAGGTATTTTATACTAAAACATTTTTATCTGTATGTATTTGTATTCTATAAAAATCTAGAAGATGAAAGATTATGTTTTCTTCACTTTTAATTTAAGACAGTGGGGAAACAACTATCTGTTATTTAGAAATCATCTTTTTGATTTATTTTTCTGAATCTAAAATAGATATAGAATATCTTTATCTCCAGTAGTGCTTTGGGAGACGTGAAAGATGTATAATTTGTTACCTGACTACAGAGCTTTCAAAATGATCAGATGTAGCTACTTTTAAATGTTTCTGAAGTTGTCACTTTCCTTTTTCTGCTTTAAAATTTCAGAAAGTACTTGCTTGAAAGTGAAGAATCCATCATTTGGACAGTCTTCACTTCTATGCCAGAAAGGTTCATTTGCAACATCAGTACAAGAGTTTAATTTGAGCAACTTATAAACTAATTATTTCAAGGGGAATACATCAATCTGATTAATTACTTGAAGGCAAGTAGACCAAATGCTTCACTGGGTCATTGAACCTTTTGTTCTTGTTCATGCCACATAAGCAGTTCTTCTTTGACAGATAAAATTATTATTTTAAAACTTTTTTACTACAATGAGAAAGAATAGCCTACAGTCTTTTTTATAGTGAACAGTCAGAAATATACCATTTTTTAACATATCTAGGAAGTCCTCTTTGAATAACACCTGTAGTATATACAAATTGTTACAAAGATGGCTTCTATTTCATATGCTGAAATCATCCAGCTGTGTCCACAGGGAGGAAGTGGCATAAGTGGCGTGTAAGTTTTGGAAATTGTTTATTTAAGTTGTAATTATAGTTTCTTCCTCTTATTTTATACAACTTTTTGTCTAAACCATTTAGTTAATCCAAACGTCATAGACTGATTAGCAAAAATCACCAGAGGTATCCAGGCAGTAGAAGGAAATGCAGTGCAATCTTAGACAACTCAATTATGTCCAAGCTTAAAGCGTTAAAAATATTGTCTATGCATAATTTTGGCAAATAGACTTAATCCTCTTAGAACTTTTGGAGGAGTAAAACTTTTTTTGAAAGGTCAAGAGTTATTCTTATGGGATAGTGATCTGTGTGACTTCCCCTTTGAATAGCTGACTGGTCCTATATAAAATCCTGGAGATGTTAGTAAAGTGAACATCCAAAGATGATCTCAAAACTTAGCAATCATAAAAACCTAAAATCATTACTGTTCCTAAAGTCATTCTTGTTCTGGGTAACCCCAACTCTCCTCAGTCTCCTTAGCTTTAAGTGGAAGAAGAAGAGTTCCAAGGACTTTGTAGTCACTCGCAATTAGATTTGTGCTGGGAGGCAGCATAGAGACACCAGCCTGTGGAGTCTAAGAGATCTGCGCAAATCTTGGGTCTGCCACTCACTGGTTGGATGTCCTTGCTGACATTTTTAGCTTTAGCGTCTTAGTAAAACATGTACAAAATGGAGATTATATTTGAGTTCTCCAGAGAAGCAGAACCAATAAGATGTACATTTGTAGAGAGAGAGATATTTATTTTAAGAAATTGTCTCATGTGGTTGGCAATTGTCGAAGCTGGCAAGTTCAAAATTTGCAGAGCTGGCCAGCAGACTGGAGACTCAGGAAGAGTTAATGCCTCAGCTTCAGTCCAAAGACAGTCAGAAGCAGAATTACCTCTTTCTTGGGGGAGGGGGCTTCTCAACTGATTGGATGATATGCATTCACATAATGAAGGGTAATTTGCTTACTCAAAGTGTACTTATTTAAATGTTAATCACATCAAAACAATCCTCTCACAGCAACATTTAGATTAGTTGACCAAACATTTGAGCATCACCGCCTAGCCAAGTTGGCACATAAGATTAACCATCAGAGGAATGATAATATTAACAACATAAATCTCATTATACTCATAAGGATTAGGTTAGATAATGATGGTTATGTTATTAATATACTGTTGGGAACATCATAGTTTCTCAATAAATGGTAGTTACTATTATTGTTGTTGTTACAACAATTATAGGTATTTCTATATAATCCCCGAGTTTATAGCCATCATCACCTACAAGTTTCAAGGAAAATTATTAATTCATGGTGGTGTTTTGGATAAATGTTAATTTTTTGCTTTGATAAAAGTACTATCTGTTACATAGCTTTACAAAATCTCTTGACAAACATGCCAAGAAAATACTGCTTTATATGTGTCTAGAGCATAATAAATTTGGGAAGTCTGAACAAACTTATGAGCAATTCTATATAACAATAAATGCCCAATAAAATTTTAAAGGGTGAAATAGATATCTCTGTTCTTCAACTAATGTAATATCGTATGAAAATTGTCAAGTTTTGAGTATTGAAAATTATATAAGTGAAAAGTGCTTTTGAAGATGAATGAAGTGTATTATGAAATTTCTTCACCCCTGAGGCCACATTATTAAAATTTCAAGATACCACTGGGATAATGTGGTAAGTAGCAAGCTCCTACTACTCCTTTGCTGGGGAAAAAAGGAAATCTTTGCTGAAAAAAGCCGAGGAAAAATATGATTGTAGGATACAATCATTTGATTAAGAAACATAGAACCCAACTCACTTGGCAATGCAGGATCATTACTCTAACTCAGTTCTGCATAGATTATAAGTTGGTTAAAGCAAGAGGTAGTGAGTCCTGGGGCAATTTTCTTTCAAACTTTTGGACTACAACATCCAGATCACTTTATAATATCAAATAGTTTCATAGATAACCTTAGAAAATAATTATTTATCATAAAAGAAAAGTTTAATTATCATTAAAATAGATTTATATAAGCAGAATATACACCTTATTTTTCTGACAGATCTTACTTGGTATGCAAATGGATTCACCAGCTACATGCCATAACTCCATAAGCCACCAGGAATTTGTGGCCTATAGGTTGGCAGTCACTCCTACAGGGGAAAGACCAGGTAACTTGACAGAAAGAAAATTGGGTAATTGTCAGCCAGGATCATCCATGATACTGAGCAAGGACCTAGATTAAGATTGTAGAGTTTAGTCTGTACCATGCTTAGGTTTCTTCAGTAATTTTCTGGGGTGCTCCCCTAATCAAACATAGTAAAGCTCCCTTGGAAAAAAAGGAAGATGGCTCTTCCTTTGGTGTAAGAGTGATTCATAATCTAAAAGGGGATGCTATTTCATAAATTAGATTATTAGCTATAAAGAATTGAAACCTACCCAAAAGTCCCATAGAGTGTCATTTTGATAAACATAGAAATGAACCTTTCTGGTCTTAAAGGTTGAAACTTATATTTGTTTTATTCGAACTCCTTCCTCAGGAAAGAACCTTCAAGTCTCTCAAAAATGTATCAAAGAAGGGAAACTCACCAGATCACTGCACCAGACAGGACCCCTCATTCTCATGATTGCTTCCTTGTCCCTCCCTAGTTCCTGCTTTCTTACACATTGTTACAGTTCTCCCCTGCTATATAAGGCCCTAGCTTTAGTCGTGGCAGGAGATAGATTTGAGACTGAACTTCCAATTCCTCAGCTGCAGCACCCGATTAAATCCTTCTCCCTTGGCAATACTTGGTGTCTCAGTCATTGGCATTCTGTGCAGTGAGCAGCAGAACCTACGTCAAACCCCTGATGTTTTGGTAACAGAATTTTACCCCTTTCTGTTGGGGTCCGCGTGTTTCCTAAACAAAGGAATGAACACACAAGACAACACAAGACAAGACAAACATGGCGGCTGCGCGGAACGACAGGCTCCGCTTTATTTTATACAGTCCTTTGTGGAATGTTACCAAGTCACAAGACACATTGTTGTTTTTCTGACCTTTCCCTGACTTTCTGGATTTTCAAGATGTTTACACATAAACAAGCCCCCAGGATCTGCTGTTTGCAGCTGGCTCCTTTGTCCTCCCTGTTTGCAAGGAAGGAACGCCCTGCTTCGTTTGCAAGAGAAGGACTTATCGGGAATGTCTCGTTTGCAAGCACATAGTCCTCTACACTTTCTATTTCTCTTTCTTTCTGGAATTCTGGAACTAAATGGAAGTTTTATCAGCTTTTTGGCATGTGTGTATAAAAGAAGATACATATTTAACTTGTTAATTCATTTTATTCATGTGGACATTGCCCCACTGAACAGGTCCTTAAACACAGAAATACATCTATTCAAATATTTTCATTATTTTTTAAATTAATTATCAGAGTGATTCTTGTTTATGCTAATATTTATAAACATAGAAACACTTTTACTGAGTTTAAACTCTTAACGTTTAGGCTTCTGCAGATGTCAATCACATACCCCAAGCATAAATACAAATATTTTTGAGGGAATGTGTATAGTTCAGAATAGTTCTGTAGCCAGGAACAAGCAGTTGGACACATATGTGTTTAGCTACATATGTGTAGCTAACAGTGAATGCTGTTGTAAACATGAAGTCACTGGAAGGAAATAAGGAAACTCCCCACCAGGAACATTATTCACTCTCTGGAGAGAGAACATTTCAACCCCTTGATGATAAAAAAATGACTCTGAATGAGGTGCTAACCTTTCAGATTTGGAGCTTAAGCTTTTGCTTTCCTCTCTCCTCTGCCTACCTTAGGTAGTACGATTGTGTGCTTTAAATATACAACACCTTTAATTTAAACAGCATTTATAAAATACATCCTGCATTTCTATTCTGAGTTGACAACTGTAGCCTTTAGGCACAAAACCATCACTTCACTTTTTATAAAAACGTGTACATTATGTGATTTATGCATAAGGTTAAAAAAAAAAAGGAAAAGCAGGAAAAAAAACAAATAAGATAGTTGTTTTTCTTATTTTTTTTTAACATACTCTCAGAAAAAAATTATCAGGATAATTCACCCCAGGTTGGATTTTATGACACTCTTTTGTGTTGGCTATTGAAAATTTCTTTTGGCATAGTTGTTGACTTTACCTCATTTTTTCTCTGCACTAAATATATATTAGGTAACTATAATAAAAGTTAACTAGATAAAAGTCAACGATAAGAAATTGAGTGAAGTTTATGTCACATATCATGTGATCTCAGGCAAGTTTCAAAGTCTCTAAGCCTCAGTTTTCTTATCTATGAACTCTGTCCCTGCTACTTTACAACAAGAAAATCAAATTAGAAAACACTGTATCAACTACAAAGAACTGTAAAAACATAAGCTATTCTTGGTATTCCAACTGCGGTGAAGACTAGCAGAGTATTTTAGAATGCAAAGATACAGAAAATGTGTCCATCCCCATCTAGTTTACAGTACAGTAAGAAAGGCCCATGCATGACCACAGTACCCACAGTACCAAGTTGTATGTGATGCATATCAAATGACCAGTAGAGGTGATTATGGGAGTAAAGGACTTCAGCAGAGAGAGATCACTTCTGTTTGACAAGCTTATGACAGCATTTATGGAAGATGACGATGTTAAACAACACTAAGATCATCAACCGATATTTCAGTGCTATGATGCGTGGGGTATGCTAAGAGATTTATATTGATTGTCTAATTTAATTATTAAACATTTAATTATTCTAGGACTACTTTTATCTCCCCTTTACAAATAGGAAACAGATTCTGAAAGGAGAAGCAACTTGCTGAGGTCACATAGTTAGTAAATATTTGAGTTAGGATTGGAAGCCAGGTGTGTTTGTCTTCAGGAATCATGATTTTTGTCACTGTGATATGTGAGTATTAAACTGGAACTAGTTCTTAGAGCACAGAAAGAAAGTGGTATAGATATTATTAATGGTCCCCATTCCAATTTTCCTCTCTCCCATATACATAACCTCTATGACATTTGCTATATTTCTTTGTAGTTTCTGCCACATAAAAGGCAAGATATGTATCGCCAGCTTCCGACTCTGATTTCAACTGTGTGACTTGATTGGAACAATAGTACGAGGGGAACTTTGTACCACATCTGAGCCTAGGCTTCCAGGGTTTTTGCATGTATTTGTTCTCTTGTGGTTCTGCCATTGCTATAAGGAGAACATGCCTGGGCTGTTCCACTGGTCCAGAGAAGAATTAGAAACATGTGGAGCAGAGCTGTCCCACAACTCAGCCAAGGCTCAAGCAGAACCCTCAGCCAACCCACATGCTGCTCAAAACAGATGCATGAGTGTGTTTTGCTGATTAGTTGATCCACACATCCATAAGCTATGATAATACCTGATTTTTAAAAGTCACTGAATTGTGGGGCAGTTTGTTAGGTAGCAATAGCTAACCGATATGGATAATTTTTTTATATGTAATTTTTTTCATATTGTAAAAATAATATCAATTCATTTTTTCACTGGAAAGAGCAAAAAAAGAGTAAAAAGAAGATAAAAAAGTTAATCACCAAATCCTACCACCCAGAAGTAAACATGGTATACAAAATTTTAATGCTTTGTACCATTTCCTATGTACCAGGCATCTTTTAAAAACTTTGCATGTACTGGGCTCCATGGTTGAGAGATATTGCTGACTGCATGTATAGAATAGACATGAAAGTGGTTCTGTACAGTATGCCTTCCGGATCCTCTTTGGAGCTGTGTTTTGAGCAGCATGTATGTCTCCTGCTGATTTGATCTGAGTGAAATATTGCACAGGGGAATAAAAGAGATTTTTAAAAATACTTGACATTTTTTGACTAAAAACATTTGGTCTTTAAAAAAAGCTTCATAGGTATTTTAATATGCAAAGCCCTCTGCAATAGGCACCAGTATTAGGCACATTTTAAACATGGGAAAACTGGGCCATATAAAGTTTAAGTAACACAGCTAATGGGGATTAAAACTTCATGTTGAATCCAGAAAGAATGACTCCAACAATAATGTCTTTAAATGCTCTGTTCTACAGCCTCTCTGGCCATATTTCTCTCTAGTCTGTACTGCTGCACTTTGACCTCTACTCATCAATGCACCATATAAAATGCAGGTAGATGAGGGGGCAGCTACAGTCCAGAAAAGACAATAGAGTGAGCAATGGACTAAAGTAGAGCCATGGATGGAGAATCACTCCAGGTCTTCAAAGAAGAGCAGGCTTGCTGGTTTCACAGGAGTCAGGGCTGATAAATTATATCAGTTACCCTCGGAAAATATCTCACCATTAAAAATAAACATTTTTGAGGATGGTTCAGCAGTGCACACCTGCAGTCCCAGCTCCTTGGGAGGCTGAGGCTGGATTATCACTTGAGCCTAAAAGTTCAAGTCCAGCCTGGGCAACATAGTGAGATCTCTGCATCTAAAAAAAAAATGTTTTTAGTGAATATTATTTTGTGGTTTAATTGTCATTTCACTTTTGCTCAGTTTTAGCCCAGAAGGATTTGAAAGTGAAACTTAAAAAAAAGTCTCCCGTGACCCAGACAAACGCAGCTTGAAATGAGAACCATAGAACTGGAGACATTTGTACATTCAAGTGTTTATGCATTTCTGCACACAGCCTGCTTCAAGATTTGTTTATGTCGGCTGAGTGCTGTTCAGGACCAGCCTATTGTACAGGTGGCAATATTATATATTAGGACAGTATCTCATCCCTTGACACTCCTGTGAGAATGAATTATATGGATATCCCATTCTTTATGACATTGCTATGAGCAAGAAAAAGGCAAGCAGCGAGGATCCAGCTTTTTTGGATGATTAGCATTTGTAGTGTAGGAGAATAATTCACTGCCATTCACAGGTGTCTCTAATGGCTGCATTCTCCTTGGCTTCTCTGCGCTTTGGACTACAATTTTATGCTTTTGTGCAAAAAGGAGCTGATTCCTTATGCTTAAAAGCCGAGACTTGCTCTTTTTAGCTAGACAAGGACTATCATGGCCATCCTAATGTAAGATAGCTTTTCATTGGCCCTCCTGGGTTTCACACAGACTAGCACTATGCCTTCAAACATAAAAATTAAGATAAAAAAGTTATCTTCTGCAAAAGTGCCAGAGGGAGAAGAGGCAGCTGTCAGTGTCCAGATTTGACTCTGTTAGCTCTCACCTAATCACTTTTGGCAGCCTGTCTTCGAAGCCAAGGTAAGACCTGCATGTGAACACTAACATTGGCCTTGCAAATAATACCACAGTCTCTAAACTTAGCCAATTGTCCCCCACCAAATACCTTCAGGCAGTCAAATTAAATTAGCTATTCTAGAGTTTCTCATCTGTGAGCCTCAAAGTTACATTTTCTAATGTAGTCCATCTGCCACACATGACCACTCAGAAACAAGCTCTCTGTAATATTCAACAATGTGAATTCAATGAATATGAAATACCTACTGTGGGGCGGGCAGTTTTCCAGTTCTTTGTAAAATGCTCATATTCAGATGAGAAGTCAGCCATGTACCAGCCTAATTATATATACTATAGTAATTGCTATGATGGAACCATGGAGTTGGAAGCCCACAGTATTAGGGCCTTACAGTTACAAGAGTGGTCCCCAGACCTTCAGTATTGCATTATCAATAAAATGTTAGAAATGCTATGGGGCAGTGCTTCTCCAATGCTGCTTATGTTGGAATCACCTGGAAGCTTTTAGAAATCCTGAGTCCAGGCCGGGCGCGGTGGCTCAAGCCTGTAATCCCCCGAGACGGGCGGATCACAAGGTCAGGAGATCGAGACCATCCTGGCTAACACGGTGAAACCCCGTCTCTACTAAAAATATAAAAAACTAGCCGGGCGAGGTGGCGGGCGCCTGTAGTCCCAGCTACTCGGGAGGTTGAGGCAGGAGAATGGCGTGAACCCGGGAGGCGGAGCTTGCAGTGAGCTGAGATCTGGCCACTGCACTCCAGCCTGGGTGACAGAGCGAGACTCCGTCTCAAAAAAAAAAAAAAAAAAAACCAGCCTGACCAATGTGGTGAAATCCCGTCTCTCCTAAAAATACAAAAATTAGCCAGGCATGGTGGCAGCCGCCTGTAATCCCAGCTACTCGGGAGGCTGAGATAGGAAAATTGCTTTAACCTGGGAGGCAGAGAGTGCAGTGAGCCAAGATGGCACCACTGCACTCCAGCCTGGGCAACAGAGCAAGACTCCATCTCAAAAAAAAAAAAAAAAAAAGAAAGAAATTCTGATGTCTGGTCTGTGGTCCAGCTTTCTTAAATCAGAATCCCTGAGGGGCCAGGTTTCAGTATTTTTTTACTGCCCGCCCTCGCCCCCCCCCCCCCCCACCATCCAAGGGGTTGCTGCCAACCCTGAAAGCCAGTTCTCTTGAGAGGAATGGCCAATGTTGTATCTATACCTATCTTCTAACATGTTATTCAATTGAAGGTAATGTTGCCTACCTAGGAAGAGATTTTCCCATATTTTTGCTAATACCTAAAAGGTATGCTGAAGTCAGCTTTCCAGGAATTATAAGTCTTAGGGCTGTCTCTTAATTTACACTCTAAACCAATCCTGGTAATTTCATTCCTCTGCCAGTGACTGACTTAAACATGGACTCATGGTGCCCTTCTGGCCAAAACAAAAGAGGGAATATGGGTTCAGGATGTCCAGGAAAGTGGTCTTCACTCTTAAAGAGGAACTTTAAGAGGTGGTACATTCCTTGTTCTTCCTGCAGTTGAATGTCATTGTGTGATACCTGGAGCCACTGCAGATGACTGATGACCATAGTTACTGAGTGCACATTTGGGCAAAGAGGTCAGAAGGTAGGTCAGAAGTTGTGTTATGGTTGACCTGCTGAATTGTCCAGCCTTCATAACTGTCTGTGATCTCCTTTCTGAAATACTGATTTTTCTTATTTATTAAGATATTTTTAGCTGGATTTTCTTTTGCTTTTTGCTGAAAGCCTCCTAGTAGCTAATATTTATCCCATAGATGAATAATAACAATAATAATGCATGATATAAAATACTCTGTAATAACAAATATAAGTCCTGGACTTTTAATACAGAAAGGACCTCAAACATCATGGAATCCAACTGTTCAGATAGTCTCTGGACAGTGCTGAAATATGTTTTGCTTCCAGCAGAAGAATAACAGAAAATTTAGAAAACTTGCTGACTTGGTATTTTTGCAAGTCATCTTCTCATTTTCTGCTTTTGACTTGACAGATGAGGAACATCCAAAGAAATAGATTGTTTCTGCCTGAAGGGGCACAGAATGCACTGCCTGGGGAAACATATTCTTATGTACAAGGCATGCGTGCGCATTGCTCATTTGAAAATGGAAGAACAATGAGTGCTTCATGAAGCTATTCTTGAGTTTTCCTTTGCTTACCCTCCCTTATGTAGAATTCAAATCTAGAATTATTAATAGAATCAGGAGGAGTTAGTAAATTTAAATTTAATTAATATCATTACACTTTCCAATTGGTTGCGATTAAATTAGAAAAAAATACTTCTGGTATGGTTCAAAAGTAACTTGTAATCATATCTCAAAATTAGTATTTTGGTCTGTTTCACTCATTGCAATATCAGTTCAGCATTCGTTTATTGCAATATCCTCAGTGCCTAGAATAGCACCTGGCACATAGTAAGTACTCAATAAATACTGGTTGAAACAAATAAATGCATGAGTAACTTCCTAATGACTATTATATCTCACCACTGTTTCTAGCTTAGTTACTATCTGAAAGAGAGCACATCCTTAATAATTGTTAGCTGAATAAGTTAATGAATAACTGAACATATCTTATGTTTTATATCAGATATTAGGAGGGTAATGGGTACATTGGCTCTGAAGGCAAAGTATTTATTTACTAAGAGATCCTGAAATATTTTCGTAGAATCCCAAAACGAAGGTTACCAGTCTTCAGGCTTACATATCACATTTTACTTTGCTGATGAAAATTATTATTTTCCTCTTGAAGAACAATATCCATGCTCTCACTGTGAAACATTACCTTCTTTAAATTTAGAGTTTTAGCATTTTTCTTAATGTCAAGAAATATTTATTTAACGTCTACTTCAAAGAGGCATTGGACTCAGTATTGCAGAGTAAATAAAGACAAGAAGGATCCAAGGCCTGAGTTTGTAACCTGGGATGACCGTATGCTTCTTGAAGTCATAGTAATTGTGATTTCCTGTAATGGTTAGCTAAGTGACAGGCAAGAAGTGCTCAACAGGTGTGTGTTGAATGGAAAACTGTTACACTGAATTAAAGACAATATACATCTCTAAAGGAAATGCAAACCACTCTGTGAGGTTTCTAGAGGGAATAGTCTCATCTAGACCTTGGGGGATCTTTCTGGAGAAAGTAATCCTTAGAGACAGAATGCCAATAGTTGCAAATGATAGGAGAGCCTACCTTACATGGATAAATCAGCTTAACCATCACAATGTCATCAGGCATCTTCAAAAAAAGTGAAAAGCACAATTTATCTGGTATATAGGTTGTTTAGGGGATAGGTCTTCAAAGATAACTAAGAGTTGCCAGGTGTAGTACTTTAATGCCCATATGAGTATTTTTACTTACATCATAGACATAGTCAATGGTTCCTAAACGTTGCTGCATGTTGTAATCACTTGATGGTCTTTGAACACTACAGATGTTTGGTCACCCTCAGATATTCTGATTTAATCAGTATGGAGAGTAACCAGGATATTAAAAATATTAAAAGCTTCCCAGGTGACTGCAGTGTGAAGCCAAGTTTGGGACCTGGCTCTGTAAGTGATCTAAAGAGGTATGATGATAAGGGGAGAGCAAGGTGGGAGTTACATTTCGTTTCTGATGGCTCATTTTGTACTTAGGAGTTTAACGTACTGAAAGGGAAGTCTTGCAGGGAATTCACCAAGTAGAGCTGAAATCCAGGAGCAAAGACAACATTTCTTAGTTAGGTTTGGAAGTCATTTGTATGGCAGAACCAGCTTCACCTAATGAACTGTTCATTGTATCAACTTCAGCTGACATTTCTTTTTCACTGGGGAAACTAGCCTAAGCTGCTAAAAAGTTCAGACACCTGTGTTCCGTGCTCTAAAAGTCATCTCAACTTCTTTGGCACGGTACTGTTCAGTTTATTTTATATATATATTTTTTGTTGTTATGTATGTAGGCAAATGAGCTCATCTGATTGGAAAGTAGAGGACTTTTGTCCATGCAACACAAAGTACAATAATTCAACTGAATACAGCAAGCTTAGATAAGGACTGTTCAGCAGGGTGACCCCAAACTCTGCTATTTGGCTCAGATTGGTCAGATGTTTTATCATAGAAGTCTTTAGGGCATGGTTATGAGAGACAGGACTAGTTGGATTTCCTAGGCCGACTAAGAATCCCTAAGCCTAGCTGGGAAGGTGACCACTTCCACCTTTAAACATGGGGCTTGCAACTTAGCTCACATCTGACTAATCAGATAGTAAAGAGAGCTCACTAAAATGCTAATTAGGCAAAAACAGGAGGTAAAGAAATAGCCAATCATCTATTGCCTGAGGGCACAGTGGGAGGGACAAGGATAGGGATATAAACCCAGGCATTCCAGCCGGCAAAAGCAACCCGCTTTGGGTCCCCTCTCTATATGGGAGCTCTGTTTTCAATCTATTAAATCTTGCAACTTCACTATTCGGGTCCACGTTTGTTACTGCTGGAGCTGAGCTTTCGCTCCCCCTCCACAACTGCTGTTTTCCACCATGGCAGACCCGCTGCTGACTTCCATCCCTCCGGATCCGGCAGGGTGTCTGCTGTGCTTCTGATCCAGCAAGGCGCCCATTGCCGCTCCCAATCGGGCTAAAGGCTTGCCGTTGTTCCTGCGAGGCTGAGTGCCTGGATTCGTCCTAATCTAGCTGAACACTAGTCACTGGGTTCCACGGTTTTCTTCCATGGCTCATGGCTTCTAATAGAGCTATAACACTCACCGCATGGCCCAAGATTCCATTCCTTGGAATCCGTGAGACCAAGAACTCCAGGTCAGAGAACACGAGGCTTGCCACCATCTTGGAAGCAGCCCACCACCATCTTGGAAGTGTGCCGCTGCCATCTTGGGAGCTCTGTGAGCAAGGACCCCCTGGTAACATTTGGCAACCGTGAGGGGATCTCCAAAGCGGTGAGTAATATTGGACCACTTTCATTTGCTATTCTGTCCTATCGTTCCTTAGAATTGGAGGAAAATACCAGGCACCTGTCGGCCAGTTAAAAACAATTAGCATGGCTTGGGGACTTAAGACTCAGGTGTGAGTCTATCTGAGGAAGGGCTTTCTAACAACCCCCAACCCTTCTGGGGTGGGGACATTGGTCTGCCTGGAGCCAACTTCCACTTTCAATTTTCTTGGGGAAGCTGAGGGCCGACTAGAGGCAGAAAGATGTCATTCCGAACTCCCGGCAGTAGCGGTTGAGATCATGGCGCAGCTAGAAGCCTCTACTTGACAGTGGTCCATGCGTGCGCCCCTGCCTTTCCTTCTGACCTATACCTCCTGCATCCCGACCACGACTTTCTTGAAAGTGTAGCCCCCCAAATTCTCCTTACCTCTGAATCTACTTTCTCTGATCCCTGCCTCCTAGGTACTAATTGTTCAGACTTTCATTTCCTCTAGCAAGTTGTATCTCCAAAGGGATCTGAGGAAGCTCTATGCTGTGTCCTTAGGCACCTGGGCTGTAACCCAGGGAGGCTTATCCCCGGTGTCACTCCTGATTTAGGAATACAGCTCTTGACATGTGAGATCCGTTCCCCACCACCCTTGTCAGGGCCCCAATTGCCAGGGCCTCAAGTTTGTAATGGCTAAGAGAGAGACACGGAGAGAGAGAGAGAGACGGAGTCAAAGAGAAAAAGAAAGAAAAAGAAATAGTAAAAAAAAAAAAAAAAAAAAAAAAAAATGCCCTATTCCTTTAAAAGCCAGAGTAAATTTAAAACCTGTAATTGATGATTGAAGGTCTTGTCCATGACCCTGTAACAGTCCATTGCTACTTTGTCGTCAGTGTAAATAAGGGCGTAGCCTGAAAGCACTGAGGCCACTGACAACCCATAGCTTTGCTATCAAAAATCCTTAACCCAGTAACCGGCGGATGGCCCAAATGCATTCAGTTCGTAGTGGCAACTGCTTTGCTAAAAGTAGAAAAGTAACTTTTAGAGGAAACCTCGTTGTGAGCACACCTCACCAATTCAGAATTATTCTAAGTCAAAAAAAAGCAAAAAGGTAGCTTACTAACTCAAAAATCTTAAAATATGGGGCTATTCTGTTAGAAAAGGGTAATGTAACTCCAACCACTGATAATCCCCTTAACCCAGCAAATTTCCTAACAGGGGATTTAAATCTTAATTACCATACAAAGGTCCAACCAGACCTAGGAGGAGCTCCCTTCAGGACAGGCAGGACGATAAATGGCTCTTCCCAGGTGATTGAAGAAAAAACTACAATGGGTATTCAGTAATTGATAGGGAGACTCTTGTGGAAGCAGACTTAGAAAAATTGCCTAATAATTTGGTCTCCTCAAACGTGCGAGCTGTTTGCACTCAGCCAAGCCTTAAAGTACTTACAGAATCAGAAGACTATCTCAATCCTGACTCAAAAGTTTCGCTACACCCTCTCTGAAATGAATTTGCATAAGAACCGTTGTTTATGGGAATGCATCTTGATGGGGCAGCTGGGTTGTTATGAAATACTCAGGAACCCAGCCCAGCTCTAGGACTCGCCCCTGAGCACAAAGGCAACGTTGGCACTCTGGTAAAGGATCACTAGAATCCAGCAGCCCAGACTCCTTTCTTTGTGGTCAAGGCGGGAAAACAGGTGCAGGACTGCTACATCGGTGAGTGTAACTAATCCGATAAGCAGAGGTCCATGGGTGGTTTACGCACCCTGGAAAGGAACTCACCCCTGAGCACAAAGGCAATGTTGGGCACGCTGATAAAGGACCACTAAAATCCAGCAGCCCGGACCCCTTTCTTTGTGGTCAAGAGAGGCGGGAAAACAGGTGCAGGACTGCTACATCGGTGAGTGTAACTAATCCATTAAGCAGAGGTCCATGGGTAGTTGCACACTCTGGAAAGGAATAAGCATTAGGACCATAGAGGATGCTCTAGGACTAATGCTCATCGGAAAATGACTAGGGGTGCTGGCATCCCTATGTTCTTTCTTCAGATGGGAAATGTTCCCCACAAGGCAAAAACACCCCTAAGATGTATTCTGGAGAATTGGGACCAATTTGGCCCTCAGACACTTAAGAAAGAAAAGACTTATATTCTTCTGCAGTACCACCTGGCCATGATATCCTCTTCAAAGGAGAGAAACCTGGCCTCCTGAGGGAAGTATAAATTTTAACACCATCTTACAGCTAGACCTTTTTTGTAGGAAAGGCAAATGGAGTGAAGTGCCATGTATTCAAACTTTATTTTCATTAAGAGACACCTCGCAATTATGTAAAAAGTGTGATTTATGCCCTACAGGAAGCCCTCAGAGTCTATCTCCCTACGTCAGCATCCCCCTGACTCCTTCCCCAACTAATAAGGACCCCCCTTCAACCCAAATGGTCCAAAAGGAGATAGATAAAGGGGTACACAATAAACTAAAGAGTGCCAATATTCCCCAGTTATGCCCCCTCCAAGCAGTAGGAGGAGGAGAATTCGGCCCAGCCAGAGTGCGTGTACCTTTTTCTCTCTCAGACTTAAGCAACTTAAAATAGACCCAGGTAAATTCTCAGATAACCCTGATGGCTATATTGATGTTTTACAAGGATTAGGACAATCGTTTGATCTGACATGGAGAGATACAATGTTAGTGCTAAATCAGACACTAACCCCAAATGAGAGAAGTGTTTCCATAACTGCAGCCTGAGAGTTTGGCGATCTCTGGTGTCTCAGTCAGATCAATGATAGGATGAAAACAGAGGAAAGAGAACGATTCCCCACAGGCCACCCGGCAGTTCCCAGTGTAGACCCTCACTGGGACACAGAATCAGAACATGGAGATTGGTGCCGCAGACATTTACTAACTTGCGTGCTAGAAGGACTAAGGAAAACTAGGAAGAAGCCTATGAATTATTCTAACCAAAATTCAGGTCTTTTCTGAGGAGCAAAACTTCTTTTTTCACAAACCCAGTATACCATCACAGAAAGTTTAAAGACTGGTGACTATTAACATATTAACTAAAAACTTTGCCTAAAGGAGGAAAATTTTCTCCTTAAAAAGAAATGAACAAAAAATGAATGACAAGCTAGTAGCATTAGAATGGATGAAAACTTTGCTCTCCTACCACTAATTAAGAAAAGGTAAAGCCGGCCAGTGTAGCATTTGCATGACAAAGAAAGCAGTGCACACAGAAAGTGGCTCAAGATTAATGTCCCCTTAAGATTCAAAGTTGAAAGGAGAATATAAAACAGGAAAAATTTTACATTTGCTCTTGCAAGCTTTTGTGGCTTTCAAGGGCTTTATCCTCCAGGGGAAAGAGGTGTGCTTGTCATTCAGACCTGTATGACTTTAAAAGAGCAAAACTGTTTATCTTTGCTTTCACATATGTAAGCCATCTTCCTTTTTACTCTTTCTTTGTAGTTTCAAACTAAAGAGTATGTTGCTGCTGATATATGAGCTAACTTCACTCATCATAGGCTTCCAAAGTCCCTGTCCCTGCCAGTACTGAAATTCAGAGAAAATAGAATGATGCCATCACACTGAGTCAGTGTTTGCAGCAGATAGAGGTTAACGCTATAAAGCTAATTATTTTTTCTTTAGGAACACTGCGTCTTTGTTATTTGGTGAAGTCTGTGAACCAGTGTCAGTCCCATGTTATTTGTTAGTGGTCTATGTCAAGAGAAGTTACAAATTTGACACTAAAGGTTTAGAGACATTAAGCAAATTAACAATAATTTTACAACTAATAATTTTAATAAAAAATAACCTGTTCGTATTGCATTTTCTTATTAATTCCTTTGTATTATGTTGTACAAAATCGCCTTTCAAAGATGTGGTAGATTTCATTTTTAAATGATCTTTTACTACAGAGCATTTGAAATCTGTCTGAACACATTTTTGGTATATTGCAAATTCCCACTGGAAAGATAACAAAATCAACAGCAACAACTACAACAATAATCATCATTTTTGCCTGTAATATTATAATTTATGTTGTTGTGGCAAGCCAGTTCTCACTAACACAGGACTTCATAACAACTATTTCGGCACTGAATGGTTGAGTTAAATATTCAAAGCTGAAAGAGCCAGTGACCTTATACAAAGGCTGGAATATAACAAAAGCACACCAAGAGTGTGGCTTGGGCATTTCCTGGGCCTTGAAGTATGACTAGATTATGAAGGAATTCTTAAGACCCATTTAGGATTATTGGGGGTCTGAAGAAACTCCCCAGGCCTCTACAAACAGGTTTATTGGAGGTCTGAAGGAACTCCGCAAACTTCTATGACTTAGGAGGAGACAAGATAAAAGTAGTGATCCTAGGACCTGGACCCATTCAGATTAAATAAATTTACAGAGATTCCAGAGAAAGGTCTTCAGGACTCGGATCTTACAGATTAAAAGAAGTTAATCACGTATGTCTTTTGATCAATACATACTTACACATAGACAAATAATTTAGAAGGTGTATTAGTCTGTTTTTAACACTGCTGATAAAAACATACCCAAAACTGGGCAATTTACAAAAGAAAAAGGTTTAATGGTTCCACATGGCTGCGGGGCAGGGGGGCTCACAAACATGGTGGAAGGCAAAGAGGAGCAAGTTTTGTCTTACATGGATGGCAGCAGCCAGTTTGTGCAGGGAAACTCCCTCCCTGTCTCTCTTTTTTTTTTTTTTTTTTTTTTTTTTGAGACTGAGTCTCTGTTACCCAGGCTGGAGTGCAATGGTATGATCGCAGCTCACTGCAACCTCTGCCTCCCACGTTCAAGCAATTCTCCTGCCTCAGTCTCCTGAGTAGCTGGGATTACAGGCACCCACCACCATGTGTGGCTAATTTTTGTATTTTTAGTGGAGACAGGGTTTCACCATGTTAGCCAGGGTGGTCTCAAACTCCTGACCTCAAGTGATCCACCTGTCCCAGCCTTCCAAAGTGCTGGGATTACAAACATGAGCCACCACATCTGGCCAAAACTCCCATTTTTAAAACTATCAGATCTCATGAGACTCATTCACTATCAGGAGAACAGCATGGGAAAGACCCACCCCCATAATTCAATCACCTCCCACTGGGTTCCTCCTACAACATGTCAGAATTGTGGGAGTTACAATTCCAGATGACATTTAGGCGGGGACATAGCCAAACTATATCATTCCAGCCATGACCCCTCCCAAACCTCTTAACACATTTCAAAACCAATCATGCCTTCCCAACAGTTCTTGAAACTCTTAACTCATTTCAGCATTAACTTAAAAGTACACAGTCAAAGTCTCATCTGAGACTAGGCAAGGACCTTCTGCCTATGAGCCTGTAAAATCAAAAGCAAATCAGTTACTTCCTAGGTACAATGGAGGTGTACGAAATGGGTAAATACAGCCATTCCTAATGGAATAAATTCACCAAAGCAGTGGCTACAGGCCCCATGCAAGTCTGAAATCTAGCAGGGCTGTCAAATCCTAAAGCTCCAAAATGATCTCCTTTCACTCCGTGTCTCACATCCGGGTCACACTGATGCAAGAGGTGGGTTCCTATCATCTTGGGCAGCTCCACCCCTGTGACTTTGCAGAGTACAGCCTCCCTCCTGGCTGCTTTCATGGGCTGGTGTTGAGTGTCTGTTTTTTCCAGGCACACAGTTCAAGTTGTTGGTGGATCTCCCATTCTGCTGTCTGGAGAACAGTGGCCCTTTTCTGACAACTCCACTAGGCAGTGCCCCAGTAGGGACTGTGTGAGGGCTCAGACCACATATTTCCCTTTCGCACTGCCCTGACAAATTCTCCATGAGAGCCCTGCCCCTGCAGCAAACTTCTTCCTGGACATCCAGGCATTTCCATTCATCATTTGAAACCTAGAAGGAGGTTCCCAAACCTCAGTTCTTGACTACTGTGTACCCACAGGCTCAACACTATGTGGAAGCTGCCAAGGGTTGGGGCTTGCCCCCTCTGAAGCCATGGCCTGAGCTGTACCTTGGCTCCTTTTAGTCATGGCTGAAGTGGCTTAGATGCAAGGCACCAAGTCCCTAGACTGCACACAGCATGAGAATCCTGGGCCCAGCCCATGAATCCGTTTTTTCTTTCCACGTATCTGAGCCTGTGATGGGAGGGCCTGCTGGGAAGACCTCTGACATGCCTGGGAGACGTTTTTCCTATTGCCTTGGGGATTAACATTCAGTTCCTCGCTATTTATGCAAATTTCTACAGTTGGTTTGAATTTTTCCTTAGAAAATGGGATTTTCTTTTCTATTGCATTGTCAGGCTGCAAATTTTCCATCCTTTTATGTACTGCTTCCCTTATAAAACTGAATGCCTTTAACAGCACCCAAGTCACCTCTTGAATGCTTTACTGCTTAGAAATTTCTTCTGCCAGACCCTAAATCTTCCCTTCTCAAGTTCAAAGTTACATAAATCTCTAAGGCAAGGGCAAAATGCCACCAGTATCTTTGCTAACACTTAACAATAGTCACCTTTGCTCTAGTTCCCAACCAGTTCCTCATTTCCATCTGAGACCACTTCAGCCTGGACTTTATTTTCCATGTTGCTATCAGCATTTTGGGCAAAGCCATTCAACAAGTCTCTAGAAAGTTCTAAACTTTCCCACATTTTCCTATCCTCTTCTGAGCCCCCCCAAACTATTCCAATCCCTGCATCTTACCCAGTTACAAAGTCACTTCTGCATTATTGGGTATCTTTTCAGCAGCACCTCACTCCTGGTACCTATTTACTCTGTTAGTCCATTTTCATGCTGCTGATAGAGACATACCTAAGACTGGGCAGTTTACAAAAGAAAGAGGTTAAATGGACTTATGGTTACATGTGTCTGGTGGGGGAGCTCACAAGGTGGAAGGCAAGGAAAAGCAAGTCATGTCTTACACGGGTGGCAGCAGGCAAAGAGACAGATTGTGTAGGGAAACTCCCATTCTTAAAACCATCACATCTCGTGAGAGTCATTCACTATGAGAGAACAGCCCAGGAATGACCCGCCCCCATAATTCAATCACCTCCCACCAGGTTTCTCCCACAACACTGGGAATTGTGGGAGTTACAACTCAAGATGAGATTTGAGTGGGGAAACAGCCAAACCATATCAGAAGGTATATAAGCTCTGGAAGACTTTATAATTTTTAGTTGGTCTGGCAATATTTTCCAGGCCTTCTCCCTGTAACTGGTTAGAGAAATAAAAACTCTCTTCCTTCCCATTCATCTGCATCTTGTTATTGGGCCACAAGAATAAGCAGCCTGACCCTCAGTTTGTTCTGGGAACATTTTGTTGTGTAACACCTACAACTGGATCAGTGACTTATCTCATTGGATAATCTCAGAGAATCTAAAGAAGTTATTACCATTCCTACTTTATAAATAAGGAAACCGATACTCAGAAAGTTAAATAATGGCAATGTATAATTTTCAAGAAATTGAAACACATAGTTCCTATACAGATATAATGTACTTGTTAAAGATTTTAAAACTCATTAAAAGAGGAACCAGTAGAATGATAAAGCTAGCTCCAATGGGGATTCAAGATGTTACTGGAAAGGGGTCCAGTTCCAGATCCAAGAGAGAGTTCTTGGACCTCACACAAGAAGGAATTCAGGGCAAGTCGATAAAGTGTCAGCAAGTTTATTAAGAAAGTAAAGGAATAAAGAATAACTACTCCATAGGCAGAGCAGCCCCATGTTTTGCTGGTTGGCTATTTTTATGGTTATTTCTTGATTATATGCTAAAAAATGGGTGGATTATTCATGAGTTTTCCAGGAAAGGAGTGGGCAATTCCTGGAACTGAAGGTTCCTCCTCATTTTAGACCATATAGGATAATTTGCTGACATTGCCATGGCATTTGTAAACTGTCCTGGCATTTTTGTGGGAGTGTCTTTTAGCATGCTAATGTATTATAATTAGCATATAATGAGTAGTGAGGATAACCAGAGGTCACTTCCATCACCATCTTGGTTTTGGTGGGTTTTATCCGGTTTGTTTACCACGTACTGTTATCAGCAATGTCTTTGTGATCTGTACGTTTTGCTGACCTCCTATCTCATCCTGTGACTAAGAATGCCTAACCTCCTTGGAATGCAGCCCAGTAGGTCTCTGCCTTACTTTACCCAGCCCTATTCAAGATGGAGTCACTCTGGTTCAAACACATCTGACAAAGAGAACCAAAGCATTTAGAATTAATGAAAGACAGAATGCTAAACTATGACTGTAAAAATAGGTGCTTTTAAGAGAATTGGGAGGCTAATGGCCTCCTAATTAGACTCAGGTGGCTCTGGCACTGTGAGTTCTTACATAAACCAACCAAACCCAACTCGGTGTGAGCAGTCAGATCCTAGAGAAACAAAACTTAAATTTCACCAGTCAGAAGCTACTAACCAATCTCTAACTTGGTATTTTAAGGCCACTTCTCCAGTTTAACCATTCAAATATTTTATTTGCCTTTCTGCTAGAAAAAATAATTTTATTTTCTCTTAGATAAAAATTATTTTCAATGTGTTCATTTTCTACAAGTTTAAATCTACTTTTCAGAGTATGAGCCAAGATTAATAATAAATGTGAAGCCAAAAGAAGAAAGAACTCTTAGGCAAGTCTACTTTCAGGGCTAGATAGATCACCAAATTCCATTATGACCATGCTTCTTTCTGGCTCAAAACATGATATCCCGAAGTTTGGCACCTTGCATGCTGAGTGCTTTGAACTGAAGGAGATGGGAAGGACATCAAAAGCAAAGCCTTTGTGAATTTCTTCTGTCCTCCTGCTCATCTTTCTCTTCCTAAAGTGATTAGTATAAAACAGAATTCTCCCCCAAGGTAGTTCATAGAAACTAGAACTCTTCTTCCCCAAAGCAAGCCATAAAACCCAGAAAAGTCATTCTCTATATATTCTCCCTTTTTTTTTTTTTAAGATCCTCATTCCAAAGGGGTCCTGCCTTGTACATAGGAGGAAATAAGGCTGCACAGAGAGGCCAAGAATAATCCAAGCAGACAGGCCCTGCTGGGTTTTCCCTCAGTCTTTTTATCACCAGTAAATCATACCTTTGTCCAATCACAGTTCTACAGAGCTGTCCATTCCTCATGTAACCCAAGCATATAAATAGACAGTTTTCCTGCAGTTTTGAGTCTTTAGTTCTGATCTCCTGAGTCATGTAAAATTTCTATTGCATACATTTGTTAATTTTTTTCTGTTAACCTGTCTTGCTACAAGTGTCTGCTGTGCCCCCTATGATGGCTAAGGACATGTACCATACTTTTCCACTCTTACACTTCACAAAGAAAAGGCAGAAAGTGACGATTCTAGGTTTTATTGCTTGCTTTGGGGGGACAGGAATTCTAGTTTCTGTGGACTTGATTTAGGAGACTGGTAAGGGTGGGTGACAGGAGGTGGGAGAAGGTCATAGGGACCTTGCTTCTGTGGCCCTCTCATCTTCAGCTCAAAAATACTCAGTGTGCCAAGTTAGGAGACTTTGGAATGTTGTGTTCAGCACCCTGCCATTAGTCATCATGCTATGAATATTCAAATATGAGAGAATTTATTTTCACATTCGTCTATATTCTAGAGTATTGATTACATACATAATGATATGTGGAAGGATGGATACCACTTGTGTATACTACTTAAAGGCTCAGGCTTTGGATACTACTTTGGATACTTAAGTGAAATTCTAACTTAATTGTTTTCTAGCAGAATGATCTGGGGAAAATTATTTAACCTCTCTAAACCTTCTTTTTCTGATGTATACATGGAGATAATATTAATAGCACCTCATGGAGCTTTGGTGAGGATTGCGTTAGAGAATGCCTGTAAAAGCTTAACACAGTACCTAACATGCATTCTCCCCAGTTCTCCTAGTTTCTTCCTGTTAAGTGTTCCATTAACATAAAACTCCTGGCCTTGCTTTGCACTCTCGCATATTGTGCCCTAGAGATGGAGCAATGATATCTATCTGAATGGTGACCTTGAATGGAGAAAGCAGGCATGCATATCCTGGTCCCTTCTTTCTTTTTTCTTGTGGGTTGGCTGCTTGTAAGTATCACGTATTTTTATCATTGAGCAGGATGTCATTTGCCTGCACATACAGACCGGCTTCTCTAGCAATAGTTTAATCCATATAGATTATTTTGATGCTTTTTTCTTATTTCTCAAAGGGTTTAGAACCTGGGCAAGGAACAGTGTTACTCCCTTGAACCTCATGATGGCTTATAGAAAATTCGATGAAAGCTCTTTTTAGCTGTATATGTTTTTAAATGGTTACTTTACGGCTTTTTAGTTTGTGTTTGTTTTTAAATTGGTTACTTATCTTTATTGAGCTTTATTTCTAAATAGGATAAAATTATTAAGTTCTATGGGTTATTGTAAACTTGGAAAACTATTCTGTATGTGAACTCTCTGACCTGTAGCCAACATTCTATCTTGTGACCAGAATTCCTGTCAAATATTTCGCTCTTGAGAGTATGTTTATTTTATATATAGGGCGACTTAAGCATAATAACTAAATTGGTATTTTGCATGAAAAATACAAACTCTTGGATAGATAACAGTGGAACCAAAAGGAAACTTTTATTGCTTTTGATAATTAGGATAGTAACTGCCAGTCACTGCTTTGCTTTGTAAAAAGTTTGAAAGTACATTTGGACTCAGAGAGTTTTTTCCTGATGTCTAATATTAGTCAAGATACATTTTATTAAATCAAATTATTCAAATTTAAAATCCTGTGCTAACAGGATTGGGGTATGAAAAACAAATTATTCCTTAAAGTACTAACTGGAAAATCTATCATAAATGTGAAAAAAATTCAAAAAGATACTTTGATCAAATAGCTAGAATTCATTCTTATGATGAATATCCATTAGAAACAAAATAGATGACTTAAAAAAACCACATGAGTATCTTTCATGATAAAAAAAATCGTAAATAATTCATGGATAATTTCTCTTCAGTGTGTTGCTGATTTTTAATTAAATCCAATTAGAGTCAATTCATTTTATCACATGCAGTTTGTTTCTGTACCATCTTAGTTTCAAACTATTTTTATGTTCCTAATTCTAAACTCTGTAGGCTATAAAGATGCATATTGCAAAACCTGTAATGCTGGTATTTAGAGTGTTTTTGGTAACAAAAAAGAGCAAGGCAAAGGGATTTTTTCCCCTGAGCTGATAAATGTTATGTATGAAGAATGGACATGAATTAATGGTTCTGTCAGTAATTCTGTAGTTATGCCTTCGAAGCATAGGCACCATTTCCTTGAATTCCTGGGAAGCTATATTTTATGTTTGCTTTCTTTTGACAATGGTTTTTGTTAAAACTGGGTTGCTAATAACTCCCTAAAGCAAGTTAGTCTACTAAGCAATACAATTTGACAAATGCTTATTAGTAAAAGCTATACTCTTGAGATTTACTTGACTGAAGTGTCCCATTGATTGTCATTAATTATCATGTTGATTCACAAACAAGTTTCCGTGTTCATTTGTCACTTCAGCAATTTAGATATTGATTGGATCCATTTGGATTTGTAATACCCAAATTGAGGCTCCCTTGAAAACTTGTCAAAAGGTACAAAAGATTATACTGACAGTCAACAGTACAGAACACAACAGCATTATATTTAAGCAGTTAATCATTTCTGGAGAAGAAAATGCAGTAGTTTCCAAAATAAATTGGCTAAAAGAGTACAAGGAAGTTGCCAGTGGAAGGCATTAGGATGTATTCTTGAGAATTCAAGTAGGTACAATGGTAGTCAGTGAATAGTGGGTTTTTTGTTTTGTTTTTTTTTAAAAAAATTCACGTCACTTACAACCTCTAAGAACAAAAACATACCTATAGCTGTCAGGTCTAAGGCATGGGATTGCAGGCCTTACAGGGCAATACTCTTAGCATTTGCTTTTAGGAAGAACCCAGCTTCTGTCAATAAGTATATATCCAATGGAATGGCGTTGTTTGCCACAGTGTTAAGATGGAAGAAGCACTGGATGGAGGTCACAAATCCCATGTCACAAACCCCAGGCTCTGTCACTTAGCTGTGCTCTTAGTGGGAACTTGGGCAAGATATTTAGTGACTTTTATCTTGCCAAAGATATCATTGAATGTAGATGTGTCATTATTTTATTTGCCGCTAGGAAAGACAAATACCAAGAAACCATGGCACAGTATCAATTGTAAAATGCAATTTCTGAGATGCTAAAAGGTATTGAAAAATATATATTCTGAAGGGCCTTAGTTCACTTATTTATCTATGAATGGAGAAGACTGGGTTAGATTGGTAACCATTTAACATAAACTCCTTGGAATGATAATATGTATAATGTTAAATATAATTTTGCAACAAATAAGATATCCAAGAATACATGCCTGTATATTTTATATACAATAATAATAATTTATTATTTTCCCAAAATAATAAATGGTAAATAAAATCCCATTTATTTTAATAAACTTAAATAAATAAATTAAATCCATGAAGTATAGTTTCCCCTTCTCTGGTGACTTCAAGGAGTTAACAATTTCATGTTCCTGGTGTTACTGCTAATTTTCATCTCTATTCCTAATTCTCACTCTCCCCTCTTCACAAATGAGTGTACATACAACTTAGGTTGACTCGTGAGAGTCCCTACATCCCCATCCACAGTGACGAAACAGAGATGGGCTTATGAACCAAACAAGTCTAATTAGATCCTTTCCTGAGATTGCATATGAACTCTAGGACAAAGAAAGTCCCTTTATGGTTGGGGTTGCATGTCGGGAGCATAGGTATCTAGCATTCATTTTATAGAACTGTTTAAAAAAAAAAAAAACTGTTGGAGAAATTAGCCAATTAGAAATAAGAAATGTATGCTGGGCATGGTGGTTTACGCCTGTAATCCCAGCACTTTGGGAGGCCAAAGTGGGCGGATCACTTGAGGTCAGGAGTTTGAGACCAGCCTGGTCAACAAGGTGAAACCCTATCTCTACTAAAAATACAAAAATTAGTCAGATGTGGTGGCAGGCACCTGTAATCTCAGCTACTCAGGAGGCTGAGCCAGGAGAATCGCTTGAACCTGGGAGGCAGAGGTTGCAGTGAGCTAAGATCATGTCATTGCACTCCAGCCTGAGTGACAAGAGTGGAACTTTGTCTCAAAAAAAAAAAAAAAAAAAAAAAGAAAAATAGAAATAAGAAATGTGAAGAGAAAAATTGCTTTGAGGACATTGTTTGTATCATTGAGTTCGGCCCTAACTAAGGCTAGACCACCAGTGGCCAATGAATTTTATAAACCAATGGATGTCCTTTTTGCTTAACTTGTATGTTTCTGTCATTGCTAATTAAAGGATTCTAATACAGGGGTCATATATAAAAGTATATTCAGATCAATCACATCTTCAAAGGGACTGGTTTTTAAATGAACTTGTCTTTCATGAATGGACATTTCCTACTAAATTTTGCATTCATTGAGAGTAGTGATAACTCATCCATTTTTTTATATATGCAGTGCTTAGCACGCAATGAACCTGGCACACACTCATTCCTCCATAAGTCTTTTGGTGAACAAATGAATTGTAGGAATTTGAATGTTGGAATAGGAAAGACATGGAACAGTGAAGAGGGTGGAAGATGGTGTGATTCATTTTATTTAAAGAAATCAAGATTATCCAAAACATAAGATGTTAGCCAGCATTTTCCAAAGCACATTCCCTGGATCTCTATTTTATTTGGGGACAAATGGGTATGTTTCCCAAACAAATTCTACATATATATTGCCTGTCATAGTACCTGGCATGTAGTAGTAAATAATCAGTATATAATTTCTGTGTTTGTGCTTTTAGTGGCAGATTCTTTTTGAATTGCATTTTTTGAGGGTAAAAAGAGGCTAAAAGTTAAACTTGTTCTATTCCTTACTGTCTGGTTTCTACCATTCCTGAAATCTTCATTATTTTCTGGAACATTTACTCAAAATCTACATTACTTTCTTCTCAGACTTCTGCCAAAATAACCTAGTGCATTGCAACTCAAAGTGTGGTTCCCTTAATCATTACTGCTCCACACCAAATAAGAAATTAGGACAAAATATAAATCAGTGCATTCCTTCCTTCATCAGAAAAAAATGTCAGTTGAACTGAGTAGCATCCTTAGTAATATAGCTAGTGTGTCTTCTCATTGGTGCTTCTTCTTGACAAAGACCAGTAACAACTGATTGATGGATCTGTACTTAAAGTAGCAGTGACCTGTAAAACAACATCAAGCTGTAATCAGGAACAGCTAGGAATAGCCAGAGGACTTGAGACTAACACACAGAAATCCCTGTCTTGCAAAGCTCTTGTTTCATGGTTAGAACTGGTTGTGGGTGTGGGTGTTAAATTGTCCTCTCCATGTTGCAGGTCAAAATGATAGAGAATCCTGCCATTTTTTGTCATCATTTTGTTGTCTTATGTAATTTTTTTTCATAATTTTATTGCTTGTCGTATTAGTCCATTTTCACATGGCTCTAAAGAACTACCTGAGGTTTAATTGATTCACAGTTCCACATGGCTGGGGAGGCCTCAGGAAACTTACAATCATGGAGGAAGGCGAAGGGGAAGCAAGGCATATCTTACTTGGTGGCAGGAGAGAGAGAGAGAGGGTGAAGCAGGAAGTGCCACACCCTTTCAAACAACTAGATCTCATGAGAACTCATTCACTGTCATGAGAACAGGAAAGGAGAAGTCAGCCCCCATGATCCAATCACTTCCCATCAGGCCCCTCCACTGACATATGGGGATTACAATTCAGGATGATATTTGGGCGGGGACACAGAGCCAAACTGTATAACCTGTAGTTCCACATTTACATGGGTCAGCTCTTAGTCCCATACATTCCAAATTACATTATTTAAGCTTCTTACAAAAGGGCCTGTTCATTTCAGTGGATTTCTTGTAATGTATATTTGATTAGGACTCATGTGCTATTCAAACATTGCTTTGTTCATCATAAATTATTATTATTTTTTTTTTTAGCCAATATTGTTAGAGCTGCTTCTTCTAACCAAGAAAGATCTTTAGAAATTGATGCCCTCTGTGCCTTTGGTAGATCCCAGAATCGATGAATGGCGATTAGTTGTTTAAAGGAGACAGGGTTTTCTTCAACTATAAAAAGGGGAAATGCCTACGTGAAGCCCAACCTCTACCCTGAGAAAATTCTCAACGAAAAGCAATAGCCATGTCATCTCACATCAGTGGTTTCTTGTCCTATACGTTCTGAGATGTGATCTCTCAATCCCATTTATGTAAAAGTGGAAGAGTTTGTCCTTCTGTCTGTATTCCTCTCTCATGTTGTCTGGTAGACCTCTTAATATCCATTCACATGCTTAACATGTAATCTTTATCCATTTATTTTGCTCTGACCTAAGGCAGATAGTCACCTTCACGATTCTTTTAGGTAGTCAGAATGTATACAATGTGGTATGAAATCATAAAGGGAAAAGTGGTCTTACAGTTCTTATGTATTTGTTTATATTACACATTTTTTTTAAAAGCCAAGCTGGAGAAATAATGTTTTCATTGGCAAGAGATATTAAGAATTGTAGTGATTGTTCACTAATTGGTTTCTCTGTGCCAGGGCTGTAATGGGCATATGGCTTATATAATTTACTCTGATATTCACAACAACCCTATGATGTGAGTTTTATCATTCTCATGTTAGAAGATACATGAGATTTAGATTTTACATGACTTGACTAGGTTTATGCAGCTAGTTCAAAAACCTGGGTCTCAGCTTATGTCTTTTAAAGTTTCAAGCTAATACTCTTAAATATTAATGTGTGATATCTACTGATGATGTCAAATGACTGAATGAAAATTGCATTTTCTTAGCTATCATTAATAAACAGTCTTCTCTAATTAATTCTGAGTTCATAGCCAAGTATTTCCTTAAGAAACATATATGTAGGAAATACGTTTGTGTGTGTCTAGATTCTAATGATCTAATGATGCAGATAATCCCTGTGGACTTAAGGTAGAAAATCTAGTGCATCACCCAATCATTATGCATCAGCAAATGAGAATGAATCTGTATTTAGTTCAAAGAATATTCATTAAATAACATACTTTATTTTTTGTTTTGTAGCATAATGGGAAAGTAATCAACATGTCACCTTTGTTGGATTCTTTACAGCTGGATGATTTCTGAAACGCCAAACTTTACCGGGATTAAGCCTTTCCCATATACTAATATTTAACTATTTACAAATGAATACAGGCTTTGGGGTGGCTGAGGGATTTTGAAAGAGAAGTCTACTATCAAGCAAATGCAGAGCTTCTTTTTCTTCATCTTCCTTCCAGGCCTTGGTGCCATATTGAGAACTTATAATTAGGCCCTAACTCAAAGCCTGCCAAGAATGTATTTTCAGTTTTGGTGCTTTGCTATCTCAGCTATTTCAATTACATATATCCATGCTGTAGGAAACATGTTATCCTAAATGTTTCTGGGGATTGATTTTTTTCCAAGTATTTCTAACTTTTGTTTAGGCATAATAAAAGTTGACTGAAATTAACAGGAGAGCTTAACTCAGAGAATCTCATCAGTGATTATGTCCATTCATTAAGTTTTTTATGTCAAGGTAGGATTGCACTGGGCATTTCTGGGATTTTCCTCATCTAATCTTCACAATAACTCTGTAACTTAGGTGCTATTGATCTCCTTTTTAGAGATAAAGAAACTAACCTAGGGAGATTAAATACATTACTAGTTATTCCACATTATGACTTGGCTTCTAAACCCAAGCTTTTAACTACTTTAGTATGATTTGGCAAAATATATTTTAGATTCCTGTTAATGGCTCATCATAATCTCTTTCATTTCCAGAGGGAGTTAGCATTATCCTCATTTTGCGTATGAAAAATCTCAGATATTGGAAAACTAGATGACCTACTCAAGATAACATATTTGAGACATGAAAGAGTTGGAGCTTAATTCCTTTTTACTTTTTAAATGATTAGTATATGATGCAGAAGCTTTTTAATTATTATATTCCTTGCAAGAGAAATTAGTCTATATTTTGAAAGCATCATAAGATAAAACACACACCTGGGTTGTAATCATATAAAATATAAGTTTTTATATACTGGCTTCTGTGTTTGAAACTAACACATCTACGTAGTAATAGAGTGGCTCAGAATCATTGAATATAAAAAAGTTTTGTTTCTTTGTGTTATGAATCCAGTAAGCCCTGCAACTGGTTTATTTTGAAAGTCAGGTAAGGTTTCTTTGCTCCCTACAAGGAGGCATAGGTCCTATGAATCTGGGTTCCTGCTGGGAACAAGTTGGTATACAAACCTACCCCTGAGTGTGACACTAATCCTCTGTCCTCAGCATCTAATCCCAAGCCTCCCCCAGTGGTAATTTGGAGATTCCTGGGATTTGGGGATTGGGGGTTACATAACTGCCAGGTGACTAAGGGATTTTAGGCTGAATGGAAAATTTAAAAGACAGGGGTTTAGGGAGGCTCTGTCTACTTTTAAGTATCTTCACTGCTTCCCTCTGTCTTCCATCTTCCTTCTCACTCCCTACTCCCTTTTTCTCTATCTCATCTTCTTTCTGTTTGCCTTCCTACAAAGGACAACAAAAAAGGGAGAAAGTGTGAAAATCTCCTTCGGTAACTGGGGAGTAGGGGAATGCTGCATTTTCTCTTTTGCTAGAATTCTTTCCAATTACCACTTTGTACTGGAACTCTGCAATTTTCCACTTGCTTGCCTACAGTTCCTCGTTTTTCTCAATTCCCTCTCTTCTGCGCACAGTAAAGGTCATACTGGAACACATCAAAATATGAGGGTACTATTTCCCACTGCTTTTTAGTCCTCAGTTGTTTCTTCTCTGCATGATAAAAAATGAAAGCCAGCTACAAAAATTTCTTTGTACTCCATCAATTCTGTCAGGATTGTTAGCTATGACCAAGAACACTACTTACAATGGTGTAAACATTAATGTGTCACTCCACATGTGCAGAGGAGGCGTGAACTCCACATCTGTTACCCTCAGGGAACATACTGTATTTCTCTTAGACTATCTCAAGTTGTTTTTTTTTCCCCGCAAGTCAGCTTTGGCTTTAGGATGACTTATGTCAGGTAGTAAGATAGGGATTCCTCTGTGTGTTGACTATCCTATTTCAGATGCCACAGCTCCAGCTATTGGTACATAGATGTAGATATGAACAGATGCTGCAGAGGCAGATGTAATAAGACCACTGAGAGACCACAGAGAATTGACTGCATAGAAACATAAGTAGATAGACAGATAGATTGATTGATTGATTGACTGAATAAGAAATTGAGTATTTATTCACATCTGTATACCCAGTACCTTTCCTAGTGCATCACACATTGTGGGCCTGAATGCATGCTTACTGCATGAATGGACAAAGAGGACCACATAGCTTCCTAGCCACGAAGGACTGCTTGTAATTTCTTGTCCTCTGAATGTAATTGGAGCCCAAACTCGGAGTTGATATTGTCCCAGTTTACTGAGACACCAACTAGCACAGTTAATT
Source organism: Trachypithecus francoisi (assembly GCF_009764315.1). Lineage (NCBI taxonomy): Eukaryota > Metazoa > Chordata > Mammalia > Primates > Cercopithecidae > Trachypithecus > Trachypithecus francoisi. The sequence continues at coordinate 50,316,668 of NW_022681453.1, forward strand.
CAGGCTTTGTTTTTACCACATTCCAATTTTGAAGAGCTTATCAATCCACTACTGTATGTGTGCATGTGTTAGGGGCAAAGAGAGAGATATATATTTTAATATGGAATTCAAACAATCTTGTGTTGGAAAGGCCACAAAAGACATGGACTCCTTTATAACTTCCCTACAAGTGAATGTTGACTGTATATTTGATTACCACTAATGAAGGGAACTTACCACCTCAGGCATTTTTGAGAAAATCTGAAAAGTTCTTCCACATATTGAGTTGAAAACTATCTTCCTGTAACTTCTATCCATTTATTCTGCTTTTATACTAATTCCGTACTTTTTCTTCCAGAATGGAAAGATGCAAATGCTAATCGAGGGATTATTATCCCTGATGAATAGCAAAAGTTGCTATGTTTGTATCCCCATTAAAGCATCTTTGAAACTATTCATTAACCTCCAAGGATGGCTCCTGGGACATAGAACATTTGAAAGCAGCAGCTCTAAAACAGAAATTTCCCAAAATACTCTGGCATGAGGACTTTCACCATTTTAATTTGGAGAAATGTTTTTTACTCCAATTGTATTTTCCCACTTGTTTGTTAAAACTTAAGGAGACTCATACACTGTATATAATGGCAATTCCAGACTTTCTTCTAAAGAAGGAAGTTTGTATCTGCTGCCCTACATTTCTGACCTGGTGCCATGGGGAAATTTCCATTTCTTACCTTTCTCTCTCTGTCTGGTTTCTACCTGGGATGGAAGTGGGGGGAGTGGGTTCTGCAATCAGAATCTTGTACCAGAGGCACAAGACGATCACTATTAATGACATGTGCTTCACATTCATGGACTATAAGAGGAGCTTCATAAACATTTATTTCCCCAAACATAAGAGAATCATAAAGTCCCTGCTCACTAAACTGAGCAGCACTAATCTAATTTCATGACTTGTCATGGAACAATGGGCCTGAGAGGCAATTAAGGTTGTCCAAGCATGATAATTTCTCGTGATAAATAGCCAGGAAAAAGAAGAGTGCTACTCAGAGACCTGGGAATAGGAGACAAGGACCACCAAGATAGTGGCGCTGTCACAACCTGCAAGGGGCCATCTTAGAGCAACCCATCCACTTGCTTTTGCACTATCAAAGGGTTCCACAAAGAACTCCAAAAGCTTCTGCTTTCTTCAGAGCCTCATTTATTTTTATTAAGAGCAGATGGAGGCAGAAGTCCTCTGAGCACTTTATTAGCGTACTACCATTCACTGAACAGCAGCCAGTAGAGCACAGAATAGAAATTTCTGTCCATCTGTTCGTTTGCTTCTCCCTGCAGTCTCCATGGCAGAACAAGCAGTTGCAGTTTTAGTGTCAACAAGCATAATTAAAGGTCTGAGATGTTTCGTAGTACTGTGCTTTCATATAGACTAGATAATGCCATTGAGAGTAATTTCTGTCACATCTAAATGATTTTACCATATAAATATATTGGCTTGTTGTTCAGGATACTGATAATTTGTTTAAATCACCTGTAGCTAAGTACATGCCTCAAAAACATCTCTTTTGCTTTTTCCTATGTTATGTTATTTGTATATTTCAAGTAGGTACCCTCACATCATGGACTTTTTATGAGCTTGGTATGCCATGTTGATTCAAATGAATAAAAAATTAGAGGGGAGAAGATATTTTTCATATTCAGCATATTTTCTTCATATTTCTCCGATGTGCTCTGTGACCAGTCAACTATATTCTTATATTTGTCTATGGAGAATCTTACAGTTCACTTAAAAACTTAATTTTTGTTCAAGGTAGGAATTGCCTTATTTTCATGTAATTAATTATTAGGCAGCACATCATAAAATAATTTTATTTTATAAAGAAAATAAGTGATGGTTGACGTTAGGTGTCAACTTGACTGGATTGAGGGATGCCTACATGGCTCTTGATGCATTGTTCCTGGATGTGTCTGTGGGGGTGTTTCCAGAGGAGATTGACTTGTCAGTCAGTGAATTGAGAGAGGATGACCTGCCCTCAGTGTAGGCAGTCACCATCCAATTAGCTGGGGACAGATGGAACAAGCAGGTAGAAGAAGGAGGATTTGGCCCTCTGTGCTGTCTTCCTTCCAAAGCAGGACACTTTTTCTCCTCTTGCCCCTGGACATCAGGCTCCAAGCTCTTCAGCTTTTTGACCTTGGGATTGGCACTAGCAGCCTCCAGGACTCTGGGGCGTAAATGGGAGATGCACTGTTGACTTCCCCGAGTCTTCAGGCTTGGAATGAGTCATGCTGCTGGCTTTGAGCCATGCTGCTAACTTTTCTGGTTTCTCAGCTTGCAGTTGGCCTATTGTGGAAATTCTCTTCTTCTGCAATCCTCCTGTGAGCATGTTCCCCCTAATAAACCTGCTTTCATATATCCTGCTGGTTTTATCTGTCTGGAGAACCCTGACTAATACACAGTATTAATATTGGGAGTTGTGTGTCTGCTCAAAGACTCAGTATCAAATATCTTATAATAAAAAAATTACAAAAAGTCATACAATATAGAGTAGTTTAATCAGCTAGGATAGTTAAATAACATTCTGACACTTAAAATACAAACACAAATGTGTTACAAAGGTGCAAATTGTGTGTCCAGTTTATAAAAATAGGTCTTTTCTATATCATAATGAATATGTCAACACTCTGCTTGTCACTTTGGGATTAGATGAGTGGACCATAAAACCTCATACTCTAGAATAATTTTCTTGTCTGTGAAAGTCTTTTTGTGATTAAATGGTAAAATATTGTAGGTATATTTGGCCTCAGGCATGATCCTCATTTATTTAAGCCCTAGATAGATTAATGACCTCTTTGACCTAAAGTAACTTCACACAGGCAGTCCTGGAATGGAGGAGGAATTCTATGTTCTCCTCCAGGTGGCCATAAATACTTGCTGGTTATCAAATAATCTTAAATCTTCTCATTAAGGATTTGGGGGCAAGAAACTGTATAAATTTTAGCTGAGTGATGAAAAATGTACTCAGGTAGGCTGTGGGCTATGTCATATTTTTTGGAAGGCATAATTTTCTTGACTCAGTTGACTTTTTCAAGTTTGGTTAGTAAAGAGCATCACATTATAAAATAGGTGGTCATGTACTTTCAGGCCAACCAGTTTTCAGGAATTTGACAGTCTACTTTGAATTTTGAGAGTTCAGCGAATGAGAGACAGATATCAGACTATCCAAACTAAAGAATTAAAGGACCATCTCAAAATTGTGAAATAGGACTCTTAGCTTCTGTTCATTATATTTACTTGAATGAAATGATGCCTAAACATGTATAGTGAGACAGAGAAAAATGTGTCTAGCTCTATAATCCTAACAAAGTTTTACCATAAATATTAGAATAGTTTCATTGTGTTATCAGTGAACTGATCTTATCAAGTACTGAGTTTCTTAGCTAATATTTATAGTTTTTAATGATGTTTTAGGTGCTATTCTTTCTCTCTCTATAGGATTTATATGTAGGATTTATGTATATATACAGACTAACATACATAAGCTTATGTGATTTTATATATATTAATATATATATCTATATATTTATGTACAGAATAACTTTATGAGGTAGGTACTATTGTTATTGCTCTTTCAGAGAAGGGAGCCCTGAGGCATAGAAAGGTTATACACGTGCTCAACATCTCTTAACTGGTAAGAGGCAGAGTAGGATTTGAAACTAGGCAGTATGGCTCCAGAGTTTATATTCTTCCCCAGGGGTCAGCAGACCATTTTCTGTCATGGGCCAGATAGGAAATATCTTAGGCTTTGTAGGCTGCACTGCAGGGTCTTTGTCTCACCTAGTCAACTCCGCTCAAAAGCATCCACAGATGATAGATAAATCAATGGGCATGCCTGTGCTCCAATAAAATTCTATTTATGAACCCTGAAATATGAATTTCCTGTGGCACAAGATATGATTATTCTTTTTTTTTTTTTTTTTTTTTTTTTTTTGAGGCGGAGTCTCGCTCTGTTGCCCGGACTGGAGTGCAGTGGCCGGATCTCAGCTCACTGCAAGCTCCGCCTCCCGGGTTTACGCCATTCTCCTGCCTCAGCCTCCCGAGTAGCTGGGACTACAGGCGCCCGCCATCTCGCCCGGCTAGTTTTTGTATTTTTAGTAGAGACGGGGTTTCACCGTGTTAGCCAGGAAGGTCTCGATCTCCTGACCTCGCGATCCGCCCGTCTCGGCCTCCCAAAGTGCTGGGATTACAGGCTTGAGCCACCGCGCCCGGCCGATATGATTATTCTTTAGATTTTTTTCCAATCACTTAAAAATGTAAAAACCCTTTGTAGCTTGAGGCCCATACCAAAACTGGTGATGGGCCTGTGAGCCCTTTATACTTTGTTCACCACTGCTCTAAACTCTTCCACTCCAAACCGCCCGTGTGGTTCATGGATGAACGGTGTTGGCATCGCTGTCCAGTTTGTTAGAAATGCACATTCGCCAGCCTACTGAATTAGAATCTGCATTTCACCAGGGGATGTATATGTATGCTAAAGTTTGAGAAGCACTGCTCCAAGCGGCTAAGACATCCTCTTTTTCATTCTAAAAAGACTGCTTTATAAAGATTGACTTTTAATCATCCCAGTAATTGGAATGAGAATGAAAACAACTGTCATTTTTCTTATCACAGAATGTTTGTGTTCATAGAGAATACATCCAAAACACTAGTTTGTGAGAGAGGTTCTATTTTAAAGGGAGGCTGTGATCAATAAACTTAGGGGTCATTGTTATCTGTTCTAGTCTTGGAGATTCCCAATAATCATGAGTATGTCAAAGCCTCTGTGGAGTCCTGCAGATTTTTAAGGTGCTTTGTTTAATCTGGTGTCTCCCAAACATAACTAGGGAACCCTTTTGCTGAGAAACACTTATTAATATCATAAGGGACTGTAAGAACATCGTGACTTAAGTAATAGTTTGAGGACAATATGGAATCAAGGAAATCGGTTACCTCAGACAGACCAATTTGGATGCCAGCCTAATTTCACTGACTATTTCTGTAACTACAGCAGACTTGTCTTATACTCTGCAAGGCTGTATCATTCTGCACCCCCCATCCTGTTTACATCTATATGTTTTGTGGCTTCAATAACAGTATTTCAAGTTATCTCACCTTTCTAGGCTTCTGTGACCCCATCTATAAAATGCGATAACATGTGGTATAAATGGTTAAATGGCTTCCATGACCCCCATCTATAACACGTCTTACCACAATTAAAGGAGTTAATATGTATAAAATGCTTAGAATCCTGCTTGACACATAATAAATATTCAGTTTATTCTAGCTTTAATATCATTGAAGGATAAAATGCCTTATAACACCCAAATGACCTATTCAAAAAGGGTTCAAGGCCCTAGACCAGAACTTTTTGAGCCTTTGGAAATGTTACCTATCTGCATGTCCAGTATGGTAGCCACCCACCACGTGTGAAACTGAGCATTTGAAATGTCGCCAGTGTGACTGAGGAACTCAACTTTAAACTTCATTTCACTTTCATTAATTTAAATTTAAAACACGTATGTGACCATTGGCCACCATGTTAAACCATACAGCCCTAGACAGGTTGGGGTATTATCCTTCAATAGATGTTTAAAGGCTGGTTATGGGAACTTAACACCACTTTTCAGCCCCTGAGTACATCAATAGACAGGCATACAGATGTAGTAAAAAAATATATATTTGATCACAGAATAGAAAAAAAATAAAGTGGAGTCCTTTGAAAACATAAAATTTTTCACATTTCATCTACAGCCTGAAATGGTTAAAACTAGACTTATGCCTCTGACCTATCAGTCTACTTAATGCCTCATAAAGCTTTATGAGGCTTTTTAAGAAATGGAGCTTGGGATTCTCAGAGGTGTAACTGTCTGTAGATTATGACTTTGAGTGGCGCCGTTCCTTCCTGTATCACCCTCATGAGCTACCAGATGAAAAAAAAAATTATATGCCACAGTCTTTTTTCTGGAAGAGAACTACATTTGTGCAAAGGAAGAAATTATTAATAAACTTGCTGGGCAAGAAGCTAAGATACTCAGGGAACCAGAAGGTATTAACCCTTTTCTGTGCTCCACGAAGGGATCCATTTTGGTTTTACTACCAGGAGGGAGGAAGGAAGTATGAGAAAGGGAGGGCAAGGGGATAGAGTCAGATGCAGGGGGTGTTCTGTGGACTCTGAAATCCATTCTAAAGCAACCTAAGTGAGTGCAAATTTGGTATGAGTGAGGGGTGTTGTCTGAAACAAAGCCCAATAACTAAGGTAGTGTGAGCAGATGCTATAGCAAAATAGAGGAGAGAAGATGAATTTTCTTCCAAACATGAAATTAACATGAATTTTCAGTCCAAATTATCTGAGATGCAAAATTAAACTAGGTACACTATAGAGTCCCTTTGTGCTTGTCCTATTGGCAGAGCACCAGCCTTCTTCTGCTCCTTTTTACCTCCCTCAAAGATAATTCCTGCATGGTACTCTGTCTCTCCTGAATGCAGAATTGTCCATGCATTTGCCAAAGTTAGAAATCTTGGAGCACTTTCCATCCTTGCTGTAGTTGGTCAGTCCCCAAGTCCCAGCCTCCTATCATCATGTCCCCTGAATGGATCTCTTCCTTTCAACCCCTTCTCTCTAGTCCAAGTGCTCATCAGCCTTTTTTTTCTGGAACATTTCAACAGGCTTGTCTTCCCACTGAAATTTCACTTCTTCTACATTTTTCCAAAGGTTGCTAAAGTGATCAATGTAAAACATAGATCTGCCCACGTCCCTCTACTTCTTGAAAACTTTTCAAAGCTCCCCACGGCCCTTGAGGACTCCTTCAAGAGACATTGAATGCCCTTCACAGACTAGCTGCACCCTTTCTTCTCAGCTTCTGCTGCTTTACTTGACGAACTCTATGTGCCAGGCAAACAGAAGTCCTCTAAAAAGCTCTGTTCTTTCCTGACTCTTCTGATCTCCTTGCCCGAAATTCCCCTTATCCTGTCTCTACAGACCTACGTTACACTCCTCTTTGAAGGCTGGCTCAAATGCTGTCTCACCTATCCAGCAGGCTGTGACCTCTCTTTTTTCTGAACTTCTGTTATGATTCACACTGCACATCTGTCAAAATTTCAGAGCCTGACAGATATAAATTCCTCTTTAATGCCTTACTTGGGGCACTTCTTCCTCTGCCCCACCACCCCATCTTCAGTGGAACTGGTGGCTCCATCTTTGGCATTTTTGCATACCCCTCTGTTGTGCCGGACCCCTATTGACTCCAGTAGGGATGGCACTATGTTCAGGAAGCTGAAGAAGAGACCTGGAGCCAGCCAATGAGAAATAGGGTTTAGTGAGGACTTATATACAGTGGCAGTCCAGTGGCAGCAGGCTGGACAGGAGAATTGCTGCTATTCACAAAAAGCATGCAGTTTCTATAGCATTTTCACTCAGCACACTCCACTTAACAATCTCCATTTAACCCAGAACAAAGGGTCTTGGTTCCTTGAAAGTCCTGTGCTCCAAGAAATGAGACAGGGATTCACATGTTCTTCATAAATAAAGAGTGAATCTTTGGGTTGGCAATTCTTAGATTCCCTGGCTCTGGACTCTGAATAAACATTCTTCTTAGACAGTTATGCCTAAGTTATTAGTGTTAGGTGCATCTGTCATACACCCCCTGTGGTTGCCTATAACACTTTGTAATATAATTAGTTGTGTCTATGGTTTTGTCCCAGTCAAATTGTATCTCTCTGAATGCAACTTTCTGGGCTTATTCTTGATTATATCTTCAGAACCTATCACAGTGTCTGGAACATTTCACATGCTTATCTGCTTAATGCATGCATTAAATAAATAAAAGAAATGAATGGATGTCAGTAAAAGGGGAATGGAGAAAAAAAACAAAAGCAACATTCTACATTATTCAATTAGCCATGCTATATTGCAACATTTTGAATGCCAAATGCAGAAATTACTCACTATTCCTTCCAAGACTTGAGAAAGGCAGTTTCTCTGATGTTTAATATGCTCATCAGTTACTAGCTTTGAGATGCAGCTGTAACAAAATGCAATTAATCAGACAATTCTAATACCAAATCATATCTAAAATTCTGCTCTTTCAGTTACTTTCAATACCTTTGAGGACAGGAGCAAGGCATTATGCCGTCTTTTTTAACCCCCCTATTTTGCCATATCCTCCAGCATAAAACAGTAAGAGTTCCATAAATGATTGATTGGTTGTCATCAGAATTGAATCTATTCCACAGATGTAGGGTAGGGTGAGATTTGACAGCATTTTTTGACTATTTCTTGGCCTTTCACCACGTAAAGCCAGCAGGTAAAAATAGAGACATTTCCAAAATATATGGTTTGTATTTTGCAGATTTGTAGTGAAATTGTAAGTAGCCTATCACCAGGAAAAGCTATTGGACTTAATTTGAATTCAAATGAAAAGAACAATCGAAAGACCTTTTTCAGCACAGATAACCTATTGACATGTAAGAGAGAATGATAAATCGGTTCCTAAAAGTCCTAGGATTGTTTTCCCTGTGAGGAATCTTAAAATGAGAAAAGCTGAGGAAGAACTAATGTGGTCATTTCAGTTCAAGGGTTATTATCATTATCATGCAGGATGTAGAAAATGTTACGCAAATTTATTAACTAAACTGTGCAGTCTAAAAGGAACAAACCAGAGGAAACAAATGTCTGTGATTCTTACATTGTTTGTGGTATTCTGGGGCATGTACTTTCAAAGATTTCTGTTCATTGCGATCTAAAATTCTTGAAAAGCTTGTTGCTTATTTTATTTAGTTTTTACCCTTTCATTTACAATTGACACTTGTTCTTTCATTCAACAAAGATTGTGTCTTAGATATTCATTCTAATTTTTTTTATTTAGCATTTCATCAAAATCATGACATTGTACTATGTTGAAAAGTGGCCTACATACACAAATGTCTAGTATAATTAGGACATTTATTAATTGAAACTCTTTCACTTACAAAATATAGAAACTCAAGTGACACCAAAATGGGAATGTATTACTTCCTATGACTAGACAGTTAAAGGAGTAATTTCCATTCAAGCAATGCTGGATCCAAGATGTGTACCATCTGTGTATTTTTAGGAGGCTAATTTTTCTGCGGTTCTTTCCCCTGCTTTCTACTCTGTTGGTTTTATTTCCAGCTGACCTCTCCAGACACATATTCCGACTCCAGGAAAAAGGGGAAAATTCCCCTGAAGCTTCTAGCAAATGTCACAGGGTCAACTCTTACTGTATCCTTCCTGGGGATTATATGCTCTTCTAAACTCACTACTGATGCAGGATATTTTCTTGACTTCTTCACAGTACTCGTGACAGGGGTGCCGTGTTTACTTAGCATGCCATGCTCAACCCCTCGCAGGAGGGAGCATGCGGGTGAACAAGTGCAGGAACTGGCTGAGCACTTCTGAGCTGGTAGGAGCAAACTATTTATTTGACTCTGCCACTCGCCACCCCTTGTGGAGGGAGTGTGTAGGTGAGCCAGTGCAGAAACCAGTGCGCCGCTTTAGAGTGGCAGGAGTAAACTCCATGCAAGGCCCTACAGCAGCATCCAGGTGGGGGTACCTGTGACCCCAAGGCTCCAGAGGGTGTGTTACAGTGCTCTCTTACTGCTGTGATCCACAGATAGTGCTGTGTTATCAGCTCAGTGGGCCCTTTGCCTCATCCTGTGATGTGGCTGCCCTCTGCCAGCAAGGGCAAAGGGCCAGTATGACAGCCTTTTTGGGCACCTGCACTTGGTGAGTCCCAAATTCTTGTCTGGTGCCCAAGAAAGAGGTCACATGAATGAATTGAAAGATGGTGAATGTAGAGAACTTTATTGAGCAATGAGAGTGGGGTCTCAGCAGAGACAGGAGCTGGAATGGGGCTGGGAAAGGCAGGTCGCTCTCCCCTGAAGTCAGGTCACCTCTCTGCTTGTCTCCTCCAAAGTCAAGTTGCCTCAGCCTGATATTTATCCACTTCTCTCCTCTGCCAGCTGAGTCTGGGGTCTTTATAGGCAGACTCAGGGTGCGGGGCAGGGTGGGCCATAGGTAGTTTTGGAAAAGTCAACATTTGATTGGTAAAATGGCATTACTCAGAAAGGACCAGTTTGGAGACAGCAGGCAAACAGAAATAGAAGTTCTCGCTTTGAGCTACAGGTTTCAGGCTACTTTTGACTTGAAGATAGGGTTCCCACCAGGGACGTACCCCTGTCTGTCTAGTGTTTCTCTGCCTCCTGCCTCTATCACTACCAAGGTCAGGAAAGTAGAATATTCTGAGGGACCAGGCTGGGATTATACATCTAACTGGTGAATCCAGGCATAATATTAGTTCCATATAAACCACATGTGGGGAAGGAGAAGTGGTTCCATGAAAGAAAGGTATGTAAAAGGAAAAAATATGTATTTTTTATCTGTTCCAGGAATATGATCTATAGCTAGTTCATTTTGTAAATTATTCTCCCATATGAGAAAAGCAGAACATATTTAAATCACATGAACTATTTTAAGTTAACCTGATTTCATGTTTTGAAATAGCCTTTAATTCATTACTTTAGATTAGAAATTATGGAAGATTCAAAGGCAGTTTGCCTGCAATTTGTGTAATGGGAAAGGCCTGAAACCCAAACAAGAAAAACTGAGCACTATCACTTGCAACTCAGGGAAAAATAATTCTGTAAGGAGTCTCTGAATTTGTAGCTATCATTTCCTGTTTTGCCCTAACTAGATGTCAGTTCTTCTACCTTTGAACTATCTTGGCACTTTGATTGAAGATCTCATGTGGGACTCACCACAAGCTACCTTGAATTATAAATAGTTGTGTACTTACCTTAGTGCCCTAGGAGATGATATGCTACTTACAGAATGAAGGAAAAATTTCTTCATCTATTCTATACATCCTCATTTAGTGTTTGTTACTGGGCCTCATATAACAGTAGGCATCAAATAGCCTGTTAAACATAGTTCATTTTTTCCTTCCCTATTGTGAAAAGACAAAATTACAGCAAATTTAGCTATGTATTTAATTGACTTTTATTCATGATTTATGAATTGGAGTAGCCTCCATCCTACAAAATAGAATGAGAGTTCCCACTGGACAATGACAGAACATGGAATTTTGAAGGATAGAAACAAGGAAACAGAACAATTGGGGAATAGCTGTTTGGTTAACATCAGGTTACTTTAGGTAACTTTTTTGATAAGGGTTAAAGCAGAGGGAATTCCTTAATATGCTGACTCAAGCAGACTGGAATCTGTTTTCAGGAAAAACTGGTTTGTTTGGGGATGTATCAGTTTCCTTACATTTTCAGTTTGATGGTATGTCATTTAGCATACGTGAATCCCTTTTTGTTTGGTCTGTTGGCACCCAGTGCAGAAACTCAGTCCAAAACAATGGCCTCCAGTAATACCTGTTTAACACAATAAATCACTATGCAAATTCCAGGTGCACTGCTTTATTATCAGAAGTCACAAATGTTTTAGCAAATTGTTACTGAGTGTGCATTGTATGCCAAGCATGGACAGGATGTTTGTGTTTTTGTTACCAACTTTAATTTCCTGGGCTCTACGTTTTTTGTTTTTTTTTTTTTTCCCCACCATGTCAGAGGCCTGTCTGTATATGCTCACCATGCTTTCTCAGCGCCTAGTACACAGTGACTGTGACTGGTGAGTAGGCATTTAAATAAGCCTTCACAACAATTCTTTAGAGTAGTGGTTCTCAGCCAGGCATGGTGGCTCATGCCTATAATCCCAGCACTTTGGGAGGCTGAGGTGGGTAGAACACTTGAGGTCAGTTCAAGACCAGCTTGGTCAATGTGGTGAAACCCCATCTCTATTTGAAAAACAAAAAAATATATATATATGTAGATATATATGTGTGTGTATATATATATATGAGTGTGGTGACACATGTCTATGATCCCAGCTACTTGGGAGGCTGAGGCAGGAGAATTGCTTGGACCTGGGAGGTGGAGGTTGCAGTGAGCCGAGATTGTGCCACTGCACTCCAGCCTAGGCACCAAGCTGAAACTCCGTCTCAAAAAAAAAACAGTGGTTCTTAACCAGGGGCAATTGTTCCCCCAAGGGATAGTTAGTAAAATCTAGAGACTTTTTTTTTTTATCATCACGACTGTGGAAGAAATCTACTGGCATCTGGTGGGTAGAGGCTGGGGATGTTACTCATCATCCTACAATGTTCAGGACAGCTCCCTACAACCTAGAAACTATCAAGCCAAAAATGTCAATAGCACCAAGAATGAGAAACCTTGTTTTGGAATAACCATATTATCCCTATATACAGATAAGGAGACTAATGCTCAGAAGAAAAATGTAAATTCTCCTAAACTCACATTGGTTATAAATTACAAAGCATAAATTTTAACCAAGTTTTTTGATTTTTTGATGCAGAATTAAATATCAGTTTGCATAATTATATGTAAATTTGTGCTTGGATTATCAGTCATAATTTAGAAAAGTGTATAGGATGCTTCCTACTTAATTACTCAGTACTGTACCACCAGCTTATAAGGCAATGTGCTGTTCCAGTTTACTCTATGGCAAACCAGTTAATGTTTTAAAATCAAAATAGTGGACAGGATTTAAAAAAAAAAAAAAAAAAAAAAAAAGGTTTTCCAGTAAAAGTCTGTTTGAGCTTTGTCTTTGATTGAAAAGCCAAATAGGCCCAGAAAGGGCAGTATCTCCTTTCAGAGATTATACATGTTCCCTCTTTTGAGGACTGGATTTATTAGAATCAGATTATACTCTTACATCAAAGTTCCAATCAGATTTCCTGAAAGGTTTATGATGCTGGGGATAGAGTCCTAAAATTCATCTTTACCAATCATGTTAAAGGAATCATTTCTCACCTCTCCAAAAGATGTTACATTATAAAGCCTTGTGGACATATTCATAGTTCTAGGGCAAGAAATATTGCTGAGATAAGAGTTATTCATTAAATAAATTGAGTGTTTAGGAAACTTCACTGCAGTTATAACTACATGGGAAGGGAAGAGGTCTACATCTCTTTCTGATAAGTGTCTTCCTCGACTCTGAGCATCTGTTTTCAGTATCTCAAAGTTAAATTAGACCTTCTAGGCTCAAAAAAAGTTTTACTAAGCAGTATTCCCCTGAACTGAAGTCAGAATACAATAGAGGAACTAACTATGAAAATATTTAGAAATGTAGAATGAGAAAAGTGTTATTGTTTAAAGGTCATCCCTTCATAATTTTTATGTACACTAAATATAGCAAACTTATAAATCAATATTATAATTATTTCATTCTTTGGGATACTGAGTATTTCTAATGAGGAATTCCATGCATGTGGGTCAGACACTATCTTAGAAAACTAGTCTCATTATTTTATAAACAAAAATCACTTCTTAAAAAAATTACTAGATGGCTCTCATTCAGTATGATTAAAGGCAGGTAGCATTTTTCTTTTTCGAAAAACCAAATATACCATTATAAAGGAAAGACTGTATCCAATCTGTGAAGAGTCTAAAGAAGACATGTCGGCCAGGCGCGGTGGCTCAAGCCTGTAATCCCAGCACTTTGGGAGACCGAGACGGGCGGATCACGAGGTCAGGAGATCGAGACCATCCTGGCTAACACGGTGAAACCCCGTCTCTACTAAAAAAAAAAAATGCAAAAAACTAGCCGGGTGAGGTGGCGGGCTCCTGTAGTCCCAGCTACTTGGGAGGATGAGGCAGGAGAATGGCGTAAACCCGGGAGGCGGAGTTTGCAGTGAGCTGAGATCCGGCCACTGCACTCCAGCCTGGGCGACAGAGCGAGACTCGTCTCAACAAAAAAAAAAAAAAAAAAAAAAAAGACATGTCAGCCTATTTCACTGGTTTCTCAAGTGGAATTCCAACCTTTGAAATTAAAAAAACTTAATTTTAGAAAACACTTACCTATATAAGACAGTATGTGTAAATGAGGAAATATTCATTGGTAGGTGCTTTTTATTTTTATTATTTTGTTATTTTATTATTTTGTTATGTTTCAAAGGTCACAAACTAGAATATGATATTTTCATTCAGTACTAATAAATATTATTTGGCTATGCTTGACTTTGGTACATTTTTCTGTAGCTAGCCACACCATTTAGAGAATATCTGGTATCATGGCATTTTTTCTTTTAGTCTCCTTCTGTGTCTGGAATTATACCCTAAAATGATTTATACTTTATACTTACAGAATCATGGAAGTTATATAGTTTAGAACCATCCAGACTGCAGATGAAATAGGAACGTACCAATATTTGTATTCGGAAGTATTGAAGTTGATGTTTTTAAACTGTGTCAAACTTCTGACACAACAACTTTGAGTCATATTTACCCTTTGAAACTAAGCCAAACTAAAAGTATCCTAAGGATTTAGGACATTTCATGATAAATTTGCTATTCCCAAATCTGTGCATCTTTTGTACCCTTTATCTTGTGGGCAAAAAGTATAAATGTATGCTATATATTAGAGTCGAGGGGTAGGCAGATATGTATTCAACAATAAGAGAGGAAAAACAATGAAGAAGAGGAAGCAATCCTTATAGTAGATGTTAACAGCAGCCAAATTTGAAGCATTAAAGTACTATTTTGATATTCACAGTCTCTGGTAGAATACTAGGAGTAGATAAAGTGTCCTTTAGACAGATTTTTTTGTGGAGTGGGGGGTGGATGGAGTTTCACTCTCGTTGCCCAGGCTGGAGTGCAATGGCCCCATCTCAGCTCACCACAACCTCCGCCTCCCAGGTTCAAGCAATTCTTCTGCCTCAGCCTCCTGAGTAACTGGGTTTACAGGCACCATATCTGTCTAATTTTGTATTTTTAGTAGAGACGGGGTTTCTCCATGTTGGTCAGGCTGCTCTGAAACTCCCGAGCTCAGATGATCCATCTGTATCAACCTCCCAAAGTGCTGGGATTACAGGCATGAGCCACTGCGCCCGGCCCAGACTCTTCTTTTTCTAAGTGAGATCCTACCATAACTATTCTAAACGATAACATTAGTTATCCAAATTTGTTGTAGACTTATTTATGGATTATGGATTATTGATGAAGAGCAAATTTGTCATCTAAAAATGCTTTCCTTTAGTAATCTGGATGATCAAAACCAAGTGGGCCCTCTGTTCCATTCATTTGGGTAATTTACTCATTCCAAGGCTACCGATTCTATGCTAGGCTTGTATATGGTAACTGCATTAGTCAGAGCTCTCCAGAGAAACAGAACCAACAGTAGATGTATGAAGGGGGAAAGAAAGTTGTTTTAAGGTTTTGTCTCATGATTATGAGGGCTGGAAAGTTTGAATCTGTAGGGCAAGTTGTAGCCTATAGATCAAAAGAAGAGTTGATGTTACAGGTCAAGTCTAAAGATAGTCCGGAGATAGAATTTCTTTCATTTCAGGGAATCTCAGTCTTCTCTCTTAAGACCTTCAACTAATTGGATGAGGCCAGCCCACATTATGGAGGGTAATCTACTTTACTCAAAGTCTGAGTTAAATATTAACCGTAACTAAAAAATGCTTTCACAGCAACATCTAGACTTGTATTTGACAAAGGAACTGGGTACCATAGCCTACCTGAGTTGACACATAAAATTAATCATCACAGTGACATAGAAATGAATGAGACAAACATGAGAATCCAGCCAGGACAGAAATTTATCCTGTTGGAGAAGACAAATAAAAGATAGACAATTATTATAAAAATGTGATGGAGTATTGTTGAGAGAAAAAAGAGTTACTAAAAAAAAATATAGTAAACCCAAACAAATAAAACAAAACTGCATGTGTACCACTATCCCTCTTCTATCCCACCATCTTTTGTCTGCAATAGAAATGAATCAAGAGAGACATTTGATAGACGTGATTTCAGGGACACAATCTTGCATGCCAGAAAAACATATATCTCTCGGTAAATCTGCTTAGTCAGAGGCCTCCTCATTTGCTTAGTTCCTTCTGGTTGCGAAATACTATAGCATTAAAGATTATCTGAGCTGATCTATTCAATGGAGAATCACTACCCTACCCTGGTTTTAGTGGAGAAGAGCCCAACCAAACATGCAACATTCATTTGGCCACTTGGCCTCGGTTCTTATGAAAGCCAGATATCTCAGCCTGGACTGGTTCTTACAAAAATGCTTATGACTCCTCTCATGTATATGTAGTGACATCAATACATTTTGGTCAGTTCTAGAATCAACTGCAAAATGTAATTTCTCATCATTAATAAACAAGTAGTGTGTATGAGAGCCCATTTATTGACAATGACAACTTTATTACAGAGTGACTGTGGGCTAATATGCATTAATAGCAATTAACTACTAGCATGTTTTTTTGTTTGTTTCTTTTGAGACAGAGTCTCATTCTGTCACCCAGGCTGGAGTGCAGTGGCACAATCTCAGCTCACTGCAACTTCTGCCTTCTGGGTTCAAGCGATTCTCCTGCCCCAGCCTCCTGAGTAGCCAGGCTAAGTTTTATATTTTTAGTAGAGACAGAATTTCACTGTGTTGGCCAGGCTGGTCTCCAACTCCTGGCCTCAAGTGATCTACCCGCCTCGGCCTCCCAAAATGCTGTGATTACAGGCGTGAGCCACTGTTCCCCACCCTGGCATGTTTCTTGTTTAACAAGTTACTCTTGGTGTATTGTACCTAGAATAAAATATCCTCGAAAACTTTTGGACAGAACTATAAATACCTGATAACTATTAGGAAGGAAATACATGGAGCACTATGAGCATGAATAACATGATAATCTGAGATATATTGGGAAAAGGGCAGGATCTCTAAAGTCTTCCCCGAGAGACTGAGAGTGAGGTTGAGAAGGGAAGGCCAAGTAGAGGCTGACCAGACAACTGAGCAGAGGAGAAAAAGATGGAGCACTCCAGGCAGAGTCTGAACATGTGCAGCGTCCCTGAGACCTAAAGCAGTTTGGTGCATTTTAGAAACTGAAAGAAATCCAGCCTGGTGGAGTCTGTACCTTCCATGATGAAATACCATTTAAGAAAACAACACTTCCTCCACAAAGACAATCATCTATGGAACAAACTGGACTCTCTAGTTTTCAGGCATAAACCAACTGTGTCTTTCCCCAAGTTCTTCAAACTGTTATTTCTGTGTGATTCTTTTCATTGTCCCTGATTTTAACTCTTAGACAGGACCCAAAGCTTTTTCTGTTTCTCTGAGTCACAAGAACAGTCTCATTTCAGTCACGAAAAGATCCAGCCTGGTGCAATAATTGGAACTTCTAAGTAAAGTCAAGTTAGCATTTTAAAGTTAGCCTTCCCTCCCTTTCCTAGTTGTGAACTGACTCAGGCTTGGACATCTCAGAGTGGCATGGTTATCTTCTCAGCATTTGTCAGTTCTAATAGTTCGACATCCGATTAGGAGATCTAGTGGCTGTTGCAGTTTTAATCAGCCTTTGATTGCTGTGGAAGCACTTATCTCCCCTGCCTTATTTCACAAAAGGGGGGAAAGCTCTCAACATTCCCATAAACCACTCCAAAGAAAACTTAAGTCTCAAGTCCTTAACCCCACACTCCTGCATGGGTCTTGACTACGATCACTAATGCTGAGAGGCAGGTTGACAAAACTGGACTCTGGCAGGTCTCACATGTTTTGTTTTGCAACTCACTTCAGGATGTGGATGTACTTGCCCTTGGGTATTTTGGCCAAAACTAAGACAGCCAAAGTTCCATTAATAAAATGCCTTGCTACTTTAGCAAGGGGAAGAGTGGTAAGAATAGTGGGCAATAACCATGATATATAGATTTACATTTTATTTTATTTTACTTTATTTTATTTTATTTTTATTTTTATTTTATTTTTTGAGATTTTTATTTTATTTTTCTCACTGTCACCCAGGCTGGAGTGCAGTGGCACGATCTCGGCTCACTGCAACCTCTGCCTCTCATGTTCAAGTAATTCTCTGCCTCAGCCTCCCAAGTAGCTGGGATTACAGGTACCCACCACCAAGCCCGGCTAATTTTTGTATTTTTAGTAGAGATGGGGTTTAACCCAGGCTTGTCTTGAACTCCTGACCCTATGATCCATTCGCCTCGGCCTCCCAAAGTGCTGGGATTATAGGCATGAGCCACCACGTCCAGCCTCCATGATGTATAGATTATAAACAAAATAATTTGACGTTCGGACATATGGAAGTCTTTAAAAATGCAAATACACATCAGTGTCTACACTGAAATTCAGCTTCTGCGAAATACTTTTGACCACAAAATTTATTTTAAAAGAACAACTAGTGATCCTTAAGTGGCCTATACTATGCTTTTATGACTAATATTGCAATAGTTCTTTAAGTTGAATCGAGAAAGCACCTAGAAAAATAAATGTATGTATAAGTCACCTAGATTATTTATCTTTTCTTGACATTATAAACAAGATAAAATGACTCTACTTAAAGGTTTTTTTTAAAGAAAAAATTAGTAGTAAGAGGCATTGGTTTCCTGAAACTGCAGTAATAAGATACTGTAGAGTGACTTAAACAACAAAAATGTATTGTCTCACAGTTCTAGAGGCCAGAGGTCTTAACTCAAGGTGCAAGGCTGGTTCCTTCTGAGAGCTCTAAGGGTGAATCTGTTCCACGTTGCTCTCTCCTTGGGGCCTTCGGCATTCTTTCATTTGTAGATTGTGTACTCCCTGTGTGTTTACATTGCCGCCTCTCTGTCACTCTGTCTCTGTGTCCAAATTTCCCCTTTGTATAAGACCAGTCATATTGAATTAGTGCCCACCCTAGTGGCCTCAACCAAATTTGATCATTTGCAAAGACTTCATTTCCAAATAAGGTCACATTCCCAGGTCCTGGGAGTTAGGACCTCAACATCTTTTGGGAGACACAATTCAACCTATAACATAAGAGTAAATATAAATCAAGTCAGTTTGCTAAATTATACATTTAACCCAAAACCTTCAGTCTACCATCTTTATCTTGGGTGCATTAATTTAGCATGTAAGTCCTTGATGGCAGAGTCTCTAGTAGCTATGATTTCAGATATACACAATGTATACAAATTTAATTTTTAGCAGCAAAGATGACTGTATCATAGGTGGTAGAGAAAGAATAAAACTTAATTTCAGGAAACTCAAGTCTAGTTTGAGTTCACCTACTATTGATCCATCATAGGCTGTTTCTTTAATCTGTGTATCTTCAGCTATTGATAATGGATAAAGGAGCATTTTTTATGCCTGCTTTAAAAAGTTGTTGGGGTGAATAAATGATATGATTTCATGAATACATTTCAAATTATGAACACATTTAAATCAGCACAAGATAAACGGAAAACATTTCTATCATAACCTTTCTAGAATTAGCCCTATAATTATATGCCACGTTCTGCTTTCTTTTAACTACCCAGAATTTCATTTTACATGCATAAAAGGCAAGTTCCTTCACTTGATTTTGAAGGGCCTAATCTGACATGAACAGCTTAGAAAACATTAGATGAGTCACTATTTTCTGAATGAATATGAATTTTTCCTTCTTCAGTGACTGAAATTAGATTTTACTTGTAATTACCATGACCTTTTTACTTAATTATATTCAAAAATAATTTGTGGGATATAGTGCTAGAAATTTTATCTTCATTATGTAAAATTTGTGATCAATTATGAGTAATTAAAACGTAAATCAAAGAACAAAAAAGTTAATATTGGATCTTTGTGTGTTACGTGGAGATTAAGGGAAAATCTGGAGATATTAATTTTCCAAGTCCATGTCAATTTAAAACAGTAATTTCTTTAGTACTTGACAACTGAAAAAGATATTAGAGGGCTTTAAGTGCAGTTTTCTTATTGTTTAAGAGGAAAATGAAATTCAGGGAAGAAAAGTCATTCTATTTAATTAGAAAGTTTGTTAATGGCAGATCCAGGTCCAGAACCTGTGACTTTCAACTCTATTGAACTACAGTATTGTCAGTATTCCCTGAAATACGCAGAAGTAATAGACTTAACCTCTACTTTTGGAAATTATTTGTATTAATTGCCATTGCTTCATGTTTCTAACAATACCAGCTTAAATACTTGAGATGATCAAGTTTTACACAGAACTCAGGCCAAGTCTTATGGGATTCACTAGGTCAGCAGTTCTCAAACTTTTTGCCTGCAGAACCCCTTTCCATTCTTAAAAATTATTGAAGACCCTGAAGGGCCTTTGCTTATACAGATAATGTCTGTAAATATTTACTGCATTAGGCAATTTTGGCAGCTTTATTGATACGTAATTCACATACCAAACAATACACCAATACAAGATGTAAAATTCATTTTTTTTTTCTCACCAACATGGAAAACCAACAGCCTAGTCAATTTTAGAACATTTGTATTATCTCAAAAAGAAACCCCATATCCTTTAGCTATGACCCCTGTATCCCTTTATCACCACCACCACCTTCGCCTCACTCCTAGCCCTAAGCAACCACTAATCTAATTTATGCCTCTGTAGATTTCCCTAATCTGGGTTTTCGCATGATGGGAATTGTATAATATGTGTCTTTTGGTGACTGGCTTCTTTCACTTAGCATTATGTTTTCAAGGTTTATTCACCGTGTAACATGTATCAGCACTTCAGTCATTTTATGGCTAAATAATATTCCACTATATGTATATACCACCTTTTGTTTATCCATTTGCTTGTTGATGGGCATTTGAGTTGTTTTTAAATACTGCTGTGAACATTTGTATATAAGCTTTTGTGTAGATATGTTTGAATTACCTTGGCTGTGTACCTAGGATTGTAATTGTTGGGCCATATGAAAACTCTGTCATTAATTATTTCAGGGACTGTCAGACACTTCCAAAGCTGCTGCTCATGATCATCAGCAAGTATGTCCCCTCGTCTTCTGTTGTTCAGACAAATTTGTGGTAATCAGTATTGATTTATCTTTAAATTTTTGATAGAGTTCAGTGATGAAGACATCTGGGCTTGGGCTATTCTTTGTGGGTAGTTTTTTGACTGCTGATTCAATCTCCTCACTAATGCTAATTTTATTCATATTGTCTATGGCTTCTGAGTCAGTGTCAGTAATCTATCGTACTAGGAATTTGTCTCTTTCATCTAAGTTATCTTATTGAAGTACAGCTGTTCAGTGTTCCTTTATAATCCTATTTTATTTCTGTAAAAATAGCAGTAATGTTCCCCCCTTTCATTTCAGATTCTAGCAATTTGAGTCTTGCTCTTTTTTTCTTGATAATTCTAGCTAAAGCTTTGTCAATTTTATTGGTTTTTCAAATAACCAGATTTTGGTTTTACTCATCTTCTTTATTGTTTTTCTATTATGTATCTCATCAACATCCACTTTGTTTTATTATTTCCTTTATTTCTCTTGTTTAGGTTTAGTTTGCTCTTTTTTTTTACAGTACTGTAAAGTGGCAGCTTAGGTTATTGATTCGAAATCTTTCCTTTTTCTTATAAAAGACATTTATAGCTATAAATTCCTCCAATGAACACTGCTTTAGCTACATATCATATTTTGCCATGTTATACCATCATTTTCATTCATCTCAAAGTATTTTCTTATTTTCCTTTTGATTTATTCTTTCATCCATTTGTTATTTAAGAGCGTGTGGTTTAATTTTCCCATATTTATGAATTTCCATATTTTTTTCCTATTGTTGATTTCTAATTTTATTCTACTGCCAGGGAACATACTTTGTATTGTTTCTATTATTTTAAATATTTTGAGGTTTGTTTTGTGGTCTAGCATATGGTTTGTCTTGGATGTGCCATATGCACTGGGAAATAACGTTAAAACATCCCTCAGTATCTGGGGGAAATTGGTTCAGGACTCCCTGCAGATATCCAAATCTGCTGATGCTCAAGTCCCTTATATAAAATGATATTATATTTGCATATAACCTATGCACATCGTCATATATACCTCAAATCATTTCTAGATTACATATAATAGCGAATACAACGTAAATGCTATATAAATTGCTATATTGTATTGTTTAGGAAATAATGACAGGAAGAAAAAGTCTGTAAATATTCAGTACAGATATAACCATACATTTAAAAAAATATTTTTGATCAGTGATTAGTTGAATCTGCTAATGCAGAACCCACAGATATGGAGGGTTGACTGTATATTTTATTCTTTGGGGTTGAAGTGTCCAATATGTTATGGCAGCAAATCCATATGAGTCTGCAGCAACCTCAAGTCTTACCTCCTTAGAAGAAAGAATTTGACTGGGGGGCATAAGGCAGAAGAAGAGACGGAGGCAAGTTTTAGAGCAGGAGCGAAAGTTTATTAAAAAGCTTTAGAACAGGAATGAAAAGAAGGAAAGTACACTTGAAATAGGGCCAAGAGCGTGACTTGAGAGATCAAGTGTGTGGTTTGACCTTTTGACTTGGGGTTTCATGTGTTGGCATACTTCTGGGGTCTTGTGTTACTTCTCCCTGCATTCTTCCCTTGGGGTGGGCTGTCCGCATGTGCATGCTTGAGATCAACTCCTGAGATCTTATTGGAAAGCTGCTCACCCAACTCCTGAGATTTTATTGGGAAGCTGCTGATCACCAGTTTCAGGTGTTTTCTATCTATTAGGAGACTGCCTTTCCCTGGTACTGGCTGTAACCAATTATTTTAGAGAGACAGTTAACAACTGCCTGATCCTCACCTAATGTTTGCCTGACATTCCTGATGTGTGTGTATTGCGCCAGGGAGCCCTGCCCTGCCCTGCTCATAGCTGACTGGCTACCCACTGTAACATATAGATGCCAATTAGGTCTAGTTGGATTATAGTGTTGTTCCAGTATTTTATGTCTTAATTGTCTATTTACTTTATCCACTATTGACAACGGGTTTTGAAGTCTCCAAATATTATTGTTGAATTATCTATTTCTTCTTTTATATCTGTCAGTTTTGCTTCATGTATTTTGATACTCTGTAATTAGGTACATGTATGTTTATAATTGTCATGATTTCATCCCTCTTTATCTCTAGTGAGTTGTTTTTTGGTCTTAAAAACTATTTTGGGCCGGGCGCGGTGGCTCAAGCCTGTAATCCCAGCACTTTGGGAGGCTGAGACGGGCGGATCACGAGGTCAGGAGATCGAGACCATCCTGGCGAACACGGTGAAACCCCGTCTCTACTAAAAATACAAAAAAAAAAAAAAAAAACTAGCCGGGCGAGGTGGCGGGCGCCTGTAGTCCCAGCTACTCGGGAGGCTGAGGCAGGAGAATGGCGTAAACCCGGGAGGCGGAGCTTGCAGTGAGCTGAGATCTGGCCACTGCACTCCAGCCTGGGCGACAGAGCGAGACTCCGTCTCAACAACAAAAAAGTAGCATAGCTACTTTGGTGTTTTTGTGTTTTCTGTTTGTATTACATATTTTTTCCCCCCTCCTTTCTCTTTCAATATATTTGTGTATTTTAAGCTAAGGTTTGTCTCCTGTAGACAACATGTAGTTGGGTCATATTTTTTTTTGTCCAATCTGACAATCTCTGCATTTTTATTTGATCAGTAACCCACTCACATTTAAGTTATTACTGATATGTTTGGGTTTATGTCTATAATCTTATTTTTTCTTTTCTTTTGTTTTTTTGAGACTGAGTCTCGGTCTGTCGCCTAGGCTGGAGTAAACACAGTGGGGAGATCTTGGCTCACTGCAAGCTCCGCCTCCTGGGTTGATGCCATTCTCCAGCCTCAGCCCCCTGAGTAGCTGGGACTACAGGCGCCCGCCACTACGCCCAGCTAATTTTTTTGTATTTTTAGTAGAGACCGGGTTTCACCGTGTTAGCCAGGATGGTATCGATCTCCTGACCTCGTGGTCCACCCCCGTCGGTCTCCCAAAGTGCTAGGATTTCAGGCCTGAGCCACCGCGCCCAGCCTATTTTTTATTTTCTATGTGTCTCATATGCTTTTTGTTCCTGCATTCGTCCTTTACTGTTTTATATTAAATATCTTTAATATTTGGTATTAATTTTCTTAATGATTTTTTTTTGAGACGGAGTCTCGCTCTGCTGCCCAGGCTGGAGTGCAGTGGCCGGATCTCAGCTCACTGCAAGCTCCGCCTCCCGGGTTTACGCCATTCTCCTGCCTCAGCCTCCCGAGTAGCTGGGACTACAGGCGCCCGCCACCTCGCCCGGCTAATTTTTTGTATTTTTTAGTAGAGACGGGGTTTCACCGTGTTAGCCAGGATGGTCTCGATCTCCTGACCTTGTGATCCGCCCGTCTCGGCCTCCCAAAGTGCTGGGATTACAGGCTTGAGCCACCGCGCCCGGCCTCTTAATGATTTTTTACTGTATTTTTGGATATATTTTTAAATGATTAAGGTTTACCCTATACATCTCAACTTATCAGAATAAACTTCGAATTATATTAGCTAAATTCCAGTGATTTACAGAAATAGTATTTCTATACAGCTCAATTGCGCTTTCTCCTTTTCTGTGGTATTATTATTTTACATATTACACCCATTAATGTTACAAATCCAGCAATACATTTTTATAATTATCACTTTACCATCTGTTATTATTTCATTAGCCTGTTATAGTTTTGACTCTGCCCACCTACTTGGTGCTATTATTAGCAAATGTATTTCCCATTTTACGTTTCTATATGTTACAGGCCCAACAATATACTACATTCTATATATTTATATATATATATATAATTTGTATAATTGCTTTTTAAGTCAATTAAGGAAAAAATAAAAGTATGCATTTATAGTATATTTTATAATTACATAATTACCTCTACTTAATGCTCTTTCTTTATGTAGACTCAAATTACTATCTGAGGTCACTTGGTTTAAGGATGAAGAAATTTCTTAAATAATTTTTGTAAGGCTGGTGTGCTGGGAGCAAATTCTTTCTCTCTCTCTTTTTGTATTGCCCTTCAATTTTAAAAGATAGTTTTACTGGATGTAGGATTCATGGTTGTCTGTTTTTCTTTAATCACTCTCAATATGTTTTCCCACTGCTTTCTGGCCTTCACTATTTCTTCATTTTTTTTCCCCTCTCTGTTCTATGGTTTGCATAATCTCAATTGCTCTGATTTCAGGTTCACTAATACTTTCTTCTGCTCCTGTATATCTACTGTTGAGCCCCCTATTGAATTTCTTATTTCAGTTATTTGACTTTTTAACTCCAGAATTTCCATTTGGTCCTTTAAAAAAAGTAATAATTTATATGTGTCTGTTACAACATTCTCTATTTGGTACAGCATTTTCATACCTTTATTTCTTTGATCATGCTTTCCTTCATCTGTAGGAACATGTTTACAGTGGCTACTTTGAAATAGTTTCTATTAAGCTTAACATCTGGTTATTCTCACAGGCAGTTTGTTTCCCGCTTCTTTTCCCGGGTATAAGTCATACTTTCCTATTTTTTCATATGCCTTGTAAGTTTTTGTGGAAAGCTGAACATTCTAGATAATATATTATAGCAACCAAGTCTGGATATCACTTCTTCCCAAACTAGAGCTAGTTATTGTTATTTGCTTGTTTATTTCTTTAGTGACTGGCTAGATTAATTTAGTAAAATCTAGCAGGGAGCAGCTTAGGGTATGCCATGGCCACACTGGGACTTCTAGGGCTCTCTTCCCGTGTTCCCTATACACACACAGTTATTAAACTCCATTAACAGTCTGGGATTGCTCTATTATTATCAACAATGTCCTGGGCAGAAATTCCTCTACAAACCAATCCAGTCAAATTGCGGCTTCTTCAAGTAGTTTCTACGTTCAATGTTTTTTATTTTTGTTTTCTGTTGCCAGGAGGGTTTCTCCAAGCTGTCTCCTTCCACAGTTCTCTCTTGCAAACTAACTGGTCTACTGTGTTGGCTGTACATTTATTATGTCCACATATGTCTTCTTACTTGCCTTTTAACTTAACTCTACCATTCTTGAGAGTGTCCCTACTTTTAAACTTCTCCACAATCTGTTTCAAACAAAGTCAGTTCCTCCGGGAAGAGTTTGGGAACTACCTGTTTTAAGGCTTGTTTCTCATTCCCGGCAAAAATCTCTGAGTCAGGGCTCTGGATATAAGAGTGAGGACAATGACAAGTTTCTCTCTGAGTAACACTTGCACTTAGGAACTGAGTAATGTGAATGATGGCGGTAAGGATGGGATCGGGGGATGCAAAAGCCTGAGGTCTTCTTGACTTGCCTCTCCTGACATGGAATCATTGCCTCAGGAGCCAAGGAAAAGGGGTAGCAGGGCTTCCATATTCTCAGTACTGCTGCGTCCAAGATAGAGCCTCCATTCCATTGGTGGAGACAGGGTAGAAAAAGGGATTCCCTAATTGTTCAAAATAATCTGGGACCTAGCCTCAGCAGCAGGCACATGAAGGTAGGATAAGAAATGCTGAAGTCTTGCTCCTTTCAGGAAGAAAACCCTCTGGATGAGGACTGTGAAGAAAGGGAGCTCTATGTTTTTGGTTGCAGCAGTCAGGAGTGAAGTTTGCATTTCTCTGAATAGAGGGGGTAGAAAGGTGGAGGGGGGAAGTAGTCTTGGTTCAGATACCACAGATTCATACTTTTCTTATTGAATTTTAATAGATTTTCTTGAACAGATATTTCTTCATTTGCTGTTTTTCTTTAGAACTAGTCCCAAAGCCTTCAACTGGTGTTTTGTTGTTGTTGTTTCATAATTTTCACCAGTTTCTCTGAAGAATAGGTAGAAGGAAACACTGACACTGCTATGCCAGAAGTGGAACTCTTCTGCATTAGAAATTAAATAGAATAAATGCAAGAATACACAAACATATTCCTTTAGGTATCAGTGATGATGTCATCACAAGTTATGCAGCTTCCGTATGTTCTCTTTCTATACATACACCTTCCACTATACACTCACGAGATGGTGAGAGTGAAGAAGGCAAAGAACATCTTAGTACAATCATAAAAATAATCTCAAGCTCCTGGACCTTCTGCAAGTGTCTTGGAGACTCTCACAGGGAGCTGGATTACACTTTAAGAACAACTGGTCTAGAGTTTTCGTCTTTGAAATACGTTCCTTTTAATGAGAAACAACACAAAATATTGACTAAGACTGAAATTTAGGTCTCTTAATTTCATTTCTGGGATCATCTCACCAACTTACCGTGTAGCATTCTTTGGACATTGATTCATTTCATTAATACCATTTTGAGCAGAGCACAAAAAATTAAACTGAGGCCATTTTAACAAGAGCTCATGGGAAATCAATCTATATGCAAAAAAGTTCAAGAATAACAAAATATAAAATTCTTTAAAAATGAACTATCATACACACAGCACACACACACGTGCACATTTTGAATGTATTTCTATAATTAAGTTTTCAAAATCTGGCTTAAAATTTCCAGAATATTACAATGTTATTTCAAAATCAATAAATAGATTGTTTAAGGAATCACTAAATCGGCCTCTCATTGGCACACTAATGAGGAAAAAAATAGATTTGAACTCAATAGCTTGTTTAATAACCTTTACATTCAAAAATGAGACCCAATAATGAAAACCCACTTTAATTTTCAATTAAGACATAAGCAGAATTATTTATGTAGAGAAACTAGGGCAAAAGGACATTTGGATGCTGAATTTATGTTTGATGAAATGAATCAAGCAAATGCCCTTAGCATCAGTTTGCATGCAGAATATGAGTCTAACCAAGGAGAAAAGCTCCTGAAGCTAGTATATATTACTTAATGGCTAAACACTTTGGATCTGCAGAAACTTCAGAGATGAGAAATTAGCAACTCAGGAGACCATAGAGCTAAGAGAATTCTGATGGCTCTGGAAAAAGATCCAGTAAGAGAGAAGAAAGCATGATAAGCTTAGATTCCAACTAATCAAAAAAAAAAAAAAAATCTGGCAGAAAGAAGACTTGCCATTTATATTATTTATATCCTACACAGCGTTCAGAGTGAACTTTATTAATAGGGTTAGAAGTGTTAGACCACACTTAATTGACCTAAGAAAAAGGTAATGTTTTCAAATAAAAAGACACCGATAGCTAAATTGTTAACTGACATAGAAATGGCTACTCAGCCAGACACAGATTCCAATGATCTTCTAAAAGTAAACCAAGGATGATACATTTTGAGTTCAAGAGCAGGTTTACATGTAAAGACCTATAAATACAGAATAAATGTTAGAAAACCAAGAGGTGTGAGAGACTCTATGTTTGAAAAAACATAAATCTCTAGTGTTTTCTGATTTTTTGTTGTTACCAATCAAATTTATATTAATAACCCATAGTATTTGGTGACCTAGAGAAAACAATTGAGCAATGAAAGTGAAGAATCAAATTCTTATGATCAATTCAGGGATTTTTTGCTTCACCTCAAGGAATTTTATTACTTTGATGTCAGGTGTGAAGACAATGAAGTTTCAGTTCATTTAGTTTTCTACATATGAATTTTCTGAGGAATATAATAGTTGTGTGAAACAATTATGTGGACTGATAAATACTTTATGCTCATTAACAATGCTGTGTTTTAGAACACATTATGGGAGTATGGCAACATAGAATTTGTACAGTTTAAATGGAATTAGTTTAGAGGTTTTCATTAAGGACATACGTGGATGTTTGTAAGATAGTACTACATTCTTGATCTTTCTTAAAAGTCTTCAATAGCTCTAAAGAATCAAGTCTTTAGAAGGGGCCAAGTTTTATTTTGTAAGGAGATGTTCTATTTGTAGACTGTACCTAGATCTCATGCAGTGTCAGCTTCTAAGGAGAATATAAGAAAAATGATAATGAAATGACTTGAAAATCATTAGAGATCTTGCCATTCTCCTTATCCTCATCTATAGGAAAAAGAACTATAAGACTAGGAGGTATTTTGAGTCCTAAATGGAATAGAGAATCTAGGACTTAATTTTGGGCATAATTAGTGTTCTGTATCCTCTTACTTTCATTCATTTCTCCATTCATCCTGTGATTCATTTATTCAGCAGACAGTCAAGCACTAGGGAAGTAAAAATGGGGAAAAATAGTTTTTATCCGTTTCTTATTCATGGAGACAGTCAACAGGGATTGGTATAGGATTTTCTGGGGACACAGATGAAAGAATGACTAACTTCCTGCAGTGGGAAGGTATGAACGGAGTGTAATACGGCGAAAGGGGACATCTTAACTGTCATTTGAGAAATGAAGAAGTTATATATTGTGGAATGAGAACATCTCTCAAAGTGAAAAGAACAGAATGAGCAAAACGATATAGAAATAAACTCACATGCCTTTCTCAGGGAATACAAATAGGTGTAGAGTTTCCGGAAAGATGCAGACAGATTGCAGACATTAGTCAATCAGCAGTCAAAGCCTAGCTCCCTGGAAACTCCTCGTCTTCCTATTTAAGCATCCAGCCAAATTTTACAAAGCTCAAGTAATATCTCTGCCTATTACTTTTGCATGTGTCACTTGAACTCTCTTGATTATTGTTTTATGTAATATCATCCTCACAACGTTTCCAATTCGGAAGATGTTGAGCTTGGATAATGAAAAATCACAGACTATATGGAAGATGTTTTACTTTGGGTACCAGAAATTTCTTGAATGTCTACCAAATTTTAACTTATTTTTCTTTGTAACTTGTAAAGTTTCTTTTTGTTCTTATCAGATTTTATCTAAACATGAAACAAAATTTCAGGTGTAGACTTTCCCAAAAATGTTTCTTTCCTTTGAGATCTCTGTCTTTTCCCACAGGAGTGTGTTGTTTGCGCCATTTTCATCATGTCTGTTCTGATCTTTGAGCGAGGTTCTAAATCCAGAGAGTGCTATAAGCACTGAAATGTTCTGAGGACTTCCCATGTGCCAGGCAGTGTGATAAAGGGCTCATATGCATGGACTTATCCAATTTTCATTACAACGTAAGGTGATGATGTCATTTTCTAAATGGAGAAACCTTGCTTACGGAGTTGAAGGAGCTTGTTCAAGACCACACAACTATTCAGGGTTGGACTTGATTTTAATACTAGACCATCTGATTTCAGAGATTATACCCTTGTGCTCTCTCTGCTACAGTCTCTTGCTTTTGCTAGCAAGAAAAACAGGAAAGAGGAAAGAAAAGAAAAAAGAAGAAAAGGAGAGAGGGAAAAAGTAAAGGAGGTAGGAAAAAAGAAAGGAAGACAAGAAAGAAGAAAAGACAGAAGGATGAATCAAAGGAAGGAAAGAAGAAATAAAACAGTAAAAGAAGGGAGGAAAAGTTTAGGAAAGGAGAGAAGGCAGAATGAAGAGAGAGGAAGAGTGAAAAATGGAAGGAAGGAAAGGATAGAAGAATAAAATGAAGGAGGGAGAGAGGAGGAGAAGGATGAAGGAAGGCAGAACAGACAATGAAGGAAGGAAAGGAAAAGGGAAGGAGGAAGGAAGACAAGAAATGGGAAAAGGAAAAAGGAATGAAGGAAAGGAAGATTTTAGAACAGGAGACGGAAAGAAAGGGAGGAAAAGGGATGGTAAGAAGGGACAGAGGAAGAAAGGAAGGAAACAGTGTCCTGACACAACAATTTAGAATCCAGTTTATTTCACTTTTTTAAAATAAATAAAAGCAAACTCATTTATGGGATAGGAGATAGTATAGGATAATAGGGGCTTGAGTTTTGACATCTGAGAACCTATGTTCAAATCCTGCTTTATAAGGTTTATAAGCTGTTTGGCTAGTTACTTAAACCCATATGCTTTATTTTCCTGATCTGTAAAATGAGGATGATAACAGTTTCTCTCTCACAGGGATTTCAGTGAGATAATGCATGTAAAGCACTCAGCATTTACTAAGTGTTGAATAAATGTTAACTCTTACTATTTGGTATAAGTTTGTAAAGAGAAAATGACCTCTTATAAACAGAAGAATAACATCCTTGAATTTTTTTTAATCTACATTTGCCTTTAATGAATGCTATTAAATTCACAGCTAGAGTAGAAATATCTGCACTTGGACTGATCAACTAACACGATTTTATCTGCTGCTTTTTATAACCAATGGAAAACTTTTGGAACCAGGCTGGGTAAGCTCAAAGTCTAATACGCCTTACATTTTAAGAATGTTTTATTTCAATTCTCCTTTCAAAATGCCTAACTATAAAATGTGAAGAAGAAAAAAATACTTGTTTTTAAGTATAAATACATGAACGCTTGAGTAAGAAAGTTCTATTCCTGCTTGGCTTTCTCTATTTGTGATACAACTGAGGCTTGCTGATGGACTGATAAATCAATCATTCACAGTCCACTGATTATACTGCATGAGAAAATGGAAACTTTAAACAATTATTTAGCACTTTGATTTTTAAAAATTCACTGAATACCTTCACTGCTATTCTCTGAACCATAGTGGCTTGACTGAGATTCCCACTGACTCTCATTATTATAAACTGTTCCCTTAGGAAGGTGTTTTAATTTCTTCTGCTTAGTGTGCTGCACCTCTGATGTATGGCACTGGTGAATAGGACTGCGTGTGAAAAAAAAAGAAAATGGAAATCAAAGTGTATTAACTTTAAATGTAATGACAATATTTATATAAAATTTCCCAACATACTAGTGATTTTTTAGAATAAAGAGGTTATCTCGTTTACAGCTAAATAAATATCAAAATATCAGAATAGAACAGGGATAAACTTATTTTATTTGTTTCATAATATTCAAATCCATCTTATGGAATGGAAAGGAGTTATTGCTGAATCAGCTCCAGGCCCATATGACTATGTGTGCTCATGTATGTGAGTGTGTGAGTGCATGCAGCTGTGTATGAGTGTGTATGTTTGCGAGTATGTGTGCCTGTCACCATAGAGCACAATGCTAACTCTACATAAGTGACTCCAGGATCACTGGATCACAAAGTGGCAGGCCAAAATCAGATTTATGGCTGCATGTGTGTTCTTGTTATCCAAGACTGGCAACCTTCCTTGCCCGCCCCCCGGCCCCCCCCCCCCCCAATCTGCTGTCCTTCCCTAAAGCTTCAATAGCAGACACCCAGAGTGTAAAGTCAATCTTGTTAAAGGGAGATCTGAGAGAGCAATTCCCAAGAAGGCAACTGCTATGGTTGGAATATGGCCCCTCCAAAATACAGGTGTTGCCAGTATGATAGTATTAAGAGGTGAGACCTTTAAAAGGTGATCCTGTCATGAAAGCTTCTTCCTTGTTAACAAAATTAAGACCCTTATTAAAAAAGCTTCAGGTAATGTTCTGCTAGTTTACTATCTTGCCCTCCCTATTCTGCTATGTGAGGACACAGCAACAAGTCCTTCACCAGACACTAGATGCTAGCACCTTGATTTTGGACTTCCTAGCCTTCAGACTGTGAATAATATTAATGCATTTCTGTTCTTTATAAATTACCTAGTTTCAGGCCGGGCGCGGTGGCTCAAGCCTGTAATCCCAGCACTTTGGGAGGCCGAGACGGGCGGATCACGAGGTCAGGAGATCGAGACCATCCTGGCTAACACAGTGAAACCCCGTCTCTACTAAAAATACAAAAAACTAGCCGGGCGAGATGGCGGGCGCCTGTAGTCCCAGCTACTTGGGAGGCTGAGGCAGGAGAATGGCGTGAACCCGGGAGGCGGAGCTTGCAGTGAGCTGAGATCCGGCCACTGCACTCCAGCCCGGGCGACAGAGCAAGACTCCGCCTCAAAAAAAAAAAAAAAAAAAAAAAAAATTACCGAGTTTCAGATATTTTTCTATGGCAGCACAAAATGGACTAAGACATGGACATACAGATAAACAACACAATTATAGGCTCATATCTGAAGCTCTCCATCATGTACATTCATCTTCTTTTTCTCTGTCTCCCTGCTAAGCCCAAACAAAGGACGAGGACGCAATCATAACTCTCTTTGCACTATTTGAGATAATTGCAGCTCAGTTATGGTGTTTCCCACTAAGATATTTCTTCAACTAGGACAAAAAGATAATAAGTGAATTGGAATGTTAGTTAAATCAGAATCAAACAAAACAGATATTACAAAAAAAGAAAGAGAACAATGAATCAAATAATTCATGTTAAAAATCTCGTGCTATTCTTTCTAAATGTCCTTAATTCTAATCTTAGCTATATTATCTGGTTGACTTTTATAAAGAGCACACATTTGAAAGTTAATTGTCAAAACCCTTCACTGTTTATCACAGAGAAGATTGGATTGCTGTAGAAACAAAAAGAAAAGTAATCACCTCTAGTTATTAGCAGTATATAGCAAAATGAATAATAACTAAGATTTATTGAATGCTTATTATACTAAATATGATTCTTTGCATTTTACATGAATTATTTCATATAATCATTATTTGCACTGATTATAATCTGCATAAAATGATGACAAATGAGAAAGTTAAGGCATTGAGAGATTAAATAACTAGCTTTATCACTTTTATATGGTGTGAGCTTAGAATGGATGAGAAAGAATGGTCCCAGACTTCATGTTCTTAACTGTTACAAGCTATTCTTTTTTTTTTTTTTTGTGAGACATTCTCTCTCTGTCACCCAGGCTGGAGTGGAATGGCACTACCTGAGCTCACTGCAACCACCGCCTCCCGGGGATTCTCCTGCCTCAGCCTCCCAAGTAGCTGGTACTACAGCCGCATGCCACCACGCCCAGCTAATTTTTGTAATTTCAGTAGAGACAGGGTTTCACTATGTCGGCCAGGCTGGTCTTGAACGCCTGACCTCAGGTGATCCACCCGCCTCGGCCTCCCAAAGTGCTGGGATTACAGGCGTGAGCCACCGTGTCCGGCCTACTACACAGTATTCTTATCTCTTACTTTTGTCATATGCCCTATCACTTATAAGTATCTTACTTATATATTATTTTGCTTGAACCTAAACTATTCCTATAAAATGGATGAGAGAAGCAATTGTGAATGGTCACATAATTTCTAAATAGTTAGCAACCAAACCAACTTGCCCAAGGTCCAGGATATTTTCCACCACACCACACCATTCCTTTCTTTTTTTTTTTTTTTTTTTTTTTTTTTTTTTTTTTTTTTGAGGCGGAGTCTCGCTCTGTCGCCCGGACTGGAGTGCAGTGGCCAGATCTCAGCTCACTGCAAGCTCCGCCTCCTGGGTTTCCGCCATTCTCCTGCCTCAGCCTCCCAAGTAGCTGGGACTACAGGCGCCCGCCACCTCGCCCGGCTAGTTTTTGTATTTTTAGTAGAGACGGGGTTTCACCGTATTAGCCAGGATGGTCTCGAACTCCCGACCTCGTGATCCGCCCGTCTCGGCCTCCCAAAGTGCTGGGATTACAGGCTTGAGCCACCGCGCCCGGCCCACACCATTCCTTTCAACAAGCTTCCTGGTTGGATCCAGGTGAAGGGAGTCTTATGAGTTATTCTTTAAAGTTCTTTAATTTGTTGAGGCCATTATCCTTTTTTTTTTTTTTTTTTCTTTTGAGATGGTGTCTTGCTCTGTCTCCCAGGCTGGAGTGCAGTGGTGCAATCTCAGCTCACTACAACCTCTGCCTCCCAGGTTCAAGCGATTCCTCTACCTCAGTCTCCCAAGTAGCTGGGATTACAGGCACACCACCACACCCAGCAAATTTTTGTGCTTTTAGTAGAGACGGGGTTCCGCCATGTTGGCCAGGCTGGTCTCGAACTCCTGACCTCAGGTGATGTGCCCACCCCAGCCTCCCACATTGCTGGGATTGCAGGTGTGAGCCACCACGCCCAAATGAGGCCATTATTCTTATCACTTTTCCTCTGACTTATTTCTTTCTGTCTTTGTTCACAGTTCCTGTCC
Source organism: Trachypithecus francoisi (assembly GCF_009764315.1). Lineage (NCBI taxonomy): Eukaryota > Metazoa > Chordata > Mammalia > Primates > Cercopithecidae > Trachypithecus > Trachypithecus francoisi. Next base: position 50,351,310 of record NW_022681453.1, read on the forward strand.
AGTTCCAACATATGTTTGTTAAAACTATCATGACAAATATTTGGATGCATTGCTAACTGACTCTAATAAACACCTACATTTGTATGTGGCATTCATAAATTAACGTGTCCATAGTAAATGAAAATAACATTCTGGCACACATACAAATTAGCATCTCCATCCCTACTTTATGCATTTGAAGTCAGTATCATGGTTGAAAATTTTTTTTTAAAGCTGATGTTTCTTTGTTTATTTTGCTATAGGCTGCTAATAACAAAAATGAAGGTTGTTACAGTTTTTGTGTTTCTGCACAAATCTGGTTGTCTCTGTGAAGAAGTTTAACAATTAACTTTCATATAGGTGCCTTCAAGAAAAGCCAAGCTGAAACTACAGCTAAGATTAGAATTGAAGACATTTAGGAAGAGTGACACTTAATTTTTAATGTGGGTCATCTGATTCCTTGTGTGTGTTTTCATCTAGTTTGATTTTGCTTTCACTAACCTGCCAGTTTACTTGCAATTTTCCTATAGTCATCTGATTGTAGTCATTTTCCCACATTTGCTCTCTCCATGTTTATCAGATTCCTTCTTGTACACATTACTCTCTGAGCATGTGTGTATATGTGTGCATTTTGAAAGACAGAATAGCATTTTAGGGAAAAACAAAAAAACAAAAAAAAAACACTGACATATCAAGCAGCGATTCATCACATCCCGCATTGAAGGCAACGAGGCTGCTTCGAAAATCAGCGCTTGGGCTGCCTTAATGCTGAGGGTCATTTCACAGCCCGACAAGTAAATCCTACAATAATCCATCTTGTTGTGACAGGAGATGCAGCGTTTTATATTTTAATAATGTCCCAAGAAAATACAGCTCTACAGCCCAGTGGAAGAGAAAGTAAAAAATCCCTTCCCATTAACCCAGAGTATGAATTTACATTGCACATTTCAACTTCCAATAAATAACAGATTATTTCATCATTAATTTTTAAATTATTACTTTAATCAATCAAAAATATCTAGAGTTCTTTCTCTAGGCTCAACACTCTGCTTGAGTAATGCAGCATTCTCTGATGGAGGAGAAAACAAATACAACAAATGTATCTGCCTGCTAGAAAGTTGTCATTAAAGATTTTGGTTTTTTTTTTTTGAGACGGAGTTTCACTCTTGTCACACAGGCTGGAGTGCAGTGGCTCTATCTTGGCTCGATACAACCACCGCCTTCTGGGTTCAAGTGATTCTTCTGTCTCAGCCTCCTGAGTAGCTGAGATTACAGGTGCGCACCACAACACCCCGCTAATTTTTGTATTTTTAGTAGAGACTGAGTTTCACCATTTTGGCCAGGCTCATCTCTAACTCTTGACCTCAGGTGATCCACCTGCCTCGGCCTCCCAAAGTGCTGGGATTACAGGCGTGAGCCTCCATGCCCAGCCTAAATATTTCATTTTTCATATAACTAACATTTTAGCAATTTAACTGTATGTCAAAATTAATCGAAGTGTTGAAACTTCATATTGTCTTTTCCAATTAGTGTATCAGATTAGCCACTTTATGAAAGGTTCTCACATGTGCTTAAAAGCACTTGTTAGCAAGAAACTTTTCTTTGACATTTTTTAAGGGTACAATAAAAATACACCCTTTGTCTAGCTTATCACTAATATTATCACTAAAGCTGTTGGAGAAAAAGAAAAAGTATGTGATCTGCTACTCACAGATCTCAGTATGTGATCTGATGCTACCTTTCTTCTTTTCTTTTTTTTTTTCTGTTCTTTTTTGTTTTGCTTTGTTTTGTGACAATAGGTGTCAGCATTCAGTTTGCATTTGGTAGGTTTGGTCCCTAATATGAATATATCAGAGAGTCATTTAATTCATATGTCTACCTTCAGCTGTTCTATCCTTATCTCTGTTATGGCAAAAATTGAGCACCTTCATAATACGTATTTGTGATAGCCCTCCAACTGAATCTAGCAAAGAAAAGATATCTTGTTAAGCCAGTGTTAGTTGCTTAGTGTGTTATGGAAACCTCATAGTAATTACGAATGCCTTATGCAAATAGGGTGGCGAGACATGCAGACAAACACAAACCTATCTTCTCTGTCCACGTTTATGCTCCATTGTCTCGCTGCACTTCAGTTATAAAACACACGCTCAAAGAAAAAAATCCATGTGTAGTTTATTTTGTTTTAGTCAATTTCATCGTTCATTATAATGTCAGCATTTACAAAATCCTTACTTATGTCAATTTCTAAAAGAAAACTTTCTTCTCTCCAGGGTGGAGGTGGCTTATACTAAATAAAAACTGAACGTAGAAACTTTCTTTTAGTTAGGGAATGACCAGTTAGTTTAATCTCACTTAAAAACTCATCCACTCATGGTGGTTGCCTATATTGCAAAGGACCAGGGCTAAATCTGAGCTCTGCAAAAAAGAGTGCCTTGATTGATTAGGAATGTCTACCATGAATGAGGGACATATAGTGTCAGCATGCCTGCCTCGTATTTGGCATGCCTGTTCTAATGCTTAGTACTATTTCATTCTGTAGAGCAATCTATTTACTAAGTAGTGTTTAGGTTTCCATTTCCTTGAAATAAAACTAGCAAAAATTGTTTTTCATTCTCCCTGAAATAAATATGTTCACTAAAACATCTTATTTAGTTCTATTTTAAATATTAAAAATCATCTTTTGTCCTTAAACATAAATGTGTTATGAAATAATTTATAATTCTATTAATATAACTTAAAACCACAAAGAAATGAATCTTTAGAATGTTTCAGCATGAACTAGGGTAGCGTTTCTAGTCTATTTCTAGAAAGAATAATATAACTTATACTACTAACTCTGTAGGATTGCTGTGAAGATCAAATGGGATCATGGGAATAAAAGTACGTTGGAAAAGTAATCAATACAAAGTATTTTGTTATTTACTTGACCATCATTCACTGAGATGAGATGAATAAATGCTTGAAGAACAGTTACTAAAGGATTATTGTTTGGATAGTTGGTAAACCAATAAATTTCAGACATACCTTGCTAGATTTTCATTGATATGCATATAAATTTACACATTGCAAAATGTGAAATTGCATTACACATGGCTTTCTTTGGACCTGTCTCTATGATAAGTCCGTTAGTGGGTTTGGTCTCTAATATGAAAATGTTAGAGAGTCATTTAATTCATCTGTCTACTTTCAGCTATTCTATCTTTATAGGAAACCAAGGAAAGTTTTGAAAATAATTTATCATACTTAAAACACACCATTTATCCTTCAGTTACCATCTATCAAGGAATATTCAACCCATCCCCCCCTTCCCATCCGTCAGGCTCACAACAACCCCAATCAACAGTTCTAACAATCTACCTACAAGTTACACTTTGTCCAAATGTTGTGAACACATTTATGTTTTCCCTGACTCTTTTAAAACCAATCAAACTAAAAATAATGATAAAGAAAAAAGAAGCACTAACAAGTTGGCTTTACTTTAATTTTCCCAAATTTCTAAGGTAGGGAACAAAGTTCACTATCATTTCTGAATCTCATTGGCATTTTTCTAAAACTGTCTGCAAGTTATTTAATATTTTTTGACAAGCTATCATGTGAGAGCAAAAGGATGTTTTAAGTCTACTGAGATAAATGAGACCAAAAGGCCGAGATATACATGGGACCAAAATGTACATGATAGTATTAAACCGAAACAGTTTGCATTCACCATTCTGTTTTTTCTGTGGAGATCCACAAGGCCATTCACATCAACCGATGCATTTCTAATGTGCTTCTCCCCTTAGATCAAGCCAGCTTCAGGTTTCTGTCCATTAACTAGATATTATAAAACCCTTTGTGCCATTCAATATAAATGAAGTATTTATCTTCATTTTAATACAGATAAAAACATCTGCACTAGATGTTTTTATCTAATAGATGCTAAACGTGAATACACACAAAGACTTGCTTTTAGAAGATTTGTAGGTCATGGGTTTTGAAGCTGAGGTCTACAGATGAGCTAAAAGGATTTCATAAACTCCCTGAAACTGTAAGCAAAATTGTATGTATATGTGTTTGAGTTTCTTCTGTAGGAAGGATATCTTGATCTTTCATCGGTTTTTCAAAAGGGCGAGTAAAAAATTAAAACCACAAATTCATATTCAAATTGTGTTAATTTTTGCTACAAAAAGTCCTCATTTTGTTTTATTTTTTAATAATTTGAATTAATAGTTTAGGCCGTGGCTATATTAGAAGCTGAAGTAAGTATGGAAAATGGAGAGTAGATAAGGCAGCTTTGAGTGGTGTCTTGTGGATGGCATGTGATGAGGAAAGCCTCAGCTTTCTCATCCATCAACTAGGAAGTTTCCTAGAGAACCCTCTGAGGTCCCTTCCAGTGCAAAGAGAGTCCCCTGGATCCATAGAGTCTGTTCAAAAGAAAACCAGACTAAGCACAAAAAGCAGTTCTTTCCTCCATTTCCCTAAGCCTGAGGTGAAAAGAGGAAACACAGGAAAAGAAAGTGGAAAGTAGATCAAATAAATATTGAGTTTTTCTCTTTTGGGACATATTCATTGAGCATCTTGTGTGGTTAGTCAATATGTCATGATTATTGTTTTCAAATGTTGAACCCATGTTCTCTAGGAAAAATAATGAAAAATGCCTATTGAATACATTATCCAGTATATTGAGTATACATATTGGATTATATATATATCTGATTTATATCTTATATCCAATATATATGATATTCTATATCTTATTGGATATAATATTCAAAAGAAAAGATTAATTAGTTCTGCAATTTCAGACACATACTTTACCTATTAGCTATTTACCTTACAACATCATAGCAAGAGTTATGAGATAGCTCTCATGCAAAATTAGGACCAATTTAGGATCAATTAGGACTTAGGCTGGTAAAGAAATGGGCTCAGCAAGGTAAACGGAGCTGGCATTTTAACAAGACCAGTCTAACTTGAGAGTCACAGCTGTTAACCAATAAACTGAAGCTTTGCTGTCTCAGCCATTTGGTATTTAATTTCCTCAGCTAAAAAGGGAAAAAATATGATAAGAGATGCCCACACTTGGAAATAAAATATGAATATTCTAAAAGGAAAGATTCAGGGAGGCAGAGCCTAACAGAAAATGTGAAAGATGCTAACATCATGGAGTTTACTGTAAGTGGAAGACGTGAAGAGTAAGATATGACTGTGCAAAAAAGAAAAGAAGGAAAAGAAGACCCTTTATCAGACATACAGAAAAATATAATTCTGTGTCTGTCTCAGAAAGTGTATAGTTACCTGTCACTCATTTAAACAGAGGTATGCTAGTGCTTCAAATAGAGAGTATTTAAACATCAGGCAGAAAATAGTTAAGTAGATAAATTCAGGTTATAATTATTTATTTGTTTTTATTAACTTCATTTGGAGATGTGTAAAATAGGAGATGTGAGCAATATTGAAGGTTACAAAAGTAGAAGTAACATATTCCCTCCAAGCTCATTTCATTCCTATTCCCCAGAAAGGATCATTTATTTCCAATGCTGGTTACTATGATAATAAAGAATACACAGAAACTTCTGGTCATTTGATGTATTCACAGTTTTCAACATATGCTATTGCTCTGCTGGAAAAGATAAGAGATTTAATAAACTTAGCTTATTTCCCATCTCCCTTCTCTCATCCACACTGCTATTATTTATTATTTTATTATTCTTGCTATTGCTATTAGTAGTTTATTCTATTTCTAAGCATAAGTACTATACTTCAACAGTTAGAATTATTTCTTTTTCTTTCTTTCTTTTTTCTTTTTTTGTTTTTTGAGACGGAGTCTCGCTCTGTCACCCAGGCTGGAGTGCAGTGGCGCCATCCCTGCTCACTGCAAGCTCTGCCTCCTGGGTTCACGCCATTCTACTGCCTCAGCCTCCGGAGTAGCTGGGACTACAGGTGCCCGCCACCACGCCAGGCTAATTTTTGTATCTTTTAGTAGAGAGGGGATTTAACCGTGTTAGCCAGGATGGTGTGGATCTCCTGACCTCGTGATCCACCGACCTCAGCCTCCCAAAGTGTTGGGATTACAGGCGTGAGCCACCGTGCCTGGCCGAATTATCTTGAAGATTCAAATTTAAACACTTTCTGTCAACTTCCTGACATCCGAAACAAGGAAATGATAAACTTGTCCTTATCTCTCTTCTGTAATTATAGATAATCATTTGACACTTTGCTCTAAGCTGATTCTAAAAACTCAAGTACATTAGCAATGCTAAGAGTATTAATGTTTTTTGAATGTTACTCCTAACAGGAAGTACAATAGTACCTGCAGAAATTGAAAAGTGATCCTAAGACACAAAATAAGTATGAAATGACTCTTCTTAATCTGGCATGTAATAGTTTGGTTTGTTTCATCTTAGGACCATGACTGTCTTGGCGTTTTCTGTTTCATTTTTGTTTTTTTGTTTGGTGATGCGTGTTGTTTTTAACAATGGCTTCCAATTTTATTTAATCTTGTTGAAGAAACACCTACCTAGTCATACATATGATCTGCTAGAATATTAATATTTTCATTTGTCTGATGAAATCTTTCTGACTGATTTCCCCTTCTAATTTAGACTGGTTTTTTTCCCCTACATCGGCTGTAAAGCTGACAACCTGGAATATAAAAATATATATTTGGTATTGTATGAATATTTATTTACCTACTCTTTCCAGGATTCCTCTCACTAGAGGCTCAAATATTATTTTTAAAAAGATAAACTTCCTGAATGATTGAATTTTTAAAAATACATTTATTTTAGCCTCACACTTGTCAGTATACCTAAGAACTGAATTCTAGATGAATAATAATATTTCTTAATGTTCTTATAGGCATTCAATCCTGAAGGTATATATTTACTTTTGTAGGTTAACTTGCATTTTATCTTCCCAAAAATTCTACAATTTTCTCAGTATTCATAGAATTAATAAATTGTTCAATATTCAATATTGATAAAATATTTCTCAGTATTCTTAGAATTGGTTCTAGATAAATTTTTAGTGTAGGCATTTTTACTGACTTATCTTGTCTTATATCCAGTTGACTTTTTTCAGTTATGAGGGTTTTAGACTTCCTTTAGCACAAATAAATTTTTAAAATTTACTTGAGGGCCGGGCACAGTGGCTCACACCTTTAATCCCAGCATTTTGGGATGCCAAGGCAGGAGGATCACTTGATCTCAGGAGTTCAAGACCAGCCTGGAAAATATGGCAAAACTCTGTCACTACAAAAAATAGAAAAATTAGCCAGGCCTGTTTGTAGTCCCAGTAACTCAGGAGGCTGAGGTGGGAGGATCACTTGAGTCCAGGACGTTGAATCTCACTACTGCACTTCAACCTGGGCAACAGAGTGAGACCTTGTCTCAAAAAAAAAAGAAAGAAAATTACTTGAATCTTTACAAGTGAGTTTTGTCTATATATATGTTTATTTTTGTTGTTTAATTTTGCTTTCAAAGTGTTCCTGGACGAATAAAATAAATCAGAGAGGGGCTGGCTTTTCCTCCTTATTTTTTGAAGCATGTACCAAATTTTGGAGATTTCATAAAATTTCACTATAAACCTGGACCTGATGACTTTTTTTTTTTTTTTTTGAGACGGAGTCTCACTCTGTTGCCAGGCTGGAGTGTGGTGACACAATCTTGGCTCACTGCAGCCTCTGCCTCCCAGGTTTGAGTGAGTCTCCTGCCTCAGCCTCACGAGTAGCTGGGATTACAGGCATGCACCACCACATCCAGCTAGTTTTTGTAATTTTAGTAGAGACGGGGTTTCACCATGTTGGCCAGGATGGTCTCGATATCTCTTGACCTCGTGATCCGCCTACCTCAGCCTCCCAAAGTTCTGGGATTACAGATGTGATGACTTTTGTGATTTTATTGTCAGTTAAATTTCTTGAAAGGATTTCAATTTCTTATTGTGGGACAGGGGGGAAATTTGCTATTTTTCTAGGCATTTTCATTTTATTTAACTTTTTAAATTTAAAGGTTTTATGTTAGTTTAGAGTAATCAACTGGGACATTTGAAAACAATATAATGATTGATATGTCACTTTTTTCAATTATAATGATTTTTATTACTTTATTCATTATGTTTATTTTATTACAGTTTTACATAATTTTATTGAAGCATAACATATATATATAATATATATATATATATATATAAAGTAAAAAAAATTAGTGTCTAGCTCAAAATATTTTTATCAAGTTAAAGTCACACACTTATATAGCCACCACCCAGATCAGGAAAGAGAATATTATTAGAACCCCAAGTCATTCTTGGGGCATCTTTTAGTTGCCACAAACTTATTCCTGTCGTAGGACTCTATATTCTTTTATTTTTCCATTATGTCTTATTTTTGTTTCACAACTTGAGAAGCTACCATTGTCAGCTATGCTTTTAAAGACATCAGGCCCATTCTTGCTGCTTCTGATGAAACCAAATCCGATTAAAAACCAAAATACCACTTCTCTACACAAGGGTCTAACTATTTTGGACTGAAAGCAAAAATAGTAATTGGATGACCAGTCAGTGACCAATTAATGCAGTACAAAGAATGATAACAGTTCTATTAATGAAGCCTAAACTGTCAAAATATCATTTTACCAAAAGAATGTATGTACTTATGAATATGTTCCATATTTATTTATGGATTTTTGGTAACTTTTTGCAAATGATGGTAAACATGCAGTTATAAACCTGAGAACAGATTATAAAACAAAGGTTAAGAAAAGTTTAAATAAATTAATGGATTTGACATCACTCGCCAGTTTTTAAAATTAGGGAAGTAAAAGGCATCCCATTAGTCTTTTCAGGTCAATAGTCAACGACAATTATCATGAATGAATCTGTTTACTATACTTAACATGAGCTTTGAGAAGAAAAGCATCATAGTTCTGAAATGATGATAGTTCTCTAAGCCACAAATGAGAGGTTTCCCACCTATCTCAGTTGATAATGCCTGAAAACATCCTTTTCCATGCATCAGAGTAGAAAGAGAATGTATCTCCTACTATGTCAAATGGAATAGATAACTACAAAATAGGAACACATAAGAATATCCTCTAACATTGATACCAGTCTGATGTTTCCCCTTATCTGCCACTTCAAAGATACATAGGAGAAAAGGGTTAATTTGTCCGAAACCAAGCACAATTAGGGCTAATAAATAACTTTTTTTTTTTTTTTTTTTTTTTTGAGACGGAGTCTCGCTCTGTCACCCGGACTGGAGTGCAGTGGCCGGATCTCAGCTCACTGCAAGCTCCGCCTCCCGGGTTCCCGCCATTCTCCTGCCTCAGCCTCCCGAGTAGCTGGGACTACAGGCGCCGCCACCTCGCCCGGCTAGTTTTTGTATTTTTTATTTTTAGTAGAGACGGGTTTCACAGTGTTAGCCAGGATGGTCTCGATCTCCTGACCTCGTGATCCGCCCGTCTCGGCCTCCCAAAGTGCTGGGATTACAGGCTTGAGCCACCGCGCCCGGCCACATAAATAACTTAAAGGTGGGGTACTGTAACGTATTTCTTACCTGCTAAATATGTAAACCATTTGAATCAAGGCCATCTTCAGGCACAAAGAAGTTAGGAATGGCCACCTACACTGGAGGTAGCATAACCTATCAAGTATTTGCTTAGAAAATAAGTGTACTATTTGTGTGATAAAGTTTCACTTCACATGGATTATAAAATTATTTTCCCATGAAACATGACAGTTTCTTATATTTGGACTGGAGGACACTAATAAATATATATTTAGTTGCCCCAGCAAAGAATGCTTAGGATTGCACATGGAAGCAGTAAACTAAAACAAAGAGATGGAGAATGACATTTAGCTATTTTCCTATATAGATAAGATTTGCAATTACACTCTTAATGAAACTCAACTCTACAATTTCAATACAGATAGGGGAAAGCTACATATTAAATACTCTTTTAGCCCTGTACACTCTATTAAATAACACACTTCTAAATCTAAGGCACACAAATTCTTCTATTTCACAGAGTAAGATTATGGAAGAGCAAGATTTTGGTTAAATCCCTTACAATGTCCAGGAGATCTTGGACAGAAGACAAGTTATAGAGCATTTTGTTAGTGCATAATTTAAAAGAAATGCTATGACTATGCTCTAGTCTTAGAGGTTTTAAACATGCACTCAAATCATTAAAAATAATGTACCAGCACTTTATAAATTCAAGTTTATAACATAAAAGTGATCACATTTTCCTTAAAAAGAAAAATACTGAACAGCACTTGGAAAGAAAATTAGAAACTATTTCAATGAAAATGACACCATTACATTTTTGTACACGTCTTTTCTCTTTTTTTGGTAATTTTGACTAGTAGTTAATGAACTTTATTTTTCACGAAAAAATTTTGTCTGTTTTTTTTATTGTATTATGGTTTTCTATTTTATGAATTTTAACCCTTACCATTATTATTTCCTTTGTTACACCTTCTATGTGTTTGTTTACTATTCTTTTTATACTTTCTCAAGATGGAAACTAAGATGATAAATATTCATCCTTTTCTCCATAATGTATGAATTTAGAGTGGTAAATATCCCTCTAAGAAAGATTTTCTCTGTATTTCACAACTTGGATATGTTGCATTTTCAATATAATTCAGTGCAAAATATTTTCTTTTTTTTTTTTTTTTTTTTTGAGGCGGAGTCTCGCTCTGTCGCCTGGACTGGAGTGCAGTGGCCGGATCTCAGCTCACTGCAAGCTCCATCTCCAGGTTTACGCCATTCTCCTGCTCAGCCTCCCGAGTAGCTGGGACTACAGGCGCCGCCACCTCGCCCGGCTAGTTTTTGTATTTTTAGTAGAGGCGGGTTTCACCGTGTTAGCCAGGATGGTCTCGATCTCCTGACCTCGTGATCCGCCCGTCTCGGCCTCCCAAAGTGCTGGGATTACAGGCTTGAGCCACCGCGCCCGGCCAGTGCAAAATATTTTCTAACTTACACTTTATTTTCCTGTGATCCACTTGTTCTTTAGACATGTGCTTTTTTCAAGAATTTAGGGAACTTCTTTTCCCCTCTGCCTCTTTGTCCTCGTTACCCTCTTATGCTTTTTATCACCTTGTCCACATTATAATAATATTGCACGTTATTATTATTTAACTTAATATTCAGAGACATTATTTATTTTCAATGCTTTTATATTCTTTGAGGATTATTTTACAAGCCAGCAAGTCTAATTTTAACAATTCATATCCATTTGAAAAAATATCCTTATCCACCCCTTAGCATGATACCCTGTATAATCCACCCTTCTTGAGGTGTACTATGTTTGAATGTTTGTCCCCTCGGAAACTCATGTCAAAACTTAATCCCCATTGTAACAGTATTAAGAGGTGGGAACTTTGGGAGGTAATTAGGATTCCGTGAGTTCATGAGGGTGGGGTATTAGTGGTTTTATAGGAGGAGAGAGACCTGAGCTACTACACTCAGCCCCCTTTCCATGTGATGCCCTGTACCTCCTTGAAACTCTGTAGAGGGTTCAGCAAGAAGCCCCTCACCAGATTTGGTGAGGTGGCTTCCCAGCCTCCAGAATTGTAAGGAATACATTTATTTTTTTTTAATCAATGACCCAGTTTTGGGTATTCTGTTGGAACATCAGAAAACAAACTAAGACAAAGAGGAACCCATGACTTGCTTCTAGCCCAAAAATACAGCGAAGATGGTCACCCTGTATTAGCGTTCCCTAGAGGGACAGAACTAATACACACACACGTACACACATATGTATACACACATATACACGTATTTATATATGTATAAAGGAGAGTTTATTAAGTGTTAACTTACACAATCACAAGGTCCCACAATAGGGACATCAAGCTTGAGGAGCAAGGAGAGCCAGTCCGAGTCTCAAAAGTGAAGAACTGGGAGTCTGGTGTTTGAGGGCAGGAAACATCCAACACGGGAGAAAGATGTAGGCTGGGAGGTTAGACCATTCTCTGTTTTTCACATTTTTCTTCCTGCTTATATTCTAGCCACACTGGCAGCTGATTAGATTGTGCCCACCTAGATTAAGGGTGGGTCTGCATTTCCCAGTTTATTGACTCAAATGTTAATCTCCTTTGGCAACACCCTCACAGACACACCCAGGATCAATATTGCATCCTTCAATCCAATCAGGTTGACACTCAGTATTAATCATAACACCCCATGATTACATTGTTTTATAAGAATCTGTTTTAGCTGAACAGGAAAATTCTCTTGCTGGCCTTAAGGAAGCAAACAACCATGCTGTCAACTGTTCATGAAGAAGGCAAGACCTGAGGGCAACCTCCAGCCAATACCATGTAGGAAGCCGAGCCTTCTGTCATACAGCCACAAGGAAATAAATTCTGTCAACAATCTAGATGAGTAGATTCTTACCTAGCCAGAGGACAACAAAATGGCACTTTCAATGGAATACAATATCTATCAACCCAGAAACCCATATTCAGTAAAATAACATTTCCAGACAGTCAAAAACTATCATTTTCCTTCATCAGTCTCATGGATGAAATGAGAATGTAGTTTAGTCAAGACCTTAATTGCAACGTGGTGGGACCTCAGAGCAAAGAACCCAGCTAAGCCATTTCCAGACTCTCGCTCTATGGAAACGGTGAGAAAATATATGTGTATTCTTTTAAGCTGCTGTATTTGTGATAATTTGTTATACAATAATAGAAAACAAATACACTATTGCACAATGAATGAAATGTGCTTTTTCATCTCTACTAATGCTTTGGACCTTAAGGTTAACTGGATTTATATTAATATAACTAAATCAGCTTGCTGATTCTATAACTTAGCCTCTTGTGCCCTCATACTTGAGATGTATATTTTCTTAGGCACAAAGTTTGTTTTTGTGATTTTATTGTTCTAGTAAGAAAATCTGTGTTTTATTTGCAGTATTTAGGCTATTATATACACATAATATTCAGTTTCAGTCCCTTAATATTTATTTTCTTTTTTTGGCCTTCTTTTGTATGAAGTGTTTTTATTTTTTTCATTGTCTTCTATTATTACTTATACATTTGCTTACTCTTCTTTCATTGGCTTTCTAGATATTAAAAAATTCATTATTGAATTAATATATTTTACTATAATGCTCATTTTAAAGATAATTCCATTTATCATTTATCATCCTTCTGCTGTTTCTGTTATTGTCTTCATGTATTGTAATTCTACATATATTTTAAACTCCAGTAGATATTATTAGCATTTTGTAGAGTAAATTTGCATTTAGGTTTACTCACATAATTATCTTTTCAATTTCTATTTAGTCTTTCCTCTATTTCTAGTTTTCTCTATAAAAGAGTTTTCTTTTCCCTGAAATACTTTTTTTTTTCTCCTTTGGAATATGATTAATAAAGAAGAGTTTTCAAAGTTTTTGTTTCCTAGGAAATGTTATTTCACTGAATGTGAGTGCTTGGGATGGCAAATATTTGCTTTCAATTAAAGGTTATATTTCATTATCCTCTGGCTTCTATTTTTTTATGTTGAGATGTCAACACTCAGTCTTAATGTTCCTTCTTAAAAGATAATAGGTGTGTTTTTCTTTACCTCTACTGAAGAATTTATCTTTATCCTTAATTTTAAACAATACTAATATATTAGACATACCTATTTGTCACTTACTTTCTATTCCTAGAAAGCAAATTTTGTTTAGGATCCTAGCACTTCTCGAATCCGCAGATTGATATCTTTCATTATTTTGGAAAATCATAGGCATCATTATATGAAGCACTGCTTTTACCATTCTTTTTCCTTTGCTATTTCTGAGACTCACATTATGAATATGTTAAATATCTTCATCATATCTCATCATATCTTCATCAAATCTCTTACATTCTTGTATGTATGTATCTTCTGTCTTTTCTGCTCTCCATGTTCTGAATATTTTCTGATGACTTATTTTTAGTTCTTATTTTTTCAGCTACCTGCTGTTAAATTAATTTATTGATCTGTTAATTTCAGATATTTTGAGATTTATTTCTCTAGTTTCCACTTGGATTTTTTAATACAGATTTTTAATTCTCAGTGAATTCCTATATTTTCCTCATCCATTTTCTTGAAATAATGACAGTGAGTTTTAATTAAAGTCTGATCACTACAATATCTGTATCATCTGTATTTCTATTTGTGTTCACTCTTGCTGTCTCTTTCTGCATGTATACATATATATGTTATCCATTCATTCATTCATTTATTTGTGAATATAAGCATAAGCATGTTTTTACTCATTCAGTTAGTATGCTTGGTGTTTCTTAAATGCCAGAATTGGGTATTAAAATTATCAAGAATATGAAGGAATGTTTTTCTTCCTGAAGAGAGAGAATTCACTTTATTCTCCAGAAGGCAGCAAGAGAATGGATTGCCTGAGTCCAGTAAGACTTGGGAAATTTTTAAACTGTATGGCGGTGTTTGTAAGTCTTATTTTTAATCTGAGCATGTAATCCTCTAGATGTTACAAATGTGAGTCTGGAATATTTACTAGAATTCTCCTCTTTGGTGGATAATGAATTACAATTTTTTTTGAACAATATTATGGTACTGCCAAAAAGTCTACCATGGCCACTTTCTACATGATTTCTTTCTTTCTTTTTTTTTTTTTTGGAAACAGAGTCTTGCTCTGTCGCCCAGGCTGGAGTGCAGTGGCGCGATCTCCACTCACTGCAAGCTCCGCCTCCCGGGTTCACGCCATTCTCCTGCCTCAGCCTCCCGAGTAGCCTGGACTACAGGCGCCTGCCACCACACCCGGCTAATTTTTGTATTTTTAGTAGAGACAGGGTTTCACCGTGTTAGCCAGGGTGGTCTCAATCTCCCGACCTCGTGATCCGCCCATCTCGTCCTCCCAAAGTGCTGGGATTACAGGCGTGAGCCACTGCGCCTGGCCTCTACATGATTTCTTAATTTCTTTTTCTGTGCAGCTTAAAAATTAGCAAATGCCTCAGTATAAAAATATGTGTTCAGTATTTGACTAACTTCTTTGTGCCCTCTTCTCTGTTTAATAAGTCCTTGGTTACCCTCATATCTCTAAATGCTACTTTTTTGTCTCCTTGCCCAAGAGTTCCTGGCAGAATTTTAAATCATTTCTTGCCTCCTAAAATACGTGCATTGTTCTGTTTTTCAGCCATAGAACATAAATTCCCCAAAGAGAAAAGCAGTGTGTAGAAAGTTGGGCTCAACTCAGTGACAGCCCCTTCTCTCCAGGGTTTGACCCCCATGTGCTGGCTGCCTTACCAGCTCTTCAGAGCTTTCAGAGTCATTTCTATACTTTATCACTTCCTTCATAGTTTTCATTGGGAAAATCAAAATGCTACAAGCTACGTTATTATAATTGGAAGCAGAAATGTCCTACAAACAATATATTTAATTTTCAAGAACTATTTCTATGTCTCTGAATTCTTTAATTTCATGTTAGTCTATGTTTTTTAGGTGGACAACATGATGTTGATACTACTAAAGACACTAGGTACAATGTTAAATTGTCTTCTGTCTCTTTCATTGCACCTATTTCTTCTTATAGTAGTTGTCCTCTGTGTTCATTACCATCTTTCAATTTCATGCTTTAAATAGTTTGTAATTTTTGGCTTATTATTTATGTCTATTTTTGTGGATAACTAGTAGAAGTTTTCTTTCCAGGTATGGAGGTCTATTTAGCTAAAAGACTACATTACTAAAAGGAAAGGCTGCTGTGTTCTCTGTGTAAGTAGAAAGTCTAATCATTGGCAGGGTTGTCTTCATGGGCGTTGACTCTGCAGTAGGCAGGTCTATTGAAGATTCTTGTAATTGCCCAACTAAGAAGTCTTTTTCCTATGGAAAGTCTTTTTCATAGGAAAAAGACTTCTTTGCTCCTGGTTGGAGCTCCCTTTATTTTTTCTCTCAATCTCTTTTGTAGGTTTGGAATTACTTTGGCTCACTTGACTCTCCACAGATCCGTTACTGACTCAGTGGATCTTTTCCAGAAAAATAATGTACTCCACTTGGAGAGCACTATGTTTAGGTCACCAACTAGGAACAAATTCTACAGGCAGAGCAAGGAATTATTTCCCCAATTACATAAAGGCAGGCCACAGAAAACCTGCAGGTAATTCTCGAGGGAACCAACCCGAGAAGTTTCTATTAGTCCCCTCTACATAGATGTCAGGTTTTATTTGGATGCTTTTTTTGGGCCCCATCTTGCAAATCATATATGTATTCATGCATATATTCTCCATATTCTCCTGTGTGTGTGTGTGTTTGTAATTTTCCATCTACATATTTTCGGGTGTTTTTTCTTCCAAGTTACCTCAGTAGGTCAATTCAATCTAGTCTCGCAAGTTGCACCTTTTGTTATATGATTACTCAAAATATTAAGAATTTATCACTTGTGATATCTAGATTTAAATTGGGGAAAAGAGTGAACAATGCATTTTCAATATGTGGATGCAAAATAAAATATTACATATTTAACAATAAGTAGTTAAATTCATGATGATATGTACTTTATACATTTATGTAGAAAGATAACTGAATAGCATTGAGGTCTCACCTAGACTACTAGTTTATGTTTAATTCTACTAGAAAAATCACATATAAGGTGGTTGTAAATTCATATAATTAAACTAGAATTATAATATTTTCACACTTTGGACTCCTGTGATTATATACATAGCATATACATAAGTACAGTTAGTTTGCTATAATGAATGATATCCTATTTTTACTTAATGCACTAGTGAAATTTGCAGATGTCTTGCCTGCCATGCATTCCATTTTATCTATACAATGTTTATTATATTTACTTTGTAAAAATATAAATGTAAATCCTTTTTTGATAGCGTATTTATTTTTTTCTGCTGTTTATTCACTTCATTTTCATTGCCAACTTAATTAAATGAGTTACACATAATTGATTTTGGTGTTCAATGAGAATCAGAAAATATTTAAGAAGAAAGTTTATAAAATAACCAAAGACTTTTAAAAAGGGTACTGTGAGCAGAGTATCATGTGGAAAGTAATAACATATAAAGCAAACAGCTGTAATACATGTAACAAAATCTCATTGTTGATTTAATTTCGGGATATGTCTAATTTATTATAAAACTGTATGAGTACCTACTAGGTGCATAGTACTCTACGAGGTAATATGGAAGGACTGTGAAATGGATAAAACAAAAATCACTTCTTCACTCCCTTCAGACATACTGAGCTAGGTGCTAGAGAAGAATGATGTGTAAGATACAGAAACAGAAAAATAAGTATGCAACCTGAATTTAGCATATAAGGATTTCTATAAAGATGAGCACAGGGTCCTAACATGGACCGCAGCAGAAACACCTAACATAGCTCAGAGTCAGGGTGGGCTTCTCAGAGGTGATACATATACCCAAGGGAGCTCACATCCAAAGGGCTACAAAGAGATGTACACAGAATTCTTTAACTCACTTGTCCTTAACTACATTTGTATTTCCAATTCCCTCACTGAACTTTTCTGTGTACTTATTTATTATTTGTATTATTATTATTATTATTATTATTTTGAGATGGAGTTTTGCTCTTTTTTGCCCAGGTTGGAGTGCAGTGGCACAATCTTGGCTCACTGCAACCTCCGCCTCCCTGGTTCATCAATTCTCCTGCCTCAGCCTCCCAAGTAGCTGGGATTACAGGCGTGCACCACCACACCTGGCTAATTTTGTATTTTTAGTAGAGATGGGGTTTCACCATGTTGGTCAGGCTGTTCTCGAACTCCTGACCTCAGATGATCTACCTGCCTTGGCCTGCCAAAGTGCTGGGATTACAGGCCTGAGCCACTGTGCCCGGCTTTGTGTTTTTAAATAATTGTTGGATAGTAGCACAAGTGTCAGTGAGCCCCATTTCATAGTCACAACTGTCTTACATGAACTAGGCCTCTTTTGCCCTGAGGGCTCAATTTTAGAAAAAAAACACTGAGTAATATATAATAAGAAATTTCTCACGAGGCTTTGATGCTAGCTAAAGAGATCGGCTATGCCTGTTACTTCTGTGCTTGTGCTGATGCTGAAGTCAGCATGGTAGGCAGTCGGTGAGGAAGGGATAATAAAAAAACAACAGGAGTGAGCATGAACAAACTAGAACCAACCAGTGAGAGAGGCTGGAATCCATGGCCATCCCAAAGCACCACCAACCCTCCAACTTTGATGATCCAGGCCACCTGCAAGCAATGCTGGTTTTCTGTGTCATAGAACTAAATATGCACTGGCCTAGGAGCTGGAGATGCTAGAGAAGGAGACAGAAAGGCTGGAGAAGTCCCATGCTGGGTAGATGCCCCAGGGGTAGTACTTGGTGACTTAGGATTTGGAGAACGTGGAGGAGGAAATTCAGCATGCGCAGGGGCATGAGGGCTCACCAGCTTCCCAAACCAACAGGAGCCATAGGTCAGGGACAACTTGGGACAACTGGTACCCTGCTCTGACTTTCAGATGACAAAGAATAAGGATGATGCTCTTCTTTCCCTTCCCAACTTACACAAATTGTTTGTGGCCAGAACTATGCAGAGAAGGGAATTCAGGGAAACATAACCCCGATTCACTAATGTGACATAGTACTAATCTCTAAGAGCCACTCAAAAGCTCTCATTCACCTTAACTGGGCTCCAAATACACACTCGTGTGCAGCTATGCCCAAGTTTTCTACTGTCTTACATCTCAGAGTCCAACCTGGTGTCCCTTACACCTGATAATCCAACAACAAAGAGATTGTGAGATTTAGGGCAAGCCTGGATTTTAGTCCTGACTTGACCTCTTCGCCACTATGTGACCAAGCTATATTTCTTTTCCTCTCTGAGTCTTAGTTGCTTATTTGTAAAATCTATGGCTTCTGTTGTGAGGATTAAGTGGGATACTGCCATAAAGTCCTGAATATTATATCTAGTAAATCATATGTGCTCCCAAAATGTTAGTGCAGTGGTGATACTGGGGGTATATTTCGGCAGATAACCTTCCCTCATACCTTAATAAATTGAGTTACTTCAAAATTGTTCCTCTGTATTGCAAACTTTGTCTTTACTCATTACCAGCCATCTCGTGGATAGAACATGTTGCTCTTTGTTTCTAAAGGGGACTTCTTCCTGTGTTGCGTAATTCTTATTTCTCTACCTTTATTTATCTTATAAATATTGATTTATCGCATATTAGAATGTCAAATAGGGACATTATATTGCTCAATGAAGTAGATGCTTCCTCCCCAATGTAGAGCTTAGAGATAACAAAGAAGAAAGCAGGATATTTCCTATTTTGATAAGTTATATCAAGGAAATACATGGTACTGTGATGGAGTATGATTTCTGGGCAGGCTGCTTCAGAGAGTGTGATCAGAAAAGATCTTTTGAAGAAGAGCACATTTGAAATGAGACTCGAGGTGTAAGGACCATCCAGGCCAAGGACAACATAGACTGTATCCTGAATCTGACACTGACTTGATGAGCTCAGGGGCATCAAATGAGGGGGCAGGGCCATGAGATGAGATTTCGGGTGAAGATGGAGCCAACTCATGTCTTGTAGGAATGGTAGGAAGGCTTCAGTCTGTCAAAGATCTCATTCTTCCTAGGGTTTTCTCCTTTTAAAAATTATCAGTATTCAGGTAACCAACATGATGTTTTGATATAATTACATGTAGTAAAATTGTGACTATGGTCAAATACACTAACATATCTATCATCTTGCATAGTTACCCTTGTGTTTGTGTGTGTGTGTGTGTGGTAAGAGCCCCTAAAAGCTACTCTCTTAGCAAATTTTCAGTGTACAATATTATAATTATAATCCTTATGTTGTACATTAGATCTTTAGATGTATTTATCCTATATTTCCACAGCTTTGTACCCTTTGACCTACATCTCTCTTTTCTCCCCTACCCTGCAGACACCTGTCACCCCTGATAACCACTATTTCATTCTCTTTTCTATGTAATTAGCTTTTCATTTTTTAAAGATTCTATATATAACTGAGACTATGTAGTATTTTCCTTTCTGGGCCTGGCTTGTTTCACTTAGCATGGTGTTCTCCATGTTCACCCATATTGTTGCAAATGGCATGATCTTGTTTTTAAGGTTACTAATGTTTTTAAGTTATCTTTGTCCACTGGACACTTCACCCTATACACATGCTAAAGTTTTTCATTCCAATTAGTTAACAATTATTTGATTCTGCTTTTTTTCTCAAACTGCTATGCTAACTGTTCCATTCCATTGAGGGCCAAACTTTTCAAAAGAAGTTTACAGTTGTTATTCTTCTCATTTATTGCCTAATCCATAGAGTCTGGGCATACTAGCTTTGTCTGTGTACTGAAAAATCTTTCTTGAACTGACCCTCCACTTGCTAACTCCAGTGGACTTTACTTGTTCTACATTTCTTTAGAATTTGCGGTTTGCTGTGTGGTTCCCCTGTTGTGTCACTATTCTAGATGAAACTTTCCCTTAGCTTTCAAGGTCCTGCTCTTCTGTCTCCTTTGAGTCAAATTTTTACTTCTGTTCCCTAAGTATAGACATTTCCCAAGGCTGTGTTCTTGCTCACCTTTTCTACTCTTTCCTTATGTTCTTCTTTGTCTGTATCATCAAATGCTATGGCTTCAACTATTATCTTTGCCTGGATAGTCACAAACCTGGATTTCTAGTCTTGATAATTCTCTTTCAATGTCATATTTCATTTCTAAAGCTGACTGGCTAGCTCTACCTGGAAGTCACTCAGGCACTGCCAAGTAAATATATGAAGAGGTAGATCATTATATTTTCTACAAGAATCCATCTTGGTTTCTTATTTTTATTTATAGGGATGTTACCATCTGAAGATATATAGCTATCATTAACTTTTTTCTTTTCCCTCTTCTATATTCCTCACACACAGCTTATCACCTTTCTTTAAATGAGAAAAGCAAAGCATCTTCCATTTCTTCCTGTATTTTTCCACCACAAAGTCTTCAAACTTTCCCTGCATTGTGTTCATCCTTTTTTCTTCCACCTGTTACAACTTCAAGCACTTTCCTACATTGGTTATCTTTTCTCTCTTCTGAACCTTCCCTCTATCTCCTGGATCATTTCCATCCAAATCCAAAAGGCTTTTACCTCCTCCATCAAGAAAAGGCAATAATAAATGACAAAACATCAACAAAAACAAAATATATCCTTCCCTTGATCACATCTGTCTTTTCTGCATCTGTCCTATTTCTCCAGATTTTATTTAAAGTGTAACTTCTAGAACTAGTTCTCTCTACAAACATATCTCCAGTTCTTCACTTTCATTCACCCTCATCTTGTTAGAGTCTAGGTTTTGTCCTAAACTCCACTGAAACTGCTTTTGTCAAAACCCAATGACCTTCATGTGGTTGGTTATTGCCGTCACCCTACTCTTGTTGTTTCCTTGGGACACTTACCTTGTTTGACTGTGTTTTCCTTTTGGTAACAATCGCATCCTTTTGCCTCTGGGACACTACTTTGGGTTCTTGGTTTTCCTGTTATCACTTCGGCTGATGCGCATTAGGATTCAGCCATTAGTATTGTCAATACGTTTTTCATCATCTAGAAGTTTAACACTTGATAATGCAGCAAAAAAAAAAAAAAAAAAAAACCCTCAATATTTCCATAAAAGATTAACACAAGATTTCTGAGTCTACAATATATTTTCTCCCAGTAGTGGGTCATGTTTGAATATAAAGTCTTCTCTGTGCTGATATTCAGTTGAGGCAGATGATGAAAGAACTCAGGGGCGTCAGGGCATTCATAAACCTGTGATAGAATCAAAGACTTGTTTAAGGCAGATGCAGTGCATGGAAAAGTCATTCATGCCTTCAAAATGTAAGTTAGAAGTTATGAGTAATAAGAAATTCTTAAAGTCCTCTAGACAGTGTGCTGAAATTTAGCATTCAGCAGTATTGTTGCATCTATTTTTTCCTTAGGGTGGCTTCTCATCCTTTTTTATTAACGCATGCATTGAAAGTATTTCTGAGCTCCTTACATGATAAGAACCTCAAAGAAAAATAGTCAATCTCTATTAGAGATAAAGTTGGCAAGAGTTATTTTTCCATTTCCCTCTAAGCTTTTCCATTTAAGAAGTTGTTTGAGTACAAAGCTAAGTTTCTTTTCTACTTGCTACAATTGTTCTATCTCTCCATTAATTTCTGCTATCATAATGCCCACTTTTTTTTTTTTTTTTTGGAGACGGAGTCTTGCTCTGCCGCCCAGGCTGGAGTGCAGTGGCCGGATCTCAGCTCACTGCAAGCTCCGCCTCCCGGGTTTACGCCATTCTCTCGCCTCAGCCTCCCGAGTAGCTGGGAATACAGGCGCCCGCCATCTCGCCCGGCTAATTTTTTGTGTATTTTAGTAGAGACGGGGTTTCACCGTGTTAGCCAGGATGGTCTCGATCTCCTGACCTCGTGATCCGCCCGTCTCGGCCTCCCAAAGTGCTGGGATTACAGGTTTGAGCCACCGCGCCCGGCCATGCCCACTTTTAACAACACAAATTTGCTTGTTTTTCAACCAAACAGTATATAATGAAAACAGTTGACTGGGGAAAGAGAATTTTCAGAATTATTGCTTAAATTCACATTTTGACAAATAACTGTCTCATTCCTCTGAGTCTCCCATTTTTTTCCTCTTTTATCCCATTAAAATTATTTGATTTATTACTTCTGGATAAAAGATAAATCATTTCTCCTGCATACTTTTAAATCAAAACCAAATAAGACAAAGTAGTTTAATAATATTTTATCCCAGACTTACTTATCTCCATAACCTTTAGCTTAGCCCTGTCAGGAGTGGTATGTCAATGATATCCTTTCATACAGTATTTATTCCCTGTAATTTCCCATCTTCTTTTATTTGTGGAAAGTGACAAAAAGTGCCAAAGAAAATGTCCAGTGAATCCCACTATGATTCAATCTTCCAGTTGCTATTTGATTTATTCTCTTTAATTCACATTTTATTATAGTACCTGTCCTCTCCCTGATTACTATTAAAGGTGGAACAAAATAATAACTTCTTGTCTTAACATTGAAGAATTTTTAAATTTAATACCAATAGTGAATATTGTTTTATTTTTCTGCCCAGCCTCCTTCTTTTCTTTTACTACTAATAGTGTGAAGTATTCCCTTTGGGATACTAATTTTCTTCATCTTTCAGCCAATGTAGTAACCAAACTCAGCTGACTTTGCTACCAGCTTCTGGGTGCATATGTGACTCAGGCTTGGCCCATCAAAACATCACATCCTTGGGTCTCAATGTTTATTCTAGGAATGGGTGAAAGATTCAATCAGAACTTATCAAAACCAATTGTGAGACTTTTGGAGGAGAGATTACTTTCTTCATCCCTGAACTTGGAGTTTTGAAATGTAAACCTTGAAGCTTTTACTAGCCATCTTACCATCATGAGGGGAAAAATTATGTTTAAGAATGAGACCAATAGAGAGAAAAGCAGATAACAGAGATTGGTAGAAACAAGGCCTGGTTTTGATGACATTGACTTAGTTTCTTGATCAAGCCATGCCTGAAAGTGCAAAACTCTGAATTTTTTTTAATTTACATGAGGTAATACATTCTCTCTATGTATCTTTTTTATTTCAGTTTTTACTAAATTTCTGCTAATTGCTCCTAAAAGTATTAACCCAGCACATATCCAAACATTCGTATCTCAAAATTCTACTCCATGAAATACTTGTTTTTGAAATGTTTAAAATATTTTTAAACACATCATTGACTTCTCTAACTCAAACATTCCACCATTATGAGATTTTCCTTTCATTTTGGATTATTTATTTTGCTTTTGGATTATTTATATTCTTCCTGAATTCCTGCTACCTAAATTTAAGTTGCAAATAAATTTACATTACAAAAGTTATTTATGTTGTATAGTCTTGTAAGATCCTTCTAACATTGTTATTAGCTATCACTTATATACTGCGCTATTGGACAGCATTTGTAACTTGTACTGGTTCCAACACTACCATATATGCTGTTTAACTACTATATCTTTTATTTTGTTCTATCCTCTGTTATGAGGAGGAATGCCTTACCTAGAAAAGCTCAGTGAACATACTTCAGCCTATAAAAGTATATGTGTGAAATGTGTTCATTGGTGGGAGATTCTAAACCAGAAATTTCAAACTTAAATACTCACAGGGACCAGGTAGGCAACAAAAAGTATCAAGTTAACATCAGACCGTAGATGCTAAGCTCTTGTACTATGTCCAGCCTCAACAGTGGCTTAGTCACATTGACCTTTCAAACCAATTGCCCCTTAAAATAGGAAAGCTGTGTGCCAGCCAACCACAATGGCCAAATCAAACACAGTGCTTACCTAATGTAGTGACTGGGCTGATGGCCAACATCTTGGTTGAAGGCATCCATTACTCCTCTAGATTTCAGTTGTGAATGCTGCACTTTTAATGTTGCTTGTGTCCTTACACCCCCTATACATACACACACACACACACACACACACACACACACACAAACGGTCACTATGTGAAGGAATTGATATGTTAATTTATTTGATTGTGGTAATCATTTCACATTGTATTCTTATGTCAAATCATTACACTGTATATCTTCAACATGTCAAATTTGTATTTGTCAGTTATGCCTCAGTAAAGTTGAAAAAAAATATTTTGTAGACATGCACCTTCTACCCCAGATAATTAGTGATATCATATCATGAGTGTCCATCCCACTGTAGAAATAGTTTACATCTTCTATACATCTAAAGGGTCAATCATAATTAAAAATGTTTTTGTGTGAGGGATTACTAAATAATTTAACTTGCAAAGAATTTAAAATAGAATTGTTATATTAAAACAAGCATGGATATATTATAAAGTAGATTATAATGTTTATAGGAATTTACATGAACAAATTTAAGCAGACTCTTAAACCTAATTCCTCATTAAAAAAAGTCTGTACCTCCTTCCTCCCAATAAAACAAAACATCCAATCAAACTAAAAGAAGTTACTAAGCATGCATATTCTCTTCTCTCTGTTAGGCTTCTTTTGGTGAAACTAATGAGAAAAAGTATTCTAAAATGATTTATTTTCCTAGGACATTTCAAAATTATGCTGATATTTATGGAATTAGAAGCTCTAATTTATTGTTTAAAACCATTGCTATCTCTAGTCAGTTCAACACGCAAGTATTGTTTGTCTCCTCTATACCAATAACTGTGTTAAATGCTGAAGAATTACAATATAAACAGCCCCTGGAACTGGAGAAATAACAGTTGCTTGGGGGAAGGGAAGAAGTGAACTTAGTAGACTTGTCCCCATCCTGGGTTTAACATTCACAGTTTTACATACACAGGAGGTACTCTACTGGGAAGTTCATGTCAAGCAAGGCCTTTACAGTCTGGCTGAGGCTTAGGTTTGAATTTCATGCATGGCTAGTCATTGAATGTAGTTGACCTCCCACTGTTTATAGCTCTCTCCTGCCATAATTTATTGTATTTGGTGAGTAAAATGAGGTGCTTTGGGGCATTATTGAATGTGATGATTGCAGAAGTCTCAGAATATATCCATCAAAAGTGTCAGGGGTTTTCTCTACAGAGATTTGATGAGCAGTTTGAATACTTTAAGGACATTTCTGACTTTTAGAGATTTATATAGTCTTATAAAGCATGAATGTTTCTCTTCCCATGAAAAATGAGAAAAGCTCAAGTCCCATCTCCCCATCTCCTGCATTGTATTCATTTTTGTCTAAATATGAGTACGTTTCCCCAAGGTGTTAGATATTTTTTTTAATAGCCTGGGGGAAGGTGTCTTAAAATCCTGCTGCATATGGTTTGAGAAGCTGCCTCACCTGCAGTTGCGGCCGGTTCTAGTCTAGGTTTCCACAGTTGTACATACGTGTGTGTTTACTTTATTAAATGAAGAAATAAAATGTATCTTCTTTATGTAGGGAAAATCCTTACTGTGATCACTCCAGTGGTGAGAATGGGGTACAGATTCCCAGGAATTCTGAGGCTTTACTGATAAATATTAATTAAGCTCCAGACATATCATCAATTGAATGCCCTCCATGTGTTGTGGGCTATAAAAGAGGCAATGAGATTTATACGTAAGATGCAGTCATTCTCACACCAGTCAGAATGGCTGTTGTCACAAAGTCAGATAATAACAGATGCTGGCCAGGTTGCAAAGGAAAAAGAATGCTTATACACTGTTGGGAGGGTAAATCCGTTCAACCATTGTGTAAGACAGGATGGAGATTCCTTAAAGATGTAAAAACAGAAATACCATTCGACCCAGTAATCCCATTACTGGGTATATACCCCCAAAATATACATCATTCTGTTATAAAGACACACACACATGTATGTTCACTGCAGCACTATTCACAACAGCAAAGACATGGAATCAGCCTAAATGCCTGTCAATGATAGGCTAGATAAAGAAAATGTGGTACATTATACCATGGAATACTATGTAGCCATAAAAAGAACAAGATCACCTCCTCTGCAGGGACATGGAAGGAGCTGGAGGCCATTATCCTTAGCAAACTAATGCATGAGGAGAAATGCAAATACCTCATATTCTCACTTATAAGTGGGAGCTAAAAGATGAGAACACATGGACACATAGAGGGGAACAGCACACACTGGGGCCTATCAGAGGGTGGAGGGTGGGAGGAGAGAGAGGATCAGGAAAAATAACCAGTGAGTACTGGGCTTAATACGTGGGTGATGAAATAATTTGTACAACAAACCCCCATGACACAAGTTTACCTATTTAACAAACCTGCACATGTACTCCTGAACTTAAAATAAAGGCTAGGGAAAAAGAAACATAAAACCATGCAGTCATACTTCCCAAGGAATGAATGGATAGGTGTGACTATTCATAATGCTATGTGCAATCTTACTACTTTTACTAGGGAATTTTTCTTACCTGTCTTCCCCAAGAGTTTGAAAAAGTTTCTCAGTACATATATTTTGAAGGACAGGGCATTGCAATTATAGGCTAACTTTAAATCTAAACTCTCATTTTGTAAGCCATTTTCAAACCTTTGTGGTCCTGTTTCCTTATCAGTAAACTGGTGATGATTGTGGCACCGTAAGAATAAAGTTGATAGGCCGCGCACGGTGAGCACGCGTGTAATCCCAGGACTTTGGGAGGCTGAGGCAGGCGGATCACGAGGTCAGGAGATCGAGACCATCCAGGCTAGCATGGTGAACCCCTGTCTCTACTAAAAATACAAAAAATTAGCCGGGGGTGGTGGCAGGCGCCTGTAGTTCCAGCTACTCAGGGGGCTGAGGCAGGAGAATGGCGTGAACCCGGGAGGCGGAGCTTACAGTGAGCCTAGATGGCGCCACTGCACTCCAGCCTGGGCGGCAGAGCCAGACTCTGTCTCAAAATAAATAAATAAATAAAAAAGAATAAAATTGATAATAATTAAATATAAAATATGAAAGTAAAAGATCTCTTTAAGTGCTTGGCACTTAGTAGAGAAAATGCATCAATCTAGCTCATTTTCTTTGATAGTCTTGTTTAAAATCACGGAATGAACTGTGAAAACAAGTAATAGATCACAGATACTTTTATGATAGGGTTAAATACTATTTCCACACTATTCCTCAATTCACATACCACAGTTTAAATGAAGACCATTTTAACTCTAAATAGTGTATATACTGAAAATATTTACTGTATTTACCCATTTGAGCTTTGTACCTGCTACCATTTTCTCATTCTGCTCAGGGTCAGTTTATTGGTCCTGTCTTTGTTGTACCTGGATGGATGCTGTCTGCTTTGGATTTAATACTTTCTCTATTTTGATTGAAAATAAATTGCCACACAAGGCACCATTTATAGGTAGGAACCTAATAGCCTCAAAAACTGTACACTTATTTTAGTTACTCCCTATGGGCTCCCATAGCACATTCTTGATAGTACTGGTATACTCTGAACATTATATTTCTTAAAAATACCATTAACTGGTGTTTCTGAGTAAGTAAATAACATAAGACCACTGTAAAATGAGATGGAGGACATAATAATATAAATATATATGTAAAAGGATGTTGTTGGGTGTAGGGTTGAAAGAAAAGGGAAAAAATTGAAAGCAAGTTAAATATCCGTGAATAGGGGAATAATTGAAACCATTGTGGTTCATCCATACAATGCAACATGGATAGCACCACAATACAGGGACTTTCCTGTGTTGATGGTGTAGCTCCCAGGCTATAAGAATTCCCCACCTGTAGTAGCAGTCATTAAATTCATTACTTTTTTTGTGATTATTAAAGTTAATGAGTTAAATCTGTTATCTTTTGACCTGAATAATGTCCACAAAAGTGAGAGAAGTATGCTGCATAAAAACATAAAAACAAGGCAAAGAATCCCTTATATTTCATAAATGAATGTAGAAGTTTGTATTAGGAAGATAATAGGTATAGAAATATATACACCAGAGTGTTAAATTGGTTGGTGGGCATGAAGAGGAGGTAGAGACGGTAAGGAGATATAGAGGTTTTTAAAATATGAAAAACAACAAAGCTTAACTTTCTTGGTTGATAGAAATGAAGAAAGTTAAGTTCAGTTTTCAGTTTTTTTCATACATATAAAGCTGTGATATTTAGATGGAGAAAGACAAAACACGAACAACAGAAACTCCACACTTTATTTAGTAAAGGGGTTGTAAGCGATTGTTGTCTAGAATTAATTATTTAACTTTTTTTGGAATAGTGTTTTGCATTATTTAGAAAGAGAAAAAAGTAAAAACACAAAAAATATGTAATCTAACAATTCCATTATAAACACCGATCACATTGCTTATTTCCTTCCCATTGTTCAGTTGTTTGCTTCCTTCTTTCCTTCCTTCTCAATTCTCTCCTTTTTCCCCTTCTTTTCCTTTCCTTTCTTTTCTCCCCATTTGTGTTCATTTCCTTTTCTCTTCTCCTTCTTTTCTTCATCTATCTACTTACTTTTGTAATATTACACTGGTATAATGGAAACATTTTAATATAATGTTTAATATGTTTTAAAACAGGATTTTGTGTTGCCACTATATGGAGACACCCTAAGTTGTTAACTTACCTTCTTTAGGTTTGAATGTTGACTTCTATCATTTTGTAGTGAATTTCTGTCACTTTGCATATGACTATGATTTTCCTCAAGACAGAGTGACAGTTTATCTTTGGGTTTTGTCTTTGTCCTTCCAAAATTGTAACAGTACACACTAAGTACTCAATGTTAGTTTTTCTGACTAAAGAAATAAGTTGGCTTGTTTTCCTGTCTTGAATGTTAACTATATCTAACATGAAGATCAGTTATGGAATTCACCAATTAGCATTGTGTTTACATGTTAACATGTATTTACATCTATTAAGAACAGTGCTTTTTGGAAGAAAGTAATATTCCTCTGCTTTAATTAAGGATATGCATGTTTTCAGTAAAGAATAATGTTTCTGTGTCTTTAAGTATACATTAATATTATAGGCCTTATATTTTACCAGAAGGACCCTATTTACAGCAAAAGTTGAATGTTCTGTAACCTATAATCAACCCACACACTGTCTATAGCAAAATATCATTTCTTTCCTATAGAAATATATAAGCTTCTAATTTATAAATCTGTATGTTTATGTTATCAACATGGGCTTGTATCTCGTCTTTGTGGGTATGGGTGCGTGTTTCTTACATTTGCCATTTTTACTGAAAGGCAAATGGCAACTTTTATTTGCCAAGAACAGATGACAAAAAATAAAGAAATGCTTTCACATTAAAGGAAGAATTTGCAGTAGCAGAAAATTATTAGCTGAGAAAAAAATGTTAAATAAGCTTATTACTTGAGCCATGCTTTTTACTATGAAAATGAAAAATTAGAAATCATTATTTTAAAAGTTTCACAAGGAATAAAACATTTATGCATATAGTCAGGGATGTGAGGTCTTAATTATTCAGAGTATTTATCTGTATAGTTCACATTCCATGGATATTGGCTCAGATCTCTATTTTGCCTGATAAAGATTTCATTTTCAGTTTGACCACATTGAACTGGGTACTAAGCATTCAAAAGGTTGTCACATCTCATTTTTGCAGAAAAAGAATGAAATAATGGAAAAGTTTTTGACATACATAATAAGTGCAAACCAAAGGCTGTGTAGGCATTATTATGTAAAAAGTTCATGCCCAGAGGGAAATTAGAGCAGGATGCAGTTCCTCAGGGCAAGGAACTGCTAACTATACACCCAGCTCTGTGACATTTAGCATTCTGTGGCCACACCAAAAGTGATAATAATTGTATTGCCAGTTTTAATTAAGTCACAAGTGAAATGTTAGTCATTCCAGTTTCTCAGAACTTTTGATCTGGGTTTATGTTTCCATTGTTTATTGTTTTGTGATTCTTCTGTAGATTGGGGAATGGCAATACCTGAAATTGCAGGATTCATCCGGCTGCAATGATATAATGCGTTTGTCTATACTTTATAAAATGCAGTGCTGTAGGCCGGGCGCGATGGCTCACGCCTGTAATCCCAGCACTTTGGGAGGCCAAAGTGGGCGGATCATGAGGTCAGGAGATCGAGGCCATCCTGGCTAACACGGTGAAACACCATCTCTACTAAAAATACAAAAAAAAAAAAAAGTTAGCCGGGCATAGTGGCGGGCGTCTGTCGCCCCAACTACTCTGTAGGCTGAGGCAGGAGAATGGCGCGAACCCGGGAGGCAGAGTTTGCAGTCAGCCGAGATTACGCCACTGCACTCACTCCAGCCGGGGCGACAGAGCGAGACTCGGTCTCAAAAAAAAAAAAAAAAAAAAAAAAAAATGCAGTGTTGTAAACATTTAGACATTGTCACTTCTTATCATTGCGTGTATCATACAAGTATATAATCCAGATATTGTGGAAGTCCCAAGCCAACATCTGTAGTCATTTTAAATGTATGGAAACTATTAACACTTTCAAATGTAATTCCCTCTGGATGAGACACAAATCGCTTAAAAAGAGCCAGTGACTACTTAATACCCCAGCAAAAAAAGACAATGAGAGAAACTTTTCTGTGTGCATCTGTTTACCATTGTTTCCAAAGCTAATACAAAGATTCTCAAATGCATACTTTTACTTACTAACATGTTACATTTGACACTGTAAACCAGACCCAGCAGATATGTTTAGGCATTAGATGCTTTATCTAATCCAAGTATACTTAATTATTTAAATTGTAATTAATTCAAAAAATTATGTGAATAAGCAGGAAAATATTCAAGACTTTACATATTCTCCATTTCAGTGACCTTTAGCGAAACTCAGATTTAGCTGCCAAGTTTCTCAGTTTTTGTTCTCTCCCTCTTTTTTAACATCTTCCATTAAGTTTCTTGAAACTTACAAATCTTATCTGTAGGAGACCATATCAGTCTTATTACTTATTAACTAACATGGATCAGCTACAAAGTTAACTTTTGCTAGATTCTATCATCTAAACTTGATGTAAAGAAAAATAAGGCTTTCTATATTTATAGTCCACTTATTTTCAGGTTGGAGAAATATGGAGAACCATTCAGAAACCAATGGTCAGCTAATTGTGCAAACACTAAACTTTTCAAAAGAAAACTTACTTAGGAAAGAAAACAAATGTTTAAGAAACGAAATTGGATAAATATATAAAATTTTTCCAAATATTTAACTATAATAGTTTGTCTACGTATCTTTTCCTGTGAATTTCCTTTGGAAAGCTGACTTTAAGTACACAAAATTAAGATGAATTGTTGGTATTGTCTTCAGTTAACATGATAGTATTTTGTCTCAGACTCATGAACTGACAAAGAAAGCAGATAATCCTGGGTTGATTTACAGAGCAACAGCTATCTTTGCAACCAGAGGGTTAGAAGTGAAAAGGAAAAAAAAATTCTTATCTTAAATAATAAGACTCCCTACATATTTGCAGAATAGATAAAAATGAAATATCTGCAGAGAGAACCTAAATTCCCAGCCACAATACCCATATTTTTGGCTATCATTCCACTGTTGATACTATCTGTAGTCTTTCCACACTTGCCTAGCTTGTCATCAATTTCTATCACTAGTTTGAAACCTGCTTCAGAAACAGACATGTACCAATGGAGGCATGATTACATGTGAGAGGCTCGACTGTGAATAGCAGAAAAAATACAGGGGCAGAGACAAATAAATATTTTTTGTTATAGTCACAAACGAAGTGAATGGTGCCCAATTAGTAATGCTGTTGGTCATGATTTTGATTTTATTAATATAGGACCAGATTTCTAGGTGTATGTTGTATTCTTTGGCCAGGCTAGAGAGTAAAGAAAAGGAAGTAGGGTAATTCCCTATTTCTTTTTATTTATTTTTTAAGTTGTATTGATATATAACAGTTGTACATATTTTGAGGGTACATGTGACATTTTGATACCTATATACATCGTGTAATGATCAAATTAAGGTGATCTGGATATCTATCACCTCAAACATTTGTCTTTTCTTTGTGTTGGGAACATTATTATTCTGTGACAGTTTTAAAATATAAAATAAGCTATTGTTAATTATAACTCCACTAATAGACTATTGAATACTAGAACTTATTTTTTTCTATCTAATTGTATTTTATACCGATGAACCAATTTCTTTTCATCCAACTTCCCTTCTTCTTTGTCCTCTACAAATCCCAAGTCTAATTTGACCGCTTTTCTGCCAATCGTCTATTTAAAAGAGGAAGAACTCAAGAAGTATCAAAAGAAGGAGTGTTCAAGTTGAAAACACTAAAGTAGATTTTACTTGCTCAGCATCCCATGGATTTGGGGAGATTTTTATGTCCATTGCTTACCTTCAGGTAGCCAGCAAAGCCAACTAGTGAAATGAATTTAAAATGCCCACAAATCTGGAAGACAAGCTGTTGTACAATGTGCAGTGGGTACAGGCACACACAGTCTACCGCCATGGAGTATAAATATAAAACAGAATTTATTGTGAGGAAAAACCTAGAAGCAGAAAAGCACTACACAGGTTCCCCCGAGGTCTCATTATTCCACACAAAAATGTGCTTAGGCTGGGCGTGGTTGAGCTGGATATAGCACAGAAGGCTCCAACACAGGGCTCCTATTCCTTGAAGCCCCACAGATTTAAAGGGAAACAGGGCGGTAGGACACATCTCTTTGATGCTGTAACAATGGTAATTCATAGCTAAGGAAGTGGCTTCCTTAGTAAACAGTCTCTGGATCTCTGTGACAAGTCCTAGTCTGATCTGCTGATGTGGCTCAGACAGGCAGAGTCCACCCACTGCTTGCCCAACAAAATGGGGAGGACTGGAGCTTCCCATGCCATCTGGATGTGTCTGTCTTCACAAGTCCAGCTCTTTGGCATCTTCTATTGTAATGAGGAATAAAGCTTTAATTTAGAGCATGTCTCAGTCAACAAGGCACCTGTGTAAACAGCCCCCTGCTCAAAAGGCTGCTGTCTGGAATGTCTCCACAAACACTCCGAGGCTCCAGCCAGCAAGGGAAAGCTACGCGGTACAGTTTGGAAGACAGCTCTTTGAAAACCCATTGTGGATGTCACAGTGATGTATCGCCTTATCTCAGGGATGGAGCTCTGCCAGAACAACCAGTTGCTGAGAGGCCAAGCTCATCATTTTGAAGGGCTAGGTGAAGGTCAATTTAATTTTTTCCAGGAGAAAATGTCACCACCACCATTGGTAAGCACAGGGGATGCAGAGTGAAATTTGGCTACGTCTTCACACAGAGTTTCTCCTAGAAGAGAAAGACATGATTTATGACTGAAGAGCCAGTATTTTCCCCTAGGGAATTTATTTCATTTATGAATAAAAAAAGGGAAAGATATTTAAGCAAGAAATTTGCTAGTTTTGTTGATGATCTGAAAACCTCCCCGGCCACTTCAGCTGTAATAAAAAAAAGTGAACTGAATTCAAAACAACTGGTGATTTCTATACTAGCGACTGAGAAGCAGAGAGATTAATGTCTCCCCAAACAAAATCCACTAATGATGCTTCTCTCCCCAAAAGAGTGAGCATTACTTGGTTTCTAGAGAACATATTTTATTTCACATTTCTTTTTTTTTTTTTTTTTTTGAGACGGAGTCTCGCTCTGTCGCCCAGGCTGGAGTGCAGTGGCCGGATCTCAGCTCACTGCAAGCTCCGCCTCCTGGTTTACGCCATTCTCTCGCCTCAGCCTCCCGAGTAGCTGGGACTACAGGCGCCCGCCATCTCGCCCGGCTAATTTTTTGTATATTTTAGTAGAGACGGGGTTTCACCGTGTTAGCCAGGATGGTCTCGATCTCCTGACCTCGTGATCCGCCCGTCTCGGCCTCCCAAAGTGCTGGGATTACAGGCTTGAGCCACCGCGCCCGGCCCACATTTCTTAATGACCAGTGAGTTTCAGGTAAACACATACACACACACACACATGTCTTACATAAAATTATATTTGTTAAATAAGTTGACCTCAAGTCAATACTTTTTATTTTACTTTAGAACATCAAAAAACTTATTTTGTGAGGCACATCTTTTAGTACACCAGATGTTTTTGAACTAAACAGGTTATTTATTTTATTATTATTATTTTTTGAGATGGAGTCTCACTCTGTTGCCAGGCTGGAGTGCAGTGGCATGATCTTGGTTCACTGCAGCCTCCGCCTCCCAGGTTCAAAGGATTCTCCTTCCTCAGCCTCCCGAGCAGCTGGGACTACATGCGCGCACCACACCCAGCTAAGTTTTGTATTTTTAGTAGAGACAGGGTTTCACCATGTTGGCCAGGACGGTCTCGATATCTTGACCTCGTGATCCAGTCACCTCAGCCTCCCAAACTGCCGGGATTATAGATGTGAGCCACCACACCCAGCCTATTATATTTTTTGAGTCAGGGTCTCACTCTTTCACCCAGGCTGGAGTTAAGTGGTGCAGTCATGGCTCACTGCAACCCCCATCTCCGTGGGCTCAGGTGATCTCCCACCTCAGACTCCTGAGTAGCTGGGCCTACAAGCAGGCCTGGTTAATTTTTCTATTTTTTGTAGAGACAGGGTTTTGCCATGTTGCCCAGGCTGGTCTCTAACTTCTAAGTTCACATGATTTACCTATCTCAGCTCCCAAAGGCCTGGCGTTACAGGCATGAGCCACAACCACACCTGGCCCTAAACAAGTTTATTAAAGTAAGTGGAAAATAAACACAACTGCCTTTTTTTTTTTTTGGTTAAGTAATGATTTGATTAGGCAATTACAATGTTTTATAAAGATGCTCTGGATAAGTATGTTTTTAATTTGAAACACAATCACATAAACTCTACATCTGTCAATAAAATATTTTCTTCATGTCATTTTTCTACAGAATTGCAGCTAGCACAGGACACATAAAATGTAGAAATATAAACCCTATATCGACCTCATGGTGTTACAGGAACAAATACCTTTGTCTTACATTTGCCTTTGCATTGCTTAGCTGGTACTAGCTACTATGATTATTATTACTCTTTTCCAAAATTTTCATGTATTGCCCTTTTTATCTTTTCTTAATTAAATGTCATGTTATTGTATTTGTTTTATTCATCCCAGCTTACACGATGTATTTTGAATTATTGCATCCAATCTCTTTGTATCTCTCCCAATCCATGCTATATTCCCATTTGATGAGCTTTGCATAAAGGTGATATTGAACAAGACAGGCCTTATGATAGAGCTCTGGAAGTTACCTAGAAGCCTCCTTTATCCCTACCTGAGTAATCAACATTAATTTTGAAGGATGGCTGAAGATGCCGCCCTACACACTATGCCCCTTTGACATAAGAATTAATTTGAGTTAAAGGCACTTGAAAAACAGCAGCTGCAATAAAATCATTCTCATCTACCCTCTTATTTCCATCTGGAAACAGGAGATAAAAACTTTCATGTGAAAGATGCCCTCCCTCTACTGGGAGAAAAGAAATATTCTTCAAAAAAGAGTCGTAGATGAGAGAATTCTGTACAAACAGACCTTGCCCAAGTAATTCTTATCTTTCTTTAGCCTATTCACATAATTTAGTTACTTTTCCACAATTACCTCTTTGTTCAACCTAATACAAAAGAATTCAGATTGTACAACTTCCTTGAGTCTTCATTTCCTTATGAGGGCTCCTGTGTCACATAAAGCTTATGTTATATAATTTGCATGCTTTTTTCCTGTTAATCTGTATTATGTCAGTTTCATTCTTAGGCCCACCCAAAAACCCTAAGAGGGTAGAAGTAAAATTTTGCTTCTCCTACACTTCAATAAATTCATTCAACGTGTCATTAATTCATCTACCCATCTGCATTCTTCTCCATGCTGTAAGATCTCACCATATCAATAAGAAATCATGAAAACACTATCAAATATACATGCACTGAGGCGGAGGCATTCTTCTGATCTATGGTTTAATAACTCTACTCGCAAAAACAAAACTAAACTCAAGCAAATAAAAGGTAGAGAGATATATGCTTGAAGCCGGATGTATAGAAACCGAAGATAATTGAGTGCAGGAATTTTGATTCAGTCCAACAGACATTCATTGCATTCTGGAAGGTGGCACACCTCAATATGAGAATCCCACCCAAGTCTTAATACTTCTGAGGCCCCCTTTGTGGGCCTGGGTCCATCTGTTATACTTTCTATGAAGTATCTGGCATCAAATTGGATTTGATTATGTTACTTTGTATTAACGTCTGTCTGCATCACTTCCTCTTGTTATCCAGGAGCACTTGGCAGCTCCCAGTGTATTTTTTAGCCCCACTCACCTTTCCCGTATATTCATGGCCTTAATAGACATAGGAGGTTAACTATTGTACCAAGCATCAGGTGGGCAGAGTCCCTATGAATTCCTGCTTTGAATTCTTGCTAAGCCAGTTTTCAATAGGAAGATAATATTTTGTATTGTTCAGATTAGTACAATCAAGCCATGACAATAATGGAAACACTTAGAAAATGGGGGGGGGGGGGCTAGATAAATTTAGCAATATGCTCAATTATATTTTGCCCAGGTAATAAGTGGCCCTTGTGAAATAAGACAAAACTGATCACTTCATTATTTGATTTGATTGTTCTAATTATGCCCAGGTGATCAGTTAGTTTTCTGCTAAGTCTCAAAACAAATTTAGAAAATCAAAAGAGGATGCAGAGAATAGAAACCAAACAACACTTTGCTATCTTGTACAGATAGTGCTAATTGACCTTTCTCCTGTTACTTTCAAGGCAATTAGGGAAGATAATTGTAGCTTAAGAAACTTAGGACAAGTCAGAGGGAAGAGTAACAGAACAGATGGAAACAGGGATATATTTTGCCTTGAGAAAGTCAAGTAATACCATTTGTGACAAGGTCTCTATGATGCTGGGAGTGGGAGGTAATTTCTACAGATATACTGGCATATAAAGCATGCAGATATCTATATATGTTATAGGAAGTTCCAATTTCTAGCTTTCTCATAGATCTTTTATACTACAAGTTAGGGGAACATCCATGACCCTGATTCATTTATTTCAAAGAGAGGCATGCTGGCATCTGTTGTGGAATATTTCTAAGGGTCAAACTGCACATTATTCTGAACTGATGCCAGAGCAGGCAAACTCATTTGTAAGAAAAAGTGATAGATGCTGCCTTTAGGAGCTCTCATATTTACTTCATACACCTCAGCAGGCTTTGTTCTTGAACATTAGAAAAGTGAGCAGGACTTGGTGTCAGAATGTGGTTGGTTGAATCACACTGACTAGAAACTGTATTATCATATTCCTTTGTGTCTGATCTTGGAACAGGCAGGATGGTTTTGGTACTGTTGGGTAGAGGTTATCTGTCTCTCTTCTGGCCTGGGATGATGCAGTAACTCTTTCTCCTTGGTTGTAGAGAAAAATATGATGCTCCTATCCTGATTCTGTCCTAGCCAAAGAAGATTCATTTGGGGAGCTCAGTACATTTTTGGTATGTATTTGTTTAGTGAATGGAAATGATGAGTTCAGGCCATTTTTGGGTTTAAGGATGGGGGTTGGTAGGCACATTAAAAGGTGAGTGGTAAAGAAGAAAGTGTTGTTGGAGGATGCAAGTTGTGCTGAGAGACAGACAAAGAGAAGTGTGCAACTGGAAATTTCAGTAACAAGGCTCCAGCAGTGACAGTTTGCTTGGATTTCGTTCCCCTTTGCATGTCACTAGAGGAATCTTCAGACTGAGCAATATGACCCCAGGATGCCAGGGATAACAGAGAAAGGGTCTTTTCAAAAAAAAAACTATTAAAATTGCTTGAAAATCAAATTTGCAAAGAGTGCAGTTTTAAAAGGAGACATCCCATTGTTTTCCGGTTACTACATGTGGGGTTTTACTAAATTACCAAATCTCTCTGTTCCTCCTTCATCTGACAAAGTGTCTAATAAAAGCCCCCTCACTGGGTGATTGATGTTAGTAACACTAAACCCATAGGAAATATGTGTTTTAAATATTCTTTGTTAAATATTAAAATATCCTATATAAATTTTGAGTAAAAAATATAAAAACACTTAGTATTTAAAATAATATTTTACCTATATTTGGCCATCTAGTATTTATTTGCCAAGTAGAGCTGCCTGCTGAGAATGCAAAGAAAAATAAGTCATGGCCTCTATCCTTAGGAAAGGCACAACCTATTAACAAATACTATTAGTGTTTATTTTCTTTTTTTTCCTTTTCTCATATTGTTTTAATATGGTAGTGAACATTCTGCACATATATATATGGCAGATACACATTCTTTTCCTTGTTTTTGAAGAATTTCATGTGTCTTTTACTCCTACCTATTCTTTAAACAAAGTCAGTTCCTTCCGACCTTGACCAACAAAACCCTTGACCAGCTTAAAATATCAGTAGATTCCAGAATATTATCAAGGATGAAACTAAATGATTATGTTTACAGAGATTTAGAAATTCTATTTCCCCAGGAATATACCATTTCAAGATTTATGTAAAAACAGGAAGAATGAAGAAAAGGTTCTTCTTATTTCACCTTGTCTTTTTACAGATGAAGATAATCAACCAGTAGTCCCAAACATGAGACTTTCTATTTTAAAAAAAACATTTTGGAATAATTCCAGATTTATACAAAAGTAAACATGGGATTTTTTAAGTAAAAAATAAAGAAATGTTTGTCTTGAAATGTCAGATTCCAAGTATTGGACAATTTGACCAATGGCTTAGAATTTAAAGTCATTTGAAAAATTAGTACTTGAAAACACTTTTTAAAATAGCCTGATTTCTTTCCATAGTGAACATGTGGATGAGCCTTAGTCTACCATTATAACCAAATTATTTATATTACTAATTTATTCACCTTCTAACTAACCTATAATCACCTCTTAATCTCCATCAATTTTTTTTTCTTCTAGTCAAACACAAACAGAATCAGGAACTTCATTAAAATATTCCAACTGTCATTATTAGTGGCTGCTATGATAATACTATTTATTTTATGTCATTCTTGATAATTCTATTTGGAAAATATTGCAATGATTATGTCACTACTTATTACAATAGGAAATGTTAATCATGAATAATTTCTCCAGCTCATTTTCTACTCCCCAGTCATCACATATTCTTGGGTTCTAATAAGCTGTGTGTCAGATACAAGAAGTTCCTCTTCAAAAGTTTAGCTTGTTTCGTTTCCTTGTTCTTTGTTCTCTACTTTCAAGGCCAAACTTCCTTGCTCTCTGTGCCTCCATGTCTTGGTTTCAATAAACAACTCTCCCTCCAGTTCTTATCTACAGAGCCCACATCTGCTATCCACTCTGTAAATTACCCCTCCCGTCACAATGGCCCTTCCCGCCAAAATTGTCCTTCCTGCCAGTAACTTA
The DNA here is from genome assembly GCF_009764315.1 of Trachypithecus francoisi. Lineage (NCBI taxonomy): Eukaryota > Metazoa > Chordata > Mammalia > Primates > Cercopithecidae > Trachypithecus > Trachypithecus francoisi. The sequence continues at coordinate 50,391,060 of NW_022681453.1, forward strand.
AAAAATGCATTCCTGCATTAAGGATAAAAATCCCTTCCCTTCTTTGTTCAGTGTGCTCTTGTAGCAGCCAGACCTGTGAGAAGCACCCTTCTGCAGAAGTAAATTTGGTTTGCTGAGAAATTCTTTAAGTGCTCGTTTTCTTTGTGACTCCAAGCTTTACTTGCAACATATATGATCTTTATGCTATATTTTAATTCCCCAGTGTGACATGATTTCCTAAAAAGTGGACGACTCATTTTTTAAAAGCATTAGGCTATTTTGAACACTTTTCCTTCACAGTTAGGTAGGGTTCCTGTTTTAGTCTGTCTGGGCTGTTATAACAAAATACCATAGAACGTACCCATATGCATTCTTATAAACAACAAACATTTTATTGCACACAGGTCTGGAGGCTGTGAAGTCCAAGGTCAAGCAACTGGTAGATTTGGTATCTGGTGAGGGTCTGCTTCCTGATTCATATACAGCTGTCTTTATGCTGTGTCTTCATATGGTAGAAGGGACAAGGCCACTCTGTGTCTTCTTTAAAGGACATTAATCTTGTTCATAGTGGCTCTGCCCTCATGACTTAATACCCTCCCGAAGCTCTCACCTGCTACAACCATCATCTTGGGGGCTAAAATTTCAACATAGGAATTTTGGGAAGACATAATCATTCAGACTATAGCATTTGGGCCTGCTCCTTCTAAATTTATGTTATTCTCATATGAAAAATATTTCCATTTTATTTCAATTCAGCCCAATAACCCCCAAAGCGTTAATTCATTCCAACATCAACTCAAAGGTCTAAAGCATAAATGTTTCATATAAATATCACCTAAGTCAGATATGGATGAGACCCAAGTTACTATACATTCTAAGGCAAATTGCTGTCCAACTGTGACAATAAAACCAAGACAAGTTATGTGCTTTCAACATACAATGATGGAACAGGCATAGGACAGACATTTCCATTCCAAAAGAGTCAAATGGGAAAGAAGAAAGGAGTGGCAGATCCCAAACAAGTCCAAAACCTAATGGGATAAAATATATTAAACTTCAAGGCTAGAGAATAATTTTCTTTGGCTTGATGCTCCACTCTCTAGGCCCACTTGTCATGCAGTGCCACTTTCTGGATACAGTGATGTGGAAGGGCACACTGGGAATGTGGCCCCACAGATTAGCCAAGACCCTCCAGGGATCCCATTGGTCCTGCTCCCATGGCTTTGAATGACCCACCCCTGTGGCAACTCTGCCTGGGCCCTCCCCTTAAAGTGGTTCTCTGTGATGGCCCCACCTCCCCAAGACTCTGTGCATTGGCCATTCCCCAAGATCACTCCAGCCTCTAATTGCAGGCCAGATACTGTGCTACCCACACTATAACAAGGGTGACCTTTCCTCCATTTCCTATTTTGTAGCATAGTATCGGGCGTACAATTAGTGCCTGGAGTGGGGGTCTGGGGTTTTGGGTGGTGGTCACAACCACATGTGTTGCTGGTCTGGGGTTTTGGGGGTGGCCACACCCACATGTTCTTGCTGGGTATTTTCCTAATGGGGGTTCTCTGCAGTGGCCCTTCACCCACTGGGACTCTTGCACTTTGGACCTGTGATGGGAGGGGCAGCTCTAATGAATTTTGAATTCCTTAATGGGTCAATCTTCTATTGTCTTGGACCATAGGTACTTACTTCTGTTTAGATGGCCTATTATCTCCTTCTCAGATGGTTGTTGGGCCAAAACCTTTATGTTCTTTCTTGAACACGTGCTGTCATTCTTTTCAATATGGATAAAATGAGAATGTTCCGAGTCTTTAAGTTCTACTTCCCTTCTGATTAACAATTCCATCTTTAAGTCATTTCTCTCTTCTCACATTTTACTATGAGCAGTCCAAAGGAGCCAAGCCAAACTTTCAAAGCTTTTCTTAGATATTTCCCCAGTTAAATATTGTTTCACCTCTGAAAAGCTCTACCTTTCCCAAAATGCTAGAACATAAACACAATCAAGCCATGTTTTTTGCCACTTTATAACAGGGATGGCGTTTCCTCCGTTGCATAATAACATGTTCTTGATTTCTACCTGAGACCTCATCAGAATGGTTTTACTGTCTGTGTTTCTACCAACATTCTGTTTGTTTACCTAGGTAATCTCTAAAAAGAAGTTTTCTGTACAACTGTCCTCCTCTCCTTCTGAGCTTTCACCAGAATAGCCCTTAATAGCCTGTTCTTGGTAATGCAGGGTTTTCCTACCATGCACCTCAAAACTCTTTCAGCATCTACTCATTACACAGTTCCAAAACCACATTTACATTCTAAGGTATTTGCTGCAACAGCACTGTTATTTCTCACAGTTTTGGAGGCTAGAAATCCAAGACAAGGCACCAGCAGATTCAGTGCCTGGTGAATGGAAAGACCCCTCTCAGGCCTCTCTTTTTAGGGCTAACCCATTTATGAGGGCTCTATCCTCATGATCCATACCCACCCAAAGTTACCACATCTCAATACCATTATCTTGGAGGCTAGGTTTTCAACGTATACATTTTGAAGAGACACAAACATTTAGACCATAGTAGTACCCTCGGCACTGCATTCTGTGGTCCTGCTCATTATTGTATTGGATAACTAGAAGAACCCTTAGTTTCTATTATGTGTACATTATCATTGAACAAAACTAGCTGAGAGTTCAGGCAAAGCCCAGCTCTGCCAGCCAGGGCCTACCTCATTGCATCAGAAATGATACATAACCTCTTTGAGTCTAATTTTCTCATCTGTGATATTATTAACTCATAATATTATTGGAAGGATTACATGAGCTAACACCATGATTATTAGCCCATAATAGTGTTTCTAGCATACCTTGTAAAACTTGTAAGAATATGCACAGAAAAATGGAATTTAGAAAAAGCAAAATTTGAAGAAGAGGAAAACCCAGAATTAGTTTCATATCTGTATGTGATAATGGTGTTGCTTAATGGAAAAATAAAAATTCATGATGTCAGCCGGCTTCATGTATTGTATAATGCAGGATGAATCATGCAGCCTCTCCGAGTTAGTGTTTCCTGACTAACTAATGACATCTACCTCATGGAGTCATTATAATGATTAAATGAGGTGATGTGTGTAAAGTGGGTAGAACAGTATCTGATATATGACATATACATAATATACTATTTTGACGGGTTGTAGCATAGTCATATGAATGGGTCCAGCACACTCTTGGAAATGAAGGTTGCAACTCAGATGAGCAACCAGGCTTGAAGGCATGCTTTTGGGAATCTAAAATAAGAAAGTCATTTGTAAGAAAACTGTGATAACAAGTAAGATTGCAAGAAAAAAAAAAAAAGCAGTGGTTCCCAATTTGGCTGTGTTTGTCTCTATCTCATGTAGAACCTATATCAATTAAGTTTCCAAAGTTCTTACTCAAACCCACTGATTTACAAATTCCAGGTGAGAACCACAGATGATGCTTATGAAGTCAGTTGTGCATTTGGGCATTAAGGGACAAGAATTTGGATAATGACTTAATTTAGAGGGCAGAAGGATTCCTAAGAGAAATGCCCAAGAGGCCTGAAGAGTCCAGATATTTGTGGAGTGAGGCCAAGAAAGAGGAAAGTTAGAATAAAGAAATGGACTACATATAGATATATTTTAGAAACAGGGTTAAAGAATGTTTGAAATAAAGTGGAAACCTTAAATCATTTTTATGTGGCACACCATGTTAATAAGCTATAAATAAGCCAAACATGTGAATAAATTTCTTTTGCCAGGGCAAGAATAAAACCTCTTTATAGCCTTGGTCCATGAAAACCATTTGATAAAGGAGATGGGATATGCAGTGACCCTAAATGCATCTGAATCATGAATTCATATATCAAAAAAGAGAAACTATCAGAAAGTCCATATAACCATACAGCATAACAGCTAAAGAGTAGCCATTGATAAAGTGCAAAAGAAACAGAAGGATATTTTCTGTACTTTTCATAGTGCCATGCAAGATATTTATTTTCCTGGCCACTTGAAAACATCCAGGGTCAGAATGCAAATACCTCCTTATTTTGTTATTTGCACATGTTCAAACAAGTGGTGAATGAAATGGTCCACTCAAAATGCAAGAATCAGAAGCCTACTCTAAGGTTTTACTTTAGGAAAATAATTTAAAGGAATGGGACTTAAAACAAAACCTCCTGTAAGAGAGAGATTAAAAGCGATTAGCTTCCTTCACCATTCCTCTGCTTTTCTAGGGGGATGCATATGCACTCACATTCTATCATTGATTTATCCTTCTAGTGGAAACAGGATGCTGACTATAGCCCAGGCCTCTCTGTGACCAGAATGCTCAACAAGCAACTTGACAGTTTCCTTGTTTTAGAATGTCTCATTCATACACCCCTGGGGAGAATGTTTAACATTTCCTTAAGTTGGTGTGAGTTTTCACTAGGGCTACTGTCATACCAACCAAGCAACAACTATCATAGATCGCTCCAGTGTGCATAACATGCTAACCTCTTTTAACCCATCAGTGTCCTAATATTATCCAGTGTACAAGCTGCTATAAAATCATGTATTATCCATTCTAGAAAATACTAGCAGTCCACCCTGGAACTTAAGTTCTAAATTATTTTGGAGTATATAGCTTTTTCAAGTTAAATAGGATCTGGATAGAGCTTATAAACATTTGATTAAGTTGTGGATTGGCTGATTTATGAAATATACTTCAGGTGTTATGAATCATTTTGAAGTAAAAACCCCATGGGGCATTCCTGGGGTGTGGGTTTCCTGGTAGTTTGGTAGACAAGCTATACATTTCTCTTTTCAAGGGGATGATGACTTAGTATACACTGCCCCAGTTGAAACCTCTTCTTTCTGAACAACCTTCACAGAAAACTTGCCAGAAACTATGTACCCAAAGTCGAAACATGTCGCTCCTTAATAGATTGGGGGCTTATATTGGCAGGTTCACTGACAAACATTGGGACAGAATGTCAAAGCAAAAGTTGAGACTGAGTTTCAAAGCAATGTTATGAGAAAAGTAGTATTAATTAAACAAGACAGATTTATTGCAATTTTATCTTTTATGAACTCCTTACATATGTCTCTATTAGAACATACCAAATTATGCTTTAACTTTTGGCACATGTCCTCTGCCTAGGGATGCTGCAGCAGCCCATCTTTGTACTCCAAAAATGCTTTGTATGAAGTAGATGCTTAATCAAGCTTGCAACATTTATCAACTTGCCATTCAATTTCTTCTCTCATTTAAAAAGAGTTGGTCCTTAGACCTGCCATAACCCTATTGATAACTGGCAATATGATACAGAGCCATGAACTAAGCTGATAATGTCCCCGTCTTCTGGGATTTTCCATTCAGTGGAGGTAGGGATGGGAGTAGGAGAACACAGAATGAACAATAAACAAAATGAATACAAAAGAAAATTTCAGAAAGTTATGTTAGAACACATAGAGTTAATGTGAATAAATTAATGAATATATGCATGAATGAGCTGTCTCTATAGAAGTGGTGAGTGGGCCAGGTGCGTTGGCTCACGCCTGTAATCCCATCACTTTGAGAGGCCGAGGTGGGTGGATCACCTGAGGTCAGGAGTTGGAGATCAGCCTCGCCAACATGGTGAAACCCCATCTCTACTAAAAATACAAAAATTAGCCAGGCGTGGTGGTGCGCACCTGTAATCTCAGCTACATGGAAGGCTGAGGTAGGAGGATCACTTGAACCTAGAAGGCGGAGATTGCAGTGAGCCAAGATTGTGCCACTGCACTGCAGCCTGGTTGACAGAACGAGACTCCATCTCAAAAAAAAAGAAAAAGAAAAGGAAAAAAAAAAAAACAGAGGTGGGTGATGAGAAAATGTGCTTATTTTTGGTCATCAAGAATAGACTGCCTGTAGAGAGAAAGAGGAAGAAGGGAGAAGATAGGACTAAGTCAGAGGGTTCCACCAAGTCTTTTGTTTACAGTTGCCTCCAATTGAGACTAACACTCGACAGAGTCTGCCAAGGTTGAATCAAGGTCATAGAGGAGTGCAAGTTTGAATTGAATCTTGCTCTGTGGTGAGGTTAATGTAGTCTGTGCCATCCAAAACCAAAGCAACCAACCTGTCAGAGTTTTTAAGGCCTACCATGCCCTGTTAATGGTGAGTCTAGCTCTTAAAATTTTAATAATGCTACCTTTAAGGTCCCCCTAATAACTATTCTTGGTCAGAAAAAGACTCTAAAGAAATATGACATGTCTGAAAATGATTGAGTTTACTTAGACCATGGTCAAACATTTTTTATAAAAGTCAAGATAGTTACTATTTTAGTATTTGCAGGCCACACATATTGGCAGCATTCTCTCTGTTGCATATTCTTTTTTTACTGTTTATATTGTTTTGTTTGCAACACTTTAAAGATATCAACACTATTCTTACCTTGAGGACTATACAAGAACAGGTGCTGGACTGGATCTCACCCTTGAACCATAGTTTGCTAGCCCCTAATCTAGAGCATTTCAATTCCAAACTATATGTGACCCAAAGAAACAGATGAATGGAAGAATGCAATAAGGAATGATAGTTGGGAGAGAGCCTGGAATACTCTGGAAGGCCAGATTTCAAGGACCATGTGTTGTGCATGGTCCTTGCAAATACACAGAGTATCTTGGTTTCAACAGTGTCAGAAACAACAGAGACAGTTTCCCTAAACTGAGGACACAGCCCCTGAGCCTGTGAATCAAACGAGGGTTGGCTGTTAACAATAGGATATGGCATCTGATTGGCTATAGGTCTCTTATCGTGGTGCGACCGACTTAGTTCCAATTCATGCTTTTTCTTTTAAAATTTCTGTGAGAGATTTTTGTCAGGATTTTGTCAGGTACAGATAGACCTGTGGATGGATTCTAGTTCCCTCTATAAAGTTAGTACCCGTACAGATACAAAGCATAGGCTTCTCTACCTGGAATTAGTCTGTTCCTCTCCCCTTTGTCACCCAAATTACATCTATTTCCACAGTGTTATTCAAGACCCAGTAATACCTATCTTTTTTTTTCTTCTCTAGACAGTTCAATTAATTGATTCCATGAGTTTGAATATGATCCTCTCCTTCTGGTCCTTTGAATAAAGGGCCCTATAGTTTCATTTTGCACTAAACCCTGAAAATTAGGTAGGTGATTCTGCTTGCAATTGACAGCAGGTACCTAATTTATAAGGTTCAGTGCAAAATGAAAATGTGGGGCCCTTTATTCAAACAGTATTACAAAGTCTAAGACATCAACATCAGAGCATTAATGCAAGCCTGGGGCCCTTCTGAGCTTGGACTCTGAGCCACTGCATAGGTAGCGCTGAGCCACTGCATAGGTAACGTGCCCAGGAAGCCGGCCGTGAATGGAAGTAATGACACACACACACGCTTTCTTGAGGTTCAAATGAGAGTATGTACATAAAAATACTAAGTAAAGCACAATGTGAAAAAATAATTTACCAGGATTTGTTAAATATCTTAATAAAGAACTTATTATTACAAGCCTTGTAAATGTTTTCATGAAATTTCTGACCATTTCCATGGCCCTGATTTTGTGAATAAACTGAAAGTCAGAAATCTTGCATGCATTTCATATCTTCTACAATCCTTCCTGATCTGGACTTATGCTTAATATGTTGTTTTTCATCTAACAGGTTCTCAACAGGGCTAGCAAATATCTAAACGGTAAGAGAAAGAAATTTTTGCCTGTGATGTCTTGAGACTCAGGCAACATAGAAAAGTGTGCTTAACTTTTATTCCCTTCTCTAGAATTAAATTAATATGCACCCCCTATTTATCTCTATTGGATTTATTTAATTTTTGACAGCTTGTGCTAATACTAAACACAAATTTCTTCTCAGCACTAAGAGGAAATTATTGTAACTCAAGTATAGTACTAGTACTGTCTGACTGAAATGAAATAAAACCAATGACTAATTGAATTTCTGGCCACTTCAAAGCAGGTATGAAAGTGATTCATACCCAAACATCACAGGTTCATTTGAGAGTTAAGAGATTGAATAGATCATCAGTAACTGCAGTTAATTTAAACCATACATGTACAAGTGAGAATGTAGTGTCAAAAGTCTGTGCTTGTCAGGAGAAAAATTTTTTTTTCTCTTTCAATGTTTTTTGGCAGAATTGCTGAAACATACAAGAACCATTCAAAGTCTAGTCTGCTACTAAGCTGAAATGAGCTAGAAAGATGGTCTCCCAAGATCATCTTTTCAGTAATCCTATTGGCTTTGCCAATTCTGTTACCACTATTTAAATTTTATTTTATTATTACTTTTTTTTAGTAGCGTGCCTTGAAGACAATTTAAAGTGAGTGTTCTCCAAAAACAGGATTTTTAGTGCAATGCAGAATACTTGGTGGTGATGTTCAAAGTGAGCATTGATATTAATATTCATAATGTTAATTCATAATGTTAATGCTTTGAGGAAATAAGACAGCAGTAACCCTGTCTTCTTTAGAGGACCTCTGGATTTATATCCATTTAGAACATTCATACTGTTAATAAAATTTCTTTAGAAGATTGATTATTTTACCCAAGTATGCTTTCCATATTAATGTAAAAATTAATATCAGTAACTTTATATCTTCCTCAGAGTGAGGAAAAAGTCAACCTTAACATAGAGTCAAAGCTAAATACAAGAACCTAAAGACTTTAATCAAAAGTTTTTACTAACTTGTTCCCTAAAACTTGAGAAATAAAAAGACAGTGAAAGTGGTTTCCTCACAACACATTTAATGAACATTTTAAGTTTATGGAACTATGTGGTACATTTTCCAGCTTATCAAGGAAGTAAAAGGATATCTCTTGTCTTCAGAGTTTAAAATGTCATTGGGGAGATAAATCAGGCTGAATAAATGTTAAATAATTTTTTTAAAGAATGGAAAAATTTAAGAACCAAATATATGGGGTAATTTGCATTGGTAAGAATTCTGAAGAAGTAAACACTTTCTAGTTTATCTTAAACAGACAGGAAAGTGGATATTTGCATTACTTTATTTGATAGAAATTCATCTTTTAAATTAATATTTTTTGTCCTGTACTCATGGATATTCATATATTACTTCTTGGACATACAAGTAATTTACTTCACTTCCTCATTTTAAAAAATTATTGTGTGTCTATTAGTATGTACATAATAATTTAAAAATTATTTTAATAACTAAAAATAAAAATAAACATATGACCAGGCACAGTGGCTCACAACTATAATCCTAGCACTTTGGGAGGCCGAGGTGGGTGGATCACCAGGAGTACAAGACCAGCCTGGCCATTATGGTGAAACCCTGTCTCTATTAAAAATACAAAAAGTTAGTCGGGCATGGTGGCGGACATCTGTAATTTCAGCTACTCAGGAGGCTGAGCCAGGAGAATCGCTTGAACCCAGGAAGTGGAGACTGCAGTGAGCTGAGATCGCAATGTTGCACTCCAGCCAGGGCAACAAGAGTGAAACTCCATCTCAAAAATAAATAAATAAATATGTAATTATTTTTAAGTGTCCATTAGTATATAATAATTTAAAAATTATTACATATTCTTCCTTTGCATATTGCCTCTCTTTGTCGTTATTATTCATGTTAGATATTAAGTTTGTAGGAAGTATAAACAGTATTTATTGAATTTCTTCTTTGTAAAGTCTAGCCTAGAAAATTTGGAGTTCTTGATACATTATTTTTGGTTCCTTTTAAAATAACTATCATAATAGACACCATGTAGAACTGTTAAAGTAACTCAACCGAACTCTCAAAACGACCTATGGTTCGTAAGTGGGGTTTTAAAATTATGCTTATTTTGTAATTATATCCAGCATATATGCAGAATAGAATCAGAGAATATCTGGAAGGAACTTTTCAGTTTACCACCCTAAAAATTTTATTAACATCTTCAAAGGACATTTGTGGAGGACTTGCCGGTCAGGTTGGAGCACAGGATTGGAGGTGTTCCTGAAACCAGATCCCTAGCTTCAGTGCCTTCAGGATCCCATCACAAAGAGCAGCACTTAAATAATTAACTGTTAACACTGGGGCAAGTCCATAGGGTTATGGGGAACGCACTTTGGAAATACAGGAGCAGGATTGATTAATTCCTCATGGAGAGGTCAGGAAAATCATTATAGACGAGGTACTGTTTGAAATGGGTTTGGAAGAAGGACTGGAATTTCACCCAGCGAAGATTAATAGTGTTCCAGTCAGAGGGAGTCACATGAGCATAGGCAGGGAGACCTGAAACTCTGCAGTGTTTTTCTTTAAGCGCAAAAATTTCTTTTATTGCAAATTTGAGCTTTTCATGGCTATGAAAAGAAGTTTTATGTCAAGGGGGAGCGACGACTATTTGGGCCGGTGTCACAGGGGTAAAATAATTTATCAAGACAACTGTAGGCAGAGAAAGGCATATTTATTAAAGAAAGTAGAAAAAATACATTGCCTTCTCTCAACGGGCAGGATCAGCAGAAGAGAGGCTGACTGTAAGGAAACAAAGACTTGCTGGAGGTTTTACAGAATAGCGTGTATGCTGTCTGTTGAAGAGGGCTTGGTGCCGTATCGGTAATGCCAAGGTTGCAGTGAGCCAGCTTGCAGGTGTTTGGTGACAGGTTGGATGCAAGAGGGCAACATGTCTTGGACCATGAAGAAAGGCAGACTCAGCTCATATGCTTTCTCTCTTTGCTTTCTCTTTGCTTCCATGAACTTGACTCCTTTTCCCTAGTTAGGACTCCACATTTTAAATAAATGGTGAAGGGCTTGGGTCAGAGAGAAAGTAAACATCTGGCTCCTCCCTTCCCGTACCTCCAAATGGGAACCTCCTATGGCCCTGTTATCGATGGGATACAATTTTATTAACTGTATCAATTTCATCAATCAAGCTGCCTTGACCTCTCTGATGAGGAAGGGGCATATGACAACAAGCTGGACCACTTAAGTACTCTTTCTCATAAACCCAACTCTTGAGCATCAGTGACAGCAAGGCAAAAAAGGGATGGAGTCATTCATCAAATCAGTCTCATCCTGAAAAATCATCTGTTTCTGCCTCCTAGAAAGCCAGAGTGCTTGGAAGCTAGTTCCACCTTCTCCTAACAGTAAATTGCTTTGGCTGCTGGAGTTACTTAGAGTTGTTGTTGTTGTTGTTGTTGTTGTTGTTGTTGTTGTTTTAACAATTCTTACTTAGTAATGAAGGAGATAAATCCCTCAGGCAAGTTAAAAGGATGGTGAAGATAAGCACAGAAGGAATGAGGTTTGCAAAGTAAAGGTTAAAGTTAAGGCTTGAAGTAAAATCATAGCCAGGTAAGATGGTAGGAGCTGCTTGCTGGAGTTCATCTTTTCAGTTCTCCATTCATCTTTATAAATTCTATTTAGCGACTCATGATTAGACCCAAATCACTGCATTCTACTTAGAGACTCACCGGGTATACCTGAGAGTCAGGTATCCAACAGATACCTCTTTAGAGTGTTCCTCAATATGGAGGCTTGATGAATATTGACTCAGTCTTTATAGTAGAAAAATTGTCTATAAGTTTTGGTGCACTTTAACGTAATTCTCTGAAATGAAAATAAAGCTAGAGATTATGAGTTAAATGTGTAATACATTTCAGAATTTCAGCACTTACTGGCTTTCATTCTTCAACTTCTCTAGACAGACTAAGCAAGTCTAAATTTGACTTTCATCTTTGTTAATTTGCCTTAAATCATTTTTTGATTGAGTCATTAGTTATTAATGTCACTGAATTTTTCCCATTCTAGTGGGATTCAAATTTGAAAGAAAAATCACTAGTCTATGTTTGTCTGAAATTGTTTGAGCATTTTATTTTTCAATACATGCACGTATACAGGAAGATGAACTTTTAAACAAGTGCAAATAAGAACCCAAGCAAGCTAGCTATTTGAAAATAACCTGCTAATTTGTATGTATTGCAAGGTTTAGAAAATAATTTGCCTTAGTTTATACAATCAGTGCTTCTTTTTTTTTTTTTTGACAAAATTCACTAAAAGGGCAGCTACGGAAAATAAATTCCATGTGCAGAGAAGGTCTTTATAAAAGCAGTGCCTCTTTTGATCTGACATTTTTTCTTCTGTAGTTGGTTGTTTTTCACTTAGAGACTGAATTTTTTTTAGCACATCGATAGAAGTAGATTTGAACGGAGAGGATTTTTATTTCCTGTATGATTTGATGAATTAACATTTTGTTGAATGTCTACTCAGTATAGAATGCTTTTGAGGAGGTAAAGATGAACAACATACAAACTTGTCCTCACAGAGCATACACTCTAGGAGGGAATCAAATATAACTCAGTGCATTATAACACAGACTACATTAGAAGACAGGTAGAGTATACAGTAGTGATTCAGAGAAAGTCTAAATCACATGGGATTGAGGTCATTGGAAATGGTTTCTAGAAAGAAGTTGCATTGAAAATAGTCCTTAAAGGTTTTCTACCATCAGAGAAAGGGAAACAGACAGTCTAGAAAGACAGTATAAAACCTATCCTCTTTTGATGTTGATAGCCTCCCTGGTGTCACTAGAGTAGGGAAGAAATGGAGGCATTTAAAGGTATCTCAGGTCAGGTTTACTTGCCACTTATCCTGGCATGTGTAAGGAAATACTTTGTAGTATCACATCATCATCACCATAATCACCTCCTCGTCCTCACCCTCAAAGTCTGTGCACTTTAGATTTGGCATATAAGAATGAACAGATTTTTTTCTATTCTTGCCACAAACCAATTTCTAACAACTTGGAGTCAGAAAACTGAAGATACTATTCAAGGAAAAAGAAAACATGCCAGTTAAACTGGAACACACAGAGTGTTTTACAAAATTTAAATGAAAGAAAAGCTCATTTTTTTTGTTGTTGTTGTGCAAGAGCACTGTTGAGGTGTAATGTCAAATGAATCTAAAATGTCCCTGGAATTTTTTAGACAGATTCATATTAAGATTTGTGATTCAGGAAAACTCATTACTGAAGTGTAGGTTGTACTGAAGAGGAATAATAAAGAATGTAGTTAATAGTTGATGTGGTTCCATTTAGAGAATATCAAAGTATTAAACATCCAGGCTCAATAATACAGACTTAATTTTGTGTAGCATATCCCAGTTTGTAATGAATTTTCCCATCTACTTCCTTAATTCATCCTCATAATATTATAAGGTAGTAGAGAGGAGGGAGAGTTTGCTGTCCTCTAAAAAGTAGTACTGAGACTTGAAAATTAAAAAAAAAAATCAACTAAAGTGACTCAACTATTTAATAAATGGAGACAAGTTGTTAAATTGCTTGTTTTTACTCTTCTCTGCTTTGATGTCCTGTGAAGGTTAACATTTGTCATTACACATGATAATTAAATTAGTCTCCCCCACTTTCCTTATCCTGAATAAAAATGATTTCTAACCTGGACATGATGGTTTGCACTTGTAGTCTCAGCCACAGGACTGGGGACTGCTGAGGCAGGAGGATCACTTGAGCCCAGGAGTCTGGGTCTGTAGTAAGCTGTGATCATTCCTATGAATTCAGTGGTGACTGCACTCTAGTTCAGGAAACATAGCAAGACTTTGTCTTTGAAAATAAAAAAAAATAAAAAATATTTCTGTAGGTGTTTATTTGATATTATAGAATAGTAATATATGCACATTATACAGTGTTTTAAATATATAAAAAACATATACAGTGAAATGTAGGTCTCCTCCCCCTGTCCACATTGCTAGTATCTTGTGTATACTTCAAGAAATATTCCATATCTTTATGGTCATATTTATGTCTTTAAATAAGTTTTCAAACACACACACAAAGCATCTTGCTTTTCTTCACTTAGCAACACCAAGGAGGGTATTCCATAATATTACATTCTTTTAAATGACTGCATTATTTGCCATTATATAAATATCCCATATTTTGTGTGACCAGATTTAGAGTTTTAAAAATATTTCTTACCTACTTTTTAGTTGTTTATTTATATATTTTTAAAATTTTTTATTATACTTTAAGTTCTGGGGTACATGGACAGAACATGCAGGTTTGTTACATAGGTATACATGTGCCATAGTGGTTTGCTGCACCCATCAACCCATATCTACATTACGTACTTCTCCTAATGCTATCCCTCCCATAGCCCCAACCCCACTCCCAAAAGGCCCCAGTGCGTGATGTTCCACTCCCTGTGTCCATGTGTTCTCATTGTTCAACTCCCACTTATCAGTGAGAATATGTGGTGTTTAGTTTTCTGTTCTTGTGTTAGTTTGCTGAGAATGATGGTTTCCAACATCATCCATGTCCCTGCAAAGGACATAAACTCATCCTTTTCTATGGCTGCATAGTATTCTATGGTGTATATGTGTGACAATTTCTTTGTCCAGTCCATCATTGATGGGTATTTGGGTTGGTCCCAAGTCTTTACTATTGTGAATAGTGCCACAATAAACATACATGTGCATGTGTCTTTATAGTAGAATGATTTATAATCCTTTGGGTATATCCCCAGTAATGGGATGGGTGGGTCAAATGGTATTTCTAGTTCTAGATCCTTGAGGAATCGCCACAGTGTCTTCCACAATGGTTGAACTAATTTACACTCCCACCAACAGTGTAAAAGCGTTCCTATTTCTCCATAACCTCTCCAGCACCTGTTATTTCCTGACTTTTTAACGATTGCCATTTTAACTGGCATGAGATGGTATCTCATTGTGGTTTTGATTTGCATTTCTCTAATGACCAGTGATGATGAGCTTTTTTTCATGTGTCTGTTGTCTGCATAAATGTCTTCTTTTGAGAAGTGTCTGTTCATATTCTTTGCCCACTTTTTGATAGGTTTGTTAGTTTTTTTCTTGTAAATTTGTTTAAGTTCTTTGTAGATTCTGGATATTAGCGCTTTGTCACATGGGTAGATTGCAAAAATTTTCTCCCATTCTGTAGGTTGCCTGTTCACTCTGATGATAGTTTCTTTTGCTGTGTAGAAGCTCTTTAGTTTAATTAGATCCCATTTGTCTTTTGTTGCCATTGCTTTTGGTGTTTCAGTCATGAAGTCTTTGCCCATCCCTGTGTCCCTAATGGAACTGCCTAGGTTTTCTGCTAGGGTTTTTATGGCTTTAGGTTTTACATTTAAGTCTTTAATCCCTCTTGAGTTAATTTTTGTAAGGAAGGGATCCGGTTTCAGCTTTCTACATATGGCTAGCCAGTTTTCCCAACACTATTTATTAAATATGAAATCTTTTGCCATTGCTTGTTTTTATCAGGTTTGTCAAAGATCAGATGGTTGTAGATTTGTGACATTATTTCTGAGGTCTCTGTTCTGTTCCATTGGTCTATATATCTGTTTTGGTACCAGTACCATGCTGTTTTTGTTACTGTAGCCTTGTAGTATAGTTTGAAGACAGATAGTGTGATGCCTGCAGCTTTGTTCTTTCTGCTTATGATTGTCTTGGCGATGTGGGCTCTTTTTGGTTCCATATGAACTTTAAAGTAGTTTTTTTCTGATTCTGTGAAGAAAGTCATTGGTAGCTTGATGGGGCTAGCATTGAATCTATAAATTTGGACAGTATAGCCATTTTCACCATATTGATTCTTCCTATCCATGAGCATGGAATGTTTTTCCATTTGTTTGTGTCCTCTCTTATTTCCTTGAGCAGAGATTTGTAGTTCTCCTTGAAGAGTTCTTTCACATTCCTTGTAAGTTGTGTTCCTAGGTATTTTATTATGTTTGTAGCAATTGTGATCGGAAGTTCACTCATGATTTGGCTCTCTGATTGTCTGCTATTGGTGTACAGGAATGCTTGTGATTTTGCACATTGATTTTGTATCGTGAGACTGCTGAAGTTGCTTATCAGTTTAAGGAGATTTTGGGCTGAGACAATGGGGTTTTCTAAATATACAGTCATGTCATCTGCAAACACAGACAAGTTGACTTCCTCTTTTCCTAATTGAGTATCCCTTATTTCTTTCTCTTGCCTGATTGCCCTAGCCAGAACTTTCAGTACTATGTTGAATAGGAGTGGTGAGAGAGGGCATCCCTTTTCAAAGGGAATGCTTCCAGTTTTTGCCCATTCAGTATGATATTGCCTGTGGGTTTGTCATAAACATGTCTTATTATTTATGAGCTCTTATTATTTATATTTGAGGCATTCCATCAATGCCTAGTTTATTGAGAATTTTTAGCATGAGGGGTTGTTGAATTTTGTAGAAGGACTTTTCTGTGTCTATTGAGATAATCAGGTGGTTTTTGTCATTGGTTCTGTTTATGTGATGGATTATGTTCATTGATTTGCATATGTTGAACCAGCCTTGCATCTCAGGGTTGAAGCCAATTCGATCGTGGTGGATAAGCTTTTTGATGTGCTCCTGGATTTGGTTTGCCAGTATTTTATTGAGGATTTTTGCATCGATATTCATCAGGGATATTGGCCTGAAATTTTCTTTCTCTGTTGTGCCTTTGCCAGGTTTTCATATCAGGATGGCGCTGGCCTCATAAAATGTGTTAGAGAGGATTCCCTCTTTTTCTTTATTTGGAATAGTTTCAGAAGAAATGGTACCAGTTCCTCTTTGTACCTCTGGTAGAATTCAGCTGTGAATCTGACTGGTCCTGGACTTTTTTGGTTGGTAGGCTATTAATTATTGCCTCAATTTCAGAACCTGTTATTTGTCTATTCAAGGATTCCACTTCTTCCTGGTTTAGTTTTGGGAGGGTGTATGTGTCCAGGAATTTTTCCATTTCTTCTTGATTTTCTAGTTTATTTGCATAGAGGCGTTTATAGTATTCTCTGATGGTAGTTTGTATTACTGTGGGATTGGTGGTGAAATCCCCTTTATCATTTTTTATTGCCTCTATCTTATTCTTCTCTCTTTTCTTCTTTGTTAGTCTGGCTAGTGGTCTATTTATTTTGTTTATCTCTTCAAAAAACCAGCTCTTGGATTCATTGATTTTTTTGACGGGTTTTTGTGTGTGTATCTCCTTCAGTTCTGCTCTGATCTTAGTTATTTCTTGTCTTCTGCTAGCTTTTGAATTTGTTTGCTCTTGCTTCTCTAGTTCTTTTAATTCTGATGTTAGGGTGTTGATTTTAGATCAATCTTGCTTTCTCTTGTGCGTATTTAGTTCTCTAAATTTCCCTCTGAACATTGGTTTAAATATGTCCCAGAGATTCTGTAACGTTGTGTCTTTGTTCTCATTGGTTTGAAAGAACATCTTTATTTTTGCCTTCATTTTGTTGTTCACCCAGTAGTCATTCAGGAGCAGGTTGTTCAGTATCCATGCAGTTGTGCAGTTGTGAGTGAGTTTGTTCATCCTGACTTCTAATTCGATTGCGCTATGATCTGAGAGACTGTTTGCTATGATTTCCATTCTTTTGTATTTGCTGATGAGTGTTTTACTTTCAATTATGTGGTCAGTTTTACAATAGGTGCGATGTGGTGCTGAGAAGAATGCATATTCTGTTGATTTTGGCTGGAGAGTTCTTTAGATATCAATTAGTTCCACTTGGTCCAGAGTTGAATTCAAGTCCTGGATATCCTTGTCAATTTTCTGTCTCATTGATCTGTCTAATATTGACAGTGGGGTGTTAAAGTCTCCCACTATTATTGTGTGGGAGTCTATTTGTAGGTCTCCAAGAACCTCCTTTATGAATCTGGGTGCTCCTGTATTAGGTGGATATGTATTTACTATAGTTAGCTCTTCTTATTGCATTGATCCCCTTACCATTATGTAATGGCCTTCTTTGTCTCTTTTGCTCTTTGTTGGTTTAAAGTCTGTTTTATCAGGTACTAGAACTGCAACCCCTGCTATTTTTTGCTTTCCATTTGCTTGGTAAATAGTCCTCCATCCTTTTATTTTGAGCCTATGTGTGTCTTTGCATGTGGGATGGGTCTCCAGAATACAGCCCACCAATGTATCTTGACTCTTTATCCAATTTGCCAGTCTGTGTTTTTTAATTGGGGCACTTAGTCCGTTTACATTTAAGATTTATATTGATATGTGTTAGTTTGATCCTGCCATTATGATGCTAGCTGGTAATTTTGCCCTTGGTTTATGCAGTTTCTTCATAGTGGTGACAGTCTTTACAATTTGGTATGTTTTTGCAGTGGCTGGTACAAGTTGTTCCTTTGTTTAGTGCTTCCTTCAGGAGCTCTTGTAAGGCAGGCCTGGTGATGACAAAATCTCTCAGCATTTGCCTGTCTGTAAAGGATTTTATTTCTTCTTCACTTATGAACCTTACTTTGGCTGGATATGAAATTCTGGGTTGAAAATTATTTTCTTTAAGAATGTTTCATATTGGCCCCCACTCTCTTCTGGCTTGCAGGGTTTCTGCAGAGAGATCTGCTATTAGACTTATGGGCTTACCTTTGAGGGTAACTTGACCTTTCTCTCTGGCTGTCCTTAACATTTTTTCCTTCATTTCAAGCTTGGTGAATCTGGTGATTATGTGTATTGGGGTTGTTCTTCTCAAGGAGTAACTTTGTAGTGTTCTCTCTATTTGCTGAATTTGAATGTTAGCCTGCCTTGCTATGTTGGGGAAGTTCTCCTGGATAATATCCTGAAGAGTGTTTTCCAACTTGGATCCATTCTCCCCATCACTTTCAGATACACCAATCAAATGTAGGTTTGGTCTTTTCACCTAGTCCCATATTTCTTGGAGGCTTTGTTCATTTCTTTTCACTCTTTTTTCCTCTGATCTTGTCTTCTCTCTTTATTTCATTGAGTTAATCTTCAATCTCTGATATCTTTTCCTCTGTTTGATCAGTTTGGCTGTTGATACTTGTCTATGCTTCACACAGTTCTTGTGCTGTGTTTTCCGGCTCCATCGGGTCATTTATGTTTTTCTCTAAACTGGTTATTCTAGTTAGCAATTCATCTAACCTTTTTTCAAGGTTCTTAGCTTCCTTGCATTGGGTTAGAACATGCTCCTTTAGCTCGGAGGAGTTTGTTATTAACCACCTTCTGAAGCCTACTTCTGTGAATTCATCAAACTCATTCACCGTCGTTTTGTTCCCTTGCTGGTGAGGAGTTGTGATCCTTTGGAGGAGAAGAGGCCTTCTGGGTTTTGGAATTTTTAGCCTTTTTGTGCTGGTTTCTCCCCATCTTTGTGGATTTATGTACCTTTGGTCTTTGAAGTCGGTGACCGTTGGATGGGGTCTCTGAGTGGATGTCCTTTTTGTTGGTGTTGATACTATTCCTTTCTGTTTGTTAGTTTTCCTTCTAACAGGCAGGCCCCTCTGCTGCAGGTCTGCTGGAGTTTGATGGAGGTCCACTCCAGACCCTGTTTTCCTGGGTATCATCGGCGGAGGCTGCAGAACAGCAACGATTGCTACCTGTTCCTTCCTCTGGAAGCTTTGTCCCAGAGGGTCACCTTCCAGATGCCAGGTAGAGCTCTCCTGTATGAGGTGTCTGTCAGCCCCTGCTCTGAGGTGTCTCCCAGCCAGAATATACAGGGATCAGGAACGCACTTGAGGAGGCAGTGTGTCCTTTATCAGAGCTTGAATGCTGTGCTGGGAGATCCGCTGCTCTCTTCAGAGCTGCCAGGCAGGGATGTTTAAGTCTGCTAAAGCTGCACCCACAGTCACTCCTTCCCCAGGTGCTGTGTCCTGGGAGGTGGGGGTTTTATCTATAAGTCCCTGACTGGGGCTGCTGCCTTTGTTTCAGAGATGCCCTGTCCAGATAGAAGGGAATCTAGAGAGACAATTTGGCCACAGCGGCCTTGCTGAGCTAGGGTGGGCTCCACCCAGTTCAAACTTCCTGGCAGCTTTGTTTACACTGTGAAGGTACAACTGCCTACTCAAGCCTCAGCAATGGTGGATGCCTTTGCCTGCACCAAGCTTGAGTGTCTCAGGTCGAGCTCAGACTGCTGCAATGGCAGCAAGAATTTCAAGCCAGTGGATCTTAGCTTGCCGGACTCCATGGGGGTGGGACCCACCAAGTCAGACCACTTGGCTTCCTGGCTTCAGCCCCCTTTCCAAGGGAGTGAATGGTTCTGTCTCACTGGCATTCCAGGCACCACTGGGGTGTGAAAAGAAACTCCTGTGGCTACCTCAGTGTCTGCCCAAATGGCCACCCAATTTTGTGCTGGAATCCCAGAGCTCTGGTGGCATAGGCTCCAGAGGAAATCTCCTGGTTTGCCGGTTGCAAAGACTGTGGGAAAAGTACAGTATCTGGACTGGAGTGCACGGTACAGTCCCTAATGGCTTCCCTTGGCTGGGAGAGGGAGTTTCCCGACCCCTTGTGCTTCCTGTGTGAGGCGACGCCCCCCCCCCCCTCCCCCGCTTCAGCTTGCCCTTCTTGGGCTGCACCCATTGTCCAGACAGTCCCAATGAGATGAACTGGGTACCTCATTTGGAAATGCAGAATTCACCCAGCTTCTGTGTCGATCTTGCTGGGAGCTGCAGATGGGAGCTGTTCCTATTGGCCATCTTGCCAGCAATCCCACAGTTAGAGTTTTAACAGATTTTTGCTAAAATAATCAATGATGAGATAAATATTTATTCATGAATATCATTTTTGTACATAACCTAGTTATCTGTAGGCAAGAATTATTTTTAAATGCAAGTTATGCAGGTCACTTTAGTTGATGGTTTCCAGCTAAGTGAATAAATGGCTTTAATCTGTACTTTAGTAGACCAAAAAAAATATAGTCAGTAAGACATTTATAGCCCCAAATTACTATTTTTCTTGTCTTCTGTATGAAACTAGTAAGTCCTTATGTTTAGCTTGTAGATGAGATTGGGCATGGTCATCAAGTTAGTTATCCTTTTTATTTCTTTTATGAGATAGGCTCTCACTCCGTTGTCCAGGCTGGAGTAAAGTGGCATTATCACAGCTCACTGCAGCCTCAACCTCCCAGGCTTAAGCTATCCTCCCACCTCAGCCTCTCAAGTAGCTGGGACAACAGGGACTTGCAACCATGCCTGGATAATTTTTTTTTTAATAGAGATGAATTCTGGCTATGTACCCTGGTTCATCTCGAACTTCTCGGCTCAAATGATACTCCTGCCTCAGCCTCCCAAAGTGCTAGGATTATAGAGATGAGCTACTGTTCCCAGTCCACATTAGTTATCTTGATCATGCTAGCCTCTTTCTATAAGAGATTGGAGGTGTGCTTTTCAAGCTTCTCAAACTTTAATGCCTAGAGGAATCATCATTAGTGGATCTGATAGCGGCCTGCAGAGTCCGTATTTCAGGCAAGCTGCAAGACGATGCCAACACTGCTGGTCCATAGTGAGTTGAGTAGAAAGGATGTGATGATGAGGTGAGGAAGGAGATGATGGTGGGACCGGTAAGAAAGTCAGTTGGCCAGAAACAAAAAGAGCTGAGGTTTAGATGCCAGTTTCCCACGTGTTATTTGAGGTACAACTCCTCCAATTAGCTCCTAAAGTATGTTTACCCAACTGTTAAATTGTAATAAAAATTCTAGTTTGCCCTACACACATCAGAGAGTTTAGCTCAGGCTTCCATGAGAAGACATGTACACTCAATGTATGACATGTGCAACAATTAAACAAATATGTGAAGGCAATGCTATTGATTTCGTATAGTACCTTGTTTCTGGAAAGTGAGTGAGCAGTTAGAAACTCCTAAAACTTAACCAAGTTTAATTAATCTGTAAAAGCCTAACAGCATACTGCAGTGTGTACACAGCAAGAGCTCAGTGATATAGATATGATTGCACAGAAAAAAAAAAAAAAACAGAAGAAAAAAATTATTAGCACTTGTGCCTGAAAGAAGAAATGACAATTGCATGATTTTTTCTAATCCTTCATGATAGTTCTTCAGTTTTGTATATTCTATAAATGTGTGTGTCTCTCTTTTATGATATTCTAAAATTTTGGTCACTCTCTATAGATTTGGAATATATTGTGGTCTTGTATCATCATAACAAATAAATAATAATGCACTAATATTAACTGAGTTTCTACCATATACTACACACTGGTCTAATCCTTTACATACGTGAACTCTTCAGTGTAACCCTGTAAGTTAGCCCCATAATTGCATCGCTATACAGCAGGGAAAAGCTTTTTTAACATACAAGTAAGATCTAATTTCTGCCCTATGTGAGATTCTCCAGTAATCTCTCACATCTTCATAGTCTACAAAGCCTGGTGGAAGCCAGTCCTGGCCTATCTCTTACCACTTGTTTTCCTGCTGGATCTTTCTTTTCCAGCCACAATGGTCTTGTTTCTGTTTCTAACTTCCATTAGTTTCGTTCTCACCTTGGAGCTTTTGAAGTAGCCAAGTGCATGTGTTGGAATATCCTACCTCCCCCAACACACACAATTTAGATACATATTCAATTGTGGCTCTCTTAAATACAGACTTCAATGAATTTACTTTTTAATATGGTATCCCAACCTCATTGGTAGTCTTAATATTTTTGATAGAAATTAGTACTGTTTAAAATTAAATCATGTATTTGTTTCCTTGATTTAGTTGTTTAATATATTCTCCACTAGAATTTGAATTTCGTGAGGGCAGAGATTTCATCTTAGTTCTAGCTAAAGACTTGATAAGGAAAAGGTGGTGGATTTGGTGGACTCAGAGCTTATGGTTTTCTTTGCTTATCATAGAATCCAATTAGTTCAGGACTCAGGCTTGCATGTATGTATGTATACGCATTTGGAGCAGTCCTTGGGAAAGCACAAATGTGCCAAGTTTCTACTGTGAGCATATTCCTCAGGATCAAGGGGTTAGATTATAGAGAAGGGAAGTTTATTTTGTTATTCCAAATGTTGTACCCCAGTGTTACTAGGATGTAGTGAACGAAAGATGGTGCCAGAAGAATAGACAGTATAAACACTTTGTACATACCTTGCCATGCTATTGTCAGGAACGAACTGTTCTGCATACTTCTAAGGACACAGACAAATGTTAAAAATTGTTTATTATTGATAATTGAATAGCTTTGGGTTGAATTAGTCAAAAAATCTATTTTTACATTATGCTTTTACATTTTGGAACATTATCTTTTCACCCTCTATATCTTCTGAATGCCATATGACTTAAAAGTGTATAGCTGAATATAAAAATTCTACTTCGGAAGGCAGGGCACAGTGGCTTACACCTGTAATTCCAGCCCTTTGGAAGGCCAAGGTGGGTGGACCACAAGGTCAAAAGATTGACACCATCCTGGCCAACCTGGTGAAACCCCATTTCTACTAAAAATACAAACATTAACTGGGCATGGCGGTGTGCACCTGTAGTCCCAGTTACTTGGGAGGCTGAGGCAGAAGAATTGTTGAATCTGGGAGGCAGAGGTTGCAGTGAGCCAAGATCGCAGCACTGCACTCCAGCCTGGCAACAGAGCAAGATTCCATCTAAAAAAAAAAAAAAAAATTCTACTTCGGTTGTTTGTGGAAAGAATTGACAGAACACTTTGTGAAAAAGCTATCATAATTGAGAATTTTGTGTTCAACCTACTTATTGGCTTTCTAGGGCTTCTGAGATGCCTTAGCATGAAAATAATTTTTCCTAAACCTTACTGTGTACAGACTTAGGACACTGCTGAAATTTTAATATCAAAAGAGCTTTGCAAATGTTTTTTAGATGGTGATTCTATTATTTATCGGTCTTGAAAGTGAGTTGACCAGGGGAAGGATTTCTGTGACTATATTTAAGTGTGTGGTTTGGAGTAGGATATTGAGGAAAGAAACTTTAAGGAAAACAAGCAGAGAAAAATTTATAGGTTGGGAGGGTGAAGAAAAAGCTAAAAGCAAATACTCTTGAAACTCAGCAAACTGCAACAAAAGGCTTCAAGCTTTAGAAATTGCCTTTACATTCCTTTTGGCATCTTCTGCAGTGGGAGTAACTTTGAATTTTACTCAAAACTGAGTTTCAACTGGCATTTTTATTATGTTTACTTAACAGCATAAAAAGATGAGAAATGCTAGCATATTTATTTAGCATAAGATAGAGTCAGCTATCCAAAACATACCCAAGAGTGGACTCCATATTCCAGGACTGAATGATAAATATATTTTAGTATCTATCACACTGTCAACATTTTCTCTGGCTTATTAAATTGCCTGAACAATTATGAATTGCTTTTGTCATGATGGGATGAATCTTCTAGACAGTTCTTAAAGTCTTCACAATTCATAAGCCACAGTAAACTCTTATTTATGTTTCTGCAAATCCTCCCATTAATTCAGCAGACCTTTCTCATAGTCTTTTGAACATCTAATAAGTAATTGGTGGCTGTAATGGCTTTGAAGGTAAGTCATTTGTATTAACACACCTCAATTTGCTGCTGGTATAGTTTCTGTTGAAGTGTATACAAATTGGAATGCAAGATAATTATCTTTGAACCTATACAGCAAAATAAAGTTTTAAATCTTAATGAAATGTGTAGATAGGCTCAATCTTTACAGTTCATTTCAAAACAAGGCTTTTAGAGAATGTATTTACTACAAGTGTCAGACAGCAGTAATAATCTTGCCTCCCTCTTAGTGTTTTTATGACATTAAATGAAATAGAATAAGTATATCATTTGGGATTGCTTCAATTGCAAACAATGTAGAACCAAATTAATCGTGATTTAAACACTTTAGGACTTGTATTTTCATATAATGAGAAATCAGGCATATAGTATGACTACTCTAGGTGTTCAATGGGCCTATTAGTGACCCAGCTCTTCCATCTCCTCTCCCATTCAAAAGACCTTGGCTTTTGACTTCACATTTGCAAGATGGCTGCTGTACTTCCTGGCACTGTGTTTGTGTTCTGGACAGAAAACATGGTAAAGGGTAAAGGATGAAAGCAGTGATGTCCAAGTCTGTCCTGTTGAAAGCTTTGCTAGATGCTCCAGCAATTGATTTCTACTATAGGAAGTATATCACTGAAGCTCGGCAAGGTGGCACATGCCTGGAATCCCAGCACTTTGGGATGCCAAGGAAGGCAGATTGCTTGAGTCCAGGAGTTTGAGACTAGTTTGGGGAACATTACAGACCCCATCTCTACAGTAAAAAGAAAAAGGAAAAATTAACTATTCAGGAAACAGAGTTGGGAATGCTTCCTATGCAGTAGTTGTTTTTCTAAGCATTTTATATGCATTATCTGAATCAAGTTTTGCAATAACACTATGAAGCAGGTAAAGTGATTGTGATACCTCTATTTTATGGGTTAATGGCCTGAGATGTAGAGAAGTATGGCAGTGGCTAAGCATGGGTGTTGCATTCAGAGTCTCAGCTCTTAACCACTACATTAAACTGTGTATTCAAGACTATTTCCTGAGATATAAGTCTATAGAACTTTAATGCATGAGGTAAGAGAAACGTTACTCAGAATTTCTTTTGCAAGCGGAGAAATGGCAGCCCTGAGAAAGAACGGTGGTGCTGAAGGTCACCAGGATTTTTTAGTTAAAAATGGCTTGAACATGGAAATGAGACTCCTTACATATAGTTCACTGTTCTTTTCTCTAGACTATGGGACATTCTTAGTTAATTTCCAGGTCAGTTGTGAAAAGAATAGTCACACTCAGTATCAGAATGATTAATCATCATT
The DNA here is from genome assembly GCF_009764315.1 of Trachypithecus francoisi. Lineage (NCBI taxonomy): Eukaryota > Metazoa > Chordata > Mammalia > Primates > Cercopithecidae > Trachypithecus > Trachypithecus francoisi. The sequence continues at coordinate 50,416,511 of NW_022681453.1, forward strand.
TCAAGTGTATATAAAACTTACAAAACTATTTTCATTCGGTTGTTTTCATGAGCTTCTTTTGAATAGCCAGATACAAAAATGTTTGCCAAAAATTTTCCATAGGTGATTCTGTGTATTTTACACTGCACGATATCAGGAGGCCATAAAATCAGTCAGAGATGCTAATTTTCATAAATTAAAGTGGTGCCAACAGATTTTTTTCTAGTCTAAGGCTGTATTTTTCCCCTTGCAATGAATAAATACTCTGGAAGGGGATGGGGGTATTTCTTTGGTCCTGGCCTAGGAACTGGCTCTGCAACAACCTTATGATACGGACAAGAGGCAGGGCAATACTGGGTAGAAAAGGGCGGGTTCTGTGGACTGGATCGACAGCCCCAAATGAGAACTTCATATCCCTGTTTTCTCACCTGAATGTTGCCTTTTGGCCTACCACATGCCCTATCCTGTGCCCATAAAAACCCCAGGTTCCACTGGCAGAAGAGGAGAGTGGTGTGGCCAGAGAAGGACAAAGAGAGAAGTGTCTGAACGTCAAGAAGAGAAGCATGGAGAGGAGTTTGGTCAAACTCCAGGGAAATACCACCTTCCCACTCCATCCCACTGAGTGCCACTTCCACCTCTTAATAAAATCTCCACATTCACCATCCTTCAAATCCATGTGACCTCATTCCTCTTGGGCATTAGACAAGAATTTGGGATCCCCTGGGTGTGAGAACCCAAAAAGGCTATCACGCTGACCTTTTGCCCTCACTGACAGAGGGCAGCCACCCCATGCAATAAGGCAAAAGGACCACTGAACTGGTAACATGCACTCTGGGGGTCACAGGTACCACCTTCCAGAAGGCGGAGCTAAAAGATCATTGTAACACACTTGGACACTGCCACCAGAGAGAAGTGGCTGGCAGTTACAGTGTTCTTTTGCTCCAGTTCCCGCACCCATCTGCTTGCATGTTCCCTCTCATAAGGGGTTGAGAGCAGCAGCTGAGTAAACAAGCCACCTCTCTCACAAGTCTCATGAAAATGTCAAGTGAACTCTCTTGTTTCACTGACATCTAATAGTTTTAGAATCTTTTGGTTGTCCTTTGCTCAATCAATCATTTCTTGGGTATTGTAAAATGGTGACTTTTAATACTATCTGTTCTACATTCTTGACTGAATTTCCTATAAAGAAGCACTTCACTTCATTAACTAAGGGTAAAATATAGCTTCTTCTAAAAAAGCAGACTGAATACTTATTTCCATTTGATTAAAAATATTCAAGGTAAAAATTAATATAACATTGCCTCCAAGGAGATTTAAGTTTCTGTCTTTTGGTTTTTCTTTTTCTTTTCTTGTCTCTCTCCCGTTTTTCTTTTTTTTTCCAAAAAGTATCACTTTAGACACATGTGCTAGTGTTTATTCAATGTGTTACAATCAAACTTCCAGGAAATGCAAGAAAGAATGAAAACACTAAAAGACAGACACAATGAGACAATTCTGGATGTAAGATGTTCTATAAAATAACTGTTTTGATCTGTACTGAAAGTCAATATAATGAGAAAACAAATGAATACCTGTAACAGGATGATAAAGACCAAAGGGAAATAATTTAATTCAATGAATGATTTTTATAGTTGTCCAAAGACAAATGGGTTAAAATTGAATGTTGGCTGTGTATTAACTATTTAAAAAATTACTGTTTTATTTGTGATATGATAGTGACGTTGTGATTATGTAGGAGAATACCTTTGTAAGGGAGGCATCCTAAAGAAATTATGGATGAAGTATTATAATATGTGCAGCTTGCATAAATTCTATAAAACAAAAGTTTGCTAACACACAGTCACAATATGTAATGTGACATATCAAAATATGGCAAAATGTTAAGTGTTGAATTTATTTGTAGAGTATATATGTGATCATTATTTTATTAATTCATTTTTTTTCTTCATGAGAGAATTTATTTTAAACATTTTAGAGAAAAGCAGATGAGTATGGTTGCTTTGAAAACGTAGGATACTTTCTTAATTTTATAGTCTCCAGCAGTGTTTTCTGAAATATGTGTTTTGCCTTGTAGGGTTGGTTCAATATTCAGGTAGAGAGGGCTGGAACCCCTGTCTTTACTTGAGGTGGGATAGATTTTAATATAATTTATATTTTGGGAAACTGCTTATGATTTTATTTCTAAACATGATAATACTTTTGGAATGAAGTTATACATTTAGTCACAAGAACCTTGATGAAATTTTCCCCCGATTGGCCAAAGTTTTGCATACCTGATTAAGAGTCTTAAAATAGAGATTGGCAATGGACCAGATGGCAAATATTTTAGTCTTTGTGGGCTACACAGTCTCTCTTACAATTACCCAACGTGACCTCATTAGTGGGTGAAGCAGCCATGGAAAACATGAAAATGAAAGGGTGTGGCTGTGTTTCAATAAAACTTTATTTACATAAATATTTGGGTGACCTGATTTAGTCTGAAGAAAGTGTGCAGATGCTTGTCGATCACATCCAAACATAGGGACAGTTTTGTGATGTGATACCATGACTCCTTTCTCAGGAACTATGCACGTGTTGCTATCTTTCTCTGAAAATTTCTCACCTCTCCTCGCACCTAGTTAATTGTTTCTTATTTTTAACTTCTCCTCATAAGCATCTCATTCCCCTAAAAAAAGGTTCCTTGATTAGGTCAATTCCTGAACTGCATGATTTGATCTCTTTCTCACAGCGTTCATAACAATTATGCATTTATATCACCAGTTGATTAACTCTTAAGATTATTGATTAATGATCATCTTCTAGGATGGAAATCCTTGAGGACAGAACAGTTTCTGTTTTGCTGTATTGTTGTTGTTACTGTTGTTGTTTGTTTATTTATTTTTCTTTGGCCTTTTTTCACTGTTTTATCACCAGACTAGGAGAATACCTGGCACTCAAGTATTGGTTGAATGGATTAAGTGATTGCCTTCTAGGCCTAGCTGCTATTACACTGTGGATATAAAGAATAAGACAGAAGTTTAAAAGAGATTAATGGACATATTAATTTGTAAGCTCAGATAAGTTATTTTTCTTTTTGAATTCATTGTCTTTAAATGCCAGTAAAACAAAAACACAAGAAATGTGGTATAAAACCTGTTAGCATACTAAGGATTTAGCTGAATCCTGGGAATGTTCTAAATTTCTCACCATATTTAAAAATAGTTCTGGGCTGCATGTGGTGGCTCACGACTGTAATTCCAGCACTTTGGGAGGCCAAGGCAGGTGGATCATTTGAGGTCTGGAGTTTAAGACCAGCATAGCCAACATGGTGAAATCCCATCTCTACTGAAAATACAAAAATTAGCTGGGCATGGTGGCATGCGTCTGTAATCTCAGTTACTCAGTAGGCTGAGGCAGGAGAACTGCTTGAGCCTGGGAGGTGGAGGTTGCGGTGAGTCAAGATCATGCCACTGCACTCCAATCTGGGTGACAGACTGAGACCCTGTCTCAAAAAAAATAAATAAATAAATAAAAAGAAAATAGTTTTAAGCTTGAGTAATGAAGTCTTAATGAATTATATGTGACTTAAATTATTTGAGTTTTCTTCACAGAGGACATTGGCTTGTTTCTTGTGTTATATAGGACAAAGTTCAAATTCTATGCAATGATTCCTCAAACCCCTTAATATCTGGTAGCAATAATTAACCATTTATTTTGTTCTAATACATCTTCCGCTTTTGTCAAACTAGTTTATTTGTTTCTTGAATCTTATCCTTGGGTTTTCCCAGCTTTGTCAAACTGGCTTATTTGTTTCTGGAATCTTATCTTTGGGTTTGTCCAACTCTGTGACTTTCTATATTCTGAACCTTTCAGTGAATTTATTGCCTCCATTATCTTGTACTTTCTAATTTAATTAAACTGCTTGTTTTTCATGTGACTATTTTCCAACCAAAAGATAGATTAATTTTACAAAATTATTTTATTGTTTAGTTTTGTCACAATCAGTTATGCAGTAAATGCTGTATAGTGGACACTTCATGAAAATATTTTGAATATTGGTTGCTTCGTGAGGGCTATCCAGATGATAAAGCTTGTAATAGCTCTCATCTATGATATGTATGGTAAACATGTTTTTACGAACCTGTGTAGTAGGAGTTACTAAGAAATTATTTTAGGCAACTAGAGAGGAAAGTGATCCTTGGGAAGCTTTTGTTTTTTAAAGCATCTCCAGAAATGTTTCTTGTAAAGCCCAGGCTCTTAGAGCCAGGCAGGCAACCTGTGAAATGCAAATACTGGCCATTAGAAACAGGGTCCACCCAACATGGCAATTAGGAGGCCTTTTTGCCCTTGCTCCGCATGTTCCTGGCAACATGGCCACCCCCACATATACCCACGTGTGTAGAACATCATGGCCCCCACATGTGCATATTAAAGGAGTAGGGTAGGAGGGCCAGCTCTTTCACGGGCTACATGAATGACATGCCTAGTCAAACCAATCCCCTGAGCCCTATGCAAATCAAACACTGCTTCCTCCAGCCTCTGCCTATATACCTGGCTGATGTCCGTGGCAGGTGGGGACCTCATCTTTCAGATTCGGAGCCCCCTTCCCTCTGTGTCTGTACAGGGGAGCTTCTTCTTTCTTCCTTCTCCCTTCCTTCTTGTCCCTTCTTGTCCCTTCTTGCCCCTTCTTGCCTATTAAGCTCTCCACTCCTTAAAACCACTCCATGTGTGTCCATGTCATTTTACCTAAACTGGCATAAGGACCAAGAACCCTGGTGTTCCTCCACTCATGGGAGCCATATTACCTGGACCTTCCTGCAATTAAAGCATAATTAAGCTAGAATCAGTCTTTGCCATTAAGCTTAACTTATATAAATATCTGTGCTGATTTTTATATTTTTAATTAAAATTAAGATTTAATATTGGTAACTTTGAGGTGATAAGACATCTGTGAAGGTGGCAGTTCTGCAGTTCATCTGCGTAAGATTTACTGTTTATGAGATGAGAAACAATTACAATACTTCCTGAAAATAAGTCTGTCTATTTAAAACCAAAAACCATATCAAAATGAATGGAAAAGGTCAATCTCGTTAAAGTGAGCACAGTCCAAATAAGCTAAATTTCATTTTCTACCACACTCATTCTTCTTTAATGAACAGAAAAATGAAAATGTATTTTTTGTTGATTCTTAATGGAGCATGAAGAAAGAAAGAGAGACAAAACTCAGAGCCATTTGTTTGCCTATGAATCCATTGAGATAAAATGATCCATCTCTGACCTAAGCTACTCTACTAACTGGGGGTGGGGAGTTGGGGAAAAGATCGGTGCCTTTTTTGAGTTATTTTTAAATGATTTACATTTTACTGAATTCTGATTTCAGAAGGTCAGTTTATTTTTGTTGACTGTATCTCTAAGGAGAATTTAAAGTATTATAGTATTTTGAGATGATTTCCTAAATAATTTAAGTTAAAGCACTACCTATTGAAAACAATATCAAGTTAAGGTAACTGATAACTGTCTGATCCTTGCATTTGAAGATAAACTTTAATAGAGTGAGTGTGTGTGGGAGTGGAAGTGTGTGTCGTGTGTGTATGTAGTCATTATCAGAAATCTGTGTGATACTCTGTAGCTTTTATTCTTGAAAATCTCTTAAAATGGATGCCATTGTAAATTGTTTTAAGAAATGGTAAACACAAACTTGAAGTTAGGATTTAAAATGTATCATATCAGGGCACAGTGATAAAAATGTCCTAGTAAAGTTCAGTGTATGAGGTGGGCAATAGAGGAAGCTAATCCTAGATCGCAAGTTGGACTGCATCATAAAAAGTACAGATGCAAGAAGGACAAATTTTAGGTTGTAGAGTGTTGTGAATTATTAGAGTTGGTTGGGAAGGACAGTGATGTTATTGAATACTTACTTTAGCACAATTAATCTGAGGATGACCTAGAGAATAACGTGGTGTGAAAGCTCTGGGGAAGTACGTAACAAGCAGATAAGCTCTCAGCATGATCTAGCAAAGATGAGCTCTCAGCAAGATCTAACAATGGTAGGAAGAGGAATGACTGAACTAAGCAACATTTAGAAGAAAGACATGAAGTCTTGGCTATTACTTCATGTTGAAAATAAGGAAGCCCGCAAACAATTTGGGCATGACTGATTTTTCTGTTAGCTGCAGTGACAAGCAAACTGCCAAGCAAACAAGTGAAACTTGTTCAGTCGATCATGCCCATCAGGCAACAGCAGAAAACACACTACTAAAGTCAACATGCATTTTCCTCCACACCTTCACATCTGTGAGCAACCCAACTGCAAACAAATTCTTCTACCAAATTCCGTAGTAGATCATCAGTGTGCTCTACCAAATGAAACTGTTCCTGGTCACCATAGTTCACCTTTGTTTCAGCAATAAGCCTTTTTGGTTTCAAATTCTGAGTGACAAACTCTTTCTTTGGTAATGGTTTCTACATTTTGTCAACGCCTTGACATTCTGTCATGTTTCGTTGCATTTAATTATTAAACTTCTCAAAACAATGTTTTGTAGTCGATGCCTTTTTTTTCTTAGTGTCTGTTTCCTCCTCATTTGTATACAGTGGAGCTGCCTAACACAAGCTAAACATTTAATTCTTGATGCATGACATTCAAAATTTTTTGAATTAACTTGAACCTACTTTTCACCAACTTGAACTCTCATTACAAAGTTTACTCAAGTTAAACTATTCTTCCCTATTTTAAGATGCTACATGGACTAGCTCTTGCATGTTTTTTACCAGCAGTCTTCTCTCCTAGAATGCCCTCCTCCTAGTTTCCAAATGAATCCGGTCTATCTTACCTCCTACCTGTTCCTTGAGGCAGCCTCTGACCCCAGATTTAAACAACTGCTTCCTCCTAGTAAGTATAACACTTGTGTTGGTTTTCATGGGTTGCCGTAACAAAATACCATGGACTGGCGGCTTCAACATCATAAATTTATATTCTCACAGTCCTGGAAGTGAGACATCCAAGATCAAAGAGCTGGCAGTGCTGGTTTCCTTCTAGGTTTCTCTCTTTGGCTTGCAGATGGCATCCCTCTTGCTGCTTCTTCACAAGGTAGTCCCTGTGTGCATATGTACCCCAGGTGTCTCTCTCTGTGTCCTAATGTCTTCTTATAAGGACCCAGTGACGTTGGATTAGGGCCCACACTAATGGCCTCATTTTAACCTCATTACCTCTTTAAAGGAGCTACCTCCAAATACAGCTACATGCTAAGACAGTGGGTATTAGAGCTTCCAACATATACGTTTTAGGGTGGTGGAGAGAATGTTATTCAACCCAGAGCAACAGTTCTGTAAAATCACTGGTTCCCTGAGCTTGTGATTTAACAGACAAACACAGTTTGCCAAAAGCAGACCCCTCTCACACATACATAAAAATATGAAGGTTACTTCATGTTGCTAACATTCTTTTAAATATAATTTCTGATGGGAACCAATCATCTAATAATGCTGTCATTTTATAACCTGCATTTACAGCCTCATAATTATCATGGAAAGCATGAAATAAATTTAACTTTATGAAAACCTAACTACATTGTTCTTATTTTTGTCATTCTGCTATAGACCAGTGAGAACTTTATCATAAACCAGCTCTAGTCACTGGTTATCATCTGAAAAGCACCAATGTATAATAGTCATTTTAAATAATCACCTATGATACACGTATTTGTAATACTCGTGTATTTTTATGTATGTATATACAGCTGACCCTTGAACAACACAGGTTTGAACCATGTAAGAACACTTACATGTGGATTTTTTTCAATACCAGTTACACTAAGTGTGCCTGGCTCTCCTGCCTCCCTTTCTATCTCCTCCACCTCTTCCACTTTTGCCACCCTGAGACAGCAAGAACAGCTCTTCCTCTTCCCTCCCCCGCTCACCTCCTCAATGTGAGGATGATGAGGATGAAGATCTTTATGATGATACACCTCCACTCAATGCGTAGTAAATAATTTTCTCTTCTTCATGATTTTTAAAATAATATTTCCTTTTCTATAGCTAACAATATTGTAAGAATACAATATATAATACATACAACATACAAAATGTGTATTAATCAATGGTTTATGTTATCAGTAAGGCTTCTGGTCGAAAGGAAGCTATTAGTAGTTAAGTTTGTGGGTAGTCAAAATTTTAGACACAAATTTTCTACTGCACATGGATTCAGAGTCCCTAGCCCCTGCATTGTTCAGGGGTCAACTGTAGATATGTGTATTTCTGTCTATATATTTGTGTCTCTGGGGTCATTGGGTTGTCACTTGCTTCCAAAATTCATAATCAGTCCTAATAACTACAGATCTAAAGCAAAATTTGGGGGTACTTCCTGGGGATCTCCTTTTCTGTCATCTTTGACACCCTATCTGAAGTTTTTAATATCCTCCATTTCTAATGTTTGAAACTGAGAGACAAAGCTGGAATGCTCGTTTTTGAACACTCCCCACCTCTGTCTTCTGTCAGTCTCTCTCATCATTCCCTCTGAGGCTCTACCCAACATCTTCCTAGGTGATATTTTCCTTCCTATTCATGGGATAAATGTGATATCAGAACTTTAAGGAAGAAAATCACATCACTGATGAAGGAAGGTGTTGAAAGATGTTATTAAAACATTGTGTTTTTCATTTTTTAAATTGTTAATTATTTTATCTTCACAGAGGGATTACTTTCCTCACTTTGTTATATATCCTGCAAGCTATGAACAATGATGCTACTTCGTACTCTTAAACCTCATTGTGATACCTCGCATGAAGCAAGAGCTCAGCTAATTTGGGTTGAGGCCAGAATGCCAATAGTGACAAAAAAAGGATGATATTTGACATTTGGCATTGAATATCTGAATCATGATGTCCACATAACTACAGCTATGCACCACATAACGATGTTTCACTCAATGACAGACCACATATACAATGGTGGTTTCATGATACTATAAGGGAGCTAAGAATTTCTTACCACCTCATGCCCTCGTATCATAGTGCAACATATTGCTCTTGTGTTTGCAGTGATGCTGGCATAAACAAACCCACTGTGCTTTCAGTTGTATAAAACTGTAGCCCATACAATCATGTATAGTACATAATATTCAATGATAATAAACTAAATGACTATGTTACTGGTTTATGTATTTACTATACCATACTTTCTATCATTATTTTAGAGTGTTCTTCCACTTGTTTAAAAAAAAAAAAAAAAGTGTACTATAAGACAGTTTCAGGCAGGTCTCTCAGGTGGTATTCCAGAAGATATTATTATTATAGGAGATGATAGCTCCATGCATGCTAGTGCCTCTGAAGAATTTTCAGTGGGACAAGATGTGGAGGTGGAAGACGGTGATATTGATGATCCTGACCCTGTGTAGGCCTAGGGTAATGCATCTGTTTGTGTCTCCATTTTTAACAAAGTTTAAAAAGTAAAAAATAATTAACAGAGAAAAGCTTGTAGAATAAGAATACAGGCTGGGTGCAGTTGTTCATGCCTGTAATCCCAGCACTTTGGGAGGCTGAGGCGGGTGGATAACAAGGTCAAGTGATAGAGACCATCCTGGCCAACATGGTGAAACCCACCTCTACTAAAAATACAGAAATTAGCTGGGCGTGGTGGCACATGCCTGTAATCCCAGCTACTCGAGAGGCTGAGGTAGGAGAATCACTTGAACCTGGGAGGCGGAGGTTGCACTGAGCCAAGATTGCACCATTGCACTTCAGCCTGGGCAACGAGAGTGAAACTCTGCCTCAAAAAAAAAAAAGAATATAAAGAGAGAAAAAATATTTGTGTACAGCTGTGTTTATGTTTTAAACAAAAGTATCAAAAACTTTAAAAAAGTGTATAAAGAAAAATTACAGTGAGCTAAAAATTATTAAGGAAAGAAAAATATATTTTTAATAAACTTAGTGTAGACTAAGTGTACAGTATTTATAAAGTCTACAGTGGTATACAGTAATGTCCCAGTCCTTCATATTCACTCACCACTCACTGACTCACCCAGAGCAAATTCAGGTCCTGCAAGTTTCATTCATGATAAGTGCCCTATACATGCACACCATTTTTCAATCTTTCGTGTCATACCTTTACAGTACCTTTTCTGTGTGTAGGTATATTTACATAAACAAATACCACCATGATCCAGTTTTCTAACATACTCAGTGCAGTCACATGCCATACCAGTTTGTAGCCTAGGAATAACAGGCTGTACCGTACAGCAGAGATGGATTAGGCTATGCACTTTAGGTTTGTATGAGCACCTTCTATGATGTTCACACAATGATAAAACTGCCTAAAAATGCATTTCCCAGAACATATCCCCATCGTTAAGCAAGGCATGACTGTGTGTGGTGACTGGGAAAATAAATTCCTATTTGGAATTTATGCCAAAGAAATGAAATAAATATATGAAAATTCTTCTAAGCTGTAACTTGCCATTCATAGTTTTATACCTATGAAAAAGAAAGTGAAATAAAGCAAATATTAAAGAATCACATTAATGAATCATACTAATGATCTGTTTGAACAATGACTTAGTGCTTTATGGTGTATACAACAATTATTTCAAATAAAATTATTTTTTTTAATTTTGCATCCATTTATATTTGGCATATTTTTTGGCATTTTTCAAGAAGCAAAAATGGTACATTTTCTGTTGACGTAGCCTGGGAAGAAAACTTAAGTCCAGTGGCCAAAAAGGAGATAGGCGTTGAGACAAGAATAAAATACCAATGATTCCTTTTTATATTTGTGCGTTGTACCTATTTTTTTTTAATTCTATAAGCCATTTTTCAGATGTCACTAAAATTTAAACTGCTACTGGGTATAAAACTTAAAATAAATTGCCTTTGGAAAACTCTAAAAACTAAAAAAAAAAACAGATTTGGCTTAGTTGGACTGAAAATGGATTTTTAAAACATTGGTTGAAAAATAGACTTCTCATCATAGTGCTGTTATTGTATGTGTTTTAATAGCTTTTTAAAAAAAATTTGCTCTGAAATAATATTCATTAACTTTTCACACTAAATTTTTAAAAATTATTGTTTTTATTACTTTGGCAAGTGTCTACACTTCAGATTTGTTAGGATGAGTTGCTATCATCGGTCAGGGTTCTTTAAAGAAATAGAATCAATATGATAAGTGTGTGTGTTCATGTGTGTGTGTGTATACATACATATGCATATATAAAGATATTACAAGGAGTTGGTTTAGGCAGATTCTGAAAGCTAGCAAGTTAAAAATCTGCAGAGTAGACTGGAAGGCTAGAGACCCAGGAGAGGCAGTACTGCAGCTCTAATGTGAAGGCTGTCAGGCTCAAGGCCTAGGATGGCCAGTGCTACAGCTTGAATCTGGAGGCTATCTGCTGGAGAATTCTCTTTTGCACAGGGGAGGCTGGTCATTTGTTCTATTTAGGCCTTCAACTGATTGGATGAGGCCCACCCACTTTATGGAAGGCAACCTGATTTATTCGGTGACCAATTTAAATGTTACCCTCATCTACAACTGCCCTCACAGAAACACCCAGAATGATGTTTGCCCAAATATTTGTGCACATCATGGCCCTGAGAAGTTGACACATAAAATTAAACACAGTAGGTAATGTATGGTTTTACAGGTTCGTGTTACATGCCCACCAAGAAAGCTATGAAAAACTTTTTTTTATAGCGGCATGATTCGTGAAGCTAAATGAGATAAAATTATGTTTTTAGTGGTAGTCTTGTTTGGTTGAATAAATTATTTTCTAAGACAAAGATAGCAATTCTGTTTATATAGTATGTTACAGTTTACAAGGCACTTTCACATATGTTAGCACTTTTTATCACAGCACCATTCTCTTCAAAGCTTTGGCTACAGGCCCTGCTACCAAGTTATTGACTGTGTCTATCACAAGCAAAGTAAAGTTGAGTGTTGTATTTGTTCTCATGCTACTAATAAAGACATAACTGAGACTGGGTAATTTGTAAAAGAAAAGGTTTAATTGACTCACAGTTTCACATGGTTGGGAAGGCCTCAAAATCATGGCAGAAGGCAAGGAGGAGGAAAGTCATGTCTTACATGGTGGCAGGCAAGAGAGAGCATGAGTGCAGGGGAACTCCCCTTTATAAAACCATTGGATTTTATAAGACTTATTCACTACCACAAGAACAGCACACGACAGACGTGCACCCATGATTCAATTGCCTCCTACCAGGTCCCTTCCACAGCATGTGGGAATTATGGGAGCTACAATTCAAGATGAGATTTGGGTGGTGACATTGCCAAACCATATCAAAGGTAAAATAATTATGTGAAGAACTTGATAAATACAGGAACCAATGTGAGCAATTTAGCCAAACAAAATCCCATCTTTAATTGATACTTATTCTCTCTCAATTATGTAGGAAAATATCTTAGCTTGACTGCCATTTTGCAGAAGATGGTAATATCCATATTGGAACATATTCCTATTCAACTTTGAATCTACAACATCTAGAATCATGACTGAAGTATCGTAAAGTGTTGTGGATGATAGTGAATCAATTCATGATCATAATAACTCAAGAAATTTATTCTTTGTTCCCTTTAAATAGAACCTAAAATAATACTAGTTCTAGGTGTGTGTGAATACTTATTCATTTGTTGCTAAATTGTCAAAGGACTGACTTCTTCTCCTGTCTTATATTTCATTTCTTTCTTAACCTTTTCCAATTTGGGTTTGACCCAACTACTCTTTTAGAATGACCGTTGTTTCCTAATGTCCAATTAAGTGACTTCCTTTCATTCACCTTTATTGATTTGCATCTCCAAATGTAGACCCTCATATTTACTTCCTTGAGAAATTATTCTAGATGCATTTAAACCCCTGAAGTTTAAGATGACTGAATCAGAAATATTAACCTTGGCATAAAAGTATGTTTTATCTTGTATTCCCCTTTTCTAGCAAAGGTGTTGCCATGCCTTTATTATTAGCAAGTTAGAAATATCTCTCTTATTCCCTTCTGAACAATAGCTTAATTTATATCCATCATCTTTCAAACCCAGCATCTCTCTGACCTACCTCCCCAATCTCTACCTTGCAACATTGATCCTGATTTATACCCTACATTTTTGTATAAGTCCTTTCCAATGGTCTCTCTGCCTCTGTTTTCTCACTATCAATTCATTTTACATATTCCTTTATCGACATCTTTCTAAAGCATTAAAAGAGTATTATACTCCTACTCAAAATATTTCACAGCTTAAAAAAAATAAAACTGCAGTGTGAGGTGGGGACAAGTTCATAGAAATAGAACATACAAGTTGTTTTCAATATTGGATATAAAGTTGGAACAAATTTAACTTGAGGATGAGTCCCTAAAGTGTTGTCCTGAGAATCCTCAAGTTATATATGGCTAAGGACACCATGCATTCCAGAGCCTAAGTTAAAACTGATTTACAATTAAGGGATCAACTTACCTCCGCAATGAGGGGCATGAGAATTATGGAACAGGAATAAAGAATGGCATTATATGTACATTGAGCAGATATACTAGTGATGTGTGCTAATGCTGATTTATCATATTGTAGTATATTGTGGACTCATGTTTAAATATGGTAACGTTTAAGCAACATGATCACCCACTTTGCCATATTCCTTTATTGTTCTTGAGTTAACATGACTCTTAAATACTTTTATTGACTTTTGGATTATAGTGCACATATTATAACCAGATACTGCTAAAAGTAATTGGCAATTTGTTTTGGCCAAAACTAATTCAATGCAGAATTTATAATCATGAAAATCATTGTCACTTTTCAATGCTATTCTAAATTTTGATCCACTCCCCACCTATCAATGGAAATATAGAATATTAACTACATTTGTTATGTCAGCTGTACTTTGTCCAAGAACATGTATTTTTGTTTTGTAAACTCCTGCTTTTTACAATCTTTAGGATCTATTTGACTTACTAAGGAATTGTCATTTTAGCATACAAAACTTTCTTTCTCTCTATCCCACCCATGTCTACCCTCAGTAAAGATTCTTTATGTCAACTGGGTGAAATTCTCCCGTGATGATTCTCCAGTACTTTTGCTGCTAGTGGAAGAAATGCAAATTAAAGAGCAGCAATATTGCCTGACCCTGAACCTTCAGGGCTTAAATAAAGAGCCTAGAATATCTTCTCAGCTACAGTAAGCAATTCTTACATTAAAACCAGCTCTTTAGATTTTAAGCAATCCAATGTAGCCTCATTTTCTAACATTTAGAAGCTTAAGTATCTTATTTGTTACCAAATACAGCATAGAATGTCAACAAGCTAAACACCAGATCAACGCAGAAATAAGAATATGGAATGGCAATCAAGAAAAAGAAAAAAGAAAGTTTGTCAGGAGGCACTACAGTTGTCCCCCAAGTTTATTATTGCAATTGATCACATTTATGAAAATAACAGTTATAATGCAAGGAAGATGGTTACAGTATAATGTAAAGAATTCGCTCCATATACCACTTGACAACTTTATTTCCCCTACAAACTGGTGTTATGGTACATATAAGTTATTCTGTGGCAGGATACCACTGGTGGATTATGTTACCATATGTTATTTGTTATAAAAATCACAATGATGTTACAGGCCATTTATTGAACTGTCTAAACACAAATGGGAAAAATGACTTCCTGTGCTAGACCAGCTGTATTTTCCATACTCATTTTGGCCATTGCTTCTCATTATCAGGTTTCTGGGAAGATTATTCTCTAGCTGACAGGCTTTCAGAACTGGAATTTGGGGAAATAAAACCAGGTAACAAATGACTATATTTAAATGTTGGAGCACAGAGTCCATTCTCTTTATTTCACATGGTAAATTTTCTCTTTCAATGAAAAGGTTTATCTGGCCCAGCGCGGTGGCTCACACTTGTAATGCCAGAACTTTGGGAGGCCGAGGTGGGCAGATCACCTGAGGTCAGGAGTTTGAAACCAGCCTGGCCAACATGGTGAAATTCCGTCTCCACTAAAAATAAAAAATTAGCCAGGTGCAGTGGTATGTACCTGTAATCCCAGCTAATCAGGAGGCTGAGGCAGGAGAAATGCTTGAACCCAAGTGGGGGTGTAGGTTACAATGAGCTGAGATCACACCGCTGATCACGCCACTGCACTCCAGCCTGGGCAACAGAGGGAGACTCTGTATCAAAAAAAAAAAAAAAAGAGAGAAGGAAAAGAAAAGGATTCTCTGGCCTTGAATTACTTCTTTGTTCCTGATCTATTAGAAACTTTGAGAGTAGCTATTTAAACTTCATAATGTAAGCAGCATAAACACTACTCCTCAATGTTGCTGAAAACCATTACTAAGTTTTTGAATTTTTATTACATTAACTTTTGTGTATTACTCAATTTTGTCACAATCAGATAAGCAAAGAGAAGCACAGAGACTTAGCCACAATCCCAGTGAGTAGTGTCAGAGCCCAGTACATTTAAATTCAATGATTTCTTGCTGAACTACTTCCATTCTTATTGGTTAGTCCAAATCGCTAGGACTATCCCCTGTATAAGATTATCTGTCAGAGGTTGCTAAGCCTGACACCTTGTTATGCTGAGATCTTTTCCCCTTGAGAGAGAGGACTTAACAATGGATTGGCCACAGGTGATGAGGGAAACAATTCAGCAAATATAAATTACCAGGGTGTATCTGGCTACACAGACTGAGCGACCACATGTCACCAAGACTTTTTCCAGTAAAGGCATTACATGGGTGTACCATAAATAAACAAGATTATGGAAGCCAGTAAGGGACCAACCAAACCTAGAGCACAGAAGCATGTAAGAGCAAGTGTTTATTACCATTCTATGCCATCCATATATCCAGCCAACTTCAGATTTAGTTCTTGTGTTCAAACGTTTCATTTTTATAGAAAAGTTTAATCCTGATGCATATTCATCCTTCACAATCTAGGCTGAGCCTCTTAATTCTGTTTCCTTCTTTGATATTCAACCTATCTGTTTTCTGCAAGTCTATGCAGCTTACAGTAACATATTGTTACGTATAATCAAAGATCACCATATGTGTTATGCATCTATGAATATGTGACAGAAATCCAGAGACATAAAGCCTAAAAAAGTGCTTTGAGAAAAATTTCCCATTTGATTTTTTTTTTTTGAGACGGAGTCTTGCTGTGTCGCCCAGGCTGGAGTGCAGTGGTGCGATCTCGGCTCACTGCAAGCTCCGCCTCCCGGGTTCCCGCCATTCTCCCGCCTCAGCCTCCGAGTAGCTGGGACTACAGGCGCCCGCCACCGCGCCCGGCTAGTTTTTTGTATTTTTAGTAGAGACGGGGTTTCACCGTGTTAGCCAGAATGGTCTCGATCTCCTGACCTCGTGATCCACCCGCCTCGGCCTCCCAAAGTGCTGGGATTACAGGCTTGAGCCACCGCGCCTGGCCTGAATTTTTAAACTATGGGTGTCATACAGACTCTTACTGATATTTTGGGTAGTTGGGAAAAAGGCAGAAATGAGGACACACAAAAATAAAATTGAAGCCAAAGAAGAGAAGAAATTCATACTGGATAAGAGAAATTCTATTTCATTTTGATGAAGTGTTTTCGAAGGCCTACAGAGACTTTTTTTCTAACCTCCTATGGTATATTTATCTTGTGTGCTTGTGAGGTAACTAAGAAAAAGAAGATAAGAGGAGAGAACAGAGAGATATATTTTCTTTTCCTCTTGAAGCCTGTTTCTTGGTACATATAAATATAGCACAATAGCCACAAGAATCATCACACATTAAGGGCAAGTGGATTTTAAAAGACCAGATAAATAGCTTTTTTCCTAAGCTGTATTTCCATCTCATCAACAGTAAAATGGTTTCTAAAATGAGATGTTAAAAAATAAAAAATAATTAATACATTGCCAGATGCTTTTGAGAATATATACTATTGTGATTTGAGACCTCATAGGACTTAAAATATGTCTTTTTAAAAAGTATTCCTTTGCTTTGAGAGTTTGTAGCTTAAGTAATTCACAGAGTACTATATAATTTCATTTTACATGGTAAAAATGACATGCATTTTGGTGATCAGAATTCTACAGTAAGTCAGATAACACACTACATAAAATTACTTAACGTAACACTGCTGCTTATCAACCTCTCCTCCTTTTGTTCGTCTCTCCATCCAGCAATCATTGGGTAAGTCTCTTCCAGGACTGATACTTTGCTCAATGCTGGGGAAATCATAATGAATAATATTTTCCCATTTTCTAGAAAGCTGATGGTTTAATAGGAAGTGATTATTGGGGTTAGGAAAGTGAAGATTTTGTCTTTGATAGATCCCAGGGATTATATCTCTGTGGAGAGTGACACTTTTCTTTGCCAAATTAGTCTAGGCCCAGCCCAATCTTTATGAAGTTCTTTTCCCCTGGATTACTTGAAATTAATATGATTGTTCTGATTTTCATAGACCACAGTAATATATATTCAAGTCTCTTGTTCACCTACTATAACTTTGAAATTTTTTTAGCAAAAATTTTACTTGAAATTATCTCAAAACCCAACTTGTCCTCAAGTTGCTGAAATAAAGGTTGCAAAAAACAAATGATACAGGGAATCTATCAGACCTCCATTTTTAATTCTTAGAGTTAAATTTTGACATAATTCCTTCCCAAAATTTAGTGGCATTTTTTCTTTCTTTCTTTTGGTATTCTAATAGCCTATGTATCTCAAAATAAATTTCTATTAGAAACTGGAAACTTGGCAAGTCATTAGCAAGAAAACTTTTACCAAGGTTGATTATTAGTTTTCGGGAAAAAAATGATAAGCAGGCAAAAAATAGTTTAATCAACTAAACTTGAAATGTAAAATACCTTTAGAAATATTTTTGTGTCTGTGTATCTAAATAAAACTCAAAAACTCTTTAAGAGGCCAGGCATGGTGGCTCACGCCTGTAATTCCAACACTTTGGGAGGCCGAGGCAGGTGGATCACCTGAGATCGGGAGTTCGAGACAAGCCTGACCAACATGGAGAAACTCCGTCTCTACTAAAAATACAAAATTAGCCAGGCGTGGTGGTGCATGCTTGTGAACCCAGCTACTCGGGAGGTTGAGACATGAGAATTGCTTGAATCTGGGAGGAGGAGGTTGTGGTGAGCCGAGATAGTGCCATTGCACTCCAGCCTGGGCAACAAGAGCGAAAACTCCAGAAAAAAAAAAAAAAAAGCAAATCCTTGAGAAAGTAATAATTATTAACTTAGTAATCTAGGAGAAAATGTTACAGTTTATTTGATTGCTATGTTATTTTAACTCCAATATGGTATATTATGGTAGTTTGAAAAATTCTAAGCTTTTAATATTGTTTAAACATCTGCTTTTAAGGAAATGTATTTTTTTCTGGATATGATACATATAAAATATCCTATCTGGGCTGAGTGCCAGGAAGCTACCATGCTTAAGTAATAAACCCAATTATCTTGCTAATAAACAGCAACTAGAAATTGAACTCCTGTTGGCAGATATATAGGATACTTAAACACTAAGTGGGATTAATTAAACTCTAAAAGGAGTTACATTACAAACAAATATAATGATAAATCATTATACAAATATAAGTATAGCAATTATCTCATTTTCTTCTCTTTTTAGCTAATAAAGTTTATGCTTTTGAATTATCATGAGAAAAAGGTTTCAGAAATTGTGAAGCGCTTACTAACCCCAAAGATCTTCTGAGAGATAAACATCAGGTTCCAAACTGATAAAAGATTAATGTGATGATAGATATTGCGATCCCAATGCCAAGGGATATGAATGTGATACTCTCAAATATGGTGTAGATGTTAGGAAAATATTGATATTATAATGTGTCAAGCAGAGTTTTTTGAGGCCTAAAGTGAAGAGCAGTTGAGATGATTCAGGTCAAACATATATAAGAATGAATTTATGGTCAGTGTAGTAGATTTACTTAGAAACGTATTGTAGACTTTTGTACAATTTGTTTCCTAATTAGTTCAAAGCAACTACCCAAGTGCAGAGTTGTCTATATGAAATAATTATTTTTTTATTACAAGCAGCAACCCGTTTTGGTCTCCTTAGAATTTTGTCTGAGTTTATTGTATTCAAAAGGGAGTCGTAATTTCTAAGAACAAATAGTGTACAAAATTTGGGTCTCTTCTTTCTTCAAAAATGTGTAATGAGCTGAGAGGAGTGAGATAACCTCACCCCTACCATTACAAACAAACCTACACACAACCAATAAACAAACACAAGAAAGAGCAGCAACCAAGCTAGAAGTAAGATATTATCTTATATCATACATTTCAAAAAAGGTAACCAAGGAGATAAAGATAATTTCAGGACACCAATGTGCTATATTTAGTCATGACATTATATTCTGCATCTGTTTTGATGAGTTGCAAAATCCTGTAAATTCTAATATCCTTAAATCTCAAGAGAGGAAAACATTATTCCCTTCCTTTCTACTATACAGAGCATGGGGGATTAGTTTGAACTACTGATGGGAAGAAAAGCATGAAGATAGATGTCAATAAAAAAATCTGAATGTCTCCAATGAAGACCTAAGCTCCAAGTCAGTCTCAGCTTTGGTGGTGATTATGGCAGGCAAAGGAGAGGGAGTGGGTTTTCTCTCCCAAGGGCAGAGTTATTGTCAGCTGAAGCAAATGTTAGAGGTTATCTAAATGATCAGAAAAGATGACAGATATCTGGTATTCCCACGAACAATGCCCAAGGTGCCAGCTGAGTTTTTAACTTTCCTTAATCCCTTATTTGTCCCACATACTACAGAAGAGACTGCAATGCTCAAGTATTAAATTAGTAACCCAGAGAAGGCAAAGGTCATGTAAATTACAAATGTAATAAATAAATCTGAATTATATAAGAAGAGATACAAAATCTGGACAAATCTACCCATTTTAGGTAAGAAGAAATAAGGAATCACAGAAACAGGAGCAATATGATATGGCCGAGTGGGGCAGTGATAACAGAAGTGGGTGTCAAAACCATGAAGCCTTTAGCCTACAATAAAGTACAGTCTAAAGAGTTAGAAAACGTTCTTCTGAGTGTTTTATACTGAGGTAAAACTTCAGTAGCAGGTATTTTCAACTGAAATAGAAGGTATTTTCTGTAAAATGATAAAATGAGATGAGATGACATAATAGTTAATACAATGATTGTTGTGTGTGTGTGTGTGTGTGTGTGTTTTTAAGTCAGCTTAGATATAGTCACTTATTATACTTTATCTTCACGGCATCCCTGTAAGGTAGGTTTCTTTCCCATCTTACAGATTAGAAAACTGAGTCACAAAGAGCTTGAGCATGATACACAAAGCCTTACAATGAGTAAGGGTTAGAGCTGGAATTCAAATGTAAGCAGTCTGGCCCTGTAGTATGTGCTTTTAGATGCTATGATATAATGTCCATTAACACAAAATTACATGAAAAAGATGCATTGCAGATGTAAGAAAGTAAGTGATAAGTAAAAAGAAGTAATGCATAAAATTAGAAATGCAAGAAATAGAAGCTAATAACCCCAAAGCTAAAGAG
The DNA here is from genome assembly GCF_009764315.1 of Trachypithecus francoisi. Taxonomy (NCBI): domain Eukaryota; kingdom Metazoa; phylum Chordata; class Mammalia; order Primates; family Cercopithecidae; genus Trachypithecus; species Trachypithecus francoisi. Next base: position 50,436,983 of record NW_022681453.1, read on the forward strand.
TAAAACATAAAGATTAAGATAAATATAACTAAAATAGTTTCCATTCTCTCTTCCTGCATTGCAAATTACCCTCAAAGGACTTAAAACTAGGATTATTTGATTGCTTGGGTTTCTGCAGGACAGTTGATCAGGCAGGACTCACTGATTATGAGCTCTCTGCTGCATGGTATCAGCTGCGAAAGTTCAAAGGGGAATGAAGCATCCAAAGTGGTCTAATTTACACATGTTTGTTCTTGATGGCTTCTTTGTGACCTCTCTCTTCACTTGATTTCTCGTAATTAAATAATTTGGCGATCAGATTTAAACAGAGTGAAAACATGCTTAAGGCTGAATGAAGTCTAGTATTAAGTTCTGCCATATTCTCTTTTTTAAAAAAAGTTACATATTTGTTTTAATAGGAAAAACATATAGACCATTTAAATATTAATCAACAAAAGAATTTCCAAACACTTAACAATTCTATAGCATATATCACACAACAATTATAAAGAAATTAAAATTTTGTACATTTACATTTCATAGAATTACCAGTAAACCTGAGATTATTTCAATAATTTACTCTTTCCCTATACTTTGACTAAGGTTCTTTAAGTCTTTCTTTTTTTTTTTTTTTTTTTTTTTTTTTTTTTTGAGGCGGAGTCTCGCTCTGTCTCCCGGACTGGAGTGCAGTGGCCGGATCTCACCTCACTGCAAGCTCCGCCTCCCGGGTTTACGCCATTCTCCTGCCTCAGCCTCCCAAGTAGCTGGGACTACAGACGCCCGCCACCTCGCCCAGCTAGTTTTTTTTGTATTTTTAGTAGAGACGGGGTTTCACCGTGTTAGCCAGGATGGTCTCGATCTCCTGACCTCGTGATCCACCCGTCTCGGCCTCCCAAAGTGCTGGGATTACAGGCTTGAGCCACCGCGCCCGGCTCTTTAAGTCTTTCTACTTGCCTTACTTTGAGCTAAATGATTTAGTATTTCATTGCTCCCTGTATCAATTCATTAGTTACAATCATATGAAAATCTCTGCATAGTTACACTGTTAAATCATAAATTATTTCTTTAATAAAGTCTAATATGCAATTACTTTTAACACCTCCCACACTACTAATACTTTAAAATTTTAAGTTTTCCTGACTTTTGTCTTACTGTTGTCACACACTTTAATTTTACATATATTTTAATCTCCGTAAGACATTTCTAAAATCGCTTCATAAAACAATATTTATTTATCATTATCTTTTCTATTGCCTTTCATTCCTTCCTGCATTTTCAGTTTCAATCTGGGATTATTGTCCCTTGGAAAGAACTACTCACAGCATTTTTTTTTTTTTTTTTTTTTTGAGACAGAGTCTCACTCTGTTCCCCGGGCTGGAGTGCGGTGGCACGATCTCTGCTCACTGCAAGCTCCGCCTCCCGGGTTCCCGCCATTCTCCTGCCTCAGCCTCCCGAGTAGCTGGGTCTACAGGCCCCTGCCACCACGCACAGCTAATTTTTAAAATTTTCAGTAGATATGGGGTTTCACCATGTTAGCCAGGATGGTCTTGATCTCCTGACCTGGTGATCTGCCCTCCTCAGCCTCCTAAAGTGCTGGGATTACAGACGTGAGTCACTGCTCCCGGCCTAACTCATTACAGTATTTTTAAACAGCTCATGGTAATTCTAATTCAGACTGCTAACAGTGAAACAGTTCAGTTTAAGTTTTTCTTACCACAACTTTATTTGCTCAAAGCTAGGCACAAAGGTTAGACGATATGGAAGAAGAGAAGAAATGGACACCACCTCTTGATTGAAGGAGTGGCAAAGTTGCATTGTAAACAGGCATGCAGGATGGAAAGAATTGCATGGCCATCTTTGAAACAACAAATAAAGAGTATTCTACAACTCTTATTTTTCAGACACAGTGTGTTGATCACTTTATATGTATTCATTTATTTGATCCTCCCAATAACCTAATAGATACTATTGTAATGTTCATTTCCATTTTGCACACGAAGGACTTGAAGAACATAAGACTTTATTTAATGTCTAAAAAACACACAACTAGGAGATGATGGTGCTGTATGTCAAAGTCAGGCCTCCTGGCTTCAGTCTCCACTAGTAACCTATCCCGTTGCTGCCTCATTTCGGAAGGCATTCTTCCTGAAATTCTGAAGGAATGGAATCTGCACAATGAGAAGGAACGCCAAGTCCAGGAATGATTCATCTATGCAATGGCTAGTGAGATGTACCTTTGTAAGCTCGTTTGGCTTAAAGGTAAAAAAGAGAGATTTTTAGCCATCTGGGTAACAAAAGCAAACCAACCATAAGAAGAAACATGAGGTTGGGTTAAGAAATCTTCAGATCAGTGTTCCATGCTAGGGGACTAGGGAGCAATGTCAACAGTATTCAGGCAATAGAAAGGACGGTGTGTAAACAGCCAGCCCAGGTGTTGTGGTGACAAACAAACGGTCAAACCTCAAGGTATAATGGGAGTGCTATTCCCATGAGTTTTTCTAGGCATGGGGGGTGGGGGAAGAAAAAAAAAACTCTATAAGGAAAATCAGCTATATGAATACAAATAAAAGTGGACTTCAGAAAACGGAGAACTTAGTTTCTGTGTTCAAATGAACATTAAACATCTGTATACCATCTATAGAAATATAACAGAATAAATTTTGTGCAGGAATTCATCAAGGCAAATATTAAGTAATAAGCATAAGTTTTGGAGATCAAAAAATAAGTAGAAGTTGATAATATAAGAGGAAGTCTTGTGTTTTTGGTGCAGGGATCTTGCCAAGTCAGTAGCCATAATAGGTTTTGTTTGTTTGACTTCCATTACTGTAGCAAGAGTTACCTTATTAGGGAAAAATTACCTCCTGGGTATATCACAAAAAAGCAGAAGTGATATGTGAAGGAGAAGTAATAAATATTTTTAAAATAATTTTTTAGGTTCTATATTGAATTTTACATTAAATCTTTTCACAATAGTACTGCAAGGCAAATGTCAATAATCTCAGTAGGTCTATGATTATGTTTAATGAAATATGATTTTTTTCTCAAAGTTTTTTTTGTTAATTTTAAGAGAGCATTTAACATCCAAAGAGACAGCTTATGTCTCCCAAAATTTTCCTGTAACTTAAATTCTATATGGTTTTATGTTTTACCTTTCAAACTTTATTTCATCTGCATAAGTTTTGACAGCATATAGAAGGAAATTAGATATGTGTGTGTGTGTAGATGGACGTTTTTGCTTAGATAAGCAATTATTCATTTACTATATATTGAATAGTTATTCTTTCCTCATGGGTTGAAAAGTTAGCTTATTTTTATAAGATTATTCTGCTAGAGAGATAGCTAGCTAGGTAGACACATAGATAGACTCATTCTATTTTTCTCTTTTATTGAACTGCATGTCTATGGATCTAAGCTATTTCACTCTCAACTACTGTATGGGTTTTTATTACTTTATTGGTCACATCACACATTGTTTTTCAATATTCTTTGCTATTCTTATACATGAATTTTTTTTTAGAAATTAACTTGAAATTGAATTTGCTGAATTTTCCTCTATATAATCTCATTGAGATTTTGACCAAAAGATCATTTAATTTATTAAAACATTTGAAAAGTAATTACATCTCTACAGTATTAAAACTGCTGTTTAGGATTATTTTATGGCTATAAACAATCCCTTATTTTTTGCTTCATATTGTTTTGACTATTTTGTGATTAATTTTAGTCCTGTGTATTTTGAAGTTCTTATTGGTATTTGAATCATAGTTTTTTCTAATACATCAATTTTCATTTTTTACTGTTGCTGTATAGAAAGGATATTACTTTTTTGGGACATGGGGGGGCGGAGTTTTGCTCTTGTTGCCCATGCTGGAGTACAATGGTGCAATCTCAGCTCACTACAACCTCTGCTTGCCAGGTTATAAGTGACTCTCCTGCCTCAGCCTCCGGAGTAGCTGGGATTACAAGCATGCGCCACCATGCACGGTTAACTTTGTATTTTTAATTGAGATGAAGTTTCTTCATGTTAGTCAGGCTGGTCTCGAACTCCCAACCTCAGGTGATCTGCTCGCCTCGGCCTCCCAAAGTACTGGGATTACAGGTGTGAGCCACCATGCCCAGACAAGATATTACTTTTTTAAATGGCTTTTCAAAACAGATAACTTACTATATTCTGATCAACATTAATATATTCTTTAATTATTCTCATGGACTTAATGTAGCTAATTTGAAGATACTTTTATGTTCTTTTATAATGTATACTATTTATTATTCTTCAGTTTTGCATTTGATAAACATGCCATAATAATGTTGTTTAAAAATAATAATAGGATCTATACTCACTGCTTTTAGATTAATGTTTTTCATTGAAATTGATATATTCCATTGGTTTTGCCATGAATAGTTTTAATTACAAACAGTTTTATTCTGTATTTCGTCAAATCAGTAATAAATGCTAGATTTTATTAAAGTACTCTTAAAAGAAAATGTTAGATGTCTTTCTTCCTTTTGTTTAGTAACATAGCATGTATTAAGTTCTAAATATGTTCTCACATTTGCATTTCTGGAACAAATCCTGTTTTTGCAAGGCATTTTATGTCTCGCTCTGTTGCCCAGGCTGGAGTGCAGTGGCCGGATCTCAGCTCACTGCAAGCTCAGCCTCCCGGGTTTACGCCATTCTCCTGCCTCAGCCTCCCAAGTAGCTGGGACTACAAGCGCCCGCCACCTCACCCGGCTAGTTTTTTGTATTTTTTAGTAGAGACGGGGTTTCACCGTGTTAGCCAGGATTATGTATGGTTTTCACTAATGCTCCTAGATGAAACCAATATATTGTTTTCTTTTAGTGCAATATTTGCCAGATTGTGATATTGTACTTTTCTAAGACTTAAAGCATGATTTGAGATGTTTTCTATTTTTTAATATAAACTTAACCACAATGCTTATCATTCAAATATCTCTAATAATTTGAGGAGGCATGTCTACCAAACATAAAATGAATCCAAGAAAGCAGGTAGCATGTGGATATAGAAAAAGGCCCTGGCTATATTCAAAAAAAGAAGATTGTCAGTTTCAGCTGCAACATTCACAGAGTTTGGAAGCCACCACTCCCATCTTTACAAGAAAAGAAAAACGTAACAAACAGAACGTGAATAATCTTCTTTAGATTCAACAGAGAATTAATGTCACAGAGCAAACCACCATTCTGTAGCGTAGAGAAATGGTTAACAATAGGTAATATCAGACCCAGGATAAACTTACCCAGAACAGAAGCCATTGAACAATTAAACAGTAATTGTCAGATTAATGGAGACCGAACATGGACCAGATCAAAAGTTAAAAATATCTGGAAACACAGTCTTTAAGGGGAAGTCTCACACTTTTCTGGATTTTCCCTCTAATCGTACCACCCAGTTTTTAAGATGAAGAAATGAGACAAATACCCTTCTGTTTCAGCCAGAGATAGGGAATGAATAACTGTTTTTAAATAACCCTGGGGAAAACTTAGTATTTTGAGATATTGCTAGGATAGTCTTAACAACAGCCTGCCCTCCATGGGAAACTAAGTTATCTAAGCCTTATCTGACTTGGAAGAAAGGCAATTACACAACTCTAACATCTTTTAGCCTTGTGGTCTTACATAAAAGAGGAAGGAAAGGCTAAAAGATGTCTATATATTTTCTGGATTGACATCAGCTAGATAATGAACTATTAATAGTAAGCCCCAGGCACCTTGTTCCCTCATAAAAACATTAAAACAAACAAAACAAAACAACTAAAACTGACTTAAATAATGTTGTAGGAATGCTGAAAAAGTCAAAGGTTTAAATCAACCAATCAAATGTCCAATTAAGAAAAAAGGACGTTTAGAATGATAGAAAATTCTGTGGAGTTTTTACTAGCTACTCCCACTGCACAAGATCTACCCTGGCCCTGTGGGAGAAATAGCTGTCCAGCTTCCAATTCCCTCCTTCAAATTGGAGAGAGCAAAGAAGACTTTATTTGCACCGTTGAAATCTTTCTAGGGAATACCTGAAAGATGAGTCTCTATTTTTCCTCCCTCCCTGAACTCATTTGGGGAAAAGCTGCATATCTTGGGTCTCAGGCCGGGAAAAGTCATGCAAAGTAGCTTTTGAAAACTTAGGGAGGGGTACAGACCCACAGATGCCTGGGACAAGATTTTCTTGTGGAGGGTTACAATAGCATGTTTACAGACCCAATATAGACAAGGAGTGAGACTCTTTGGAAAATTAAGATATTTAATTTATGCCATATATTGGAGCACTTTTTTTTTTTTTTTTTTTGAGATAGGGTCTCGCTCTGTCACTCAGAACAGAGTGCAGTGGCTTAATCATGGCTCACTGCAGCTTCAAACTTTTGGGCTCAAGCAATTTTTCTGCCTCAATTCCCAAGGAGCTGGGACTATAGGCATACACCAGCACACCTGGCTTGCTTTTTAATTTTTTTGTAGAGATAGGGTTTCACTATGTTGCTCAGGCTGGTCTCCAACTCCTGGGCTCAAGCAATCCTCCCACCTCAGCTTCCCAAAGTGCTGGGATTGCAGGGGTGTGAGCCACCACACTAGACCTATACTGGAATAAATTTTAGAAAGCACACATGCAAGCCCAGGGAATACATATGCTCAGAAAAGGACTGAGAAGACCTTTAAGACTTTATTCTGCGGAGATGTCAAGCCTCAGAACATTTCCTGCTAATTAGTAAAGGTCTTTCCTAACAGTCTGAAAAGATTGATAAAATACTTTTTTTGCAATGTCTGATTTTCAACAACGATCACAAGACATACAAAGAAAAAGGAAAAGATTGCCTATTCAATGGAACAAAAATAAATCTCCTGAAACTAATCCTAAAGAAACCAAAGCATTGGACATTCTAGAGAAAAACTTTAAAACATCTCTGCAAAATTGTTCAAAAACAAAAGGAAAACATGGACAATGGACAGAGAACCAAAGGAAATAAAAAATTATATATGAACAAAATTAGAATATTAATAAAGTGATAGAAATTATAGAAAGAAATCAGGCTAAGTATGGTAACTTAAGCCTGTAATCCCAGCACTTTGAGAGGCTGAGGTGGGCAGATCACTTGAGGTCAGGAGTTCAAGGCCAGCCTGGCCAACATGGTGAAACCCCAAGTCTACTAAAAATACAAAAATTAGCTGGGCATGGTGGTGCAAGCCTTTAGTCCCAGCTACTTGGGAAGCTGAGATGGGAAAATCACTTGAACCTAGGAGTCGGAGGTTGCAGTGAGCGGAGATTTTGCCACTGCACTCCAGCCTGGATTACAGAATAAGACCCTGTCCCAAATAATAATAATAATAAACAAAAATAAAAATTAAAAAGGCACTAAAGAGAAATTCTGAAGCTGAAAAGTATAATAAACAAATTGAAAAAGTCATTAGTGGAGGTTCAACAGCAGACTCAGACAGGCAGAATAAGGAGTTAGCAAACTTAAAAACAGTTCATTTGAAATTGAGTGTGAGGAGAAAAAAGAAACAAAGTGAAAAAGAGCCTAATGAAATTATAAGACACCAACAAATGGACCAATATATGTATTATAGGAGTCTCAGAAGAAGATAAAGAGAACAAGACAGAGAGACTACTTGAAGGAAAAAAGTAGAAAACTTCTGAAATTGGAGAAAGAGCATGAATATACAATGTCAAGTAATTCAATGAAGTCTAAGTAGAATAAACCCAATGAGATCCATGATGAAGCATATTATGAAACAGATTATGAAACATAATGTAATTGCTGAAATCAACAGAAAATCTTGAAAGTGACAAAACAAAAATGACTCACCATGTTCATAGGATCCTCTAAAATTATCAGTAGATTTCTTAGAAACCTTAGGGGACAGGAGACAGTAGAATGATATATTTAAAGGGCTGAAAGAAGACACACACAAAAAAACTTTGTCAACTGAGAATTCGATATCTGATAACAAAATATTTCTTTAAAATATTCCTCATTTTAAATGAGGGAGAAATTAAGAGACTCAAGAAAAACAAAAGTTGAGGGAGTTCACTACCATCAGGGCTGGATTGCAATAAATGCTAAATGCAGCCATTTTAGTTCATATAAATGGATGCTAGACAGTAGCTCAAAGCCATATAAAAATCTAAAATTCTCTGGTGAAGCAATATATACGAACAAATATAAAAACCAGTATTGTTGTGATTTTGGTTTTTAGCTCTGCTTTTTATTCTTCTACAGGATTTTAAAAAACAAATGCATAAAAATAATCATATATTTATGTTTATGTGTAGATTATTTATAAATATGTAATTTGGGATATCAAAAGCATAAAGGGGAGATGAAGCTTAAAGTTGTGCAGTTTTTGTATGCCATTGAATTTATGTTGCTATCAATTAAAATAGATTGTTTTAACTCAGATGTTACATGTAGTCCCCATGGTAACCACATAGAAAATATATATGGAATATACACAAATGAAAATGAGAAAGAAAGATGTGTCACTAGAAAAAATGAACTGAACACAAAGGACAGTAGTAATTAAAGCAATGAGAGACATAAAACTATAAGACACAGAAAACAACAAATTGACAAAAGTAGGTTCTTCCCTGTCAGTAAATAAGTTCAAAGACATTAAACCTCTTATGATGGTTAATTTTATGTGTCAACTTGATGAGGCTAAGACATGCTCAGACAGCTGGTGAAACATAATTTCTGGTCATGTCTGTATTAATGTTTCTGGAAGAGATTAGCATTTGAATCAGTAGACTGAGTAAAGAATATCTGACCTCACCAATGTGGGTAATGTCAGTTCAATCTTTTGAAGGTTCAAATAGAACAAAAGGGTAGAAGAACGGTGAATTCTATCTTCTTGAGCAAGGCCATATATTGTTATGCCCAGACCGTTTATTCCCCGAAGAAGACCACCAGAGTCCAGAGTCAAAGCCAAGCGGCAAGGATCTTTAATACAAGTTCGAACTTGGTCCCTCCGTTCTACAACATACCAGAGGGCCCGGAACAATGCCCGCGCTTGCTTTTTATAGCTTGAGGTAAACAGGACTTGTCAGGTTACAGAGGAACAAGGCATTGCAATTGGTTTACATTTTAAATTATGCTTTTAGCAGCTTTCTTATTGGTTCCTGCGCTTTTACAAAAGGTTGCAACCTTATCGGAGGTTCTCCAGGTGTTGTTTTTCTTTGAAATATATGGAGGAATGTGTTTGTGTCGGCTCAGGAAGTGGAGGCATTGCTCAAGGCTGTGATGTGTTTGTGTCGGGCTCAGGAAGTGGAGGCATTGCTCAAGGCTGTGATGTGTTTGTGTCGGGCTCAGAAAGTGGAGGCATTGCTCAAGGCTGTGATGTGTTTGTGTCGGGCTCAGGAAGTGGAGGCATATGGGGGGATGTGATGTGCTCAAGGCTGTGATGTGTTTGTGTTCTTTCAATATCTTCTCCTACCCTTGGACATTGGAGTTCCTGGTTCTTGGGCCTCAGACTCCAGGACTTATACAATTGGTTTCTCCTGATTCTTAGGCTTTCAGACTTGAACTGAATCATACCACTAACTTTCTTGATTTCCCAGTTTCCCAACAGTACATCCTGGGACTTCTCAGCCTCCACAACACTGTGAGTCAATTTTCATAAGTCTCTCTCTCTCTCTCAATCTCTGTGTGTGTATGTGTATGTGTATGTTTGTATCCTATTAATTCAATTTCTTTGGAGAATCCTGACTAATACATTCATACACAAATATTATAGATTGCTGTAATAGGTTTTTTAAAAAAATCGAATTATATGCTGTCTACAAGAGATTCAATTTGGATCTAAGAACATTCAAACATTTGTAGGTTAAAAGTAAAAGTAAAGATAAAAGGTATTTTATGCAAATAGTAACCAAAAGAGAGCAATGGTGGCTATACTGATATGACACAAAATAAACTTTAAGTAGAAACTGTCATGAGAAACAAAGAATGTTCTGTATTGATTAAAAGGTCAAGTCATCAAGAAGATACAACAAATATAAACAGAGAGTGTTCCTGTCTTGCCTATGGTTTTGCTTTTCATGGTCTCAGTTACACACAGTCAACCATTGTCCAAAATTATTAAATAAAAAATTGCAGAAATAAGCAATTCATAAGTTTTATATTGTGTGCCATTCTAGGTAGCATGATGAAATCTCACTCTGTCCTGTTGTGTCCTTCCTGGTGTGTGACTCATCACTTTTTTCTACTGTTTCCATGTTGTATATGCTATCTTCCCATTAGTCACTTAGTGGCTGTCTCAGTTATCAGATTGAAAAAAATATTAAGTATGGAATTCAGCACTATCCATGGGTTTCAGACATCCACTGGTAGTCTTGAAACATAGCTGTCTCAGTTATCACATTGAAAACAATATTAAATGTGGAATTCAGCACTATCCATCGGTTTCAGGCATCCACTGGGAGTCTTGAAACTTATTTTCTGCAGATAAGAGGGGACTATTGTATATCCACTAAATATGAGGTCATAGATACATGAAGCAAATGTTGACTGAAATGAGGAAAGAAATAGCTAGATCTATAATAAGAGTAGGAAACATCAATATCACATGTTCAATAATGAATAGAACAAGACAGAGTATCAATAAAGAGCTAAAAGACTTAACTTACATTATATACCAATAAGATTTAATAGCATATAAGGAATGCTTTGCCCAGTTATAACAGGATATATTGTATTTCTCCAAAAGCACATGGAATGTTCTCCAGGAGAGACCATTTTTTAGGCCAAAACCCAAGTCTTAAATACATTTTAAAAGATTGAATCATACAAACTGTCTCTTTTTGACCACAGGAAATAAAACTATAAATTAACAGCAGTAGGCCTATTGGAAAATACACAAATATGTAGAAATTGAACTAAATCCTAAGAGAAATTCAAAAATATCTTTGGTCAAATGAAGATGTGAATACAATATACCAAATGGCGTGTAGCACTGAAATGCTTAGAGAAAAATTTATAGCTATACATTATATTATATTAAAAGAGAAAAAAACACCTGAAATTAACAATCTGACTTTATGCTTCTAGAAACTATTTAAAAAATTAAACCCAAAGCTAGGAGACAGAAGGAAATATAGCCTAGAAAAGAAATGAATGACATAGAGAATATGCAATAATAAAATCAATGAAAATAAGAATTGATTCTTTGAAAAAATCACCAAAATTGACAAACTCAGGCTGAATAGAAAAAAAAGCTGAGAGGACTCAAATTACTAAATTCAGAAACTGAAGTTGTGACATCACTAGCAATTTTACAGAAATTAAAAAAAAGAAGATTAAAGATTACCCCAGGAGAGAGCTATATTACTTTCTCTCTCTCATATATACACATACATATACATATATGTATGTATGTATGCATATGTATATGTGCATATATATGTATATATAGTAATGCATACTTTACTCTCTTAATATTACTATAAGAGTATATCAACAAATTGGATAGCCTAGATGAAAATAGACACATTCTTAAGAACATACAACCTACACTGACTCATGGGGCAATAGAAAATCTGAATAGACCTATAGTTATAAATGTAGTAGTAAGATTAAATCAGTGTTCTAAAACTTACCCAAAAAAAAGCCCATAACCAGATACCCTCACTAATGTATTCTACCAAACATTTAAATAATAATTAATGTAAATCCATCTTAAAATCCTTTAAAAAATTGAAAAGGAGAGAACATTTCCTAACTCATTCATTCTGTGAGGCCATCATTGTCTTGATGCCAAAGTCAGAAAAGGACACTGCAAAAAACTATAGACCAGTATCCCTTATGAGTATTGATCCAAAAACCCTTAAAAAAAAAGTAGCAAACTGAATTACACAGTCCATTAAAGAAATTATATACCACAACTAAGTGGGATTTATTCATGAAATGTTAGAATGGTTTAACATATACAAATTAATTTATTACATCACATAAAGAGAATGAAGGGACAAAATACAGATAATCATCTTGATTAATGAAGAAAGGCATTTCGCAAAATTCAACCCCCTTTCATGATAAGAAACCCTAAAATAAGAATAAAATAAAACTATTTCAACATAATGAGGACCATATATGAACAATGCACATCTAACATCACACCAAATGGTGAAAGACTGAATGCTTTTCCTCTGAGATCAAAAACAAGCCAAGGTGATGACTGTTTGAAGGATTTCAATTCAACATTGCGGTAGAAGCCCTAGGAAGAAATCCTAGAATGAAAAAAAATTATAGAAAAGTGGCAAGATATAAGAGTAATATTCAGAAGTCAATCATTTTCCTATAATACCAACCAGAAACAATTGGAATTTCATTCAAAAACAATTAGAATGAAAAAGTTATAGTATTTGGTAGCACAATAGGATGGCTATAGTTAACAATAATTTATTGTATATCTTAAAGTAACTAAAAGAGTAGAATTGAAATGTTCCAATACAAGGAAATGATAAAGGCTTGAAGTGATGGATATTCCAATTACTCTGATTTGATTATTACACATTGTATGCCTGTGTGACAACATCATATGTTTCCTATAAATATGTTCAACAATTATGTATCCATAATTAAAATTAAAAATAAGCTATTTACATTAATAAGCAAAATATAAAATATTAAGCATAACTGCAACAAAATATGTACAGGATCTGTATGAGGAAAACTATAAAGTTCTGATGAAGGACATCCAAAAAGACCTAAATAAATTGAGAAATTTTATTTTCATGGATAGACTCAGTATTATCAAGATTTCCGTTCTTCCCAAGTTCGTCTACAGATTCAACACAATCTCAGTTAAAATCCCAGCCAGTTGTTTTGTGTATATTGACAAACTAATTCTAAGGTTTATATTGAAAGGGAAAATGGCCAGAATAGTCAACACCGTATTAAAGAGAAAAACAAAGTCAGAAGACAAACACCATCCAACTTCAAAACTTATATAAAGCTGCAGTCGACAAGTCAACATGATATTGGCAAAAGTAAAGACAAGTAGATTAATGGAATAGAGAGCCCCCAGATAGACCAATACAAATATAATCAATGGATCTTTGACAAAAGAGAAAAGGCATTTCACTGGAGAAAGGAGTCATTTCCACAAATGGTGTGGAACAACTGGATATTTATATGCAAAATATCTAGACACAGACATCATATATTTCACAAAAATTAAGTCCAAATGAATCACAGACAAAAAATTCAAAACACAAAACAATGAAACTTCTAGAAGATGCCACAGGAGAAAATCTAGATGATGGGTTTGGTGATGTCTTTTTTGATACAACACCAAAAGTACCATTTAGTAAAGAAAAAAATTGATAAATTGGACTCCATTGAAATTAAAAACTTCTCTAAAAAGACACTGTTAGGATTGTGAAAAACAAATCAGACTGGGAGAAAGTATTTTCAAAATATGTCTGATTAAGAACCTGTATATAAAATGTACAATGAAAAAATGGACAAAAGATCTGAGTGAACACCTCCCCCAGAAAAACGTCTACATGGTAAAGAAACATATGAAAAGATGTTCAACATCATAGGACGTTATATAATTGCAATATCAAACAATAAGATATTATTACATACCTATTGACTAAAATCCCCAAAACCAGTAATACAAAATGCTAGTATGGGTGTCATGCAGCAAGGACACTCAGAAATGCTTGAGCAATGGCCAGTGGGAATGTAAAATGGTCCTTTTGGAATTCCTTTTAGCAGTTTCTTACACAGCTAAACATGGTTTTGTAATATGTTCCAGCAACCATTTTCCAAGGTGTTTACCCAATTGAGTTGAAAACATAACCATACAAAAATCTACACATGATTTCTTAGAGCAGATTAATTTATAAGAATAAAAATCTGAAAACAATCAAGATGTCCTTCAATAGGTGAATGGATAAACAGACTATGGTGTACCCATGCAATGGAATATTATTTAGTGATAGAAAAAATGAGCTGTCAAAGAACAAAAAAGACAAGGAGAAATCTTAAATGTATGTTGTTATGTAAAAGAAGTCAGCCTGAAGAGGTTATGTACTATATGATTACTACTATATGGTATTTTGGAACAGGCAAAGCTATAGAGACTGGAAACATCAGTGGTTGTGGGTAGGGGGATGGTAGTTAAAAGAGAGGGGCGAGTATGAAAAGCACAGGGAATTTTTAAAGTGGTGAACCTATTATTATTCTTCTAATCCAATATGACTGGTAAAATTGTTCCTTCTGATACTGTAATGATAGATGAGTGATGATATACATATGTCCAAACCCATAGCAACACTGCACTTTAGTTAAAAATGATATATCAATATTGGTTTATTAATTGTAACAAATATATTAATATAACATGTTAATGTGGGGGAAATTACTGGAGGGAGGGGACTATATGGGAGATCTTTGTACTGTCTGCTCAATTTTTCTGTAAATCTAAAATTGTTTTTAAAAATAAAGTTTATTAATTTAAATAAAAGGCACCAGTGACAATAGAGTATAACTGAGTAAAAGATACATTAGGATTAACTTATTATGCATATTTTCATGAAACATTTTTAGACTTTGTCTTAATCAGTAGACATAACGCCCCAAACTATGATTTTCTGCTTGAACAGTACAATTTCCCACAAACTTGCAGTTGCAATTTTAGTGTAATCTCTGTAATGTCATGTTGGCTTTTTAAAATTGTTTACTGGTCTATTTGTCTCTGGGTATAGGAAATTCACTGTTCACTAAGAAGCAGAACGATCTTCACTGGAACAATGAATATCTGCCTTTAATAGAATAAAGGCCAGTATTTGCAAATATACTATTTTGAGATGCTTTGTGTATGGTCAGAGGTTATTGTCAAGGTTCATTTTTTGCCATATAGATACCTGGTTGTTCTACCATTTGATGAAAAGTATTATCATGTCCCCATTGAATTACCATGACACTTTGTCAAATATCACTTGATCATATGTATGAAAGTATATTTCTGGCTTCTGTTTTGTTCCATTGATCTTATGTGTATCATTGTGACAATATAACCCTATCTTGACTACTGAATCTTTACAGTATATCTTGAGATCAGCTAGTGTAAGTGATATAAATGTATACTTTTGTTTCTAAATATTTTTGACTTTGGTTCTTTGAGTTCTCCATATACATTTGATAATCAGTTTGCCAAATTTCTCAGAAAACCCTGCTGGATATTCAATGGAATTATTTCAAATCTAAATATCGGTTTGGAGATAACAGACATCTTAATAATACATCTTCCAATCAAATGCACACAACATATCTCATTTATTTAGATAAGTTTGCTTTAATTTATCTTAGTAATGTTTGCAGTTATCTGTTTAGTGTTTTATTTAAATTATTCCTAAATATTTCTTGATGTTTGATGCTACTGGAAACACTGTATTTTACTTTTTTCATTAATCATTACTTTTATAGAGAGATACAATTGACTTTTATATGTGAAGCTGGTATACCGTGACCATAACTATGCTAAACTCACTTACTAGTTCTGGTAATTTTTTTGTACATTTCATAGGATTTTTGGCATACATAATTGTGATTATGCCACATATAAATAAATACAATGTTACTTATTTATTCCTAATCTGCATGCTTTTTTTTGTCTTATTGCATTCATCGGGATCTCCATTACAATGTTGAGCAGAAGTAGTAAATATGACACTCTTACTTGTTCAGTCTTTTAGGAGCGAAGTGTTTGTGTTCATCATAAAGTGGTTTTAGCTATAGGTTCCATGGTAGAGACTCTGTCAGTTTGAGGAAGAGATCTTCTTTGCACAGTTTGTTAAAAGGGTTTTTTTTTTTCTTATCATAAATGGACATTGAATTTTGGCATATGTTTTCTTTGCTTCTACAGAGTGATCAAATTTCTTCTTCATTTTCTTGAATTATATGTATTGAATTATGCATATCGATTTCTTTGTAAATTATATGTATTGATTTCTCGTGTTTATTAAATCTTACATTCCTGGGAGAAGCCATACTTTAAATATGGTATAATTTTTTAAGTATTGTTGGATTTAATTAGCTAGTATTTTGTTAAATATTTTTGTGCCAGTGTTAATGAGAATTTTGTTTGTACTTTTCTTGTAATATTTTTCTCTACTTTTATTATTCTGATCTCTTAAAATGAATTACAGTGTTTCCTCCTTTATTTTCTAAAAGCGTTTGTGTAAAATTACTATAATTTCTTCACAAATCATTTCTAAATATCAGCAATAAAGACACCCTGGCTTTTTGTTTTTTACAGTAAGATTTTTGATAAATAAAAATTCCTTAATAGATGTAAAAACTATTCAGATTTTCCTGATTTGTTGAGGAAAGTTTTTGTTTTGTTTTTTGAGATGGAGTTTCACTCTTGTCACCCCAACTGGAGTGCAGTGGTACTATCTCGGCTCACTGCAACCTCTGCCTCCTGAGTTCAAGCGATTCTTGTGCCTCAGCTTCCCAAATAGCTGGGATTACAGGCGCCCGCCACCACACCCGGTTAATTTTTCTACTTAGTAGAGACGGGGTTTCACCGTGTTGGCTAGGCTTGTCTCCAACTCCTGACCTCAGGTGATCCGCCCGCCTCAGCTTCCCAAAAAGTACTGGGATTACAGGCGTGAGCCACCGCACCCAGCCTTGAGGAAGGTATTCTAAGTATATTTTTCATGAAATTTAGCAACTTCATCTATGTTGTCAAATTCATAGATATAAAGTGATGCATAATATTATGGTATTATCTTAATAGCTATAGGACCTGTGATAATATCTTTCATTTCTGGTATTAATAATTTATAATTTTAACTCGATTAGTCTTGCTCAGAATTTATCATTTTTATTAGTAATCTAAAATATATAACTTTTGTATTCATTGTTTTTTTAATGGTTTATCCTTTTGCTTTAATTCCATTAATTTCTATTTGTATTATTCACTTCCTACTGCCAATTTTTATAGCTTATTAAATTGGAAACGTAAATTATTAATTTTGACTTTTTTATTTCTAAGCACTTAGAATTATAAATACAGCTTTGGATGCATTCCACAGATTTTGAGATCTTGTGATCAAAATTAAGATCCCAAAATATTTTTCTAATTTCTCCAATAGTATCTTTTTTTGACCAATTGGTCTTTTTTGACCTATTGCTTATTTACATATTTTGCTTTGTAAGTTCCAATTATTTAGTGTTTTTCCAAATATCTGGTTTTTATTGATGCTTAATTTAACACATTGTGGGCAGAAAATGGATTCTGTAAGATTTCAATCTTTTTGAATTTACTGAGATTTATGGCACAGCATGTGGTCTATCTTGGTGAGATTCTATGTGCACATGAAAAACATGCATAAGTTCTGTCGCTGTTGAGTGCAGTGTACTAACTATATACATCAGGTCAATTAGGCTGATTTTGTTTGCGTCTTTTATGTACCTACTTATTTTCAGGCTACTTATCCATTTGATGTTTTTCAAGTTTTTTAAACACTTCCTTATTTTCTGCCTACTTTTTATATCAATGATATGTAGGTAGAAAGATCTAACTATAGTTGCGGGTTTATCGCTTCTTTTAATTCTGTCCAGTTTTGCTTAATATATTTGCTTCATATATTTTAAGGTATTATTAGCAGGTGCACACATATTTATAATTGCTATGTATTTTTGATAATTTGACACTTCTATCCTTTATTATGAAATATTTATCTTTCAATATTATTTGTTAAAATATATTTTGTTTGATATTTATACAGCCCCTCACTAGCACAATGTATCTTATATCTTTATGTTTACTTTTAAATATATCTCTCTGTTTTTACATTTAAAGTTCCTTTCTTGTAAATAGCAACATATAATTTAATCTTACCCTTTTATTTAGTCTGATATTCCCTGTTGTTTATTTGGAACATTTAGACTACTTAAACGTAATTATTGATATAGGCGGTTTTAAAATCTCACACCACATACAACAATTAACTCAAATGGATTATAGATATGAGTTTAAAAATTAAAAGTAGAAAATTTCTGAAAGAAAGCATTTGGCAAAGATTTCTTAAAATAGGATATAAAGAGTAAACATGACAGTGGAAACAACCAACAGTTTGAACTTCAGAATTAAAAACTTTAGTCTTTCAATAATCACTCATATGAAGCTATCAAGGAAGTAAACACACAACCTACAGAATGGGAGGAAATATTTGCAAACAATACATCTGACAAAGGTCTAATACCCATAATCTATAAAGTGCTTAAACAAATCAACAAGCAAAAAAGAAATAACCTCATTAAACAGTAGGCAAAGGATATGAACAGACACTTCTCAAAATAAGTCATATACACATCCAACAAAGAAAAAATGCTCGCTATCACTAATAATCAAGAAATGCAAATCAAAGCCACAGTGAGATACCATCTCACACCAATCAGAATGACTTTTGTTAAAAATGCAAAAACAACAGCTGTTGATGAGGCTGCAGAGAAAAGGAAATAGTTACAAACTTTTGGTTGGAATATAAAGTTGTTTAGCAACTGTAGAAAGCAGTTTGGAGATTTCTCGAGGAACAGAGTTTAACCGCTACCTGAGCCAGCAATACTGTTACTGGGTATATACTCAAAGGAAAACAAATTGCTCTACCATAAAGACACATGCACTCTCATATGTTCACTGCAGCACTATTCACAATAGCAAACACACGGAATAAATCCAAATGCCCATCAATGGTGGATAAGATAAAGAAAAGATGATACATATACACCGTGGACTACTATGCAGCCATAGAAATTGAAATCATCTCCTTTGCAGCAACATAGGTGCAGTTGGAGGCCATTATCCTAAGGTAACTAAAGAAAAAATAGAAAACCCAATACCATATATGGGAGTTACATATTGAGTACACATAGACATAAAGATGGGAACAATAGATACTAAGGAATAAAAGAAGAGGGAGAAGGAATAAAAGAAGAGGGAGAGAAGGAGAGGAACAGGGTTGAATAAACTCCCGGTTGGGTACTATGCTCACTACCTGGGTGACAGATTCATTTGTACTGTAAACCTCAGCACTTTGCAATATACCCATGTAACAAACCTGTACATGTACCCCTGATTCTAACATGAAAAAGTTGTCACTCTTACAAAAATGAAAAGGCAAGCCACGATCTAGAAGAAAATATCTGTAAAACAAAATATCTGACAAAGTACTTGTATTTAGATTATATAAAGACTCTTACATCTAATAAAAAGTGGATGAGAGCTTTGAACAGACACTCCACCAAAGTTGATATTAGAATGGTGCATAAGCAAATGAATATATGTTTTCATTAGAAAAATACAAATTATAACTACAAGGAGGAATCACTATAAACCAATTCTAATGTGTAAAAATTTAAAGACCAATCAAACCAAGTTGTGGAGGAAATATGGAGCAACTGGAATTCTCTTACACTGCCGGTGGGAATATAAAATATAACCATACTGAAAATAGCGTGGCAATTTCTTAAAAAGTTAAATTTACATCTACTATGTGATTCAGCCATTATACTCCTAGATATTTACCCATGAAAAAAGAAAGCATATGTTCATACAAAGACTTGCACATAAATATTCATCATAGTTTTACTTATAGTAGCACAAACTAAAAACAACCCAGATGTCAATCAACAGACAAATGGATAAACCTGTTGTGATGTACCCATTAATATACATTTAGTCAGTAATTTTTAAACAGTGAGCTACCTATGCATGTAAAAACATACAATAGTACATATTATATGGTCACATTTTTGCAGTGTGTTTTAGCTTACATAGGTTACTGCAGACATGATTAATTCTGGACAAGCACAGAATAGCAAATCAACTGTGCCCAGAGTAAATTACGGATCCTCAGAAGCATGAACAACATATGTTTTTTAAGTTACTATGTTTTAGAATGTTTTGTTGCACAATATCTAGCTTTCACAGTTTTATAGTGAAATATAGAGCAGAATTTAGTCCCTCTAAAATTTTCCTAATTTACAAAATGGACATAGGAAAACTTGTATCACTTGTACGTGTCAACTAATTCATGTTTTCAGTAAGGATCAAAGGAAATCATATGCAAATGCCCATTAAAAATTGTAAGATTAAAAAATTACCTTTTTAGTACATAACCTTTTTGGAATACTGATCAATAGTATGGTTGGGATACACTGGTGTTTAGGTTCTGAAATTTGAAATTCACATTTTGTTGACTTTACCTTGAGTTTCTTTTATATAAATGATGCTAGTCATAAGATAAATAAAATGAACTAGAATAATCATTCAAAGTATTTTTAAATTGTATGTCAAAAATACTACTAATAATTAATCATTTGGGGAGTGTTATATTACTAAAAGATAGCAATTCAATAATTAGAACCTTCCTAAGACTGAAGGGTAGAGTGTGAAAACTCTAAATATTATCAAGGGATCTGAACGCTAGGACTTTTCATCAAATCTATTTTAAATGGGGCAAACACTTGCCTGAAAAAATTTTTATACAGTTTTATAAGGTTATATAAAATGACATCATTTCTATTTCAATCACAAATTTAATTTTTCATTTAACCTATTATCTTTATTTTAATATTATAAATTGGCAGTTTGTAAGTGTGTATATTTATGGAATAAAAAGATGTTATGATTTATGAATACAATGTGAAATAAATAAACCATACTAGTTAACATATTTATCATCGCAAATACTTAACATTTTTGTGGAGAGAACATTTGAAGTTTGTTATTACCTGTTTTGTAATAATATAGTAATAACACAGATAATAATATGTACAATTACCTATTAATATTGTACATATTATTACCTATATTCACCACACTGTGAAAGGTATCTTTAAAAAATCTTCCTGTCTTAGATTTTGTACCATTTAATCATCATCTTTCCATTCTCCTTATTCTCCAATCCCTGTAACCACCCTTCTTATTCTTTGCTTCTGTGAGTTTGATTGTTTTTAACTCCACATACAAGTAAGCACATAGAGTAATTGTCTTTCTGTTGCTGGCTTACTTCACTTAGCATAATGTCCTTCGGGTTAATCTACATTGCCTCAAATGACAGAATTCCCTTCTTTTCTAAGGCTAAATAGTATTTCATTGTGTGTATATACAGCATTTTCTTTATCCATTCATCTGTTGAGGAACACCCAGGTTGATTCCATATCTTGGCTATTGTAACTCGTGCTGTAACAAACATCTGATTGCAAACATTTTTACAAATGGATTTTAAATATTTTGGGTAAATAAAAGTGGGAATGTTGGATCATATAGTAATTCTACTTTACAGTTTTTGAGAAATTTCCATAGAACTTTCCATAACGTCTGTATTAATTTGCAGTTCTACCAACAGTGTACAAAGGTTCCCCTTTCTCTACATCCTCACCCAAACTTATCTTTTATCTTTTTTGATAATAGCCATTCTGACATGTTTGAGATTATATCTCTTTGTGGTTTTAATTTAAATTTCTCTAATAATTAGCAATGTTGGGCATTTTTCCATAGGTCTGTTTGCCTTTTGTAGGTCTTTGAAAAATATCTATTGTGGTCCCTTGCCCTTTTAAGAATTGTTTTGTTTTGTTTTGTTTTGTTTGCTTCCCATTGAGTTGTTTGAGCTCTTTATATATTTTGAGTACTAACCCATTATCAAATACATGGCTTGAAAATATTTCCCTCCCAATCTGTAGATAGTCTCGGCATATTGTTAATTATTCACTTTGCAGAAGATTTTTAGTTTCATGTAATCCCATTTGTCTATTATTGCTTTTGTTGCTTGCACTTTCAAAGTCAAATAAAAAAGAAGTTATTGCCCAATTTTTTCAACATTGCATGGTTTTTCACCTATGTTTTCTTCCAGAACGTAGTTTTACAACTTCTTATCTTACAATTAAGTTTTTAATCTATTTTGAGTTGATGTTAGCATATGATATGAGATAAGGGTTCAGTTTTATTCTTCTATATGTGGATATTTAATTTGCCCAATAAAATTTGGTAAAGAGACTATCCTTTTCCCATTGCAAATTCTTGGCACTTTTGTAGAAAATTAATCGATATTCCTGTGTATAGTATCTTCTGGGCTCTGTATTCTCCTTTATTAGTCAATGTGTCTATTCTAAACAGTACTATGCTGTTTTAATTTCTATAGCTTTGTAGTATAGTTAGAAATCAGGTGTATGATACCTGCAGCTCTATTATTTTTACTCATGACTGCTTTTGGTTTTGTTTCATTTGTGGCTCCGTATAATCTTAAGATTGTTTTTCTATTTTTATGAAAAGTGATATTGGAATCCTGATAGAAATTTCATTAAATCTGTAGACTGCTCTGGAAAGTATGACTATTTCAATAATATTTGCTCTTTTGATCCATGAGAAAGGGATATCTTTCCATTTTTGTGAATTCTTTAATCTCTTTCATCCACATTTTATACAGGTCTTTTGCCTCCTTAGTTGAATTTATTCCTAAGTATCTTATTTTTTACAACGATTGTAAATAAAATTATTCTCTTTATTTCCTTTTTAGGTAGTTTGTTGTTAGTATATAGAAATGCTACTAATTTTGTGTGTTAATTTTGTTTCCCATAATTTTGCTGTACTCATTTGTTCTCAGTTTTTTGGCAGGGTCTGTAGGATTTTCCTTTTTTAAGATCATGTTATTAGCAAACAATGACAATTTCACTTTTTTCTTTCCTATTTGTATGACTTTTATTTTTTCTCTGGCAAAGACTTTCAATAGAAGTAGCTTTGAAGTAAGACTTTGAAAATAGGACTTTGGGCCGGGCGCGGTGGCTCAAGCCTGTAATCCCAGCACTTTGGGAGGCCGAGACGGGCGGATCACAAGGTCAGGAGATCCAGACCATCCTGGCTCACACGGTGAAACCCCGTCTCTACTAAAAATACAAAAACTAGCCGGGCGAGATGGCGGGCGCCTGTAGTCCCAGCTACTCGGGAGGCTGAGGCAGGAGAATGGCGTAAACCCGGGAGGCGGAGCTTGCAGTGAGCTGAGATCTGGCCACTGCACTCCAGTCCCGGCGACAGAGCGAGACTCCGCCTCAAAAAAAAAAAAAAAAGAAAATAGGACTTTGAATAGAAGCAGCAAGAACGTACATCCTCATCTTGTTCTAGGTATTAGAAGAAAAGCTTTTGATTTTTCACCATTGAGTGTGATGTTAGCTGTGGGCTTCTTATATATAGCCTTTGTTATATTGAAGTATATTACTTCTATACCTAATTTGGTTAGAGTTTTTATTATGAAAGGATGCTATAATTGTCAGATTTTCTATGTCTTCATGATTCAGTCTTGGCAAGTTGTGTATGTCTAGGAATTCATTTATTTCTTCTAGGTTATCCAATTGGATGATGTAATTGTTCACAGTAGTTTCTTATGATCCTTTGTATTTCTGAATTATTAGTACAAATGTCTCCTCTTTCAGATATTACTTATTTGAGTCCTGTTTTTTTTTTGTTTTGTTTTTAATTTCCTTAGTGTAGTTAAAGTTTCCTTACTTTTTGTTTATCTTTTCAAAACACAACTCTTGATTTGGTGAGCTTTGTATTATTTTTCTAGTCTCTATTTCACGTATTTCTGCTCTGATTTTTGTGATTTTTTTCCTTCTTCAGACTTTAGGTTTGGGTTGTTTCTCTTTTTCTCATTCTATTAGGTGTAATATTAGCTTGTTTATTTGAGGTCTTGTTTTCTTTTTAGATGTCGGATTTATTGTTATAAACTTTCCTTTTAGATCTGATTTTGATATATCCCCTACATTTTGGTATATAATATTTTCATTTGTATTTGTAGCAAGATGCTTTTTCAGTTTCTGTTTTAATTTATTTACTGATCCATTTGTTATTCAGAAAATTCCTTTTATTATTGTTTCTAATTTTTTATCATTGTGCTTAAAAAGAATATTTGATATCATTTTACTGTTCTTAAATTGGCTGAGGCTTGTTTTGTGCCCTATCATGTAATCTGTCCTGGAGAATGTTCCACTTGTGCTTGAGAAGAATGTGTATTCTGTTGTTGTTGGGTAAAATGGTCAGTATATAGGTCTGTTTGATCTACTGGGTCTAAAATGTTGTTTAAGTTCAATATCTCCTTATTAATGTTTCCCTACTGAAAGTGGGATATTGAAATATCTTACTGTTATTTAATTGCAATCTCTTGCTCTCTTCAAATCTTTTATTATTTGTTTTATATCAGTTCTGATATTGAGTGCATATATATTTACAATGGTTATATCTATTTGATGAATAGATCTTTTATCATTATATAATGCCCTCCTATATCTCTTTTTATGTTTTTGGCCCTAAGGTTTATTTTTTGTTATATTAGTATAGATGTCCATGCTCTCTTTTGGTTTCTATTTTCTTGGAATATCTTTTTTCATACCTTCAGTGTGTTAATCTGTTCTTACACTGATAATAAAGACATACCTGAGACTCAGTAGTTTGTAAAGGAAAGACGTTTAATGGACTCACAGTTTCACATAGCTGGAGAGACCTCACAATCATGGTGGAAGGCAAAGGAGAAGCAAAGGCATGCCTTACATGGTGGCAGCCAAGAGACCATGTGCAGGAGAACTCTCCTTTATAAAACCATCAAATCTAATGAGATGTATTCACTATCACAAGAACACCATGGGAAAAGCCCATGCTCAATGATTCAATTACCTCCCACTGGGTCCTTCCCATAACACATGTGAATTATGGGAGCTATAATTCAAGATGAAATTTGGGTGGATATACAGGCAAACCATATCATTCACCTTCAGTCTATGTGCATCCTTAAAAGGGAGGTTAGTCTCTTACAGCCAGCATTTCATTGAGACTTGTTTCCTTTATTTGTTTCAATCCAGCCACTCTATGTCTAATTATTAAATAATTTAATTTTTTTACACTCAAGGTAGTTATTGATAGATAGGGACTTACAACTGCCATTTAGATAGTTGTTTTCTGGTTGTTTTGTAAATACTTTGTTTCTTCTTCTATGGCTATCTTCCTTTGTAGTTTGACGGTTTTCTGTAGTAATATGCATAGAACGCTTTGTTGTTGTTTTCTGCTTCTAATAAAGATTTTTGCCTTGCAATTACCATGAGGCTTACATAGAATGTCTTATAGCTATAGCAGCCTATTTCAAACTGAAAAAACTTAACTTTGATTGCATACCACAACTTTACACTTTTACTCTCCTCTCCTTCAGATTTTATGTTTTTGATGTTAGAATTTCCATCATTTTGTGTTGTGTATCCCGGACAATGTATTTTAGCTATAATCATTATTAATAGTTTTGTTTTTTAATCCTCTTCCTAAGGATACAATTGCCTTACGTAACATCTTTACAAGCCTAAATTGTTCCAAATATGTTTGAACTTCCCATCTTGCTCCTGAAGGCAACCAGCTCATTTTTGAAGGCTGGCTGCAAAGTTGGCTGGTATCTGCAATCAAATGCCACATCTGGCAGGACCAGAGGTACTATTAAGATCTGCATACTAGTCACTGTGTGACCTTTGCCTTCTTTTTTTGTTTGTTTGTGCCTGACCCCTGGTGGTCTATTCCTGCTGTTTCCCCTGGTGTTACCCATGAGGTGAGATTGAAGTGGGCTTTCTGGGAAGCATCTTGAAGTGCTAGAGAAGCTAAATGACTGCCTCAGTTCTTTTTTACTGTTTCATAAATTGTGGACCCGGGAAAATTCTCTCTGTCTGATGTTTTGCCAAATTGGGGGCAACACTGTTGGAATGAGACTTTTCTTCTTACCTTTCTAATTCAGACTTTCTTCAGTTCTGCAGACCCAATGGGTGTCTCAGGCTTATTTCCAAGTATTGGGTTTTCAAAAATGTGGTCTGATATATAGTTGAACTTCAAATATAGTTGAAGTTTCTGTGATGGGGAGTGGCATCTAAGACTTCCTATTCTGCCATTGTGGTGACATCACTTCTCTATTTTTTTTCTGAGACAAGTTTATATATGCTTCACTCACTACTTTCTATACAAATAATGAATACCATATGAAAATGAAGTCTTCATGCTTTTGTTTAAAGATAAAGAGTTTATGCATCCTGGTTGTAAATTAAGTTTAGAAGGATACTTGGCATTTGCATAGGCTATAACACTTAAAACATGCTTTAACCCATTAAAAGCTATTAATTTGTTATAATGTAATGACAATATAAGAACCTATTGACAGAAAAAAAAATGAGATCAGGCAAATTTACTTTCCCAATGCCATATAGCAAGTAGAATTTACTGAAGAAAGTAATTTAAACCTATGTATATTGATTATTCCAGAATTTTTCTTTGCCATCAGGCTATGTTCAGTCTTCCTATACTCATTTTGATCAATTGATCAACAGAAATTATTAAGTTATAAACTTATACTTTTCTGTGCTAAGAGGAAGTAGAGGAGGGAATTGAGGTCCCTGACATCAAAAAGATCCACATCTTATGGGATAGAGCGTGCAACATGAGAAATCACATAGTGATGTTGAATATGTTATATATAGCCAGGAGAGGACTGGCTGGAGACTTTGCAAAAAAATTCTGCCTAGAAAACTTAAGAGAAAGTGTGCCTTTACCATTTCCTCTCTCTCTCTCCCATCAGCCAAATAGATGTGAGTCTCTAAAATAAATTTGGTAGTTATATGTTGATGATGAAAGAGTCTCTGCCACCCTCACTGACTTGCATTGTACTGATTTGACCCAGGAATAAATACATTTTGCTAAACAACTGATATATTGGAGTGATTTGTTGTAGCTACTCATATGCCCTGACTAATTCCTAAATATACTCTAGTCACTCAAAAAAAAATTTACTGAGCACCAGCTAGGAAGCAAACACTGTGCTAAGAACATGAGGGTACAAGGGAGAACAAGATAGACAAGATTTTTCATTTTTAAGCATACATTGTGGTGTGGGAGACACACAAGAAACATGAATTTAAATAATGATAATGTTTATTAATTATGTTTTGAGCCATGTGATAAGTAAGCCAGATTATATGACTCAGAGTAAGTAAGTTATATGATTCAGGGATCTTTCATAAGGAGTGGTCAGGGCATGTCTGTAGAAGGAGGTAACAATGAAACCATGACTTAAAGGACAGAAAGAATTAGTAAAGCAAAAGTATCTAGACAAGAGGGCTCCTAGCACAGGGAACGGTGGGCAAAAAGATGCTGCATCTGGAAGAACTTAATACATTTTGGAAATTAAGAGAGATTAGTATGACTTAAGCATAGGAAGGGAGAGAGGCAAGTTTAGATTGGAGAAGCAAGCAGTGGCTTACTCATGTAGAATTCGGGGTTGGGGAGCATTTATTTATTTTTATTTTTAAAATTTTTTTATTATACTTTAAGTTCTAGGGTACATGTTCATAATGTGCAGGTTTGTTACATATGTGTACTTGTGCCATGTTGGTGTGCTGCACCCATCAACTCGTCAGCACCCATCAACTCGTCATTTACATCAGGTTTAACTCCCAATGCAATCCCTCCCCACTACCCCCTCCCCATAATAGGTCCCGGTGTGTGATGTTCCCCTACCTGAGTCCAAGTGATCTCATTGTTCAGTTCCCACCTGTGAGTGAGAACATGTGGTGTTTGGTTTTCTGTTCTTGAAATAGTTTCCTGAGAATGATGGTTTCCACCTGCATCCATGTCCCTACAAAGGACACGAACTCATCCGTTTTTATGGCTGCATAGTACTCCATGGTGTATATGCCATATTTTCTTAATCCAGTCTGTCACAGATGGACATTTGGGTTGATTCCAAGTCTTTGTTATTGTGAATAGTGCTGCAATGAACATACGTGTGCATGTGTCTTTATAGCAGCATGATTTATAATCCTTTGGGTGTATACCCGGTAATGGGATGGCTGGGTCATATGGTACTTCTAGTTCTAGATCCTTGAGGAATCGCCGTACTGTTTTCCATAATGGTTGAACTAGTTTACAGTCCCACCAACAGTGTAAAAGTGTTCCTATTTCTCCACATCCTCTCCAGCACCTGTTGTTTCCTGACTTTTTAATGATTGCCATTCTAACTGGTATGAGATGGTATGTCATTGTGGTTTTGATTTGCATTTCTCTGATGGCCAGTGATGACGAGCATTTTTTCATGTGTCTGTTGGCTGTATGAATGTCTTCTTTTGAGAAATGTCTGTTCATATCTCTTGCCCACTTTTTGATGGAGTTGTTTGTTTCTTGTAAATTTGTTTAAGTTCTTTGTAGGTTCTGGATATTAGCCTTTTGTCAGATGAGTAGGTTGCAAAAATTTCCTTCCATTCTGTAGGTTGCCTGTTCAGTCTGATGGTAGTTTCTTTTGCTGTGCAGAAGCTCTTTAGTTTAATTAGATCCCATTTGTGAATTTTGGCTTTTCTTGCCATTGCTTTTGGTGTTTTAGACACAAAGTCCTTGACCGTGCCTATGTCCTGAATGGTATTAGTTAGGTTTCTTCTAGGATTTTTATGGTGTTAGGTCTAACATTTAAGTCTCTAATCCATCTTGAATTAATTTTCATATAAGGAGTAAGGAAAGGATCCAGTTTCAGCTTTCTACTTATGGCTAGCCAATTTTCCCAGCACCATTTATTAAATAGGGAATCCTTTCCCCATTTCTTGTTTTTGTCAGGTTTGTCAAAGATCAGATGGCTGTAGATGTGTGGTATTATTTCTGAGGACTCTGTTCTGTTCCATTGGTCTATTTCTCTGTTGTGGTACCAGTACCATGCTGTTTTGGTTACTGTAGCCTTGTAGTATAGTTTGAAGTTAGGTCGCGTGATGCCTCCAGCTTTGTTCTTTTGACTTAGGATTGTCTTGTCAATGCGGGCTCTTTTTTGGTTCCATATGAACTTTAAAGCAGTTTTTTCCAATTCTGTGAAGAAAGTCATTGGTAGCTTGATGGGGATGGCATTGAATCTATAAATTACCTTGGGCAGTATGGCCATTTTCACGATATGGATTCTTCCTAGCCATGAGCGTGATATGTTCTTCCATTTGTTTGTGTCCTCTTTTATTTCACTGAGCAGTGGCTTGTAGTTCTCCTTGAATAGGTCCTTCACATCCCTTGTAAGTTGGATTCCTAGGTATTTTATTCTCTTTGAAGCAATTGTGAATGGGAGTTCACTCATGATTTGGCTCTCTGTCTGTTACTGGTGTATAAGAATGCTTGTGATTTTTGCACATTAATTTTGTATCCTGAGACTTTGCTGAAGTTGCTTATCAGCTTAAGGAGATTTTGGGCTAAGATGATGGGGTTTTCTAAATATACAATCATGTCATCTGCAAACAGGGACAATTTGACTTCTTCTTTTCCTAACTTTCTTTCTTTCTCTTGCCTGATTGCCCTAGCCAGAACTTCCAGCACTATGTTGAATAGGAGTGGTGAGAGAGGGCATCCCTGTCTTGTGCCAGTTTTCAAAGGGAATTTTTCCAGTTTTTGCCCATTCAGTATGATATTGGCTGTGGGTTTGTCATAAATAGCTCTTATTATTTTGAGATATGTTCCATCAATACCGAATTTATTGAGAGATTTTAGCATGAAGGGATGTTGAATTTTGTCAAAAGCCTTTTCTGCATCTATTGAGATAATCATGTGGTTCTTGTCTTTGGTTCTGTTTATGTGCTGGATTACGTTTATTGATTTGCATATGTTGAACCAGCCTTGCATCCCAGGGATGAAGCCCACTTGATCATGCTGGATAAGCTTTTTGATGTGCTGCTGGATTCAGTTTGCCAGTAATTTATTGAGGATTTTTGCATCGATGTTCATCAGGGATATTGGTCTAAAATTCTCTTTTTTTGTTGTGTCTCTGCCAGGCTTTGGTATCAGGATGATTTTGGCCTCATAAAGTAAGTTACAGAGTATTCCCTCTTTTTCTATTGATTGGAATAGTTTCAGAAGGAATGGTACTAGCTCCTCCTTATACCTCTGGTAGAATTCAGCTGTGAATCCATCTGGTCCTGGACTTTTTTGATTGGTAGGCTATTAATTATTGCCTCAATTTCAGAGCCTGTTATTGGTCTATTCAGGGATTCAACTTCTTCCTGGTTTAGTCTTGGGAGAGTGTAAGTGTCCAGGAAATTATCCATTTTTTCTAGATTTTCTAGTTGATTTGTGCAGAGGTGTTTATAGTATTCTCTGATTGTAGTTTGTATTTCTGTGGGGTCGGTGGTGATATCCCCTTTATCATCTTTTATTGTGTCTGTTTGATTCTTCTCTCTTTTCTTCTTTATTAGTCTTGCTAGCAGTCTATCAATTTTGTTGATCTCTTCAAAAAACCAATTCCTGGATTCATTGATATTTTGGAGGGTTTTTTGTGTCTCTATCTCCTTCAGTTCTGCTCTGATCTTAGTTATTTCTTGCCTTCTACTAGCTTTTGAAAGTGTTTGCTCTTGCTTCTCTAGTTCTTTTAATTGTGATGGTAGGGTGTCAATTTTAGATCTTTTCAGCTTTCTCTTGTGGGCATTTAGTGCTATAAATTTCCCTCTACACACTGCTTTAAATGTGTCCCAGATATTCCGGTATGTGTGTCTTTGTTCTCATTGGTTTCAAAGAACATCTTTATTTCTGCCTTCATTTCATTATGTACCCAGTAGTCATTCAGGAGAAAGTTGTTCAGTTTCCATGTAGTTGAGCAGTTTTATTGAGTTTCTTAGTCTTGAGTTCTAGTTTGATTGCACTGTGGTCTGAGAGACAGTTTGTTATAATTTCTGTTCTTCTACATTTGCTGAGGAGTGCTTTACTTCCAATTATGTGATCAATTTTGGAATAAGTGTGATGTGGTGCTGAGAAGAATGTATATTCTGTTGATTTGGGGTGGAGAGTTCTGTAGATGTCTATTAGGTCCGCTTGGTGCAGAGCTGAGTTCAATTCCTGGATATCCTTGTTAACTTTCTGTCTCGTTGATCTGTCTAATGTTGACAGTGGGGTGTTGAAGTCTCCCATTATTATTGTATGGGAGTCTAACTCTCCTTGTAAGTCCCTAAGGACTTGCTTTATGAATCTGGGTGCTCCTGTATTGGGTGCATATATATTTAGGAGAGTTAGCTCTTCCTGTTGAATTGATCCCTTTACCATTATGTAATGGCCTTCTTTGTCTCTTTTGATCTTTGATGGTTTAAAGTCTGTTTTATCAGAGACTAGGATTGCACCCGCTGCTTTTTTTGTTCTCCAATTGCTTGGTAGATCTTCCTCCATCCCTTTATTTTGAGCCTATATATGTCTCTGCATGTGAGATGGGTCTCCTGAATACATCAGACTGATGGGTCTTGACTCTTTATCCAGTTTGCCAGTCTGTGTCTTTTAATTGGACCATTTAGTCCATTTACATAAGGTTAATATTGTTATGTGTGAACTTGATCCTGTCATTATGATATTAAGTGGTTATTTTGCTCGTTAGTTGATGCAGTTTCTTCCTAGCATCGATGGTCTTTACATTTTGGCATGTTTTTGCAATGGCTGGTACCAGTTGTTCCTTTCCATATTTAGTGCTTCCTTCAGGGTCTCTTGTAAGGCAGGCCTGGTGGTGACAAAATCTCTAAGCATTTGCTTATCTGTAAAGGATTTTATTTCTCCTTCACTTATGAAGCTTAGTTTGGCTGGATAGGAAATTCTGGTTTTAAAATTCTTTTCTTTAAGAATGTTGAATATTGGCCCCCACTCTCTTCTGGCTTGTAGAGTTTCTGCCGAGAGATCTGCTGTTAGTCTGATGGGCTTCCCTTTGTGGGTAACCTGACCTTTCTCTCTGGCTGCCGTTAACATTTTTTCCTTCATTTCAACTTTGGTGAATCTGACAATTATGTGTCTTGGAGTTGCTCTTCTGGAGGAGTATCTTTGTGGTGTTCTCTGTATTTCCTGAATTTGAATCTTGGCCTCCCTTTATAGGTTGGGGAAGTTCTCCTGGATGATATCCTGAAGAGTGTTTTCCAACTTGGTTCCATTTTCCCCCTCACTTTCAGGCACCCCAATCAGACATAGATTTGGTCTTTTCACATAATCCCATATTTCTTGCAGGCTTTGTTCATTTATTTTTCCTCCTTTTTCTTTAGACTTCTGTTCTCTCTTCATTTCATTCATTTGATCCTCAATCACTGTCACTCTTTTTTCCAGTTGATCGAGTCAGTTAATGAAGCTTGTGCATTTGTCACGTATTTCTCGTGTCGTGGTTTTCATCTCTGTCAGTTCGTTCATGGCCTTCTCTGCATTGATTATTCTAGTTATCCATTCTTCCATTCTTTTTTCAAGGTTTTTAGTTTCTTTGCACTGGGTACGTAATTCCTCCTGTAGCTCTGAGAAGTTTGATGGACTGAAGCCTTCTTCTCTCATCTCGTCAAAATCATTCTCCATCCAGCTTTGATCCGTTGCTGGCGATGAGCTGCGTTCCTTTGGAGGGGGAGATGCGCTCTTATTTTTTGAATTTCCAGCTTTTCTGCCCTGCTTTTTCCCCATCTTCGTGGTTTTATCTGCCTTTGGTCTTTGATGGTGGCGACGTACTCATTGGGTTTTGGTGTGAGTGTCCTTCCTGTTTGTTAGTTTTCCTTCTAACAGTCAGGACCCTCAGCTGTACATCTGTTGGAGATTGCTTGAGGTCCACTCCAGATGCTGTTTGCCTGGATATCAGCAGCAGAGGCTGCAGAAGATAGAATATTGCTGAACAGTGAGTGTACCTGTCTGATTCTTGCTTTGGAAGCTTCGTCTCAGGGGTGTACCCCGCTGTGTGAGGTGTGGGGTGTCGGTCTGCCCCTATTCGGGGATGTCTCCCAGTTAGGCTACTCAGGGGCCAGGGACCCACTTGAGCAGGCAGTCTGTCCGTTCTCAGATCTTAACTTCCGTGTTGGGAGAGCCACTGCTCTCTTCAAAGCTGTCAGACATGGTGGTTTGCGTCTGCAGAGGTTTCTGCTGCTTGTTTTTGTTTGTTTAGTTGTGCCCTGTCCCCAGAAGTGGAGTCTACAGAGACAGGCAGGCCTCCTTGAGCTGCTGTGGTATCCACACAGTTCGAGCTTCCCAGCGGCTTTGTTTACACACTTAAGCCTGAGCAATGGTGGGCGCCCCTCCCCTAGCCTAGCTGCTGCCTTGCCCTTGGATCGCAGACTGCTGTGCTAGCAATGACAGAGGCTCCGTGGGCAGGCATGGGGCCCTACCGGCCAGGTGTTGGATATAATCTCCTGGTGTGCCATTTGCTAAGACCCTTGGTAAAGCGCAATATTGGAGTGGGTACCTGATTTTCCAGGTGTTGTGTGTCTCGGTTCCCCTGGCTAAGAAAAGGGATTCCCTTCCCCCGTGGGCTTCCCAGGTGAGGCGATGCCTCGCCCTCCTTCAGCTCTCGCTTGTCGGGCTGCAGCAGCTGACTAGCACCGATTGTCCTGCACTCCCTAGTGAGATGAACCCGGTACCTCAGTTGAAAATGCAGAAATCACCAGTCTTCTGTGTTGCTGACACTGGAAGCTGGAGACTGGAGCTGTACCTATTCGGCCATCTTGCTTCGCCCCCCCTATTTTTTTTTTGTTTATCCTAAATACAGTAGAAATACATGGAAAAAGGCCAGTCATCGTGGCTCACACCTGTAATCCCAGCACTTTGGCAGGCCAAGGCAGAAGGATCCCTTAAGGCCAGGAGTTCAAGCCCAGCTTGGGAAACATGAAAAAAAAAAACCTGATCTCTATCAAAACTATAAAAAATTAGCTGGGCTTGGTGGCATGTGCCTGTAGTCCCAGCTTCTCAGGAGGCTGAGATGGGAGGGTGGCTTGAGCCCAGGAGGAGGAGGTTGCAATGAAGTGAGATTATGCCATTGCTCCCCAACCTGAGCAACAGAGACAGAGGAAAGAAAGAAAGAATGAGAGAAAGAAAGAGAGAGAGAGAGAGAGAGAGAGAAGGAGAGGAGAGGAGAGAGAGAGGAAGAGAGAAAGAGAAAGAAAGAAGACAGAAAGGAAGAAAGGAAAGAAAGAGAAAGAAGAAAAAAGTTATAAGTAAGGGAACAATATGACTTAGTTTACTTTAAATGAGTTAACATGTAGAAAATGTATAGCTATTTTAAGAGTTACATATAAGTTAATAATAGTAGGTAGTAGTGGGGCTTATCTCTGAAAATAAGGCATGAGATACTGTAGGATATATGGGTGGAGTATGGAGACAAGAAGAAAATTGGAGAGACAAATTCAGAAGCTATTACGGTGGCCTAGACTATGACAGTGATTTGACCTACATTGCTGAAAGAGGAGACAGAAAAAAGTGTATGGATCCCAGTTATAGCTTGGCAGTGGATGTCAGAGTGAGCAGGAGGAAAAGGTAGAAGTGAGGCATGTCTCCTAGATTCCTGGCATTAGAAAGGATGCCAGAGGATGGTAGTATTCTTTTTTGGGATGGAGCAGAAATGGCATAGGAGTCATTCCATTTCAGACATGTTTATGGAGATGCTAGTGAGACATACAGATGGAGAGCTCAAACAGGCAGGGGAATATTTGAGTCTGCAGCTCAGAACAGAGGGCTAGGTGGAGACATTTATTTGAAAAGTGGTAACATAAAGACAACCTAAAAGCCTGGAGTAAAAGTGAAGTTGCTAAGTAAAAAATATGAATAGAAAATCAAAGTGGACCAAAAAGTAGCCCTTCAAACAACAAGATTTAGAGGTTTGGAATGAGAGGAGAAGCAAATATTGAAACAAAACTCCATCCTTCAGTTCATGCCTATGCAAGTTCTAACTACTGTAAATGTCTGAAACAAGCGCCATGTCTTTTGAATATACCATTCTATTCGTCCACAATTCCTTACCTGCTTGTGCCTGTTCTTATCTCATTATTCCCTGTGGACTTGCAGAGATCTTTCTAGCCCTTCTCTGTTTCTCAGTATCTTCTCTCTTTTCTTCTTCCTGCTCTTGACTACCCCAGTATTCTCTGTTCTACGATCAATATCCAAGAGGAAGGCAATCCGTTTATTTGGCTACGTTAATTAGCATTGTTCTGATCATAGGGGAAAGCTCTTTGTGACAGGCCACCTCATGAGTCATTCCAGCATATGGACGGTAGCTATTGTATTACAGTTAGTGCTCAGTTTCTGCATTACAGTAGCCCAGTATCTTTTGCCTGAGCAAATAGGCTGTTTAGCTAGAAGGAGGTTTGAGCATAGCATATAAGTGATAAATCTCATAAAATAAATACTTAAGGAATTAAAATTATTCAATCACTTATAGGTGAGTCACCATTCTATCTGTACCAACTCACAGCTCTCAGACATTTTTCTACCCTTCCCTTTTCACCTTTATCACCATTCTGAGAAGTGACTGGTGAGCATCTTTCAGTAGTCTTTGCAGAGATGTAGAAAGATACTGCAGGTAAAATGTGTGTCAGCATACAGGATATGGGAATCAACTAAAAAATTAGCAAGTAGTTTTTATTTTTGCCAAATTCTCTGTTTCACAAATCCTCCCAATTACTGTGCCAGGGATTTGCGAATATGGATAAATGAAGGCAGACATGTATACTTTAATAATGTGGTTACAGGTAAAGAAAAAAAACTGTGGCTCCATTTGTGAGACAGGAGAATTTGCTCTCACTTTTTTTTAACCAGTAAGTTTTTACTTTGTGTATTTTATTTTATTTTTATTTTTATTTCTACTTACATATTTATGACATATAACCTGCTGTTTTGGAGAGTTTTTATCTGAAATACTTGGGGCAAAAAGAGAATTTAGTTACAGATGAAAATAGTTTTGTTTCCCTTATTCTAGACATGTAATGACCTAAAAATTATCTTGTATTATGACAATTATGTTTATAAAGCCAGTATCTATCATTGTATGACTTGATGTTTGATTGCAGGTTTCAGGGTTTTTTTGTGCTATTTTGTGGAATAAAGAAGCACATTATTGCATTGCTGGTTAGAGTTGGTGGTTCTTCCTTTAAAAAATTATTTGACTATGCAATTTAGAACCAAGTCTTTGGACTTCTGTGAAAAAAAAAAAAAAACTATGTATAATTATTTTTTTTGTATCACTTTTTTCCAACAGTGGTATTATATTCACATTAAGTTCAGGGGAAAAAAAAAAAAAACCACAAAATTTACAGCAGTTTAAATCTTGCACTATTGGGATGAAAAATAAATAAATTAACCAGAAGTCCTATGTAAGACAATTACATTGCCATCTCCTCGAAAATAATGTTACCTAGTTATGTGTTCTATTGTTCTTGTTGTCTATGAATATTTATCCATAAATATTTGATAATTTCAACATATTTTGAATGCTCACTAAATATTAATATATTGTACATTTATTGTATGATAAATGTAACACAGGTAGATGTTAAAATCAATACAACTTTCAATTGAAACAAACTACCTGCAGGTCTCATCCAGAAGCTTAGGTTTTATAGATCGCCAATTTAAAAGGGAAAATCTCAGACTGCTTGTGGATTCATGAATGTCATGAATTTCACTAGGAAGAACTGTTCAATTACTTCTGCCTGTGGAGTTAATGGTCTGCCTACTTCTCAACTCCTGCAGTGCCAACCCCTGCAGACCCCAGGCTACTATGTTCTCAGAGCGGGTCTTTATGGAACATATAAGTATACCTTGAGCTCTTGCTGTGGGCAGCCTTGTAATACAAAGGCTCTTCCTCAGGCTCAACAAAAGATGCTGCTGTAAGGAAAAGTGTTAAGAGGTAGGGGATCATGGAGTTTGATCCAAAGTTCTTTGAATTTTGGTCATGGTGTTTTTGAGATTTTATTGTTTGCCTGTTCTTACGTAATAACAGAACTCCTTATTTTCTTTTGGGAACAACTCTTCCACCTCTTAATCATGTGGTTCTTGTGTGATCAACACCCACAACTCTGCCTCCCTCTCCCCAGATGCCGTCATAGGTAGCCATGTGATTCAAACCTGGGCAGATAGAGCACCACACCACACTGCCCATAGTGATTAATCCTGGGTACTTAATCCAAGATGAAGTTCTGTGACACATAGAATTTTGAAATCCCTCAATCCAAAAGTGCCTGAAATTGCTCCTGTTTCCCATCATTTCTATTTATTGTATAAGCTCATTTGAGCTTTTACTGTCACCTGAAGTTGAATGAAGCCTCACTCATACAGAAATATTTTGTTGTTTCACCTTGAAACAGGATTGAACATGAGCAGTATTTTGTCTTCAGTTTTAGACTTTTTCTTAATTCAAAATAGGTTCAAATTTGCAAAATTTGCCAAATAAGACAAATAGTATGAACAAAAATCATATACAGTTATCCAGATTTTGCCTTTGTTAACATTTTAGTACATTGCTTTATTTTCTGTTCTCTCTCTCCCTCTCATTCTCCTCTCCCTCTCCTCTCTCTCTCTCCCCTCTCTCTCTAATACACACACACACACACACACATATATGTAGCTAATTTTTTGAACTATTTCAGGCTAAGTCAGATATGTAGTTGTGGCTCAACATGCATTTCCTAAGAATACAGATATTCTCTTACGTTATCACATCATAGTACACTGATAAACTTTACAGATTTACATAAATATACTCATTTTATCTAATCTATAGCCATATTTTATTTTCTTCAGTTACACAATAATGCCTTTTATAGAATCATACCACCCTACTCCTACAGAAGCTGGATGGGATTTAGGTATTAGAGGATTTTGCCATGTCTCTTTAGATTCCCTTTGCCTGAAACAATTCCATGGCCTTTGTTTCTCAATAACAGTTTTTAACAGTGCCAGCCACCCTCGTAATGTAGAATTTCTTGTTTTTTGCTTGACTAGTGTTTCCTCATGACTAGATTCAATTTTCGCATTATTTGCTGGGATAATACATAGGGATACTGAGTCCTTCTCAGCGAATCACATCCATCACATCTAGAGCCACATGGCATCCATCCGAGACAGCGTTTATGATAATTTTGATCCTGCAGTCAAGAAAGTGTTTCCTGATTTCTCCAATATGTGCTTTTTTCCCTACCTTGCAATTAATAATCTGTGAGAACATACTCTGAGAACCATAAAGATATCTTGCTTCTCCTTAAAATTTCCAAG
Source organism: Trachypithecus francoisi (assembly GCF_009764315.1). Classification (NCBI taxonomy): domain Eukaryota; kingdom Metazoa; phylum Chordata; class Mammalia; order Primates; family Cercopithecidae; genus Trachypithecus; species Trachypithecus francoisi. The sequence goes on from NW_022681453.1 coordinate 50,474,988, forward strand.
TACATTTAGCATCCATGATTGACTCTTGCCTCACTTCCTTCTTGTTTAAAAATAAGACTTATGCATGTAAGTTGCTTATTTTTGTTCTTAAACTTTTTATTTTGAGATTACTGTAGATTAACATACAATAGCATGAAATAATACAAAGAGATCACATGTACCTTTTACCCAGTTTTCCCCAATGGTAACATCTTCCAAATAATAGTACATGTAACAACAGGATACTGACATTAACACAATCAAATGAGGCATTTCTATCACCACAAGGACCTCTCATGTTGCCTTCTCATGGGCACATCCCCTTTGCTTCCATCTGCACACTCTCTTTAAATCCTGAGAGTCACTCATCTGTTCCCTATTTATACAATTTGGTCATTTCAAGAATGTTATTGAAATGGAAACATACAATATGTAACCTTTTAGGACTGACATATTTCCTCAGCATAATTCATATGACTGAGTAGTATTCCACAGCATGGATGTACTATAGTTTGTTTTGTTTAACTGTTCGCATATTGAAGGACATCTGGGCTGTTTCCAGTTTTTTACTGTTGTGAGAAAAAACTACTATCACTCTTCATATACAAATATTTGTGTGAACATAAGTCTTTATTTCTCTGAGCTGAATGCTTAGAAATGCAATTGCTGAGTCATATGGTAGATGCATATGTACTTTTTAAATAAACTCTCCAACTTTCGAGAGTGACCATTCCTTTTTACATTCTTACCAGCAATGTGTGAGAGATCCAGTTTCTCTGCATCCTCACTAGCATTTGGTATAGTCACTATTGTTATTGTTATTGTTTTACTGTTAGGTTCTTTGCATATCCTAAATATCAGTCCTTTGTTGAATACGTGGCTCTTGAATATCGTCTCCCATTCTGCAACTTGTCTTTTTATCTCTGAAAGGGATTCTTACTGTGCAAAGTATTTTAAATTAGATGAGATCCAGTTTGTCAGTTTTTTTCCCTTAAGGGTCATGCTTTTGATGTTAAGTCCAAGAACTCTTTGCCTAGCTCTGTGTCATGAAAAATTTCTTCTGTGTTTTGTCCTAAATGTTTTATAGTTTTGTGTTTTACATTTAAGTTTGTGATATATTTTGATTTGCATTCAAATTTATTGTGATAAATAAGGCCACATAAAATTTGCCATCTTAACCATTTTTAAGTGTGTAGTGCAACATTGTTAAGCATATTTACATTATTGTGAAACAGATCTTCGGAACTTTTTCTTCTTGAAAATCAGAAATTCTGTACCCATTAAACAACTCCTTTTCTGTCCCTCTGCCCAGCTCCTGGTAACTATCATTCTACTTTCTGTTTCTAGAATTTTGTCAACTTTAGATACCTCATATTTCTGGAATTATACAGTATTTGTCTTTTAATACAAAAGATTGGCTTATTTCACTTAACATAATGTCATTTTGTTTTCCTTTTGGCATAAGGTATAAGACTTAGAAAGAGATTATTTTATTAATTGATTGATTTATTGATTGATTATCTGTGGGTATCCAAGTGAACCTGCACCATTTGTTGTAAAAGCTATCTTTCCTGCATTTAATTGTTTTTACACCTTGACCAAATATTAGTTGGGCATATTTGAATTAATCTGTTACTGGGTTGTAGGCTTTTGCACTGCAATTCACACAATATATTGGTCTGTAGTTTATTCGTTAGTTTATTTTGTACCTTTTGTCTCATTTTGCTCTCAGAGTAGTTTGAGCTTTATAAAACAGCTTGGGAAATGTCTCCTTCTTTTCTGGAAGAGATTGTGAATAATTGGTGTTAATTATGCTTTAATTCCCTTAATATTTGTATGAGTATTCAAATTTTCTACTTTATATTGAGTAAGTTACAGTAGTTTGTGTCTTTTGAGAAAATAGTCCTTTTCATCTAAGTTGTCAAATTTATGCAAGTAAAGTTGTTTATTAGTTCTCTGTCCAAATCCTTTTGATGGCTCTGTGTTGCATAGTGATTATCTTTTTTTTGTTACTGATTTTCATAACTTGCGACTTTTTAATCTTTTTTTGTTAGAAATGTTAGAAATTTGTTAATTTTATTAATCTTTTCAAAAAACAGCTCTTTGTTCTATTGAATTCCTCTATTGTTTTTCTGTTTAAAATTGAATTAAATTCTGTTTTGAGCTTTCTCATGTCCTTCCTTCTGTTTACTTTGATTATTCTAGGTTTCTGAGGTGATTAAATTGTTGATATAAAATTCTCTCTCTTTTATAACAGATGCATTTAGTTTTATAGTGTTCCCAAAACTATTTTTTAATTGTTATATTTAAATCATTTTTATTTAATGTACTTATTTGTATGTTAGAGATAAATTTCATCATTTATTTTTTGTTCTCTGTTTATTATTTACTTATTTATTTTTTAGACAGAGTCTCACTCTGTCATCTAGGTTGGAGTGCAGTGGTGCGATCTCAGCTCACTGCAACCTCCGCCTCCCCGGTTCAAGCAATTCTTCTGCCTCAGCCTCCCGAGTAGCTGGGACTACAGGCCCACACCACCATGCCCGGCTAATTTTGTATTTTTAGTAGAGACAGGTTTTTGCCATGTTGGTCAGACCGATCTCGAACTCCTAACCTCAGTTGATCCACCTGCCTTGGCCTCCCAAAGTGCTGGGATTACAGGCATGTGCCACCATGCCTGGCCTATTATGCTTTTTTAAAATATAATTTCTCTGTTTTCTGTTTCCTGCTATTTCTGTTTCCTTAGTATTTCAGTAGTTTCTATAACTATTTGTATAGCAAAAAAATTAACTTTGCCCGAAGAGAGATCTGGTCTTTGATCTAAGATTTTGGGAGGTGAACTCTAGGAATGTCATGCCTGATAAGAGTATCTTATCTGGGGTCCTTACATCACACCAAATTGTATAATGATGTAATATAGAGTGAGGACTTTGGGCCACACCAGATAGTCTAATAAAGTGATTTAGTGTGGGGTTTTGGGGCCACAAGATATCAGCTTGACGCTTTTGAAGTCTGAGGTTAGCTATGTTAGCAGCCATCCAGGTTTATGTGACCTTATAAAAATGCTAGAAACTAAGGCTCAGGTGAGTTTTCCTGGATGGTAATGCTTCATATATATTGCCATAATTTATTTGTGGGAGGAGTTAACATTTTCCATTACCGCATTAGGAGAGGACAACTGCAAACCACAGGTTTGGAACCCTCCTAGGCTCTACCTCTTGCATCTCTCCTGTTGGCTGATTTTAATCTGTATCCTTTTCACTGTGGTAAACCACAACCATGAATATAACAACCGTCAGTAGGGTTGGTGAGTTTTTCAGCAAATTATTAAATGTAAAGGTAGTCCTGGGGACCCCATAACTATTATTTGGTGTCAGATGTGAGAGTGACTAATTCTTTCCTCTATCCCCTCCATTCTGCTATTGAGCTCATCTACTGAGATTTTTTTTCAATTATTGTACTTCTCAGTTCTGATATTTCCATCTGGTTCTTCTTCTTCTTCTTTTTTTTTTTTTTGAGGGGACAGAGTGGACAGTGTCTCATTCTGTCACCCAGGCTGGAGTGTAGTGGTGCAATCTCAGTAAAACTGCAACTTCCACCACCCGGGTTCAAGTGATTCTTCTGCCTCAGCCTCCCAAGTAGCTGGCACTACAGGTGTTTGCCACCACTTCTGGCTAATTTTTTGTATTTTCTAGTAGACATGGGGTTTCACGTTGTTAGCCAGGATTGTCTTGAATCTCCTGAACTCATGATCCACCCATCTTGGCATCCCAAAGTTCTGGGATTACAGGAATGAGCCACTGTGCCTAGCCTCTGGCTCTTCTTAATATCAGGTTTTTCTTTGCATAGATTTTCTGTTTCTTTGCTGAGACTTGCTATTTATTCAGTAGTTTCAGGTGTGTTTGTATATGTTTGTTGAAGCATTTTTGTCATGATTGCTTTAAATCTCTGCCAGATACTTCTGTCATCTCTGTCACCTTGGTGTTTGCATCTATCAATTGTCTTTTTAAATTTAATTTTAGATATTTTTCTTGCTGTAATAAGTAATTTTTTAGCCTGGATATTGTTGTATTATGTTATGAGTTTCTGGATTTTATGTATACCTTCAGCTTTAGCTGCGTTTTCTTTTCCTTTCTTTCTTTTTGACACTGCCCCACTGGGGAAAAGGAGAAAGGGCACTGTTTCATTACTGTCCTATAGAAGAACAAGTCAAGGTTTCCCACTTAACCTCTGTTGACACCTGAGAAGGGTGCTCCTCCTCACTGCTGAGTGGAGATTAGAGTTGGGGTGCCTTATGGTCTCCACTGACCTTGTGGTGGAGGTCAGCTTGTTACTGCTGGGTGACCGCGAAAGCCTGCATTCTCCTCTAATGCTTTTCTGATACTACCACAGTGCAGGGAGAGTGCATAAAGATCCAGACTCCCTGTTTGTTCTGCACTGACCTCATGAGGCAGATGCTGTTTACTGACCAGACACCCTACTTGACCTTCTCTGAAACCACCCTTTCAGGGGTGTTGGGGTACCTAAGAGCCTCCTGAAGCTGCAATCCAGCTCTCTACTTGTCCCTTGCTGAGGTGGGTGTGGACAGAGTCATTGTTCTTTCTGTGATGTTGGCTGAAATAAAACATTTATTGTCTAAAAGTTTCCTGTCTTCTTTTTTATTGGTCCTTTGACAAGATCGACAGGCTTCTGATGGATATTGTTTTGTTTTGTCTGTACCTGTTGTATTTTTGAGTTGTTGCCTTCTCTGGCACCAGGAAAGTCACTACTATAGCTTTTCCCACGTCCCTATGTCACCAGTTAGTCTGCCTTTCAGAGTCTTCTTATTTTTGTTTTACATATATTATCCAGGGTTTTTAGTTGTAGTTAGTAAGAGAAATAAGGAAAATATATCTGCTCCATTTGTCCATAAATGAAAGTCTCTAAGTAAATTATTTTTAAATGCCTTCCCTAGGTTCACATTTCTGGTTGGGTCTAATTGCTACTATAGAGTAGAGAGTTTTTTGAGTGCCCTACGGACTTTTTATATATATTGGCTTTTTCATAGAATAAAGAGGAAATGGATGGACAGCAGGGGCAGGGTTTGTTTAGTGTTTTGTGTTTACTGTTAAGTTCCAAGAGAGCAGAAACATTTTCTCTTGTGTTTCTGCCGCATTTTCAACTCCTAGCAGAGCTCCTGGCATGTGGTAGAAACTCAAAACATGATTCCAAAGGAATTATTTGTCTTAGAAATCTCTAAAGACAGAAAATGACAATTCTTATTTGGTTTTTTAACTTGACCACCAACAATCAACATCGTCCTATGGTACTTCAAACATGCTTGAAAGGTCATAAACTTTAATTTCATTACACTAAAATTGTCTTTAATGGGTAGACTATTCTAATTCACATGGATATTCGGAAAACACAAACCTACTTCTTCTGTTCTGAGAATATTTTAACACTTGTCTCCAAAAAATATGAATACACGCACCATATGATCTGCTCCACTGGGTAATTTAACAGCAGTTTGGGGGAGAACCTTTGTGGGTGCAGTGCGTATCACTTCATTGCTAGTAATTTCCTGACTTAAGAGATAGTGGGAGATAAGGAAGAGTAATTGGATATGATGAGACCTGCTGTGTTTAAACCAATTTCTACTCCAAAAACACCCATGGAGATTTTTCACACAATAAAATGGGAAATAATTGAAAAATAGTTAATATATTTCCATAGTGAATTCTGCTAGCGAGAAAGTACAACTAAAAGGAATGACAGTATGAAAAATGATAAAACAAATGTGCTATTAGAAACATGCAATTAAAATAAATTAAAATAGTGAATGAATAGTTGATGTTTTATGTGCTACAATTTCATCTATGAACATCCTTATTTTGGGACCCATAGAAAGGATAAATGGGTTATTTCTCTGTTTTATTAAACCAGTAAGTCATTGGAAAACATACAAACCCACACTTATTTGCTTGTTTCCCATTCATTTTTGTGAGAGAGGGTGAAGATAATGGCTCAAAAATGTTTCCCATCTTCATCAGGGTCATACATCCTGTTGATTTCTTGTTTCCAACAAATGGTGATGAGCTGTGAATTCTGAAGCACTCTGTACCCTATCTCCTCATCACTCCTTTTATAACTGTGAGCAGACTTTCTATCTGCTTTTGTGTTTTTAATCATTAGTTTGTAATCTTAATATCCTCCATTTAGTTCTCAACAAGATATTGTACATTTGGTTTGAGGCTTTTCTTTTTTTGGAGGAAGAAAAATGAACATTTTGCATTTTAAAATTGCATTAAGTAATTTAGAACCACACATGAACTTTTGTTCTTAGAAGCTGCAACCAAATCCCACATCAGTGATTTGATTATTGAAAGCACAGAATAACAATTGCATGGCAATGTATACACATGCTGATGGAGAACAATAGAATGCTGTGCGTTACAGCTTTGATTTACAGATCAGCGTGGGCAGATTGCTTTTGATCTTGACCTGTGAATTATTGATACCCTTAGATCAATGAAATGGTTTCCTTTCGGCTCATCTCAATTTGCTCAATGTGAAAGAAGACTTTAAAGAATGCTAGTTCTATTGGTAAGGGCTCCTTTGTCTGCCTCCCTGAAACTTAGTGTTTCAAATCACGTTGAAAGAAGATTCCATGGCATCTTGATATCTTAGGTAACTAAAACCTGTTGCCTTGGAATGACAGTCTTTCCCCTCAATGCAGCAATTATTGCCCCTGTATATCAGATTCTTGCAGAGTCCTGGTGCATTTATAAGGTCTTGGTCCTTGTCATACACCTGCCTTTCTCACTCTCCTTTACCATTTGACAGTAGGGCATTTTTTATTTTTTTTGTCTTTCTTAACATAGAAAAGTGCCCAAGATGGGTTGTTACATTAAAAAGCAAGCTGTAGAAGGATTTTAGAGTAGATTCACAATTTAGTGAAAAATAAAAGTAGGTATACGTATGTGCCTGTGTATGTACAGAAGAAGTCTGAAAGTCTGTGCCCCTAAATTTAAGAGTTATAGCTTAGAAGTAGATAGAAAAAGATGTTTTAATTTTTTGTGCATTTAGTTATTGATTGAAATTTTCACAAGGAACATGTATCCTGTTTACATATAACACTGAGACAAAAAAATGACATTTACAGTGAGTCTTTGTAAACTGTACAAGTATAAAATTTACATTCAAAGCCTCTCACAGTTTGGCCCCTGCCGATATCTCCACCCTTAAAACTCACTTTGTTAGGGCGAAAGTGAGGCAATACGACCCCCAATGTTAATTGCAACTTACTTTTATGATTCTCTAACTTTGTTTTGACCAAAGTGACTTCCTTTTCCTTGAAAATCAAGTTAATGTGTAGTGTTCTCTCTGAATCCTGGCCTCCTTTAAAGACCATCATGTGTCTTTTATCTTTCCTCATATTTTCACATATCCAAGAGTTCTGCCTATCAACACCAAGAGCAAGATTTACTGAGCTTCACAGAGAGTGTGGCACCATTATAGTTTTTGACAAACCCACATGTAACTTCTAATATTACATCATTCACTGCAATTGCCTCTTTGTCTTCTAGATGTTTTTATAAGAATAACTTTATATAACTAAATCTGGTGGAACTATGGATAGGATGAGTCAGTTTTAATGGCTATTAGAAAAAAACTGTTAAAATATCTCTTATGTTAAGAGTGGTATTTGTTCACTGCTCTGGGATAAAATATCTTTCTGCACAGATGAATTGTCTACTTTGGACATTCATCTAGCTTTGTATAGAATAACTTTAAAATAGTTGTCTCAAAACATTGATGTCCTCTTTACCCGATAGTAGTTCCTGAGTGTTTGAGATGGCACATTTTTAATATATAGGTCTGCTGACAAATTTTACCACCTGATTTAATCTTTCTATGCCTCGTTTCTTCATCTAGTTATAATAATAGTACCTACCTGGTAGAGTTGGGAGACTAAATGAGATTATTATAATTTAAATAAGCTTAGAATACTGCCTGGAACAGATTAGTAATATCTCAATTAATTCTCACTAGGAACTCATCTTGAGAGTTTGGTAAAAATGGTTCAGGTGTAGCACTTATGACAGCACCTGACACATAGTAAGTACTCAGATATCATCGATGATGAGGATGATGGTGATGATAACTGTAATAATGTGATGATGATGGTTATGATAATTAATTGATGAAGATAATTACTACTAAAACTAAAAAGGGAACGTTGAAGGTTTGGACAAGCAAGCACAACTGGGAGATGAAATCCATCCCCCTTTTGATCACCGATGCATAAGCTTTTGGAAGGGGGTGTGTCATCCATAAGAAAGGAACACCTTTTATTATTTTTCAACCCAGAAGTTGCCCCTTTTGGTAACTTCTCTATTCAAAGGTAAACTTTTCCATTAAACTTACAAGAAGGTGTCATGCAAGTTAGTGGTCTCCTTAGAAATCACAATGTATATAACTCATGCACACATGTTTAAAGAATAACTTAGAGAAATATCTCTTCTTTCTTTCTTGTCCCCATTTCTAAATTCTCTCTTACAACATTTCACAAAAGTATAGCGGCACCCTTTCTGCTCTTTTGCCTCAGGGCAAGTTTGTATTTCAATGCCAACTGTAGGAGTTTTCTGTAAGGTATTTTCCCCTCCTGAATTTTGTTTTTTAAAGACTGAATATTCTGAAAAGATGATACTGTTGAGATTCAGAAAGCAATATCCCCAACATGAAAGCCTCAGAAGCAAAAGTTTATCTCTGACCCTCTCCTGCCCTCCTGTCTCTTAGTCCCATTCTCCTCCTAGGCTAGCCATAGAAACTAGAATCCCTCTTCCCCAAAGTGGGTCACAGAAACCAGAAACACCTTTCCCCAAAGGCAACCATAAAACCTAAAAATTACTACACTAACTCCTTCTGTGTAGTAACTTTCTGTGCAAAAAAACTGGCCGTAAAGACATTATCTGACCTATGTTGTAGGGTGTAAGATTCCCCTAGTCCAGACAGAGTCTGGCCCCATACCCAGAAGGAAGAAATGCATGCTCAGAGAGGCCAAGAAGAATCCAGACAGACAGGCCTCTAATAGAGATTTAGTCTATTAGAATTAGATTATATCCTTTTTGTCCAATCATATTTCTGCACAGCTGGCCATACTTGTTGAACCTAAGCTTAAAAAAAAAAAAAAAAGAACAATTATTTTTGTATCTTTGGATCTTCATTCTGAAGGCTCCCATGTACACATTCACAAATTTTGTATGTCTTTTCTCCTATGAATCTGCTTTTTGTCAGTGATTTTAGATAAACCTTCCTAGGTGAAAGGGAAGTCTTTCTTTGGCCCCAACAAGGCCAAGTTCAGCACTGATATTTAGGAAGGTACACATTGAAGAGATGAAAGGATTTTGGAGGGAATGAGTTGTTTGGAGGTAGCCTTTTTTTTTTTTTTTGAGACAGAGTCTCACTCTGTTGCCAGACTGGAGTAGAGTGGCTCACTGCAACCTCTGCCTCCTGGGTTCAAGCAATTCTCCCAAGGAGCTGGGACTACAGGTGCACATCACCACGCCCAGCTAATTTTTGTATTATTAGTAGAGACGGAGTTTCACCATATTGGCCAGGCTGGTCTCGATCTCTTGACCTCATGGTCCGCCTGCTTCGGCCTCCTGAAGTGCTGGGATTATAGGCGTGAGCCACCGCACCTGGCCTTGTAGGTAGACTTTTAAAGGCTTTCAGGCTCAGTCTTTAGGCTTCATAGCATAAAAGCAAATAGCTCTTCCATGATTGGCTTGTATAATGAGTATGTCAACGGTAGTCACACCAGATTACACTATGGAGCCGTTTCTCTGTAATTGTCCTAAATTAGGAAGGAACTCTGGAACACAATACATCCAGTAGTGACAAATGTAATTTTCCATCAGCCCAGTAGGTTTTTAAGAATGAGACTTGGATTTAGTTTTATCACCTGAAAGCAAAATCATTGATAATTCTTGTATACTCTAAAACTACATTCACAGAGCTTACCCAGAGAAATCAGGTCCTTTCATCAGCTTTGTCCCTGTCATATTGAGATATAAACCTTAATCATCCAAGAGAGTTTAATACTTAATAATTTGAGCTCCAAGGCCTGCCCTTGTCTTATAGCCATTCTTTGGAGGAGGTACAAAAGGTTTTTGTCTAATCTTTATTCAAGGATAAGTCATAAAAAGTTCTGGAGGCACAAACAGTGTGAGCTTCCCTGAGAATAAAGCAGAACAAACACCCTAAGTGGTAACCGAGAAGTCATTCGAAAAAGTGCACTATGTTTATTTTAACTAAAAATTCCAAATCCAGGGTAGAGCAGCAAATGAAACATCATCTCGTTGCCGCAGACTCCCAAATGTAGTACAAACTTCAGCTTTGTTACAAGAATGAATGTAAAAATATTCTTCCTTAATGGGAGCAGCAAACTAGAGGTGTTTAATCACCTCTTCCAAGTGTAAAATCACTGATAGTAAAACACCTCATCATCCTTATGGAGGTGAGAATCAATTATGTAAACATAAAGTCACCCTTGACAAACAGGCTCTTTGTCGATTTCATCAAGTGCCAGATTTTGGTCACCCTGTTTGCCTCTGAGTACACACACTTCATTTCCATGAGTATTCTAGGAAGACAGCATATGTCATTTGCCAATACACCAGGCAACATCTGCATAATAAAATGCAACCGCCATTGAAACTGGGCTAAAAACCAATTCCTCCGGTGTTTAATGAGTAACATTAGCACACTCTTAAAATATACTAGTAACAGGTTTAATTACTGTTCATTTTATTGTTGATGGCAGGTATCCAGAACCTAATTTCTGACTAAATTCATTTTAGTAAAAGCAAAAAATAATGAATGAAATAAATGAATGTAATTTCAAGTTTTTGCCAGAAGTTACACTTTTATTTTATTAACGTGGCATTAACTCAGAAGAGAAACATCTTACTTTTCCCAAATTACAATTTTATTTTAGGAAACCCTTTTCCTCCTACCCTGAATTTCAATCTAATATTGTCTTCAGATTAGCTTTTACTGTTTTATTTTTAAAGTAATACTATTATATGCTTTTAAAGTTTTACTCCAAAAGGAAGAAAAATAAAAAATATTTGCAGCTTTAAAAAATTTATAAAATTTAGAGAAATGACTAACAGCATATTTTAAAACAGTTCTAGTCAAAGTTTGATTTGTAGGGAGCTGTTGGTCTGAGAGCTGTCTGTTACCTGTGACTAATAAGTGTACAAACCAAGGGGCAGCATTAGGAATTTTTGTAGCAACTTGATATTTTCATAGTATTTTTACCGTATTTTCCAAATATTGTCAGTCTGCTGTGGCCCAGAGAGGAAAAACATTCTTTAATATACAAACATTGAATTTTAAAACACATAGGTCTTACTTTCTTAAATGGAGCATATGATAACTAGAAACATTGTCTTAAATAGTTTGTTTTTATTACATGATTAATTTTTTTCAGATTTTTTCCCAAAAAGAAATATATGCCTATTAAATAGTCCAGATATTTCAAGTATCTTAAATTGGCCATTGATTCTTTAATGGCATTTGAACATAACCTTTCTTACAAAGTTATATTTGTGTGCTGCTTTGAGATTGTTCCTACTCTGTGCCAAGCATCGGACTAAGCATTTTTCATGTGACTAATTCATTTAATTACCACAATGATAAAATGATAGTATCGTGTGTTATCTCATGCCTTATAATCAGGATGAAGGCACAGTTTTCTGGTGAATAGTTGATGCATAGAATGAACTATGAATGAACATTTGCACAATGTATTTCAAAGAGCTAAGGCAGAAAAAGCTGGAATTTAGGTCTGGAAGATGGTAGGTAAAGAAATCAGAAAAATTTCTGTGGTTTGCATGGGCCAAAGGAATCAAGAGAAACATTTTGTTGTAGAGAAAAGACTGGATATTTGAGTCATATAAATCTACATTTGAATAACCATTTCACCTCACACAAGCTATGTGACTTAATTCTGGTCACTTGAACATTCTTTCCCATAATTTCTCGATTTAAATGAGGTAATAATTGTGGAGGGTCATTGTATTGTCTTTGTAATGCTCTTTCTGATGATTCCATGCATGCCTTCGTTACCTTTGAGTCTTTGCAGCCTCTACAGTGCATTTCCTGGCTCACTTGCAGCTACAGTTCTGGATGTGATTTTAGTTTTGCAGATCACATGTACTCCTTGGAGTCTCAGATTTGCAATTTGGAGTTCCATTTTACTCACAGAGATCCTGGCAGAGGTGGATCAATGGCCAAGCAATTTCCTTCCCACACCAGACACAGAAGTTACCTGGGCAGCCCAGGTGTGGCCCCAGCCTGGGTATGGAGTCTATTCATTTACTTTTGTATGATAATAAGCTTTTCTTATTTAGGTATTTGTAACAGAAGAAAAAATTTAGTCTGTACGGATGAACCCTAAACAAGACAGCATTCAACTCTGACTCATAAGTTGCATTATTTTGGTAATTAAATGAGATGGTGACATATAAAATGTTTAGTCCAATGCTTAGCACAGAGTAAGAGCTAAGTATTAGCTTCTCCTTTTCCGCTTATGATAGTTTACGTGCCTAATGAAGTTTGATGTGAACTTGCCTGAAGATAGAAAAATTAAATCATTTTGATATACTCTTTAATTATGTTGGTGGCTACATATGACTTAATACAGAAAGACATAGAGATAGTGTGTTACAATGATAGAAACATAGAAGAGTGAATCATTTTTATAGCAAAATGATCTAAGTTTATCTAAGTTTAACTCTCAGAACTACTTATCATTTGCCCTTGAGCAATGTTTCCTGGGATTTATTTGTTTCATCTGTAATGAGAGATGGATTAGGTTATATTTAACGTTCAGCAAGTCTTTAAATAAAATTCTGAGACTCAAATTCCAGCTTCTTTTACTCCCAATTTACAGTAGTGATTTGAAACATGAAGAATGTTCACTTTAGATGATTCATTGTTGAAGGAGTGTGATGGCAAACTATGAAGTGATTTTCTTTGAAAAACGTGCCTAACACTTGTTGTAAAGTCATGAAAGGTGAATGAAACAATGTAAATATATATATATATATATATATATTTTTTTATATATATATATATTTATATATATATATTTTATCTTCTGGTCTTGTAGAAGTTTAAGGTCTTGGTAGATATCAGGAAAGATGCAAAAGGTAGTGTTTGTGTATTCTCTCTCTCTGCCAATGCTTTAAAGTGAGAATGGTACAGGTTGAGCATCCCTTTTCCAAAATGATTGGAGCAAGAAGTGTCTTGGGTTTTGGATTTTTCAGATTTTGGAATATTTGTTTATATAATGAGATATCTTAGGGATGAGACTCAAGTCTAAATACAACATTTATTTACGTTTTGTTTACACTTTATACACATAATCTAGAGGTCATTTTATATAATATTTTAGTAGCTGTGGGGCATTCTGAAGAGCTTGCTGTTGGTGAGACTGGTCTGGACACATGGCATTTTATTACACTCTAGATGTGCTTACTTGGGGGGATATGGGTACATGTGAAAAAGATATATCACAGCTGAAGGGGCCTGGGATGGTCTTCTCTCCCTTAGAGACACTGAATAAACTGAATTGTTCATTAGTAATTTGACTGTAACCCATCATCGCATGAGGTCAGATGTGGAATTTTCCATTTGTGACATCATGTTGACATTCAAAAAGTTTCAAACTTCTGAACATCAGATTAGGGAGACTCAGTCTATACATTGTTTAATTTTGGGGGGACCAGAGGAATTAAACTTAGTTTAGTTTGTCATATCAGTGGGATTTTCTGTGGTGACAAGTTGTTATTATTCTAAGAATATAAACCTTGATACACCTCTTTGTTGTTGTTGTATTTTTATTTTTTACAATTATAAATCTTGAGTATAATTAAAATTTAGAAAAATTTTTTCCAAGTACTGTGTGGAATCGAAAGGTGTCTAAGATAATAGTCTTTCAAAGGTGCAGAAAGTAGATGCAATCTCACCTGGGAAAAGCAGATTTCACAAAAGTATAACAGAAAAAAAAAAAAAACAGTTGGCTGAACTTACTATAAATACATATAGCTAAAAGGGGAAAAAGCAGAGAAAAGACAGTTATCTTCTGGTCTTGTAGAAGTTTAAGGTCTTGGTAGATATCAGGAAGGATGCAAAAGGTAATGTTGGTGTATTCTCTCTGTCAATGCTTTAACAATCTCTAGGGATACATCAAGGCTATTTAAATTGAGTTTTAAAAACATGACATGGGTTCATATTTGGGTTGACACTATTGACAAGTCCGTTTTCTCTTAATACAAATGATAGCGGTAGCAATGTTTGCATCTGATCTATTTGACTGCAAGGAGGAAGAATTGAATAGAATTAATCCAAGGAAAAACCTATTTTATTATTGTTATTATTGACATATAAACTTTGATTGGAACTGTAAGCCTAAGCCTAGAGATAAACATTTCTCTCTCTCCATCATTGTTCCTCTGTGACCAGCCACCCTGTTTCTTATTCCAACCAATGCAAGTTGTCTCCTTTCCCTTATTTTCTGTGTCTTCATTACTCAGCTTGCCCATTTGTACATTTCATCTTTTCTAGATTATCTTTGTCCCCTTTCTACATCACACATTTTCTCTCTAACTGGCATTTTAATCTTATATATAAAATAGAAATCTTGTCTCTGTGGGAGAAAGAAGAGCATGCTTCTTGTCTCTGTGGGAGAAAGAAGAGCATGCTTCTTTTCTCTTAGAACAGCTCCTTTATTTGGGAGGACATGACTAATAAAACTGAGGAACTTGAGTTAAGGACTGCTGAGCATCCATCACTCATTCATATTCCCTCTTTGTCTTGTTCTCTTGCTCTTCCTGTTTCTTAATCATTTCAGTTTATAGAGAAAGAAACCTTGATTTTTAACACCAAGTTATTCTGGTTTTACTAGAATGACAGATTGTTCAATCTTCTTTTTTGATTTATGTGTATGTTTATCTACTACTTTAAGATTCATGGGGTTGTTATTTTTCAACTGGGGGTGATTTTGGCCCCCTGGAGACATTTGACAATGTCTTCAAACATTTTTTATTGTCAGCACAGGGACATGGGTGCTACTGGCATGTAGTGAGTAGAGTCCGGAAATGCTGCGAAACGTCCTACAATGCACACAACAACCTCCACATTAAAAAATAATAATAATAAAAGAATTATATGGCTCTAAATGTCAGTAGTACCAAAGTTGAGAATCTTTGCCATAAGGGAAGTGAAGGGTTTGAGATGAATTATTTTCTTTATACTCAGTAAGGTTTGGAGTTTTTGTTTCCTTTTCAAACTGTCTAATCTCTCAAATACACCCTTCCAGGTTCCCAGAACAAGGCATAATGGTGAAGCTGATTTTGGGGTCAGTCTCCACAAAACATAGAATTTTGCCAATATTTGGATTCAAGTTCCTTAGCCTTGTCCAAATAGGTGAATGGGAGAAAAACCAATATCTTTTCCTTACCCATTGCAAGTGTCATGGGTGACACCCCTATAAGACAAGACTGATTAACAAGAGAAAAGCATAACAAATTAATTTAACAAAGCTTTAGATGGCATGGGACCCTTCAGAAATGAAGACCCAGAGACCCTGGGAAAACTGTGTATTTTTATGCTTAGGGTCAATGAAGCATGGACAGTCATTCAGAAATGTGATTAGACAAAGAAAGGGGTATAATTTAATGGTAATAAACTGGGAGAAACTAAGCAAATCTTGTTTGTTCAGATTCTTCTTGACCTTTCTGAACCGCACTTATTATTCGCTAGGTATGGAGCAGGAAGCCTCTGGAAGGAGGGTCTTATAATCTACATTCAGGTGAGGTAGGTCAGGTAATTCCTTTATGACCATGCTTCACACCAGACAGCCAGGGGAAGGTCACAGTAAACTTCTTGCTTCTGTGTCTTTCTCAATTGCCCGAGGTGTCATATTTTGGATTATCACATTCTGAGCCCTAACACAGACATGGTCCAATACAGCATCAGCTGTGATGTATACAACATGGGCATGTTAACAATCATCTTTTAAAAAGGTGGTGGGGGGAATAATTTTTTTTTTTTAGAAAGGGTTATCATTAGACAGAAATCATAAAATATCTATAGAACAAAAAAATTATAATTACCTCAATATTTACTACCTTTTTGTTGATGAAAAATGCAAATGGGCCTTGCATCATATTTTTTTTCTATGATATTAATACACAATGGCTGGGCTCCCAGCTAAACTCCACCCTCAAGCCTGGAACCTTGCTCCTATGTGAAAAAAACTGACCCTGATACTGAAGGGCTAGGCTCCTGGCTAAACTCCACTCTCAGCCCTGGAACCTTGGCTCTCAGTGAAATCAGCTGACCCCATTTTTACTCCCAAATGATTGGTTTTTATCCCGTCCTGCCCCCTATCCTGTGCCCATAAAAACCAGACCAACTGTCAGAAAAAAAAAGAAGAAAAGAGCAATACAAGCGGCTGATCCAAGTGGTTGGGGACACAAGCTGCTGAGCATCGGGAATATAGGCTGCTGAACACTGGGGATACATGTGGCTGAGCACTGGAGACTAGCAATAGTTGTGTTTAACTTCAGACAGTGTGACTTCAGGGAAAGATGACTTTTCTTCCTGCACCATCCCCTTTCCAATTCTCCATCCCACCGAGAGCCACTTTTGTCACCCAATAAAAACCTTCTTTCACACACTACCCTTCAAATAGTTTGTGTGACCTGATTCTTCCTGGATACTGAACAAGAACTCAGGTGTCAAAAAGAGCAGATGCTGGAGGCTGTCACTCTGACCCTTCACTAAGCTGTTAACACCTAGCTGTCCACGGACTAAAGGATGAGTGAAACGAACCACTCTAGTTCCTGCCCACAAATGGGTTGAAGGTCAAGGGAACAACCCCATCTCAATACGACTCAAATTATTTTAGATATCCATTTCTCACATTTCTGAGAACTTTTCATTTTTATTAGCTTTGAGAAAAAGGAAAAACAATGTAGTAAATGAATTGGTGACTTTCCTTTTCCTTAGGCACCCTGGAGGGCCATGACCCTTATTTCTAGAAACCTTCCTAAGCTTTTTTACAGAACGAATCTCAGAACAAGAGTGCAGAGGCAAGGCAAGACATTCAGCTTAGATCCTAATATTCCCTAGAAGAGGAGCAGGGAACTATCTTCCAGGGAGTGAGAAGGAGCTTCCAGGGAGTGAGAAGGAGCTTCCAGCTCCTTCCAGTCCTGGAATGACTTTAATAGAACTGGTGTGTGTTGTTCCCAGACAGTTTACTGCATACTTGCCCCTGAGAATATAGTGGTTAAAATAAATGATGAGCTGGAATTAAAACACTCTGCTGTTTGGTACTATTTGTTTGTTGGGAAACACTTGCTGACTTTAGCCCTCACTTAAATTCTAGCACAATTTAAAGCCCATGAGGTATGTGCAAGAGCCCAGAACATGGCTTTGGAAAGGATTACTTCAGGTCCTTGCTTCCTCCCAGTCTTGGACTATGAAAATAGGGCAAGTCACTTAAGCATTTTGGGCTCTAATCTCAATGTCTTTATTTTGAAGATAATACCTACTTTTCAGCATTGTGGTAAGGTTTTTTTTTTTTTTTTTTTGAGACGGAGTCTTGCTCTGTCCCCCAGGCTGGAGTGCAGTGGCCAGATCTCAGCTCACTGCAAGCTCCGCCTCCCAGTTTTATGCCATTCTCCTGCCTCAGCCTCCTGAGTAGCTAGGACTACAGGCACCTGCCACCTCGTCCGGCTAGTTTTTTGTATTTTTTAGTAGAGACGGGGTTTCAACGGGTTAGCCAGGATGGTCTCGATCTCCTGACCTCATGATCCGCCCGTCTCGGCCTCCCAAAGTGCTGGGATTACAGGCTTGAGCCACCGCGCCTGGCCTTGTGCTAAGCTTTTTAACAGTTTTTAACTGAGCTTCAATACTTTCTAGTTCTGTGAATGTGGTTTTGTTCTGTAACATTATCTGTCTATAGCAGATCAGTGTTATATCTACTTATATCTTTAAAAGGAATCTCCATTTATAAGGATGTCTCCCTCTCTCTGTACCAGGAAAACACAGATGATTCTGTATCGCCAAAGACTCTTAGCAATGGGAAAGCATCAACTTAAATCTGCATAACAAACTTTACCTTTGTTTACTCTGTGTTTTATGATCATCTCTCCATAACCAGCCCTTCCCACATCCTTTTTTATTTCAGTGGACAACAGTATTTAAACCTGAATTCAAAGTTACCTTGAGATTTACTCATTTCTTTGGATATCTCTTTTATCTACATGAAGTATATACATTACTAAATTTCTGTTTCTTTTTCTCTTGTTAATATTTCTTTTGTTCCAGTAATCTATCCCATCTAAACACAATAAAATGTAGAGGAAAAATTATTTTTTCCCCCTAACTGCCTCAATTTTCTCATTTGGAAATTGGGGAAGATTGTAACTGCCTCACAAAGTTTTCTTGAGATGTAAATGAGTTAATGTCTGCAAAGCACTTACAATAGTGCCTGTCACAAACATGAGCTATCATTATTAATGCATGTTGAGCTTTCATCACAGTGCTTGACACCTGGCAATCATTCAGTCAATAGTAACTATTTTTATACAGAGTCAGGTATTATTATTAATAGAAACAAAGAAATATATGGATTTATGGCAAGGGAGAATCAGGAAAATGAGCTAGGAAGATTTGATGTTGCCTAAACAAGCATATGCTTAGTGGTAATGGCTAGGCTTAGTGTGAAGCCATCAGTTAAGCAGGAAAGAATGAAGTAGTCTTTTCAGTAAACATGAGAGTCATGCTAGTAAATTAGATGGAATTTTGGCTGGAGACACAACTTGAAAATAATTGAGCACTCCGTGAATATTTGTAAAATAGACTTACCTTAATACTGTAAATGGCTCATATACATTTTCTGGCACAAATTTACACTCTATAGATTTTCTGCACATTTGTGAATCCCCTTGCAGGGTTAAACCAAATGAACAGAATCCTTCCATCACGCTCATTTCTAATGAAACCTATATTGCTACCATAAGCAGCAAAATAAAATTCTTTGCATGCATCTGTACCTTACAAAGCAAGGAGAGAGGCATTTTGAGACAGAATGTTTAAATGATGAAATGGAGATCTTGAGATTACATAGTGGTTTTAATGACAGTGATGCCTCATGTTGGCACAAGATTCCTTTTTTCAAAATGTATTCTTGTAAATAATCTCCTAGGATCTGTACAACAAAATATAAGGGGAGTTAAATAAAATTTGTAGGAGACCATTGATTTGGACAAAGCTCTTAGACTAGGCACAACAGACCAAACCAAAATGGAATTACTTGTGCTCAACTTCCAGGTTACCAAGCTGAAACTAAGTTGTTTATCTGACCTTCCAAGAAATCAAGAGAGGAAGAAATAATAACCAAATTATCAAACAGGTCAGTTTTTAGCCAGCATGATAAGGGAGTCTCGTCTGCTTTACCCTTTACAAGGGAAGTGACTTTGAAATTACTAATCTGCTGTTTGTTCTCAGTTGCTGCTTTCTTCAGCCCCTTTCTGCCTATAAAGCTAATCTTCTCTGCTCAGCTCACTCATTCTGTTTTATAGGATGAGGTGTTGCCCGACTGATTCCAGAATTGCAGATAAAAGACAATTAAGATTTTTAGACTGAATTTATTTTAATTTTTGTCTTTTAAGGGAAGGAATACAAAACTGTTACTTCCTTATTACAAACTGGAAAGTTGAGGCTTCTCTATCAGATATACACAAGAGATGTTTATTTAGCCTAACCTGTAGTCAGTGATTCCAGGCTTCATTGTCATGTGGAATATCTTCTCTTGCTATCCATGTTAGCCTAAAGAACTCTCCTCGTGTAGACTTTAATCTGACCCCTTTAAAATAAGTCCCTGCTAACCTTTCTTGAATCGGATGCTGGAAGATCTAAGTAAACTAATCTACTTATTCTTCCTAGCTACCCCTAAAGCTAGCAGTACCTGTAGGCCTGAATCCTCTTTTCTTTAAATTAAGCTTCCTTCAGTAGGTCTGAATTTATCACAAATCCTATAAATTTTACCGTCTCAGAAAAAATAATGTAGTTTATCTAACTCCTTGAGGAAAAAAATGGAATAATTGACTAATACATTCAACCAATATTGACTGATGACCAATAGTATTAGAATCTTTTTTGTGTTCTTATATTCAGCCATGAGCAGGAAATAGAAGATCACAGATCTTAGGTAATTTGCATATGAGGGCCGGGAAGATAGGTGATAACCAAGACATTAAACAATTTTAAATTTTACTAAGCAGTAAGTTTCTCAAAGACTTTACAAAACAACAACAACAACAACAACAACAAAAAACAAGAATGTTCTGGAGTGCTATATAATATTATATTGAATGAGGCAAGAAGTTCTGGAGGAAATTGCTTTTGAATGATGGAAAAGAAGTCAAGCATTCAAAAATCTGGGACCGAAAGGGGCTAAGTAAAGGAAAAAGCAGGGCAAAGGTAAGACCCAGGGTAGTATATACAAAAGACAAGGGAATTCAGTAAGCATAGACTAAGTAGAACACAGGATTAAATGAGAAGTATCAGCGTGTGAGACAGAGACAGAGACAGAGGCAGAGACAGACATTATGGGGTCTAGTGAGGGATTTAGATTTTATTCTAAAGCCCAGTGATGTCTAATGGCTTTAAGTATGAAAGAATTCGATCTAATATACAATTTTTAATAGATTTCATTGGCTGCTTTATGGAGAATAGATTACAAGGAGGCAAGAGTGGAGGTTGGGAATTTGTGAGGAGTTATTCGAGAGAGAGAGAGAAAAAAGAGAGATCATAATTTAAATTTGTGTTGGAATAGTGAAGACTGAAAATAGACCAAATTAGAATAAATTATTCAGTTGCCAGTATTCGATGATAGATTTCTTGTGTTACAATTGGGATCGATGGTGATTGAAAGAGAGGACTAGATGCTTCCTAGTTTTAGGATTTGAATAACTGGGTAGACCCTATTGTTCTTATCAGAAATGGGAAAAATAAAGGCTGAGAGAGGAGGTCTTGGGGCTGGGGTAAGAATGAATAGTACTGTTTTTAAAAATTCATACTTGTAATTCACATAATATTTTAGTGTGTTTTTACTTACATTCAGTGCAGGCTGACTATAGTCTCCCTTAAACTTGGGACTTTATTTCTATTAGATCAGTCTCAGGTTATGGTTGTTTATCTAGTAGTCATATGTAGAAAAACATTGTATTCAACAGAAAACTATTCATCCTCCTTGTGTTAGCCCTCCTGGCTCTTAGAGTCTAGCTCCATTTACTGTATTTAAGCCATTTTGCAACTCGTTGTAAATAGGTAACTGATAGGTACATAAATTCATTCCTGTTTAACAGTGATTTTAGTTAACTTCTTTTTTTTTTTTTTTTTTTTTTTTTTGAGACGGAGTCTCGCTCTGTCGCCCAGGCTGGAGTGCAGTGGCGCAATCTCGGCTCACTGCAAGCTCCGCCTCCCGGGTTCCCGCCATTCTCCCGCCTCAGCCTCCGAGTAGCTGGGACCACAGGCGCCCGCCACCGCGCCCGGCTAGTTTTTTTGTATTTTTAGTAGAGACGGGGTTTCACCGTGTTAGCCAGGAGGGTCTCGATCTCCTGACCTCGTGATCCACCCGCCTCGGCCTCCCAAAGTGCTGGGATTACAGGCTTGAGCCACCGCGCCCGGCGATTTTAGTTAACTTCCTCCTTCCTATGGAAAACCACTTATATTCCCATTTGTAACATTTCCCATCCAAACTTTTTTTATTCTATGCAATTTTTGCTTTTTTGACTTTTCCTTTGAATCTATTACATCATCTCCCTGGTTTCCTAATATCGTATGAGTAAAATAAAATCTTCAATACATGTTCATTTTTATATCTGTGTAAGAATCATGATTTGACCTTTATTTGAAAATTATCTCTTAATACATATCTCACCAGCAACTCATATTGCTCTCATGGTCAAATGACCCCCCATGCCTTTACTGAATGGATTGCTGTCAACTTGTGTCTTCTAAATCCTGTGTTTATATAATGTGACTTTGACACATTTATTTCATATAATGGCAATTGTCCTGAAAAATGTTGGACTTTCATATGAATCAGTAAGACTCAGTTCTACCAATACAATTATAAAATCAAGCATCAAATGACCAGGAGGCTGAGGCAGGAGAATAGCTTGAACCCAAGAGGCAGAGCTTGTAGTGGGCCGAGATCGTGTCATTGCACTTCAGCCTGGGCAACAAGAGCAAAACTCAGTCTCAAAACAAACAAAAAAAAAAGTCAAATGACTCAGATTATACCTCAGTACCAGGAACATTACATCTTCCAGTGGTAGGGGTAATTTCTTAGCTGTTTTAACCATCAATCTTTGAGGTTCTGCAAGCCTTTTATTAAAATTCCAAACACTGCTGAACAAAAGAATTACCCTGTCAATAATGAAAGACATCAATGAGTGTTTCCAACCAAATTCACATTTTTTCTCTGTTCTCAGAAGTGAATACTGTAGTGGCTAAGATTCTGAGAGACTGCAACTCATTATTTTTTAGACAAAACCTACTTAAAGCTATATTCTTAAACTATCTTTTAAAAATGATTAGCTTCTGACTCATAAATTGCAGTGGTTCCTGTTTTATGTTGTCAAGGAAGAAGGAAACAGACTTCATTGACAAGGAAAACATAAACATGGCATCTTGGCAAAAGTACTGTTTAAATATTTAGAAAATTATGATTCATAACTCAAAAAAGGTAATGATCTTATATCACTCCCAGACCAGTATTTGGGCAAACACTTTTCCTACTTATGTAACGTTAATTGACAGTAAAGCATTGTAGGTGAGGGCACATTTTTCCACTATTCTCTGAGGGGTCAATAATTGATATGCAATTGAGAGTAGGCAGATTAACAGGAGAAAGGTATACAGATGCTCCTTACCTTATGATGGGTTCACATCTTGATGAACCCATTATCAGTTGAAAATGCATCTTAAGCCCTGATAAGCCCATCAGAAAGTCAAGAAATTGTCAATTAAACTATAGTATGCTGAGGACTGTCTGTACAAATTTATTACATACATGGGGACATCACACAAAAGAAAAGTGAACACCCCAAAACCCAGGAAGATCTAGAAGCTTATGTACTCTTGTTGGGGTTCAGAAAATAATATTCCAAAGTGAAGTCTTAAGAAACAGCCTCAGAAGCAAAGTGTCTCTCTGAACTCTTTTTGCTACCCTGTCTCTTGCTTCTCATTCTCTCCTAGGCAAGCCATGCAAACCAGAACCCCCTTTCCTCAAAGCCAGACATAAAACCTAAAGTAATACTCTAACCTTCCCCCCACCATTCTGTGTAACAGGTGGTCATAAAGAAATTAAGAACCTCAATCCAGAGGGTTCCTACTCCATACCCAGGAGAAAGGAATACTGCACAGAGAGACCAAAAAAAAAAAAAAAAAGAACAAATTAGCCTTACTGGGTTTCCCCTTTCAGTGTATTAGCATTAGGTCATATCTTTTTTTTGTCCAATCACAATTTTCTACAGAGCTCTTTAGACTTCATTGAACCTAAACATAAAATTGTGTAGTTTTCCCTGTGTATTTGAATCTTCATTCTGAAGGCTCCTATGTCACATAAAGCTATGATCAAATAAATTTGTTATACTCTTCTCCTTTTAATCTTAGTTATAGGGATGTTGGCCATGACCATCATGATGGCGAGAAAAGGGATCAACCCCTTTCTGCACCCTACAACCTCTTCATTAGAGAAGAGTAAGCAGGGGATGTAGGCAAACTTAGGGAAGTGTAAATGATTTGGGGGAAAGATGAATCAGCCCTCAGAAGAATAAGTATTAGACTACAGCAAAGTCTGTCTGGGCATGATGTCAACCTCCAGTGTCCTCTCCTGTGATACAAGTTTAATCTTCCCTGGTTAATGAGACTCCCAGGAAGGAGATTCGTGATAGCTGAGTTCCTTTCAGAAGATCTGCTTTTAGACAGATAAAGGAAGTTCAGAGAAAGTTCCTTCCTTCATTTGCTGTTCCCCAGGTCCCCTCAGTTTGAAATAATCAGCGTACAAAAGCAGCGTATTTTGGGCTAGCATTTGCTGAACTCCTCCAGTATTATTTTGTTCTGTAAGTTAGTAACATTTAGAATATTATGTCCTGAACATTAAATAAGAACAATTATTTTACAAAAATGAATTGTTCATTTTTTGTTATAATATTTTTATTTTAGACCAAGCCGGTAAAATTTTAACCATTATTTTAACATATTATAAATCAATTTTTGAAGAGATCATTTTGGAGAAATAATAGGCAAAAACAAACTTTCATTGCAAAATGAGAATCTAAACAAAAAAATCAAAGATTTAATAATATATCTAAGGTAGTTATGATCTCTATGAGTATCACAAACATAAGTAGACTTATGAGATAGATTAATGATCACCAATTTTGTTCTGACATTATAATAAAGCAAACTTAAATGTTACACAAAACTTCTCAGATGTAAAATGCTTTCTTACTTAAACCTGCTTTTTCCAGAATAAATTGACATTTTTGGTATATTTGGGGCAATTTTTAAATAAAATATTTCCTTTGTCATTAGAGACTATAGATAACTAGACTTGAGGAGTTCTGGGGACTATGGGCTTTGTGTTTCCTTATCTGTAAAAGAGAAAACTTTAGGCTTAGTTTCTGGAAATGTGGGACTGCCTCCTCTCCTCCTTATATTAGAAAACAGATTGTATTGACTTTATATTCCTTTGGAATAAGCACAAAACAGCCAGGTGTGGTGGCTCATGCCTGTAATCACAGCACTTTGGGAGGCTGAACTGGAAGGATTGCTTGAGTTTAGGAGTCCCAGACCAGCCTGGCAGCATAGTGAGACCACAGAAAAATTCCACAGAAAAATTTTGAAAATTACCTGAACATGTGGCACATGCCTGTAATCCCAACTACTTGGGAAGCTGAGATGGGAGGATCACTTGACCCAGGGAGGCTGAGGCTGCCGTGAGCTTTGATTGTGCCATTGCACTCCAGCCTAAGGGACAGAGTAAGACACTGTCTCAAAAAACAAACAAACAAAAACCACAAAGCAATAAATGGCTATTTTCACACTTCTATAAGTTCTCTACTTGAGGATGAGATTCCTACAAGTCTACACGTATTATCCACTTTAGCTTTAAGACCTAAATTGTTCCGATGACTGTGAGAAGACACATAGGCATGTATTTGCCTTGCAGAGGAGTCTTTGTATGTTTTCTAGGGACCATAACAAGGTCAAAAATGAAGTAATTTGACGCCATTTCTAATTTTTCCAGGACCCATGGTGATAAAGAATTACAACTGTCTTAATATATTTGGCACCTTAGGAGGCATAAATGAAGCTAACATTATTTCTAATGAAAGACAGTTTTCAAAGGATGTCTGCAAAAATTACATGTTCTTTTATTTTGGTACTATATGTAAGAATTATCTTCTGGGAAAGTACACCCAGATAAAATCATGTGCTTCTTCTTTAAGGGGGAAAAAATAATGTTTGGTCAATACCATTTGCTTCCCGTGGAAAAAAAGTTAAATAATTGTATGGGAGTGTCTAGAGAGTCTTGACTCCATAACAACTATTTTATAGAGAAGTTGTCTTAAATCGAAGATCGAACCAGGCAATGTTTAGTTTATGATTCTATTTCAAAAATTTTTACTACTTTTTTCTTTTACCTGTCCTGCAAAGTGAGGGTGTTATAAGTTAACTAAGTAATGTAACACAGATTTTATATTTAAAAGATTTGGGAAAAGAGAGTAATAAGAAGTTTTTTCACTCTCTTCTCTCTTAGTTTGAGCACCAATCTCAGGTTTCAGGAAAGTGTGTGGATAGTGAAGAGGAGAAGAGATTAAAGTGTACTTTGTTTCCCTGAAGGTCTCAGAGCTCCTTTGGAAGAAAAGTAGCTTAGATAGCCTAACATTTTGAGACAAGTAACATGGAAGGCAACTGATGTAACGTTTATTGTAAAATAAACTCCTTGGTATTAATGTCAAAATAGGATAGATGTGTGGTCTATGATATTTGCTATTTAGTATGTTCTTCTGCCTTGTGGAAAGAAAGGCCAAATCCGTATCTTGTCTGGTTTCCAGCAGATGGCCATAGGTCAATTACTGCTCACCTGAATTTCAAATTTTTTGAAGTAATTCTTTTTCACTGATGTTATTTAGGGCATAAGTGGTTAGTTTGACAATTAGAACAAAAATGTACTTAAAGAGAGTTTGTAAATTTAAAAAAAAAATTGAGACTCTATAACCTAAATATAGAAAATACTTAATGAATATATCCAAAAGTAATTTTAATCTTCACAGCAGTGAAACGGTCCAGCGTTAATTTTAGATTTTTAAATTGGACAAAGAGTTATAGCCAAAGGATACTGAAGAAATTGCTTAATATCAGCTTTTCCTTTAAGATTGGTGTAGGTTTAATGAATTTATGTTAGCATATAAGACAGAGACAAAAAATTAAAAAATAATTTTCAAAGTATATATACATCATCTTAAAATATCAACTGAATTGAGAGAAACTATGTTCTTTTTAATAGTTTTCCAAATGACAACTTCAGGAGATGTTGGAATAAGACAATGTATGACAGGCACAACTCTTCCAGAATAACTTCCATCTAGAGACCTGTGTTGATCAAACCCAGACTTTTCAGTTTTTGTAACCTAACAGTTGAATAATTTTTTGAAGAGAAGGAAGTAGAAAGGCTCTTGTACCAATATTTATGAGATTTTTTAGAATTTCCCCTCCATCTGAACTGATACTGATGTTGAAAGCAAATTTATGCATTTTAGAAGTTTTTTGTTGCTTTGTTTCTGAGCTAGGGCCTCACTATGTTTCCCAGGTTAGTCTGGGAACTCCTGGGCTCAAGTGATTCTCCTGCATTGCCTCAGCTTCCCAAGTAGCTGGGATTACAGGCACACCATTATGCCCAGCTCACGTTTTTTATTTTATTTTTTCATCTTTAAAGAGAAGTCACAGTAGAACTTCACAATTATCTGAAGAAAAAAAATCAGTATAATTTTTGGCATCCTTTTCAAATTTGACTTTAAAAAGCTGGTTAGTAGCATTCTGAAATAAATTCTTTCCTTCTCTAGATTTTTTGAAAAATATATTATTAACTGCTAGGACTCAGAACATTATACCCCAATATATGGTGTCTTGGCATGCAGAGTACTTTGAACTGAAGGGTATTGGAAGGGCCTCAGAAGGAAGGCCCCTCTGACCTTCTCTCACTCTCCTTTCTCCAGCTCTCCTCTCTCCCAAGGCGGCTCATAGAAATTAGAATTCTTTTCCCTCACAGCAAGCCATAAAACCTAAAAGGGTCATTCTGACCTACCTCCCCTGAAAATAGGTCAGAATACCCTTTTCTGATAGTTGTTCTTCCCTATATGGGGGGAAGGTATGCTAGACAGAAAGGTTGAGAAGAATGTGAAGAGACAGGCGTTGCTAAATTCTCTTCAGTTTATTATCATTAGGTCATACTCTTTTCGTCGAATCACATTTCTCCACAACTATTCACTTCTTTCTTCAGACTTAGCATACAAATGCAAAATTTTCTCTGGATTTGGGACTACATTTCTGAAGGCTCCCACATCATTAAAACTTTGTTAAATAAACACATTATGCATTTTTCTTGTTCATCTGTGTTTTGTTATAGTGGTGTCAGCTGTGACCCTTGCAATGGGTGAGAAAAAGACATTACGTTTTGCCACTACATAATAAGCAAACTAAATATTAGCAGCTGGATTTTGTCACTATAATTCTATAAATGGACAAATGGTTATCAGCTAACCATGGTTATCTACTCAGATTTGGGAAAACTTATCTCTTCTAATTTCCACTATTGTAATAGGAGCAATTAATATTTAGATACTATTTTATTGGTGTTGTTATATTGCAGGATATGAGGGGGAAATAAAGTTCAAATGTATTTATATGCTATACATAAAGGATGTTTTCATTAATTGTGCATTCATATGTATTTATAAATAATAACTAATAATAGTAAATAATAATAGGGCATTGGGGGTTAGAAAAGAATGTGATAACAGTGAAGTGATCTCCAAGTAATTTTTTCATGAATAATATCACCTGAAATAAGAGGAATGCTTTGTGTTAAAACCTGAAGCTCTGTGAATGTTTATTGATGATGACAGCATTTCTTATAATTTAGTAATTTGCTTTGTAAATTACATCCTTTAAAGTATTCTATGAACCAAAAATATCAGCTGTGTATTGTATAACTATTTTTAAAAGTTTTTCCACTTGTTTTCCTTTGGGTTATCATTTTTCCAGGGGCAGAAACTATGACAAATTATCCAATTCCATAAAACCCAAGCTAGTCCACCATCCTCTATTCAATTGAAGGCACAATTCATCTACAAAGTGTTCTCATTGTATGTTTCATGTGGAGAAAGAAACCAATGTCATAAACATGCTGCAGTTATTTTCCATTTCTTGTTTCTGCAGCAGTAAAAGAAGAAAGAGAGTTAAACATTTATTTACTTGTCAAACTGGACAACATTCTTCAAAAAGAAAAATTATGTACTACCTTAACCACTTTAGCAATTTGAACTATCTAAGAGGAAAAATTTTAAATAAGATGGATTCCTTGTTAACGACTTTAATTTTTATTCAGTGGGTAACACTTTTCTTCCCTCTAGACATTTACCTCTCTCAAAATTAAGGAGTTATTTTAAAACCACTTCACTGTGTTTTTTGAAACCTAGGTTCTCTAGGAGACTGTCTATTCTGTACTTAAAATATACAAATACTGTATATGGTTGGAGGTATTGAAATGAAGAGTATATGCTGTTTATGTGCTTTTTAGTAAGTTCATGTTAAACCTTTAAGATGCCTTTACAATGAACATGTAAATGGATAATTCACTCAATAAGCCAGAAAAAGAAAAGAATTATCTTTTGTTACATTTAGAAGGTATAACATGTTCTTTAAAAACAAAATCTACTAATCGCACATTATTTGGAGAATAATGTACTGATTTTATGTTTTTTTTTTTGAGACGGTGGCTCGTTCTGTTGCCCAGGCTGGAGTGCAGTGGCACGATCTCGGTTCACTGCAACCTCCGCCTCCTGGGTTCAAGCAATTCTCCTGCTTCAGCCTCCCAAGTAGCTGGGATTACAGGTGCATGCCATCATGCTCAGTCAATTTTTTGTATTTTTAGTAGAGGTGGGGTTTCATCATGTTGGCCAGGCTGGTCTCGAACTCCTGACCTCAGATGATCCGCCGGCCTCGGCCTCCCAAAGTGCTGGGATTACAGGCATGAGCCACCGTGCCTGGCCTATGTACTGATTTTATAGGCAGAACAAAGAACAGGCACAGTGTCTCCCTTTAAAGTATTTCGTTTTATGATATGGAGAATTACTACACGAAAAGAAAAAAGAAAATTTGGACATGGGGTACAGTGTCTTTCATAGCTAGCAATAGTGATGAGACTTTACAAAAAGGATTCTTCCACTTTAATGAGGCTCCTCGTGCATATAGGAGATATCCTTTTTCTGTACAGAACTTGGGTTTTGAGATATTTGAGCATTCTATAGAATGTGGGCTACTGTTGTTATTAAATGTCTGGCTTTATTAATGAGATCATTTATTACTCATTGCCTGTGCCACCTGCAAACCCATCTGTAACTAGGTTCAATATTGTTCTGATTAATTTTTCTTGACTATTTTCCTTTTCTTCTTTCTTTTTCCTGTTTAAACATGGAATGTGTGGAGCCATAGTTGTGGGAGTATCTGAATTCTAAATCAATATTTTCCAAAACATCATTTCCAAATTGACTTCGAGGTTGAATTGGCCATTGGCTGTTTTTTTGTTTTGTGAATGTAGAATTTTAACTGCAAAACATCATGTGACAATTTTCTTCTTTGAGGCCAAAAAAACCAAATCACTAAAATTTTCACAACAATAACGTCAATCTTCTATGTCAGGAGTAGGGAAACTATGGTCTGTGAGCCAATTCAAGATCATCAAGATCACAGCCTACTTCTGTTTTAATAATCTGTGATGTAGCAATATGTTTTATATTTTATAGGGTTTTTTTTTTTGGAAAAATAAAGAAAAGAGAAGAATATGTAATGGCGACCTTATGGCCCACAGAACCTTAAATACTCACTATCTGGCTCCTTTAGAAAAGTCTGGTAGACACCTGCTGTACTATGAAAGTATTTATACATACAAGCATACAAAGTGTTCCTCTTGTAACTCTAATTTCCAGCTTTTACATTTTTGCCTTGGGCTTGCAATCTATTAGTTCTCTCTTGTTTTCTAGCCCTCCCTTTTGAGTTCTTATACATAATCACATTCTTCTACAGTATAAATTAAAAGGTCTCTAAAATGACATGTGCCATGGGCACAATAGAGGAGCATGTTGGTGCTTGTGTATGTAATCAAGTGAATTTAAATGAGATTAATAACTGCCCTTCATTTTTCACTTTTCTATATTTGTTAACATAATGATCTTTGTGATTTATTTCATTCATACTAACCTGCAAATATTAATAAACTCTGTGTACAGTAAATAAGATACAGCTCCTGCCCTTATGTGTTTACAGTTTGATGAAGAATACAGAAAGTTAAGTAGGCATTACAATACACTCTCGTAACTACTACATACTACTATACAACTATGTAGGTGAGAATACAGAAAGTTAAGTAGGCATTACAATACACTCTCATAACTACTACATACTACTATACAACTATGTAGGTCAGAGTAGGGAGACAAAATCAGACAGTGAGTATTATGGAAGGCATTTAGAACAATTGCATTTTGCGTTCAGCTGGCTATTAACATGCAAATTTCTAGCTTCATGGAGCTTTACATAGAAACATTGCAATTAGTATCCCAATATTTTCAAGAAAAATTAAATAACTTTCTAACAGTTGTAGCCTGTTACTGCTTAGAAAATGAAAAAGAAAAAAAAGATGATGGCAGAACATGTATTTTCATGACAGCAAATCTTTAGACCTTTTGAGAAATCCCTTTAACTAGAAAGCAATTGTTCCATTTTAAAGTAAAGCTCACTGGCAGTGTCATTTTGAACTTGAAAGTGATGTCAGTTTCATCTCTTAGGGAGCAAATGGTCAGTCATGCAGGTCTTGTCAGCAGTAACAAGACATTTCAAACTGGGGACCCTGGAAAACAAAAAGTGGAATTATATTTTATTTTTTCAATAGGTACGACTTCATTAACTTTAAAGGTAAACATTTGATCTCAGTTTGCTTACTCTAGCTGTCCAATTCAGTAGCCATTAGTCACAGAGAGCTACTCGATGCAAATAAATTTAAATTTAATTTAATTTAAAATTCAGTTTCTTAATCACAGAAGCCATATTTCAAATGCTCGGTAGCTGGATGTGGCTGGTGGCTACTATATTGAACAATGAAGATAAAGGAAATTTCCAACATCACAGGAAGTTCTATTAGAAAGCACTGACTGTTTCATTGATCACAGGAAAGTCACATCTATTAAGTTCCCCAAATAGCAGTTGTTTGTCATATACTCATTCAGACAACTTCTTTTTGTAATTGCACTTCAAAGAATAAATTTTTGAACTTGAGTTATTGCTTTAGCTAGATATAAACTCTTCCAAAGTTTTCTTCTTCAAATAAGATCTACACCTTGCAAAGCCCTTGTAAACCTATTTACTTTTCATTATGTATGCAGACTTTAAAGGTCTTTAGGAAGCTAATGCAAGTATAGAAGAGTGCACGTAGTTCAATAAATAATCTCAAAATGAACATTCTCATGTAACCGACACCAAAGTCCATAAATAGAACATCACTTATTATCATTTTACTTACTGAGTAATTTTTTAAAGAGATTTTAAGTTCTTACCATTTTGTGTAATTAAATTAAAAGTTTCATAGAGTAAATTTGGGTTATTCATGGAATACCCAATTTATAAATTATCAATTTTCACTTTTCTTATTTTTCTCTTTCACAATGCTAATAATTTTAGCCTATTTTTTTAATTACAGTAATTCACTCCTTCCCCTATCCATAGTTTGGTCATGTGGATAGAGTCAAGGAGGAAATAGTCAAAGGCCAAATAATCAAAATTGAAGTAACTATATGCTGTCGTTTGGTGGTTTCACTGTCACTTTTTATTGGCATCCAATATCCTGAAAATCTGAACCACACATCTACTAAATGATATGGCCATCCATATATTTTCTTTATTTCAATTCTACATCTTTGCTATTTAAGAATACAAAATTTGATCAATATAACTTTCAATTGTGTCATAGTAAAACATATAAAAGCTATATTGTGTGTGATATTTTAAAAGTACATTTCATAGAGTTGACAACTATGACTTAAAGGTTAAAATATCTCTCTCTTGGCCGGGCGCGGTGGCTCAAGCCTGTAATCCCAGCACTTTGGGAGGCCGAGACGGGCGGATCACGAGGTCAGGAGATCGAGACCATCCTGGCTAACATGGTGAAACCCCGTCTCTACTAAAAAATACAAAAAAAACTAGCCGGGCGAGCGACATGGCGGGCGCCTGTAGTCCCAGCTGCTTGGGAGGCTGAGGCAGGAGAATGGCGTAAACCCAGGAGGCGGAGCTTGCAGTGAGCTGAGACCCGGCCACTGCACTCCAGCCTGGGCGGCAGAGCAAGACTCCGTCTCAAAAAAAAAAAAAAAAATTAAATATCTCTCTCCACTTACTCAATTACATACGTGTTCTACAATTATAGTTTTGGACTTAACAAGTCCTCACTTGACAAGGTATTAAAGATATGTCACATAGACGACCTCGTGCAAATTCATTTAGCTTTTTCGTGCATCAGTTATGTGTTTTGTTTTGTGCCTTAGGAATGCCAACCAAGCTTTTATGTACCTCGGGAAAATGAAATAATGAATATCTTTTTTTCTATAGGAAAAACAGAATACTTTTATTTCCTAAGAAATCGTATCTAAAATAAAATTTTACTCAGTAGTTTGAGGAGTAGGCCATCTTAATTATTAAGTGCTTAAAAGCAATGCTAGTATAATAATTTCAACTGAAAACTAATTCCAACTAATTTCCATAGGCATTCATCACAGTTTTACTTATTGTAGACAAAGGAACCTTCAATGAGGATTAATGGACTGTTAGGATGAGCTCTGAGATATTTGAACTCTCTAAAATTGTATCCTAAGCTGTGGATGTGTATATATTTGAAATGCCCATACCTTTAGATTAATGTAGATTAATTTAATTATTTTTTGGATTTATCCTTTCTGTTCTATCCGTGCTACCACCGCCCTAATTTAGATTCTCCCTATCTTTTACATGAACTGGTCTATAGGCTCATGGCTTGACCCACAAAAGGCTGTCTCTTATAAAGCCGTTACAGAGCTCCAGCAGCTGTTGAAAATAAAAAGTGGAGATAAACAGAAGCATTTGTTTTGAGATTTTGTCAGTTCTCTGCAGTGATTCAAGTCTGAATTTTTTCACAGGTGAACATGTTTCTCTCTTGTCTGCTCCAACTGGCCAAACTCATGACTTGCCACTCTTCACTTTAAACTCAGAGTGTTCTTGTCTTTGGAATATTCTTTCTTATCCCTTTTTAGATAACTATTCGTACTCTGTAATATCACTAAGACATTCTCTTCTTGTCTCCAAAAATTCTTCACAGGCTGGATAGTTGTGTTAATATTTTGTTTGCCTCTCTCATACCTGGGCACATAACTATCATTATAATTACCACAGTATGTGTGTAGCTTTAATGTGTGTATGTGCGTGTGTGTGTGTGTGTGAGAGAGAGAGAGAGGTTTCACTTGACAGTGAACTTCTTGAGAGTAGGACCTATGTTACTGATTTTTCCATCCCTAGTATCAAGCACAAGGTCTGAGACACCAAAGGTGCTCAATAAATTCATGGCAAGTGAATAAATAAATGACTGAAGGAAGCATTTTTAGATCTGCTCATTTATTTAAAAGAATTCATTTCAATTCAAACTTGTTTTCACATACATACACATTAAAGGCCTGATAGTTCTATTAACATAATTCGATTACCTTGTTAACTTACTTGACAAACTTTTTCGTGGTGCGAATGTGAAAATCATACAAAAATATCAGGCTGGACTTGGTCACATCAGTATTTGAAGAGATCAGAAAGATCATCCTTTTACAATTGAGGAATCGGAGGATTAAATTCAGTGGGTAGGCAGGAAGAAGCATGACATGGCACCACCCAGGCTTAGTAGTTCTATATTCCTTGGGCAAAGCTGTTTAACATACTTAATTCTCACTTTTTACATCTTTAAGATGAAATAATAATGCCCAATTAATTTACAGAAAACCACTTTCACCATTTTGATTTTTTTTTGTAACCTAACTTCCTCCAATGTATCTTTCTGATGTTTGAGAGAGGAAATGGGGAAGAAAAGGGAAGAAGGATAAAAGGAGGAGAAAATGAGAATGTAGACTACAAAAAATTTTTAAGATCTTAGTATTTATTTGAAAATGCAAAAGATCCTGGATAGGCAAACAGTCTTGACAGAATGACCGAACCTGGAGGCACACACTACTTGACATCAAAATATTCCACAAAGTAAACAAGACAGCATGATACTGGCACAGAAACAGACACCTAGACCAATGGAACATAATAGAGAGATCAAAAATAAATTCATGCATATATAGATAATTGATTTTTTATAAAGGTGCCAAGAACACATATTGGGAACAGGATAGTCTCTTTAATAAATGGTGCAGGGAAAATTGGATATCCACATGCAAACTGATGAAACTAGATCCCTACCTACCACCATATACAAAAATCAATTCTAAATGAATTAAGGACCTACATGAAAGACCTCAAACTATGAAACTAGAAGAAAGCATAAGGGAAATACTTCATGAAATTGAACTTGGCAAGGATTTTAAAAATAAGACCTCAAAGCACAGGCAACAAAAAGCAAAAATTAAAAAATGAGATTACATCAAGCTAAAAAGATTCTGCACAGCCAACGAAACAATCAACAGAATGGAGACATAACCTACAAAATGGATGAAAGTATTTTCAAAGTATGCAATGACAAGGGGTTAAAATCCAGACTATATAAGGAACTCAAACAAATTAGTACCAAAAAATAATAATAACTTGATTAAAAATGGGCAAAAGATCGAAATAGGCAACTATCAAAACCAGACACACAAATAGCCAACAAATACATTTTAAAAAGCAAAATATCACTAATTATCAGGGAGATGCAAATCAAACCAGAGAAGATATCACCCCATACTTGTTAGAATGGTTATTATCAAAAGAACAAAAACATAACAAATACTAGGAAGAATGTGGAGAAAAGGGAACTCTTATGCACTGTTGGTGAGAATGTAAATTAGTACAGCCATTATAGAAAACAATATAAAGATTTTTAAGAAAAATAGAACTGTCATATGGTCCAACAATCTCAGTACTGGGTATATGTTCAAAGGAAATGAAATCAGTATGTCAAAGAGATATCTGCACTTCATATTTATTGCAGCACTATTTACAATATCCAAGATATGGATCAATGTAAATGCCCATCTACAGATGAATGAATAAAGAAAATGTGATATATATATATGTAGAGAGAGACAGATATAGATATATCAGACACACACACAATAGAATGCTACTCAGCCATAAAACAGAATGTGCTCTCTCTCCCCTCCCTCTCTCTCTCTCTGTCTCTCTCTCTCTCTCTCTCTGTGACACACACACACACACACACACACACACACACACACACACACTGGAATGCTATTCAGGCATAAAACAATGAAATTCTGTAATTTACAACAACATGGATACACCTGGAGAATATTATGTTAAGTGAAATAAGTCAGGCTTAGGAAGACAAATACTGCATGATCTCAGTCATACGTAGAATCCAAAAAAGTTTATTTCATAGAAATAGAGAATAGAATACTGGTTACCAGAGGCTGAGGTGAGTAGATGGGAGGGAGGACCTGAAGAGGCTGGTCAACTGTACAAAATTAGGGTTGAACAGAAAGAATAAGTGCTGATGTTTAATTACAACGTAGGGTGACTATAGCAAATAGCAATGTAATGTATATTTCAAGGTAGCTAGAAGAGAAGATTTTTAACGTTATCACCACAAAGAAATGATGAATGTTTAAAGTGATGGATTTGTGACTATATTGATTTGGTCATTATACAATATATATATTCACTGAAACATCATACTATAGCCCAGAAACATGTATAATAATTATGTGCCAGTTATAAATAAAACAAAAATTTTTAAAAAGCTAAGAAAAGACTACAAAAATTTGCAAAAATCATGTAATATTATATTTATAGTTTTCTATTCCCTGATTTTCACTTTTTAAGTGTGACATTTAGTTATTGCATAGTATTCCTTCACATGGATACACCATATTTATTTAATAGCTTTTCCATTTTTGTTCAGCAAAATTTCTGCTTTCACACAACTACATGTCATGTGGCCTTCAGCATGAATCACTTCCTGTATTGGGAATCATTTCTTAATTGCCAGTTCCCCGGAATGAAAAGTTTCTGAGACATATCTCCAAGACTCTGTATCTATCTGTATTGGCTTCAACAATGTATTGACTACCCTTTCACCAACATAGGAACAATTATTGCATTTTAGAATAGACATCTTTAATGACAATGGAAACTATCTTCCCCCTCTTTATACACTAGTTGGACCTTCTCCTTATACTCATGGGAATTTTTGAGAACTTGAGCATATATTGTTTCCCTCTTGAAGGGGGTCCTGTCAACTGTGGTGGCATTTCTGACATCTGAGACGGAAACAGCTGTAATTGAAGCAATAAAGCTAGTGGATGAGGCAGATGCTCTTTGGAAATGCCTCATCTTCTTTTAGAACTCGAATTGTGACAGGCAGGTACAGCAGACAAGTTTATGTGTAAAGTGATACGTGATTATCTTTCCCATACACTCAAAGTCTTATTTATTTCGACTACATTATACAGATGCTGCTATCTGCAGGGTATGGAGAATATGCTAAGTAATATGTCAACCTCGACACCTCAATAGATAGAACTTATTTGCTCATCATGTTAACATATTGGGCCACATTTTTCCAGAGTGTGAATTACTCCCATGCAGGAAATTTCCACCTGAGAAGCATCATTAACTCTTTCACGGTACCAGCAATTTGGTTATCAAATCCTCTTTACTGAACTAAAATTCTACATTCAGAAAGGTAAGGAGGAGGTCTGTGTATTCCTTCTCCTTATTTTTGTGTAGGACTATTTCAGTAAAGAATGGCTAAGGGTGTGAATTCTAAGGAAGGATTCCTGGATTCAAATCCTTTCTCCACAAAGTATATAACTCCTCTATTTTTCAGTTTCCTCAGAGGTAAATAATACCTACCACATAGGTTAATTATGAGAATTAAATAAATGTATACATATTAAGTACTTAGATAGAACTTTAATACTAAATGTAAGCACTCAATATGTGTTAGCCATTATATTGTTACATGTGCTATTATTGTCACTATTATTTTAATAATCCTCAAGAAAAATTGCACGTCCTACTTCCATGTTGTTGAGACCTGAGTGTCCATGTAACACCTGGTACTCTCTGAGACAGTAAATAACTCTGGGAAAATACAGTTAGTGGACTAAAATTAAAGTCATTGTCCATTTAAAAAAATTAGAAGTGAGTTGTACAGATAATCACAGTTCACATCATTGTTATTGTGTCCTTCAATATGAACTCTTAGGAACATAAAGATTTAGGTCTCCATGTCCTGAGGTAGTAAATTGTTTCAGAAGAAAATAGCTACATTGATAGGTTCTGGTTTGCTTATTGGCATTTGGTTTGTGGGTCCAACAGCGGCACAAAGATTTTGAAAATCTGTATTCAAGACCAGCTGTGCCTCTTAGTAGGATGACCTTGGACTGCTCAGTGTCTCTGTTTTTCAGATCTTTATCAATTTTTGTAGGACTTGGTAGTCTCTGAGATGTCTGTGGGAGCTAACGTCTTAGGATTAAGTCCGCCAAGGACATTTTTCTTATACTTTAAAGAATGAGTTCTCCTTTCAGTTCCTCAAGTAGACAAACCTTTATGGTATAATAAATTGACAGTAAAGTTATTCTGATTATACTTGCCATTGCAGAAATAATCCAATGATGTGTTTCAGGTAAGGTATAAATTGTCTGGATAAGACCCCACACCCGACTAAGTTAGATTAAGTTTCTGATATAATAAGCTAATAAACAAAATTATATCAAAAGTGAGCTGATCACACAGAGAATTGGCAGCTGCAGCCAATACCAGAATAGCTTTGATTGGTCACCTGTTTCTAAAGGGATTACTCAGTAGTGCTATTGTCTGAGCAAAGCAGTTCTCTCCAGCTTTGAGAAACTCACTTCTTTGTAGAGTCAAACTCTTTTAAATTTAGTGTGTCCCTTTCTGTGACTTTATAATGTTGACACTACCTTAGTCAGTTTGGGCTGCCGTAACAGAATACTAAAGACTGGGAGGCTTTAACAACACAATTTATTTTTCACAGTTCTGGCAGCTGAAAGCCCAAGATCAAGGGGCCATGTTGGTCATGTTCTTGGTAAAGATCCCTTTCCTGTTTACAGAGTGTATCTTCGTATGGTAGAGAGAGGGAAAGGGGCAAGCTTTGTGTGTCTCTCTTTTAAAGGGTACTAATTCCATCAGGAGGGCTCTACCCACATGACCTAATTACCTGCCAAAGGCGGTGGGAGTCTTATTACATCAGGGGTTAGTTTTTTAACATATGAATGTGGGAGGTACACGAACACTCAGTCCATTGCAGGTACTTCATGGTTCTTGAAATGAACACAGTATCAACAGGTCGTATTTTCATCCAGGAGGAAAAGGCCAAACTGTTGCCCAGATGTCGCTGGTAAACAGTGCTTCCAGATTTGTAGTGGCCTGGTATGCCTATGTTTACCTTGTGAACCAAGACCTGCTGATCTAATGGCAGACCCTTGCATCTCCCCATTCACCACTGCTTATGAGGAAATACTAAACGCTGTTTTATTTGTATCTGTACCTCTTGTTCAAGATAAAGCAGTATTTTGGTGGTCCATTGACACATTGATTACAGTGGAGCCATGTTTGAGAAATTAAGATTTAAAGTCAGTAGTTATGGTGAAAACCATGTCTAGTAAAATTGCCCTTAGAAATCCATTAAGTTGGACATAAAGTGCATTGTAAATAGATTTGTGTATGCAATCTTATGCAGTAAAGTAGTATTTAAAAATAGTACAGTAGGCCAGGTGCGGTGGCTCATGCCTGTAATCCCAGAACTTTGGGAGGCCAAGGAGGGAGGATCACCTGAGGTCAGGAGTTTGAACCGGCCTGGCCAACAAGGTGAAACCCATCTCCACTAAAAGTACAAAATTAGCTGGGTGTGGTGGTGCATGCCTGTGATCCTAGCTATTTGGGAGGCTGAGGCAGGAGAATCACTTGAACCTGGGAGGCAGAGGTTGCAGTGAGCAGAGATCATGCCATTGCACTCCAGTACGGGCAACAAGAGTGAAACTCTGTCTCAAAAAATAAATAAATAAAATAAAAATAAAAAAATAAAGATACTACAGTAGTGTCCTCATATTCTTGGAGGGATACATTCCGAGACCCCAAATGGATGCTGGAAACCATACATTTTACCGGACTGTACATATACTGTACCATGTTTTTATTTTTACCATGCATGCATACCTTATGATGAATTTCCAAATTAGGCACAGTGAGAGATTAACAACAACAATAATAAAGTAGAAAAATTAGAACAATGTACTGTAATACAAGTTATGTGAATGTGGTCTCTCTCTGTTTCTCTCTTTCTCAAAATATCTTAATATTTTTGAACTGCAGTTGACCACAGGTAAGTGATGCCATGAAAAAGCAAAACCACAATAAGAATGCACTACTGTATTTCTAAACTAGACTTAACACAGTGCACGACGCTCTAAACTAGACTTAACACAGTGCACGACAGAGTCTCCCAGAAACATACCTACTGTAGGCGCGGCTACTTCATGCCCCCCTGTTCACTGTTCATGACCCTTTGGGTTATATTCATTTCAGGAAAGGGAAGACAGAGTCACTCAAGACACTAATATTGTTTCTCTTCTTCTCTTTTTGATTCCCCAGATGTCTATATTTGGAATATTGTAAGCTAAATGCACAGTGATATGACTCCTCCATAACTAAGGTTATCCATTGAGGGAAGAGATGAACTAAAAGACTTCTAAATGATAGGCTGCTGCAGGGAATCAGCTTAAATTACCTTTTGACGAGTCGAAGAACATTTATTAAATATCCATGTTATGGATTGAATGTTTGTGTCTCTCCCCACCATTCATATAGTGGAGCCCTAAACCCTAATGTGATGGGACTTAGAGGTGAGGCCTGAAGGGAATAATTAGGTTTAGATGAGGTAATGAGAGAAGTGTCTTCATAATGAGATTCTTGTCCTTACTAGAAGAGGAGGAGCTTGCTTTCTCTCTCCATGAGCACACCCTAGAAAAGTCATGTGAGGACACAGCCAACGCCAGAGGTAGCCATCTGCAAGCCAGGAAGCAGACACTCACCAGACACACAAGCTGCTGCCACCTTCATCTTGGACTTCAAAGCTTCCAGAACTGTGAGAAATAAATGTCTGTTGTTTAAGCTGTCCATAGTATTTTGTTACAGCGGCTTGAGCTGACTAAAATAACCTACTATCTGTTTGATCTAGATTTTTTAATCCAGGAAAAAAAATACCTTGCCTGTCTGCATGCAAATATAAATGCGATGCATAGTAGAGATGGCATTAGAAATCACTGAATAAAAAATAGATGGGTAAATAAATAACCTGGAGGCCTTTTGCTATGCATTTAGCACATATAAATAATTCTGTACATTTCAAGTACACAAAAATCAGTTCCATGTAGGTTAATACCTAATTATATAAAGCAAACATTAATTTCTAAAAAATAAAATATGTAACTTTTTAGACACTCAGAATGGAGAATGGTTTTTTAAATGAAAAATAAAATTACAGAACTTGAATAAAAGAGTTGATAAATTGGTCTACATTAACATTTTAAAATGTCATGTTCTACTGAGACCCTGTCTCTACCAAAAATTTAAAAATTAGCCAGGAATCGTAGAACACATCTGTAGTCCTGGCTACTCAAAAGACTGAAAAGGGAAGGATTGCTTGAGCCAAGGCGTTTGAGGCTGCAGTGAGCTATGATCACATCAGTGCACTCTGCCTGGGTGACAGAGAGAGTCTATCTCTAAAACAAACAAACAAACAAATAAATAAATAAATGAAAGTCCTGGTCAACCAAAAATACTATAAACAAAGGTAGTAAAGTTACTGACTGGGGGTAGATATTTGCAACATATATAAACAACCTAGGATCAGTATTTCAAATTTATAAAGAATTCCTACAAATTAACACAGAAAATGACAATAACTAATAGAAACACAGACAAAAAATTCAAGCAGGCAATTTCCAGAAGAGAGCAGATTGGATTGACCAATCAAGAAGTTAACAAGATGCTCAACATTTCTAGAAATTGTTGAAATTTATGTAAAAACATTGAGATAATGTTTCACACCTATCAGACTGCTAAAACATTTTAAATTCTTAAAATAACATGTGTTGGCAAATATGCTTAGAAAGGGAAATTCTTAGACCCTATTGTCTGAATAGATTACTAAAACCAATTTGCAGAGCAATTTTGTAGTATCTAGTAAGTAAAAATATGTATATTTTCAACCTAGCCATTCTATTAACTGTGATTCAAGAAAAACTCACTGGTATGTGAGCAAGGAAATATAAATAGACTTAATTATGGCATTATTTGTATTAAAAATAATATACAAATATGCTTGTTAGAAGGTATTTCTTTTACTTGTTCTTTCATATACTTATTTATTTGTTTGATTTACATAGTCTGCATACTTAATCACTTTAAGACCTCTAATATTATGTCTATTAAGTAGAACCGACAGTTTTCTCCTATTACCAGAGAAAAACATCACTTTACACCAACCCAGCACCTTATAAAACCAGTAGGCAGGCTGCAGGGGTTGGCAGTAGAGAAACAGCCTCTAGTTGATGGCTGGGTGTCAGGGGTCACTGCAGGAGAGAAATAAAAGGGCACTTTCAAACTGGTACAGTGCCTCACACCTGTAATCTCACCTAGTCAAGAGGCTGAGGCAGGAGGATCACTTGAGCTCTGGAGTTTGAAACCAGCCTAGGCAACCTAGTGAGACCTAATCTCTATTAAAAAAAAAAAAAAAAAACTAGCCAGGCGTGGTGTCACCTGTATTCCCAGCTACCTGGGAGGCTGAAGTGGGAAAATGGCTTGAGCCTGGGAGTTTGAAGCTCCAGTGAGCCGTGATAGTATCCCTGCACTCCAGCCTGGATGACACAGTGAGACCCTGTCTCCCTCCCCCTAAAAAAAAAAGGAAAGAAACAGGAAAAAGAAAAGGGCACTTTCAGATAGGAAAGACTTGATTGGCTTTGTGGAATACTCGCACAACAAAGCCCAAGAACACAGCTGAAGCAAATTATTTGGACCTACGTCTCAGCATTGGCCAAGTCTCAGATGCAACGTTAAGAGGAAATAAAGCATGTGGCATATCAAATAGAGTAACATTTATTGGGTCCTTATTCTGTGCTGAACATAATGTAAATGTGGTGTATATATAAAGCTTAAAGAAACAGGCAAAATGTTGTTTTACATCCTTCAGAGAGAAATCATTTTGTAAAAGAATGAAACTATACATAAGAATGTATAGTTTCTCCTAAAAATTTTAGGAGAGTATGCCCTCAGGAAGTGATGTTCAGAGGGGGAGAAATGTGATTGATTGTACAGTTCACAGAAAGCTTCAGCTCTATCTGTAAAGATCAAGTTCTTTAAGAAAAATTTGAAGCAAATATGGCAAACTGAAGCTATGTGGTGGGTATATGAATATACATTACTTTTTTCCCTAGATAACTTTTGGTATATTTGGAATATTCCAAATGGTTAGAAAATTTAAATTTGCCATTGCAGTTATTTTTGCAATGTATTAACTTAGCAGTTCTGTGCAATGTATAGCAACAACAGGATAGATATCCTATATTTAATATCTCCAATTATAACAACAGGTTTTTGTAAAGTTTCACCTGGAATTCATTTTCATAAACTGTGCAGGAGCCACATAGCTAGGTTCATGACTTTTATATTGATCAACCTTGCTTTGAATGTAATGCTAGAGGAAACACAATCAGAAAGGCTAAGAAAACTGAGAGGAGTTGGTGGGACTGTAAACTAGTTCAGCCATTATGGAAAACAGTATGGCGATTCCTCAAGGATCTAGAACTAGATGTACCATATGACCCAGCCATCCCAATACTGGGTATATACCCAAAGGATTATAAATTATTCTACTACAAAGACACATG
The DNA here is from genome assembly GCF_009764315.1 of Trachypithecus francoisi. NCBI lineage: Eukaryota > Metazoa > Chordata > Mammalia > Primates > Cercopithecidae > Trachypithecus > Trachypithecus francoisi. The sequence goes on from NW_022681453.1 coordinate 50,518,532, forward strand.
CACACGTATGTTTATTGCGGCACTATTCACAATAGCAAAGACTTGGAATCAACCCAAATGTCCATCTGTGACAGACTGGATTAAGAAAATGCGGCACATATACACCATGGAATACTATGCAGCCATAAAAAAGGATGAGTTTGCGTCCTTTGTAGGGACATGGATGCAGCTGGAAACCATCATTCTTAGGAAACTATCACAAGAAGAGAAAACCAAACACCACATGTTCTCACTCATAGGTGGGAACTGAACAATGAGATCACTTGGACTCGGGAAGGGGAACATCACACACCGGGGCCTATCATGGGGAGGGGGGAGGGGGGAGGGATTGCATTGGGGAGTTATACATGATATAAATGATGACTTGATGGGTGCTGACGAGTTGATGGGTGCAGCACACCAACATGGCACAGATATACATATGTAACAAACCTGCACGTTATGCACATGTACCCTAGAACTTAAAGTATAATAAAAAAAAAAAAAAAAAAACTGAGAGGACTCAGATCATTTGTGGATTCACTGCATATTTGCATTTTATATGTTTATAAGAAAAAATAGAAACACTTAAGCTACACAATAGAAGCATTAAGAAATATGCTTAAACCTTCCCGTTCAATAAAAAGTTCTTCAAACAAACTTAATCAAGTTGCACACAGATTGCAAAACCAATAAAGCTGAAGATGCTGTCTTTATTTTCTTGAATTTATTTAGGACAATTCAAACTGCTTGATAGGATTTTCAAGTTTAAATGGACATAAGAAGAATCAATGAAGCATATGACAAGAAATTTAATACATATCTTTTTAGGATTTCTGTTAATTGATTTTCTGCAGTTCCATTTAGGTATCATTTTAATACTTAGAATGGGACACAAAGATTTTTTTCAAATGAGAAAACTTTCAGCTTTTATCAAATATTTATCCATTCAAACAACAGTACCTGCTCTGTGCCAGGCATAGTTCTAAGTGCTGAGGAAGAACAGTGAACAAAACAGACAAGAAAACTCTGCCCTCAAAGAATTTATATTCTCAGGGAAAGAGGAGGAGCTCACTTTCTTTTAATTTAGTCTCCATGTCCTTGGGAAAATGACCAAAAGGTAATTGGGAGTCTTTGTAGCTTTGGGAAGAAAGGGAAGAGCCATTGAATGGGCTCTCTTTATAATCATAATGTAAGTCAAGAATTACAGAATGAAAACACAAACTGGCTTTTCTTGTTATACAAATGAAGATATTTGTACTAAATTTTTGCGTAATGGCAGCCCCAAATGTTTGAAATGTAGGAGTAAAATAAAAAAGGTCGAGGCAGCTTTTCAGCTACACTAAGAATGCCTGTTTAACTCTTTCTCCTTGCCAAGTCTACTGAGCTTATGACTTGATTGACAGGTTCTCTTTTCCTCTTCTAAAAGGAATTCAAAGAAAATGTAAAGCACTCTTTCATTAAACTGACTCTTTAAGTTTTCATTAAGACTTTCTGTATCAAGCATTGTCCCAGGGTCTGTGTGTTCGCAAAGCACAGCCCCTGCCCTAGGAAGGCTAGGGCTATCGGGGCTGACTGCCAGTGCTAATTGTCACGCAGTGGGATAGGTGCTCTTACAGTGGTATAGACACAGTTCTGAGTAAGTGAGTTCTTTCTACCTAGGGTAAGTGAAGCTTTCTAGTGGAAGATATTTTTGTATTGGGCCTTCAAAATGAGTAGGAGGTGGCCAGATAATGAAATATGAGGTGACCAGTTCAAACAACCTGATGATTCCTATTAATCGCCTAATGTATTCATTGCCTCCATGTGCTATAACTTCTGCGTACCATTCATTCAGTTGTTCATTTGTTTATCCATTTATTTATGCTATTAAGCTTCAAATCTCTATTACATAGTCAGCCATTTGCTAGGTGTGGTATAAATGAGGAACCAAACTGATGACATGTTTACCTTTCTTTTGGATGTCAGCACCAACGGCTAGAATTAAAGTCTACATAAAAATTCCAGTCCAAGCTTTTTAAATTACAAAATATTTGAGTTATTATATTTAAATAAAAAATGATTTGGCTTTGAACTAAAGTACTTATCATATTCTAAAGTGAACAAGAACAGTTGGAGGTTAGATGATGTATTGGATCATAGTACAGAAACTGATCAGAACAACAAATAAATAAAACAGAATTCTTTTGGTGCTTGATTTATCTACTTGTTTCCATGCTATCTAAATAATTAAATTAACAACAATTTGGGGGATATACAGGACACTTTTAGATATATTATCTAGTTTGGTGCTGACAGCATCCTGTGAAGTATGTAGAGTTTGTGCGTTTTCCAAAAACACGGGTAGAGTAGGTGACAGAACTCCACCTAGAGTCTAGCTTTCTTTCTACCATGCTTTAATGTACCTTAAGAAAGCTCTGAAATTCCTGGATGCCTCTCAACCTCTATTTTTTCTTATGATATATATTTTTATTACTTTTAAAATAACTTTTTCTTACTTAGCTTCCTTTAACTGACAGACAGGATTTTCCTTTTTCTCCAGTAAAATAAGTAAAACAGTGAGGTAATGTAGCTACCAATATAAAAATGTTTATGCTTCCCAATATGGTCAATTTTGGCAACTATGAATGCAGCCATTTTTTCCTGGAAACATAACTTCAATAAATTATGTTTAGTTGCAAATGCAAAATTACATTTTCTTTATTAGGGCAGAAATATACTTGTTTACTATTTAAGAAAGTAAATACTATAACAAAAGAAATAACTGATCATAAACTCAGACCTAATTGTAACTCCTGGCATGCAATCTCCTTGTCAGAACAACCATAAATTACAGAGAAGGGAGAGCAAAGATGCTAATCTTGTCAACATAAAAATGCCACAGATCTAAAAAACAATGATAGTAGCATATATCAGTATTTCAAGCAAAGCCTCTTGACTCTCTTACCAGCATAATCCAAGGATTGCCAGTGAGTTAATGTTAGATCTTTACCCTTAGAGAGCATCACACAAAGCACTTGTTTTCTTGTGATTGAAGAACAGTCAACTTATTGCAACTCACTTTTGTTGAGCATCTACTGTATAAACCCACCAAACAAACAAACAGTATCACATCCATAAATCTCAGAGTTCTATGCAACCACCATAGGGTATCGGTGTTTCCAATTTTGGGGGCAGTTGTCAGCAATCAACCCCCAACATACCAATTTTCAACATACCACTGAGGTAACAAGTCATTAGAAGCAAAAGAACCTAGATCAAAATAGATTATTAAAGGGCTTCAGAGCTATTCATTTATTTATTTATTTTGAGACAGCGTCTTGCTCTGTCGCCCAGGCTGGAGTGCAATGGTGTGATTTCAGCTCACTGCAACGTCCGCCTCCTGGGTTCCAATGATTCTCCTGCCTCAGCCTCCCGAGTAGCTTGGATTGCAGGCACCCGCCACCACACCCAGCTAATTTTTGCAGTTTTAGTAAAGATGGGTTTTCACCATCTTGGCCAGGCTGATCTTGAACTCCTGACCTCAGATGATCTGCGTGCCTCAGCCTCCCAAAGTGCTGGGATTACAGGCACCAGCCATTGCACTCAGCCGGAGCTATTTTTAAAATTGATATATATTTGATATCTATTGAGATGCATAGGTCTTAGATATATAGTTTATTCAATTTTGACAGATGCCAAAACACATGTAACCCACACCCCTATTAAGACATAGAACATCTCCATCCTCACAGAAAATTTCTTATGTCCCCTCACAGTCAATCCTACCCACCACAAGAGGACTCAGTTGTGGATCTGCTCTCTGTAACTATAGTTTTACTTTATTTTACTCTATTTATTTACTTTATTTAACTAGGGTTTTATTTTATTTTATTTTTAATATCATAAATTTATAAGTAAACAACCTTCAATGCCTAGCCACTTAGCATAGTGCTTTTCAGACTTCTCTATGTCATTGCTTGTGTAGATTCTTTTATTGCTGAGTTGTATTTCATTGTATAAATATCCTACAGTTTATCTACTCTCCTTTTGATGATCTGAGCTGTTTTCCTCTTGCATCAATTTTAGTCTGAAAATTTGTCTGCGAAATCTGCCATCCTTACATTCCCAGTTATGATAGGCCAGCTAATGACAGTTCTTTGGGGCACCTCATTTTCCCACACTCCTTTTCGTAGAGCTGTTTTCTTTCCTTTGACCTATTCTCCGACACTCCCCATCCTCTCCATGGTATCCTCTTAATTGACCTTTCCTGAGAACTAACTCCCAGACTCAAAGCCCTGCTTTCTACTGACCAAATACTGGGTTTCCCTGGAGAACTATTTTTCCTTTGTAGCCCTTGCAATTGGGTATTTACTGTTCATTACACTACACTTGACATTCTTAGGATTGGATGGTATGATTGACATGTTCTTAACTCTTCAATGTCCCCTTTAGACTTATGCTAGATTATTTTCAGCCCTTATTTGTCACCTTATTTCCAAACACAATGGGACATCCTAACTTAGTTGTCAGCCAGCAACAGACGACTTCTGGGGCTTTCATTTTTTGTTTTTTTCTGAAGTGTAAAATCTGTCTTCCTCTTTATTCAAAGGCCTGCCATCTTCTTTATAAACTCATGTTGCTTTCCTGTACAGGCTTCTCAGTTCCTTGACTAACATAAGTGTCACCTTCTCTTTATTTTTAATACCCACTCACACCTCACTGCTATGATCGAACCATCAAGTAGAACCATCTCTAAGCCATGAATTCAGACAACTCACCATCTGTCCGCAGTGTTTTATTCTTCCAACTCTGTCATTTGGTAGCTCCCCATAGCATACACAATCTCCCAAAGCTATCCAACCCTTGACCACTGTGGCTTCTCTCTATTGCTCCCCTTCTGTTTTTTCTCTCGCCCTACCCAGCGTTCTCTCCAGGGCTCATCATTACCTTTGCCAATTCCTTTAGCCTCATTGGGATTCTGTTAAACTCAATTGGGTAAACCCTGGGTGTGGTCTAGTTTCCAGCTTTCTCTGGACCTTGCTCTGGAACCCTGAATGCTGCTGGAGAATATGATATAGCTGTGAAGATGCTATTAGTAGTATTTTATCAGCTTCAGTGGCAACTGACTTCTCAGTACTGCCCTGCAAACTCTAGGTGCCTTTTTAGTTATTTGTTCCATTCTCTACAGTGGCTAATTAAAGCTCTCTCAAGTCTTCTCAGTTTTATCACCTATAAAAGGAGAATAATAAAGTACCTATTTCATGGAATTATTTGAGGCTATAATTAAGTAATTCAGATAAAGCTTGTAGAACAACATTACAAGATAGTATGGAACAACATTACAAGCATATATACTTCCTAATGACTTGATGCATTTACTTTATCATCAAATTTCAGTTCCTATGTCTTACCTATTTACCATTGCAAGTCTCTTCACCTCTCATTTCACAACTAAATAGAAAGCAAAGCCTTCAAATTCTGATACCAACTTTGTAAGTGTAGCCACAGGACCATGAATCTATACTTTTTTTTTTTTTAATAAAGGAAATTTTGTCTCCTCTTTGACATAGGGTTAGAACTTGGGTTTTGTTTGTTTGTTTGTTTGTTCTTTAAGAAATGCTGTTTATTCCCACTTCCTCAGAGGGAGGCCTATTCTGTTTTTCATGTTTTTTTTTCAACTTCGTTTTCAACTTCTTTTTCAATCCTGACTCCATTTATCAGCATTTAAACACATTTAGGTCTATTCTGTTTTAACTAAGCAACCAACTCACCAGCAGAGTTGCCCTGACATCATAGCCCCTCCCACCAAATGATATTCTCTAATTTCCTTTCATTGCCACCTGCATTTTCCCACTTCCTTAGCAAATCTAGGCATTGAAATTTGACTTTGTCTCTCTTTATCTCACTGAAATCTGTCTCACCAAGTAATTGTGTCTAAATCCTATTGCCATTTTCACTTTTTGTCTTAAAACTTTCAAAAGCGCTTGCATAGATGAGTCCTCTCCTCTTTATGAAGTGCTTTTATTCCCCCATGAATTCCACAAAAAACGCATTGCCCTATCCTTCTCCTACATCTCTGTCTATTTATCTTCTCTCTTCATTATGCGTACCTATTGCTTCACTAAACATTGATGTTCCTATGTCATCTGTCCAGTAATTTCTTCCATTTTCAGGTTACATATACTTCTACTGTGTTGCTTTCAGTAACCATGTATATGTTCATTATCACCATGTCTGCTTATGCAAACTGCATTTCCCATCTGCCCTAAACTTACATTTTCCAAACACAATGGGACATCCTCACTTAGCGTTCCCATAAGAACTTCGAAATTGTCACATGCAAAATGGAATTTATGACCTCTTACTAAAGCATACTTTTAATCACATGTTCATCGTTGGCACTAGGATACACTATTTAAAACAGTTTAACCAATTCAGCACTTTTGTTTGACAAGGGGTGTGCCAAATATTACAGTTTAGGTGACTTTGTTTTAGGGGAGCTAATAGTTTAGCTCCCTTAAAACAGTTTTTTCAAGCCAAACCTGGCCATTATTGTGGAATATTTCTTCTCCCTCTCTACACTTATTTACATCCCCCCAAATTCCATTGCCCCCCACATCATGTCTTCTTAATTCTTTCTTTGAAATCTCTCCAATCAGTCCCTTTCTTCAATCGCTATTCTTATTGCTATCCTTTTCAAAATCTTTGTCCTTCTTTCCAGGATCCTCACACAGAGTAGTGTCATTACAGACTCCAACTCAGCACCTTGGGCAAAGAGAAATAATGGAGAGAGAAATTCTGGTTGGAGGACCTTAGAGTATTTATCAACCATATGTTAAGTCTTAGGCATAAAATAAATCTTTTAAAATACCAGAACAGAAATATAATTGAACACTAAAGTAGTGCATTATTTCAATGTCACATTGCTATGAAGAACTACCTGAGACTGGGTAACTTATAAATAAAAGAGGTTTAATTGGCCCATGATTCCCCAGCCTGTACAGGAAGCATGGCTGGGGGAGGCCTCAGGAAATTTACAATCATGGTGGAAGGTGAAGGAGAAGCCAGTACAACTTCACCTGGTGAAATAGGAGAAAGAGAGAGTGAAGGGGAAGTGCTACATACTTTTAAACAACCAGATCTCATGATAGCTTACTCAAGAGACAGCACTAAGGGGATGGTGCTAAATCATTAGAGACTACCCCCATAATCCAATCACCTCCCATCAGGCCCCACCTCTAACACTCAGGGTCACAATTCAACATGAGACTTGAATGAGGACACAGAGCCAAACTGTATCATTCCGTCCCTCGCCCCTCCCAAATCGCATGCCTTTCTCATGTTTCAAAACACAATCATGTCTTCCCAACAGTCCGCCAAAGTCTTAACTCATTCCAGCATTAACTGAAAAGTCCAAGTCCAAAGTCTCATCTGAGACAAGACAAGTCCCTTCTGCCTATAAGCCTGTAAAATAGAGCAAACAAGCTAGTTACTTCCAACATATGAGTAATGTACAGGGATTAGGTTAATAGACCCATTCCAAGAGAGAGAAATCTGCCAAAACCAAGGATCTATAGGCCCCATGCAAGTCCCAAAACTAGCAGGGTAGCCCTTAAATCTTAAAGTTCCAAAATAATCTTCTTTGACTCCATGCTTCACATCCTGGCCACACTGATGCAAGGGGCATGCTTCCAAGGCACTAGGCTGCTCTGCTTCTGTAGCCCTGCAGGGTATAGCCCCTGTAGCTGCTTTCATAGGCTGGTATGGAGTGCAGCTTTTCCAGCCACACAGTGCAAGTTGTTGGTGGATCTACCATTCTGGGGTGTGGAGGATGGTGGCCCTCTTTTCACAGCTCCACTAGGAAGTGACCCAGTGGGGACTCTGTGTGGCAGCTTCAACCCCACATTTTCCCTCCACACTGCCCTAGTAGAGGTTCTCCATGAGGGCTCTACCTGTGAAGCAGACTTCTGCCTAGACATGCAGGCAGTCCCATACATCCTCTGAAATCTAGGTGGAGGCTTTCAAGCCTAAACTCTTGCCTTCTTTGGACCCACAGGCCCAGCACCACGTGGAAACCACCAAGGCTTAGGCTTGTACCCTCCAAAGAAACGGGCCGAACTGTACTTTTGTGTCTTTTAGCTACAGCTCAAGCTTGAGTGACTGGGATGCAGGGTGCCATGTCCCAAGGCTCCACAGAGCAGCAGGTCTCTAGGCCTAACCTACAAAACGACCTTTCCCTCTTAGATCTCTGATGTCATGGGAGGGGCTGCTGCATAGGTCTGAAATACCTTAGAGGCATTTTTTCCCCATAGTCTTGGCTATTAACATTCGGCTCCTCTTTACTTATGCAAATTTCTGCAGCTGCATGAATTTCTCCCCAGAAAATTGAATTTTTTTTTTCTACCACATGGTCAGCTTGCAAATTTTTCTAACTTTTATGCAGTGCTTCCCTTTTAAACATAAGTTCCAGTTTCAGGTAACCTTTTCATTAATTCATATGAGCATATGCTGTTAGAAGCAGCAAGGTCACATCTTTAATATTTTGCTGCTTAGACATTTCTTCCACCAGATACCCCAGATCATCTCTCTCAAGTTCAAAGTTCCGCAGGTCTGTATGGCAGGGGGAAAATGCTGCCAGTCTCTTTGCTAAAGCATAGCAAGAGTGGCCTTTGCTCCAGTTCCCAATAAGTTCCTCATCTCCATCTGAAACCACCTCATCCTGAACTTCATTGTCCACATCACTATCTGCATTTTGGTCAAAACCACTTAACAAGTCTCTAGGAAGTTCCAAACCTTGGCTGTCATCTTCTTGTCTTCTTCTGAGCCCTCCAAACTGTTCCAACCTCTGCCCATTAGCCAGTTTCAAAGTTGCTTTCACATTTTCAGATATTTTTGTGGCAATGCCCCACTTCTCTAGTACTAATTTTCTGTATTATTTCATTTTCACTTTGCTATAAAGAACTACTTAAAACTGGGTAACTTATAAATAAAAGAGATTTAATTAGCTCATGGTTCTGCAGGCTGTACAGGTAGCATGTCTGGGGGAAGCTTCAGGTAACTTACAGTCATGCTGAAAGGTGAAGAGGAAGCCGGCACATTTTCACATGGTCAAGCAGGAGGAAGAGGGAGAGAATGAAGGGGGAAATGCTACTCACTTTTAAACCACCAGATCCTGTGACAACTTCCTCGTGAGATAGCACTAAGGGGGTAGTGCTAAACCATTAGAAACTACCCCCATGATCCAATCACCTCCCACCAGGCCTCACCTCTAACACTCAGGATCAGAATTCAGCATGAGATTTTCATGGGGACACAGAGCCAAACCGTATCAATAACTTATTATGGAAAAACTTCTCAATAATACAATGTGATACATAAATTTTCCTTTTGCCAGCTAATTCTGTACTTATCATCTAAACTGATTGCTATTTAATTACTCATTTCTGAATCATCTTGAATCCTGTCTCAGGTATCACCTCCCCTAAGAATATTATTTCAATGTTTGTAGGCTATTTTGACAGAGATATATTTCTAGACTGTCTTTTCCAGCTACTGTTGTCTTATCTTTTTCTTTCTTTCATTATGTCGGCCTACCCACAAGCCCAAATTTGTACACTTAAAAATCTGTTTACCCTACTTAGTTTAAATTAAGGGGATTGGTTATTTGTCTTTTCAAGCCTACTGCATCAGATAATCTCATCTCTTTTCCTGCTAACTGAGGCAGTGAAAATCTTTCAAGAGCCTTCAGACCTACTTCCCTAGAGAGGAACCCCAGCATTCTGGATTTGAAGATAAAGAAAAGTTAGCAAGGCCTACTGCAGTCATTGCTCTAAGGTGCATTCTCAATTCTAGCGTTACAAGTGTTCAAGTTTCTGTTTTTATGATAGGCTCCCTCTTCCTGTTACTCATTGTTTCATTTGGATTTGGATTCTGGGGACAGCCTAAATATCACTCCTTCTGTTCTCCATGTTCTTAACCAATTAGGGCTTGTGGGAAGGTAGGCAATGGGATAGAACTACAATGGAATTAGAGAGCAAGAGAGAGAGAGGGAGAATTCCCAGATGGGATTCATGGATGCCATATCTTCAATGGTTTACATCAATTTAATATACATTTGCCTGAACAAAAACTGCATGTCGAATACTGTACTATGTACTGGAGATACAATGAAGAAGAATTTAATAAAGAAGAACACAGGAATACATTCCTTAGTTTTATGGGGCTAATACACAGTACTTAACTCTAAAAGGAAGGGCAGATAAGTAGCATAAAATGAACTTTACAATCAGCTATATTCAAAATTGAATTCTGATTTCATAAATTATTGACTATGGTAAAATACATTTGGTTGCTTATTTTCTTAATTGTTTATCATGAGAGATAGCCAAAGAACATTTTAAAGCATTTTTTTTAGAGTCAGAACAGTATAGTAGGAAGAACATTTTTATGTATTGTCTCAATTTTAAATGATTGTAATTTCTTATTTTATTTTTTCAAAAAAAGCAATTAAAATATTTTAATATAATGGGTCTACACTACATAATAAATATTTTAAAGACTTAAATTCAGCATTATGAAAGTTTTCTGCATTAATGAAATATACACAATTTACACTTCAGGCAAAATTAGGATTATGAGTCAAAATACTTCAGTGCTAATTCAAGCCCAGGAACTACTTGTTTCTTGCTTCTGGGAAAGTTATTAATTTTCCACAGCTCTCTTTCCTTGTCTTTCTAGAGGAATTTATAAGTACTTCGATGAAGATTACTCAAGATCATGAAGGTGGAGAAACAAGCCCTGATACACCCTAGCTATTTAGTAACTTTCAGTTTCTTCCTTCTTCTATCTTGTGACCCATTGCACTACTTAGTCCTCTCTACTCTTGTGACAACAAGCACTGGACTCCTTTGGATTTATAGGGAGGTTTGTTAGAGCATAGAGATGTGACACTTAGAAACCATGCTTCCAGGGGAAACAGAATCTCTTGACACCTTCTATTTACATTCGCATATGACTTATGTTTACATATCCACAGCTTCTTTGATGAGAAAATATAAGCTTTGCCTAGATTATCTGTAAATCATATTCAAAACCATTCATGCCAAGTCTCTGCAGAATGTGGGGAGTATAATTTCATAACCAAACTATTTGAAATTCTAAATCAAAGAAGATATTTCTAACATGCAAATTGCTGACATTTCCCAATATATTTGTAAGATGCCAGTATAGCCAGAGGGAATTCATCTATAAATGTTCCACATAATGTTCAAATAATGAATTCCTTGTATTAAGCTACTCTAAAACATAATTACTTTACTAGTTGTAGGATCCCAAGGTTTTACGTAACTGTTTGAATCCTCAATATGGAGAGAGAAATGAATCAATTTCAGTTGGCATTATTCATGATGCTCACCTAGTTCATAATTCAAACTCCATTGAGAGTGGAGCTTACAGTTTCAGATATAATAGAACTTTATCTTAAAGAATTTCACAGATTAAAAAATAAAGATATGTGCTTGTTTATATTATTCCTACCAGTCTTTTAAAATGATAGTTATTGAATATTTTTATATTCCAGACATTGATCTAGAGTCAATTATATAATTTAGTCCTCCCAGTAATCCTGATTTTGAAGTTGGGGAAATTTTCACCTGACAAGTTGATTGACCCAAGGTCAAATGTGTATAAAATACCACAAAGAAGATAAAAATCCTAGATTCTAAGTTTTTTTGCCCACTATATCTTGTGAGTAAGTAATGATAACAGTATCCCCCTTAAGATAAGTAAGCTCTAGAGGCCAGATGAAGTGTAAAATTTTCAGTTTAACAAAACTATGTAGAGCTTACAATAGTCTCCTCCCTCCACTCTCCAGAAGTTTGTTCACTGATTAATGATAAGAAATTCTTTCAACACCTCTTATGTGCCAGGCAGACAAAGCATGGACCTGAGACACAGGTAAGCAGCTCAATGTCTAATCTTCAGCATTTTCATCTTTCTTGCCAAAATCAGCAATGTGTCTCACTGGTGAACAGGAAAGCTCTAATCATTAATCATATAGTATTCATAAAAATAAGAAGACTACCTCTTGCTGTTTTAAATAACATCTTTATTAACTTTAGAGGGTTACCTTAAGAATGTTTTCTCTTGTGGTAAAAAACATTTACAATTAGCAATTACTTCATCCTCTCTACACTATCTTAATTGTTAAATTTAAATTAAACTAAATTTACCATGAAACTTTCAAAATAATTTTACAGTGATCCCATTTTTATCTGATTATCTCTTTGTGTTTCTCTCTCATCACTTATTTATTTTATCTGTATTACTCTGTCTCCACCACCCATTCATTTTTTCATTGATTTCTCCATAAGAACTGCAATATACAAAAAGACCTATTTGCCTATTTGCATAAGCAAGATCTAAAATGATGTAGACAAATGTTAATAAGCTGTCATGTGGTGAAATTTAGTTTTTGCCTTTCTCTAACGTTTTTGGATTGTTACATATTCCCTGAATTTTTAACCAATATGATTTTTTATTTTAGCGTTTTTATCAAAAAAACCTCTTTTTAAAAATTGAGTGATTTCAAAATATATGGGTATTTTCAAGATTGAAAATATCAATTCAAAATTATTATGAACTTTCCTTAATTAATAAAATATACATTATATATATTTCATACATAATATGAAAAAATACCTTTCAAACCTGAGTGGATTATAAACTAGGTTAGATGTAGATAAAATAAGAGAAGTAAATAGAAAATTCACAATATAACTCACTCCAAATAACAACAAGAGTTTTAAAATTCTACGGCTGAGTTGATATATTGTATGTTACAGTAAGCAAATGTATTCCAGTAGTGGATTGAAATAATATTTTACTAAATTAGAAACTGGACTAGTACTTCGTTAATAACCCAGACTTTTGCTTATGGGAGAAATATTAAAAAATTTCAGAACACATTTTTCTTAAATTCAGAGTAATGTTGATTGCATAGATGTCAAAATAGCTCTTGTCAAGTTGAAAGTAATGTCTACATATTTCTTCTTTATTTTTACCATTACTGAGCATTTACTAAGGGCTATGCACATTATTTCATACTTTATAAGAATTCTTCCATGTATTCTTTAATCAACTATGTAAAATAAACAGTAGTATATTCTCATTTTCAGATGAGTACACACGTTTTCAAGGGTGGTAGGTAATTGTTTCAAGGTTATATAAACCTGCAAGTTGAAAAGAGTAGTTGGAAGTTAGTGTTTGCCCCAGCTCCAAACTCTTCCCCTTTCAAAAAAACAAATGGTAATAGTATCCTTAGACTCCATATTGCTTAAATCTTATGTGTCAACTAGGCTAGGCTGTGGTGCCTAGTTGCTTAGTCAAACACTAGTTTAGATTTTTTTGTGAAGGTATTCTGTGTATGTGGTTAACATATATAATTAGTTGTCTTTAAGTAAAACGGTGTACCTTGTCTGACCTGTTTGAAGACCTTAAGAACAACAACTGAGATGTCCCAGAGAAGAAGGAATTCTGCTTCAAGATTGTGACATATAAATTCTCAGAGTTTATAGCCTGCTGGCCTGTCCTACAAATTTCACACTATTTCACATTTGCTGGCTCCCATAATGGCATTCGACAATTTCTTTAAAAAAAAATTTTTAGTACACACATACACACAAACACACACACACACACACACTTGGTTCTGCTTCTCTGAGGAACTCTGACAAATGGAGGGTCTACACAATATTTTTTTACTTAGCTAGCTTATTTATTTAAACTTCCTCAAGGTATCATTTGACTGATGTGTCAAATATAATTAATATGATTATATTTACAGATGGTGTATTTCTACTAAGTTTTAAGTCTTATTATTTCTGTAATAAGCACAAAGGGTTACTTTTAATGAAAGGCTACAAATGGAACCAGGTGTAGAAAATATCACACCCTCATTCAAAATATAAATATTTTGCACATTTTGGCTGTATACTTGAAGCTAGGTTAAAAACAATTTTTCACAACTATTTTGTCGCTAATAGAATTGTGTTCTATGTATATCTAAGTGTATTAATACATTTTCACATTGCTAATAAAGACATACCCAAGACTGGGTAATTTATACAAGAAAAAGGGTTTAATTGGGCTTAGAGTTCCATGTGGTTGGGGAAGCCTCACAATCATGGTGGAAGGCAAGGAAGTGCAAGTCATGTCTACATGGATGGCAGCAGGCAAAGAGAGAGAGCTTGTGCAGGGGAACTCCTCTTTTTAAAGCCATCAGACCTCTTGAGACTTATTCACCATCACAGGAACAGCATGGGAAAGATTTGCCCCCATGATTCAATTACCTCCCACCAGGTCCCTCCCAGAATATGTGGGAATTCAAGATTAAGTTTTGGTAGGGACACAGTCAAACCATATCACTCCACCCCTGGTCACTCCCAAATCTCATATCTTCACATTTCAAAATCAATTATGCCTTCCCAAGAATCTCACAGAGTCTCAACTCATTTCAGCATTAACTCAAAAGTCCACAGTCCAATGTCTCATCTAAGATAAGGCAAGTCCCTTCTGCCTATGAGCCTGTAAAATCAAAAGCAAGTTAGTTACGTCTTAGATACAATGCAGGTACAGGCATTGGGTAAATACAGCCATTCCCAATGGGAGAAATTGGCCAAAACAAAGAGGCTATAGGCCCCATGCAAGTCCTAAATCCAGCAGGGAAGTCAAATACTACAGCTCCAAAATTATGTCCTTTGACTCTGTGTCTCATGTACAGGTCACACTGATGTAAGAGGTGGATTCCCATGGTCTTGGGCAGCTCCATCCCACTGTGGGTTTGCAGGATACAACCTCGCTCCTGGCTGCTTTCACAGGCTGGCGTTGAGTATATGCATCTTTTCCAGGAGCACAGTACAAGCTGTCAGTGCATCTACCGTTCTGGGGTCTGGAGGATGGTGGCCTTCTTCTCACAGCTCCACTAGGCAGTGCCCCAGGAGGGACACTATATAGTGGTTGTGACCTCACATTTCCCTTCCACACTGCCCTAGTAGAGGTTCTCCATAAGATCCTTGCCCCTGCATCAAACTTCTGCCTGGACATCCAGGTGTTTCCATACATATTCTGAAATCTAGGAGGAGGTTCCCAAACCTCAGGCTCAACACCATATGGAAGCTGCAAGGGTTTGGGGCTTCCACCCTCTGAAGCAACAGCCCAAGCTGTACCTTGGCCCCTTTTAGTCACAGCTGGAGTGGCTGGTACACAGGGCATCAAGTACCTAGACTGCACACAGCGCAGGGACCCTGGGCCTGGCCCACAAACCATTTTCTCCTAGGCCTCCATGCCTGTGATGGGAGGGGCTGTCATGAGTGAGGAATTCTGACATGTCCTGGAGACATTTTCCTCTTTGTCTTGTGGATTAACAGTTGGCTTCTCTTTACTTATGCAAATTTCTGTAGCCAACTTGAATTTCTCCTCAGAAAATAGGATTTTCTCTTCTATCACTTTGTCAGGCTGCAAATGTTTTGAACTGTTATTCTCTGTTTCCCTTTTAAAATTAAATGCCTTTAAAAGCACCCAAGTCACCTCTTGAATGCCTTGATGCTTAAAAATTTCTTCTGCCGGATACGTAAATCATCTCTCTCAAGTTCAAATTCCACAAATCTCTAGAGCAGTGGCAAAATGCTGCCAGTGTCTTTGCTAAAATATAATAAGAGTCACCTTTGCTCCAGTTCCCAAAAAGCTCCTCATCGCCATCTGAGACCACTTCAGCCTGAACCTTATTGTTCATATCACTATCAGCATTTTTGTCAAAGCCATTCAACGAGTCTCTAGAAGGTTCCAAACTTTCCCAAATATTTCTGTCTTCTTCTGAGCCCTCCAAACTGTTCCAACCTCTGCCTGTTACCCAGTTCCAAATCACTTCCACATTTTTGGGTATCTTTTCAGCAGCACCCCAATCTATTGGCATCAGTTTACTGTATTAGTCTGTTTTCTTTTCTTTTCTTTCTTCATTTTTTTTTTTTTTTTTTTTTGCAGATTCTTGCTCTGTTGCCAGGCTGGAGTGCAGTGGCATGATCTCGGCTCACTGTAACTTCCACCTCCCGGGTTCAAGTGATTCTCCTGCCTCAGCCTCCCAAGTAGCTGGGACTACAGGCACATGCCACCACACCCAGCTAATTTTTGTATTTTCAGTGGAGATGGGATTTCACCATGTTGGCCAGGATGGTCTAGATCTCTTGACTTCATGATCCACCTGCCTCGGCCTCCCAGAGTGCTGGGATTACAGGCATAAGCCACCATGCCTGGCCATATTATTCCGTTTTCACACTGATGATAAAGACATACCTGAGATGGGGTAATTTATACAGGAGAAAGGACTTAATTGGACTTACAGCTTTATGTGTCTGGGGAAGCCTCACAATCATGGTGGATGCCAAGGAAAAGCAAGTCACATCCTGTATGGATGGCAGCAGGCAGAGAGAGCTTGTGCAGGGAAACTCCTCTTTCATATCTCATGAGACTTAGTCATTATCACAAAAACAGCATGGGAAAGACTTGCCCCCATAATTCAGTTACCTCCCACCAGGTCCCTCCCACAACACATGGAAATTCAAGATGAGATTTTGGTGGGGACACAGCAAAATCCTATCACTAAGTTCAATATTTAAGGATTGGGACCAAGAGAAATATCTTTCACCCTCCCTAATATCTAATAGTAAAATGAAATGCAATTTGTGCCATGATATTTCAGAATTAAGTTACTTCATTTATAAGCTCATTTAGCATTTTCCAAACTTCACTATTTACATATTACTTTATAATTTTTGACATAAACATTGCTACCTATACTCTAATTTACTTAATACAGTAGTTCCCCTTTATCCTGGGATATGTTCCAAGACCCTCAGTGGATGCCTGAAACTCAGGTTGTATTGAATTCTATAGATACTATGCTTTTTCTATAAATACATACCTATAATAAAGTCTAATTTATAAAATAGGTGCAGTAAGAGATTAACAATAATAATAATAAAATAATTATAACAATATAATAAAAGTTACGTAAATGTGGTCTCTTTCTCTCTGTGTGTCTCAAAATATCTTATTTTACTGTACTTAACCTTCCTGTGATCCAAGAGATGGGTAGCATCTATAGTGTGGATACCGTGGACAAAGGGAGGGTTCACATCCCGGGTGGGCTAACACTGGCCAGCATGAGATTTCATCACACTACTCAGAATAGCACACAATTTCAACTTATGAAGTGTTTATTTCAGGAATTTTCCATTTAATATTTTTGGATCACAGTGAACCCCAGGTAACAGAAACCCTGCAAAGTGAAACAGCAGATAACGGACGACTACTGTATTTTAAAGTTAAATCACATTTTACACATTTACTTAAAGAGTAAATTTTGTATTACTATCAAGTGAAAAAAATCCAGACTCATTTGTCATAAATAAAATGTAATAATAAAAATTAATATGAATATAACAAAACAATGTAATTAAGTTCCACTGAATGACTGTTCCCAATTAAACATTCCAGGCTAGGGGCCTTCCTTCACCTGGTTAAAGAGAAGATTACTAAGTGTTAAAGTTCTACTAGTTCTGAATTCAGTCTTTCTCTTAATGGGATTTAGGAAGAGTGAAGGCAAACTCTCCTATTTAGTTAAGGTAACATGCTAGTTTGGGGAAAGGCAGTCTCACACATACAGTCTTTCAACTCCCTGCTCTTCCCCTAAGGATATGCCCTGGACCTGGAGCACTTCCTTACCAAGAGATACAGAGTTCTCACAGCCTGTGCTGAACTTGTGTGGGGATGTCTTTCCCATTTCAGACTCAGTTTTCACTTCTTTTTTCTGCTTAAGCATGTGCACTGTGCAGCATCTGGCCAACCCAACTGCTATATCTGTCCCCTGTGTGGAGGGAACAAAGTCCTCTATTGTGACACAAGAGGAGTGCTGGCTAATTGCCTTTCATTAGCTGCCAGAAAGGATCCACTGGCTATAGGGACTGGTGCCCACTCCTGAAGCCAGTCTTGCTCTGTCACTTCCCTATATGAATAAAATGTTGTTCCATTCAGTGTTTGACTGAGTTGTGGCTTCCTTGGTGACTCTGATAACAAGATGCAGTGGGCAGAAGTGCTCAAACATCCACTCCTGGTAACAAGCAAGAGATGCCACTTACTTAATAACTACTACCTAAAAGTCTCACACTTTGGTAAAGAACAATTTAAATCAATCCTCTTCCCTGTTCTTTCACTTGGATGTACTCATTAAGTGGTTACCTGGTCTCTCCCTAATAACTCCAGAGACAAAGACTTCATGAGAAATTGCATTCCCTTTTATTTATTGCTTTAATTGTGAGAATGCTCTTTCTTCGATTGAGCTAATGTCTATTTTTTTACCCATCAGTCTTAGATCAGCCATGTCTATTAAAACTGAAAAGTCTAATCTCTCATTCACAAAAGTTGCCTTTCAACACTTCCATCTTTTCGACCTCATCTTCTCACATGTTATGACATCTTTTTGAATTCCCGTGCACATGCACTACAGCCTTCATTATGAATAGATAAAAAACAAAGAAGAAAAATAACTTCTTTATCAAAGAGAAATTATTTTAGAAGGTGAAAGTTAAAGAAATTTGTTTTTTGTTTTCTTTCTGGAAGAGACTCTCATTATTGCTTTAGGTAATGTAATTTTAAGATTATTAAAGAGATTGCTAAAGAGATTAAAAATTATTAAAGAGATTTAAGACTGTTGGAGAGATTAAAATAATAAATATAAAAGTATACTTATGTTAAGATTAGAGGTAACATGGACCAGCAGGAAGTATGATGCCATTTGTAACTCTGGAATAAATGTAATACCTTTGCTGTCATGAGTGAATATGGCAGAATTTAGTGCTCAGGTCTTGCCACATTGTCTAGTAAAGAGAAGATACTCAGTAAACGTTCTGGACAAACACAGATGGCCCAAGAGACTCATCAGATGACTTTGATTTTATTTAGTGAAGAATTTTAATTTCATAATTTCCCTGTGTGAAATACTCTTAAAAAAAACTTATCTTCTTAAACAAAAAACAGGAAGCCTAAAGTAAACCCAACTTGATAATTAAATTACATATAAATATATATGATTTTGAGTACAAATATTCTCACGGTGAATGAAAAAAATCAGTTGAGGTAATCATTACTTAAGAGTTCTTACAGTCTTGGTGGAAGGAAGGAAGAAAAGAATGAGGAAAGAAAAGAACAGAAGAAAGATAAGAATAAAAACAACCTCTTCTTGTTGCTCAGACCTACATCTACAAAAATTTTGAACTACACAATAAATAACAGTTAAAATTCAAGAACATTCTTTCTCAAAATTTGAAATCAGAAGCTTCATATCAATGGAGGCTAGGAAGTGGATACAGATGAAGTTACATGGTTTTAATTTCTGATCAATATCTCATGGGGCCATATTTTTTATGATTCAGGTGTAGTTTGGATATTTGCTCAGACAAAATCTCATTTTGAAATGTAATCCCCAGTGTTGGTGGTGGAGCCTTGTGAGAGGTGATTGGATCATGAGGGTGGGTTTCTCATAAATGGTTTAGCACTATCCCCTTGATGATATCCTTGCCGTAGTGAGTGACTTCTCACAAGATCTGACTGTTTAAAAGTGTGTGATACCTCATCCTGTACCTTTCTCCTGCTTTTGTCATGTATGCCTGCTCCCTCTTTGCCTTCCACTGCAATTGGAAGCTTCCTGAGGTCTCCTCAGAAGCAGATGCTGCTATGCTTTCTGTACAGCCTGCAGAACCATGAGTCCATTAAGCCTCTTATAGAGTATCCAGTCTCAAGTATTTGTTTATAGCAATGCAAGAACAGCCTAGTACAGAAAATTGGTGTCAAGGAGTGGGGCATTCCTATCAAAGTACCTGAAAATGTGGAGGCAGCTTTGGAACTCAGTAACAGGCAGAGGTTGGAAGAGTTTGGAGGGCTAAGAAGAAGACAGGAATATGAAGGAACGTTTGAAACTTCTTAGAGACTGGTTGAATGGTTGTGAACAAAATTTATTGAGAACTGGAGCAAAGGTCACACATGTGCCTTAGCAGAGTTTGGTTGCATTGTGCTCCTACTGTAGGGACCTGTGGAGGTTTGAGCCTCAGAGTGACAAGTTAGGGCATCTGGTGAAAGACATTTATAAGCAGTAAAGCATTCAAGATGTGGGTTGCCTGCTTCTAGCAACCTATGCTCAGATATAGGAGCAAAGAAATGGCTTAGGGTTGGAATTTATGTTTAAAAGGAAAGCAGAGCATAAATGTTTAGAAAATCTGCAGGTTGGCCATGTGGTAGAAATTAAAAGCCCGTTTTTCAGAAGAAATTAGACAGGGTGCTGAGCAGCCATTTGCTAGAGAAATTTGTATAACTAAAAGGAAGGCAAGTGCTGATAGCCAAGACAGTAGGAAAAAGGCCTCAAAGGCATTTCAGACACCTTCAAGGAAGCCCCTCCCATTACAGACCAGGAGGTCTAGGAGGGAAGAATGATTTCATGGGCCATAGCCAGGATACCATTGCCCTGTGGATCCTGGAACACTGTTCCCCATCCGCCCACTCTGGCTCCAGTCTCAGCTTAAAGGGACCTGGGTACAACTTGGGCTACAGCTCTCGAGGGTGCAAGCCATAAGCTTTGGTGTCTTTCATGTGGTTTTAAGCCTGTGGGTGCAAGAGTTGAGGTTTGGGAGCCTCTGCCTAGATTTCAGAGGATGTATGGAAAAGCCTGGATGTCCAGGCAGAAGGGTGCTGCAGAGTTGGATCCCTGGCAGAGAAACTCCATTAGGGCCATGTGGGAAGGAAATGTGCGGTTGGAGCTCCACACAGTCTCTGCAAGGGCACTTCCTAGTGGAGCTGTGAGAAAGGGATGACAAACCTCCACACTCCAGAAAGGTAAAGCCACTGGCAGCTTATAACCTGCACATGGAAAAGTCACAATCATGCAACCCCAACCTGTGAGAGCAGCTATGGAGCCTGAACACTGCAAAACCACAGAAGTGGAGCTGCCCAAGGCCTCGGGAGTTTACCCTTCACAGCAGTGTTCTCTGGATATGGGACATGGAATCAAAGGAGATCATTTTGGAGCTTTAAGATTTAATGACTGCCCTGCTGGGTTTTGAACTTGCATGAGACCTGTAGCCCATTTCCTTTGGCTGATTCCTGCCTTTTGGAATGGCAGTGTTTACCTAATGCCTATACTTCCATTGGATCTTGGAAATAAACAACTTGCTTTGATTTTACGGGCTCATAGGTAGGAGATGAGTCTCAGAAAAGACTTCGGTCTTGGACTTGAGACTTTTGAATTAATGCTGGAATGAATTAAGACTTTGTGGGGACTATCAGGCAGGGATGATTGTATTTTGAATATGAGAAGGACATGAGATTTGGGGGGACCCAGGGATGGAATAATATGGTTTAGTTACTTGCCACACCCAAATTTCATGTTAAAGCGCAATCCTCAACATTGGAGATGGATCCTGGTGGGAGGTAGTTGAATCATGGGGATAGATTTTTCATGAATGATTTAACATCATTCCCTTGGTGCTGTCCTCACCATAGTGAGTGACTTCTCACAAGATCTGACTGTTTAAAAGTGTGACACCTCGCTCCCCTCACTTGCTCCTGCTTTTGCTATGTAATGTGCCTGCTCCCTCTTCGCCTTCTGCCATGATTGGAAGCATCCTGAGACCTCCTCAAAAGCAGATGGCACTGCACTTCTTGCACAGCCTGCAGAACCATTAACCAATTAAATCTCTTTTCTTATATATTACCCAGTTTCAGGTATTTCTTTAAAGCAATGCAATAATGGCATAATATAAATTCAAAATGTCCTTGTTAAGATATGTGATTAAAAGAAATAGAGTTTTATAACTTGAACCACAACCTAATTTTTTGTCTTGTTTTTACTGTAATCATCTGGGCCAAATAAAAACTTGGTTTTTTGATCTATTTGCTGACTAGTAAGATACAGATATTGACTTGATGCATAGCATTTTGCCAGAGGATAGAGGATGCTAATCATTTACCCTGCCTTCCCTTTGGGTCCTAACCAATTGTGATATCAACATAAGAGGACTTGAAAAATGTAGCTGGTACCTGTGCCTAAGCAAGGCTTTCTATACACACCTTCTGAGTTGAAAGTACTCAGAGCCTCAGAGAACAAGTCTCTGTACTACCTTGTACATTCACAGGTTGAGAGACTACACTTGTTTTTAAGGCCGTCTGTACCATGGACCCTCTACCTCCTATGGAGCACAAGTCTCTCCAAATTAAGGATGAGATTTGCTCTTTTGGTTTCATTTAGGCACATTCATGTCTTGACACACCACTTGTTAAATTCTTATGCACATGTAATAAAGTCCTGGTTTAGAAGTGAAATGCAAACCCTCATCATAACTTTTTTGTTAGAATTTGTCTATGTTGTAGACAGAAAAACGATAGTATTCTTATTAGCAAAGCCTATTTCCACTGAAGATAGTTTTTCAAATCTGATCAATGTCAAAGGATTTTCAGAAAGGTTTCTCATTTTGAAAGAAACTTAACGGGTCTTCCAAATGGGAAAGTCAGCAGAAGATTAGAGGGTTTTGATGTCACGGCTCAAGTAGCTTAAGGCAAGCATCTCAATGTGAGAAACTAATTAGGATAGGACAAAGTAAATAGTATAATAATTTACAATTGGTGGTCCCAGCAAGATGAGAGTCTTGAAGTGAGTTTGACAAATGAAATGTTTGCCTACATGAGCAATCTAATGTCCTCATAGGAGAACTGTTTGCCCATATGAGAAAACTGTTTGTTCAGATATATTGGTTTGTAGGAATTTAGTGAAGCAAACAGGGAAGCTATGTATTGGTTTATAGTCTTATCTTTCTGAGAAAGATTTCCCTGGAAAAGGTGGTTAAGTCATGTTGACAGAGATGGCTTCAGTTCTCAGTCCCGTTAGTTAAGTTCTGTGGATACAGATGGTCCCAAATCTCACACCTCTGTAATTTCTCTCTTACTGCTCCCCAGCCCAAACAAACATTTATTTTTCTACTGGGAGATGACTCTTTTATTTATAACAAGTTTCTTATCTTCCATTTTGTTGTTATACTTACTTTACTTACTTGTCAGATATAGCTTTACTTAGATTGTGTTGTCTTAGCGAATATGAATAATGATTTTTTAAAAAAATCTCCATGGGTTAAGACGTCTAACCTATTTAGGGGGTTCCTCAGGATTTTCTACTTTATTTAAACTTGGCTATTTATTTTGCTTCTCTGTAAATGCCTTGTCTTGGGGCCAATCCCAATATTTCTAATCTACACTTTATTACAACAAATGCTTCTTAAGCATCTATTTTATGACAAGTATTGTGTAAAGTCAGATGTTCTTAACCTTGAATTTCATTTGAATCACTTTGAGAGCTTTAAAATAAAATAATGGGGAGTTTTAAAAAGTACTGATACTCAGGCCAACACTTAAACTTTCGTTTAATTGACCTGGGGCATGGTCTAGGAATTAGAATTATTTTCAGTCTCTTCAGGCGATTTTAATTTTTCAACTGGGATTTTAGTGAAGTCAGTGATGAACAAGACACCTGTGGTTTCAAGGAGCTTAGTGGAGGGAAAAAAAACACATTACACCAATACAATAATACTTATTAGAATAAAATTGTGGTTATGTGCTACAAAGTAAAATTTCAGGTTGCTGTGAGAGCTTATAGCATAGTTACCTAACCTCTGTGTTAGGGATGTCAGAGGAGGATGCCCTGGGAAAGAGACATGTTGGGTAAGACTTAAAGGATGAGCAGAAATTAACCAGAAAATACAAGAAAAGAAGCAGCAAGGTGAACAACATGCTTTAGGACTGGGAAGGTCTTGACGAGTTAAAGGGTGAGAGAGAAGACTAGTGTAAGTAGAGTTTAGTGAATAAGTAGCTGGTTGTAGTATAAAACTCATGGTGGAGTTAGCAGTGGCTAAATCATTCAGGGCTTCCAGGGAAGAGGAAGGTTTTTTTTTGTTTTGTTTTGTTGTTTTATCTTCATCATAAGGGTAATGGGAAACTATGAGATAATTCATCCAAAAGTATTTTATAAAGTTTACACTAGCAGGCAACCACAGATGGGATTAATTTAAGGGAGGGTCAATGGACCAGGATGGGCTGTGGAAACTTGGATCAGAGGCTATTGCAGACCAGGTCAGAAATAACTTTGGACAGGAGTGTAAAAGTGGTGGTGGAAACAAATGGAAAGATATGAAATATTCTTTGGTGATATCCTCAACAGAACTTTTCAATTAGTTGAATATGGCTATCTGTTAGTAATTGAACTGATAGGGCCAACACTATTAATTCTACCAGCACTCTCATTCTATAATTATATTATTTTAGTTTATTTAGAAACTCCTGAGCCAGCAGAATTTGTCACACACATTAAAGCCCGGCCTAGGTTCATTTAGAGTTCTTGAGTATTCCAAATATTCCAGGGAGTTAGTTATTAAGTCAATAAATATGTTTTCAGGGGAAAATATTAAGAAATTTAAACTTCTTATAAATGTTCTGATAAAATTTAAAGCGTGGACTTTTTTTAATGTCAGTACCTTGAAAGTGTTTCTTTTCCAACATCAAAAGTGAGCTGACCAATATGAGCTTGCTAGCATGCTCTGCCCAAGTTATCCAGCACAAGAGTGTTTAGGTTAATAAAGGTCATTTTGCTCCAGATTACCCTCCCTAGTTGAATCATTTTATTTTTGAGAAGAAAGTATAGTGAAAATATCATTCTTATATATTGGCAGTAAGTATAAAATTTGGTCTTTTTTTCCTGCTGTACTAAATGATCATAGGCCTGTAGCGAACAAGATAATATTTACTAAAACACAAATTAATATTTAGCAGAGAAACAACATAGACTCACTCTGGACTCCCATAAAAATTGATTACTTAGACATTTAAATATATTTACTTAATACTGTAATATTATATACTTTTCCTAAAGCAAATTTTAAGACATAATATTTGGAAACTTAGTAGAGGTTGTCAAAGCCACATCTGTTGGCCAATACCAGTTACTTTTATAAAATTGTATTATTTCCTGCTTAAACACTTTATTAACTATATTATGGCCCAAGATTTCTGACAGCATGTCAAGGTGCTTTATCTTCTAAGAGAAATTTCAGTTAGACTTGCAATTGCTAACTCAGAAGCAGACTTTAAATGCAGGCAATAATAAGCATAATTATGGATACATGTCATTGTACATTTAACACAACCCATAGAATAGATACCACCAAGAATGAATCCTAATGTAAACTGTAGATTCTGGGTGATAATGACTTGCCAATGTAGGTTCAAGAGCTGCAACTGATGTACCATTCTGGTAAGGGATGTTGATAGTAGGAGAGAATGTGCAAATGTGGGGTCAAGGAGTATACGGGAACCTTCTGTATACTCTGTTCAATTTTCCTGTGAACCTCAAACTGCTCTAAAAAATAAAGTCTATTAAAAATGCAAGGAATAGTACAATTCTTAACTTTATTGAAAACTTTGCTAATGAGGTAGAAGTTAGGACTTGAAAAAACATAAAAGAATAGCGGTATTCCCCTCAAGAACTCACAGGCCAACCCTGGCACTATCCTCCGGTTTTGAAACGCTGAGGTCCCTGGGTGGGAGTGATACTCATAGCCCATCTCAAATTGTTTATTTCTGTCCTGGTGCTAGATTTATGTTAAGAAATCCACAAATTTTGTTTTGGCTCCTTCACAGTTATATTATACAAATTATACAATAGAACTACGTATGCCCATGGAGAGGTTGGCATGGAGTGTGTGTGTGTACAAAAAGGGGGAAGTGGTGAGAAAGAGATTTTGTAGAGATTAACAGAGAATGCACTGAAGATTCAGACAATTTTCATTTCACATCTTAGCTCTGCTCTTTTCTGTCCTACTTCAATAAAAATTAGTTAACTTCTCTCAGACTTTTTTTATCTATAGAATTATGTTAATATTAGGTGAGTGTAAATTTATTTGCAATTTTTGCATTGCTGGAATTTGCCTTTTCATATTGGAATACAATCTTAAATAAATGTGGTTATGTTATACATCATTTTAATGGGCATCTCTTACTTTATGTTGTTTTGCTAATGAGTTATTACTTGCTGTTAATTTTAGGCTATGGAAATGGTATTAGACAAAAAGCAAATTCTAGCAATTTTCTTATTCTAGCTCAAAATATGTTGTAAAGCAGCAAAGACAACTTGCAACATCAACAATGCATTTGGCCCAGGAACTGCTAATGAACATACAGTGCAGTGGTGGTTCAAGAAGTTTTGCAAAGGAGACCAGAGCCTTGAAGACGAGGAGTGTAGTAGCCGGCCACTGGAAGTTGGCAACGACCAATTGAGAACAGTTGTCAAAGCTGATTCTCTCACAACAATGGGAGATGTTGCCGAAGAACTCAACGGTGACCATTTTATGGTCATTCAGCATTTGAGGCAAATTGGAAAGGTGAAAAAGCTCGATAAGTGGGCGCCTTGGGGGGCGGAGCAAGATGGCCGAATAGGAACAGCTCCAATCTCCAACTCCCATCGCGAGTAACACAGAAGACCAGTGATTTCTGCATTTTCAACTGAGATACTGGGGTCATCTCACTAGGGAGTGCCGGACAATCGGTGCTGGTCAGCTGCTGTAGCCCGACCAGCGAGAGCTGAAGCAGGGCGAGGCATCGCCTCACCTCGGAAGTCCAAGGGGGAAGGGAATCCCTTTCCCTAGCCAGGGGAACTGAGACACACAACACCTGGAAAATCGGGTAACTCCCACCCCAATACTGCGCTTTAAGCAAACGGGCACACCAGGAGAATATATCCCACACATGGCCGGGAGGGTCCCACGCCCACGGAGCCACCCTCATTGCTAACACAGCAGTCTGCGATCTAACCGCAAGGCAGCAGCGAGACTGGGGGAGGGGCGCCCGCTATTGCTGAGACTTAAGTAGGTAAACAAAGCCACTGGGAAGCTTGAACTGGGTGGAGCTCACAGCAGCTCAAGGAAACCTGCCTGTCTCTGTAGACTCCACCTCTGGGGACAGGGCACAGCTAAACAACAAAAACAAAAAAAGCAGCAGAACCTGTGCAGATGCATACGACTCTGTCTGACAGCTTTGAAGAGAGCAGTGGATCTCCCAACACGGAGGTTGAGATCTGAGAAGGGACAGACAGCCTGCTCAAGTGGGTCCCTGACCCCTGAGTAGCCTAACTGGGAGACATCCCCCACTAGGGGCAGTCTGACACCCCACACCTCACAGGGTGGAGTACACCCCTGAGAGGAAGCTTCCAAAGTAAGAATCAGACAGGTACACTCACTGTTCAGCAATATTCTATCTTCTGCGACCTCTGCTGCTGATACCCAGGCAAACAGGGTCTGGAGTGGACCTCAAGCAATCTCCAACAGACCTACAGCTGAGGGTCCTGACTGTCAGAAGGAAAACTATCAAACAGGAAGGACACCTATACCAAAACCCCATCAGTACATCACCATCATCAAAGACCAGAGACAGATAAAACCACAAAGATGGGGAAAAAGCAGGACAGAAAAGCTGGAAATTCAAAAAATAAGAGCGCATCTCCCCCTGCAAAGGAGCGCA
Source organism: Trachypithecus francoisi (assembly GCF_009764315.1). Taxonomy (NCBI): domain Eukaryota; kingdom Metazoa; phylum Chordata; class Mammalia; order Primates; family Cercopithecidae; genus Trachypithecus; species Trachypithecus francoisi. The sequence continues at coordinate 50,546,150 of NW_022681453.1, forward strand.
GCACATCGCCAGCAACGGATCAAAGCTGGTCAGAGGATGACTTTGACGAGATGAGAGAAGAAGTCTTCAGTCCATCAAACTTCTCAGAGCTAAAGGAGGAATTATGCACCTAGCACAAAGAAACTAAAAATCTTGAAAAAAGAGTGGAAGAATTGACAGCTAGACTAATTAATGCAGAGAAGGTCATAAACGAAATGACAGAGATGAAACCCATGACATGAGAAATACGTGACAAATGCACAAGCTTCAGTAACCGACTCGATCAACTGGAAGAAAGAGTATCAGCGATAGAGGATCAAATGAATGAAATGAAGCGAGAAGAGAAACCAAAAGAAAAAAGAAGAAAAAGAAATGAACAAAGCCTGCAAGAAGTATGGGATTATGTAAAAAGACCAAATCTACGTCTGATTGGGGTGCCTGAAAGTGAGGGGGAAAATGGAACCAAGTTGGAAAACACCTTCAGGATATCATCCAAGAGAACTTCCCCAACCTAGTAGGGCAGGCCAACATTCAAATTCAGGAAATACAGAGAACGCCACAAAGATACTCCTCCAGAAGAGCAACTCCAAGACACAAAATTGCCAGATTCACCAAAGTTGAAATGAAGGAAAAAATCTTAAGGGCAGCCAGAGAGAAAGGTCGGGTGACCCACAAAGGGAAGCCTAACAGACTAACGGCAGATCTCTCGGCAGAAACTCTACAAGCCAGAAGAGAGTGGGGGCCAATATTCAACGTTCTTAAAGAAAAGAATTTTCAACCCAGAATTTCATATCCAGCCAAACTAAGTTTCATCAGTGAAGGAGAAATAAAATCCTTTACAGATAAGCAAATGCTTAGAGATTTTGTCACCACCAGGCCTGCCTTACAAGAGACCCTGAAGGAAGCCCTAAACATGGAAAGGAACAACCGGTACCAGCCATTGCAAAAACATGCCAAAATGTAAAGACCATTGAGGCTAGGAAGAAACTGCATCAACTAACGAGCAAAATAACCAGTTAATATCATAATGGAAGGATCAAGTTCACACATAACAATATTAATCTTAAATGTAAATGGAATAAATATTCCAATTAAAAGACACAGACTGGCAAACTGGGTAAAGAGTCATGACCCATCTGTCTGCTGTATTCAGGAGACCCATCTCACATGCAGAGACATACATAGGCTCAAAATAAAGGGATGGAGGAAGATCTACCAAGCAAATGGAGAACAAAAAAAAGCAGGGGTTGCAATCCTAGTCTCTGATAAAACAGACTTTAAACCATCAAAGATCAAAAGAGACAAAGAAGGCCATTACATAATGGTAAAGGGATCAATTCAACAGGAAGAGCTAACTCTCCTAAATATATATGCACCCAATACAGGAGCACCCAGATTCATAAAGCAAGTCCTTAGAGACTTACAAAGAGACTTAGACTCCCATACAATTATAATGGGAGACTTCAACACTCCACTGTCAACATTAGACAGATCAACGAGACAGAAAGTTAATAAGGATATCCAGGAATTGAACTCATCTCTGCACCAAGCGGACCTAATAGACATCTACAGAACTCTCCACCCCAAGTCAACAGAATATACATTCTTCTCAGCACCACAGCGCACTTATTCCAAAATTGACCACATAATTGGAAGTAAAGCACTCCTCAGCAAATGTCAAAGAACAGAAATTATAACAAACTGTCTCTCAGACCACAGTGCAATCAAACTAGAACTCAGGACTAAGAAACTCAATCCAAACCGCTCAACTACATGGAAACTGAACAACCTGCTCCTGAATGACTACTGGGTACATAACGAAATGAAGGCAGAAATAAAGATGTTCTTTGAAACCAATGAGAACAAAGATACAACATACCAGAATCTCTGGGACACATTTAAAGTAGTGTGTAGAGGGAAATTTATAGCACTAAATGCCCACAAGAGAAAGCAGGAAAGATCTAAAATGGACACTCTAATATCACAATTAAAAGAACTAGAGAGGCAAGAGCAAACACATTCAAAAGCTAGCAGAAGGCAAGAAATAACTAAGATCAGAGCAGAACTGAAGGAGATAGAGACACAAAAAACCCTCCAAAAAATCAATGAATCCAGGAGTTGGTTTTTTTGAAAAGATCAACACAATTGACAGACTGCTAGCAAGACTAATAAAGAAGAAAAGAGAGAGGAATCAAATAGACGCAATAAAAAATGATAAAGGGGATATCACCACGGACCCCACAGAAATACAAACTACCATCAGAGAATACTATAAACACTTCTACGCAAATCAGCTAGAAAATCTAGAAGAAATGGATAATTTCCTGGACACTTACACCCTTCCAAGACTAAACCAGGAAGAAGTTGAATCCCTGAATAGACCAATAGCAGGCTCTGAACTTGAGGCAATAATTAATAGCCTACCAACCAAAAAAAGTCCAGGACCAGATGGATTCACAGCTGAATTCTACCAGAGGTACAAGGAGGAGCTGGTACCATACCTTCTGAAACTATTCCAATCAATAGAAAAAGAGGGAATCCTCCCTAACTCATTTTATGAGGCCAACATCATCCTGATACCAAAGCCTGGCAGAGACACAACAAAAAAAGAGAATTTTAGACCAATATCCCTGATGAACATCGATGCAAAAATCCTCAATAAAATACTGGCAAACCGGATTCAGCAGCACATCAAAAAGCTTATCCACCATGATCAAGTGGGCTTCATCCCTGGGATGCAAGGCTGGTTCAACATTCGCAAATCAATAAACGTAATCCAGCATATAAACAGAACCAAAGACAAGAACCACATGATTATCTCAATAGATGCAGAAAAGGCTTTTGACAAAATTCAACAGCCCTTCATGCTAAAAACGCTCAATAAATTCGGTATTGATGGAACGTACCTCAAAATAATAAGAGCTATTTATGACAAACCCACAGCTAATATCATACTGAATGGGCAAAAACTGGAAAAATTCCCTTTGAAAACTGGCACAAGACAGGGATGCCCTCTCTCACCACTCCTATTCAACATAGTGTTGGAAGTGCTGGCTAGGGCAATCAGGCAAGAGAAAGAAATCAAGGGTATTCAGTTAGGAAAAGAAGAAGTCAAATTGTCCCAGTTTGCAGATGACATGATTGTATATTTAGAAAACCCCATCGTCTCAGCCCAAAATCTCCTTAAGCTGATAAGCAACTTCAACAAAGTCTCAGGATACAAAATTAATGTGCAAAATTCACAAGCATTCTTATACAACAGTAACAGACAAACAGAGAGCCAAATCAGGAATGAACTTCCATTGACAATTGCTTCAAAGAGAATAAAATACCTAGGAATCCAACTTACAAGGGATGTAAAGACCTCTTCAAGGAGAACTAGAAACCACTGCTCAGTGAAATAAAAGAGGACACAAACAAATGGAAGAACATACCATGCTCATGGATTGGAAGAATCAATATCGTGAAAATGGCCATACTGCCCAAGGTTATTTATAGATTCAATGCCATCCCCATCAAGCTATCAATGACTTTCTTCACAGACTTGGAAAAAACTGCTTTAAAGTTCATATGGAACCAAAAAAGAGCCCGCATTGCCAAGACAATCTTAAGTCAAAAGGACAAAGCTGGAGGTGTCACGCTACCTGACTTCAAACTATACTACAAGGCTACAGTAACCAAAACAGCATGGTACTGGTACCAAAACAGAGATATAGACCAATGGAACAGAACAGAGTCCTCAGAAATCATACCACACATCTACAGCCATCTGATCTTTGACAAACCTGAGAGAAACAAGAAATGGGGAAAGGATTCCCTATTTAATAAATGGTGCTGGGAAAATTGGCTAGCCATAAGTAGAAAGCTGAAACTGGATCCTTTCCTTACTCCTTATACGAAAATTAATTCAAGATGGATTAGAGACTTAAATGTTAGACCTAATACCTTAAAAACCCTAGAAGAAAACCTAGTTAGTACCATTCAGGACATAGACATGGGCCAGGACTTCATGTCTAAAACACTAAAAGCAACGGCAGCAAAAGCCAAAATTGACAAATGGGATCTAATTAAACTAAAGAGCTTCTGCACAGCAAAAGAAACTACCATCAGAGTGAACAGGCAGCCTACAGAATGGGAGAAAATTTTTGCAATCTACTCATCTGACAAAGGGCTAATATCCAGAATCTACAAAGAACTCAAACAAATTTACAAGAAAAAAACAACCCCATCAAAAAGTGGGCAAGAGATATGAACAGACATTTCTCAAAAGAAGACATTCATACAGCCAACAGACACATGAAAAAATGCTCATCATCACTGGCCATCAGAGAAATGCAAATCAAAACCACAATGAGATACCATCTCACACCAGTTAGAATGGCAATCATTAAAAAGTCAGGAAACAACACGTTTTGGAGAGGATGTGGAGAAATAGGAACACTTTTACACTGTTGGTGGGATTGTAAACTAGTTCAACCATTATGGAAAACAGCATGGCAATTCCTCTAGGGTCTAGAACTAGATATACCATATGACCCAGCCATCCCACTACTGGGTATATACCCAAAGGATTATAAATCATGCTGCTATAAAGACACATGCACACGTATGTTTATTGCGGCACTATTCACAATAGCAAAGACTTGGAATCAACCCAAATGTCCATCTGTGACAGACTGGATTAAGAAAATGTGGCACATACACACCATGGAATACTATGCAGCCATAAAAAAGGATGAGTTTGCGTCCTTTGTAGGGACATGGATGCAGCTGGAAACCATCATTCTTAGGAAACTATCACAAGAAGAGAAAACCAAACACCGCATGTTCTCACTCATAGGTGGGAACTGAACAGTGAGATCACTTGGACTCGGGAAGGGGAACATCACACACTGGGGCCTATCATGGGGAGAGGGGAGGGGGGAGCGATTGCATTGGGAGTAATACATAATATAAATGATGACTTGATGGGTGCTGACGAGTTGATGGGTGCAGCACACCAACATGGCACAAGTATACATATGTAACAAACCTGCACGTTATGCACATGTACCCTAGAACTTAAAGTATAATAATAAAAAAATTAATTAAAAAAAAAAAAGTGGGCGCCTCATGAGCTGAGTGAAAATCAAAAAAATCGTCATTTTGAAGTGTCATCTTCTCTTATTCTACACAACAACAACGAACCATTTCTCTCTCGGATTGTGACGTGGGATAAAAAATGGATTTTATATGACCAGCTCAGTGGTTGGACTGAGAAGAAGCTCCAAAGCATTTCCCAAAGCCAAACTTGCACCAAAAGCAGGGCATGGTCACTGTTTGGTGGTCTCCTGCCCGTCTGATCCACTACAGCTTTCTGAATCCTGGGCAAACCATTACATCTGAGAAGTATGCCCATGAAACTGATGAGATACACTGAAAACTGCAGTGCCTGCAGCTGGTATGGGTCAACAGAAAGGGCCCAGGTCTTCTCCATGACAATGCCTGACCACACATCACACAACCAATGCTTCCAAAGTTGAATGAATTGGGCTACGAAGTGTGGCCTCATCCACCGTAGTTACTTGACCCCTCGTCAACCAACTACCACTCGTTCAAGCATCTGCATAACTTTTTGCAGAAAAAATGCTTCCACAGCCAGCAAGATGCAAAAAATGTTTTCCAAGAGTTTGTCAAATTCCGAAACAAAAATTTTTACACTACAGCGATAAACACTTATTTATTGTTGGCAAAAATGTGTGTTGATTGTAATGATCCCTATTTTGATTAATAGAGATGTGTTTGAGCCTAGTTATAATGATTTAAAATTCACAGCCTGAAAGCGCAATTACTTTTGCACCACCGTAACATTACTTATTCTCAGGCTGGTGGTGAAAATTAAATAACAAAATACTCATATTTGACCCAGTACAGTGGGTCACAGAATCAGTGCCACTTACCATATGACCTTTGATAAGTCTCTCAACTGCTTGGGGACTCCAGTTCTTTATTTGAAAAGATGGGAGTTTCACGGAATTATGGTTTGATCCCTCCAAGCTGTAAAATGTCATGATTCTTTTAAGTGCTAACTAGACCTTAAGGGAAATAATGCACTGACCTGTTTTCTCATTAATACCATTTTGTGAACAACAAGACTAAATATTCACTGCACTGGAGAAATGAAAACATTATGATTTTACAGGCAGGGTTTTATTCTATCCCTCAAAATCTGGCAGATGGTGAAATACTTGGAACATAGAGAAAGCAGCTTCTATTACATTTCCTGTGTGTTCATAGAGGGAGAGCATATTCCACTGTTACCCAGATAATTGTGTAGGTGTGTAGCTGCCAAAATCCTAAAACCAGACATGGCCCATGACTAGGACTGCAGATAAATTTTACTGTGCCACCGGATGCAGTGGCTCACACCTGTAATCCTAGCACTTTGGGAGGCTGGGGTGGGCAGTTCACAAGGTCAGGAGATGGAGCCCATCCTGGCCAACATGATAAAACCCCATCTCTACCAAAAATGCAAAAATTAGCTGGGAGTAGTGGCACACGCCTGTAGTCCTTGCTACTCAGGAGGCTGAGGTAGGAGAATCACTTGAACCAGGGAGGTGGAGGTTACAGTGAGCCAAGGTCATGCCACTGCACTCCAGTCTGGCGACAGAGTGAGACTCCGTCTCAAAAAAAAAAAAAAAAAAAAAATTAGTATGCCCTGGTAAACTTCAAATCCATATAAACAACTATTTTTATTTAGTATAAATATTTTCTAAATATTACATTGGACCATGTACTAAAAAATTATTCTTTGCTTATCAGAAATTCAAATATAACTGGGAATTCTATATTTTTATTTACTAAATATGTCGACCTTACAACAACAAAGTTCATATAGCTTTTTTTTTCTTATAGCTGTTAAAAAATGTATAACTACCCTCAAATCTACGCTCTCCTCTGTGTTTTCATTGCCAGTTGGTTAAGGTGGGATCATCTCTAAGGCTCTTTCCACTATGCTGAAGAACATTAACTTCTATTGTATTTTCTACTGATCAATGGGACTTCATATCCATTTATTCACTGCCATTCCTTTACACAAACTCTGGGTCTCCAAGTAATGCTGGTTGACCTACTTGGAGGGTAAAGCCCATGACCATGGCCAGAAAACTCAACTATCGAACTTAAATAAGACTCCAACTCACCATCAATATGGAGATTAGTTTCAACTTTTTATTATTCCAAGGTTAACACCAACCAGGTTAATGGGGTCAGAATTGCATTTGTTGGGTCAGAGCAGGAAGTGGTGTTTAGATGAAAAGACAATTGTTAAAATCCACAAAGAGAGCTAATGATAATGAGATGCTTAATGGTGTGATGGAGAAGAGACAGCTGTAACACTCTCTTAATGGAAGTTCAAATGATTTTTGGTGAACTTTCTCTAACTCTTTTGCTCTTGCATTATGTATGATTTATCACATCTAAAGCTCTGAGCCCAATGGATAAGCCTGGATTTTGAGATATACTTTCAGGCACTCTTTAACCAGTTCTGAGGTTTTGTTATATGTGAGCTCTCTTTCCTCTTGAAAGTAAACATAGGTAGTATTCAGAAAGTACACAGAGAAATGATAGTAGTGGAAGATAACAGTGAAACTGACAAATTCTAATTGTTGAGCAATTACCAGATTCTTTGTAAATTATTGTGCTGGTGGGAGGAAATACCCAAAGCCAAACAAGGTGATATTCTTTAGGACTTATGGAATTTATCTTATTATGGCTCTCTTCTCCATAAAATGGCACAACTTGTCACTCATTCTCCTTCACCATTACCCCACCCTGTATATGTCTTATTCTGACTGTGTGTCTTTCAGGAAACCAGCATCCCATGGTGTTTAAGTACTCCAGAATTAGAGGTGGACTGAATTCATGGCTCTGCCGCACTGTTACTTATGATCTTCATGACCTTTAGAATTCACTTAAATTTTCTGACTCTGAATTTCTCCTTTGATAAACACACACATAGAATACATAAAATCTGTACTTCAAAATTGTAATGAAGCCTAAGTCGGTTAGTTCATGTCCAGTTCTAAGCACACAGTAATTATCCAATATCTTGAAAGAAAATAATTCTTAGTATTGATTTTAATGGAAAATATAAACTCATACTGGTATTAGGGAAAGTGGGTAAATTTTGCTATAATCTTTTAGAGGGAAAATCTTCCCAATTATGACTCAGAACCACAAGCAATAACAGAAAAGACTGACAAGTCATACTACAAAACCACAATAACCTTTGCTTAGCAAAGGACAGAATTATCAAAGTGAAAATAAAAAAAAAATTAAAACCTGAAAAACTAGAAAAAATTATTCTCGTCATAGAAAAACTCTAACCACAAGCTGCTTTTTCCTACCCCTCAGGTGTTCCTCTCCTACCCTTTCTGTCTGCCTGGTCCTAAGCATTGTATCCTTGTCCTTCTTGAAGTCACTTGAGTCTACCCCCATTTCCATATTTGTCTAAATGTTACCAAGATTCGCTCTCCTTAGAAATAACCCCAAATTGGGAAGTACTTTATAAACAGCATACACTTCACACTTGGATTAATAATTTTCCATGAATATGACCAATCTATGTCAGCACTTCTAATTATCAGGGATTGTGAGTCTTTTCTCTAATTTTGACCCAACCTGGTCTAAAAATAAGAAAGCAGTGTGAAAGAAAGAGACAAACTTTTAATACTTCTTCCAAAAGCCATAAGAATCCTTATATCTCCAGAAGTAAAATTCCCTCAAACAAAAATCTTGACCCAATTATCTCTCAGGTTGGGTCCTAACAACTGTTTCCTTGATCTTGATGGTTTGTTCTCTCGCTGCCTCAGAGGATAACATAAATCGAAGGGCTCAGCTTAAATGTAACTAAACAGCACTTGTAACCATCTCACTTTAACACTTTTTTTCCTGTTTTTATTTGTGCTTCAGACCTTCACCTGCTTTCAAATTTCAGCATTCCTGTTTCTTGAAATAATCATATGCTGACTTTGTCCTTAAGACATAGCACATGATCTTCACCAAATCATGTAGAATTGTTGGTTGCCCAAACACTAAATGAAGATTCAGAGAATGAAGAATATGGTTTCTCAAGCACAGTATCAGCCTGTCAAATCTCTTACAATGTGCTTAGGGAAGGATACAGGGAAGATACAGTTATTAACCAACTATTTGGTCAACATAGTAGGCAAATAAAAATATTTTAACGTGTGAAAAACATTGCGAGAATATGTAATATTGTCCAATTTCCCAATTTAATACAATTCACAGAGATTAATATATTTAATTATGTAACTCAAACGTGCTTTGAGTTCCTACTGTGCCAGACACTCTTCTAGGTGATGGGGTGACATCGGAGAATTAGATCAATCCCACCTTCTCCTACCTCTGCAGAGTTTATAATCTGGCAAAGAATGGTATAATAAACACAATGTTTACATATATATTAATATCATATAGGCTGTTCAAGATAATATGGACTAAGGAAAATAAAATTAAGAGCAATATGAGGGAGTTGCAGTGCTAAACATGGTGGTCAGGGCTTCCCTCCACGAAACCGTGAGATGGAAGCAAATGCCCAAAGGTGAGGGAGTGAGCCCTGTAACTGTCTGAGGATGTCTGTTCCAGACAGTCCATTAGCACATTTTGGCATAGCTAGAGAGGCATAGGCAATGAGAAGGACATTGAGAAAAGACTTTAAAGAGAAGGGAAATAGCAAAAGCAGGGGTAGCAGTTAGAAATCAATTAAGAAAATTCCCCATATTACATAGCAAGAAGGTGGGAAAATTGGAATTCAAATTATGGTTTTTCTGACTCCAAAATTCCAGCTCTTGGCCCAAGCTTGCATCGTAAATTCACTGTTGCTTTTTTGTGCTGAAGATTTTTTGTGGCACAAGGTTTACAGTGGATGAGCTGGGGGAAGGATAGAAATAACTTTGTTACCCACAATAAACCTGCCTCCCTTTTCCCATATTTGTCTGCTGCCCTCTCCTTTCTGAGGTTTGATTGGAAGAGGGAGCTATAGGAATCTCTTGAGTTGCTTTCAGAGGATATAAAATGATTCCACAAATAAAATATTGAATTCAATTATTGTGGTAGTTTTCCACTTCAATCTGTGTTTTAGACAGCCATCAAAAATTGTCCCACCTTATTATGAAATAATTTAAGGAGAAATGTGAAGGCAGGTCAAAAGAAAAGCATGGGACCATTGACTTCAGCTGAACATCTCTAATTGTGGCTTTAATTGTAATGGAGATTTGACTGAATTCTAATAGCACTTAGAGGTGGGAATTTCTAATAAGACACATTGAATAGAGGAATTCTTATAATGCACTGGTGCATAGGACAATGTGTGGTTTTAAAAATCTTTGTTATGTGCCCATAAACTATACATTGAGAATCAATTCTAAAAGATGAGTCCTGAAGACATAATAAATGACCTGTGAAGTTTGTCCATGAACTCTATGAAATTCTGTGTATGTGTATACTCACTATTTGAGGAATAAGACCTATAGATTCCTTTAGTTTATTTACCTCAAATAAAGTAAGACCAAGACCAGTGTGTTTCCTTAAGACTTACTACTCTGTGAAACAATGGTATTTTATATTTGTGAGTACTTCACAGTTTACAAAACACACACACACACACACACACACATCTATTTAACCTCAGTATTCAAAGAACCCTTAGCATTGGTTGTCTAAACAACATCCCATGCTAAGTTTTTTGGAATGGAGTAAATTATAAATAATATTTTTAAAAAATTAAAATATTTTGTGTGAAAAGTTGGCTACTTAGAAAAACATTGTTGTGACCACAATGTCTATATTAGTCTACATGATTAGGTTTCCTGGTGTATAAATAGACACACTCAAACTTGTTTAAGCAATGAAGAGAACTGGTTCAGATAACTGAAAAGTACAGAGATAAAGTTGCTTTTAGGTGTGGTTTGATCCAGAAGTTAATTGTGGCTCCCAGGTGCCAGTTCTTTCAGCTCTGCCACCTCAGTGTGTCAGTTTTGTCCCAAGTTGGTGTCTCTTGTGGAAGCAAATGGTCATAACAATTTCATGTATCTTGTTCCTTGCAAAGTGAAGAGGAAGTGAAACTCTTGGATGCAGCATTGACTGACCAGTCCTGGGACCATCCCATTGGGCTAGTGCATTGGTTCACATGTCAACTACTGAACCCAGTTTTTGAGAACAGAGGACACAGAGTGTGCTCATTGGCCTCAGCATGGCCACATACTCTTCTGGAAGAGCTGAGAGTAGAGTCGCATTCCCTGGGGCCACATGGACAGCAAAATGAAAAATTAGTGGTCTTAGAAAAGGGAAAAAATTATGAACACTGGGAAAGTGGAAAGATGACTTCTACACTGAGGCAGATGAAAAATACAGTGTCAATAGCAAACACTGGAGGAGAATATCTTGATATAAGCAGCATTAAGGCTATTTAAAAGGAGGAAACAGAAGCCCAGAGAGTTGGAATAGCAGCCTATAGGCACACAAGCAGTAAGTGGAGAAACTGGGACTCAAAGCCAGAACTTCTAACTGCAAATCTATTGTTCTTTCTATCATATACTGTTATTTCCACAGAGAACCAAGTGTGTAGAGTTCATAAACTGCAAAACAAATTTGGCTGGGCCTGTGGGAATAAACTGCTGGGTAATATATGACTTAGACCAATGACAGCTGTGAATTTCAGTTTCAGTTCCAGATACAGAGAGAGTTCGCAGAATGGTGTAGTTTTCACTTGCTGGGCACAGTAATGCTCTTCACTTCTCAGAGACTTTTCAGCTAAGACTGTCAAAGGTCTCTGTAAAGAAGAAACATACTCTACTCCATAATTGAGGAGCCAGAGACAAAGGGTAGCGAATTAGCCAAGCTACCACTAGCGCAGTCTAGATGGCCTTGGTCTCCACTGAGCAGTTGATGGTTGTTTTCTACTATAAATAAGTACATGCACACAGGATCCTGAGAGTCACAGACCAAGTCACCAAGGGTGACCCAGAGAACCTGTGATTAACTTTTCTGTGGCCAGAGAGAGAAAATGGAAAAGTTCAGTAGCAAAGTAAATTTTTGCCAGCATGATGTTGTTGAAAAATGCCCATGACTGAAGTCAGCAGATTAAGTTCTGCTCCTGGCTCAGTAAGAATATAACCTTGGCCATATTAGTATTCCTCTCAGTTTAAGAGGAGGAATCTGGACTAGATCACCAGAGACTTCCCCGACCCCCAACCCAGCTTTGAGAGTTTGTGTGCTTTGTTTTCGGTCTTTACTGTTTTTTTTTTCATTTTTTTATTTATTTTTATGGTTTGATATGGAGTGTCACTTTGTCACCCAGTCTGGAGTGCAGGGGCGGGATCTCGGCTCATTGCAACCTCCGCCTCCTGGGTTCACGCCATTCTCCTGCCTCAGACTCCCACATAGCTGGGACTACAGGCACCCGCCACCACACCTGGCTAATTTTTTATATTTTTAGTAGAGACGGGGTTCCTGCATGTTAGCCAGGATGGTCTCGATCTCCTGACCTCATGATCTGCCTGCCTCGGCCTCCCAAAGTGCTGCGATTAAAATGCAAAGTCTGGTTAAGCAGGCGAAGGGTGGAGCTTGAGGCTCTGCATTTCTAATAAACTCCTGATAGATATCAAAGCTGCCCATGCCCAGCCATATTTTAGACACTAGGAGTAGAAAGGGTTTAGAATTCAGCGTATGTTTCCAGCAAAATACAGCCAGAGGAAAAAGACAGGTGGAGAGAAAAAGGAATGGGGAAAGTGTGACTCTATTGATTTAAAATATGGTATTTGCAAATCAAGTTTAAGTTGAGACTCACAGATTTAAAAACAAAACTATCCTTTGATAAAAGCATACATTCAAACAAAAACATCAATAGGACTTACTTAAATGAATTATTGATATCCTCACAGCAGTTTGTTGTTTTAGCTGATGAGGAGAAGCACAGTGGCCAGTTCTCCTTTGAATGGCACAACTCCTTTCGAGAAATATGAAGAAGGTTCTAAAGGCCCCCTGCACATGATACACTAAAGCACAGGGCGGGGTGGGGGAGGGTTCAAGGATTTATTTCCTCAGTGGTCCAGGGCTGTCCTGCCAGCTAGAGATGTATTGGACTGTCTGCCAGGATCCCTGATTCCTAATTCAGGGCTGTTGCTATTAATGGCACTACTCATCAAACTAAGTCACCTCCTCTATGACCTACATCCTTTTTTGCCAACTTTTTGTGTTAATGGAATCACTCTATCTCTGCAATGAAATGCAAATCATTATTCTTCAAATAACAGTCATGGTGATCCTGAAGCTCTTTGTGTAGGCTTCCTTCATTTATCTTTCCCTATAATTTCAGTACTGAGCATAAAAGGATATAGGCAAAAATAGTATGTTCAGAAATGCCAACATAAAACCCAGCAGTGACTCATTTCACAAGCTATCTTTTATTTTCCCTGTTCTCATTCCCTGGGTCATTGATGAACAAAGTTGTCAGCCTTGCTTCATATGTTACCTCTTGCACGGATTCAGCAATAATAATTGGAACTCAAAATAAATATGTGTCCAGGAATGAATGATCTACCCTTTATTCACCAGATGATTCAAGATTTCCAGTTTCTCCATTGTCATTTTTATACTGCACATGCTCTTTTTTCTCTGCAATGCTTTATTGACCTCTTTCAGGTTGAAAAGAAGCAGATAAAAGAGGCAGCCAATTAGGAGCTGGGAGGCATGTGCTGTGTTGGGCTCCTTCACTCTGGAGCAGCACAGGTGCATTATGTTATGTATTGGTTGATAAACTCACCTTTGTCCCCCTAATTTGGAAATGCCCGGGGAAGAAAATCATACTATTGGCCATTTTCAACTATACTATTCCAAGTCTATTGGATTCCTGGTGAATATTTTTTTGGTCATTAAAAACCATTATTTTTTATAAGTTATAGGAAGATATTTTGCTAGTTCTCAAATCCAGCTGAACTCCTTAAGCACAGGTACATTGTTTAGCCCAACCTTTAACAATACATAATAATATTGGTAATGATAGCAACTAACATTTATTGAGACTTTATAATATTCAATTGCATAGTTATAAATATTTATTTCCACTAGTATTCTTGGGGAACCTATAAAGCAGTATTATCATTCTTCTTCTTTTCCTCCTCCTCCTTCTTATTATTATTCCTTGTCTGTAGATTTTTTTTAAACGGTCTCAGGAAGATTACACACCATCTCAAGTCATGCATTTATCAGTTACAGAGTCAAGATTGAAACAGCTCCAGAATCTGTGCCTTACCTCCTTTATTTGGGCTTCTTTGATATAAGCCTAGTGCGGCTGTTCTATTCAACATCCCTCCTCATTACAAGGTGTCGACAAAAGTAGAGGTCCTGATTGTCCTGTTCCCAATCAGTCCTGTTCCCTGATTGTCCTGTTCCCTACCAATACTAAGAATAATGCCCACATCTGGCTAGGACTTACTTTCTAATTGGAGAGAGAGAGGAAAGCAGGGAGATGAAGAGAAGGGGAGGGGAAGGGAGGAAGAAAGGAAGTAAGAAAACATTGTGAAGCCTCTACTGGCATGTTAAATTATTTGCTAGGTTTGATGTCAACATCCCAGATCCCAGGAAGCCACAGAAGGGAGGGCAGAAAAAAACATGATAATGATGTTTGTAGAAAAGTAAAATCCATCTGTTGATACTGTAGGCAAAACATCTTGCAATATTAGCTTTAATGCAAAATAACATTCTATGAAATATTTATTTAAAATCTGTTAATTGGGAAGGTATTTCAGAATGCTTCATATGCTTCATATATATATATATATATATATATAGTAGTAAGACATTTTAATTGATTTTTTAAAACAGTAGGTAAATGAGTTTATATTCTCAGTTGCAATGTTTCTTTTGAAAATATAATTAAGTTGAAAACTAAAAGATATTTTCTATGACATAATGACAATACATTTATTATATTATCATATTCTTTACAATTATTATTACATTCAACAAATTTATTCTTTTATTTCTTTTTTCTGTTTTTATCTTCTTCTTTCTTTCTCCTCCTTCTCTCCCTCTTTCTCTTTCTTTCTTATTATAAGCACTTCCAATGTCAACACAAAAGAAACAGAAGAAAATACTACTGCACATGATATTCAACAATCCATATTATATTTCACTGTTAAAATCAATTCTCACCACTCTCTTTCTCTTCCCCCTCATCTCTGAAATTCCAAAAACCTATCTGGGAAAAAAAATGATTTGAATTTATAGGCACCCAAAGTAAAGGTCAGAGAGCCTGCCTAAAATGATCCAGGGGCTTGGAGAGCAGAAACAAGATAAAAGATGAACACTGATATATGAAACCATTCCTTTCCTTATGCCATTACAATTTAATATTTTAGGGACAGGCTTGGAGGCTCACACCTGTAATCCCAGCACTTTGAGAGGCCAAAGCAGGCCAACTGCTTGAGGTCAGGAGTTTGAGACCAGCCTGACCAACATGGTGAAACCCTGTCTCTACTGAAAATATAAAAATTAGCAGAGCATGGTGGTGCATGCCTGTAGTCCCAGCTACGCAGGAGGCTGAAGCAGGAGAATTGCTTGAGCCTGGGAGGCAAAGGCTGCAGTGAGCCAAGATCACGCTATTGCATCTATTACATGCCAGCCTGGGCAACAGAGGGAGATTCTGTCTCAAAAAAAAAAAAAAAAAAAAAAAAAAGGTCTTTTATGCTTGTAAATTCACCAGAGAGGGTGACATTAGCTTAACTTCCTTCATCTGGGAATATGACTTCCAGCTATGTTTTCATGACAAACTTGAATCACAGCAAACATACCAGATACCCCAAAGGTTTAGATGTAATGGCATTTGATTATATGATTAATGTGTTCCATCCCGAATTTTTAATTCCTCTCTCTCAAAAAAACACTGGGGTATACTCTACCCTACATGGCTCCCTTCTGAACCATTTTAACATAATTTTAGAGAATATTAGTCATCACTTCTTCATTAACATGAATTTGTCATCTCTTTTGATTACCACAACTAAGCTAGAGTTGTCACCAATAAGCATACAACTGAATCCAAATTTTAAAAGCCCCCAAAACCATATGCATTAGACTATAAATCTGAGTTAAGCTTTTCAGTTGTAAGCCACACACAATGTCAGCATGAAATAATTATATATACACACACACACACACACACACACACACACACAGAACTAGTTTTAGCTGATGACTCTGAGCTTGGAAGACACCTAGTCCTGATAACCGAGGATAAACAGAGTACTAGTTTGTATTAGTATTCAACTGAATTTTTCATTGTTCAATAGACATTGACTGTTCTGGGTGCTGGAAATCCAGTAGTTAACAGAAAAAAATTTTTATCTACATGAAGTCATATTAATGTGGTAGCATACATTGTCTGAGAAGAATTTATACATAAATATGTAAATGATATATATATATGTGTGTGCATATGCTGTGTATGTGTGATCAGAAAGAAACTTTTGCACTTACGTGCACACAAACACACCCAAACCATCTTCAGCTAAAAATTTTTGTGCCTTCGGAGGATTTTTGGAGTAACAATCTTAGCAGAAGTACAGTTTCCAAAACAAAGTCCAAAATAGTTTTAATTTCTCCCATTTATCATCTAGGCAAAAGAATAGTAAGGTTTTGGGCAAAGGGATGGAAAGGAAGATTTGATGATATTGTGCAAACGAACATGCTTCAAAGAAAACTGACTCGAAGGCTTTGTTTCTTATTGCCACTGTAACTAATTACCACAAATGTAGTCACTTAAAAACTAAAAAACTTTATTCACTTATGGTTCTGGAGTTCAGGAGTTACAAAATCAACATGTCAACAGGGCTGCATTCTTTCTGGAGGCCCCAGGGGAAAATCTATTTCCTTGCCTTTCCAGCTTCTAGAAGCTGCTTGCATTTTTTGGCTCATGGTCTCTCCCTTACATAATACAGACCTCTGCTTCTGTGTCATTCTCTCTGACTCTGACCCTCCTATAAAAACTCTTTTATAAGGCCCCTTGGAAATATGTTGATCCCAGCCTTTCATCCAGGATAATCTTATCTCAAGGTCCTTACTTTAAGGACGTATTTTGGGGGACTCATTATTCTGTCTAGCATAGAGACAGATGTAATGGATGAAATATTCAGGTTCTGATTTGCATGTTTACTGCAGGTTTGTAGGACAAATTTTGGATACTACCCCAGAAGTCTCAAGTACCCTAAAAGCTAAAAAAAAAAAAAAAAAATCATTCTTTGAATCACCCTTTGCTTGCATAGCTGTGGATGATTTTGCAATCAGGAAATAAATTATTTGTTTCATCATGAGCAGAGAGGCCATCAACATTCATGAATTAAAGTCAACAGATGCATGGGATTCCTTTCCATTTGGCAATCGGCATCTTATCTCCATTTATAAATAAACATATATATGTATATTGCATTAATATATGTAAATATATATATACACACACACACACACATTTTTCTTTCAAAAACTTCTTTATGCAGTCCTTTCAGGTAGTTCTCACAAATAAAATCAGGTTGCTTAGATGTGGCCATTTAAAGCATATTGGAACTACCAGTAATATAGGAATTAGTTGTATAATTTATGTCACATTAAATTGTTACACAACTTCGTGTACTTTCTTCTTTTGTCTGAATTTATTGCCTCACTCATCTGGGAGAAGAAAATGCATACAGAGTCGCACAGTGACAAAGGCAAACTGCTTTTTGTAAAGAACTTTAAGATTCTTCATTGTGGATTTAATTATAAGACTGCCTTTTTGTCTTGACATCTCTAAAATATGATG
This sequence comes from Trachypithecus francoisi, assembly GCF_009764315.1. NCBI lineage: Eukaryota > Metazoa > Chordata > Mammalia > Primates > Cercopithecidae > Trachypithecus > Trachypithecus francoisi. Next base: position 50,563,986 of record NW_022681453.1, read on the forward strand.
GAAGTGAGTGGGAAAAACTGATGCTATATGGTTTTTCCGATCCGACTTGAATGTTACGTTTACTGACATCTGATTTTAAACACTCAGAGGCGTTTTCAGACTAAAAAAGTGTTTTTGAATAACATATTGTGGACTTTAGGTTAGGACAAGATGATACAGAGCCATTTTTTTCCTCCCATAAATTAAAATTTCTAAATTTCATAAATTAAGTTTCTAAATACAACTGTAAGCCCAGGAAATAGAACAAGAGGTCTATTTCAGTCCATTCAGGCTCTTATATCAAAAAATACCATAGACAAGGTAGCTTATAAACAGTAAACCTTTCTTTTATCATAGTTCTGGAGGCTAGGAAGTCCAAGATCAAATCTACTGGCAGATTTTGTGCAGGGCGAGTCCCACATCTATGTACATAGACAGCTGTCTTCTCCCTGTGAACTTACATGGGAGAAGGGGTGTGAGAATTCTCTGGAGCCTCTTCTAGTAAAGCACTAACTCCATTTGCGAGAGCTCTGCCGCCTAAAAAGCCCTACTTCCTAATATCATCACCTTGGGAATTAGATGTCAGCATATGAATTTTTGGGTTACATGAACATTCAAACCATAGCAAGGCAATCAGGAAAATCTCTGAAAGGTGTTAAGACAGTGTACTGGTCAGGGACCCAGGACTGGAGGAACAGCACAGCCAAAGGGTGTCTTATGGTCCCCAATCAACAGAGAAAGGGGACTCAGAGCCAGCATTTCCTGATCCCCGACCTAACAATAAAAAGGCCCATTCCTTCTCACATAGAACCAGAACCCCACAGGAAACACAAAACTGGCAGAGCTGGCAAGGCCATCAATCTGGAAGCCCACAAACAATGGACAACCCAGGAAACACTCTTCCCACCACTGGGCTGGAGATAACTCCTCCGCAGAGAGGTAGTGAAGCTGCCAGTGACACTTGCAGGAGAGACCACAGCGAACAGATGGGTTTGAGAAGCCTCCTTGTCACCATGGTCTTGAGACTTCCCTTCCCAGAGACACCAGGAGGGGAAGGGGCACAGGTATAGGGATCCCACCTCTGCATGTGACGGTTCCCAGAATTGCTCTCCAGGTCTCCGCAGGCAGGGGAATCCTGCCACAGCAAGCTCTTCACAATGATACCCCTTGTAGACTTAAGACTTTCTACCCACACTAGGGTACCCCCATGTGGGAGACAGAACTGCAAGGAGGAACTCAGACATGGAAGCCGTCCTGACCCAGAAGGTCTTTTTGTGTACATATGGGCCTGATACTCCCTTCCTCTATGCAGAGCAGAGCACTAGGGCTGCCGGGGTTAGGGGCCAGCAATAAATGAGCATCCAGAAAGGGAACCTGGGAGTCCTTTCCTCCACCCGGAGACACCCAGCAGCCCCACTTGACTAATCTTTTAGTTTCCTATTGAGGCAGCATCAGCAAGAACCAGTGAGAGCCCCACAAGCATCAGACCAAACAAGCCAAAATAATAGCACAAAGAATGTAAAAATTAAACTACCAAGGAACTGCAGACCACAGAGTAGACTAAACCATGTCTAAGATATAACTGAAAATCACCCATCATACAAGGGACTAAGAAAATTACAATTTGAATGAGAAAGGACAGTCAACTGACAGCCATCAGCACTTAAATGAATCAGATGTTGAAATTATAGTTGAATAGATGAGGATTTTGAAACAGCTATCTCAAAACAATCAATTACCAATTATTTTGAAATAAATTTAAAAAATAGAAAATCTCACCAAAAACACAGAAATTATTAAAACGGAACAAAATAAATATACTAAAGGGAAAAGTACAATATTTGAAATTAAAAAAAAAACCTCATTGTAGGCTTAATAGTATTGTTGAGATGACAGAGGATAGAATAAAAGAACACAGGACAAATCAATATAATTCATCCAATTTGAAAAGTGGAGAGAAATAGAAAAAAAGAGCAGCTGAAATGTAGATGGAAGAAGAGAAGGAGGAAAAAGAAGAGGAAGAGAACCGATCCTCAAGGACTTGAGGGAACATAACTAAAGGTTCAGCATTCATATTACCACAGCCCCCCAAAAAGAGAAAAATGACAAAGGGTCTGAAAGAGCACTCAAAGTAATAATAGCTGAAAACTTCTTGACTGTGGCAAAAAATACAAACCTTCATGAAAGAAATAACCCAAAGTGGTTAAATGCAGAGAAATTAATGCCAAACACATCATAAATAAACTTCTGAAAATCACACACAAGGAAAACATTTTGAAAGCAGCAAGAGAGAAATGAAATATTATCTGCAGGACAATATCAATTCTAATGTCAATGGGTTTTTCATCTGAAATCATGGAGAGAAGGAAGTGGTACATTTTTCAAATACAAAATGAAAAGAACTCTTAACCATGAATTAGTTCCCTTTACCCTCCCTACTTTTAAATAAAATGGTCTAGTGTAAGATGGTATTGTAATTTTTGCTTTGATTATCTTATATAATTACTAAAACTCATAAGTAAAATATAGTCTATTGTATATACCTACATTTATGCTCCGTTTTTCCTTTTTCCTTTCTGATGCCTCAAAATTCTTTGTTTTATCATTTATGTTCAAAGAATTATTATTTTTATTTATTTTTTAATCTAACCTTTAAAGCTCATTTATCTCAAATCAATAATCTAAGCTGCTACTTCAAGAAAATTGTAAATGAAGAGCAAAATAAATCCCATGTAAGAAGATAGAAAATAAACATAGGAACAGGTTGTTTAGAAACTTAAAGTAAGAAAAAAATAGAAAAATATCAGTGAAACAAAAAGCTAGTTCCAGAAAAATTAATAGAATTGATAAACCTGTAGCAAGACTGACAAAATAAAAAGAGAAAAATTGAATTGCCAATATCAGGAATGAAAAAGAGGATATTACTACAGATCCTACAGCAAATAAATGATAAAGGAATAATACTAACAACTTTATGCCCCAAAATTTAATAACTTAGAAGAAATGGACCAATTGCTGAAAAACCACAAACTGCCCAAACTCAAACAAGATAAAATAGATAATTTAAATAGTCGTATGACAATTAAAGAAATGTAAGTGCAACCAGAATACTACTGAAAAAGTAAACTCTGGGTCTAGATGCTTAGACTAGAGAATTCTGCCAAGGGTTTAATACTCCAGAAAATAGAAGAGGAGGGCACACACTCAGCTTATTTTATGAGGCTGGGTTTTCCTGATAGCAAGACAAAAGACAGCACAAACAAAATAGAACAAAAAACTACAGACCAGTACCTCTTATAAATCTAGATGTGAACATCCACACCAAAATATTAGCAAACTGAGTCTGATGATGTATAAAAGGAATTCTATGCCATGATCAAATGAGATCTGTTTCAGGTATGGAATACTGGCTCACCATTCAAAAATCAATCAGTATGTAGAGAGCTACTGGCATATGGCAAATAGCTATTGTACCCGGTTGAAACTCCAGGAGGGAAGTAATGCATACTTTATAAACATTTAAATATTGTAATTCAACTTGGTGGATAAGTACTTAATAGTCAATGCAACTCCAGACAGTTAAGGTCATCTATATCAAAATGGAGATTACTTCTAATATCTTGCTGAAGTTGCATGTGGTGATGTTCAAAAACGAATGACAGATAATATCCAAAGATTTTACCGAGAGGCTTTTGATATAAATAAGAAAGGGGTGAAACTGTTACACTTAATCTGCCTGGGGCTGGCTTTTCACATTTCTATATTTTACTATGAGATCCTCAACAACTCAGAGCTTTCCTGCACCTTGACTAATATAACTTTTGATGAGCCCATCACAGAATTTGATACACTGAATAAAGGCTTATTTTTTGTTTTTGTTTTTGTTTTTTTGTTTTGTTTTGTTTTGTTTTTGTTTTGTTTTGTTTTGATTTGGTTTTTGAGACAGAACTTTGCTCTTGTTTCCCAGGCTGGAGTACAACGGTGCAATCTTGGCTCACTGCAACCTCCATCTCCCGGGTTCAAGTAATTCTTGAACAAAGGGAAGCCCATCAGACTAACAGCGAATCTCTTGGCAGAAACCCTACAAGCCAGAAGAGAGTGGGGACCAATAATTAACATTCTTAAAGAAAAGAATTTCCAACCCAGAATTTCCTATCCAGCCAAACTAAGCTTCATAAGTGAAGGAGAAATAAAATCCTTTACAGACAAACAAATGCTGAGAAATTTTGTCACCACCTGGTCTGCCTTACAAGAGCTCCCGAAGGAAGCACTAAACATGGAAAGGAACAACTGGTACCAGCCACTGCAAAAACATGCCAAATTGTAACAATCATCGATGCTAGGAAGAAACTGCATCAAGTAATGAGCAAAATGACCAGCTCACATCATAATGAGAGGATCAAATTCACACATAACGATATTAACCTTAAATGTAAATGGGCTAAATGCTCCAATTAAAAGACACAGACTGGCAAATTGGATAAAGAGACAAGACCCATCAGTCTTCTATATTCAGAAGTCCCATTTCATGTGCAGAGACACACATAGGCTCAAAATAATGGGATGGAGGAAGATCTACCAAACAAATGGAAAACAAAAAAAGCAGGAGTTGCAATCTTAGTCTCTGATAAAATAGACTTTAAACCAACAAAGATCAAAAGAGACAAGGCCATTACATAATGGTAAAGGGATCAATTCACCAAGAAGAACTAACTATCCTAAATATATATACACCCAATACTGGAGTAACCAGAATCATAAAGCAAGTCCTTAGAGACCTACAAAGAGACTTAGACTCCCTCACAATAATAATGGGAGACTTTAACACCCCACTGTCAGCATTAGACAGATCAACAAGACAGAAAGTTAACAAGGATATCCAGGAATTGAACTCAGCTCTGCACCAAGCGGACCTAATAGACATCTACAGAGCTCTCCACCCCATATCAACAGAATATATATTATTCTCAGCACCACATCGCACTTATTCCAAAATTGACCATATAGTTGGAAGTAAAGCACTCCTCAGCCAATGTAAAAGAACAGAAATTATAACAAACTGTTTCTCAGACCACAGTGCAATCAAACTAGAACTCAGGATTAAGAAACTCACTCAAAACCACTCAACTACATGGAATCTGAACAACCTGCTCCTGAATGACTACTAGATACATAATGAAATGAAGACAGAAATAAAGATGTTCTTTGAAACCAATGAGAACAAAGACACGCATACCAGAATCTCTGGGACACATTTAAAGCAGTGTGTAGAAGGAAATTTATAGCACTAAATGCCCACAAGAGAAAGCTGAAAAGATCTAAAATTGACACCCTAACATCACAATTAAAAGAACTAGAGAAGCAAGAGCAAACACCTTCAAAAGCTAGCAGAAGGCAAGAAATAACTAAGATCAGAGCAGAACTGCAGGAGATAGAGACGCAAAAAACCCTTCAAAAAAATCAGTGAATCCAGGAGCTGATTTTTTGAAAAGATCAACAAAATTGATAGACCGCTAGCAAGACCAATAAAGAAGAAAAAAGAGAAGACTCAAATAGATGCAATAAAAAATGATAAAGAGGATATAACCACCGATCCCACAGAAACACAAACTATCATCAGAGAATATGTTAACATCTCTACGCAAATAAACTAGAAAATCTAGAAGAAATGAATAAATTCCTTTACACATACAACCTCCCAAGACTAAACCAGGAAGAAGTTGAATACCTGAATAGACAAAAAACAGGTTCTGAAATTGAGGCAATAATTAATAGTCTCCCAACCAAAAAAAGTCCAGGACCAGATGGATTCACAGCTGAATTCTACCAGAGGTACAAAGAGGAGCTGGTAACATTCCTTCTGAAACTATTCCAATCAACAGAAAAAGAGGGAATCCTCCCTAATTCATTTTATGAGACCAACACCATCCTGATACCAAAGCCTGACAGAGACACAACAAAAAAAGAGAACTTTAGACCAATATCCCTGATGAACATCAATGCAAAAATCCTCACTCTAATACTGGCAAACTGAATCCAGCCGCATGTCAAAAAGCTTATCCACAACAATCAAATTGGCTTCATCCCTGGGATGCAAGGTTGGTTCAAGATATGCAAATCAATGAACATAATCCATCACATAAACCGATCCAATGACAAAAAACACATGATTATCTCAATAGATGCAGAAAAGGCCTTTGACAAAATTCAACAGCCCTTCATACTAAAATCTCTCAACAAACTAGGTATTGATGGAATGTATCTCAAAATAATAAGAGCTATTTATGACAAACCCACAGCCAAGATCATATGGAAAGGGAAAAACCTGGAAGCATTCCCTTTGAAAACTGGCATAAGACAGGAATGCCGTCTCTCACCACTCCTATTCAACATATTGGAAGTTCTGGCCAGGGCAATCAAGCAAGAGAAAAAAATAAAGTGTATTCAGTTAGGAAAAGAGGAAGTCAAAATTTCCCTGTTTGCAGACGAGATGATTGTATATTGAGAAAACCCCATCGTCTCAGCCCAAAATCTCTTTAAACTGATAAGCAACTTCAGAAAAGGCTCAGGATACAAAATCAGTGTGCAAAAATCACAAGCATTCCTATACACCAATAACAGACAGAGAACCAAATCATGAGTGAACTCCCATTCACAATTGCTTCAAATAGAATAAAATACCTAGGAATCCAGCTTACAAGGGATGTGAAGGACCTCTTTAAGGAGAACTGCAAACCACTGCTCAATGAAATACAAGAGGACACAAACAAATGGAAGAACATTCCATGCTCATGGATAGGAAGAATCAATATCATGAAAATGGCCATACTGCCCAAGGTAATTTATAGATTCAATGCCATCTGCATCAAGCTACCAATGACTTTCTTCACAGAATTAGAAAAAACTACTTTAAAGTACATATGGAACCAAAAAAGAGCCCACATTGCCGAGACAATCCTAAGCCAAAAGACCAAAGCTGGAGGCATCACGCTACCTGACTTCAAACTATACTACAAGGCTACAGTAACCAAAACAGCATGGTACTGGTACCAAAACAGAGATATAGACCAGTGGAACAGAACAGAGCCCTCAGAAATCATAGCACACATCTACGACCATCTGATCTTTGACAAACCTGAGAAAAACAAGAAATGGGGAAAGGATTCTCTGTTTAACAAATGGTGCTGGGAAAACTGGCTAGCCATATGTAGAAAGCTGAAACTGGATCTGCTCCTTACACCTTATGCAAAAATTAACTCAGGATGGATTAAAGACTTAAATGTTTGACTTAGAACCATATAAACCCTAGAAGAAAGCCTAGGCAATACCACTCAGGCCATAGGCCTGGGCAAGGACTTCATGACTAAAACACCAAAAGCAATGGCAACAATAGTCAAAACTGAAAAATGGGATCTAATTAAACTAAAGAGCTTCTGCACAGCAAAAGAAACTACCATCAGAGTGAATAGGCAACCTACAGAATGGGAGAAAATGTTTACAAGCTACCCATCTGACAAAGGGGTAATATCCAGAATCTACAAAGAACTTAAACAAATTTACAAGAAAAAATCAAACATCCCCATCAAAAAGTGGGCAAAGCATATGAACAGACATTTCTCAAAAGAAGACATTTATGCAGGCAACAGACACATGAAAAAAATGCTCATCATCACTGGCCATCAGAGAAATGCAAATCAAAACCACAATGAGATACCATCTCACACCAGTTAGAATGGCGATCAGTAAAAAGTCAGGAAACAACAGGTGCTGGAGAGGATGTGGAGAAATAGGAATGCTGTTACATTGTTGGTGGGACTGTAAACTAATTCAGCCATTGCGGAAGACAGTGTGGTGATTCCTTAAGGATCTAGAACTAGAAATACCACTTGACGCAACCATCCAATTACTGGGCATATACCCAAAGGATTATAAATCATGCTGCTATAAAGACACATGCACACGTATGTTTATTGTGGTACTATTCACAATAGCAAAGACTTGGAACCAACCCAGATGTCCATCAGTGATAGACTGGATTAAGAAAATGTGGCACATATACACCATGGAATACTATACAGCCATGAAGAAAGGATGAGTTCATGTCCTTTGTAGGGACATGGATGAGGCTGGAAACCATCATTCTGAGCAAACTATCACAAGGGCAGAAAACCAAACACCACATGTTCTCACTCATAGGTGGGAATTGAGCAATGAGAACACTTGGACACAGGGTGGGGAACATCACACACCAGGGCTTGGGGGAGTGGGGAGGGATAGCATTAGGAGATATACCTAATGTAAATGACAAGTTAACAGGTGCAGCACACCAATGTGGCACATGTATACATATGTAACAAAGCTGCACGTTGTGCTCATGTACCATGTAACTAAAAGTATAATAATAAAAAAAGAAACAATTACTATAGGTGTAATACTCTTTACCATTTTGGGGCACAAAATAAAATATCATTTTTAAATGTCTAAATTACAATGATTCTGAATGCTCATAGATCATTATTTCTTTCCCAGAAACCTCGAAGAAATAAGTCTGAGAGCTACATGGGATCACTCTATTCAGTGGAGTCCACATTGGTATCTACTTTCTTCCTGAATTTTTTAAAAATAATAATATTGTTTAAAAAAATACCTGTTCTCTGTTGTTTCTGTAGCACTGTTACCACTCCATCTGGTCGCCTTTGATAATAATAATGTCTGCTGCTTCAGCAAAAAACCCAGATTGCAAATACAGAGATGGAGATTTTGAATCAGGCTTAAATGCTAATCATAATTTGAGTATGCCAATGACAAGAAATATGCAAGCAATCCAAGAGGGCCATTGGTTGGTCTTCTTCCCTCATCTATTCTCTGAGTTTCTCTAAAACCCAAGGAAATCCCCAGCCTCTCACATCTCCCATGTTTGGTGTAATACTTATGGCCTTATGTCACTAGATGCAATAATTAAAATTTGAAGCTGAAAGAAGAGTGCCTAAGGGGGACAGCTTGTTTCTTAGACCATCTAAAGGCTATGCACAGAAACAGTATGAAACAATCGCTAACTGGGTTTAGTAATATGAAGGATCTCCTATAGCTGAAGCTTAAACTTTGCCCACTAGAGAGTTTCTACCCATGTGTCATTGGCCAAGTGGATGAAGGTTGACAGCAATCTGAAGAGTGACTCTGGATAACATAAGTTAAAACATACTTTTTTCTAGACTTGATGGCTGGGTTCACAAGAGTCTGAAATATTCACACAGTTGTATCAACTATTCAACTATTCACTGCCTACTTACAGGAAGCATAGGAAAATGAATAGAAAATCAACAATATTGGCCAAAATGACATTGAAATTATCTACCAATTTGTTTATACCTTGTCACAAATAAATAAGACTGTTGTCTCTCCACTCTGTTAGCAACCTGAAAAGTTAGAGAACATTTTCTAGGTTTACTAATTTACTTTCAGCGCATTGTCTCTATATCGTAGGACCCAAGGCCTTGTCTGAAGAAGCATTTCCATAAAAGGTGTTATGTCACACAAATAAAAATGGTGTATCAATGATATGATATTCCCTGCAACTTAAAACCAGTTAAATTAGCATAGGCATTTTGTCAATGAAATTGAACTAATGAAAATGAAACCATACACAATGTAATTTAATTGAAAATTATTTTTAAAAACAATTTCTGTTAGTTTTCCCTAATGTAGTGTTACCATTTTCATCATATTTACCTTAATGGCATAATTATATATAAATTGTTTGGAGAATCCTGTGAGCTCTTAAAAATGTGTATTATGAGTCAGTAAAAGATATTCATCCTCAAACCAATGGTCTGGTGAATCATACTCAACTTCCTGGTCTATACAATATTTTCTAAATTGATTTTTGTCACTATCTTAACACCAAATTACCGTATTAATATTATATAATTACCATTAATACTGTAACATAATATTAAGATATAATGTGTGATAAACTTTCTCTCACTATTACAAATCTACAGTTTAACCTTAGAACCATCCATTTCTTCCATTCCAGAGGACCAGGATAAAATACAGATACCTTTGACATGATACTGAATGGTAAAATCACCATTCTAGTCATCATGGAGGGAGAAAGGAGATAGAAAAGATACCTAATTTCCCTTTTAATTCTCTTCTTCATCGTGCCTATTTTATGAACTTGAACAAGGAAGTTGCCACAACATCTGTGAGCCAGAGAATTATGCCCGAATGTTATTTCCAGATTGCTTCCTGTATTTACAAAGGTATAAATCTTTAATTTCCATATATTCTTCTCACACCCTTCTCTGCAAACATACCTATTTTCCCCATTTTCTAACTGGCTAAGTTCTATCTGCCCATCATTAAAAGCAAAGCCACCTATAACAACTTCCTTAGATTTAAGTAACTGTTAAATTCCTGTGTATTTTTGTGCCTTCTATTGATTAGGTTTTGTTAAAATAATGCTGCATAACAAACTTTTCCAATAATAATGTGATACAATAATTTGTGACTATGTGCCTCCAGGTTGTCGGGGTATCAGCTGGTCTAAATAACTCTCATCTTCCTACTGCAGGTCTATAGGTCAGCTGATATGGCTTTGCTACTCTGCCCCCACACCCTGAGGACTAATCTATTAATAGCATGTACTTCTTGTAAAGATGACTGAGGCACAAAAGAGCAGGTAGAAACTTAAGAGATCTTCTAAAGCCTATTCTCAGAACTGCCATACTGTCGTTTCTGCCTCTGGCCAAAGCAGGTCGTGAGGTACAAAGTTAAGAGCCCAAAGCCACATGGCCCTAAGATGAAGAAAGGCTGTGGATTCAGGAACGGATGAATTTTAGGAGCCAGCAACACAATCTACCATTTGGCTCTCTTAAGCAGTATCATTGTTTACTTATGTGATAATTACCTGTATACCTATTTTTCTCTGCTATGTTAGTACCCATTTGCATTGACTGTTTTATTTGCATGGTGCCTTTGACTTGGTAAGTTCTCAACATTGGAAAAATATGCAAGCCAACTAACTTTATTCCCTCTACCACATTGCCAATTACATGTAAGCTTATATGACCTGGTCTTTCTATAAAGGCAATTATGCAGGAGTCTGAATTCCATGCAAGTACTGTTCTTCTACCTCACTTTACTATTGGGAATCATTGTGTAGTTTTCACCACAATTAAAATGTAACAAGTCCCATGAAGATATTTGGTCTGAATACTAAAAAAAAAATTAAAAATGGACAAAACCTCCAAGAAATATGAGATTATATAAAGAGAACAAACCTATGATTCATTGGCATTCTTGAAAAAGACAGATAGCAAGAAACTTGGAAAATATATTTGAGGCTATTGTCCATGAAAATTTCCTCAACCTTGCTAGAGAGGTTGACAGTAAATCCAGAAAATTAGAGAACCCCTGTGAGATATTATACAACATGACCATTACTAAGAAACATAGACATCAGATTTTCCAAGGTCAGTTCAAAAGAAAACCTCTTAAAGGCAGCTAGAGAGAAGGGACAGGTCACTTACGAAGGGAAACCCATCAGGCTAACAGCAGACCTTTTACCAGAAACCTTATAAGACAGAAGAGATTGGGGCCCTATAGTAAGCATCCATAAGGAACAGAAATTCTAACTAAGAATTTCATATCAGGCCTAACTAAGCTTTGTAAGTTAAGGAGAAATAAAATCCTTTTCAGACAAGCAAATGCTAAAGGAATTTGTTACTATCAGACCTGCCTTATAAGAGGTACTTAATGGAGTACTAAATGTGAAAATGAAAGATTGATACCTGCCACCACAAAACAACATGTAAGTACATAGCCCACTGACACTATAAAGCAACTATACAGTGAAGTCCACATAACAACCAGCTAACAACACAGCGACAATCAAATTCTCACATATCAATATTGATCTTGAATGTAAATGAGCTAAATGCCCCTCAAAAAACAAAAAGCAACAAGTTGGATAAAGAAGCAAGACATAACCGTATGCTGTCTTCAAGAGACCAGTCTCACATGTAATCACACCCACAGGCTCAAAGTAAGGGGATGGAGAAAGATCTATCAAATAACCAGAAAACAAAAAAGAGCAGGGGTTGATGTTCTTATTTTAGATTTAAAAAAAATACTTTAAACCAATAGTGATCAAAAAGAACAAAGAAGGACATAACAGAATGATAAAGGGTTCAATTATACAAAAAGACTGAACTATCAAAAATATATATGCACCCAACATTGGAGCAAACAAATTCATAAAACAAGTTCTTAGAGACCTATGAAGAAGCATACATAACCATACAGTAATAGTGGGAGACATCAACATCCCACTGACAGTGTTAGATAAGGCAGAAAACTAACAGATATTTGGGACAAAAACGCAATACTTGATCAAAGGGATCTAACAGACATCTACTGAATACTCCACCCAAGAACAACAAAATATACATTATTTTCATCTACACATAGCACATACTCTAAGATGGAGCACATGCTCAACTATAAAGCTATTGTCAACAAATTCAAAACAACTGAAATCATTAATCACACTGTCAGACCACAGTGCAATAAAAATTGAAATCAATATGAAGAAGATCTTTCTAAACCATACATTTACAAGAAAATGAAACAATTTTCTTGGTTCTGCTCTTGAATGACTTTTGGTTAAAAAGTAAAACTAAGGCAAGAATAAAAAAGATTCTTTGAAACTAATGAAAACAAAGATACAACATACCAGAATCTCTGGGACACAGCTAAAGCAGTATTAAGAGGAAAGTTTATTGCACTAAAAACCTACATCAAGAAGAAAGATCTCAAATTAAGAACTTATCACACCTAGAGGAACTACAAAGATAAGAACAAACTAATCCCAAAGGTAGCAGAAGAAAAGAAATAACAAAAATCTGAGCTCAACTGAATTACATTGAGAGACAATAGCCATAAAAAGGACAAATAAAAACAAAAGTTTGTTCTTCAAAACAATAACGAAGATTGATAGACCAGTAGCTAGGTAATTTAAAAAGAAAAAAAAAAAAAAAGAGAAGATCCAAATAGATACAATCAGAAATAACAAAGATGACATCACCATCAACCCTACAGAAATACAAAAAAAAAAAAAAAAAAAAAAAATCGAGACTATGAGACTACTACAAACACCTCCATGCACACAAACAAGAAAACCTACAAGAACTGGATAAATTCTTGGAAAAATACAATCTCCCAAGATTAAATAAGGAAGAAATTAAAATCTTGAACTGGCTAATTACAAGTTTCAAAATTGAATCAGTAGTAAAGAAAAAAACCTGCCAACCAGAAAAAGCCCTGTACCAGATCGATACACAACCAAATTCTATCAGACATACAAAAAAGAGCTGGTAGCAATCCTACTTAAATTGTTTCAACAAATCAAGAGACTTCTCCCTAACTCACTCTATGAGGCCAGCATCATTCTGATACCAAAACCAGGCACATACATAATAATAAAGAAAACTTCAGGCCAATATCCTTGATGAACATAGATGCAAAAATTCTCAACAAAATAATAGCAAACCAAATTCAGCAACACACCCAAAAGCTAATCCACCACAATCAAGTAGGCTTTATTCCTGGGATCCAAGGTTGGTTCAACATATGCAAATCAATAAATATGATTCATCGCATAAGCAAAACTGTAAACTAAAACCAAATGATCATCTGAATAGATGCAGAAAGGCTTTTGATAAAATTCAACATCCCTTTATGTTAAAAACCCTCAACAACTAGGCATAGGAGGAACATACCTCAAAATAACAAGAGCCATCTGTGACAAACCCACAGTCAACATCAGACTGAATAAGCAAAAGCTAGAAGCATTCCCCTTGAGAACCGGAACATGACAGTGATGCTCATGCTTACCATTCCTGTTCAACATAGTACTGGAAGTCCTAGCTAAAGCAATCAGGCAAGAGAAAGAAACAAAAGGCATCCAAATGGGAAGAGAGAAAGTCAAACTATCTCTCTTTATAGACAACATAATTCTATGCCTAGAAATCCCCACAATCTCTACCCAAAGGCTACTCAAATTGATAAGCAACTTCAGTGAAGTTTTAGGATACAAAATTAACATAAAAAAATCAGCAGCATTTCTATACAGCAGTAACATCCAAACTGACAGCCAAATCAAGAACATAATAGCATTCAAAATAACCACAAAAAGAATAAAAAACCTAGGAATTCAACTTACCAGGGAGGTGAAAGATCTCTACAATGAGAATTACAAAACACTGCTGATAGAAATCAGAGACAACACAAACAAATGGAAAAATACTCCACGCTCATGTAGGAAGAATCAATATTGTTAAAATGGCCATACTGCCCAAAGCAATTTACAGATTCAATGCTATTTCTATCAATCTACCAAAATTATTTTTTACATAATTAGAGTAAACTATTCTAAAGTTAATAGACCAATAAAGAGCCTGAATAGCCAAAGTAATCCTAAGGAAAAAGAACAAAGCCAGAGACATCAATTGTCCAACTTTAAAGTATGCTACAAGGCTATCATAACCAAAACTACATGATACTGGTACAACACAGAAACACAGACCAATGGAACAGGTTAGAGAACCCAAAAATAAAGCCGTACGCCTGCAACCATCTGATCTTCAACAAAGTCAACAATAATAGGCAATGGGAAAAGGATTCCTTATTCAATAAATGGTGCTGGGATAACTGGCTAACCATGCAGAAGAATGAAACAGAACCCCTTTCTTTCACCATATACAAAAATCATCTCAAGATTGATTAAAGACTTAAATGAAAGACTTGAAACTATAAAAATCCTCAAAGAAAACTAGAAAATACCATTCTGGATACAGGCCTTGACAAAGATTACATGATGAAGGCTCAAAGAGCAAGTTCAACAAAAACGAAAATGACAAGTGAGACTTAATTAAACTAAAGAATTCCTGTACAACAATAGAAACTATCAAAGTGTAAACAGATCATCTACAGAATGGGAGAAAATATTCACAAACTGTATCTGACCAAGGTGTAGTATCCAGAATCTATAAGTAACTTAACAAGCAAAAAGCAAACGACTTCATTGAAAAATAGACCAAGGACAGGAACAGACACATTTCAAAAGAAGACGTGTCAGGTGTGATGACTCATGCCTGTAATCCCAGTACTTTGGGAGGCTGAGGTAGGTGGATCATGAAGTTAGGAGTTCAAGACCAGCCTGGTCAACATGGTGAAACCCCATCTCTACTAAAAATACAAAAATTAGCCGGGCATGGTGGTGTGCACCTATAATCCCAACTACTCAGGAGGCTGAGGCAGGAGAATCACTTGCACCCGGGAGGCAGAGGTTGCAGTGGGGGTAAGTTCACACCATTGCACTGCAGCATGGGCAACAGAGCAAGACTCCATCTCAAAAAAAAAAAAAAAAAAAAAGAAGAAGACGTGAAGACATGCATGTGGCCAAAATGATGAACATAGGAAAAAATGTTGAGCATCACTAGTCATCAGAGAAATGCAAAGCAAAACCACAATGAGATACCATCTCACACCAGTCAGAATGGCTATTACTAAGAAGTCAAAAAAACGAAAACTAAAGATGTTGGCAAGGTTGTAGAGAAAAGGAAATGCTTATACACTGCTGGTGGGAATGTACATTAATTCAGCCACTGTGGAAAGCAGTGTAGAGATTTCTCAAATAACTTAAAACAGAACTATTATTTGACTCATTACTATGTATATACCCAAAGGAATATAAATCATTTTACCAAAAAGACACATACATGCGTATGCTCATCGCAGCACTATTCACAATATCAAAGACAGTGAATCTACCTAGCGGTGGACTGGTTAAAGAAAATGTAGTGTATATACATCAAGGAATACTACACAGCCATAACAAAATAAAATAATGTGCTTTGCAACAACATGAATGTAGCTGGAAGCCATTATCCTAAGTGAATCAATACAGGAACAGAAAACCAAATACGACATGTTCTCACTTATAAGTGGGAGCTAAAGATTGAGTACACATGCACACAAATATGGGAAATTAGACACCATGCCCTACTTGAGAGGAGAAGATGGGAAGAGGGTGAGTTTCAAGAAAACTATCTATAGAGCACTGTGCTCACTACCTGGGTGATGAAATAATTCATATACCAAACCCCAGTGACACACAATCTACCCGTGGAACAAACCTGCACATGTACCCCGTGAAACTAAAACAAAAGTTGAAAGAGAAATAAAATAAGATCATCAGAAAAAGGAAATAAAATAATAATATAAAATTAATAAAAAGATATTAAAAATTAACTTTGTCAACAAAGTGTTTGCTAGTCTAATGACCAAACAATGAGCATTGTATGAGGCTAAATATAAACAACACAAAATATCTCTAGTGTTGAATTTTGATTTTTTTAAATTTTAGTGTCAGAATAGTCTATACCTATGGATTCAGATATACATCTAAAAGTGCTTGAGGAAAAAAGCATAGTTCTTTATATTCTTTTTTATATTCTATAGCTGTTTATATTATATTCTTTTTTCTTTCTTATAAATCTGCTTGCAAAAAATGTGTTACTCTCCCCAACTTACCATATATTAGACCCAATATCATTAAGACAAGTTGTTGAATTGAAATAAACTTTATAGACATTGCAGGTATAGTTCCTTAAGTAGAATGTCACTGTGTACCCACACTATATGTAGAAAGGAATATGATCAATGATAAATTTTCTTGTGATTTTACTTTCTTCCAAATCAAAGATATCTAGATAAATTCTCTAAATATTTTAGGACCAGAAGGAAAGATTCATAAAGGATTGGTTAATTGGGTAAGATAATGTTCTCAAATAGAGTTTTGTACTACCTTTGAGGACACTTTTTCCTTTGGAAATTTGTTGTGCTACAATCATCTTGATAAAATAAGCAGTTTGGACTTCTATTTGGTCTTCAGCACTAAGATTTTAGTGTAATACACTCTCCAAACCACTACAACTCAATGGCAGGAGCTGTGCCTTGCTCTTCTTTGTATTCTAGACATGCAGCAGTGCCTGGAATAGGAAAGGAACCGAAATTACATCTAAGAGCGAGTCCAACAGCTTCTTGCTATTTTCCAACGTATTTGACGGATGTTTGTCATTTCATCCTACTGACCATTCTATCAGATGTTCTTATTCTCTACCTAAAACCTTCCTTTGCTGCCAGGTAACTTTTAATCATGGTCCCAATTTAGTCAGTTCTGCTACAGCACATGCCTAGGAAAGATGATGGATCTTCATTAATTTATGTGAGTCAGGTAAAATTCATTTCGCTTATCATTGATGGGTTTGGGAATAAACATCTGACTATGCCTTGAACAATGAGCTGTGAAACAGACTGAACATCGGCAGTGAGGGCATTGTGTCTGGGAAAGGTTTTCTGCGAAGAAAAAAAGCCACAAAAGTAAAACATTTTATTTTTCACTGAGCATTGCCATGTTTGTATGTTACACATGGAACTGAGGCATGTAAAAGCCACAGTCTCACACACCGAGGGTGGCACAGCAGAAATGTTGCAGAACTTTGAATCTTTGCCAATTTCAAGCCATCTAAATAGTCATTTACACAACTGAACTCTCTGAATTCTCTGAAAAATGCCTTATGATTTAATTTATTTAAATTTGAATTTTCTCTTTCTTACAGCCTAACTGAATCTAACTACAAAGTAAAGATATTTTAAAAATCTCTTTATTCTTCAGGCTTATATGACATTGGGCTTGCCTGTTTCTTATAATTATTTAGTTGTAGTTTCCTTCTATGTGTCTAATGGTTTGTTTCTGTGTATCTTAGGCTTTTCTTAAGGTTTTCTTCTTGGTCCCCTTTTTATCTGCTGGCTGTCTTAGCACTTCCACTCACCTTGCAGCTTGACTTACCAACTCTGTCTTCATAACTACAAAATCTTTTCTAAAGTTTTGACTTCTCTATTTAGCTTCAGTCTCAAACTTCTTCTTTGTAAGACACTTTTACTCTGGATTCTCATAGATTTCCTCAAACTCATCAGTTCATGTAAAACCTCATAACCTTGCCCACCCCATGCTGTCTTCTCTTGTCTTAGAGTATAGTCTCTTGAGTGCCTTGGTTCAAAAGCTTCCAGTCATCTTTGTTCTCTTCTTTCTCTGTCCGGGTAATGAGCCACCAAATCCTGATGTTTCATGTCTGAACTGTCTTCTTAATCTGCCTCTCTTCATTGAAGAAAATGGCTGGCACATCAAATGGGTTTGCAGATTTAGAAAGTATTTGGGGTAGAAGTGTGATGTAGCCTGAGATGTGTTTAGTTTTCTTGCTTTTGAAATTCATCTCTAATTCTTCTGATTCCCTTTAAGATCCACTGTAAGTATTCTGAAGTTTCTCTGTAAGGTGCCTAGATTTGAATTACTTTTGTTGTGTGTGTGTGTGTGTGTGTGCTTGGAATTTGTTGTACATCCTGAATCATAGAATGCATATATTTCTTCAAATTCACAATATTCTTTTCTTCCCAAGTATTATTTATTTATTTATTTACTTATTTATTTGTATTTCAATAACTTTAGGAGTACAAGTGATTTGTACAAACATCCATTATATGGGTGAATTATATGGTGGTGAAGTTCATGGATGAATTGTACAATGGTGAAGTTCATGGATGAATTGTATGGTGGTGAGCAAGTCCATGGATGAATTGTACGGTTGTGAAGTTCATGGATGAATCGTACTATGGTGGTGAAGTTCATAGATGAATTGTACAGTGGTGAAGTTCATGGATGAATTATATGGTGGTGAAGTCTGGGCTTTTAGTGTACCTGACACCCAAATAGCATACCTTGTAACCAATAGATAATTTTTTATTCTTTCTCCCTCTTCCCCCTCTCAATTTCTGAGTCTGCAATGTCCATTTTTACCACTCCACATGCCTCTGCATACCCATAGATTAGCTCCCACTTATAAGTGAGAACACTTGGTATTTGGGTTTTTGTTCCTGAGTTACTTCACTCAGAGTAATGGCTTCCAGTTCCATTCAAGTTGCTGCAAAAGACATTATTTCATTCTTTTTATATGGCTGGGTAGAATTTCACGGTATAGGTATATACCACATTTTCTTTATCTACTCATCAGTTGATGGGCACTTAGGTTGATTCTATATCTTTGCAATTGTGAATTATGCTGTGATAAACATACGCATACTGATGTCTTTTTGATATAATGAGTTTTTTTCCTTTGGGTAAATACCCAGTAGTGGTATTGCTGAATTGAATGGTAGATCTACTTTTAGTTCTTAGAGAAATCTCCATACTGTTTTCCAAAGAGGTTGTACTAATTTACATGCCTACTAGCAGCATATAAGCACTCCCTTTTCACATCTGAACTAACATCTACTGTGTTTTGACTTTTTAATAATGGCCATTCTGGGTCAGCTAAAGTAGTATCTCATCTCTCACTATATAGAAAAATTAACTCAAGATTGATTAAGATTTAAGTCCAAGGCCCTAAACCATAGAAATTCTAGAAGAAAACTTAGGAAAAACTCTTTTGGACATTGGCCTAGGCAAAGAATTTATGAATAAGACCCCAAAAGCAAATGGAATATAAACAAAAACAAATGAATGGGACTTGTGTAAGCCAGAAAGCTTCTGTACAGCAAAAGAAATAATCAACAGAGTATACAGGTAACCTACAGGATGGGAGAAAATATTTGCAAACTCTGCTTCTCACAAAAGACTAATATCTAGGATCTACAAGTAACTCAAACAAATCAGCAAGAAAAAAAAAAAGAAAAACAAATAGTCCCATTAAAACAATATGAACAGATATTTATCTCAAACTCCTGACCTCAAGTGATCCGCTCGACTCAGCCTCCCAGAGTGTTGGGATTACAGGCATGAGCCATCACACCTGGCTAGAAAGTATTTATCTAAAGAAGATACACAAATGGCCATATTTAATATTTGCTCTTCAAATTCTGCTTACCCTTCATTCTTTCTGTTATTTCCTTTTGGGACAATACAGCATATGAATTTTTTTTTTCACTTCTACATACTGCTGTATGAGTCTTCACTTAATTTTTTTTCACAGTTGTATTTTATCTAACTGAACTAAATTCATAAAAACCTACCACAAATGGAAATGTGGTATCAGGAACCAAAATAGCAGTACTTGTACCAGTTTCTGATCAAAGTATTTATACATATTAACACAAATTTTGTCCTCAGAATAACCCTTTCTACTGTTATTATTATCATCCCTACTTTAGAAATAGAATACATGTGACACAGAGGAAAGAAATGGCTTGTTTTCAGTCATACAGCTAGTAAGTGAATGAATGAGAAATTGAAAACAGGCTTCAGAATTATTCTGAAGCACCACATGCAACAGTAATACATTGCACTATCCCATGTGTTACCTTTTCAAGGTTTTCAGATAATTCTTTGTGAACTAAAAGAAATAAGTTATTAACCAGAATCCAACTTTTTCAATTCAAAAAATATAAATTGAATGCAGGCAGCTAGCTAATGATCAGCTTTGAAGAGAGTTGACAGCTAGCTATGATGTTCCTTGTAATAAAAAAAAATTAAAAGTCTGCATCTAAAATGAGAAAAAGAAATATCCCTAGTGTATACACACACACACACACACACGTATATTTTTGACAGAGTTTTCTGAAATTTTGTGCTCTAGTGTTATTAATAGCCAAGAACACAGAAAGACAGGTGCCTACTATCCACCAGTTGTATGATACAACTTAGTCAAATAAATAATACATTTTAATCTTTGCATTTGAAATGCAAACATCATTGTGAAGTACAGCCTTAGTGTATTTTTGAATTTATTAAAAACCTAGGTGTTACTGAATCTAGAGATCATAACATGATGCCACATTACACTTTGAAAATGCAAAATCATTTTCCTCCAGGTGGAAGATATAATGGGAGTTCTACTTGACCTTTATATAATTTTTAGAAGATGGAGCACTTCAACTTCTTCCACTCATGATAAGAGAGGTGGTAAGCTGACAGAAACAATTTCCTTTTATTTACTGGCCATTGCAGTTGTAAAATACTGCAGACATGAGCCTAACATAAATCAGTTCTCCTCGGATGAATATGCCTTAAGAGAGGCTTTCTGCCAAGGTTTCTTCACCTTGGCCATATCTCTCTGTAGTACTCTTGATCTGTCTCTCACAGCCCTTCTGAATTTATTTTGTGTTTAATTCCAAATAATCTTCAATCAGAAGACAAAAATGGAGGCTCAATGCTTTAGGGCTGAAAGGAACTTCAGAAGTCATATCAGTTCTATCATCTGTATCAGAATTCTTTCTGCTATAAGCAACAGCAAACATTGCTCAAACTTGCTTAAGCAGAAAAGAAATTGATTACTTCTGTAAAGTAATAGTTCAAATATATGTCATCCTTCAGGTGAGGCTTGATCTAGTGGTTCAAAAAGCTCATGAAGGCCAGCATCACTTTCCCTTAGTCTACTCTTTTGTTTATAGTATGTGCCTCATTGCCTCATTTTTGGAGTCTTTATGGCTCCCATCATGAGAAGATGGCATGCACTGATTAACTTTAGCCACACAGAGTCCATTCTTTTATTGGGCAGTACAACCAATACTACCCAGACCATATGGTTTCTCTGCAAATGGAAATTCACAATGCTAAAAGAAGTGGGAAAATGGATGCTGGGGAAGAAGCCAAAAGATACCCAAATCATCAACCCTATTATTTTACAGATGAGAAAGATGTTTCAGAGCTACAAGATGAAAGGAGACCATCTGTTCTAAAACTACATTTATGTGACCAGAAGGAAATGTTAATTTTATTAAGCCAATGAGATGTCAAGATTTATTTCTAACATTGGGAAAATGGAAAGTTTACTCAGTCATCTTTTCAGTCTTCAGTTTGAGTTTCATTAACCTAAGAATACACATCCCAGATCTTGCTCTCAGAGAACACATGCTTTAACTCTTAATCTCTTTGGTGTTTAGTCTCCTAAGTGATTGCTTGAGGTTTCTACTTAGCAAAACAGGGACAATGAGGAATATGTACCATGATGAAAGAAACCCTTCATTGATAAATTAGGTAGCACATGCACATGTAGAGTTACAGTTGCATTTCTTACTGGCTTGGCCACATCACTTCTTACTCCTTGAAGTCATACAAGAAAAGCTTTTTTGTCTTTTTTTTTTTTTTAAGTAGGGCATCAGTGGAATGGCATGCCTTTTGAGACAGGGAACACACTCTTATGGGAAATGCTCAAGCAACATATAAGCTGTTGACTGCTTTGTATAAGATTCATTTACACAATATTTATTGAGGTCCACTCTATGTGATGCTATCTTCTGAGTATTTTATATGTGTGAACAAAATGGACAGAAAGGCTTGCCCTCTCTGTATGTGTATTCTAATGATACAAAAAGAAATAAACAAATAAGTAAAATATGCATCAAATAGTATGGGTACCATGGGGCAAATAAAGCAGGAGAAGGAGATGAGGAACATGGTATGGGATGAATGTTTGCCTTGGCTAAGAGCCTGAATGAGATAAATTTTCAGATAAATGTCTGATTCAGTTGTATAATTATTCAATTCTAGGACATGGTCTTACTTGTAATGGAAATTTAGGCCAATAAAATGAAATGTTAAACACAGGATTGTCTCTAGGTAACCTGGCTTCTTATGAACACTCCTGAATAACTTTCTCCCTCTCACTCATCAAGTTCTTATTTGGGTGCCACTATCTGTATTAGGCCTATGTTGGCCAGTTCATTTGTAAACCTGACATCTGCTAACTCATTCTTCATTCCACTTCCCAGGTCCACTTTTATTCCATAGTTTCCACAGTGATTATTACTTCTTAGCGCCTTATCTAATCTATCTATAATATATAATATATACTTAATTATATATAATTATAATTACATGTATAATCTCATATTATATATAAAATACAGTATTATATATAATATATAATATAATATAATGAGGATATATAATAGATACAATTATATTATAGATACATAATTATATGATTAATTATATATAATATATTTATGATATATAATTGGGTATTTTATTACATATATTAATATATTAATATAATATAATTAATATAATAGGTAATAAAATACCCATTATACTATATAGTATAATAAATATATATATATTATATAGAGACAGAAAATACCCATTTACATTATATACATATATAGTATAACAGATATTTTATTACACAATAATATAATACATATATACATATGATGTATAATGGATATTTTATATATACATATATAATGTTTAATTGATATTTTCTGTCTGTTCATATAAGAATTTAAGTTTCATACGACAGGCTATTTGCCCCCTTTTAATTGTATACCCCCGGCACCTAGAAGAATTCTTAACACATACTAGGCAGTGAATAAATATCTGTGGAAAGGAGACAGGAAGGGAGTGACAGAGAAGCAGTATAGTATACTAGGCAAGAGCACACATTTTGGAGATAAGACAGGCTTGGGTCAGGTCGAATCATAGTCAAGTAATACCTTTTTGAGCCTTAATTTATACACTATAAAATGAATGTCAGTAATATTGTTTTCTTGGGGAAAAAAGCATTGTAGGAATGACATAAAATAGTATAATATATAAAGGTCTTCTCCTATTCCTTAACCTAAATAAATAAGAGGTACTCCTGTTACTCTTGGTCATATTGTGTTAGTGCTATTATTTCTTCATCCAGCAGATATTATTAATTAGCTGTCTCATAATGTACCAGGCACATTGCAAGGCAAATGCTGAAATCAGCAAATTGCTGGATCTTCTCCTCTGGCCCTATAGTACTGGAGCTCCATTCTCTATTCCAGAGTTTTGTTTCCAGGCATAGAATCTTCCAAATAGTGAATCTTAAATCTGGTGATATATTTCAAGGCCTCAGAGGATTTTTAAAAATACATAGATCCGTAGGGATGGAGAGGTTCATGTGGCAATTCTTATGGAGCGGGTCTCGAAGAGAGAAGTGTGAAGGTGCATTTTTAGCAGTTTAAGAATGACCATATTCCTTTTTACTAAAATAACTACATTTTATAATAAAGTTTTAGAAAACACTACTCAGAAATAGTATGGTTGTTCAAAGATGGTACCAGTAAGATATATTTTCACTCCAGCAGTGAATTTTTTTAGACCAAATGCATGTTTAAAAGAAGAAATCAATCTTTAAGAAGATAAGTAGAGGTAGCTGAGGGAGATTTTTTAAAGTGATTATGGAGTGTGGAGAAACACTCTAAACCTCTCAAATAATATCTGATAAAAGATCACCTTCTTCTGTCTAGCTGGGAGTTAACTATTGATGCCCTTTTCTATTTTGAGGGTTTTTTTCCTTTAGATTAAAAGGAAAGAATCTCCAGTCCCTGTGAACTTGTGCAAAGAGGTTGAAAAAGAGCAAGCCTCCCTGTTATGCCAAGTGGGAATCTTTCATCCTTAGGCAATTTGGCTCCAGGGCTGCAGAACACTTCTGGCCCTTCTAGAAAGGTACTGAGAGCAGCAGAACTGAAAGGCACATCTTTACTTTTCATTTCCTAGACTTGGCACAACTCAGCCTTGGGGCAAAACACATCATAGTCAACTCAGAGATTTTGGCCCTGCCTTTGGTGTCTTCTGAAATTCAGTGTCAGAAGAGATTGAACAGGACTGTTCTACCGTTATCTAGGAAAACTACCTGGAAGGAAATATCAACTGAGAATTTATTTTTTATTTTAAGAAAAAAATATCTCTCTGTCTCTCTCTCTCTCTCTCTTTCACTCTTTCTACCTATAGATACAAATGTTATGATGGGTTTTATCTGATGAGGGGAGATAGTAGTTGGACATTCAGATTCCTCAAAAGCAGGAAGGAGGTAATTTATTGACAGAAGAAGCACCTGTGTCTAGAAAACAAAAAATTATCTACCGATCCCCTGTGTGTAAAGGAAAATGGGAAGAAACACTAGAGACAAGTATTAAGTTCCCAAGGGGCTAACGAGATAGAAGACTTTAAAAAGGTAAATGAAGACAATGTAGGTGATGAAGAAATTAGGGAGATTGACCTGAAATGAGATTATAGGTCTAGGAAAATCCCATAACTGATAGGGAAAAAAAGAATTTCTGAAACCGAAATCTGGCTAACATTTAGAAGAGAAAACCAAATGCCAAAGAGACAAAGAAAAATCTAATAATCATCATTGTGTGCAAAGGATTTAATAATGATAAAGAAACTAGATGCCAGATTGCAAAATGGCACATACTCTAGGAGGTTACCATACTGTGGAGCTCCAATAATAGTGTCCTGCTCTATATCCAGAGACAAAATTACAGACCTACCATCTGTTTTAGCAGCCACAAGGATTCATTTGGACATTCCAGTTTACACCCTACCACACATTTTCAAGATAAGAGCCTGTGGCTCTCATTTGTTCCTCTAGCCCACATCAAGTTTTTACATGAGAATGGAACTCAGTCTCAGGTCATTTGCACTGGCTGGGCTAACCAGTAGGAGATACTGCATCATGTCATAAAGATAATGGCATTTTAGAAGGGGCATGGCAAGTGATTATGTGTGATGGGTCTTGAACCACAAGGGCATTGCCTTTGAGAAGTAGGTAAATGTCTAGAAAGGAAACTAAAAGCACTGAATTTGACATTTTATTTGTTGCATGGGTTTAGACCAATGGTTCTCAACTGATGGGGTACTTTTGCTCCACAGAGAACATTTAACAATGTGTAGAGGTCTTTTCATTGTCACAGCTTGCGGGGGGAAAGAGGGTCACTACTGTCATGTGATGGTAGAGGCCAGGAATGCAGCTAAACATCCTACAGTGCACATGATGGCTCCTCAACAACAAAGACTTATCTGCTCCAAAATATCAACAGCATCAAGGTGAAGAATCCTGCTTTAGACAAATAATTCCATTTCTTTGTCTTTTTTGTCCTCTCCTTATAAGAGAATAATATTTTACATGGTTGATGTAAAGAATCAATAAGATGAATCAATACATACAAGTGCCTGAAAAGTGGTAGGTAGTCACTGAATTTTGAATATGATATATATATATACATGCGTATATATATATATATATATATATATTTTTTTTTTTTTTTTTTTTTTTTTTGAGATAGGGTCTCACTCTATTGCCCAGGCCAGAGTGCAATGGCACGATTATGGCTCACTGCACCCTTGACCTCCCGGGCTCAAGTGATTCTCCTGCATCAGTCCCCCAAGTAGCTGGGACTACAGGCCCAAGCCATCATACACAGCTAAGTTTTTTGAGTTTTAGTAGAGATGAGATCTCACTAGGTTACCCAGGCTGGTCTCAAACTCCTGGGGTCAAGTGATCTGCCCACCTTGGTCTCCCAAATTGCCAGGATTACAGGCATGAGCCACCATGCCAGGCTTGAATATGAATACGTGAATGTTTAAAACTATGATTGTCAAATTTTAATGTGATTCTAAGTCTATGAAGCAGTTTGGAATAGGATTTTGAGTGTAAGGAGCTTCATATTTTAAATGACATCAAACTACATCAGGTAGAAGAAAGGAGTAAACTTATGTATTTTATATAAGTAAATAAGTATTTCTTACTCTGTAGCAGCATGGACTAAAACTTTTTATACGAAATATTCATCTTTCTCTCACCACCTCCAAAAATATTCCTCAAAAAATGTGTATGGACAATTTAATGTAAATCAACTTACGTCATTGACGAACATCATCTTGTCTTTAACATGCTAATATGTGCTGCAGATGACAGAAGATGTGGTATTTTCTAAAGGGTATTTGATTATGGTAGCCCTCTTTTTCAGTATGTCTTTTAACATCTCACATTAAACTAAATTATTTGACCATAGTTTGGGAAATGCTGAGGAGAAGAGAGGAAGAAATGGAAGGAAAGAAAAGCAGAGGTAAAAAAAATATATTCATATCATCCCCAGACAGGTGTGCAGGAAAGCAGCCTGTGGCATGGCAAGAGTGACGCTGTCTTGAAAAGAAACCATGATGACGACAGACATTTGACTTCTGCATATCAAGCTGTCCTTCAGCAGGGTCTTAAAACAATGTCTACAGCATAAATCACCCCTCAGAAAGATGCTGCTTATCTAACTTCCTCAGTAACAAGAAAGCCTGTTATGTGACCGGTTTTATAGGTTTTACCCTAAAAACTTCTACAGAAATGAAAATTTTCTGGAGGACTGGAGCTGAGATCTACAATCTCCAGTCCACCCAAGACATTCCTTTGGTTTGTAAGCCCCTCTTGAATATTTTCTTTCTGAGAAACTGGATTTGTCAGCTTCTTTCTTTGGTCTCTCAGCTGCCTCTCAGTCTTCAGGGGTAGGTTTTTATATACCTGCTCACCATGAAACAAGGTGAAACGACCAGGTGCAAATGAAATGCTATACCTCCAATCATTAAGGTATAAACACATGCCATCAAGAATGGGGAAAGCCACTATCTGGAATAGGAAACAATGAAGAAAGAGAGAGCGAGCCAGAAATTTGATCAGGAAGACCCGAGGGAGATAAACACACTTAAGTTGCCCTCACCTTGACTGTATTGAACTAATCAAATGAAATACAGTGCTGAGAATTGGATTTGGAAACACAACGAAAATTACTCATCACCGCTACGATACTCTTTTTCTAAGCTTCATGTGCACATTCAGACAAGCTGCTCTTTCTGGTCATATTCTGGAGTCTTTTTCAAAGCCATGAGTCAGAGAATCTGGAGAAATTGTAGTAAAGGTACAACTTGTCTGCTCTGTTCAGTGGTTCTCAAACTTGACTTCACATTTGCTATAGAATGGAGTTTATGTCCTCCTCAAATTCATATGTTGATGTCTAATCCCCACTATGATGGTATTTGAATGTGGGTCCTTAGGGAGGAGATTGAGTCATGAGTAAAGCCCTCATGAATGGGATTAGTGCCCTCATAAAGAGAGAGAGAGAGCTCACTTCCTCTTTCTCTCCTCTCAGCCAGGTGAAGATAGAACAAGAAAACAAACCAAGAATCTCCCCTCACCAGCTACCAGCTCTGCCAGCAACTTGATCTGAGACTTCCCAGCCTCCATAATGGTGAGAAATAAATGTTTAAGCCACCCAGTTTGTGATATATTTGTTTAAGCAGCCCAAACTATGACATCATTGAAATCACCTGGGAATCTTTTAAAAACTACTGAAGCTATTTTCTCTACCCCACCACCACCATCAGAAATTCTAACTTAATTATTCTGAGGGCAGACTGGACATTAGGACTGTTATATAACCGCAAATGATTCTATGAGGAAGCAACCTAGTAAATGTCTAATCTAGAATGCATGAAAGTTAGAAAGCAAAAGGAAAAGATCTCTCTCTCTCTCTCTCCCTGTTTCTCTCTGCTTTCTTGCCCTTGCTTTTTGAATTTTTTCTTTGCGAGTCATGTTAAGAAACTATGAGGACATCAAATAAAATAATGGCTAACATTAACTAAATACCTACTGTTTTTCAACACTTAAAATGTGCTTTATCTTTATCAATCAATTTAATTCCTGTAACAACTCTTGAGGCAGGTATTGTCAGGCTCCATGTGAGGATACATTACCTGGGCAAAAAGGTTAACTAACTTGGCCAGTTTACTCAGTAAGAAACACACCAGTCTTCTCGATCCTGCTCACATAAAAACTAAAGTTGGACACATCTGAACCTGAACTTGGCAGAAAAGTCTAGTGGTTCCTAATGCTAGATGAACACTAGAATATCATGGTAAGCTTCCAGAAAGCACCACTGCTACATTTTAGTGGTGTATACGTGATACTAAGCACTTGTCAAAACCCACATAATTTACAGCTCAAATGCTGAACTTTAATGTATGTAAATTTGAAAAATCAATTAAGGAGGTCAGAGGGTTGCAAGATGGAATGTAGACTGTGACTAGGGAATCTAACTGTGTTACAAAAGCATGCATAACCCTACTGAAGGAGGCAGAGAAACAAAGTGCTGATCTAAGTTTTTTTGGAATTGAGACTGAAGGCAACAGGAAGTGTGCATAAGCACTGCACTCTAATTGGTAAAGTTACTTCCTACAAAAGCACAGTCTAACACTTCTGGAACCACTGTACTTGTATATAGGGTTGAACAAGTGTTTAAATAGATGCTGAATGGTGCCAGATTTCTCACTGTTGGAGTGGGAGGTCATAGATGGGCAAGGGGAAAAACGTACAATGGTCCACATAGTAATGGATTCAAGTAGGAAACATCAGTATGAATTCAGGTTAATTTTAATGTAGATATGTATGTATTCACAGGTTAATAGTGCCAACGTATATTTTCTTTTTTAAAACTATTTTTTATTTTTAATTTTTTTTATTTTACTTTAAGTTCTGGGATACATGTGCAGAATGTGCAGGTTTGTTACATAAGTATACGTGTGTCATGGTGGTTTGCTGCACCCATTAACCCATCATCTAGGTTTTAAGCCCCGCATGCCTTAGGTATTTGTTCTAATGCTCTCCTTTCCCTTGTCCCCCACCCCTTGATAGGCCCCAGTGTGTGGTGTGCCCCTCCCTGTGTCCATGTGTTCTCATTGTTTAACTCCCACTTATGAGTGAGAATATGCAGTGTTTGTCTGTCTGTTCCTGTGTTAGTTTGCTGAGAATGACAGCTTCTAGCTTTCATCCATGTCCCTGCAAAGGACATGCACTCATTCTTTTTTATGGCTGCATAGTATTCCATGGTGTGTATATGCCACTTTTTTTTTTTTTTTTAATCTAGTCTATCATTGATGGGCATTTGGGTTGGTTCCAAATCTTTTCTATCATAAATAGTGCTGCAATAAACATACAATGTATATTTTCTAGTTCTGTCTACTGACAAGTCTCAGAAGCACCACTAACACCCCAGAAGCAGTGAGCACACTAAGTGCCCAGACAGTGGTTTCCAGTTCCATTCTCCAATAAAAGGAACCTGGCCTTCTTGGAGAAATGGCTGCTTCTAAGGGTGGGGCATGGAATACACAAGATGTGCCTGGCTGGTGTTTGAAAAACAAAATGATGGAAGCATATAAAGGGGACACAGAAGCCAACAAAAATAGTTCTCAATGGTCAAAGCTGAAACAATTTGAGCAGCAAAATAAATAACTTAATACTAGAGTATAGTCCAAGGTATAAAGTCAATATTTTTGAGCCCATGTGGATATAAACCAATGATTGAATATGTATATAAATAAGTGGGAAGAATAGACAAGTCTCCCAATTAGAATAATTCCAAATAATTTACGTAAGTATTTCCCCCTCGAGGAGTTGGAATATCACTCCTCTTCCCTTAATTGTGAGTTGCATATAATAACTTTCTTCTAGAAAGTGCAGTATACAAAAGAAGAAAGGGCACCTTACAGTGAAGAAATCTGACAAACACTGCCTCAGCTAAGTAGGTGATCAAGGTCAACATCAACAATAATGTCATGTAAATGTCATTTATTCCTGATGTGATGTGATAAGAATGGCACTTTTGCTCTGCAGCCTTCCTCCTAAAAACATGTAACCTCAATCTCATCATGAGAAAAGACATCAGGCAAGTCCCAATTAAGGGATATTTTACATAGTATGTGAGCAACACTCCTCAAAACTGTCAAGGTCATCAAAAACAAGGAAGTATGAAAAACTGTTACGGCCAAGAGGAACTTAAGGAAACATAATAATTAAAGGTAATATGGTATGTGGGATGAGATCCTAGAACAGAAAAAGGACATTAAAAAAAAAACTAAAAACATCTGAATCAAGTATGGGCTTTAGTTAATAATAATATATGACTTTTGAATCATTAACTGTAAAAAAAACAAAAAACTAGTAGATGGTAATAATAGGGGAAATTGGGTATGGGGTATATAAGAATTCTCCCAACTTTGAAACTTTTTGTAAAGGTACATAATTCTAAAATTAGAACTTATGTGAAAAACAAGCAAAGAAAATAAAACGGAACACCTATCTCCTGGAACACCTTCAAAGACTCAGATTTAATTTGTCTGGGGTGAGCAGAGCTTGAGTGCTTGGTGGGTTTTAAAAGAGCCCCAGGCATTTTTAATAAATATCTAATGACAATTGATATCCATCCAGTTTGCTAATCCCATGGCACAACTTCTGATTTTTGTTTTTTTTTTTTTTTGGAGAAAAAAAATCCCTTTTCAGGCCAGAGATCTGTACTCTTCCCTATAGCTTATTACTACACTGCAAGCTCCGCCTCCCCGGCTCATGCCATTCTCCTGTCTCCTGCCTCAGCCTCCCGAGTAGCTGGGACTACAGGCGCCCGCCACCACGCCCGGCTAGTTTTTTGTATTTTTTAGTAGAGACGGGGTTTCACTGTGTTAGCCAGGATGGTCTGGATCTCCTGACCTCGTGATCCGCCCGTCTCGGCCTCCCAAAGTGCTGGGATTACAGGCTTGAGCCACCGCGCCCGGCCAACTATTTTCATTTTGTATGAAAGTTCTGGAGAAGCTGAGCAGAAGAGCATTGAGAAAACTCTTGGAAGACATTACTAAATTTAATAGAATGTCTTGATGTGAATTAAAAACAACAGAAAATCTTGCCTGGCCTGGTGGCTCATGCCCTTAATCCTAGCACTTTGGGAGGCCAAGTCAGGCGGTTCACAAGGTCAGGAGATCAAGATCCTGGCTAACACAGTAAAGCCCTATCTCTACTAAAAATACAAAAAATAAACCAGATGTGGTGGTGGGTGCCTGTAGTCCTAGCTACTCGGGAGGCTGAAGCAGGAGACAGGAGAATGGCATGAGCCGGGGAGGCGGAGCTTGCAGTGAGCCAAGATAGTACCTCTGCCCTCCAGCCTGGGCGACAGAACGAGATTCTGTCTCAAAACAAACAAACAAAAAATCATGTAGTCCCCTTATCAACTGATCCTCAAAGGACCTCACTTGACCCTGATGGTTTTTTTTCCCCCTGCCTGGTACCTTTCACACTAATATAAGGAGACCAGGTTTGGCAAAACAGTGCAGAAATTCCATTCATTGATCAAGTAATGGAGAAGGGGAGCTAATGCTCAAAGCACCTTCTCCCTGGAAGTAAAGGGGGATTTTTAAGGGCTTTTAGGCAGGTAGGTGGAGACAGGGGTGGGAATTCCTTGAAAAAAGTTTATTCTTCCAGGAGGGGTTAAGTATGTGCAGTCTTGCATTTTTCTTTTGCATTGGCACTTTTTGTACCCAGCAAGGTACATTTGTCTTCACTGGATGGAAATGCTGGTATGAGAATGAGGCAAGAAATCAGATCAGGTCTTGTACTGAGGCAGAAGTTCAGGTGAAGGCAGCATTTCTGGGCTTAGCTTGTCCTGTGGGTGGTTCCTGGTTATTGGCATCTGACTGTTGTTTCTGTAAGCAAGTATAGCTGCAAGCATAAATTAGTTTCAGGGGTTTTGTGCCTTCCTGAGAGAATTTAAGTTGTGCTGTGGTAACAGGTGACAGTCCCTTAAATTTGAAAAACAAAAAGACTTAAAAGTTATTAGCCGAAACTATGATTCAGAAGGATAATTCAATCCCCAAAGTTATGGTGCTTCAAAGGTGGCAACTTAAATAAAAATGACTGCCTGTTTTTTTATACAAGTTACTTGTGGCCAACAGTTTTTTTCTATGCAGATGTGGGGTTCTCATTTCACAGCAGATCCATATTACAGGCAGTAACAAAAATAAACCTTTGAGGTTATCCAGTCTAGTGGTTTTCCTCTGTGCCATGTATTTCTTAGGAGGCTTCCTTGATGTTTAGGGGAAGATAGAGTGGGATGAGTTCCATGAATCCACTCTGCTTCAGTCACAGATCCAATTTAACCAATTGTGTGTGCGTGTGTGTGTGTGTGTGTGTGTGTGTGTGTGTCTGTATGCATGTATTAGTCTGTTCTTACGCGCTAATAAAGACATATCGGAGACTGGGTAATTTATAAAGAAAAGGTGGTTTAAATTAACTCAATCTACATGGCTTGGGAAGCCTCACAAGCATCATGGAAGGCAAAGGAAGAATAACGTCACATTTTACATGGTGGCAGGCAAGAGGGCTTGTGTAGGGAAACTCCAATTTATAAAGCCATCAGATCTCGTGAGACTTGTTCACTACCAAGAGAACAGTGTGGGGGTAACCACCCCCACGATTCGTTCTTTATCTCCACCTGGCCTCACCTTTGACACATGGGGATCATTACAACTCAAGGTGAGATTTGGGTGGGGACACAGTCAAACCATATCAATGTATGAGTGCATGTGTGTTTCAACGTAAGGTTACATGTAAATAAAGATTTCTAATGCTAAGAAAAGCATTTAATCCACCAAACTAGTTCAGTTTCCTCAATTTACAGAGGAGATTCCTGAGGCTCCAAAGGGGAAGCATGTGTTGTTCTGATGCCCAGTTCTGTGTACTATATACAAGTAATGATAATCCACCTTGATCTCAGAACGAATGTCAATGATGGCAGCAAATTTAAACTTTTAAAGGTCTTGTATCTTTCTATTTCTAATAAACAGGTGAAACCTGTTTATGAGCTAAAATCCATTCAAATACTATCAATACATTTTATTATTTATGTCCTTCTCCCTTCCACCTCAAATGTCAGATCATGTACCTTGGAATTTGTTTTAAAGAACAAGTTTTATTATTTTTCATTGGCTTTGGATGCCTGTTTCAATTAGATGTTGAACCCAATTGAAATAACACAAACCTACATGTCAGTCTTCCATATCCAACTATGCTGATTCCAGCTGTGAAACATGCTCTGTTTTCCCAACAATGCTTAGTTTAGCAATTGTAATGTTTTGTCAAATGTGGGTTATGCTCTTCTCTATAAGGGTGTGAGTTATGTTCTTCTCTACTAAGGAAAGTCTTTTTACCCACACTGTTTTTTTAAAGATACTCAGACCAGGTCCAAACCATTTGGTTTACTCTTTGGAGTAGCAAAATTATCAGAATATATTGCAGAAAACTCTGGGCAAATGGCACGTTAGAAAGCTTACCCATTCTACACAATAAAGCTTGAAGCAAATCAACTCCAATGAGATGAGTCAACTCCTTATACTCAAGGGTTCCTTTGGCAATAACTTTTGACAAACCTACCAGTGTGCAAAGAGCTTTACCTGTCAGGTGGGTATGTGTTGAAAAGCTTTAGTGCTTGAAAAACCCTCAACTACACAAACACGACCATGCTTTTTATTATTGCCAGTTTCTTTATATGACTGAGGAGAGAAAACACTACTGTATTTTTTTTAAACCTATAACAAGATAGAACTAGCAGATAGCTATGACCCTGAGGTGACTTAACTATGTAACGCTTTCAAAAGTTCTCAAGACTAGATTACCTTTAGTCTTTGACTCAACATTTTACAAGCTAATACTAGAACATCTACTTAGACATTATTAAAAACCCTTGAGAGAACTGAAATCATATTTCTGGAAATTTTTAAAAGAATTTAAAATATCTACAAAGAGAAATACTGGGCACTGTAAGTACATTTTGTTGAAAATAACATTTAATTTTACTCAACAGGAGTTGAATTTTAGCTTAGAAGTAAAAATTAGAGAGTGGAGAGAAACAGCAAGGCTTTACTGATTAGGAATTAAGTACCCACATACATGGATTTTCTACTAACTGAAACTTACACATTTATACATTACATTTTGTAAACATAAATAATTTTAAGTACATATACATACTTTCCTGTACAATTACATCATTAGTATGATTAGCCATTTGTTTTTTGAGCCTTCACAGTGTCTGGGTTCAAATTCCAGCTCTGTAACACGCTAACTCTGTGACCTTGGGCAAGCTATTTAACATCTCTGACCCTTGGAGTCCTCATATATAAAATGAAAATAAGTATAGTATATATCCCATTAATTTGTTGCAAAGATTAGAATAAAATCGCCCATGCTAAATTACTTAGGATGTGGTATCGAATATGAAAGAAACACTTGGTAAATATTAGATATTTTTGGTGTTGCTGTTTTTTTGGTAATGATTTAGTATACAGTCCTCTCTTATCCTGGCCAAAGTGTCAGCAATTTCTTTTCTTGCATTTTTCATTATCCCCTGACTCACTTTCCTTCCCCAAATCCTTTCAGTCTCTGCTTATAATCTGTCATGGATTGGAAAACTAGATAAAACAGTTTACAGAGTATAACAAACTTTGGAGCGGTTAATCTACTCTAAGTAAAAGAGTTAAGCCTGTGGCTGTAACATAGGAATTAAGGGTAAGTCTTTTGGATCGGAGTCGATTTTTATATTTAGAGTTTGGGTATTTGTTATTATAGCAGTTTTTGGAAATTTAGTTTATTGTTAAATGTGGTAAAAGTATATGCCTACAACGATATTATTTATCATTATATATAGCCTATAAATTTTGTTATGGCAATACCAAGGTTTTCATTTTCTTTTAAGATATAATTACTTAATTATAGCTTTAAGACAATGGAAATAAAAGAATTATCATTTTTATAAATCTAAAGAATATTACTAATAGAGTTTACTTTTCTTGACAAATCAATATTCCAACTGCTTTTAAAATGACTTGACAAAAGAGAAGAAAGTCTTTCCACTAATCTCACCATTTTAACACATATATTATTTCCAGTTTTGTGCATTCCCTTCTAATTCTTATGCATAAGCAAACAAACTCATATCATTCTGATCAAAGAACACAGTTTTTAAAAGGCTAAGGACATTATGCTTTTCTCACTATGGGTCTGAAACCCTTTAACCTGGACATAATATATCTGAAAGTAAATAATTCCTCTCAACCATGAACTCAATACTTAACCAACAAGGAAACAAAAGATGTCTCATTTCCAGTAGATTTATTAGTCAGTTTCAGACAGTGAAAAAATAGGAAGAAGTAAGAAAGACATATTTTACAGATGGTGATAATAAATATTTCAAATGAAATCCTCTTCAGACTCTTTCCTTCTCAACCATTCTACTTAAGTATATTTTAATCAGATACAGGTACCTACTATTGAATTAAAGACCACAAAATCATTTTTTCCTTGAAGTTTATTTGCATTACACAGTAGCCAAACAGAAAAATAAATTAAGATTCTGAAAAATGACAATAATCAATTAGCACATATACACACATGGATTGGAACACTAGAAATTTAAATTATGTCAATAATTCCTTTTTTAAATTTTAAGGCATTTTCCTATGGTCTGCTAACAAGTTTTTGGTTATTTTCATAGTTTTATTATATCTTATTTATTTGTAATAACAGTTTATTTTCACTGAGTTGGGAATAGGTTTGGCTTGAGTAATTATGTTCAATAATGTTATGTCTAAAAACTGGGTGTTTTACACTGACAAAATCCTGAACTACAAATTCTCATATGTGTATATTATGGAAATACGATGGAGCATACTACTGTTTTCATTTAGGTATGTGAAAAGACTCGTTTCTCTTTGAATCCTGGTGTTTTCCTAATTGTTCATTATCAAATGAAAAAGAGACAAAATAACTACATTAAAACCATCAATAATTTAGAGAGTTCTTAAGAAAAGTGTCCATCATATTATAATCATCCATGTCTAAAAAGAAAACTATAAAAAATTTTACAAATTATTTCATCTATTTTTGGATTTTCATTTGCTGGTATACCAACCCATATGGTTGTACTAGTTGAGTGGCTAATACAAATCAATATGATCTGTATGTGAACAAATTGCTAATGTTCCTACCGTGAGAGTTCCATGAGCCCTATAGTGACCATGAAGGGTTTGGGCCTGAGAAATGCTTGCTTTTTATGTTAGGGGTCTGGGAAACACATGTCAGCGTTTTGCTCCTAACCTTCCCTGTTAGTTTCTTGCATTCCCGTTTCTCCCCGTTGGCTTTAAGTTTTCTGACTTTGGCGTTGCTACATGATCTTGACCATCTTAATTCTTGATGGGGCCTTTATTTAGTAGTTTGACCTTTCCATTTTTGACCCTGAATTGGTACCAAGTCAACCAGTAATCACTGTTCAGAGAAAAAAGCTGCAACCCCTCCCTCTAGCAGATTTCTTCTTTAAATTGTCCGTAAATCTATTTGCTTCATTGGATAATAAATGGTTTAAAATCTACTTGTATCCCTGAAGCTTATATCAATGATTCTGTGGCCCAGCTGAAAATGACTCTCTGGTTCACCACAATAAATCCATTAAGCAGGCATATTTCAGGTCACAAGGTTCTGAAAAAGTGAGTCCATGATGAAAATGTAATTAGACCTGAATTGTTCAGACTCCCGAACCATCCATAAATATAAAATAGCTGCTTTTCACAGCTCCCTGTCCTCTACCTTTCCATATTGAAATTGACAACTGCTATACAATCTGCAAATGAAAGAACCTATATTTGATAAATTTTATTCTTTGGGGCTTTGAGAGAAAAAAAGGACTCCATTAAGCAGCATTTTTGGTTTGACACTTACATAAGCTAGTTTGATTCTT
Organism: Trachypithecus francoisi; assembly: GCF_009764315.1. NCBI lineage: Eukaryota > Metazoa > Chordata > Mammalia > Primates > Cercopithecidae > Trachypithecus > Trachypithecus francoisi. The sequence continues at coordinate 50,601,435 of NW_022681453.1, forward strand.
ATTTCCAGGTCACTCTGCATAATCTCATCTCAACTTTGACTTGGGAATTACTAAAGGAATCAAACTACAAGGCTGTTATTCCTCTCATATGTTATTGTAGAAATAGTGGTTGACAGTACTGATATCAGTCCAGCTAACTCATGATTTATTTGCCTCCTATGGAAAGCAGTAATGCAATAAAACCTTAGTAATAAAGATACTGCTGCATTTTATTCTGTTGTAGCTATTTAGTCATTGCTTGTGTTTTCCCTCTAAGTTCTCTGCCTACACTTCCCTGTTTTCTTCATGACAAGACCATTTTACAACCATTTATTGTATGTATGCCTCTACTCGTTAGATGACAGAGACTCATCCAATAATAAGAAAGACAAAAGACATGGCTAAAATCACAGAATAAATGAAATCACTGTTGCACAATATAAATGAATTGTGTTCATTGAGTGTTAGTGACCTGGTAGGTAGGAGGAACACAGAGGAAGTTGCAATGTGAAATAATCCAATGAAAAAGTGACATCCCATTCATTTTTGTGGCTGAGTAGTATTCCATTGTGTATATATACACTTTCTTTACTCATTTATCTGCTGATGGGCATCCAGGCTATTTCCATATCTTAGCTGTTGTGAATAGGGATGCAATAAACATGGGGGTGCAGGTATCCCTTTGATATACTAATTTCCTTTTCTTTGGATAAATACCCAGTAAAGGGATTGCTGGATAGTATGATAGTTCCATTTTTAGTTTTTAAAGAAACCTCTGTATTGTTTTTCATCATGGCTGTACTAATTTACATCCCCATCAACTGTTACAAGGAATCGTTTTCCTCTGCATCCTCGCCAGCATTTGCAACTTTTTGTCTTTTTGACAATAGCTATTCTCATTCAACATGGATGAGCCTGGAGGACATTATGTTAAACAAAGTTGAGTCAGGCACAGAAAGATAAATATTACATGTTCTCACTTATATACAAAAGTTAAGAAAGAAATTTTGAGCTCATTGAAGTAGAATTGTGGGTATTAGAGGCTGGGAAAGGCCTGAAGCTTTAAAGGAGGACAGGGAGAGGTTGGCTCACAGATGGAAAGTTACCGCTTGGTTGGGGGAATGAGCTCTGGTGTTCTGCAGTACTATAGCGCAAATACGGTTAACTATAATTTATTGTATGTTTTCAAAAAGCTAGAAAAGGGGATTTTGAATGTTCACAATATGAATAAATGGTAATTGGTTGAGGTGATAAACATGCTAATTACCCTGATTTGCTCATTATTCCTTGTTTACATGTATCCAAATATTACTCCGTATCCCCCAAATACGTATAATTATTACATGTCAACTGAAAATAAAAGGAAAAACAAAACCGACGTAGCAAACTACCAGCACAGGTGGTAGGAAAGCAAACCATGGAGGCTGGCTTTGGAGAATGGACTTGTATTTAGATTGAGCCATGACAACATTGCAGGGTAACTTGGACTCTCAGAACACGGTGTCAAGATAGGATTTTAGGCATGAAATAAAATAAGAAAAAATGTCACGTAGAAGGCTGATTATAAAAATAGACACCATTGGCCAGGCGCCGTGGCTCAAGCCTGTAATTCCAGCACTTTGGGAGGCCGAGATGGGCGGATCACGAGGTCAGGAAATCGAGACCATCCTGGCTAACATGGTGAAACCCCGTCTCTACTAAAAAATACAAAAAAAAATCTAGCCGGGCGAGGTGGCAGGCGCCTGTAGTCCCAATTACTCGGGAGTCTGAGGCAGGAGAATGGCGTAAACCCGGGAGGCGGAGCTTGCAGTGAGCTGAGATCCGGCCACTGCACTCCAGCCTGGGCAACAGAGCGGAGACTCCGTCTCAAAAAAATAAAAAATAAAAATAGACACCATTATGTCTGCCTTCCTGTATCCATACTGTGTTCAGTGTGAGTCTTCACTTCTCTTGTTGAGAAGTGGAGCATTTTTTTCCATCTATTAAATCTGTGCTGGCCTCATGACTTGTGGCTTGCTTCAGCCAATAGAGTATCACCGAAGTGATATCGGGCTGGTTCCAAGCCTAAACATCAAAAGAGCTTGCCTCCTTCCTCCTGCTCTCTTCAAGCCCTTCCTGCTGCCAGGTGAACAAGATCAAGGAAGTTTGCTGGAGAGCAAGGGACTCTGTGGGACAAGGGTAGTCATACTTTCTGACGCTGTCCAGCCCATCCTTAGCTGATCACATATCCGTGACTAAATCCAACCAAGACCAGCAGGACTTCTTATTCCAAATTGTCAATCGATAGAATTGTATACTTAATAAATGATACTGATTTGGGCCGCTAAATGTGGAGAATGTTTATTACGTGTCAATAGCCAACAGCTACAACTCCATTTACTGAAATAGGGGTTGTTCAGAATTTAGATTCGGTGTTAGAAGGCTAGATCCTGACCACTGGAAGAAGAGTCCATTCAATGTCAGCTAGGAAACCAAATTAATACTGAACGATAAGATTTTAGTTCAGTAGTCCATTTCCTTTTCCAGAGTATCAGCTAGTCCAAGAACTTAGAATGGGCTTAACAGCCATAGCTCTAGACACCAGAGTGTGGAAGAAATTATGGAGATTGCTACTTTAAGAAGTATTTTGAGAAAACCAAGTCAAATTAAACGATATTTATCTATTAAACACTATGTACTAATAAGGAAAGGTGATGAAAAAGAAGTCAGATGGTGGTTCTTTTCTTCAAGATTTTAAATACTAAGTAAGGATTTTGCTAATCAAAGGTTGTTATAAAACAAAGGATAAAAAGTGTTGGCAAGAATATGAAAAAAATGGAATTCTTTTAAATAGTTGTTGGGAATGTAAAATTGTTATAGCCACTATGGAAAATGCTATGGAGGTTCCTAAAAAAAACTAAACAATAGAATTACCATAAGATCTAACAATCCAGCTTTTGGATACATAATCAGAGTGAAATCAGGATCTCGAAGAGGTATCTACAATTCCCATATTTATTGAAGCATTATTCACAAGAGCCAAAATATAAAAACAACTTAAATGACCATTGACATATGAATGAATAAAGAGAATGTCGTATGTACATACAATGGAATATTATTGAACATTAAAAATAAGGAAATCTTGTCATATGCAGCAACATGCATGAACCTGAAGGACATTTTGCTAAGAAAATAAGCCAGGCACACAAAGATAAATATTGCATAATTTCAATTATATGAGATATCTAAAATAGTCAAACTCATAGAAACAGACAACAGAAGAAGAAGGGTTACCAGGGCCTGGGGACGGGGTAAATGGGAAGTTGCTGTTTGATGCGTGTGTAGTTTCAGTTATGCAGGATGAGTAAATTCTAGCAATCTGCAGCATAGCATTGTCTCTATAGTTGACAATGCTGTATTTTGAACTTAAAAATTTTGTTAAGAGGATGAATTTCCTGTTAAGTGCACTTACCAAAAAAAAAAAAAAAAAAAAAGCAAAAGATGATCAATGTAAACACATATGATTTTCAGCTCCTTTTTCCCACATTGACATAGATTTATAGCCAGCCCTCTTCATCCATTGGTTCTGCCTTTGTGGATTCAGCCAATTGGGGATCAAAAAATATTAGGAAAAAAACAATAATAATAACATTACAACAATGAAAAATAATACAAATACAGTATAGCTATTTACATAACATTTATATTGTATTAGGTATTGTATTAATCTGTTCTCAAACTGCTATAAAGAAATACCTGAGACTGGGTACTTTATGAAGAAAAGAGGTTTAATTGGCTCACCATTCTGTAGGCTGCACAGGAAACGTGGCTGGGGAGGCCTCAGGAAACTTAAAATCATGGTGGAAGGTGAATGGGAAGCAAGCATGCCTTACATGGGCGGAACAGGAGGAAGAGACAGGGGAGGTCCACACACTTTCAAACAACCAGATCTTATGAAAACCCACTCACTATCATGAGAACAGCAACCGAGGGTAATCTGCCCCCATGATCTAATCACCTCCCACTAGGTCCCACCTCCAGCACTGGGGATTAAATTTCAACATGAGATTTGAGTGAGAGGACAAATCCAAACCATATTAGGTGTTATAAGTAATCTAGAGATAATTTAAAGAGTATAGGAAAGGTTATTTAACCTTTGCATAGTATTTGCATATAACCTTTGGATATAAGTTTATATCCATTTTATATCAGGGACTTGAGCATCCTTGGACTTTGATAACTTTGGAGATCCTAGAACCAATTCTCCATGGATACAAAGGGACAACTGTGTAAGAGTTAAAAGTTGGACCTACTTCAGCATAAAATTTCAGAACAGAAAATAATCATAAAGATTATATAGTACAATTCTGTTATTTTGTAAATGTCAAAAACAGCTCTGCTGAAGTCCTATAAATATTACACGGCAGAATTTCCTCTAACATTTACTTATTTTTCTTCATCTGGTCTTTTGTCTACATAATCTAACGAGTTTTTTCAAAAGTTAAATTAGTAGAGAATATTTGCCTCTAGGCCAATGTAAAAACAGATATGGATTTACAAAAATTACCTACCTTAAAATTTCTTCCCTTTCTTCCTCAGGCACTATCATTATTGCTATTCTGATAGCATATTCCATTGCTAAGATATTTTTCTCTTACAATATTTTTAAGATCCACGTTATTGCCTAATTAGTAAGAAAACCATGACTTAGTTTAGTCTTGGGAAGAATGAAGTAGGTAGAAATGGCATCACAATTTTTATTTTCAACCTACAGAAGAGAAAGCTAATGGAGCAATTTATAATGTTCCTCCAGATCCTGAAGAGTTCACTCATCAGCAATGGGAACCATTGATTTCCTATTTTTTATGTGTATACAGAAACACAGTCTTAGGCACAATGAGGACATGAGAAATAAGGGATTTACTCCATGCTGTCTGGTAACTTGCAAGTGAGTTAGCTATGAAATAAAGAAATAAACACGGGGAAAAAGTTATATTATGACATGTGTATATGGAAAAAAATTGTAATACAACATGCATATTTCTATATGGACAGTCTAAAATGCTTTATACAAACAAAAAAAAAATGCAATACGATTTCAAACAACATGTGATTGATAACGCCTACAGTTCTGCTAGAAAAGAATAGAATTAAGCTTCAAGAACAGGGAGGAATTATGACGAAGGAATGAGAAATAGAATGCTGTTCCAGGTGAAGGGAAAAGTGCATGCAAAATTTCATCTGTCATTGCTGAATATTCAATGAGACAATAGGGATATCTGCTTGATTAAAATAGCATAAGAAATTGAGTCAAATTAGCAATAACAAACAAGATTATGAGACTATTTCTATGCCAGCATGAAGATAAGAACATTAGTCTATAAACAAACCTAACTTGTAGTCAGTAAACAAACTTAACCTGACCAAACTAATACTTTAAACCAAATTAATGCAGTCATTGACAAACTAATCCTTTCTCACCGCTTTTGACACACCTCAAGCTTCACTGATAGTTCACCCACTAACTCTGATAAATGATGGCATTGTTCGTACTACCCTCATCAAACCTAATCAGTCTAGGTATACTAACCCCATAGGAGAGTCATGGCTTTAAAGGTAATGGGCATATAGTGTCTGTAGTCTAGCCATTGCATTGCCCAGGGTGGACCATTATACTTGCCACAAGAGGGAGACTATCCTTATTTCCAAAAGACCCCTGGTAAAATAGCCTTAATTTGGCTAAATTCTCATCTTTGTCAGCCTAGCAAAGCAGGGATCTCATTGTAGACATTTTGAATCTTTCATTGGCACTTTTATATATTATACTAATCAGTTCTTTTTTCTTTACGTTTTAGTATGTAGCATGGCTATGGAACAAAGGACAGACTCACAAACTGTTGAAAGAATAAATTAATGAATGCATTCTGTTAATGAGTTTTCATAAAATAGCTCTGAGTAGTAACAGTGGATCAAACTTAGGCTTCTTGATGTAGGCATGGTGTAGATTACCACTTCTGCATTGCCCCGGAAATTTAGCACATTCCTGCATAGATGATAGGAGCTCATTTGTCAAGTAAATATGCTCAGTGATCATGGAATGTTAAAATGAAAGGAACATGCGATTCTGGTCTTTTCCTTACAAGTTTCAAAAATAATATTACACACAGGAGCATTGTTCCACATCTAATTTATCTGAGTAAATCCCTGTATACTACATCAATACTGAAGACATTATCTGGTTTATCACAGATATTTATCTTCTAACAATGTTTGTCTTGACTCTTAGAGACTCTCTGCATTAACTCATAAAAGGATAGAAACAACTTACTGGAAAAATGCAGTTTTTTGTTATGGGAAAGCCAAAGAAGCCCACTATGTTGTTTATTGTTGGCTATCCCCTCTAACAATCTCTTTACTCTGTGCTCTGCACTGCTTATTGCTCTCTCTAGAATCATGTTTCAAATGTTCTAGGTGATTTAAAGTCACTAGTGACTCTCAGTCTCTGAGACTGCTTGGGGCAGCCATCATTGTGTCACATTATGTCTTAATATTATGTCCTACAAACCTGAAGCCCCAGCCTACAACAAGTAACGATGGCATGCTGGGTTCACTATTCACTTGGCTGTTAACATTGATTTGATCTGAGAAGAGCTTTCAAATGATACAAACAAAGCGTTTCCTGGGAGCCCTTCATGTCTGAATTATCACCACTGCCTACTTTCTGTCAGATGTTTGAAGGCCACCTAGCAATAGCAGGTATGATCTTAGACTGAGGGGCAATACAGTAAATACAGTGGCTCAAGAGTTAGATTGTTGTTACAACTTGACTCCAAATTATACCAGTTGTGTGTGATCTTGAGCAAATTGTTCAAACTTTCATTTATTTTTCTCTATAATAGGCACAATAATAACACCAGGCAAACAGGGTTCTGGTGAAGACCAAATCAAGTGTCTTATCTATATTAAGCATTAACTAAATGTCAGCCACTTCTGTGTGTATAATCTAATCTTCAGTTAGAATTATTATGGCTTTAAAGTCAAAGAGGGCCAGGTATGGTGGCTCACACCTGCAATCCCAGTAGGAGTTTTAGCCTCCCAAAGGAGGCCAAAAAGGAATCGTTTGAAACAAGGAGTTTAAGACCAGCCTGGACAACAAAGTGAGACCCCATCTCTACAAAAATGTTTAAAAGTAGCTGAGCATGGTAGCATATACTGTAGTCCCAGCTGCTCGAGAGGCTGGGGTGGGAGTGTTGCTTGAGCCAAGAAGGTCAAGGCTGCAATGGGTAATGATGGCACCACTGCACTCTAGCCTGGGTGACACAGCAAGACCCTATCTCTAAAAATAAATAAATAAATAAATAAATTAATTAATTAATAATAAAGTCAGAGAGATCCAGGTTAGAATCCTGTTGCTACTTTCAAACTTTATGAGCATCTGTTTTTGCCCTGATAAGCAAAGTCAAAGGTAGTGCAGACTGACTTTGCGTAATGTTACCACCTCTGAATTAGTGTCGCATATATTGCATGGTGCTAGTACAGTGAATGTTTTAGCTAAGACACTGGGTGTGCAAGTAGTGGATATTTATATTCAGCATCTATTCAGGTTGATCACTGCCTATCTCGTACTGATTATTTCATAATTTGAATATCATACCAGAGTATTAGTATCAAAGTACACGTTTGTTGCTTTTGTTGTCATATAGTTAGAAACAGGATTCAAGAACTTTTCGAGAAAGTAAAACATTATTCCCATCTACCGGAAACTTCAGAAGCTGCAACAATTCAAAGAACCAACTTTTATCCCTCAAGACACACATGGATTCTATCAAAGGAGTACCCATATCTCCTTGACACTACCTACTTATCAGGCTGCCCCATGTTTTTTCATTCTCTTTTAATTTCCTTTTCTGGCCAGGGGTATTTTCTGTTCCCTCTTCTTCCCTTGTGCTCTTTTCTTACTATTAATTGTTCTAATTTCTTTATGTTTTTGAGTTCAAATTCTTAAGAAGATCGGATCTGCCAACTTCATATTTTTAGACCCTGCTACTCTGTAGATAGCTCACCTTTTATTATATGTTCACCACAGCTCTGTAGCCTAGACTAGGAAATGGCTGCATTACAAGGTACAAAACATGCTCCCCACCCCCAGACCCCTGACCAGCTCCCGACACGAGGAAGATGAGCAGAGCAGTTTCCTCTAAAATCTACTTGGCTGGGGCAAGCACATTGTTATCTGTAGGTAAAAGGTAAGGTGCAAGGATGCCAGAACTCTCGTTTGTTTGACATTTCACTATTTTATTTATGGAATCAGTTCAGTTGAATAGAATGATTGCTCATTATTTTTGAGGCTTGGGTATTGGAACTTAGAAAATAAATTGAATTGGGCACTGTGTAAATGGCCCAGTCAAAGGAAGTGTCTATTTTGGCCACTTCATTTAAAACATTGTTAAATTTAATTAAGGACAACATTGGTCCAAGAATGTACCTTCTAAGACACAGCAGTATAGTATCAATTCTGTTCATGATGTGTTGAACAAAACAAAATAGATTAAATACACAAACAAATAATATACAATTAGTTGCCACAGTTTTGAGCTGCATATGTATATTTCCTGATAAAGAATGTTTTCAACTGTACAGAAAGAGTTAGCTGTAGTTTTGTAGCATGTTTACAAAATGATTTCTCTTTGATCATTGAAAAAAAAAGCTGCTATTGGCCAGGCATGGTGGCTCACACCTGTAATCCCAGCACTTTGGGAGGCCAAGGCGGGTGGATCACCTGCGGTCAGGAGTTCGAGACCAGCCTGGCCAACATGGCGAAACCCTGTCTCTACTAAAAATACAAAAATTAGCTGGGTGTGGTGACTTATGCTGTAGTCCTAGCTACTAGGGAAGCTGAGGCATGAGAATCCGTTGAATCTGGGAGGCGGAGGTTGCAGTGAACCAAAATTGTGCCATTGAACTCCAGCCTGGGTGACAGAGCAAGACTCTGCCAAAAAAAAAGAAAGAAGAAAAAAGAAATGCTCCTTAGCCATATGCTAAAACACTGTGAAAAAAATTAGTAGTTTTTAATACTTAATAATGGATGCTAACAAAGAAATATTGCTTAAACCATGGAAAGGTTGAGAATGAATTATTTCATTCCTGTTTAGTTCTTTGGGCAAGGCATACTAATTTGTTAATAATTTACCTCTTCATCTTTCTTAGCTTTGAATAAACTCCAGTCCCCAAGAAAGAATGAGAATCACCAGAATATGAAACTTCCCTGTTTGACTTCCCAACATTCATCAATGCACCAAGATAGCCTCTTGCTGTGAGGTTAACAAATGAATAAATACCTCCATATTTTTCAAATCTGTGAAGTTAACAACATGTAGATTTTTTTGCATATTTAAAAAACTACAACTAAATCTTAATGCCCCTGAAGCAGATGGAAGAAAATAATAGGCTTCCATTAACTGTGTCAAATTGTATAGGTCTTGGCCATCACTGGTCCTGTTGTGATGAATTTATTTTGCCCTTGGATATAATTTAATTTTCAATTATTCTAATTATAGTACTTCAGAACATCAATATTTGAGACGAGCTTCCCTAGTGTCAAGGACTGATTCTAGTTGTGTAAACCCTGAATATCTGAGACAGGTCTCAATTATTTTAGAAAGTTTATTTTGCCAAGGTTGAGGATGTGTGCCTGTAACACAGCCTCAGGAGGTCCTGATGACATGTGCTCAAGGTGGTCAGAGCGCAGCTTGGCTTTATACATTTTAGAGAGACATGAGACATCAACCGACATATGTAGGACGAACATTGCTTCCATCTGGAAAGGCGGGACAACTTCAAACGAGGAAGGGGCTTCCAGGTGGTAGGTAGATAAGAGACAAATGGTTGCATTCTTTTGAGTTTCTGATTAGCCTTTCCAAAGGAGGCAATCAGAGTGAGCAGAGGGGTGACGCTGAACAAAACGGGAGGCTGGTTTTCCCTAAGCAGTTCCCAGCTTGACTTTTCCCTTTAGCTGAGGGATTTGGGGGCCCCGAGATTTATTTTTCTTTCACAGTTGTATCAGATTCCACAGGCAGCCTTGGAAACCATCACAGTCGAGGGTAGGTAACACCCATGTATTGCATAGTTTTGTGCTCCACACTCTTATCTACAAAATTATAATTTTATTACATATATTAATTTTGAGAAAAACTAAAAATAAAAGTAGTTTCAAACTAGTATTGCTTTTACATCTTAAAAATAAAGTTTTATGTACTCTCCTTACCTCATCTTAAATAGCTTGCCTTATTTAATATGCACTTGGCATTTTATCTGTTTTATTTCCATTTTGGGATATGTTAATTTTTTAATTTGTTACCTAAACAAAAAATAATACACAAATTATTCCTAGTCTTTACATATGTACTCGTTGAAAGATGAGATATATAAATGCTGGTAAGTGCTTCAAGTAAGGAAGACATCTGGCCTATGTCGTGGGGATCGCATAATCACTGTGGTGACAGTTTCAGAGAGTAGCGTGTGTAGGGGTTTGAGGAGTTAGCAAAGACGAGAAGCATGAAGCACAGCCAAAAGGTTTTTTTCAGACACGAGATATATCTGAAGTTTGAAATAGAGTGAAGACCCATAAATGGGGAAGAAGTGAGGATTCTAAGTGTCTGAGCAGAAAATTTAGCATAATTTGTTGAGGATTTGGATAGTGTGCCAAAAGACAGATAAGATTGCAGATAGCTGCAAGATCCCAGCCTCAGGGGATCTGAAGCCGTAAGCATTAAGCATTTAGTCCTGCACCTATGTGTGTGTGTTACAGGACATGACAAATGATAAAAAAAAAAAAAAAAGAAAAGAAAAGAAAAAAAAAAAACACCCTGGATAAATTCTTAGTTCTGTCCTGTCTAGTGTCTGGTGCTAGGAGATCAAAGGAGAAGATTGTGACTTGAGCTTGACTTTGAAGCCAATAGGACTTGTACAGTGTCACAAATATACCATAAGGGGAGTCCTGGTTGAGTCATACTTGTTGATGATCCCTATTCCTTGAGCATGAACAGAACCTGAGACTTGCTTCTAACCCATGGAAGATGGCAAAAATGATGGAATATCACTCCTTTGAGGTATAAGTTATATATGCATGTAGTAGATATAGATATATATATAGATGATACAGATGCACATATAGATACAGATATAAATATCGACATAGATATAGATATATGACTGTGGGCAGACAAGGATGATATGAGAGACACTGCCTTGCTGGCCCTGAAGAAGTGAGCTGTCATGCTGTGAGGTGAGCTACAAAGGGGCCACATGATAGAGGACTATGGGAACCTGCAGGAGTATGAGTGGCTCCCAGCTAACAACCAGCAAGAAAGCAGAGCCTCAGCTCTGCAGCTGCAAGTAACTGAATTCTGCCAACACTTATGTGAGCTTGGAACAGGACCCTGAGCTCCAAAAAGAAACGCCACCCAGCTGACACCTTGATTGTAGCCTTGTGAGACCTTGATCAAAGGACTCAGCTAAGCCATGTCTGGACTTCTGACCCATGAAAACTGTGAGATCATAAATGTGTGTTGTTGTAAGCCACTACATGTGTGGTAATTCACTATGTAGCAATAGAAAAACAATAAGATGGCTAGGGAAAAAGATGAGTATATTCTGGATACTCTAGATATATGGAACCACATGAGCTAAAGTGCAGAGAATAAGACTGACATTCTTATTTGGACTTCTGCTCTTTAGCTCATGTGGTTCCATACATCTAGAGTATCCAGAATACATCCATCTTTAATACTCCATATTGTATATTGATCCATATATTGAATGCTCTGTCGCCCAGGCTGGAGTGCAGTGGCGCAATTTCGGTTCACTGCAACCTCCACCTCCCAGGTTCAAGCCATTCTCCTGTTTCAAGACTCCCAAGTAGCTGTCATTACAGGCATCATGCCTGGCTGATTTTTGTATTTTTGGTAGAGACAGGGTTTTGCCAGGCTGATCTTGAACTCCTGACTTCAAGTGATTCACCCACCTCAGCCTCCCAAAGTGCTGGGATTACAAGCATGAGCCACCACCCCCGGCCTTTGAACAAGTATTTCCTGAGTGCCTACTATGTGTTAAAACTTGACCAGGAGACCAATGGGGGAACTGAAATTAGGAGAGCTTAAGTAACATGCACAAGTTTGCAAAACACAATTATATAAGAAGACAAGAATGCTGTAGGGGAAAATGGAGTCATGTTTGTGTGACACCCCAACCAGTAGGGTCTCTGAGTAAGTACTTAATCTTTATCTTTGAATATATCTTGTTTTTCTTGTTTCCTTTGCACTATAGTTTAAATAGTGTGTTAGGTCATCCTGAAAGCACTTATTTGTGTGTTAGGTCATCCTGAAAGCACTTATTTTCCTTGTGTCCGGGGATGCTTTAGGATAATATAGGAGTAATTAACTGAAATTATCTTTCTAAAACAAAAGTATCCTTTTTCTCTACTGAGTTTCCCAGAGTGTACAAAAGAACACTGAACACTGAAAAAGAAAATGATTCCTGAAGAAAAATAGATGCAGGAGCTGAATCACTGTTTTGATTTATAATAGAAACATCTAAGTCTGTAAAATATTGAGAACTTTGAACTTTGATCTCACTAAATTTAAGCTGTTAAATTGTTATGCTTTTCTGGGAATTCCTAAAAACTTCCCTGTATTGCAATTGCTGCATCTGAAATTTTGTTCACTTGTAATTTTTGATTTTTTTTCTATCGTGTTAGAAGTAGAAAAGATATTTGTTCAATGCAATATTTTAACAAATGAAGGTATATTTGGAAATAAAATAAAACCTCTTCTGCAGTGGATCCTGCTGATGCTCTACTAAATCTCCTCCAATCCCCTTTTCTCCTTGGTTGCATACTTCTCCTGGCTTGTGTTTGCTTTTGTTTCTCTGTTGCACCTGCATTTCTCTTAGGAAGCCTGCCTCAACTGCTGGAATCCCTTTACCACCTACTGCAGCATTCTTAGGGGTTTCCTTCCTGCCCAGCTTGGCCCCTTTCTCCAGCAGAGGCTCTTAGTGAAAGAATACTTGCAAGTCCAGTTTCCTTGCATGGAGGTGAAAAACTCTGAGATTAATTTATGCTCTTGAGGTCCCCTGCAGGAGTAGACAGGAAAACTCTGGGAAGACATCGCCTGAAACCACACCCTTGTTGAGTTTCTTCCACTTTTCTCTTTTCTGCTTCCCTGTGTCTTACTGGTTCCCTTTGGGGGCGCTTCTGGAATAAACAGTTTCTGTAATAAATCCCAATATCAGTCTGCTTCTAGGGAATCAACCTAAGACAGATACCTTCTTTTTTGTTGTTGTTTTTCTTTTTTTTTTGAGACGGAGTCTCGCTCTGTCGCCCAGGCTGGAGTGCAGTGGCCAAATTTCAGCTCACTGCAAGCTCCGCCTCCCGGGTTTACGCCATTCTCTCGCCTCAGCCTCCCGAGTAGCTGGGACTACAGGCGCCCGCCATCTCGCCCGGCTAATTTTTTTTTGTATTTTTTTTAGTAGAGACGGGGTTTCACCGTGTTAGCCAGGATGGTCTCGATCTCCTGACCTCGTGATCCGCCCGTCTCGGCCTCCCAAAGTGCTGGGATTACAGGCTTGAGCCACCGCGCCCGGCCGACAGACACCTTCTTACCTGTTTGCTGAAGTATAATCTTGGTTATCAATCCAGAACGGCCAAAGTATTTGATACAAAATGAGATATTTCAAAATGCACAGGTGTCCTAGATTTTTGTCATTTTAATTACTTTTTCTGGATAATAAAAGTAGCTTGTATTAATTGTTGAGTTTAGAAAATGCACAAAAATGAAGTAAATTACATTATGTATAGTTTCTATTTATACCTTGGTAAATTTTTCCAAAAACTACCCCTACCCCTACCTCCAATCAAGACTACATCTTTGAGTATATATGCAAATTTTTTCTAATTAAAATTATGATTCTAATTAACATATAGAATTACATTCTGCTTTGTTGTACACAGGTGGTTTAGTTATTTAATTTTTTTAATAAATGTCAAACCCTTTCACACTGTAAATTATTTTTAAAAGAACAAAAACAATGAAAGAAACAAAGTCAGGGTTAGAGCAGAAATTTCTCCTCTCCATTTTCATTTCTCAAACATAACCACTTTACAAGATTGGTGCAGATTGTTCTAGATTTTATACACATACAAAAAAAATTTACACACACATACACACAGACATTCACAAAAATGTACATATACAATGCATGTTTTTACTCTTATTTATAATGAAACTTGTTTATACTACATATGTATTTCTTACAATTACCTTTCTTCAGTCTAGGAACTTGATGAACTCTTTCCACAGTAGAGCTTGGAGATTGGCCTCAATTTTTGTAAGTAATATGTGAATGCTGTTTTCCCTAATAAACAAGACTTCACTTCCTGTTCTTATGCATGTCTGTATGCATAGGTAGGGACATTTCTTCTATGTGCTAAAATCCTAGAAAGGCACCTAATGATTAGTAAGAAATGTTTAAATCAATACATACTGAGCACATTTAGAAAATATCAGCCTCTCCTGAATGTAAATTCTTAATTTCTCAGAAATACCCCCTCCCCAATATCCTTCCTTCTTTCTCAAAATGTCTTGGTATAAATGAGTATGTGTGGCTTATCTATCCTCTATCAAAATGTTAGTAGTTAATACCAAATTGCCCCATATTAGTACAAGTTGTACTAATATATAGTCCAGTCAACATTTTATATGACCAGGTATATTACTAGCCTTTATACTTATAAATAATTCTCCTGTCTGTCTTTAATTTAAAGTTGTTTATTGTGTTACTTGCCACAGAAAAAATTAACTTTTTTTCATTAAACAATTCCAATATTGAATTTATTACTTCTGATTTTTATTTTATTTCTGGAGAGTTACACATTCTCCAAATTAACATTTATTTTCATCTCGTATTTTAAGATGTTTTTTCTACCTTCTGGTCATGTATTTATTTGGGATAAATGTGTGTCAAATGAATACACGTATGTTAGGGAAGATATGCCAGGTAGGAATCAAATACTATTTTTCACCACAAATTAGTAACCTATTGTAGCTATCCACTCCAGTGAATGGTCCATCCACTACCTGTTGATTTTGAAATGTAACTTTTTCACATAAGGATATTCATATATGAATATAAATAGATGAATAGATAGATAGATGTGATGACTATATGGATACCTAACTATTTATATCCATCTATTCATGTATGTACATTTTGGGGCTCTACTGTTTCACTGATCTATCACTTTCACTTCAGAACTATACTGATATAATTGCTGTAGCTTCATGGCACATTTCCACATGTAGTAGAGCAAGATGTCAGTCATTATTCTGCTATTTCAAGGATGTTAAACTAACCTCATGCAAGAAAAACCTTCCTCTTTCTCTTGCTTTATGAAGATCTCTTGACAACATCTATATTTTCTACCTTGATATTTCCTTCTAAAAGAAAAATACATTTGGATATGTTTTGTAAACTCTAGTAGTCATACAAATGTAAATTGTGCATGCCTTGTAGGTAGTAGTGTCTGTCCTATAATTCTCACTCATCTTAGGTACAGGAGGGAAAAATGTCACTTTTAACTATTGCCTGTAACTATTTGCCTCCCACAACCCCATTTTCAGGTTATTCACAGAACTTGGGGATAGGTAGTTAAAAAAATAAAACTTAACCCAACAACTAGTCAAGGACTTTTAAAAATGGTTTAGATTTTTTAAATATAATTTCCTACTCTCTCTCAGAGATTGCTCTACCTCAAATGTCTCTGCTTATCTGCTAAAGATGGTATCTGGGTAGAAGGGGAGTAGGTGTTTACACTTCTTCTTGTGATTCCTCCCTTACCCTGACCTCCAAAGCAATGTCCTTTGACCACCTTGGGGCAGTTAACCCTGCTGGCGTTTAGGACTGTGGTCATCATTGTTTTTTTTTTTTTTTCTTTTTTTAGACAAGGTCACATTATGCATCCCAAGCTGGCCTTGAACCCCTGTGCTCAAACAATCCTCCTGCTTTGGCCTCCCAAAGTGCTGGGATTACAGGTTTGAGTCACTATGCCCAGCCATGGTCAGCATCTTTTGTCTGGGTGTAGTCAAGGCCATGTAATACTTTTTGACTTTCTCAGCTTTATTTGAACTCTTGCTGATGCTATAAACCCTCTGATTGTCTGACTGGGAATTTAGCTCATAGCCCTTGGAGCAGAACCCCTAAGGGAAGCCTCCCTGCCCACTGTGCCAACCAAGTGTTTAGCTGCTTTGGATATGCCTTTGCCTCGTCAGACCCAAGGGCAACCAAGGAAACTAAATCTCTGCCTGACCTCTGCTTTCATGTGACTGCCCTCCCTCTGAGTGTGAGTGCAACCTACACGGAAGCCTCCTTCCAGATGAATAAATGGGTGGCAAGGCAAGAGTCACTCTCCTCCATGATTTCATAAACTGTCAAATGTGTTTCTCCAAGCAGGACAGCCATGTTTGTTTCCTTCATGAGCTTCTCTTCCCTGATCTTCTCTTCTTTGTACCACCCTAGTGGGTAGATAAAATTATTTGTTTTCTTTTTACTGTCCTCCTATCTTATGCTCCTTCTACTTTATCTCACCCATCTTTAATGGGGAACAGCAATATCTCCCTGAATATTATTTAAATTGTATATTACGTGAATGGCAACCCCTGGAGAAAACCATTGCACACAATGTAGATGATGCCTCCTTTATCTGTGCAACTTGGAAATCTTGATCTCCTCAATACAATGAGGGGATTTAACAATGAGTCCAACCGCATCAGTTAAAAGAAAAGAAAGAATAATTTAGCCAGTGTCTTAGAAGGACAATAGCCTGGTTTTCAAGACTATTGTCCTACTGAATTCTGAATGTCAATATCATAGTGTCTTCCTTCTGGCAAAAAAAGAGAGAGAGAGAGAGAGAAAAGATGAGGAATAAAATGAAAGCCAGGTGCTATAAAATGTCTAAGAGGAAACATTAAGCTACATTTATGTTTTATCCTTTTATCTTTAGTCACCTTCTCCCCTTTATGCATCCTCTCTCATAGCTACTGATGTTAACCACAAATAAAGACAGTATCTGACTAATTAAGATCAATTCACATTTCTGCAGCCAGGGAGGTTAAGGAATGGCAGAAAAGGAAGTGAAGTTCTTTGAAAGTTACTGAATAACAGACATTGTGCTTATAACTTTCCATATTTCAGCTTGGTTAACGTTCGTAAGATTCATCTCTGTTTCACAGATGAAGAAACTGAGGCTCAGAAGAGTTTAGAAATTCTTCCAGATCATACACTACTAAGTAGCAAAGACAGACTTGAAACCCCACTATGAGGAAGTACAAAGCTATTATTCCTCATTCTAAGAACTTTGTACTACCAAAACAGTTTTAAAAGGTGGCCCTTTACTTGTTAAAGGGTTATGTGAATTAATCAGAGGTGCCTATGGGATAAATGTCAAGCTGCTCTATGGTGCAATGTCAGTAAGCTTTTGGCCATTTCAGCACCTGTGGGCTTTGCCGTCATAATTTCAAGGTTAGGCATAAAAGTAAGTCACACTCTGTTTTACAAGAATACATTTCTGCTGGTTTCTTAACTGTATTTTACTGCTGCCAAATAACCATATCTTCTCCTCATCTCCTTCTCATCATATGTACATAATACCATTGTTGAAATTCCATGATGTTCATGCTCTCATTTTTGAAAAATTTAACCTTGGTCTAGACATTAGTTATTTCCAGGAAAAATATGACATGCATTTTAGGAATACCTAGATAGATTTAGGGATGATGTATTGCACATTCACCCTCATTTACTATTCAACTTTGCTTGCTATTTAATTCTCCTGTCACTACCAAATACTTTGGGGGACTAGGGCTATGCTATCTTTGTGATCATTTCACATTTTATATCAATCCTCCTGCCCCTATGTATAATGCCTCATGTTTTTATTACATCTTATCAGACCCGATCTTGTCATAGAATGTTTCATTTTCTGCTATAACTAAGATTTACTGTGCCTAAGGGTTCTCAAATTTTAGAGCCTATTTCATTTTAATTTTGTGTCATTTTTTGAAATGAACTCCATAATGTATTTGTAGCTTTGACTTGCCTCAAATTGAGGTTTGCAATTAATTTGCTTTTGAAACACAGCCCACCTTATCTAATACCAAGTAAATGGTTATTTGAACAGAAAATTGGAATATCTTATTTACGTCCTAAAAGCAAAATCTTTGTTGTCAAAGGAAAAAATAAATCTCAGGTGCCAAAGGAAACAATGTTTTGATGTCACCTGGGCTCCTGTTCCTCGAATACAATAGAAACTCAACTTTTGTTTGAATTAATTCTTACCAGTTTTCTATAGGACTAACTTCCTTATTGGTCTCTAAATTCCTCTGAGTCAGAAGAGTGATTCGCCTGAAGTGAGGAACTGATAAAATGACACTATTTATCGATTTAATATATATGTTTTTAGGTATGTTTTTAAGGCCCTTGTGGAAATAATTGCCAGTGAAGGTGCTGTTTTTAACTAACATAAGGAGACATGAGAGTCACCAGCTTTAAAACAGTCGTGAACTTTAAAAGGAGACAAACCTTGAGGAGAAACCATCATATTCACAATTGGCCTTTTCCTTTTTGACCTCAAAACTCTATTTCTAGGAATAATTAGAGAAACACCGAAACATGTACTAAAAAGTAGGATTATTGGAGTCTTATATAGCAAATATACTAGAAACAATGAAAATATCTAATGACAGCAAACTGGTAAAATATGGATTTCCCATAGAAAGCTCTGCAGTCTGTAAAAATTATGAATTTGATGATAGGTAATAATCTAGAAAACGGTACGCAAAATTCAAGTAAAAATATCCAACTTAAAAAAAAAGTAAAAGTATTAAAAATTTTTAGGCCGAAAGTGATGGCTCATGCCTGTAATCCCAGCACTTTGGGAGGCTAAGGCAGGTGGATCACTTGAGGTCAGGAATCCAAGACCAGTCTGACAAAAATGGTGAAATCTTGTCTCTAAAAATACAAAAATTAGCCAGGTGTGGCAGCGTATGCCTGTAGTCCCAGCTACTCAGGAGGCTGAGGCAGGAGGATCACTTGAACCTGGGAGACAGAGGTTGCTGTGAAATCAGATTGCACTGCTGCACTCCAGCCTGGGTGACAGAACAAGACTCAGTTTCAAAAAAAAAAAAAAAACTTTTTAACTATATTTATGATACCAATTTAAAAAATATATATGTATGTAACCTCCTGACAGATTATTCCTGCCCATTGCACAAATAAAAACGACAGCATTGCAGTAAGGAAAGAGTTTAATTGACAGGAGGCTAGCCATGCCATGTGGGAGCAAGTTACTACTCAAATTAATCTCATTGAAGTCTTGTAGGGTAGAGGTTTTTCAAGGCAGTCTTGGGGTAATGGTGGGGTGGCTAGGAAATGGGTGCTTGCTGCTGACTGGTGGGAGTGGAAATGAAATGATAAAGGGTCTAAGCTGTCCTTTTGTGCAGAGTTGCTTCTGGGTGAAGTTACAGGAGCAGTGAAACCATCAGTTGGTGGGTCCAGGTGGATCCCTTGGTGTCAGACATACGAAAACCCTGAAAAGATATCTCAAAAGGCCAATCTGCAGGACTAACTGAGGAAGGTGCGTATCTTGTGACCAGTCTACGTTTTATCAAATTCAGGCTCTTCTCCTCCTGCTACCCTAGTGGCCTCTCATTAGCTTTACAAAGGTAAAGATGGTTGATTTTGGGGGAAGGGCTATTAACATTTAGCCTATAACCTAAATGTCTTCCAAAGTTAGCTTGGCCTAAGTCCAAGAATAATTAAGGCAGTTTGAAAGCTAAAGGCAAGGAGGGGATTGGCTAGATCAGATCTCCCTAATGCCTAACTGCCATAATGTTTTTACTTACATAATTTTTGCAAAGGTGGTTTCATGTATTTTAATGCAGAGAAAAAAGAGGAAAAAAATTACCCCATAATGACAGTAAGGGTGTACAATAGTTGGTGGAATTAAGGGAAAATTTTATATACATTTTATAACATTTTGGTCAATGTAATTTTTTTCTTCATCTTTTTTTAATGAGAAGAGATTTTACCAAAATTAAGGGTGACTCTTTTCACTAGAATAGACTTAATTCTTGTTTAACAAAAAAGATAAAAGGCAGAAAACAAAAGGTTGTGACCACCAAAGATTCATTATGTTGTACATTTGCTTTCTGTTTAAAATAATATTGGTTTCATCTCCCCGTGAGATCTCTTGGTTTATTTTATTTTATTTTTTCTCACACATCCAATCAGATCTGAACCTCCGTTTCCCTAGAGAGAATCATGTTGTGTTGACCAACCATCTGTGTCAGAGAGGAAAAGAATCTGGGACTTTTGAACAGTCATTGTGCAGGCTACAGATGGGTAGTAGCTACATGAAATTCTTAGTTTATTTATGGCAGCTGACACAGGCAGGTTCTTCTTTGTACCTTAGCCACACTACTAATAGTAAAGTGGCATCATCTGTGAACCTAGAGTTTTCAGAGAACTCTTAAAAGCATTATTCTTAATTGCATGTATCGCATCAAGTGAAATTGACATGAAGAAAAGTATGCACAATTATTGATGCAACTTCCCTCAGCAATGTTATATGTTGTAAGCTGTTAATATTACTTTTCAGATCCAAACTCCCACCCCATGGGGACTCTCCAGTGGCTCCACTGCACCTGCAGGGACTCACAGTCCATCACTGGCAAACCTTCCGTTAACCTCTGTTGAATTTGGCCAGCAAGATACCAATCCTCACTACATTGGTAACTTTAAATGGCATCTGCCAGCCACACTGGCTTCTCAACTGTAGACACAAAGCAGGTAGACATTTAAATTTACACCCTCAGACCACAACTGGGTTGTTAGCTGGCTTCTTACATTTTTCTGATTGCTTCCTGCTTTCGGAGATAACAGATTTATATCTTCTCTGTTATCCTGCTTTGACTCACTTCAGTAGAGAAATAGTCATCTTACTCCCAACTTCAGTGTCACTTCCTCTACTTCTGCCTCATTGTCCCTTCACCAGATGTGCCAGGGCACCTGCCAACCCTCCTATAATGATGATGGACTTCTCCTTGCAGCTAGGTAAGGGCAACATTAAATACAGTACTCCTATTCTATTTTGCTTATTCATGGACTTTCCTGGTGTCTCATTCTTGTACAACCAATGATGCATTTTAATCTAATCAACATGAGAAACAGTTCTTGTATTTAAAATTAAATTCCGTGCTAGGCTCCACAACCCCTTTCAACTAATATCTTATTTCATTCTTTTGTTTACAATAAAATTTTTGAAAATGTCTGTACCTGCTTTCTCTATTTTCTCACCTCACCCCTTCTTTGCTTCTCAATCCCCTCCAGATAATTTTGGCCTTCCCCACTCTACTGAAACCATTTTGACATGGTTAAGGAGCGCAATATTTTAAGAGAATTGGAAAAAGTATGATGCGGAAACTTTAGTCTTAAATAGAAGTTTGTCCAGTGGTCTAGTAGAACAAACCTCTTCTTTTCTTTTCTCATCACTGGGACAAGAAAGTCAAGATACTTTAAAATTTATATTTTATTTGACTTAAGAAAGGCAAAATAAAAATGAGTAGCTGGTACTCATTTGTTTGATTCCTTGAGTTTGGTGGTAACAATTCAAAGAGGACTAGAGTATATAAAGATTATCAGAATTTAAAGTGTCCTATCACATTGACAATTTATAAGCAGAGATTTCTAGTCTGAACCTTATTAATAATTTGTGCAATTTATTTTTTAACTTTGGAATTGTTTAATTTTAAATTATAGTAATATTCTATTTTATAAAATTTATATATTGCAAATAAGATATTTTAATTTTATACAGATTAAGAGATTCTATAAGGTGAGAAATATTTCTTTGATCAGGAAATATTTTCATATACTGTTTTTAGACTTGGTATTGTTTTAAACTTTTTACTTTCTCCTAAATTTTGTGGATATACTTCTAATATTTTATTTAGCATTAGTATAAAATTTACTACTTCAAGTGTTGAGTATGAGCTTTGTTTTTTCTTTTTCTTTCTTCCTCTTCTTCTTTCTCTTCGTCTTCCTTCTCTTCTTTTTCTCCGCCTTCTCCTTCTCCTTCTTCTTTTATTAGTGGAGGCAGCAAGACTTGGAACATCAGCTAGCCTTTGCAGCTTGAGTAGCAGAGGCTGTAACCAGAGCATGATATGAGACTTCTGCAGTTATTACCCAAGTTTACTGCTTTTACAGAGTAATGTGGTCTAGATGACCTTTATCCGAATTTTATGTAACTCTCTATTTCAAATGTTTTAGACATTAGCAGCACTGAAGCAATATCCTGAAGCAACCTGGGTATGTTTGTGTGTGTATTCATATTGAAAGCTTATTTCCCTATTAAATTTTTTTAGATTTTCAAATTCACTTATTGATTTGATTTTTCCAGCAGTATCAAATTGCTTCTTTTAATAATCGACCTGATGCATACAGATCACGTATTGTGATACCTAGAATAAGTCTCAGAATTAAATTCACATCGTAATTCTTATTAGATATGCAGTCATGGACAAGTCACTGAATATTAATTTGTTTATTAATATATCTGGGATAATTGTATCTTCGTTATATGTTTAAACATGAGAACATTCAGCCAGGCGTGGTGGCTCACGCCTGTAATCCCAGCACTTTGGGAGGCCGAGGCAGGCAGATCATGAAGTCAGGAGATGGAGACCATCCTAACTAACATGGTGAAACCCCATCTCTACTAAAAATACAAAAAATTAGCTGAGCATGGTGGTGGGCACCTGTAGTTCCAGCTACTCGGGAGGCTGAGGCAGGAGAATGGCAAGAACCTGGGAGGCGGAGCTTGCAGTAAGCCGAAATCACGCCACTGCACTCCAGCCTGGGTGACAGAGCGAGACTCCATCTCAAAAAAAAAAATTAATAAATAAAATAAAATAAATAAACAAGATAACATTCAATTAATGGGTCTGTTTTAAAAAGCAAGTGCTCTTAGAAGTTGTTTAAAGCTCCTCTGAATAAGTAATATAGTATGTGCTCACAGCTGTCCCTTCTAATTTTGACATTTCATTTCCTACTCATTGATAGTTATCCGTGTTTTTCTCTTAGTTTTAACATGGCTCCATTTGTGAATGTATTACAAACAGAAATACATTTTTATTTGAAATATCAAGGGTTATAATTTAATAACACCTTTATTACATCACTAATAATTTATTTTTACCATCTATGATAATTTATTTTTACCATCTATGATTGCCAACTTAAAGTTTGGCCAGAAATCTTGGGTGTAAAACTCATTTAAGTTGATTGCAATTTATGTGTGTGTGAATATTATTAAAAACTTATGTGTGAGACTAGGTGCGGTGGCTCATGCCTGTAATCCCAGCACTTTTGGAGGCCGAGGCAGGCGGGTCACCTGAGGTCAGGAGTTCGAGAGCAGCTTGACCAATGTGGAGAAACCCCATCTCTACTAAAAATACAAAAAAAATTAGCCATGCTTGGTGGCGGAGCCTGTAATCCCAGCTACTCGGGAGGCTGAAGCAGGAGAATTGCTTGAACCTGGGAGGCAGAGGTTGCAGTGCGCCGATATCACCCCATTGCACTCCAGCCTGGGCAACAAGAGCAAAACTCCATCTAAAAAAAAAAAAAAAAAATATATATATATATATATGAGTTCTAATTAATACTGTTTTCCCCTTTTGTGTAGTATCATGGAAGCTTTTTTTTTCCCCTCCCACCAGTACGCCTGGCTAATTTTTTTGTATTTTCAGTAGAGACAGGGTTTCACTGTGTTAGCCAGGATGGTCTCGATCTCCTGACCTCGTGATCCATCCGTCTTGGCCTCCCAAAGTGCTGGGATTACAAGCATGAGCCACCGCGCCCAGCCCATGGAAGCTTTTCATAGCTTTGACTTATTTCATTTATTTTTGGCACTGGTAATATTTGGAGAGTGAAAGCCTTTTTGAAATTGACACTTTGTCACATTACCACTATTTGCCTATGTTTTTGAAGTCGCTTATTTGATGACCACAAATTTTACAGGGTCCACCTTGAATTTCCTGCATTCTCAAAATTTCTTGCAGCCCTAATTCTTTTTATTATTAGTATACAGATTTTGATTAAGTATGGTTATTTCCATTGTATTATTTCCATTGTATTTCCATTGTATAAGCTAGGTAACACACAAGCTTCTAACCAATTCAGTAACACAATAGGAAAATTATATTTTCTTATTTGCTTTTGACAGCATGAGTACCTGCTGATATTTTTAATTTATTTGAGTTTATTATTCTTTTATCCTTTTCTTCTCTCTTTTTCTGAGCAATCACATTTCCTTGTTTTTGCTATGTATAATCTATTCACCTATGCTATACACTGTCACGTATATTATTCCACATAAAATCATAGTGTACCATAATACACACTAGGAGAGGTGCGACAATTTTACTTCAAATTTAGAAACAATAATTTTCTATAATGCAACTGAATTTTACTTAAGCCAGATATCACAATGTAACTAATAAATAACTACTATACTATAACATTTCAGGAGAAAATTCATGTATGTAAACATCCTCAGGTAGAATACACATGGGAGTGGTCTAATAGCTAAACCACATAGTCTTCTAAACATCGTCTCTGCTGTAATTACTAAGATTTACTTTTACACTATATATATCCAGATGATTTACTTTAAGCTATCATAAAAGAAGTCAACGATGACAGGTATATGGGAAAAAGAGAGCCTTCAGACAGTGTTTGGAGCAGTGTACATTGGTAAAATATTTTTTACAAACAATTAGGAAAGACATAACAGATCCTTAAACCTTTTCAACATTTCGGCTTAGTGATTTTACTTCTGGAAAAATAGATATAATTACATTATTTTCATGTAAAAAAATTAAACAGCAGGTTCTCCTCAAGTCTGGTAGTTACGGGAGGTGACAACTGTAGCATATTATCTCCTGGCTTCAAGAGTGGGCCCGTGTTATACCAGTCATGAAACTCCACCTTCGTTGACTATGCCAGTTGGTCCAGGGGCTGAGCACACAACCCACCACAAAGATCCAAAGGGTTTTTCATTCTGAAATAAGTACAGTAAATTTCTTTATGCCCTTTGCAAATTCTGCCTTGTTCTTTAGATGGGAACTAACGGTTATAGCCACATGGGAATCATGAGAATTGACAGCCTGAGAGGCCAAATCCAAAAGACAACCAGAAGCAGGGAAAAAAGAGAACAGTGATGAGACAGAAACAACAAGACAAAGACAGAAATGGAAAGAGGCTGGATGATGTTTTGTCTCTGAATCCAGCTCTACTGTGTTCTTTTTCTGGTGTATTATATTAACCAATACATTCTCATTTTTGGAAAAGCCAGTATAAGTTGGGCTCATGTTTTCTTGCAAGTATAGTATCTTGACAAATGTGAGCTTTATAAAGACCTACATAATAATATTAATTTTTTTATTATAGAACACTAAGTATAAAAATCATGATACAACATTTTATGTAGAACACTATTGCAGATGACCTGAAAGAGAAAACAAACCAAAAAGAAATTATATACATAATACGTAAAAAAGAAGAAAAACATGGAAATATAAAAATAGTTATTTTTGGATGGTAGGATTAAAGGAATTCATTTTTTAATTTTTTTCTGATTTTCTTTTGTTTCATATTTTAATATAAAAACATAAGTAGAAACAAAACAAAACTTTTTAATTTCTAATTTTCATTATAACAAGGAGATTTCTTTTTTCTAAAATAATGGTTCTGAAACTTGGTACAGAAAATAATCATCTAGAGCACACCAAATTCCTAGGCTCCATCCCAGCCTACTGAGTCAGAAATCCTAAAGTGGGGTCAAAGGATTTTCATTTCTTCCAAGGTTCTGAAGAACCTCTGGAACTAGAGCCAAGATGGTACAATATGATGGGTGGGAGTGTTGGATTGGGTATTTAACAGACCTGGATTTGAACTCCAGTTCTGCCATTAGTAACTGGATTATTTTCAAGGATCTTTTTATTTCCTCTAAGCCTTGACTTTCTTAACTCTAAAATGAGGCTAAATTGATTTGATCATGATACATTGTATACGTGTATCAAAATATCACTGTGTACCCCATAAATATGTGCAATTACGTGGCTACTAAAAAAGGAAAAAAAAGAAATAAAATGAGGCTAATTATTTTAATTGCAAGGGTGGATGAGACACTGTTTATACAGCCGGTAGTATGATGTCCAGGCACAACATAAGCACTCAAGCATAATAATGCATTATTTAAAAATAAAAAATAGATGAAACAAATTTAAAAATAGTAAATGTCATCATCATTATTATTAACCTTCCATGATGATGACAAAAATGGATAGGAACAAGGTTTTAATTACCCCAAATTGATTTATATACCATTTTGAGTTTCGTGCCATTGTTTGGGGGGAAATTTCCCGTCATCTTCTACACTCCAGGGTATACTTCCAAATGGCATAATTCTCTGTCATAAAATATTTCCAATTTTTCTTCAAATTTCAGTAGAAAGGGATTGAATTTTAAGAGTCATCACTGCAGTACTGCTCTCATAAACAAAAGCAAGCAAACAAACAAAAATCACTGTGAGTGTTTTGTAAAGGGAGAAAGGCACTAAGAGATTATTAAAGTTGAATTACCAGGGCCATTTACTCTCATTCCCAGTGCCTATGTCACACATAACCCCTGAAGAAGGAAAATAGCAATACTTAGTGAAGTGGCTAAAGGGAATTTCCAGCCAGGGAGTTCAACAGACAATCTGAAATCTGGCTGACCTTTTAACTCAGAGGTAATTACAGTGGATTTGGAGCCTAACCTTAGTTTGCAATATTTTATTAACTGAAATTATATTTTATGCAGGCCAAGCCAAACACTTGAAGGGCAGAGGGCAAGATGTAATTAAATTGCTACCTTATATATGTTAATTATTCTTTTTTATTTCATGGGGACAAAGATATGGGCCTGTTTTGCTTGTTGTTGTTTTTATTGTTGTTTTTGTTTCTTGATGCCGCTGTACTACCAGCAGCTAAAGCAGTAGAAGGCTTAGAGTAGGCTTTCACTAAATGTGCTGGACATTAGATAGAAGCATCAGTACCATCATGTATGCAATGGCAGATTTCAGATACTACCATCCTTACCTATCTACAACTGATCAGAAAACAAACAGAGACTAAAAAAACAAACCAACAGATACATACAATCCTCAATCACAAAAATCACAAATGGTGAAGATGGGGTGCTATGTGAAGAAAGGATCTGCCTGGTGTGCAGGAAGGTACTAAAGAGAAACACTGCAGCAGCCAAGGTCAGCACAACCTGGCGAGGACCAAGCTCCAAAACTCAGGAGCATGCCAAGGGGCCACGCCTTGTCTGTTACAAAAGATCAGTACACACAGCTAGGACAGAGCTTCCTGGTTTGGTACCACAGAACTCTAGAGACTGGAGGGGTGCAGGGAATTGAATTAGGTGATACATGACATTTTTGCCAGGGGTAAGTCGTCTGTGAGTGAAGGTCTAGAAGAAAGATTCAGAGTTGTTAGATGACCTGCAGCCATAAATCTCTAAAAGTTAGGTATAAACAGAAGGCTAAATCAATCCCTTCCACACACATACAACCCCCTGTGTCGTGAAGAACTCTGCTCTGAGGCAGAGAGATATTTTGCAGCTCTGTTCTCTCTCCATCGTAAAGCCCAGAAAATAGCTGGTCCAGGAAGGGCTCACCTAATTCAAAGTGAACAATATTTGAAATGGATGCACAATATAGGCAGGCACAGCATAATCATGTTTCTGTCAGCTATGGGCCACATATACAACAGTGGTCCCATAACATTATAATACTGTATTATACTGTATTTTTATCATACATTTTCTATATATATGCTTAGATACAGAAATCCT
Source organism: Trachypithecus francoisi (assembly GCF_009764315.1). Lineage (NCBI taxonomy): Eukaryota > Metazoa > Chordata > Mammalia > Primates > Cercopithecidae > Trachypithecus > Trachypithecus francoisi. The sequence goes on from NW_022681453.1 coordinate 50,629,404, forward strand.
TACCATTGTGTTACAGTTGACTACAGTATTTTTTACAGTAGCATGCTATACAAGTTTGCAACCTGGGAGCAATAGCCTATCCCATACAGCCCAGGTGTATAATAAGCTACACCATCTAGGTCTGTATAAGCACACTCTATGATGTTTGCACAATGACAAAATCACCTATCAATGCATTTCTCAGAATGTATCCCCATCACTAAGTGATACATGACTGCATCTATGTAAATATAAGAAAAGAGGAGGACTAGAACGAGAAAAACAAAAGTCAGAGACTACAGACTACACATCACAAAAATATTACCGAGGGCCAAAGAATCTTGCGTCCAAATGCATTTTCATGGATTTAAGTAATTTTAAAAAACAATCTTAAATTTTTAAAACATAGTTCCTAAATTTAAAGAAATCAGAGTTCTCAGAGATATGGTCCAGGTAAGACATTAGAAATATGTTTCAATGGAAACAAATGAAAATTAAATTGGCAGACAGAGCCCACTAAAGCAGTGAAAGACAAAAATACAACCATAGTATAAGTGAAGACAATATTAGAAAAAGCAAAAACAAGTAACTTCAGGGACTGTTTAAAACACAATAAAAATACGGAGCACAGGACAGATTGAATAAAATTAATACATACACTAGAAACTAATAATGATTTAAGTAGGATTAGAGGAGAAAAATGAATAGATACTGAAAATAGGCAAAGGAGTTTCAACATGCATTTAGCATCCTTGAATTACAAAAAAATTCCTACCAAGGCAAAGACTAAAAACGTATTAATAAAAAAATTCAAAAATGCATTTTAAAAATAAGATTCAAAACCACAGTGTGTCTCATGAAAAGACAGTAAGATATGGTTAAAACTGAAATGCCAAAAAACTGTTGGAATAAACAAATTCAATAAAGTTGCAGGATAAAAAATGCTATTTTGTATAAAGTTGTGTAAATTTGTAGGATACAAATTTTTATCAGTATTTTTATACACTAATAGCAAACCACATAAAAAAGAAATCAATGAAACAATCTCATTTACAATAGCTACAGAATGTAAATACTTAGGAGTAAATTTAACCATGGAGGTGAAAGAAGTCTACACTGACATCTATAAAACATTGATAAAAGAAACTAAAGAAGACACAAGCAAATGGAAAGATATTCTATGCTCATGGGTTAAAATAACATTGTTTAAGTGTCCATACTATCAAAAGCTATCTACAGATTCAATGCAATCCTTATCAAAATACCAATGACATTCTTCACAGATATAGTAAAACAAATCCTGAAATTGACATGGAGTTATAAAAGACCCCAAATAGCCAAAGCAATCTTGAACATAAAGAACAAAGCTAGAAGCATCACATTATCTGAATTCAAAATATACATTAAAGCTATGGTAAACAGAACAGCATGGTACTGGCATAAAAGTTAGACAAATAGACCAAAGGAACAGAATAGAGAGCACAGAAACAAATCTAGAAGCCAAATGATTTTTGACAAAGTTGCCAAGAACACACAGTGGAAAGGACAGTCTCTTCAATAAACAGTGCCTAGAAAAGAGGATATCTACATGTAGAAGAACAAAGCTAGATTCCTGTCTCTCATGGTGTACAAAACTCAGCTCTAAATGGATTCAAGATGGAAATGTAAGCTTCAAAACAATGAAACTACCTGAAGTAAACCTAGGGTAGATGCTTCATCATATTGGCCTGGGCAATTTGGAAAGTACCTTGAAAGAATAAGCAACAAAAGCAAAAACAGACAGATGAGATTACATCAAACAACTTCTGCACAGCAAAGCAAACAGGCAACAGAGTGAAAAGATGACCACAGGATGGAAGAAAATATCTTCAAACTATGCATCAAGAAGTTAATAACCAGAATAGATAGGGAACTAAAACAACCCAATAACAAAAGAAAAATAATTATATTTAAAAATGGGCAAAAGACTTGAATAGCTTGACTTAGTGGCTCATGCCTGTAATCCCAACACTTTAAGAGGCTGAGATCGCTTGAGGTCAGGAGTTTGGGACCAGCCTGGCCCACATGATGAAACCCAGTATCTTCTAAAAATACAAATCAGCTGAGCACAGTGGTGCATGCTTGTAATCCCAGCTACTTGGAAGGCTGAGGCAGGAGAATCACTTAAACCCAGGAGGTGGAGGTTGCAGTGAGCCCAGATTGTGCCACTGAACTCCAGCTTGGGTGACAGACAGACTCTGTCAAAAAAACCAAAACCAAAAACAAACAAACAACCTGAATAGACATTTCTCAAAAGAAGACATACAAATGGCCAATAAGTATGTGAAAAAATGTTCAATATCACAAATCATTAGCAAAAGCAAAACCACAATGAGATACCACCTCACACTTGTTAGAATGTCTATTACTAAAAAGACAAACAATAACAAATGCTGGTGCAGATGTGAAGAAAGTGAAACTCTTATATGCTGTTAGTGGGAATGCAAATTAGTACAGCCACTAAGGAAAATAATATGGAGAGTCCTCAAAAAAATTAAAAATAGAACTATCATGTAATCCAGTAATCCTGTTACTAGGTATACAGCCAAAGAGAATAGAATCAGCATCTTAAAGAGATTATTTGTTTTCCCATGTTCATTGCAGCAGTATTCACAATGGCCAACAAATGGTATCAATCTAAGTGTTCATTAAAGGGTGAATGAATAAAATGAATCTGGTATATATACACAATGGGATACTATAATATTTGGCCAATAAAAATAATGAAATTCTCTCATTTGCAGTAACATGAATGAAAACGGACGACGTTATGCTAAGTGAAATAAGCCAGACACAGAAAGACAAATACCACGTGATCTCACTTATGTGCAGAATCTAAAGAAGTATGTCTTATAGTAGTAAAGAGTAGAATAATTGTTACCAAAGGCTGGGGAAGGGAGAGAGAAGGGGGAATAGGGAGAGATTGGTCAATGTGTACAATTTATGAGTAGATAGTTGGAATATGTTCTGGTGTTCTATTGCACAGTAGGATGACTATGATTAACAATATTGTGGCTGGGTGTGGTGGCTCACGCCTGTAATCCCAGCACTTTGGGAGGCTGAGGTAAGTGGATCACCTGAGGTCGGGAGTTTGAGACCAGCCTGGCAAACATGGCGAAACCCCGTCTCTACTAAAAATACAAAAAAATTAGCTGGGCATGGTGGTGGGGGCCTGTAGTTCCAGCTACTTGGGAGGCTGAGGCAGGAGACTTGCTTGAACCTAGAGGGCAGAGGTTGCAGTGAGCTGAGATTATACTACTGCACTTCAGCTAGGCAACAGAGTGAGACTTTGTCTCGAAAAATAGATAGATAGATAGATAGATAGATAGATAGATAGATAGATAGATTACTCTATATCTCTATATTTCAAAATAGGTAGAAGAGAGGATTTTGAATTCTCTCACCACAAAAAAAGACAAGGTATGAGGTGATGGGTATGCTAAATACCTTGATTTGAATTTTCCATAATATATACATCCCACTGTACCTCATATATATGTACAATTATTATCTGTCAATAAAAACACAATTTAAAAATTACCAAAATACAACCCAGTAAAGTTATGATTTTTAAAAATGTAATTGAACATCCAGACAGAAAGATCAAAAACCTGTATGAGAAATATATCAGGCTGGCCTTAGCATTCACAACAATATACATCATCAGAAATCAGTGGAGAGATAAATGCACAGTCCTCCAGGAAATAAAGTGTGAGCAAAAATGTTTCACACACCTAGACAAATTGCTGAAATAGAAAGGCAACAGCAGGCATTTTTGATCATGCAAGCACTAGGAGAATATATTTCCTCTAAAGCCAACTTGATGAAATTGTTAAAAAAATAAATCTAAGTCAAACACCTGTTGAATAGAAACAGTGTACCAAAAGGACAAAGGTGAACCTAAACTCCATTTGACTTTAAAAGTAACGAAAAAGGAACTCTTGGAATTACAGCTTCATTAGTACAATGTGAATGCAACGACAACAGAGAAACCAATATAACTAATAGAAGTTGGCAGGAAATTAGGCAGTTGTGTAAAACTACTGATTATTTCATCTTTTATAATCAGAAGTCTAAAAGCCTCACTTATAGCTGATAGTTCAAACAACTGAGGTTTGGGTATAATTTAAGGTGTGAAATAAGTACAAGTAGAGCTAATAGTAGTATCTACTAAGCCATGTTGGAGAAAATGAATTAGAGATGTATCAATACAAAATTGTTCTAGTGTCCACAAAATAGGAGATACGTACACTAAATCATGTTATAGATATAGAATCAAATACTAAAATGACCCAAAACAGAAACAAAAGTTTCCAGAATGGAAGTAAGTTACCCAACCCACACACAAAAAAGCAAACAAATATACACAACACAGAAAAAATAAAGCAATAAAAGAGAAAACAGCATAAAATATGACATCAGAATGAATAGAAATACAATATTATAACGTTTCACTGAGGTTAGGAAGAAAACAAGAATGTTCACTATTACAAATATAAGTGTGGCATAAAAATGGGAAAGAGGGGAATAATGCTATCATTATTTGCCAAAGATATGACATACTTGAAAAATGCAAGAAAATCATCTTGACATCTTATAACAAGAGAATACAGTGACATGATTGGGAACAAAATTAATCAACAACAAAAATTAATGGCCTTGTTATAGACAAAAAACTAAATTTTCAAGTGACAGAAGAGACTCAATTTTAAATAGAAATAGAAACATAGAATAACTATGAATGAACTAAAAATATTTGAAGACATATTTATTGAAGAAACTGTAGAAGGTTATTAAGACACCTAAAAAGTGCTTGCATAGAAGGAAAATCATATTGATCTGGGATAGGTAAATTCTATACAATGAAGATTTCAACTCATCCTAAATTACTTTACGAACTTAATTCAATTCCGATAAAATAAGGAACAATTTTGAAAGGATAATTTTCTCTCTGGAATTAGGAATTTAGATTCTAAAGATCATATGGAAAACTAGTTATAGCCAGTATCTCCAAAAGAGGAGAACAAAGAGGTGAGAATATGCTCTTCAAATCATACTACAGATATTATCAAACTAATTAAATGGCAAATACAGTGTTGGAACAGAATAGAGTCCAGAAATAGACCCAAATTACACAGGGAATTCATTATATATCAAAAATGAAACTTATATCAAGGAAAAAAGGATAGGTTATTTGATAAATCTCATGGAGAAAACTGGATAAAACATAAAAAGATATAAATGGAAATAATGAAAACACGAATGTTCTTGGGGAAAGCATGGAGGCATTTTTTTGAAGATACAGACGTTTCTTACTGTTGGTCAAATCATAGAAACCATGCCAAGAATGTATAAGTTCAACTGCATAAGCATTTGGAATAGGAAAAAAAAACAAACAATGTCAAAAGGCAACACAACAAACTAGAAAAAGATACTTCCAACCAGTACTTTAAGTGCGACCACTATTCATTTTTACTATATAAAGAACTTTTTATGTATCAGAAAACAAACCAACAGGAAAAAAATAGGCATAGAATAAACAAAGCTTATAGACAAATAATAAACTAAAATTTCTCTTTTAAATATTTGAAAAGGTACTAAACTCTGCTTATATATAGATACACAGACACATTCACACAAACACACACACGTATAAACTACATTGAGACATCACTTTTCGTTTATCAATGAAGACAGAGGGAAAAATACTCCCTTTTATTGTGACAGTTTAAATTGCAAAACTTTTGCAAAAATCAGCTTGATTACAAATTTGATAACACACATCAAAATTTAAAATGTAGCTACGTTTTAATTTAGCAGATTTACTGTTAGGTGTTTTTTTCTTCAGGTATTCTAGAATTTAATAGGTATAAACAAAGACATATATACAAGAACAGTCATTGAAAAATTGTTTGTAATACTTAAAATACTTCAAATGTTCAATAATAGAAAATTGAATTCAATATAACACAGTTTGATTATGTAACTATTTGTGCATTGGTATTTGTTGGGACTATATCTGGAAGAATTCACACAAAATGGGTAATAGTGCTAGCCTATAGAGAAGGAAACAGGAAAACAAACAAGTGGAAAGTCTTACTTTCCCTATATGTTCATTCATAATTTTTGATGGCATATCATGTACACATATTATCCATTTAAAAAAGAAGATAAAATAATAATGGAAATGAAAGGATTGTAGTAAGTACTTCCTAAATGCAGTTTGTACTGACTTAAAGTTAGTGTGAAATATTGGCTCAAAACTGTTATTTTCATTATTTTGTATGTTAGAATAGTTTAATTTTTTAGAGGCTGATATATATATTGAATTGTTTGACTGCAAAGAAGCTTCCACAATACTTAGATTAAATCCGAAAGTAATCAGTTCTTCTACCATTAACTTGCTGCTCTGTTTAAGCTAAGATATTGGATCAAGATGATTTTTTTTCCTAAACTGCAGTTATCAAATCCCATTTCCCCCCATAGACTTACCTCTTTATATATGAAGCACAACTGTTTGCTCTGTCCATTTGCATAGGTCAGTTAATAAATCTTCCAAATATTTAATTTGTACCCATGATGTATCTAACCCAGAAGCATTGGTATATTTTGATTTAATTTGATACTCTCTTTATTTTGAGAACAGTCTGAATATTTACTACAAAGATTGTAGTTTCCCTTAACATTTCATCATGGACATTTTCATTCACTCAACAAATATTGACCTAAGCTCTCTGGGTTTATGTGATGATGGGGATATTTGTATAAAAGATAGTGAGAATTACATATAAATATCATGTTCTGTAGTGCCTTGTAAGCCTCTGATATTTTGCTATAATGTAAGATATGTATTTACATTCACATTCAACTTACATTTATTGGATAGCAGACATTGGGATATAAAAACAAATCAGCCGTGGATGCTGACAATCCAGCAGAGTGAAGAGATATATGAACAGTTCATTACAGTTCGATGAGCCAAATAAATTTATAGAAAGACTCACATGAGCAAAGGAAGAACACATAACCCAACTCAGTCAGGAGAGTGGGAAGAGCGTACTGGAGACAGTGACTCTGTGTCTGAAGAGATGGTTGAATTTAACTAAGGCAAACACAGTGAATATGGTATGGTGATGGAGTGCTACTTTAGAGTCCAGGAATCTAAAACTTACTAACTCCATGACTATGGGCAAGTTACTTTACTTCTCTGTTTAAAATGGTGATAATAATGGTCCACACCTGTCAAAATTGATTGGGGATTACATGAAATGATTAGAGCAGTAGCTAGAGTTTAGTAAGCAGTTTATAAAAACAAGTTGCTATTGGGTTTTTGTTTGTTTTTGTTGTTGCTGTTGTTTTGTTGTTGTTTTTATTTTAAGTTCCAGGGTATGTGTGCAGGATGTGCAGGTTTGTTACACGGGAAAATGTGTGCCATGGTGGTTTGCTGCACCTATCAACCCATCGCCTAGGTATAAAATCTAGCGTGCATTAGCTAGTTTTCCTAGTGCTCTCCCTCCTGACACTCCACCCCCTAACAGGCCCCAGTGTGTGTTGTTCCCCTCAATTGTCTATGTGCTCTCATTGTTCAGCTCTCACTTATAAGTGAGAACATGTCGTTTTTTGTTTTCTGTTCCTGTGTTAGTTTGCTGAGGATAATGGCTTCCAGCTCCACCCATGTCCATGCAAAGGACATGATGTCATTCCTTTATATCACTGCATACTATTCCATGGTGTATATGTGCCACATTTTCTTTATCTAGTCTATCATTGATGGAAGACATGCTATTGCTTTTATTATCAAGTACAGTAGAGTGGGAGAAGGGATGTAGAGTCCTACAAACAAGAGAGTGACATGAAGGACACAGAAGCAGAAGAAACAGCCTTGCACAGGGTGCAGTTCAAGCCGGAGAATGGCAAGAGATGAATGTGGAGAAGTATGCAGGGACTAGAGCACAGTGGCTGTGAATGCCCTCCTTAGGCACTTGGCAGTCATCCTGACTTGAGGATATTCTCTTCAAGGGAAGGATATGCTCAGACTTGACTGGCTGAGCTGTAACTCTGGAAGTTTGCAGTGGATAAGACTAGGGTCACAAAGTCATAGATCAGTTTAGCTAGAAACGATGAAGTTTGAACTAGAAGAATAGGGTGGAAGCAAGCAAAGGAATATCTAGTGGGGAAATATTATCAAGTCAAAGTGGATAATTTGTTGTATTTTGTGGAAAGATGGGGGAAGCCATGAGTCACATGGAATCCAGCTTAAAAGGAGATTTTTACCATTATCCCCAAAGGAGAGAACAGGGATAGCAGGGAGAAAAGAAGATGAGCACGCAACAACTTAGTGCCATTATTCACAACCCCTTTCCCCAATTTTTTATATCCAGAACTTCTCCTTAAACAGCTAAGCCTTTCAACTTGCTAAAGTATCAGCTCAGTTGAGCAGCCTGAAGAATAAGGAAGCATGAGTCTCTACTGACGAATTATGCCTTCTCTCCGTCAATGTAAATGCTCCCTTAAATCACCCTTGAATTTCTCCTCTATTCCTGAGGAACTGGTTGGGAGTTGAAGCAGGCTATAATAATTTAATCTCCACATAAATTCATAGAATAGAAGTGACAGGACAAAGTTTCACACCACTATATTCTGAATGTTCACATCTCATTTCTGGATGCCACTGAATCTTTATCCATTAAAAGAACAGCACATTCTTAAAAATCCCGTAATTTTTTTCTTATTTGATTTGCTGTGGCATTCTGAAGAGATTCGGGACATTTTCCATCTCTGCTTTTACACATTTGTATTCCATATAGATGCTTTCAAGGTCTCAGTTGCTGAATCTGCATTGTTGAGATGAAATCATGAGCCTTTTGATTTAACGTAAGAGCTTCATTATTCTCAGCTGTGTCGTTTGGTATCTCTGCTGCCTAAAAATGCCATCAGGATTCATCAAAAAATAAACAAAACTCTCTTAAAATTTACCTCTGTAAACAATAGGAAGAGTAGCCGGAAGGGTACGAGGAAATCTAAATAGGATGCAAAATATATGCAGGGATTTTGATACACTTTATTCTTCTGAAAACTTCGTCTCATGCCACCATTTAAACATTTTCTAACCAATTCAGAGAACAACCCCCTTTTTCCTTCCCATAGAAAAAGAGTTTAGATTAAGGATACTAGCATCATTTTCTCTTTTAGTTTGTGTTCACTTTATATTTTACAAAGTTGAAATGGATGCTTATTCTTACACTATTCCTGTGTTATTCTTTATGCACTCTCTACAGATAGATCCAATTTAGTATCTCACAGAAGGTGAGGCAAGCATCATGTACATACAACTGTACCAGCGAAATCATGCTTTGAAATAGAAAAATATTACCATTCTTTTTTTTTTTTTTTTTTTTTTTTTGAGACGGAGTCTCGCAGTCGCCCAGGCTGGAGTGCAGTGGCCGGATCTCAGCTCACTGCAAGCTCCGCCTCCCGGGTTTACGCCATTCTCCTGCCTCAGCCTCCCGAGTAGCTGGGACTACAGGCGCCCGCCAACTCGCCCGGCTAGTTTTTTCTATTTTTTAGTAGAGACGGGGTTTCGCCGTGTTAGCCAGGATGGTCTCGATCTCCTGACCTCGCGATCCACCCGTCTCGGCCTCCCAAAGTGCTGGGATTACAGGCTTGAGCCACCGCGCCCAGCCTACCATTCTTATAACATGATTTTATCTACTAAAGTGCCTCCGTGTTAAAAAAAAAAAAAAAAAAAAGGTAGCCTGGGAGGTTACCTAAGACTTATGTTTTCCAAAAGGGGGACATGTAGCACTGCTGATAAATGAATATGGTTTTGAGTATAACACTAAGGTAGAATTAATTACCTAGAAACGCATAATAATAAGAAAAGTTTTCTTGTTTCAATTCTTTCAGTACTTCTAATTACTTAAAAGAGGAGGGAGAGGATCAGGAAAAATAACTAATGGGTACTAAGCTTAATACCTGGGTCATGAAATAATCTGTACAAGAAACCCCTATGACACAAGTTTGCCTGTGTAACAAGCTTGCACGTGTACCCCTGAATTTAAAATAAAAGTTTTTTTTTTAAAAAAGGCAGTTGTGTGCTGGGTTGCCTCTTAGATGCTTACAAGAGCAGGCTGTTTGCATCTCCTCCCATCTATATCCAGTGATGCTACCTCAATAGCCTGAAATTATCCGTGGTGGAAAGATCTACACACAGAAATCAGAAATTTCTACAAGTCAGCCTCTTCATCTCAGATAGCTGTTAAACGTGGGCCAGCACATCATTGTTGGGAGAGGATAGTGTCGGTCTAGTCCTACTATTCAGGTCTTCAGCACTTCTGTAATTCACACTCACCTCTTTTTAAATAACGAGCCTGCAGTTTCCAGACTTTTGTGTGAGGTAGACTCTCCTAGTACCATTTTCCTTTCATTGACATCACTTTGGAAGTTATCTTTAATATGCCAGGTATATTGGTTTTGCTTTTATAGTAATGATATAGTGTCTTTCTTTAAATATATGGATTTAAATCAATTAAGTAAGAAAGATGAGCTCAATTTTTTAAAAAGTGATTATGTAGACAATACATTAAAAACGCAAAATAAAGGAAGTGTTACTGGTAAACTCAAAGATTAGGACACATTGTTCTGGGCCGTTTTCCAGTATTTATTGCTATACAGTTTAATGGGTCATAGTTCTCAGCCACAATTTCTTTTTTTTTTTTTTTTTTTTTTTTTTTTGAGACGGAGTCTCGCTCTGTCACCCGGACTGGAGTGCAGTGGCCAGATCTCAGCTCACTGCAAGCTCTGCCTCCTGGTTTTACGCCATTCTCCTGCCTCAGCCTCCCGAGTAGCTGGGACTACAGGCGCCAGCCACCTCGCCCGGCTAGTTTTTGTATTTTTTTTAGTAGAGACGGGGTTTCAGCGTATTAGCCAGGATGGTCTCGATCTCCTGACCTCGTGATCCGCCCGTCTCGGCCTCCCAAAGTGCTGGGATTACAGGCCTCAGCCACAATTTCTACCCTCATTATCTAGCCTCGGGGAGTAAGTCTAGGGTATCAAAGAAATATGCGTGCTTTTCCTCTCCCTGTATCTTTCATTCTTTCTTACCTCAATGCAACTTTCTGTGAAAACTAAAATGAGGATTTCTCTGTGGTTGAGTCTGGACCTCTCTTGAATGGTTCTGTTTCAACCTTTTCAGTGAATTCTATAGTTGTCTGCCTTAAATGTAAAACTCCTCCTGGTTCCTTTGTTAGGTGCCTGGATGTCTTTCCAGGGCTCCTACTGTGAGGGCTGGGGAAAGGATTGATGACTGAGAAGGGAAGAAATGTGGGAGACTCTGTAACTTCAGAGCTTTTATTTGTGGTTTGTTTCCCTATTTGTTTTTGTGAAAAGGCAAGCACATAGCATGAGGCTGGAGACGAGACTGTGCAAGTATATTATCACTCTAATGCTGACTTTGATTGCCTCCTTTTGACCACTTTATTGATATCTAAGATATATAAACAAGACCAACTCCTTCCCATAACTCAAATCAACAGCTGATTTATATTGCACTGTGTAGTCTCTTACTCACAGGAGCATCAGTCGTCTGAAAGAAATGTGCCACTTAATCCCTTTTCTGACTGTCATTCTCTTCCAAAGCCGTACTTCTGGGAAGATATAAAGGTGAAAATATAAGAAGATGTGGGATATAATTTGAAAATTTGTCAGTGTTCAATATTTAGAAGTCAGAAATTAGTTATCCCTCCTTTCTGGAGACTCTTTGCTTCGGCATTCAGTCTACTAGACAAGCTGAGAATGGAGACATAAAATAATTTTAGAGTAGTTGAAATAGAGGATAAGATTAAACCATTGTTTGAGTGATTTCTAGAGAGCAATAAGTTTTGCTCAAACATTTCATCTTGATTTCCATTTGCTCTTTCTATAAAAATAAATCTAGATCGACAGGAGCTGAGTCACCACTCAGACATGACATTTTACATTGTCTTTCAAATACAATCGCTATTATGGTGACAATTACGCACATGAAAAATGTGCCTATTGCCTTTTGTCCATGTTTAGCAGCCAGTTGTGGTGTGTGTGCATGTGAATAAGTGTCGATGTGTGCATGTGCATATGCATTACAATAAGATAAACTCCATTTGCTATTCTATTATAATGCCCTCTGCTGAGCCTCTGTTTTGAACAAGAAAAAGTTAGATTGAGAAATAAGTATTTTACGATAGACATTTTATAAAATTAATACAGTATAGAGAAATTCTAAGTAGTCATAATATTCAGATATCCAATATTTTTTCTAATACATTATAAGAAATATATATGCTTGGATGAGGATTTGATTTGAAAATAAAAGGAATGGGTACAGAGAGAGGAAGAGAGAGAAAGAGAGAGAGAGAACAAGAATTAACTCTTTGTATGTTTCTGGGATCTTTAAATGTTATGTCTAATTCTATATAATTGGGATTGTCTTGTATAATAAAGCATATGAGAGAATATTAATAAGTTATTAATTCCTTCTTTTATAAAAGGGAACAATGCAACCCAGAAGAGGAAGTGACTGGCTCAAGGTCACTCAGTTCTTTAGAGGCATCAGACTAGAATCGAGTTTCCTTCTTTCCTTGTCCTGTGGACATTTTGCTACTCTTTTATGTAAAACAAATATTTAAAGTGATTGTAAACCTCAGATCATATATGTTACTTAGTTGTGAATAGAACATATTCACTATGAATATTTATTTACTAAGGTGAAAATGTATTCTTTTTCACTTTACAAATCTTTACACAAATGAATGTAAAATCAGAACATATTTTGAAAGTTGCTTGTGCTGACTTAGACAGAGACATTCAAATGAATTTATACACTAGGGTCACCAGTCTTGCCTTTTAATTGATGAAATTTGTGACAAGTATGGACTTGAAGGGGAAATTGGGGGTTTTAGGCCCACATCTTGCATCTGTACATCTTTGAGAAGTACACAGAGAAGGACTGAAGATGAGTAGGTCTGAATGGGATCCCAGCCCACACACTGCTTCTTCATGCAGTTAGCTCTTTCTTAAGTTCAGGGATAACTCCCTTGGAACACCTATTCTGACCAGACAAACATGTTCAGGCAGGTTTGATGATCATTTTCTGGGTTCCCATAGTATCTATCCTGTGTCTAAATCTGACATATTGTGTTGAACCAGACTAAAAATTCCTTGAGGATACCTCTGTATCTACTATACCTCCACACCTCTGGACACAAGCCGAAGCTCAAGCAGTGTTAATGAAATGACCGTATCTAAGCAACTTCCCCCAGTATAAAACGTCCCCATTCCCTACTATCATTTTGGCATTACCAAGTAGTGACATATATACATCCTAACCTGACTACATAAAGTCCATTCCTTAATTGAAGGGTAGACTTTTAAACTGCCTTAGTTTCAAATCTTTGTTTAAATTTGTATGATGAATATTACTTGTGCCTGGCTCCATGGGGTAAAAGTCAAAACCTCAAACCAGCAAGAGACCCAGGTTCTAGTCTCACAAAAATGTGTTTGGTCATCCAGGATCAGCTGCTGATACTCTCAGAGCTTCAGTGCCTTCACAGGTCAATAACAGGAACATTTGTTATTTGCCTAATAGCACTGGTGCAAAATATAATATGAGTATTTTATTAATAGCAGTTCACATGTATTAAGCTTTTCCTATGTTCCAGGCACTGTGTTAGTTCCTTTACAAGTATCAGTTTATTTGATCCTCATCACGATCATATTCCCAAGTTCAATAGGCCCAGGATTCATATCCAGGCTAAATCTGATTTTGAATCCGGGTCTCACACTCCTAAACTATTGTCTCATACTATTTGTCCTCAAATGAGATAAAATATGCAAGTATTTTGAGACATAGCAAAGTGACTTAGAACTACAAGGCAATGATGGTATAGAAATGGATGCATAGACTGAATCTTTAATTAAACAAGAAAAAATTGACATAGATAAATTCACAAAAGACATTGTCCCCATAGAAGGAGGGGGAAAAGTGGTCCAGTGATATATTTGAAGGAGGTGGAGTGGGGAGGTGTGATTGGCTAAGAGTTGGAATCACATCTGTTATTACTTCCCTTGCTTTATTTACAGCAGGTAGTCTTCTCAACCTAGATTTCTAATCTCAACTCCCCATTCTTCCACTCTCCCTACACCCACCTTCCAATACCTTCTCTAATCTGGTCAGAAATCTTCTAGTCCTTTAGTGTACAGCCAGATCACCACCTCCTTGCGATTTCTTTTTAGGTTTTTGCCTTACTCCCTTAGAAATGAATCACTTCTTCTTTTCTGCTCTCACAACCTCTTTTACTTCTATTTCAGGGTTTCTTAAATTTGGTAATCTTGACATTTTGGTCCAGATAATTCTTTTGTGTTTGGGAGCTGTCTTGTACATTGTAGGATGTCTGGCAGCATCTCTGGCCTCTGCTTTTTAAATGCATGACTTACTCCCCCAGTCATGAGGATCAAAAATGTCTCCGGACATTGCCAAAAGTCCCCTCCAGGGCAAAATCACCTCAGTTGAAAGCTTTTGGTTTTTTAGCCATTGTAACTACATGATCCAGTTTTTAAGGGGAGCCCCATACCTGAGCAAATTGTTCCAGTGTTCACTTTGAAAAATATTCTTACTATTAATATATAACGCAGTGTTTCTCAAACTTTTATGAGCTTTAGAGAAACCTGGGAGCTTATTAAACATGGATAGCTGGCCCCCAAGCCACTTTTCCCCAAGTCTCTGATTCCGCTACTCTGGGTAGGGGTGTAAGAGTGCCTTTCTAACACATTTTTTTTCTTTCTTTTTTTTTTTTTTTCCCAGCTTCACAAACTTTGTTTAATAAACATCATAATCTCACAAAGTAAAATGCTATTGGATATAACTAATGTTTGCATCATGTAAGTAACAAATGTTTATCCGGTATAACTACCACATGTATTCACTTATTTATTTAGATATATCAATATATATAATGCTATAATGTAGCATTACTATCTATGTAGATTCATCAGTGATTTTTTGTTTGTTTTGTTTTGTTTTGTTTTTCTTTGTTTGTTTTTTGAGACGGAATCTCGCTCTGTAGCCCAGGCTGGAGTGCAGTGGAGCCATCTCGGCTCACTGCAAGCTCCGCCTCCTGGGTTCATGCCATTCTCCTGCCTCAGCCTCCCGAGTAGCTGGGACTACAGGCGTGAGCCACCGCTAACACCACAACCGGCTAATTTTTTTGTATTTTTAGTAGAGACGGGGTTTCACCATGTTAGAGGATGGTCTCCATCTCCTGACCTCGTGACCCATCTGCCTCAGCCTCCCAAAGTGCTGGGATTACAGGCGTGAGCCACCGCGCCCGGCCCATCAGTGACTTTTCTATTTCCCCCACCAGTTCTTGTCCGTTCTGTTGATTAGTAGGTAATCACGATGGAATATCTGCAAGTGCAAGTTTCCCCTCATCTATCTTCATCAACATTTTTTTTCTGATGGGGAACAACTTGCATATATACAGAAATTTCACTTGGTTTAATATTACCAATGCTGAATATTCTCATCCAGGCATGTGAGATACCCATGCAACTTTCCAAAATTATTTTATATGCTTCTGTGTTTTTTCTAGAATTTATGTTTTCATTTTTAACTTTTATAATTTCATCTTCTACTTTAGATTCAGGGGGTATACGTACAGGTTTGTTACATGGATATATGGCATGATGCTGTGGTTTGGGATACAAATGATCCCATCACCCAAGTAGTGAACATAGCACCCAATAGGTAGTTTTTCAGCCCTTGCCCTGCTCCCCCTCTACCCTCTTTAGTAGTCCCCAGTGTCTATTGTTACCATCTTTATGTTCATGAAACATATTTCTTAAAATGTGATGCTGCTGATCTGGGAGCATACTTGGAGAATCGTGGTCAGTACTACAGTTCAGCAGTTCTGCCCTAGCTTTAGCTGGTTAGATGCCTGTTAGGCTGGACCGTACTTTATTATTTCTTCTGTCCCCAATTCTGTGTTTAGCATGTCATATGATCTCATTGAGTTGAACAAATAAATAAATAAATCTGAAAGTGCTTTGAAAAGGCTAAAAAGATTTACAGATATAAAATGCCATTAGTAAGGTAATGGGATTTGCAAAATTTGGGTATCGGGTAGACAGTTCTGTTTCCGAGGCATTTTGACAAGAGCTCTAAATGAAATGCCTGCAGTGAATTTGAATACATTGTGATTCAGCTAAAGGGTTGCTGTACATTTTTCTGTTGTCATGGCATATCAAGGAAGTTGATGGATAAAGGGACATACTAATGAGAGTCTAAGTGACAATACGAAATGAAATCTACAGTCTCTAAGCGAGTTCTTTTCTAAGACATTGGGAAGGCATTTATTCCTATCATTGCTGATTATGAGGACCACTAAGCTTTTTTAAGAGGTAGATGAACTTGTACAGATCCTGCCTTTTTGACCATATGTATGCAAATATTGGGAAGAAAAGTGATGAGAGATCATTTGGGAAGTGTAAAAAGGGAGAAAATACATATCTTGATTGTTGTAATAAAGTATAAAGTAATCTTTGATAAGTCTGTGCTGAAAAGGATAATGCATGATTCCACACATGCTAAGCATGCCTTCATTTAAACAGACTCAGAATGTTCCCCAGAGGGCTCCACCAGGCAGTGGAAAATAAATAAAATAAACAGCTACATCCCAAATAGGAGTTATATGTAGTCCTAAATCCTGCCTTAGCAACAATAGCATTTGTCTCAAAGGATTACACTAGAATCTCTCAGCATCTCAGATGTACAGGGAGGAAATCCACGTAGAAACTCAATACCTGAGCATAAAGCAATTGGAGGTTTAAAGAAAAAGCACACCATGAAGACTGGTTACTGCAAACTCTTATAGCCCCATATAAGCAAGAAACTATTCCATTTGAACAGCCCCTTTATAAAAAAACAGCAAAACTCTTTTTCTATTACTTTACTTTTTAATGCATCGCGTCTATCATGTGAGAATGTTTGGCAGCTCTAACTAAACTCAAGAGCTCTGGAAAAAGATAATACTAGTAATAATAATTTAGGTTATAAAAGGCAGTAACATTGCATTTGAAATGTGTATCTTCACATTAAAAAGAAAATAAGTTTTCTAACCTTAATTTTGCACATAAAATATCTGTCTATGGTTAAATGTTCCTCAAAACCTTTTCCAGATTGTTAAAGAAGTCATCATGCTATAACTTGAGCTATTTAATCTCATTTATTTTCTCTTTATGTGGCAACCACTAGCTGTTCCTACTTTCTCATTACCAGACCTTTCACAATTATTGCCAGAAAGCATATCCATTTCACTGCTCTGTTGTAATTTTGCTACTTCTTCCTTTATTATACTGCTTGATCTCATTCTTATTCTTGTAGAATTCAGACAGTTAATCTGTATCTTTTAGGTAGCCTGTTAACCGACAGATGACATTTTTCTCCCAACTCCATCTATACTTCAATGCCTATGCATTTAGGCCCCCAAATGCCATCTCTTGGTCACTAAAAATCCTATGCTTGTCACTTCTACAATAATTTAATCCCAAAGTATCCTAATTAATGGATTTTCTATATTTTCTCACATATTTTTCAAAAGCCAAGTCTCAAATTATAAGTTCCTGGCATGAAAAGATACTAAAAACCTAGCATTAACTGAATTTAAAAAGTCCATAAGCCGTTAAAGGATTATGGAGCATGTTACCTTATTTTTATTAAAAGAAAAGAAAGGAATACGTGCACAGAAACACAACACTAAAGAAATACATCGGCCAGGGGCCGGGCGCGGTGGCTCAAGCCTGTAATCCCAGCACTTTGGGAGGCTGAGACGGGCGGATCACGAGGTCAGGAGATCGAGACCATCCTGGCTAACACGGTGAAACCCCCTCTCTACTAAAAAAAAAAAAATACAAAAAAATTAGCTGGGCGAGATGGCGGGCGCCTGTAGTCCCAGCTACTTGGGAGGCTGAGGCGAGAGAATGGCGCAAACCCGGGAGGCGGAGCTTGCAGTGAGCTGAGATCCGGCCACTGCACTCCAGCCTGGGCGACAGAGTGAGACTCCGTCTCAAAAAAAAAAAAAAAAAATATATATATATATATGTATATATATATCGGCCAGGCGTGGTGGCTCACACCTGTAATCCCAGCAGTTTGGGAGGCAGAGGAAGGCGGATAACCTGAGGTCAGGAGGTCGAGACCAACCTGGCCATCATGGGGAAACCCTGTTTTACTAAAAATATAAAAATTAGCCAGGCATGTGGCACACACCTGTTGTCCCAGCTACTCCGGAGACTGAGACAGAAGAACTTGAACCCTAGGAGGCAGAGGTTGCAGTGAGCCGAGATAATGCCACTACACTCTCAACTGGACGACAGAGCAAGACTCTGCCTCAGAAAAGGAAAAAAAAATCAATTCATTCACTGATTATCTCTTAGAAGTGAGATTTTAGAGAATTTTCAATTTTTATATACCTTATTGCTATACTTTTTCTCTACTTGTCAGTGTGCACTAGTTTTATTATAAGAAAAAAGACTTTTTTCTATTGACAAAAAAAGTGCTTTAACGACAGTAAATCCATATAACATATATGTCATATGTATTTAATGGTTGTAAACATTTAGCACAGATCATGTGTAAGACATAAGAGTCACAGAAGAAAATGAAATATAGGATTCAAAACTTAAGATGCTTGGGATTAATCTGGACAATGCAATAAATAATTCAAAACGACATTAAACCCTACTTGTTTATTTACTTTAAAAAACCAAGAGTTTTTTATACTCAGTATCAGGAACTCTTCTTGGCATGGAGACACCCCGTGAACCCCATCAACTATTTTTCAGCCAACATCCTAGTGGAAGAGAAAAACTGCCTGCCAACAAATAAGCAAGTTACCCAGCAATGATAAGTGTAATGGATGGACATGATGAAGTGTAAGAGGAGACACGGTGACAGAGAAGTGATATTCGAGTTAGGGTTTTCACGGCGTGTCCAGAATTGGTGGGTTCTTGGTCTCCCTGACTTCAAGAATGAAGCCGCTGACCCTCACAGTGTGTGTTACAGTTCATAAAGGCAGCGGGGATGCAAAGAATTAGCAGTAGCAATATTAATTGTAAAACAGCAAAAGAACAAACCTTCCACAGCACAGACAGGGACCTCAGTGGGTTGCCGCTGGCTAGCTTGGGCAGCCTGCTTTTATTCTCTTATCTGGCCTCACCCACATCCTGTTGATTGGTCCATTTTACAGAGAGCTGATTGGTCCGTTTTACAGAGAGCTGATTGGTCCGTTTTGACAGAGCGCTGATACAATCCCTGAGCTAGACACAGAGTGCTGATTGGTGCATTTACAATCCTCTAGCTAGACATAAAAGTTCTCCAAGTCCCCACTAGATTAGCTAGACACAGAGCACTAACTGGTGCCTTTACAATACTTTAGCTAGACACAGAATGCTAGACAGAAAAGTTCTCCAAGTCCCCACTAGGTTAGCTAGATACAGAGTACTGATTGGTGTATTTACAAACCTTGAGCTAAACACAGAGTACTGATTGGTGTATTTACAAACCTTGAGCTAGACACAGAATGCCGATTGGTACGTTTACAATCCTTTAGCTAGACACAGTGTGCTAGACAGAAAAGTTCTCCAAGTCCCCAGGATCCCAGCTGGCTTCACCTAGTAGATCCCACACAGGGGATGTAGGAGTGCACTTGCACTCCTCAGGCCTTGGGCAGTGGATGGGACCAGGCGCCGCAGAGCAGGGGGCGGCGCCTGTCCGGAAGGCTTAGGCCCCCTAGGAGCCCACTGCGGAGGGGGACTCCGACAGCAGGGGCTCGGTTATGGCGGGCTGCAGGTCCCAAGCCCTGCCCCGCCGGGAGGCAACTGAGGCCTGGCAGGAATTCAAGCGCAGCTCTGGCAGGCCAGCACTGCTGGGGGACCTGGCGCACCCTGGCCCGGGTGCTGGCCCCGGTGCTAAACCCCTCACTGCCCCGCGGCGGCGGCGCCAGCCAAGGCTGCTCAGAGTGCAGAGCCCGCCCAGTCGACGCCCACCCGGAAATCGCGCTGGTCCGCGAGGGCCCCGGTTGCCGCCTGCGCCTCTCCCTGCGCACCTCCTCGCAAGCAGAGGGAGCCGGCTCCGGCCTCGGCCATCCCAGAGACGGGCTCCCACAGTGCCGTGGCTGGCTAAAGGGCCCTTCAAGCGCTGCCAGAGTGGACGCCGAGGCCCAGGAGGCACATAGAGCGAGGGCCACTAGCACGTTGTCACCTCTCAATGGGAGGATTCTCCAAGAAGGTGAGATTTTTGCAGAGGGGTATGTGACGTGAGAGAGCAGCCAGGTGGTGCGTCAGGGAACAGCAGAGGAAGACACCAGTGCAAAAGCCCTGAGGCTGAACATGTGAGTGGCATTCAAAGTACCCCAGAACCCGTGTGGCTGCAGGACAGACAAAAATCAAGAGGTGATGTGGTGGGAAATGATGTCAGAGAGATGAAGTGAAGTGGGAGACACATCATGTAGGGCCTTATGGGTCCAGGGAAGAATTTTGATTCTTATAACAATTATTACCAGAATCTATAGGAAGGTTTAGGGAAACAGAATGAAATGAAATCTTATTATAAAAGAATCATTATTCTGGCTCTCCTACAAAGAGTATTGTTGGAGAATAAGAAGTGAGAAAGGTAACCTGATTGTTGAGAGGTGATAGTTTAGGTAAGTATTTGATAAGGCACGTGAGCAAAATCTAGCTCATTACTTGAGAGCTTAGAATGATTTTTTACATTTTGTAATGATTCTCCTATAAATGGTTATAGAAGTACCTACATAATAGTTCTGATGTAGCCTCTTGGCTGGCAAAGCTTAACTGTTTACTGTCTAACTTTTAAAGAAAAAGTCTGTCAACCTCTGGCCTAGGCAATGATGTTAGACCCTAGGCCTCTGCTGTTTGATCATTTATTATTCCTTCATGCAACTTTTTATTCTGGAGAAGAAAGAGAGAGAAATGATGATTGCCAGTCGGAATGAAGGACAAAACAAGAAAAATAAACATATAGTTGGATTCAGGATATATTTTAAAGGCCAAGTGACAAGATTTGCTTAGGGATCAGACACAGTATGTGAAAAAGAGGAGTAAAAAATGACTCCAGGAGTTTTTGTCTGAGCAACTGAGTGGATGATGGAGCCCATTACTGAGCTGGTGATGAATGGGAAGGAAAAAGTTGGGCCAGGGTAGGGGGAAATGAGGTTATGTTGTTTTGGACATGGTAATTTCAGGATTCCTAATAGATTTCCAAATAGAGATGTCTAACGAATGTAAAAAATGTGTTGTCGATAACATGTAATAAAGAATTTCAGAAGATGGCTATGGGTTTAGGGTCTGGTATAGGGTGAGGTTCTCATATGAATTATACTAGTAATCATAACAAAGATGATAATATTAATTATCATAATAATGTCCCAATCTATTTTAAGCACTGTGTGAGGTAGCTGTCAGACACCAGCAAGCACCCAGCAGACCTCTACCACAAGGAGCATAACTGAGGAAGGGCCCCAGCTGCCTCGCTCTGCGATCTGTTACCCTCTTTGCACTAGGGCCAGGTCTCCCACGGACAACTCCCAGTGGAGGTGGGAGCATGGCAGGGATTCCAAGGCAGGAAGGACTCCTCTGATGGTTGATTATTGCTCCAGGACTCCCCTTCGGCCTTGCTGAAACTTCTTTATATTGCATGGCAATTCAGGACACTTGTACCCAATCTTCCTTTCCTCCTCGCTTTCCTTGGAGTCAGGCTTGCTTCCTGATGGCTCTGTTCTTCTAGACTTCCATAAGTCCCTTCCATTGTCCTTCACATGGACATTTCCCCTATGTAAACTCTTACAAGTTTAATCCCATTTTCATATCCACTTCAGATACCCAAATGAAACACAGCAGCTGAACTACAATGTCTCACTAAATCCCACTTAAGACCATTAAAGCATCTCTCTAAAAATAGTTGTTTTGTTATTCCTATATCACTAATCAGGAAACTAAGGATTGGAAATGTTAAGTGATTATCATAGTTTTCAGCCTTTATTTAACAAGTTATTATTAAATGCCTACTATTGTCAAAATCAGGTGATAGGACTGAATCAAGACTTAACTATGTGGCTTTCTAACTGTAAAGTGTGTATGTCAACCAATACATTGCAGTAGTGGTTCTCAACCTGAGGCAATTTTTTCAGAGAATATTTACTTAATAATGTCTGGAGACAATGCCGGATGTTATAACGGGTTGGAGCGTGCTACTGGCATCTACTGGGTAGAGATCAAGGATGCTGCTAAATATCCTGCAAAGCAAAACAAAACCCCAACAACCAGGGAGTATCCAGCATCAAATATCAGTAGTGCAGAGGCCAGGAAACACTGCATTACAGCAATAGAATTTCACTGAACTAGAAAAGGAGGCAGATTCCCAGATATAAATAAGTAACAGAAGAATCAGGACCATCAGGTATAAAAGTAAAAATAAATAAATATGGTCTCCAAGGGAGAGGAAGGGAAGATTCGGATATTCCTAAATAAGAAAGGAGTCAAAATCATTGCAATACATATTTATTAAATGCCTACTGTGGAAAAAAAAAAAAAAAAAAGCTCTCAAAATCTGAAAGGCCAGGGAGAATGGAAGCCAGGAAAAAGAGCTGGTTTGTACTAATGTTACAAAAACTGGCTTTTTCTGAACAAATACAATTTCAGCATTACCTAAAAAATGGAAAACAAAAATAAAAGGCATGCATGTATGCAATATATACAGACACACATGCACATGTACATACATATATTGTATGTGCTTAGTTATATTCCAGGCATCTATGCTGAGCAGTTTTGACACATCTATGTTATTTCTGCCCTCACTTTAAATTTCGGAAAACTGAGGCTTAGATCTAAAAGTAGTTGAATTCCAGTAGAACCTAGAGCCAGAACCCAGAACCCTGTGCTCTAAAACTCTATTCTAGAATGCCTGTGAGCAATGGAAATAAGTGAATTGTTTAGTAAAAACATTCTTCAAATTTTAAGAGAGTTGATACTAATAATTTGGTACACAATCCTAGGAAGCTTTTGTATGTGAATGCAGAGTTGAATGAACACAAACAAACAGAAAACTCCCAGCAATTTTACTTCTTTTGGCAGGTATGTGTGTTGTATTGTGTGTATATATATATATTACATATAAATAATAATATGCTATGATTTGAGACATGGTGCAAAGTATGGGAAGTAACATTATGCCAACAAAATTTACTTTGTTGTGACCCAAAGATATCTGTACTGGGGAGTACAAATTGACAATTATTCTCATTTCCATTTGCAGATATCAATTGGTTAACAGTTTCACGTTTAGTCTATTACTTTTGCAAATAGATGCTTTTTTTGAATGAATCAATGCTAAAAGTTTTCATGAACATCACTTTCTACAGAAGATAGTTTCCCTAGAGGGTTCTAAAACTCTACTTTTTAGAATAATAAACAATGGCTTTGTCATGTCTTATAGTAGTGTTTATATAGTATTTCCATTGGAGAGTGAACATCATAGTCATCAATACAAAAATTTGCAAGAAGTTTCCTAGAGAACTCATAAACCGTTTGACAAAAATCAGTGTCAAGTCAGGAGAGAAATATTCTGATCATTTCTTTTTAGGTGTGTTTCCTTTATTATACTAGATACTTAATTCCCTTGCATGAGTTTTTTTGGATGATATGCAATTGGATTCCCATCCACATCCCTTAGAAGATATACTGCTTAGGACCATGCAGTTTAGACATATGTTATAATATTTTTTCAGATTATATTTTCTGTTCCAGAGAAGTAAAGAAATGAAGACCAGCAGGTTACATACAAGACAGAAAAGATCTGATGAAAATTCTACTATGGACTGTTTATTTAGAAATAGGTTGGCTGGATAATGCTAATACTTATCACCATGGCTAAAATTTATTAAACACTCTCTCTGCTATGCATTTCAACATACATCCCTAAGAGATTGGTACTACATTTTCCATTTTAAATATACAGAAAAAGATAATGATAAGGTTAAGTAACCTGTTCAGCTAGTAATTGGCGGAGCTAGATTACAAACCCAGGTGATCTTATTCCAGATCGGAAGATCTGGACGAAAAGAATTGGAAATGAGTCTGTCCTTTGTCTACTACAAGTCTCACTGAATATCATATGGGGATGATAAGTTAATAAACAAGTAGGCGAAATTATACTTATGTTATGAACCATGTGTAATTAAGGATTCAGTAGACTGGACTGTCGCTTACATGATTAGAAATTTGAGGGAACAATTAGGTTTACGCCCTTGGGACTAAGAATCTTCCATTATAAAACAGAATGGACTAGATTATGTAATCTCTAAAGTACTTTGTCACTTGCTCAAAAATACTCCAAAGGACTCTGGAGGCCAAGGTGGGAGGATTACTTGAGGCCAGGCGTTGGAAACCATGTCTCTAAAAACATTAGCTGGGCATGGTGGCTTGTGCATGTAGCCCCAGATTATGTAAACTCCAAAGTTCTTTCTTGCTAGCTCACAAAATATTTCAAAGGACTCAGGAGGCTGAGGCAGAAGGATTGCCTGAGCCCGGGGTTCAAGGCTTCAGTGAACTATGATTGTGCCACTGCACTCCAGCCTAGGCATCAGAACAAGGCCCTATCTCTGGAAAAAACAAACAAACAAACAAAACATGCCAGAGCAAAATGTCTTAGTGTTCAATCATTCTTTACACCTGTTTTATTTATTTTTAATTTTTATTTTTTGTGGATACATAGTTAAGTGTTTATGTTTATGGGGTATATGGGATATTTCAATAAAGGCATACGATGTGTAATAATCACATCAGGGTAAATGGGGTATCCGTCACCTCAAGCATTTATCCTTTGTGTTTCAAACAATCCAGTTATACTCTTGTAGTTATTTTTAAATGTACAATTACATTATTCTTTATGCCTGTTTAAGATGCATTCTGAATGCATAGGACTAAAGTCATTCTTTGATACAGCATTGTGAAACAGGAACTATAAAGAGTTGCTCTTATAGATGGAATGTCCTTCTGTGTTCTCTGTTTAGAAGCACAGGAATAAAAATTTGGAATCTCTTCTGTTTGGATCTCACATGGTAGACCCAATGCCAAAAGGATAAATTAAATATTACTTAGTAGAGGGCAAGGACAATATAGATAATTTATTCTGGTACAAACAGTCTTTACTTCTCTTTCATGAAGTGGGCAAAGAGATGAGTGTCACAGAACATGAATGGGTACAGCTACAGCAAAAGGTCAGATTTATCTGTGAGAGAATCTTCCATGTGTTGGGCACCAGTGGAGCCACATTTTTATAAATGGAACCATGCAAATTTAAAATAGTGAGCAACTTAAATATATCAAAATACTCTCACTTTATATATACCATTTGAATTTTAAAAATTCTCTCAAGCAAAAATATAGTTAGAATTTTAGAATTTTATCGTTTGAAAACTGGTGAGTCATGTCCACTGGAAGCTAGCTGGCTTTACCCTTCACGTGGTGAACCCACTATAGCTGGTCAAAATAAATAACCAGCAAAATTATGGAGATGGCAAAAAGATCATTGGTTGCCAAGGGTTTGGGGGAGGAAGGGATGAATAGGTGGAGCACTGAGGATTTTTGGGGCAACGAAATTACTCTGTGTAATACTACAACAGTGAATTTATGTCATTATACATTTGTCCAAACTTATAGAATGAATAACGCCAAGGGTGAACCCTAATGTAAACTATGGACTCTGGTGATAATGATATTATCAACGTAGGTTTATTAATTGTAACAAAGGCACCACTCTGGGCGGTGGGTGGGGGGGGTGTTGATAGTGGGGGAGAGTATGCATGTGTACCAGCAGAGTATATATGGGAAATCTCTGTACCTTTATTTCAATTTTACTCTGAACCTAAAATTGTTCTAAAAAATAAAGTCTTAAAAAATACCCATCTTGTTACCCCATGATTGGTTCTGATTTGACATTGCCCGACCACATCCCCCTTTCATAAAGTAACAGTCTTATGTCTCATTGAATCACAACAGGAGCCTCTGACCATGTCTAGGCATTTTGCTATAAATATAACATGACATTGTTTCCACGTAAGAGTAAAAATATTAGAGTCTGTAAAGAAAAATGTGTTTGAACTTGTATAGGATGTCATGAAGTTTAAGTGCGTAGATATTAACAGGCAGAACTGTTTCTTTTGAGGCTTCAATGAAACCTTATTTAGCTTTCAAATAAGTACCTCAAAAGCCAAAAATCTTACAGATGAAAAATGAGCTACGATGTGGATTATTTTTTAGTCATAATGGTGAAGAAGCGTGTTCATGATCACATAAAAGTGTTGGTAAGAAAGAAATTCTGTAACAAAATTAATATATAGTTCAATCTATTAGAAACTATTCTTTGAAGGATGTCATTTATCAAAGTACAGATGCTGCTCTAAAAACTACATTGGCCTTTAAACATCACTAATTAAAAAGGAAGTAGAGCTTTAATTTGCCATTTTTTTATCTTCAATACTATTGACATCAAAAAAATCATTCAGAATGCTCATAAAAATTGCTTTCCATGTTTCTTATGACTAAAAAGATTTTTTCAGAAATGAATTAATCCTCATTCCCTGACACATTTGCCAGCGTTCTGAGATGAAAAGAAAAAAACATTATTATGCACCCTTCCTGAGAGAGCAGTAGAGGCAAGAGCTGAGTCCAAAATTGTTCATTTCTGCTTAAATCTTTCTTGAAATCTTTTCTGTGGCTGTGATGTGCAAGAAATAGGTGGAGAATTTTTATCTCCACCCCCTCAAGTAACATAAATCATCTGCTCCCCCTTTTACAAACATGAAAGAGGAAAACTGTCCATGATGATTTGCAGAGAGTAGGTGTGTGTGAGATCTGCTATTTCCATGGCTGGTTCAGAAGCTGATGTCACGATTACTTCCTACACAGCAGTATGGGAAACCACATTAGCAGCAGGAATCCCAGTTGGCGGAATTGCCAATTGTACCTGATAAATAGACAGTTATTTGGAGGAGGAATCCTCTGGACACCTTAGAGAAGTCAACGTTTCATTTAGAAATTAGAAGCTCCTAGAATGGGATGATGTATTTCAAAATCTTTAAGTACAGTGTGGTACAACAATAAATGTTGATTTTTATAATGTTTGTCATCATCATTATTACATTACTATAGCTGTATGCAAGTCTTTCAATAGACACATAAATGTTTGTCCAAAAGCAAGGGTTTTGGTGATCAGGAATGAAACTTAATATAAAAATTAAATTAAATTGAACTTCTTAGAAATTGCCTTGAGAAAACCTGGGGTAGGAAATAAGGAGTTGAAACTAGACTGGAAGATAATCTTGGATTCTGAGGGGACCCAAGGTGATTGGGAGCATGACTTTGGCAGAAAGTCATTTTAACATTATGGCATTGAGACGTAAATGCCCACCTGAAATAGCTGATAATATGGGGACTGAAGTACTTGTGTTAGTGTGACGGCAGCAGGGTCACTGGATTGAACAACTCCAGGGGGCACCATTCATCCATTCCTTTATTCCAGGAAGTGTTATGGAATACAGAGTATTACACAGAAGCAGCAATTTGGAAAGACCATCTTGAGCGATTCTTTATACAAACAGAACCCTGGTCTATAAAGGTACACATTGAGGTCAGTGTCACCCTGTCCATGCTCTCATCACACTTCTGTGTAGATATCTTCTCCCTTTTTGTATTGTGTTAAAGCATCAGAATGCATCTTCCAAGGTGCTAAGCTCTCTTTACCCCTGCAGAGGCTTATTGTTTCTCCTGAGAAACTTGGCTGGTTATCGTGATGCAGCCAATTGATCTCTTGTAATAATAAATGCCCACTAAATTCAATTGCCAGGTTATCATTTATGTATTTCAGTTCCTGCTCCATGGTTCTCTTGGAGGTCCAGAACTGAGCAAGACCTGAACTTGGTAGTTACCCATGTTCCAAATATAGCGTCTTTCAAATTTTGTCTTGACTGAACATTCCTTTGTTCAAAAAAATACTTACAGAGATGTCCAGTAAATGAAATAGAGAAGCTGTGAATGCTGACTTTGGGAGCCTTTCCTGCTCATTGTCAACACCCACCTGTTGACTTCACTTGTTCCATAGCAGCCACTGCGGGAATTCCATTGACTTCTAGAGCTCTTCCATACGCAGTGCTAATAACACTACTTAAATACTTAAATAAAATCTATTTCATTGTCTTTAACTGAATTTCTGGGGGTCTATTACCAACATTATTTGGAAATGTTCCCTTCTCCACTCTAGAAATTAGCTGTGTTTCTAACTGGTAATTTAAAACTAGCACTCCATCTCCATCAACTTAGAAAATTAAATAAATTATTTAAAAAAATAAAATTAGCCCTGCAACATTTATCTGTACCTATAGAGCTGTTTTATTCAGGAGTCCTTTGGTTGCAGAAAACCCAACTCATTCTGACCTAAAGGCATTCTGTTGACTTAGAGGTAGCTGTACATTGAAAGGCTTAAAGGTAGCACTGGATTCAAGCACAGTTTCCCTTCAGAGGGAAGAGAATATGCGAGATTCGATTTCTCTTTCTCACTATTTTCCTGTTATTCACCTCAATTTATCTGATATTGGGTTTATTTATGGGCAGGCTTTCTTCATGTGGTAGTCCCTGAGAAGTCTTTCCTGTAATTTTCTTTCCAAGTAACACCAACAGAATTTTTGGAACTATGATTCATTCAACCAGTTGTTTTTTAATTAATAGACTTTATTTTTAGAGCCCTTTTAGGTTTTTTGAAAAATTGAGCAGTGAATACTGACAGCTCCCAAAGATTCTCAACCCCTCCATACACAGTTTTCCCTATTAATATCTTGCACTGATGTGGTACATTTGTTACAACTGATGAACCAGTATTGATATAGCATGATAAACTAAAGTCCATAGTTTATGTTAGAGCTCACCTTCTGTGTTGTAGAGTTTGTATGTGTTTTGACAAATATGTAATATCATTTATTCACCATTACAGTATCATACAGAATATTGTTCCAAAATTTCTGTGCTCCACCTATTCAGCATTTCCTCCCTCCTGCCAAAGTCCTGGCCACTAGTGATGTTTTTACTGTCTCTTGAGTTTTCCTTTTCCCTGAATGTCATATAGTTGGAATCATACAGTGTGTCATCTTTACAGATTGGCTTCTTTCACCTAGCAATAGGTACTTAAAGTTCTTTTCCGTGTGGCTTGAGGGCTTGCTTGCTTGTTTTTATCATTGTTATTACACTGGTATTATTTTGTTGCATGGATATACCACAGTTTGTTTTTTCATTTACCTATTGAAGGATATCCTGAATGCTTCCAAGTTTGGGCAATTATGAATAAAGTCACTGGAAATGCTTGTGTGCAGGTTTGTGTGGACATACGTTTTCAAATCGTTTGGAGAAGTACCAACAAGAGTAATTGCTGGATCATATGGTAATACTATGTTTAGCTTCTTAAGGATCTGCAAGACTGTCGCCAAAAATGGCCATACCTTTTTTCATTTCTATTTAAATGAATGAGTTGCTGTTATTTCACATCCTGGCCAGCACTTGTCCTTGTCAGTGTTTGGGATTGTACTGTTCTAATAAGTGTGTAGTGGTATCTCATTGTTGTTTTAATTTGCAATACCCTATTGAGACTGGACTAGTTTTAGTTGATGTCCATTCTTGAATCAAGCTCTGTAGTCTAGGGGATGGAATATAGTGATCAGTCAGGTATGCATCTTGGGCTTTTTATTTAAGCCCAGGCAACAAGGATAGTTTGTGATTTACAGATAACAAATTCACAACTGAAAAGTGATTCACAGTTAGGAAATACAATTGGATGCCATACTGATAATACATCAGCAATTCACAAGATAAATACATAAACAAAACCTTCTGACAAAATGTAAATATCAGAGTGTTCATATTTACATCATTCTCAGGTGAAAAACACATGATGTCTTTCAAGGGTCAAGGAAGGAGGTGGTGTACATATGAAGTATGGAAGTTGCAACAAGTGACAGTGGGAAGGCTGGGCTCAATTTCAACAGTTTTTTAAAAAGTAGAATAAAACCCATTTGTTTTCAATAGTAATTCTTCATTGTACATATTGATTCATAAGTATGTATAACTTCTTTCTGTATAAAACATATCACTCAGTGTAAATGAAATAAACAATCCACTAGAGGTCTTTTACAATTTAAATTAGCTATTATTCAATGTAATTACTAGTCTGAACGTTTTGAAGTTTTTCAAAATAAGAACTGTCGAGGTTGTTTATTCTACAAGATAGTTCATTGCACAATTATGAATAATCAGCAACAACTCTGTGAGTTGATGATCGTAGGGTATATTTTAGTTGAGAACATATTTTTGGCAAGGAATACACAATGCCTATTAATTAAATCAAAGATATATTTTATATATGCTGATTCAATAAATGTTCTTTTCAAATGAATACGTTGGCCAAGTAATAGGTGGTCACTCTAAATGCAATTGGTGAATTTGAATCTGACAGCAGGAAAGGGTTAAATGTTCGTAAATATAGGCACAAATTATTGATGTTATTCGGGGAGAGAAGAAGAGAGTTGGCGTAAACGTTTCACAGTTTTATAACAGTATTTGTCCAATGATTGATTTAATCTTGTGATTGATCATTAGGAAAAGTGTAAACCATATGGCAACTGACATTTATAAATGTGCTTTTATCAGTCAGTTTTATCCATTCAAAATAGCAATTTAAAGATTCAACACTTTGTAAGTATATCAACACAGTATTCTGGAGAATGTATTGAGTAATAGTGTTGGAAAGATTCTGTGTAGAATCTTTATAGAATCATTAAAGAATAGTATTGGAAAATAATTTTAACTGGTGATAGACAATATTTACTTCATTCAAAAGCCTGTGTTTATTTCATCCAAAGTTCTGATAATGTCAGAAGTTACTGATTTCTGGAAATGCACTGGAAATATGTAGAAAATAAGAATAATTTACTTCATTCTTAGAGGATATGAATTTTAAATACCATGTGAAAAAACAGATCTGAGCTAAATCGAATGGCCACGAAGTGAATGGGTTTGCTAAAGAGAGGAAAATCCTGAATATTTATACAAATTTCATCAATCTCTGCCTTTGTTTTCTAATTTCTATACATTAGAAAGCAAAGGCAGAGATTGATGGAATTTGTATAAATATTTAGTTTTCTAATGTATTACATTTATAGAATTTTAGAAAGTAACTTATTTAGCCACCAATCCCACTAAAACTAGCAATAGTAGCTACAGGTTTAATCAGTTGGCCTTTGTGTTTAAAATGAGGCAAATTATTTTTGCCACCATAGCAGCAAATATGAGACAAAGCAAAACGTTCTCTGATTCTAAATTGGAGAACTTGGTTAGAAGTTAATTCCTGTTTATCAGATGACTTAGGATATCATTTAACTATGATTTAAGCTATCATTTAACTGTCAACCTTTAATAATGTGATGACAAACTGCATTTTCACTTTGATAACAATTGCTGTTGTCATAATCATCTTCATCATCCACATTTGATTTCCATGATGCTTTAAAATAGTCAAGTGAAGCCCAAGAGAAGCCCAAGAGAAGTATATCAAACATGGTGCCATATTTTGGTCAAAAATTGTTTTTGGGTCTGAATTTACAGAAGGAGAAATAAGAGAATTTGGATTGAAATAAATAGTTTTGTAGAGGTAATCTATTAAATATGTATTAATATACCAGAATGGTTCATATGGATCATTATGTTTTCTAGAGATAGAGCACTTGAATGAAGGTATAAAAATATGGCTTAGTCATTAAATAATTTCCCAAAACCTACTTAATCACTCTGGGACTTGTCTCAGCCATAGAACTAAGAGAACAAAGTCAAACTTAAGTCAACACGAGACACTTAGCTTACGTAGCTACCGTCTTTAAAAACATCTTTGAACTGTCTTAATGGAATATCACTTCACATTTTTCTGACATCTTTAACACGATTTTGGTTTCCAAAACAGTTGCCCACTCTCTACCCAACTCTTTCCACTCAACCTTGGGTTATGTAGCTTCCTGGCTTTTCATTCTTTATCTAGAATAAGATCAGAATTTTTTCCCAGGTGACTTATTTTAGTGGATTCCAACTGTGAAAACAAACACATACGAAAAGACATAGCAGATTTCATCTGAATATTCCTTTAGAATTTTGCCAATCATAAATGTTTGTAGAAAAGAGTGCTCTTAAAACTCTCCGTTAATATTTGCCCAAATTTGTTTATTCAGTTTTGTCCAGAAAGGAGGGAGTTGGTTATTTGAAGTGCAAATATAGGACTCAATAT
Source organism: Trachypithecus francoisi (assembly GCF_009764315.1). Classification (NCBI taxonomy): domain Eukaryota; kingdom Metazoa; phylum Chordata; class Mammalia; order Primates; family Cercopithecidae; genus Trachypithecus; species Trachypithecus francoisi. The sequence goes on from NW_022681453.1 coordinate 50,661,847, forward strand.
TTCATTTATTCAGAAGGGGGCACACTTGTGCTTTTAATAGCAGATGTATTCAGATTTGCTGGTATACAAAATTTATACATAAACTTGCCACAGATGACAGAACTACTTCTCATTACCATGGTTTTTTAAAAGGCTTAATCCTTCTTAAACAAGAAGAGTGACAGAATTCAATATGCAGTTTTCTTTTTAAAGAAGGTTTTGTTTTGTTTTTTTAAAGTTCCAGAGTCCTTTTAGGTTAAAAACTCTGCAATTTGTTCTAATAATTTTTCAGTGTGATTGAAACATGTCTATGATCATGGAAATAACATGTTTTTGACAGCTTCTAATACATTTTAGTTTGACCTCTGACGTTCAGCAATTTGATAGCCTTAAAAACATTTTCTCTGCTGGTTTTCATTAATAATGCGACATAATTTGTATGCCAAGATAACACTGACCCATTTGGAGAATAAAGACTTATGCAATAAGGTATCTTTCTACCAGTGGACTTAATTGTTCTTAGCCATAATTGTTTCTCCCAGGGACACAAGATTGTCTTTGCATGTTTGTCTAAGGAATTTACTCTAAAACCTTTGAAAATCATAGCCAGCTTCCACTACTTTGGCCTCAGTGCTATTATGCTCTAGACAATTCAAGTATTTGCTCAAAAATGATAAAACCTAAATGATTTAAAATATACGGTAATAACTCTGATAAATACAGAGGATACGAGTAGATAGAATACATATAAAATTAAATTTGCTTTGAGGTATTGTTAAAAGCTTATATGGGTTGTAACCTGTCTGACAATATATATGACAATGGGGGATATCTTTACTATATAAAGCACTTTTACAAATGATAATGAATATTTAAGATAATTCAGTAGAAAACATGCAGAGGTAAAAGATGGTCATTTGACAATTTCCAATATGGATGAATGGGAAATTACCATTATACTATATTCAGTGTATACAGGAAAACAGACCTAGTCTATATGGTTGAAGTAGTTCATATTTTTGTCCGTGTTCAATACTCATGTTGAATTGTAATTCCCAATTTTGGAGATGGAGCCTGGTGGGAGGTGGTTGGATCATAGGGGTGGATTTCTCATGAAGAGTTTAGCACCATCCCCTTGGTGCTGTTCTCATGATGATTAGTTCTCCTAAGACCTGTTTGTTTAAAAGTGTGTGGCACTGCCCCTGCCATTCTCTCTCACTCTGGCTCCCATTCTCACCATGTGATGAGCCTGCTCCCCATTTGCGTTCTGCCATAATTAGAAACCTCCTGAGGTCTCTCCAGAAGCAGATGCTGCTATGCTTCTGATACATCCTGCAAAACTGTGAGCCAATTAAACTTCTTTACTTATAATTTACCCAGTGTCTTATAGTTTCTCTAGAGCAATGCAAGGAAGTCCTAATACATTTTTTCAGTCTTCTGCCCTCACAAAGTTTTCAGGAGAGCAATGTTGATACAGATGTTAATTGATATTTCATTTTCAGATGATAACCATGCAATATGTATCACTGATTTCAGTGTACCCTTTGACTAAACATTCAACATCTTTCTCAAGGAAATGATCTGAGAAAGAGATAACTGTACAAAGATGTTTCTTGCCATGATGCTTAACGTAGTGAGCAGTTGGTAACCACATAAGCATCAAGGAAAACTAATTAGTTAAATATTTTAAATGTGCTGTGGCAAAATCCTTTAAATGAGTACTTCATAACTATTAATACCACAAAGAGAGCCTGCACCTATTGATTTTTTAAGTCTAAGTATGTTGGTAAATTGAAAAAGTAGGTTAACAGGGAGATTATGGAGTAATTCCAATTTTATGAGGGAACCATCATTCTACCCTCTACATCCACGAGATAAATTCTTTAGCTTGCACATATAAATAAGAACATGAAATATTTGTCTCTCTTTGCCTTGCTAATTTCACTTAACATAATGTCCTCCAGTTCCACCCATGTTATTGCAAATGACAGGATTTTATTATTTACCGCAGAATAATATTACAATGTGTATATAGACCACATTTTCATTATCAATTCATCCACTGATGAACACTTAGGTTGATTCCATGTCTTCACTATTGTGACTAGTGCTACAGTGAACATGGGAGTGCTGATATTTCTTTGATGTACTGATTTTTCTTTCTTTTGGATATCTATCTCCTTTATTTGGGATCATATGATAGTTTTTAGTTTTTTGAGAAACCTCTATACTCTTTTCCATAGTGACTGTACTAAGTTACATTCCCACCAACAGTGTGCAAGCATTCCTCTTTCTCTGCACCCTTACTGGAATCCATTATTTTTTGTCTTTTTGATAAAAGATATTTTAACTGGGGTGAGATGATACCTCATTGTGGTTTTGAATTGCAGTTTTTAGATGATTATTGATGTTGGCAATTTGTGTGTCTTCTTTTGAGAAATGTCTATTGAGATCTTTAGCCCGTTTTTAAATCAGATTATTTGTTGACTTTTTTTTTTTCTATTGAGTTGTTTGAATTTCTTATATATTCTGGCTATTAACCTCTTCTCAGTTGAATAGTTTGCAAATATTTTCTCCCACTCTGTAGGTTGTATCCTTGCTTTGCTATGTGCTAACTAGCTTTTGTTGCATTACATTGGCCAAGCAAGTCACAAAACTAGTCCAAATACAACAGTCACGGTGGCTCACACCTGTTATCCCAGCACTTTGGGAGGCCAAGGCAGGTGGACCACCTGAGGTCAGGAGTTGGAGACCAGCCTGGCCAACATGGGGAAACCCCCGCCTCTGCTAAAAATACAAAAAAGTATCCAGGCATGGTGGCAGGCGCCTGTAATCCTGGCTTCTCTGGAGGCTGAGGCAGGAGAATGGCTTGAACCCGGGAGGCGGAGGATGTAGTGAGCCGAGAACACGCCATTGCACTCCAGCCTGGGCAAAAAGAGTGAGACCGTGTCTCAAAAACAAAACAAAAAGCAGTCAACAAAGGGATCTCACTTCTTGATGGAAGAAACTGCAATGTGACATGGCAGAGGGCAAAGGAAGGGGTAAAGAATAGCGGTCCTTTTTGTAGTCTGCTCCTCTAGTAAAAAGCTAAATTCTGAGAAAACAGACTAAATATAGAAACTCGAATTGTGAATCCAACGCAGAGAAAAAGGCTGACTAAGTCATGAGTGAGTATCAAAAAAAAAGACTAAGGTTTTCAAGTTCTTGAGGCATACTTGTGAGATTCCTATCTGAGGTCCTTCATTTTCTAACTACAGAAACTTAAATAATGAGTCAATATGAATAAAAATACCTTGTGTCCTTTAAAATGTGGGTAATAACTATGATTCCCTTCTTTGTTGTTGTGAGAATAAAGCAGGATTACTTTTTTAAAAGTTCTTCACAGAGGCGTCACATTGCAGGTGCTTCATGAGTGTCTAGAGTAATTCACTAACTTGATTAGGATTAACTTTGCTGTAGTTACTAGTGAATCACATTGTACAAACTAATGAACTAGAAAATAGAATCAAAGAATCAATACAGTGGAAATAAGACTGAAGTTGAAGATATCTAGCCGGGATCATGGATTCTAGGTCTGTGCAACCTTAGGCAAGTCACAGTATTTCTCTAGACTTGTGTCGTTTCTAAGAAAATGATGCTTCTTCTTGGAGCTGAAATGTCATTCTGCTCTAAGAAAATTACAACCAAGAATGTTCCTTTCTCATTTTCACTTTCCAAATTGTATTTCCGCTTGCAAAACAATATTGTATTCTTGTATCAGAGAGTTTTAGGGCAAACAAAGATGATCAAGTGAATATTTGAGTGTTTGGGAAAGGAGTGGACCAGAGTGAGGAGACCCTAAATTATCACCCCAGTTGTTAAGTAGCTGAGAAGGACTCCACACATTATGAATATTTCTGGTTATCAGGCCTGTCTGAAGTTATTCCAAATAATGTTTGTTCTCAGTTATAGCGATGTGTGACTAATTGTTAGTGTGCATTCTTAATGAGCATGTATCACATTTAAAAATAAAATATTACTTAAAAATACTACAAATAAAATTACACAACTTTGAAGCTGAGTTCTGTTAAGTAGCTGATTGTGTGAGTTATATAAGAATATGAGATATAACCTAATGTACTAATGCACCTTCTAGTATCTATCCTACACTGCTGCGGTTAGCACCAGTGGCTCCAAATGACAAGAAAGTGTCATGACATCAAACAGTAGGGCAGAATTCCACCAAAGAATACTGAACACTTTTATTAGGAAAACAGGAAAAGGAAGAAAAAAAGGAAATAGTGGCAGTTTCTTTGGACAAAATCTGGGTAAAAATTACTACCCTCAGGGTAGAAATTTTCTTAAATTGGGAAATCATACCTCAAGCTGAGAGCTTGGCATATTTGTTCACAAACCTATTAACTTCTCTATAGCTTCCCATTAAACATCACAAGTAGTTTATTCCCATATCATCTGGGCAGTGGGCCAAATTTTGCCTTGAATTTCTCATTCCTATATTTTCTTTGGCCGTTTTACTGATCTTCATGAACTTTCTTTTTTTCTTTTTTCTTTTTTTATTTGAGATGGAGTCTCACTCTGTCGCCAATGCTGGAGTGCAGTGATGCGATCTCAGCTCACTGCAACCTCCATCTCCCAGGTTGAAGGGATTCTTCTGCCTCAACCTCCCAAGTAGCTGAGATTACAGGTGCATATCACTGTGCCCAGCTAATTTTTGTATTTTTAGTAGAGACACCTTGACACTATAAGTGAAGAGGTCACCTCAAAATATACAGAGTCAAAAACAGGCTTCTGAGGAGGTAAATGTGTTTTAAATAAGGAAATCTCCATTATAACTTCAAAAATGTCATTCATTCAGAAGGTAAATCAACAGGAAAATAGACCTTGAACAAGTCTCTTTTTCATGTCTATTTAAATAAGAATGCTGTTGAATTTGTGGTGCTAATAAAATAGTTTAAAACTTATAACATTATTTTCTGTATCCAAATAAGTGAAAATATTTTTTAATATAATTTAATATGGTTTATACTGAGTTAGCTCTGAGGATGCTAACACTCTCTAATACTTTTCCCCCAAATGTTGATATATTTGTATTTATTCTATATTAAACATTCAAATAGTGTTTTAAAATGATATCCATAGTGTCATCCAAAAACCCACCACATAATATTTTAGTCTTTATTATAATTTCAGTTATGTGGAAGTTAAACATATGTGACTATAACACTTTTTTTAGATTGTGGTTTACAAAAAAAAAATCATTCCCCTATTGAATAATTCTATAGGTTTATATTGGCAAAATCCATGTTCTGCTCACTTGGGTCCAGCCCCCATTAAGCCTGTAGTCCAGTGGAAGAAGAGTTCGGTAAACTCTTAAAACTGAAAACTTAACGTGCAGTGTAATAGTTCTATGCTGGGGTCAACATAGTGTATTACAATTGCATATTGCAGGGTCCTCTTATTTGAACTTAGAGGGTCAGAGAATTTCCAGGGAAGGTAACATGGAAGGTAATATCTGACAAATCAATAAAAATCAGCCAAAGAGATGGAACAGAATACTTCATCTCAGTAAGCATTATATGCAAATGTATAGAGGCAATAAAAGAGTTGGCATTCTTTAAAGAAGTAAGAATTCAATGAAACTAGAAGTTAGAATTCCTGAAAAGATGACACGGAGATTGGCAATAATAAATCTGGAGTGGTAAGCCGGGGTTTCATCATGGAAGTTCCTTTTTATCAAGTTAAAGAATTTGACCTTTCTCCTAAGAGGATTGGAATTCTACAGAAATGTTTTAAATAAGAAAGCAGCCTGGTTAGGTTCACATTTCAAAAAAATCATTTCAGTGAGAATAAAGGATGATAGACAAATGAGAGCAGCAAAGATAGAGGCTGAGAAACTCATTTGGAGTCAGCTATAGTGGCTCCAGGTGAGAGATACTATTGGCCTCAACTAGAATACCTGTAAGTGGGGATGGAGACAAGTAGCTGGAATCATCATATTTTTAGAAGATTAAATTGAGAGGGCTTCAGATTGGATGTAAAGGAGGGTGAGGATCATGGGTTAAGGAAGCTAACTAGATTTGTGAGATCTGTAACAGTGATGGTTGATTCCTCAACCGAACTAGGAAACATACACTAAATATGGCAAGCGAAGGTAATGAGATCATTTGGTGGCATAGTAAGGTTTTCCTTCTGTAAGATTTCAAGTGAGATGGCTAGCAGAAATTTGTGCATATGGATTATGAACAAAGTCCTTTTCAGGAACAAGATCTGAGCTAGAGATATAAACTTTGAGACTGTCAGCAAGCAGATGGTAATTAAACATATGGGAGTAGATAATCTTACTCAGGGATGATATATAAAGGAATGATTCTCAAACTTTGGGGTCAGATTAATTACCCAGGAAGCCCAATAAAATTCAGAATCCTGGGTACCAACTCCAGAGTATTTCATTGAGTAGGTGTAGAATGTAGTTCCCAAATCTGCCTTGTTGGAAAGCAGAGCCCCACCCAATGGTTCTGGTAGAGAAGATATTGTGACACCACTCTGAAATATAATGAGAAGAGGATTTTGCATAGCGTCCTGAGTAGTATCAGAACATAAGCGATGGACAAAGAAAGAGGAACCCAGAAAGAAGACTGCAAAAAAGCAACCAGAGGTATTGAAGGAAAACCAGGAGAATAAAACATTACAAATTCTGTAAGAAAATAGTGGATACAAGAGTGGTGAACAGGGTCAGAGTGCTGAGAGATAAAGTAAAGATAAAGGCTAAAAACACCCACTGGATGTAACAAAAAGGAGGTCATCACAAAGTTGGCGAGAACAATTTTGGTAGAATTATGTGGGCTGAAGCCAGATTGCAGTGGGCTGAGGGTTGAATATGAGATGAGGATAAAGAGACAAGAAGCAGAGGCAAAATGTTATAAAAGAAGTTGGGACTAGAAGGGCAGGAAGTCGCTGCAGCAGAATGTGGACTGAAGGGTGAGATGTTTTTAGTAGAGAAACGACTTGAGTGAATGTGCTATCTCATACCTGATGTGCTCCATCCCTAATTTCATTTTAAAGTTTTTGTAAACAGATTCATTGAAGTATAATCTACATATTATAAAATTCATCTGTTTAAAGTATACAATTCAGTTTTTTTGTTTTTTTTTTTTGAGACGGAGTCTCACTTTGTCACCCAGGCTGGAGGAGAGTGGTGCCTCCTTGGCTCACTGCAACCTCCGCCTCCCGAGTTCAAGCAATTCTCCTGCCTCAGCCTCCCAAGTAGCTGGGATTACAGGCATGTGCCACCATGTCTGGCTAATTTTTTAGTATTTGTAGTAGAGATGGGGTTTCACCATATTGACCAGGCTGGTCTCAAACTCCTGAGTTTGTGGTCCACCCACCTTGACCTCCCAAAGTGCTGGGATTACAGTGCCACGCCCGGCAATTCAATGATTTTTAATAAAATTACAGAGCATACAAGCATCGCCACAATCTAGTATTAAAGCATTTTCATTGGTCCATGTTCCATACACCCATTTACTGTTAATCCACATTCCTACATTCTGCCCCAGGCAAATACACATGCATTGTGTGTCTCTACAGATTTACCTATTCTATACATTTCATAGAAGCCATACAACATGTGGGTTCTTTTGTGTCAGAGTTCGTTTGCTTAGTGTATTGTTGGAGAGGTTCCCTCCTGTTGTAACATATATCAGTGCTTTATTACTTTTTTATTGCTGCCTTATAGTCCATTTTATGGATAGAGCACATTTTGTATATCCATACTTCAATAGATGGACATCTGGATAACTTCCCCTTTTTGACCATCATTCGTGAATGATACTGCTATGAATATTCACATGAAAATCTTTAAGCATAGGTTTTCATTGCTCCAGGATAATTATCTAGGAGTCTGATTGCTGGGTTGTATGTTAAGTTTGGGTTGAACTTTCTCAGAAATGGTCCAACTTCTTTCCAACGTGGCTGCAACATTTTACATTCACGCTCTTTCATCTCTGCCCCAATAAGCACATATTCACTTACCTTTATAACTGCATTCATTTAGTTATCCTGAAGGAAAAAGAACTGTGCCCTCTTGGATAGTGGGGAGCAAAGTAAGGTGCTGCTTTGGGTTCTGTACATTATGGTTAGGCCAGAAATGATGGAAATATGAATTAGCACCAGCCTGCCCCCTAGTGGTGGTCTAGACTGCTGTACTGTCAGCCTAAATCCATGGGGCCAAACTTCCAAGCGATCTACTCTTTCCTTCACACCCTCTGTCACCCTACCTCCATCTTTTCTTGCAAAGACTAAACAGTGGATATGCTCAAACAAATTTAGAAAGTATATAGTGCGGTGCAGTGGTTCACAAGTATCAGTCTACTAGTCATACCTACCAGAGATATGGACACCTACTCTCATGTGTTTAAGCATCACCTGCTGGGGGACTTGAGCAAAGTTACTGAACTTCATGTAGTAAGCTCTGTTGTTTCTGTAACTCTACAGTGAGGATTATGATAATACCAGGCTTAGTTATACTGCAATGATTCAATGAAATTTCATAGGTAAAGCACCTAACACAGTTAAACCTAGAGTTGGCATTCAAGACAAAGTAAGTGTTCATATTTTATGATAGTAAAAGTGGTCACAAGTGTAGTCAAATGCTACAATGACATTCTATTTATAAAATTGTTTTTTTACCTGTTCTCATTTGCTTATATCTTATGTTTATGCTCTCTATTTAAAAGTAAAACTTCTTTGAATTTAGAACTACTGTTGACTGTATTTATTTGACAGTCTACAGTGTACTGTAGACAATTTATTTGATATTGATAAGAATCACAAAAGTAACAAGGATACTGCCCTTCATTATTTTATAGTAACAATATATCAAGAAATTTGCTAAAGTCTTCCTGTATGTAAAATTTAATGCAGAAAACATTTTTATAAGGTAGGTAAAGATCTCAGATAGTCTGTGTTGGAGAAAATATTTCAGCCACATCTTTCTCGCTGCACCCATGTTCGCTACCGGTTGTGCTGCCAGTGCCAATGGAAATGACAATATCAATTACAGCTAGTTGATAATTGAGAAGTATATAGGCTAGAATGAGCTTTTGTTACTCTTTTGTCAAAGAGAAAAAGTAAGACCAGAAATGGCCTGAATTTGATGATTACTGCAGTCTGCAATTCAGCAATTCAAGATAGTTGCACTCTCCTTCCCAATCCACCCTAACACTTGCATTGATAGCTAAAGTTTGCTCCCCGAAATAGCCAAAGGTTAATTGGAAATTTTATCCATGTAAAGTAAGTGCATAGGCCTTCTTTTGTTTTTCTCTTAACAGTGCTGCAGACTATTTAGAATTTATTCTCTGATGGCAGTTGTTAAGTTACTCATTTTAATGACTGTTTTATAACTTTAAAAGGAAAATTGTTTCCAGGGAAGAGAGCATGCCTCCAATACAGAAATCAGGTATTTAGGGGGAAGAACCATCTAATAAAACACTTTGGACAGCCCATCATAGTGTTCAAACACACAGTTCTAGACGAGAAATAAGAAAGCATTTCTTTGGCCAAATGTGATCTGAACCATCCTGGGTTTTGCCTCACATGCTGTGAGAGACCTTTATTCTCTTGACTATTCAATTATTTTGCCAGGGAGATGTGGGAATTAAAGTAGCAGCAATCATGATAACATGTGTGTTAAGTATCAAAATACTTCGCACTGAACAGACAGAGTTGCCAATTGTATTTTCAACTTGGGTTTACATATGGAAAATATTATTACTATTTCCTTCAATGTCATCCATTTTTAATGGCTCCTATTCCATCCAAATTTTAAGCTGTAAATATAGTCTAGTATTTGAAAAAAAAATCTAAGTAGTACTAATGCCAGAGACCGGAACTAGTTTGTTTGCCAGCAAAATTCGTCTTTAGTTTACATGTATCTAGATGCTTGATTATATGTCCCCAAATCCAGTCATAATTTAGCCCAGAATTTTAGACTAACAGAACCTACGTGTAGATATATTTGTTTGTCTCATGCATTTTAAAAAAAAGAATCTGTGAGCAAGCCTTTAAATATCAAGAGATTCCACAATCTGTATTTGGGATTCTCTTCATAAATAAAAGATTTTAAAATGCTTTCTTATCCCTGAGTAGGACACTGGACAGATAATGCATACTTACACTCTACTATTTGATATTTGTCCAAGACCTCCCAAATACCTTTGGTTTTTGCTTAATATTAGTCGATATTTAATCTACTGAAATATTTTAGTCCATCTTTTTTTTCCCCCTGTAGAAAATTGACTCTAAATTTAAAGCAGCCTTTCTAATGCAATCTGAGCCAAAAGGTATAATTCACTTTAAAGTAATTTGGGGGCAAGCTTAGAAGTGTGTAGGTAGTAGGGCAAACATTTATTTAATTTCCTATACTACCATAGAAACGACAATAACTAACAAACATTAAATACTTATTCTATGTCAGGTGCTGAGGTTTATATACATTATCTCGTGTAATTCTCACAACAGGCCATAAAGTAGGTGCTAAATGCTATTATTAGTTTAACAGCAATAACAAAAAAAATTCGAAACCTCAGAGCAGTTATGTGCATTGCCTATGGTAAGGGACTGAGCTAGGACTATCTTCTCTCTAAAACTCACTTCCTCATCACTCACTCTCTTACTCTGTCTTACCTTGACATTATATTCTAAAGTATTTTAAAAAATATATTTAGGTCCAGCACACGCCGTTTATTCCAGCACTTTGGGGGGCCAAGGCAGGTGGGGCCAAGGCTGGTGGATCACTTGAGGCCAGGAGTTCGAGACCAGCCTGGCCAACATGACGAAACCCCATCTCAACTAAAAAATGGAAGAATTAGCTGGGTGTGCTAGTGCATGCCTGTAATCTCAGCTACTCAGGAGGCTGAGGCTGGAGAATCACTTGAACCTGGGAGGCAGAGGATACGGTGAGCTGAGATCACACCACTGCTCTTCAGCCTGGGCGACAGAGGGAGACACTGTTTACAAATAAATAAATAAATAAATGTTTATTTTAAATATAAGTAATTAAAAACATAAAGCTACCTAAAAATGCACATTTATATAAATAAATATTCATCTTCATACTTAATAAAATGCTCACAGAACTCTCTGCTCCTCATCACACCTTTTGGGTCGCAGAGGGTCCTCTTTTATGAATGGCCCATCAAAGGGGTCAGTGTTAGGTAGCATTCTTTCCCAGTATTTTCCTTTTTTTTTTTTTTTTTTGCTACTGTAAATGAATTATGTATGAACCCTGAAGTAATTAGCAAAGACATTGTTGTTCAGCTGAATTTTAAACTAATTAATCTGACCTAATTCCTGTCAAAAATAATTAGGATAAAATATGTCCTCCCTAAGCAACTCTTTGAAGCCGAGACGCTAAAGCACAGTACCTCCTGTGTATGCACTGCTCTAAAATTGAGAGGGCCGTTTATTTAAGTTTTAAAGGAAATGCTAAAATGCTACCTTGTGAATTGCCACCTGGGCATCATCTCCTCCTCCTTGGTTTCTATGTTCAAATAAAGAAAAGAAGTTGAACTAGCAATGGGACTGTAACATGAGTGGTCTCAATGAGCCCTTCACATCACATGGTTTGCAATTAAAACATCCAAACTGGTTAATTTCTCCTCTTCCAAAAGGCTTCCTGCTGAATATGCGTGCCCCGTTTCTCAGCCCGTGCACAGTCTTGCTCTTGTCCCTTAGGCTGGAGTGCAGTGGTATGATCTCAGCTCACTGCAACCTCCACCTCCCCAGTTCAAGCAATTCTCCTGTCTCAGCCTCCTGAGTATCTGGAACTACAGGTGCTTGCCACTATGCCCGGCTAATTTTTTATTATTATTATTATTATTATTTTATTTTTAGTAAAGACGGGGTTTCACCGTATCGATCAGGCTGGTCTCGAACTCCTGACCTCAGGTGATCTGCCTGCTTCGGCCTGCCAAAGTGCTGAGATTACTGGCATGAGCCACCACACCTGGCCCACTTTTCTTAATATAAAATTGATTAAGCTGTCTTCTGTCTCCCCATCCCCTACCTGCCCCAAATAACCTTTTAAAATATCCTTAGTAATATAATGAATTGGGAAAATGTCTCATGTAATAACCAAGTCCTAAGCTATATGTTTCTAGAAAAAATAATTTAGGAAAAGCAAATAAGCAAGCTTTACCCATAGCTGCAGGTTGTCAACAAGTTGAGATGATCATGGGTTGCAGCAACTGTGGAGGTTTGTATATGCTGGTGTTTGCCCAAAGCCTTCACTACTGCTCTGTCATTGTATGGCAGCCTCTTCTGCATGCCCCCTAACCTTGCTCTTGAACATATTACGGAGCTCTTGGGAGAGGAGCGCATTGTGGAGTATATCTATCACATCCCCAAGCAGTTCAGAGTTAATAATTTCCTTATTAAACCTATGAACCCTCCATGTTTTCTAGTCCTCCCTCCCCAACCCCCTTCCAAGTTAGTTTCTAGGCAACCAATAAGCACTGAATTACATTAAGCTCTTTATTTCAAGGCTGCAGTTCAGAATTTTGCTGCATATTTGTTGGCTCATTTATAGAGACTGCAGCATAAAATTCATTAATTCTGTCTAATCTGCAGTACATTAGTGATTTGGTTAGAACCACATCACCTGTACCTGTTTATCATGTTTAAATCACTCAGTGCCATGCTGCTCTTCTTTATGTAGCTTATGCCAAAGATACTGTGAGCTCTAATTTGAAATCACAGAAGCAAGAATTTCCACAATTCCCAGTTCTTGGCTATCATTCAGCACCTTGAGATAGTCTTTTATGAAATTAGAAATTTCAAAATCGCCTTTTTTGAATGGCCAAAATGTCTAACAGCTGACTATTAGTAAGAAAGACCAGAAATGTAAGGTTCAGGAATAGCCTGAAATGCAGTAAGCATTTGCAAAAGGGAGGATATTGTTTGCTTTAACAAACTGAAATTTTGGTGTGAAAGAGAAGCAAGCCTTTGGAAATATTCCTTTGTTGGTATGAGTCAAGGAATTGAGGTTGTAATTTCAAATTTTACCAAGGACAGTGTGAGAATGAAGATTAATCTTCTGGCAGAACTGTTCTCTGTTTTGAATGTTGAATGGTTTGAGATATTCTCTTGAAAACTCTGAGCAAGCACTCTCTCTTTCTATGTGACATTTATAGACAGATCTGGTAAGTCTCTAAGTGTGTAACATATTAAGGTCCTCACAATTGATCAAAAATATGAATTAAATGTTTGTTCGCTCTGTAGTTTCTTAAAACACAAAGCAGTAATCTACACTGGCCACACTAAAATGGTGACTTTGAGAAGACAAAGTAAAATCCTTTTAAAACTCAAACTTGAATCTAATCTCTTTCCTTTCACCTGCTTATAATGTAGCTGAGGCAGGTGTGTGTGGTGTATAGAGCTGTAGAAATAAACTAATTGAATGGTCTTGCGGCATAGAGAGACAGCTGTCCACCAGAGTTGCATGGTAGAAAAACCTTCTAGGAGACCCTACTGTCAAGGAGGAGTGGCCCAGATTAGACAGGGACTGCATCTCCCAGAGGACTTTGCATCTAGAGTTCCCACTTACTGGATTTGCTTCATAAAATATGAGCAGAAGGGAGGTATGTCATTTCCAGGTGTGGCCTACAAGATCTTCTGTATGATCTCCCATGTGACCACCTCTCTCTCTCTTTTTTTTAAATTTTACATTCTTTTATGTCAATAGTTTTTGGAGTACAGATTTTGGAGACATGGAAAAGTTCCTTAGTGGTGATTTCTGAGATTTTAGTGCACCCATCCTCTAAGCAATGTACTCCCATATGTCTCTTTCTTCCCCCTCTGCCCATTGGATATCAGTAACCTCTCAACCTGGGGAAAAGTAAGATGTTTTGTCAAAGCCCCCGTCACCAACGACTGCATGGAGTATCACCTGTCTAGATCCCTGACAATAAAACTATTGTTTATCACTGAGAATTTGGGTATGTCTGTTTAACTGCTTGTTTTACTTTGACTTATACATGTGCCATGCATGAGTCACAAGACAGGATGACTTCAATCAGTAGAACCACAAATATTCTTGACTGCTTACTATGTGCCTTGCAATGCAGATTCCAAGGATTCTATGGTAACCAGACAAGAATGGCATCTTAAAGTAGTGGTAAAAAAACAGACACACTTCAAACTATTGCAATCAATCTATTAATTATATACATGTAATGAAATGCAAAATAGAAATTTAGTACCTATAGAGCATATAATACAGTAAGATTTAAACTACTCTAGGGTTGAAAAATATTTTCATTCATTAATATTTAATATTATTATTTCCAAATGTTAGTTCAGGTGAAAATAAATCTGGATTTCATGTTATACATAGAGAGCTGAGTCCAGAGTAGACTAGTAGAATCAGTAGGTTAAATTGTTTCTTCCTTTCCTCCCCCAGCACCCAGGATTCAGGATGCAACTATAAACCATTTCTTAAATAGTTTTTTTTTTTTTTCCTTTGGAAAAAGGAGGCTGGGCGCAGTGGCTCACATCTGTAATCCCAGCACTTGGGGAGGCCGAGGCAGGTGGATCATTTGAGGTTAGGAGTTTGAGACTAGCCTGGCCAACATGGTGAAACCTCATCTCTACTACAAATAGAAAACTTAGCTGGGCATGGTGGTGCATGCCTGTAATCCCAGCTAATCTGGAGGCTGAGGCAGGAGTCACTTGAACCCAGGAGGTGGAGGTTGCAGTGAGCCAAGATTGTGCCACTGCACTCCAGTCTGGGCAACAGAATGAGACTCCATCTCAAAAAAAAAAAGAAAAAAGGAAAGCACTTAGGAAACATTTCACTTAATTCTTCCTTTCATAGATGAGGAGGAGAAATATATTTTCTGAGCTTATAATGCCATCCATTTTAATATATGGAACATTTAGTGTGGGCCAGGAACTATGCTAGTTACTATTTTTTATTGTAAAATTTAATAGACATATAGTACATTAGTACACCATAAAATATAGGTCAGTGATTTGCCCCCTGAAAAAAAGAACACTCATGTAATATACCTAAATCAAAAAACTGATAATTGCCTGCTCCTGAGAATCACTAAACAGCCTAGCCCAGTTCCAGCTACCTTTCTCCCCACCTACTCCTTTCCTTTTATGGGCATGGCTACTATCTCCCTTTATAGTTTTACTATATTACCATGTATCCAAAAATACTGGGCTTTATTATTTTTTGAAGTTTAAATACATTGAATCTTAATAGTATATATTCTTGTATGTCTATCTTCCTTAACTGTACATTGTGGTTTTTATTCATGCTCTTGTTTGTAGCATTCCTTGGGTCTTTCACATTCTATCCTATAAACATATCACAATGTATTCCATTGTATGGACATTATACAGTGTATCTAGTTTAGTATGAAAGATATTTAGTTGTTTGTTATGAATAGCAGGATTCTACATAATCTTACACCTGCTTCTTGACACACAGGTGCATGCATGTACTTCCAGTTCCTAATTTTCAGACTTTGGTATTATGTTATAGCAGGCACCCATGCCTCTGTACCATTCTCCAAAGTGACTTTCTTATTTTAAAAAGTTGGGAATGGAGGGCTGATATAAAGTAATAGAGTCGGATATACTACACTGGCCGTCTAGTTACAGTACCACAGACGTTTAGTTCAATATTTAATGGGCGAAGCTGAGTTCCATCTGGTATCATTGAAACAAATGACTGGAGAAAACAGATGATCGGTATCCATTTTGGAATGCCATTACTCATTTTTTTATTTGTTTAACCATTTTTAACATGGGGAAGATGAGTATGTTCTTGCTCTCAAGTTTGATTTTACTATTTTTAATGAATTTTTTTCTGACTTTTTGGTCAAGCCAAGTTTTTTCCACATCATAGCATAAGCTGTTCCCTTTGCCTAGAATGTTCTTATTTAAAGCCTTTCATGATTAGTTAGTTTCTTATTATGATAGTTTTAACTTAACTCAGAATTCTCTCTTGAGTATCTTACCTGCCCCAAGTCACTCTTTATTACATTGCCCTTTATATTTGCTATTAGACAATTTATCACTACATGTAGCTATCCTGTTTATGTTTTATTCCTTTTAAATGTTTCCTGGGACCTCCTTTTCTTGCCTTCCAGAAATATAAGGACCAGCAATCTCATTTTTTTTTTTTTTTTTTTTGAGCATGCTCTCTCCAGTGTCTGGAACAAAACATGGTTCATAGTAGGTGTTCAACAAATGACTAATGAAAATGGAAGAAACAAAGGAAGGAAGGAGGGAGGGAGGAAAGTAAGAATGGAAAGAGGGAGGAAGGAAGAACAGAAGGGATATTCATGTAGGCCAAGGAATAAAGAGGCTATCCACTTGATACAATAATTTTGTAATTCTGTACAACAGGTATAAATGAAAGAAAATCTGTGCACTCAACTCTCATAAGGTGACTGCAAGCAATTCAAAATGTGCCAAACCATTAAAGGTTAGAAACAGGCAGGGGACCCAGTGTTTCCACACAGCAATGTAGACTGAAGGCAACAAGGGAAAGCAAGGAGCAGGGAGAATGTGCGACCATCATTCCAATTTTCTATATATCTCCGTGCCAAGCTGTATATACATGAATTACTAACTGCATGACTAATGTGAATCTCAAAGAAAGAATCTGAGTCAAAAGCAACCTCGGGGTTACTAGCCATGGAAACACAGGAGGGAGAGTGTGGTTATTAAACACTGTTGTCAAAGAACAAAGAAGGGCCAAAAAAAGAAGAAACTCAGTAAGCAATGGTTCAGTATTCTGTCGCATTCATTTGAAGGAAATTGGGTGACGTCCAAAGTTTTAATGTGAGCAATATGACTGGATAACCCTGGGAGAACTTGTCATCTTGGCAGGCTCTGAAAAATAGCCTATATGTATAACTATTGTAATAACAGACACAAAGTGTTGATATTTACAAGGGTCTGTAAGAATGTGTAGTAAGATATGTCTAGGAGTGGTCCCCAGAAAATCCCAGAGCAGTAAGAGTCATAAACTGGGTATAAATTCCAGGAGTTGACCAAAGCATTAGCAATAAAATACATATATTTTTGACACACAAAGAGAAGAGAGGCATGGACTCCTGTAGGTAGATTCAATAGGAATGTAATATAATACTTGTGAAAATGTTTAAATATCTACAGTGTCAAATTGACATGTATTAACCCTTGAATTGATAATGGGTTCTACTCATTTAGGTTGTTTTCTTCTCCCTCCAAAGATGGTAACTTTAAGTTTACTGTGTTAGCTGGAACAGAAAGTGACTCATTTTACAGACAACTTGACGAGAATATAAAGTTAGGAAAGGATGGTATGAACTGTGTCTATAAATACCAAATTCCTTTTCTAAAGTCATCGCTGAGGAAATAGTAAAATAGAACAACCCAGGAAGTCCAGGAAAATTATATGGGAGAATAGTCAATAGATTGCAAAGGGGGAAAATATGAGCATTTCTGAGCAAAACAACAACAACAACAAAGTGACTTTGATGTGATGACTATGACACCTAAATGGAGCATAGAATCTAGGCCAGAGAGCCACCTCTCATTTGTGAGAGCTCAGAGAGTGAGAGTTGTGCTGAGTAATTTTGCTTGGCAATGAACTTAATACCTTCTTCTTCTTCCCCCAATTTAAAAAACTGCAAAATTAGATGAGGTAACAGAGGTAGATTATCACCCTTCTAAAGCCAACTTAACATTCCAAGCATTTATATACCAAATTGCAAGCACTCTGATATATGAGAAGTGGAGTCCATTTTGCTACCTTGCAAAAGGAGCTTCAGCTTCCCATTTCTCTTGCCTTGTGGTTCATATGATGAGAACGACCCAGATGGGTTATCCCTGACAAACAAAGAGACCCAAAAGAGTGATACTGACAGCCCAACCCTGACCCACATCTGCCCTAAGAGCTGGCAAGTCCTGTGAGCCTTGAGGATGTTCCGTTTGCCCATTCATCTCAAAGAACAAAAGTGTGACTCTTTCAACTGGGTTCCTCTCAAGAATCCAGAGCGTATGATCTATTTAACTAAAGTAGCACAGGAAATCCCCAACGCTAAAAAAAGAAGAGCTAGTCTCAGTGCAACCCTATAAAACTTTTATTATTTTCTAGTCTAGGGATCAAGGCAACATTGAATGAAAATTTGCAGTTCCTGCTTCACTTAGAGGTAGTTCAAGTCAGGGAATCACAGAATTTCACAGCCAAAAGAGATATTCCTGTATATCTACTGCAACATCCTCAGGTTCCTGATGAGAATATCATGATCCAGGGAGGAGAGGTGACTTATACAATTTGTTCCTTCATGCATTTATGTAACAAGCATTTATTGAGCATCAGCAATAAACTGCCCCTGTGCATTTCATTAGGGAGTACAGATAAAATAGTGCCTGAGGCTTAACTCTCGCCCTTAGGAACTTGCCATCAATTTGACAGTTCAGATGAGTAAACTGAGAATGGCACTACTAGGCATTGCCAGAGCACAAAAGAGGACAGGTTGCACAGTGGTGAAGAATGCAGGCTGTGGATTGAGGTACTCTGACTTCAAACACAGCACCACTGTTTGCATGTTGTATGACCTTGGGCAATTGATTTCACTTCGCTGTGCTCCAATTTCCTTTTCATAAAATGTTGAGAACATTAGCATCTATTCCATAGGGTTCTTTGATGAGAAAATACATACCTAGGAAAGTATTTAGAAATTTTTAACTGATTAATAAATGCAGTAGTAGTAGCAGTGTTATTGTTACTATTATTACTAAAATCAATACTTGGAAGTAAAACAAAAAGCTTCCCAGCATTGGAATGAATAGGCCGTGAATATGTTTTTTTTTTTTTTTTTTTTTTTTTTTTTTTTTTGAGGCGGAGTCTCGCTCTGTCGCCCGGACTGGAGTGCAGTGGCCGGATCTCAGCTCACTGCAAGCTCCGCCTCCCGGGTTTACGCCATTCTCCTGCCTCAGCCTCCCGAGTAGCTGGGACTACAGGCGCCCGCCACCTCGCCCGGCTAGTTTTTTTGTATTTTTAGTAGAGACGGGGTTTCACCCTGTTAGCCAGGATGGTCTCGATCTCCTGACCTCGTGATCCACCCGTCTCGGCCTCCCAAAGTGCTGGGATTACAGGCTTGAGCACCGCGCCCGGCCTAGGCCGTGAATATGTTAAAGTTCAAGAAGTACGTTCTGGCAAAAGGAATTAGGTTATTTTCTGACGTTCTGGACCTGGTTTTCTGGACCTAGTTTTCTGGACTGTATTCTGACTTTTTGGGACTTTTTGAATGCCCAGTTTTTATCTTGGGTCACTAATTGCACTGTGCACACAACTCTAGAGGGTGCTTCTCATGGTCATAAGATTTGATCTCATGTGTAGTCCTAGATTTTTATCTCATGTGTTCCAGCAAATGGCTGTGAAGTTCATAAGGAAGGAGCTAATGCACACAAAGGTCTTGTTTCAGCGTAATGTCTGGCTTCCTGAGGTATTTATTCCAACTAATTCACACATGATGAACTACGTGAAAACATGATGTCTTCCACTGTAGACTGTAGGTGCTGCACATTTTGGACTGCATCAGTTATCTGTTACTGAGTAGCCACTCCAAAACCTGGTGCCTGAAAAGACAATTCTCATTGAGTCGGCAATTTGGGCAGGGCTCAGTAGTGACAGCTTGTCTCTACTCTGTGCAACATTGGCTAGGGCAGTTTGACTAGGAGCTGAGGAGTCACTTTCGAGATGGTTCACTTACATGGCTGGAGCTGGCAAGTTGGAGCTGGCTGTTGGTAGTGAACTAGTTAAAGATATAAGGTCTCATTTTCTGCCAGCTTTTTATTTGGGCTTCCTTATAGCGTGGCTACCTTACGACAGTCAGACAGCTTACACAATAGCATAGGGCTCCTAAATGAGTGTCCCAAAAGAACCAAGCAAAAAACTCTGTGGTCTTTTTGACCTACTTTTAGGAATCGAATAGCATTGGCATTGTCATAGTGGTAAGCCATAGTTGTAAGATTGAGGGGAAAATAACACAGACCCTCATCTGTCTATAGGAAAAGTGTCAAAGTCACATTATGAGAAAAATACATGAGTGTTTTTGGAAAATATATCCTGCCAAAAATGCCATTTTTATCCTGCCCACCTATCCAGCACAGTGTTTAACATAGTATTGCTCCTTAATAAATATTTGCGCTTTAAATACATATAGCATATGAAAATAAA
The DNA here is from genome assembly GCF_009764315.1 of Trachypithecus francoisi. Taxonomy (NCBI): domain Eukaryota; kingdom Metazoa; phylum Chordata; class Mammalia; order Primates; family Cercopithecidae; genus Trachypithecus; species Trachypithecus francoisi. The sequence continues at coordinate 50,682,071 of NW_022681453.1, forward strand.
TAAATCAGTGTTACAGTATTATTGCTGTAATTTCTCATTTTTTACATTGACACTGACTTTTGGTATCAACCTTGCCCCCTGGTTTGAAATTTTACTCTTCAATATGAGGATTTAATTTTGTATGTCCACAGTTGATCCTGGAGTCTTAAGCTTCTTTGGCGACTAAAGAAAAGATTACAAAGAAAGATTGGTAGTGCCTTTGAGAGTAGTAATATTAGTAAATGGAGGTGGGATTTGACTGTAAAGACTTATCAAGTCATCAAAGAATATTCTAAAAGAGAAAGATAGTTCTGAAAGAGGAAAATAATTGATAATGAACTTGGTTGGGATGAAGGGAATAAGATGATGACAAGCAATCTGGCAGCTTCTGGGGGAGCAGCAGCCAAAAGAAGCATCAGCAGAGCTATGTTTAATTAATGAACAGTAGCAGAAGAGGGTGCTCTAAAAAGATTAGAGATAGCAATTGAGGCTGTGCCTCCTGGGAGGTATTGGATGACTGAAGTACTTCTGTGTGTGATGTGATTAAAATAATCAATGAGAATGTTGAACATCAAATCATGAATTTAAAAGATTTAGTGTTCCCATCAAAAGCTATAGCAAACATCAAACGATAATTTCTGATTAATCTTGGAGTATGTGGAAGACCATCAATATAATGGCTGCTTTCAAATGTCATGAAGTGTCTTATCCTTTGTCCACTGCAACCTGATGTATTATTGCCCATTGAGATTTTAGCTCTGTGTCCTTATTGTCAAACATATTCAGACCCGAAAATTGCAACTTTAACTTGTAATTTAGGATAAATTACAGATTGTAACTTTTTCCCCTATGTCATCCATAATTCTATTTATTTTTAATGGAAGCAAAGAAAACAGTTTGTCCAATCTTGTTAGTAAGTAGAAACTCCTCAAACTTCAGAAGAGCAACAAAATAGAGTGCAGTTGTTCACACCACTCCTGACTATTTCACTAATAGCGTTTCTTGGACTTTTCCAGAATAGCTTACATTTTGCTAATTTTGGTTGAAGTCAAGAAAAAAGAAATGTGCTTCTTTAAATCACTTCTTATCACCCTTCTATAAATTTTTGTTGTAGGAGAAAGAGTAATCACATATACCAGGATTTAGCTATCATGCTTCTGAGTGTCCCAAATTAACATGAGGGCAGTCTCATTCCCACATCTTCTGACTAAACCATTCTGCCTGCTGTCACAATACTACAATAAAAACATTGTGTACCTGAATGGGTTTGAGGAAAAACATGCTATTGTTATGTGATGAAATTTATGTTTACTTATATATTAATGGTATAGGGTCTGTACAGACACCACAGTTTTATCCCTGGATTTAAAAATTACTTCTGGCTCCATCACCCAGGCTGGAGTGCAGTGGCATGATCTTGGCTCACTGCAATCTCTGCCTTTCAGACTCAAGCCATCCTCCCACCTCAACCTCCCCAGTAGCTGGGACTACAGGTGTGCACAACCACACTCAGCTAATTTTTGTGTTTTTTTGTAGAGACAAAGTTTCGCCATGTTGCCCAGGCTTCTCCTAAACTCGTGAGCTTGGCCTCACAAAGTGCTGGGATTACAGGCGTAACCCACCACACTGGACTACATAGACAGTTCTTCACTTAGCTTCATATTTACCATGAGGGCTTTAAAATATTATGTGCATATATTAAGAGGCTAAATGGTCAAAGACATTGTCTACTTTAAACCATGCTTCTTGAGCTGATGTTTTCTAAGTAGAAAGTTAATTTATGTTTTATTGGTTATAAACTGGAATTAAAAAGTAAATATATACTTTCATTGGTATAACTCAACCTTTAGATTAACTTATCGGAAGCAAGCTGGGCATGAGCCATTCAATATTGATACCGTTGACGCACTGGTGGTGATTCCAGATATGGCAAACTATTATAACAGACCAAAAGTATTGCATAAAGATATACCAACTACCTCTTCAGAGTGATGGCCATGATTTTGGGAATGACCACTAAGTATGTTGTTGGTTTGTGAAGGTGGCCACATAAGTGGGAGATAAAATTCAGATGCTGCTGCAGTTACACAGTGAGACACTGACCCAGAAACCTAAAGTAGTTTTTCTTTATTCCCACTAGGTCATCACTCTCCACTACCACCTTTTCATAGTCCCAATCAGCCTCCATAATTAGATATTTATATGCATATTAATATTATTTTTTCCTTTTTGTGAGACAGATTCTTGCCCTGTCGCCCAGGCTGGAGTGCGATGGTGCAATCTCGGCTCACTGCAACCTCCACCTCCTGGGTTCAAGCAATTCTCCTGCCTCAGCCTCCCAAGTAGTTGGGATTACAGGCGTGCGTGACCACACCCAGCTAATTTTTTGTATCTTCAGTAGAGATGGGGTTTCACCATGTTGGCCAGGCTGGTCTTGAAGTTCTGACCTTGTGATCCGCCCACCTCGGCCTCCCAAAGTCCTGGGTTACAGTCATAAGCCACCACAGTCCGGCCTGTGTATTAATATTCTTAAGTATGAGAGGTCCCTGATAGGAAGCCCATGAGTAATTTGTGTTCTCTCTGAATCACCAGGAACTACTACACCGTTTTGCTTGTAGATAGGCGCTTCGCTAGTTTTTACTGAAGGGTTAAAACCGCCATGTTGGGAAAAAGATTTCTCATTTAAACCCGATGAGAGCAATGCTGGGATCATTCCTGTCTTACTGCTATAAAAGAATACCTGAGGCTGGGTAATTAAGAAATAAAAGAGGTATATTTGGTTCACAGTTCTGCAGGCTGTACAAGAAGCATGGCACCAGCTTCTGCATCTTGTGAGGGCCTCAGGCTGCTTCCACTCATGGTGGAAGGAGAAGGGGAGCTAGCGTGTGCAGAGATCACATGGCCAGAAAGGGAGCAAGAGAAGGAGAGGTGGGAGGTGCCAAGCTCTTTTTTAACAACCAGTTCTCACAGGAATTAATAGAACGAGAACTCACTCACTGCCCCTTCCCCACAAGGAGGGCATTAATCTATTCATGAGGGGCCTCCCACCCCCCGGCCCCAAACAGCTTCCGTTAGGCCCCAACTCCAACATTAGGATCAAATTTTGCCAGGAGATTTGAAAGTGTCAGATACCCAAACCACAGCAGTTCCCAAGCATAGAATCCGGGTCTCCAGCTGATTCTCAGGTCACCAGCATTGTCTTCTCCCTGGCAACAGAGGCACAGGAGTTGAATTCAGATTTTCTTTTCTTTTTCACATTCTCTTTTCACATCCTCCTTTAGGCATCCTTAATATCTCAAAGTGGCATCCATGCTATAAAGCCCTCAAGAGAGTCAAGTCATGTGGTGGAAACATATGAGTGAAATCTAGCAAAAATAATAATAAATATGATGTAGCAAACCATCTCATCTTTCAGTTAGTGGCATCCCCTCCAGGGTGAAGAGTAAATGTTGACTAGACCATGTTGTCAGTCCAAAAGAAGGAAAATGGCTTTATCTGTTCAGAGGCTTTATTGTTTTATCTTCGGAGGCTTCTGACTGAACAAGATTAGCTGCGCCATTTCTTGGTTGTGAGTTTCTATTTGTTCTCCTGTGCATGCCCTACAGCATCTGGCATGGCACTTTGCCCACAGAAGACCCTCAGCAATATCTGTTGACTTGAACTGAGTCACTCTATTTAGCTATTTGGAGGCAAATGTGGTAGAAGTGGAAGAGAAAAAAAAAAAAGTAGTAATGGGGTTGGACCATTGCACTGTTCAAATTTGAGGTTTTAGTATGGGCAGTGGCACTTCTGAGCTGTGTGATCTTAATTCAGTTGCCTGTACTCTCAAAATTTTAGTTTCTCCCTTTATAAAATAATGTCATATTTAATAAAATGATATAATTTTTGCAAAGGTTTTGGCATAATACCCACGGAGTGTGTGAGCATATATGCACACTCCCCTACAAATAATAAATGAATGTTTATCAACAAATGCAAAGTAAAACTTAACCCTCCACAATAATCTCGTAAACCCTCATAAAACCAATATAATCATAGTATACAAACTCCCCCATGATTTTAGCATACAAAGGCAGAAGATTAGATTTGGTTTGTATCAAGTCACAGAAGATTTACCAATGACATTAAGAGAAGGATCAAAATAAGAGGTTTTTGCTTCCTCTAATTTATTCTTTCTTTTCTGAAATAGCATTGTGGAAAGATATTAGCATATTTGGTACCTCTTGGGACTTTTTAAAAGGGTGCTTTAAAAATATCTTCTTTGCAATGTCCATAACACGAGGAAGGTGAGACTCTCACAAGCTTAACGGGAGAAATAGATCAGAATTTTTTTTTTTTTCTAAATAAAGAACTTATTTTCATGGTGCCTGGTCTCTCTGACCTAAATTGCAGTAATTCAGTATGTGTGAAATTACCTTTTCTAGGACGAGAAGATCATAGCAAAAAAAAAAAAAAAAAAGGGAGACAAAAAATGGTGAAAGAAAGAGAAAAGAATATACAATATAGGCAAGAGTTCAGGCTGTCTGATAAAGAGCTTGAGAATAATAAGAAAATAAGTAGTTATAACAAAGCAAACTCAGAAATGGAAACTGCTAATAAGAAAGACTAGCAATTATCTCCACTGAGCAGCCGTGTTTAGGGGAGGTCAGAAGGTCTTTTAAGAACTAAAATAAAAAGGTGTTGAGGCCAAAGTGTGGCGTCTTGAGTTCTCTATTTCTAGGGCTTATTTTATTAAACTTTGTATCACTTTCAAGTTCATGGTGATGGCAGAGCAGATTTATTTCTGTAATTAAATGGATTGTTATTTACCAGCAGATACGAAGCTGGCATAAAAAGACACATGATCAGTAACATAGTTCAGACTTTATGAATTATTAGTAAAGGCTGATGAATGGGAGTGTTATTCCTCTCCATACAAGTTTGCAAATTGTGTTTTAGGTCTGAACACTTGCAGCAGATCAGCAAAAGCCAGTTACCAGCAATTCGTGACCATCCATAGTTCTTTCTCCCCTACTCCTTTGCTTCAGGATCAGTCATAAAAATATCGCAAAATATAAGCTTTTCATAGTGCTGTGGTCTGCACTTGAACAATGTGAGTTACAGTCATAATATTATCGCTGGCAGGTGTTATATTGTGGGTTGGATTTTGTAAACTGGGATTTGATGTGTGGGAGCATCAGCTTGGGGCTGGAGCTTCACATGTTAAGGGTGGGTGGTGTATGCACAGACAGGTTCTATATGAGTCAGCCTGATACAGAGTTAGCATTTTTACATGGTTGAGGAAACTTCTGGAGGATAATAATGACTTAACTCTGAGTCTCAAGGACCTTGAAATTATTAAATCTTAAAGGATCTGTAATAGAGAGAAAGAATATTATAAAAAATGATGTAGTTTTTGTGGCAGGAAAGGGGGAACAAAGTAGGAATGTCGTGTCCAGTATCCACAATAAATCTGTGCTGAGCTTTTTCAATCCACAATAAACCTTTTAAGTTCATATTTTTAAATAATTCCACCCATAAAATCTACCTAGGTTGACCAAATTGAGTTTGTGGATGAATCATAAAAGAACATACAATTTTAAGTTTGAAAAGTTTAATAGACCTCTATCAGATTTTGCATAGAAGGAACATCAAATGTCTCTTTCCCTTTTTAGTGTTAGCCATAAACTAGTGGGAGTCAACCTTTTGAGCTTTGCAGAGAAGAGTGAAGACAAGAACAGACCTACTGGTAACATAGTCCATTTGCTAATATAGTTCAGTCAAGATGAGTATGGTTCTGTTATGTTAAAAAAATATCCTGCTGGTGATCATGGTGGCTCACACCTGTAATCCCAGCACTTTGGGAGGTTGTGGCAGGCAGATTGCTTGAGCTTAAGACCAGCCTGGACAGTAGAGCGAGATCTCATCTCTACTGAAAAAAAAAAAAAAAAAAATCACCTGGGTATGGTGGCACACATCTGTAGTCCCAGGGACTAAAGTCCCTGTAGTTCCAGCTACCCGCAGCTGAGATGAGAGGACTGGTTGACCCCAGGAGATTGAGGCTGCAGTAGACCAAGACTGAGGCTCAGTAAGCTGTGATCACACCACTGCACTCCAGCCTGGGCGACACAGCAAGATCCTGTCTCAAAAAGAAAAGATATTCCCCTCAGTGGTTCAAAGCAACAATGGACTTTCTCTCTCCATTTTTTTATTTTTTATTTTTTATTTTTATTTTTATTGTTGTTGCTTCTTTGAGATGGAGACTCACTCTGTCACACAGGCTGAAGTGCAGTGGCAGGATCTCGGCTCACTGCAACCTCCACCTCCCAGGTTCAAGCGATTCTCCCTACTCAGCCTCCCGAATAGCTGTGACTACAGACCTGCACCACCACACCTGGCTAATTTTTGTATTTTTATTAGAGACAGGGTTTAGCCATGTTGGCCAGGCTGGTCTTGAACTCCTGGCCTCAAGTGATCCACCTCAGCCTCCCAATGTGCATGGATTATAGATGTGAGCCATTGTGGCTGGCTGACAATAGACTTTCTTATGCCATATGTCTATCTTGGGTCTGCAGGAGTCTCTTCTTTCCATTGCCTTCAGTCATTGACATGAGTTGATGGACTTTCCACTATGTGGAATATCTCTGTCACTTTGGCAGATGTAAGAAAATGTGATGAATTGTGCCTCAGCTCGTGAAGACCACATCTCACATATTATAGATCTAAGCAAGTCACCTGCAGGCCCAACTTCAAGTGCAATCCTACCAGAGGATCAGAATGAGGAAAACTAGATATACTTGATAAGTAGCCACAACGACTGCACATCCTAAGAGCCATCTTTTCTTATGTGTTATTCTATTTTGCACTGCTGTAAAAGAACACCCGTGACTAGGTAACTTATAAAGAAAAGAGGTTTATTTGGCTCATAGTTCTGCAGGCTCTACAAGTATGGCAGCAACATCTGTTCAGCTTCTGGTGAGGGTTCAGGAATCTTTTACTCACGGTGGAAGTCGATGACAGGAGCAGGTGTGTTACATGGTGAGAAAGGAAGCAAGAGAGAGGAGGAAGGTCCCATACTCTTTTTAAATGACCACATCTTGTGTGAACTCATGACCATGGGGAGGGCACAAACCCATTCATGGAGGTTCTGCCCCCGTGACCCCAGCACCTCCCACCAGGCTCTGCCTTCAACACTGAGGATCACATTTCAACATGAGATTTGGAGGAGGGGGCAAACCTCCAAACCACATCACCCTGATGAACACTGTTCTTCTAAAAATGTGCACTTTGCTCTTATACATCCCCCACCCCTCTTTCTGTCTCATGGCTTAAAATTATCCCAACAAACATCTCTGGATTGGATGAAGGCTGTAGTTTCAGAAACGCTGAGTTTGACTGCTAGAGGGATCTTAGAGAATATTTGATCCATCCTCTCACTTTACACATAAAATAGATTAGGGAAATGTGACCTGGCTGTGTTAAATTACTTACTAATTGCACAAACTGAGTTAACGTCAAAGGTGAGCGCTGATTCTCAATCAGCATCTTTTCTGTTACATGATAGAGTGTCCTTTGGGATACTATAGCAATAACTGCAGTTTTTGAAGAACTTCTATTGGAATTTCAATAATTTTCTACATACAAAGCAAAATACTTACAACTTTTGTTTTTGACAATGTGCTGGATATGTCTATATTCTTAACACTTACAAACCCTCTTTGGTGTAAGTTCATAGGTTTGGGACACTTGAATTTCACTAACAATTATATTCCCAGTACCAAAACTAATATCTGGCACATAGAAGGTGTTGAATTAATATTTGTTAGGTTTCTTCACCTCTTCTTTTCATATTCATTTATCCACTTTTGCTAGTGAGTTTAAGAGAGTTCTGTTTTGTTCATTTATGCAGAATCAGTGTTTAGCAAAATGCCTAGGTGATAGCACTTAGTTAATTTTGGGGATGAGTGCATACATAAAAGGAATAGTAAGCTATCATTAGTTTTAACTGATTGTGAAGTCTACAAGGGAAATTTGAATTACTAGACAGGCTGAACTATAATACATTTTTCAAAGAAAGCTGATTTTGTTTAAGTTCATGTAAATGAAAGGAGGCTAGAAATGTCAGTCAAAGATTCTCCTTCTTGAAATGTATACCTTACATGTAGAAATTAAGCGGCTCATTTGTGAAATGAAGTGAAATTCTCATAGATCATTCAATAAATCTGTTTTTTTTTTCTTAGTATCATTAGAAAGTTTTAAAAGACCTGTCATCAGTCCCATTTTAGATGTGTTTAAACAGTTTGGAACACTCAGCTAGGCTGATCATGAGCTAGCAAGTACGCAGGTGGACTTGATTTGATTTTATTGTAATTATCTTATTAACATTTATCTTTAAGCTGTTGATTTATATGTGCTTAAATGTGGTATAGTTAAATATCATGATTCTCTTTTCAGCATGTCTTACTTTCAAAGTGCATAAACTGCTCATTTCTTTTTCAGCAAAACATCCAACCTGCAAGTCAAAGAGCTCAGGTATTGTATTGACCAATATACAAAAGATTAAAATACAGCAAAAGTACAAACCCCAGGGCAAACACTCCCTTCAGATGATTCTCCTCTAGCCCCCACCTCATTTTCCTTAGTGTTCCTTTGACATCCAGCAGATTAATGGAAAACCTCTGATGGCGTTCCCTGACCAGACTCATCCCTCTAGGGATGTGTTGGTTTACTGTTATAGCGTACTGAGATTTGTGTGTATGTGGTGGGGCTAGGGGGAGGAACGGATTATTTTGTACTTTTTATTTCCCAGTTGAAGAAAGTTAAAAATCAAAAGAGGTGATCTAAAAGGCACAATGAGTTTGGCTTCCATGGGACTGCCTGGAGCAAATAGCACTGTTAGCATCAATAACCGAAATGTGACAAGCTCCTCCTCCACTTCCTTTGGAGAAGCAGACCTCAGCATTCTGACATATCCAGGAACAGCTGTCTCTATATTGTATTAAAGAGAAATGAATATTTTTACTGACTATTACATGACAATCCCTGAAAGACAATCTGTATTAGACACTACGTGACCAAACTTCATGAAAGCATTTAAATGTTTTTTCTGTTTCCTCTATCTTATCTCCTGTCAGTCCTTTTTCTCTTTCTCAGTGGACTTTGCAGTCAGTCAAGCTGATTTTTGTTTTTTTATCCTTCGATCTCTCTCCTCTTCCAAGACACACACACAAACACACCGAGACACACACATATACATACAAGCACACACACACACACACATTGTCTGTACTTATTTTTAAAAAGTGTCTTTCTTGCTTTCTTCGGTAAGGATTCTCATCTATTCAGAAATGTAAAATGGTAAGTCCTTTTAGAGGGCAAGAGAGATTGTCTATAGCATAACATGATCTTTTTCTTGTTACTCATATAGGAACTGGTACCCTGTCCTGTGTCAAATTTTGTCCCATGCTTGAATTAACATATTCAATCATTTAGTCAACAAATATTTATTGAATGACTACAATGTGCCTGACATTTTGTGAAAGATGAGCCCAATATTTAATAATGATTCACAAAGTCATGATTTGTTTGACCAGAAAACACTCTTGTCATTATCAGTAAAGATTTCTTGCGTGGTGATTGCCACGAAGCATTATCACAGGTAGTATTGGGAGGAGGAGGGAATGTTTATGACGTTAAGAAAAGACAGCTAGCTCTCTTGGACCTCTGCAATTAATGGAAGAAATACTAGCATCATAAAAATAAAGCTTCAAGGTCTACCTTTGTAACTGGACACTTATATACTTATTCCCGGCCTGAGAGTAATATATTACAGATTCAAGGGTGTCTGAACAGTACATAAATGAAAACATCACACTACAGAGAAATAACAGGAAGTGAGAGTTGGAATGGATCTGGAAGTTATAAGGTTCAAAATTCTCATTTCATGTATGATAAAACTAAAGAGCACGCAGAGTAAAGATAATTTTTCAAATCTTGGTAGGTCTTTCCCACTTCAGAGCATGCAATCATGGCTCCTCTTTGTTGGTGTAAGAGTTGGTTTTGGTAGTGAGGGTTTGGTGAGTCAGGTCTTGCTGAGTTGGACATGACGTTTGAATACACAGTTAAAGAATTCATCTAATAACATGCAGCTGCAACTGCAAATGACTGTGGTGGAGATATATAAAAAAGTAGAATTAATGAACCAAGATAGAGTAATTCTGTCCCTCCTTCAATAATTGATTTACAAAAAGACATTTTCTTATGTGAAACTTAAAATAGTACGACCAAACGGCTCCCCTAGCTACCATTAAGTGCAAAAAATGGCTATCAGCAGAATCCAGAATATTTTCAGGTTAACTAGGCCCGGTAACTTCTCTTTTGAATTCGGTTTCCTCATTTTTAATTATCTGATAATCAGAACTGAAAGCTGCTTTGGTCTAAATTACTTAAATAATTGAGGAAAAGGATGGGTTTCCTTAGCCTGAATTACCTAAATAATCTACATTGGCTGGAACCATCTGATAAATGCCAGCCCCGAACTCCCCTTTCCCTGGTGCAGATGTGGCCTCAGAAAATTAATATGAACACTATTTTAAATTTTAGATGAAGAGCATCATGTCCATATGAATGTCCTTTAGGTGCAGAAGAAAGGAATTCTGTGTATGAGTAAAATGAGATTATTCAAAGTAATCAATCATTTGAAGGGAAAGAGAAGAGGAGGCATAATTTCTGGGTTCTTTGTGCATTTGATCATTTTGTTAAGTATTCCAGTTGAGAATGGTACCTTCTCAAACTGCCTCAAGCTACAGAGAAGAAAATGTCATTGGCCCGTATTTGGGCTGTACACAGAAGGGTCTCTCATGTGAATGACATTTTCTACTGAGGATCTTGTTTCATGTCTTAGCAGACATTGGTTCACTTTCCTCAGGGGAATAGATACATCTAGATCCTTCCCCTTAGAAGTTGAGCTTTATATCTAAAGCCTATAGCTTTTTGTGGTCTCATACGGTATTGTCTCCACAAAATAAATACAAAGGCATAGATAGATGGATAGATTAGATAGATAGATACATGATGACAGATAGATAGATAGATAGATAGATAGATAGACAGACTACAAGTTTTTGTAGTAAAGAATGGAAAGCCTATGTACAAGCCATGGGAGATTGTTTGCAAATTCAAATTCAAAAAAAAGAAAAAAGACTGCTTAGTTTGCCCTTTTCTACCACCTTGCCTTTAATGTGGTGGATAATTTTTTTTTTTTGAGACAGAGTTTCGCTCTGTTGCCCAGGCTGGAGTGCAGCAGTGCCATCTCAGCTCACTGCAATGTCCGCCTCCCGTGCTCAAGCTATTCTCCCGCCTCAGCCTGCTGAGTAGCTGGGATTACAGGTGCATGCCACCACGCCCAGCTAATTTTTTGTGTTTTTAGTACAGACAGGATTTCACCATGTTGGCCAGGTTAGTCTAGAACTCCTAAGCTCAAGTATTCTGCCCGCCTCAGCTTCCCAAAGTGTTGGGATTATAGGCATGAGTCACCATACCTGGCCAGGTTAACTAATATTTCTAAAATGAAAAAGAGCACCTGCTTTCAACAAATATATATATGTAATATAAATATGTAATTACCAATATTATATATAGTTCATACATTATATATACTTAAAGATATATCCCTCTTACAAAAAGAAAATTCCTATGAGATAAACTGTATAGGGCACTCATGTCACTTAGGGTCCATGATAAATTTGCTTCTCTGCTTCATAAAATATGACTTTGGTGTCTAAATAAGCAGGTTCCTAGGCTCCAGCCAGGCTTACCAAGTAGGAATTACTGGGGATAAGTCTTGGCAATTTGCATTTTTCATAAAAACACAATGATTGTTAGGCCCACTTAAGTATGAAATCTAAAGATTTTTTTTCTTATTCCTGCTCTGCCAAGTGTCTTAGACAAGTCACACAAACTTTCTGTGTCCTGTGATTTGATGAATAAAATAAGTTGGTCTTAGAAATGAAGACTCAGTCTGAATTTAAATCTGACAATTGCTAGCTGTGAGCCTTTGAGAAGAGCATGTGAACAAATTTAGCCATGTTTGCATCATTTCTAAAATGGAAATATTAACGCCTGTTTAGCTTAACACACACATGTTATGAAGATAAAATTAGATAATAGAAGTGAGTAAAATTTGTAAACCCTAAGAACAATAGAGATGAGAACATTTTTGTTTGCTGAAAAATAGAAGATAAAGACTTCCCAGGTGTGATATGAGGGCAAATACAATTATTTAGAAAGTGTTTTGAATTTTTTTTTAAGTTACATATTTCTAAAAAGAGAAATGTCTTGAGTGAATTACTTTTAATCTTTTTAAGGTGTATTATTTTACATCTGAAAATGGTAATTTATAAAGGGGTTCAGAATGCTCAAATGACAAATATTATAAATATTCTATGTCTCCCTTATAATTGTATCCATAATTACTAAGGGCATAATAGAAAAAATAAACTAGTCATCTGTTAACAACACTGAGGTTTTTATGCAGAGTGAAATGAGGGACAACCTAATGTTATTATAATTAACATTATCGCCTGTGCCAGTTAAATGATGAATCTATTTGCACATTATTCTACCCTCTTCCTGCCTGAGCCTGGCACAGGGCTGTAGGATTATAGCTTCATTTTTCAGAACGAGATCCAACCCAGCAACTAATTCTAATGTTCTCTGGAAATAAAAATGGTTTTCCTTTTTACTGTCCTAGGGATAACACCTGATAAGGTAAATATTCCTCTAAGTGTATTGTTTATACCATGAACTTGAGTCTTGATTCACAAAAGATCTTTTCTCTCAAAGTTACTGCCTGTGCAACAGAATTCCAAAGATGAGCTGGGAAGCTCAGAAGATACAAATTGACATGTTTGCTACCTTGACATTCTCCATAGGGCCTCTAATCCTGTACCTGTCACTGATGCAAATGGTGAAGGATCTCAGGGCAAGAAGAAAATTTAGGATAAGACAAATCTCAGGTCGTAGCTCAGAATTCATGTGAGATACTAACTGTGGTTGGGGAATGAAATGGCATCAGGAATGTAAAAGTTATTAGTACACATTTGTCTCTTACTTTGTGTTCAAAAAATAGTTTATTTATCTTTCCCTGAATTCTCTTTTAATTTTGCTCTCAACCCCATCCCTTCTTTTTTTTTCATTTATTTATTTATTTCCCCAGCTTACAGAAGTATAGTTGACAAATAAAAATTATATACATTCAAGATGTACAGCATGGCCGGGCGCGGTGGCTCAAGCCTGTAATCCCAGCACTTTGGGAGGCCGAGACGGGCGGATCACGAGGTCAGGAGATCGAGACCATCCTGGCTAATACGGTGAAACCCCGTCTCTACTAAAAATACAAAAAAAAAAAACCAGCCGGGCGAGGTGGCGGGCGCCTGTAGTCCCAGCTACTCCGGAGGCTGAGGCAGGAGAATGGCGTAAACCCGGGAGGCGGAGCTTGCAGTGAGCTGAGATCCAGCCACTCCAGCCCGGGCGAAAGAGCAAGACTCCGTCTCAAAAAAAAAAAAAAAAAAAGATGTACAGCATAATTATGTGATATATATTGTGGTTATTTGATATATGCATACATTATAAAATGATTATCACAATCAAATTGATTAGCACTTCCATCACCACACAGTCACTGTGTGTATGTCTGTTTATGTGTGTGTGTGTTTGTGTGTGTAGTGAGGTCATTTTAGATTTATTCTCTTCACAAACTTAAGTAAACAACACAATATTATTAGTCATTGTTTACTTTTTACATTGTATTCCCTCTTTTAAATGCTCTGTGCCCTCCTTATAAAAAAAAAATGTCCTGCATTGTTGCTACAAGGATGTATTTGCTTGGGAAACTCAGTGACTTTCATTAGCTGTAGATGTAAATGACTTCTAGCAAATCCTCTTTGTAGGGAAGAACTTTCAGGGTATTTAGCAGGTGAAGGGACATGACAACCTTACTTAGAAAGGTGACTTGAGAAGAAATACAAACAAAATCTTCTAGGCAACTTTTCTGAAGAAAGAGACGATTTTGGAAGGTTATCCATAAGTGATTGTGAGGTCACTAACTCAAATGCAGTTGGATTTATATTTTTTGATCCAACACTGTCATTGCCTTTGGCTCACCCCATGCAGAAGTATCACTCCAATGATATTGTCCAAGTTAATTTATCCTATAAAAAATTAGGATAGCTGCCCACTTCTGGTGAACAGTGAGTTTTCCACTTCCTAATGGGAAACCACCCACAGAGAACTGGCTGCTCAATTCAACAAATGAAAGGGAACACACTAATTTCTTAGCTCATCCCAGGATATAAGACAAAATCATGAATCAAAGATCAGTGTAGTGCTTGATTCAGCCACCAAATGTCACTATATTCTCAGTGTCATACAGTGATGACACTTGGATTTCTGCCCATGAAACTCCAGCCAAGAGATAATTGCTCATACTCATGCCTAGCCATGAAGTACACACTGGTTTCCTGCTGTACTGCTGGAAACCATACTCAGAAAGCGAGTTAACAGTTCTGATCTTCCCAATTTTGGGGTTCTGATGTAGCTTTGATTTTTGTTTTCATTTGACTGTGAAAATTTTTCACTCCTTATGTCTTTGGAATTAGAATCTATGACATAATTTATTAGGAGCCATCTATAGAGATACCTATAGACTGTTAGGTAGACAAGAACAATGCATGCAAATGACAGGCACACCACTGGGCCACAGTATGCTGTTTTCTCTGTTTCTTTTTAATTTATTGCTACTAGGACTTTTGAAAAATACACTATTAACTGCATGTCTGAAATAAAATTAACTTGGCTGGACTTGCCCTAACAAAAATTTTGGAAAAGTTTATCTTATGTTGAAAAATAGTTTAAGCAAAGCACACTTGAAGGAAAAAGGGGGAGGGAGAAAATCTCTAAAAATTAAATGTCTTCATTAGTAGAAGTTAGAGATAGCTCATTCATCTTTTAGTATGTTATAATCTGACCTTATAAAATGAAAAAAAATAAATAGTCTAGTGAGAGGTTACCAAGCTCCAGTGGTTATTAAGTATAAACACAATTAATGCATGCAAAAGAATTTTAAAATACATTATGTTTTATAATTTTTATAATAGTAACAAAATAAAGATGACATAATACTTGGATGTTTGAACTTTTATTAATTGTAATATTTCATAGTGCTTGGAGTTATTCTGTTGCTGTTGCTGTTTTCCTAATAAAAGATTGAAATCTCTAATTTATTTCCTTAAATGCCAAATTTTGCAAAAAGGTCGAAGAACCCATCATAGTTCCCCCATGAGAAATTTATGTATTCCTCAGAAATGAATTTCACTTAAAACTTTCTGGTTATAAACACAGTTATTTCTGACTGTTCTTGAAAATAATTTAATAAACTGGGCTTTACAAAAGTGAGATTTAGAAAAATGAAAACAGGCAGGGTGCAGTGGCTCACACCTGTAATCCCAGCACTTTGGGAGGCCGAGGCGAGCAGATCACAAGGTCAGGAGATCAAGACCATCTTGTACAACATGGTGAAACCCAGTCTCAACTAAAATACTAAAAATTAGCTGGGTGTGGTGGCACGTGCCTGTAGTCTCAGCTACTTGGGAGGCTGAGGCAAGAGGGTCGCTTGGACCCGGGAGGCGGAGGTTGTGGTGAGCTGAGATCGTGCTACTGTACTCCAGCCTGGTGACAGAGCAAGACTCCATCTAAAAACAAACAAACAAACAACAACAACAACAACAACAAACAGGGTAAAATTAACAGCGTAAAATAGGTTGGCTAATTTATCCATAAGAGAATGGGAGAGTGGGTCATCATTTTGAAAGTTATAACAAATGAGATAAATATGGAAATTATATTTAAAACTACAATGAGAAAACGGTTTCTAGAACCCATGGCCTGTGGCTATGATGGACCACAATTAGGAGGATAGCACCATAGATCTGAGAGGTAGACTGGGTTCACTGCCCTGAAGTAATTCTGTTGAACTGTGTGTGCTCACAGTCTTGCACCTCAGAAAGATCTTGTTCCTACTGAAGAGAACAGAACTGGCTAGAGAAAAAAAATGCACTGTACATCTTACAACGTGTACGATGGGCATCTTCGCATTTTTATGAAGCTGATGATAAGAATGGCTTCAAGTGAGACGTCAAGTGGAGATGGGTTTGTGATAGGTGAGATTTTTTGAGTTCAGAAGGCAATTATCATTACAGAATCCTACAGATGTAACAAAGAACCCATTACTTTTTGTCCTATCTGAACATTTCATATTTCAAAATGAACAGCTCTAACATTTTTGCAATTACAGCAAGGCGTTATCATGACTCTTATGTCCTGGCTATTTACCAAGGCTCCAACTTCATCCAAGATCACTTTCTGCCTTGCCTACAGCACGGCGACTACCTTGGTCTTGTTTTAGTTCTTCTTTACTCCAAGCTCTCTTCCTACATCTAGTCTCACATTTTTCCTCAAATAAAAACATAAATTGCTTTCCTTTCCTTTCCTTTCCCCTCCCTCCTCCTCTCCTCCCTCCTTCCTTCCTTCCTCCTTCCTTCCTTCCTTCTTCCTTCCTTCCTTCCTCCCTCCCTCCCTCCTCCTCTCCTCCCTCCTTCCTTCCTTCCTTCCTTCCTTCCTTCCTTCCTTCCTTCCTTCCTTCCTCCCTCCCTCCCTCCCTCCCTTCCTTCCCTCTTACTCTCCTTTTCTTTTCTCTCCTGCTTTCTTTCTTTTTTGCTCTCTTTCTTTCCCTCTTACAATTAGTCCTTTCTCACCTCCAGGTCCCACCCATCATGTCACCTCTCTGCCTTCCTCATTGAAAATAGTTTTCCCATGATACCCTCTAGTATTATCTGCCTCAATATCCCATTTTTTCCCTAAGTCCTGTTTAAATGAGAAGTTAGATTTGCATTTTTTTTTGTACTTTTCATCTCTTTCTTTCATTAGAATGTAGTTGCTATGAGAAGCAGAATTATTACCATTTGTTCACGGTTGATTATCAGTGTATAGTAGAAATTGAATACTACTAATGATTTTTGGGGAAACACAACCATTGAATTGAACGGTTGTAATGAGAACCAAGTCAATACAACATGCTATATCTCTGTGCTATTCTAGTGACCTCATAGGAGACCATGGCTACCTAGGAAGTGTAGTGCTAGCGAAAAAGCAAACCTTTATTTTCCCATTAGGTCAGGGAATAAAAAGCATTTGGAAAACAAAACAACCGAACTGCAACTAGAGAATGTTCTCTTAACTACTAGAAAGTATAATAGAAGAAAGTTAGAAAGATTGATAATAATATAAAAGAGTGGAGGACATAAAAATAATTTAGCAAAATTAACTTCATTGAAAGAACTTTACTCCTCTTAGATTTTTCCGGAATTAATCTGTTATTCTTATGCCAAATAGGATGTAACTGACTTGGGGTTGCGTATCTTTTAGGAAACACCCATGTCTGATTGGCGTGAAGGTTATGAGGAGAACGTGATCACAGCCAAGGTATTCTTCTTAACAAGGTGCATCTTCACAGATTCTAAGTTTGTTTTATATTCACTGCTACATTTCTCTGGCAATATTATATAAGAGGATTTTTTCAAAAAAACAATGATCAATTTAAGAAAGAAAAACAAAAATTTGGGAGCTTGGACATGAAAGATTCTATTCTTCTAATATCAGAATATGAGAAAACAGTTTGCTTTCTTTGCTCGCAGATAATGAAAAAATAAATTTGGGGAGGAAAAAAGTAAAATTGGTTGTTTGGTACCATGATGATAGAACTGTTGATTTGCTAAATATTTGATTCTTTTTTTTTTTTTTTTTTTTTTGAGACGGAGTCTTGCTCTGCCGCCCAGGCTGGAGTGCAGTGGCCGGATATCAGCTCACTGCAAGCTCCGCCTCCCGGGTTTACGCCATTCTCCTGCCTCAGCCTCCCGAGTAGCTGGGACTACAGGCGCCCGCCACCTCGCCCGGCTAGTTTTTTGTATTTTTTTAGTAGAGACGGGGTTTCACCGTGTTAGCCAGGATGGTCTCGATCTCCTGACCTCGTGATCCACCCGTCTCGGCCTCCCAAAGTGCTGGGATTACAGGCTTGAGCCACCGCGCCCGGCCTATTTGATTCTTTAAAATATGCCTTAGTGCTCTCAAAAAGGTGGAGTCTGATTTATTAGGGACATGTTATTCATTTCACAAGAAAACAGAACTTTTCAATAAAACATCTCTCTATATCAGATGGCATTGTTCTTATTAAATGTACTGGCCCAATGTATCAGCCGCGAGCTTTAAAAAATGAGAAAATGGGCCGGGCGCGGTGGCTCAAGCCTGTAATCCCAGCACTTTGGGAGGCCGAGACGGGCGGATCATGAGGTCAGGAGATCGAGACCCTCCTGGCTAACACGGTGAAACCCCGTCTCTACTAAAAATACAAAAACTAGCCGGGCGAGGTGGCGGGCGCCTGTAGTCCCAGCTACTCGGGAGGCTGAGGCAGGAGAATGGCGTAAACCCGGGAGGCGGAGCTTGCAGTGAGCTGAGATCCGGCCACTGCACTCCAGCCTGGGTGACAGAGCGAGACTCCGCCTCAAAAAAAAAAAAAAAAAAATGAGAAAATGAAGGCCGGGAGCGGTGACTCACACCTGTAATTCCAGCGCTTTAGGAGGCTGAGACAGGCGGATCATTTAAGGTCAAGAGTTCAAGATCAGCCTGGCCAACATGGTGAAACCCAGCCTCTACTGAAAATACAAAAATTAGCCAGGTGTGGTGGTGAATGCCTGTAGTTCCAGCTACTTGGAAGGCCGAAGCAGGATAATTGCTTGAACCTGGGAGGCGGAGGTTGCAATGAGCTGAGACCATGCCACTGCACTCCAGCCTGGGCAACAGAGTAAGACTTTTGTCCCTAAATAAATAAATAGAAAATAAAGACATTTTGAGGGTGCACATTAGAGTGTTTTTATTTTTCATAACTGCCATAGATAATTTTAATAGGTAAAACCAAAGCAAGTACTACATATATTTGTTCACTACAATTTCTACAGAATCAATGGAATGCATATTGCTTTCTCTATGAACAGATCAACATGATTTTCCTCTCCAATACCTTCATTTCCTTTTCTTAGTTTGTATATGTATTTGAGTGTGTGCATATGTGTATGTGTAAAAAAATGATGTATACACTCCCACTCATACTGGAAACAATAGCATACAGATTTCTTATTTCTCTATAAGTGAATCTCAGAAAAACTTAAATTTCCTATAAACTCATTGTAGGGGAGAATGGATTTATAGGAACCCATCTCAAAGGGTGTTCCATCATTCCCCTTCCCAATGCAGGTCTACTTGAGGTGCATGGAGATACTTATCTATCTCTACTGATTTGGGAAAATGGCCCCCAGTCTACCCGCTCTGCTCTTTCTTGTTTCAGATAAATTCCAGATGACTCACAACTCAAGTGAACTCTGAGCTGTGGTTTCACATCTTGCCTTATGTGTTGCTGAATCTTGAGGCTCGTGGATTTATCACTCATGGAGTATTCATAGTATAGTGGTTCTCTTTCCCCAGTAACTTGGCTCCATTGTTACTTCAGAACTTCTGAGTCTCAGAAATGCTACCCTTCAGGCCCTAACATAGACCATCCATGTTAAGGCATCCATACCAAGTCTACCTATTCCCTCACCATAATGGCTCCAGCCTCTCCACAAGTTTGGCCCTCATGCCTCAGCTCTTTCTCTGGAGGCATCTCAGTACTTCTGGACCCCTCTTCCACTCTGTGTGGGCTTGATGCTGTCTCATGTCTACTCTCTTTCTGAGACATACCAATCTGATCTCTCTCTCCCCAGCTGGGAATGTCTGTTAGCAATTCCTTTTCAGAGGGAAGAACTTTCAGGGTATTTAGCAGATAAAAGGCAGCACAACATGATTTTTAAAAGCAGACCTCAGAAACAACCAAATAAAACTTTCTAAGTACGTTTATAGCAAGGACAGAATTTAAAAAAAAATTATCTATAAGTGATTGAAAAGCCACTAACTAAAGCATACCTGATACATATTTTTTGATCCAACATTGGCATTTATCTTACTAGGTACAAAATTCTTTGGAATATTGAGATTCTGATATTGCTGTTGACATAGTCAGAATATGAATATTGTTTTTGCCAGTGGGGAAAAACAAGTCACTTTGAAGTCAACTTGAAACTGAACAGTGATTGCATTATTCTGGGCTGAATGTACCGTATTTTTACCTGGGGTGATAAATTTCATGGCCAAGTTATCATGGTAGAATGAGTAAAAAGAAAGAAATGGACTTACCAGAAAGAAGAGGTACCCGGGGGAAGTATTTTTAAAATAAATTTTTGGTATCATATATCACACTTAAATTGGATAGCATGGAAGTATTCTATTCAACATGATTAGTCTAATTGATCAATTGATAAGAAAAATCATTTAAGTCATATAAGTCATGAAATGTTTTATAAAGATACACTCTTTAAGCTGTCATTCATTTTCCAATATTTTGAAGTAGGACTAAATTTATTTTAATGAGTTTGCTGATTAAAGAGCTATGTTCTTTTCTTTGCATAAACTATACTCACAATGTATTGTCGTTTATTTCCCCATTTTTTTAAGTGAAATGAGATCTCAGACATATTTGTGAAACAATGCAGGATTACAGTCCTCAGAGATCTTATATTCTCACCCTCAATCTTTTTTATTTTTCTCTTTCTGCACATAATTCAAGAATATTTTTTGTAACTTGCCTTTATTAGTATATTTCAAAACCATTAAACATAGTTTTCATAGGAACTGCTGTCTTTCCATGCTCATATTCCATTAGGTTATATAAATAATGAAGGAAGTAATAAAAAGTACACTTGGGAAAAAAAACAGATCTGGGAAGAAAAACGATTCTTGGTAAGTATGGAGCTTATCTGGGGGTAGCAGCAGTGTGAGAATACTAGAATATAATTAAGTAGCCTTGGGCATTCTTTAGATGATGAACATAGTTTTATGTTTTGCAATGTAAATTATAATTCTTAGTTAATCCAATGGGTTATTTAAGTGGGGACCAGTTAAAAGAGATTCTACTGTATTTACACACTTATTTTTTGGCATGGTAATAACTATCATGAATATATCACATATTTCCTTCCTGTTTTCTTTCAGTTTAACTAGATTCAACAGCTTTTGGAGCACCTTCTCGTGGGCACATACTCTACTATATATTGAGAATATCATGTTGAATAAGGTCTGGTCCCTTAATGCAAAAAGGGTCCAAAAAGGGATAACAAACACTTTTTTTCTATGCTTAGAATTCCATAAAGACAAAAATTTAAAATATATGGCTTCAACTATTAGAAATATTTCCCCATCTCACTTACTTTTATATCTTTTTTCCAGTATTTTATGTAATATTTTCTGCATAATTTAGACCAAGTTTTAAAAACATAAAAATAGCTGGAAAAAATGTGTGCCCTTATCACTGATTGTCAATCTATATCAGTTACAATTTTTTCTTATTGTTCTTCACTCCAGTGTGAAGAGTTAAGTTGAAATCTCTCTCAATCCCCTGAGATTTCTGATTCATATATGTGGCTCTGAAATACTGTGATAACTTTACACCAGCAGGACATCCAATGCTATTACAAATGGTTTTCACTTATGAACTACTATATGCAACATGCCTTATTCATAACCTCTCCATTAACATGGATAATGAGTAGGTAGGTGACATTATTTGACCTTACAGCATTTCTGATCAATATTAGGCCAGTATTATTTTCTGACTTTCCTTAATTTTTTCAAAATTTATGACAAACAAAACATGAAATAATTATTTAGTGGTTAAAATGGTCCAAATATTTTTTAAAGAAGAATGTATTCTTAAGTCTTTGCAACTAGGACAAATTTTATTTGAAGTTTGAAAATTATAAAAGCTTTTAGTATTTTACGTTTCTTCAGTGGTTCCTTTAACAATAAATTTATGATGTTTTTCAGTCACTTTTTAAGCTTTTTTTAGTTTCAATTAAGACTTGGTAGAACATATTTTTTAACTCATATATGGAGAATGTAAACTTTAAATAGAAATGTAAATCACTTTCTTTAGAATTTTTTTTCTACTTATCTTTAGCATGTTTTATTCATCTTAAAATGTCTACCCCAATGCCTGACACTAATTTGGCACTCAAAACAGTTTATTAAATATATATATTTGTACTGAAATATCATAACTTCATAGGCAAAGCTTCTCTTGTTTTAAATAATTTTTAACATTTTTTTCCATTTTTTAAAAAAGATAATAGAAAATTTTTAAAAAAGAAATGTAATGCTAATAGCATAGCAATTATCTAGTCCACCTTCTCCAATTTTCAGATGAAACTGAGAGCTAAATAAATTAAGTGATTTGACCAATGGCAAATTAATCTGACTTCAAACTCTTAGATGAATTACTAATCCATGTAGCTTATTTGGTTCTAAATTTTGATTTAACCAACAAGTATTAGAACTGTGCAATTATAAAGGCACTATAATAAGTGCTGCTCTAAAAAAAAAAAAAAAAAAGAAAAGAAAGAAGAGGCCAGGCACAGTTGCTCATGCCTGTAATCCCAGCACTTTGGGAGGCCGATGCAGGTAGATTGCTCGAACCCAGGAGTTTGAGACCAGCCTGGGCAACATGGTGAAACTCTGTTTCTACAAAAAATGCAAAAAAGAGTAGCCAGGCGTGGTGGTGCATGCCTGTAGTCCCAGCTACTCAAGAGGCAGAGAGGGGAGGATTGCTTAAGCCCAGGAGGTTATGCCTGCAGTGAGCAGTGATTATGGCACTACACTCCAGCCTGGGTGACAGAGAGAAGAAGGAGGAGGAGGAGGAGAAGTAGGATGAGTAGAGGGAGAGGGAGGGGAGGGGGAGAGGGAAGGGAGGAGGAGGGGAGGGAAGGGAGGAGGAGGGGTGAGGGAGAGAAAGTTTCCTACCCAGGAAAAGTTTGTGAACTCTGAGTAGTATTTGGGAACTATTAAAATTTGATTTTCAAGATCAAGACTGGGGTGTGGGCTGGAAATACTGTTTAAGAGTCATTAGCATCCAATCATTATAACTAAAAAGCATGTAGTGAATGAAATCACACAAGGAAAGGGGATAAAACAAAATAAATAATAGAACTAAGGATAGAGTCCTGATGGAAACATGCTCTAGGTGGAGACAGGTATAAGTTCACTTTCTGTTATTTATAAAAGAATACCAAAAACTAGGTAATTTATAAAGAAAAGAGATTTATTCTTACAATTATGGAGGCTAAGCCCAGGCTGAGGGCTGGATCTGTGAAAGCCTTCTTACTGGTGGAGACTCTCTAAGGAGTCCTGGGCTGATGCAGGCTATCAGGTGAGTGGGCTTGGCAGGCTCACACACCAGCTCACATCTCTTCTTCTTCTTATAAAGCCACTAGTTCCCCTCCCATGACAACCCATGAAGCCATTACTATATGAAAGGATTAATCAATCCATGAGGGCAGAGTCCTCATGATCCAGTTACTTTTCATAATCCCGTCTCTCAGTACTTGCACATTGGGATTAAGTTTCAACAGGAGTTTTGAAGGGGACATTCAAATCATAGCAAGACATATAGGATGAAAATCAAGAAATATATATTTTTTAAATCTTGATGGGGGACACAAGATAATCAAGTAATGAGTAATGGGTGGTTTTATATACACTACAGAGACCCAGTTAGAGTAGAGAATTAAAAGGACATTATTTAAATAAAAAATTCAGAATCACTGGAGAGTCTTGCAAAAGTGCTTTTGCTACAAAGGGAGTAGCATATTGAAGGGTCAAAGTGCGGATTCAAAAGATATTGAAAAAAATAGAAGGGAAGGAAGATAAAAATCAATGATCAATATTTTCCAGTTTTTCCTGCTACCTTCACAGGTGTTAATAGCTATTACTTGAAAAAATATATAGAAAAAGGTTGGGACATAGTACCATGGTGAAATAACTTGGGGATACAATTTAACATTATTTTTACTGCAAGACTTCTCAGAAAATTTGTTTGGCAAATGGGAACAAAATATATCCACAAGAGTGTGTATTTGGTCATCTAGATTTTAATAAATGAACATATTTGGGGATTAATATTCTACAATAGTTACTTGGGAAATTTTGTTTTAAAAGTTTAAGAAACCCAAGATATTTGACACTACACAGAAAGAAAGGAAAGAAAAGAGAAGAGAATTAGACCAGGCACAGTGGCTAACACCTGTAATCCCAGCACTTTGGGAGGCCTCAGTGAGTGGATCTCTTAAGCTCTTGACATCAGGAGATTGAGACTAGCCTAGTCAACATGGTGAAACCCCATCTTTGCTAAAAATACAAAAATTAGCCGGGTGTGGTGGCACATGTCTGTAATGCTGAGATTGCACCACTGCATTTCAGGTTAGGTGACAGAGCAAGACTCTGTCTCAAAACAGGAAAGACAGAAAGAAAGAGAAGAAAGAAAAAGAGAAAAAGAAAGAAAGAAAGAAAGAGAAAAAGAAGAAAAAGAAAGAAAAGAAAGAAAGAAAAAGAAAGAAAGAAAAGAAAGAAAATTTGATAGCTTGAAGAAAAACTTTGTATGAGTTGAGGCATGAATTCTTTCTAGCACTGAATAGGTTTAACCAGATTTGAAGTATTAACATTTCAATTATTTTGTAGGGGAGGAAAACAAATATTTTCCTTATACACTTCTAGGATCTCAGTTGAGGCCTATAAGGAAAGACAGATTAGCAAAAACAAACAAACAAACAAACAAAACACTTTTAAAAATTTTGAAATGGAGTCTCGTTCTGTGTCCCAGGCTGGAGTGCAGAAGTACAATCTCAGCTCATTGTAATCTTTGCCTCCCGCGCTCAAGCAATCCTCTTACTTTAGCCTCCCAAGTATCTGAGACAACAGATACGCACCACCACACCCAACTAATTTTTGTATATTTTGTAGAGATGGGGTTTCACCATGTTGCTCAGTCTGGTCTTGAACTCCTGGAATCAAGTGACCACCCAGCTCGGCCTCCCAAAGTGCTGGAATTACAGGCGTGCATTACCTGGTGCATTTGCTTACTATAAGTTTAATGTGACATGGGCTACTCCATAATGAAATGAAGATCCCAAAGAAAAAATGGTTAAACCTGACTCTTTTAATACTAGGTTTAATGAAGAGACAAAGTTATGAAAAAATATGGTAGGATTAGGGAGTGTGAGATAAGAGTAGTAAACTGGGGTTAACTTATCAAGGCTTGTTCATTTAGATACCTCTCAGCCTCTCTCTCTTCATCTTCAGAGATAAGGATACTGCTTTCTCCCAGGTATAGGAAGGGCACCTCTCATACAAAAGTCTTATGATTTCTTCAGGGAAAAGTCAGAGTCATTCCTGCACTTACTCTTTCTCAAATTCTTTTGGCTTAAAACATTCAATATATCAAGGTGCCATATTTGGGGGTAGTATGTTCTGAACCCTATGATTTCTCCATCTACAACTTTTCCCCAAAAGTTTTACAGCCCAGAAACTGAGTTGGCAGATTGTCCCATATGTCACTGAACCAGTCTGTCAGTCCTGGGATTAGATTCCTCTGCTTAAAGAGTTGTGTCTTATTTCTGGACTCAGTAGTATTGGTGGAAGTAGGATGCCTACCTAAGTTAAACCTCTATGAGGTGTAAGCAATAAGGTATTTAAGTAGGGGTATTTCTATGAAAACACAAATTAAAAAGGTTAATTGTTAAAACAAGCTATAAACTCAGTTTTTGGATCCAGAGTGCAATTAAAAATTTACTAGACATTGAGTTGAAAGTATCCTGAAATGGTGGAGTGATAGTAACAGTGGACATCCAACACATTTCTTGGTTTGCAGTTTGAATGCCTCTAGTGATGGCACTGTGTCTTAGTCTGTTTGTGTTGCTATAAAAGAATACCTGAAGCTGGATAATTTATAAAAACAGAAGGCTTATTTGGCTTACAGTTCTGTAGGCTGTAGAAGCAGCATAGCACCAGCGTCTGCTTTTAGTGAAGGCTTCAGGGAACTTCCACCCATGGTGGAAGGCAAAGGTCAGCAGACATGTCACATGACAAAGGAGAAGAAAAAGAGAGAGGGGAAGAAGGTGCCATGCTCTTTTAAATCATCAGTTCTCATGGGAACAAATAGAACAAGAGTTCACTCATTACCACAAGAACAGCAGCAAACCATCCATGAGGGATCTGCCCACGTGATGCTAACACCTTCTATTAAGCCCCACCTCCAACACTGTGGATGAAATTTCAACGTGAGATTTAAAGGGTAGAAATCTCCAAACTGTACTGCACCAATATATTTATTCTCAGAGCAAAGTATGGAAGTGCCCAGTTTCAGCTTGCAAGGCTTTTTTAGGTATTCCAAATAAGGATGTGAGCAATCAGGTTTTAGCTTTCCGTGGTGCCAAATCAGGGGGGTAAAAGAATCATGTAAAATGTTACAGTTGTAACCACATTTTCAAGGAAGCTAAAAGAATTGATCAGGCTCCATCCAGTTTACAGTGGATAACAAAACTTCAAATCCAATGAACAGTGGGAATGGAATTGTATAATTCAGATGATGTGATATAGTTTGCCATTGAAACATAATTTTTGTCTCTCTAATCACCTCCATTTCTATCAAAGATAATCAAAGTAGGACTAATTTGTTTGCAAACTAAGTCTTCTCTCATTATACATGGCCTGTTATTTACATATGTACAGAAAAAAACAGTAATTTACTATGTGAGATTTTTTTTAGCTTGCTTTGCTGTAATTTTTTATAAGGAATCTCAGATTGGACTTTTAAAAGCCTCTTGAGGCTATGAGGACAAGCCAGGAACTGGGCATTAGACTTTTCCTACAATACCTATTGGTTTGAGTGAATCCCTGTTTTCTTGAGGTTTCCAACATAATCTGAGATTCTTGGAACCAGCAGAAGGTGAGCTCCTTTACTCACCCATAAGGCTGTGAATCCTGTAACTAGATATCATGCCAGTTTTTCCAAGGGATTTTATAAGCATTGGCTCAATAAAATCAGCCTTAGTTCCTTAAAACTCTCTGGTCATATCTGATTCTTCTGATTCTGTGCACAACATTCCAGTCAAAGCCTTGGTAATATAACCAATGTTGACAATTACGTCCTGTTACAAGTTGAACAGATTCTTATTAAACTTAACGCAAATAATTGTATTGCTACAAAAATAAGAATACTCAATAGTAGTTTTTTATTCGTGAAGGGATCAGTATGGATAAAGGGAAAATATTTCATTATTTTTATAAAGGCATAATTTATCAAATAGCTGTAAGCTACAGATAGCTTAAGAGGAAAGGGAAGAAGAGTTCCTTAAATCTAAAAAACAAAACATTTGAGAACCACAATGTTTTTAACAAAAGGGCCATGAAAATCATAAGTCCTTTTTTTCCAGTGAATTTAATCCCATGTAACTCATAATTGCATTACCAAATAAGAAGTGATTATAAACCTTCATGTTATATTTGCATAGACATATTATTAATACACGGATCACAAATTGTATGAAAGTCCTAGAAATGTGTCAATGTCCTCACTTTGTAATTTAAAATATCAAATAAATATAACTAGTTAAATATTTAGTAACTAATTATTAAACATTTAGTAACTATATAATTTAACATATCTAATAAATCTACTTAAACATTTCTCTCTTTACAAGATGAGAAATTATTTGATATTTTCTAGGGGGTCTCTGGAAAATCTCAAAGCTAGTTTGATGTCAAAAAGACTATATTTAGCATTTGATTTTGGGAAATTTGTCAAATATATTTAAATATTTGAACACTTGATTTAGTAGAATCCCAGATTACTAGGAAACAATAGTTATCCATTTAACCAAAGTGACAACTATTTTAAAGGCAAATACAGAAAGTAATATACTTGCCAAAAAACAAACAAAACCCCAACTCTTACTTTATTTTTTAATATTGAGACTGAGCTTTTTGAAGTAATCAAGGTCTGTTAAGCATAACATAAAGCAAGGGAAAATTATTTTTTATTAAACAGGATTTTTGTTTCTTAGGCACATTACTTAATAGGTAAACAAAAATGTTTTTTAAATAATTCAAGAAATCTTTGTCCTTTTAACAGAAAAAGTTAAACTTTACCTTTGCATAGGTGTTCTGTTGATTTAAAAGCTAATTTTAAAACTTTATACTAAATTCATTTAAGTCTTAGCCAGCTTAATTAATTACATGAGATAAGATATCTTTCATGCAAGCCTTTTACAGCTTTCTATTCAGGATTTGTCTCTACTTAATTCTGGAAAAACTAGTCACCTTACTTTTAAATAAAATTACTCTATTTTTTTCTTAACAATAACTCATCTTTTATATCTTGTATATGTTCTCGTATCCATATCTTGTATGTTTCTTTATTAAAAATATATCCTGTGTTTGTTGCATACAAAGTTGTTTCCTTTATTATTTTTAGTAGTTTTATTTTATATATTGATTATAATTTTTAGCCATTGGTATCCTTTTTTTAACTGAAAAAACCAGGAAGTAGACAACTGTGAATTGTCTCCCAAATACTAGCAATCTATAGCAGACTATCAAATTTTATGAATATATTATCTCCTATTTCTTAGAGGAATATGCTTCCTCATAATATAATTCCTCACATTTATTAACAGACCCAAATATATTTAACTTCTTTATACCATATTAAACCAGGATGCCGGAAGTAATGTCTTAGTACTTTATTTGAGAACTGACCCAGACATTTAATTAAATCTATTATTTAATTTAGCTTAGTATAACTTTAAGAATGCAGGTTACCAAAAAGATTTTGGACACTATTTTTTTAGGCAGACTTATTATAACACTGACCAATGCTAGTCATCATCTCAAGTTCTTTTCTTGTTAACTATTTTAACCTTATTTGACTGGTAAACCCAAGTAGAATAAAAATGTATTATACTTAATGTTGATAACTCAGAAGACATAGCTGTTTTTATTACACTAACAATATTAAACTAACCTTATTTATTAAAGATTTGCTCAAGCCACATGAACTTGAAAAGCATTTGGGTTAGTTTTTATATTTCTGAGACTTTTAGGAATACTAAATGTGTAGTCCTGATAAGTAAGCAACAACAAGGAAGAGGTCCCAGATGGAGTTGAAAAAATTGTTCTGAGAAATGGCTAATCCCATACAACCCACTGATATGACATCCTATTCCCAAATACCCCATTCTGCACACAGTCCCAGCAGCAAGACCTTATCTGCATACTTGATCTGCACAAAGCCCTTCCAGTACAACCTATCTAGTACTTCCCTACAGGCCCTGCTTCTTGGCAGACAGCCCTTTCTCTGCTGTGCTGCCCATTGCACCCTTGCAATGTATCTCATGTCTTTTCTAATAAATCTGCCTTTCTTTACCCACGACTGTCTTGGTAAATTATTTTACTGCCCACGACACCAGTCCCAGCCAGATGCACCTGTGACAATTTATATAAGTGTGCATTTATCTCAAAGTCAATTTGAATATAATTTCTTTTGAGAATTTTATAAATTACTATGGTAGAAATTAATTAATTTCTAAAATTAATTTTCAACCATTCAAGGGTAGAAAGTAATATATATACATAACATACATACACACATAAACATACAAACAGATGCCAATAGAGATTTTAAATATACAGACAGATGCCAATAGAGATTTTAAATATACAGACAGATGCTAATAGAGAATTTATAGCTTTCATTCTAAATTTTAACCATTAATGAGGTAGAAATACAGAAACACAAAATTTGCTTATTTATATAAGAGTTGATTCTCATCTTTATATTATTACATTTCTAGCAGATGGAGCAAATAAGTCAAGATTACTTACTCAATGGAAGCTAAAGCTTTTTTTTACCAATATTTGTGAAAAAGACTTTTAAGAATTTCATATGAATCTTATGGAAGCTGTGGACTACATTTGGGGTGAGGGACTTGAAACTGCTACTTGAAAATAATCAAGTAGCAGTTTATTTCCAAAATGTCTCCCTTCTTTCTCCATTTGAGTTGAATGCAAGAGTTATCTTCTTGGAAGTTTGCATTTCCAAAGAGATTGTAAGATTTGTATCTCCAAGTGAAAGAGAAATGTAGGTTTTCTCCAAGAAGGAATTAAGAAACATATTTGCTTATTATAGTGTCAGAAATCTAGGGTAATTATAAGATTTTTCCCCCCATTAAGTAAATTTTTACAATTGAGGTCCAAAATACATTTGCAAAGTAATTTGAATGGGAAGGCCTAGAGCTGAAAAGGTTTGATTATAGAGTCTCATGAAATAAGTGGACTTTATAAGGGACTGTAAAATAGCCTTGCTGGGTTCCTCGGGGCCTTTTTCAAAGCTATTTGCTGGCTATCCATTGTAACCTATGTCTCAGCCTGTCTGAATGCCTTTTGCAATTCATAAGTTTTGTTCTAAGTCTGAGCTCTACCTCCTAATCTTTTTAAGGGAGTTTTTTGGTGTTTTCGTGTGTTTTTCTTAGACCAGTCAAGAAATTGTTTCTTTTTCATTTTTCCTTTCTTTCAATTTGATATTTCTATAGATACTTAAGGGCCATTTCTTTAGAATGAGAGCCCTCAAGAAAGAAAAATCCTTTGGATGTAAAAGTCCAAATCTTCAAAGTATACCTATTCCAATTGTGAATCAAATTCAAGCCCAATAAACCCTTTAAAGAATGTTTACCTTTGGCCAACTTTGTCAAAGTTTCCAGACCTCTTCCCTTCTCCTCCTCTCTCTTCTCTTCTTTTGAATTTTGCTTTGTCTCGCCCAGACTGGAGTGCAGTGGTGTGATCTCTGCTGACTGCATCCTCTGCCTCCTGGGTTCAAGTGATTCTCCTGTGTCAGCCTCCCAAGTAGCTTCGACCACAGGCATGTGCCCCCACACCCAGCTAATTTTGTGTTTTTAGTAGAGATGGGGTTTCACTATGTTGGCCAGGCTCTTCTTGAACTCCTGACCTCAGGTGATCCTCCTGCCTCCACCTCCCAAAGTGCTGGGATTTATAGGCGTGAGCCACTGGACCTGGGCAAGTTTCCAGATTTCAACTGCAGCTTCTGGACTGAGAAAGATGTCCTGGACAATGGTATCTCATCCTTATTACCAGAAACTGTAGGGAGAAAAAATATTTTCCTTCAAACCTTCTTGGTTCTCCTCTGGGGACTGTAACAAAAGATGAATTAATGAAAAAAAGGCATACAAATTTATTTAATATAGGTTTTATGTAACACTGGAGCGTCAAAAAGAAATGACGACCCAAATAAACAGCTAAACCTGAGTGTTTTTATACTAGGTTTGAAAAACAAAGTAGTAAAACCACCTTTTCATAAATTATATCAGTGAGAAAATTATGGCAATGGGGGAGATCTGATCTGGTCAATCCTCATATTGCCTTTGGCCTTCAAGATATCCTTAATGATTTCTGAGATTAAGCCAAGCAAACTAATGAGAGACATCTAGTTTGTAGTTTAAATGATAATAGCCCTTCCCCAAAACTTAACTGCCTTTGTAAAGCTAATGAGAGACTTCCAGGCTAGGTGAATAGAGGAGCCTGAATTCCACTGAGGCGTAGACATAAACAATTGCCAGTCATTATTTTGTAGGTCACAAGATAGGCAATTTCCCTAATTACTCAAGCAGATAACATTACTATTGTAGAACCTAAGATTGGCCTTTTGAAACATCTTTTCAGGTTTTTGTTTGTTTTTTGCAAATCCTTCTACCAATGGCTCCACCTGGACCCTGGACCTGCCAGCTGCTCCTGAGTGACCCAATCCAGAAGCCACTCAATGCACAAGAAGACCACTTCCCACCTGCACCCCTGCCCCTTCCCCCCAGCTACCTTTGAAACCTAGCCTCCAAATGGTTGGAGAGGCTGATTTGAGTAATAATAAAACTCCAGCCTTCCATTTGGTCTGCTCAATGTGTGTAAAATTCTTTCTCTGTTGGAATTCTCCTGCCTTGGTAAATTGGCTCTATCTGGGCAATGGGCAATGAAAAACTCTTTGGGCAGTTACAGTAGAAAGCCATGAAAAAATGTGGTTGGACAAAGTGATGGGAGCCATGAGTAGTGAGTTAGGGGAACATCCTCTGTCTTAAAGAGGGCACTTCTCAAATGAGGGTCTTCCAACTTCCTCCATGGGAAAGTGAAAAGGTCCTTACTGCACCTCTTGTTTCTCAAATTCCTTCAGCTTAAAACATTCAATATGCCAAAGCACTGTATTTTGGGTGTAGCATGTTGTGAACCCTATCACTTTTAATTCAGTCTAAATGAAGCACTTCTGAAGCCATACATACAGTCAAATGCTGCCAGGGCCATGCCACAGAATTTCTGTTGATCTTCATTTTCCTCACCAAGACATCAAGGAAAGATACAACAAAGGGAAAATCTAACAGGCACTCTTAAGTCAGATGTAATTGCTAAGGCTGATTAAGAGAAAACATAGAGAAAAAAAATCTTAGTAAATACTCTTGCTGGTCTTATACTGTTGCTCATTTTCTGGCATTCCAAAATCTCTTTTGCAGATTTTTGTGCAAACATTGTTAAAAGGATCCATTGGTTAACAAAGAAATTTTTTTTTTTGTAATTTTAATTTTGTTTTATTATTTTAGAATTTAGAAGGATTTTGTTTTATTTGCCAAACATATTTTTTCCTGTATCAAGTGATTACTGTTGGGAAAGATCTTCCATCTCTTTTCCCTGTCTCTGGAACATGGTTTTCTCTGTGGTTTGGCATATTAGAACTGTCCCTTTTAGGCAACTCTTTTTTTTTTTTTTTTTTTTTGAGGCGGAGTCTCACTCTGTCGCCTGGACTGGAGTGCAGTGGCCGGATCTCAGCTCACTGCAAGCTCCACCTCCCGGGTTTATGCCATTCTCCTGCCTCAGCCTCCCGAGTAGCTGGGACTACAGGCGCCCGCCACCTCGCCCGGCTAGTTTTTGTATTTTTAGTAGAGATGGGGTTTCACCGTGTTAGCCAGGATGGTCTCGATCTCCTGACCTCGTGATCCGCCCGTCTCGGCCTCCCAAAGTGCTGGGATTACAGGCTTGAGCCACCGCGCCCGGCCTAGGCAACTCTTGAATAAGCCTTCTTCTCAAACAATTTGACAGAAGCAAAATGGTGCTCTCACCTAAAATCTCACCTGTACTATATTGGCATTGTGCATGAGACTATAGGTCTTAGAATAATTTCTGAAGAAGCCCTTATGTATTTATCTCGGAAATGTAACCATATTATGGTATCTAAGACCATTTAGTTATTTTATTAGGTAAGACTTAGTTCTAAATAGAGAGCAAAGCATTATTGATAGAGACAGGAGGCAGGAAAATTCTGGGCAGAAGAGGGCAGGTCCCTGGTGAAGACCCCATGCTCAAGCCTGGAGCCACAGCCCAAAGTGAGAACAGGCATTCCTGTTTTCCTGCTAGAATGTTGCCTTTTCTAAAACCGCCCATGCCCGCCTCCCCCAAATCCTGTAACCATAAAATCTCCAGGCTCCATCAGCAGAGAAAGAGAGGCAGAGAAGAGGAGAAGCAGCTAGACGTTAGAAACTACAGTTTGACGTCAGAGACAAGCAGCTTGACTTCAGAGGGATGGCTTGACGGTGTTGCTTTGGAGAGGAGTCCAGCCAAGGACAGCTGGATACTGGGGGAAGATCACCTTCCTTCTTCATTCCCTCTCCAGCTCCCCTTCCCACTGAGAATCACTTTCATCAGCAATAAAATCCTCCACATTAACAACCCTCCGTTTCTTTTGTGTGACCTTATTTTTCTTGGATACCCAATAAGAGCTTGGGAGTCATGGGTATAGACACTAAAGGCTGTTATCCCGACCCTCTGCCCTCACTGGTGGAGAACCTCACTGGAGGCCCACCTCACTTGAAAAGCCAGAGGGCCCACTGAGTTGTTTAACATTTTGTGGATGGCAAAACTAAAAGAGCATTTTAACATATGCCCTCTGGGGCTTTGAGGATTGTGGGTATTCCCTGCTAGACACTGCCACAGCACTTACATGGAATTTTTGCTCCCGCTGGTGCCTAAAAGCACTTGCCCTGGATCCTGCACCCCCTCACCTGCCTGCTCCCTCCTGCAAGGGGTTGAGCGCAGTGGGGAAATGGGTTCAAGTGAGTGGAGTTTGCCCCTGCTGGCACCAAAGTAGTCAGCTAGCCCCATTGCCGGCACTCCACTTCCCATCCACGAAGGGTTCAGGGAAATTTCCTACTTCATTATAAAAATGGAATCTACAATGAATGAATTTTGCTTTATTCATCAAACACTAGAACTCGAAAGAAAAATAGAAGTCAGTGAATTCAGTGATTAACAAAATGAATTCAGAAGAATCTCCCTTTTGGTGCCATTGTTGGGAAAGAGAGACAAGCTGAATCAGTAAGGGTCCTGGCTTCTTGGATTTTTTTTTTTTTTCACCATTGTGTTTTGTAGGTTTCTTTTCACATTTTGTTCTTCTTTATTACATGAAAAAGTACTTAAAATAATGATTTAATCTAAATATTTTATTTTAAACAAGTGAAAACCATGTTTCTAAGGGAGTAAATTATTTTACCAAGTCATAACTCTAATACAAGATACAATTGGAATTAGTACCAGGGTTTCTTGAATTTTAGTGCACCATGTTTTTTATTTCACTTTTCTATCCTGTTGAAGATCTAAGAGCTCAACTGGAATGCCATAATAGAACATGAAGGCTTGACAAAAATAGAAAAAATGAAAGAAATGGGCTATAAGGAAGGTTGAGATCATTAATGGTTATTATTTTCTACTGCATTTTGCCTTATGTAATTATTCATCCACCTATTTGAGTATATCGTGCATATTGAATGAAGTGATAGAGATGTGATAATTTTGTTCATAATCCCTGGATAGTTTTTAATCTAGACTAGGGTTTGTCAAACTCAGCACCAATAAAATTTGGGGCTGAATAATTTTTTGTTGTTGCTTTCCTTTGCTTTATAAGATGTTTAGCACCATCTCAGCCCTCAACCCACTAGAAAACAGGAAAGATATCAGTCACGACAATCAAAAATGTCTCCAGATAATGCCAGCTATCCTTAAGGGGGGTTGACATCATCTTAGCTGAGAATCACTAATCTTGATGATGTAAGATCTAAATTAGAATTGAGAGATCTAACTGAAGGTATCTGACCATATGATAATTTTTGTTTATGGCCATTTGTTCCAGGGTTTAAGCAATACAATGAGCTATTTTAGGAATTCTAAGGATTATAATTGGGACTGTAAGAAGTGAGGAAAGTGTGGGATCATAGTTTAATGCAAAGAGGTAAAGCAGGCTGAATGTGAGTTGACTATATGCCTAGTGGGTGTGGTGAGTCAAGAAAAATGTTTAATGCTGTAATTTAATAGAACTCAGCTCTTGCTAATTTATATATGTCACCCTAGAAATGTTGGGCAGAAAATAATTAAATACTTATCTTTGATGGTTTGGCAAGACATGTTTTATAGTGAAAAATGGAAAACGTCATGAAGAAAGGACTATTCTACAGAACGCTGTAGCATTCTATGTAGCTTCTGTCTCAAACCTATTCTTTTCCTACCTAAAACCAAAGAAATTCATGAATCAGTTTCCCATAGTTATAATAAAAATGTTATTTGGCTTATTTATTTATTTTTAGTCACATTTTACTTTATATTGAGTAAACACTTGCTATTTTCAGTGTGGAATTGCTCCTCTATCATGAGCATAGTTCTGGTGAGTGTCTCAACCACAATGGCTGATCACTTCCTGAAAGAAAACATGACTCAGTTTTGCCCAGTCAGATTATGTTTATGATATTTTAAATATTTGTTCTATGGACATTGGCATAGAGATCTCTATTACTTTGTATTTTAACCTTTAAGGATTCTGTAAGGCAGTTGGTACTATGCTTGTCTGTCTTGCGTGCAGGTGCAGAGAGCCTGGCCACACAGCAAGAAGGAATAAAGTGAACAAGCAAAGAAATGCAAAGGTAAGAGGACTCTGAAAGAAAAAAAGTCTCATGACTTTTTCAAGCACCTAGATCTAGCCATATCTGAAGCTAGTTTTTTCCCTTGGCTA
The DNA here is from genome assembly GCF_009764315.1 of Trachypithecus francoisi. Classification (NCBI taxonomy): domain Eukaryota; kingdom Metazoa; phylum Chordata; class Mammalia; order Primates; family Cercopithecidae; genus Trachypithecus; species Trachypithecus francoisi. Next base: position 50,718,162 of record NW_022681453.1, read on the forward strand.
TCTGGTAACATGAGTCAACAAAATTCCATTTTTGTTTCATCTAGTTTGCACTAGGTTTCCATCACTTGCAGAGGAAAGAGATCTGCTGATTAAAGTGAATATTCTCATTGAGCAAATGTGGACAAGAAATTAGAAATGCAAAGAGACAGCAAAGTGACAGATATACAGATAAAAGACAAACAGGTATAACAAGGAGGGGTAGAAAGCTCCTTGAATTTTAATGCAGGAATAATGAACAAATAAAGAGGGAGTGTATGGGTTATCTTGCAAGCTTTTTCTTCAAGGACAAACAAGGCATCAGAGAAAAATGACCTCATAGTGGATGAAATAAAGACGATAATGGAGGAGGAAAATGTCCAGAATCAAACTGAAGACTTTGTCCTTCTGTTCACCTACTGTTTGCACATTCTTTTTTTTTTTCGAGGTGGAGTCTTGCTCTGTCACCAGGCTGGAGAGCAGTGACGCCATCTCGGCTCACTGCAACCTCCGCCTTCTGGGTTCAAGAGATTCTCCTGCCTCAGCCTCCTGCGTAGCTGAGACTACAGGCACACGCCACCATGCCCAGCTAATTTTTGTATTTTTAGTAGAGACAGGGTTTCACCATGTTGACCAGGATGGTCTCGATTTCCTGACCTTGTGATCTGCCCGCCTCGGCCTCCCGAAGTGCTTGGCATTACCGGCACGAGTCACCGTGCCGGGCCCAACTCTATCTTTCTCTTAACCTCTTAGTTTTACTTACTTCTGAATTGACTTCCTCAGGAAATATCTCTTCATACTATGGCAAAGAAGACTATTGTCAGCCTGAGGTTAACATCATTACCAGTCATGAATCCAATCACAAGCGTTACCTCTCTTCCCTACATGAGTCTGACTGACTCTGCTGTAGTCTTAGGTCTATTTCTGAACCAATCATTGTATCTAAGAGGATGTGCTTCAGTCACATCCATGTGCTACATCTGCATCTAGGTGCTGGAACTCAGACTGTCAGATCCAGCAAGATCAGAAGAAGTAAGATAGGGAGAGTTACTCAAAGGAAAAGAGGTCATGTAATCAATATTATTTACTATTATTATTTTTTGTCTTAATTAGCATTATTGCAAATGTCCTTCAATCTCCTGACAAATACTGGGTGGAACATGTATGTTGTTGGTGACATCTTATGCTAACTATTAAAGAGTAAGTGTTGGTATGACCACTATTGGGTTAGGATGAAAATCAAGAGGATACATTAGTGTAGAATTCTGTGTAACTATGTAGGTACATTTTAACAAAATGTACTAAGGTCTAGATATGCATAAATGTCATCTATGATTTATTGAGCATTTATTATGTGCCAGTAATTGTGTTAACTAAACACTTTAATTTAATTATCTTATGTAATCCTCCCAAACTTTGTAAGGAAAGTATTACTGTCCTTCCCAAATTGGAAATAATGTTCAGTAAAGTAATTTATAAAAACAAGCAAGTGGCAGAGACAGGACTGAAACTCAGGAAGTGTAAAACCAAAACTTGAATATTTAATATGCTTTTCACTTAGGGGGACCTATACTTTATCTTCCTATCTGTAAATGGTTATTAACAGCATCCACTTTAAAACATGTCCGGGTTTGGACAATAAATTATATGATCACCCTAATACTACCTCCTCCATATACACATATGAATTTCCATATGTTTTACATATGTCTTATTCAAGTCAATTTTAATAAACTTTTTTTTTTTTTTACTTTAAGAGAAGAGCTTAAGATTTATGGAGAAGTTGCAAAGATAGCAAGCACTGAGTTCCAGTATACCCCACATCTAGATTTTTCTATTATTAACATTTTTATTAATGAATCATAATTAATGAACTAATATTGATACATTATTGTTAACTAAATTTTATATTTTATTCAAATTTTCTTGATTTTTCCCTAAGGAAATCAAAATCCCACCCAAACTATAACATTCCATGTAGTTGTCATGTCTCAGACTCCTCTTGGCTGTGACAAATTATCAGGTTTTCCTTGTTTCCGGTGACATGAGCTCTTTTTATTTTTATTATTCTTTTTGAGACAGAATCTCACTCTGTCACCCAGGCTGGAGTAAAGTGATGCGGTGGTAGGATTTTGGCTCACCGCTACCTCCACCTTCCGGGTTCAAGCTAGCCTCCTGCCTCAGCCCCTCAAATAGCTGGAATTACAGATGTGCACCACCACGCCCAGCTAATTTTTGCATTTTTAGTAGAGATAGTGTTATGCCATGTTGCCCAGGCTGGTCTCAAACTCTTGGCCTCATTTGATCCACCTGCCTCGACCTCCTAAAGTGCTGGGATTATAGGCGTGAGCCACTGCACCCAGCCGACATGGGCTCTTTTGAGAAGTACTGATCAGGTATTTTATAGAGTGTCCCTCAATTTGTATTTCACTGATGTTTTTTCTCATAATTAAAATAGCATTGTGGTCTTGCAGGGGGAAGACCACAGAAGTAATGTGCCAATTTTATCACATTATATCAAGGATATGTACTATTGACCTAGTTTACCACTGTTGATGTTAACTTTAGTCACCTGATTGAGGTAAGTAGTATTTGACATGTTTCTCCACTGTTACTGTTTTAAAATGGTTACTAACCTATTCAAAGTATAGTTTATATGAAGAAAATGCATACATTTTAAGTGTATGAAGACATTACTTTTGACAGATGGATTTACCCATGTAGCCACTATCCCAGTCAAAACGTAGAACATGTCTATTAACCCTCTAAAGTTGTTTTAACTCCCCTTAATTCAATCTTTTGATTTCATGAAGTCTCTAAAGAACCCTTTTAGTTATAATTGAGTCATAATTGCCCAAACTCTGTCGGGCATATCACACATTTTGAGTTGCTCTGGAAATAAGTATTCTGGTTAACTACCTGATTCTGTTGGGTTACTTTCAACAGATTTATTGTTTCTCCATCTATTTTTCCTGCTTGGATTAACTAGGAAACTAGGAAATTAACCATCTCAGGGACTTTAAACTTTGTCCCATGTGTAAAAACTTGAGGATGGGCCAGGTGCAGTGACTTATGCCTCTAATCCCAGCACTGTGGGAGGCTTAGGTGAGAGGGCTGCTTGAGGTCAGGCATTCGAGTCCAGCATGGGCAACATAGACAGACACCATCTCTACAAAAAATTAAAAGAAATAAAAGAAAAATCAATTGATGATAAACAAAAGTTTAACTCTACTCAAAAAAAAAAAAAAAGATTAACCAAAGATGTCACAGGAACCAATAGCTTACCTCATAACTTCTGAGTGTGTGGCAAGATGTGAAGAAGCTGGCACGACTTTGCAAATATGGCATAAAGCAAGCTATTTGGGATAAAATTATGGAATGTTACCTTTTAAAGAGTAAGGAAGGAGAATCAAATGATATTTTATATTCAAAGATTTCTGAGGTGTGCTCTTTACTTCAGCCACTCAAGTAGGAGCAAGACATATATGATCCTAACTTCCTAAGTAAGACTTTATCAATGTTGGAAAGAGATTTCTAAGCAGTTTTTATCAATGCCTTGTTGCAAGTTGTAGTTATAACATTAATCACTGTTAGATTTATGGGAAAATAATGTGTTTTACAAGAAGCAACACAAATATAAGTGTAAAAGTTCATGAGGAGACATTATACAAGTTTATCTTTTATCAATAGTTATAGAAGCATTGCATGTAATTAGAGCAGAAAGAGATGTTAAAACTCAGAAAAGTCCCTTTAGTTTATAGATGAGAGAAATGTATCAGACTACAAGATTTTTTAACCTTTTGTATCAATTTTGTTGAGGTATAATTTAGATAAACAAAAATGCACTTGTTAAGAATGTAGGTTGATGAGTTTATAAATATATAAAGTAAACATAAAACTATATATCATAACAACTACCACAAACAAGGTACAGAATAATTCCTATAGAGGTATCTTATATCCTTATTTACTCAATCCACTTCTTAACCCCAGACCTGGGCTGATCAGCTATTATATAACATTAATTTTGACTTTTATAATATTTCATATAAAAGGTGTCATATGGCACATACTCCTTTTTGTCTGTGTTCTTTTACTTGCTATAACATTTTTGAGATTTACCTATGTTGTATGAATCAATAGTTTGTTCCTTTCTTATAGCTGAGTAACATGCCATTGTCAGGATATAACACAACGTATTTATACTGTTGATGGCCATTTTGTTGTTTCCATTTTGTGGCTATTTCGAATAACATTACTATAAGCATTCAAATAGAAACCTGTGTGGACACACATTTTTATGTCCTTGAGTAAAAGCAAAAATGTTGAGTTGTATAGCAAGTGTATGTTTAACCTTATAAGAAACTGATAAAAGGTTTTCTGAAGCGGTAATACCCTTTACATTCTGACTAGTAGTATATAAAACTACCATTGCTTCTAAGTTCTGGCCAACTCTTGGAATGCTGAGTCTTTTTTTTCTAGATTTTGGCTATTCTAACTGGTAGCACTATCTCTTCATGGTTTTAATTTGCGTATCCCTGATAACTAATGATGTTGAACATCTTTTTGTGTGCCTGTTATTATCTGCAAAGTAAACATATACATTCTTTTTCTCTGCATGTGTGTCTGTGTGTTATATAACTTAACTGTACACAATAATGAACAAATATATGTTTTGTGAAATGTTCTCTGTTCCTGCTCTCCGCTCTTCTGTTTTTTTCTAAGAGTCTTGAGGATGGGCCAGGTGCAATAACTTACACCTGTAATTGCAGCACTGTGGGAGGCCCAGGTGGGAGGATTGCTTGAGGTCAGGCATTCAAGTCCAGGATTGATATTTTTTCCTTAAATGTTTGATGCAATTTATCCAGACCTGAAATTTTCTTTGTGGAAACAATATATATATTTATAATTTTATTTATCTTATTTTAAACAGTTTTTTTTTATCTATTTCACTTTTCGTAAGCCCATCCATTTAAACAGTACAATTTAATTTTTACTAATGTTATCAAGTTGTGAAACCATCACCATAGTTAGTTTTAGAACATTTTCCTTTCCCTCATAAGATCTCTCATGCTCATTTACAGTTAATTCTAATTCCCACCATCAGCCCCAGGCAACAGTGGGAAAAGGTTTGTCTCTTTAATGTACTTTATGATTACAAACAGTGGGTTTGTAATTAAGAGACATAAACATTTTCAGATTTGTTTTTTTTGGTGGCAGTTTTAGTTAATTGTGCCTTTTAATAAATTTGCTCATTTCATTTAGTTATCCATTTTTTGAACATAAAATTGCTTATAACATTTTCTTATTTATTTAGAGACAGAGTCTCGCTGTCACCCAGGCTGGTGTGTGGTGGTGTAATCTCGGCTCACTGCAACTTCCACCTCCCAGGTTCGAACCTCCTGCCTCAGTCCACCAAATAGTTGGGACTGCAGGCATGCACCACTATGCCTGGCTAATTTGCATATTTTTAGTAGAGACAGGGTTTTTCCGTGTTGCCCAGGCTGGTCTCGAACTCCTGGCCTCATTTGATCTGCTCTCCTCGGCCCCAGCAAAGCGCTGAGATTACAGGCATGAGCCACCACACCCGCCTTCTTATGTTTTAAATGAGTATAGGGTCTAGAGTGATGTTCACTCATTTTATATCAGTCATTTCTCTCCTCTCTTTTCTTAATATGTCCAGCTATACGTCGTCACTTTTACTAGTCTTTTCAAATAACAGCTTTGGTAGTATCGATTTTTTTCTCTATTTTTACATGTTTTATCTTACTGAATTATGCTTTTTATTATTTATTTTTTCTACTTTGGGTTAAATTCATTATATTTTTCTAGTTCTTATTGCACAGGTTAGATCATCAAATTTAAATTTGTTTTTCTAATATAAGGATTTAAGCTTTCAATATCTTGCAAAGACCTATATTAGGCTACACACTACAAATTTCAACAGGTTGCTTTTGTTGTCAGTCATTTAAAATATTTTCTAGTATTTTTTAATAAATAAAGTTTTTGTTTAAACTGTAGGTTATTTGAAAGTGTACTGTTTCATGTATAAATTCAAGATGATTTTCAGACATTTTGTTATTTTTAATGTCCTCATTGTCAAAATGAGTTCAATATATTTTAATGTATTCAGACTTATTTTATGGAATATGATGAAGTCGATTTTGATCAGTGTTCCACGTGTCTTCAAGTTCTTTGAGGTTTTCTTTTGCAATATGCAACTGTTGTTACATATAGGCAGTGAATTTCAGATATTTTATTTCCTATATTGTATTTTTCATTCCAATTGGTTCTTTTTTATGTTTTCCACTTTTCTCCTCATTATGCTCATGTTTTCCTCAAATTCTTGAGAATATTTACATTAGCTGTTTATATGAGTTTTAGTGGCTTAAAACAATAGTCATTTATCTTACCATTCTGCAGGCTGAACTACAGATTGAAATCTCTCTCACGCTTTGAATTTCTCTGACTTCCTCTTTTGCAACCAACCAAAGAAAAGCCTCTACATTTAAAGGATTCATGTGATTAGGTTACGCTCATCTGGATAATCTCTCTATCTAAATCAACTGATTAATAACCTTAATTATGTCTGTACAAGCCCTATCATCATGTAATATAATAGAACCATTGGGGTTATTTTAGTATTCTGTCTGCCTTGCTGTTTTATTGTATTTGTCTGCTGACTCAAAAATATATAATTCCAAAATTTGTTTTTATTCTTCTCCTGCATTTTACGTGCCTTACAATTTTCACTGGATTCTGCCCAATGTAAATGTAACAGGGTTAAGTGTCAGTATTACACTGTCTACCTTTAAAAATTGTTATATTTTGTTTTAACGGGCTTAAGTTACTTGCAGATCAGCGTGAAGCTTTCCAGACTTGTTTCTAAGATGTTTTAGGGTGGGTGTTTAGCCCTACTATTAAAGTATAATCTTTCTAGAGTCTCTGCTAAATGCTCTGAACGTTCAACAATGGCTCTGCAAATGTCTCCTGGTCAACAAGGGTCAGAGCACAAACGTCTCCTGGCAATGCATGAGCTCTGATGCAGTTCCCAAAAAGTTGTTGTTTTCCTGGTGTCCCACATCCTCATCCTATGTTTTCACAGTTTAGTGTTCAGATAAACTTCAAGGGAACCTCATACAGGTTTCTGGTCCTCTTTTTGTGTGTAGCCTTCATCTTGTGTGTGTAGCCTTCATCAAGATGCAGGTGATAGCCTCCTTAAAGTCTCTGAACTCTGATCTCTATCTCCTCAAATGTATCAATCTGTCATGGTCAGCTTGGGTCTGAATAGTGGCATGAAGCAGAAAGTCATGACATTCATAGAGCTCTCCTAATTTGTTCCCCTTCTTTGGGAATCATGGTCTGGAGCTGCTAATTACCCAATGGCTTAAACAAGTTCTTTCATATGTTCTGTCTGATTTTCTAATGATTGGGAGGAAGTGAGAGGGAAAGTCTGGGACCAATTAGTTCATCATGAGGAAGCAAAAGTTCTCAATCGAGATTGATTGGCTGAATGAATGTGTACAAGAGCTTACCTTCTACCATCTCCCACAGAAATGAGGCTAGATCCCAATTTTTATGGTTTATAAGTACCTGTTTTTTTTTTTTTTTTTTTTTTTTCTTTTTGTGTGTATGGGGGTTATCTGAGGGACTGAACAATCAAAGTTGTAAAATAAAGAACTGGTATGGCTAAGATACTAGCATCGACTTGTCTTACACAATTTCTATGTAGAAAGGATAATGAGAAATGGGCCAAAATCACAAAGAATCAATACTTGTAAGGAACATATATGAATAACTACAGAGATATTGTTTGACTCTTAAATGAGGTGAATATTAAACAATATAGTAGATGGTCTCATAAGACATATTAAAACATATTAAGACATTTCCCAGAGGGAATCGCCCAATATTTTGAACATTTTAGAAATAGATCTATAATATCCAAGTTGACTACACTGAAAGACACAAAACTTATTTGGATGGCCAAGTTTTGGTATTGTGAAAACAGTGTTATTGTACTCAGTTAATATTTATTGAATCAAGTAATAGCCAGAAAGGAAAACATACCATCAACTCACTTCAAGCAAGGCACTGAACTTGAGCTTGTTACAGGCTTTGAACTTGGCAGTTTCCGGGTTTTAGGGCTGGTTGACAGTAGCATCTCAATAAGCTGCAGCAGGACGTCACACAGAGAGAGGGTCCTAACAAAGCAAAGAAGCTTATCCAGGACCTTAAGATACAGTAGAGGTATTCATAGCCATATGCAGGCCTAGAAGACAGATAGAGAACAGACATTCTCTGCCTCTTATATGGACCATGCATATGATGGTGGGAAGAGGAAAAAAAAAACAGCAATTGAACAAGTGGGTGCCAGTGGTTCACTAGACATGCCATGAAGGTGTCTTCCCAAAGAGTACAAATTCACGAACCCCCTGCTGATATAAATCAGTATCTACTAATAAACAGACAAGCAATAGAGTACAGTAGTTAAAAGCATGTCTGGGGAACACAGACACAAGTGTGCTATGCTTCCGTATCCACAAGCTAGGAAACATAGTGACTGAAACACAGACCTTGGAGATAGATTTTCTGGGGTCAAATCTGAGCTCTGGCTCTTATTATATTTATGAGATTGGCAAAATTTTTAGTAACTTTGCAGCTCAATTTCTTTATCTGAAAAATAGAGGTAATTATAAAAGTACTTACCTTATGTATTTGAGGAATTAAATAAATCCCTAATTTACTATGAGGATTAAATATATCAGTATGTGTACATCATTGGAACAGTACCTGGATCAATGAAAGTACCAGAAAAGTGTTATTTACTATCAGTATTTCTGTTTAAATTAGGATAATATCAATAATAGCAAATACTTTCATAGATTCATTGCAGAGATTAAATGATGCATTGCATATAAACTGCCCATTTCAGTACCTAATACAGAGTAGGTCTTCAATAAACAGAATAAGCCTCACACATTAGTCAGAGTTGATTCAAGAAATACATGAGGTTCAACCAGCATATTCAAATGCCTCCATTTCCCATAGATAAGCAGGTCTTTAGAATGCAAGGGCTATGTGGTTTGATTCTTACAATAAAGCAAACTGTACTACTTTACAATTACTACCAGCCTTAAATAGGCAAAATATCATATCCTACATATCTAACACACACATATAAAAATCTACACTATTGCTGCCCCTCTCTTCCTCTCCTCCCCTCCCCTCTCCTCCCCTCCCCTCCTCTCCTCTCCTCTTCTTTTCTTTTGGCAGGGTCTGGCTCTTTCTCCAGGTCAGAGTGCAGTGCAGATCCATCTCCACCAGGGAAAGAAAGAGCTCAGTTCAGCCAACCCTAGATGTGTGCCCGTATCTGAATTTGGGTAGATGGAGCATTAGGATCCATCTCAACTCCTAGAAAAGGCACAATCATGACCCACTGCAACCTCTGCCTCCAGGGCTCAAGCCATCCTCCTACTTCAGCATCTTAAGTAGCTGGGACTAAAGATACATGCCACTACATCTGGCTAATTTTGTATTGTTTTGTAGTATTGCTACATTTCTTATCATGAGATGAACATAAATTGTATTTTTAAGACAATTTAAAAGTCCATCAGTTATACTCAATCCTTTTTAAGTTTTAATTTTACTTCCCACTCAACTGGTCATTTAAAACCAGTGTAATGTGGAGTTTGATAGTATATCCTCAAGGTCTGGAGTCAAATCAAGAACTGACTCCAGGGCTACTATGCTCTTATGTCATAGAGTTCTAAACTTTCCATAGTTCATTCTCAGAGGAGTATAAGAATCAATAGCTGCGAATTAATAGCCGCTTATCTTGAAACAGTAACCATCTAAATTAGTACCCTCAATTTTGAGAGACTGGAGTCAAACTAGCTTGAGCAAAGCATAAAATATATTGGGTGACAAAAGGAAATGTTTGAAGGCAAGTACAGTTAGAGACATTACTGGATCCACTGTCTTGCAAGACTTTGTCAGAGCTCTACTTTTCTTTTCATATCGTGGATTTGCTTCCTTGTGTGGGTTGATTTATTTTTATTTTTATTTTTTTTGAGATGGAGTCTCACTCCATTGCCCAGGCTGGAGTGCAGTGGCACAATCTTGGCTCATTGCAACCTCTGCCTCCCTGGTTCAAACGATTCTCCTGCCTCAGTCTCCGGAGTAGCTGGGATTACAGGCATGCGCCACGACCCCCAGCTAATTATTGTATTTTTAGTAGAGATGAGGTTTCACCATATTGGCCAGGCTGGTCTCGAACTCTTGACCTTAAGTGATCCACCCGACTCAGTCTCCCAAAGTGCTTGGATTACAGGCGTGAGCCACTGTGCATCGCCGTGTAGGTTGATTTTATTCTCAGACAGACTTTCTTCATGTTGTGGAAACAACACTTGCTAGAAGCACCAGGTGTCTATCTTCATATATATTTAGCTAGGAGAAGTACATCTGACTTCCAGTATTCATACATAACATTTCAAGTTCTTTACCTATCTTTGGACTCATCGGCTCCACCAGGGAAAGAAAGAGCTCAGTTCAGCCAACCCTAGATGTGTGCCCGTATCTGAATTTGGGTAGATGGAGCATTAGGATCCATCTCAACTCCTAGAAAAGGAGAAAGGTGCTTTCCCAAAGGAATGGCTGATGATGTTACCAAAAGGAGGGAAGGGACATTCATGCTTTACACACCTAAGGGGCACTGTAGGAAGACTGAAAGAATTATAGGGGTACGGCGAGGTACAAGACCTTCTAGACAGGCCTTGTCCAGCAATTTTAAAGCACAGAACAGTTTTTTGCCTATTAAGTCAAAGCCATTTTGTTCTCTGAGTCACAGCTCTATAAGGAACAATTGGTTTTTTTAAATTGTAGTACAAAATATGATGGAGAGAGATTTGTACCTGGAGAGTCACTTACTGTATGAGAGACTTGTCCCAAAGCTGTTGTTTCATATACCTACCCAAAGGGCAGGACAAAATAGTCCTCCCTATGTACTGAGAGAATAAATGAGTGGAAACACTGAGACCTGAGAAGAAAGAAAACTGGGGAGTGAAGTTTCCTTTGGTCCTTAGGTGAGACTCTCCTTGTGGCTTCCCAGACACTGCATCCAAAGGCCAATGAGATCTGAGGGATGTAACAAGTAAGGTCTTTCTGAATTGAGTGCAATTGATGAGACAGAGCACTCATAGAGCATCTGGAGTCTGGACTTAAGATATGTAAGCTTCAAGGCAACAAGATGGTAAGGAAGATAAACTAAAGAAGCAGTAACAAGTGGCAGCATATTGATTAAACTATACTTTTTACTTTCCTGGACTCCATTTTCAGATCTATGAAATAACAATAATAATGATGACATATATCAAATGAGGTTATCTTGAGAATTGATATATATTGTGCCTGGTACCTAGTAAACATGTGAAAAATATAAGCTTGGCAATATTCATTGTTCATATAAAATGTACAACATTAATATAAATGTATTCATATACTATTTATTAATAATAATATAAATACTCAGCATGCATTTGGCTGCAAGTAACAGAAAACGCAGCTATTACTTTGCTATGCAATGAGCAGATTTCTTGGCTTATATAACTGGAAATCAAAAGGGGAAGCATTGGGGATAATTTGATCTAGTGGTGCCGGGACTCTGTGTATTGAACTCATCTTCAGGCAGCTAGTGAAAGAATTACAACAATCCTGGGTCTCATATCTGCACACAATCATGCCAGACACAAGAAATGCTTTCAGAAACCCCCATCAAACCTTTTCCCAGGTGTCACTGCCTTGAATTCCTAAATGAACTACTAGAAAGGAAGATAGGATTACCAGTAGGGATCAATTTCAATGCACCCATTGCAAACTCTGTGGAGTGAATTTTTCTGCACAATACCAAGGTTTCTTAACAAAATGGGATCAGAAAATGGATGAATGGATGCTAGTTAAGTGACAAAAGGTGTCTATTACAAATAGATACAGCAAAAAAGTATAACAGACGAAAATGGAATATTCTCTCTCTCTCTCTCCAAGATAAAGTGAACACCCATTCAAAAGTACAATAAAATGTGAGATTGTGTTTTGAAAAGTTACAGATGAAGAACTATATAAAGGATAGAAGAATAGCCAAAGTGCATTCACGGCCATAGCAGAAGTAGCAGTGGTTAAGGAAGACACACTTGTAGATTACAAATTGGATTTAAATAAATGTAGTGGGAACTGGAAGTGCAAACATTATTTCCTGCAGAAGACGTTGAAGAGTAGAACATCTTCTGGCAGCAGAACAACAAATAAAATAAGTAAAATGAAGATGTTCAAGAAAACAAACGAATATAAAGTAAGACTAAGACCTTACGTTTAGTTAGTTACTTTTCATTAACCCCTCAGTGAAGACAGATTGATTACTAAATAGAACCAAGCCTGTGAATACATTTTACAGCTTACAATCTTTGTACCTAAAACTAAGTTCTCCTCCAATTAAATCAGACATTAGAACACTGGCCCAATTTTACATAAACCTGTCTTACACAGAGATTTTCTGTCCATCTAATCTCAGAAAACCGAACAAAACAAATACCGTGTTCATTATGAAGTGCCAGATCCTTTGCCATGGTTAAAGGTATAAAGATGAATTATAAATCATATGTACTAGATATGTAGTGATTTTGCAAGCTCAGCATCACTTACTAGTTTCTCTGGTAGCGGACTTCTCTTTCCATGTAGTTTAAGTGGTGCTGGTGCCTGGCTAGAAAAATAGGTCTATGCTTCTGAGCTCCTCTAACCAGCCTATGGGCATGGCCACAATTATTAATTTCTTTTCTTTTTTTTTTTTTTTTTTGAGACGGAGTCTCGCTCTGTCTCCCAGGCTGGAGTGCAGTGGCCGGATCTCAGCTCACTGCAAACTCCGCCTCCTGGGTTTACGCCATTCTCCTGCCTCAGCCTCCTGAGTAGCTGGGACTACAGGCACCTGCCACCTCTCCTGGCTAGTTTTTTGTATTTTTTTTTAGTAGAGACGGGATTTCACCGTGTTCACCAGGATGGTCTGGATCTCCTGACCTCGTGATCCGCCCGTCTGGGCCTCCCAAAGTGCTGGGATTACAGGCTTGAGCCACCGCGCCCGGCCCACAATTATTAATTTCTAAATGAGCATTTGACTCAGGAAGGACCAATCAAAGCTTTACCTGAGAGTTAAGTTCTTTAAGGTTAGAATACTTTAGTCCTGCACATTTTTTAAAAACAAAATTACTTCAAAATTTACTAATTATCTTTTAAGTTCTAGAAACTGTCTATAGCCACTGAGAGGAAAATGATTTATCTGTCAGCATTCCTGCTCTGCCCACTTTAAGTTTTGGTCACTGTCAAATAAAGGCAGTGGAGAATGGCAAAACCAGTTCTGAATCATTCAACACATGAGTGCTTCTTAGGCACAAAATATCATTTGAAACATGGTCCTGGATAAAAAGATAAATAATACCCAGCCCTTACCCTCAAGGATCTTACAACTTGGCAAGGGAAATATGACATGCACACAGATGACGGCAATAAAGGAAAGATAATGATTGCTGCCAGATGTTTGGGGAGAAGGAGCAGAGCAAAGAGAAAACGCAGAATAAGGCAGCATTCAACAGTCAGCCAAGAAATATTTATTGAGCAATCATTGGATGGGAAATGAAAATGGAAGCACAGAGCGTGAACCGAGATGTGCAGGTGAAAAATCAAGTGACATTACTTGTTACTCCAACTCTCCAAATATTTTTGTCAACAAGTTTGTAATAAATAGCCTGAACTTAAAAATGAAATAAGGATATAGTAGTCTGTCAAAGACAGCCTGAGGTGCTAATGCTTAAACACTAGGATCATAGTATGTGTGTTCCTAAGTATGCCTCTCTATTACTTTATTTCTATCTTCTTCCAAATGAGTTGATGCTGCCTTTACAGAGTATCTGTGCAGCTATTTCACCTTTTTGGTCTGGTGTATTAGAACAGGTGAATTAGAAGAGGATTCTTTTGGCTTCAAACAAAAAGAAAGTGCTATATAATTTAAAAAGTCCAGAGGTAATTCTTCAAGCATGCTTGGATCCAGGAATGCAAATGTTTTAATTAAGCCTCAATCTCTCTCTCTCGTTCTTTATTCATCTCTATCTCTATGTATTTGTCTCTCTTACTTTGGGGTTCAAATATCTCCCTGTTCTTGTGGAAGTCCCTGGCACAGCTTTAGGCTTATATTCTCATAGTTCCACAACTTGCAGGAAGGAGCAGGGACCATCATGGCATACAGTAATTCAACTTATGCATTTGTGTAGCAAGGCATTGAGTCTGAAGGTGATTCATAGGCACATTGTGCACAGAGTAGATTTGTATATTAATTACAGCACTGTTTTCTGGAAGGTGACAGAAAATATCTTCTTTTGACAAAATCAGAATAGCACGACAATTTTCCAAAAGAGAAACAAAGTATTTTGTGGAAGGGGACCCTTTTTATCTGACTTATACAGAGACTGCCTATGTGATAGTGATAACCCTATGTCTCCATCGTGGCTGCCCCAGCAAAAATCCAGGGATTATCCCTGAATGGCTCTGGTTGGACTTTCTGCCCATCCTGGAACAGCACTACAGCCAGAAGAATCTGATGTTCTGATTAGCCAAGACTTAATCACAGGCAGTGGGATCAGTTCTTCTGAAACCATAAATATTGAAACAAGCAAGAGGGGCATATCCAAAAAAAAAAAAAAAAAAAATTGATGGGATGTCCCTGACAGGAAATAACAACAACAACAACAACAAAACCCCTCTATATCAGGAAACCTTCGTAGTGTTCTTTGGATATACAAAAACTGGTGTACACATAATACAATAGAAAATATTGGCCTAAAAAGAGCACCATGGCCAAAGGGACATGACCTATTTTAACAGATGATTTGAGAGTTAAAAGATAACTTGGAGGGCATCCAATTCAATCTCATCATTTTCCAGATGGGGAAACTAAAACCCAGACAGAGGAACAGAAGTGCTGAGAGCACACAAGTATTTGGTGGCAGAGACAACCAACTAGGTGCCTTTTGACTTTTTTCCCCCCTACAATGATAGGTTTCTTTGTTACATCATCAACAAAAACAAAAAGTATAGTCTTGTTTCTGGTTTTCTCTCCGCCCTCAAATCTGTATAATATGATTTTGCTGCACTCCAACAGAAAGCCTCAGGAAGAGTTAGTTTAACCTCCTGAAGTTCACTCCCATCCCCGAGAACAGACATTCACTTTCCTTGGCTTGGAAGTAGAGCCACTTGTTGCTTTAATGGGCCAAACGTGGTCTGGACCTGCAGGAGGAGACACCGTTCATAAAGAGGTTCTCAATTGCACTGCAACCTGTTCTGGCATCCTGACTTTGCCCCCTAACCCCAGCCAGAGAAAGAGAAAGGCATTCCCAATCAATGGGGACACTTCTGCCTGCCGCCTCTTTTTTCTTCCTGCCATCACCTCTTTCCTGCTGTTTCTTACTGGCAAAAACTATCACCAGGTGCACCAGATGCATCTCTGGAAATAGGTAGGAGGGAGCCTTACATCTGTCAGTGCTAGAGAAGAAAGTGCTGTCTGCGGAGTTCTCAGTTGTTCCATCTCCTCAACGAAGTAAAGAGAAGGGATGCGTCCGAGGTTTTTGACACAGACGTGCTGGGGAAACGCGTCAGTTCACGGAGCTCTGACTCTAGTGACTACTGAAGACCAAGGATGCACTCCCATGCCTAGCGTCTCCTCTTGAGTTCTGTTTCCCTGCAGCCAAGCTCAGCGCCTGGCCCTGGAGACCCCTTTGGGTAAAGCGTCTTTAAGTCATGAATCAGGCTCCTGTGTGCATGTGTGGCTTTCTTAGCAAGAACTACCACAGGCGGCTCAGGAGTAGAGTCTAGCTAGGGTCTTCCCGCGCCCCTCCCTCACTGGTTTCTCTGCCTCTCCCTCGTGTTCTCCCAGATCTAAGAGCCTAGGCTCCGGACCTAGGGTTTGGGAGCAGTCAGCACGACATCCTCGCCCCATCCCGCGGCTGATGACACCCGTGCCCAGAACGTGGGTGTGGGTAGGGAGGCTTCCACAGTGAGTTGGGGGCGAGGGCTAGGCTCTTGCTTGCTCCCCGCAATCCCTAGATTCCCTGGGGACCACGAAACTCCCATTCCGAGGAAACCTCCCCCGATTCCCCAGCCGCCCACCCATTTCCCCCCCTTACCTCAGCACGCAGCCCCTCCCTGCGTGATGATGCAAACCAGTGGGGAGGGCTGGCGCTGGGAAGGGTAGGGAGAGGAGAGCCAGCGAGGGAGGGAGGGAGTGGGAGGAGGAGGAGAGGGAGCCGAACGACCATTTAAAGCGATAGCAATCCCTGCCCTCTCCCCAGTGCTGGGCTGTTGGAGAGAGCGAGCGGCAAGCCGGTGAGCGCGAGCGCGGCGCGCCGGCCGGCTAACCCGAGAGCGCGAGGCGCCCCAGGCTGGCAGGCACCGCGGGACCCCTCACCCACTCTGGTCGCCCCTCCCCGGACTCCCCCACCCTCCGTGCCTGCAGGAACCCCTGGGCTTTCCCGGAGGAGCTCGCCCTGAGGGGCCCGGACCTCGGCGAGCCCACCACCGTTCCTTACAGCGCTGCCGCCGCCACCGCAGCAGCCGGAGCAGCATGGTCCAGCTGAGGAAGCTGCTCCGCGTCCTGACTTTGATGAAGTTCCCCTGCTGCGTGCTGGAGGTGCTCCTGTGCGCGCTGGCGGCGGCGGCGCGCGGCCAGGAGATGTACGCCCCGCACTCAATCCGGATCGAGGGGGACGTCACCCTCGGGGGGCTGTTCCCAGTGCACGCCAAGGGTCCCAGCGGAATGCCCTGCGGTGATATCAAGAGGGAGAACGGGATCCACAGGCTGGAAGCGATGCTTTACGCCCTGGACCAGATCAACAGTGATCCCAACCTACTGCCCAACGTGACGCTGGGCGCGCGGATCCTGGACACTTGTTCCAGGGACACTTACGCGCTCGAACAGTCGCTCACTTTCGTCCAGGCGCTCATCCAGAAGGACACCTCCGACGTGCGCTGCACCAACGGCGAACCCCCGGTTTTCGTCAAGCCGGAGAAAGTAGTTGGAGTGATTGGGGCTTCGGGGAGTTCGGTCTCCATCATGGTAGCCAACATCCTGAGGCTCTTCCAGGTAGGGGGGCGCTCCCTCCGGGGCGGAGCACACCGTGGCTACCTGAGCCCTTAACCCTAAAAGCTGGCTTGGACTCCGGTGGTTCGGGTCAGGTCAGCCTTCGCTCATTTCCACCCTGGAGATCCTGCCGAATCCCTCCCACCCCGCCCGAGGAGATACCTTCCCTGCTTGGTTTATTTCCCTTCCATCTCTCCCCTGTCCACGCTCCACTCCATCCGGCTTGACATCCTGGATTTATGGCCCCATTTACAAGAAGCAATCTGCGAAAAACAAGGCGATGATTTAAATAGGTTTGCATTAGGGTGAAATATGGTCCGAAAACAGGCTCGTAAAAGTGCCGGGCTCCTAGGAGAGCTGGTTAGGCGAATGGAATAGGAAAGATGAGACGATGCCTGGAAACCGGGCATTTCCCAACTCCCCAGCTTCCCACCCCCAAGCCAGCCTGCCAACCTGCACTCCCTTGGAAAATTTGGAGACAACCTTAAGGAGGCATTTCTTAAATCGAGGGCTCGGTCTTAACCTAGATATGGATGTTAAGTCCCCATCTCCCTCGGGTTGATTTCCCGACCTGTAAGCCGGCCTCCGCGAGAGCCCAGGACGCGAGGTACTGGGACCTTCCTCAGGTGGAGAGATGCTGCCTGCAGATGTGACCCCCAGTTGGTTTGCCCCAGGCAATATTTTGCACCGTCTAAATGACATTTGCTATCCTGCCACTGGCCGGAGCTGGGCGATCAGCTTTCCACTCCTGCCACTTCAGACCTCAGCCCAGGGATGAGCTCATGCTAACTGCGAAACAAAATCGCTCTCCCTGCCTCCTCCCTCCTCCCCCCCATCACCCACTATCTCCCTGACGCAGACCCCAAGCCAAATCCTCGGCTTGGAGGACGATTCCCGGAGCGAGGCATGAAGGCGCCCGTTGGGAGGCAGAGGGGTGCGTGGAACAGGGCTCCATGGTCCTCCTGCTCCGGTGCCCGGAGGGAGACAGAGAAAAATGGGAGGAAGGTGGATCTGGGGCCGCTGAGCGGTGGGTTCTACCGCAGTGTTCTCTGGCCTCCTGCTCCAGCAGCCTCTGCCCCATGGCTCCTGAGCTGCATTGGGTAGGAATTAGTGGCTTTGGGGTTTGGAAATTGAGTTTCAGGGTCTCTGTGATTGTAGGTCCCCTCCTCTGTGTCTTTTCCTATATGTGCATCACTCTCTTTTTCTGTCTCTGTCTCCTTGCTGTTTTTTTTTTTTTTTCTCTCTCTATTTTTTTTCTCTCCCTTTCAACCTCTGCCTCCTTTCCTCCTCTGTCTTCACTCCCAAGTTCTTGGTTCATCTTAGTATTAAAATGACCCTTTCCCAATGCATAGCGGCTCTCTACCTGGCTGGTGGTACCCAAACCCAGCTAATCTCTTCAGCAGATATACATGCTGATCCTGGCACCTTTATGCTCCTCATATCTAGAGAACCGGCCCCTCTCAAGTGCTTTCGCTAAAGGTGTTGGGCTTCAGAAGGGGACTCTGTGAGACCCAGGCTGTCACCACATCACTTCCAGGAGTGTGAAGTTTGCATTCAGGAAAGAGGAGTGCCCATCCAAGGCTGCAGCTTGCATAGCCCCTCTGAGTGCCATCATGGAAATCTTTGGAGGCTTGCAAACCCAAAAGTACTCTGGGGCTAGCCATCACTCTGAGTTCCTTGCTTTTGGGAAGAAACTGGCTTGTAGCTGAAACCCAGAGTGCTTCCTTCATCGTTGAGCTTAAAGCTAGACAAGTTGCGGTAGCAGTGCAGGCGGGAGAGGATGTCAGAGACATTACCTGAGAACCACTGGGGGCTGGGGGAGGTGACAGTGTTTTCCCTGTTAGCCCCTGGGATTAAAGGCACAAAATATTTTGTGTTTAGCATTTTAAAATTATTTTGCCTGTTTGTTCACTCGCCCTGGTCAGTACTGCAGATGAGCCTGTCTCTGTCTGAAAAAAGAGTGAAATGTTAAAGTCAAGAAAGGGATTACACACTAGGCTAAGGGACTGTGTTTCCTAAAAAAGATTCCAGGGGGAGCTGATTCCTCCTCTGGTGTGTGAACCTGAGGCAACTTACTAGGGGTTAAAAAGTTGGCAGGGGAGGCGGAGGGCTGGTCTTACATTATTTTCTCCATTCCCTGAGCTGAGGAGGAAGGAACCCAATGTTAGCGTTAGCATTATGGCTTGGGAGTAAAACCATTCGGAGAAAACACTGTCATTTGCCTCTAATTTGTAAATTGCAGCTATTCACATTGGATTGAATAGCTGAGGGAGAAAAAGCCCCTAGTTTTCACCTGCACTTATTGAGAAGAGGCTGGTAGTTTGAGGAATGCACCAACTTGTAGCTTGGGATGCGTGCAAGCTAGATAAAACAGTTGGTTTGTATGTGTCCTGGTTAATCACTGCCCGTGTTGGAATATGTTTTTCATATACCAACAGTCTCTTCCAGTGACCCTTTTTGCGTGTGATCTTAGAAGCTCCTGTCGTGTAATTCCAGTCCCCAGTTTTCTAGTTTCTATAAGCCTGCAAAATGAATAGAGAGAATACTGATACACATACCCACTGTTCAAAGCACACTTAGGGGGAGAGAAAAAGGACATAGTGAATCTCCTGTGGGATCCCAAGGTTCAGTTCAATTAAGATTGTCCTATTTAAAAGAAACTCCTCCAAATGATTGAATTCCTGGCTTTCTGGTGATTTGAGTTTTCTTTTTTCCTCTGGTCCCTGCAGGTTGCTGTAGGGACCATGCCAAACCGATCACTTGAGATATACATTTATAGTGAGATAAGCCTGTAGGCTAGGAGAGGGAATACTTAGGGACTTAAATGGGGGATGCTGAGCACTACAGAGAAGGAACGAGAAATGAGATGGTCATAGATGTAACAAATGCCGCTGCCCCCAGCGAAGTCAGGAATAAAGTTCCTCCCTGAAAATTTGGACCTGGGCAAGAATGGACTACTCAAATGTAAATGGTGTCTCTGACTTCGAATTTTCATTTGACTGCTGGTGTACCAGATTGAAGATATGAGCTTAGCAAGTCCTCTTTCTCTCCTCTCTTTACACACTGAGTGGGTTAGTAAATGATATGTCTGAGGACGGGAATCATATCCAGTGGGTCTTCAAATCAATCCAGGAATTTGAGGCTAATGAAATTAGTGTGTGGCCAGGGCTCTGCCAACTAGAATTAAATCACTGCAACTGCCCTGCAATGCATTTTCAGCCTCAAAGAAACATCAGGGAGGAATTTCTGGAGATTTGTTCCTAAGCTTGTGCAAAATAATACTCTCCTAATGCTAAGAAAGATTAAAGATAAATTAATATTGACTATAAGTAACATAGTTTTAAAAAATCATCACAGAGTTGGGATGGCTTAAAGTGGAGAGATTATATAACAGGGTGACCAATAGATAAATCTCCTCTGACCACTGTTTTATGGGCAATAAGTAAGATATATTATAGCAGAAAGTATATATTTTTATTCAAGGCTTCTCTATTATTGACTTGAGAGCAAACACTCCCAGAGTATAAATTACTCTTGCTACATCCTAACTCTGAATGAATAATATTTCATGTGTAGTGACATGGTCTATGCTGTAGACTTGGAATTGAATGGCATCTGATTCAGGCAGGTGGATTTTTTTTTTCTCCCAAAGCAAGTAGCTGGAAAAAGTGGTCAACTCTACTCTTGTTGGAGCATAATGCAAATCTAAGTCTGTGGACCTTATACCATAAATGAAATGCTTTAGTAAATGTGTCAATATTTTCCTTCTGTTAATTGAAATTTGAATGTAATATCAAACTTTTGGGATAATATTTTATACATAAATACCTAGATTTTTTTCATTTTCTCTCTCTTCATCTTATGTAATCCTATCGCGCTGAGCACATAGGGTGGTGTGGTATTACTACAGTGGTGAAATTTATTAAAAAAACAACTTTAACCTACATTTTTTTATAATTTCCTAAGTATAGGTGTCACTGCCGTTTGGAATAGTCTCTATAACAATCTCTGCCTCCACATTTACTGTGTTTTAGGAAATTTACCTAACAGATGGTGAGTGGGAAATTTTTAAAGGGGCATTTTTAAAAAGACCAGAGGGAAGGAATGAAGACATGCACATATTATATTTGAAGACATCTCCACGTGTATTTCGTGTATACATACCCATGCAATTAAGATGTCTTTGGGCATTTTTCTCTTTAAGAATACTTGAAACAGTAAATACATTTACTTCAACTTCATGAACATTTGGAGATTAACAAATGACAAGTGCTATATTTCTTACATATATACAGGTTATATCGTAGGTTTAAAAGACCATACTTGGATTATACAGTGTATTTTAGTCTCAATCCTGCCGTTAACTGGCTAAGTTACCCTAAATAAATCTCTTACTTTTTCTAGGCCTCATTTTCCTTATCTGATTTTTTTTCTTTAAAAATATAGTTTCTAAAAGTCTGTAATCTTTTTTGTTTAGCTTGGAAAAAACTTTCTCTTGTCAAAACTGTCTTTGCATTTCCAGCTCCCACTTTTGGTGAGTTTGTAGGAACTTTTAAAATATATTTTCATACAGCTGTCTTGGTCATTACTAGTCAAGTTAATTTCTATATTCAGACTGCCTTTGTATTATTTTACAATTTACTTCTCGGCCTTGATATATATTATGATCTGTCAGGTCAGCTTACTGCATGTTCATAAGACACAAGGCAGGGAGTGAGAACTGTGGAATTTACAGTAGCCGCAAGCTACAGCTTTTGTATCTCCATGTAGTATTCTCATTCATCTTGGAAAAATATCAGACCTTTCTGTCCCCAAACTGAGAAATGGTGACATCCCGCCTATCTTCCTGGTCCCAGGGATGAAGTACGTGGCCCAGGTCAAGCAAAGCAGGTGATTCGTTCCTTTGTAATCATTTGACCTCATCCAGGCCAATTAGAATCTTCCCCAAGATGTTTCTCTCAGAGATGAACAAGAACATTATCTCCTCTCTCTGGAATTTTTAAGCTGGGGAGATGTGATTCTGGGGCTCCCAGTGGCCATCCGACACAAGGAGCAACTTTCTGTAGCATATAGTCTGAATCTAGATGTGTCTGTGAGTTTCTAGGACGTGTTATTCTTTGAAACACATTTCTTTTTACTATTTTGAGTTTGATTTTAGCCATGTGCAGTTGAAAGCATTATAGCAAAAACAGCTGATTTTCTACATTAATGTAAGGTTCACTGACTGGCATTCATTCAGTGAAAAATCTTGCTGTAGATAACACTTTCTTTACTTTAAACATAATTCTTTTAGCTCAGCTTTGGGACATTCAAAACTCGATGTCCTTCTCTTCCTAACATTTACTGTAATTGCTTTCAGCCTTTGTGATCACATCTTCCCTATCTCAATGCAGTTGAGAGAGAAGGTGGACACTTCTGATGTAAACTGCAGGATATATAGGCCTCCTATCTGAAAGCTTTGGAACCATACTTGGTTCCTTTCATTAAAGCAAATCTTTTGTTGATATCCCCAGGGCACAGAAACATTTTCATAGTATAATGGAATGCAAAGTACATTAAACTCCTGGGTCACTCTACAGTAAGCAACAAGCCTAACTCTGCTTCTTGTCCCTTTTTACATTAAGCAGACAATTAAAAACAGCTGTAAACATTTCCCAACCACTAAAATGCATATATGATCTCTATGTAAAATGATATTTATGCAACATATAGTCAGTCTGGTTAATTAATGGACCTTTTGTGAATTGACATAGTCAATATATATGTTTTCTGCAATTCAAAAATCAAAACAATAAAATCTATGTACAGGTAAATATCTGTCTGAAAGAGTGTTGAGTCAGCCTTCTTCATATTATATTTCCATGTTTGACAAGTAACCTGATTTCAACTATATTTACGACTAAATGTTTTTTGAATCACATTATTAGATTATAAAGTCAAAAATCAAATATATGAAATTTCAATGATATAGGATATATATCACATTTTATGCAAACACTTTCTAATCTTTTTTCAATAAAAGTAGTAGTAACCATAATAGTAATTTGAGTCCTTACTATAAGCCACTGTGCCATGTGCTAAAAGTACTTCATTTCATTTAGTTCTCACAGTAGTCCTGCAATGTACATATTCTCATCCCTGTTGTTCAGCTAAGAAAAGTTATTTTCATAGCCCGAAGTCACATAGCTGGTAAGTGGCAAACTCTGGATTCAAACTTAATTTTGTCTGACAACAAACCACTATGTATACTGCTCAATTGTTGCACAAATGCATTAATGCTTAAAGTAATTGCAGATATTCCTATCCTGAACTTATAGTGGTTCAAAGACATCACAGTTGCTGATTGCTTAACCATATCTATTTACAGAAATATATGTTTTATTTTAATCCTAAAACAAGATTAACTTTGTAGGCCCATAGATACTTGAGCACACAAACCCTTACCTTCAAATAAAAAATGCTTGTTCTCTATTATGCAACAAATAGCCCGTATGCAGGAAATAAATATACAGTAGACTTTTCATTCAAATAAATGAGAAAAGATGTTTCATCTTGTCTTGATTCAGTACCCACCATTACGGATCATGATGGCTCTTTCTAAACTTTATTTCATTCACTCCACTCTACAAACCTCAAGTGAGGAAATCCATCATTCAGATATGTATGCAGAGAGAGAGGATTGTATTAATACAATTCCTGAAAGTCAACTTGATAGAGCACAGGAAGTACATCCTAATAAATGCAACGTTAATGTTTGTGTGGCCCATGGAGGGAAAGGTAGGAGAGTTTTCAGTTTAATGGGTTATTCTGCCACTTGCTGTAAAAGAGCTGCAGCTTAATAGTTTTATAATTGGTCATTTGCAGAATTCTCCATCTTTGGGTGTTGTGCTTTTGTCATTCCACGGCTGCTGACTCTTTCTTTTATTCTTGATGGAAAGTAGCAAGAAAGTCACTTAAAGGGCTCAGTGTAGTCTTCTGCATTATTGTTTAAATAAAAATATTTCCATTTTTAAAGTGCTCTTTAAACATTTTTATCATGTTTTAAACCTGACTATGTTCTGAAGGTGTTAGCTCATGCAGACATCGGGGGAAGGTTTCCCAGGAGAAAACACACACTCTATCGAAGGAATTATCAGAATTTCCATGTAGGGGTTAAGAATCAAATTCCAGAGTAAGACAGGCCCAGATTTAAATCCATACCCTCCACTTACTACCTTGTCTGACATTGATCAAAAAGGTACCACACCTTTCACCAATTTTCTTATCTTTGGAATGGGTATAAGAAAAATGTACCTGTCTGATAGAGTAATTGCAAGGATTGCATGAAATATGCATGGAAATATTTTAGCACTGAGATTAGCATGTTTAATAAATTTACAAGCTATGTTAAAGTTATTAGATGGACATCAAGTGTCAATATTGCTTAAATAATCATTATTGCTAATTTTGAATGTTGCTGTTAAATTACCATAATAGTTATGCTGTATTACACTCTTCTCTGTTTCTTCTGCTAAATTGAAAATTTACATATATATATAATTTACATCTATATATATATGTAGAGAGAGAGAGAGAGAGAAAGAGCAAAAAAGAGAGAACAGTGAGAGAGAAGGAGAGAGATAGAGAGTGAGAGATACACACACACACACACACACACACACACACAGAACATTTTAGTGACGTTGCTCAGTGGAATTAAAATTTTTATGGAACTAATTAAAGGAAATAACGAATTCCATGGACTTCACAGAAAGGCTAAGAGCAGTGGAAGTCTGGCAGCCTCAAGCTTGAGTTACATTGCAGACCCTTTCTATCTGCAGAGCTTTGGGAAAGTTACAAGTTACACTTGTAAGGTTTACTCCTTCTTTCCTTATCTTTATTTTTTTTAGAAATATTTATTAAGCACCTTCCATGTGCACTTTTCTAAGTGCTTGGACACATCAGTAAAAAAGTAAAAGCTTTCTCTGTCTCTCCTTTCCTCTTTTTTTTTTCCTTCTCCCTCTCTTTTCTCCCTTTTCCCCCCCTTCCTCCCTCCTTTCTCTCTCAGCTTACACTGTCATGTGTGAAAACAGATGGATGTTATAAATACATCCTATGGATGTTACAAGTTGGTGAACATTATGGGATAAGGAAAAGAATGTGGAACTTGCTGAAGATTGTTGGGTTGGTAGTGCTGGGGGCTGTAAATGTGACCTCTACTTTTAAGTAGGGTAATAGGGTAGATTTGATGAGGTGACAACTGAGCAAAGACTTGAAGTGAGGGAGTTGGCACAGTGTATTTAGGGGAAGACCACTCCCTGGGAGTAGGAATGACCAGTGCCAAAACTCCAAGGCAAAAAATGGGCCTGGCATGTTCGAGGAATATTGTGGAAGCCATTGTGGCTGAGTAGAGTCAATGAGGAGGAAGGGACAGCAGGAAGTCTTGAGGTCACAGATATGATGGGGCTAGTTCACGCAGGGCCATTGCAGGCATTGTGTCATTTACTCTGTAGGCAGCTAGTGGTAGGATTTTAGCAGAGGTATGAAATGAACTATCTCTTCTTTGAAAAGGATAACTCTCTGTGGTATTGAGGGTAAGGGCAAAGAGTAGAATCACGGAGAACAGAGAGGAGGCATTTCCAGGTAGGATCAATCGTTTGGTGGCTTGAGCTTCTAAGAAGGAGTACATTTTGAAGGTTGAAACAGGATTTCCAGGCAGACAGAATGTGGGATGTGAAAGAAAGAATAGGATCGAGACCCCTTAACCCAAGATTTTGGGCCTGGGCAACTGGAAAGGTGAGATTATCATCATCTGAAATTGAAAAGATTGAGGTGGAACAGGGTTAGGGGTTAAGGATGAGTTTTGGAGACAGAAGGTTCCAGAAGTCTGCAGGTCTGAAGAAAGATCTGAACTAGAGCTACATTGTATAAAATGGAGATATTAAGAATAATGATCAGAAAGGTTTATTTTAAAGATTAAATGAGGAAATGGAATTAGCACTGTAGGTTCTAAAAACACTGAGCAATTAGTGAAAAATAATTATCTGAAATGAAAAGAAATTCCTGTAGTTTGTTTCTGCAGTAAAGCTGAACAAAACGATATCTTATTATTTTAATAATATTTGTGACACAATTATTCTGGTCAGACACCATAACTATAAACATTTAGAAGAAACATTTCAGTTTCCTATGTTTCTCCCTCATGTTGTAATTGCAACCATATTTTGTATGGTTTAAGTTAGTTGTGATAGGGTGGCTCTTTAATGAGAATCAATTCTGAACTGCTTAGTTAATGCAATAATACATTATTATTATTTTATGCTCTTCATTAAACTTAGTTGAAAATTTGTCATCACTGATACACATGATGAAATTTAGGTAGTTACACAGGTATTTAAGAAAAAATAAGGGGCTTATCTTAAAACGTGCATATGCATACTTACTTTCAACAATTTCTCCAAGCATTTCATGTATTTCCTTGAATTTTTAAATTAAAAATATGATGGGGGAGCCGGGCGCGGTGGCTCAAGCCTGTAATCCCAGCACTTTGGGAGGCCGAGACGGGCGGATCACGAGGTCAGGAGATGGAGACCATCCTGGCTAACACGGTGAAACCCCGTCTCTACTAAAAGAATACAAAAAAACTAGCCAGGCGAGGTAGCGGGCGCCTGTAGTCCCAGCTACTCGGGAGGCTGAGGCAGGAGAATGGCGTAAACCCGGGAGACGGAGCTTGCAGTGAGCTGAGATCCGGCCACTGCACTCCAGCCTGGGCGGCAGAGCGAGACTCCGTCTCAAAAAAAAATATGATGGGGAAATTTTATCTCATAGATTGTAAGCTCCTTTTAGTTATTTGAAAACCATTAAACAGCTTTTGTGGCTTAACCAAAATTCTATTCCCTTTTCATTTGGCTACCAGATATTGGTCTAAGCATGTACTTACAATAAAAATGCATGACCATGTTGTCTCGACACATCTATAATTTTATTTTAACACTATCATTATGTAAGCTATATTTTAATTGTAATTATAACACATTTTATATCAACACACATCCATTTCTAGTGTTCAGGGGGAAAGCAGTGTGTAGTAAATTTTATCAAAATATAGCTTCTGAAGAACAGAACAGAGGGTAATTGTGTAATTCTGTATTTACCATAATTAAGTTCAGTAGAGTTGGCATAATAAAATTAAGACTAAAAAAAATCCCCAAACCATTGAGGCACCATAGCTCCCACTCCTCCACCCCTTTCCATATCAGAGAACACAGACTTAGCATCTTTCTGCATAGAAATCAAGAAAAAACAGGCAGGTAAATGAATGATAGGCATGAGAAGAGTGGAACTATAGAAAGAGACATGGAAATGAAATGTTACTTTTGGATTTGGGAGGCGTGAAAGACCCACTAGCTTGTATGTCTACTGGGACCACACTTTCTGAAACAGTTGAGCTAAAGGTAAAACATGCTGTCCTGCCATCCTTATGAGGAGGGACATACTTAGATGCTAATCATTGCACCCTGTTTCATTGAGATTATCACAAAAACTCTATTAGATGAGGCAAAGTACATTGTTTTGAAATGATGCCATTTCCTCACCTTCCACTCTCCAAGCTTGCATGCTCACATTCTCTCTCTCTCTCACTCTCAATCTTGCTCTTTGTCTGCCTTAATCTCACTCTCTCTCTGTTTCATGGATTATTTAAGTCTGGAGTGCAAGAATGGCTTGTGGGAAAAGATCGTTGTAATTTTTTTTTTAAATTATACTTTAAATGCTGGGATACATGTGCAGAACGTGCAGGTTTGTTACATAGGTATACACGTGCCATGGTGGTTTGCTGCATCCATCAGCTCTTCATCTACATTAGGTATTTCTCCTAATGCTATCCCTCCCCTAGCCCCCCACCCCCTAAGAGGCCCCAGTGTGTGATGTTCCCCTCCCTGTGTCCCTATGTTCTTATTGTTCAACTCCCACTTATGAGTGAGAACATGTGGTGTTTGGTTTCCTGTTCCTGTGTTAGTTTGCTGAGAATGATGGTTTCCAGCTTCATCCATGTCCCTGCAAAGGACATGAACTCATCCTTTTTTATGGCTGTATGGTGTTCCATGGTGTATATGTGCCACATTTTCTTTATCCAGTCTATCATTGATGGGCTTTTGGGTTGTTCCAAGTCTTTGCTATTGTGAACAGTGCTGCAATAAACATATGTGTGCATGTGTCTTTATAGTAGAATGATTTATAATCCTTTGGGTATATACCCAGTAATGGGATTGCTGGGTCAAATGATATTTCTGCTTCTAGATCCTTGAGGAATCACCTTGCTGTCTTCCACAATGGTTGAACTAATTTACACTTCCACCAACATTTTTTTGAGATGACGGAGTCTTGTTCCATCACACCCTAGAGTGCAGTGGTGCGATCTCAGCTCACTGCAACCTCCACTTCCCAGGTTCAAGTGATTCTCCCACCTCAGTCTCCTGAGTAGCTGGGATTACAGGCACCCACCACTAGGCCTGGCTAATTTTTTGTATTTTTAATGGAGATGGGATTTCACCAGATTGGCCAGGCTGGTCCCGAACTCCCACCTCAGGTGATGCATCGGTCTCGGCCTTCCAAAGTGCTGGGATTACAGGCTTGAGCCACCGTGACTGGCCAGTAATATCATTTTATATACAATATAGCATGTGGTTAAGAGTGCAGGTGCTGAACATAGTTCAATTCCTGCTTTCCACTTGCTAACCATGTGAGCTTGAGCAATTTACCTGATTATCAGGACCTCACTGTCCCCAACGGTGAAATAATGATAACAATAGATCCGTCCGCATAGGCCTGTTTTCAGTATTAAAGGAGGTTCTTCATGTCAAGCACTTAATACAATGCCTACAGCACAGTGAATTCTATTATTTATTATTAATAGTATTAGTGTCAGTGTTTTTGGCATGTCAGGTACTGTCTTTCCTAGCCTTATTCCATTATCCCCTAACTCCCACTCCTGTCATGCACCCTGTACAAGGGCAGGGTTGTCACAGAGCTTTTGCCTATGGTGGTATCTGACCCCTAGTCATCTCTGAGGTTGGGCCAGTCCCTGGCATTTGTTGTTGCCCATTGAAACAATCCCTAGCTGGAGAAGGGAAGTTGGATGTTAAGGCAAAGCAGGGTGAAAGAGAGATGACTTTCTCTCTTGTTCACCTAGGGGATTGAGTGAAATAGTCACACATCAGAAGGAGAATCAGGCAATGGGCAAAATGCTTAATTACATAGTTTAGTAATTGAGACCAAGCTGGACAGACTGAATTTTAACTCCTTTCCAGCACCAACTGACAGGGGGAACTTAGGTGTTTATTGTAACCTCTCTAAGGCTGTGTCTGCCTCTGAAAGAAAGAAAGAAAGATATTAGGACATACTGCATACTGTTGTTGTGAACAATGAATAAGTCCTTCTAAAGTACTAGGCACATGCAAGTGCTCAATAAATGTGAGCTGCCATAACTGCTTATAATAACTCATACTATTAGTAAGTAGTTGAACAACTCTGAGATCCTTCCTTTTCTTAAATTGCACATGAAGTTTTGGACAACCTGTTTACATTTGTCAAGTGTCACTTATATGAAAAGCCTCAGGAGCCCAGAAGTCTTTAATCTGTACTCCCAGTCAGAGCCAGCTCTGGGCAGGCCACATCAATACCACCACTACCACCATCATCGTTGCCATCATCATTGACCAACTGGTCATATTCAGTACTTTCTGTGTGCCAGATACCAAGCTTGTCACTATAAATGGATTACGTCATTTTCTTCTCCCACTCAGGTAGGAAAAATTCTTATCTTTTTACTGATAGAGACACTGAGGTGTTAAAAGGATAAGCAATCTGACCCTTAGTGAGAGAGACGGAGCTGGGATATTCAAGCCCTTGTCTCTGACTTCATGTTATTATATTACATCCTGGTAAGAAAATCTTCTTTCAGCCAATCCTGTAAGAGTAGAGAAGATTCTTGATCTCCATATCTTTCTATTTCTTATGACACCCTAGCCTCAGTACTAGGAAGTAGTGAAGGGAACTCTTCAAAGACCATTCAAGGAAAACTTACTCCTTTCAGCCTTTCCTGAATCAACTAATATTTGATTTCCTTCTTAAGAATCCCCACA
Source organism: Trachypithecus francoisi (assembly GCF_009764315.1). Lineage (NCBI taxonomy): Eukaryota > Metazoa > Chordata > Mammalia > Primates > Cercopithecidae > Trachypithecus > Trachypithecus francoisi. The sequence goes on from NW_022681453.1 coordinate 50,748,432, forward strand.
TGTTCCTTTTTGTTAGTTACCTTGGCCTTTTAACATTCTTACATTCTGCACGTGACTCATCCACTCTATTTAAAGTTAATTTATTTGAGGTCAAGTGTAGGTCCTTACTCATGCTGAAGTACAATTATCCTCTATAGCATCTAACTCTGTGCTTTTCATCTTGCAGGACTTCTGCAAATATTTATCTCAGTTTTGTTGAATTGTGCTCATCAACAGTACATTAAAAGTTATGCAGAAAATGCTTTCTCAAAAGGGAAGCATTCTAACTAAAATTGTAACTGTTTTTTTTAAATAGGATTATCACAGAGGTCTTGGTGCTGCATTTTTTTTTTTTTTTAAGATTAAGTATTTCATATTACCTTATTTTAACATATACTGATGAGCCTGATGATATGGTTTGGCTGTATCCCCACCACCCAAATCTCACCTTGAATTATAATCCCCATGTGCCGAGGGCGGGGCCAGGTAGAGGCAAATTGAATCATGGGGGTGGTTCCCCCATACTGTTCTCATGGTAGAGAATAAGTCTCATGAGATCTGATGGTTTTATAAATGAGAGTTTCCCTGCACAAGCTCTCTTACCTGCTGTTATGTAAGGTGTGGCTTTGCTCTTCATTCGCCTTCTGCCATGATTGTGAGGTCTCCCCAGCCATGTGGAACCGTGAGTCCATTAAACCTCTTTTCTTTATAAATTACCCAGTCTTGGGTATGTCTTTATTAGCAGTGTGAGAACAGATCAATCACCTGAGATTTCTTTATCAAGCCTACAAATTTTCACCTGCTTATAACTTAGCTTATTGATTATGTCGTTGACTTATCCATTTACAAAAATATTATTTGATCATGCCAGGGGTGAATTAGGGTGGGGAGGTACATCTGAGAACCATAACTTGGTTTTCTAGAAAAGTAACACAAAGAACTAGAGTTCTCTCATATTTCTGCAGAACTCATTAATTGTTAAATTTTTATAATTTTATTCATTCAGGAATTACAAAACTATCTTAAAAGGGTTTAATCTCAATTTATTCATCTTCCTCTACTCAGTCCACGCATGTAACCACAGCACTTTGGGAAGCCAAGGCAGGTGGATCACCTGAGGTCAGGAGTTCAAAACCAGCCTGGCCAACATGGTGAAACCCTATCTCTACTAAAAATACAAAAATTATCTGACTGTGGTGGTGGGTACCTGTAATCCCAGCTACTTAGGAGGCTGAAAAACAATAATCACTTGAACCCAGGAGGCGGAGGTTGCAGTGAGCCGAGATCGCTCCACTGCACTCTAGTCTGGGTGACAGAGCGAGGCTCCATATCAAAAAAAAAAGAGTTACTATGGCATGAATCAAGGGCCACTGAGTAGGAGTCAGGGCCTTGGGCTTTCCTGCTTGTTTGTTTCTCCCCTGTTAATATTAGCTAATGCCTTGAGTGCTTGTTAGCTGCAAGACACTTTGCTGGCCATGACAAATGGATTGTTTCATCTAAGTTTTTTGAGAGTCATGCAGTGAAAATGCATGTTATTATGACCCCCACACTGTACACATGGAGCAGAGTCTTTGAAATGTATATATACTCGTGTTAAAATATGATGATGGTGGAACTTGAACTCAGGTCCATGTGACTTACAAGTCAGAGGTCTTTACCAGTAAATTTTCTTTTTCTTTTTTTTTTTTGAGAAGGAGTCTTGCTCTATCACCCAGGCTGGAATGCAGTGGCACCATCTCGGCTCATTGCAACCTCCGCCTCCCGGGTTCAAGCAATTCTTCTGCCTTAGCCTCTGGAGAAGCTGGAATTACAGACACCCATCACCATGCCCAGCTAATTTTTGTACTTTTAATAGAGACGGAGTTTCACCATGTTGGCCAGGCTGGTCTCAAACTCCTGACCTCAGGTGATCCACCCGCTTCAGCCTTCCGAAGTGCTGAGATTACAGGCCTGAGGCACTCACCCCGTCCTACCACTAAATTAAAGTTATGTAATCCTATGAAGGTGACACAACTTTAGGTAGCTTCTATAATTTCCTCAGCTCTTTTTGTAATTCTTTGTCTGATTGCAAGCTTACAGGAGGTGAAGAGTGTGCAGAGGAATTTCAGCCACTTGAATGGAATTTTCCACAATATGGGTGAGGGCTGATTTATGACATTAATAAATAAATCCATTCATTCAAAATATATTGAGTATCTACTATGTGCAAAGGCATTTCTCAGCACATGCATCGTGTTAGTGAGTTCCCCATTTTTAAACTTCCCACAGCAAGCAGAGAAGTCTGGTACTGGTTTGACTGTGATACAGAGGGGTTTGATGCTGGGAGCCTAGCTGATCCCACACTGTCAAAACCAAGGCAAACTCACATTAATTCATAGGCACCTTGATGCCAGGATACAGCAACACACTTGGATCTTGCTATTGTTGACTGGGATTAATGATAAAATAGCTTTGGTTTTGTTATGAAAAATGGGTATGTTCGTGGACTTAATGGTTCTAAATAGATATGTAGAGATATCATGTATCATCAGCCTGCAGCTACCTGCCATCCCCTGCTACACCTGCTTTTACATGCCAAGCAAGGGCCTTCTCATTTGGCTTATGGGTAAACTTTTAACAATGGCAATGGGCCTAGCATCACCTAGTAACCATATCACTGGCTAAACCAGTGGTTTTTCAAATTTGCTCTTTGATAGGCCCATAAGGTTGATTGACGTTCTGCTTGTATGAGTAGAAAATGATGTTCCTTTATAATTCATTGGGAAGAAAATAGGCCACTGGATATAATTTCCTCAATTAAAAAATTTTCATATAGATGGATATGAACAATTTTAAATTGAGGATATATATACACATATGCCTACACAGATACCATATATATATATATATATATATACACACACACATACACACACATATATATGACTTCTGCTAGTAAATAACAAATGAAATTATTAGTAGCTCTGTATACACATATAAGCAGGAAAGTAGCTGATCAGATTTAACTCAATAACTTAACTTTTTTTTTTTACAGATTTGTGGTTACAACTCTATCTACAGATATATTTGCTGAAGAAAATATTTCTTCCACCTTCCACAGCAAAATTCCATTCATTTAAGACCAATACAGCATGTCCCAAATGTCTTAGTGTAATTTTAATCTTTAATAGCTTCAGAAATGTGAAATTACAAACATGCCCCCCAAAAATCATTTGAAAGTTTAATTATTTAAATTTCTCTTTGTATTTATATTTGTGGATTTTGACAAATCAGTATTTAGTTGTACTTGTTTGTTGCTGTCCTGATTGAAGATGGCAAACATTGACTTAAAGACCAAAAAGTTGTAACTAAATATGTATTATTCAAAATTATCAAAACTAAATAAGTGACCAAGAAATTCAAATGATTAGAGTTTCAAAGGGTGATTTTGTGTGCATGCGTGTGTGTGTGTGTGTGTGTAGTATTTTATCTTCTGAAGAAATCGATCTTGAAACTCTACTAAGATTTTAGGGACACCTAGTTTAATGAGCAAATGCTTTGTGCCTGGGACTGCAGCGTGCACTAGATGTTTAAGAGATTAACATAAAATAATAATAATAATAATACAAAAATAACAACACATCCTCTCAGACATGGAGGAAAATTCTACTTGGGAAATAGGCCAATATATCATACACTAATAAAATAGCAAAGGCTCTCAAACATCAATGTGCTGAAGAATCACATGGCAAGCATGCTAAGCAGGCAGGTTCCAGAGCCCCTTCTCCAGCTTGACAGGTGTAAGGCTTTAGAAACTTTATTTTTCTTGAATGCTCTCAGGAGATTCTGAGATTGGTGTTTTCAATTGCCCTCAAACTTTAGTCTGCATCAGATCTGCCTGAAAGTCTTATTAAGACACACATTTTGGGCTCCACCCTCAGAGTTTCTGGATCACTAGATTTGCATTTCTAACCAGTTCCCAGGTGCTGCTGATGTCACTGGTCCAATGACCACACTTTAAAAACGTATTGCTTACAGAAAATACCTTCAGTATGGGATGTGTGTTTCATGAAAGATGAGTTTACAGAGACCCGTAGGAGTGCAAAGGGCCTCTACCCTAAAGTGGCCAAAAGTAATCTAAAAACTAGCTAGATTTTTATTGAACCAAGCAAGATTATAAGAACTTTCATTGAATTACCTCATTTAATATGTTCAATAAGATATGTAAGTCCTACTTAATGTCCCCAATTTACAGATAAATTAATTTACCCAAGTCATACAACCAGTAAGTAGTAGATTAAAAATTCAAATCTAGAAAGTCTGATTGCAGAGCCCACACACTTTTTAATACTTATATTATTTTCAATTGGCAAATTACAATTGTATTACATTTATAGAATACAGTGTGATGTTTTTGATATATGAACACAGTGGAGTGATTAGATCAAGCGAATCACACTTACTTGACGATACATTTGAAATTTATTCTCTTAGTTATTTTGAAAGATATAACACAGTACACACTTACCCGTTCTGTTTTACTTATTTGCTTAATCATTCTGCTTATATACAGGGGTAAAATGTTGTCAGCCACGGCTTTCTGGAGGAAGTGACCTCTGAGTGTAATTAGAAAGATGAGTGGACATAAAAGTATTACCATTTTTTTAAAAGATGTTGTGAATAGTATCAGGACTTCTAAAAGAGCCAGACCTCACCACACAGTTACCTCAAGCAAGTGTGATGATTAATAGTCTAGAATAGGAGGATAACTATTAGATGCTAGGAAGAATTCTGGAAAACTGAGGTTAGAATTCAGTATCTATTTGTAATGAGTTTGGCTGAAATAATAGAACCTGAATAAGAGTTACTTACCTAACTTTCCTCATGTAACAGTTTGGAGATTGTTTTTGTGTTAATTCAGCCGCTAAGTGGTGTCCATAAGGGACTAGCTTCTTTTATCTTCCTGTCCTGTCACCTCTGGTGTGTCACTGTGTTGCAAGATAGTTGCAAGATGGCTACTGAATCTGCAGCTGCATTCACAATGTTTAATGCAGAAGAAAGAACATTTAAAAGGGGATCTGCATCTAAATCCTGGAACAAAGAAAGTATTTACCAAAACTCATCATCAGACTTTCAGTTAGATGTCATTAGCTGGGGCTTTAAACGGGACACCTTAGTTTTGAGGATGTTAGGCATTTGGCAATCAGGATTTTGACAGCAGGAAATGAGGGGAGAGTGGGTAATTAATCAGATGGCTCACAGAGTCTGCGCAGTCTCCCCGACAAATAACCCCAAATTCTACTTTATTTTATGCATTTTACTTTGAAGAATAGTGGGGGGAAATTACTTATCTGTAAATAGCCTCCTACAAAGGGTACAATTATATAATTATACAACCCCCTAGAGAGCCTCTTTCTTCTAAAAACTCTTTGAAAAACGTTCAAGGTTGAGGATATTTTGATCTTAATTTAGTAACTTGCAGTTGATTATCCTGGAATGACATTCTCTTTCTCTGCAGATGTCCTGGCGGGCTTTAGAAAATTCTGGAAGAAGTGGACAGAGAATTCTTATGGTTTACATATAAACAATATGAATCTTTTGGAAGAAAAATTCATTTAGGGACCAAAAGGCCCTTTATGTCTGATTTTTCTTTCCTCTCACCAAATTTTCACCAATTTTCTTTTCCGAAATGCCTTTGGGCAAATCTGTTTGATATCACCCATCCACTTCTCCTGTCTGAATTCTTTATTACTAAGAATTCCTCAGCATTCCATCTCTCATTCCTCTTTGTCAAAAGCATTTCTCAGTGTTTTTATTCCTTCTCATCTCATATTTGGACTCATCTCTCAAACTGAAAAAGGAGATTGCTATGGTTTCTCCAGAAGCTTGGAGAACTTCCCTTTGCAAAAAAAGGTAGAGTTGTTAATTAACTTGAAAGGTAAGCAATGTGTGTAATGCTTCTAATAATTTATTAAAAGTTTATTATATTTAGTATAAGTTATTATAATTTATTTTAAGTTTATCTCTCAGTTACTCTGTAGTTCAGTTTGGACTTCGCTGGCTTGGCAGTCACTTTTCTGCTCAGTGATTCAAGAGCCTACCATTTCCATTATGTGCCTATACATTGTCTCAAAAGGGAAAGGAGAGAGGAAATTGCAAGCTCGATTATAAACTCATTATTCCTCAAATATACATTCTTTTTTTCTTTTAATTTTTATTTTTAATTCTGGGGTACATGTGCAGAATGTGCAAGTTTGTTACATGGGTAAACGTGTGCCATGGTGGTTCGCTGCACCTATTAACCCATCACATAGGTATCAAGCCCAGCATGCATTAGCTATGTTTTGTAATGCTCTCCCTTCCCCTACTCCACCCCCTGACAGTCCCCAGTGTGTGTTGTTCCCCTCCCTGTGTCCATGTGTTCTCATTGTTCAGCTCCCGTATATAAGTGAGAACATGTGGTGTTTGCTTCTGTTTCTGCATTAGTTTGCTGAGGATAATGTCTTCCAGCTTTATCCACATCCCTGCAAAGGACATTGTATCATTTATTTTATGGCTGCATAGTATTCCATGGTTTGTATGTACCACATTTTCTTTATCCAGTCTATTGTTGATGTGTATTTGGTCTAATACCCAGAATCTACAAGGAACTCAAACAAATTTACAAGAAAAAATAAAAAAAAAAAACCTCATTAAAGATGGGCAAAGGACATGAACATACTTCTCAAAAGAAGACATTCATGCAGCCAACAAGCATGAAAAAAAAAAACTCAACATCACTGATCATTAGAGAAATGCAAATCAAATACACATTCTTATAAAATTTCTGGTAGCATTCTGTGGGCCAGTAAGCAGTAATGTGGCAACACTCAGATGCATGGAGATGGGGAATACTATCCTAGGCCTTACCGCAACACCTCTACAGTCTGGAGTGGTTCAAAATTTTTAGTCGGCCGGGCACGGTGGCTCGAGCCTGTAATCCTAGCACTTTGGGAGGCCGAGACGGGCGGATCACGAGGTCAGGAGATCCAGACCATCCTAGCTAACCCTACTAAAAAATACAAAAAACTAGCCACGCGTGATGGCGGGCACCTGTAGTCCCAGCTACTTGGGAGGCTGAGGCAGGAGAATGGCGTGAACCCGGGAGGGGGAGCTTGCAGTGAGCTGAGATCCGGCCACTGCACTCCAGCCTGTGAGCAGAGCGAGCCTCCGTCTCAAAAAAAAAAATTTTTTTTAGTCAACAGGTGGCCTTTTCTGCCACAATTATCGATTAGTCTAAGACAATTGAATTGTGTGTGTGTGTGTGTGTGTGTGTGTGTGTGTATTAGTATGAGCTGAAACTTGTGGAAGTCCCTCTTAAAAATATATATAAATCCAATTGTCATTTACTGTTATCTTTCCTGGTCGCAGATGAGTCCTGTTTTCCTTCATCCTCTACCTCCCATCTACCTTAGTATCACTGTGGTAAAAACTGAAAGAAATTATTCTAAGATCTCCAATTCTTTGAAAGGTATAGCATACCCAGACCATAACAGTTTTACTCTGTACAACTTTTACCAATTCCAAATGATTATTTGTGGAAAATTAATGCAGAAAAAAAGACTGATTTTCTTTTGCACAAATACTCTGAGCCATGGTGCAGGGTAATTGGAAAATCTGGGAAATCTGAAGCTTCTTGTTGAAAATTAAAATACTTTTAATTATAAAAGTAGCATAAACTCATTGTGGAAACTACAAAAATGAAAAAGGCATAAAGAAAAAAATATAAGCCAGGCATGGTAGCATTAGCCTGTAGTCCCAGCTACTCCAGAGCCTAAGGCTGGATGTATGCTTAAGCCCACGAGTTCCAGACTGCAGTGGGCTATAGTTGCACCACTGCCCTCCAGCCTGGGCAACACAGCAAGACCCTGTTTCCAAAAAAAATAAAAAGTATAAATAACTTAAAATCCCATTATCCCATTTCCAATAAATGATCTTCATAACGTTCCTGAGATATTTTTGTTTGTGGGGGTTCACACAGACACAATGCAAGCAAATACATATGACTTTTAATTATTAGGTCAAACTATAAAAAGGCTTTGTATCATTTTTTACTTATTAGTATATAATGAGCATGATTCCATGTCATTTAATAAGGCTATATCACAAATTTAAATAGTTCAGCAGCATTTCATTATTAATGTAACCAGTTTTCTACCACTCAAAATTTAGGCTTACCTCTCTCTTTTCTTTGGTACTTCAGAAACATGAGAAAAACATCTTTTTTCATGTGCCTTCCTGCATTTATTCATTTTCTTAGAATGAATTTTTAGAAATTGAATGGACACTTTTCAGTTTGGATACATATTGACATATGAGCTTACAGAAGAGTTGCACTACCCTACCTTTCTATCAGCAATTTAACATCATGTGTAGATTCTCACACTCTCTCCAGTACCAGCATTAGCCATTTATTTCATTTGTGCCACTCTGGTGAGTAAAACATGAGACCTACATGATTCTAACTATATTTCTTTGGCTAATAAGAGTGAGATTAAACTTATTTTAATATATGTATTGGCTGTTTGTATTTCTTCTTTTGTGACTTTATGACCTTTATCCATTTATTCACATTGATTTACAATAACTTTTTATATATTATAATGTTTGTTATTTTGTTATAGTTTTCAATGTAATTTGTCTTTTTAATTTATAAATTGTAGTCTAATGTTTATAGAAATTCTTTAATATTGTTCAGTCTATTCAAACACACTTTAATAGTACAGACACAGGGAGAAATCATCAGTCACTCTTTTACATTTTATAATCAATTTTTTTCCTTTGTCAGTATGTGAATATAACTCCCTATTTTATATTATAGTTCAAAATGATTTATTCCCTCTGAAAGGGATTATATAGCCTCTATGAAGCTGTAAAGCCAGATTTTATAGGGCACATAGGGTGTATGGGAAAAATGAAAGGCCATAAATCACACTCCATTGATGATTGCCTTATTTATAAAGATGGCAATTTAGGTTGTATACTTGTCATCAGATAAGCATAATTAATTTTGTTAGTATTAGCAAGAACAGCCTAGGAAAGCTTCAAGGTAAGAAGTGAGTGGTTATGGGAGCAAGAAATAGCCTCTGTCTCATCCAAAACAGCAAGGACTTTAAACCATGAGGATCCTGCTTATAGAATCTTGATCCAGTCAGCCCAGCCAATATGTGTTGTCAAGTAGGGCAAGTAGATTTGAGAAGTCTGAAAAGTTATCCTTGGTCTCCTTTGGAAATGAGCAGAAAAGTACTGTGTAGGACAGAGATGATCAACACAAGGTTTGGAGACTTGGAGCTCCCCCTGTAGCCCTTAAAGTCAGTGTGAGACAAAAATGCCAATGTAAGTTATATTGATGACAGTACCAGTGAGATGACATTTAGTCCTCTAAAATTCCAACATGTTTTTGCAGTTTGCCATCCATTGGTAAATGGGCAAAGCCGTTTGACAGATCTATTCAGTACAATGAATGAATCTGGCACTCACATTTGGAAAAAATGAAATTATATCCATTTGTCAAGAACAGTGGCCACTTGTTCTGTTGTATTTCTCTAGGTAGAACTAGATGACATTGCAGGCACTGAGATGTTATCATATTTGATCCCTGGAGCTGTCCAAAAATGGAAGAAGCTGCCTCATCAGGGTAGTTAATTCCTTGTCATTGAGAGTATTAAGTAGGTTTGTATGATCAGCAAGTTAAAGAGCCTATTTATCATCTCTAAAATATTGTACACACTAGTGCATTGAGGTTAGTATAAAGAATTCCTCACAATATATTAGGACAGTTTTAAATATTTTTATTTAATTAGACACAGTCTTTTAGTTATAAATACATCACCATTTTGACCATTTAAATATACCTTTTCTCTTGTAACCTAGCTGTATAGTCTTCGGTAAGTCACTAAACTGCCTTGGACACATTTTTCTTTTCTTCTTTGTTTTTTTTTCCAAGACAGAGTCTTGCTCTGTCACCCAGGCTGGAGTGCAGTGTCACAATCTCGGCTCACTGCAACACTCGCCTTTGGGGTTCAAGCAGTTCTCTTGCCTCAGCCTCCTGAGTAGCTGGGATTACAGATACTCGCCACCACGCCCAGCTAATTTTTGTATTTTTAGTAGACACGGGGTTTCACCATGTTATCCAGGCTTGTCTCAAACTCCTGACCTCGTGATCCACCCGCCTCGACCTCCCAAAGTGCTGGGATTACAGGCGTGAGCCACCATGCCCTTCGTGTGAGTAGAAATAACACATGCCTTTAAGGACTACAGAATGATAAGTGGTGATGTTCTTGAACTCATCCAATACTCTACATATATACCTTATTTCTATCCCTGGACAATTTGCATTACTGGAATAAAACATTCTTAGTATAATAAGTCTGAGTAGATGAGAATTTAAGTGAAGATTCTATACACACCTGATGCAGGATAGGCAAATCCCCAAATTGAGGCTTAGCTCAAGAGGGTTCTTAGCTTCACCCAGGAAAGAATTTCAAAGGCAAGCCAGTGGTGTTAAACAGCAACTTTTATTGAAGCAGTAGCCTACAGCAGCCGCAGAGGTACTGCTTCTTGCAGAGCAGGGCTACCCCATAGGCAGTGTGCCCAGCTTAGGTACCTTAGAGGCAATTCTGCAGTCATACTTAGACCCACTTTTAATTATATGCAAATTAAGGGGCAACTTATGCAGACATTTCTAGGATGAAGGTGGTAACTTCCAGGTTGTCCAGGTTGTTGCCATGAAAAAGGGCAGTAATTTGTGGGTATTGCCATGGCAATGATAAACCAAGATGGCATACTGGTGGGAGTGTCTTACGCGGAGATGTTTCCACCCTGACCGGTTTTAGCTAGTCCTTCATTTGGTCAGGTATCCAAGCCCCACCCCCAAAACCTAGTCCTGCCTTCTACCTCTCACCCAGAAATATCGATTGATTCCCATGCCCAGTGCAAATGTAGGAAAAGCATTATTTTCTTATTATAAAGGAGGTATTAGGAAGACCAACCAACTTAGAATTTCTGTGTCGGAAATTGAGAGATCTCATTTCCTGCTGTGTTTACCCCACAAATGCCCACAGGGGCTCTGAAGTTTTATAGCAGCAACCCCCATCTTATATCCTTGTCATTAGAAGTAGACTATGGCACACAACTAGTAACTAATAGTAGTTATAGTTAAAAGAAATATCACTTATTGAAGGTCTCCAATCTATTAAGTATTTTATAATTATTAACACATTGAAGGATGCTATATTTTGTTTTCAAGTTAGTTTGAGTTTCTTTCCAGCTTTATTGACATATAATTGACAGTTAAAATTTGTATATATTCAACATGTACCACAAGATGATTTGATATATGTATACATTGTGGAATGTTTACCACAAACTAAGTACTTAGCACATCTATTGCCACACATAGTTACCATTGTGTGTGTGTGTGTGTGTATGTGTATGGTGAGGACACTAAGATTTTCTGTCTTGGCAAATTTCAAGTAAACAATGCTGTATTATTAACTATAGTCACCATGTTGTACATTCGATCTGAAGGGTACTACATTGTTATAGTTAAGAGTGTAGTCCCACATGTTGTCACCATAAGTGGAAGTTAAACAATGAGAACACATGGACACAGGGAGGGGAGCATCACACACCCACACACTGGGGCCTATTTGGGAGTGAGGGGCTGGGGTAGAGATAGCATTAGGAGAAATACCTAATATAAATGACGAGTTGATGGGTGCAGAAAACCAACATGGCACATGTAACAAACTTGCACATTATGCACATGTACCCTAGAACTTAAAGTATAATAATAATTAAAAAAAGAGTGGAGTTTCTCAAGCTCAATAATTCTGGGTTGGAATCTCACCTCCATTATGTCTTAATTGAGTGACTTTTGGTCCATTGTTTATGCTTCATATTCCTCATGATTTTTTTTCTGTAAAAAAAATACTAATGAATTATTGTCTGATATACAGAATATTTGTTGAATCAACGCATGCTTAGCTGAGATGGCAAATGTGACGTTTAGCACTGTGTTACATATATCATGACTCTGTTAATTCTTGCAGTCATTTAAGTGGTCAGTAACAACAATCAGAAGAATAATAAACAGTTTAGTAAAATACTTAGGATGTGCTAAGCACTTTGTATGTATAATCTCATTTAATCTATACTACACTATTTTATATAGATATTATCTTCCAAATTCTTTTTCAGAGGACATTGAGGATCAGCAAGATTGAGTACTTTGCTTAACATATGAACTCAGGTCAGAATTACTCCAAACATATTTTTTAACTACAAAATGTCTATAATTCTACCTCTGAATTTGTTGTTGTTTTTAACTTCCAAACATCTGATTTGAAATTCCTTTATATATTTGGGGAACTTTTCACTTTATGGGTCTTGATGAGGGACAGTGCCTTTCTCCCACTGTGTAAACTGAAAATACCAGACACATTTATATGTAAACAATGTAAAGTAAACTTGACTTTCTTTTTTTTTTGAGACGGAGTCTCGCTCTGTCGCCCAGGCTGGAGTGCAGTGGCCGGATCTCACCTCACTGCAAGCTCCGCCTCCCGGGTTCAGGCTATTCTCCTGCCTCAGCCTCCGGAGTAGCTGGGACTACAGGCGCCCACCACCTCGCCCGGCTAGTTTTTTTTGTATTTTTTAGTAGAGACGGGGTTTCACCGTGTTAGCCAGGATGGTCTAGATCTCCTGACCTCGTGATCCGCCCGTCTCGGCCTCCCAAAGTGCTGGGATTACAGGCTTGAGCCACCACGCCCGGCCGACTTTCTTTATCAGTCTTCCTTGCAACTGGAAGACAGTCAGATGACCTAGGATTGGCCAATTACACTCACGTCCTAGATTTTGAATTAGAGATGAATTATATGAGGAAGCAAGGACCTCGGAGAAGCCCTTCCAGGAGTAATAGAGGAGGCAGCAGTGCCTGGGTCAGCATCCCGTATCCTGCTCCTGTGGGGTCAGCGAGGCAGGCCTGCACATACACTTCAATTTTGCGTTGATTCTATAATTTTGATAGTGTGCCCTTGGTTCTGATTCTTTAGTCTGCTTCCGGTTACTGAAACTTAATCAATAACCTTTCAAAAATTATTTTCTGCTCAAATCAGCTATATCTGGCTCCTATTGCTTGCAAATAAGCACTTTCTTGATATCCACCTACATATCCAGGAAGGTATAATATATTCCTGTCAGAGACAAGAGTAGGAAAACTTCCTGAGCATCTGAGAGTGGGGAAAAAGAAGGAAGAATTGAAGCCAGTTCTGCTTGTTTTAGAATTGTATTTGTAGCTGCCTGTTTTACATATCACACGCTAAGCTTCACCTCTCTTTACCCAATTACAGACACATGAGGAGTAAACTCTGTGTTGGCAACCCAGCAGCCCTCTGTGCTGGGCCACAGGCATCCCAGGATGTGAAAGACTTCACTCAATGTCTTTATCACTTGAGGCTACATCATTCCTCTTTTTGGAGATCAGCTTCTGTTGTGTGGGACAAAACTATGCTAAACCGGAACTCAAATGGAAAGATGCAAAAATTAGCTACAGAACAAAGCATAAAGACTTATATTTTCTGTCATCTGACAGTGTTAGAATCTGACATATAAGTCTTTGAAGAGAAAGGTGTGCATGGCCCAGGGACGAAGTTGAGATTTCATGTGGTAATGTGTCCTCTTTCTGTCATGACCTTGACGATGATGATAATGATGATGATGATGACAATAGCATCAGTAACATTTATTGATGTTTCCTAGATGAAAGGCATATCATCTTAATAACATTTAATCTCCACTATGACCAAATGAAGTAAGCATTATTATTATTCCAATATCCTCGAGGGACCAAAAATTAAGGAATTTATTCTAGCTCACAACTGAGTGGTAGAACAGCAATGACTGGACACTGGATCAGCCTGAATTATATTGTATGAGCAGAACCGTTTACCTAATTCTGGCATATTGTAACTCAGAAGCCCTGGGGTTATTGCAGAGCAGCTGAGTGTGGTTGAACTAAGATGTCTTAATAGATAATATTAATATAAAGTAAATTACTTTAAAGTATCTTGGCATATATTGCACTACACTCTCGTATCTGTCATTGGTTCTATTGATAACTGTTAAGAAACTCATAACGTGAATCCTAATTCAGCCTCTAACTCATCTCTTATATAACATTTGACCTGATTGAGGCAATTATCTTTGTGTTGTTTTCTTTCCTACAGACATAAACTGAGCATCCAAAACATGCCCACCATCCTGTAAATATATGTCCTTAGTTATATAGGTGCTGAAAAAGATTGAGAAAGAGAAAGAGACACACAAATACACCTCTCAGCATTTGAAATACAGTCATCAATTTTTGTGCCTTTTATATTGTCAGTTCCTTTTAACATTTACTAACACCCATTTATATTTTTAATAAAGCAGTTTCATCACCAAACATTTTACATTTGGTTGTTATATTCTGATATTCTAACAATAACACTAATCATTATAAGCTGTTGAAAATTCATTAGACCCTATATTTTTATCCCCACATCCTGAAAATGAGGTGGGAAACAAGGTAGAGAGTAGAAAATCTGCATATGTTTTTCTTCGGATGACATGAGATGCTAACCTAATATCACTCCTTTAGCATTTTCTATCAAATTGTTCATTCTTTCCTGGGGGCACCTGAACAACTTCCGTTAAGGTAAATGGCAGTCTTGAGTGCAAACCTAGAAGAGGACAAATGGAACACTTTTAGATAGTAAGTCAAATTTTCTTCAAAAGTTCAACCACTATACGTTCCATGGTGAAAATATTTCTATGTAAAGATGAAACCTCTCAGATTTGGGGAAATTTCAATAGCAGAGAGTGATCCTGAGTACACCCAGTTCATTTGTCTCTGCTTTTCCCCCTTGTTACATTGAGATTAAAATCTGTAGCAGAATTACATATTAAGCAGTCTAGGAAATTGACAATGACATTTGGTCTGAATCTCCAAAGTAAATTTTTGATGAAGATGCTATGAAATTCACATAAGAAAAAATAATCAGAAATATTTTTTATATTATCAAATGTACTGCAATAATGGAAGCAAATCCTATTTCTAGCTAATAAAACACGATTCTTTAGGTGGTATTATATTGTGGCAGAAAAGGGATTTATGTCGTCTATTGTTTCTATCCTAAAAATGCTAGAATGGGAACAAATGAGCCAAATTAATTGCAGTATATACATTGTAATTGTAATACATACATACACCTCTATAGGTGTATGTATATATACATATGTGTGTATATTTGTATATACAAATATGTACACATATACACACGTCTAAGTAAAATTTCAACTTGCATCCTCAGAGCAGATTTTGAAGAGAAGATAGGATGTAAACTGGGTAGGCTTTCAATAACTTTACTTAATTCTGACTTTAGGATAAAATCAACCATTGCAACTGGTCAGTCAGTCTGACCTTGATGGAAAAACATTCATCTGGATGGAACAGTATAATTAAACATGGACTTTTATCACTCTTGGTCTAGCAGGGAAGGAAAAGAAAGGCATTGCTGGACAGTGGGGGCCTCCCCATAGAAGCTGTGATCTTAAGTTGAGAGATGCAGCCATCCATCCCTCAACAACAACTTGGCAGGGAGGAAACCAATCATGTAGAGATGCCCTGGCTATATTATTCCAGTGCCTGGAAGGTGTTGAAACATCTGTTTTCTCTAGGGGATGGAAAGGTATCTCAAGTGAAATCTAAGTGTAATAAATAGGCCAGTGCTCTTTTTTGGGACATTGCTTTGATCCTATAACAAGCAGCAATCTCATAATCTGTTTAAGATTGTCTTTATCCAAGAGACTTCTTAGCAATAGGAGTAAAAAAGAAAGGCCTCTCTTTCTAGATTCCTGCTCTTTTCCTATGAACCACAGAAGGTGCCAATAGTTGAACCAGGTCACAGCTATCCACAGCGGGAGACAGGATGATTATTAACACTCAATCTACTGGAAAGTAAATAGAAGTCTAAAGAAAGACTCCAAAGATTTCTATGCCTTATATACTTGATACACCAAAAGTGTCACCTCAGTAGATCCCTTCCCCAAAAATGCCAATATGTTTTTGCCGGTGTGTGACAGAATCTTAGGGGTGAAATCAAGGAAAAGAATGGAAAGCTGTCTTAAAATTCTAGCTCTTTGAACAGGGAGCAAACAATAGGTTGTCAGTAATCTTAGCAACCACACTTGTAATAATGACCATCAGAATAACTGCTCTTTTCTGCCATACGGTAAACACATTACAAAACTTATTGTTTTCCTCAACTTTACAACTCGAATTCTATTATTATTTTCATTTTACAAATTAGGAAAGTGAAGCTCAAAGATACTGTCATTTGACCAAGGTCACACAGCTAGTAAGAGATAAGTCTGAACCCTTTCTGTTGGATACCAAAGACCACAATTTTAGTCCTTCAGAATCTACCTTAGAGCATTTGAGTAAATTAATTTTAAAAAGTCTTCCTAATCAGATTGATCAGGCCATTATATTAGGTTAAGCAAAGTGGGAAAATGGCATAAGAATATTTGAATTGTAAATACAAGAATTTACTTGCATCTAAGTTATCCAAATAATATTTAGCTGATAGCTTCATGAGTACAACAACTGAGTGGAAATGACCATGTTTTGCTGTTTAGAATAAAATTGCCCATTGAGTAAAAATATATATTTATTCCTAGCCCAATATGACATGAGGCGCAGACAACATTGAGATGCCATCTAGTAGTGCTCTTATGTAGTTCATTATGTCAGCCCAGCCAATATTTTTAAAATGTTTTGAGTCTATAATGAATGCACCCATAAAGCATATTTCTAATCAATGCAAATAATATTTTCCTGTGCTAAACCCGAGTTAAATTATAACATGCAGCATGAGATTAATGGGCCATTTTTTCTTCATCAGTTTGTTAAATTACTTAGTTTGGAAGCCATTCCGCAGGATGTGAATTGGAGCTGTGCTGAGCCATTGCATTGAGGTTCTGCTGTTTTGATGAAAGTATTCCCGTGCCTGCCCTTTAATTCTAGCTTCTTAGGAAGGAAGGGAAAGTTTCTTCTGGTAAAAAGTAACATGTTTATGGGCTGGATCAGATAGTATGAATGGAAGAATTGTGTGTCTTCTGTGTTAAGCCTGTTTTGGCATATAAAATATTTTTTACTTACCATTTCATAAAATGAACATATGATTTTCAGGTGAAGTCTTAGGTCATTTGACTCCTGGATCGCTTTCATGAATAGATTTTGCTCGAGATAAATTGTAACTCAATATATTAACTGCCATTCAGTCTGCCTAGTTGATGTGCGTCATCTAAAATGCAAGTACCTGGAGGGCAAGCATGGCACCTGCGTCATCGATGTGGCCTGATTTTGAGCTCAACGTCTAGCATTTAGGAGATGTTCAATAAGTAGTAGGGAGGTTTGCTTTCCACTTTAGAGAGAGGCAGGGTATTCACTCAGTCTTGTGTCTGGTGAACACTGGATACAAGAATCTTGCTACATTATTCTTCATTTCCCTTTGTGTGCAGGCTGAAGGGATTTTTTTTTTCCTCCTTAAAATGCCTATCTCCACTTGTTTTCCTAGAAAATAACTCTTCCTTTCTTGAATTCTTAGTCCCATTATTGACTGCTTGCGATTGCATTTATTACCTCCTCACAAAGAGAATTTATTTCCTCTTCAACTGTGCTCCACCGATTGTGTGTGCATGTAAATGTATGTGTGTGCTATATTACAACAGCTATCATATTGTATCATGGTTATTTGTTTGCCTAAGTGTTTGGATGATCAGAAAGAGTTCTTGAGTGCGGTGTATTTCTGTTTGACAGTTTTCCTGAGCAAATTACTCCAACACATAGTCGTTGCTCCTAGGATACTGGCTGAATTGAATTACATTTTATTGCCTACATATAGACAATAATATCTCATTGTTCTTTTGACTTCCAGCTGGGAAATCAGCTGGAAATGAGCCCTAAAAGTTTTGTTCCTTATACTGTTGAGTGGCTTCTTTAGTTATTGTGTATGGGAAGCAGTACTGCTTGTTCTACTAGTTCTCAAAGTGTAGTACCCAGACCAGCACCTCAGCCTCACCAGGGAATTACAAATTCTTGGGCCTTGCCCTAGACAGAAAGAGTCAGGGACTCTGGGATTGAGCCCCAATGTCTGTGTTTTAACAAATGCTCCAGGTGACTTCAATGCCTACTCAAGTTTAAGAATCACCAGTTTAGATCTAAAGCTTAAGCTTTAAGCTTGGAGCAGACCTGACTCTTAAACTCCACTCAGCCACTAGCATGACCTTGAGCAAGTTACTTCTGGTACCTTCTCACCATTTTTGTGCCTTGCTTAGCTTATAGGGATAATTACATTAGATTAGTGCATTCAGGAGAGTACCTGAAACATAGTACGTGTTCAACAAATGTTAACTGTTGCCATTATCATCATTCAGAATGTATTAACTCATCCTGAAGACACATTTCACATAAAGGTAATAATGCCATTTGTAAAATTAGCAGCTTAGAAGAAATATATTAAGAAGTTCATCAAACAAGGTTTTGGCAGGAAATCTGTAGTACCCTGAAAAGGACAATTTGAGCAGCATGTAGGGAAACAGAGATAGTGTAGCATTAGTGGGTCAGTAAAAGCTTGGCCACTTTTATCACTCTTGGACTAGCAGGGAAGGAGAAGAAAGGCATTACTGGAGACTGGGGGCCTCCCCATAGAGGCTGTGGCCTTAAGTTGAGAGATGCAGCCATCCATCCCTCAGCAACTTGGCAGGGAGGAAACCAAAGGAATAAACACCCTGACCTCACTCTTCTTTCACCTTTTCTCTAATCTCCCATGGGTGTTCTCCATTAGTAAACCCAATGAGAAGCTAGAAGGCAAGGACATCCATCAAGTTAGGCCATGTGAGAGACATCAAGGGCAAAAGATGGATGGAGAAAGAATTTGGAAGGGCAGATAAGATATATATTGTCAGCTGTAAAATCACTTCTCATTCTCATGGGATGGCCATTATAGAATCATAGAGAGACCAGTAGTTAGTGCTTATTTGGTAGACCCAGAAAGCTTCATGGTAGAACTGGCATTTGAGTTGGGCATGAAAGGGAGATTTGGATTTTAATGATGACTATGAAATAGGGATTGGTGAGAGACCAAGGACGAAAGAGTGTCATTCCAATTAGAGATAAAGCAATGGCACAAAGACAAAGAAAAGGCAGGGCAGAGCACGTGGTAGAAACAGTGAATGTTCTGTGTGTGACTGAGCAGAAATGGAGCAGGCAGAGGCTGGAAGTTAAGATAAAGTCAATATTTGAATAACATCAGAGTTCCCTCCTTTAACCTCAATTTCCACCGTCTACTCTCTTCACCAAGACTAGGAAAATAAAAGTGAACTTAAATTGGGGGCCAAGGATGGCAGTGTCAAGAAAAAGACACCCTCAAAAATTAGGTTGGCTGAGATGATCTATTTTGGCTATTCTTTTGGAGGGGTACCAGGTGTGGTGGTACCAACTTCCCAGCTACTCTGGAGGCAAAGGCAGGAAGATCACTTGGGCCCAGGAGCTATGATTGCACCTCTGCACTACAGGGCAGCAGTATGAGATTCTATCTCAAAACAAAACAAAAATGAAGAAGGAAAAGAAAAGAGAGCACTGGAGCACTGATAAGACCTTGGTGAAACTGTGTGCATGACCGGTGGTATTGCCACTGGTTGTGACAAATTCAGACTGGGTTCTTGACTCTTGACTTCTGTCAATTTACTTAAATGCTCTAGGCTTCCATATTACAATCAGTAAAATAGGGACAAAATCTATTTTCCTCAAGTGTTGCTGTGAGGATCTGATAAGAAATAGAGGTAAGAGTAGAGTCCAGTATGAAGTCAGAAAACACATGAGCTAAGGTGATGATCATAATAAGAATAACAGCTATCATCCATTGAATGCTTGTTATATCCGTGATACTGTGCTAGTTCTTTTACATATCTTTTCTCACTTAGTTTTATCTATTTCTATAGGCAAGACACAACTGATGACTCATTAATGAGGAAAGTATCAAAGTGAAAATGTACTAGGAAATTAATTCTTAATGAATCTCTCAGCTTTTTATTACAGGGCATGTAAAGTATCTGACACAGAGCTGGGCATAAAATACTCAGTTGGACAACTTTTGATAAAATATTAACTTAATAAATAGGCAGAAATAGGTTGAAGATTTTTGGAGGGCATGTGATAATAATAGCATTAGTATGATGTCTTTTGAAAGTGCTAAGTTCTCTGGAGGTCAAAAGGAGAACCAGGAAAAGGTGAAAAGTTTTCTCTGAAAGTTAGGGGGAAACCAGGTTGTTAAGATAACAAAATGGGAAGTCGTAAAAGGTCAAGTTACTCATAGGCCTTCTTAAAATAGATCCGTGAAAAATGTTTCCAGTGATTGGATGCCAGAGAAAAAGAAAATCTCTGGCTTCATAAACTGTAATTTACTTTAAACAAACTGACTAATGATACAAATAAAGACAGGATGATGGACTTTTGAGAGTTTCATTGACCAAACTAAGACTAAAAAGCCTAAACATCAAGATGTTCATCCTTTTAATCAACTTTGGAGGTGAGCAAAGAGAGCATCTGAAAAGTTAAGGTGCTTTTATCCAAGGTCACACATTTAATTAGAGGTGTGTGTGCGATACACACCCATTTCTAAAATTCTCAAATTGGTATCTTTACAGAAGTCAAATATGTCCTTGTCAAAAATAGCATGAACTTACTTTCAGGAAAAAGGCAAAACAAAATAATTGGAGCAAAAATGGATACAGATATAAGAGCTAATTCAAGAATGCCAAAATAGAGGTTAAAAAGTAAGGCAATTATTGGTTAAGATAATCTGAAAGTCTACTAGAAGGGGAATATTGTTAGAGATGGCAATTTGGAAACAATGTGTCCTCAAAAGTAAAAGATCAAATTACAAGCAGTTTGGGGACCTTTAAGAGAGATTTTATAGATTAAACAACAACAACAGTTTAAGAATAAAACACGGGACTGACATGTGAACAGCAGCCTGGAAAGTGTTGCAGAAAAGTCACATCACTCTAAAGTTTTCTTTCTGTATATTTGGACTGATTGGAGGGCATGAAATCAGTTGTTTTAAAAGCATGAGAATTTCCAACCGTCCGGCAAATAATACAAGCTATTCTTTGCACAGACATTAATTTATGCACTTAGACACCACTTAAAACTAAAATTGAACGAAGTACATAATCTTGATATTATTATATAAAAAAAGGAAAGATAACCTTTGCCCTGAATAGGCAGGATAAAGATGAGGGCGTAGGTATTCAGAAGGAGAGTATTCTTGAAAAAAATTATATTAACATCTGTTAGCTACATCAGATTTGAAATGTGATGATATAAAGAAAGAGAAGTCTACTATTGATTTTTGAAAGGTAATGTGTTGGCTGAAAGAGAGAAGAAGCTTATAGAGAGACTGAAAGTGTTCTTTTAAGGATATATTTGAATGTCATTTAAAAAAATAAACACATTTCCCGTAACAATGCAGTGAGGTTAAAAGAATAATGCAGGTGAAAGCTTTTTGGCCCACATAAGTTCCATCAAGTCTAGGTATTATTGTTTAACACACCACGACCCAGCCCTGCAAGCGCCAGGCTGTGGCTATTTTTACAAGATCCAGTGCAACATTCACAGTATTTCTGGCATTAGAACCTGGCAAAGATCATTTTGTTTACATTTTTGTGATGCCTGCTCTACTTAGATTGAATAACCCCTCATTTAAAAAGCTGGAAAATAGTTTTCTTCATTTAGTAAAACTAAAGTTTATTCTCCAGGTTGAGTTTTCCTAACTCTTAGAGCTCTAAAATTAATGATGGGATGTATATTACATTTGCATTTGTTTTTATTTAGGAGTTAGCCAGGGGTGACATGTAATTAGAGTTAATGACAGATGCTAAAATATGAATAATTAACAGACAAGTTATTTTAATCATACATATTATACAACAAGATCAATCTGAGAAGTAAAAATATTAATAGGTATAATTCGGTTGTTTAAAGAGAATTTTTCTTCCTACCAGTTTAGCAATAAGATTTATGTAGCCTGGGCACAATGGCTCACGCCTGTAATCCCAGCACTCTGGGAGGCCGAGGTGGGCGGATCATGAGGTCAAGAGATCAAGACCATCCTGGCCAACATGGTGAAACCCCATCTCTACTAAAAGTACAAAAATTAGCTGGGTGTGGTGGTGCACGCCTGTAGTCCCAGCTACTCAGGAGTCTGAGGCAGGAGAATCACTTGAACCTGGTAGGTGGAGGTTGCAGTGAGTCAAGATTGCACCACTGCACTTCAGCCTGGTGAAAGAGCAAGACTCAGTCTAAAAAAAAAAAAAAAAGAAGATATATGTAGAATAATTTGAAGAGATAAATCTTTTCGTTTTTGTTTCTTTGTCTTGTATGTGAAATCTTTTATGAGGCCTTTGGTGATACACCAAAATTAATGAGTTTTTAATTTTGTGTTAACTAGTATGTTTGTTATTTTTAAATTTTTATTTTAGCTTTGATCTTTTTTGCTTCCATTTATCTTTTTATTTAGGAATAATGTATTTTTCTAAGCTTTGTAATATCAGTGAAGGCCTCTAAAGTTTCTATTTGTTGAACTTTCCTTAGACTATACATTTTTTTTTAATTTTTACGTTTTTTAAAATTTTCTACGTGTTTCATAAGAACTTGTCTGTCTTAATAACTTTTTTTTTATTTGCCCTATGGAGATAAAATGTATGGAGATTTCCTTGAGCTTAAACTAAGAAAAACAAAAAACTAATTTTTATATGAAACGACAAAGACTTTATTACGAAGTGAGTTAATGTTATGTGTACATTTGAAATAATTTGTTCACTTCAACCAGACCACCCTGTTCTTAACCTAACCTCCAGGTTATTGTCTACCATGAAGCACATACTTCCAATACATGGCATTGCCTTGTTATTACTTCAAGTCCACGGGAATTTGTTTTGTCTTTTGGCAAAAATTATTAGCTTTTTGCACAATTTAAAAAAATGACAGTTATCCAGATTGCAAGCTGCAAGATTGTGTATGAATACAGAAAATGAAAAATGTTAGGCAACCCCAATGTCTGGGTTAAAACTTTTTATCATTTGGAGAAAGAATTTGGAACCCAAAATCCAAATTTGTAGATGTTTTTTATGTTATTGAAGTATATACCTCCATTTTATAGATAAAAATTTGAGTTACAGAAAATGTAAGTTAAATAAGTTTAACATTTAGAACTAAGAGTCAACTTGCCCCAGACACCTGAATAAACTTGTTCTATAAACTGTTAGATTACTATTGTGTCATGTAGTCTATTAATTACAAATGCTTCTAAGATTTAGTCTTTCAACAACTTTTATGAGAAAATAAACATATATTATTTTTGAAAGCAAAACATGATTGTCTAGCCAGATCTGCAGACTATTAAGATAATTTGGAGTGTCATTCAAGCAGCATCTACCTGTTTATTCTTGACCTTCAGTTTGACTTCCTCAAGCGTTGTTAAGACTGTAGGAAGGTATAGTGTGTACCCGTGAGTTTATTAAACAACACACTCACAAACACACTCACACACACACACACACACACACCCCTACTCTAGAGCCTGGAATTTTAAGGGTTAGAATTTTTATGTGTTTTGGATACAGATGGACTATTATTTACTTGGCATGCTAACTAATGATTCTAAAACAATTAAAAACCAATCTCTATCTTAAAAGCTGATTTCTATTTGCTTTCTTTGCATGGGTGACATGAGAACAATGATGATATATTTAATCAGTATTGCAGCTGTTTAAATTGAGAAGTTATATATTATATATTTCTCCTGTGTTCTGCAATCATGTTAAACATTTTTATAAAGCTTTTAAGTCTTAACATATTGTGTATCTTTCGTTTGTTTTTAGGATACTTAGACAAATTGGATTATGTACCATATACCTTAGTTAATGTACCCTAGAAACAATGTATATGATCCCTCTATTCCCCAATATTTTATAGGGTTTTTTTTTTTTTTTGGTCTTCACATTCCTCTGCCAGCTTAATTCCTTTTTTCTCTGCTATGTAGCGTTATTGCATTCTTTGAGTCATTTGACATGCAATCTCCCAACTCATCTTTAATAGTTATTTTGTATAGATTTTTGAAAAACTGACTGGATTGTTTTGTGATTACTAATCTGTACAAAATAGTATTGACTACAAATCACATCCTCGGTCTTAATTTTTCATGACACAATTATAGTTTTAAGATATATCTCTATTGCTCCATATGAATTTAATTTATTGTTTCTGGCACCATCTCACATTTTCACATAAGTTAATACCAAGTTTTACTTATCCATTACCCTAGTGATGAGAACGTAGGCTATTCTCAACACTTCATTTCTGTTATAAAGCAATAATCAACTCTTTTTACATGTCTCCTTGAGGAACAGGGCATAGTTTCTCTCCAGTTTATACTCAGATATAGAATGGCTAAGGTAGAAATTGTATACGTACTGTAATTCACAGATTGGCTAAGGTAGAAATTGTATACGTACTGTAATTCACAGATTGGCTAAGGTAGAAATTGTATACGTACTGTAATTCACAGATTATTCCCCAGAATAGCTTCACCATTTATCTCTCACCAGCAGTTTCTCTTTAACTGTATCCTTAACCAGTGAATAATATTAGTTCACATTTTAACCTTTGGAAATCTGGCATATAGAAATTCACAGGTAATTTTTGTTTTAATTCCACATTTTTGTGATTCTAATGAAGTTGAGTCTTTATATACAATATTGCCGTTTGTGTTTTCCCGTCTATGAATTGCTCACCCATGACCTGTGCCCATTTTTCTAATAAATGTTCTGTGTTTTCAATTAGATTTGTAGGTGTTCATTTATGTTCAGATATAAATCCATTATTGATTTTTAGATATTGTATATATCGTCTGCAGGTCATGTCTTTTTAAATCTGACTTTGGCTCCATTTGTTGTACATAAATCCATAATTTTAACGTAGCCAAATTCATCCATTTTGCTTATACAATATGTTTTTGTTTGTTTTTTAAAATCTATTTTATTCCTTACTCTGAAATCACAAAGATGTTCTTTTGTAGTTTTTTATTCTCTCTAAATTTTGTCTTTGACATTTAGATATTAAACTCATTGAATTTTAGTTTTAGACAGTGTCCAGGATTATATTTATAATATTTAGTAGAATGATCTCTGAGGAAAAACTGTATGGGTTTAAGTCTCAGCTCTGCCACATATTTCTTAGGTTAGTCATTCTACTCTCATGCTTCAGTTTTCTCACCTGTAAACTAGGATATTAGTTTATGTCTCCTAGGATTTCTTTGTGAAAATTCAGCAAGCTTTATAAGACAGCACAATATAAGTTATATCGTTAGGTTAGGATTCAGTTCTGTGTCTCTTTGTATAATGAACCTCTTTACCCAAAGTTGATAATTCAATGTTCTCAACAGGGCTATGATGCTACCTCTTTCGTGTACTTCCTATCTTTATATGGTTCTACTTCTAGACCATCTGTTTAGCTGCATTTTCCATTTCTCACAATAGCATCACAATGTTTTTAATCATCGTGACTTCCTTTTGTGTGTTTTTTCTTTTGAGATGAGGTCTCACTATGTTGCCCAGGCTGTAGTGCAGTGATACCATCTTGGTTCACTGCAGCCTTTACCTTCTGAGCTCAAGTTATCCTCCACCTTCAGTCTCCCAAGTAGTTGGGACTACAGGCACACAACACCCTGCCTGGATAATTTGTATGTTTTTTTTTTCTGTAGAGACTGGGTCTTGCTATGCTGCCCGGGCTGTTCTTCAGCTCCTGGCCTGAATTCTCCTGTCCTGGATGCCCAAATTGCTGGGATTACAGGCACAAGCTATCACATTTGGCTCCTAATATATTTTAATATCCGGCAGGGCAAGTTCTCAATCTTGGTTTTGCTTTCCCAAACTGCCTTAGTTGTATGGAGAACTTCATTCTTCCAGAATTAATTTCAAAATCACTTTTTCATGCTGTCCTTAAAAAAAGGTTGGATTTGTATTGGAATTGCATTTAACTTACAGATTAATATAAGGAGATTGATATTATTAGTGTTACATCATCTCATCCATAACTAGTGTGTATTTCCTTTTTGCATGTGTCCTTTCATACAGAGTTAAAGTTTTTGCTAGGAAGATTTTCTGTACTATTTGTTATATGAAGCTCTATATTCTCTATAGTTTTTGTTGATATTACAAATGTATCTTATATTCTATCTGGTTATTGATGCTATTGGTATATGTTATTGATTTCAGTATATTGATCTTTAGTCACCATGTTAAGATTTTTTTTTTAGATTTAATAGCTTGTTTTCTTGGGTTTCCAAATAAACGAATGATCAAAACATCTATAAAATGACATTTTAATGTATATTCTTTGATATCTTATCCCTCTCTCTTTCTCTGTCTCTCCCTCTCCATCTTGTGTTGCCCAACTCCAACAGATAATGTTAAACAGAGACAGTATTTTGAAAATCTTTATTTTGTTTCTCCCCTTCAGGGAAGTAATAAGATTTTAAAAAAATATTAGCATGGTAATTTTAATTAGTGTTGTACATATGCCACATAATTTTGGTATATGGCTTTTGTCAAAAAAGATAATTCTTATCTGTATCTATGTTTATAAAATGTATCCTGTCCAAAATATTTTGAGCTTCATTGGATGGTTCTTATTCCCTATATCTAATAAAATGATGGTATGATTTTCTTCCTTGATTTAACTAATATAGTGAATCACAGTAATGATTTTCTGATATTGAACTGAATTTGCATTCTGAGGGATAAACCTAAGTGGCCATACTGTTTTATTGTGTAAGTTAGCTTTTATTGCATTGTAAGCCACCTCACCTTTATTTGGCTTAAGATAGCAATCACTTGACATTTTGGGGTGGGTTTAACTGGGAACATTTTTCTCCTGGTTTCTCCCAGGCTCATTCATACAGCTTCAGTTAACTGATGAATCAGCAGGGTGAGGTCTTGTCAGCTGAAGCCTCACTTACATCTTTGGTGGTTGACTTGGGCGATGGGGGCACTTGGTTCATGTATAATATCGTTAGGATCTGACAGGCTAGTCCAGGGCAACTGGGTTCCAACAGCAGCAAGACAGGTCAAGCTCCTTTGCTGTTGTCTCACTGGGCAGCTGGAACAAGTTAAGTTACATGCTAAAGCTGAGTCAGTACTGAAGTGGGTGACCCATGGACGAGGATGCAGGAGGGGGGATTATGCCATTATTTTTGAAACATCCTATTACATTATATTTAATATTCTTCAAAATTCTGTGAAATAATATTATACTCAGATTTTTGGCTTCTATCTTATAAGAAAAATTTGACTTAAAAAAATATTATTCTTATTCAGTTTGATGCCCTTCTTCCACCTCCAATTCTCTCATTCCAGCCTGGGGGCATTTAAAATAATTGAAGGGAATAGAAATGAGTATTACATCTTATATCACATAGACTTAGACAAATGGGTCCCATCGTGCACTGAGGATGTTCAGAAGGCTCTGACCTCCCAGTTGATTCTTGAACCCATATGTGCATGAAGCATTTTCAAGGAACATAATTCACAGTGTGTCTCATTTATACCATGACAGCAGTTGTTTCTTATGATTTTAGCTGCTCTACAAATAATTAAATTTGAAAATATCTCCAGGATTGAAAAAAAAAGTTTCTGTAAATACGAATTAAATTTTTACCTTGATGCATTTTTTTTAACATCCTTACTTAGGTATAATTGATATACGAAGAACTGCATAATTTAGCATGTGCAATCTGATGAATTTGGACATATACAAACACCCATTATACCATCACCACAATCAAGGTAATAGATAAATTCAACACCTCCCAATATTCCCTTAATGCATTTTTTATAATCAATAGTATGAAAAGTAAACTAAAGATGGGTACATTTCTTGAGATGTATTCTTTTATTATTATTATAGATACAGTGTCTTGCCATGTTGCCCAGGCTGTCTTGAACTCCTGGGCTCAGGCGATGCACCCACCTCAGCCTTTCAATGTGCTAGAAATACAGGCATGAGCCACTATGCCCGGCCTGTTTTTTAATTAAAAAATACTAAATGCTTGAAAAAATAAAAATACAAAGTAAAAAGGTGAAATTTTTCATTGTTCTTGTCTCGCACCTTCACAGGTGAAAGTACTGTAAAGTTAGGATATCAACTGTAAAACGTACATGAGATGAAAATGGTTTGAAAAAGGACCATGGAGAAGTGTGATCATTAAAGGGTTATACTGAACAAGATAAATAACAGTCTGATCTCTAGTTCAAAAATTATTGGCAAGAACCTGTACTCTAATAGCTAGGTCTAAAATCAAACAACTGTAGTTAAAACTAAAGAAAAAGAGATTATTGGGTCTAAATTCACATTTTTCATACTAGGAACCTGAAAATCATAAATCATCAAATGATTTCTACTTATTTCTAAGTAATTACACAATGCTATTTTCCCCTAGTTTGGCCATGATAAAGAGTGGAGGTAGAGACAAGAATGAAAAGAAATAAGGCCATTTTTATTTTAAGGAACTATGGAGAGAGAAAAATTATTGATTTTATCATTTCTGGGAGATAAAGCTCTTTTAGAAATAAATGTCTCATTGAAGTAGGGAAATACAGGACATTATCTAGAAAACCACAACTGTCCTCTTTCATTCAGTCTTCTTCAGGGCAAACTCACTTTTAAGTTTATTTGTATTATATAGTATTTTAGGTTATAAAATTGCTTTGTCTTTAGAAATCAGTTGTTTTAGCCATGTGGGTTTATTCTTAATGTATTGGTCTCTCTTTCCCTCTCTGCTTTCCCTCCCTTACTCTCTTACTATTAGCCAAAAGGAAAGAAGATTATATATACCATACATACGCTAAACTATGCAATAACAAAACCCCAAAAACAGCTAATATCATTTTGTTAAAGAAGACAAAGAAAATAAAAAGACAAAGTGACCAAGAAAATATTCCAGCTAAGGAATCTTAAGAAAGTAGAAAGAATGTCTGGGTCCTTTCTGTCTTTGAGTAGATGTGAAAAGTAGATACCAAGGTGGTAGCTCTCTTTCTAATGTAGGGATGCTGGTTGATCCTTTATTTTGTTTCCAAGACAACAGTCTGTTTCCGTGGTTCTTTCACAGTTATCTTCACCTTTGAAAATTAATAATGATGAAAAGAATACTGTGTACTTAGATGATGTCTTCTTTTCTTTTTGTCTCATCAACTCAATGCACTTAAGCTTGCAGCAATGATCTGTTTAATTCTCCAGCAATCCTGAGAGAGTGCCCTGAAAGGGCAGATGTGTTTTTCCCTCATTTCACAGATGAAAAAACTGAGGTTCAGAGAGACTAAATGATTCAGTCAAGGTCATTCATTGTGGTGATGCCAACACCAGAAATAACTACCCTATTCACTTGCCTTTTCACAGGTGATTATCCACTGGTTCACTCTGACTGCTAAAATTCACTGTACCTATCCTTGCATAGAGTCCTTGAAGTGTCCCTTTATGAGGACACTAAGACTATGGCAAGAGTAATCAGACACAAAGAATACTATATAAAAAGACTGGTCTTTTTTATTGACTCTATCTCATAAAATTTCTCAACCACACTATATGAGAAACATGAGATATCCATTAAGATCACGTTCCTATTAGAACTAGCAAGAACTAGATTGTGCAGAAATTAAAGATATGTCTTGTGGCCTGACTGCCAAAATGAGTGCTTTGGGAGTCAGAGATGGATTTCTGGTTAGGTAAGTTCAAGAATGCCCTTTTGCTAATTGTTTCTCCCCGTTTCTTAGAGACTTTAAATTCATGATCGACATCATATATTATAATTCAGTACCATTCATCATCCATCTTGCGTGTATTTCCAGGAAAGAAAGTTGCCTAAGTCATTAAATCCTTCCCTGGATTCAAAAACTTATGACTCTAGGTTTTGCTTAGCAGGTAGTTTACTAGAATTATTAAATTATCCCTGTTATGAATGTACAAGAACATGTCATCTGATTAACCTGTCTCTTCATAAAGTGAAAATAGAACTGAGAGGTTAGGGAAAACTTTTGCATCCAACTCTTGTAGTCATCTAAGGAGGTGATCATTTATGACTGTTAAGCCTGCCCTTTGATTGGTGGTTACTCCAAAATCAATAATAATAAAACTGTCCAACTCTTTGAAGATGTTTTTCTCTCTGCCTTCTATCCCTCAAGTGTACAATAAAGCAAATGACCCATTTGCCTTTCTAATTATCTGGTGTCAATTACTAATTGGAGTAAGTTAAGTCTTCCTCTATAAACTCCTTCAGGACAGACCTGAGGCCTTATTTTTCACTATCTCTCCAGCAGACAGCATACTCCTTGGCTCAGATTAAGATCTCAGAAATGTTAGTTAGATGGGTGGATCAATTGTTGGTGTCTCAAAGCATAGAAATTAACTAAAAGTACTGAGATTTCCACTGTATATAAAAAAGAAATGATTTAAGTCAGGGAACTATGCCACTACTTTTCCTTCCCATGTTCATTACAGTAATTACCCCACTCTATCATGACATTCTTTCCCTTTGGGTCTAGACTTGATATCAGGATCCTTCTGCACAGTATAAATCACATATTCCAGTTTGATTTGAATTGGGACACAAGAAAAATCTTGTTTTCCATCCATGACATATAAATTAAGGAAAATAGTAAATTTTTATGTAAAAATTTAGATTTATAGAATATAAAAAGTAGTTTTCAAGAACTGACCTAATACAGACTTTAGGGGGCAAATGTATGTCTAATTTAGAGCCCTTCTAGATACGATTCCTTCATGGACAGATCCTCCATATATAGAAATTCTATGTTAAGTCCTTAAATAGGATTTTATCTATATAAGATACATGATGTCAGCTTCCTCATTGGAAAGTTGGGCTGAAGGAAAAAATCAAGAGGTACATGGGATAATTAAAAACTGGTGTTGTCATCAATAAATAGTATGTGAAAAATAATATTTAGTAGGTAGGGTGAATAGACAATGAGAAATGGAGAGGGCTCACATTGAGTAGACTCATCACTAATCCATAGGTATCACCAATGTGCCAATGTAGCAATGAATTAGGGTATTCAATGCTAGATACTGTAATAAACCCTCCTTAAATCCAGGTGTTATAACTTATTAAATGTTTATTTCACATGGTGGAGGCAAATGTGGTTCAGGCAATTATTTCTTAACAGATCATCTTCAAGTAGTCAATCAGGAACCCGTGTCTTTTCCATCTTGGAATGTTGATGTCTTAAACGCATGGCCTCCTGAGTTACAACAGAAGGAGACACTGGCAGTGTGCAAGTTTTCCTGACCAAGTCTGGAAGTGGAGGACCTATATCCTTTTGGTGAGAATGCAAAATCATGACCTCCACCTAAATACAGTGAGCCTGTAAAAGGAGTGTCCTCTTTAGTTGGGCTCAGCATTCTCTTTTGTTTGCATACATGTAGCCCTGGCTTCATGGAGGCTGAGGCAAGAGAATTGCTTGAGGCCAGCCTGGGCAACATAGCAAGAACCCACCTCTTAACAAACAAAAGGATTGTTCTCTGCCCAGGAAGAGGAAAATAAAGCATCTCATTCTCTAGGACACAGGTGAAGATGGGTAATCTGTGACAGAGAAGAGCAATGTTTGCAGATGGTGATGAGTGAAAATTGAGAAAGACTGATTTCTTATTCATGGAGGAACCCTGTCCCATCTAACAGAGTTCTATATTGCAATAAATTAAGTCATCCACTAGAAACCACCAATCCAGTACAAGTATTTGTATCTACCAAGCACTGTAATAGCAACTACAACCTACCACTATTTTTTTCCTAGGCCCTGGGTGATTTCTAGTATTTGATATCAAGACATGAGCAATTAACTTGATGTGGACATTAGCCCCTTCATAGGAGCTTCTAATCATCCTTAACCAAAAACAACAGGAAAGAGAGCAGATTTATTTCTCTGCTTGTGAGAAAGTACCTTCTATAATCTGGCACTTTTTTTGCCACATTCAAATGTTTTTCTTCATGTTTCTTGGCCTACTTAACACTATTATCAAATTCTCCCTCAGCCTTTATTTGGCCAAAATATATAACCACATTTTATTTTGCCATTCCCTTAAAAGAATCCTTCTTTTGCTTATTTACTTTTTAGAATGTCTAATGAGAATTTGAAAATCATGTAATATAAAAAGATAAATAGTAGAAATTTCTTCTGGGATTTCTATTCCTTCATCCAACCATTTTAAGAGCCCTTCCCCTTGACAACTGTTATTAATTTCTTACATGTCCATCAGAGATTTTTTGTGTATATATGCAAATACATATATATATGTTTCAGAGGTTATTATATAATAAAATTACAGAAGCGGGAAACTGGAACAAGTCATCTCAGTAAATGTTTGTACTATGAGACAAGTGGTAGCTACTAGGGAAAGTAACCAAATAACCCATCTTTGCTATTTATTTTTCAAATCGGATTTAAGAAGGGATTTTTCATTGCTAATGAAAACCTCTACTTTAGCTCTTGCTTATTTCCACTCATTTATGTTTTAAAATTTTTTTGTTTAGTTTCAAAAATTGTTTTTAGTTTTATTTAAGAGAAGACTAAATCTTCCAAAGTTAAAAAATATGATTCTTAAAAGGGAGATTATTTTAGGCTTAGTGGAATTGATATGAAACTAGGAACATATGATAATCGTATGCATCAGACCTTTTTAAAATGATTTGCATCATGTCAGCCACATTCAAATCCATCAACTGTAAGAAAAATAATCCAGTAAGTAAGTTGGTTTTGAAGATTGATTACACTTGGTTACTAAATAAGATCTCAGTGTTAAGCCAGATTCTCCCTCTCCCAACTATGTTCCAAAGAACACTAGTTGTATCAGACAAGCCATCTGATTGTTTAGTGCTTTCTTCTTAAGGTTATTAAATATTTTGAATATCACCTATGCTTCCACAGGATATTAATTGATATCAAGTAAAGGAAAGTAATAAAAAAGAATTTTATAATTAGTGAAATATGTTTGAGAAATGCTGTGTTAGATAAAATTAAATATATTTCTTCACTACAGGATGTCTAAGATTTAGAATGAGCTATAATATGCCCTGTGAATTTCCATGTGAAGTAGGTGTTGGTG
This sequence comes from Trachypithecus francoisi, assembly GCF_009764315.1. Taxonomy (NCBI): domain Eukaryota; kingdom Metazoa; phylum Chordata; class Mammalia; order Primates; family Cercopithecidae; genus Trachypithecus; species Trachypithecus francoisi. The sequence goes on from NW_022681453.1 coordinate 50,781,706, forward strand.
TGAAGAATTTTTAAACTTCATTTGGCTATGCAAACCTTTGTTGGTGGAACATTTTAAAGGACTCTTGTTTCTAGCAACTTTGGGAAATGCTGTCCTACTTTCAGTTGTGCCATTGAAATCTTAGCAGTTGGAGGGAGGCCCACCAACAAGCTCATCCAATTTCCAATATAGAAATCTTCACTATATCCATGCTATCCTCTCATTTGGCTGTGGATGAATATTTTGATAACAGAATGTTCAATGCCATACAGATCAGCTGATTCTATAGTTGGAATGCTTCTCTGTTAGGAAGCTTTAACTTCAATGTCTTTTTTACAGTTAGAAAATTTTAACTTTTAAGAGTTCACTTATTGGACATAGATCTGATCTCCGGATTTAAAAAAATCCCACTTAAGGAATCTATGTTAATCATAGACAAGTTCTACCTAGAAAAAATGCTAAAATAAGTTATAAATAGTGCTCAAAGATTGATTTAAAACAATTTTTAAAAATACATTGTGATTTGAAATTTATGTAAAAATTGGTTGTTTTTAAGTGAATAAAACCAGCAGATTTTCTCTTGTGTTTCATAAATTCAAGCTAAATAGCACTTATGCACAATTGTAATAATTTAAAAAAGAATTACATGTTGTTTTGAGTGATTATTCCAACAACATTGGATTATAGCATTATTCGCTTCCATCCACTGAATATTCAACATTAGCAGTTCAAATCAAACAGGATTCTTCTGGTAAAAATTCACTGAAGGAGTTCATCAGTTTTCCTAAGCCCTCTTCTAATCATTTGATACTCAAAGGAATATCTTTTGTAACCCCTATTGTGTCCATATATCTTTTAAAATACGTAGCTATATATCTTTGCCAGACCCCCATTTAGCAATGGCTTTGTTTATTTATTCTGGAAGATGTCTGATACTGTTTACATTGGCTTTATCAGTGTAAATGGATAGATAGATGATATCCAATCTGCAAAAGTTAGGATTTCACATTGCACTTGATTTGCATTTTATTTCTTTTGTGTGATATGATGTTCATATCTTGCATTCATCAGTGAGTAAGCAACTAAAACTAAATGGGTAGGTTATCAAATTAGAAAAGTTGGAATTTTTGGGCAATTTAAAAGTGTGAGCGTGTGAATAATGAACATTTGAATGACAAGAAATCTGTTATGTGAAAATACTTACCAATGAACTTTGCCAATTTGATATACTCTATTCTTATCTTTTTCTAGTTCTTGGTTACGAAGTTCTTAGCTTTCCAGTAACACTGAATTTCTGACTATTTGCAGAACTCCTTATTTCTGGTTTTAGTTATAATAAACCTTTTGTTTTCATTCTTTATTTATAAAGTGATGTTTCTAGTCCAGAGGTTGTTCTGTTCAAGGTTTAGAGTACTCACAGTTTTAGTAGCAAGAGTAGGTATGGGTTGTTTGCAACCACTCAGTCTTCCATCTAACCCTACTTCTGATCAGCCTGATGCAACAGATAGATAGATAACCAGACTGAATGATAGAGTCCATAACTTCGACCAACAATTTGTGGCCTTGGCCTTCTTGGCATGCCATCCCTTCTCACAAGCAGTCTGCCAGATAAAATACCAATTTTTCTTGGTATTCAAGATACTACATACTCCTGTCTTCAAAAATTCCCTCCCATTCTTACTCGTCATTTATTTCTTTCACACACTGAACATCCATTCACCTGAACTACAGTTAATTACCTGGGGTATGAATTGTTTTCTTCTTTTGTGTTCCAATGTATCCCTGTTTCTCTGCCTAGAAAATTCCTTCATGTTATTCACAGGACTGAGTCCTACTTTGCCTTCAAGTACTTTAGAAAATGCTGTTCTTAGAGGTTCTTTAGAACAGCATTTTCTAAAGTACTTGAAGGCAAAGTAGGACTCAGTCCTGTGAATAACATGAAGGAATTTTCTAGGCAGAGAAACAGGCGGATCACGAGGTCAGGAGATCGAGACCATCCTGGCGAACACTGTGAAACCCCGTCTCTACTAAAAAATACAAAAAACTAGCCGGGCGAGGTGGCGGGCGTCTGTAGTCCCAGCTACTCGGGAGGCTGAGGCAGGAGAATGGCGTGAACCTGGGAGGCGGAGTTTGCAGTGAGCTGAGATCCGGCCACTGCACTCCAGCCTGGGCGACAGAGCAAGACTCCGTCTCAAAAAAAAAAAAAAAAAAAGAAAATGCTGTTCTTTCCAGGATCAACACGTCAATTAATCAATAAGCCATTAGTAGGTTCATAAGTTGCTTCAATGAAGTTCCTCACCCACTAAAAATAAAGTTGCAAATCTTTGCTAGTGATGGTTGTTATTGCTTCCACAGTCATGTATTCTAAAAACAACTTGACTTTATGCTATCTAAAATGATATTACAATATTCTTCATTGTTTTAGCTATTTTCACAATAGCTTTCAAAACAGCTATTTAGCTTTTTTGTTTGTTTGTTTGTTTGTTTGTTTTGTTTGTTTTTTAGACCAAGTCTCGCTCTGTCACCCAGGCTGGAGTGAAATGGCACTATCTCAGCTCGCTCACTGCAACCTCTGCCTCCCAGGTTCAAGTGATTCTCCTGCCTCACCCTCCTGGGTAGCTGGGATTATAGGCGTGCACCACCACAACTGGCTAATTTTTGTATTTTTAGTATAGACAGGGTTTCACCATGTTGGTCAGGCTGTTCTCGAACTCCTGACCTTGTGATCCGCCTTCCTCGGTCTCCCAAAGTACTGAGATAACAGGTGTGAGCCACCGTGCCTGGCCTTATTTTCATATTTTGATATATCTATGATACCAGTTTCTTGAAGACATAAAGTATTTATTAACAAGTTTTTTCAGTCTTCTAGTATCTTGCCATGTTTTTCACTTAGTGAATGTTTGATAAAGTTGACTTTAAAATTTTAGAGAGCAAAGACAATTTCCCTCAATCCTTCCCATCTCTATTCAAGACCAGTGTGGCCCCTATCATTCTTTGCACAACATTATTTGGTTATAACAGATAGGAAAATATTTTTGACAGGAACTCAAGAGGACAAAAAAAAATTCTACGTGTATTGAGACTGAAGCCAATGTATGCATTTGCTTCAAGACTTATTCCTTATTGCTCCAGGACTAAATATTCCTTACTTAGGACTTACTGCTCCAGGTCCTTATTGCTCCCGGACTGCGTGGTCCTTATTCAGCATTATAAATGTATTCTTAAACATATGTAATGAAGAATCACGCTTTTATGATTTTTTGATGAATCACATATAAAATAGTCATCCATATTTACAAATGCTTTTCAGAGTGCAATTCCTTTGAAAGTTTTATTTTTACCCCTCTGTATACAATAATCATTTCACCATTAAAAAGAGCCAAAATGTAACAGTTTTTGGTTGTTGTTGTTTTGCTGTTGTGCTCTGTTATGTTTTTGTTTTATACCATATTGTACCTTGGAGATGATGGGCTTTTAAAATCTCACGTATAAATATTGATTTTTTATAGTCACTTGGATGGCAGATATAAAGAAATGTGAATCCTTAAAATATTTCTAAATTCTTGATTTTAAAATAGGAAGCACATTCTCAGCGTTCATCTTTTCATACTGTCATCAAATTTCTTACTTTAACAAAAATCACTTGGTTCTATGCATACCAATGAACCTGCGTGTTACATTTTCAAGCTCATGCTAATATGTTCTTTGCAAAATATGGAAACTTTCTTTCTCTGTATTCATTAATACTTCACTATTCATCAAGGTGTTATAAATGCTTAGGTGAGATTGACCAAAAGGCATCCAAATTCATGGAAATGAATGTGAAAATGGAACAACAGAACTCAATATCACAACTAATGGGCTTGATACTCTTATTTTATCTTTCACCCAAACATAGTAACAGTAATTTTTTTTTTTTTTACCAAAGACTGAGTTCTATATGTAGTTTCAAGAAGAAATAGTATGGTTAATCTATCTTTTCTTTCCTAGCCCATGAGCTTCAGCCTCTGTGGATAATGGCAAGGTCAGAGTTTGATTGTTTTTTGTCTGTTCTAATCAGTGGTGTAGACAACAAATAAGAACTTAGTTTGAGAAGAATTCTGGGAGTAGACTCAGAGTAAACTTTCAACAAGGCACTGTCTTTGTTGATGTTACAGCCAACCAAAGTCATTGATCTGGTTACATATTTATTTGTTTTTACAAAGTCCTGTTTTTGTCCATTCAGCAAATTTCCTGAAGGCTACTGTGTGTCAGATACTAAAGATACAATAATGGACAAAACAGACAGAGCTCATGTAGTCATGAATCTTATATTTTGGAAAGCTTGATGGTACTGCAGGTACCCACAGGAAGGAGGGATTCAGACATTAATGAAATAGTCACACAAATATATATAAAATGTACAATAAATATGTGATGCCATAAAAGCAAGTGAAAGGAGAACCAACATTATCAGGTGTTCCAAGAAAGACTTTTCTAAGTGCTATTTGAACTGAGACCAGAGGAATGCATTAATTAAGCTGTGGCAGTACAGGGGGAGTTACAGAAATGAGCAATAAAGGGATACCTTTGATTAATAATTTATAAACAACAAAAATTCTTTTCTTAGAGTTCCAGAGGCTAGGAAGTCCACGATCAAGGCGCCAACAGATTCAATGTCTGGTGAGGGCTTTCAGCGTCTTGGGCACCTTCTATGTGTCTTCATATGGTGGAAGGGGGGACAAGCTCCCTCAGTCCTCTCATAAGGACACTAATCCCATTCATGAGAACTCTGCCCTGATTATTTAATTACCTCCTAAAGACCCTACCTATTGGACTGGTGATTCAATTTCAACATATAAATCTTGGGGAGACACAAGCATTCAGATCATAGCAGAGGTAAAACTTTATTAATTCATTTTTTTTTCATTCAGAACCTACAATGTGTGTATACTATTCTCAATCCTGATATGTAAGAAGAAAGGAATGTTTCTAAAAAACTGAAGTGGTAGCTGGGTGGGGGCAGAAAATATTGCAGGTTGAGATGGATTCAGAACAATCACTGTTAAGTAACCCTTAGGAGTTTCCCAAATTCAGTTATAGATGTTTCCTTTCTATTTGGAGGGGGAGGTGCAGATACCTCCTATTGATTCTATTCAGAAGAATCCCAGCCATGTGGGCCACTACTTGTGTGACCCCAGACAAGTTACTTAAACTCTTTGTGCCTCAGTTTTCTCAACAGTCCACTGATCATATTGATAATACCTACATTATAGATTTTGGTGAGGATTTGATAAGAGGTTAGAACTATCCCCAGCATTTAGCCTCTATATAAATATTATATATTGTAGTTATATGGTATTTTTGCTCAGTTTGCTAAATTAGATATAGATTGAAAAAATAAATGTAATTAAATAATGGTGAATGTTGACTGTAGATTTACTTAAGTAAATTGTAAGTGATAAAACTTTTCATATAAGGTTAAAATAAAATTTAGATGGGGAGACAAGAAAAATGTTGAAAGAGGCAAAATGATGATGCAAATTTATTGAAATATATGTACTATAAAATGGCACCTAGGGAAACTGGAAATCAATGAAGTTTTGTTAATTGCTTTTTTTTTTTTTTTTTGGGAAGAGAAGATGGATGTTTGTAATAAACTTAAATGAAAGAGTTTTAAAAATGGTTCCCTGGGAACGCAGAGGCACAAACAAATGCTCATAATTTTGTGGCTTGGGCTAAAGCATTTCTCAAATGTCCTTGAAAGTTCCCAAAGACAATCTTTCCTCAGGAAAGTATTTCTCCTGTGAGTAAATAATGTTCTTGCCTAGAAATGAAATGCAGTAATATATTACATTGCGACTGAACTGATAGCAAGACTGGCAGATGAAGTTCAGAAAAAAATGTCACATTGCAAACTAGGGTTTGAGACTCATATCTATATTTTCATAACTCCTTAAGGGGCTCCCTCCAAAGTAAATCAAAATAGTACAGAAAGAAGTTTTGACTGCTCTTTACCTATTCATTAAAGGGATCAATTTGGAATTATTATTGCACCAATACCATCCTGCCTTAAATTTTGTATGGTTTAGCTGCACAATTGGTAAGCTAAGGTTTCTTTCCACCATATAAAAGGTTCCTTTTAAGCAGTCATATAACAATGACATTTAAAATATTTGCTTGCTTTTAATGAAAGCTTTGTATGTTCCAAAGTGCTTTCTAAATGCATCTTTATGAGTCAGGTAAAACGAGTCCTGTCAACAGTATTTTGCAGAAGAGGAAACAAAGGCTGTAAAGGACAGCTGCTTGCTCAAGGTCATTCTGTGAGCTAGACAAGGATTTCATCACAGGAATGACTCAAAGTTCAGGAGGGAATACGGCAGGGAAAGCTTAAGCCTTCAGTTCATTTTTACATGAGAATTTTTGCCTATCACCTTGTAGGACGGCATAGGGAATAAAGTGTATTAGGTACCCATTTCCTGCTTCATGTTACTTAGATTCTTGTGAGGTATTTAGGTTGGACGTATTCTGTTCTAATGAAGATAAATTTGACATCCTGATGACTGATCCCATGTGCTTTAGAATTTAAATTCCAGCTCCAGCACTTACTAGTTGTGTATCTTTGGAGAAAGTTTCTTAACCTCTTGATGCCTATTTCCCTTCCATTAAGTGCCAATTTTAATATTATCTTCTATGTTTATTATTTTCATTCGTCCAACAAATATTGGTTAAGAGCTCACTACATGTCAAGTACTCTGCCAAGAATAGTTAAGTTCCCTAAAGTGCCAGAAACACTTTTCAGTGGATAGCAGAAGTCAGTAGAGGTGAGAAGTAAGGTTGAAACTGACTTCAGGGGAAGGTGAAAGGCTCAGATAATAGGAGAAATGACTCTCACACACTTCCAAGAGGTAGGCCTCGAGGTATCTGGCGCCACAGCGTGTTGTGATTTTGGACATACTGCACTTCCAGTCTCAGTTTCCAAATCTGGAGAATGGATTGATTAAACATATCTCACAGAGTTCGTTTGGTAGGGATTAAATGAGGGAACATATGGCATGTGACATAGGAAGCAGTGGATAAATTATTACATATGAGTATGTTTGTAAACAAAATCAATCTTTATGACATAGCAAGTGATCACAGCACTCTTAATTTTCTGGTTGAGCCTGACATTGATGTATCAGGCAGATCTTACTTTTGGAATCAATAGAGAATTCTTGCCTCCATGGTCTAATATCACTTAATTTTGATTCTTTATGTATGGAGACATAAATAAAGGAAATCTTAAAATAAATGTATTTTATTTTATTTTTTTGAGACAGCGTCTCACTCTCTCACCCTGACTGGAGTGCAGTGGTGCCATCTTGGCTCACTATAACCTCTAACTCCCGGGTTCAAGCAATTCTTCTGCCCCAGCCTCCTAAGCAACTGGGATTACAGGTTCCCACCACCACGCCCGGTTATTTTATTTTTTATTTTTATTTTTGTAGAGACAGGGTTTCCACCATGTTGACCAGGCTGGTCTCGAACTCCTGACCTCAGGTGATCCACCCACATTGGCCTCCCAAAGTGTTGGGATTACAGGCGTGAGCCACCATGCTCGGCCAGAAATATATTTTAAATCTCATGCTTCAAAATGTAGAAAAACGTTGTATTATTCATCTTTTTTTTTTTGATATGCTGATCAAAACAGAGTCTGAAGAAAATGCTTTAAAATTTTGATTTCAGGTATAAGATCATGGGGTTCTCTCCCTACTCAACTTAGATTAATGGTAATCATCAACTTTAGGGTTTTAACATGGATAAAGGTAACTATCGAAGATTCTAAATTATTTAATTTTTGCTATTATATTTAACCATGGTAGGAAATTAGGATTTAACTAAAACATCCTCCTTCTTTTTCCTGTACCTTAGCTTCTTCATACAGGAATGTGCCTATTCCATTTTGAGATGCTCAACCAGTTGAGGTGCTAAAACCAAAGGTGAAGCTTAGTTTCTGCTTATTCATTCTATCTGAATGAGATGGCAATTATTAAGCAAATGTTTGCCATACAATTTTTATAGAGTTGAATATAACACAATGGTTAAGACTTAGGGAGACAAAGCTATCTTTTATTCTTTTGCTCTGCCAATTGATTAATATATAATACATATAGCCAGGAGAAGCTGTAAAATATGATTTAAATGTAAGGCATAATTTTCTCATTTATTTCATCTTAAATGCATGTATACTCTTTGCTATTTATAGAAGAGTTTTGAGATTGCTAAGCTTTAATTAGTGACATAGCAATAATAAATTTTTATCAATCCCTAAATTAACAAAAATGATGATGGACCAGGCACAGTGACCCATGCTCATAATCCCACCACTTTGGGAGGCTGAGACGGGAGGATTACTTGAGGTCAGGAGTTCAAGACAGCCTAGCCAACATGGTGAAACCCCATCTCTACAAAAATACAAAAAATTAGCTCGGCATGGTGGCATGCACATGTAATCCCAGCTGCTCAGGAGGCTGAGGCACGAGAATCACTTGAACCTGGGAGGCGGAGGCTGCATGAGCTGAGATTGTGCCACTGCACTGCAGCCTGGGCAACAGAGCAAGACTCTATCTCAAAAAAAAAAAAAAAAATGATGATCGATGACTTGTCCCACAAATTTTGGATAATACCTCTGCAGATCAAGTCAAATTAGTTTAGTGTCTATATTTTGCTCTCATGAGTTGTCCACTTTAATCCCCAGCCTGTTTTCATTCACTCTGATACCCATGATTTCCACTGCTTGGGGCTGGGTCCACTTCTCCTTTTGGATGGCTGGATCTGACTGAGTTGTACTTCATGAGCTGTTCATAGTTACCTGAGCAGTGGCTTCTATCTGAGCTTCTTGTATTTCATATATTATTTCATTTTGCTTCAGTGGACCCAGACATGCTCTCAGAATTGTATGTTTCCAAAAATATCACCAGCATGTGTCTAGCCAATAGGAAGATCATGATCTAAAGATACATCTTAGATGATCAGAACCTTAGAAAAATCTAAAGAGGCAAATAGTTTTAAAATAGCAGCATATGGTCCTGGAGACTGGCTGACACTGTTATGTGAAACAGCATGAAAATGACTTCCGAAGGCATCCGTCACATTGGCTTAGAGAAGTCTGTTCCTTCAGCAAATGTATTAGTCCATGCTTCATCCCTACTTTCGCTTATCTGTGTGGTTTGGTTCTAGCTCCCGGCAGGAACAAAAGCTGCCGAGAGGCAACTTGTTTGGCTTGGGAGCATGCCCAATGTGAAAAGTTTGCAGGCAGAATCCGAAAGAGCAGCTGCAAGAGGAGAGATGGGGGTAGGTGACAGCTAATGATTCAGAAAGCAATTTTCATGAGAGCCTTCTGCTGAACAGGAGGCAGCAGTGCCCGGGAGATAGTTTACCATCTAATGCTGGGCTGGTTTCAATAAGCCGAGTCCTTCTTCTGTCAGTGCCAGTGTCCCGAGGGAATACCCAGCCAACAGTTTCTACTTACCTGAAATAGTAGGACATACTAATTAGAATTTCAAAGAGCTTATGTCTATTAAAACATGTGGATCCATTTTATCCTAAGGCTCAGGATGCCTAACCTCGTATAAACTGATTTAACAACAAACGTTTAAGTGCAAATCCAAAGCCATCTATCTAGTATTCCTTCACAACTTATTGTGTACCAGGCTCTGCACTGTGTTGCTTTCTATACTGTTTCTTATTGAGCAACAGACCTCTGAAATGGGTATTGAAGGTTCCTGCCAAGAGATCTGTGTACAAGAAACCATAGCCAGAAAAGACCAAATTATTATTTGTTAAAAGTGAGCTTGGCCCTGTTATCTCATTTTGGAATTCAGAACAGCTTCTCTCTCTCTCCTCTCCCCCCGAATCACAGATGACTGGAACACAGGACAAGTCTAAGCTAATATGATTTACTCTGAATCACAGACTGAGATGCTGGGACTGACTGTGTAACACACTTGCCACTTTCTAATACAATAACTCCTCTCACTGCTCAATAGATAATCATGGTTTTTGGCCCATAAAGTTCACCATTCATCTTCCAGTAACAGCAGAGAGGGTAACGGGGTTGGGTTTTCTATTCCCTCACAAAAATATGATGACTAAGCATGGTCTGAGCACATCTCTTTCTGACATGTTTTATTCCTTTTTTTATAGATGTGCAACTAAAGCAGAAGCTGAGTAACATCCCCAGATTACATAGCCCATGCTTTTAACCTATTATACTACTTAAACTTCCTCACCTGCCAGTTTACTTTTTCTCCTGAAGTCTGAGAAACTGACCACAGTTCCAGATAGAAATGAACAATCGTGAAGATGCTTGAAATGCACTTATATTACTTATATTTCCATTACTGAAGATATTCACTTGTTTAAGCGAAGTCTTCTACCTTTTTAGTGGCCATAAGTAACTAATGATATGCTTCAATTGATTAAAATGGCCAAGCGTTCTCCAACTGTAATACTCCATAGAAAGTTGACTGTTATATTTCCCTAAGCCCTATGCATGTTTCTGGGGTTTAGATTCTGTCAAATAGCTTTCTTGAAATGAATACAAAAGATTTTGGTTTTTAAATTTATCACCTCTTTTACTCTTGTAGTGGTTTTTTTTGAATTGTTGGACATGATAGATATGGGAAATACTTCATTAGATCACAAGTTTTAGAAACTGTAACATGCATGTGGATCAGAACTTTAAGCAGAGATTAGAGGAAGCTAAGGTACTAGAAAATGTAGTATAAATCAATATTGAAATAGAGCTTAACACATTATAATTCATCTGAAAAGAAGCTCAGATTATGATTGTCAGTTATTTAATGTTCTGTTCAAAGATAATGAAAACACTGTTAAAGGTATGGTATTTTGACTGCTATTGGAATGGTCTGACTTCAAACAGCAGTGCATTAGTTGTGCTTAAATGGATAAAGAATGTTGAATAATTGAGTGAAGAGAAAACAGGAGAACTGCATTCTAATCTTACCTTGGTCACTGACAGGAATAAAGTTGACTTTTAGATTATCAAACATTTTCTTTTCTTTTCTTCTATTTTCTTTTTCTTTTTTTGAGACGGAGTCTTGCTCTGTTGCTCAAGCTGAAGTGCAGTTGCGTGATCTCGGCTCACTGCAACCTCTGCCCCAGGATTCAAGCGATTCTCCTGCCTCAGCCTGCTGAGTAGTTGGGACTACTGGTGTGTGTCACCATACCGGCTAATTTTTGTATTTTTAGTAGAGATGGGGTTTCACTGTGTTGGCCAGGCTGATCTCGAACTCCTGACGTCAGATGATCCACCTGTCTCGGTCTCCCAAAGTGCTAGAATTACAGGTGTGAGCCACCACGCCTAGCCCACATGAACATTTTCTAACCCAGTTTTCTCACCTGTAACATGAAGAAGTGGTCATTTAAAAAATAATACTTAATTATCTTTAGTTCTATAATTCTAGAAGCATCTTGGTTTGATTTATGCATAAACTCTAGCAAGAAAAAAAGTTATTTTATTTCTAAAATGCCTATAACATTGGATTAATATAACAAATGAAATCTTTCAGGGTTGTTCAAAGGATTACCAATTTAGAATTCATCTCCTCTGTTGGTTTTTATTTTTTGTTTTAACTTTTACTAGATGTATGATAGTTTCTTCCCCCCCTGCACCTGGACTGGCAGATAGAATGTTTAAATAAGCATATCAACGCTTATTTTAGATACTTTGTTATCAGACCCATTCTGTGAACTTTGCTCTATCCAGGAATTATTTATTTCATTTGGTGTGTTTTTCCCTGGATTCATAAAATTTCCTTTTGTCATGATGTTTCTTCCCATTTATGGGACTACAAATGCAGCTGACTAAAACTCTTTAATGTCTGAACACATATATGTCTTTTGAGTGAAGATTGTGATTTCTCTTTCTGTTCACAGGCGTGTTCACATTTTCATTTATTTGCTTTTCTTCTGTTCACTCATGCCAATACTGTCAGTGGAGAAATAAAATGATGACATCTGATACTTATTTAAGTTAGAGTCAGAAGACTTGACCTTTCTCTAACTTTTTACATTTGCTAGCTTTATAGCAATGTGTCCCTCACTTATTTTCTCTGAATCTCAGTTCATCTTCTATAAAATGTGAATAATTATGCCTATAACACAATGTAGTTAGAGTGGTAAAAAGAAAAGAAATTCTTCCCATCTGCTCTCATGTTGGAGAAAAATAATTGAATTGACTTTCATCATATTTGGAAGTTTGCAATGGTCCGTCTGAAAATATTAGCTAAATGGGATACCATGAAGACCCTCTGAAGGCACTTCAAAGAGATAGACAAATATCTCCAAGATCATCAAAGGCAAAGATAAAATGAGAAGCATTTTGACCTTCCATCAGGAGACAGATGATCTATAATTTCAGTGGTTCTTAACTTTGGGTATAGATGGAGAATCTTTTGGGGAACTTTTAAAAATCTTAAAGCCCAGACAGTTACTTACACCAATTAAATATGAATTTCTGGGGCTAGAGAGTTACACCAAGACACTGGTATATTTTAAGACTCACAGCATGGTTCCTATATGCAGTGAAGATTGAGAACTACTACATATGTTAAGATACTGTGGCCAAAGTATCACAAAAGTGGATGTTGTGACAGGGTAGTTCTGCTTCTTTCATGGGCAACTCTATGCCAATGAGCAGCAACATGAATTATTTAAAAATTTTAAATAGAAGCCAATTTTATAGATATATATAAACACTGTAAGAGGCTACCAGACATTAAAGAAGCTCAGAGTATGTTAACATTAAAAGCACATCTCCAACGCAATGTTAGTAGAAGGAATTCTAGGGCTGTGATATGGATGCCTCCATACCTGGATCATTGAGAGAGAGACAGCAAATACCCCCAAATCACTGAAATTTTCAGAAGAGCCTGTGATTCTTTTGGGAGTCATGATATTAGGGCTCATGACCCTTGACTGTTGTTTCATAATATAGGGACCCACAGTTACATAAGAAGTCTATACCTGAGGTTTCTTATATGATAGAAGTGGAAAGGACAAATATTTTCTACTGAAGAAGGAAATAGAGGAAATAGGGGTATGAGTGGGGAGAATGGAGTAAAGAAAGAGAAAAGCAAAAATAATCCATCTAGAGAAGGCTTGCTCTTGGACAAGCCCTCGTCATATAATCATCTGTATTTCTTCCTTCCATTTCATGCTTTACTCTATATATGCATTAATAGTTTGTCTTCCACATATTTTAACTTCCATTAAGGAGATTGATGTCTGCTGGCATTTTGTTTTCTGGATTCCAGGCACTTAGCAAAGTCCCTTAATAAGCGTTTGTTGAATGAATGCATGAATTAATGAATCAATCAATCGATTTAACATCGAATTCAGCACCCTTCTCAAATGAGTTACCTGCTTTATACCATACTTGAGAAGGTTATGTTGTATGATTAGGCCAAAATCGAATCAATCAATCGATTTAACTTCAAACTCAGCACTCTTCTCAAATGAGTTACCTGCTTTATACCATACTTGAGAAGGTTACGTTGTCATATCATTAGATCTAAAAGAGAAACCATGATCTTGATTTTAGAACTTGAAGTCATCTCTTCTATCATCTCATTCAATGTAGGAATTTACTCTATAAATCAGGTAGTGGTCATCTAGTCTCATTTTGAGAGCTCTTATGATCTGAATGCTCTATTTGATGATTTAACTCATCCTATATGTAAATAGCTATAGCTGCTGTGAAGTCCTTCCTTATATCTGCCTACCTGAAGCATCTCACCCATTGATCCTACCTTGTCCTGGTGGAACTGGAATGAAAAATATTCCAGTCTCACATACACACATTGGCACTTCAGATATTTGTAGCCCATCATCGCATCCCTAAAGTCTTCTCTTCAGGTCAAATATTCTGGTGTTTTTCCTATACATCATGTGAGAGTATGTCTAGGCTCCTCACCATCTTGTTTACCCCTGTTTTCACTTGCTCTTGTTTTCTAAAGTTACTTCCCCCAAATTGTGCTCAGACTGGGCTTTTGTGCTTCAAATGTGGTTCATCTGAGACAGAGGGACCCTCCAAAACCTTTCCCACACATGCATGTACACCCAAGGAAAACCATATTTCTATTAAATGTAATTCTTATAAAATCTATATATGTTTGTTTCAAAAATAAAAACAATATAGAATAGCATAAAGAAAAACACAAAAATCATTCGGAATAGCTCATTATCTTAAGATAAGCCCTTTCAGATTCTTTCAATATCTTTCAGATATTGATCTTTCATTGATCAATATCCATTGATCTACCTGCTTCTTTCTACATATGTCATGTGTGCATTCATTTGTGTAAACATCACATAAACAAACATGCAAACATATAGACGTAATTTTATCTAAATAAAAATATAGTGATTTAATCCTGTGTTTTAAGACTGATTATAAGTACTGAGCATTATTACCTGGCAATAATTTTAGTTCCACATTAAAGTTTGCAAAGTCATGAATGTTAGCTGAAATGCAGCCCACAGGTATTTTCTTTCCACCCCCCCAAGACCTGCACAACATTTTAGAAGCCAGGACATTTTGCAGCTTCTCCTGCAAAGAGGATAATGTGGTAATATTGAGTCTGTAGTCTTACAAGGATGTGATGGAAATTGAAAGGTGTCTCCTCTACATTGAGCAGGTGCTCTCCAAACAGCTTAGCCATTAACTTGGCCTGTTTCTTGCAAAAAGCCGACGCAAACCCCCGTAGGGTTGAGTAGTGTCCCCTGAACATCACCACTTCAATAACTGTAGAACTATATGCAAGGGATAAACCAAGATTAATTTCATAAATCTCCTTTTGACAGGCATTAATGTTGGTTCCATAGTTTTCCTTTTGTAAACAGAGTTGCAGCAAACATGTTTGTACAACATATTCACCGAGATACCTGATAATTTCTTATAATGAAATTCTAAACCAGATGTGAAATCATTGAGCCAAAGTAGACTTTTAGAACTACTTTTATTGTTTTTATCACAGTCAGGCCCACAAAAGCAGCCTGCTGCATCTTTCACTTGCACTGTGTTAAGCAAACTTTGCCCACTGTATATGTAGACATAGGTCAAACATAGAATTGCTCAAACTTCATGTTATACAATTTAAATATGTACAATAAAATTAGTAAATAGAATTGTCAGAAAAATGAAGCTGGGCATGGTGGCTCATTCCTGTCATCCCAGCACTTTGGGAGGCTGAGGTAGACAGATCACCTGAGGCCAGGAGTTTGAGACCACCTTGGCCAACATGGTGAAACCTTGTCTTTACTGAAAACACAGAAATTAGCTAGGTGTGGTTGGGCATGCTTGTAATCCCAGCTATTCCGGAGACTGAGGCAGGAGAAGTGCTTAAACTCAGGAGGCAGAGGTTACAGTGAGCCGAGATCATGCCAGTGTACTCCAGCCTGGGTGACAGAGCTAGCCTCTTGTCAAAAAGAAAGAAGAAAGAAAGAGAAGGAAGGAAGGAAAGAAGGAGGGAAGGGAAGGGAAAGAAAGAAAGAGAAGGAAGGAAGGAAGGAAGGAAGGAAGGAAGGAAGGAAGGAAAGAAGGAGGGAAGGGAAGGGAAGGGAAGGGAAAGAAAGAAAGAGAAAGAAAGAAATCTAGTAGTTAAATTAGGAAAATTATTAAATACAGAAAAATTTAGAGAAAAATATACTTTAGAGAGAATAAATATCATCATCTCTATTTTTCCACTACATGCATTTATGTTCATATGCATATGTAAGTGTACTCATTTTATACACAATTAATAATGTTAAGATATGCTGTTTATGTCATTTTTATATATATTACATTTTCAGTTAACATCATAACATGGCTGTTTCCCATATGATCTAGTGTTCTTCATTTAGATAATTTGTAAGTTGCTGAATATTCCAATATATGGGATCATTTATTTAAATAATCTCCTATTATTGGGCACTTAAGTTGTTTCCAAGTTTTTCCTTTTACAAACAATGCTCCACTTAGTGCCGTCGTACATGGATTTCTGTTACTTCTTCTAGTTTCACACTTAGAACATATTTCTAAATATGTAATCACTAGGTCACAAGTCCACTTGTAACTCACATAGGCAATTTTTCAAATATCTAAATCTAGACCTTCACATTTGAAATTATTTCAGTTATATTCCTTTTATCTGTTTTGCTCCTTTTTTGTCTACACTGCTGAGGTAGGTATTTCAACACATCCCTCATTGATCCTGTTGCCTCTTCCAAGCACTTTGTATGGTTTGCATTAACTGGGCATTTTCCCAAAATGTCCCTTGGAATTCCCCCAAAGATAGTTGCTCAATACCACTCTCTCTCCCAGGTACTAAAAAATGCAGTTGTAATGATTTGTTAACATATAGATATGATTAAGTCCCACAGTTTTCCCATGAAAGCTTCCTATTTGGCACTGGTCCTGTAGGAAGATGGCAATGTTACTCACATAGTGAATTTGCATTGATATTCAATATATGCATCATGGCATATGAGGAAGCAAAATCTGTGAAAGGATTTAAATGTGAAAATCATTATGCAAATGATACATATTATTTATTATTAAGTATAATTAATAGTTGCCAAGCAGATGTTTTTTCTAACAAAGTGCCATATACCTTTTAAAATAAATATTTGTAATTAATAATATTTAGATGGGGAAAATGAGTTTTTCTCAACTTTTTCATTATAGCCCAGATTTTGCCAGGCAAACAACTTGATAGAATCAATGGAAACTTACTTAAGCAGGTGATAATCTTCTCTTGCCCTCCAATTTATCACTAAATGGCTTTTCCATGGATTGCAATCATTGAAAGGTTGTAATTGTAGCCTTCTGCTATATTTACTGTTAGAAAATATTCTTTTAAATTGAGCATGCTGTGCTAATAAGTAGTGGGTTTGTGAACACTTGTTTGTCATTCGCAATGATTAGGTTCTCCCATATTTGCACTGGTACATAAAATGCCAGTCATAGTGTTTTAAAGTGATTTTTCTCTTTGTAGTTTTGATTAGATGCCTTGGGTCGGTGCTTAGTTAATATCTTGCACCACTTAGCTTCTGCAAGCAAATGAGAGAGCTGAACATTCCACCCACGACCTGCTTGGAAAGCTGATAAATAATTGGAAAAGGACAGTAGTATCTGTAAGACTTTCAATCTGTTCCATTCAGTGTGATATTGGCATTATAACACATGCCGAGTTGTCAGTAAAAAATCACAGTCAAAGCATCCTGAGTAGTTGAGGGAGGTGTGAGGAAGGAGTATTTCAGTTTTATAAAGATGGTGTCTCTAGCTGGCAAGAGGGCACATATTCATTTTTAATAACACACAGAGCATCCACCTCTGCTCCTTGTCCCATGACTATTCTGTTTAGACCTCCATGACTTCCCGACTGCCTCTACCTTCTTAGCAGCTGCTCATCTCAGGACTTGCTTTGGAATATCTACTGGAGACAGCACTGAGATGCCCAAAATGAACTGAGAATCCAGAAACTAGTGAAAGGTATGGGAGCTAAAATTGAATAGTTATAACGTGGTACCTTGTTCATTAAGATGATATAGTAGCAGACTGCCTGCTGTATATCACACAATAGGTGTGCTGTCTTTTTACTTTATTTTTTATTTTTTCCCAGGGAAAAGCAAATAGAATTATGACTATCTGCTCATGCTTGGGATTACCAGTGCATATTGTCTACAATTGTAAGATAAAACTAGGGGACAGGTATGGATGCACTCTTTGACTGTCAATAAGGTAGATAAAATAGAAAAAATGGGCCATACACCCAGCCCTGTTTACAATGACAGACATGTTAAAATGAGCTTCTATCAGAACATTAAAAATTGATTACAATCCAAGGTGGCCTGAAGGTGTGTAAGGAAGGTGAAAGATGCTGACGGCACACACTGTCCAGGTGCTGTCAGAATGTTTAGGAGCTGATGGAGAGTACATACCCTGCCGTGGATCTTTCCCACATCAGATGGGAACAATGCTTCTCTTTCCCAGAGATCAATACCTCATACAAATTTTTACAAGACAGGCCCCACAAATGTGGTGTCTGGAGTAATCATCTAATTTTCCCCAACCCATATGTGGCTGTGGAATGAAATAAAGCTAAGATTCAGGCAAAGGGTAGTGAAAATGATACATGCTCTGGAGTGAGATAGACTGTGTGGCAATCTCAACCCTACTGTTGACTTAGTTAAGTAAATCGAACAAGCTCTTTAAATTCTCTGAACTGCAGTTGCATTGTCTATAGGTGGAAATAGGGTCAGTTCTTGCTGGGTTAATATAGTATTAGAGATAATATATGTAAAAAGCCAAGCATAGCACTGATATTGAAAAGACAGTAAAAGTGCTAGCTATTTCTATAATTCTGGAAAAATAGTATATCTAACATAGACCATCCTAAAGTGAAACAATATTTAATAAAACTTACCAGAATAACATAGGGTAGTCAAGAGGTCAAATGATTGCGTGTCTATATCCTGTGATTATAACACATCAAATTATAATGCATCTAATTATATCCAAATAGGTTCTCAATATGTAGTATAGGCAACACATTTCCAATTAATTATAAGAACTAAGCCTTTATAATTTTTCAGTGTCTTAGTGTTTGGTTTTTTAATCTTAGTAATGTATTAGAGTGCCTCTGAATTTAGCTCTTACTAAATTATAAAGGCACTCATTTTATACCTAAATATATGGTTTACCCAATGCAAGTGGGGAAAAAAACAAACTTTTTTGACAGACTTACTCTGGCTTGCTGGGGTTCTGTTCTCAGTTCAGAGATCAAGGAGTGTAGTCAGCTAAACTGATAGGTTGATCATTTCTAAGTGTACTTGGGTTAGATCAAGATGCCAATTTCCAACAGCAATAGGCCCTTGCAAATAGTCTCATTTTCTTGAGTATAGGAATGCTTCTTTTCCTATATTTTTGATAATATACTAGCTGCTGGCCCATGTAAAAACTATGAATTCATTAAAGGACACTCAATACTTCCCACCTGGTCATTTTTCTCACCTTCAGGAGTAGCCTCAAATGTGAACTGCCACCAGTTGCTGGGATGCCCCATGCTTTTCCACCATCATTACCTCCACACTCATAATTGCTTCTATCAACTCCAGCACCTAAACGGAGCCAGGCTTCGTATCCGTTTATATTGTTCACTTTATATTAGCTGAAATTTCACTAGCCCTTGTCTTGTCAAACAGATATCAATCTTTCATTTATTAGTTAAAAATATGAACCACTTAAGTCAGCAAGTACAAGACAATATCATCTTGAGGGGCCTTTTTGAATGACTAGTGGTGGCTGCCCAAAAACACTCATAAGAGAAGAGTTCAGAAGATGTCAAGGCTTCGTCTAGCCATAGTGGAGAATGCCATGACTTACTAGCAATGTCTGCCCTGGGTGACAGAGAAAATAATAGAAATAGGAAGAGTGACATAGAGGACTGAAAGGATGGCCACTATCAGGCTTCTCATCCTTGCTCTTAGCGCCCTTCTTGGAGACTGGGATCATGCTCCCACCTTCCATTATGTTGCTGTACAGTCCATTTCCAAACTATTCATTTGTTCTTTCAACTTCCCATTAATTCCTGCCCATCCTCCTGACTCAGAAACTTCATGCATTCTGTTCCCTCAGCCTGGATGCTTTGCTGAGGATCCCTTGCTCCAAAGTGCCTCCTGCAAGAAGGCTCTACCCTATTTACTCTAAGAAACGGCACCAGGTTGTTGTATGTTGTAGCACTCCCCTCTTTTGTGCCATAGAAATTATGTACATTTTTAATTATTCCTTGATATGTTTATTTGTGTATTTATTATCCCCTGCACCAAACGCTAAACTCAGTGAGCTCAAGAACTGTATCTCTCTTTTTCACTGTTCCCTCATACTCAGCACAGATGCCTGGAAGGGAGCAGGCATTTGAAACACCGGAAAAAATGAATGCACTCAAGTTTGGGGACTCTAACTTAATAAAATAAGGTTCTTGACTTCATAGATCTCATATTCTAGTGAAGAAGAAAGTTGATTAAGTAAATTATTACGATGCAATGAGACAAAAGCAATCCAGGCATAAGGGAATATTGCTGCATGTGTAGGGTGACAGGTGTAAAGGTAGTATCACAGATGTAATGATAGGGTTGGGTTTTGAAGAGTAAGAATTAGAAATAAACCTCAATAAAATTTCTATGTAAGAAAAGTTAAACACTGCAACAACTGCTCTCTATTTGAATGTTATGTTCTACCACTGAAGTTTTATTTATGAATCGAATGACTAGATATTTTAACATGTACCTATAGTGTCACCCTAAACGCATTTTAAAAGAAATATAATGGGGACTTTGCCTACCAAGGGCCCACGATTAGGCTTTTTCTTTAAGGATATTCTTAGTCTAAACCCTTTATCTTGCTTTGTACTTGATATATCCCCATTTGTTCTGATCGAGTAGCCCAGATGGAAGCTTTTTGTCCATTTGCAAAGGTCTGTGGGGGTTATGTGAGCATGAGTCTGCTGAAATTTTAAGCAAAACATGGCCCAAGCATCTCTTACAGTTTGGGGACATGTAGTTATAGTGAAATAATTTAGATAAATAAAATTGGACTTGTCTTTTAGATTTAAAAACATAACTTGGAGATAATAAAGGACACATCATTACTAGTCTAGCAAGGGATATTTAAAATAAAAGGTGGTTTTATGTATGCCACTAACTTTCTTACAGCTTCAATGGTAAATTATTAGATATTATATTCATCATATCAGGAGGTCACATATAACTTTCCAGTTGAAGTTTTTTAGAAATTGGCTGGCCGGGCGCGGTGGCTCAAGCCTGTAATCCCAGCACTTTGGGAGGCCGAGACGGGTGGATCACGAGGTCAGGAGATCGAGACCATCCTGGCTAACACGGTGAAACCCCGTCTCTACTAAAAAAAAAATACAAAAAAACTAGCCGGGCGATGTGGCGGGCGCCTGTAGTCCCAGTTACTCGGGAGGCTGAGGCAGGAGAATGGCGTAAACCCGGGAGGCGGAGCTTGCAGTGAGCTGAGATCCGGCCACTGCACTCCGGCCCGGGCTACAGAGCGAGACTCCGTCTCAAAAAAAAAAAAAAAAAAAGAAATTGGCTGGAATTTTTGGTTTATTTATTTATTTATTTATTTATTTATTTTTATTTTTCAAGATGGAGTCTCGCCCTGTCACCCAGGCTGGAGTGCAATGGCGCAATCTCGGCTCACCGCAACCTTCGACTCCTGGGTTCATTTGATTCTCTTGCCTCAGCTTCCTGAGTAGCTGGGATCACAGCTGCCTACCACCACGCCCAGCTAATTTTTGTATTTTTAATAGAGATGGAGTTTCACTATGTTGGCCAGGCTGGTCTCACACTCCTGGCCTCAGGTAATCCACCCGCCTTGACCTCCCAAAGTGCAGGGATTACAGGCGTGAGCCACCGTGCCTAGCCTTTAATGTTTTATAAGTTAGAAAGAAAGAGAGGAAGGGATGAATGAAGAAAGAATAAAGCAAAACATTTCCTTAAATCACATTTAAAATCAGGTGGAGTTTAATAAAATGCAGGAAGGAAGGCTGAAAGACAATAGCTATTATAAGCCAAAAGCTTTTACAATTATATTATATCACTTGAGAGACATGTAGTGCTTTGTGTGGGCCCCTATCATTTCCCCAAAACATGTTCATTCTCCTTGACTCAATCATGTTCAAAGGAGAGTTTCCTTGTTAGGTTGGTAAAACAGGATCATATCCAGGCTTAATTGGACTCTAAACTGATTATAGTTCTGTATAAACCTACACATCGTGTATACATAGAAGCAGAAACAGTATTTAAATCCAATAGATGCTACTTACTTTAAGATGAAAGCCATCTAGTGAATTTTAAAGTGGAAAAATTTATGCAAAGTCAGCCCCTATTTTATTTGAACTAAAACTAAAATAGAAGCAAGGGTAACTGCAAGCCATGACTTGCAAGATCAAACCAGAAGTTTTAAGTCCTCTTCTTGAAAGAATAAAGATCAGTTGTGTGCCTAATACTTGTTTTGTAATCAGGCCACATTTTACCAAATCTGGCAAGAAAATAAAATGAAAAAAAAAAAAAAAAAGCATTGCCAGTTATTCTGACTTAGGTAAAACTGTGCTGGAATGGTAATCAGGGCTGATCCTTCTATTCAGAAAAGAATAAACCAGAATAGTAACTTTCTTTGTTTTTTAGTTAGCCGTACAAATGGTAGGAATTATTGACTTACAAACTTTTGTTCAACTAAGTGATTCTCTAGAGAAGGAATCACCAGGATCAGGGTGGAAAGTTAAATGAGGACAAGGTTGGGCTAAGTAAGGGAAAGGAAGGAGCTTTCCGAGCTAAACCAGTTCTGATGTGTAACTGGCAAACTCACTCGTGAGTATGGGGAAGATCATTCTTCATATCTACCAGTATATACCATGGGTCCATTCAAGAAAACCAGGGCAGAATTGACCACTGAGTATGTCTAGCCTAATTATAATCTATTATTCATTCATTCACTAGGGATTCAAGGCCTTGAAAATTCTAGCGTGGTATTTAGGTACACTGTAAATATCTCTTGAATGAATGGATGAACCATAAGAAAATCTGTTTACTGGGAGACACGGAGTGGTATTTTCTGTTTATTTTCTTCATTCATCATTTCACAATTTTTTTTTTTTTATCATTTCTGTACCAGGGCTGTACTGGGCACAGATACAATAGTAAGGTACCATGAAAACTGCCCCCCACCCCGCCCCATCTCTTCATAGCATTAGGAAAGAACAATATTGGAAAACAAAACCCACTAGAGAATATATCATTACGAGTTGAAGTAAGTTTATCTTAAAGATTTTGGTGCTCAAAGTTACCATGAAGACATTAGAATGAGTGTACATGAATATTTGTATGTCTCTATAGGAGAGTATAACTGCATATATTTTTGGAAGAGATTTGACAGACCATAGTAGTGGAGAACAGATATAGAGAAGAGAAGAGTAGAGGTGGAGAACACTAGGTAGTTGTAGTGCAGGTGAGACATGATCTACTTTAAATGAGGACAGTGGCAGGGCAAAATGAGATACTTTTCAGTTCAGAAACATATTTAGGATGGAAATATCAATAGAACTAGATGAAGTTTGGATTGGTAGGGGAATTTTGAGAAGGACTCCTAGATTTTGCCTCACATGATGTTTACATTATGCCCTGAGAAAAAAAAAATAGTATTGGAAGATGACAGTCTTCCCCCAAACAGAATTATGTTGCAAAAACAATAATGGATTAATCATCCCTCTTCAAGGTTCTCAGTGAACACCAGCATTTTAGAAGTTCTGAGAAACTCAGTAACATTTAGTTTGTTCCCTTTTGGTTCACCGATCATTACTAAAACTTATTTCATCTTGCATCCCTTGCCCCCAGCACCAACCCTAGAACAAACATTAAAACACAGTTGATTTGGAGAACTAGACATGATTCATATTATGCCTTTAGTTAGAGGGAGAGTTTTATGTAGTAGGATGAAAGAGAAATTGTTAGGGACAATTAAATGATTCCTTCTACTTGATTCCACAAAATGAGTAAGACTTATTGATTATGCCTTAAATGTGTAGTATCCACATTGTACTTATGTTTACTTTATGACTAATTAAATGTAAAATAAAATTCACTGAATGAAAATTAAGTTTATTGTAAAGCTGCTAGGTTATTTTTTTCTTTACAAAGAAAATCTATTTTTTTAACATTTACATTGTAGAAATACAATGTAATATTGTAAAATTAACCTGAAATAATGTAAAATTAACCTGAAATCTCCCACCCTAAGAGAAACATTGATAGCATTTTAATATATGCTTTGTGACAGTTTCTTGTTTATTGCCCTTCAAGCTCTAAATTCACCCTTTTTACCTGCTCTGTGAAAACAGATCTGAGCCTTTTACAGTGTTTCCTTTGCCAGCCGGCATGATATTATGGTTTACCAACAGATGGCACTGGAGAGACATTGCAGAAGGAAAGGCTTTGATTTCTGTCTCTTATTATTATTATTATTATTATTATTAAGACAGAGTCTTGCTTTGTCACCCTGGCTGGAGTGCAATGGTGTGATCTTGGCTCACTGCAACCTCCACCTCCTGGGTTCAAGTGATTCTCCTGCCTTAGCCTCCCAAGTAGCTTGGATTACAGGAGTGTGCCACAATGCCCAACTAATTTTTGTATTTTTAGTAGAGACGGGGTTTCACCATGTTGGCCAGCCATGTTGACCAGGCTGGTCTTGAACTCCTGACCTCAGGTGATCCACCCACCTTGGACTCCCTGATTGCTGGAATTACAGGTATGAGCCACCACACCCAGCCTTTGCTTTCTGTTTCTAATGTGCTTGATTGGAAGTCTCCCAGAGGCCTCTCCAGCGTCCAGCTCATAAAGCCCAGTCACTTTCCCAGCACCCAGCTCTGCAACACGTGCAATTTCTCCAGCATTCAAGGTTCCTCCAGCACCCAGCTGTCCCAACTCTGAGGTCTCTCCCTCAGTGTTCTACTCTTGCAGTGCACACAACTCTCATCGCTGGCTTCAGCAGTACAGGGCAGCTAGCAGCTTCTCTCACAGGTCCCATCAAGAGGTTCTGTAATAGAGTATCTTTGGTAAGACACCTCCCCATAAATAGCTTTTCCTGGAAGCCTAGAGGGTGGTTTTCCAATAAGTTCCAAAGAGCCTATTTCTGGATCCCAGTTTTACCGGTGTGACACCACAGGAACTTCTGTGTTATCCAAGGAGCCACAGTCATGCTCTCTCCAACCAGGTCTGGATTTCTTCTTAGCCTGAGGGGAACTTCATATCTGCTACTCCTCTACTTTTTTGAGTTCTCTTTACTCATCATTCATTCTCTCATTACTCTAATTCCTGGCTGTACTTAAGAATTCTTTTTTATTAAATTTTTATGCTGTAGTTATTCTGTGGTTTTTCTCTCCTGATTGGACCCAGAATGATAATTGATTAGTCTTCTAATCTTTGTGTGTGTTATTTTAATGTTTAAAAGAATCACAAGCCCACTTTCCATGACATTCTGTGAGTTTCTACATTATTATTTTAATGACAGCATAGTAATCCATGATAGTAGTAGATACTTCATCATTTGTTCCATCCCTTATTAAATTAGACATATAAAATGTGTTACTATTTTCAAATTGTGAACAATGCTCGGGTGTACACCCTTGAACCAAAATCTTTGTTGACATCCGTAATGATTTCCTTGCAATTAACTCTTAGTCATTTGGACATTTTAGTCAATGGCAAATGATGAACACACTATGTAAAGTGCTTTATGTAATTCCAGGAGAATTTTGAACATATTATTTAGTGGTATAATGTAACATCAGATAGAAGTATAAGAAGAAAGTAAGTCATGGTATTTATTCTCTCCTGCCAAACTTTCATAGCAGGAATTAGAAAAATCTCTCCTGTAACACAAGAACTGAAACAAAATTTGAGATTGAGCCATTAAATATCAATTATCATTAATCACTTCTTGCTGCTTCTTTGATTAAATGTTTTCCTTGTGTTTTACAATTGGGAAATCCACCTCATCAGAAGAATGGAAAATGGGAAAGGATTAAATGATTTAGCGTATCTTGGTTATTCTTAGAAGCAAGTGCTTTGAGAAAGAAAACAAATTGTTTGCCTGAACATCTTAAACAAATTGAATTTGGCTGATTTCCTGTGCTTAGAGAAAAGATCCCCATAGCTTCATCTGGAAGGCCTAATCCACTGGCCCAATTGTTGTTTTCTTGACATGAATGCATCCCTAGTATAAATAATCTTGAATATTGAGTTAAACATTTCTGAATTGCTGAGGATGTTTCAGGTTAATTTGAACAAATGAGGAAATGATTCTGATTGGTAACCATTGAAAATTCTTTCCCACTGGGAAGGAACCCAACAGCTTCAGAGACTCTTCCTGAAAGTGGTCATCTTAATTCAACAATGTTTGTGATTTGCTTGCAGGGGTTTTCTGAATGAGCTGGTAGAAACACCAGTCTTTAGTGAGCCACTGGAAGATTTGCAAGAAATGCTGTTCTAATCTCAGAACAAGGAGGTGTAACTTATATTATCTATTATCACGATATAATCATAAAAACAGGCACGTGGCAAGCTTGTTGTGGTCATGATCATTATCATCAATAACACACTGCCACTTACTGAGCACTTACCGTGTAGACTACATGCCTCTTGTCTATGATTAATTTAGTTAATCTCACAAGTCTCTTAATAAATAAATACCAATGACATCCCCATTTTACAGATAAAGATGCTGAGAGGGGAAAAGTTAAGAATTTGGCTATGATGACACAATTACCCATCTGTTCAGCCAGTGAACAAGTTAGGTTGTCTGACTCCAATGACTTTAGTCTGACTCCAATGACAGCAGCCTGAGCACCTGCATTCAACTCCTTTAGGCCTTTGTTCCAATAGAGACTCTAAGAAACAATGTATTATGGATTATTATCAAGTCAAATGATTAGATTGTTCACCTTAATTCACCATTTTGAATGGAAATTGCTTGGATTTCTCAGATGCATTATAGTGCTATATGGTCTAACATTGTTATTATCAACTTCTTTCCCATCATAAACACATTTGACAAATAAAATTCACTTTTATCATATTCTACCATGTGCTTTTCCAGAAGTATTACACAAAGTCAAAGTCTGTAGTTTTTGCATAGTGTCTTACAGGCCAGCTGTAACTCCACTCCTCTGTCTCTCTCACTGATCCTAGAGTCTTCAGTTGAGGAGCTACAGTCTGGTAAAATTGAGAAAGATGTGCTGGCTTGACTAACGTATCTTGAGCACCATTAACGTACAAAAGGCTGGATCACTGCGGTAGGCTTAGAGGGGGTTTAAAAAATAATAAGACAGCCTAAGAGAGAAAGGCATTGACACCATTGACAAAATCACTTCAATCTTAAGGCAGTGAAGAAAGGAGGGGAGCGAGGAGAGGGACGTGTTAGCAGGGCCCATTCTTACATTTCTTAATTGGAATTTTGCTCTTAAAAGGTGAGTCACTTCTGGGAAATTCTGGACCATGAAGGTTTTGTTTAGAGCTTAAAAAGTCTGACAAAAAAATGAAGGAGACTGGATGTAATGGAGGTAGACAGGTGGAAAATCATGAAGTTGTATCGCATCAGCAAGGGAAGGTCAGTCTCACATCTGAACCCCCAAAATTGGGAAATCTATTGATATTCCTTCCTGTTAAGGCACTTGCTGTTTATTTATTAGTAGACATTGTGGCATAAAATCAAATTAATTCAGTGCATAAACTAACCCCTCTTGATCTCTTGCTTAAATGTATAAACAGAATACCTACTGCTAGAGTTTTATATATTTCATTTTGTTTTTCCTGCACAAGTTATACAGGATAACAAAATCACAAGATGTTCAACAGAACTCAATAAATATTTAATGCAATCTTTTTTTAGATATGAGAAAACTCCAGCTCAGTTAAGAAAAGTTGCTTGATATATACATACACAACCAAAAAAAGAATCTGTTAAGGCTTTAGGCTTTAGTTGTAATAAGAAATATCCAGTTGTACTCCCTCCCAATTTTGTGAGTTATGTGATAGTGATTCACCTCATTATCAATCAATAAATCCGATTCTTCAAATACAGAATACTTTGTCTTGACTTCATAGGATAACACCTCCTACCACCCCCAAACATGTGGGTGAGGGAAAAGACAATCAAAGATTTTAAATAAATCTGGATTAAAAAATAAAACAGTTATTCACATTGTTATTTTGGGCACAGAGGAATAGTTAAATGCCACATTTAAATAGAAAGCATATGTATTTCACATTTATAAATCTTTAGATTCTGTATGTGTCATGAAAAACGTAAGTTTTAGATAGTGAGATGTATGAAATTAATTTCAACTCCGTGTCAAAAAGCTTGACAGTAGGCAATTAATGCATAAAACACCAGGGATTGCTGCCCTAAAGTCTCCATTGCCAGATGAAATTACAGACCTCAAATCCAATCATTATCCTGGTATTTATTTTTTGTTTGTGTGGTCTAGGGAAGACACAATCTTAAATTGAATATTTACGTAATCAGCAGGCTAAGGATGTTTTCTGGTTTCTATACCCTTCAAATCTAGAGCAAAGTTTCTGGCCATGAGTGTTAACACATTACTCATATTCTAGGCTACTTCTGCTTACTGTTTTCATTTTGTGGCATAGAAAATGATAATATTTATATGCCACACTGGGGTAAACCAGAGGGGATTTAAATGAAGCTTGGTGAAAATCTTATTATACCTTTTAAAATTAAACAACTGTAATAAGAATACAATTAGGGTATTTGGAAATATATTAAATATTTAATTTACATAGAAATTTTGAAATATGTTTTAAATTTTATTTATTTATTTATTTATTTATTGAGATGGAGTCTCCCTCTGTCACCAGGCTGAAGTGCAGTGGCTCAATCTTGGCTCACTGCAGACTCTGCCTCCTGGGTTCAAGCAATACTCCTGCCTCAGCCTCCCAAGTAGCTGAGACTACAGGTGCCCACCACCATGCCCAACTAATTTTTATATTTTTAGTAGAGATGGGGTTTCACCATGTTGGCCAGGATGGTCTCGATCTCTTGACCTCGTGATCTGCCCATCTCGGCAGATCCCAAAGTGCTGGGATTACAGGAGTGAGCCACCACGCCTGGCCCATTTTTAATTTTTTAAGTGAGAAATTTATTCTTACTCAACAAACATGTTTTTCTATCAGATCTTATGCTTTAACTCTCATATATAATTCTGGTCAATATGCTTCAATAGTGCTATTTTCCAATTTTTGATAGTCATATTCAATAAGAAATTTTTTATCATTTTTACAACCATTGAGAAATTTATGAGTTTATTTTTTCAAAAGAACCTACAGTTTCTTCTTTCTTTCACACACATAGACAATTGAAATATCTTCTGATAATGTGTATGAAATTAAATTCAATCCAAGTTTGTTTTTACAATTATGTCACAATAATGATGGTGCTCTATTTTGTAGAAGGAACAAGGCTATGTTTGAACCGCCATTTCCTATGTAGCTTAGACATCTATTTGACAGTCATATCATCTTCATGTGAAGATAGAATTATGGAATAACCACCTAAGTTCTCCCTCACCTACTCTACCTACAATATGAGTTTTCCTAGAAATTCCTGCAGTCACTTCTTCACAGTGAGCATTGGCACACACTGTAGCTGGTTGCTGCAGAAATTGATGTCCACATGGTTGAATGTTGAGCAAATTATGGTAAACCCATGGGTGTAGATGTTGCTCATTGTGTTTGCCATCTGTGGCCACTTAAGCCTCCATCAGTCCCTACCTCTCTTGAGTCACCTTCCCAGAAGACTCTGGAGTTGCTACTCATGGCTGAATGTTAATTGCGCCAGGATGCCAGGTAAACTAGCCTCCCCGCCTGAGAGCCCCAGAGGCTGAGGGAGTCATTATCTTATGTACCACTTACACACATTAATTTCCAAACTGTGTACCTCAGCAGACTGGCTGGAACCCTCTGCTCTAGATATATGACTTAGAACTGTCTTGAAGAATTTTTAAATTAATACGAAATGGCGAACTTCTGTTTTTAATCCTTTCTTTATCTACACTGAACCTGAAGTCTTTGGGCGCTGAAAACATTGACTTTTTTATATTGAATAGATATTTATTATTTGTCTTTTATTCAAAACAATCAGCAGGAAGGTAACAAACTTTGGATGAAAAGGTCAAGTTAGGTTGGTGCTTTGCCTTAGTCCGAAAGGTTTATGAAGAGAAATTGAGGATGAAGAACAAAAGAGATGAGCTTTATCTGCTAGATCTAACTTCTAATCTTGTGACTTAATTCTACTATTTGAATGATTTTCAACTGATTTAGACACAACCACATTTAAATACAGATCAAAAAGGCATTCTAAAGTCAAATGGAAATTATTTTATTTTGAGTGGTCTTGATGTAGAAATAATGGTTTTATTCTTTGTATATTTCAGTCTTCATTCATTAATTCATTTGTACTTGCATTCATATATTCATTCATTTAAGTATTAATTCATATATTCATGAAGCATTTGTTGATGTGGACTCTATACCTGGTATTGATCTAGGTGCTGGGCTAGATAGGTGAATAAGTCATTACCTTTACTTTGGAGGCCCTGTCAGTCTTGTGCGGAATCCTGTAGGTTAACACATAACTATTGTAAAATTAGACAAGTTCCATTTTAGTCGTATGAACAGAATAGAATATCAGCAACAACAATTTCATTCAGACTTGTTATATATTTGACTATTTACTTGCTCAACATTAAAAACTTTCCAATAAAGTTTGTAATATTGAGGGGTAAATCCAAGTGTTAATCACTTTTATTTTAAGCATGTTGTATTATCAAATGCTTTGGATACAAGTCAGTATACCTTATTGAATGTATTTTCAGCTGTTTTTTTTATTATCTCTCTCTACCTTCCCCTTCCCTGTAAGTATGCATTTTGTTTTTGTAAAGTGGCAATACTACTATAATTACTACCAGTAAGATTGTGAGGATTAAAATATATAATATATCTAAAAGCCTTATTTTTAACAGCTTTTTGAGGTATAATTGACATGAAATAAGCTGCATGTAATTAAAATGCAAAATATAAGTTTTGACTTACGTGTAAATCTGTAAAACCCATCACCACAATATCTGATGTACACAAAAACTTCTTCCTGTGACTTCTTTTTGTTAATTAAGCTTCCATCACATTTGTTTACATTCTCTAAAATGTTATTGAAAAGAGCTCATATAGTTACTATTGGCTTCCATTACTCAGCATAATAATTTTGAGATTTATCCATGTTATTGACTATATTAATAGTGTATTCCTTTTAACTGCTAAATCCTATTCCATTGTATAGTTCATACCACAGTTTGTTCCATATACTTGTTGATGGGAATTTAGGTTATTGCCAGTTACTTTAGCTATTAAAAAATTAAAGCTACTATGAATATTTGTGTACAAGCTTTTGTGTGGGTGCCTGCTTTTATTTCTCTTCAGTAAATACCTGGATGGATCATATGGTAAGGATATGCTTAATTTTTTAAGAAATTGCCAAACTGTTTTCCAAAGCGGTTGTACCAGTCTACATTTTCATCAGCATTGTATGAGATTTCCAGTTATTCTTTATCTCCAACCAACTGTATAGGCAATCTGTTTAAAGTTTAGCCATTTGAATATGGATGGAGTGATATCTCATTATGATTTTGATTTGAATTTTCTGGTGATGAATGATTTTTAGTATATCATTAGATTATTTTGCCATCTTTATGCTTTTGTTGATAAAGTGTCTATGCAAATCTTTGTCCACTTTTTGGTAAGTTGGTTCCTTATTGTCAAGTTTTTAAAATACTTCATATATTTTAGAGACAAGTTCTTTATCAGACACATACATTGAAGTTGTTTTTCAGATGGCAGCATATCTTTTTGTTTTCTTACCAGAGTCCTTCAGAAAACTGAAGGTTTTAATTTTGATAAAGTCCAATTTATATATATTTTTTCCTTTATGGACCATAAAAGAAATTATTTTTGTGTGGTATCTAAAAATTCTTTGCCCAATATTTTCTTCTATGTTTTGATTTAGATGTTTTATAGTTTTATACAATTTACAGTTAGGTCTATATTCTGTTTTTGATTAATTTTTGTATACAGTGTGTGTTATGAATTAAAGTTGATTATTTGCATATGAAAATCCAATTATTTCAGCACCAACATCTCCATTGAATTGCCTTTGTTAAAAATCTTCTGCCAAAAAAATAAAATCTGTTACCATTGTATGTATAGGTCAATTTATAGATTCTATTCTGCTTCATTTGTACATTTGTCTTTATGCTGATACCCTACTTTGCAATTAGTGTAGCCTTCTAACACATATTGAAGTTGAGTAATATGAATCATTAACTTTGTTGGTTAAGGTTATGTTGCCTAGTCTAAATACTTTGCATGTCCACATTCATTTTAGATGCAGCTTGTCAATTTTAACAAAATAACTGCTGGGTTATGTTTGGGGTTTCATTGAATGTATTGATCAATTTGACCAAAATTGTCTTTTAAACAATTCTGAGCTTACTGATTAATGAAAAAGATAACTCTATTTATTTAGGTAGTTTTTAATTTCCTCAGCAATATTTGTTCATTAAGTATAGGTGTTGTACATCTTTTGTTGCTTTTTATATCTAAATATTTTAAATTTCTGATGCTATAGGAAATGGTATTTTTGAAAAATTATTTCAATTCTTTATTTCTAGCATATAGAAATATTGTACATTTGATTTTGTATATTGACCTTTTGCAGTTCTCATAAACTCTTTTTTTAGTTTTATAATTTTTGTTTGTGAATTCCATCTAATTTTCCATATATGTGACCATACCATCTTCAAATAAAGACAAATTAATATCTGTTTTTCATTTGCATGCTTTTCTTTCTTCTTTTAGCTGCATTGCATGGGCTAGAATCTCTAGTACAAGATTGAATAGAAGTGGCAAGAAAAGATATTCTTGTATTGTTCCTGATCTTAGAGAAAAGACTTTCAATCTTTCATTACTAAGTATGCTGTTAACCATAGATTTTTCATAGATACCCTTTATGAGGTTGAGGAAGTTCCCTTTTTCTTCTGGTTTTCTAGTAATTTTTATCAGAAAGGGATGTTGGTTTTAACTGATTTTCTGCATCTACAGAGATGACTTATATGGCTTTTCTTTTTAAAGTTTGTCAATATGTTCAATTATCTTGATTGCTTTTCAAATGCTAAGCCAGCCTTACATTCTTAGGGTGAACCTACTTGGTCATGACAAATGATCATTTTTATATGTTGCTGGATTTGGTTTCCTTACATTTTGTTGAGTTTTTGCATATATATATTCCTGAGAGGTATTGTTCTGTTCTTTTCTTTTCTTATAATGTCTTTCCCCCCCTAATTTTGGTATCTGGGTAAATTTAGCCTTATTGAATGAGCTGGGAAGCATTTGCCCCTCCTCAAGTTTTTTAATTTTGTTGAATTGGTATTATTTCTGTCTTAACATTTGGTAGAATTTGCTGGTAAATATATCTGGACCTGGAGTTTTTATTGTGAGAAGGTTTTGCGTCACAAATTCAATTTCAGCCTACTCATAGGATTCTCTATTTATTAAGTGAGCCCTTTTAACATGTCTTTGATCTAAAATATCAATTTGTTGGCACAAAGTGTTCATAAGTGTCTTATCATCCTTTTAATGTCTGCAGAATCTGTAGTTATGTTGCTTCTTTCATTTCCGATATTGGTAATTTGTGTCTTTCTTGTTTTTCTTGATCAGTCTGAGTAGAAGTTTATGAATGTTATTAATTTTTCGAAAAAACAGCTTTGTGCCTGAATTATTTTCTTCTTTTTAAAATTTTTATACTATCATTTCAGGCTGATTTTTATTATATTTTTCTTCAGCTTACTTTGGGTATAGTTTTCTCTTTTTATTCTGGTCTTTCAGTGTGAAATCTGGGGTCATCGATTTGAGGTCTTTCCTCTTTTTCTAATATAGGCATTTAATGCTATAAATTTCCCCTTAAGTACTGCTTTAGTGGTATTCTACAAATACTGATGTGTTGTGTTTTCATTAACATTTAGTTTAAAACAGTTTTAATTTCCCTTGTGATTTCTTCTTTGAATCCTGGGTTATTTTGCAGTACATTATTCAGTTTACAAGTATTTGGGATATTTCAAGAGATCTTTCTGTTATTGATTTCTAATTTGCTGAACTTGCATCTTTTAAAGTTTATTGAGGCTTATTTTATGGTCCAGAGCATGCCCTATCTTTGTAAATGTTCCAAGTGCCCTTTCAGAAAAAAAATATATGTGTGTTCCATTATTGTTCCATGGAAGGTTCTATAAATGTCAATTAGGTCAAGTTAGTTGATAGTGGGGTAAAAGTCCAGTGTACCCTTACTCACTTTTCTATCTACTTATTCTCTTAATTATTGTGCTTCATATATTTTTAGCTCTGTTATTTTTTGCCTAGAGATTGAGAGCTATTACGTCCTCTTGATAAATTGTCCCCTTTATCATTATGAAATGATTTTTTTTATCCCTGGTAGTATTTTGTTTTCTGAAATCCACTTTCCCTGATTTCAATATAACCACTTAGCTTTTTTAAAAAAAAACTGGTGATTGTTGATATTGTTGGGTTTACATCTATCATCTTACCATTTCTTTTCTATTTGTTTCAGATTTCAAATATTCTTGAGCTTTGTTTGAGGATGCAGTGATATTACTTGGGAAATGGTTTCATTCATTCTGGTGTTGCTTCTAAGAGTTGTTAGGAAAGAACAGAATCATATTTAGTCTAAGGTTATGTCCTACAACCTAGGCCAGACCCTTCTGAGTCCTCCACCCACTATCCCATGAATTATGAGGTTTTCCTGTCTGGGTAGTGGAAACAGGCACAATTTCAGGGCCTGTGTGCGCCTGGCTCTGTTACCTCTAAACCTTGTTTTTCTGATTTCTGATCCAGAAATTTATTTACATGCATGCACCAAACAGCACTCTGCCACATGCTTGAGGGAGAAACCCTTTGTAGATCTCTGGAGGTCTCTCTGTGTGCAGCTCTATTCTTTCTGGTATTCTGTCCTATTAACTCTGGCTACAGTAATCTCTCCAGTCTCCTCTGTGACTCTTCAACTCAATAAGTCTGCTGGGCTCCTTATTTCCCCTCCTGCATTTTGGCCTCAAATCTCTATGAATGCAATCAGCTGGGGCAGTCATAGGACTCATTTTGTTTGTTTCCCATCTCTCAGGGGAAAACTCATCTTAAATATCTAATTTCTTAAAAATTTGTTTCATATATATATTTGCTTATTGTTTTGTTTTTTTGTTTTTTGTTTTTGAGCGTTTCAGGTAAGAAAGTAAATCCAGTCCCTATTACTCTAATGTAGCTAGAATAGGGAGTACAAGAGGATGCAAAATTGAATTAATAGTACCACATGACTTTCTTTCCTATATTAGTTTGTTACCAACATCCTCACGGTTAAAATGAAGCTTTAGGTTTCCCTGTGGATTTTTCTAATGTAGTAATGAAGCAAACTTCCAATGACAATGGATAATTGACTGCACAATACAACATCCGTTCTTAATGAAATAAAGAAGATTCACATTCCTACATTATATTAGTGAGGGCAATACGAGCTGGTGTAACAACAATTCTCTATATTTTAGTGACTGAACATGAAGAAAAGTTTCATTCCTTGTTCACATTAGAGTAGAACATGGTGTTTCCAATTTGCTGCAGACTTTTTTTTAATAAAATAACTTGGGGACCCAGATTCTTTCATCCCCTGGCTCTGTCATTTCCCAGTGTCTCAGAGTTTTTGTTTTGTTTTTGTTTTGAATATAGTTAGAAGATAGAGAAGAGGGTGCAGAAGCCACATTGTTCTCAATCACCTAAATCCAGGTATGATACTCATTACTTCAACTCACATGCCTTGGCAAGATCTAAATGCAGGAGGTTCTGGCAACTGTAGCCCTGACAAGGCAACACACAGCAACAGATGTACCCCAAAAAGGCAAGCAAGCTCTTTGCTGAATTGCTCACCATCTCTTGACAAACATAAAGAACTCTGTGGTCTTTTAACCCCTTCTAAAATATATGCTTCATTTTTTACCTCATGCCTCCAACTCTAATGCTGTGCAGTAGCCTCAATGTCTCTTTCATCAACTCATGCTCTTAAAGGAGCCTTCTTCTTTTGTATAACTAAAAAAGCACACTAGGTTTCTTTTCATAGCACATTCCCCACATTTGTATCAAAACCACACATCACATCTCACCAGGAGATTGCCGAATAATCTCAAGGACTGTGGAGTCCATACAAAAGGAAGCCATGATTAGCTTCAAAGTATTTGTGAAGTAGACCTGCTTGGCTCCCTTTTAGCCAGGTAGGCTAGTGCCTGTTGGACTTCTTTGGGATTAGTAGGCTGCTCCCTCCAGTGACATAAAAAAATCATAAGCCAAATAGGGAGGTTATGAGAATTAAATGAGATAATTCATGTGAGGTGCTAAACATGGTCCCAGGCACATATAGAAAGCAATTCATAATCAAAGCTCTTGTAATTATTAGTTAATGGTAGGATTTTAAGGAAATATTTTTTTTTTTTTTTTTTTTTGAGGCGGAGTCTCGCTCTGTTGCCCGGACTGGAGTGCAGTGGCCGGATCTCAGCTCACTGCAAGCTCCGCCTCCCGGTTTACGCCATTCTCCTGCCTC
Source organism: Trachypithecus francoisi (assembly GCF_009764315.1). Classification (NCBI taxonomy): domain Eukaryota; kingdom Metazoa; phylum Chordata; class Mammalia; order Primates; family Cercopithecidae; genus Trachypithecus; species Trachypithecus francoisi. The sequence continues at coordinate 50,818,010 of NW_022681453.1, forward strand.
AGCCTCCCGAGTAGCTGGGACTACAGGCGCCCACCACCTCGCCCGGCTAGTTTTTGTATTTTTAGTAGAGACGGGGTTTCACTGTGTTAGCCAGGATGGTCTCGATCTCCTGACCTCGTGATCCGCCCGTCTCGGCCTCCCAAAGTGCTGGGATTACAGGCTTGAGCCACCAAGTGCCCTTCTTGTAGATGGCGATAATATGTTGAAAAAGTTAAGTTTGTATTGTTTTCGTCAATAAAAAAATTTTGATATATTATGTTTGTAAGTATTTGTGGGGTACATTCTATGCATATAATATAATATAATATATGCATAGAATGTACCCCACAAATACTTACAAACATAATATATGCATATTTGTTATGTGTATAGAATGTGTAATGATCAAGTCAGGGTATTCAGGGTATACATCACTAAAGTATTTATCCTATTTATGTGTTGTGTATGTGTCAAGTCCTTTCTTCTAGCTATTTTGAAAGATACAGTGCCTGGTTGTTAACTATAGTCACCCTACTCTTCTATTAACCAGTAGAACTTATGCTGCAATGAAAGCACAATAAGCTTTCATTATGTGCTTGCTGTCTGATTCTTCAGGAAAATGGGTTTTCCCCCTTGCCTTCTCATATATCCCTAAAATACGGTCTGAACAGCTGTAACTGAATGCCCTTATAAGTTTTCACCACCCAGAAAGAGGCAACAAAGAATACTAATAAACAGCTTTGGTTCTGGATTCTGAATTCAAGGCCTAGCTCCACAACTTACTATCCCTGTGAGCTCCAATTCAGAATTCAAGGCCCAGGTCTATTACTTACTATCTGTGTGAGCTCCAGCAACCTCTTTACAAGTCTGAAATTTAGTCAGTGATGTTCCTTCATAGAAATGTTATCATGGGAGTGAGATAATATATGTAAAGTTCTTAGCAGAGAAGATGACATGTAGTAAGTGCCTAATAAATGTTATTATCATGAATATGATTATAAAGAAGAGACAGTAAAATGTAGTAGATAGAATATTGGGATTGGAGTGAGATGACCCAAATTTATGTCCAGGTTTTGTTGCTTTTAACTGCTGAACCTCAGTATTCTCACCAATAAAATGGGGTTAATAATATTCCCCTCAAGAGGTTGAAGGAGCAATTGTATTATAAAATATGTGAAAGTAAATAAAACCTTGCCTCAAACCTATAAAAAGTTAATTGCATGTAAAAATTCTTTACTTCATTTATAGTATCTGTCACCCTAGGCAAGTTGACCTTTCTTTCACATAAATTATGCCTTTTATTTGGCCTTCTGTAGTTAGTATTAAAACAAGATAAAACAAAACAAGATTTTAAACAATTGTAAAGAATAATACTGCATACAGCATCATTATTTAAGAATAGAATGACGGCTGGGGCCGGTGGCTCACGCCTGTAATCCCAGCACTTTAGGAGACTGAGATGGGCAGATTGTGAGGTCAGGAGTTTGAGACCAGCCTGGCCAACATGGTGAAACTCCTTCTTTACTAAAAAATACAAAAGTATCCAGGTGTGGTGGAACATGGCTGTAATCCCAGCCACTTGGGAGACTGAGATGTGAGAATCACATGAACTCATGAGGCAGAGGTTGCAGTGAGTTGAGATGGTGCCACTGCACTCTAGCCTGGACGACAGAGTGAGACTCTGTCTCAAAAAAAAGAAAATGAAATCACATTCTTTTTCTGAAAGAATGTGACCATTGAAATTATGAAGAAAGACAATTGCTGGATTTGTGCAGTGACATTTCTGAAACACATGTATATGGCATAAATTGTTTTAATCACAAAGGAGAGAAACATTAATATCTGTGCTCCTGTAAGCCCTACCCCAAGTTAATTTTAAAGTTATTAGTAAAGACAAATTCCATTGGGATATTTAGAGCTTTGCTAGAGAATCTCAATACAGAGGTTTAGAGAAGTATACCCATGAATTCAGCAACACATACAACTAGTTTATGCTGTGGAACACAATTATTTCCAGGCAATTCAGCAGGGAAAGTGATTCTCTAAGACAGGGATCACACATGAGTTTTGCAGTATGGGCCAACTCTCATGCATCGCGTTGTGGCGGGGAAGATTCTGAGGTCAAGTCTGAAGTCAACAGTAGAAAGGGGTTTTGATCTACAAATAATATTCTTCTATGGGTGTTAGCGGGGAGAGATGACAGTGTGCTGCCTGTTCACCCTCCTTCTGCTCTGATGTGGTTTCTAATTCACATTAGAGGATTAAATCATTACAGAGAAGCCCTGCTCCTCTCAGACCTTTCCCTCTAAGACTTTGGGCAAATGCGGGCACCATGTTTTTCATTCATTTTTTTCTTTTATTTTGTTATTGTATGAGAAGAAAACCAGAGAGTTTTCTGTGGCAAAATTTTCACACTCTCTCTTCTATTCTCCTAGGTAGATGCCCTTCTATCCTGTCTCACTTTTCCAATCCTAAACGTCCTTCCAAAGCAAGCTCAAGCTCATCTTTTCTGTGCATGTTCACCTGCCCAGTACTGCTCACATGAATCTCTCTCATCTCCAAATGCCTGAAAAAAAGTTTATATCTCACAGTTGAGTGTTCCATTGTAGAATGTCTTTCATATACCTTTAGAGTGTTACTATGTCTTGTTCAAGTAGCACAGGGGCCAGGAAATGCAATTTGAAAGGAGAGGCTAATCTTTGAAGAAAGTCATTGATTGTATATTAAATTACAATTTACAACCCCATGGTAATGAACACATAGGCTAAACAAATATAAACTCAATTAAAATAACATGCAATGATACTTTACAAAAATGCTGCTGAGAAGAACACCAAGTTTACATCACGCTGAATATCTAAAAATAGCTAGATGACTATTTAACCTTCTATTTATATGTATATATATAGCATAATAATTTTCCCACTAGAATTTAATTTTATATGATAAACCCTTTCAGTGCCTTCAGTGACCCTATGAGTATCTTTTTAAGATTGCTTTAGACCCTGGTGTTGTTTTGGGACTGCCACTAAGTGCAATCCTAAAATTTTCCATAAAGATTCACTCTTGCTTTTATTTCACAAGCTGTTTCCATTTAGTTAAAATTAATCTGTCTGTTGAAGGAATTTCCCCCAGGACTCAGAGCTTTCCATTCTTGATTAAGGTGTCTCACTTGTCAGCTTGCTGAGGGCAGGGAGCTCAGAGCATAGCTCAATGGCAGCCGAAGCCGTGCTGTGATGTGTGGCATTACTTCATTCCAGAACGAATGTTCCCTGAAGGCTGCATTTGACATTTGCAAAACTCTCCCTCTGCACTTGCACTCTCAACACTGACACAAAAATGTAAGCCTTATTTTGTAGTGTCCCATAGGCAGCACATCTTGCATAAAATATTTTAAATTGTATTTCACCTTCCTGTAGGTTTGTCTCACTGGTTTCTGCATATGTCCCAAGTTAAAGCATTGCTGCAGACCTATCTCATTCCCACTCTGACTTACCCTCCTCTCATTTGCGCATTGTAACACAGCAAGGGGATACCTTTCCTCATATCCACCATCAGCCCATCCCCTACTGCTCTATTCTCAGAGATCTTTACTTGAAAAGAAAGATTAATTCCAAGATATTTACCAGCACGAGTAACACCTTCATTGTTTCATCCATTCATTCAATGTGCTAAGTGGTGAGAAAACACAATGAAAAAGAGAGATATATTTCTGGTCCACTTGGCGTTGACAATCCAGAGAGGAAGGACATTATATAAACAGGTATTCCACTAACTCTAAAAGACAATTGGATGCATTTTACAATGATAAAGTACAGACTGTTATAATATGACATAGGATGGCAAACAGGAGCTCACCTAGTTTGGAAGCAGGTGATCAGGGGAACACAGAAGGATGTTTTAAATAACTCTGTTGCGGTAAAATTTACATGCAGTACACTGCACACATGTACACAAACTATTTGATTATGTATATATATGTGTGTGTATGTATATATATACATGTGTATATACACATATGTATACATACATATATACGTATATGTATACATACACATATATGTATATGTATACATACACGTATATGTATATATATACATACATGTATACGTATATATACACATACACGTATATGTATATATACATATATACATATATACACATACACACACACATACGCACACACATATATACACACACCTAATTGCCAACACCCACTAGCCATCATCATAATCAAAACATCAAATTTACCACCCGCAAAGTTTTCTTGTGCCCCTATGTAATCTTTCTTCCTCTCTATATTAGTTTACATTTTCTAGAATTTTATACAAATGGCATCAGGCTTTTTTTTTTTTTTTGAAGGAGTCTGACTTACTTTACTCAGCATAATGATTTGAGATACATCTGTACTATTTCGTGTTATCAATAGTTTACTCTTCTTATTGGTTGATTAATTGATGAATTATTTACTTGTTTGTTGCTGAAGAGTAATCCACTCTGAGGATGTACTACAATTTATTTATCTGTTCATCTGCTGATGGGCATTTGAGAAATTTTCAGACTTGTCTTTTGTAAATAAAGCTGTTATGAATATTTGTCTGCAAATATTTGTGTGGACGTTATTCTTTCATTTTCCCTGGGTAAATATCTAGGAGTGGAATTTCTAGGACATAATTTCATTTTCTAAGACATTTGGTCATTGAATAAATGGCAGTGACAGTGGTCTAGACCTTGCATAACAGATGTCTGACATGTATCTGAGAGTTGAAGCTGAGTTAGACTAAATACAAAAAAGCTTTCCCAAGAACTAATATGGATGTTACCAATTTCATACCCTAAAATCCATGACTTTGGATTATAAGAGAGTCTTTCTAGCTCTCATTCAAAAATCTATTTTATACCTATTTTATACAATTCAAGTAAATCCAGGTACCAAGTTTCTCATACCAGAGAATATTAGAAGCAGAAAATCCTGTGGTTGAAGAGAAGAATTAATGCAGATAAGTGAAAGCACATACCACAGCAAAAAAAGTGATAAGATTGAAAAACAAAATTATAACTCAAAACCCATAATTCAAAATGGTACTTTAGGGCCATCATGTCCAGGGGCATATGGCCCTGTAGACATCATTTGATTAAAGTGGAGGAAATTTTTGATGGTGAAAATTAAAATGCTTATCTGAGAATGATAGCTATGCTTGATTGTATAGTATGTGGCAGAATTAAAGCTAAGCTCTCTCTACGTGCGATCTCATTTCATTCACGTTAATGACCCTATGAAGTAGGTATTGATACATTTTACAGAGGAAGAAAGGAAAGCTTAGAGAAGTTAAGTATCTTTGCTTTGGTTATATGGCTCATGGCTATGACTCTAGCCTGCCTACTCTAAGTAATCAAGAAAAGATTAAATTATGTTATTTTTACCTATGTAAAAAAACAATAAATTTTAAAAGAATTCCATCAAAACTAGATTTTTTTCCTTCAAATTTCAAATTCTCCAGGAAGATGGTTAAGGTATGTAAAATAGCAGTTAAAGTAGAAACATCTATTCCACAATCATGGAAAATAAATGAGATTTTTCTACAAATGCTTTCTAATAATTACATTACCCTTTGTGATGCTCTGTGAGGCTATGAAAAGACTCTAGGAAAGGGGGCTTCCTGAAAAGTGGCAAGAGTTTAATGCTAATACCAGACAATATATTACCCCATCTGAGCTCATTAAGGGTTGCAGTTAGCATCTTTAGTTACAAAGCACATGTATCCCTCAAATGAGTCCATTGCTTTTTAAAATAGGAAGTACCAGACATGTAAATAGAATCTATCACCAGATTCATTTAGAACCCATTTATCTTTATGACTATATGTATTATGGATCATCAGCCCATGATCATGCAGACTCTATTAACACTCATTGTCCATATGGTGAGTTTAAAATGTGGCGTCTCTACTGGCAGGTTAATTTTTTCTCACATTTGTGAGTAACAAATGAAAACTCATGGAGAGGTATGGTTTCTGTCTGTCTCTTGGACTCTTAATCTGAAGCTGTTTCATTCAGTAGCACCAGAAAAGAGGCTGAACATCTAAAAACTGGAGGAGGTCAGACGAATAGAAGATTAGATTTAGGAAGTTTCTACTTGTATCAGTAGGTTCCCCAAACTAATGACTACTACAATCCTAAACACATACTTTGCTTAAAGACTAATTCTAGTGTTAAATCAGGCAAACATCAACTAACCAGACCCCTCTTTTAAGGGATGCCTCCAGCACCAATGTGTATTCCAGGCAATGACTCAAGCTGAGCCACCCGCACATCTATTCCTCTGCTCTTCCCAGCCTCTTTCCAGTGTGTCTTCTCTTTTGTATTTCACTGTCTTGGATTTAACGAATGTGCAAAGAATTCTCTGTGGTACTGATAAAGACTCTCTCTTTTCCAGTTATGACGTCACTTTAGCACTTTTGAAGCCCATTAATCAATGCTCACCAACCCCCAACCCAATCCAAATCAACATCTCTCCACACTTCCTATGCTTCTGCCACTAATTTATCTCCCACCAAAAATACTGCCAGTTTAATCCCATCATGCCTTTATTCTCGTTTTACTCTGTAACCACCAAAAATCTAAGCATCTCAGGATTTTAAATACCCAGAGTTTATCCCTGTAACCCATTACATCCCTTAACTAACATAATCTTCCATTTCTTTCCAATTCCTCACTCCCCAAAAACCTTTCAATGTATTCCCTGGAAAATGCAGTCTGTCATTAGCAAAATTCCCAATCTCTAATATTTTCTCTTATTGCTTCCTTCCTCTTCTGACTTGAATAGAAAGCTGACATCCCTTGATGACCCAGGTTCCCTTATTGTCCCCTAAGAGGAGAACACCTTTTTCTGCTCCTTCTACCTACGGTGGGGCCTGGGGGCTGGATTGTCATTCTCTTTCTCTCTTATTGCTGTTTCTGAGACATTTCTAATTCAAAAAACTCACTGTGTTAAAAGCACAGGCCAACAAAATGTACTATCCTGGTTGTCATAGTTGTCTGCTAAATTTTACTCATTTCTCCTTATTTTCTGAATATTTTTGCTTGCAGCCTTCTGTTTTTCTCTCACTATGTTTGCCATTATTTCTGGTGATTTCAAAATTTACATTGATCATCTGCCCAAAATCACAGTCTCTCTCACTTCCTTGACCTGTGTACATATGAGATCTTCTTTTCCATCTGACTTCAGCCAGTCATTCCTTTGGACATATCCTATTAATTGTTATCAGTAAGAGTGCAGTTTGTCAAATCTCAATCACTAGCATCTCATGTTCTCACAGTCATCTCCTTCTCTCCATAATATCACACTAAAGATCCCAGTCTAACAATTTGCAGGCCCCTTTCAGATCTCTGAAAACCCTGTCAATTCTACCTTACCCAGTTTAACTGCTACTGTTCTTGTCATCATCATTCCCTTGCTCATACCTTCAACTCCTTTGCCTCTTCTCCATTTGTTGACTTTCCTGGCAAACCCTCTCGTAACTCTCCACCCATTAGACCAGTGAATTCAGGAGGTAGAATATGGCTTGAGAAAAATGCACAAGCAGTACTGACTGGTCGTTCCTGAGTGTCTCCGTGGTCCTTCACACCGACCAGAAATCCTGCTCCACACCTTCCATCAATCATACTTTTTCCTCTCCACTTAACCATTCATCTTATCTGTCTTCTTTTTACTCCCATTGATTCTACTTATTTCATTTAAAAATAGCATAAACACAATCAGAAGAAAATGCCTTACCTTCCTACAACCAAATCTACTGACCCAGCTGCCTTTTCCCATGGATAATACCTGCTTGTTCTTAACTAGGACAAAACCATCCACTCATGTCCTGTAGACCCTCCCTTCTGTCCCACTGGAGCCCTGTCCTCATGCACTTATTTCTTCTGTTTTCTGTATGCTCAATGTATGCGTCTATACTAGATTATCCCTGCTGAGGTATAAACATACTACTCTACACCGTCCCATCTCAAAACAATAAACTAACTACAAACTTCCTACAGTCAGGCTTCCATACCTCTTTTCTCCCTTTATAGAAAACCTCCTTGAAAAAAATTGTCCAAACTACTTCAAGTTTTTCCTTAATTCATTGCAATTGAGGTTCCATCTCCACATCTTCCATCTTGCTAAATTTTATGGATCATCCTCATTCATTACCTTATGCATACTTTTGATACCATATGAGCTAGATATCCCTTAGCATTTCTTTTACTGTATTGTAATTCTTTGTCTACTCCCACCTAAATTTAGGAAACATGAAGACTATCATTTTTGTCTCTGCACTTGCATAGCCTTATGTAATCCTGGTATATAGTAGAAGATGAATAATTTTTTTGTTGAATAATTGCATGACAAAATTCATCATGGTTAGTGATATCTGAGGAAATTATATTTACTGACACTAGAGCTATGAATCCAGGGAACAGAGAATATAGCAAAGTGAAGAAAGCTAAGCAGAAACAGTATGTTAGAATCAGTCAAAAGGAGAAAAAAAGGTGGTCCACATAAAGAATCAGAAAAGAAAACTCACTAGCATTACAAAGATAAAACCTGAGGAACATGAATATAATGAGCTATTCTTCAACAGTCAATGAGGACAAAAATGATATGAAAGTGACTAATAATGATGACGTACACTTATTCCTATTAGTGACACAAATAATGCAGGTGAGAAGTGGTTAAACATGACAAGGTTCAGTTAGTGTCAGTAGTTTGTCAAAGCCACACAACTAGTAGTGTCAAGAGTGGGATTCAAACCCAGAACTGACTAAAAGTGTTACTCTTAACTGCTATACTACATTGCAGTGTGAATTTTATCACCAAAGTAGGGAAGGAGGGGGATAGTTCCAGGTTTCATCAAGAAGACTAACAGCCCAATAGAAGAAAAGTGGAGATAATTTTTTCTTAAAAAAGAAAAGGAACAAATGCTGTAATCATGTTACATTTCAAGTTTTAAGCTGTTTACTTGTCTCTGGCTATCATCAATCACGAAGTGATTGTGAGGAAGTACACTTCAAGGTTAAATGCAAGGGGAAACTGCCTTCATTTCTGGAAAACTGCCAAAGGGCCCATGTATAGTTCATTTCTCCGTAGTGTGTAATTGCAGCTTTTATAAATAAGATTAAAAAAGAGCCTTGATAGTCTATGGGAACCCTTATTTTCTTTGGAGATGTTTTTCAGGTGGCCAGTGTTCTGCAAAGTGGGTATAACTGCTGCTTCAGCATAAACACAAAGCTCTGCAATTTTGCCAGGAGAGAAGTGCCAAAATAGAACCATGTGGAAAACTCAGAAGTTGTAGGTTCTTAAGAACTTGTACGGGCTGATTTTTCTGCATTCTTTAGCTCAGCAACCCCAAATATCTACTATATAATTAAAAACATCTGAGTAATACTACTGCCAGAATCTGGATGTTTATAGAGCTCTATCATGCACAAAGATGTATAGATTACTGCATAAACAATATATCTCTGCTCATGATGTAAACCAACACTAACTGAAGAAAAGAATGCACTAATAACCTGAGCATGGTGGTGCAACTTATAGTCCCAGCAACTCTGGGGGCTGAAACAGGAGAATTGCTTGAGCCCAAGAGTTTCAGTTTACAGGGAGCACTCCAGCCTGGGTGACAGAGCGAGACCTTCCCTCTAAATAAATAAAGAAGATTTTATCACAATACATATCATTCATTTCAAAATGTGTGTATATGTTTAGCATTTTTAAAATCGTGGTACAGTTTGCAATGAATATGGGTCGTAGTTTAATTGGTAACATTTTATTCCTTTCTTACATAAAATAATTGTGTGACTTACATGAATGGCATCCTAACTTCAAAGAAGTAAACACAAATATTAAGGGTACTCAGTATGCGTACGAAATATATGCTTAATTTTTTCATCTCCACTCTGCACATCAGATTTGCCACACTGAAGTTCTGTTGGAATTTTCTCTATTTGATAAAAGCTTGTTTTTGACACTTTAATCCCTTCAAGCTACTGCCTTCATTTCACCACTTAATTTCCATACAAGACCATCTACATTTGCTGCCTTCATATTCTCACCGCTGATTTACCACCACCCACCACCCCTATTTCCTTACACAATGCTTAATTGAAATTGTTCTTTTGAAGATCAGCAGTAGCCCCTTAATCAACAAATTTTAAGGCCTCTTGATAGCTTTTGACCCTGTTAAACATCCCTCCTGTCTCAGTCAGCAGTGCTGCTCTGACAAAGTACTATTGACTGGGTAGCTTATAAACAACAGAAATTTCCTCACAGTTCTGTAGTCTAGAAGTCCCAGATTAGACTGCGAATCTGTTGGGGTTCTGGTGAGGGCCCTTTTCTGAATTGCAAACTGTGAACTTATCATTGTATCCTCACTTGGTGGAGAGTTAGTTAGGGGGCTCTCTGGGGTCCCTTTTATGAGGGCACTAATCTCATTCATGAGGATTATGCATTGTGTAGGGATTTAAACAGTAAGTCTATAACACTGCTCCTCTTCAAGCTCTCTTGCTTCCCATGGTGACTTGTCCTACTTCTCAAACATATCCCTTTCTTGTTCACTCTACTTCTTCCACATGCCTTCATAATATAAATGTTGTTTAAGATTCAGCCTTCAATTCTTTGCACTTCCTCCAGAAATCAACAAATCTCCCATCTACAATTATAGTCTCTATGTATGTAAGTAATCCTAAAAGGTTAATTTCTATCGGTTTCCTCTCCTCAAAGATAGTTTCTCTCAGACGACCATTTTGACATGTTTGCAATTTTTTTTCTGCTGTCACGTCAGCAGAAAACGAAACTCACGATTGTTCTTTTGTACCAGCTGCCCCTCCAGACTTCTTGGTATCCGAAAGCAATGCCGTTAGCGTTCTCCCTGTCTTCTATGTTCAATATCTCAGGGTCACTTTTGCTTGTCTCTTTTTTTCTGTCCCTTGAATTTATGTTTGATAATTGACTGGGTACTTTCTTCCAAATGTCTGTTTTATCGGGCCTTCATTTTCTACCTTCCTTGCCACCACTCTGGCCCAGATCCATGCTTCTGACCAATTAACCATTGTGGGAAATGTGGGTACCAGGGAAGCAGCAAGTAAAGGTCAAGAGCTGGGTGACATCATGCTGCTTCCCTGGTACTCAAAAATAAATGATGAGCAAAAAGACCCTAGGTGGGAGAAAGCCTGCCACTTCCCCCTGGAGAGGAACTGCTGGAAAACTAGTGTAGCTGAAGCACACAGAGGACAGAGAAAAGTTGTTCAAGAACAATCCAGTCTTCTGTGTTGGATGACATTCGCTTAACAATGTTACCTTCTTTCCTTTCATTTTTCCTCGTTTTTTATTTTTTATTTTTTGGAGACAGAGTTTTGCTCTGTCACCCAGGCTGGAGTGCAGTGATGTGATCATGGCTTACTGCAGCATCCACCTCCCAGGCTCAAACAATCCTCCTACCTTAGCCTCCCCAGTAGCTAGGACTTGGGAACTATGGGCATGTGCCACCATGCCCGGCTAATTTTTTTATTTTCGTAGAGGTGGTGGTCTCACTATGTTGCCGTAGAGGTGGGGGTCTCACTATGTGCTGGTCTTGCACTTCTGGACTCAAGTGATCTTCCTGCCTCAGCCTCCCAAAGTGCTAGGATGACAGGTGTGAGCCACCATACCTGGCCTCTCCTCTTAATTGTCTCCAACTCAATTTCTGCCTGCAGATGAATAACTGACTTTTCAATGCTCTCTGGGGAGTAAATGAGCAAGGTTCTGCTTGCATCCATCTGAGTGGTGCTATCAAGGGGTCTGCTGATTCCAGATAGGCAGGAGAAGGAAGTTTAGCAACCTCCCAACAGTTCCACAAACAAGGCACACTCAACTTGAGAAATACCCACACCAAAAAGAAACAGTGTTTTGGTTATCCCTGTCACCACACCCTATCCTTTGCACCAAGGTGACCTGAAAGATTTTCAGGTCTGGCGTGGATAATTACCTTGCAGGAATATTTCAGAGGGAATGCACATATCACGAGTGGTAGATGAAATGCCCTTGGGGCTCTCTCCCAGCCCAGGTCCTTGCCATGTTAACAATGAATTTACTGTGACTCCATCAGTATGAGCTAGATTCATGGAATTTTTTTAAATTTCTAAAATTCATTTTATGTATTTTGGTGGCATCGTTTTAATCTCCTTCCTTATCAGTCCACATAATTGGTGTAGGCAGGAGGTGAAAGAGTTGTGACAATATAATCCTCCTTCACATTTGGTTGTTCTCTTTTGGAGATGAAAACAGGATAATCTTAAGTAGGAGGAGAAAAATGTAAGGATGCAAGGTTGGACTAGTACTTCTGAGACCTTCTAAGCTGAGGATTTTCTGGGGTCTCCAGCTAACAAACAGAAGCTGTTATATTTTTGCAGTTTATATTTCTTGCAATGAATACATATTCTTAGAGAGCAGAAACAGTGTTTACCAAAAGGTGAACTTTCCTAAGATTGTCCATTAACTCTCATTCAGGCATGAATTCCTATAACCATTTCCTTGTCTTCTTATCCTTACCTTGCAAATACACTTTAAAAAATTGAAAGCCCTATGTTTAATATATATGATGAATCAGTGTATCTATTAGAAAGTTCCAAATGTTGCCATAATGAAAAATACGTCAAAGAGGATGGAGGCTTAAAGTCAGATGCTTAACGTCAGATATAAAAACTTTGGCAATAAATGACTAGTAAAACAAAAGGGTTTCTGTAATTGCTAATAAACTCAATTTATTGAGCCCAGATGTGGAGGTAAGAACAAGAGTTTTGTATTAGATATCTGGGAGTATAAATCTTGGCCCTATCATTTAAAATGTATGTAATCTCTGGCCATGATGAGGCTTAACCTCTTTCATCTTCAGGTATTTCTCCTATGAGGGGGAATAATAATAATATCTTACAAAATGATGATGAGGATTAGAGTTGATTAAATAATATCAGGTATGTGACTCTATTACAGCATAGTGACTGCTGAAGTATTTTATTGACTTTCAAACTCCTGGCCTCAAGTGATCTTCCCACCTCAGTATTTTATTGGCTTTCAACCAGTGTTGGTAAGCATTATGGAATTTGCTTTGAGTTGCCAAACTATAATAAGGCCTTAATAAGACTTCCTTTTTTATTTTTAATTATTTTTTGGAGACAGAGTCTTGCTCTGCCGCCCAGGTTGGAATGCAGTGGCAAAATCACAGCTCACTCACTGCAGCCTCAGTCTCCTGGGCACAGGTGATCCTCCCAGCTCAGCCTCCTGAGCAGCTGGGATACAGGCATGCCCCGCCAAGCCTAGCTACTCCTTTTTGTGTGTTTTGTAGAGACAGGATTTTGCCATGTTGCCCAGGCTGATCTCCAACTCCTGGACTCAAATGATCGGCTCACTTTGGCCTCCCAAAGTGTTGGGATTACAGGCATGAGCCACCAAACCTGGCTAGGCCTTACTGATTTACCCTAATTGGCTCTATTGTTTCACACAATATCTTCTCACTTTATCATTAAAGTTGGGATGAGTTTATGTAATATACATCGTAAGCTATCATATATTTTCAGTCTTTATGAAGAAGAATACAGTGTTTGGAGGGTATTTTACCTATACAGTCAATAAGGATGAACAACATTATATATTGTTATAGAACAAATGTAAAACAAAAACTAAAACAAAAACTATCATGTCCCATGTGAAATGCTGAACCTCAGTGCTTTATTTCAATACAGGGCTGGGGACCAGGCAGACATGAGCTGGAATCCTCATTCTGCCACTTGACACAGTGGTTCTCAAACCTGGCTGCCCATCAAAATGCCCTGTAGGTGTCCTTCCAATTAAATCAGCCTCTGGGGTGTGGAGAGGAGGAGGGCAAGGAGATCTGGGCATTGATATTTGTTAAAAACAAAAACAAACAAGCTTGTTGCAACCAAGTTGAGAGTTTAGTAGCTGTGTGAATTAGGGACATTGATTTGCCCTGAGACATGTGTATTCAGTTTCTAGGACTGCCATAACAAAGCACTACAAACTGGGTGGGCTTGAACAAAAGCAAATATATTGTCTACACATATCTGGAGGCCAGAAGTTCGAAATCAAGGTGCCAGTAGGGCCTTTCTCCTTTTGAAGACTCTAGGGAAAGTATCTGTTTTATGCCTATCTCTTAGCTTGTGATAGTCTCATGGATTCCTTGGTTTTTAGATGGCCACGTCTTCTCCGTTGTTTCTTCACATCATCTTCCCTCTGTGCATGTCTGTCTCTGTGTCCAAATTTCTTCTTTTTATAAGAACACTAGTCTCATTAGAGTCCACCCTAATGAACTCATTTATTTTGATTACCTCTGTAAGGACTGCATTCTTAAGAAAGGTCACATTCTGAGATATTGGTGCTTAGGACTTCAAACATATTTTTGGAAGGACATAATTCAACCCACAACACTTACTATATGCATCTGGAAAATGGGAATAATAATCACACCTCTTTCATTTTATTGAAAGAATGAAGTGGGATCGTTTACGTAAAATGCTTATCGCAATATTAAGTTGGAAATAAGCTATTTTAATATTTGCTGTGTATCAGGATCATTTATTTTAATATTTTGTTCTCATTATCATTATTTATTTTATGATCTTTTATTTTTCCCATCCCTTTCAGAGAAATACCCAAGACTTTTGTACTCCTTTGGCTCAGGAGAGGTTTTTATTGCAGGGTCAAGAAGTAGAAGCTGACTCAAAACAGTTCCCTCCATATCTTTCAAGACATCATGAAAAGTGTCTCAAAGCAAGGCACTTAACCATTGTTACCCACTCCATACATTTACCAGAATTACCACATATGTGCCACTCTGTAGAATATGAGCCCAGGATTGTCAGATTTTCTAATTCTTTGAGTACACCAGAAATTCAATTTGTGTGTGAAATCTACCAAAAATTGAATGTTGACAACTAATTTCATTCCTGCCTAATTCACTCCAATTTCAATGATGTCATGTTAGTACCACAAAATTGTTATATGGGGAGTAGTTACACTGCTAAAATCAGGAAGCTCTACAAACCAGGGTGGTTTTTTTTTCTTTCTTGTGAGGCAGTAATTTAAAAATTACCAGCAGATCCTTTTTTTTCCCTTGATTTTTTTGTTAATTTTTGTAATTTATAGTTTTAAAAGTTGGCCCCATCAGGGCAGATTAGGTAGTATGACTTACTAATGTCCTGAAAATTATATATCTCTGCCTGACTAATATAGGTCATTTCACATACATAAGTTGGTTTTTCATTTCAAAGAAATATGTTTAGCTATAATATCTGTTTCCATCTTCAAAATAGCAATGGAAGGTAGTTATCATTACCCCGATTACATAAATGAAGACACTAACTACTCAGAGAAGCTAATTAAACTTTCTGAGGTCACATAGTGAATCAGTGAATGGTTAGTGAATCAGTAAATAGATTTGAATCCAACTCTACTAATGCTCAGTTCACTGTTTGCCCCCACTGTGGCGACTTCATATTTAGGGCACTATAAAGAACTCTGTCATAGGTTGCAAAATCTGTTTTGTGACCTAGCACAATAGAACCTTAATGAATAGTTAATGAATGAATGGGTCAGGATAAAGCAAATCCATCAGTTCTCGAGAGTTCATGGGAAATTTCCATCACACCATCTCCACGGTTTTGCCCTGCCTATTCCTTCTCTTAGGAAGTTAACAATTCCACCCATATCCAAGGCCCAGCCCTTTGAGGACAGGGAGTGGTGCTGGTTTGGTTAGGGGTTCAGGGAATCTCCATCCCCAGACAGACTTGACACACATTGTGTGCTCCCAGAGTACAGGGGACTCACCAGGAAAAGCAGAGTACTGGTTTTGACTGGAATTGTCAACTCTTGTTTGCCCACTGCCACCTTCAGAGTGCATAAAGCAGAAATGCATGTGCCTTCTCCTAAGACCTGGAGGCAATTTTGTCTGGCCTGCGGTGTGAAAGAGCACAAGAAACATTTAACCCCACACACCACCCGACTGCCTGCACTAAGTGAACTGGGCCACAGGGTACACCTTTTTTGTAAAATTACATTTCTAGGTACACCTTTCAAAAAAGAAGTGTACTCTGATTAACCTGGTTCCCAGCCAAGAGTGACTCAAGACATCTTCCGGTGCAAAAAGTTGGCCTCTCCTGAAAACTGCTCCAAGATTTTCCCTTCCGATCTACAGGTTGCAGCTAATATTTCAGTGTCTGCAGTATAATTAGAGGCTGTTAACCTATCAAACCACAGCTTGCTAGGCCTCCCAGCTAAATCACTGTGTTCAAACTTACCATTGTGTCTTCAGAGCTAATTGATGTGTTTAAATGGTTCAGGAAGAAAAGTACTTTGGACTGTGCTTACAACATTTCTGTAAGGTTGTAATTGTTTCAAAATAATTTTAAAAAGTTGAAATACTCACCTAGTTGTTGACTTTTTAAAAATTAAAATATTTTAAACATTAAAATATATACACCTAGCCTTAGCAGTTATGGTAAAGACTTGGGTTTTGGTTGGTAAGAGGGAAAGCCATGGTAGGAATTTGAGCATAGCTGGACATTATCTGATAGGCTGGTGTGTTAAGAGTTGATTGTATGAAAGGGAAAACTGAACAGAGAAACCAGTTACGCAGCTCCTACAAAACACCAAGAGAGAGGCCAGGCGCAGTAGTTCACTCCTGTAATCCCAGCACTTTGGGAGGCCGAGGCAGGCGGATCATGAGGTCAGGAAATCGAGACCATCCTGGCTAACACGGTGAAACCCTGTGTCTACTAAACAAAATACAAAAACTTAGCCGGGCTTGGTGGCGGGCGCCTATAGTCCCAGCTACTCGGAAGGCTGAGGCAGGAGAATGGCGTGAACCCTGGAGGAAGAGGTTGCAGTGAGCCGAAATTGTGCCACTGCTCTCCAGCCTGGGCGACAGAGCAAGACTCTGTCTCAAAAAAAAAAAAAATAAATAAATAAATTAATTAATTAATTAATAAAAAAAAAAAAAAAAAACAAGAGAGAGATGATGGCAACTCAGACCACAGTGCAAACTTTAAATTTGAAATGAAGTGATTGGTCGTTGGACTCTGGAGACATGTTTAAGGTAAGGCTTACAGTGTTTACCGAGGGAAAGGATGCAAAACATGAAAGTAAAACAGCAGCAAAGATAGTTCCACAAAGAACAAACATTAAAAATAACAACAAAACACTTTACTAATTGATTCTAATCAGAATGCATATTTTAAAACCAGTAGCTTAAAAGCCATACATACCAATAAAAGTCAACAAGTAGGTGACTATTTTAACTCTCAAAAATTATTTGGAAACAATTACAACCTCACAGAAATGTTGCAAGTACAATCCAAACAACTTTTCTTCCTGAACAATTTCCCAATGAGTTGCCTACCTAATACCCATCACACCCTGCATATTTTAGAGCTCAGCTCTTATGAACATGGATAGTGCTCCTACAAAACTCCAATATAACCATCAAAATCAGGAAACTGATCTTGCTAGATTACTACTGTCTAAATCCCAGACCCAATTCCAGTTTCACCAATTGTTCCAAAGGTGTTCTTTATAGTGAAAGAGTGTAATTTAGGATAATGCGTTGCTAAATGGTTG
Source organism: Trachypithecus francoisi (assembly GCF_009764315.1). Classification (NCBI taxonomy): domain Eukaryota; kingdom Metazoa; phylum Chordata; class Mammalia; order Primates; family Cercopithecidae; genus Trachypithecus; species Trachypithecus francoisi. The sequence goes on from NW_022681453.1 coordinate 50,835,636, forward strand.
ACATTGACACCCTTTATCCAGATGAATATCAACTACTATTCGGGTTTGTATGGGTTTATATTTAGCCTCAAATTTTTACTTTTTTTCTTCCTATACAGTTTATTTATATTCATTGTTTTATTCACTCTATTGAGGTAGATAATGTAGGTTAAGAAATTCCTTATAAGCAATGGAGAAAGTCACATTGAATAAAATAAAAGAAGTGGTACTTAACTGATTTTTGCAGAGCTCATCACAGTTGTTTTATTAAAACTAAAAGTAAAGCTTAGAAATAAATATGACTTTTAAAAGGTAATATTTATTGCATTTCTTTTAAAGAAATGATTAATAATAGCATTTTAGAAATGATTAATAATAAATAATATTAATTGAGCATTTTACTCTTTATAATGTATCTAACTTAATTTTCACACAACTTAGCAGACATTATTATTATTTTCTCTGTTTTGCAGTTGAGATACCTGAATGTCTATCATGATTTCCAGTTAAATATGTGAAAAGGGGATTTGTAGTGTCAGCACAAATTTCTGAGAGATATATGAGTTGTATTGTGGCATTTTCTCACTTCATTGATGTCAGAACACACAGTGCCATTCACTTTTGAAATACAGGGCAGGAAGGCATTCAATTTATTAAAAAAGACTCCTGTGACTTTTCCCGGAGTTAGATTTTGAATACACAGGCCCTTCCTCAAACCTTGGTAGTACTGGGTTTTCCATTGAGAGAGTTCTGATTGTCCGTGTTTCTTCATCTTCTAATAGAGTACAGAAGGTAAGGGTAAAGGATGAGAAAATGTCTTTCTTGCGGGGTGGCTCAGAAATACATAATGATACAAATCACGTGAGGTTCCTCGCTTTTACTTTCTTTTCATCCAGGGCCAACTCTAGTGTGCCTTGTGTATCATCCATTGCTGGTTTGGATTTTCTGGAGGGTGAAAGCTGAAATTTATATAATAGTGTCAGAAAGCCTATTGGCAAGAACCTGTAAAAGGAAAAGAAAGGAAGCAGGATTGGGGTGAATAGGGCATTAGACTGTGCTTTAGGACTGACAGAGTCTCTGCCAGGCCAATGGAGAGCTCTGCAGCAAGGATGGTCCCTTAGAATCATCTTGTGTCAGGCAGAGATGGTTAGGCAAGGTAGGTGCCACTATCTCGCTCAGTTATGGACCCCAAAATCACTTGACTTTATCTCAAAAGCTGAGGGGAATCCTGCTAGGGCTAACAGCTGAGGCCATTAGCAAACCACACTCTTGCAGCTGCGCAGTGAGGCATTTCTTGAGGAATCTCAGTGGCACATTTCTGTGTCCGATACGGAATGATATATTCATGGAATATTTCACGGGGACATGAGAACTGGAATTAGAGTCAAATAATATGAGTGTCAGTTTTGATTTCTCTGTTTACTAGCCATGGCACTTTGGGCATTTTAAGGCTTATTATCTTCCTCTGTAAACAGGGAACATAATGTATATCAACCATAAAGACTGGTGGTAAGGCAAAAAAATAAGGTATTGCGTATGCAGATGTTTTGGTCGGTTTTACAGGTACTTTGAGTTTTTATTATGATTTTGTTATTATTATTATCACCATCATCATCATCATTATTAATGTTATTATGCCCTAATGGCACTCATTAATTAATTCATTCCTTCTTTCTTTCATTGAACAACTCTTAATTGAACATCTTACTATGTACCATGTTCCTTTTTAGTACCAATCTCAGTACTAAAGATTAGTGAAATAATTGGCATCCCTATTTACAAGGAGCTTGCATGCCAGTAGTAGGGAAAATATATATGCACACACACACACAAACACACACATATAAATGTGTATATATTTGTACACATATATGTATGTGTGTGTATTTATATATATAGTAAAATAATAAACTTATGCTATATCAAGTGATGATAAGTGCCTGGAAAAAATAAAGCAAGATAAAGGAGGAATGTGGGTTTCATGATCAAGGCAAAACTCACTGGTAGGGTTATATTTTGGTCAGATAGGAAGAAAGTAAAAGTGATTCATGAGACTTACTGGAGGAGGAACCATTAGGCAGAGAGACTAGCAGGTACAAAGGCCCTGAGTGTAAATGTGCCTAGAATATTCAAGGAGCAGCAAGGAATAAAATGTGGTTTGAGTGCTTGAGCAAAGGGAATGTGAAAGGGGATGGAGTCAGAGAGGCAGTCAAAGTGCAGTTCACATGGGGCCTTAGCAGCTATGGTAAGGACTTGAGTTTTGTTTGACCAGAGGGAAAGCCATGGTAGAAATTTGAGCATAGCTGGGCATTATCTGATAGGCTGGTGTGTTAAGAGTTGATTGCATGAGAGGGAAAACTGAACAGAGAGGCCAGCTACCCAGCTCCTACAAAAAGCTAGGAGAGAAATGATTGTAGCTCAGACCAGAGTGCAGACTTCAAATTTGAAATGAAGTGATTGGATTCTGGACACATGTTTGAGGTAAGGTTTACAGTATTTACCAAGCGAGAGGATGCAAAACATGAAAGTAAAAGGGCAGCAAAGATGATTCCACAAAGCCGTAAGCCTGAACAACAGAAAGAAAGCCACTAGCATATATGGAGAAAGCCGAAATGTATAGCATGTTGAGGGGGCAGTGGGGGTAGCACTGGGGAAAGATCAGGGTCTGAGTTTTGAAGAAAAAACTTGACGTGTTCTTTTCGTCATCCTAGTGCAGGTGTTGAGTAGACAGTTGAGAGAAAGGGCTCTGGGGGTCCAATTGAGGATATCAGTTTGGAAGGTGTCAGCCTAGAAATAACATTTAATGACTAGAGAATGCTTTTGTTGGTATGTTGTTGAGATTATCAAGGGAGTGAGTCTGGGTTGAAAATAGAAGACACCTGAGAACTGAGCTTAGGCACTCAACGTTTAGCAGCCTGTAGAATGTGAGGGTATCAGGGAAGGCTGCTGAAGAGGAGCCTGTGGTGAGGTAGGAAGATAGAAGAGAGAAAGTAGTCTCCTGGAGTCCAGCTGCATGAGATGTTTCAAGGAAGAGGCTGTGATCAGCTGTGATAACAGCTGCTGCCCAATGGGGTAAGATAAGGACTAAGGATGGCCCATCAGACACATCAAGGGAAAGTTATTTTGTGACCATAACAAGGGCTGCTGGGGAGAAGTGTAAGGCAGAGGTGGAAACATGATTGATCTGTGATTTTTAGAAAAGTAGAAGAAAAATTTGGGAATTGTGTAGAAAAATTATTCACAGAGTTTTCCTGGAAAGAGGGCGGAATGAAAGCATGGTGGATGAGATATAGAATAAATAGATTGTGCTTTGGGGGTATATTGGGAAATATGCGAATATTCTTAGGTATTGATGTGTTTGATCCAGTAGAGGCAGATACCATGATTCAGGAGAGACTGGGCACAGTTTTAGCAGAGGAATTACTGAACAAGCAAAGGGTGTGGGATAGAATATACAGAGAAGGAATCGCCGTACTGTTTTCCATAATGGTTAAACTAGTTTACAATCCCACCAACAGTGTAAAATTGTTCCTATTTCTCCACATCCTCTCCAGCACCTGTTGTTTCCTGACTTTTTAATGATTGCCATTCTAACTGGTGTGAGATGGTATCTCATTGTGGTTTTGATTTGCATTTCTCTGATGGCCAGTGATGACGAGCATTTTTTCACGTGTCTGTTGGCTGTATGCATATCTTCTTTTGAGAAATGTCTGTTCATAAGAATCTAGAACTAGAAATGCCATATGACCCAGCCATCCCATTACTGGGTATATACCCAAAAGATTATAAATCATGCTCCTGTAAAGACACATACACACATATGTTCATTGCGGCACTATTCACAATAGCAAAGACTTGGAATCAACCCAAATGTCCATCAGTGACAGACTGGATTAAGAAAATGTGGCACATATACACCATGGAATACTACGCAGCCATAAAAAGGGATGAGTTTGTGTCCTTTGTAGGGACATGGATGCAGCTGGAAACCATCATTCTCAGCAAACTTTCACAAGAACAGAAAACCAAACACTGCATGTTTTCACTCACTCATAGGTGGGAACTGAACAATGAGATCACTTGGACTTGGGGAGAGGGGGGACATCACACATCGGGGCCTGTTGTTGGGGGGGGATTGTATTGGGAGTTATACCTGATGTAAATGATCAGTTGATGGGTGCTGACGAGTTGATGGGTGCAGCACACCATCATGGCACAAGTGTACATATTTAACAAACCTGCACGTTGTGCACATGTACCCTAGAACTTAAACACCAAACACACAAAATCAAGTACACACCTATGTATTTGCAAACTTGAAGTTTAAAAAACAATGCTTACCTTTATTTTATATGTACTTATGACGCTGTCTGATGTTTTCTTTTTTTTTTTTGAGACGGAGTCTTGCTCTACCACCCAGGCTGGAGTGCAGTGGCCGGATCTCAGCTCACTGCAAGCTCCGCCTCCCAGGTTTACGCCATTCTCCTGCCTCAGCCTCCCGAGTAGCTGGGACTACAGGCGCCCGCCTCGTCGCCCGGCTAGTTTTTTGTATTTTTAAGTAGAGACAGGGTTTCACCGTATTAGCCAGGATGGTCTCGATCTCCTGACCTCGTGATCCGCCCGTCTCGGCCTCCCAAAGTGCTGGGATTACAGGCTTGAGCCACCGCGCCCGGCCGATGTTTTCTATTCTAGGCGAATACATTTATTCTAATATATTTTATTTTGTTATTGTTGTATGTTTACTTGTTTGTTTTAAGCCTGGCTGATCTGATTATGAAGAAGGTTCACAACCCACAAATAGGTCATGATCTACAATTTGAAAAGCACTCACAGTTTGAAAAGTCACTTCCTTAAGTGCCTCTTACTATTTAATTATGAGATTCTGTGAACTCCTAGCAAGAATATTAGGGATAAAATGACCTCAGTCACAGAAGGCACATTTTGAACATGTGACCAGAATCAAGAGCTGAAACCATACACCGATTTTGTTGAAAAAAATAAACAGGCTAGTTATCAAGATTTTAAGATGGAGTAATTCCACAGTTTGGATTTCTAGTGCCTCTGAAAAAAATCAGAAGAATTGCCATGATTGGCCTGGTCTCTCACTGAGCTTTCCAGTTTATTTACTCTCCCCATACCTGGCCCACTTCATTCATTTTGGTCACCAGCTCTGCCCCTACAGCCATAGGAGTTAGGAACCCATGCTGTAGTTTAAGAACAATACCAATTTTGAGGCACCTCCTTAACCAAATTATGATATGTAAATATTTATTGAGCATTTGCAAAAGGCCCAACATTTTACTAGACGTTGTAGAGAAAATAAAAATTTTCAGTGACTACATTCTGCAAGATTCCAGTTCACTTAGAATATTTTAATGAAAGCATAGACTTCTCACAGATGACCAGAAATCAGACACGCATGTACAAGTCTAATGTCAGAAAAAGAAAACTGTGTATAAGTGGTGAGGCCCTGCATCTGCTTTTCCAAGGACAGTGTCAGTTTGCACTTTATTGCTCGAGTGTTACCTGGTTTCTGCAATAACTTATACAGCATTGTAACTAAGGATTAATTAATCTTTTTATTTATTTTTTGTTTGAGTGCCAATTCTGAAAACAGCACTTGTGGCTTTAGTCCCTCTATTATGCAGTTGGCCATAGGAGCTTCCATCATGCTTACCACCATTTCTCTATTTACGGCCTAACTGAAAAAAAAAATGGGGTCCTAATTTGATTATTTCACCAGAATTTTTGTCTTTATAACCCATGAGTTCACTTTTTCTTACAAGTGTGCTGAAACAAAGTCTACTATCTGCACTGACAAATACTTAAATAAGATGTGTTATAACACTATTTAAAAAGACATTCTTGACAGCAGGAAAAAAATCCAGCCTGTGACAGCCTCAGGCTTTCAGGGTCCTCTCCTTTTAACTCATACTTCTACCCCATTGTTGCTTTCAAAGGTAAATAATCCGGTCCCTAGAATGCAGTGAAGAGAATCAATGCAGAGGCTTGGGTTATGATGTGAAGTGATCAGAATTGATGGTTACTGACTGCGCAACTGCTACTCGGAATGACTGCTGGCCATTTATTGATTAATCTGTCCAAGCAACATGACGTATTTCCTCCTCTAATTGCTGGCAAGCCAGGAAGTTGTGGTGAAACCAAGTGTTGGCCAAATATGAAGCTACAGGGAGGATTGGGGGTTAGTTGATGCCATTTGCCACTTTAGTTGGCATCACAAGCAAGCACGGCAGATTAGATGTTATCTTTACCAAAAACGAGAGTGCTTAAGTGTACAATTTATCCTTGTTTTTAATATCCTGTACTGAGACACTTACTATTCCCATATCTATAATGGCAGATGTTAAGCTGGCGTTTGTGTGTGTGTGTGTGTGTGTGTGTGTATGTGTGTGTTGGTGTGTTGTTTTGTTTTAGAACCATGATTGAAAGAAGTCATTATCCCCTAGGGTATTAGTATAACTCCTTAAACTGTTCTTTCCTTGAATGTCAGAGGTCACAAAAGATGGGACATCTAAATTTAGATTCAGCAACGCCAACCCACCACTAAGTGGCGGGACCCTGCCATCCCCATAACCAAAAGCAAAACAAGCAAGAAAACTAACTCTCCAATCAGAAATATTATTTAAAACAATCTAAGTTGTATCCCTTATATTGTGGATCAGTACCTTGTGGATTTTACTAGAATGGGCCAATGTGAGGACTGACAGAGGAGACATTAATAACACTGAAATATATGGATATTGCCAAATGTTGGGCTTAACACGACTTCAGTGGGTTAAGGAGCCATCATAAATTCCGAGAAAAGTGTTTTTTAAAGTAGTCCTACCTGATAGTATTTTGGCCGATAGTGGGATGATTCCAGAAAAATAGGAACGTTTCTCTAAAAATGAACTGGGAACATACAATTCTGTTTTTGCCCCTATGTTAATAAATTTATTACATTTTACTTTAAAGATCTCAAGTGAGCAAGTGTAGTGGATTGAATGGTGGTCCCTCAAAATCTATGTTCATGTCTTAACCCCCAGAACCTGTCAATGTGAGCTGATTTGGCTCACAGAAGAGTTTTTGCAGAAATACTTAAGAATTTTGAAATGAGAACATCATAGTTTATATGGACGGACTCTAAGTCCAGTGACAAGTGCACCTAGAAGAGAAAATCAAGGAGAAATATTTACAGCAGAAGATACACAGAGAAAAGGAGAAGGCTATGTGTAAATGGAGGCAAGATGGTGTCGTTATGCAGCAGACGCCGGGGAACTCCTGGAGCCGCCAGAAACTGGAAGAGCCAAGGAAGAACCTCCCTTAGAGATTCTGGAGGGAATGGTGCCCCCAACACCTTCATTATAAACTTCTAGCTTGTAGACCTGTTGGAGAACACATCTCTGTTGTCTTAAGCCACTAAGTGTATGGTAATTTTTCAAATGGCTGCAACAGTAAGAAATGAACACAGCAAGGGCACTGGAAATTATTGTTTTACTACTTCCCCCCCATTTGATCCAAACAATTACATTGCTTTGGGCACTGATCGCCATTATTTTCCAGAATAATTTACTATAAAAAGAGAAATTATTTAGTCAAATGAATGCTGGGTTAGGCAAAATTGCACTGCAAAATGAGGATTTGTTTTATCCTACCACTTTTCTTGATGGGAGTGAGTGGGGCAGAGGATGACCTATCTACATTATTTCTATTAAAGGAGAACATAGTGGCATAACAGGAAAGGAAAGGACCTCTTAGAACATTTTTCCTTACTAAAAATAATGGAGAAGACTTTGTTAACAAGTGGAGACGTATTAACCCAGGGACGTGTGTCTGCTCTCCCAAGTTGAGAAGGCAGACTTCCAAATACTTCCAGAATAATCATTCATCCTTGATAGTGGTTTAAAATAAAGGAGGCCCTAGAGAGAAGAGGTATGGACATTCATACAATTGTTTTTCATTCTTTCCAAGTTGTAATAGAAAGAAGTGGCTGGGAGAGTATATACATGTTTCAGAGTAACCCTCAGCCAAATAGTGAGTAAGGAGATAAAGACAAAATCAGATCCTTCCAACAAACCTATTGTGTTCTTGAAAAACCTCTTTCATTGGTTAGTAAGTATCAGCACTAAAATACTTCCCAGTAAAATTAATCGAAAGACCCACCATTTGATTTAAGATTTTCTAGTTTCAACAAATTCTCTTTTCAGATAATAAGGAAATTAATCTAAACATTAACAAGGGAGTAATTTCTACAGCAGGGTAGGTCAGCCATGATCATCTCAAGCCACGCTACATTCAGTAAAATCTTCAAGGGAAGAAGAATACCCTGGACTATCCTGCAAGCCAAGGTCTTTCTGCCAATGGGTAGAAGAGGACATTTGGTATCTCTGGTGATCACCATGACCCTTAGAAACATAGAAACAAACATACCCATAGACATGTGCTTTGCAGACATTTTGGCCCAACAACCACATTTCTAGTACTCATGGCAATCATAGTAATGCATGTAGATTTATCTATAAGGATGTTCATCTCAGTGGTATTTATTAATAGCTTAAAAAGTCAAACAATATCCAAATATAGAAATTAATTAAAATTGCCCATGGAGATCACAGAATAACGGTACTTTTACAAAATCACAAAGATCTATTATTGATATATCAAAAGGACAGATTACAAATCGTTATTTATTGCATTATCTTATTTTGTAAAACATTTAAAAAAAAACAGGTTGGTGCAAAAGTAATTGTGGTTTTCACTATTACTTTTAATTGCAAATCTGCAATCACTTTTGCATCAACATAATACATGCAGAGAAAATGGAAAAAGTTATATAGTAGATTATTATATGTGATTATCAGTCTGGCCAATTTCAGTTGATTGCCATTTTCTTCTTTTTCTCCAATATATATTGATGTGAGTGTCATTCTGTGAGGGGTAACATTCCACTTTGTAAAGACATATGAATAAAACATGTAATTGTTAATTCTTGTTGAAGAATCCCCAAATCTCAACTGGAATTTGTTTTGTTTACCATCTACCTTCTAGTACATTATAATTAATGGCCTTTAAGGTTAAATGTTTAAAAGGCATGTATTTTTCTAACTTCAACTTCATATATTTCCTTCCTTTCTTCCTTCCATTCTTTAGTTCTTTCATTACTTCTTTCTTGAGCTCTAATGAAGAGGCCTTGGGAAGGAAAAGCAAATAAAACTTACCTGAATAATCAGAGCATAATGTTAATGATTACACAATGCTTAGTGTTTATATAATACTTAATATTTTTGAGGTCATAGACCTTTACAGAATTTGCTGAAAAGTGTTGATCTTCTCTCCAAATAATCTACATATGCAACATTTTGTAAATAATTTTGGGGAGAAGGTGCTAATGGAGCCATGGGTGAATTTGTTCTTTGTATTCCCAACAATTTTTTATAATGAATGAAAGACTCCAGTGATAAGTTTCACTGTTTACTGCATACTTGGGAAGCCTAGATCTCTAGCTCTCCTCTGTGAAATCCAATTAAACTTGTTTGTTAAAGAGATCAGATCTTTATACTTGAGAAATTCTATTGTTTTCTTATAAGGATATGTATTAAATTAATTTTATAACTGCAGTATGAACACATAACTTTGAATACCATAAGTGGTAAGCAAATACACACCTGATATACATGTAATGAGATGTTAACAGGTCTCTTAGCCACTCGTGTGCAAGTTCTTACTAGAGTGAAATTAGGAAAACTATTTACTCACTGGAATTTGAGTGAGCTTCCCTGCTAGAGAAAGAAGAAAATAACTTGCTTATTACCCCAAGGAGAAGATGACAGAAGATGGAGAGTAAAGTGTGAAGCTAGAAAAATAGGAAAAGGCTATAGAATAGTTAAGATGAACCCGCCTCATGACCCATCCAATGTAAACTGGTGAAATTACTGAAGTTACAAAATGCTAAACTAGAAGGGATGTGTTTTTTTTTTTCCCCCAATACAAAGCCTTGAAGGAATTAAACTTTATCTTTAACCTACCTTGGGGAAGAACCAAGATAGAGGAAATGGATGAAAAGGTGAAAACAAGGGTTCTGCCAAGAATTTTCAGAAGTTTGTAAAATTTGCAAAGGCCGTGGGGAATGAAATTCAGATAAAGTTTAACCAAAACCCTGAATGATGTTGAAACACAACTGATTTCTGGGTTTCGTATTTTTGATATTTAAATTATAAATGTTTGATTCATTTATAATTTAGATATGCTCTTTTAAAGAAAAAATATCTTGGCTTTAGGAACTCTACTATAGTTATATGCTTTGTCTAAAATTAGGCATATTATATAATTCACCATGACTTGTGGGCTTTCTTTGGTGTAGATGTTTTTCGCCAGCAGTTGAAGGTGAACAAGGACTTTGAAGAGGACAATGGAATCTTCGACCCCTGCTAAAAAATACTGAAATGAGGCTCCATGAGTATCTTTGTTTCATTTTCTAAATAATTGTCTTCTATCCAGAGGCTATTGTTGGCATAGGTTGTCTACCTTGAGCACAAAACTTGTATTGCAGGATACTTACTTAGTGTCCTACCATTCCTCTTAATGGAGGGAAGGCATCTTCCTCACAGGCGAAGCTCTGGCTGCATGATCATCCTCAAATTGATAGCCTCTGAGTCTGAGTTTTCTAGCTTGAGGGAGAGAACTGCTTGGTTTCTATTGAAATCACTATTTGCTCAACATTATTAATTATCAGAGAAATGCAAATCAAAATCATAATGAGATACCCTCTTATACCAATCAGAATGGCTATTATTAAACAGTCAAAAAACAACAGATGCTGTGGAGGCTGCAGGAAAAAAAAAAAGAACACTTATACACTACTGGTTGGAATGTAAATTAGTTCAGCCACCGTGGAAAGCAATTTGTAGATTTCTCAAAGAACTCAGAACTAACATTTAATCCAGCAGTCTCTTTACTGGGTATGTAAACAAAGGAATATAAATCATTCTGTTAAAAACACACATGCAGTTGTATGCCCATCCCAACACTATTCACAATAGCAGAGACATGGAATCAACCCAGATACCCATCAACAGTGGACTGGATAAAGAAAATGTGGTACATATACACCATGGAATACTACACAGCCATTAAAAAGAACAAAATCATGTGCTTTGTGGCAACATAGCTTCAGCTGGAGGTCATTGTCCTAAGCAAATTAATGCAGGAACAGAAAACCAAATACTTCATGCTCTCATTTGTAAGTTGGAACTAAACATTGGGTATAATGGCTATAAAGATGACAACAGGAGACACTGAGGACCACAAGAGGGAGAAGGGTAGGAGGGGTGCAAGAGTTGTAAAAGTACCTGTGCAATACTATGCTCAGCAACTGGGTGACAGGATTATTGCTACACCAAACCTCAGTGACATTTTGATCAGTCATAATATATGTTAAAAAGAAGCCAGTGGGGAGAAAACAGAAGATATAATTTAAAAATCAACTATGAGACACATAGGATTTTTTTCTAATTTTACTTTTTAAGTTGCCTTTAAAGCATACAGTTCTATAAGTTTTAATACATGTATAGATCCATGTAAACATCACCAGAATCAGGATACAGAGCAGTTTCATCAACTCAAAAGAAAAAATAACCTCCCTTATGTTATTACTCTATAGTCAGAGTCTCCCCCAGCTGGTAATTTCTACAAACCACTGATCTGTTCACCATCACTATAGTCTTTTCTTTTTGAGACTATCATGTAAATGGAAGCATATAGTATAAAACTAGCTTTTTTTACTCGGCTTAATACCTTTGAGATTTATTCAAATTGTCATGTATATTAATACCTTATTTTTTATTATTGTCAAATGGTATTTTATTTTAAAGATACATCAGTTTGTTTATTCATTCTCCTAGAGAAGGACATTTGGGCTGGTCCCAGTTTTTGGATATCACAAATGCAACTATTAAAAGCACTCATGTAGAGAATTTTGTATGAATATAGACTTTCATTTTTTAGAGTAAATGCCAAATAATGGAATTGCTTACCATGGCTTTTGAAGAAAAAAATATGCAGTAGGTGAAGATATTTTTGAATTATCTGTAATTATAAAATCCTCTCTGCTTTTCCTTTACAAACATTATTTTTATTGATTTTTTGTATTCAATAAGCAAAATGAAGGATTGCAAAAGCAAGATAGGCCGGAAAATTTAGGAACAACCACAAATCACTAAAAGGCCACACATCTCTGACTATCCAAGATGGTTTGGAGTGAAAATTTGCCAAGTTAGTTAATGCGGGGAAGCTAAATAGAAAGGAAGCAATGGCAATAATTGGTAAACAGTTCATATGCAGGAAAAATTAGGCCTGATATTTTCAGCCTGGAGGTAGTGTAGGAACTGTCATAAATCCACTGAGGAAAGCTCAGGTTTCTGTGGAAAGGAAACTTTAAGGGATGAATGGGAAAAATGGTCACTATCCTTAATGATTTCAGGAAGTTAATTGATTTTTTTAAGGGTCAGAAAGGGATACATCAATGACATTGGGTGAATTATATGTTTACTGAGGGTCTAGTTACTGTTCCTCATAATTTTCATACATAAAATGAACTCAAGGTTAATTAAGAAACGTAAACTTTCATGTTTTGCCAGAGCCCTACAAACTTATAAGTTATTATGAGATATTTCTGTTTTCTGGCTCGACATTGAACCGTGCAGTTCATCTATAAGTTAAACATTATAGTAGAAGCCGGCTTTTGTAATAATATTATTTACAAACTTAAGCACATTGCTTTTTTCTACAATCCAACCTCAGATGACCTTTTGTTTTGGTATTTTTTGTTTTCAGTTTTTTGAGTGCCAGAATATTGATAGATTTTGCTAAAGATACCTAACAATATCTTTATATCTAACAATTAGATATTTAACAATATCTAACAATCTTTCTATGTTTTTAAGCCACAAAACAATCAAAATAACCCTCCATGTGGTATGTTTTCTTCTGTCATCATAAAACAAAGAGCTTATGCCAGTCATAGGACATTGGTAGGTGACCACTTCCATGGAATAACTTGAAGAACAAATCAAAGCTCACCTACTCAAAAACATTTTTTTCACTACCCTGCCACTTTTAGTATTTGAGGACTTTTATGTATTCCCTGAATTAAGACATTTTCAGTTAGCCCTGCTAAAATATACCTAAATTTATTGGCACATCATCTTGGAGGTACTAGAACCTTGTGGTTAGGAAAATGAGCTGTAAACTCATGAGTTCAATTAATGTTGTATATTATTATTATCCATATTATTTTACTAGTCAGCACCTATCTCATGAGAAAAAGTAGAGTGCAAAAGTGTTGGGGAGAAGAAATAGTATTTCATCAAACTCTCTCCAATTGCTGTTTAATATGTCAACCCCAACTCTTTTGAAAGCTGATGCATTACAATAGCAGACCTTAGTAATAATTACATAGACTTTATTCCATCAGTGGTTACTGGATTTATGCATTATCTATTTTTGTCAATAATTATGTATTGGCAGGCATTTAATAGTAATCACAGCAAAAGGTGATATACATTTGCTACCAGAAATTAATTTTTATTATGAATCACTTTTTTTCTCTACCCTGTGAACATTGTAGAGTTTATCTGAACATGACTGACATCTACACGTGTCTTTTAGTGATACAAATGTTTTTCTGGATCTTACACTCACCCTGAATGTTTTCTTTAGCCTTTATGAAGGGGAATTGACTGATTATCCTTCAGTTACACTGATACATCCAATGATGTGAGGTCAAAGTTTCCTGAAAAATTAGGTTTAAGAAAAGTAAGGTCCAAGATTGTAAAGGAAACATTCTTGAGGTAGAATAAAGCCTTTCCCATTGGAATTGAGAGAGGAGGGTGCTGACTTAATGTGTTATTCCAATGGGGTATGCGTATGCCAAAACAGTTTGTGTATCAGTGCAGATCGAAAAAGCAGTCCATTTCAGTTCCTCAGCTTTTTCTTCAGCATCAGACAGAGCACCGAGGCTGAGATCACCTTTATAAACAAGGCTCACACCTCCAGGTGTTTCCACCATTTATCACATTTTCTTTCTTTTTTTTTCATTTTTTAATTTTTTGTGGGTACATAGTAGGCATATATACTTATGAGGTACGTGAGATGTCTTGATACACACATGAACTGTGAAATAAACATATCATGGAGAATGGGGTATGCATCCCTCAAGCATTTATCCTTTGGGTTACAAACAATCCAATTACACTCGTTATTTTAAAATATACAATGAAGTTATTGATTGTAGTCACTCTGTTTTACTATCAAGTAGTAGATCTTATTCATTCTTTGTATTTTTTTTTTTTTTTGTACCCATTAACCATCTCCACCCACCCTCCACTACCCATCGCAGCCTCTGGTAATCATTCTACTCTCTGTTATCAATGAGTTCATTTTTTTGATTTTCAAGTCCCACAAATATGTGAGAACATGTGATGTTTATCTCTCGGTGCCATTTATCACATTTTCAATGTGTGGTTATCAAGCCATTTTCACAAATATGTTGATTCATTGCTGCCACAGGCTTGCAGGTATGCCTGATGGATCTCATGTTATAGATGAAGAAACTGAAGCTCAAAGTGGCCAAATAGCCCAATGTCACATGGCTGATATGAGATAGACGCTGGATGTGAATCCATATTTTCCAAATAAGATCCTATTCTCTTTTCACTATTCCACATCTGCTGGTGCTGAGGTGGTAAGAAAAGGATGATAATACTGGCTGAAGCAGTTGGGCCTAGCAGGAACAAAGACATGTTACTAAATCTGGAAACGGGCTTGACTGTAAACTATAGAGACGTATATTAAGGTATTAATGTTTGTCTAACATAATGTATAAAAAGACCCCCCTGAGGATGTTTTCAAGACTTAAATTCACTTATTTGAAGTCTTTAAAAATTCCCACTAATATTTTTGGTTTTTTTGAGAATAACCATCCTAACAAGTGTGAGGTGCCAGCTCATTGTACTTTTGATTTGCCTTTCCCTGGTGATTAGTGATGATGAGCACCTTTGCATGCACCTGGTGGCCACAATGGGTGTGATGTTTCAGCTATGAAGGACAAGTATGTTCTAGAGATCTGCTGTGCAATATAGGACCTATTCTTAGTAACACAGTATTATGCACTTACAAATTTGCTAAGAGGATAAATCAGTCATCAAGTGTTCTTACCACAAAAACAAAAATGAAAATGAAAAAACCCGAAAAACATAAATGGACACAAGGAAACCTTTGGAAGTGATGGATATGTTTATCACCTTTATTATGGTGATGGTATAACAGATACATGCATATGTCCAAACTCATCAAATTGTGCAAATTAAATATGTGCATTGTTTTTGGTATATCAATTATGCCTCAATAAAACGGCTGAAAAAACCTCACCTCCTAGTAATTCCACTGTAAACATTCATTTAGTTCCAGTTCCACATCTTGAAATGGATTATTTGTTTTCCTAACTTCTAATGTTCACTCTGTTAATGCTCATACCTGGTCTTCTGCCTCACACCCCCATGTATTTCATAATCTTGGAATTAACTGTGATGATTTTCTAAGCTCTCTCTACTTCTCTCCCTGTTAGCTCTCTATATGGAATAGGCTGCTGTGTTTTTTGACTTAGCTAACGTCTACCTGATCATTTGGATACCATTGTTCTAATTCTGCCCTGGCTTCCCCTGTATCTAAGCAGTGGCTTCTCATTCTAAGTTCCACAGCCATCCTTTCACGTTTCTGTCTTAGCACCACCAGCACTCTGCCACTCACTTTTTCTTCTCTCCTCTGAGCAAGCGAGCTGCATGAGTGGAGGTATGAAGCTTGTCATCTCCATACCTTCAGCTATCAACATAGCACCTGATACTTAGTAAGCATGTAAATGCTAAATGAATGAATGAAGGAAGGAAGAAATGATGCATTTTTTTCCAAAATTGGATCTTGCCCTCTGTTACTCAGTTAATTCACACTATTCAAAAATAGTTCTACCTACTGCTCTTCTATCCTAATCCCTTTCTTTCCTAGTTTCTTTTCTCCTCTGTTCTTTCCTTTCCTTCTAATCCCCTTCCCCTTTACCTCCCTCCCTGTTTGCCTTTTCTTTTTTTTCTTCCAGCCTTCTGTGGTGCTTTATTGACAACTGTTTCTTGTGCGCTTACTATGGCACAGGATACAGGCATGCACTTCTTGGCATGTACTGCTATCTTGGCAGAGACAGTTAAGTGTTGCAAGAATAAAATAATGAAAAAATGCAGGCAATTTTCCTGCATTCAGAGTGCCTAACATTCTTGTGGTGGGGAAAGAAAGATAATAAACAAGTAGTAAATAAGATAGTTTTAGAAATTATTAGTGCTGAAGGACAAAAAAAAAAAAAAAACCTGATAAACTTATAGAAAAGCTCTGGTACTGCTCTAAACAAAGTGGTCAGAGAAGACCTCTCAAAGACATGAGTTGTGACTTCAGTAATGAGAGGAAAGAGTATTACCTGGCAGGTAAGAGCAAGTGCAAAACGCTTCAAAGCAGGAGTGAACGTGAGCATTCAAGGAGCAGACAGGAAGGAAGTGTGCTGAGGTGAAGGTTGAGAGCTATTCAAGCTAGATCATGCTAGTTCCTTGTAGGCCACTAGTTCCTGAGTCACATGGAAGCTAGCAGAAAGATTTTGACTGGAAAGTTATATGACCTGGTTACTATATGTAAGAGGTCACAGTGGCTGCTGTATGAAGAGAGGAGTATCGAGGACCAAGATTCCTGGAAACAGAGAGACCAGGAAGGTGGCTGTGGACCTAGCCCAGGGGAAATCTGACAGTGGTCTAGGCCAGGATGGTAGCCATGGAGGCAGAGATTATCTCTTTGATAATGTTACTCTCATTCCAGAAGAAGAGCCAATTCTTTAAAAAGAAACTCAGGTCCGTGAAGCTAGACTCTCTCTGCATGAACTGTCCCTGAAAATCAGTATGACATCTAGGGAGGTCACATCACCTCCAGCTTTTGCAGGTCATCATGGACCGCTCCTTTGGGACTTCACAGCTCATCTGTTGGGTGTCTCTCAGGAGTTCCAGCAGATACCAGATGCATCCAGTGTTCTTCAAGAATGCTGCTCAATCACTAAGGGCATTACCTTTCTCAGCCTAATGCATTTCTTTTTCTACTGCTGGTCCCATAGCGGCAGGTCTTAATGTTATCCTTGTGATTACTAACACTACAAGTTGTATCAGTGCTTCTCAGCTCTGAAGTATCTACTGGGAAGCAAGCTTACTGGTTATTGTTGTTGTTTTCCCCTATTAAAATTGTGTGATATTTCACATCACTGTTTTCTCTTGTTTCACACCACAGCAATAGAAATTGAAGTCTTAAAATTTACTTTCCATTTGCAAATATTCAGAAGAACATGTACTCTGACTATGCCAAAATTTTCATAAGAAGTACAATTTCCAAATCATTTTTATTTTATATTTTTTAATTTCAAACCCTTATGAAAGTTGGCTGTTTCTTCATTCCATATACACCAAAGGTAGCATTATTTGTAGGCCACATAAATTAATATTCTTAAGGTGATGTTTCTCAAAGTCTCATCTTGATTTGTGAGAAATTAGTCAGTATTACTGCCAAAAAAAAAAAAAAAACAAACCCTCCTATTTTCTATCACTTTTAAATGCTAGGTCAAACAAAATCAGTTTTCTTTAGGGTAGGATTTCTTAAATCTTTCAGCATAAAAATGTACCATCAAGTTCTTTAAGTGGCCAAGGGTGAGCAGGATATATCACATTTCTGAAAGCAACTATAAACTGACAACAGAACCTTTTTACACAAAGCATTTAGAAGTAGTGTTCTGTGGAATACATATCAAGAGATTTCCTTTAAAGGTATTTTGGTGTTCAAACAGCAGTCTGGAAGGCCATTCTTTCATCTGAAAGAAATAATGTACTTTTTTCCTTTCATATGTTTTATGTATGTCAACACTTCAGCTAATGCTATTAGGAAAACACAGATCAACAAAGAATAGAAGATTCATAAAATCTGCATTTTTTTAAAGGTTATCCTCAGCTTATAAATGAGAAAACTCAGAGGCTTTAGTACAGTGAATTCCTTAAGATGACATAGTTAGGGGATGTATCCAGTCTATTTTGTATTTTGTATTTTTACCATATATGTTTATGGCTATCACATATAAATAGAAAACTTAGTCTTATCTCAGACTTTCTTCCTTCACAATCTTTCTTTCTTTTTCCACATTATCAATCCTGATCATACAACTATGAACAATCATAATGACAAATATATAAGACATCTGAATCCAGATTGAAAGAGTGTCGTAAAATAAACTGATAAACCTAAGAAGCCAAGACTACATGGGAGTAACGGAAAAATACAACCTTTGGGTCCAAAGAGCTGATAATTCACATGACTTGAGCAGTGTTATTGGTTAGAGGGATGTATTGCCTTCATTGATCTCTCAGTGTGAATCATCAGTGTAACATCTGTGTGAAAAGAGCTAGTGTTATCTTGGGATCCATGAAGAGAAATATAATCTCCAGAGTGAAAGAGGCAGCAGCCTCTCTCTACTATGTGCTAATGGTTCTTTTCCTGGATGTTGACAAAACATTCAGAAATGTGAACAGCTGTTGTTTCCCTTTATCTTCAGGGCTCCTCTTTCCTCAGTTGCTTTGATTTTGTGACTTTCAAGAACAGGGGATGCTAGCTGACTCTGCATTTTCTTTCTGAGTTACCTATATTCCTCCCTTCCTGAAGGGCTGTGCCTAAGAGGGCTGCTTACTATTTGTGCCAGCCGGGGCTCCCTGTGGATATCAGAGACAGGCAGCCCTTCCCAACTTCCTCCTTTTATCTTGAATTACATGAAAATGGAATTCCAAATATGATAGCTATTTTTTCCCAAATCTCAGAAAGATGTTGGTACTCCAGTCTTGTATTTTAGTCCATCGCTTCCTTAATATTTGAAAATTCCATGAGAAGAAAATAAAAACTTTAAAAGGAAGCAAATAAACAAATCTGATGGCAGTACTTCATGGACTCTTAAAGGGGAGTTAGAAAACGGTATCTTTTTATTTCTCTAAGTCCGTTAATACTGGGTTGGGAGATGGGTGTTAGAAATCACATGTAAATACAAAATAAACCTTTTTCGTTCATTTTTCTTCTCCTTAACAAATCACCAGGCATCCAGGCTTTCTAGTTATTGTTATTGACGTGGTTCCATGGAGGGAGAGGGTTTCATGGAAGGGGGCAGAGTTGGCTTGGGCTGAGATGTCTGACTATGAATTTTTAACAAATGCTGGGTTTTCAATATCTGTCAATCCCGATTTTTCATTTTTCTTTACATAGATGTATTCATTCTCTTCACACTCTCCAATGAGTACCTCGTTCTCTTCATGATCTGCCATAAAATACGGGTTCTTTCTGTGGGATTTCCTTATTTCTCCCCAACATTCCTCCTTTCCTAGAGAGATGGGCTTTCTCTTTAGTTTTTAATGTTCAACAAAGCTAATGAACTCCAAAGTCTTCATTAAATCTCTTTGAGAGACTGATTGGGATTCTTCTTTGGAGCTTTATGTTCCGGTGGCCCAGGACTGTTTAAAGTTCACAAGAGGCCAGGAGTGGTGGCAGGAGCCTATAGTCCCAGCACTTTGAGAGGCAGAGATAGGAGGATTGCTTTAGCCCAGTAGCTCCAGGCTGCAGTGAGACATGATCACACCACTGCACTCCAGCCTGGTTGACAGAGCCAGACTCTGTCTTAATACATACATGCATATATGCACACACACACACACACACACACACACACAAATGCCCTTTTACCAACCTGCACCCTTAGTTAACTCCCATTGTGCAAGAGATTACTTATTCCCTGCCTGCTACTCTAGATTTGAAATTCCGTAAGAGCAGCCAATGTGTAAGTGCTGATAAAGAAAGAATGAACCTATGAATGAGACTTTCACAGCACCTAAACTTGCTCTTCCTCTTTACTTGCAGATGGGTTGGAGGAACCTCTTTTCCCACCCTTTCCCACCAGACTAATTGCTTTCAGGAACCTTTGGACCTAATCGCCAGAGCTAAGGAGAAATGCTTGACTGCAAGCAAAACAATGTGAAGGTTGCAAGAACAAATTTAGTGTTCGAACCAAATGAGAACATAAGATTGTGAGGGGCAGATATGTAAGGTGAGGAGAGAAGACTAAAAATCACTGAAATACAGCTAAAGTTAAGAGTCAGTGAAGAAAAGGCACAAACAAGATTTGAGAAAGAGGAAGAAAAAAGGATCATATCCCACAAGCCAGAGAATGGAGTTAAAAAATTACTTTTCCAACTTTATTGAGGAATAATTGACAAAAATTATCTTTATTTAAGATATAGAAAGTGATGATTTGATATAAATATATATTGTGAAATGATTATCACAACCAGGCTAATTAACACATCCATTCTGTTAGTTACCATTTGTGCGTGCACATGTGTGTGTGGTGAAAACACTTAAAATCTATTCTCAGCAAATTTCAAGTATATAATACAGAATTACTAATTATAGTCACTATGCTGTACATTAGATCTCTAGAACATATTCCTCTTTTAACCAAAATTTTGTACACTTTGACCAATATCTCCCTATTCCCTACCTCCCAACTCCTCACAACCAGTTTGTTTTATGTTCAAAAAAGAAAAAAAGAAAAAAACTATCAACGCCATCTGCCACAGACAAGTCACGTAAGGATAGAAAAGACTAATTTACACGTTACAGTCACAGAAAGAAAGGCAGAAGTGGAAAGAGAAAGAGAGGATGAGGTGTAGCTGTAGGCTGAAGGTGCTGTAATCTCAAAAGCAGGCGTTTGTCCAGGAAAATGACTCTTAGTATTCATTTCTTTCCCTGTCTATTGTGCTACATACTCTTTGACATGATTTACTACTATTCAATACACTCAATTCAACAAGTACTTATTGCATCTCTACATAAGCCAGCCTGTGCTTTGATTTTCTGAAGTCCTCAAAGATGAATATTTAACCTGAAATCACTTACAGTCAAGTGGAAGAGATAATATGCACATACATTTAACTGAAATATAATGCAGAATTAGACACGAATCACAAAAACAAGAACAAATTGCCTTTGTGAGCTGATAAGTGGGTGAGGCCACTCCTTCATATCAATAATGCTGCCTGCAGGGAACAGAATCCAATTTAGATGATTCAGAAAACGTTAATAAAGGAACTATTTACAGAGCTGTGGATAGGTTCAAGGGAGATAACATGGAATGAGGTTGATGAGACTAGCAATTTAAGAAAGCTGTTAGCAACCTTGGCTTTACAGGGGCCAGAAAAGGAAATAGTGTGCCTGAAATCCAGTAAGGGATAGAGACATGGAAGAGTGCTACCCCACAGGAGCTGTAACCATGAAAAAAAGCTGCCACTACCAGGAAAAAATGGCTTAGAACAACAAGAGATGGAGGAAGAATTACCTGCAGTTCTTTCTCCTCCCACCCTCTGATCTCTTACTGCTAGGTCCCATTGGTCAAGCCAAATGTGTAGTCAGCTCCTTTGAGAAGCTAGATAGCCCAGTCAAGGAGATAATGCAGCACCCTGCAACACAGATCAGGGCAGAGAAAG
Organism: Trachypithecus francoisi; assembly: GCF_009764315.1. Lineage (NCBI taxonomy): Eukaryota > Metazoa > Chordata > Mammalia > Primates > Cercopithecidae > Trachypithecus > Trachypithecus francoisi. The sequence continues at coordinate 50,857,253 of NW_022681453.1, forward strand.
ATAGGAGGGAGACTTGAGGATAAGCCAATAGAGACCCTGTATTGGTCCTTTTTCATGCTGTTAATAAATACATAACCAAGACTGGGTAATTTATAAAGGAAAGAGGTTTAATTGACTCAGTTCAGCCTGGCTGGGGAAGCCTCAGGAAACTTACAATCATGGCAGAAGGGGAAGCAAACATGTCTTTCTTCAGATGGCAGCAGGAAGGAAAATAAGAATGAGAACTGAGTTCATATCCTTTCCCCACTTTTTGATGGGGTTGTTTGTTTTTTTCTCAAAAGAAGACATCCATACAGCCAACAGACACATGAAAAAATGCTCGTCATCACTCGCCATCAGAGAAATGCAAATCAAAACCACAATGAGATACCATCTCACACCACTTAGAATGGCAATCATTAAGAAGTCAGGAAACAATAGATGTTGGAGAGGATGTGGAGAAATAGGAACACTTTTACACTGTTGGTGGGATTGTAAACTAGTTCAACCATTATGGAAAACAGTATGGCGATTCCTCAAGGATCTAGAACTAGATGTACCATATGACCCAGCCATCCCACTACTGGGTATATACCCAAAGGATTATAAATTACTCTACTACAAAGACACATGCACACGTATGTTTATTGCGGCACTATTCACAATAGCAAAGACTTGGAATCAACCCAAATGTCCATCTGTGACAGACTGGATTAAGAAAATGTGGCACATATACACCATGGAATACTATGCAGCCATCAAAAAGGATGAGTTTGCGTCCTTTGTAGGGACATGGATGCAGCTGGAAACCATCATTCTTAGCAAACTATCACAAGAAGAGAAAACCAAACACCGCATGTTCTCACTCATAGGTGGGAACTGAACAATGAGATCACTTGGACTCGGGAAGGGGAACATCACACACTGGGGCCTATCATGGGGAGGGGGGAGGAGGGAGGGATTGCATTGGGGAGTTATACATGATATAAACGTTATGCACATGTACCCTAGAACTTAAAGTATAATAAAAAATAAAAATAAAAATAAAAATAAAAATAAAAAAATAAAAAAAAAAAAAAAAAAAAAGAATGAGAACTGAGTGAAGGAGAAGCCCCTTATAAAAGCATCAGATCTTGTGAGAACTTACTATCACGAGAATCGCATGGGGGAAACTGCCCTCATGATTCGATTACCTCCCACCAGGTCCCTCCACAACATGTGAGAGTTATGAGAACTACAATTCAAGATGAGATTTGGGTAGGGACACAGCCAAACCATATTAGACTCCTTCTTGGAGGTATCAAAAAGGAGCAGGTATGATACAAGCCTTGGAACAAACATAACATACCATGTTATGGCATTCCCAGAGGTGTAGACAGATTGAGGAAAAGCAAGGAAGTGGAAACTCAAAGACAGTATTTCAGATTAGCTCAAATACATGGTGTGGGTCTGATAAGTGGTCTTAAGAGAGAGCAGAAGAAAGCATTAGATGCCCAGTTGGGTGGCTTGTACTGTAGTTGGTGATTTAATGGTCTTTACTTGAAAAGAAAAGCATATTGAAACAACTAATCTGGGTGTCAGAAAAGACAGCCTGGAGGTGGTAGAGACTCTATGCAGAGAAGCCAGTCAGGACCATATTGCAGCATTCAAGCTAAGCAACTATGTTGGTCTGAAAAGGATGTTGGCAATGGAAAGAAATCATGAAATTATGGTTTTAAAGCAAACAGGGCTTAACGATGGATTACATATAGAAAGAGATGTAAAAATAAGGGTTTTAATTTGTGTTCTTCCATGGCACACAGAAGGAAGTCAGCAAAAAATAGAACTGAGGGAAGAAGGGATGAATTCATTTTCAGCTACTTGTGCTGGGAGGTGCAGGATTTGGGAATGGAGCATGGGCTGAAGTTGTACATTTGGGACTCAGTGGCATAGAGATCACAGCTGCCTAAAAGAGATTACAGTTGCCAAAAATAGAAAACAATAAGTGACTTATTAGTGGAAATTTGGCAAATAACATCTTAGTAATGTGATTATATAAAGGGATCGATTCAAGATATAAAAAACGGATACTGAAGTAGGAGAAGAAAGTAAGAAAATATTGAGCCAATAGAGGCCATCGAAAGAGGCAGTCTCAAGGTAAAATATTTCTAAAAAGAATCAGGACAGAGAAAGATCGTTGGATTGTGCAATTATGTAAATTACTATTTCAGAGACTTTGATGGTGAAGGAGCAATGTGAGTAGAGACCTGCAGACCCTATGCAGGGAGGTGACAGGGGAAGGAATGTGGTTTTGTTTCTCTGATAAAGGAAACCTGAGCATGTCAGCTGGGAGAGGGGAAACAATTCTCTTACTGTCATATTTTCTCCCTGTTTTCATTTTAATGAAACATAGTCTTAGTTGTCCTTAATAAACTGTAGTAACAATGTTCTAAGAGTCCACAGGAGGGAGACACTACTTTCTAAACTGACCCTGTGAGTAGTTAAATTGCCATAATATCTCAGTGCTTAAGGCAGAAAGCTGAAGCTCTTTTTTGTCGTTGAATTTTTTTTAAAAGAACATTGGTCAGATGTTTATTCTGGACATGGTGATTCCTTAAACTATTACAGCATTTTTTTTTTTCCTTAGAGACAATTTATTGCTTGATGAACAGGTTTTATTTTTCCTTTGTGGACTTCACCCAGTGATATAAATAAAATCTTTTTCAGTATCTTTTTAGTAATTGCAGCACCTGACCATATAGTAGGTGCTTTAAAAATAATTGTTATTGTTTTTCTGAAGTCTTTCCTGGTGAAATTGTGCATTTGGATGATTAGGTCAAATTGGGTTTTGTATTTCTTTGTTGAAAGGGAGATTTTATTTATGGATGTACCACAGCTATTTCTAGTTCTTCACAGGCTACACTTTCACATCACAGGTTACTCTTTACCATCCTGCAATTAGTCAGAATTACATGACTGGCTTTGACTAACAAAAAGTAAGTGGAAGAGATGCATTTCAGAGTTGGTATACCACTTTCCACATGCTCTTATTCATTGGTAAATGCTTGCTGGCATCATAAAAGGATGGTGACTCTTTCATCCCTGATCCCTAAGGAACATAATCTTTCTCAACCAGTCTATGTCATGAGACATGAGCGATAAATACATTTTATTTGTTTAAGCAATAGTCACCAAACTTTTTTTTGTAAAAGACAGGATATTAAACATTTTTGGCTTTGTAGGCAACATGATCTCTATTATAACTACTCAATTTTGTCATTTTAGCTAGGGTAACACAAATAATGGTCATAGACAAAAATTAAATTAATGGACATGTCTGTGTTGCAATAATACTTTTCTTATAAAAGCAGACAGCAGTCAGATTCAACCCATTGAGCCACAATGTATTGACACCTGTTTTAAACCTCTGAGGTACTGAGGTTGTTACAGCAGTATAACCTAGACTATACTGCCTAACTACTATTACGTTTTACAAAGGAAATGTATTGGAGTACTGAATGGATGCAATGGCAATTTTGTACTTTGCTATGAAAATATTTGTTAAAATAGGACGATGTGAAATTGATTTGGTTTTGGAGCTTTATTTAATTTAACTGAATCATATCAAGAATCAAAGAAATAATCACATAAAATTGAATTGGAACAGCTATTTTTAAAGCAGGCTGAACATTTAGAAATTTTCCCAAAACTGAACACAGAAAAAAATAAAAGAAATTATTTTTGAAAGACTATAGTGATCACCACAGAAGTAGTACCAAGAGAACACATATAAGCAAGGGACCATGGGAAGAAGTTTCCTGACTTCTTATCACTTATACCCTAATTTTAATAATAATTGAGTTCAAATTTTAATTATAGAGGTTTAAAAAATGTGAACGGTAAGCTTCTGTACACTACTGATATTCTATTTTTTTAATTTGGTACTGTTGCATAGGTATGCTAACTTCATGAAAACGCATCCAGCCATATGCCTGATGACATGTCCTTTTCTGTGTATATAATTCTACAATTTTTTTTTTTTTTTTTGAGACCGAGTCTTGCTCTGTCACCCAGGCTGGAGTGCAGTGGTGCAATCTCGGCTAACTGCAACCTCTGCCTGCTGAGTTCAAGCAATTCTCCTGCCTCAGCCTCCCAAGTAGCTGGGACTACAGGCACATGCCACCACTCCTGGCTAATGTTTTGTATTTTTAGTAGAGATGGGGTTTCACTGTGTTAGCCAGGATGATCTCGATCTCCTGACCTTGTGATCCACCCGCCTTGACCTCCCAAAGTGATGGGATTACAGGCATGAGCCACTGCCTAATTCTACAAATTTTTAATAGAATTATCTCAAAAACCAAAATGAAGAAAATCATTTCTGAAATGTTCATAATAAATGAATGATTTAGTTTTAAGAGTAATTTGGAAAGTGCAATTGTTATGCCAATAAACACCAGCATCCTGTGATCCAGCTAGGAGTTCTCTGGGCAATGTCACACTATTGGGAGTTTGCTCCTGGGCTCTGTTTTCTAGAAACATGCTTCTTTTGGGTAAAACCTCACAACTCATGGATATCTCTTTGAAGATAAAATGCCCCAACTTCTCCCATGAGTAGTGAGAGCCATCTCAGCCAAATTTATTGCATCCCTCAAATTTTGTCACAAAAGCAAAGGGTATCTTCCTTTCCTTCAGTCTTTATTTCTTATCTCCCTTCTGTCATTCATGTTGCTGATTTCTTTCTTCTTGCAAACGGAAGGAAACCTGAGCCAAGGATTCCTTATGGGAGCTTGAGGGTCTTACTCACCAGAATCAAAATCCCTGACAAACCAATCCCTGCAGCTCAACAAAAAGCTAGGGAATTGAGAAGCACAAAAGGAAGTCTGGAAGGAAAAACATCCATGTAATTCCCTGTCCTACCTACAAACATATGGAATCCAGATGAAATGCTTCAGAATGGAAAAGTATCAGGTACTTGCACTGTAGTAAGAAGTTATGATTAAAAAGCAAGAAAAATGTTAATGATCTTAGAATCCTGTTTTTATTTTTTCTCTCTGTGAGAGAACATAAACATTTAATATGGATACACTGAATTAATTGTTCCATAGCTCATGTGGCCTCTCATTTCTTTTTTCTTTTTTTGTCATTTTTAAACTGGTTTTATTAGCTACATTCAATAATTAATATTTTCTTGGTCAGGTGCCATTACAGAGGCTACTTTTCTAAATGATAGTTTATTTTATTAGCTTTAATAGAAACTTTGGCTTAATATTTGTATTAATCTATTTTCACCCTTCTATAAGGACATACCCATGACTAGCTAATTTATAAAGGAAAGAGGTTTATTTGACTCACAGTTCTGCAGGGCTGGGGACACCTCAGGAAGCTTACAATCTCAGTAGAAGTGGAAGCAACACGTCCTTCTTCACATCACAGTAGCAAGGAAAAGTGCAGAGCGAAATGGGGGAAGGCCCCTTATAAAACCATCAGATCTTGTGAGAACTTACTCACTATCATGAGAATAGCATGTAGGTAACTGCCCCCATGATTCAATTACCTCTCACCTGGTCCTTCCCACAACAAGTGGGGATTATGGGAACTACAATTCAAGATGAGAGGTGGGTGGGGACACCACTAAACCATATAATTCTGCTCTTGGCCCCTCCCAAATATCATGTTCTCACATTTTAAAGCACAAATACACCTTCCCAACAGTCGCCTAAAGACTTAATTCATTCCAGCATTAGTCTAAAAGTTCAAGTCCAAAGTCTAATCTGTGACAAGACAAGTTCTTTCATCTCATGAGTCTGTAAAACCAAAAGCAAGTTAGGGCCAGGCATGTGTAATCCCAGCACTTTGGGAAGCTGAGGAGGGCAGATCACCTGAGGTCAGGAGTAGGAGACCATCCTGGCCAACATGGTGTAACCGTATCGCTACTAAAAATATAAAATTAGCTGGGCATGGTGGCCTGCACCTGTAATACCAGCTACTTGAGAGGTTGAGGCAGGAGAATAACTTGAACCCACAAAGTAGAGGTTGCAGTGAGCCAAGATTGCATCATTGCTCTCCAGCCTGGGCAAAAGAGAAAATTTCCATCTCAAAAAAAAAAAAACAGCAAGTTAGTTACCTCCAATAGGGCAGTAATTAAATCTTAAAGCTTAGAAATAATCTCCTTTAACTTGGTCATGCTGATGCAAGAGGGGGCTGTCATGACCTTGGGCAGCTCTGACCCTGTGGCTTGGCAGAGTACAGTCCCCCCACCCCAGTTGCTTTCATGGGCTGGTGTTGAGTTTCTGTGACTTTTCCAGGCACACAGTGCAAGCTGTCAGTGGATCTACCATTCTGAGGTCTGGAAAATGGTGATCCTCTTCTCAGAGTTCCACTAGGCAGTGCCCCAGTGGGGACTCAGTTTGGGGGCTCCAACTAAACATTTTCCTTCTGCACTGCCCTAGCATAGGTTCTGCATGAGGGCTCTGCTCCTGCAGCAAACTTCTGTGTGGACATCCAGGTGTTTCCATACATCCCCTGAAATCTAGGTGGAGGTTTCCAAACCTCAATTGTTGACTTCTGTGTACCTGCAGGCTCAACGCCACATGGAAGCTGCCAAGGCTTGTGGCTTGCACCCTCTGAAGCCATGGCCTGAGCTGTACATTGGCCCCTTTTAGCCAGAGGTAGAGCAGCTAGGATGCAGGGCACTATGTCCCTAGGGTGCACAAAGCAGCAAGGCCCTGGACCCAGGCCATGAAACCATTTTTTCCTCCTAGGCTCTTGGCCTGTGATGGAGAAGCTGCCATGAAGGTCTCTGACATGCCCTAGAGACATTCTCCTCATTGCTTTGGTGATTAACATTTGGCTCCATGTTACTTATGCAAATTTCTGTAGCAGGCTTGAAATTCTCCCCAGAAAATGGGTTTTCTTTTCTATTGCATTGTCAGGCTGCAAACTTTCCAAACTTTTTGCTCTGCTTGCTCTTAAACACTTTGCCACTTAGAAATTTCTTCCACCAGATACCCTAAATCATCTCTCTCAAGTTCAAAGTTCCACAAATCTCTAGGGCAGGGGCAAAATGCTGCCAGTTTCTTTGCTAAATCATAGCAAGAACCACCTTCATTACAGTCCCAACAAGTTCCTCATCTCCATGTGAGACCACCTCAGCATGGACTTCATTGTCTATATCACTATCAGCATTTTGGTCAAAGTCATTCAACAAGTCTCTAAGAAGTTTCAAACGTTCCCACATCTTCCTGTCTTCTGAGTCTTCCATGTCTCTAGAAAGTTCCAAACTTTCCATTTTCCTGTCTTATTTGGAGTCATCTAAACTGTTCCAACCTCTGCCTGTTTCCCAGTTCCAAAGGTGCTTCCACAGTCAGGTATCTTTATAGGAGCAACACACTCTCTGCAGTACTAATTTACTTTATTAGTCCATTCGCATGGTGCTATAAGCACACACCAGAGACTGGGTAATTTATAAAGGAAAAAAGGTTTAATTGGCTCACAGTTTTGCAGGACTGGGGATGCCTCCAGAAACTTCCAATCATGGTTAAAAGGGAAGCAAACCCATCCTTCTCCACATGGCAGCAGCAAGGAGAAGTTCAGAGTGAAGGAGGGGGAAAGCCCCTTGTAAAACCATCAGATCTCATGAGAACTCACTCACTATCACCAGAACAGCATGGAGGTCACCACCCCCATGATTCAATTACCTCCCATTGGATCCCTCTCAAGACAATTGGGGACTATGGGAACTGCAATTCAAGATGAGATTTGTGTGGGGACATAGCCAAACCATATCAATATTTTAGTAGCTTAAGTGAATATAATCATTACATTTTAAATAAAAGATGTATTAATTTCATTTTCAAATTAAGATTTAGAACATAATATGTACTTTCAATAATAAACCGTATTGGATTCATTATATACTGCATGAGTATAACGCAGGAGTTTACATAATATTTTTCAAGATTTGTTCTCTCATGCTAAAGTTTTTTGTAACTTTTTTCATCAATATAAATGCAACAACAGTAATGTCAGAAGATGTGACTTTTTTTTTTTTGAGTCAGAATTCCATTCTGTCACCCAGGCTGGAGTGCAGTGGCACAGTCTTGGCTCACTGCAACCTCTGACCCCCAGGTTCAAGCAGTTCTCTTTCCTCAGCCTCCTGAGTAGCTGGGATTATAGGCACCTGCAATCATGCCCAGCTAATTTAATCTTATCTTATCTTATCTTATCTATTTTATCTTACTTTACTTTACTTTATTTTATTTTATTTTATTTTAGTAGAGACAGGATTTCACCATGTTGGCCAGGCTGGTCTCGAACTCCTGACCTCAGGTGATCCAACTGCCTTGACCTCCCAAAGTGCTGGGATTACAGGCATAGCTACCTCGCCCAGGTGAGCATGTGGCATTTTTAAAAAGCACATTCTGAGGTTTCAAAGTGTAATAGGAAAAACATGAACTACAAGTAGAGTCCATTATAACTGATTTTAAATTCCATCTCTGTCCCTCATTTCCTCCATGATTTGGGAAAACTCAGTTCCTGTGAGACTTAGTTTTCTCATCTGTGTAACAGGTATACAAATTCTTATGTGACTACTATCTGTATTAAATGGGACAGTAGACCATTAATAAATGGCAACTTCCCTTTCAGAAGCATTGTCTTATTTACAAAATTGTACAACATTCTTATTAAAGGATGGTTGTATCTGAAACGGCTTTAATGAAGAATCCCCAGATCTTAGTGTCTTACAACCACAAGTCTTTGTGAAATATGTCAGCATGTCTGGACTGACTGATGCATTTTGGCATTTCTTTTCTTTCTGGGACTCAGGCTAAAGGAGTGACTACTCTTTAGGACAGCCATTACTTTGGAGTGGGAAAAAGCAAGAGACATTATGGTGTATGTTACCTCTGCTCACATTCCGTTGGCCAGAGCAAGTCAGAGGATAGAGCCAGACAATGGGACAGAGACGTGAATGAATTTTGACTATAGGAATCCTTCAAGGCATACATCAATAAACAGAAAAAAGAGGAAACAAAGATTGGAAAAAAATATAATATGCTTGAATGATATTGCCAATTGGAGGGTTACTCAGTAGTGTAAATAGCCTTTTGCTGAAAGTCATAGTCAGGGAGTGGTGATAGCTGCTAACCTAGCCATCCAACATAACCCAAAATGAAGAAAACAATTTGAGAATTTATAATCATGCAAAGCCTTTTTAAATACAGTAAGCCTGTACAACATAGTGAGACCCCATATGCACAAAAATATTTTTAAAAAATTGTCTGGGCATGGTAGTAAATGCCTATTATCCCAGCTACTTGGAAGGCTGAGGCAGGAGGACCACTTGAGCCTGGAAGGTTGAGGCTACAGTGAGCTGTGATTGTGTCACTGCACTCCAACCTGGGTGATAGAGTGAGACCCTGTCTGCAAAATTAAAAAAAAAATTAAAAATAAAGGCTATCTTTTTGTGCATGTGAATATGCTGTAGTTGGTGGGAAACATAAATGTTAACTGCATGTGTGGGTAATTTACAGATGAGCTACTTAATTATGAGCTTATTTGTAGATCTGTTAAAACCAAATGGAAAACACACCTATTTGTAAACTGGCAAATAAGCTCTTCAACATATGAAGAACAGCTTGTTTCAGGGTTTAAAATATAATAAGATTAACTTTTAAATTGAGTTGAAAAAACAGCAAGTTACAGATAAATTGAGTTACTAAGGAAAGTGATTTCACTTTTAAAAACTGAATTAAGGGCGTTGAAATTAATTTATTTTTGAACAGAATGTGCTCAATGTAGGTTTTGTTTATTAATTTGCCTTTGGACAAACTCTTTTGAAAGAAAACCAAATCTATTATAAAACTTTATTTTTCATATTGGCAGCCCTGCCTCAAATTTTTATCTACAATAAACATGAATTATATACCACTTGCAGGTGGAAGTCCCATCTGCCCATCGATTCACTTCAGCAATGAGATGTGTGTGCATGGACTCTTACTGTAGTATGCATTAAGTCCCCTAAGCCAATTACTTAGTGGAGACATTTAATTCATTTTAATCTTTCATTATATGCTTTTGATTAATGGTTAAAATAATGATAAGTTATAGCTGCAACATTCCTTGTTAATTAGTGGGAAACTTTCTAGACAATTTGAAAGAGTTTCTTATATCTCTTGTTTTAGTTTTAAAAAATTGGGAAGTAGGAAAGAGATAAATAATCCTCTTTGAAGATTGAATTATTAGGAATTATTAAGGGAAGGTATTATCTAAGGGTATAGTGGTTAGCTACACAGGCTCTGAATCAAACAGACCTGCCACATTTTAAATCTCACTCCTAAGCTTTTTAGATTTGTGTTTGAGGAATTTTGTATAATATTTATTAGACTTGGGTTCCTCAATTAAAAAACAGGATAACCATAGGGCTTCTCTGGTAATTAAACTAGAACTATGTGCCTAACAGATAATACTATTCATTAAAGAATAACTCTTATGTACCATTTAATAGATTGGATGATTTTCAAACATACATATTACTGACAAAGAATCACTAATATATACATATGAGAAACTTAAATGCATATTAGAATACATAAATGAAAGGATATTATTGAATTGTTTTATCCTGATCACTCTGCTAGCCCCTGGGGATATAGACATATGTAAAAATAGGGATGGTACCTAGCCTAATGTAAGAGTCATTAAGAGTTATAATGCTACAGTACATTGTTGGTGAGAATGTTAATAGTATAGGATTTTTGGAAAATAGTATAGATAATCTTTCAAAAAATTTAAAAATAGAACAACACAATGATGCAGCAATCCCATTTCTGAGTATATATCCAGAGGAACTGAAAGCAGTATGCTGAAGAGTTGTCTCCACTCCTATGTTCATTTAAGTACTATTGATCATAGCCAAGGTATAGAATTAACCTAATTGTTTATCAACAGATGAATAGGTAAAGAAAATGTGGTATATTACACAATGGAATACTATACAGCCTTTAAAAAGAAGAAAATTCTATCATTTGTGACAACATGGATAAACCTAGAAGATATTATGCTAAGTGAAATGAGCCAGGCACAGAAAGACAAATATCATATGATGTCATTTATATGTTGAAGCTGAAAAAAGTAGATCTCAACAAAACTCAGAGCAGAAAGTGTTTATAGAGGCTGTGGGTTGAGGGGAAGTGGAATGCGGAATCTGGAGATGTCAATCAAAGAGTACTAGGTTAGACTAAAGGAACACAATTTAGTGATCTATTGCACTGCATGTTGACCACAGTTAATAATAACATACTACATATTTCAAAATTGTTAAGAATAGATTTCTAATGTTCTAGCTGCAAAAAATAAAGGATAAGTCAGTGAGGTAAAGGATATGCTAGTTCGCTTCATTTACTCTTTCTACAATATATGCAAATATCAAAACATCACATTGTGCCCCATAAATATATGCAATTAATATTTGTCATTTTAAGAAAAATAAGTATGTATTTTTTAAAAACAAAAAAAGCTATAATGCTCTACAAGGAGTCCATACAATAGATTATCACAGCATAATGATTTAACATATTTGGGTGGTGCTCAAAGATTATACCATACAAAACTTGATGAGATGATGAGATGCTGCTGGTCTATAACTATGAGTTTTGTCCACTATAAGAGTGATAGGTGGAAATGAGTCACTGAGCTAGTGGATGAGTCTAGATCTATGTTAAGCATATGCTTTAATTTTGTTTTACTTTGCAATTTTAGTTAAGTGCAGAGTGATTGCTGCTATAGTAGTAAGTAATGCAATGTATTACTATAGTAGTGATATAATCCAAGGGTACATGCATCTATTCCTATGTAATAAGTTCCCTTTAAAGGTAGCAGCTTAAAGCAACAATAAACACTTACTTCATATACTTTGTTTGAGTTAGGAATGATTAGAGCAGCCTAGCTAACTCAGGGTATCTCATGAGATTTTACTCAAGATGCCAGCTAGAGACGAAGTAATCGGAAGGCTTGTCTGGCATTGGAGGTTCTACTTCCAAGATGATGCATTCACATGTCTAGCAAGTTAGCTGTGGTTGCAGGAGGGAGGCCTCAGTTCATTGCAATGTGAAACTTCTCATAGGGAAACTTGAGTGTTTTTGCATAATGGCTGCAGGCTTCCCCCAGAATAAGTGATCCCAAAGGGCTCAGAACAGAAGCTGCATGGTCTTTAATTATCTAACCTGATAAGTCATACTCCACCATTTATGCAGTATCTCATGATTATACGTGTAAGCCAAACTCAGTGTGGTAAAGGAATAAATAATTAGCATGAATAACAGGAGGCGAGAATAATTTGAACCCATTTTAGGGGCTGGCTACCATAGTAAAAATGTTTTAAACATAAGAATTACATGTATATGATGTATTGGGATGAACTGGAAAAATTTGGAAGTATACAAATGAGGTTTGGTGAAAACAATCTTTTTTATATATTATGTAACTTTGGTTATAATTATATAAGTATTAGGACAAATATGAATTGGGTAAAACTTTCAAATACAATCTATTTGGTTATGATTAGTGAGAAACTTGAACTTCCTATTGAGAATGAAACTATTTTTAAGAACTCATCTTATGCTTGAAAGGGTTACAATTAAATGTCTGATCAATACTTTTTTAATGACGATCTCTTCAAATTCTTGATAAACATCTTTAACAAGAAACTTCACTCACACAAGTAGATAATAAAATAATTTAAATCATTTTATAACAATTTAAAACATATACCAAATTATGTTCAAACATTGTAATAGCTCTTTCTTTTCAATTTATTGTGAAAATGTGAATGGATTAAAAATTCAACCCATGCTTTTCCTGTGAAGTGTTTCAAAATAATAATGAAGCCCTAATTTACAAAATGCACTGCCTTATTGGATTAGAGGCCCTACAAGAAGCTTGGATGACTCCAAAAAAGCACATCTGACAAGTGCTTCAAAAAAAACCACAGACAATAGGCAGGGAAATCAATATATGAGACTTAGATTTCAGGCTGCTGGCTGGACTTGTGCATGTCAGGAGTCCTTGCTTGTCATCGCCAGGCACAGCGCCCTCTACAAATTGCACCTTAGCTCTACATCACACACTGTAGGAAGCTCACTCGTGCACCTTATGAACAATGGGAAGGTCTGTATTTGGTTGCTGGCTCTTGAGACAGAAGGCCAGATGGTAGTTTTTGTCTTTGAACAAGTCAGGCGTCAGGGTGGAGTAGCAGATGCTGGGTACTGATTATCATTTTCACAGCCAGCAAGGACCGTGGGCCTACTCAATAGTTCCTCTCAGGGCTTGACTACCTTTTATGAAATCTCAGAGAATCTGCTCATAGCTGGATGTGGCCATGAGGGGACTCTGGCCAATTAGGCATTGATTGGCTCTATCTCTATCCCCAACTACATGGGATTCATATTTTTTGTCAAATCTCTAACTCATCCATATCACGAGTAACATTTTATTTTATATTTATTTATTTTTATTTTTATTTATTTATTTATTTTGGTGAGACAGAGTCTCGCTCTGTTGCCCAGGCTGGAGTGCAGTGGCGCGATCTCGGCTCACTGCAAGCTCCGCATCCTGGGTTCACATCATTATCCTGCCTCAGCCTCCCGAGTAGCTGGGACTACAGGCGCCTGCCACCATGCCTGGCTAATTTTTTTTTTTGTATTTTAGTAGAGACGGGATTTCACCGTGTTAGCCAGGATGGTCTCGATCTCCTGACATCATGATCCACCCTCCTCCGGCCTCCTGAAGTGCTGGGATTACAGGCATGAGCCACCGTGCCCGGCCAACATTTCATTTTAAGAGTCTGATAAATCAGTTTTAACCTATAATCCTGGCACCTTTAAAGTTCTGAAAGCATCTCAAAGTTTTCAGTAATACTGAATTCTATGAATAAACTTATGTGTTTTCATAGTACCATATGTTAATTTAAGTATTTGCAGATATATTTTAAAACATACTTCATAAGAACATTTCATGCAGTGGTTTTCTAACTTGGCTCATCATGAAACTCCTCTGGGCAGAATTGTATGATTTTAAATATTGATAGCCATTGTTAGTATGCCTCTTGCAATAGCAAGTATCAAAATTTTAATTTAAATTCAAAAATCCAGGCTTACCTCAGATACAGAAACATCTAGATGCACCAAAAATGAGATCAAGTTATTTGCTGGCACTCTCTATATATTTCTGCTGCCTCTTTTTATAGGGAGTCAAAGCTGACTACTTATTTTTACACTATGTTTAGCATGGAGAGGTTGCCTCTTTTTTCAATAGCTTCAACAAAAGGCTCAGTGTTGAGTCTCATTGCCCTATTGCTGAGGAATGCTCAGACTGGCCAGAACTGTGTCACATCCCTACTCAGGTAACAAAGGGGATATAGCCAACCTCATTCAAACCATATGGCTAAAATAGAGGAGAGGTATAATGCCTCAAAAGAAAAATGGGATGCTGTAATCAAAAGGGAAATGGTTACTTAACACCTTTCCCCACTCCTGGCTCTCCTCCAAATCCATTATGTTTGTTAATCTGAATTTCAAAGGAGTAGGACTTTCCATCTATATTTTGAAAGAGTCCCCCAGAAATTGAAGGACCGCTGGTCTACTGTATATCATAACCTTATGATTTTTAGATACATAGGAAAATGGATAGAAAACTAATTAGAATTCTATGCTTACTGAAACTCAGTTGATATTCTGAGCTTCATAGCCATACCACCAAGATTACTAGCAGAAAGTGTGTGAAAAACTGTCTTTATGTGAAGGGAGCTATAATCTAAGAAATGTTGTGTCACTCAATGGGAATGCCCACAGAATAAATTCTTGTTAATGTCATTTCTTGATAAGTTAATGCGCTTCCTTCCATCAGATTGTAAAGATTGTTAATCTAATTATCTTTCCTTTTTTACTCTGCTGCAGGGAAGCCCAGAGAAAAAGTTATTGTTTTGCCATAGTAATAATATAAGTGTTTGTGGCTATTAAATCCTTTTTGCCCTTTCTTATGACAGTTACTCAGTGCGTAATTTTGCAGTAGTAGTGTAAGCCACACTACATCATATTGGGAGGAGAAATCAGAAAATTTTAATGAGTTTTCATAATTGAAAAACAAATTCATACAAATAAAATGTCATTACACATAGCTGTGTGTATAACTGAAAAGGCAAAAGGAACACTGATTTCATTTTACAATCTTGAGGTATTTCTAATGAATTAAGTTAAACAAATCTTGCTGAGCACCTACTACGTGTTAGAATCTGAAGGAAATATAGCAATGAAAAAGGTGACTTCCTTTCAAAGGGATTGACAAATAATAGCGATAAATAAAGCATATGAAAATAACTTCAAACAGTACGAAATATCTCAATGAGTATAAAATGATATGTTTATTAGACAAAACAACAAACCTTGGTAGACAACTTTCTAGAGCTAATTTGGTTATTATTTCTGGATAGACTGAATATGTTGTATTTCTACTTGGGTCTCCAGCTTCAATTAGCATTCTGAAATGATTAGTGATGGTGTGGCTAATGAAGAAAAATCTCAGGATGTGGCATGGGCCCTACTCTTGATTTTTGGCTCTGCCATTTAACAACTGCTGTAGGTCATTCAGCAAGTTCCTTTGGCCCTTTGAGCCTCTTTTTCCATCAATCAAATGGAGATGATGGCCACACCTAACCTGTATCGCGATGATAAAGATTAAATGGAACAGTTTCTATAAAACAGTTTCTAGAAAAGCATCAATAAGAATGTTTGTTATTCATATTTTTTTGGCCTTCAGCATCTTCCCTGTAACTCTCCTGTAGCAGATATTATATCCCCAAAAATAGAAATATTATGTTATCTCACTCATTCTCAGAGATTTGGGGAAGCCTATGAGCAATATCTCTCAATATCTGGAATATCTCAGAGTCTCTGAGAACATATTATCTTACATTCCCTTTTCTTTCTCCATTCCCAGACACTGCACCAATGCCTGGATGTAGCCTCATGGCCTAAGATGGAAAGTTCTCAATTGCCAACTCCTGTCTGAGTTTGCTCTGCCCTGGAATACCTGGCTTGTATTTTCCTCTTATTATAAACTTTGATTTATTTATGAAAAAGTTTTAAATGATCTGATGCCCCACAAAATGTTCAAGTTCATCTATAGATTGTTTCTTGAAGAAGAAAACACTAAATATGTGACTTAAAATAGTCAGCAGTAGCTTCCAGTTTATCCCAAATTCTGAAACTACACAGCGATTTGAGAGATTCTAGTACTGGAAAACACGCCATTCACCCATTAACTGACTGTTGACACCAAGGACATTTGGTTCTTGGCCCAACTGTACCTGCAGAACTAGCAACACAAAAAATGTTCAAAACATTCCCTCTCATTCTGTCTTATATTGAAATTAAGGTAAATTATATTCTTTTCTAAAGCAAATGTCGTAACATCTAACAAGCAAATAAAAGATAGTATAGACTTGCTCTAGTGTTTATTTGGATGCTGCCTGTAGATAACAATGAGAAAATATACTCCTCTATTGGTGTCCTTTGGCTTTTTTAACAGGGTCACCTACAATGGCTGAATTTTCTCATTGTGACAATGCCTGTCTCTGACCTAGAAGGAGTTATAGAGCTAATTGGCTGTGCAGCATTTATGCAGCATCCTGGTGCATCAGTAGAAATTGTCAAGAATGGCCTTCTTAGTTTGCTGTTGATTCAAACTCATCTTTTGTTTAGGACCTGGTTCTTAAGGAAATTATTTGGCATTCAAATCAAACACTCATAACTGATGGAAGAGTCTGATGACAATTCACATCATCCTAGGAGGCCTTTAGACACTTACTACACTGATTTGCTAAACGTGTTTACATTTAATTAAAGAAAACTCTCTTCAAGCAGGAGAAAGTTGCTGAGTGGGAAACTCAATTGTTTGGAAATTTGCATCTCTTCCAACAAACAAAAAGAAACAAAATTTAAATACCATCTTCTTAAAAGAAAATTGGTTTGCAAAGAAAGAAGAAAACTACTTGATGATGATTTTGTGTCCCTCTGAAATTCAAGTTTATATCTACAATTCCAAATGAAGTACTCAGTTGTTTTTACCTCATTTTGGGGCCAGAAGTGGCTCTCAGAGCCTGAGTAGACTCACACAATAACCTCCTCTGTGGTTTTATTCTTCCATTCCTCCTCTTGTTTCTCCTTCCTTCTTTCTTTCTTGGAATGAGCTTAGAGCCAGTGAACGAGACTCGAATTCTGTTTGTGCTGCATATTAATAGCACAAATTTAAAACACTCCACTCCTGTCAAACTCTGTTTTTTTTTTTTTAATCTGAAAAATGCAGGGGATAATGACTATCTCATAAAAATGTATGTGAGGCTTAGATGAAATAATGAATATAACAAGATCTTCTCCAAAAAGTTGACTCTTTATGATTAGAAACTAGTGACTTCCTTAAAGAAATAATTTCAAAATTATCAATTCTTGCTGTCATGGAGGCCTTTCTTTATCTCAAGACAAATAGATCTGCTTTATTCATTTAAGTTAGTTCCTACCAGTCTGTCCTCAGATATAAAACAACTGGTGCCTAAACTTCTTCTCATCTTTGCCTTGGATTTAGTAAGTTTTTTGTTGTTGTTGTTGTTGTTTGTTTTTTTCATATCACAGTGATAATAAGGATATCTGCATCACTGTATCTTCACATCAATACATTTTGAAAACATGTACTGAGTACATGTGCTAAATATTGCACTACTTAATATAATTAACTCCTGCAACTATAATACAAGAACTATTCATAAGCCCATTTTTAAAATGAGGAAATTGGAGTTTGTAGCACTGACCAAGGTCACACAGCTGGTAAGTGAGACTGAGTTTCAGTAAGAATAGGATTCTAATTAGTTTTCTATCCATTTTTTATGTATCTAAAAAATTATAAGGCTATGATATAAAGTAGACCAGTGGTTCTTCCATTTCTGGGGGACTCTTTCAAAATATAGATAGAAAGTCCTACTCCTATGAAATTCAGATTAACAAACATAATGGATTTGGAGGAGAGCCAGGAGGGAGGAAGGTTGTTAAGGGCCCAGGTCAACATACAGTTTTATTTGTCTGATTCTGTGCGCACTGCCTGCCTTCAGTTGTTAGAAATAGCTGTGACCTTTCGGATGCTTGTCTATTGGATAGTTATCACAGAAAGAGACCTTAACGAGGGTCCATTAGCCTCCAGGAGATCCTTGAGATGGGCTTTGGGAGTCTGAGAAAGCCCTGGAATTGAGTGCAATACATTGTAGTGGGTGAGTTTCTTTCACAGATTCTCAAATCAGACTCCAAAATGTTAAGACCCAAGAAGATACTCTGAAGTACATTTAGCAACTTTGATCTTTATCAAAAGCAACCTTTTCCTTAAATTGGGCATTAATAACAATTGGCTTTTCAGCTATACCTTCAAACTCAGACCTGTTAATATATTACAGGTATAACAAGAAAGCTGGAAATGTGCAGCTAAGGAGCAGAGTGTGGGCCAGTAGATAGAAAATTACTAAAAGGAAACATCACAGATAAAGGGAGATTCTGGGCCTGACCAGTGGCTCAGAACGGGCATGGTGGCTCACGCCTGTAATCCTAGCACTTTGGGAGGCCAAAGCGGGCGGATTGCCTGAGCTCTGGAGTTGGAACCCAGCCTGGGCAACATGGTGAAACCCCATGTCTACTAAAACTACAAAAAAAAAAACAAAAAACAAAAACAAATTAGCCAGGCATGGCAGCGTGTACCTGTAGTCCCAGCTACTCAGGAAGCCGGGGCACAAGAATTGCTTGAACCAGGGAGGCAGAGGTTGCAGTGAACCGAGATCACACTACTACACTCCAGTCTCCTTTTAGAGAGAGACTCCCTCTCTCTAAAAATAAGAGGGGGAGGGGGAGATTCTGGCTAAACTGATCTAATAGGATTCTTGCTGAAGGCAAGTCCAAGGTGATCAGACATTGCCTGGGGACAGTGAAAGATAAACAACCCAGTGAATTACTGAGGGTCATAAGACATAGAAGATGGGAGATCAAGGCTAAACTGATTTAGCAGGATTTTTGCTTAAGTAGGATAAGTTAGAGACAAACACAGAAACCTAAAAATCAGGGGTTAGTTGAGATGAGTGTTCAGAGGAGGCCGATGAGGATTTGGTCCAGGAGAGGATTTTTGTCACTTGCAGCATGGGGTGGAGAGCCAGAGTGTAGAAACCATCCTCCAAGGTTCAGTCCCTTTTGTGGTAAACTTTCTGGACAAGATCAGGGATAACTTGATACCACGGAACTGCCAGAAAATGGGAAAAAAGCAAACAAAGCTTTTTTCTCCTGTAGCATTGACCAGTCCGGAAAAGAATTGCAGAAGCAGAGTCAGGGGAAAGAGTAGGGACTTCCAGGTCCCTCAAAGTGCATGAGTTGAGAGCTAGCTTGAGAAATAGTGGATCCAGGCCAAGACGCTAGAGTCAGAATGCTTAAGTTTGTATCCTGGTTCCCCTCCTGGCTAACTCTACAACATATGAAGGTTTTGTCCTCTCATAGCCTTTGATCTCTTACCTGACAAAAATGCTGGGGGACAGGGGACAAAAATCATAACTAATTTTTTAAATTGTTATGTAAATTAAATGAGCTGACTCATATACACATCAGAATGGCACCTGGCACATACATTAATGTTACCAATAATAATGACAATCAATATTATTAATGTAGACATAAATTGAAACTTTATATGTAGAAGAGCTCTCTGTAAATAAAAGAAAATAACCTTTATTACCATCAGTGAATTGGTAAATCTCTGCCTTGATGTTCTTAATGCCAACTTTTATTTTTAATAACATTTTTAAGTTTATATGCTCATGTTTCACCAAATGCCTTAACTTTAAATGAGCGTTTTATGTCTTTGGTGGTATCTTACCATCAGGAGACGATTGTGGGGGCCATTTTTATTCTTTGCATGCATTTTTTATGCTCAGTTTAATGCAGAGAACAGAGCCAGAGTAATTATCTACTATTTTTCATTTACATAGCTATCACTCAATGCCAGTGGTTTTAGCAGTACAAAATCTGTTTTATCTGAAATGGAATCCATTTAATAACACCAAGAACTTATTCGTATAATTGACTAACAATTGAAAGCAAACCTGGGAACAGAAAGAGGCAGAGTTACCTATACTGAGAGCCATGTGTATGATAATGGAAGTCTCTTTTTTTCAGTCTTGAAGGATTAAAAAGAGATTTTAAAATGTTAAGTGAATTTGTAATAGAAACAGTGGGAGAGGTATCATTTTATGTTTGAGCTCCCACAAAAGCCTTAGGAAATAGCAAATCAGCCATTTGGGTTTAGGTGGTTCATTTTTATTCTGTTCTTTGTCTTGCAAATGAAGGTTCCTAGAAGAGAACGTTCTTCTAAAATAAAATAAGCTTTGGAATTAACCTCAGAAAGAGGTTAAACTGCTGAATCAGATTAACCCTGCCTTTGAGCTGTTTCTTGGGCTCCATTTTCTTTCCCTGTCACTAGAGTACCCTGATTCTTGGTTTTCTAGTTGGTACTTGGGAAAAGTCTCTTTCCCTAGAGATCAAATGTAATGAATGCCCAGGAGAATCCTGTACATAAGTGACACCAGCCAAGTAAAGAGGATAGGAAGGAGTGAGGATCCTAGTTCACTCAAGACAGCATGGTTTATCCGAAGGAGACAATCTTGGCTCTCAGCTCCAAATCCTTCCCTGATACTTTGGTTTTTAAAGCGCATTTGAAAACCTGGAAATCTTTTTTCAATTATGTAAAATCTTCGACTTTTAAAAACTGTTCTTTAGAATTTCAAACATATTTAAAAGCAGAAAACAGTGTTCAATGAAACCTCATATACCTATGATGGGGCTCAGGAAACCCTACCCCAAAATAGCCCTCATTGACATATTTAATATTTTAAACTGAAACCATTTGAGAAAAAGGCAAAAGCAGGAAGGCCTTTCTGACCTTCCCCCATCCTTGTCCCCTGAAGAGGTCCTAGAAACTAGGAAGACTTTTCTGACCTTTCCCTGGAGGACCATAGGACTCCTATTAAGTAAGAGGTGCCTTCCCAGAGAAAAGGAATGTCCTTAGCTCCAAAGATACAGAGACACAGACAAAGAAGAATCTGAGCAAACAGGCCTTGCTAAGTTTCCCCAGTTTATTTGTGTGTTTGTTTACTGAGACAGGTGCTCACTCTCTCACCCAGGTAGAGTGCAGTGTCACTATCAAAGCTTCCTGCAGCCTCAACCTTCTGGGCTCAAGTGATCATCCTATCTCAGCCCCTTGAGTAACTAGGACTGCAGGTGTGCATCACCATACCCAGCTAATTTGTTATCTTTTGTAGGGACAGAGTCTCTGTATGTTGTCCAGGCTAGTCTTGAACTTCTGGCTTTGAGCAATTTTCCCGCGTCTTCCTTCCAAAACGTTGGGATTACAGGTATGAGCAATGGCACCTGACCTTCCTGACACCCCCCCAGTTTTTTACCATTAGACCACACCTCTTTTGCCCTACCATATTTCTGGATGACAATCCATTCTTTATCAACCCTACCATTACAAAAAAATGTTCAGAAACAGTAAGAAAAAGAAACTTAAATAAATGTCCTTACAAAGGCCCCTGTGACATGTCAAAATTATATTGCAAAAAGCAACTGTGTATGCTCTTCTCTTGTTAATCTGTCATTTTTTATAAGGACCTTAGCCATGAGGTAAGGGTGTAAGACAAAATATTTTTTCTCCCCATCCCTCATCACCCAGCTTCAAAACTTGTTAACTCATGGTTTTTTCTGTCTCCCTCCTCTCCTCTGCCTTGATTGTTTTGAAGCAAACTCCAGATATCATATTATTTTATCCATAATAATTTCAGTAGATTTCTCTAAATGTCAGAGACTCTCTTCATGAAAAAACAATCAAAACACTGCATTTTTTAATTATTAAATTTTTAGTCAATGTTTACATTTTCTTAATGCTTTCATAATTTTCTTTAAGTACATATCTATTTCTCCCTTTATCTTCTCTCTTAAATACGAGTTTGCTTGAATTAAGATCCAAATAAACTAGTGTGGTGGTGCATGCCTGTGAGTGCCTGCAGGCCCAGTGACTCAGGAGGCTGAAGCAAGAGGATTGCTTGAGCCTAGGAGTTCTTCCAGTCTAGCCTGAGCAAAATAGTGAGAACCCTATCTCTTACAATTTTTTAAAAAATTCAGATAAAAGCAATTGCAATTGTTTGCTATATCTTTTGGGTCTTTTATTTTTAATCTATTAGTATGTCCTATGTTTTCTCATGTCTTTCTCTCTTTTTTTTTGGTAATTAATTTGTTAAAGAATCTGCATCATTTTGTGTATGTATTTTCACAATTTGGATTTTGCTTCTTCTAGTGTTAGCTGACGTATCTGCCCCTCCCTTGATTTGCAATATATAAAAACAATTAGATATAAAGGCTTAATTAATTCTGGTAGATTTTTTGGTGGGGGGCAAGAATATGTGTACAGCTGTCAGTGCTTTTGTATACTTCTATCTGGATGCATGTGGGCTGTGGATACCTGTCTTAAAGTAATGCTACCTCTACTGATGATCATTGTCTATTAATTTACTAGGGAATGAAAAACCAAACCAAAACAAATGTCTCTGGACAGCATCATCACAAGCTTATGACTCTACCCTAGACTTTCTTGCTTTGAGCCCGGGGGGGAGTAGGCAAAGTTTGATTCAGTGGCATTAAATCAGCAAAATTAGTAATATTTTATTTATTTATTCATTTTATTTATTTTTTAATAATTTTTTGAAACAGAGTTTTACTCTGTCACCCAGGCCAAAGTTCAGTGGTGCAATATCAGCTCACTGCAACCTCTGCCTCCAGAGTTCAAGGGATTCTTCTGCCTCGGCCTCAGAGAGTAGCTGGGATTACAGATGTGCACCACCATACTCGGCTAATTTTTGTATTTTTAGTAGGCTGGTCTTGAACTCCTGGCCTCAAGTGATTTGCCCACCTCAGCTTCCCAAAGTGCTGGGATTACAGATGTAAGCCACTGCACCTGGCCAAAATTAGCATATTTTGAAAATAATAACTAAGATTTCACTGTATTTACTGTGTTCTGCCTCAAGTCATTTGTCATTTATTGACTATGTATTTGTCTCCTTGATTGTAAATTTCTTAAGAATAGAGACTGTATCATGTTTCACCATTGTATCCCCAACATCTAGAAGCATCCGCTCAGATATTGTAGTGAGAGGTGAAGCCAGCTGAACTTCTGGGTCGGGTAGGGACTTGGAGAGCTTTTCTGTCTTACAAGAGGATTGTAAAATGCACCAATCACACTCTGTAGCTAGGATTGTAAAACGCACCAATCAGTGCTCTGTGGCTAGCTAGAGGTTTGTAAAATGCACCAATCAGTACTCTGTAAAAACGCACCAATCAGCACTCAATGGCCAGCTAGAGGTTTGTAAAGTGGACTAATCAGCACTCTGTAGAATGGACCAATCAGCACTCTGTAAAATGGACCAATCAATGCTTTGTAAAATGGACCAATCAGTGCACTGTAAAATGGACCAACCAGCAGGATGTGGGCGGGGACAAATAAGGGAATAAAAGCTGCCCCCACTCCCACAACAGTCAGCTGTGGCACCGTGCTTGGATGGGTTTCCTATGTGGTGGAAGCTTTGTTCTTTCATAGTAAATCTTGCTGCTGCTCACTGTTTGGGTCTCTGCCACCTTTAAGAGCTGTAACGCTGACAGCGAAGGTCCATGGCTTCATTCTTGAACTCAGCGAGACCAAGAGCACACGGGAAGGAACCAACTCCGGAAACAGTAGGATATCAATAGATACTTGATGGGTAGATGAATGAATGTGAGAGTGAATGAGTAATTTAATGAGTAAATGAATTAATACATGCTATGACAGATGTTGTGCTTTGAATCTTTTGGAGTTACAGAGATAAGTAAATAACACACTAGTTATCTCTTGCTGCATAACAAATTAACGCAAAAATTAGCAGCTTAAAACAATGAAAACTTACTGTCTCAGTTTCTACAGGCAAGAAATTAGGAGAAGCTTAACTAGCTGGTTCTGGCTTAAGGTTCATCAGGTGGCAGTTGAGATGTCTGCTGGGGTTGCCGTGATTTTCAGGCTTGAGTAGAGCAAGAGAATACATTTCCAACATTCCTCTTTCTTGTGGCTCCTGGCAGAAAGCACCCTTTCCCTGCCAGCTGTTCTTTGACAGGTGAACCGCTGCATAGGCATACTTGAGTGTCCTCACAACGTGGCTTCTCCCATTGTAAGTAATGTAAGAGAGAGCAAGGAGGCCAGAGTGCCTTTGATGACTGAGTCTCAGAAGTCATGCATCGTTACTCCTACCTTTCTGTGTTCATTAGAAATGAGTCACTAATTCCAGCCTACCCTCAATGGGAGGGTAGTCAGGCTACACCCTTTGAAGGGAGTTCTAAAGGATTTTTTGATACATTTTAAAACACCACAGGTAATAATTACCACAAAGTACAACAAAGACTACAGTAAAGAATTGTCCAAAGTTATTTTGCTGTAAATGGAATGCTACCGTAGAGGAATACGCAGTTTATTAAGGGTTTTAAAACCTGGGCTAAAATCCTGGCTAGCTCTATTAGCTAAACGCATGGCCTTAGGTAAATTATTTTCTGTCTTAGGGTCACATTTTTGACAACTGAAAAAGTGTTACCAAAACACCAGGAGGCCTGTCTAGGTTCCCTTGCTCACTGCACAGAAAACTAATTACTGAGACAATAAGTATTGCCAGAGAAGAAGGCTTTTTATTCGGGTGAAGTCACACACAGAGACAGGAGATCAGTTTCAAACCCGTCTTTCCCAGCTGACTGAAATTTGCGGTTTATATAACTACGGAAGGGATGTAGCTGCATGCGGGGAAGACAGAAAATGAGGAAGCAATCATGATGGATGAGGGGTCTGCCTCTTGCTGTCTGTGTGCTGTGATCTGGTGAGTTTCAGCAGCTCCTTGCCTGAGGAAGGAGCTCAGATAAGGCAAGTGTAAGTTGCAAATTGTAAGATTATGAAGGGTCATTTTCTTGTTTATTTAAAACACTGTCAATATTGGGTCTGTGGAACAGTTGGGCCAGTTTTAAAGGTAGAGGATTAAACTTGTCCATGATAGTAGTAATAATAAAATAAAACCACCTTTATTAAATATATGCTATAGCACCAACATTTGAAGTACAATATATGAAGTATTCATTTTAATCCTCATCATGGCCACTATGGTATTGTTTTAGAGACAAAAAAACTGAGACCTAAGGAGATTAACTTGCCCAGCATCACCCACTGGTGGCGACAGAATCTAGACTCTGGCAATTGTAATTTCATTTTATAGTTCAGTTTTAAACCCTTGCTCCTTAATTTGTTGTTTGGGGCTGGTAGCATGAGCATCACCTGGGAGCCTGGAGGGAAACTAGACTTAGGTCACACTCCAGGCCTGTTGAAGCAGAGTCTGTATTTTAACATGAGCCCCAGCTGATTCAGAGGCACTTAAAACCTGGGATCCATTGCTCTAATGAAACATGCTATTGCTGTCTCTAACGAGCCTTCCAGTCATAGAATAATTCTAAATTCTGTACATTGAATAGCCACGTGCAAGCTGTGCACATAAAAGACAAGGGAACTTTGGGCTCATTCATATAGTGAGATTGTTGGTGTTTCCACACCTCCCTTTTTTTGACAATTTTCAACAAAATTGAGAACCAGTCAGATTTTAAAAAGGAAACGGTTTTATTAATAATTATACTAATAAGCAATTAAGCTGGGCCACAAAGACAGAGATTTGGGAAAAGTTGTCTTCTCCACATGCAGAAGAAAACAAGTTTTATTGTTAAAGCTGAGAGAATATCATTAAGCTGTGAGCTGGGCAAGCGAGTCAATTTTGCTAATCAGTATTGAACAGAATAATGCAGAAACTGAGGTAAAGTTTATAGTCTTAGATGCTCGACAGCAAGTATGTAAAAATTAATGCTATGGCAATCATTTTTCATTAATAGATATATATTCCCAACTCTGATGTCGATAAGATGTGCTAATAATTTTCCACCTGCTGTGCATTATTATCACCTGGGAAGGTCTTAAACTATACTGACACCTGGGCCTAACCCCCTAGAGATCCTGATTTCATGGTACGCAGTGAAGCCCCATCCTCACAAGCTTTTAAAAAGCTGCCCATATGGCTCTCATTTACAACTGGAGTTGAGAACCACTGACCTAGAGAATTACTGTGAGCTATGGTTTGTCTTTGTACTTCTTGATTTCTCAGTTAATGTTAACTGAATGAGCATAGTGAAGATAAAATGAGACATTATATATATATAATCACCTGTTACCTATTGTCCTGGTAGACTTACTGGTTAGGTCCTTTAGTTCCAAGCACCTAATTACTTGTAAGCCAAATAAAAGGGAAAGATAATTTATTGCAAGAATGTATGCTATTCCATAAAGTTGAAAAAAACACTATCCAATAGAAATGTGAACCATTGATCTAATTTTAAATTTCTAGTAACCATGATAAGAAAAAAGGTACCAAGAAACAGGTGAAATTTTAATTTTAATAGTACATTTTATTTGAATATATCCTTATATTTAACATGTGTTCAATATAACAAATATTAAGAAGTACTGTATTTACATTCTTTTATTCATACGAAGTCTTTGAAATCCGGTGAATGCTTTGTTCACAGCACGATTAAATTCAGACTAGCCAATTTCATGCCAGTTTACTTTGGAAGTGATTCCAGAGATTTGGAATGAAGAGTAGAATTACAGAGAAGTGGGCAGAGATGTGTTCTCACATTGTCCACACCTGCAGGTGTCTGGTGTTTGACCCCATGGAACCTTCATAAGTATGTCTGAGAACATACCTAGGGATGAACAGAGAAACCTTTTATCTGTCACCCTTTGTGTAAAGGTGGCCTCACGGCCCTAACTGCCCCAAACTGCACTTTTTGGTTGCTCATTCTAAGGACCAAGCAAGTGCCATGGGGGACCCTTGTAGAGGCATCAAAGAAGTCTGAGGGTAGGAAGTGAATGGGGAAATGGTGCAGCCACAAATTTCGGAGGTGTTAACATGCACCTGAGGAAAGCTAGCCAGAGCAAAGAGGAAATACTTGCTGCTGCAGTGACTGGAATAGGAGTGGAACTGTGAGGATCTGAGTAGCACAAGAGATGTCCTATATACTAGGCAATGCCAATTCTCTAGGAAGCTAATAGCGTTGCTTAAAAAGTAAGTTTTGTGGGCCAGGCGCGGTGTCTCACGCCTATAATCTTAGCACTTTGGGAGGCTGAGGCTGGTGGATCACTTGAGGTCAGAAGTTCAAGACCAGCGTGGCCAATATGGTGAAACCCTGTCTCTACTAAAAATAACAAAAATTAGCAAGGCGTCATGGCGCATGCCTGTAATCCCAGCTACTTGGTAGGCTGAGGCAGGAGAATTGCTTGAACCCTAGAGGCGGAGGTTGCAGTGAGCTGAGACTGTGCCACTGCACTCCAGCCTCCCTCCCCAGAGGGAGACTCCATCTCAGGAAAAAAAAAAAAAGTTTTGTTTGTGAAAATGTATAGTTTCTTTATTGCATGAGTTGTCACAATTTTTTTGAAGACTTTACTTTTGAGAGCAATTTGGTTTCTCAGCAAAACACATGTACAGCCTCCCCCACTATCATCATCCCCCATCAGAGTCGCACAATGGATGAACCTGTGTCGACAAACCGTTATCACCCAAAGTCAATACGTTACGTTGGGGTTCGCTCTTGGTGTCATACATTCTATGGATTTGGACAAATGCATGATGATGTGTCTGCCATTGTAGTCTCATACAGAGTATTTTCACTGCTATAAAAATCCCCCATGCTCTGCCTATTCATCCCTCTCTCTCCTCTAACTCCGAGCAATCCTTGATCTTTTTACTGTCTTCGTAGCGTTGCCTTTTCCAGAATGTCATATAGTTGGAATCATACAGTATACAGCCCTTTCAGATTAGCTTCTTTCACTTAGTCATATGCATTTTCTTCCCACCTTTTAATATATTATCCTATAGGGCATTGGGAGATTTGCAAGGGTGAACTGTAACATGTAGTCTTGAAAATGTTTATTTGGGCCGGGCGCGGTGGCTCAAGCCTGTAATCCCAGCACTTTGGGAGGCCGAGACGGGCGGATCACGAGGTCAGGAGATCGAGACCATCCTGGCTAACACGGTGAAACCCCGTCTCTACTAAAAATACAAAAAAAAAAAACTAGCCGGGCGAGGTGGCGGGCGCCTGTAGTCCCAGCTACTCGGGAGGCTGAGGCAGGAGAATGGCGTAAACCCGGGAGGCGGAGCTTGCAGTGAGCTGAGATCCGGCCACTGCACTCCAGTCCGGGCGACAGAGCGAGACTCCGCCTCAAAAAAAAAAAAAAAAAGAAAATGTTTATTTGTTCAAGGGATACTTTCGGCGAGATATACCTTGTAAGACTTGTGTATCAGAATTTGGGAAGAGATGTGGTATATTATCGTTATGCAGTTCAAAGTGTTTTCTGTGGACTAGCAGCATCAGCATCAAAATGTAGAGTCACAGGCCTACCTCAGATTTACAGGGTGAGAATCTGCATTTTAACAAGATCCCTAGTGATTCATATGTACACCGATGTTTCAGAAGCCCTCCACTACACTGTAATGTATTCAATTAAGTTGTTTTTTTAAGATGCTCTGGTGATCATTATTTACTCTCTCTATATATTATTTAATATATATATATATATTTTTTTTTTTTTTGAGATGGAGTCGCACTCTGTCACCCAGTCTGAGTGCAGTGGCGTGATCTTGGCTCACTGCAACCTCCGCTTCCCAGGTTCAAGCAATTCTTCTGCCTCAGTCTCATCAGTAGCTGGGACTACAGGCACATGCTGCCACACCCAGCTAATTTTTGTATTTTTTTTTAGTAGAGATGGATTTCACAGTATGGGCCAGGATGGTATCAATATCTTGACCTCATGATCCTCCCGCCTCAGTATCCCAAAGTGCTGGGATTACAGGCATGAGCCTCTGAGCCTAGCCAAAATAGATTTTTTTCTAAAAGAATGTGCAAATCCCCCCATGCCCTGTAGGATACTACATTAAAAGGTGGGATGAAAATGCATATGACTAAGCAAAAGAAGCCAATCCGAAAGGGCTGTATACTGTATGATTCCACCTATGTGACGTTCTGGAAAAGGCAACGCTATGGAGACAGTAAAAAGATCAAGGATTGTTTAGAGTTAGAGGGGAGAGAGGGACAAATAGGCAGAGCATGGGGGATTTTTATAGCCATGAAAAGGTAAATCATAACCCAGATGTTCAATCAAATGCACAATAGCAGAACCTGCTATTTAGAGCAGTGTTTCTCAATCGTTCATCAAACATTGGGCTTCATTGTTAAAATGCAGATTCCTGGAGTCCAACCCATACCTACTGACATAATGTTTGAGAATCTGGGAGTCTTAATTTTATACAAGGTACCCACACAATTAGTGTACTTAATAAAGATTGAATTCCACAATTCAAAGGAATGTAATTGCAAAATCTGTTGCAGAAGACCGCCTTTTATAGGGTGACTACAACATTATAAATATCATCTTAGTAATATGTATATTTGCAATTTTAATTTGTGATTCATTTATGCATTTATTAAAATTTTTTAGAGTGCCTGCTATGCACAATCTTCTGCTTAGATACTGTGCAATTCATTATAAAATAAGATGCAGTCTCTTGTCTTAAGAATGCTCAGTCCACTTGACAGAATGTAGTTATAAGTCAGCTTGTTGACAGTCAAGTTACATAACGTAAAACAGTTGAGGAGGACATCCTTAACTATGACTGTACATAGGTTCTCTTAGGAAGGAAGTAGGCCAAATCCGTTTTTTAATATAATACATGTAAAGAAGTTAGATCACCTTAATAAACTCTGCCAGATGATGTTTCCTATACACATTATTTTTTTATTTTTTATTTTTTTTTTTGAGACGGAGTCTCGCTCTGTCGCCCGGGCTGGAATGCAGTGGCCGGATCTCAGCTCACTGCAAGCTCCGCCTCCTGGGTTTACGCCATTCTCCTGCCTCAGCCTCCCGAGTAGCTGGGACTACAGACGCCTGCCACCTCGCCCGGCTAGTTTTCTTTTGTATTTTTTAGTAGAGATGGGGTTTCACCGTGTTAGCCAGGATGGTCTCGATCTCCTGACCTCGTGATCCGCCCGTCTCGGCCTCCCAAAGTGCTGGGATTACAGGCTTGAGCCACCGCGCCCGGCCTATACACAGTATTTTTAATGATTCATGATACTTTATTGTTTTTGTGCTATTAAATATACTTTCTCTCTCCTCCCCAGCAAATGATGCGCCTTAAATTGATCAAGCCTTTATTTCCCTTGTGTGTTCCCAGTGACATTCAGGCAACATATATAAATGCAGTAATTGTTCAACTGACTCAAGTATGTGATCCTGTATATGCAGTAGAACCCTTTAATCTTCATGGAGCAGAAACAATTGATTTGAATTGATTCTATACCCTCCCCTCACCCTGCCCTAGGGTGAGAAAAGATGTAACTTGCTCATAACTGTCCACTTAATACATGGAAGAGAAGGTTACGTGAAAGAACTTTAAATTATACTGGACTTCGAGGGATTTAAGTGCTTTCCTCACCTAGAAAAGGTCACTTATGTGTAATTGCTAGAGGACTGTGAAACTGAACATCTACAAACTGTGGTTCATAATTTTCACATCTCAGTTCGCCCAGGACTCACTTGGGAAAAGAACATTTCTGATGAATGAACTAAAGAGGGAAACCCTACCTAGAATATCTTAGAGCAAACCTTGCCTTAAAAACGATACTAATAAAAACTAGTTTTTAATTGTGTAGTAGTCTTATCTTTGCTTCTTAATATGGTTAGCAGTGACCATTTATTGAATTATTAATGATCTTGTCTATAAATTAGGAATATTTATTCATGCTCCATTTATGCATTTGCTTATTTATCTGACATTTTCTGAATGTTTACTATGTACAAGACTCTGCTTAGCTACTGAGCAATTCATATAAAGTAAGATTTATGGCATTTATTATTTCAGTAGCACATAGCATCGCTTGACACTTGGTGTGAAAGTGTTGTCTAATGCGTTACTAAGGGCTTTTTCATATAGAAATAAGTTACACCCAGTATGAACTGCATAATCAACAAAAGATGATATAAAAGAATACTATAAAGTAGACATACAAAAATATATGCACTCTAGGCCGGGGACAGTGGCTCACACCTATAATGCCAGCACTGTGGGAGCTGAGTTGGGAGAATTGCTTGAGTCCAGGAGTTTGAGACTAGCCTGTACAACATGGTGATACCCAGTCTCTACAAAAAATACAAAAATTAACTGGGTGTGGTGGTGCGCACCTGTAGTTCCAGCTACTCAGGAGCTGAGCTGGGATGATTGCTTGAGCCTGGGAGTTGGAGGTTGCAGCGAGCTGAGATTGTGCCACTGCACCCCAGCTAGGTGACAGAGTGAGACTCTGTTTCAGAAAAAAAAAAAAAATATATATACACACACACACACACACACACACACCCTAGTGGTCAATGGTATCTCCATATAGTGTCTATGTATATCCACCTCAGGGAGCTTCAGTCTTTCTGCCTCAGTAGCAGCCAGTACTGACTAACTCATAGGGTATAGAGGCCCCCTATGTACAGCCTACAGTACTTCTAGCACCCCTCAAAATATTTTAATTTCTTTTAAAATCAGCAAAAACCTGATCTTTTAGTTTCGATAAAATGTTTAAATATAGATATTAATAGGTACATTTTTATATTTATACTTTTATAAATGCATTGTAAATGCAACTGTCAAATGTAATTTTTAACTTTTTTTATGGAAGAAGAGGCCCATGAAAGCAAAAGTGTCTTGAGCCCACGATGGTCCTCTTATAGCCAGGGCATCAAAAACGGGGGTCTTCTTGGTCTCTGTTGTAGGGGTGAAGGAAAACTTCCCCTTTGTCCTATGAAGGTTTGCTGAAAAATCCGCTGGCAAAAGGCAGATTCATAGGAGAAAAAGCATACAAAATGGATTAATGTACATGGAGGGAGCGGTCAGAGTAATTATACAATAACCCAGTGTGTTTTAGAAGGTAGCTTATATACCCTTTTTCATAGGGAAGAGTGGAGATGGAGAGTGTAGAAAATTCTTTTAGGGGCAGTAAGTAATGAGAGAGAATGGATGAACATGGGAGGTGGGAGGCAGATATCATGGGAAGGTGAAGGGTGGAGTCCCATAGGAGCAAAAGTTGTCTCATTATGCAGGTAGAGTCCTCCAGGTCATCTCTTGTAGTTGCCCTCAGAAAAATAAATGAAAAGTCTGTGTGGGCATGATGACTAATCCTAGTCTCTTCTCTAGTGATTGATCTTTCCTGGTTGTTTGATGAGATCCCAAGGGAAGAGATCTTAAGACAATTGCATTTCCTTTGGAAAGAAGCTTTGCTGGTCAGATAAAAAGAATTCCAGAGAGTCCCTTGTGATGCTTCTGGAAAGATCAGAGAGTCAGGTAGAGGGGAATAGGTCAGAAAGAGACTTGGTTCTGAGGCTTATTTCTTAAAGCCTTTTGATTTTCAAAGGCACTTAGCATGCCCAGGTGCCTTATGTGGGGGCATCATTTTCTGTGCCCCAACATAAGGGGCACTCACTGTGTGAGTCTTCTACGACTGCAGTAACAAAGTACCACATACTGGTAGCTTACAACAATGGAAGTTTATTTCCTTACAGTTCTGGAAGTTAAAAGTCCAAATTCAAGGAGTAAACCATGCTGGTTCCTTGAGGGAGGGTCAGCTTTCTGGGATGGCCAGAGACCCTTGGTGTTCCTGGGCTTGCACCTGTACCTTTGCAGTCCTGCCTGTCATCACACAGTGTTCTCTGTCTCTAAAGACCCATCTTGATTACCTCTGTAAAGACCCTATTTCCAAGTAAGATCACATTCACAGGTCCTGGGGCTTAAGATTTCAACTTGGAGTTGGGGGGACATCATGCAATTTACAACAGATTGTTTACGTAAGGTCATCAGGAGAGGACTAAACAAAGTGTGATGGCATGGAACTATCACTCTTGAGGGCAGATAACACGCGATGCTAATGCAAGTTTTCCTAGGTGGGTGATGGAGACCAGGCCTGTTCTCTCCAGGCAGGCTCTGAAATCTTACGGAAGAGGCACAAACCAGGGCAACACACCCACTCCCTTACAGGACAACTCCATTCAAGTGGCTCCGTTAACTTCTCTTTCTCTTCCAGTCTCCTCAGTTTTGGGGAAATCTCATCTCCCGCCTTGTTTCTTGCAGGCAGCATTTCTTGCAGGCAGCGGTGGTTTCTCTTCAAATCCTCCTTTCATCTTATTTACAACAGACCTATTTAACTCAAAGCCAGAATCTTTAGTAACAGAAAAACTCATTTCCTCTTATCTAGGTCAGGGAAGACTTAATGCGTAAACCTTCCGCAAGAGGGAGGGGTGATACATGCCATCCCACTATGCAGTGAAGGAAAGGAAATCAGACCAAACCCAGTCAAACCAACCGCACCAAAGGCAGTTGCTACATCCAAGTGAGGCAAATGGATGACGTATACTTTGAATTAGTATCATGCCATAGAGGAAAGAAAAGTTAATTTTCCAGGATGAAAAATGGTAAACATAGTAGGAGGTGGTGTTTGAACTGGGCCTTCAGGAGCAAATAGAAGATTGCTGGGCACAGAGAGGTAACTGCTGGGGCAGGTGCGTGAGGAGAGCCTTCCAGGCAGACTGCAGCATGCATGGAGATGCCAAGTGTGACAACACATGACTTGGTCACAAAAGTGCAGTCTAGTGTAGCTATAGGACTAGGGTGCGTGGGACAGCAGAACAAGAGTTGAGCCTAGAAGGGACTGTTTGTTAGATATCATTTTCCTGTAACTCTATACAAGGGCTTACTGAAAGTCTTCTCTTAGAACTGTCTCTGGCCCAGAAAACTCACCAGGTTAAATTGATACTATAATGCAGATTTTTCACAGGTGGAAGTAGGAGCCTATTAGTTTTCTATGATTTGTAACAAATCACCACAACCTTAGTGGCTTAAAACGACGTAAATGTATTATCTCACTGGAGGTTAGAAGTTGAAATGGATCTCATTGTGCTAAATCAACATGTTGGCAGGGCAGTGTTTCAATCTGGACACTCTAGAGGAGAATCTGTTTTCTTGCCCTTCTCAAGTTTTAGAGACTGCTCCATTCCTTAGCTCATGGGCCCCCGTTTGTCATCCAAACCAGCAATGGATGGTTCATTCTTCCTCTCTTTGCATCACTCAGACACTCTCTCCTGCCTCACTTTTCCACTTAAGGGAATCCGTACTATTTCACTGAGTCCAGCTGCATCATCTAGAATATTCTCTCCATCTCAAAGTGAGCTAAGTAGCAATCTTGCCTCCACCTATACCTAGTTCTCCCTTGCCATATAATGAACAAACTCATGGGTTCCAGGAATTAGGGTGTGGACATTTCTGGGGATGAAGCATTACTCTGTCTGCCAGGAAGAGACAGTGAAATAGAGACTTCAGGCCAATGCATATCTGCCATGTGAAGACATTAAGGGGTAGTTTGTTTTAGGATTTAATAGATAGTGTGAGTAGGTGACTATAGAAATTTCATTATACAGATCTGGGAACAGATCTGCAGAAGTGTCTTCAAAGTATAACTTCTCAGCTTTCCCAGAATTCTTCTCAGTCATCTCTGTAAAGGCTGGGACATCAAATCCCTGAGCCATGCATGCAGACATGTGCAGGTTTTTAAAGAACAGGATTATTGGTGCATTCCTCTGCCCTATCTTTCTTGTCTTCCCTGGTATTTTCCGTTGATAGCCTTCTGACATGTGTGTTTTGCTTTGCCTACATCTTACTCTAACATTGGCTTCCTGTGTTCTTTTAGAAGCCTCATTACCCAAAGATCTCAGAGGGGACTAGCGAGTGACCACAATTGAGAGAATGGCACTGGCAGCATCTTTATTCAAAAGGTAAATTCCACTGTGCATGGGGAGCTACCATTTAGTTACAAGTAGTAGGAGTGTCTGGCATCAGAAATAATGCACCAATATATTTATAGCCTTTATAGCTCATGACACCTACCCAGCAAAGCCATACATGGCTAATAGAATGCAGCTAGGTGACTACCTGTGACTGTCATCCCCCAACACCCCCGACAGTGACCCAATTGCAGCTTCTCAGAGCCAATCACTTAATTTACATCTTAAGCAAGAGGTTCAGGGAAGAGGAGTGGATTGTGGCAGTGTCATACCAGTCATATTGGAGAGCATGGTGGGACCTGACATAACCCAGCGGTTTTGGAACGATGACTCATGCAGCCTCACTGTCTAGGACAAACTGGGTTGTACCTTAGGCAGCAGCCAAGGTTGTTAATGATCGGTGCCACCTACAAGTTGTCCAGCACCCTGTGGGCACTAGGACCAGTAGTAAGGATTCTGCTCAACAGATCTATGCTGTTTAGAAGAAATGCCATCGTATGAATAGCTTTCATCATCACATTCAAGGGAGAATGACCAAATCGTTAATAAAATGCTTCTATGAGGTCTCCATCACTTACTCTTGGTTATAAATGCTGCGGGGATAAGAGAATTTGCCGTGTTGAAGATTCAAGGACTTTTCAATCCCTGGGAGTTTTCTCTGCTATGTTTGTAAAAAGAGGATTAAATTTGTCTTTAATAAAGCACTATGGAATACTTATCATCACGGCACCAACATAAAAGAGAAACATCTTCGTGGCACACGAGAGAGGGGAAAAATGCTCAATTATGTAAATACGTGCCCAGAAATCTTACCCGTGTAAGAATAATATCTGATGATGTCAACTCAATTTTTCTACAGTCTTAGGTTCTTTCTTACTCTTCACTCTGCTAGTGTAAATACCTAATGTAATGACTGACAATAAAACAGTTGTTGAGCCATTTCTCCCTGACTGTATCACACCAGAAAATATGGGGTTTTAGTGCAGTAATTCTGGACTGAATTTCAAAGCTACCCAAATTAACATATTTGACCACAGTGACCTTTCCATCTTGATTTTCTTCTGTTCCATTACCAAATTTCTGGCACTGGCCAATCAACTCATCTTCTCTCATCTCTTGAGCTTTCGAGCCTCATTGCTTTGGTTCATGCCATCCTCTTGCCCTAAAATGCCCTCCCCACTGTGTTCTGCCTGTATAGATCACATAGCTTTCAAGGGTCACCACAAATTCCACCTCTTATTGAAGTAATTCTTGACACCTGTCTT
This sequence comes from Trachypithecus francoisi, assembly GCF_009764315.1. NCBI lineage: Eukaryota > Metazoa > Chordata > Mammalia > Primates > Cercopithecidae > Trachypithecus > Trachypithecus francoisi. Next base: position 50,893,576 of record NW_022681453.1, read on the forward strand.
CTTGTGGCAAGTTTTTAATCTCTGAAACTCGCAACACTTCATATCCAGTCTTTTTCCAGGTACTTACATCCTGCTTTCAACCTCTTTTGTATTGTTAGCTGTTGCTAGGGATCACAAACTGCTGGCTCACAGAATAAACCTATCTCAGACGTTTTGAGGCATCCCATGCAGGACTGTAAAATTAGAATATCTTAAAAATCTAAACATCTAGACCTTTGAAAGATGACAACAGCTAGCAAAATTGTGCGTATGATTAATGGAGCAACAATTGGCTAAAACTGAGTAGTAGCCATTTCTATATTTAGGAAATATATTCTGCAGTTTGCTAACAATCTCATTGTACCTTTTGATTACATCCAACGAGCTTTACTCATATATGCCATTTTGTTACTGTTTCTCGGGGGACACTGCAATTACTTACAAATTTGCCTTTACCTTTTTTGTTTTACTTCTTAGTTTTGCCTCTCTTCTGCTGGCTCTCCATATGTATGCTGGAATGATCTTAAATAAAGAAGACAAGAAGGGCAAAAAACCTTTATAAGAGGTTTTTGTCACTTCATTGGTTAAAACTCTCTAAATATTTTTTCTTGAATTTAGAGAAATTACATATTTCTATGTTAGCCTCCCTCACCTGAGACTTCTCTCCCAGTTATGTGTTGTGTTTCAACCATTGTTCTTTTTCTTGATCATGACAAGTTTTCCACTCTTTAGTCATTCATTTTTTTTGTTAGACATTAGTTTTCTTTCTGAATCTTCATGTGGATAGTTCTTTCCATCATTTAGGTCTTAGGACTTATTTGACCACCCCATATAAAATCGCCAGATACTTAGACTCAAAAAATGTTTTTTGTCCCATCAGCCTAATTGCATACCTAATGTAATGACTGATAGTAAATCTTGTTTTCTTCTACTGCTTATCTAACATGATTCTATTTATGTATTTGACTACCTGTTTTTCCTATTTCCTTCCACTAGAGTGGAAGCTCCACGATGGCAGAAACATTCTTTTTCACCAGTTTCCCAGTGCTTAGCCTGGTGCAGAACAACCCTAAGTGGACATGTACAAAGTCAGCTTACTATTTAATAAATGTGTGCATCTCCCTGACTCTTGGTTTATAATGTCATATAATAGACATTTGTACTTTTTCTGCCCAATGAGTTTATAAGCATGTTGTAAATCAATACCTGGATTTGCACATTTAAATAAACCCATTTACAGTACAAAACAGTTAGCTTTTTATAGGTGTATAGTAGAGATCTGACAGTATCTTTATTAGATGGTTCAAGAGTGGATTTAAAAAGCCAGGATAAGGGAATCTGTGTGCTGGTTTTTAAACTTTCAGGTAATAATAACCTTGGCTCAAAAACAGGAAATCTAAACTCACTTCTAGTCAAGATACAATAACCAATACCAGATTTATCCTCTTGCCTAAAACTGTCATTTTTTAAAAAACAGATAAAATATGTGAAACAATGATTTTCAGTACACTGGATATCAGGCAATTAAGGACGTAAGTTTCTGAGGGATGGGAAACAGTGTGATCCCTATGATTCTGTGAGTTTACTACACAAATAAATGCATGAAAAGATGACCAAAATGTTCAGTCACTAGGAAATAATTAAAACTACCCTGAAATACCACTACAGACCTATTAGAATTGCTGAAATAAAAAGACTGACCACACCAAGTGTTTACATTGACACAAACAAATTAAGATGTGCTAAGAAAAATGTATAATACAACCACTTTAGAAAACAGCTTGACAGTTCCTTTGAAGGGAGACATTTTGGAAAAACTGGAACCCTGTGCGCTGCTGGTGGGAATGTAAAATGGTACAGCTGCTGTGGAAAACTGTGTTGGTTCCTCTAAAAGTAAACATCAAATTACCACATGATTAGGGTTGGGCACGGTGGTGGCTCACGCCTATAATCCCAGTATTTTGGGAGGCCAAGGAGGGCGGATCACCTGAGTTTGGGAGTTCAAGACAAGCCTGGCCAACATGGTGAAACCCTGTCTCAACTAAAAATATAAAAATTAGTTTGTTGTGGTGGCACACGCTTGTAATTCTAGCTACTTGGGAGGCTGAGGCTTGAACCTGGGAGGCAGAGGTTGCAGTGAGCTGGGATCTCGCCATTGCACTCCAGCCTGGGTGACAGTGAGACTCTGTCTCAAAAAAAAAAAAAAAGAAAAGAAAAAACCAAAACAAAAAACCATGATTAAGCAGTTACACTTCTGGGTACATATCCAAAAAATTGACGGCAGGGACTCAAGCAGGTATTTGTACAACAGTGTTGATAGCAGCAATACTCACAATAGTCAAGGGATGAAAACAATAAAAATGTCAATTGATGGATAGACAAAATGTGTTCTATGGAATGAAATATTCTTCAGTCTAAAAAGGAATGAAATTCAGAGACATACTACAACACAAATGAACCTTGAAATACCCTGCAAAGGGAAATAGCCAGTTACAAAAGGACAAATGTTGTATGATTCCACTTATATGTAATACCTAGAGTGGTCAAATTCATAGTGACAGAAAGTTGAATGATAGTTGCCAGAGGCTGGAGGTAGGGAGAGAGGAATGAGGAGTTATTTTTAATGAGCACAGCATTTCAGTTCAGGAAGATGAAAAAGTTATGTGGATAGATGCTGTGATGGTTACACAATAGTGCTAACATGCTTAATATTACTGAACTATACTCTTTAAGGGATTACAGTTATAAATGTTATATATATTTTACTGCAATTAGAAAACATACCTTTACATATAATGATATCTAAGCATTCATTCCACTTCTAGCTTTTTATCCTAGAGGAAAGAAAGTATTCATGTAAACAAAAACTTACACACAAATGTTCATAGCAGTTTTACTTACAGTAGCCAAATACTGGAGACAATCGAAATATCCACCAGCGGGTAAATGAATAAACATATGGTGGTATGTCTATAGATAAAATATACCCAGCAATGAAAAAGAATGAACTTTCAAGGCAAGCATCAGCATTGAGGAATATTAAGATAATAATACTGAATGAAAAATACATATGAAAAAGGAGTATACTCTATCATGCCATTTCTATAAAACTTTAGAAAATGAAATCTAATCTATAGTGACAGAAAGCAGATTGATGGTGGCTTGTGGGTTTGTATGTGTGTGTCAGAAGGTTGCAGGAAATGATGATGTAAGACATGGTGGGATGTGAGTATTCCAAAGAGCCCCTAGAAACCTTTGGGGGTGGGAGATATATTCATTATCTTGATTTTGGTGATTTTCTCACAGATATACATATAAATCAAAATTCACTGAATTGAATAGTTTAAATATGTGAAGTTTGTTGGATTTCAATTATACCTGAGTAACAGTTTTTAAAAACTAACACGGTACCAATGTAACAATGTAAGGATAGGCTGGCCTTCTGATCCAAAAGCTGTTATTTATGAAGGGCACAATCTGAGACCTGGCTCGTTATTCGCAGTAATTTGATCAAATGGATCCTGGAAATCACTGGCTTTAGGAGATAGAATGCATTTATTTGGTGTCCATGTATCTTAATGAAAATGAATGATAATGATTTGGAATTTAATGGATTCCTTGCAGTCTTATTGAAATGTAATAGAAAATTATATAGGATAACTTTTCATTTAAATTATCTGAATGAATAATTAATATATCTGTCATAAAATTGTCTAACATCTATTATTCAAAAGCAAATGATTCAAAATTAAGTTTACTAAAACTCTGGCTCTCTTGAAGTGTAATGTTAAAGCATTCTCCTGTCTTGTTCCTTCTTAGACAAATCTTGGAATAGCTGAAAGAATAAAGTATGTGCTCTACTTATTGAAAAAATATGTTTGTAGCAAGAAATACTTTGACAATTGTATAAGTCATATTCATAAACACTGTCACATTATTCCTTAGGTAGAAAAAAAGTGTGAAATAAATACTGCCCTCCTCATTTTACAAATATAAAGCTTTCAGTATTTGCCAATTACAACTCAGGATAAAATCCAGTCACTTCATCTCATGCCTTTCTCTCCTTGTTTTATACTCAGTATGTTTGCTGTCTACATCAAAATGTCTACACCTACAATCAAAATGCTAAGTCTCTTCACACCTAAAATTCCCTTGAAATTATCTTTTGTAGGCTTAGGGTTCATTTCCCTTGATTTAGTTCAGATGCTGCCTTCATGTCCCCCACAGTGACCTTCCTTGAATCTCATTAAAACCTGGCCTGCAAATACTTTTTCATGATGTTACTCCAGATACATTTTTTTATTACACTTGTCATTGCTACTATTGTGTGCTGATGATATGTTCAGATGTTAATAACATATTCATAGATGACTTTATTTGTGTAATTTCTGTGTGCCATGTAGAACGTATGCTGTGATTTGATTTTGTTCACTACTTTGTCCCCCCTATGTAGCACAAGGCCAAGCACAAACAGGCATTTAGTAAATATATATGAAAACAAATCACACCAACACAGAGAACTTAGTGACTTGGCCAAGAAAACTCAACTATGAATGCTAACACAGTCTTCTGACCTGTGCCCTATTCATTAACCTACCTGTCCTCTAACATTGATCAGGCATTAAGGGAAATGACAGTCAATGCTTTTATGTCCAAGGGAAGGATTTGTAGATTAATATTACATTTGAAGTGCCTAATATCCTAAAACATGTCAAAGACATCTCACATAGATATCAACCACTATGGAAGTTAATTTGGTAAGCCAGCTTGTGGAACAATATGCTGTCATACTTTAAGTGATGATTTTGCTATCTAAAATGTATGTAAGCCTTCTGCTGGAGAGGAATGTAGAATCTATACTTCTTCCCCAAATGCATAACTGATTAAGTAGCTGTGGGAAAGTGTGGCTTTCAGCCCAAACTGTTCTTATAAGCTCTGAAATGTATCCTGTGAGTTATTTGGCTAGATGTAAGAAATATAGGTAGACAACTTTATATTTAACTCCAATTTCATAAGGTTATGTGAGAATTAAAGGAAATAATACATAAAAAGCACTTAGGAGCGTAGGACCTAATACGTGTCCAGTAAATGTTAGTTGTTGTTGTTGTTTTTGTGCTTAGGAGAAAATCAGCCAGAAGTGTACTTGGAGACAGATCCTCTTTTCACATCAAGCAAAGATGATTTCCCCAACCATGTTTTGCGTCTAATTTCTCAGGGTATTTTTTTTTTTTTTTTTTTTCCAGATAGGGTCTAATAAGTCTTTAGGGTCTCAAATTGCTGGAAGATACTATGGCATGAGTTTGTCATAGGAAGTGACTAGTAAAACAATACACACAATGATAATACACAAATAAGAAAAGTACATTAATTTTTACTCAGACCATAGATTATGGGAGGGAAGGGGATTCTTTGACAATCTTCTAGTTCTAGTTCATTCTCTAACTTCTCAAGGAAATTAGAATCTACTGTGTAACATATTCCAAGACACCAGTTGAGTCAAAGACAAACCTGGGATTAGAATTTAGACTTCTGACCTCTTATTCCAGGAGCCTTTCTAATGTCCTTTAACTTACCCAATTCTGTGGTTTATTAGTTCTCAAGGACTGCCATAACAAATCACCAAAAACTGAGTGGAACTGTATTTTCTGTAAATTCTTGAGGCTGGAAGTCTGAAATCAAGTCACCAATAGGGATGGGTCCTTTGGAGGCTCTCAAGGAGAATTTGTTTCATACCTTTCCTTGGCTTCTGGAGGTTGCCACAGTCTTTGGTGTTCCTTGATTTGTAAATGCATCACTCCACTTTCTGCCTCTGTCTTCACTTCACTTTCACCTTTCAGTGTGTCTATATATCTGTGTCTTCTCTTTTAAGGACAGCAGTGCTTGAATTTAAGGCCCACCTTAGTTTAGTATAACCTCATCATAACTGATTATATCTGCAAAGACCCAATTTTCAAGTAGGGTCACAGTCCAAATGGAGTCCAAATGGAGTCCAATGGTGGACATGAATTCGGGATTATGCTATTCAACTCACAATATATAGAAAAGTATTTTGATTTATTAAAATATAATATGAAAAACCTAAAATCAAGTTTTCTCTGTTTTGTGTTGCTATTAAGGGATAAACATCAAAAACAACATTTATAAAAACACGTTCAAAATATAACTGTAAAACTTCTTCTCATGCTCAACATATATATTCCCAAGTTTATTCTTCTTGAAACCTGCTTCCTTCCAAACCTAGCCACTTACAAAATGTTTATGAAAGGTGTTTTCCCCCTAAAGCTGCAAGTGGCCTTCTTATGGTCAAACTAATTTCTTCTTACTTTCCCAAGTCTCTTAGTCTCCTTTCTCTATGCCTAAAAAACAATAAGTAGAATAGGGTGGCTAACCATCCCAGTTTGAACAGGATGTCTTGACTTTATCATTCAAAATCCCACATCCTGGGAAACTCCCCAATCCCAGGAAACTGGGGACAGTTGATCACCCTAGTAGAGGGTCTCAGGGGAAAGTGACTCAAGGGTATGAAAGTGAAGAAGAGGACTAAGTAGTATTCATTTGCTGATTTATTATGATTCTGGGATTCTTTCCTTCTGGGAATTGCCTTATGTTACAGGTACAATAGAACATTGGTTCTAATATTGAAGTGCAATTCTCTGCAGCTGTGCCTAAGCACCAATTACAGGTCTTGTGGTATGAATCTTTCATTTAATGGCCATCATGGATCTGATTATAGACACCTTTCAAAGCTGAAGAGCCATACAAAGAATATAGAAACTGGTCAAGAGTAGGCTAAGGGAAAAAATATCCTCTGGGTAAGATTATACTAGGTTCCTTGAATGATCTCATTCCATCATTAATCTTTCGTTCCTAAATTGCTCTCATCGCCCAAGTGACTTTAAACATTTTGAGGAAACACAGCTTTTCTGATCCCATCCCCAGAAGTGTAATAGGTCTCTGATGGGGATTAAAAAATCTGTGTTTATCAGAAGCTACCCCAGGTGATTCTGATAATTAACCAACTTTGGGAGGAACAGTTTTAAACTACTGAAATATTTGGGCTATATCTGAATTATCAGAAAGAACCACTCCTCCCAAAGCATTTACTAGAGGGTAACTCCCACCAATAGAAGTATTGCTACTTGATTTACAGCTACCTTATGATAAAGCAATTTCATACCTATGTTTGTGTATATATACATACATACATATATACATGTACACACATACATGTGAACTTCATTATTACTTTTTTCCAGACTGTAGTAGTCATGTAATTTGAGAACTATAAGTCATATCAAAAATTATGATTTTTTCTCAGCTTTGGCAAGCATAGACTCAGGAAACAAGAACAGATATTTGTGATAAAGATCAGTAAGACGTCACATGAGCTGTGTATTGTTACTGGAATCCAAAGCAATTAAAGAGTGACTGGTGCAATCCATGTCAGCCGGACACAGGTGGAGTTGTGTCAATTCCCTGTCCTTCCAGGCTCCACTAGCTCAGGAGGGAAAGTGTTGCAATGGTAGTTCCAGGACAGGGTGGCAGTGTGGAGAAGGATGTCTCAGACTTTCAGAAAGGGTCAGACCCTGGAGAAAGGAGAAGGATCCCGAGGATGAAGGCCTGGATGAGTCAGGCTTGCACAAAGAACATGGCTTCTTGAGATTTGACCTTTTCTAGGTTCTTGGGGAAGCCTGTGGATATGGGGTGGGCCAGGTCTGGAAGAGCAGGTGGAGGTATACATCTTTGCACTGGCTACCTCTTTGGGACTAAGCAGCTTCACCCCCAAGCACAGTTGGTTTACCCTGTGGTAGGAAAGGGAGGGCTGCTTCTTGACAGTGTATTTCTCTGTGAAATCAGATATGTGCACCGCCTGAGACACCAGAGCTCTTGTCTACTGAAATGGCTGCAGCAAAAATGGAAGCAAAGAAGCCAAATTAGGGTTTCTTGCAGCTCAATTAGGAAAGAGTATTTCAGGTGATGTAGTCAGTACTTTAGAATTTTTGCTGAAATAAAATATGGTCATGTGAGAGTAGGGAAAGTTTAAAAGGCACAGGGGAAAATAGAGAATGGAGAATGCTATTTCAATACAGAAGGAGCAAGACTGAAATTTTAAAAAGTGAGAATACTATTTCAAGGTCTCTACAAAGAGCTGCACTTGAGGGGTGGTTATCTGAAATAAACAATTTGAATGACATATTTCCTTTTACATATAATTTAAAGAGATATCAGACCATAATGATGATCTGTCTTCCATTGAGCCTATAGACAAGTGAAAATGGGAATGTATCAAAGATTTGGGGACATTTCAGAGACAAGTCCAAGAGTTACCTTCTCAGCCGCTATGTCTTAGAAATATTCATGGGCACGTTTAGCGCAGCTAAGACAAATGTGGCTTATATGAGAATGTATCAAAGATTTGGGAACATCTCAAAGACAAATCCCAGAGTTACCTTCTCAGCCCCCACGTCTTGGAAATATTCACAGGCACTTTTAACCCAGCTAAGACACAAATGTGGCTTATATGAGAATGTATCAAAGATTTGGGGACATCTCAGAGACAAGTCTCAGAGTTACCTTCCCTTCTCAGCCCCTACATCTTAGAAATATTTATGGGCACCTTTAGTGCAGCTGAGACACAAATGTGGCTTAGACTTAAATTGGTATTTTATCTTTGCTAACCTTTATAGAGCATATACTATGTGCCAGGCTCTGTTGCTAAAGTTATGGCATGTAGCATTTTGTTTATTATTGACAACAAATGATAGTGTTTGTATTACTTCCATTTTGCCAATGAGAATAAGACTGAGACTGAGAGAGAGAAATTAACTTGCTTAAGGTCAGGAAACTGGAGAAAGACAAAGCAGAGACATAAATGTCTATCTTGCAGACTCTAAACCAATTGTTCTTACAGCCTACACTATAGAGGTTATGGCATTATGAGACATTAATTGTATAATAAAAATTCTGTAAAGGAGAGATAAAAGAGAGGCTGATAAATGAATCATGGCCAATAATTTGAAGTAGATTGAAGAAAAGAGGAAAGAATAAGAAACATCCTACAGAATAAGGAAATTAAAATATAACTTCTACAGCTAATTTGACTTACAGGAGTGAGCTTACTCTACTGGCTTTGTGGGGTGGGGATGTGCCTCATATGTCTCTGTTTGACGATGGCATGAACAGTAATTTTGAAAATGGAGAAAGATATGGAGGGTCATCATCTTGAGAATCACATCTAGACAACCAAGCTCACATGGGATTATAGAATCTCCAACACTTACATCGGATTCATTACAAATATCATCTAAGGAGGGGAAAAGATGGTGTATAATGCAACTATACTTCAATGAATAGCTAATTTAACTGTGAAATTGATATTTTATTTGGTGTGGGTTTTTTTGGTTAAAATTATATATGCTTCAGTTTCACTGATTGAATAGAAAAGGTCCCCAGTTTAACATAGAAATTATATAAAATTTTATTTTCTTTGCTAGTGCATGACAGTTTTGTAGTTTTAAAGCACTGGTTTTCTAAAAACTTAGCAATGTCTTTCTTGCTTTATATCCCCCTAACTATGGTAGCAGTTAGAAACTCAGTCACAACTTCTGAATAAGATTCAAGCAAATCATGAACTATTACCCTGTGTTTCAAGTTGCTCCATCTACAAAATGGTTCTGGCCACCCTGTCCCGGCAATTTGCACAAAGAAGAGGGCATGACATAATGAGTGATGAATGGATGAGCAGTCTGTCTTGAATCTCTGATTTCTCCATCTGTGTCAAGAGATGAGTGTCTTAGGACATTGAAATATTTATTAATGTTTCTAATAATACTTGGCCTTGGGTGAACTTTTAGAAATATTTAAATAGCTATATGAGTTTTTCAGTGATTTCATTTGTAGTATACCAGCTGACCCAACTGACTGGCTGCTAATGGGCTTTCCATTAGCTTCATTTAGAAAAAAGACATGTTTGTCAGTTTGGAAGAAATACACATTATATTAGGTCAGTGCAAAAGTAATTTTGGCTTTTGTTGTTACTTTTAATACATTAAATACATTACAAAGTTAGGAAAGAATCAGGATGCTAGATTACATAGGATTAGAACCTAGCTGTATCACTTATTAGCAGTATACCTTTGGACACAGTACTTAATCCGCTTGTGGCTCTGTTTCCTCATCTTAAAAACAAGAATAATGACACTGCATCCAGAATTGTTTGAAGAATTAAGTGAGTGAATGTATGTAAAGGGCACATAGGAAGTGTTCCTCGAACATTAGTCATTACTTTTCTCACTTTAATTGGAACTGAGGTGCTTTTCTACAGAGATACAAAATATTTTTCCACACCTCTTGAGGAACTGCAAAGAACTTTAAATATACCATGTCTGATTGAAGGAAGGAACCAACAAACATGTGATGGATTTGATAGTGTGCTAAATGCCTGTAGGAACAAGGAAAATGTATTTGGTATAAATATTGTAATTTCCTCAAGAAATAGAACCTGTTACTGCAGCAACAGTCACACATCTGACTACAATGTGTTCATAAAATAAAAGGAGAGAGTAGTCATAGAAACCACAAAGGGGAAATTATACTCTGAGCAGATTTCCAAGTCTCTAGTTATTAAATAATAAGCTGAAAGCTCATAAACATGGAAACGTATTCTAAACATAAAGTACTCAACTTCTATAATAATTTAAATAGTCTAATTGCTTTCCATATTAAAGAGGTAGCTTTTTTCTTCTGATGAATTATAGTAAATAGCATAATTTCAGTCAATAAAAAGGACATTCAAATGAATGAAAGTTTTCTTCTCATGTATAGAGACCTCTCTATTGACTGAAGAAAGGTTAGTCCATTGCAGTGGAATCGTAGCTCCAACCTCAGAGACCAAGCTGATGCCTAGTACCCTTACAACGTGATTGAAGGTATTCTTTTTAAAGTCGTAAACTCTCTTGAAGTATATTCAGGAAAGATCTCTGTTCAAGCACCTTCTCTTCTACAGCTAACCAACAAGGGAGGCTCCAAGATATTCATTAACACATAGCCTTATTAACCAGACTTCTTAAGAATAAGGATTCTTGCTCTACCCTGAAAATCCCTGGTATCCTACAAATTATCCACAGACTTGCCTGATGCCACTTTCCCTTTCTCTTGGATCCGAACTCAGGCAGATTTTATCAACAGATGAGAGACAGCAAAGGCAAAGTTCATTGACTTAGCGGCTGCCCACGAAAATCCTTAGCTTTAAGGATCAGAGCTCATGGATAAGGAAGGAAGAGCCAGGAAAATACTCATTGAATAACAAGACGTAGGATATCCTTTCCAAAAGGATGCTATCTACATGAGTCTATTACTGCAATTACTTTCATGATGATGTGTTTGGCAATGTTTATTTAGTGCCTGGAGCCTGCCACACAAATGATACAATTTTGTGATTGTTCTAATGCTGTGAATGGTAAAAAGAGATTGATACAATTATTTTATTTTACTGATGAGAAAGCTGAGGCAGGTGAGACTTAGAGAATTTTAATAAGTTTTTCAAGGGGCTTGTAAACAACTCATAAGTTAGTAAATAAAAATTCCAACCCTTTTTAAAAAAAATTATAATACCCATGTACTTAACCTTTATGCTGATGGGTTTCTCAAAGTGGGGTCATCAGAGGGCAGCAACATAATTATCTCCTGGAAATTACATATGCAAATTCTCAGGCTCCATCCCAGACCTACTGAATTTGAAACTTGGGGAGTGGAACCCTGTGGTTCAATAAGTTATTCAGGCCATCCTGATGCATGGTCAAGTTTGAGGACCACTGCTTTATACCTACTACCTCATGTTTAAAAAATAATAATAAAGCAAAAACTTTTAGTTTGAGACTCAGAAAATGATCTCAAACAACCTAGCTGAGCCTGCTGAGTTTCTTACAAGCCTGTGATTGTGGAGTGTGCATGGTTCCTTTCAAGAAAGAATAAGTTGTCAAGAAAAACTTGGAGAAAACCTGACTTCTGAGTTCCTGTCATTATCCTAATCATATAGTAAGGCAGATGATATGGAGAAAATTGGCTTAGTCTTAAATGAGAAAGTTTAAAAAAATTTTTTTAATGTTTTGTGGCAGGTATCACGGATTAAGAAATTCTATTTATGTCTTTATTCTTGTAATGGAGTGCACAGAGGTAAGAAGTAACCTTCCTTATCCTGAGTATTTGTGACAGCTTATTCCCTTTCAAGGGATTAGAGCAATGCATATGCTAATAAGCCTGTAGTGGTATTTTGCTTATGAATATGACAGTGTATCAAATGCATGTTACATGTACAATATTGGATGTGCCCTGATAAGAAAAATCAAAGGACCCATAATTTCCATCTAGGGAGTGTCAATCAATACAAAGCTAAAATGCAGTTCAGGGAAAATATCATTCTTACAATATTCTGACAGAGTAACTGAGAAAAAAAAAAAAGTCTCTCAGAATCCCTAGATTAATGAGACTCTGCTCCACCAACGATGGATTTGATCTGTTATTGCTGATCCGTTTTTTGTAGCTATGTGGCTCTTGTGAATGGTAGACTGGTTATTTCCCATTTCAATGTTTTAGAATGTTTATGAGTAGGAGCACATATCTAATTTCCTTAACATTTTTAAAACAAAACAATGGTATTTTAAAAATGATGATTTTTGCCGAGTTCAAAACTATCTTTTGTACCCCACACCTAGCAATTAATTGCTTGACAATTATCTGTTGGAGAAATGGTCTGTATTTTTCTCATTAGTTAGGTTATACTATAGCCCACAGCCTTTGTGTAGTTCTCACTAAGCCAGCATACCCTTTGCAGGGCCCCATTCCAAGACTGCCAGTTTATATAACACATTTACTTGAAGTTCAAATTTAGTGAATCATCAGATTTTAGCTTAGAAATGTTCTAGTTCCAGCCCCTCTACAACATAGCTGAACACTGATAACACCTTTTGTAACAGAAACCTCACTGCTCCACGGTGGAGTGTGTTTCATGATGAGAACCTTATCTATCTCTGTAACTTTTTTTTTTTTTTTTTTGAGATGGAGTCTCGCTCTGTCCCTCAGGCTGGAGTGCAGTGGCACGATATCAGCTCACTACGACCTCTGCCTCCTGGTTTCAATCAATTCTCCTACCTCAGCCTCCCGAGTAGCTGAGACTACAGGTGCCTGCCACCATGCCTGGCTAATATTTTTGTATTTTTAGTAGAGATGGGGTTTCACTGTATTAGCCAGAATGGTCTCCATCTCCTGACTTTGTGATCCGCCCGCCTCAGCCTCCCAAAGTGCTAAGATTACAGGTGTGAGCCACCACGCCTGGCCTGTCTCTGTAAATTCTTAACTGTATTGCCTACTCCTGTTGTCTAGGAGTCCAAGTATGAATCTGGTCCTTTGCTACTTACAAGTATGTCTTGGGACCAGCAGGGTGGGCCTTGCTGGGCAGCATGTTAGAAATGTAGATCCTTAAGTGCCACTCCAAGTTCCTGACTCAGAATATTCATTTTAAAAATGATGAGTTCAGGCCAGGTGCAGAGGATCATGCCTGTAATCCCAGTACTTTGGGAGGCCAAGGTTGGTGGATCACTTGAGCTCAGGAATTCAAGAACAGCCTGGGCAAAATGGTGAAACCCAGTATCTACCAAAACAAACAAACAAAATTACCTAGGTGTGGTGGTGTGCACCTGTAGTCCCAGCTACTCAAGAGGCTGATGTGGGAGGATCAGCTGTACCTGGGAGGTTAAGGCTGAGAGCCATGATCCAGCCACTGCACTTCAGCCTAGGTGATGGAGTAAGACCCTGTCTCAAAAAAAAAAAAAAAAAAGAAAGAAATTGATGTGGTGATTGCATGTTAAAAATTTTCAACCAGTTTTATCAAGTCCACATAAAATTAAGCACAAATAAAGTTAACACTTTAATAAAGGTTTATCTTGATTCTTAGATGTATGCATATCACCACAATCAAGATAACAAGCATATCATCACTGCCAAGTGCTTCCTCCTGTCTCCCTCTAATTCTCCTGACTCCTTCCACCTTCCCATTCCCAGGCAACCACTGATCCATATTCTGCTGCAAATTAATTTGCATCTTCTAGTTTTAAAAATAAATGAAATTACACAACACGTACTTCCAAAAAATAATTTTGTTTTTTTCGCTTTTGAGGGTGACCTCTGCTGATGCATGTACTAATAGCTAATTTCTTTTTATTAATAGTATTCCATTGTATGAACATACCACAATATGTTTATTCTTTCAGTGCTTGCTGAACATTTGTATTGTTTGTATATTTCTATTACAAGTGAAGCTGTTATAAATATTTATGTCCAGGTCTCCTTAAGAACATATGTTTTCATTTCTTTTGTGGAAACAACTACAGTAGAATACTCAATTGTGATTTTGTGAAATATATATTTGGTCTTCCTCCCTGATTCCTGGAATATAATGCTTAAAATCCTCAGAATCTCCAGAGTGCTTTTTTGGAATGCTAATGTGTTGACTGATGGCTGGCAGCCCGTAGGTAGACTGAGGTGGGGGCTGGTCACCATGGAAAAAACAAGACAGGTGGAACTTTAAGCCCCTTCTGCTAGCTTCTAAGGAGCAGACAGAAGGGTTAGCTGATTACCAGTGGCCAATGACTTAACCAATCTTGCCTACATAATGAAGCTTCCATAAAAAACACAAAAGGACTGCATTCAGAGAGCTTTCAGACAGCTGAGCACATGGAGTTTCCTGAAGGGTGATATGCCTGGAAAGAACATGGAAACTGCTCTTCCCTGCCTCCCATACCTTGCCCTATGCATCTCTTGATCTATATCCTTTGTAATATCTTTTATAATAAACCAGCAAATGAAACTATTTCCCTGACTTCTGTGAGCTGCTCCAGAACATTAATCCAATCCAAGGAGGGAGGTTGTGGGAGCTCTGATTTATAGTCAGTCAATCAGAAACACAGGTAAAAGCACAGGAATTGAATTGGAGGAGGGGTGGGAGCAACAAGCTGTGTCCACTGCAGAATTAAAGGCTTGCTTGCTAGTGGGGAGAAATCCCCACACACTTCGTGGTGATCACAGATCGCAGAAGTATACTTTGTTGATTGATGTTGAATGAGAGAAGAGAAAATAAGCTTTGGTTTTATTCCGACGTCATCAGACCAGACCATATAATAGTCTTAGCTTTATAAGAGACTGCCTGACCTTTGTTCCATAGCTCACTCATTCCGTTTGCTTGTTTTCCCCCATTCTTTCTTTTTCTCTGTGTTTTCTTGGATCGTTTCTAGAATTATATCTTCAAATTCACCAATATTCTCTTCTGCAATGTCTAATACACTTTTAGTTTTATCTGGAGTATTTTTTTTTTCTTTGGCATTTTAGTTTTGCTCTCTAAAAGTTATATTTTCATCTTTTAAACACTTTTTTGTATCTCTCTTTAACATATAATTTTGTTTCTAGCTTCTTGATCATATGGAATGCAGTTCTGACTGCTCTAATATCTATATTTCTCCTGGATTTATTTCAATTGATTTATTTTCCTCCCAAATATTCGTCATTTTTTATGTCTGATGATTTTTGATTGTTGAGCATTATGAGTTTTACCTTGTTGATTACTGAATATTTTTATATTTTTGCAAGTATTTTTGAGCTTTATTCTAGGATGTACTTAAGTTACTTAAAGACAGTTTCATCCTTTTTCATCTTTTGAGATTTGACAGGTGAACTACGTCAGTGTTAAACAAAGAACTAAGTTTTGCTCCACTTCAGAGGAAAACAGTTTTGAGTACTGTCTCCAATGCTCCATACATTATGAGGTTTTCCACTTGGGCTATGGGGAACAGGAACTAGTTTCAGCTTTGTGAGACCTGCTATTGTTCTCTCAAATACTTGCAAGTGATTCTTTCTTGGCTTCAGGCAGTTACCCCACACTCATGAGCTGACCAGTGCTCAGCCATGTATTGAAATGGAGGGCATCCTAATGAAGATCTTCAGAGTTCTCTCTTGGACTTCCCTTTGTGTAAGGCATTCTGCCCTGTGAACTCTAGCTGCCTTGGTCTTTGAACTTTCAGCTCTGTCTCCCCAATGCATGTAGTCTTCTGAGCTCCACCTGCGTTTCCTCTTTGTGCCACAGCTTAGACAGTCTTTCCATGTAGCAAATTGGGGGCAACCATAGGACTCACCCCATTCATTCCTGACTTTTAGAGTTCACTGTCCTTCATTGCCTGATATCTAAAGTCTTGAAAATGTTCTCTCAGATATTTTTCCAGCTTTTAATTGTTTCATTTGAAAGTGTAACTAGTATAATCTGGTGTTTGTTGCTCCACCTTGGCCAGAAGCAGAAATAGTGCATATTAAAATGTTAGAAGCAATGCTCTGCCATGGAGCATCTCTCCTGACCTCTCTGAATCTTTTTGTTTTCAGACTGATCATCCCCCAAATAATGCACCTGATGTTCTCTTGGCATGATCCCTATGCCTTTGTGCATCAATTTTTAAAAAATGAATGAATGCTTAACCACATCCCCTCTTCAGTAGTTCTGCAGTTGGTTTTCAGAATTCAAATATAAGCCTTTGCTTCCTAGCCACCACCCTGCTCCACCTCCCGGAGAAGTCTTACTGTGTTGCCCAGGCAGGTCTCAAAATCCAGGGCTCAAGTGATCTTCCCGCCTCAGTCTCCTGAGTAGCTGGGAATACAGGCATGCACCACCACCCTGGATCAAGCTTTTGCATTTTATATGTTGATTAATTGTCATCTCATTTACTTTAGCGCATCACTCAAAGCAGTCAATACATTTTGGAAAAATATGACATCATCTTATTTTAGAAATTACTTATAAGCAGCCACCAATTCATATCATCATCCAAGTCACTGATAAAAATATTGATCAGAGTAATACAGGGGACGTTCTTCTCAGTTTTTCTTCCAGACTGGCATGGATCCATGAATCAATATTTTGCAGAGAGTCATTTAACCAAATCATGCATCCACCTACTGTATGACCATTCAATTTGTATTTGTATGGAGAGATACCTTAACTCTGTACCAAAAGCTTTCATGATATTCAGAAATGCTTTGTGTTTTACATGCTTAAAAATATGGATTGAAGGAAAATGCTAATGGAATTGTTTCCTGGTGGTGGAATGAGAGGTGATCTTTATGTTTTATTATTGCTTATCATTGAAATTATTTTTACATCAGATTATATTTTTATAATATGAGAAAATGAGTTTAAATATTGTGTCTCAGTTTTCAACACTTCCCAATCTACTTATTAGATGGTTCTTTCAGAATAATAGAAAAGAAAGCCGCAGTGACGTTTTATTAGTTACTTCTTGCTGATTCCAAATGATCATATTTTCAATTTAAGAGACTTACAACTTAGCCCTTAGCCATTTCAGTATCTTTTCTATGGCTTTTTTTCTCCTATGGAAATTTTTGCCAATTTTTCATCTCTTCATTTAGTATTCTTTCTTAAGTTGCACTGACTGAGGCTGGGCAATTTCAACAGTAAGTTCCAAATATTCTCAGAGTGGACTTCACCTAGTAAAGTTTACCCACTCTCAACAGAGATCCTTATTTCTTCCCACTTAGTCCCTGAACTTTCTTTGGTGTTTATTTTATCCTGCTCAATTTGCAGGTCATTTTTAAAATCACTATTTTTTGACAGAAACTTTACAGGTGAAAATTAGTTAAAGCATTTCATTTCTATTCTGTTGATATGTACTGCTGAATGATTGGCACAGAGACCTGTTTCTATTTCTGTTTCTTGCTTTTACCATAGAAGATTCTGTGTTAATGTGAGGAAGGGTGGTGTGCTTTTGAACTGCAGCCTGACCTTGCTCATGACTATGAAATGTTACAAGGTTGAATTTCATAAGTTGACATGTTAGGGCTGTTAGTATCAGCTGTAATAAATTGTACAAAATATCCATGCTGTAACATTAAAGTGTATGTAGTCTAATCAGATGTGTGGCAGACCGCCTTCCATTGGAAGTTCCCTTTATGTTGTGGTATGGGCACTTAATAAGACCTGTTGCTGAATCCTCTGCGTTTGCCTGGGCCACAGACAAAGAATAGGTCAAATTGCAAGGTCTCACTTTTCATGGAAGAGCATCTAGTATTTCTTTCTTTAAGGATAGGAAGAGGAAAGAGGAAGCAATGACCCTGAAGTATTTTTAACTGTGGTAATAATGCTGTGCATTAAATCTCCAGAACTGATTGTATTGTAAAACTAAACCTTTGTACTCTTTGACTAATATCTCCCAATTTCCTTCTCCAAACCTCTGTTAAGCACCATTTTACTCTTGCCTTCTATGAGCTTTACTATTTTACATTTGGCATATAAGTGATACCACAAACTATTTGTCTTTCTGTGTCTAGTTTATTTCACTCAACATGATGTCTCTAGGTTTATCCATGTTGTCACAGATAGCAAGATCTCCATTTTTAAGGTTGAATAATATTCTGTTATTTGTGTATGTCACATATTCATTATTCATCTGTTAGTGGATATTTAGGTTGTTTCCATATTTTGGTTATTATGAATAATGCTACAATGCATACAGAATCATAGCTATTTCTTTGAATTTCAGATTTCATTTTCTTTTTCTTTTTTTTAATTTGCATGACGGCTTTTATTTATTTATTTATTTATTTTTAATACTTTAAGTTCTAGGGTACATGTGCATAACGTGCAGGTTTGTTACATATGTATACTTGTGCCATGTTGGTGTGCTGCACCCATCAACTCGTCAGGACCCATCAATTCATCATTTATATCAGGTATAACTCCCAATGCAACCCCTCCCCCCCACCCCCCTCCCCATGATAGGCCCCGGTGTGCGATGTTCCCCTTCCCGAGTCCAAGTGATCTCATTGTTCAGTTCCCACCTATGAGTGAGAACATGTGGTGTTTGGTTTTCTGTTCTTGTGATAGTTTGCTAAGAATGATGGTTTGCAGCTGCATCCATGTCCCTACAAAGGACGCAAACTCATCCTTTTTTATGGCTGCATAGTATTCCATGGTGTATATGTGCCACATTTTCTTAATCCAGTCTGTCACAGATGGACATTTGGGTGATTCCAAGTCTTTGCTATTGTGAATAGTGCCGCAATAAACATACGTGTGCATGTGTCTTTATAGCAGCATGATTTATAATCCTTTGGTATATACCCAATAGTGGGATGGCTGGGTCATATGGTACATCTAGTTCTAGATCCTTGAGGAATTGCCATACTGTTTTCCATAATGGCTGAACTAGTTTACAATCCCACCAACAGTGTAAAAGTGTTCCTATTTCTCCACATCCTCTCCAACACCTGTTGTTTCCTGGCTTTTTAATGATTGCCGTTCTAACTGGTGTGAGATGGTATCTCATTGTGGTTTTGATTTGCATTTCTCTGATGGAGAGTGATGATGAGCATTTTTTCATGTGTCTGTTGGCTGTATGAATGTCTTCTTTTGAGAAATGTCTGTTCATATCCTTTGCCCACTTTTTGATGGGGTTGTTTTTTTCTTGTAAATTTGTTTGAGTTCTTTGTAGATTCTGGATATTAGCCCTTTGTCAGATGAGTAGATTGCAAAACTTTTCTCCCATTCTGTATGTTGCCTGTTCACTCTGATGGTAGTTTCTTTTGCTGTGCAGAAGCTCTTTAGTTTAATGAGATCCCATTTGTCAATTTTGGCTTTTGCTGCCGTTGCTTTTGGTGTTTTAGACATGAAGTCCTTGCCCATGCCTATGTCCTGAATGGTACTACCTAGATTTTCTTCTAGGGTTTTTATGGTATTAGGTCTAACATTTAAGTCTCTAATCCATGTGAATTATCTTCATATAAGGGGTAAGGAAAGGATCCAGTTTCAGCTTTCTTACTTATGGCTAGCCAATTTCCCAGCACCATTATTAAATAGGGAATCCTTTCCCCATTTCTTGTTTCTCTCAGGTTTGTCAAAGATCAGATGGCTGTAGATGTGTGGTATGATTTCTGAGGACTCTGTTTGTTCCATTGGTCTATATCTCTGTTTGGTACCAGTACCATGCTGTTTTGGTTACTGTAGCCTCGTAGTATAGTTTGAAGTCAGATAGCTTGACTCCTCCAGCTTTGGCCTTTTGACTTAGGATTGTCTTCTCGATGCGGGCTCTTTTTTGGTTCCATATGAACTTTAAAGCCATTTTTTCCAATTCTGTGAAGAAAGTCATTGGTAGCTTGATGGGGATGGCATTGAGTCTATAAATAACCTTGGGCAGTATGGACATTTTCACGATATTGATTCTTCCTATCCATGAGCATGGTATGTTCTTCCATTTGTTTGTGTCCTCTTTGATTTCACTGAGCAGTGGTTTGTAGTTCTCCTTGAAGAGGTCCTTTACATCCCTTGTAAGTTGGATTCCTAGGTATTTTATTCTCTTTGAAACAATTGAGAATGGAAGTTCATTCATGATTTGGTTCTCTGCTTGTCTGTTACTGTTGTATAAGAATGCTTGTGATTTTTGCACATTAATTTTGTATCCTGAGACTTTGCTGAAGTTGCTTATCCGCTTCAGGAGCTTTTGGGCTGAGATGATGGGGTTTTCTAAATATACAATCATGTCATCTGCAAACAGGGACAATTTGGCTTCTTCTTTTCCTAACTGAATACCCTTGATTTCTTTCTCTTGCCTGATTGTCCTAGCCAGAACTTCCAACACTATGTTGAATAGGAGTGGTGAGAGAGGGCATCCCTGTCTTGTGCCAGTTTTCAAAGGGAATTTTTCCAGTTTTTGCCCATTCAGTATGATATTAGCTGTGGGTCTGTCATAAATAGCTCTTATTATTTTGAGGTACGTTCCATCAATACCGAATTTATTGAGCGTTTTTAGCATGAAGGGCTGTTGAATTTTGTCAAAAGCCTTTTCTGCATCTATTGAGATAATCATGTGGTTCTTGACTTTGGTTCTGTTTATATGCTGGATTACATTTATTGATTTGCGAATGTTGAACCAGCCTTGCATCCCAGGAATGAAGCCCACTTGATCATGGTGGATAAGCTTTTTGATGTGCTGCTGAATCCGGTTTACCAGTATTTTATTGAGGATTTTTGCATCGATGTTCATCAGGGATATTGGTCTAAAATTCTCTTTTTTTGTTGTGTCTCTGCCAGGCTTTGGTATCAGGATGATGTTGGCCTCATAAAATGAGTTAGGGAGGATTCCCTCTTTTTCTGTTGATTGGAATAGTTTCAGAAGGAATGGTACCAGCTCCTCCTTGTACCTCTGGTAGAATTCAGCTGTGAATCCATCTGGTCCTGGACTTTTTTTGGTTGGTAGGCTATTAATTATTGCCTCAATGTCAGCGCCTGCTATTGGTCTATTCAGGGATTCAACTTCTTCCTGGTTTAGTCTTGGAAGAGTGTAAGTGTCCAGGAAATTATCCATTTCTTCTAGATTTTCTAGTTGATTTGCGTAGAGGTGTTTATGGTATTCTCTGATGGTAGTTTGTATTTCTCTGGGGTTGGTGGTGATATCCCCTTTATCATTTTTTATTGCGTCTATTTGATTCCTCTCTCTTTTCTTCTTTATTATTCTTGCTAGCGGTCTGTCAATTTTGTTGATCTTTTCAAAAAACCAACTCCTGGATTCATTGATTTTTTGGAGGGTTTTTTGTGTCTCTATCTCCTTCAGTTCTGCTCTGATCTTAGCTATTTCTTGCCTTCTGCTAGCTTTTGAATGTGTTTGCTCTTGCCTCTCTAGTTCTTTTAATTGTGATGTTAGAGTGTCAATTTTAGATCTTTCCAGCTTTCTCTTGAGGGCATTTAGTGCTATAAATTTCCCTCTACACACTGCTTTAAATGTGTCCCAGAGATTCTGGTATGTTGTATCTTTGTCTCATTGGTTTCAAAGAACATCTTTATTTCTGCCTTCATTTCGTTATGTACCCAGTAGTCATTCAGGAGCAGGTTGTTCAGTTTCCATGTAGTTGAGCGGTTTTGATTGAGTTTCTTAGTCCTGAGTTCTAGTTTGATTGCACTGTGGTCTGAGAGACAGTTTGTTATAATTTCTGTTCTTGTACATTTGCTGAGGAGTGCTTTACTTCCAATTATGTGGTCAATTTAGGAATAAGTGCTTTGTGGTGCTGAGAAGAATGTGTATCTGTTGATTTGGGGTGGAGGGTTCTATAGATGTCTATTAGGTCCGCTTGTTGCAGAGATGAGTTCAATTCCTGGATATCCTTGTTAACTTTCTGTCTCGTTGATCTGTCTAATGTTGACAGTGGAGTGTTGAAGTCTCCCATTATTATTGTATGGGAGTCTAAGTCTCTTTGTAGGTCTCTAAGGACTTGCTTTATGAATCTGGGTGCTCCTGTATTGGGTGCATATATATTTAGGAGAGTTAGCTCTTCCTGTTGAATTGATCCCTTTACCATTATGTAATGGCCTTCTTTGTCTCTTTTGATCTTTGATGGTTTAAAGTCTGTTTTATCAGAGACTAGTATTGTACCCGCTGCTTTTTTTTGTTCTCCATTTGCTTGGTAGATCTTCCTCCATCCCTTTATTTTGAGCCTATGTATGTCTCTGCATGTGAGATGGGTCTCCTGAATACAGCAGACTGATGCGTCTTGACTCTATCCAGTTTGCCAGTCTGTGTCTTTTAATTGGAGCATTTAGTCCATTTACATTTAAGGTTAATATTGTTATGTGTGAAGTTGATCCTGCCATTATGTTATTAACTGGTTATTTTGCTCATTAGTTGATGCAGTTTCTTCCTAGCCTCGATGGTCTTTACATTTTGGCATGTTTTTGCAATGGCTGGTACCGGTTGCTCATTTCCATGTTTAGGGCTTCCTTCAGGGTCTCTTGTAAGGCAGGCCTGGTGGTGACAAAATCTCTAAGCATTTGCTTATCTGTAAAGGATTTTATTTCTCCTTCACGTATGAAACTTAGTTTGGCTGGATATGAAATTCTGGGTTGAAAATTCTTTTCTTTAAGAACGTTGAATATTGGCCCCCACTCTCTTCTGGCTTGTAGAGTTTCTGCGGAGAGATCTGCTGTTAGTCTGATGGGCTTCCCTTTGTGGGTAACCCGACCTTTCTCTCTGGCTGCCCTTAAGATTTTTTCCTTCATTTCAACTTTGGTGAATCTGGCAATTATGTGTCTTGGAGTTGCTCTTCTGGAGACGTATCTTTGTGGTGTTCTCTGTATTTCCTGAATTTGAATGTTGGCCTGCCCTACTAGGTTGGGGAAGTTCTCCTGGATGATATCCTGAAGAGTGTTTTCCAACTTGGTTCCATTTTCCCCCTCACTTTCAGGCACCCCAATCAGACGTAGATTTGGTCTTTTTACATAATCCCATACTTCTTGCAGGCTTTGTTCATTTCTTTTTCTTCTTTTTTCTTTTGGTTTCTCTTCTCGCTTCATTTCATTCATTTGATCCTCAATCGCTGATACTCTTTCTTCCAGTTGATCGAGTCGGTTACTGAAGCTTGTGCATTTGTCACGTATTACTCGTGTCATGGTTTTCATCTCTGTCATTTCGTTTATGACCTTCTCTGCATTAATTAGTCTAGCTGTCAATTCTTCCAGTCTTTTTTCAAGATTTTTAGTTTCTTTGCACTGGGTACGTAATTCCTCCTTTAGCACTGAGAGGTTTGATGGACTGAAGCCTTCTTCTCTCATCTCGTCAAAGTCATCCTCTGACCAGCTTTGATCCGTTGCTGGCGATGGGCTGCGCTCCTTTGCAGGGGGAGATGCACTCTTATTTTTTGAATTTCCAGCTTTTCTGCCCTGCTTTTCCCCATCTTTGTGGTTTTATCTGTCTCTGGTCTTTGATGATGGTGACATACTGATGGGGTTTGGTATAGGTGTCCTTCCTGTTTGATAGTTTTCCTTCTGACAGTCAGGACCCTCAGCTATAGGTCTGTTGGAGATTGCTTGAGGTCCACTCCCGACCCTGTTTGCCTGGGTATCAGCAGCAGAGGTTGGAGAAGATAGAATATTGCTGAACAGTGAGTGTACCTGTCTGATTCTTCCTTTGGAAGCTTCCTCTCAGGGGTGACGCCACCCTGTGAGGTGTGGGGTGTCAGACTGCCCCTAGTGGGGGATGTCTCCCAGCTAGGCTACTCAGGGGTCAGGGACCCACCTGAGCAGGCAGTCTGTCCGTTCTCAGATCTCAACTTCCGCGTTGGGAGATCCATGGCTCTCTCCAAAGCTGTCAGGCAGAGTCGTTCGCGTCTGCACAGGCCCCTGCTGCTTCCCCTGTTGGTCTTCAGCTGTGGGCTGTCCCCAGAGGTGGAGTCTACAGAGACAGCAGGCTTCCTTGAGCTGCTGTGAGCTCCACCTAGTTCGAGCTTCCCAGTGGCTTTGTTTACCTACTTAAGCCTCACCAATGGCGGGCGCCCCCCCCCCCCCAGCCTCGCTGCTGCCTTGCGGCTAGATTGCTGCAGACTGCTGTGTTAGCAATGAGGAGGCTCCGTGGGCATGGGACCCTCCCGGCCAGGTGTGGGATATATTCTCCTGGTGTGCCTGTTTGCTTAAAGCGCAGTATTGGGGTGGGAGTTACCCGATTTTCCAGGTGTTGTGTGTCTCAGTTCCCCTGGCTAGGAAAATGTATTCCCTTCCCCCTTGCGCTTCCCAGGTGAGGGGATGCCTCGCCCTGCTTCAGCTCTTGCTGGTCGGGCTGCAGCAACTGACCAGCACTGATTTTCCGGCACTCCCTAATGAGATGACCCCAGTACCTCAGTTGAAAATGCAGAAATCACCGGTCTTCTGTGTCGCTCACCCTGGGAGTTAGAGACTGGAGCTCTTCCTATTTGGCCATCTTGCTCCGCCCCGGGCTCAGATTTCATTTTCTGTAGATATATACCCAGAAGTGGATTTGCTGGATCACATGATAGTTCTATATGTCATTTTTTTGGAGAAACTTTGCTATTTTCTACCATAACTTTACCAATTTGCATTTTTTATCAACAGTGTGCAAGAGTTCCCTTTTCTTCATATCTTTGCCAGTACTTAACCTTTTGTTGATAATAGTCATTCTAATAGGTATGAGGTAATATCTCATTGACTTGGATTGACTTTCCCTTATAAGTGATGATGTTGAATGCCTTTTCATATTCTGTTGTCCATTGTTATGCTTTTTTGGGAAATGTTTTTTCAGGTTCTGTGTCCATTCAGTAATCAGATTATCTGTGTGTTTTTGTTTGTTTGCTGTTGAGTCAAATGAGTATTTTATATATTTCTAAACAGGGCTCTCAGGTATGTGTAAAGTAACAAGTGTGAGTAGTTGGCAAGGTTAGAGTCTGCTGAGCTTGAGCTAGACTTGTGCCAAAGTCTTACATATTATGATGTTTATGGCTTCTAAACAAAATTACCAGCATTTCTTCAACATGGGAAACCACACAAAGTTGTTAGCACTTGGCTTGCAATTAAATGTTAATATAGTGGGACAATGAACTCATCATTTTCATAACTTCCTCTTGTTTCCTATCTTTTTGAGAATTTGGCAACAGCCAGTTATGTTGTATTTTCTGGTTTGTAGTTTTGTTACTTCCAGGCTATTTACAGGAGGCATCCCCATTCAAGAGGCATTAGACAGTTCATGTGGATAACTAGCTGTCATCTCTGAGAGGTTTACTCTGAGAGTTAAGTGAGTGAGTGGTACTAGAAGCAGTGAGGTAACTGAAGAGAAGGAGAATGGATGCAATTTTGAGGGTCCAGAGGGTCTTTTCTGATGGATAACACTTCAGTTTCTGGAAAAGAGAATCTCACATGAAAGCCTTGGCATCAGTCCTTCCCAACAAGTATTGCATTTTTGCCATGAACTATGTTCTAAATAAATTCTGGGGAGTCAAAGCTGAAGATCAATAGAGTAGTTCTTACAAAGAAAGAAGGCAGAGCTGTACATGAATAATGAATAAATGAAGGATAAGAAAATAAACACTGAAAACAGGAAGGGGGTTATTTGTTAAATACATGTGAGCCATTTAGCCAGGTCCAGGGATGGAATTGGGAGGTTTTTTATCCAAAATCTATAGTCATAGTTGCAATGGTATATGCCAACGGTCAGAAGAATTTAGTCTATGAGTCAAATCTGCCCCACGATCTGTTTTTTCTTTTTTAAATAAAGTTTGTTGGAAAATAATTTATTGTTGTATTGTCTGTGTCTGCTTTTGCTCTGTAGTGACAGAATTGAGCTGTTGTAATACAGACTGTATGGCCTGAAAGCTGAAAATATTTTGCAAGCTTACAATCTGGCTTTTCTACAGAAAAAGTTTGTCAACACTTGCTATACACAGTAAACATATTACTAGACTAGAATTGTTACCCAAATGCAGTGTGAATGGTTAGAGCTACCATGCCACTAGGAAATATGTGTTTGCTTTCAAAATTGAGCTTATTGGTTTAATGGAGTCATATAGTCCAGCTGCCATCTCTCTCACCAGTGGGAACCAAGAGAAAGAGAGGTGAAGTGACTTGCCCCAGGCCACGCAGCAAATTAATGACAAAGTCAAAATAAAATTCCAGGACTCTGTAGTTCAAGCCAGTCCTATTTTCAGAAGTCGATTTAAGAAGGTTTATGTTATAAATGGATAAGTGGTCCCTGTTGTCTAGTATTTGACATGAATTCTTTACACTCCAGGAAGCTGCTGCACTGTGGAATGTTCAAATGTCCTGGATTCTACGCAGAGTTAAATCCCTACTAGTAACATAAAGACCTCAATAGAACATTCACTCATTGTTTAATGCAGATCCTAGCAGAGATTTTTGGGTCAGCATTATCCTAAAGCTTGAGTAATCTTTCAAAGAGTTTTGTTATTGATTCCAAGAATGGTTTTGCTCTCAAAAATCTCTTTATTTTGAAAATTACTGTGAGACCTCAACTTCACAATTCTACTAATGTCATTAGATGCCTGGTGCTTTATTATAATTCTGTTTAGCTACACTTTTGTAATGTTAGGTATTGACAATGTGAAGATTTTGATGTTAAATAACTTCCTCTGACATGCATATAATTAATAATTCTTAGTCTCAGTTCAACATTGCGATGAAATGAAACAGGTCAAATTTGCACATTGAATTTTTAGAACATTACATTTCTCTAAAAGTTTGATTTCCTATATTTTTAATTATTTCTGACATACATTGGAAAGCATAGGAGATAAGCAAAGTAACAGATTGTATTCAAAATTTTCTTTGTCCTTATCCAAGCATAACTGAGTCATGGCCTTTTAATAAGTTGGAGTACCTAGCTCAGAGTTGGGTTACCATCTGACACTGGAGAATTAAATTTTTAGATTTTTTATTTTTTCTTGTTTCCTGCAATTTTGTCTGTAATACAATGTACACAAGCAATACTTTGTCATTAAAATTAGTGTCTGAAGTGTTCATATTAAATAATAGTAAATTAAAATGTATGCTAAATTGATGTTTGTATTTTTGTTTTGCTGACCAAAGAAAGTGTAAGTTGTCATGTTTAAAGAAAAAAAAAAAAAAGCATTACTGGGGCCTATTAGCTTAATTCAAAGTAATAGATTTATGGCTTTAGAGAGACAAGCTTTACTTCCCCCTTTTTCCCATAATTTATTTTTAATTGATAAGAATTATTTATATTGTGCAACATGAATGTTTTGATATGTTATATACGGACATGTATATGCATTGTGGAATGGTTAAATCAAGCTAACAACATACGCACTACCTGACATACTTACTGTTTATGGTATGAAGGCTTAAAATCTATCTTGGCAATTTTCAAGATTATAATACCTTAACTATAGTCACCATGCCGTACAATAGATCTCTTGAACTTATTCTTCCTACCTGAAATTTCATATGTTTTTGATGAACACTTCCTCAGCCCCTGGTCACCACCATTCTATTCTATGCTTCAATCAATTCTGCTTCTATTTTCTTGTGTTTATGCCATCTCTTTCCTTTAAGAATTTGTTCCTTGGTTAAAAATAAAGCATTTCTAGAAGTTACATAAGTGAATTGTCATAGTGTTATTTATCATTCAGAGATTAAATGAATTATATTCAATCAATATTAAAATGTTGAAACAAAACATCTCACTCATGTCCATTCTTTCCTCTCACTTTAATTCATTAAGCAAATGTTTATGAGTGTTCACTATATTCCTGTGCTCTCCTTGAAATAAATGTAGAGCCAAACCGCATACTATAATTGGGCTCATGTAGCACATTGTACTAGTCTATTATGCTGCTGCTAAATACCCAAGACTGAGTAATTTATAAAGGAAAGAATTTAATGGACTCACAGTTCTGCATGATTGGGGAGGCCTCACAATCATGGCAGAAGTCAAATGAGGAGCAAAGTCACATCTTACATGGCAGGCAAGAGACCTTGTGCAGGGAAACGCCCATTTATAAAACCATCAGATCTTGTAAGATTTATTCACTACCACGAGAGCAGTATGGTGGAGACTGCCCCTATGAATCAATTATTTCCACCTGGCCCTACCCTTGGCACGTGGAGATTATTAGAATTCAAGGTGAGATTTGGGTAGGGAGACAAATCCAAACCATATCACATGCAGTATATGTAATGAGGGAGGCAGCTATTAATAAAATAATTCCACAAAAATAAAAGTAGAATTGTATCCTGAGAAAAGTGTTCATGAGGAAGGAATCATGGTTCTATGATTCTATGAAAAATTATGCAAAAGAAGCCCAACATAGACACGGGATTCAGGGTAAATTTATGTTTTCAGAGTGTATTTGAGCTGAGACCTAACAGATTAACAGTAAAGAGTTAATTAGGGATGGATGGGGGAGAAGATGGAGAGTACCCAAACAAAGTAAACTGCCAGTACGAAGATCCTGTCATGGAGGGGTAGAGAGCAAGGCTTATTCAAGGAACTGGAACCTAGTTTATTAGCAGAGGAAGTTGACAGACAAAGCAAAAACCATACCATATTAAAGAGTTTTGTTTCTACTCCAGGAGCAATAGACAGCCATTGTAAAGTTCTAATCAGGAAAGTGTCATGGCTATATTTGAGAACAGAAAATACCACTCCTGTTGCTGGGGCAGTAATGAATGGAGGGGTAAGAATGGAAGGAGACAAGGCTACCAGGAGGTCTGTGGAAAGTCACGTATTCAACGGAATATGTACAAATTACATGTTCCACATATTCGTAACTTTGAGATTTCCCATTGATCTCATGAACTTTTGTAAAATAGAAGACTTGTTTTAATGGAGGGGGAATAAAATAACTAACATAAAAGTCTGTTCTGAAGCAAAAGCTTTACAGACATCAAACTGTTCAGTGTTGACTTCGTGAACACCCTATAAGAATCTCATTTTTGCATGTGAAGAAATCAGGCTTTGCAAAGCTTGAGTGACTCTCCAAGTTATACAGCTTCCTAGCATGGAAACAAAATTTAAATCTGTGACAGTTTCACTTCTAAATCATGTTATATCAACTGTAGTCACCCTAGACTTGGGGTTACTTCTCTTGATGTAAACAATTTAATGATGTAATTGATAGAGTAGATTGCATATTTAATAAAATCTAACGTGCTGAAAAATAAATCCATGCATTTACTTTCAAAGGTCACAATCCTCAGTTAAACCATAATTACACAAATGCTACAAAGCAGGGAAGTGGGAGCCACAAAAGTTTACTCCAATTGACAATACAGATAATTTTACAGGAATGTTTCTGCATTGAATACTGTTGTTTGATGTAGTCATCAGTCAGGATTTGGAAATGCGCATATTGAGAAGTACTTGCAATGTCTTGATGTAATAGTTAGGTTCAACTTATAAATTATTCCTACTTTCCCCACAGTGTTTGATTCAAAACCAATTAGATGCCAGTTGAATGAAATTTGCAGTTGTCTTGAAATCAGAAGTCTACTTGTTTTATACTTGGTTAAATATGCTTACATTGTGTAAGCTCCACAGGACTGTGGATAACAGTATTAGAACTTTAGTTTGCTCATGATTTTTAATTTATATTTTAAAATAGGTATTATAATATATTTAATACATTAATTAAACACACACACGTTTTCTTTAGAGTTTGGAGATCACTGCTTGAATTAAACGTAAAAATCTGGGAGATATTTGCAATTGAGGAAACCAGGATTTACAATATAAGCTGTGCAGAATCAAATGCTTCATCTTGTAGAGAAAGGTCTCTTAGGAATGGCGCTTTAATTTTACAAAAATGCTTGAACTCTTTTCTCGTTTGATCCTCACCACAACCTGTGAGAATAATTGGTTGGTTGAAAATAATGGTTGGCCTGAGGTGGTGGGTGTCTAATGAATAGAAGAATAACAATTCCTGCTCAACTAGGCAGGACAGCAGAGTTCCTAACAAACTGTAAGAAAAAAAAAAATTGTGAAACTGAGTCCAAATGACAATCTATGAGAACTATCACTTCTGTCTTTCTGTTTCTTAGGTAGCTTTTCTCCAGTCTAAAGAGAATCCGGATAGCTGTGGAACATATGTTATCAATTGAATATTGAACTGCCTTTTCTTTTTAACTCAAATTACTGATGAAGGAATCCTTAGGAAAAGTTGACTTGATTATAAAGTGTCCAAAGGAATGGGGTAACCAGGATGTTTTCTTCTTTTCTGCCACCTCCCCATGTTTGTAATTTAAAAAGTTGGTTTTAAGGTTTTAGAGATCTAAATGAAGTCAGCAACTTAAAATGCCTTTTAAAGTGCAAAATATTTCTTGTATTCTGCAGTAGTTCCTATTGATTTTAGACAGAACAATATTTTTAAAAGATTTCCACATAGATAAAGAAAATGGGAAGAGAAACTGACCTGGTAGATCAACCTATAATCTCTACATCAATGGGTGACTTTAATAGTTTAAAAACTAAATAAAGCTAATCTAATTAATTATCTTAGCTGTAAAATATATTTACATTAATTAATTTTTAATTGTGCCAGAAGATAAGATGATGCCTGTCTTCACAGAACTGGGGAGTCATAATGTAATAAAATAACAAATTATGTTAGGAAAAAGTAATCTCATTGGTTCAGAAATTCTCATTTTGCTTATACTTTGTTCCAGGAGTTTAATTGTAAAGCTTTCAAATGACAGAGAAGTAACACTTGATGTTTGGACTGAAAATGTATTTATGAATCGGTGATTATTTGTCTTTGAGCTTGATCATTTTCGTTTTTAAAGATGCCATGCTGGTAAAAACTATTTTTCCCTTCTCCCCTGTCCTCTGCTTCACAGTAGTATCAGAAAAAGTTCCATATAATAGTTTGTTGATTGAACTCCTTGAGAATTGCCCAAATGTAAGCATTTCAGAACAATTAACTTTTAGGCATTGTTTTTTTTCCTCTGTTTTTGTTAGTTTAATTGAGGTATAATTTATATATAAAATTTATCAATTTAAGTGTGCAATCCTCTTGTTTTAAAAATCTAATTTACCACTCAACAAAATCAAGACAGAGAGCTCTTACATTATACCCCACTTTTATTTGAGTTGTACCTCTTTGAATTTAATCCTCCCACCTCCATATATACACACAGACCTTTGTGACCACTAATTAACTTTCTATTGCTATAGTTTTGCCTTCTCAATAAAGGGATTAAAAGAGTATGTAATCTTTTTGTCTGGCTTCTTTTATTCAGTTTATTGCTCTTGATATGTATGCATGTTATTGCAGGTATCGGTAGTTTTTTTTTTTTTTATTATTGTTGAGTAGTATGTTTTTGTTTGGATACATCACAGTTTGTCTGTTTCCTAGATTATGGGCATTTGGGTTTTTCCCCACTGAGGGTTATTAAGAATAAAACGGTTATAAACACTTACAAACAAGGCTTTCAGTGGGCATAGGCCTTAAATTTCTCTTGGGTAACTGCTAGTAGTGTGTTACTGGGTTTTATGGTAAATGTGTATTTAACTTCATAAGAAACTGCTGAATTCTTTTCCAAAGTGACTATATTATTTTATATATTTCAACCAGTGTATTTTAGCATTCCAATTGGTCAGGATTCTCAAAGACACTTAATCATTTGTTTTTCTTGTTTCTTTTTTTTTTTTTTTATAATTCTAGTTGGAGTGTATTGCTATTTCATTGTCATTTTAATTTGCATTTTTCTTAGGCTTAATGTTAAAAATATTTTCAGGCATTTACATTTATGTATTTTTTTGGTAAAATGTCTATTCAAATCCTTTTGTTTTACTTTAGTTATCTTACTATTGAATTATAAGAGCTCTTTATATTAATATATTCTCCGTATAAATCATTTATTGGATAAATATTTTACAGAATATTTTCTTCCAGGGTGTAGCTGTTATTTTCAGTTTTTCAATGCTGTACAAAAAGCATTTTAAAAAATGCTGAAGTCTAATTTATCCCTGTTTGTCTTTTATTCTTTTTTGTCCTATTTAGGAAATCATTATCTAGCTTAATGTTCTCCTTTTCTCTAGAAATTTTATAGTTTTAAATCTTACATCAATGTCTATAATTCAGTTTAAGTCAATTTTTATGTATGTTGTACAGTGAGGGCTGAAGTTAATTTTTTTCTATATTGATAACAAGTTGTTTCAGCATTATTTGTTACAAATGTTATCCTTGTTTTGGTTTATTGCCTTCTTTTAAAATGAATTGAACTCGTATAAAGACTTTATTTCTGTATCGTCTTGTTCCTTTGATCTGTTTCTTGATATGTCTGTTTCTACATGAATATCATATTGTCTTGATTACTACATCTTTAAAATAAGTTTTGAAGTAAGCTAATGTAAGTTCTTCAATTTTATTTTTCTTTTTCAAAATTGTTATGGCTATTATAGGCTCTTCACTTTCCCATATACATTTTAGAATGAGTTTTTCAATTTCTATAGAATTCTTTCTCAAATTTTGATTGGGATTACAATGAATGTGTAAATCATTTTATGCAAACTCTTATTGTGACAATATTGAGCATGGTGTATTGGATTTATGTAATTTTGTCTATATTTTATTTTATTTTATTTTATTTTATTTTTTGAGGCAGAGTCTCACTCTGTCGTCCGGACTGGAGTGCAGTGGCCGGATCTCAGCTCACTGCAAGCTCTGCCTCCCGGGTTTACGCCATTCCTACAGGCGCCCGCCACTTCGCCTGGCTAGTTTTTTTGTATTTTTAGTAGAGACGGGGTTTCACTGTGTTAGCCAGGATGGTCTCCAACTCCTGACCTCGTGATCCGCCCATCTCGGCCTCCCAAAGTACTGGGATTACAGGCTTGAGCCACCGTGCCTGGCCTTATCTATATTTTATAACTTATTCTATAGTTCTTTCATATAGTTCAAGCTACAACTATCTTATATTTTGCTATTATAAATATTTTCATTTTAATTTTCAATTTTTTAATTACTAGCATAGGTAAGTTCATTTGATTTTTCTATATGATCTTACATCATTTGCTGTAATAAACTTATAGTTTTTTTCTAGGCTTCATAAGATTTTCAAAATAGACCATCTTCAAATAAAGCCATTTTAATCTTATCTTTTATGATATATATGATTTATGATATGTATATATCATAAAAGACAAAACTCATATCTTTTATGATATATACTATTATGATATATGATATATATTTTTATGATATATATGTTATATATCATAAAAGATAAAATGAAAATGGCTATATATGTATCTTTAATTTTTTTGTTTACTTGTCCGAGTGCACTGGGATACAGTGTTAAGTACAACGTTAAACTGAAATAATGAGAGTAGTCATCCTTGCCTTGGTCCCTATCTAAGTGGGAGAGATTTCAGTCTTTCACCATTAACTATTATTATTTCTTACAAGTCCTTTATTAGGTTGAAGAAATTCACTTCTGTTCCTTCTATTTTTAGTCATAATTGAATATTAAATTTTTGTCAAAAACTTTTCTGCATATATGGAATTAATCAAGTATTTTTCTTACTGGTTTTCTCTCATCTCTCTCTCTCTCTCTGTCTCTCTCTTTCTCTCTCTCCCTGCCATTGTTCTTAACAGCAAAGCTACTGTTTTCTGTCCTCAAAATTAGGGTCACCTTGGGTTCCCTGAAACTCAAATTCTGACTCTTCATTTCAACAAGATCACCAGGCTCTGCTTAGTTTTCTCTTACTTGTGGTATGCCCTAGAATCTCTCCAGGCAGTGGCAATGAGCTGGGGAAATGGCAAGGCTCATCTAATTTGTTTTCCTAGAATATATATATGTTTCAGTTTTCCTGTTGCTTAAGGTGAGTGTGTAAATCTTATCATAACCCCAAAGTACAAGTTCAGTTATTGGTTTTTTTATCAGTCTTTTTTTGTGTGTCCTTTTCCTATTTATTTGTTTTTGCTCAGATAAAATGCAAATGTATTGCCTTTGGGTGATGTCTTAATTTACTTTCTAGGGTTCTAGTTAATGTACCGAACAATCTATTGGGATTTTTTTCCTTCATTTTCTTCTTCTTCTCTCTCTCTCTTTTATTATGTATTTTAAAGTAGGACAGGGCTGCTGCTTGAAATCAGCTGTTTTTCAAGACTGTTAATACCAGTAACTACTCTTAAGTTTCCAAACAAGCTGGGTGAGGAAAAGTTGCTACAGCATCCTTCTTCAAATCAGTTATTTTTCAAATCAGTTCTTTCATAGGTGGAAGACCATTTTGTGGGACTCAGGCTAACAATTTTCTCTCTTATGAAAATCAAGAATTTAAACATTTTGCGCATATATATATATATATATATATATATTTAAAATATGTATATTTAAGACAGCCTGTCACCCAGGCTGGAGTGTAGTGGCATGCTCTTGGCTCACTGCAACCTCTGCCTCCCGGGATCAAGCATTTCTTGTGCCTCAGCCTCTCAAGAAGCTGGGATTACAGGCATGTACCACCACACCCAGCAAATTTTTGTATTTCTGGTAGAGACAGGATTTCGCCATGTTGACCAGGCTGATCTCAAACTCTTGGCCTCAAACAATCTGCCTACCTTGTCCTCCCAAAGTGCTGAGATTACAGGCATGAACCACTGCACTCAGCCTAAAGATAAATATTTTAAATATATACTGAATATATACACACTCATGGCCCTCTCAGTATTGATCAGGAGAAATATTAGGCTTTTCCTATGTCAGGTTTGAATCAACCTAGTTGTGCTAACTACACAGGGTTGGTAGAGGATACGGGGACATGGGAGGTTTCCCTATGACTCAGTAGCCAATTAAATGCTTACAAATTCAGTTTATTGTGAGGCCTTCACACATCAACAATCATGCAAATATATTCAATAACACAGGCAGTAATAAGATAGAGGGAGAAAAAAACACAGCAAGTAGTTTAGGAGACCAACACACTGACTGAAAAACCAGCAGGTCTGATTTTCCATTGGAAGTCCAGCCAGGGTGGAGGTCCCTTCTCTTCTCCTGAAGCAGGGCTTCTGGCAGCAACAGTTTCTGGAAAAGAGGCCTCAGAGTTCTCAGTGGCAG
Source organism: Trachypithecus francoisi (assembly GCF_009764315.1). Lineage (NCBI taxonomy): Eukaryota > Metazoa > Chordata > Mammalia > Primates > Cercopithecidae > Trachypithecus > Trachypithecus francoisi. The sequence goes on from NW_022681453.1 coordinate 50,928,968, forward strand.
AGCTTCTACAGTCGTTGTGGCCATGGTCAGTTTCTTTGCAGTTTTTAATGGCTGAGAGTGTCCATAGCCATTATCCTCAGCTGCCTTTTAGCTTCACTTTCCCATTAGGTTTCAGAGTGCCTAGCCACAGCCGGTGTTGGCTTATCACCTCAGTCCACCATATATACGCTTCTCACTCTGAGGTCAACAATTTCACTGTAGGCTGAGTTACCTGTCATAAGTGACTCCATTATGAGACATTTAGGACCACGAAACATTATGTATCATCTTTGTTAAATAAAGTTCCACTTTGTGGAATAAGTATATGCAGTTGTGCAAGTGAGAAGCAGCTCAGAGGTGAATCAGGTGTTGTAGCTACTGTGGAAGATAACTACTCATTTCTCTGAGATCTGTTTACCATCGTGATCATTATGAGGTCTCCAAAAAAAAAAAACTGTGTATATACCATATTACCTATATTTACTATACCATCCAAATTTGGTTAAACTCTTGTACCCATTTTCAAATAGTGGAATAACAGAAAAATCTTAAGTATTTCCTTTTTAATAGTAGTATAATATTTTGTCACATTATTAACATGAATTTTGATGGTAATATTAATATAACTTAGTGCTTGATTTTGCTGTAGTCCTCATATATGTCCTCATTAATTTTAAAGATTTAAAAAATCTCATTTTCTTTTTCTTATTTGCTTTAATTTTCTGAATCATTCTGCAGTACAACTAAACATACTAATTTGGACTTTGTAGGGGAAGTCTGTATACGTATGGGGTGTGAATTCATGCAAATATTGAAAGAAATTAAATTAGGTTCATTTCAAGAGCATTTGGTATGAAAAGCTAGGCTAACAAAGCAAGTGTTGTCTGTGATAGATTCCTAGGAAACTTGTTGAAATTAGTAGATTGCAATGGTTTCAATTAACATATGGGTTGTTTCTATGCAAATAAGGGTTTCCAGAGTGCTTAAGGGAATGTTTGAGAAGTTCATTTAATTACAATAGTTATGAGTATTACCTCTGAAATCTGTTTACCCCTGTATTTATACATATCTTTTGTTTTATAGATCATCCTTTTTTTCAACTAACCTATTCTAAATTAGTAGATACAAAGTAATGCAATGGTGACCTCTAGATTGTAAAAATGTGAGACGTTTAAATTTTCATCTTCATATGTTATTTCACTTTTTTATACATCTAGTAATATTTTCCTAAACAAACAATTTTCATGTGAATCTCAGATAAAAATACCCAACAGCTGCCTTTTCAACAAATCAATGTTTTTTCTTCAAAATTGAATTGTGGCAAATCATTGCATTTAAAAAATAAAAAAAAATCCATACTTCTAGAAAATGAAAGATCTAGAGTATATCTACTTTAGAATATCTTAGTGTTTGAGTTAGATGAGCTAAGCTCTGAAATATTTTCCAAATCTTATTTTCCAGCTGGAGAAATGGAGGCTCAATGTTTTAGGATGGTCGATGTAGTTTAATGCTTTACTATCTTGGGTCTTGGCACTCTTCATATATCAGGATGATCTCTCGATGTAGTGCACACTCTATCTCTATTGTTTATTTGCAAATTACAAATCTACCTAGGCAAATGATCTAGTTAGGCAAATGAAGCATATATAGCAAGAAGATGGATTCATCAAGTATCTAGACAGGTCATATTTTGTGTAATATGTAGCTTTCAGTTCTTAGGCATTCAATTAGTCTTTGGTCAATTTTCTTTCTCTGACCCAATAAAATTTCCTGGAGCTACATTTGACAATCTCTAACTTATACATGTATAAACACATGCAGAATTTTATCTTTTATAAATTCAGATGCCTTTTTATTGAAATCCAGAAACAGACTTTTGGCCTGTGTGAGATAATTGATAATATTACATTTTCTTTTTCTAGGCTATCTATAGTTCTAGGAAACTAGATCCATAAAGTTCTATAAAATAACTAAATAATTAGATAGAATTCCCTCTCTAAGTCAACCAAATATGAAGTCTCAAACAAATATTTTTATTTTACATATTTATGCTCTGTGTATTCAAAATTGAAAGTATTTAACACATATATTGTTCTAAAGTTTTTTTTTTTACCACGTTAATTGGTTAATATGGAATATCACGTTGATTATGTTTAGGTTTGGAAGAGTTAGCTCGATTTTTTTCTACAGAGATTAACAAATTACTTATGCTTCTAGATGTTGATGTCAATTTTTGATTGTTGGTAATATTGTCATTCATCTGGTTAGAGTTTATGTTCATGAATATATTAATGGTGTTTATTTTATATAATAAGTAATTGTGTTTTATTTATGTATGTTAGAAATGCTTGTTCCTTAGTGCCATAAAAAATAGCACCTGAACATAAATTTAATTTCCTCAGCAAGGCCATTTTTACTTTCTGCAGAAAGGGTACGCTTGCCAGCCATTTTGCCATGAGAGTACACCGAACAAAGGAGACAGGGTCATTTATAACCTGGCGTGTCACCTTACTGCTGTGTCAGATTTCCATTGACTGGAATGGGACTTCACATTCTGTCCTTGTCCTGACTAGCAACTTAGAACTTTCTTCTTTTTTTTTTTTTTTTAAATTATACTTTAAGTTCTAGGGTACATGTATACAACGTGCAGGTTTGTTACATATGTATACATGTGCCATGTTGGTGTTCTGCACCCATTAACTCATCATTTACGTTAGGTATATCTCCTAATGCTGTCCCTTCCCCATCCTCCCACCCCATGACAGGCCCCGGTGTGCGATGTTCCCCTTCCTGTGTCCAAGTGTTCTTTGAATACATTTTGCTTCTAAGAGAAGTTACTATTTATTCCTAATTAGATGGGGAGGAAAGTCTTTGATGAGGAACTTCTACTTTACTTTATACATATATACACATATATGTAGTAGTGTTTCATCAATATACTTTTTCAGTAGGACAAAGTAAACCTACACAGGACTGAGAAACTGATTTACTTTTTGAAAGTTCCAAAGCAAAAATTACCTTTGTCTATCTATGAACCACATCTAAAGAGCCAATATTTACTACTTGTTTATACACTGTCTCTCCTTCTCCTTTTCCCCTACCATTGTTTAAGTCACAGATTTTTATAACTAGAAAGGTCTTTATAAAAGTTTCTATTCAATACTTCATTGTACGTAAAAACAAAAAGGTATCTGAACACATTAAAAGATTCTCTCATGTTTGTTCTATTGATCATTATTAGTCTAAATCTTCCAAAGAAAATTGCTAGAGGTCTTGAAAGGTAACCTAAATCTTGCTAAAATCATTTTTTAAATCTCATTTCCTATGGGATGCATGCTTGCATCTCCCCCAAATTTGTATGTTACGATCTTAACCCTATGCAGGACCTAAAATACCTAGGTGATAGTATTAAGAGGTTTGATTTTGGGGAGGTAATTGAGTCATAAGGATGAGACCCTCATGAGTGGGATTAGTGCCCTTATAAAAGTAACCCTAGAGAGTTACCTAACCTCTTCTGCCATGTGAGAACTCAGCATTAAGATGTCTTCTAAGAACCAAAACATTGGCCTTCTCCAGACACAGAATCTGCTAGTTCTTTGATCTTGAACTTCCCAGCCTCCAGAACTATGAGAAAGATATTTCTGTTGTTTATAAGCTACCCAGTTTATGGTATTTTGTTACAGCAGCCCAGCTGGGCTGCAGCACGATTCTTAGAATGGAGTAGAGTATACATATTCCAGGTGAAGTCCAAAGGCTGTGCCCTCTCTATATCCTATAATGATTTGGGATGGAGTACAGAGGAGCAGAAGTTTTTGGAAGATAGACCAAAGTTTTTAGGGGATTCCATCCACTTGCCCTTTGTTTCTGTAATTAGAGCTAATATCTTTAAATAATTGGCAAGGCCCTTAGTTCATTTTGCAGGTATCTCCTTCAGTGTATCCAGTCAAATTAAATATGACAGAAGGAGCCCAGATCCCACCCATCTTTGCATTCCGTTTGCTGTGGTTTGGTATAAAGCTATTGGAAATGGCTTTCTAAGAGGATATTGAATTCATAGCCTCTATCACCACCTCCTTGCATTTGGGTGGGGCTATATGACTAGTTTTCACTGACTGAGTAGGGGCAGAAAGATTAAACCATTGTAGGAACAAGATGGTGAAAAAAAGATGTGCTGTCTCTACCATTCTCTACGTTCCCTTTTTCTCTTCATTGAAGGCAGTGCAGGGAAATCTGTGGCTATGGCGATACCAATCTATACAGTAGAAGGAAACACGGGAAGAGAGCTGATCATGAGTCAGGAACATCATTAATGGACTATTGCAAGAATGGTGAATTAACTACTGTTATGTTAAGCCACTCAAGTTTGGGCATTTATTTAATATAGCTACCAACATTATGCTGACTCAAATGGCTTTTTGGATTAATCATGTCTAATAAAAATAAATGCTTATTTCTTTAACTGCCTAGAAATGTTTCCTTGTGCCTATAAATGAAGAAATAGTCTTATTTTTGTTGAGAAAGGTAGGAAATAATAAAATATTATGGGGAAAGATAAAGACAGTGTCTTTGAAGCATATGTTGATATTTATGTGGCCTATCATTGTTTAACGCTCAGACAGTTTTCCTACCTCACATGAGATGTATCTTCCTCTTTCACAGTCATACTGGGTGACTGATTTACAGAACACACTGCCATTGAATCTGTAAGCCTTTTCCCAAGCTATTTCTGTGAATGTAGTTTAATGCCCTTTTAGGTTTATTTGCAATTACTCTCATGTTAGTACAGGCATTTTGTGATGTGCTTTCATAAAATGATTAAGATTTATATGTGGACAGACTCTTGAAGATCATACTCCTTGTGTTAATACTTGCAATATGTAAGATAAATCTCAATAAGGCTGTTCATACAATTCAGCATAACATGCATGCATTTCTTTTATATTGGTTGAATTGTTCTTAGGTAGTTGCAGTGTAACTGTTGGTTATAAACATGGCTGGAATAGTATTACTAACAATGACAATGGTAATAGCCAGCATATTTTTTAGACTTTACTATGTGCTGGATAATGTTAAAGTTCATAACTTATTTTATCTTCACAGAAAACATATGAGTTAGGATATTAACTTTGCCCTCATTAACAGATGAGTAAAAGAGACACAGCCGAGTTAAGAACCATGCCTAAGTTTCCATGGTAGTAAGCTGGTATTCAAACCTGGAGTTGACTGTTCGTAGCCATTGTACCTAGCAATTAATATCTGGAAATTGTAATAGGAAAGAATGAAACATTCTTATGTTGCCCTTTGTTTTTGGAAACAACTAGGCATAAACATGAAATAAATTTCTCAACAAAGAAAATAATGAAAGAGCAAATTAAGGAGAAATAGTGACACTTGACCTGGGTACCAGATAGGATAAGCAAGGACTCACAGGAAAGTAAGAACAGAAGCTTGCATATCGAGTCCTTTTCATACACTACCTCATTTAGTAACCTCCAAGCCATCCAGCAAAATTGTTTCTATCATTGAGTTTTAAAGCAAGGCAGATAAAGTTCAAGGAATTTAAGTAACTTTCTTGTCCAAAAAAGTAGATGTAAGCACTGGGAATTGAACCAGGTCTTTAAAATACAAAATAGCATATTCCCTGCCCCTAACTTGTTATCTAACCAACATACTAAATGGACCTTCCAGGAGAGAGAGTAATATGGGAATATGGGAGAGACTTTGTGTTTCACCATGAGAAAATCAGCTTCCTGTTTGGATACCCACTAGACATTTAAAGTTCTACAATGAACCCATTGGAGACACAAAGTAAGCCCACTTCTCTAGAAACTGTTAAAAATTTTTCAAGAAAAGAAAAATGGAATACTTAACAGAAATTGGCATGGTAAGCGTTAAGCATCTTGGATTGTTTGGAGTACAAGGATCATAGGAGATGAAGCGAGAGACAAATGGGAGTAAGGAGATGAGTAGTGAATGGAAGGGATAAAGCATTACACTGAGGAGTTTGTTTTTTTTATTTTTTTTATTTTTTATTTTTTCTATTATACTTTAAGTTCTAGGGTACATGTGCATAACGTGCAGGTTTGTTACATATGTATATTTGTGCCATGTTGGTGTGCTGCACACATCAACTTGTCAGCACCCATCAATTCATCATTGATATCTTGTATAAATCCCCAATGCAATCCCTCCTCCCTCCCCACTCCCCATGATAGGCCCCAGTGTGCGATGTTCCCCTTCCCGAGTCCAAGTGATCTCATTGTTCAATTCCCACCTATGAGTGAGAACATGTGGTGTTTGGTTTTCTGTTCTTGTGATAGTTTGCTAAGAATGATGGTTTCCAGCTGCATCCATGTCCCTACAAAGGATGCAAACTCATCCTTTTTTATGGCTGTATAGTATTCCATGGTGTATATGTGCCACATTTTCTTAATCCAGTCTGTCACAGATGGACATTTGGGTTGATTCCAAGTCTTTGCTATTGTGAATAGTGCTGCAATAAACATACGTGTGCATGTGTCTTTGTATTAGAATAATTTATAATCCTTTGGATATATACCCAGTATTGGGATGGCTGGGTCATATGGTACATCTAGTTCTAGATCCTTGAGGAATTGCCATACTGTTTTCCATAATGGTTGAACTAGTTTACAATCCCACCAACAGTGTAAAAGTGTTCCTATTTCTCCACATCCTCTCCAACAACTGTTGTTTCCTGATTTTTTAATGATTGCCATTCTAACTGGTGTGAGATGGTATCTCATTGTGGTTTTGATTTGCATTTCTCTGATGGAGAGTGATGATGAGCATTTTTTCATGTGTCTGTTGGCTGTATGAATGTCTTCTTTTGAGAAATGTCTGTTCATATCCTTTGCCCACTTTTTGATGGGGTTGTTTGTTTTTTTCTTGTATATTTGTTTGAGTTCTTTGAGATTCTGGATATTAGCCCTTTGTCAGATGAGTAGGTTGCAAAAATTTTCTCCCATTCTGTAGGTTGCCTGTTCACTCTGATGGTAGTTTCTTTTGCTGTGCAGAAGCTCTTTAGTTTAATGAGATCCCATTTGTCAATTTTGGCTTTTGCTGCCGTTGCTTTTGGTGTTTTAGACATGAAGTCCTTGCCCATGCCTATGTCCTGAATGGTACTACCTAGATTTTCTTCTAGGGTTTTTATGGTATTAGGTCTAACATTTAAGTCTCTAATCCATGTTGAATTAATCTTCGTATAAGGAGTAAGGAAAGGATCCAGTTTCAGCTTTCTACTTATGGCTAGCCAATTTTCCCAGCACCATTTATTAAATAGGGAATCCTTTCCCCATTTCTTGTTTCTCTCAGGTTTGTCAAAGATCAGATGGCTGTAGATGTGTGGTATGATTTCTGAGGACTCTGTTCTGTTCCATTGGTCTATATCTCTGTTTTGGTACCAGTACCATGCTGTTTTGGTTACTGTAGCCTTGTAGTATAGTTTGAAGTCAGGTAGCGTGACGCCTCCAGCTTTGTCCTTTTGAGTTAGGATTGTCTTGTCAATGCGGGCTCTTTTTTGGTTCCATATGAACTTTAAAGCAGTTTTTTCCAGTTCTGTGAAGAAACTCATTGGTAGCTTGATGGGGATGGCATTGAATCTATAAATAACCTTGGGCAGTATGGCCATTTTCACGATATTGATTCTTCCAATCCATGAGCATGGTATGTTCTTCCATTTGTTTGTGTCCTCTTTGATTTCACTGAGCAGTGGTTTGTAGTTCTCCTTGAAGAGGTCCTTTACATCCCTTGTAAGTTGGATTCCTAGGTATTTTATTCTCTTTGAAGCAATTGTGAATGGAAGTTCATTCATGATTTGGTTCTCTGTTTGTCTGTTACTGGTATATAAGAATGCTTGTGATTTTTGCACATTAATTTTGTATCCTGAGACTTTGCTGAAGTTGCTTATCCGCTTCAGGAGCTTTTGGGCTGAGATGATGGGGTTTTCTAAATATACAATCATGCCATCTGCAAACAGGGACAATTTGGCTTCTTCTTTTCCTAACTGAATACCCTTGATTTCTTTCTCTTGCCTGATTGCCCTAGCCAGAACTTCCAACACTATGTTGAATAGGAGTGGTGAGAGAGGGCATCCCTGTCTTGTACCAGTTTTCAAAGGGAATTTTTCCAGTTTTTGCCCATTCAGTATGATATTAGCTGTGGGTTTGTCATAAATAGCTCTTATTATTTTGAGGTACGTTCCATCAATACCGAGTTTATTGAGCGTTTTTAGCATAAAGGGCTGATGAATTTTGTCAAAAGCCTTTTCTGCATCTATTGAGATAATCATGTGGTTCTTGACTTTGGTTCTGTTTATATGCTGGATTATGTTTATTGATTTGCATATGTTGAACCAGCCTTGCATCCCAGGGATGAAGCCCACTTGATCATGGTGGATGAGCTTTTTGATGTGCTGCTGAATCCGGTTTGCCAGTATTTTATTGAGGATTTTTGCATCGATGTTCATCAGGGATATTGGTCTAAAATTCTCTTTTTTTGTTGTGTCTCTGCCAGGCTTTGGTATCAGGATGATGTTGGCCTCATAAAATGAGGTAGGGAGGATTCCCTCTTTTTCTGTTGATTGGAATAGTTTCAGAAGGAATGGTACCAGCTCCTCTTTGTACCTCTGGTAGAATTCAGCTGTGAATCCATCTGATCCTGGACTTTTTTTGGTGGGTAGGCTATTAATTGCTGCCTCAATGTCAGTGCCTGCTATTGGTCTATTCAGGGATTCAACTTCTTCCTGGTTTACTCTTGGGAGAGTGTAAGTGTCCAGGAAATTATCCATTTCTTCTAGATTTTCTAGTTGATTTGCATAGAGGTGTTTATAGTATTCTCTGATGGTAGTTTGTATTTCTGTGGGGTCGGTGGTGATATCCCCTTTATCATTTTTATTGTATCTATTTGATTCTTCTCCTTTTTCTTTTTTATTAGTCTTGCTAGCGGTGTGTCAATTTGTTGATTTTTTCAAAAAACCAACTCCTGGATTCTTTGATTTTTTGGAGGGTTTTTGTGTCTCAATCTCCTTCAGTTCTGCTCTGATCTTAGCTATTCTTGCCTTCTGCTAGCTTTGAAGTGTTTTTGCTCTTGCTTCTCCAGTTTTTTAATTGTGATGTTAGAGTGTCCATTTTAGATCTTTCCAGCTTTCTCTGTGGGCATTTAGTGCTATAAATTTCCCTCTACACACTGCTTTAAATGTGTCCCAGAGATTCTGGTATGTTGTATCTTTGTTCTCATTGGTTTCAAAGAACATCTTTATTTCTGCCTTCATTTCATTATGTACCCAGTAGTCATTCAGGAGCAGGTTCTTCAGTTCCATGTAGTTGAGTGGTTTTGATTGAGTTTCTTAGTCCTGAGTTCTAGTTTGATTGCACTGTGGTCTGAGAGACAGTTTGTTATAATTTCTGTTCTTTACATTTGCTGAGGAGTGCTTTACTTCCAATTATGTGGTCAATTTTGGAATAAGTGCGATGTGGTGCTGAGAAGAATGTATATTCTGTTGATTTGGGGTGGAGAGTTCTATAGATGTCTATTAGGTCCGCTTGTTGCAGAGATGAGTTCAATTCCTGGATATCCTTGTTAACTTTCTGTCTCATTGATCTGTCTAATGTTAACAGTGGAGTGTTGAAGTCTCCCACTATTATTGTATGGGAGTCTAAGTCTTTTTGTAAGTCTCTAAGGACTTGCTTTATGAATCTGGGTGCTTCTGTATTGGGTGCATATATATTTAGGATAGTTAGCTCTTCCTGTTGAATTGATCCCTTTACCATTATGTAATGGCCTTCTTTGTCTCTTTTGATTTTTGATGGTTTAAAGTCTGTTTTATCAGAGACTGGAATTGCAACCCCTGCTTTTTTTTGTTCTCCATTTGCTTGGTAGATCTTCCTCCATCCCTTTATTTTGAGCCTATGTATGTCTCTGCATGTGAGATGGGTCTCTGGAATACAGCAGACTCATGGGTCTTGACTCTTTATCCAGTTTCCCAGTCTGTGTCTTTTAATTGGAGCATTTAGTCCATTTACATTTAAGGTTAATATTGTTATGTGTGAACTTGATCCTGCCCTTATGATATTAACTGGTTATTTTGCTCGTTAGTTGATGCAGTTTCTTCCTAGCCTCGATGGTCTTTACATTTTGGCATGTTTTTGCAATGACTGGTACCGGTTGTTCCTTTCCATGTTTAGGGCTTCCTTCAGGGTCTCTTGTAAGGCAGGCCTGGTGGTGACAAAATCTCTAAGCATTTGCTTATCTGTAAAGGATTTTATTTCTCCTTCACTGATGAAACTTAGTTTGGCTGGATATGAAATCTGGGTTTAAAATTCTTTTCTTTAAGAACGTTGAATATTGGCCCCCACTCTCTTCTGGCTTGTAGAGTTTCTGCCGAGAGATCTGCTGTTAGTCTGATGGGCTTCCCTTTGTGGGTAACCCGACCTTCTCTCTGGCTGCCCTTAAGATTTTTTCCTTCATTTCAACTTTGGTGAATCTGGCAATTATGGTCTTGGAGTTGCTCTTCTGGAGACGTATCTTTGTGGCGTTCTCTGTATTTCCTGAATTTGAATGTTGTCCTGCCTACTAGGTTGGGGAAGTTCTCCTGGATGATATCCTGAAGAGTGTTTTCCAACTTGGTTCCATTTTCCCCCTCACTTTCAGGCACCCCAATCAGACGTAGATTTGGTCTTTTTACATAATCCCATACTTCTTGCAGGCTTTGTTCATTTCTTTTTCTTCTTTTTTCTTTTGGTTTCTCTTCTCACTTCATTTCATTCATTTGATCCTCAATCGCTGATACTCTTTCTTCCAGTTGATCGAGTCGGTTACTGAAGCTTGTGCATTTGTCACCTATTTCTCGTGTCATGGTTTTCATCTCTGTCATTTCGTTTATGACCTTCTCTGCATTAATTAGTCTAGCTGTCAATTCTTCCACTTTTTTTTCAAGATTTTTAGTTTCTTTATGCTGGGTACATAATTCCTCCTTTAGCTCTGAGAAGTTTGATGGACTGAAGCCTTCTTCTCTCATCTCGTCAAAGTCATTCTCTGACCAGCTTCAGTCCATTGCTGGCAATGGGCTGCGCTCCTTTGCAGGGGGAGATGCACTCTTATTTTTTGAATTTCCAGCTTTTCTGCCCTGCTTTTTCCCCATCTTTGTGGTTTTATCTGTCTCTGGTCTTTGATGATGGTGACATACTGATGGAGTTTTGGTATAGGTGTCCTTCCTGTTTGATAGTTTTCCTTCTGACAGTCAGGACCCTCAGCTATAGGTCTGTTGGAGATTGCTTGAGGTCCACTTCAGACCCTGTTTGCCTGAGTATCAGCAGCAGAGGTTGCAGAAGATAGAATGTTGCTGAACAGCGAGTGTACCTGTCTGATTCTTCCTTTGGAAGCTTCCTCTCAGGGTGTACCACCCTGTGAGGTGTGGGGTGTCAGACTGCCCCTAGTGGGGGATGTCTCCCAGTTAGGCTACTCAGGGGTCAGGGACCACTTGAGCAGGCAGTCTGTCCGTTCTCAGATCTCAACCTCCGTGTTGGGAGATCCACTGCTCTCTTCAAAGCTGTCAGATAGAGTCGTTCGCGTCTGCTCAGGCCTCTGCTGTTTCCCCTTTTGTTTGTTTTTAGCTGAGCCCTGCCCCCAGAGGTGGAGTCTACTGAGACAGGCAGGTTTCCTTGAGCTGCTGTGAGCTCCACCCAGTTCCAACTTCCCAGCAGCTTTGTTTACCTACTTAAGCCTCACCAATGGCGGGCGCCCCTCCCCCAGCTTCGCTGCTGCCCAGCGGCTAGATTGCTGCAGACTGCTGTGCTAGCCATGAGGGAGGCTCCGTGGGCGTGGGACCCTCCCGGCCAGGTGAGGGATATATCCTTCTGGCGTGCCCGTTTGCTTAAAGTGCGGTATTGGGGTGGGAGTTACCCGATTCTCCAGGTGTTGTGTGTCTCAGTTCCCCTGGCTAGGAAAAGGGACTCCCTTCCCCCTTGCGCCTCCCAGGTGAGGCGATGCCTCGCCCTGCTTCAGCTCTCGCTGGTCAGGCTGCAGCAGCTGAGCAGGACCGACTGTCTGGCACTCCCCAGTGAGACGACCCCAGTACCTCAGTTGAAAACGCAGAAATCACCGGTCCTCTGTGTCGCTCGCGCTGGGAGTTGGAGACTGGAGCTGTTCCTATTCGGCCATTTTGCTCCGCCCACAGGAGTTTGTGTCTGTTCAAAGAACATGAAGGAGATGGTGGACAATCGTAGTGTGTGGAATTGAGTTTTGTAAAAGGAGCACCCATCTGCAACTGAAGGAAGAAACAAGGAGCCAAGACAAAAGGAGGAGTTTCATTCCAGGAATTAAGAGTCAGAATAAATATAAAAAATATAGCACCTAACATATGTGTAGTTAGCTATAAGGGAACAATAAATACAAATAAATATAAGAAGTGGTCGCTGCAATTTAATACCTTTAATTTTGCCAATAACCTCCAGGGAGTTTGCCATTTTGAAAAACTGTGAGTCACAAAATGGGTCAACCCAAGGCATAATTTGACAGTGATAATGAGCAGTGGAAAATTCCATGTAAAAGTTGACTTTTAGCATATTTGTCCAACCCTCTTTGTCCACATCTGTACTCTATTAAATTGTTAATTCATGCAAAAATGGTGATAACCCATTATCAATATTAGATGGTTGTCATCAACACACTTAAAAATTTGGGCAATTCTGGCCAAGAAACTGAATTTTACAAAGTATTTATCTTAGCTGTGCCTGTTCGTAGAATAGCTATATCAGAGAAGTAGCTTATCCTTGGCTGGCTATGTTCCTAGAAGAACTACAATAAAACTCCCAGTTGAAGGATATAATAATGTTCCAAGGGACTGTCTTGTTCCCATTGGTGTTTGAGGGAACTTTGGTAGAAACCAGAAAGTCATACTGTAAGAAAACCACTTAGCAGCATTTATTTCCTGTCTTTCCTTCCCCAAATAGCACAAGCCAAAGGTTAGCTCAGCTGAATGTCATATTTCTAAACATTCCCACTGTTACCTAATGTTAAAGATACTCCCCGATGCATGGGTATGGGTCTTGTGACGCAGCCTTCTCCAGCCCAAACTCATCAGCCTGGAGGATACCACAACAGCAATCCAAAGACAATCACGACACAAGTAAGGGTTGGTATACAAGGCTCCAGTGAATCAGAGATTACCTTAATTTTATCAGATTCATTCATTTTCATTCTATCTAGAATTTGAGCTCAGAGACTGCTGTTCCCTGATGGTGATTGTTGAGTTATTGGACCATGAAGACTAAGCAGGTGAAGCTGGGGTGAGAGAGAGGATAAGCTGGACATGCAGAAACAACATACTAGCTACACCTCTACACCTCAGAGGCGGCCGCTTAATTTTTTATTTAATTAACTTTCAATTAATTTCCCAGTTCTTGAAGGATCCTAATTACTTTGTACAAAGCTCATTTTCTTGCCCAAGAATTTGATGAAAATCTGTAAGCTCTCAGATAATTACTTTTTTTACATGAAATAATTTGGCTAGGTTTATAATCCTCACACCTGAACGTATCTTGGCTAACACATTCACCAACTGGAAAAAGAAACTAGTTGGCTCCTAGGTGAAACTCCCAGTTGGGACAGACCCAAGGTCACCCCCTATTCCAACGGAGTATTGTATTACTTGGCAAAGTAACACAAGAAAAATTATTAAATTGCCCTTTTCTCCCCATCTGAGTCTGCACATTTTTCATAAGAACCTATGTGTGTAATATTCAACAAAAGCTGTCCATAGTGGTTAAGGCAACACAAGCTAATATAATAGGCAAATCTGGAAATCTCTGCAGGTTAACACAATGAAAATTTAATTCACATAGAGAAAAAGGTGATGGGCATGCAGCATGGGATCTTCTGATCCACACAGTCATTTAGGGATCTAAACTGACAGATGATTTGCTGTTTTTATTTATTTACTTATTTTACTTTATAATTTTATGCTTTTTTTCCCATAAGTTATTGGGGGCACAGGTGGTGTCTGTTTACATGTGTAAGTTCTTTAGTGGCGATTTGTGAGACTTTGGTGCACCTATCACCCATGTATACACTATACTATATTTATAGTCTTTTATTGCTCGCCCCTTCCCACTCTTCTCTCCAAGTCCCCAAAGTCCATTGTATTATTCTTATGCCTTTGTGTACTCATGGCTTAGCTCCCACATATCAGTGTGAACATATGATGTTTTGTTTACCATTCCTGAGTTATATCACTTAGAATAATAGTCTACAGTCAAATCCAGGTCACTGCAAATGCTGTTAAATCACTCTTTTTTATGGCTGAATAGTATTCCATCATGTATATATACACCACAGTTTCTTTATCCACTCGTTGACTGATGGGCATTTGGGTTGGTTCCATGATTTTGCAATTGTGAATTGTGCTGCTATAAACATGTGTGTGCAAGTATCTTTTTGGAAATAATGTCTTCTTTTCCTCTTGGTAAATACCCAGTAGTGTGCTTGCTGGATCAAATGGTAGTTATACTTTTCGTTCTTTAAGGAATCTCCACACTGTTTTCCATAGTGACTGTACTAGTTTACATTCCCATCAGCAGGGTAGAAGTGTTCCGTGTTCACTGCATCCACGCCAACATCTACTGTTTTTTGATTATGGCCATTTTTGCAGGAGTAAGATGGTATCACATTGTGGTTTTGATTTACATTTCCCTGTTCATTAGTGATGTTGAACATTTTTTGATATGCTCATTGGCCATTTGTATATCTTCTTTTGAGAATTGTCTGTTCATGTCCTTAGCCCTCTTTTTGATAGGATTGATTGGTTTTTTCTTACTGATTGAGTTGGTTGTAGATTCTGGTTATGAGTCCTTTGTCAGATGTACAGATTGTGAAGATTTTCTCCTACTCTGTGGGTTGTCTATTTACTCTGCTGACTGTTCCTTTTGCTGTGCAAAAACTCTTTAGTTTAATTAGGTCCCCGCTATTTATCTTTGTTTTTATTGCATTTGCTTTTGGATTCTTGGTCATGAAGTCCTTGCCTAAGCCAATGTCTAAAAGGGTTTTTTCAGTGTTATCTTCTAGAGTTTTTATAGTTTCAGATTTTAGATTTAAGACCTTAATCCAGCTTGAATTGATTTTTGTATAAGGTGAGAGATGAGGATCCAGTTTCATTTTGCTACTTGTAGCTAGCTAATTATCCCAGCACCATTTGTTGAAAGGGTATCCTTTCCCCACTTTATGTTTTTGCTTGCTTTGTCAAAGATCAATTGGCTGTAAATATTTGGGATTATTTCTGGGTTCTCTATTCTGTTCCATTGGTCTATGTGCCTATTTTTATACCAGAACCACACCATTTTGGTGACTATAGCCTTATAGTACAGTTTGAAACAGGTAGTGTGATGCCTCCAGATTTGTTCTTTTTCTTTAGTCTTGCTTTGGCTATGTGGGCTCCTTTTTGGTTCCATATGAATTTTAGAATTGTTTTTTCTAATTCTGTGAAGAATGATGGTGGTATTCTCATGGAGATTGCATTGAATTTGTAGATTCCTTTTGGCAGTATGGTCATTTTCACAATATTGATTCTACCCATCTATGTATCAGCACTCTCTCAGACCACAGTGTAATAAAACTGGAAATCAACTCCGAAAGGAACCTTCAAAATCATGGAAATACATGGAAATTAAATAACCTGCTCCTGAATGAGCACTGGATCAAAAATGAAATCAAGATGGAAATTAAAACATTCTTTGAACTGAATGACAATAATGGCACAACCTGTCAAAACCTCTGGGATACAGCAAAGGTGGTGCTAAGAGGAAAGTTCATAGCCCTAAATGCCTAAATCAAAAAGTCTGAAAGAGCACAAACAGACAATCTAAGATCACACTTCAAGGAGCTAGAGAAATAAGAACAAACCAAACCCAGACCCAGCAGAAGAAAAGAAATAACCAAGATCAGAGCAGAACTAAATGAAATAGAAACAAACAAAATTGACAAGATAAATGAAACAAAAAGCTGGTTCCTTGAAAAGATAAAATTGATAGACCATTAGCAAGATTAACCAAGAAAAGAAGCGAGAAAATCCAACTAACCTTGCTAAGAAATGAAACAGGAGATATTACAACTGACACCACTGAAATACAAAAGATCATTCCTGGCTAGTATGAACACCTTTATGCACATAAATGAGAAAACCTAGAGGAGATGGATAAATTCCTAGAAAAATACAACACTCTTAGCTTAAATCAGGAAGAATTAGATATCCTGAATGGACCAATAACAAGCAGCGAGACATTAAAAAATTACCAACAAAAAAAGTCCAGGACCAGATGGATTCACAGCAGCATGCTACCAGACATTCAAAGAATTGGTACCAATTCTTTTGACACTATTCCACAAGATAGAGAAAGAAGGAACTCTTCCTAATTCATTCTATGGAGCCAGCATCACCCTAATACCAAAAACCAGGAAAGGACACAACTAAAAAAGAAAACTACAGACCGATACCCTTGGTGAACATAGATGCTAAAATCCTTAACAAAATACTAGCTAACCGAATCCAAAGCATATCAAAAAGATAATCCACCATGATCAAGTGGGTTTCATACCAGGGATGCAGGGATGGTTTAACATATGCAAGTCAGTAAATATGATACATCACATAAACAGAATTAAAAACAAAAATCACATGATCATCTCAATAGATGCAGAAAAAGCATTCGACAAAATCTAGCATTGCTTTATGATTAAAACTCAGCAAAACTGGCATACAAGGGACATACTTTAATGTAATGAAAGCCATCTGTGATAAACCCAGAGCCAACATAATACCGAATGGGGAAAAGTTAAAAGCGTCCCCTCTGAGAACTGAAACCAGACAAGGAGGCCCACTCTCACCACTCCTCTTCAACATAGTACTAGAAGCCCTAGCCATAGCAATCAGACAGGAGAAAGAAATAAAGGGTATCCAAATTAATAAAGGGGAAGTCAAACCATCACTGTTTGCTGATGATATGATCGTTTACCTTGTAAACCCTAAGGACTCCACCAGAAAGCTCCTAAAACTGATCAAGGAATTCAGCAAAGTTCCTGGATACAAGATTAATGTATACAAATCAGTAGCTCTTCTATTACATCAACAGTGACCAAGCAGAGAATCAAATCAAGAACTCAACCCTTTTTACAATAGCTGCAAAAAATAAAAATAAAATACTTAGGAATATACCTAACAAAGGAGTCAAAAGACCTCTACAAGGAAAACTACAAAGCACTGCTGAAAGAAATTATTGCTGACACTAACAAATGGAAACACATCCCATGCTCATGGATTTGCTGTTTTTAATGCATGATTCCCAGGAATTCTCTGGTTGTTGGCAGGCAGCCAAGAGTCAAGGGGAGGAGAAAACTGGGATACTACAAAGAAGGCTCCATGGGTCAAGTCTGGGAAGACTGTAAACCAATTATGTCTAAAGACTATTGGCCAGAATTTAGTTGTAAAGTCATCCTGACTTGAATAAGGCTGGGGAATATAGTCTAGCTATGTGCCCATGAGGAAGGAAAAAATGTTCGGAGAACAGCTAGCCAATTTGTTCCATAATACCCCAACTTTTAGTATTGGATTACCTTAAAATACCCTCTCTGTTAACTTGAAATATATTGCTGCCCATATAAATATATTATTCATGTATTATCTTTCAATTAAACATAAAGAACTCACCTTGCATCCCAGCCAAATATTCAGAACAGCTATTCAGAACAACTGCCATCCTGTAATGTAGTTATTACAAGAAATGAGAACATTTTAGATAATTCATGGTGTATAAAGATATTCCATCATGATGCTGAAACAAGAAGTCTTTAGGTCAAACCATCTGTGCTGGGAGATTGCATGGAAATGAAAAATAGACTTAGATGTGTTTTAAAATACTTAGAAGTGATTAGTAGTTGAATAAATGCGACATGTACACCTTTCTAAATCACCAGTGGAACGACTGAGCAAAGGAAAAAATGATAGCTGTATAGGACTACAGTCTGTTTTAGTACAATGCATACTTCTACAATGTGAATTAACTCACATATTATTTATATATAGGGTAATGATGTCAGCATAATGTGAGCATCACATCGATTTAAGCGTTGTTTTTCTCAGGTCAATAAAGGCCCGCACCATCAAGTAATAGTTACACACAAAGTACACTGCACAGCTAATTTCAACAAACTGTTATTCTACTATCTGCAATACCCATGCACTTCATGATCTTATACAAGAACTAGTTTTGATTTTAAAACTCTATCTTGAGCATGCTGTGTACAACATTGTTTACTGTGATTGATTTCCACTGGAAATGTAAAGTTTTGGCTTGTGCGTTAAAGTGAGATAGTATATTAGGATTATTTCTGCTAGTAAGATGCAGAGTTGGATAGGGTTTGCATGTTCTGTTCTCAATCCTAGTTTTCTCCTAAACCTATTATTTTTAATATTGTTTCAGAATTTGAAATTCTTAGCAATGCATATATTTCATTCCATAAGGTATGCTTCTCTTTTCAGTTTCAACTGTTAAAAACCCAATACAAGCTGCCTCAAAAAAACTCCTGAAATATATTAAATTATGTAACTAGAATGTCTAGTGGCTTCATTGGCTTCAGCATAGTTTTACTCATGAATAAAAGACAGTGTTTATGTAACTATTTATTTTCTTTTAGTTATGCTTTTCTTAATGGACTTCAGGTTGAATTTCAGGCTCTCTCTATGAGGTAGATAAGTGGGTAATATCGGTCTAAGGCTTTTTCTCATTATATATACGATGATATATATATATATAATGATATATATGTGTATATATATAATATATCAATCTGGAATACATTGCAAGAAAAAAGCATAATCAAAAAGGATAATTAAAGAACCCTTAATATTGAAACTATCTGCAAGTGTCAGGTAGGTTGAAACAACTACATGGGGTGATGAAACACTGTGGGCTAGTCAAAGGGAGATTGTTTGCACTCCTAAGCTGAAGGAGTAAGTGGATTGACAGGTTACCAGAACCAATGAGTAGTGCAGTTCAGCTGTGGCCTTCAGTAGAAAAACACAGCTACTGCCAACCTGGAGCCCAGAAGGGAGAGAACCGGGAGAATAAATACTCTGCCCTCTCTTCTTTTGCTTTGATCTTAATAGTGCCTCCCATGGGCCAAACCTAATTGAATGTAAGAGAATTGAATTCAGGCAGTCCATAGAGGTTAGCTTCAACAGAGCAAGGTGAGAATTAAGGATGGAGGGGAAAAGGGAGAATATCCAATGTCGTCAACGTATCCACTTCCAATGGCCCCTTACGATTTTTAGAGAAAGTGTTCATTGTCTTGGATCATATGTCCATACACAGTAGGTAGGGAGATTTGGTGTTCTGGTTGTATAACTCTGGTTGTATAGTGTGGATGTCTGAATAGCGTGATTAACAACCCTGACCAGGAGCACATGGGTTGGGGAGTGGTCAAACAAAATACTTTTATAAATGTGTGTGGCTGACAAAGTGAAGAGCAACATGGTGTACGCTGGTTTTTCAGGCACGAATTTTCTCCTAGTGGTGGCTTAACCCAGTAGATTTTTAAGTGCTTTACATTCATCCCAGTCAAATGATTCACTTTCCACAGAGTTGGAGGAGGAATAAATAGTGAGGGTGGAACTACCTATTTACTATAGTATTTTCCTTTGAGAAAATAAACCAAGTCCCCTTCTAGGGAAGCAGATGGATTAGGTGAAGGAAGAGAATTCATCCTCATCCTTTGACAAATATCTATATCCTCTAAGTCTAACCCCAAATCTGGAAAAGGATGGCTGCTCAGTAAATATTTAATGAAATGGGTAATTATCAGAATAACAGTTTTCAAAGTGTATTTTATTTAGAATATTTAATGAAGTGAATAATTATCAGAATAACAGTTTCCAAAGTGTATTTTGTTTAAAATTTTCCAGGTAGCTGAGGAAAATAAAAAAATAAACTGCTTTCGATGTTGTAGTCTCATAATCCATACTCCATATGCATAACACTTTTCTTCTGATTGAATGATTTGCATTAATTACAAATGAAGGCTAAAAACTTCCTAATAAACTTATTTTTATTTAAGGGATTTTGCTTCGGGAACATGTAATGGCAGTTTTCAAATACTATTCTAATGTGAGTGCATTACACACTATTGTTCACGTAGGATCTGTTCCTTTGATTTGATGGAAATAGCCACATGGCAATTTTTTTTAAGTCACTACAGGAATATAATGGATGTCAAGCTCATTCCTCTTCCTGTCCCTTCCCTTTTCCCACAAGAATTTGTACTGTGAGAGGGTTTTGAATGTCTTAGTACAGTTGGTTGCTCATATGACTTTTTTTCTTTATCTTTGTGACAATGCAAGTTGAAATGATTGAGGGGTGGAAGAACTGACAACTATAGACAGAACTAATGCAAATTTTGCACATCAAATAGAAGCTAGAAGCTTATTCATTTAAGAAGCATTTCTAAGAGTTCTACTCTAACAACTGGCTCGTGAGTGGTCAACTGGTTCAAATTCACTAAGAAGAGTTCTTTTTACTTTAATTTGCTTTTTAAAATTGTTATGTAAGACTTTTCAAGAGCACACTGGGGGTTTTCCATTTCAGATCCTCTGGAGAGACACAATGTTTATTTTCCATAAAAGAAGTGAACACAGTGTGTTCCTTTGCAAAGCTCAGCCTCCCTTTCTGAGGTGAACAAAACTCCTTTAGTAGGTTTCACTAGAGTCAAGCTCATCAGGGGATGGTGGCTTTCTTCTGTTTGATTCTAACCTAACCCAATTTTTCTGTGAATAGGTGGTATTGGTTTTTTAGTTGCTTTCCACTTTGGAGTAGACTATTTCAGTCTTAGAAAGGGTGTAGAAAGAGTTGATGGGAATGAAATAGGTAGCATTTTTTGGTCACTCTTAGAATAACTTTTGACTTCTCTCAAAGGAACATCTGAGTCTGAGGGATTCGACTAGTTTTATCGGGACAAAACTTCCAGGCTTCATCCCTGTTATCAAGAAGGAAAAATATTCTAGCCATTCCAGAGGTGAAGAAACGCTGTCTTCCACTTTCTAAACATTCTTACCCAGCTTCCTTCATGTTTTCTCCTCACTGTTGGCATGCTTTAAGAACTTGCTGCCTGCATTCTCGAGTGAGCTATATCTAAGAGATAGATTAACAGCTACTGTCCCCTAAACTGAGGATAGAAAGACGTGTCACCAACGGAACCTAAAACAAGAAAGAATCTTTTAGTGAGGCTAATTTGAGTGAGGCTAAATTATTTTCAGCAAGTATATAAAATATTTATTGGTTCAGAGTCACGGCAAATTTACTTTCTTCACAATCACTGTGTTAAATATTATTTTTGGTATTAATCAATATTTTTAAAAGATGTAATAAGCTCATCAGTGAAGTTATTGTTGAAGCCCTATAAAAATAGAACCTGTTTTGTCTATACTAGCATTAAACCTTCACTAGTATTATTATTGATTTACAATAATATCTAATATTTACTCAATTTTTCTTAATCTCAGAGAACTGTCTACCTTTCTTAATCTCAGAGAACTGTCTACCAAAAAACTAAATGAGTAAAATGTTAAATTCAGTTTCCTTATTACCATGGCAATGGCAAGGAAGCAGAGAAATCTGTCTTCCCTTTCGTGGATGGATTCACATTATCTCTTAGCATTTCTCCCCCTGGTAGTCCTGGATCACTCCAGGTGACCGTAATATGCCCAGTTCATACTGAGGAGGGATTTTTACTATGGGCATAACCTGCAGCATCTCTTGTAGCTGAGTATGGTGTAGTTGTATAATCCGTTCCCCTCACGCTGCATTAGTTATCCCGAACTCTTACGGTGTAACTAGAAAGGACATCTGTCATACGTGGGGTTCTGCCAACCTCTGAGCCCTTAAATACTTTTGGTAAGTTATTCTCTGTTTAAATAGTTAAGTAAGGTATTGTCAGTATGCTTATTTATCTGCTGTATATGTCATATCTAAAGTTCTTACTTTGGCCATGTGTGGTGGCTCATGCCTGTTATCCCAGCACTTTAGGAGGCTGAGGCAGGAGGATTGCTTGAGCCCAGGAGTTTGAGACTAGCCTTGGCAACATGGTGAGACCTTGTCTCTACAAAAAATAGATAATAAAATTAACTGGGTATATGGTGGTGCATACCTGCAGTCCCAGCTATTCAGAGGCTGAAGTGAGAGGATGACTTGAGAGTGGGAGACTGAGGCTGCAGTGAGCTGTGAACACACTGCTGCACTCCAGACTGTAAGACAGACTGAGACCCTGTCTCAAAAATAATAATAATAAATAATAAGATAAAGGTCTCACTTCAAGGTACTCAAGTTGTGTAATATCCCTCAACATTGCAGAACATTACAGAACACAGTAATGTGTTTGCAAAAGGATATTGATAGAAAGGATATTGATGTTTGCAGCAGGATTTTAAAATGCATTTCTTTGTTTGAGGGGCTGCTGTCTTTCTGAATCATAGCACCCAGGCTAAAGTCTGAGTACATTGGGATCATGATATTGAGCACTCCTCAAGCTCCATGCCATCTTACTACTTTTGTGGACAATCTGTAAGGATTTTGAGTTAAAAAGTGGAAATTAGTAGACCCTATATTAAGTAACCTTCAAGAAAGTTAACCTAGTGAAATGAGATGTATTTTCATGTGATACCAGGGCTACAGAAAATCTTTTCATTTTTTATGTTTCATTTTTTTCCTGCAACAAATGGTCAAGTAGTACTAATTTAATTTTAAGGGTAAATATTCAAAATTCATTTCCAAGGAGGTAGAGATCCTTTCAGATTGATATGGTGATAAAATGGTTGAATGCATCCAAGATACAAAAAAAAAAAAAAGCAGTTTGAATACCTTACTTCTAATATCTCATCATAATTCCTCTTTGTGCCATACCTGTTGCCTTGTTAAAATGGATGTGATTAGCTAATGGCAGTATAACTTGAAAATAATGGTTCACGTACTTCCTGAAATCCTTCAAGCTGGAAGACACTCACAGTGTCTGATTAGGTCCCTTGTTTCAAGGCAGCACTGTTCCTTAGTATTATATTACAGACAAGCAGACAGTCTGCTTTATATTTGAAGGAAGAACATGTCAGGGAAGGTACTCTTTCACTGATAGGTTGATTTTCAGATCAGATTTCAAAATTCTTTGATTCCTAAATGACTATTGGAGTTAGGGTTCATTTTAGAAAAAGAAACACTACATCTCTCAAACATAGAAATACTGTTGCTGTCAGTGAGTACTGTTGATAGTTTATGCTAAAAATTTTAGTTTTGATTTTTATTGGGACTTTACTGGGTATTTATAGAGAGCTGACTATGTTTGTAATATGGTACTTCTGATTAAGGTGAAGAAGTTGCAGTCAGAGTTTCTGGTCCTTATGTACAAAGAACTGGAGAAATAGATAATGTTTGTGGTCTTAGAGCTACCTAAGCATCCTGAGGGAGGTGGAAACAAATATCATGGAGATTGATCATTTCATAAATATTCCCTTATTGCTGGATTTTTAAAATCACAAAGATATAAATGAGGATACTAATTGTGGGGAGGGTGAAACAAAAAACATCACTGAATATAATCTACTTGCAAAACGTTGCTGGAAATCTTTCAAGCAATGCACATTATAGTAAGAGGATAAGAAAAGAGATATGAACAAGAATAAAATGTTAATGATTTATAAATATTAATAAATATTTATTAATAAGAGTAGCAAAAACAAATATCTAAGTATTTTTCATGTGTTCTCAGGAGTTTACATGTGTTGTCTTATTCAGTCCTCAAAATAACACTGTGGAGTTTTTCTTGTCATTATTCTAGTTGTGTAGCCAAGGAAAATAAGGCTTAGATGTTGCACTAGTGGTGAGTGATAGAGTTCAGATTCCAACTCAGTAAATCCTGTAAGCATCAACACAGAGTTAAGTTCATTTAGCTTGAACCATGAGACCTTGCAAGCTTACCAACAGGAGGTAGGAATGGAAACATTCTATGTGGGCTGTGCTCCGTGCAACACTGCTCTCAGAAGACTTGTGTGTATAGAAGGGCATTACGTAAAGTGTGGTCCATGAATTCCTTGTAGTCTGTGAATTATTTATGTTACTGTTCTGCAACTTTATAATACAAAGTTTAAGAATCGGCACCACAAAATTCTTATAGCAATTTGATAGTATTTTTTTTTCTGTTGAAACTAATAACCACAAAAAGGGACTGTATTTTGTATGTTTTACATTTAATATTTTTAGAATTGTATTTTTACTTTATTCTATAATAATTAGTGATAGGCTGGAGAATTTAAAACAAGAACAAAAATCTGGTGTTTTCCAACAAAGAGTTTGAGAAATACCAATGTAGAATAAAGACCATCCTGATTCTATTAGTTGCAGTTACTATTTTTGGAATGGTTTTAATATCTACCTAGTAGGATGGTTGCCAAGTTTAAATGCAGGAACATATTAGTTAGCATCTCCCACTGTGCTTAGCACATGGTAGATTTTTCAGTCAAAGCTAGCTGAACTTGTAACCATGAGAATAAAAACCAAGAGTAGGTTAATAGCATTTTCACTGCATCTCACTTAAGTGATCACTTTAGTCTGAGGAACAGTACTGAAGTCGAACCTTCTCTTCTATCAGGGTCTCTTTTGGTCAGTCTGTCTTTGTAATTCAATTCTAGAATAAGGAGGCCAAGTTAGATGAAAAAAGGTGCAGGTCAGGGGATTTATGCGAAAGAGAATTTGCTGAGAAGGTCTTGGAGTCTATATGGACTCAGATGAATCTTCTGCAGTAGTTTGCAGTGAAAACTGATGCTTTAGAATGATGATTCAGGCACTCAGAGGGTTACAACTGTCAAAGTAAAGACCTTGGTGCTGAACACCCAGAGGGGGAATTTGAACAACTGGGAAGCAGCATCAGCTGCTGCCTGATGCTTGCAGCTGTGTGCTGCTTTCAGCTTGCTGTGTGGCTTTGCCAGGCTCTTCTCTGTAGCCTTTCTTCCTTCTCTCTAATGTCTGTACCTCCCAGACTTCTTCACTGCCTTCCTTCAACTCCACGTGGATAAGTACCTCTTCAACTCTTTCCACTATCCAAAACTTCTTGCTTCTCAGACGTGTGTGTGTGTGTGTGTGTGTGTGTGTGTGTGTGTGTTTGGAGATGGAGTCTCGCTCTGTCGCCCAGGCTAGAGTGGCATAATCTCAGCTTACTGCAACCTCCATCTCCTGGGTTCAAGTGATTCCTGTGCCTCAGCCTCCTGAGTAGCTGGCATTACAGGTGCCCACCACCACGCCCAGCCAATTTTTGTATTTTTAGTAGAGATAGGGTTTCACCAGGTTGGCCAGGCTGGTTTCGAACTCCTGACCTCAGGTGATCTGCCTGCCTCAGCCTGCCAAAGTCCTGGGATTACAGGCCTGAGCCACTGTGCTTGGCAAGATGTACATACATTTGTCGTAGGATATTCTAGAAGGAATCTTTCATAGAATATTCTGGTTCCAATGCCAGCCTATTCAGCAATCCTCTGTGCCACAAAACTGAAGTTTAATTTTTTTTTTTTTTTACTGTATCCCTCCATCCCAAATTCTGAAACCTCATTGAAAGTTATCTTATCTAGGTTTTTAGGGGGAAAGAAAGAAAACATTTTTACTAAATGAACAAATACTTTGTAAAGATTGACTGTGTTCCTGCCATGTATGGGCCCTCTGCTGGGCATGGGGAGAGTGCAAACATGGGTTATTTCCTCATTCAATATTTATTGGTAAGGTCACTGTAATACACATTAAGAATAATCCTAGAGCACATACAAATACACAATTGAAACAGACTAATGTAAAGTTAAATAAAAATAGTAGTTCCATTGTTTTCTTCCTGCACCTGATATGGTTTGGCTCTGTGTCTCCACCTGAATCTCATCTTGAATTGTAATCCGAATTGTAATCCCCACACGTTGAGGGAAGGGCCTTGGTGGGAGGTGATTGGATCATGAGCACAGTTTCCCCAATGCTGTTCTTGTGAAAGCTGAGTTCTCAGCAGATCTGATGTGTTTATAAGTAGAAGTTTTTCCCCTGCTCTCCTGTCTCTTGCCTGCTGCCCTGTAAGCTGTGCTTGCTTCTCCTTCACCTTCCATCTTGACTGTCAGTTTCCTAAGACCTCCTAGCTATGCCAAACTTTGAGTCAATTAAACTCCTTTCCTTTGTAAATTCCCCAGTCTTGGGTATCCTTAGAGTACTGTCACAAACTAATACAGCACCCCAATGGAGCACTGTAAACACTCCTTAGGTAAGTATATTCCACTCTAAAGATCACTGTTCAAAGGTGAGATCATAAAGATATTAGGTAAATATATCAGAAATAGAAAATTGTGTTATATAGCAAAAGAAACTATCACCAGAGTGAACAGGCACCTTACAGAACGGGAGACAATTTTTGCAATCTATCCATCTGACAAAGGGCTAATATGCAGAATCTACAAGGGACTTAAACAAATTTACAAGAAAAAGCAACCCCATCAAAAAGTGGGAGAAGGGTATGAACAGACACTTCTCAAAAGAAGACATTTATGTGGCCAAAAAACATATGAAAAAAAGCTCATCATCACTGGTCATTAGAGAAATGCAAATCAAAACCACAATGAGATATCATCTCATGACAATTAGAATTGGGAACATTAAAAAGTCAGGAAACAACAGACGGCTGGAGAGTCTGTGGAGAAATAGGAATGCTTTTACACTGTTGGTGGGGGTGTAAATTAGTTCAACTATTGTAGAAGACAGTGTGGCAATTTCTCAAAGATCTAGAACCAGAAATAGCATTTGACCCACAATCCCATATTACTGGAAATATACCCAAAGTATCATAAATCATTCTAGCATAAAGACACATGTACACATATGTTTACTGCAGCACTGTTCAAAATAGCAAAGACTTGGAACCAACCCAAATGCCCATCAATGATAGACTGGATAAAGAAAATATGTCATACACACACACACACACACACACACACACACACACCATGGAATATTATGCAGCCACAGAAAAGGATGAGTTCATATCCTTTGCAGGGACATAGATGAAGCTGGAAACCATCATCCTCAGCAAACTAACACAGTAACAAAACCAAACACCGCGTGTTCTCACTCATAAGTGAGAGTTGAACAATGAGAACACATTGACACAGGGAGAGGAACATCACACACTGGGGGCTCTCAGGGCAGGGGACTAGGGAAGGGAGAACATTAAGAGAAATACCTAGTGTAGGTGACGGGTTGATAGGTGCACCAAACCACCATGACATGTGTATACCTATGTGACAAACCTGCACGTTTTGCACATATACCCCAGAACTTAAAGTATAATAATTAAAAAATGATTTTATGCATCAAAAAGAAAATTGTTATAAAAGTTGTGGATGAAATGACAGGAAGTGACAAATGAGAGCTATTATTTTAAACATTTGTTCCATACCACTTTATATATGGCTCTGGGGATTTAAAACAAATTAATATGACAATACAGTGCTATGATTTAAAGGAGAGGTTGGCAAATTTTTCTGAAAAGAACCAGATAATAAATATATTAGGCTTTTCTGGCCACATTATTTCTGTGGTAATCAACTCAACTCTGCCCTCAGGTAGCGTGAACAAATAACAGCATAGGCATTGGGTAAATGAATGGGCCTGACAGTGTTTCTGTGTTGCCTGCAGGCCCTAGCTTGCTGAACCCTTGCTGATGAAAAATGAAGACTTTGCAATTAAAGCTGGTGATGAATTCTGGTATTGATAACAGTTCTGTGGTCAGCCATGTACCAGGTATACAAACTCTCCTAGCCTTGATTTCCTCAGTGACAGCCTACGTAGACCAAGTGCACTTTGTGTCTACACATCATACCACAGGCCCTGCCTAAGGCCTATTGATTCAAGAATCTGCATTCTAACAAGCCCCTTGGGGTATTTGCCTATTATAGTTGGAGAAGCATGGGACAGATGCTGCTGCTGCTGCTGCTGCTGCTGCTGCTGATGTTGTTAGTACATCAATGTATAGGGTTACTGAATTGTGTGGTTAATTGAGATGCTGTCCTCAAAGCACTTACATACTGGAACTATAATAATCACTCCCTCATGTTTTTGCTCACCCATGTCTGTATTAGGATTTGTTAGAAAACTCAGAATGTAGTGGAATCTAGGAAGGTTTTACATGAAATTAAAACCAAACCAAATCATATTTAATGAAAATTAAAGCCAAACTATATGGAATGATGAATAGGATTTATTCATGGAGTGACAGGAGCTACGGCATACTAGGGTCATTGCAAATTGTTTAACTTGTAAGGTGTAGCCACATTCTGAATAATGAATGACTTAGTAAAGGAATTTTGTGAAATCAAATAGGGAGGAAATGTAGGCTTCCCTCCTATATAGGCATTTTCTGAGTCCTTTTGGAGCTCTGAGATTTTTTTTTTTTTTAATTTCTTGGCTGTGATAAGTAGAGTAAATAGATACTATTAGAATGAGGTAGTGACTATCTTCGCAGTGAGAAAGGTATTAAAAATACCATATCATTTTTGAGAAAATTTCGTTTTAAAGACCTAAGGCAAAAAACATATTCTTTGTTAATCAGAAATTCAAGAAAACATAAATGCTGCATTCTTTTAATATTTGTTATAGATTGTATAATATTAGTAGTAAACTGAATTATGTTCTCTATGTTCATTTACCCTTCCCTTTTATGTTAAAGCAATGGCCAGACCCCAAGGTTTTGGTTGTTAACCATA
Source organism: Trachypithecus francoisi (assembly GCF_009764315.1). Classification (NCBI taxonomy): domain Eukaryota; kingdom Metazoa; phylum Chordata; class Mammalia; order Primates; family Cercopithecidae; genus Trachypithecus; species Trachypithecus francoisi. The sequence continues at coordinate 50,957,766 of NW_022681453.1, forward strand.
ATTAGAACATCTCTTTTCCCTAAAAGGCGCATATTGTGTAAAGAATTTTACAGTGTAAGGTCACTGCTTGGCAAGAATAAAGGAACACAGGCTACCAGAGTCATTTCATCTTCTGTATCTATTTTGTCAGCTGTTAAATGAGAATAATGCTGGTTCTTCTACAGATATTGTAAGGACAGACGACAAAGGTCACTGCGCTCTTTAGAAGAATGATACTTTTAAGTCCAAGATAGGATTAAAATCGAAATATCTTATTTCAACCTTGTAAGCAGGTAGCAATGACTGTTAGAATAAAAAATGGAGAATTGTACAAATGATTGGTAGGTTTGAAACAGTTCATTTTTTTTTAATCTAAAAATAATTCAAATTGACTCTAGAGTACTTTGAATCAGAGATGGGTAACTAAACACCATGCCTAGTAGGCAGACAGTAGTTGAATAGAAGTATCAAGGAAAGGACTGGAATGGGCAGAAAAATTTAACTGGTATAGAGAACTGGATAAGGATGAGTTAACCTGTGATGGTGGGATATTTAGCAGGGTTGATTGAATAGACTGAATAGGAATTTTGAGATATATGTTGAATAGAGGCCCTGGACCATAATTTCTAGAAAAATAATTTGTTATGTTATTTAATGGTTTTGATAACTGCACACATGTTGGTGACTTGTGTGAATCTCAGGTGGTCATGCCTAAGACAGAACCTTGTATAATTCCTGACATGGAGCAAGTGCTCAAAAAGTGTTTATTCGTTTGTTTTTCTAGCTGGAAATTCCAATGCCAGAGTTTACTCAATGAATGGCATTTACGTGAAACAAAGAGTTAATGGTTTTCCTTGATATAGTCGCCTCAATTCTTTCTGCTCATTACAATTCTAAAAAGAATTTCTCTGCAACTTCCTTAAGCTGTCCCATTATCATCTTTTTTGTAGTGTCTTTATTTATCTCCTTCCCACTCACTCCACAAATCTCTCTGAACTGTCTTTCCCCCAGAAAACTCCTCCCAAAATATGTGGTCATCAATTGCTGCAGGGTTTTTAAGTTTCATGGACTTTTTCCAAAGTCTCAATCTTATTATTATGCACTTCTAAGACTGTTATATACTTTTCATGAAACACATTTCCTTTGGTCTCTATATCCCTAGAGTTTCCCTTTGCCACATTTGGTCCAGTCTCCTCACTGTGTATACTTCGCTTTGGTGAGGTGATTCATAGTCATGAAATTATTGACCAGCTCTCCTACCACAAGCCCAAAATGTGGACCTTCAAGTGAGTTTTTCATTCTGAGCTTCAAAGTGGTAGGAAAAGTGCTTTACTCGGCATATTTTCTTAGATGTTCCATAGTCAGCCGATAGGAAAGAAGTCCAAACTAAATTTCTCAATCTAGCATGATGCCCTTTCTTATACACTGTATTCTTCTAGGACTGTTATATTCTAAGCTTCACCTCATCTCATAAGTAGACATATATGTATGTATGTGTGTATGCATATATACACACATGTATATTTGTATATATAATGTATATATTTATATATGCATACATGTTATATATACATAAATTTAAAAGACAATACAATTGCCATACATGTATTTTTCCTTTTTCTTCTGTCAGATTATAGATTAGGACTTTAAAAAAAAATTATCCTTGTGTGTCCTATACTTGGATCTTGATATGTCATGCTTAAAATATTTAACAAATGAATTAATCTAGTTTAATTCATTCATTCATTGTGTAATGGAGCAAGAAACAACATAGGCTTAAGCTACACAATCACAAAGACTTCAGGTGGTTTCTTATGCATCTCCTTATACCTGTGTTATTTAAAGTTACTTTGTGTAGCTTCTCCCCCCTTGTTGTCTCCCCTTGTTTCCACACCATTTATAAAAAGTTATGGTACAGAGTCCTTGTAGGATATAAGTACAAGCATACCTTGTTTTATTAGGCTTCACTTTATTGCATTTTCTGATACTATTTTTTATAAATTGAAGGTCTGTGGCAACCCTGTGTCAAGCAAGTCCATTTCCTAACACCATTTTCATAATAGCACATGCTCATTTCATGTCTCTATGTCACACTTTGGTAATTGTCACAATATTTAACATTTTCTCATTTTTATTATACCTGTTATGATTCTCCACGAACAGTGTCCATGTGAGACAACAAACTTAATCAATCAATCTTTTGTGTGTTCTGACTATTACATTGACTGGTTTTGCCTACATTTCTCCCCATCCTTGGGCCTTCGTATTTTCTGAGACACAACAATAATGAAGACAGACCAGTTAATAACCCTACAATGACCTCTAATTTTTCAATTGAAAGGAAGAATCACACGTCTCTCACTTTAAATCAAAAACTAGAAATGATTAAGCTTAGTGAGGAAGGCATGTCAAAAGCTGAGATAGGCCAAAAGCTAGGTCTCTTGTACTAAACAGTCACATAATGAATGCAAAGGAAAAGTTCTTGAGGGAAATTAAAACTACTACTGCAGTGAACACACAAATGATAAATAAATGAAACTGCTTTTATTGCTGAAATGGAGAATGTTTGAGTGGTGTGGATAGAAGATCCAACCAGCCACAACACTCCCTTAAGCCAAAGTCTAATTCAGAACAAGTTCCTAATTCTCTTCAGTTCTACAAAGGCTGAAAGAAGTGAGAGAGCTATGGAAGAGAAGTTTGGAGCTAGCAGGAGTTGGTTCCTAAAGTTTAAGAAAAAAATCTTAAAAATGCATCGCCATCACATAAAAATGCAAGGTGAAACAGCAAGTACTGATACAGAAGCAGTAGCAATTTATCCAGAAAACCTAAGATAATAAAGGAAGATGACTACACTAAACAACATATTTTCAATGTAGATAAAAGAGCCTCCTTGTTGGAAGATTTCATCTAGGACTTTCATAGGTATAGAGAAATCAATGCCTGACTTCAAAGCTTCAAAAGACAGGTTGACTCTTGTTAGGAGCTAATACAGCTGCTGACTTTAAGTTGAAGACAATGCTCATTTACCTATTTGAAAATCTTGGGGTCCTTAAGAATTATGATAAATCTACTCTGTGCTCTAGAAATAAAACAACAAAATCTGGACGACAGTACAATTGTTTACAGCATTTTAAGTCCACTATTGAGACCTACTACTCAGTAAAAAAAGATTACCTTCAAGACATTATTGCTGACAATGCACTTGTTACCCAAAAGCTCTCATGAAGAGGTACAAGAAAATTCATGTTTTCATGGCTGCTAACACAACATCCATTTTGCAGCCTATGGACTAAGGAATAATTTTGACTTTGAAATCTTATTATTTAAGACTTATATTTAAGAAGTACATTTCATACAGCTATAGCTGCCATAGGTAGTGCTTCCTTCAATGGATCTAGGCAAGGTAAATTGAAAACCCTCTAGAAATAAATTTATCATTCTAGATGCCATTAAGAACATTCATACTTCATGAGAGGAAGTCAAAATATCAACACAAACAGGAATTTGGAAGAAATTGATACCAACCCTCATGGATGACTTTGAGGGGTTCACGACACCAATGGAAAAAGTTAACTGAAGATGTGGTGGAAATTGCAAGAGAGCTAGAATTAAAAGTGGAGCCTGAAGATGTGGCTGATCTTCTTTGCTGCAATCTCATAATAAACTTGAATGAATGAAGAATTGCTTCTTATGGATGAGCAAAGAAAGTGATTTTATGAGATGGAATGCTGTGAACATTGTTGAAATGACAACAAAAGATTTAGAATAGGTCATAAACTTAGTTAACAAAGCAGTGGCAGAGTTTGAGAGGATTGACTCCACTTTTGAAAGAAATTCTGATGATAAAATGCTGTTAAACAGCATTACATGCTACAGAGAAATCTTTTGTGAAAGGAAGACATCATTGTTGCCTTAATTTAAGAAACCGGCACTACCACCCCAGCCTTCAGCAACCACCACCCTGATCAGTCAGCAAAAAGATTACAACTTGCTGAAGACTCAGCTGATTGTTAGCATTATTTAGCAATAAAGTATTTTTAAATTAAGGTATGCACATTTTTATATATATTGTACTATTGCACACTTAATATACTACAATACAGTGTAAACACAATTTTCCTGTGCACTGGGAAACCAGAAAAACGCATGACTCACTTTACAGTGGTGATCTGGAGCCAAACCTGCGATATCTCCTAGGCATGCTTACAATGCCATATAGTAAGTATCTAACAGTTGTTGATACATAAACACAGTAGGTACTCTTGCTAAATTATCACTCTTTCTGTAGGCCTACATTCGTTTATTTTTTTAATGATTCATCCAATAATGTATAAACAGCTGCTTTGTGTGAAATCCTGTTCCAGGTGCTGAGAATCTAGTGATGATCAAACAAGGCCAAGTCTGTGTTCTTGGGATGAATTACATTTTCACAGGAGGAGACAAGCAAGAAATAAATAGCACATACATTTGTTAAAGCTTAAACGTATTAGATTCTGGAGCAAGATGGCTGAATAGGAACAGCTCCAGTCTCCAACTCCCGACGCGAGCGACACAGAAGACCGGTGATTTCTGCATTTTCAACTGAGGTACTGGGGTCATCTCACTGGGGAGTGCCGGACAATCGGTGCTGGTCAGCTGCTGCAGCCCGACCAGCAAGAGCTGAAGCAGGATGAGGCACTGCCTCACCTGGGAAGCGCAAGGGGGAAGGGAATCCCTTTTCCTAGCCAGGCGAACTGAGACACACAACACCTGGAAAATCGGGTAATTCCCACCCCAATACTGCACTTTAAGCAAACGGGAACACCAGGAGATTATACCCACACCTGACCGGGAGGGTCCCACGGCCACGGAGCCTCCCTCACTGCTAGCACAGCAGTCTGCAATCTAACCGCAAGGCAGCAGCGAGACTGGGGGAGGGGCGCCCGCCATTGCTGAGGCTTAAGTAGGTAAACAAAGCCGCTGGGAAGCGCGAATGGGTGAAGCTCACAGCAGCTCAAGGAAACCTGCCTGTCTCTGTAGACTCCACCTCTGGGGACAGGGCACAACTAAAAAAACAACAGGGAAAGCAGCAGAGGCCTGTGCAGACGAGAAAGACTCTGTCTGACAGCTTTGAAGAGAGCAGTGGATCTCCCAACACGGAGGTTGAGATCTGAGAACGGACAGACTGCCTGCTCAAGTGGGTCCCTGACCCCTGAGTAGCCTAACTGGGAGACATCCCCCACTAGGGGCAGTCTGACACCCCACACCTCACAGGGTGGAGTACACCCCTGAGAGGAAGCTCCCAAAGTAAGAATCAGACAGGTACACTCGCTGTTCAGCAATATTCTATCTTCTGCAACCTCTGCTGCTCATACCCAGGCAAACAGGGTCTGGAGTGGACCTCAAGCAATCTCCAACAGACCTACAGCTGAGGGTCCTGACTATTAGAAGGAAAACTATCAAACAGGAAGAACACCTATACCAAAACCCCATCAGTACGTCACCATCATCAAAGACCAGAGGCAGATAAAACCACGAAGATGGGGAAGAAGCAGGGCAGAAAAGCTGGAAATTCAAAAAATAAGAGCGCATCTCCCCCTGCAAAGGAGCGCAGCTCATCGCCAGCAACGGATCAAAGCTGGTCAGAGGATGACTTTGACGAGATGAGAGAAGAAGGCTTCAGTCCATCAAACTTCTCAGAGCTAAAGGAGGAATTACGTACCCAGCGCAAAGAAACTAAAAATCTTGAAAAAAGAGTGGAAGAATTGATAGCTAGACTAATTAATGCAGAGAAGGTCATAAATGAAATGACAGAGATGAAAACCATAACACGAGAAATACGTGACAAATGCACAAGCTTCAGTAACCGACTCGATCAACTGGAAGAAAGAGTATCAGCGATTGAGGATCAAATGAATGAAATGAAGCGAGAAGAGAAACCAAAAGAAAAAAGAAGAAAAAGAAATGAACAAAGCCTGCAAGAAGTATGGGATTATATAAAAAGACCAAATCTACATCTGATTGGGGTGCCTGAAAGTGAGGGGGAAAATGGAACCAAGTTGGAAAACAGTCTTCAGGATATCATCCAGGAGAACTTCTCCAACCTGGTAGAGCAGGCCATCATTCAAATTCAGTAAATACAGAGAACATCACAAAGATACTCCTCCAGAAGAGCAACTCCAAGACACATAATTGCCAGATTCACCAAAGTTGAAATGAAGGAAAAAATCTTAAGGGAAGCCAGAGAGAAAGATCGGGTTACCCACAAAGGGAAGCCCATCAAACTAACAGCAGACGTCTCGGCAGAAACTCTACAAGCCAGAAGAGAGTGGGGGCCAATATTCAACATTCTTAAAGAAAAGAATTTTTAACCCAGAATTTCATATCCAGCCAAACTAAGTTTCATCAGTGAAGGAGAAATAAAATCCTTTACAGATAAGCAAATGCTTAGAGATTTTGTCACCACCAGGCCTGCCTTACAAGAGACCCTGAAGGAAGCCCTAAACATGGAAAGGAACAACCGGTAGCAGCCATTGCAAAAACATGCCAAAATGTAAAGACCATCGAGGCTAGGAAGAAACTGCATCAACTAACGAGCAAAATAACCAGTTAATATCATAATGGCAGGATCAAGTTCACACATAACAATATTAACCTTAAATGTAAATAGACTAAATGCTCAATTAAAAGACACAGACTGGCAAACTGGATAAAGAGTCAAGACCCATCAGTCTGCTGTATTCAGGAGACCCATCTCACATGCAGAGACATACATAGGCTCAAAATAAAGGGATGGAGGAAGATCTACCAAGCAAATGGAGAACAAAAAAAAGCAGGGGTTGCAATCCTAGTCTCTGATAAAATAAACTATAAACCATCAAAGATCAAAAGAGACAAAGAAGGCCATTACATAATGGTAAAGGGATCAATTCAACAGGAAGAGCTAACTATCCTAAATATATATGCACCCAATACAGAAGCACCCAAATTCATAAAGCAAGTCCTTAGAGACTTACAAAGAGACTTAGACTCCCATACAATAACAATGGGGGACTTCAATACTCCACTGTCAACATTAGACAGATCAACGAGACAGAAAGTTAACAAGGATATCCAGGAATTGAACTCATCTCTGCAACAAGTGGACCTAATAGACATCTATAGAACTCTCCACCCCAAATCAACAGAATATACATTCTTCTCAGCACCACATCGCACTTATTCCAAAATTGACCACATACTTGGAAGTAAAGCACTCCTCAGCAAATGTACAAGAACAGAAATTATAACAAACTGTCTCTCAGACCACAGTGCAATCAAACTAGAACTCAGGACTAAGAAACTCAATCAAAACCACTCAACTACATGGAAACTGAAGAACCTGCTCCTGAATGACTACTGGGTACATAATGAAATGAAGGCAGAAATAAAGATGTTCTTTGAAACCAATGAGAACAAAGATACAACATACCAGAATCTCTGGGACACATTTAAAGCAGTGTGTAGAGGGAAATTTATAGCACTAAATGCCCCCAAGAGAAAGCTGGAAAGATCTAAAATGGACACTCTAACATCACAATTAAAAGAACTGGAGAAGCAAGAGCAAACACATTCAAAAGCTAGCAGAAGGCAAGAAATAGCTAAGATCAGAGCAGAAGTGAAGGAGATTGAGACACAAAAAACCCTCCAAAAAATCAAAGAATCCAGGAGTTGGTTTTTTGAAAAAATCAACAAAATTGACACACCGCTAGCAAGACTAATAAAAAAGAAAAGGGAGAAGAATCAAATAGATGCAATAAAAAATGATAAAGGGGATATCACCACCGACCCCACAGAAATACAAACTACCATCAGAGAATACTATAAACACCTCTACGCAAATCAACTAGAAAATCTAGAAGAAATGGATAATTTCCTGGACACTTATACTCTTCCAAGACTAAACCAGGAAGAAGTTGAATCCCTGAATAGACCAACAGCAGGCTCTGAAATTGAGGCAATAATTAATAGCCTACCAACCAAAAAAAGTCCAGTATCAGATGGATTCACAGCTGAATTCTACCAGAGGTACAAAGAGGAGCTGGTACCATTCCTTCTGAAACTATTCCAATCCATAGAAAAAGAGGGAATCCTCCCTAACTCATTTTATGAGGCCAACATCATCCTGATACCAAAGCCTGGCAGAGACACAACAAAAAAAGAGAATTTTAGACCAATATCCCTGATGAACATCGATGCAAAAATCCTCAATAAAATACTGGCAAACCGGATTCAGCAGCACATCAAAAAGCTTATCCACCATGATCAAGTGGGCTTCATCCCTGGGATGCAAGGCTGGTTCAACATTCGCAAATCAATAAATGTAATCCAGCATATAAACAGAACCAAAGACAAGAACCACATGATTATCTCAACAGATGCAGAAAAGGCTTTTGACAGAATTCAACAGCCCTTCATGCTAAAAACGCTCAATAAATTCGGTATTGATGGAACGTACCTCAAAATAATAAGAGCTATTTATGACAAACCCACAGCTAATATACTGAATGGGCAAAAACTGGAGAAATTCCCTTTGAAAACTGGCACAAGACAGGGATGCCCTCTCTCACCACTCCTATTCAACATAGTGTTGGAAGTTCTGGCTAGGGCAATCAGGCAAGAGAAAGAAATCAAGGGTATCCAGTTAGGAAAAGAAGAATTCAAATTGTCCCTGTTTGCAGATGACATGATTGTATATTTAGAAAACCCCATTGTCTCAGCCCAAAATTTCCTTAAGCTGATAAGCAACTTCAGCAAAGCCTCAGGATACAAAATTAATGTGCAAAATTCACAATCATTCTTATAAAACAGTAGCAGACAAACAGAAAGCCAAGTCATGAATGAACTTCCATTCACAATTGCTTCAAAGAGAATAAAATACCTAGGAATCCAACTTACAAGGGATGTAGAGGACCTCTTCAAGGAGAACTACAAACCACTGCTCAGTGAAATCAAAGAGGACACAAACAAATGGAAGAACATACCATGCTCATGGATAGGAAGAATCAATATGGTGAAAATGGCCATACTGCCCAAGGTTATTTATAGATTCAATGCCATCCCCATCAAGCTACCAATGAGTTTCTTCACAGAACTGGAAAAAACGGCTTTGAAGTTCACATGGAACCAAAAAAGAGCCCGCATTGCCAAGACAATTCTAAGTCAAAAGAACAAAGCTGGAGGCATCACGCTACCTGACTTCAAACTATACTACAAGGCTGCAGTAACCAAAACAGCATGGTACTGGTACCAAAACAGGGATATAGACCAATGGAACAGAACAGAGTCCTCAGAAATAATACCACACATCTACAGCCATCTGATCTTTGACAAACCTGAGAGAAACAAGAAATGGGGAAAGGACTCCCTCTTTAATGAATGGTGCTGGGAAAATTGGCTAGCCATAAGTAGAAAGCTGAAACTGGATCCTTTCCTTACTCCTTATACGAAAATTAATTCAAGATGTATTAGAGACTTAAATGTTAGACCTAATACCATAAAAACCCTCGAAGAAAACCTAGGTAGTACCATTCAGGACATAGGCATGGGCAAGGACTTCATGTCTAAAACACCAAAAGCAACGGCAGCAAAAGCCAAAATTGACAAATGGGATCTCATTAAACTAAAGAGCTTCTGCACAGCAAAAGAAACTACCATCAGAGTGAACAGGCAACATACAGAATGGGAGAAAATTTTTGCAATCTACTCATCTGACAAAGGGCTAATATCCAGAATCCACAAAGAACTGAAACAAATATACAAGAAAAAAACAACCCCATCCAAAAGTGGGCAAAGGATATGAAGAGACATTTCTCAAAAGAAGACATTCATACAGCCAACAGACACATGAAAAAATGCTCTTCATCACTGGCCATCAGAGAAATGCAAATCAAAACCACAATGAGATACCATGTCACACCAGTTAGAATGGCAATCATTAAAAAGTCAGGAAACAACAGGTGCTGGAGAGGATGTGGAGAAATAGGAACACCTTTACACTGTTGGTGGGATTGTAAACTAGTTCAACCATTATGGAAAACAGTATGGCGATTCCTCATACTAGTTCCTCCATCTAGAACTAGATGTACCGTATGACCCAGCCATCCCACTACTGGGTATATACCCAAAGGATTATAAATCATGCTGCTATAATGACACATGCACATGTATGTTTATTGCGGCACTCTTCACAATAGCAAAGACTTGGAATCAACCCAAATGTCCATCTGTGACAGACTGGATTAAGAAAATGTGGCACATATACACCATGGAATATTATGCAGCCATAAAAAAGAATGAGTTTGCGTCCTTTGTAGGGACATGGATGCAGCTGGAAACCATCATTCTTAGCAAACTATCACAGGAACAGAAAACCAAACACCACATGTTCTCACTTATAGGTGGGAACTGAACAATGAGATCACTTGGACTCAGGAAGGGGAACATCACACACTGGGGCCTATCATGGGGAGGGGGGAGAGGGGAGGGATTGCATTGGGAGTTATACCTGATATAAATGATGAATTGATGGGTGCTGATGAGTTGATGTGTACAGCACAGCAACATGGCACAAGTATACATATGTAACAAACCTGTACGTTATGCACATGTACCCTAGAACTTAAAGTATAATAAAAAATAAAAAATAAAAAGTTTAAACATATTATCTGAGTGCTATGTAGAAAATCAGAGGTCTTTCTGATGAGATGTCACTTGAGCATGCTGAGGGAATGCACCCTTCCGAAATCTGGAGGCTGAGTGTTACGAGGTAGAGACACCAGCAACCTGAGCAGCAATGAGGTGGGAATGTGTTTAGAATGCTCATGAAGCATCCTTCAGTGCAGCTAGAGAAAAATGAGAAATTTTAGAGAAGTAAAAGTTGGAAGTTGATTTTGTCAGGTCATGTAGATGATTATATATAGACTTCAGTTTCTTCTCTGGGTAAGATGGAAACCATAAGGGCAGGGGGCAGGTATCTGAGCAGAGGAGTAACAAAATTTAACTTAGATTTAAAGCAAATCATTTGGGCTACTCTCTGGAAAACAGAGTCCAAGGGAGTAAGGGCTGAAAAAGAGAAGTCAGAAGGACATATATGAAATAGTATAGGCAACAGGCAATGGTGACTTAGTATAGGATGGCAGTTCTCAAGCATGGTTCCTGGGGCAGCTACAGCAACATCACCTGGACTCTACCTTAGACCTGAATCGGAGACTGTAGAGGTAGGTAGGGCCCAGGAATCTGTGTTGCAACAAGCCTCCCAGAAAGTTCTGATGCCCATCAAAGTTTGAGAATCATGCCTTGGGTCATCAATAGCTTGGAAGGCAATAAGAAGTAGTCATATTAGGGATATATATTGAAGTTAGAACTCATTGGATTGACCAATGGTTATGTGTGAGGTATGTGCGAGAAAAGGGATAACAGGGAGGTTTTTGAACTAAGAAACTGGTGGAATCCAGTTGCTGTGTGCTGAGAGAAGATCCTGGGAGGAGCTGCTGAAATGGGAACCAGGTTAGTTCTAGGTGTACTTGTTGTGATGTGTGTATTAGTCACTCAAGTAGAGCTGGTGGGTAGGTGGTTGGATATTTAAGTCTGGAGTCACTCGTTAATCTGTTTAAGTTGTTGTATGTAGACTTACATATTGTTTTTCAGGATTTCTTTATTCAGGAAATGAAATTAGAAGAGATTAAGGAACTATTTAGGACAGCATTTAAAAAAATTAGCTCAAGAAGGAAAGTGAATTGTTAATTTTTTTCCAAGACTAAATCCTTCAACTTGTCGTATGCTGTGGATCACCTAATAGAATCTCTTAAATGACTTAAGTGTATTTTAATGAGCCCAGAAATTAAAAATCATTCCATTATTACCTTGAAAGACAAAGGTGTCATGAGCATTTCATATCCTCAGGTAGTATTCCATATCTGATTTAATAGCTTGCTGAGGGGCTGGGTTGCTTTAGAAGTCCGTCGAGTGGCATTTTAATGGCAGTGGTACCAAGGATCCTAATAGTCTGTGAAATCTGTTTCACATCAGACCTTTTTGGAATTGGCTCAGCCTAATTTGCACCAATTAATTTAATTTTGAACAACCTAGGCTGGAAGTTATATTGGCTGCTGATATGTAACTTCATCTTTTATAAAAATCCAGATACCCGAGTTATATATCATGTTATCTATTTCTCCATTGTTTGAAATATAATACATCTTTCTATTTAAAGAATCAAAATGTTCTTTATTTTTCAAATAACAATATGCCTGAATTTATAATGGGATAAGTAGTTTTATTCGACTTGGTATAGAATTAAGAATGTAAGTAATGACATTATTCTCTACCTAATTATTAAGAATTGTAGTTGTATAGCTCTGTCTTGAATTATGGTTTTGGTATGTTTTGATGATCTAGAACTTCCATACTGGCAAATTAAGAACAAAGACTTGGAAACTGGAATAACTTTAGAGATAATTACTCTTAGTATTGTCAGAAGCAAACAAAGATCTGTTCAGTTCAATTAACTTTTACTTGAAAGTTACGAAGGAGTTGAGTGGTTGGCATATTAGGTAACTATCAAGTTAAACATACCTGGAGGGCTTCAGTGGCTCCTTCAGCCTCTTACTGGGGAAATGTAGCTAGAAAAATATGCATACCCTTTCAGCTAGATGTGGAACCTACCCCCATCCTCTTGGAATATGGATCTTATTCAGTTATTGGAAAATATGGGCTATTCAAACCCAATAGAAATGTCAACATATTTTAAAGATGAAAATTTGTGAATAGCTATAAAAACAATTAGTGATGTATAGTTAATAAAATAAAATGTGGTATAAATAATTATGGCAAACTGAGTACTAATGACTTGGCTTTGAATTGATAAGGACAGTAAAAGTTCTTTCCTGGTTTAAAATTTGAAAAAATTATTTTTCTTTGAAGAAAGATTCAGTGGTACTAATATGTCTAATGATTGCTAGGCACACCCACAGACACTAGCAGTCATTAGACACATTAGTATCACTGAATTGATTCTAGTTATGTTCACTGGAGCTATATTGAGTCTATAGAATCACTGTCTTACATTTTGAAGTTGCTTGCGTTTTGAATTTATCTAGCATGACCATGTCAAATAACTCTTTATCATAATAAATAAATATGCATGAGGGTATATGTGTGCATAAATCTATATCTGCGTATAAATACTTATTTTAAAATAAAATCCTATAGAAATACAAGTTAGTATTTCTTTTAAACATACTTTTTTGTTGTTGTTGTTAAACCACAGGTCAGTCAAGCTTAGTTAAATTTGAGTATTCAGAAGTTTTGTTATATTAAAGTAGTAAGTGAGAACGTTGGGTTTCTAGAAGGCAAAAGTGAAGAATGTATGAAAAAGAAAAATATTTCCAAAGATATCTTTCACATACTTTGTGATAGTTGCTGAATACCCTGGTGACTTCTGTGCAACTTGATGTTTGCCAGCCCCTAGAGCTCCACATCAATGTATCCTGCTCAGTGCTTTGTTCATTTTTTTTTCCCCAAGAGGAGCTCTGAAAGATTCCAGCGAGTTGGAAGAGCAGAAAGCAGCAAGACTTTAGCATGTGTCCATGAAATGAAGAAAATAAAGGGCTAGTCTCATTTTTGTCCTTTCTTGTTACAGTTGTTTAAGACAAAGATAACAGATTAAAAAGAGGAGCGCTCCAGACTCAAAATCTCAGGAGTGGAAATTTTGCGTCACTTAGAGGTCACTCTTTGGCTGTTGGCTATAGTCAAATGGAGAAGCCAATGCTACTGTTTCCGTGGCTGATTTGGATTTCAGGTTGTGTAGCCCTCATTCTCATACTTCCTTCCAGCAGTAAATAAGGACATGGAACAGATACATTTCCTGGGTAAGGCTAAGAGTGCCAAATAAAAGAAGACATTACAGGGGGCCACAATAAAAATAAACAGAAGAAAGTGAAAAACTCTCACCTTTTTTGGGGGTAACTTTTCAAAAAAACCTCCAAATGATTGATAAGCATGCCCTTTCTTCTTATGATTAAGAAATTTATTTGATGGTTAAGATATTTGGTTATTATTCTTGGATTGCTAGATTAAGTAATGTTCCTGGAATATTAAACTTAGTGGAACACATAACTCCCCTCCTGCAAATAACTGTTTATCTTAATTATAGTACTTAAAGTTTTTGGATGCAACTAATGATTATATCTGATTTGTGCCAAGTTCTCTGCTAAGTTATTGTGTATCTTCTATTCTAGAATGTGCTCATTTTTTTTTTTTTTTTTTACCCCAACTGAAAAATTACTTACAGGTCTCATGGCCTTTTTTTAGGTGATAGCTAGGGAAAAGACAAGTTTATTTACAGCTGAAAGAAAGTAACTTTCAGGATCTAGGGACTTGAGAGGCAGTTGAAAGAAAAGAAAGACATAGACTTTTAAATATCTTTATTCCCTGATAAAATTGTTCCCCAGAACTAACATTTTAAGCACTATTACAAGTCAATACTCTGTGTTCTAAAGTCTTCAGCACAGAGACGAAAGAGAGGAGGTAAATGAGTACATGTTCTGAGAGCTGAAGCTCTCTAGGGCAGGTGTTTTATAGTTGTGGTACAATGACTCTGTAGCACAAGGGTTTATAAAATTAATTCCTTTATCCATAACATACCAATAATACCTTGCTACTTATCTCTAAGGTAGTGAGAATTAAGTCATTATGTAGATGTGTAACAACTTTATTAGTTTTGTTATGAAAACACTAGCATTGCCATCTTTGTCTAATGCTTAGAAGAGAGGCAATGTGGTTTAGAGGGCAAAACAATGGAATAAACAAGTAAGTTTTGCAGCCAGACAGGCCTGGGTTCTCTACTGCTTATAACTATGTCATTGGGCAAAGTAGCCAACATTTCTGAACCTCACTTTTCCTATCTATAAAATGAGAATGACCATCCTTAGTTAACAGTTATACCAAGAAAATTACTGTGAAGTTTTTAGCAATGAACCTGTGGATGATCCATAGGAGTTAGTTGTTAACTAGTTGTTAGTTGTCCAGTCCAGCTGTCCAGGCTTCAGCACCTTTTCTCCATTCCTAGGACATGGGATTGAGCTGTCCCACAGAGGACACTCCTGCTGGAAGGGAAAGTCAGTCCTTCCTTTCTTCATGGTTGCCAGAATCAGGGAAGTAAACCTGAAACCGATTGCAAAAAGAGGCAGTGAACTCAAATATGCCTTGAAGGAGGAGCTAAGAGAATCTACCAATCAAAACATCTGTAAGCAAGAATCTAAAATAGATTATGAAGTTAAGAATTTGGGTTGTAAGTGGAATTTTTAAATAACAAAAATAGTGTATCAATTGTAAATGGGATATTATCTAAAACATTTTTTTTCTTCTAAAATGGCTACATTTGTAGTGCCAGGGATGAGAAATAGGGGCCAGAGATCACCTAAATGTGTGGCCTCAGGAAACACTTGGTTACAACCTCTTCACTTTAAAAACAAACATGGACTGTTGAATGAATCCTTTTGTTCATTCTTGCTACCTCTAAAATTATCTGAAGCCACAAGGACCCTGGAGGTTCACTGAGTTCTCATTCATCAAAGCACCAGTGGTGCGAGTTGGAACGGCAGGAGTAAGAGGCTTGTGTGACAGTGCCCTCCACCTCTTGACCCAAAGATTTAAGGATTGAAAACTACTACATGGAGGAACGCATAAAGCATGACACAGGAATTTGTAAGAAGAATTGAGTTATAATTTTTCTAAATAGTCTAAACTGACTACTTTGGCAAAGAGGACATCCTGTGAGGGTATACGTATAGCTGTCCTCTTAAAAACAAAGATCTCTTCAGTTCCCAATTTGTTATTGCTCAAGCTGAGAAGAGAAAAAGCCCAGTTTCCTCCAACCAAAAGCAAATGTCAGTTACCAAACAACAACAATAAAAGGTCTGGACACTTCCCATTACTTTTGTTTTAATCTCTCTGTTTTCTAATCGTTTTTGTTAAAAGTATCTCTTCTGGAAAATTCCAACTTTATTGGGTAGAGTTTATTTTATTTAAAAGAGCATGCACCCAGTGCCTTACAGAATTCAGTAGTGCCAGGGATAGCATAAAATCTATAGGAGAGAAAATAGGATAAAGAAATGTTATAAATAAAATATCAAGTCATAAAATCAATGAGAAAGGTATAAAAGTAGAGACTTAATAATATTATGTAATTTTCTTGCATCAGCTGTAGTTCCATTTAATAGAGTTGTTTTGTATATCCAGTTTCTTTTAAGGCTGTTTGTGTTTCTTCCATAATTCTCCAAACATATTGTAAAGGGATATTGTTTCTCATTTAATTGTGTTCATTCAGCCAAAATGCTGACTATGAGCTGTGGGAGAAGCAGAAGGATTGTATATATTTCATCTGCTGCTCTTCAAGCAGAAATGTGGCAGAACATGCATAGGAAAATTAAAATTGAAAGCAGTAAGTGACTAAGCACCATGACAGTTAACATAAGCATGGAATTATATAGACATTCAGGAAAAACAGTAACATGTGAATTGTCTTAAAAATGTTGTTCAAGAGTTTGTAAACTAAGCTACAATCTTTGACAATCTTACATTTTTATTTGTCAGAGAAAGAGAAAGATACCAAGAAGGCAGGAGCTTGTAGTTAGGGAATAAGTACATTTCAAGAGATGTTGTAAGATAGCCCTGACTAGAGTAATGCTAGAGGACCACATTAAATGCTCAAATTATTATTATTATTATTATTTTGAGATGGAGTCTCCCTCTGTCACCCAGGTTGGAATGCAGTGGCACGATCTCGGCTCACTGCAACCTCTGCTCCCTGGGTTCAAGTGATTCTCCTGCCTCAGCCTCCCAGGTAGCTGGGATTACAGGCACGTACCACCAGGTCTGGCTAATTTTTGTATTTTTAGCAGACATGGTTTAATCATGTTGGCCAGGCCAGTCTTGAACTCCTGACCTCAGGTGATCCACCAGCCTCAGCCTCCTAAAATACTGGGATTACAGGCATGAGCCACCGTGCCCAGACTTAAATTAATATTTGATTAAAAATAGATGGATTAAAAGAAGGGTAAAATATTTTTTAAATGAATAAGCATGTGGTAAGTAGAATTTGAGAACAGTGATGTGAAAGTGAGGATTTGGGTGTGTGTTTGTGACAATGGGAAGCCACCGAGAAAGATTAGTGTGAAAAATATGAATTGGGGGAAACACCTTTCTGGAGATAGACACCTATTAGGAGGCTGTGTGTGATCTTGTCTAGAATAAGTGACATTGAGAATGAGATAGTTGGATGAATGGATGAAAGAAGGAAGAGTTTCTTGTGCATAGCGTTCTTTCAACATGCAAGAATATTCCCACACAGTGATACCACTAGAGGCCTCCAACCCCCCTCCCCAAATTGAAGGTTTCTTACCTAACACTCAGCCCTGATAACTGCCTAATTCATTGTTATTGCCTGGATTATTCTTAAAATGTCAGTAGACAAAACTTCTGATTAGTGTGACCATAGAGAGTTGATAGTATTCCTGGCCAAAGAAAAAGAATTAGATTCTGTGAGCATATATACAGAAAACTCTGTTTCTGCCATTGATTATATTTAAGGAACTCAAACTAGAAACCAAAGATAGGTAATAAAATTAAAAAGATACAGAAGAGAGAGCAGAAACTCGAAGATTTAGAAAGTGATCCTCCATCATACATGGGTTGTTAACTCAAGGTCAGCCATGAGTCTTTGAAGTGCTTAAGAAAATGAATTTAGCCTCTTAAAAAATATCTTAAACTGTTAGGGAATTCTATTACAGAGCTTTTTAAAAACAGCCATTTAAGAAAATTACATAAAGAGAAAGAAATAGAATAGAGAAGACATGCTGTGATGAACATTAAAAATTTATTTCTAAATAATTAACATATTAAATGTATCTGTCATGATTTATTTGTCCCAACAAACTGATACCCTATACTTTCTACTTTGGAACATTATTTTGAATTTGCATTCTGTACAAATTGAGTGATATAAATTCTTCAGCTCTGCAGAAGAATAGAGGAATTTTATAGGTTAATAGGTGTTGAAAGGATTGATTTGTAGGCCTGGCTGTGAAGTACCAAAAAAAAAAAAAAAAAAGAAAATAAAAATTTTATGCTAGAGCAACCCATGAATTTGCCAAATGTTGATAACTAAAGGCCTTCTTTTGGGACTTAAATATCCTCTAGGTTTCTCCAGTGACTTAAAGTGATGCCACAGCAGGTAGCAGAACCATAAGACATCATTTCTACCATTTCATATAAGATGTTTATTGTTTTCATCAAACACAACACATAAAATACCTTGTAAATGGCTGCAAAGCACATTATGAAGTGCCTCCTGGTGTGTTTATGCTAGTCCATTTTGAACATTTCCCTTTGCTACAGGCATCAAGAAATGACCTTTTTGGCAGTGTCTACTCCCTTTTGGATTTGCACTCCCTTCCAGAGTTCCATTATCTCATTAAATCATTTATGTGCAGGAGGAGAGATGCTGTAGTGAATAGCAAAATCCCACAATTTGTTTTTGATATGCTCTACCTTTTCTACAAATACATTTGGAGTAAAATCTATATAAATAACTTAATTAAAGCCAGACATTGAATGTCAGGAATGAGTGTTTTTGACAGTATGGTGCAGACTGAGTTTTAAAACTCCAGATAATTTTAGAAGCCCTGAATTATACAGTAGCTACTTTATGCTACATGGTACCTTATGTGAAGTTTTTGCCTTAGCACAACGTAGGACAGTTCTTTCCTGAGTGATACTACAATTATCAGACTGTAAGTAATCACATGGTATCACTTTGCTGCTTGCAACCTCAGTTTTCTCATTTGTAAAATGGAAGGATGTATTCAGTTTTAATTTTATTTATTTATTTATTGTTTGTTTGTTTGTTTGTTTATTTTGAGACAGACTCTCACTCTGTCACCCAGGCTGGAATGAAGTGGCATGATCTCAGCTCCCTGCAACCTCCACTTTCAGGATTCAAGCCATTCTCCTGCCTCAGCCTCCGGAGTAGCTGGGACTACAAGCATTCACCATTTTTAAAGTTTCTACTAATCCGTGAAATAAAGAAATTAATGATGTGTCAGAACAGAATGTAGTTAGAAGCCCCTGAATTAACTTTTGCCATGCCTGAGTAGCTATCTTCAGGATAGAACTTCTAAATAGAGATAGTTCCTTATTTGATCATAATTCTGACACATTTCTTATTTTATCCATTATGTTAAGAGCAAACATTTTAGTTACTACTTCTTGGTTTAATCCATGAAAATACTTGGTACTTTAATGAGTCTTGGGTAATTGACAATCATTTTGTACCTCAGTTTGCTTTTCTACAAAATCGTTTATTGGAAGGTTTAAATAAGCAAATCAATGTTAAATCGTCAAATGCTGACTGACAGTGTTCAGAGTTAGGTCTTAGTGTTTGTTCTTTATGTTGATGTTTTCAGTTGTAAAAATGTTCTTTGAATGTGGGTATCTAATTAGATTAAAAGTCACTTGAGAACCTGAAGCAGTATTGGGCTCTGGTATGCTCAAGTCAGAAGATATGATGCTATTTTTGAGAAGGAGGAGGTCATATTTATTAGAATCTCACTGAGATATTTGGGGTTGGTCAGAAGGTGGACCCTCCCCCACTGTCTGCCAATATTAGACTTCAGAGAGATTACCAACTGGGCACCTTGGCTCATGCCTCTAATACCAGCACTTTGGGAAGCCAAGGCAGAAGGATTGCTTGAGGCCAAGAGGTCAGGCCAGCCTGGGCAACATAGTGATGCCCTATCTCTACATGTAATACAAAATTTAGCCAGGCGTGGTGGTGTGCACCTGTAGTCTTAGCTGCTTGGGAGGCTGAGGTAGGAGGATTCCTTGAGTCCAGGAAGTTAAGGCTGCAGTGAGCCATGATTGGGTAACAGAACAAGACCCTGTCTCAAAACAACAACAACAACAACAACAGGAAATTATTGAATCATTAAACTCTGATTTAGGAAAGATGCAGAGACCTTTGCTATTCACTCTTTTCCACTTGGAGACCTCAGGGAATTAACATATGTACTTTAAATTTTCCAGTGAGGCAACTAAGGCCCACTTTGATGAACTGACTTTTCAAAGTCATACTGGCTGACTGTGATGGAGGGGGCAGGCATTACTGGCTTCATGATGTGTACTTGTGAGTGTGTGTGTGTGCTGGAGGAAAAGAGGGAATTTTTGTACTATTCAATAAAAGTAGTTAGTAGCTGGCCAGCCGTAGTGGCTCATAGCTGTAATCGCAGCACTTTGGGAGGCCGAGGTGGGTGGATCACGAGGTCAGGAGTTCGACACCAGCCTTGCCAGTATGGTCAAACCCCGTCTGTACTAAAAATACAAAAATTAGTTGGGCGTGGTAACGCATGCCCGTAGTTCCAGCTACTTGGGAGGCTGAGGGAGAAGAATTGCTTGAACCTGGGAGGCGGAGGTTGCAGTGACCCAAGATCGAGATTGCACTACTGCACTCCAGCCTGGGCAATAGAACGAGACTCTGTCTCAAAAAAAAAAAAAAAAAAAGGAAGGTAGTGGCCTTTGCTCTTTTACATTTAAGACATTGGAAGCAAGCAGAGAGTTCTGTCAAATTTCAATTGAATACTTAAGCTTCCCTGTTGATTCAGCAACTATTTATTGAGCATCTAGTGGTCACCATTCTAGGTACTAGAAATACAGCAGAAAATTATGTAAATACGTCTTTTGTTCTCAAAGAGTTTATATTTCAGTGGAAGAGACAGTCAATAAACAGAGAACTGATTTAATGTCAGGTAGTGGGAATGTCTCTGAAGCTGAGCGAAGCAAGCTAAAAACCAACCACAATTTTATAAAAACAGAGAATGAGTATAAGAGATTATCTTGTTTAATTTTGTACATCCAACCTACATAATTGGCTGTAATAAATGAGTTCATGCATTCCAGGATTTTGTGAGATTATGGCACAATATCTTTTCACATGGGAACTGGCTATTAGCCTCTAGAAGAATGAGGCCAGAACAAAGAATAACAGTAAGTTTTCCAGGCCATTCTTCTTAGTTTGCACACAGAAAGCTAAGAATAACTTGGTCAAAACCAGAAAAGTAAATAACAGCAAAACTGGGCTTGAGATACGTTACCTGCTGCCAGATTTAACACTCTTTTCCCTGTACTAGTTGCACTCCCAATGGGCAATACTTTTGCCTAAAATTTACTTGTAATATGAAAATATATTGTATAGCTTTCGTAGGCAATATAACTATGATGATAGGCTACAGAGTTTGTATTTTGGCTTGGCTACCCCTTAGTTATATAACCTGGGGAAAAGTAATTAAACTTGCTGAGCCTCCATTTCCTAATTTGCAAAATGGGAATAATAAAATATATTCAATAATTATAATTTTAGAAATTAAGTTAATGCATGTAAATCACTTAGCATATAGCCTAGTATAAAGTAAATGCTAAAAAAATTACATCTTTATTTAATCAAGGACATTTCACTAATACATTACAGGATTCAGCACATAGAAGACATTCATTAATGTTTGATGAAAAATATATAAAAGTGCTACTTGAACTGGGGACTGATAGACTTTTTTTTTAATCTAGGGAGTCTGGTGACCCATCCCTGTTGCATTAATTTCTTATCCATCTCCTACAACATGTTCTTGGGTTGCTGTAATAGAATCTCTTGGTCTCTGGTGTTGATTTACAGCAATACCCGACCTAGTAAAATTAAGAAAGAGACTTGGTAAAAGTAAAAGGACTTTTCACTTTCAACATACTTCAGGAAATCAACTAATCTTCCCTAAACCTCTGAAAAGAAGGTAAATAGCTTTAAATATCTGACAGATGGAGAAATGGAAGCAATGAATCTCCAGTTCCACTCTTTTGCTCAGATTACTAAGTGGCTTGACTGTATCTGTAAATTCATTAACTTGCTACTTCCTACTTTCTTTTTGAAGCATCCCTCTATGGAATGACTCAGTGAGCAATTCATCACCAAATTAATGCCCTTTCTTTAAGGAGTGATTGGGTTTAGTGTGTCATGTTGCTTTTCCTTCCGTTGCTTTGAATGTTTATTCTGTACAATAAAAACCCATTGACATTGATATTACACATTCTGGAGAACCTGGAGCTTTGGAATATGAGAACAACATTCTTTCCCAATGATTGCTTAAAAAAATAAGTCAATGTTTTCTGTTATATCAGGGATAGACATTTTCATATTTTATAACTATTATTTTTTGGGTAAAATATTGTTTGTTATCTTCGTGGAATACAGAGATGACATAAAACATAGAGAATGGGATCAGTATTTTGTTTTTTTAAAAATTATGACTTCTGTGCCCATGTAGCCATATTTTTTCTAGTCTGCTGGTTAAATTTCTTCAGCTCTTATTTTGATTCTCTAAGATACTCAATTTCTCAAGAAAAAGTAGCAGCCTTGTTGAAAATGCAAATTACTAGTCAAAGACGCCTATGAGAAAAAAGTGTACACACTTTACACAGATATATAA
The DNA here is from genome assembly GCF_009764315.1 of Trachypithecus francoisi. Lineage (NCBI taxonomy): Eukaryota > Metazoa > Chordata > Mammalia > Primates > Cercopithecidae > Trachypithecus > Trachypithecus francoisi. The sequence goes on from NW_022681453.1 coordinate 50,980,292, forward strand.
TATATAAAATATATATAATATATATTTTAGATATACATTGTGTGTGTAGATACACATATTCACACAGTTTACTGCTTTTATTGTTTAAAGCTGAACATATTGAATATACAAGATTAACTTTACAGTTATGTGAATCAATTGTTTTATGTATATATATTTTAAATACCTTCTCTGTGAAGTTCTATCATGCCAATAAAAATATTCTGCTCTCTCCTATCCTAAAGCTAATGCAAGCCAGTTGGCTCCTTAAAGCCTTACCCTGTCCAAACTCCACTAATCTGACACCAACTGGGTGTACGGTAGTACACCTAGTGATGCTAACCACCTGGAGTTAGTGCAGACCCCACAAGTTAAGGACTCAGTCTTCTACAAGACTGTCTTTAATTCAGACAATAGCCATACTTTGAGGGTCCCCAGGACACCTGTACTTCCGATACATTGGCTATAAGTTTTGAGGTTCTTATAATCCCACCAGGTTTGACAATCCTCTGGAATGATTCCAGAACTCAAGAAAGTGCTATCCTTATAATTTTAGTATAAAGGATTTACTTAGGATGAAGTCTAAAAGGGATCACAGAGCTTCCATGCCCTCTCCCCACATTGTGATGATGTGTCACCCTCCAGTGCATCAATATATTCACCAAGTAGGAACTTCACTGAGCCTTGGTGTCCAGAGTTTTTATGGGGGTTTTAATACATAGGCATGGCAGGTGAAATCATTGGCCGCATGCTTCAACTCAACTTCCAGCCCTGGTCTCCTCTGAGGAGGTCCGAATGGCTCAAAATTCCAGTGCTCTATTCATGGTTGTTCTTTCTGTTGACCAATCTCATATGAAAGCTGTTTAGGGGCCTATCAGAAGTTATTTCATTAAGATAACAGACACTCCTATCAATCAAGAAATTCCAGTGGTTTTTGAAGCTCTGTGGTAGGAACCAAAGACAAAAACCAGATATATTCTTTATTTTGCTATAGATATTCATCATCAAAATCATTATGTCATTGTGAAATGAAGGTAAAAACAAGTGAACATTAATAGTAGAAACGTGAAACATCAGTCTCTCACTTTTTCTTCCAACTGAATTGTAACTGATTAACAATAAACACAAAATGCCTGAATATGAAACAGTTGAGGATACAATCCGAGTCTGGGGCCCAATTTAATTTCCTACACTTTTCTGTTGACACTGAAGTTACCCATGCATGCTGATCAACACTGAATTGATCACTTACCCAGGAGCAGGTAAAGCAGATAGAGAGTGGTAGACTGACCTCACCCAGTTGGGGAGCCCTATCCCCCTCACCACTTAAATTGATAATCTAGGTGAATATTGTGCCTACACATAGGTGTGTGTAAGGGGATGTGAGACAACCAGCAAATGGCTAGTGCTGTGTTTTTCAATACGATAACTATCCACTCAGGAACAAAAAATATGAGTCCATGGATACTAGTTTCTTGTAACAATTAGCTGAATTGATTATAGACAATTAGGTGAATTGATTATAAACCTTAGCCTGAAAGAAGTATTATATGGAGATCCATAAACAGTACCTGAAACATTTTATTCTGTGGGGTGGAATGTAAATGTCTCTACTCTATGAAAACTTGAAGATAGCGTTGAACTTTTCCACTAACAAAAGAATAATATAAAATATAAAAGAATTAGAATTTCCAAAATGAGTGCTGGAATAAAGAATCTTTATTTTTACTAAATGTGACTAATAAATAGAATTCTCTCTATTGTCTCCATTTTTCCATCACTCTTACAAGTTTGGTCTATATACTCTTGACACTACTGAAAACTTCGCTGTGAGGTCACCAAAACTTCCAGATTGGCACATTCAATAGTTTTGTCTCATATATCAAAATTCTTGACTCCTTTACCTCATTTAACATTTGAAGCCATGCTTTTCTAATTGGAACGTTTCCTCTTTTAATTATTAACCAACAATGTTTACATTTGCCATGCCTTTGACTTGCAGAAAGCAATAGGAATCCCCTGAATTTTGTTGAGGAGATGGGTGTCTAAGAAAATCCAATATACTATGTATTCTCAGCTGATGACAAACCCTAAAATGACAAAGGGACAAAAGTAAAATAAATCCTGAAACATATGGATTTTATGTTTTCAAAGCAGCTGTTAATTTCTAAAATTGAAACTGATTACCCAGAATGGTTTTTAAATTCCTTACAGTGTTCCCTTGTTTCCTTAGTAACAGCTGTTTCTCTCCTCCAATCATTCAACTTTGTGTGTTATGAATGTTGAAATAATCGGCCAGGAAATATAATCTATAGCATTTTGAATAACTTGGTAAATGAATTAACCATTTGAAATCCAGTAGAGAGTTATTTGTTGGGTCCTTGCATGTTTAAGTATTTACAATAAACCTAGATCTAGGAATCCAGAAATAGGGGTTAGGGTAGCTTGATAGCATATTTAATTCACCTACATTTATATGACACAATTCCATGGATAAACTGGTGGCTTATAGGGTCACGTTGGAGTTATCAAACAAATGAAAATAATGCTATTAAGAAATGTCCAACAACAGCAAACTATAGAATCAGATTATGAGATTTTTTTTCCTCATCTATGGATTCGTTTCATATATTACTTGTCCCACATATTTATGTGTTCTACCAAACAGTAAGGAAGACATTATCTTAAAAAAAAAAACAAAAAAACTTCAAGGTGAAAATATATGTCCTTAATTTTTTATTTTACTCTTCAGTAGGACTATAATTATAGCTCAAGCAGAGAAAGCTGTTAAGGAATATTTTTAGGTGCCATTTATAAAAAACATCGATGATGGATAATAACCATACGAGGGACTCCATTTGTTTCTGCTGCAAGGTGGTGTCACAATCTGTTCTGGTTCATTAGAATGTCAGGTTACGCATCTGATGCATTTTCCATTTAAGGATGAAATGAGACTTGGTGTGCATATGTATTAGATACATAATTCTTTCTTTCTCCCGTTGAGAAATAATATATATGCATAAGCATACTTCAATGGCTATCAAATATGCTCTTTGATGCCCGTGGGTTTTTCTTTATTTTGGTACTTATGAAGTTTTAACATTATCTTTTTAATTATTCTTAACCACTGTTAGATTAAGTTCTTAAAGCCAAGACCTATATCTTACTTGTGCTTGAACTTGTTTCAGGCATAATGTTCTTTAACTGTTAATGATTGAATCAATGATTGAATGACTGCACAAGAAATGAAGGAAAACACTAGACCCAAAGAAGTTCACTGGTTTAATTGTGTATATATATATATGCATATGTAATTGCATATATATAATACATATATAATTGCATATATACACATATACACATATAATTGCATATGTACATATATGTAATATACATATATATGGATATATATATTACACATATATATGTAATTTACTTTCCCCACAGAAGATCATAGGCACTGACGCACCTCTTACATCTTGGAAGTAGATATGAAAGTGCAATAGAAAAATGGCACAGAAACAAAGAGCCTAAACTTTTATAACATGCTGACTTCATGAACTGTTATGTTTTTTGTGCACTTCTCATTTGTTATAGATGACTGTTGAAATGTAGCCTTTATGAAACAACATGGTGTTTCATGGGCTGTGTACTTGGTAATGTAGGATTGTCTCTCTGGGATTTCAGTTTAGGCACTTCCTGAAACTGTGTTAATTGGCACCCCTGCAGTTTTAAAGAGCTTGCTGCAACTCCCCAAGAGGCTCACTTATTTTCCCCCTCAGAAAGAAAATGGTACAAAGGGAAGATGTTGCTATTAGAAAAACAAAAATTGGGTAGTTTTCATAGGCAAAATACCAGCCTAAATCATAGACTAAAATCCCTGCCACAGCTTAATGTTAATGAGTGTACTGTGGAATACCACAAAAGCACGGGGTTTGAATTTTTATGAGCTTTAAAATTTCAGTTCTGTCATTTATTTGGAAATGCAACTTCTCTTAATTGAAGAAAAATTTACATACAGTGAAATGCTCAGATTTTAAGAGAGGAATTTTATGAGTTTTGGTAAATGTATACACCTGTATAATCATTACTCTATCAGGATATAGAATTATTTCCATCTATACAAAAAAGCTTTCTTCTGTGTGTCCCTTCTGATCACCCCTTTCTCCTAAAAATCATGTTCTGACACTTCCTGTGATAGATTTGGTTTGCATAGTCTTGCAATCTATAGTATAAAGAGAATAATGTATACTGTACTCTTGTATCTGGCTTCTTTTGCTTAACATGTTTTCGAGATTCATCTATGTTGTTGTGTGCATTAGTAGTTTGTTTCCTCCATTGCTGAGTCACATTCTGTCTTATTAATACACCACAGAATTTTTATCCATTCTCCAGTTGATGAACATTTGTGTGGTTGACAGCTTTTGTTTTGTTTTGTGAATAAAGCCATTGTGAATATCCCTGTACAAGTCTTTTTGTAGAGATATGTTTTCATTTTTCTTGGAAAATTCTTAGAAGTGAAATTGCTGGGTTATAGGGTAGCTTTTATGTTTAACTTTATTAAAAACTCCCACACTGTTATTCAAAGTAGTTGTACCATTTTTTATTCCCGCAAACAAGCAATCCGTGAGAGTTCCGTTTGCACCACAGATTCTCCAACTTTTGATGTTGCCAGTATTTTTTGACGTTTAGCCTTTTCAGTGGATGGATATTTGTATCTCATTTGAGTGTGTATTTGTATCTCATTTTGCTTGTAACTTGCATTTCTCTGTTTGAAGACTTGGTTGTCATATATCAATATATTGCTACCAGCTTTCTTATGCTTATTGTTTGTGTGCTATATCTTTTCCCACCTTTTTTACTGTGTTTTTATATTTAAAGTGCATATCTTGTAGACGGGATATAATTATGTATTTCTTTTGTACTCAGTTCATTTGAACGTCTTGTAGATTTACATGTAATACAATCACGGTTAGGTCTGCCATTTTCTTATTAGTATATTTATTCTATTTGACTTTTAAAATTCCACTTTCCTCCTTTTATCCCTTCTTTTGGATCAATTAGATATTTAACTCTTTTCATGGCCTTTGACTAAATTGTTTTCATAGTTTTTGCTTTATATATCTATAGAGAACTTTATATGTACATGTAAATTATAATTAAAATATATAAATATATGTAAAGCTTTATATATAAAAGCATATTTATATTTGCTTTATATATAAAGGTATATGTATATGTACACATTTTAGTGGTGTTTCCAAAGATGACAGTTGGCATCCTTAATTTATCACAGTTCATTCATAAACAGCATTGTACTACCTCATTTTAAATGTAAGAGAATTGCAAAATTATAACTTCGTTTAATTTACTCCTGTCCTTTGTGCTATTGTTGTCACTATTTTACATTTGTGTATATTATACATCCCATAATATATTGTTAAAATTTTTTCTTTCAAAATTTTAGTTGTGGTTTACAGCAACTAAGATAAAAGAATAGTTTACCCACTTATTTACCATTTCCACTTCTGTTCAGTCCTCATCTTGTCTTCATCCTAAAAAACTGGTTTTAGCATTTCTTGCATACAGTTCTGCTGCCAGCCTTCTCAGCTTTTATTATTTGTCTGATGATATTTTATTTTCAGTGTTGTTGTTTGTGTAATTATTTTGCCTTTATGTGTATTTTTCCCTAGATGTGGGATTTTGGTTAATAATTCAGTAACAACCTTGCTCTATTGTATGCTGGCTGCCATCACTTCTGAAGAGAAGTCAGTGTATCTGCAAATCATTGTTCATTGATATAGACAGTGCTGTTTTTCTCTGGCTGCTTCCAAGGTTTTCTCTTTGTCTTTGGTTTTCAGGAGTTCACCTATGATGTGCCCTCATACCTAAAGTATGATGTGCCTAAGTACGATTTTCTTTGTATTTATCCTGCTTAGAGTTTGTTGAGCTCCCTGGATCTGCAAGTTGAGGTATTGTCCTTGAATTAGATAATATTTATCTAGTTTTTCTTCACATTTTTTTTCTATACCATTCTGTTTCTTCTCCATCTGAAACTTCAATTAAACACATACTTGACTATTTTAGATTGTCCCATGGGTCACTAAGGCTCTGCTCAGTCATTCTTCTCTCTTTTGGTCTTCTTTTACATTGAATAAAGTCTATTTATCTGCCTTTCAGTTCAATGGACCTTTCTTTGGCTATCTGCAATGTTCTGTTAAGCCATTCCAGTAAACTTGTTTATTCTGGTTTTGTTTTGTTTTCAGTTCTAGAATTTTTGTTCCATTCTTTTATTCTTTTATATAGTTTCATCTGCTGATATTCTCCATCTCTTCTCTTATTTGACCATCTTTTCCTTTAAGGCTTCAGTATATTTATAATGCTGAGTAATTTAGAAGCCTGTTTCCATTGATTTTCTTTCCCTCTTGATAATGTAACCATTTTCATCTTATATGTCTCATATTGTATTATGCTAAAAACTAAGAGTAATATGCTGTAGGGGTTCCAGATTCTATTATCTTTCTTTTAAGAATATTGGTTTTTGTCCTAGTATGCTATTAAAAATCCTGGGTGATTAGATTAGAATTGTGGAGACTTTATTTCATGCATTGTTTCTGTATTTTAGCTTGAGAGTGAGACCTTAGTATTTGTTTCTAAAGTCTGGCCCAAAAGTGGCTACCAAGCCTCTCTAATTTGGTAGGATTCAGATTCTAAATTCTGCCTCCCTGATAGTGGGCAGAAGCTGAAATCTCTGCTCAGCTTTTTCAGACTTCGAGCTGTTGCTTTCTGCTGGAATCATTGGAGTTCCCCCCACACAAATTTAGGTTAGGAATCAGCCAGGATTTGAGATTGCCAAAATAAAATTGCTTTGGGCCAATGTTTCCATTGCACTCACGTTGCATCATTCTGTTCTGATTGCTGTAGGCTTTTAATTTCAACATTGGGTCTTATGTTTGTCTAACAGCTTCTTATATTTTCCTCTCTCTTCTTCCATAATTAATTATATACTAACATTTAATTGCATGACCCTTTACAGTGTTACTGTGTACTGATCCTTAGTCTTGTTTTGTTTTCTCTCTCTCTTTCTTTCTTCCTTTTCTGAGAAGTGACCATCATTATATTTAGGTCTGTAAATCCAGAACCCACCAATTAAGAATGTTTGTAGACAGTGTTTTTAATCATTCATTCATTGCATCATTGTGAATTTGTCCCCACCAGATTTTTATGTTGAAGCCCTAACCCTCAATGTGAAGACATTTGGAGATGGAGTCTTTGGGAGATAATTATATTTAAATGAGGTCATGAGGGTAGTCCTCTTATGATGGCATTAGTGCCCTTATAAGAAGGTATGTGAGAAATTTCTCTCTCTCTCTCTCTTTCTCTTTCCATGTGAGGACACACCAAGTGTTTATTGGGAAAAGAAGACACACCAAAAAGTGCCTCTTTTCTGTTCTGTTCGGTTCTGTTCTCTCTCTCTTTTTTTTTTTTTTTTGAGACCGAGTCTTGCTCTGTCGCCCAGGCTGGAGTGCAGTGGTGCAATCTCAGCTCACTGCAAGCTCTGCCTCCCAGGTTCATGTCATTCTCCTGCCTCAGTCTCCCCAGTAGCTGGGACTACAGGCGCCCACCACCACACCCGGCTAATTTTTTGTATTTTTAGTAGAGACGGGGTTTCACCGTGTAAGCCAGGATGGTCTCAATTTCCTGACCTTGTGATCCGCCCGCCTCGGCTTCTGAAAGTGCTGGAATTACAGGTGTGAGCCACCACACCCAGCCTCTGTTCTCTTTTATGTGAGGAAGGACCAAAAAGGTTGACCTCTGCACACCAAGTGGAGGCCTTACCAGAACCTGACCATGTTGGCACCATGATCTCAGTCTTTTAGTTTCTAGACTGTGAAAAAATAAATTTTTGATTTTTAAGTCACCAATTTTAAGGTATTTTGTCTTAGACTGAACTAAGACACTCCACTTCCACAATCTGGTTGCTTATGAATATTTTCTTTTTACAAAATACTATTCTGTCAATCCGGATCCATTATCAGCACTACAGAAACGACTCTCAAATCTTGGTGACTTCACATCATAAGATGGTACAATTTATCTCTAGCAAAAGGGATTGCCAGTCTTTTTTGTTAAACATTTTTGATGTTTGTTTTGTATTATGCCTGGAACTCATCAAACATCTCATATTGTTAGCTGTTACCATCATTATCATTTTTATCAGTCATCAAGCCCTGTGAAAAACATTAATTAATTTAATTCTTCTGATAACCCTAGGGGGGTAAGAGCTAGTGTTATCCCTGTTTTACAGAGAAAACTTCTCAGGCTTACAAAATAAAGCAACTTTTACAAAAATACGTAGATAAAAATTGGCATATCTAAGATTCAAAGTCATGTCTCTCTGGTCCAGCATCCAGGATGTTAATCAACATAATATAATAAAAAAAATATATATTAATATATACATGACATTAATTATGTTTTAAACACTGTTGTAAATATTTAACATATTTTCATTTAGTAATACATGGTTGAATAGTGCCCTGAGCATGAAGGCATTATCTTATTCTCCTTTACTAGTGGGTACAAAATATTCCCAATAAATACTTACGTATTTCATTTTAGGCCCATATCTGAAATATTCAATGGTGAATCCTATTACATTCTTGACTTCATTCCTAATATTCTTTGTCATAATGTGGTAATGACATTTTCTTAAAAACATAATGTGTAGAAAGTGAAGACTTTTCCTGTTTTAAGATGGCCAAAAAACGTTGACCAAGAACAATCCAGCAAATGTGTTCCAGAGGTTGGTTATCCAAAATGAATGAAAAATAACTCATTTTCTTTGCCTACAACCATCTATCCAGGGATGCCGGCTGCAGAGTTGCAAGACATCAGAAGCTTTACCTGTTGTTAAGTACAATGATAGCAAGTTCTTTAAGTCTTTCCTATAGAAGTTTTTGTTTTAGCAGTGTTAGATCTCATGAATTTTGGTGTTCTTTCCTGCCTACCTTAGTAGACTAAGTTGATCAGACACTACAGTGCTGGGGAACAATAGCTTCACTCTTAAATCTTTCTAAGATTAATATTGTATAAACTATTTCCTTGCTTACTTATTTAAGAATTGTTGTGGGATGTTGGGAATTTTAATGATTCTTATTTATTGTTTTTGTTAGTTACCATACTCACTTTCCCTTCATTTCCTTTCTTTGTTTTGAGTTCTTTCAGGTATTTTGTGAGATGGGTGGAATTATTAATATATAGTTATGTCCAAAAATTAAAATTAAGTGGAAAAGGTAAATTTAAATTATTTTCTGTATATAGTATTTGAGATTTTTAACATGAAAGAGTTGGGTTATTACTGAATATACACAATAATATGCAAATTATTTTCTATTTAGAAAAATAATTTACATTTTGAATAATTTAAACTTTCTTTCAAATGTCCCCATTTGGAATTTATATTGATATTTATTGATACTTGTTTCCTCACAATTCAAATTAAATAGTATAATATAATCTCACTTGGAGAAGTATTAACTTCTCAAAAACCCTGTTTAAAAAATGTACATAGACTTTAACCATTCAACTTAATTCAGTCCATTTTCTTCTTTGTTTATTCATTCACTTAACTAATGTTTATAAAGTGGCAAGCTTTTAAATTGCTAATAGTGTCAATTTCTATCTAAAATAAAAATATTAGATATTTTCTTTAAAACGAAAATTTCTGAGAAAATTAAATTAGAAGCAAAATTGGAAAAGGTCAGGAACAACTTCAATAAAGCAATTCATTTTGTTTTTTTTTTCTTCTTCTTTTCTGGGACCATTCTGCTTCCTTATAGACCCAGTTCATGTTCCAATCCCCCCTATATTTTAATCACATGCCGGGTTTTTAAACATCTTGGATTGCTATCTTGGGCAGCCAAAAAGGAAAAAAAAATCAAATGTGAATAATTTTTAAGAAAACAGCTTCAAATGAATGGGATGCCTATGCACTTCCAAGAATGGGGCAGCAATCAACAAATGAATAATGACAACAGCTGAGCTCTAACAAACACGGGATGATCCAGCTGAAGCAAAGGCTACAATTGGACTAATTTGGCACTAGGTCCATTTTAGTCCTGGCATTAGGACCACATTTTATTTCTGCTAGTGACCTAGTTCCACCTGCATTTGTCACTGCTGCTTTCAGTTGCTGGACAAACTATTTGTGGGATAAACTTGGAACAGTGATCTGAACTAAGGCAAATGCATATTGTGTTTTCTATTTACAATGGCTATGAGGAGACAGATCATCTGACAGGTGAGGAAGCCCTGCCCAGTTTTGCCTGCCCAAAATAACATCTAGCAAATGAGAAAAACAAATCATGCCATTCACTATACAAATGTATTGAGTGCATAGTGCCATGCCAGGTGATATGCTAGTGATATAATGATGACCAAATCAAAACATTGTAAGATACTGACTTAGAAAAAAGATACCTTTTAAAACTCACATGAAACCTATGGGGCTATGATACATGAGGGACAGGATAGCCTGACTTGAGATTGACAGGCTAGCAAAGACTCAAAACATGTAGCATTTATTTTCTTTCATCCAACGAACTGTTACTGAGCACTCGTTAGGATAGAGATACTCGGTCAAGCCTTGGGAGAACAATGGAGAGCAAAACAGACATGCATGGTTTCTGTTCACCTCCAGAGTATACAGTCTAGTTTTTTTTTTTTTTTTTTTTTTTTTTTTCTCAGTTAGATAGGTGCCTGATGCCTAGTAGTAGCCTAATAAATGTTTGCTGAGTGGATATCTATGTAATACATTCTACAGTAAAGTCCAGACTGGTTTTCTCAAGTGGTCCTGTCCTATAAATCTATTGTATGGATGAACATTCTTTAAGGGGGAATCTTCTTAAGAATCACAAAGTTGACAATCACCATATACTTTTCTATGAGTAATATAACAAAGATGTGTACCAGATAGGACATGAGCCCCAGCAGAATCCAACCCTGGAAAAACACAAAATAGCACTGATCACAACTAAATATTACAAAACAGATGCTGGGATAAAAGTTCCAGTAGAGCCAGTGGTTTTGAGGATTCATATTTCAAGAAGAGACACCTGTAAAATTAGTTGCTGGTAAAATTTAATTCATAATGTACTTGATTAAAAATAGATCGGCAAGACGTGTTTTTCAAGAAGTTAACTATTATTTAAAGAGCTTTAGAGAAGAAAGAGTAATCATTTTCACCATACTACATAAAGGTCAGGTAAGATGGAAACTAAAGAAAGGAAAATTAGATTTGTTAATTAGAAGTTACTTGGCCTTTTACTATCCTGGGTTAAGGGATAGGACATTGCCAAAGACCCAATTTCAGATAACTGGAAAAAAAGACAAAAAAGGAGATAGGCTGATGTTGGAGCATTCATAAAATGAGAGTAAAAGCAAGATGGGGAGAGAGAGCAGCAGTTTGAGTGTAAGTAGAAAAGGGTAGTATGTGAGCCTTTACAGAGTAGTACTAACTGTAATTCACTGTACTAAGCAATGGGGTTGTTTCCCTATGTTGTGCCATTTTTAGTGAAAATGGTGTCTGTGCTATGATTGGAGATCATTCAACTTCGTCAGTGCTGCATGATAGAGTATTCAAGTATTCAACAAACCATAGAGCCTTCTGCATTACATATTTCAGAGTCAAAATGAACACCATCATCCATGTAAGGAACTATGTTAGGCTCTGTCTGATTGCAAGAAGAAGTGATATGGTTGCATGGCCTTAGGCAAGACAGATGATGAAAGAGTCTGGGCACATGTATGGACAGGTTTTGTGGAGAATTGGAATGGTACTGATTTGTTACTGAACACAGGTCTACTACCATGTCTCTGAAGAACCAGTGATCTTGTATTTCCTTAAAAGCAGGTGCTTGCTTCTACTGTGACTTTACTGTACCTTGGACTCACCCATTTTTATTTGCTGCTTTTCTCTTTGATTCTTGCCCTCTTGAGTTTTCTGCTGCTCTGTCATCATACAGTCTTTTCTCTGTGTCTCATGTTCAAGACCACGTGAGAGGAAAGAATGGTTCAGTCAGTCACCATTCATTACGGACCATCTCATTTGACATCTTAACACCACATCATATTAGAGGCCACTGGTTACTGACAGCTACTTTGGGGAAGTAAGTAGCCTCCTGGGTCAACCCATGAAAGCCAAAATAATAAATCACATAACATGCAAAAAGACCACTTATGTGAAAGAAACAACCAGGAGTGGTTTTTACAGAAGGAGGTTGCAGTCATAGAGGCACTTGGTTTCAATGCAGATAAAGTTTCCAGTTTTCTCCTGTGTGATAAGATTCAGCATACCAGCAGGATTTATAAGCAGATATGTCTCAGAGATAGCATGCAATTGGAGGTTTCAAAATGTATTTTTTCCCAGAGTAATGTTAAGTTTTTATTTTTATTTTTTCTTAATTTAGAGAATTCTTTCGGGATGGAGTAAGTAATGAAAATCTAAGTAGACAGAATCCTCAGGGAAGTGTCCATGGCCGAGTGCTGAGCAAAAAAGAGGCTGATATGAAATGAGAAGAAAGATACACTCCTTCTTTTCCCTCATTCCTTTTGTTTTAGCTGAGCTACAGTTCATTTTTTGGTTGATCATTATGTCTAATTGGAACCATAACTCAGATGAAAGGTTGAATTTAAGGAAGAGGGTATTGTGAACTTGATCATCAAGAAATCTACAAAGATAAATAAGTATAAAAAGAATCAGAAGCCAAAAGATTAGTCTTTGTTTTAAATTTTACAAGTTATTTTAATGTTGCTATAAGACTATAGCTTTTACCAAATTCTGTGTCAACTCTGACAAATGTTTTGTACTCCTCCCTCCACCCTTTACCAATCCATTGTTCTCAGTATGGGCTTAAATTAATTCTCACCATTTTTACCCTTTGCTGTTTTGTGCTAAGACATGCGATACCTGTAGGAAAAGTAATCATTGCCAGTAGACTTACTGTCCAGGAATGGGTAAATGATGGCCCAAAATGGTACAGCTTAATTAGGAGATTCTCTAGCATTTTCCACCATTGTTCCAGTTCAGCATGGAAGAAGTTGGACTCCTTTTCATTTAATCCTTCATAGTGAGTTCTTTGTGCTAAAAATAAAAGATGTTATCAAATGAATCACTTCACTTGCCAGTAAAAGAAAATTTCCATCTGTATATTTCTTTTTAAAAAATTATGTGCAGGTAATAAATTTAGAGAACAGCAATACCACTGCAAGTAATTATTACAATTTCTCCATTATATCCATTGTTGTGAAGAGTGTGTTCATGATTCTGTCATAAATCCAATCTTCTCATTTAGAATTGATTTTTCTTTTTATATGTTTTAATCTTGTATTTTTAAATTAAATATGTTTAGCTTCCCTTAAATTAGATGAACACAAATCAAAGCCAAACCATTTTAACCTACAAATGTACTTCAGTACATTTCTAACTATAAATAACAATTTAAAATATATATATATACACAACATGAAATTTTGCCTCAAAATACAATTTCATTATTTATTTTAAAAATTGAACATATAAAACCTCGATCTACCTACTATGGAAAATCATTTAGCAGCCAAGTGATTTAATATACCACCTAAATCTTCAAGAAGTTTTAATTTCTGTGAAAACTTTTTAAAGCCTTTAATGCCACATGTCCAACCCAATCACATTGTATAAACATTATTATGTACCTTTCCTTATAGGAAACTATAATGTAAAATATAATACGGATTCAGGCCAGGCATGCTGGTGCATGCCAGCAATCCCAGCACTTTGGGAGGCCAAAGTGGGCGTATCACTTGAGGTTAGAAGTTTGAGACCAGCCTGGCCAATGTGGTGAAACCCCATTTTTACAAAAAAAAAAAAAAAAAAAAAAAAAAAAACTAGCCAGGTGTGATGACTAGTAATCCCGGCTACTTGGGAGGCTGAGACAGGAGAATCGCTTGAACCTGAGAGGTGGAGATTGCAGTGAACCGAGATTGTGCTACTGTACTCCAGCCTGGACAAGAGAGCGATACTGTGTCTCAAAAAAAATACATATATATATACACATATGTATACATATATGTGTATATATATATGTGTATATGTGTGTGTGTGTATATAACTAATTCATAGAAATAAAAGGAAAATATGCCAAAAATCTCACACACAGATAAAGTGAAATTCACTGTATTAGCTTACTTAGCCTCAGGTTAAATACTACAATTAGGTTCTTGCTAGAGGTGCCTTCCCATTCCGAGTCCTTTGGCATTCATTTCCATTCATAAAACTTTAATGGATTACCTACTAAGTTCCAGATGCTAGGTTGAAAGGGTCAGAATGGATAAAGCATAGAGAAATTTTTGATGAGTGGTCTGGGAGGGGAGAAGAATGTGTAAATTAGCAACATCAAGGTTTGACAAGATCTGCAGTGGAGGTGTGTATACCAAGCAGATGAACACAGATGAGGAATGTTCAACACAACATGCATGCAGGCAGTCCTGGAAAGACTGTTTCAGAAGATGATGTCTGAGATACAAGTGGAAGTACAAGTTGTGAGCCGGGGGAAGACGGGATGGGTGGAGAGGTATAGCACAAGGGGAAGAGCTGTGTTTCAAGTCATTATGACAACTTGGACAGGGGCACAGAATGGAGAAATGGACTGATGTGGGGTCAACCACAGGTGTCAGAGTTTAAACCCTGAAGCAGGAAGTGACGAGAGATACGCTGCAGTGGTTGATCATAGCCCCTCATGGAGGGTGCTGGTATGTGCATACTCAGGTGCAGAGCCTGCCACGAGGATGGATTCCTAAATTAGGATGTTAAGCTGGATGACATATGGCCTCACATGCATTTGAATTGGTTACTTGAGGATGTACATGATGAAGAAATGAATTGAAATTAGGCATGGCTACAGGCCAGCATCGTTCTTAATGATATTATACCGCAGAGGTTCAGATAAGGATTTGCGAGGGCCTGCTACTAGGAGTATGTTACATGTAAGAGGACCAAGTCAAGAAGCAATTAGGAAGTAAAATCAGTAAGTCTTAGTATTTTATTCAAATTAGGGAGAGGCAGGAGAATGGAAGAAAGCATCAGGAACCCATTTCTAGCATGAGAGGTTAAGAGACCGTCTTGCCTCTGTTTCTGAGGAGCAGAGGTCCAGCTGAATAACTTGAGCTGTGACTCTATGATTAAAACATAGGATAATTGGATAAACTCATTATCTGATGATTGCCATTTGTTTTCAACTGCATTTTCTTCACATTTTAACTATTAATTGATTTATAGTATGCTTGCAGTAAAGTACATGTATCCTAGCTTAGCTACATGGTTGTCTTCATTTTGGGGAAAAAAAATCATTTCTCTGTAAACTTAAGATTTGTACATAGCCTCATTTCTTTTTCTCCCAAGTGACCATACCTATATAACCAACACCTCCTGCCATATTATTAGCACCCTCCTCACCCCAGAGAGGCCCATTTCAGGGGCTTTTAAAATTAAGCCTGAGATTGACTATCTATGACAATTATATTCCTCAGCTGCCCATTATTTTGGCAAAAGGCAATACTTGATGAAGTTGGAATTTAGGTTGGTTGAAGTGGAAAAGGCAGGAGATTTTTCGGAGCTGTTAACACTGCACATGGTAAAGATTGCTTCTCAAAGAAAGCAGGGGTTATGCGTTAATTCGTGAATTCCTACCAGAAGGGACCTGGTTAGCTATGTTTATGAAAGAGGGTATGTTTTTCCTTAATAATTAGTCAATTGAGATTTCATATTTTATGATTCGTTTTTTTTGAGATGGAGTCTCACTCTGTCATCCAGGCTGGTGTACAGTGGCGCGATCTCGGCTCACTGCAACCTCCATCTCCCAGGTTCCAGCAATTCTCCTGCCTCAGCCTCCCGAGTAGCTGGGACTACCGGTGCCCACCACCACGCCTGGCTATTTTTTTTGTTTTTTTTTGTAGAGACTGGGTTTCACCGTGTTAGTCAGGATGGTCTCGATCTCCTGACCTCGTGATCTGCCCGCCTCGGCCTTCCAAAGTGCTGGTATTACAGGCATGAGCCACCGTACCCAGCCTTATGATTCTTAAAATGCATTTGCTTCATATTTTTATATCTGACTTAGAGAATTATCTTGTGATGGATGCTGACCTGCAGTTGCCATCAGCCTGGTGTGTGGCAGCCCTCACTCAGCCGTTTTTGTCCTCACTTGGCTTGCACTCGATCATGGCCATGACTGTCATCACTTCAATTAAGCCATGTGCATGACTGGTGGTAAATGCATTGATGCCACATGCCAAGCCTTGCTCCCAATGGCAGGAGAAAATTTTCCTATTCCTCAGAATAGAAGAAAGGAATTTCAAAGTCATGAGGGACTGGTATGACTGATTCAGCAGGGGTATTGGCCACACATCAAGCAATAGGAATACCGCTTCCTGTTAACTTTGAACGGAAATTCCTTCCCTCTCAGCAGCTCCACAGAGAAAGAAACAAAACTGATTTGGTTCAGGTAAGACAGCACTAGCATCAAACCTTTCAAAATGAGCTTAGATGAAAATTCTGTAGAAAAATAATGAAACATAGACTGATGATTCCAAGGGAAAAAAAGTGATTGAGAAGAGCTGGGTCCTGAATGTGATGAAGTTTTAGGAATACCATTACTGCCTCTTTTTTTTTAACACTATAAAACACACTTAAAAATCATTGTGTAATTGAAATGTTTCTTACAAAATACATGAAAAAATTAAAGAATATGTACAAAACAATTCTAAGTGGTAAGAATGCATTGTCATAGTGACTTTATTTTATTTTTATTAATACTTTGTTTTAGAGCAGGTTTGGGTTCACAGAAAAATTGAGCAGAATTTATAGAGAATTCTCATATATCCCCTGCTTCAACAAATACATAACCCCCTTCCTTATCTGCATCCTGCACCTCAGTGGCACCTCAGTGATACATTTGTTCCAATGTATTATTTTTTCTAGAAACAAGGTTTCAACAAATTGCCCAGGCTGTTCCCCAACTCCTAGGCTCAATTAATTCTCCTGCCTGGGCATCCCAAAGAGCTGGGATTACAGGCGTGACTGTTGATGAACCTACAGTGACACATCACCATCACCCAGAGTTCATAGTTTATTTTAGGTTTGCTCTTGGTGTTGCCTATTCTATGGCTTTGGGCAAATTTATATTTGCAGTGTTTTTTATTTTTATGTTTTGTCATTGTTGTTCTTCATGGCATATTAAATAATGGTGCATCTTGTAGTAGATGGTGTAAGATGTGATGAAATATGGTATCTGTCTCCACTCCCAACTCATGAGCCGTCACCAGAATTCTGGTGCAAGCCCTCAACAGTATGGTTTTCTATGGCCATAGCTAAAGTGAAAATAGCAATTGTCATTTGAGTATTTAGTATGCATCTGGTATTCTGATAAGTGATTTACTTTCATTATTTTTAGTGCTAACATCTCTATAAATTATCTCATTTTATAGATTAAGTTTTTAAAGATGACACAAGACTTCAGTGACAAAGTTAGATTTTTGAACACATATTTATCTAGTTTCAAATACCCTAAATATAGCTCCTACACATATTGCCTCTCAGATAATAGATAATGAAATTTTTAAAATCAGCTGTGTCCTGGCAAGTAAAGATGTATGACTTAATGGAAATAAAACTTAACAGTTTTGGGAAAATGTTTAAGTTCAATGACTTTTATAATGCTTGGGGTATTCTAGTACAGATATGAGCAGTAGCACATACTTACCATAAGTGGAACTTGCTGTCAGGCTGCTTAACATTTTGATGGTTTAATGAACAATGAGGTTATTACACAAATGCAACCCATTCTGAAGATGCTCAGTCCTTTTATATACTTTACTTCAAAGCCTACTTTGTTAAAAAATAATAATCATTATAAAATAGAGTCAACATTTCAGTCTATTCTCCAATTATTTAACTCTGGTTTATACATTCACATCTGGTGACCCCCTGATAAACTTAGGAGATTTGTTCTAAAAAACAGAATACATGTTTTAATACATAAACTTTACCAAGGATTAAACATGAACATCTAGAAAATGCAGTCTCCTCTTTCCTCTAATACAGCCACAAAAGGATCAATAAAGCTAATTAATCTGCTGCTTTGAAATAAACACACAGATCCAATTGAGAAAACTTTTTTCCCCCTACATACCTGGTTCTGTTGAAATCACCACAGAACTTGTGTTTTTTGGCACTATCCAAACGCTGCACTTTTGGAAAACTTGGAGTACACAGCTAATTAGAATAAATTGGGAGTATAACACAGTAGGTCTGGGATAAAAGTCAGAAACAGGTTTGGACCAAGTTTTTCCCGTTTCTAATGACCAGTTT
The DNA here is from genome assembly GCF_009764315.1 of Trachypithecus francoisi. Lineage (NCBI taxonomy): Eukaryota > Metazoa > Chordata > Mammalia > Primates > Cercopithecidae > Trachypithecus > Trachypithecus francoisi. Next base: position 50,998,677 of record NW_022681453.1, read on the forward strand.
CGTGGTGTTTTCCTTTCATTGCTGATCTCAGGACCAATTGGAGATCATCACAGACGCCCACCCCATGTTTTGCCCTCTCCTGGTGGCAGCATGGCATGCTGTCACCCCGTGCTCCTCTGCAAGTGGCTGTCATGAGAAGGAGCTCGGATGAGGTAGTGAAAGCTACTATTTGATGAAGACTTGCTGTGTGCCGATCCCCGAATGAAGATCGTTTTCATGCGTCATTTTTGCTATTCTGTGATTCAATCTTTTCACTTCAATCCAGATATAGATTCTAAGTCACAGAAAAGCTATGCCACTTATCTAAGGTCAGAAGGCTAAATACTTGGGTAAGAGATGCCTTAAATCTAATGATTTTAGATTCTAGAGCACATGATCTGAACCACAATACTGTATTTTAATAAGTACAAACTTTCGGACAATGTTGTTTCTTCATCTGCTTAAACTCACTCTGCTTCTGTGTGCAATTTTCCTAGCTTCTATTTGCCAGTGATAACAGACCTGCTGAAGGTGTCTCAGGAAGATGCAAAATAACACATGCCAAGCAACTGAACCAGCACCTGAAAAAATCCTAGGTGCTCTGAACATGCTGATTTCTTTTTCAAATCCCCCTTTTCCTGTGTTGCTGTGAGTGCCAGTATCTCCTTGCTGCTCCTGCCAATGAGATAGATATACAGATAGATGCTATAAGAATATTGACAAAAGCCTTTTTCTCAAGTTAAGGTCTATAAAAGGCTGATGGGTGATAACTCCATCTTTGCTCTCCAAATCAAGGGAAGGGCTAATCTCTTACAAATGTTAGTCTTCCCTGCAGACTTCTATGGGAAGTCATTCAGGACAGGTAGCTGTAAGGGTGTCACTCAGATCATCTAATTAAATGCCTGCCCTCACGAATCATGGAGAGGGCCTAGACGGGAAGGCAATACATTATTCCAGATTAATTCCTGATTATTCTGTACAAATAGAAGATTTAGTAAGAGAGAGCATGAATCAATGAGCACATATGTGTCAGAGGATTGAAATGAATGTTTCATCCTCCTAGAACACTCTAGCTTTCACATATCAACAACCTGGAAGTACTGCATTTGGGTACAAAACAAGGACCAGAAAATTACCTTTTTTAGACATTGCCTTTCAGATGTCTCATTACTGTCACTCCCAATACTTAGATTCTTCCAGAGGGCTGTTATGCAAAGACCCTGGCAATACAACTGCAAGCTTTACAAGGAAGATGCTATAAATTGGGAGGTTTGTTTTCCTGGATTCATTATCAGCATATTTCAGGGGTGCATACCTGTTGTGTTTGATGGGGATACTCAGACTGTACCAACAGAGTCTGATGATGGTGGCAAAAATAATTTCTTCCTTTGAGAGTTGGTAATTAGGCTTGGTGACCCCAGAAACAATTGTCTAATGCCATTTCTCTCCAGGCATTACTGGTTTTACCATAAGTTGAAAGTCATAAATTATAACAACTGAGATGCAGCTAACATGGATCCAAGTGTATTTTTCCAAGCACCACTGTAGACACTTCTATTTGCATATTGAATATATAAAACCATCTGTCATTATGCCCACAGTTGAGGAAACTGAGGCCCAGAGAAATCTGGTTGATCAGTAAGTCACATATTTTCATCCAAGTGGTTTGCCTCTGGGACTTCAGTCCCTCACCACAGTCACATACTGTCTGTCTCTACTTATGCCCTTATTAAAAAGTGTACTGTATTATATTTGTAAAAAAAAAAAAAACCCATATGATTACTTTACTGTTATAAGAAGGCAACAGGTTCTGTACCAAACAAATAAATGACTGGAGTGGTGCCATGAAGAAATAATTCTCCCACAGTTATTGTACTATGAAGATTTTGCTCAAAATCTAAACCTTCCCTTTTTAGATGATGCTCTATTTTATTTCTTCCTTTAAAAAACTTCAAGGTTTATTTTGTTGCAAAATAACTTCATCCACACAACTTAATACTCATATTTGTTGGCGTGTTTTGAGAAAGGAATCAGGCATTAGATGAGTTCTCTCTCAGTGTTCAAGTTTCAATTGCTATAGATTGTGGAAATGAATCCTTTGCTCTTCTTGGCAATATTTGACCACTTAATGTATAAAATTTGAGCTTAAACTCGGATTACATAAGCTTATGCTTATGCCTGTAATCCGAGTACTTTGGGAAGGCAAGGTGGGAGGATCACTTGAGCCCAGGAGTTAGAGACCAACCTGGGCGTCATAGTGAGAATAAAACTTTGACTTAGGCAATTTGATTTTGTGCTTTAAAGGTGAAAGTGTATGAAAGAATTAGGAGTAGCTTGGGAAGTGTTCGGGGTAAGCAGTGACTTCATCACATGCCAGGTAACGGAGTTAGCTCCAGGAATACATAGAGAAATAAACTCCAGTCTTCAAAGCGTGGAGGAGATGGGAAAACCCCACAGTGGCAGCCTTGCAAGGAAAAGAGCCAGGCTGTTTAATCTGGTGCTGTGTTGTGTCCTGGCAGTAAGATTCCTACCACCTCATGAGTCAGATGTTGAAGAAAAAAAAGTCCAAGTCAAGATACCCAATCTTTCTCCTTTCTCTTTCTTTTCTGAAAAGAATCTGAAAAGAACAAATAATACAGGTTTTCCTAAGTAGGCCCTTGGCCTCCGCAACATTCTAAACCAAGACTTTCACCTTCTGTTCTTCCCCTTGGAACCATAGACTAACCCACATGTATCTCTGAAACTGTGGATGACTTAAGTGATCATCTTTTCCTTGTGGAACGTGCTCCAGTTGGAAGGGGACATTGGATTCCTGCGTCAGGTGGTCTAAGCTATCCCCTGACTCTGGGGCCCTCCTGGGCATCAGAAGACTTGCACTTGAGTTCGATGCCTGCTATCAGTTATCCTCATGCTCTCCCAGTCAGTTCTTCAGTTATCTCAGAGTGCAAAGAATAAAGAACATGACAGTTTAGATAAAAAGTCTCACTTAAAATCCAGAATGCTACCCTTATGGGCTATGTGAAGTTGAGCAAATCCTTAGTCAATCTAGGCCTCTGTGTCATCATTGTAAGATGTGGCAGTAACTACTTACACGTTTGTGGTAAAGATTAAATGATGTTTCTCAAAATTCCAGCCTCATAGAAGTTCCTCAGCAATGAATGCTTCCCTTGGTTTATTCGTAAAATGAAAATCCCAGTTTCTTGCCATCTAAAGATCTGTAAGACCCTTTTGGTTTATCTTTTATCCAGTTCCAGGGGAGTGGGGGGAGCGTGGGCTTTGTAAAAAATTATTTATGAGTACAGAAAACTCTTGAACTATTACTGGGAATTACAAAAACGGAAGAATAATTTCTGCCAAAGGGAAAAATATTTTTCATATGCGTAATTATTTATAAAAACCCATAAGAAGGCTGGGTGTGGTGGCTTATGCCTGTAATCCGAGTACTTTGGGAGGGCAAGGTGGGAGGATCACTTGAGCCCAGGAGTTAGAGACCAACCTGGGGCATCATGGTGAGACCCTGTCTCTACAAAAAATAAAAAATAAAAATTAGCTGGACGTGGTGGTATGCATCTGTAGTCCCAGTTACTCAGGAGGCTGAGGTAGGAAGATCCTTTTGCCCCGGAGGTTGAGTCTATAGTGAGCTGTGGTCATACAACTACCCTTCAGCCTGGGCAACAGCATGAGACCCTGCCCCAAAATAAATAGGTACAACTGGAAAAATTGAAAAAAAAAAATAAGAAACTTCACCATCATCTAAAATCCTTTTTAGAGAAAGAATAAAATTTAGTATGTCCTTTAGTACTTTCCTGTAAAAAAAAGTTACAGAAAATAATAGTTTGCTGTTGATATAGCAGAAAGTAGCATTATATGTGGTTAATTTGAAAATTGGAGGCTCAATCTTTCCAATTTCTGCAAAAAAAAAAAAAAGACCCAAAGAAAGTAATTAAAAACTGATCTGATTCCTCCTTTCTAGTAGTGAGATAAAATTCACCCCTTTTCACGTGGTTTTGATGTTATCTTAGAAGACAATGGGCCAGTGCCTTTGGAAACTTCCTACAGAATGTTTTTGTCTTTTTAGATCTGAAAACACTGAGAATCAAAAAACTGAATGAGGTTTTATTTTATTTTGTTTTGTTTTTTCAATCACAAGAACATCAGTATCCTCACCTTCCAAAATCTCTCCACATTTACACTGTATCCTACCTAGGTGGTTACACTTACATTTTGGAAGTGTGACATTTATAAAGCATATCTTGACTTGCCTTAAAATAGTAGTTAATCTCTATTTTCTCTCTTTTAATTAACTAGGAGCCTTCTAATTTCTTGGGTTTAAAGCATAGCAACAAATTTCCTACAGAATTCTCATTTTAAAAATCAGTTAAATTTTCCAGTTCTTTTCTGTCCTTTATACCTTTTACCCCTTTTTAGAAATGAGTGCATGTGTGTGTGTGTGACCAATCAGATTATTCTGGCATTCCAATACTCTGTTTGCTTTTCCTTCCACATTTTATTGAATGTTCATCAGTATTGTTTTCCCATATGATACATTCATATTTTTATGAGATGGGTTTTTGTCTGCAGTTTCTTTTTACCTCCCTAGGCCTTTTCAAAACTGATCACTTGAAAAAAAATTGCATGATGATTTTAATGAACATGCTCTACTGGAAACTGTATACCTGCTGGGTATCAATGATCTATTCTTGCTGGGTCATTGCAGTTCATGATGCCTTCTTGAGATATCACATACATGACTAGACTCGTAGTCCATATACCTTGTAAACCTCACAAAGTGCTTGTGATAACATTAGCAGAACAAACTTAACACAATTACACTCTCAAATATATTACTTGACACTTTTCATCATTAGATGTTTGAGCTATAAAGTGAGTACTTTCAATGAATTGTTTGAAATGTGCTCTAACATTCATAATGTAGGACTGGATATTTCCTTGTAGTAACTCATGTTATGCCAAATCCTGTATATTAAAGGGCTAGCCTAATTGTTCCTGTGAGCTCTTCCTCTGTTCCAGTTAGAATTGGAAATTAGGCATCTATACAAACCCTGTTGATTATTTTATAGATGAATTCATATTAGGTTTGTTCAACATAGAACAAAATCAGGTCAATATCTTAGAAGATGACTTCAGCTCATATTTCAAAATTATGGGCGCTTCTGATTTACATAGCTCATTTCCTCCCATTGTAATATGTGTTTGCATGGTATTTGTCTTTCTTTGATTTAATATGGCTTTTCCTTGTAAGGTTTTCTAGAGATGACAATCTTTCATTAATGCAGCAGATGATGACTTTTTTTTCTCGCAGTCCTACAAATAAATCCTAGGAGATTGAGAGATAAAATAAACAAGCACAAAAAGTCTCAGAATATTAAGAAAACTGAAGACATTTGAGACATTTGTCTTCAGGAGGAAAATTAGAAAAATGAGATAATCCTGAGTATTACAAAAAGCTGGTTTACACAGTGACTGAAATATTCATGTACCAGAAAGCCTAAAACAAAAGCAAAAACTTATTAGTGAAGTATGGAAAAATAGAGATGTATAGGAGACTAAAGTTTCCTATCTAAAATTTGTCTCCCAAATCCACATTAGATGTAATTGTGCAACTCTACCTTAATTTACATAATATTTTTAGGGAGTGAGAAGCTGGGAAAATTTGGGGTACCCGCTCTCTATCATAAGTATAGCCAATGTTAATTTTAATGTTTTCTAAAGGATTGAACAATAAACTTGTTATAGAAATAATCCCCTTAGGTAGATACAAAAACATTTTGTATCAGGCATTTATACTTTCTTGTGAGCATGTTAAGATCTATGTAATAGTCAGCTCCATGAGCAAATTATACAAGATTATACCCCAATTTTACTGCATATAGTTATATATATTGCCAAAAATATATTCTACATTAAACATGCAGTCATTTTAAATAACAAATGTGGATCAAAGGCCATTTTCCATTTGTGAAACCAACAAAAATCACAAATCCTTAAATTACTTGGATTGAAAGTGTTTGACCCATAACAGTTTTAAAAATCTCATAACATTCTGCCTGTCTGGAGACAGTTTTACACATGGAACATAGCAAGGTTACTTTATAATTTTCTAGAGAATAGCTTTTATTTGTTAGAGGGGTTGGAATTATGAAATTCAAGTTAAAGGGAATCCTAAGTTGTCACCAAGCTCTGTCACAGCTTTCACATGTCCCCACTAGCATCCTGCACTTATCTGTATCCCATCACTTACCACACTTTATTATTGTGGGTTTTTTTTTCTAACTTCTTTCTCCAAATCCAGTCAATAATCTCCTTATCCATCATGGTGCCTCTGGCCCTAGCAGGATTCTTGACATATATAGATTTCAATAATTGTTTGTTGAACTATAGTTGAAAGAGTATTATCATGAGAACTTTCTGTGACTGCTAGGAACACTCATTTAAAGTTGGTCCAACAACTCAATGTATCCTCCTATGGCAGATTCCATTAAAAGAAAGTGACTAATTGACCATGAGTCCCATATTCACTGATAGAAAGCAGAACCATTGACTTTTGCTGTGATTTTAGATTCTCTGAGATGTTTTTTCAGCCATCCTTCCATCCATCCATTCATCCATCCATCCATTCATCCATCCATCTACCCCTTAAGGCATTGTGTTTATGGTACTTTACCTGCCACATGAATTTGTTAATGAATGTATAAATACATTCATAACTCATGAAGTTATGAGATATCTATGCTTCAGTGAAACCTATGCCCCATTCTAATATATTGGTGAACCAAATTCCACCATAGATTCTTACAACCAAGGTTCCAACATTATCCCCCCTTCCTCCTAATTTAGATTTTCTATCTCCCTCTTAGTCTAATTGAAAGATTAACTCATTCTTAAAGAGGAACTGAACATATATTACACATCTGTAGCTGTAAAGCCACTGGGGGTTACTATAGTGCAAATATCAATGAGGAAGCAGAGGTGGATTTTAGGGATAAAGCTGAAAACAGTGCCAATACATAGTGATGGCTATGGGTTGAGTGTGGCCCCCAAATCCATGTGTTGGAAACTTAATCCCCAATGCAACATATTGCAAGGCGGGGCCTCATAAGAGGTGATTAGGTCATGAGAGCAGAGCTCTCGTGAATGGGGGAAAGTCATTATGGAAGGAGTGGGCTAGTTATCATGAGAACATATTACAAAAGAGAGTTCACCCCTCATGCTCTCTCTGTCTCATATGCTCACTTTCACGGTCCTTCCTTTTGCCAAGGGTTGCCGTGACCAAATGCTGGCACTATGCTGTGTTACTTTCCAGCCTCCAAAACTGAGGACCAAATAAACCTATTTTCTTTATAAATTACTCAGTCTGTGTTGTTCTGTTAATAGCAGTGGAAGACAGACTAAGACAGTGACCAAACCTGAACTTGATAAGCAGTGGTTCACCTATAGCTGTGGCTGTGCCTGGCTGGAAAGGTGGCTGGTAGCAGCCTATTTGTAGATGTCTTGGCAGGCATCCTGATGTATTTACTGCATTTTGCCCAAAACCTATGTTTATTTGTCATGACAAAAGAGGTAAAAAGCTCTTAAGAATGAATGTATTACATACATTTTGAAGATTAATGATTAGAAATGCAATGAGAACTGTATGTAATAAAGTTATAGGTTGTCAAAAAAAGATTTTTAAGAAACCCTAATTCTGAAAGATAAAATGACTACTAAGACAAATATTAAAATTAATTAAAATATTTTTATCTGTGTTTTAATATGATTGGCTCTTCAAATGGTATGAACTAATTTTATAAAACTGTAGCTTTTACCAGGTTGGCTCTCTTTTGCAAAATATGGTAGTAAAATGCTCTGAAAAATTTGGCTGACTTACCTACACAGTAATTACCTAACTTTATTCTACTTTGAAAATACTTGTTAGCAAAAGATATTTCAGTGCTAACATTTTAAGTTGTTGAAAATAGGAAAAGAACATTTTCTGCATCTAGCACATATTATTTAACAAACATCTGTCGGGGTAGATACCTCCCATCAGACACAAATAACTTTTCAAAAAGAATAGTTATCTTTTATGTCTAATAAAAAGCAAATGGTGAAAACAACTAATAAGCTCTTAACAGGCACTTTTTTATGGGGAGGGGAATCTATTTAACCTTGAATATCAGGGTGGGAACAACCTGGCAGCTATAAAACAAGCATTCCTGAGAATTTTTGAAAAGGTCTCCTTTTCCCTGTTGAGACACGTATGGAAATTATGCACCCTTACTTACAGTGAAATTGGTAAATTAGAATCACTATAATCAGAAGCATTTCATCTTTGAACATGTCAGTAGTAAATGCACGGTTCATGCAAATAATGTATCCATCTTCTGCTCCTTTCATTTCTTCCCTTCTCCATTAAAATTCACTTCTATTTATTTTCACAGTAATGTGTGTTGGGAATGTTTAAATGCATTCTGCAGTTCTTTAAGTTGCCTTGATGAGGATGACCAATAACGGGGCTGTCAGAGTACTGGAATCGTGGCTTGCAATTGACTATGCATCCTGACTGGCTTCTGTGTACTCTTTTTAAGAAAGTGGGGCCGGGCATGGTGGCTCACACCTGTAATCTTAGCACTTTGGGAGGCCGAGGTGGGTGGATCACCAGTGTGGTGAAACCCCGTCTCTACTAAAAATGCAAAAATTAGGCATGGTGACTCACACTTGTAATTCCAGCTACTCAGGAAGTTGAGGCAGGAGAATCGCTTGAACCCAGGAGGCAGAGGTTGCAGTGAACTGAGATTGCCCCACTACAGTACAGCTTGGGCAAGAGCGTAGCTTTGTCTCAGAAAAACATAAAAATAAAAATGTGGGATGCATTGTTCAGGAATGCACTACAGCAGAGATTGCCTTCCTAACTCACTCCCTGCTTACTCCAATGGGGGCTTCTCAATTATTTCTATCATCAGCCTTGGAGGTCAACACTTCCTGGATTTGCCTGTGCTTCTAAAAGAACAATATAAGTATGCTTGTGTTGAAGTCTCACTTTGCTTCATTGATAAAATCTTTCTTGACCTGCAGATCAATTTGCTCTGCTGCTTCTCCACTCCTGAGTTTGGGGTCTCCATTGTATTCAGTTGTATTTTGAATACATGTCTGGCCCTTTCAAAATAAATTTTGTCCTTTGGCTAATTATATTCCCTTGCCAGCCTGCCCTTATCTTGATCTAGTGCCTGTTCTAGTCTAGAAATTTTAAGTCTCTTTCTTCCCTTCCTTCATACTCCTTACCTTGCTTAGACTTCGGTGTGATCCAGAATCATCTTTGATGGAACTGTAACTGCTATGTTTATTTTTATGTTTTTTTTTTTTTTTAAGGATACAGTCAAAGCAAAAGACATTAAATCAGAAGTTCTATATTCTGACCAATAATGGTACTCCCTGATTCTGATACTTTAGTTGAAGAAACATCCCCGTTTCAGGAAAGTTCAAATGTGGAGCATAGCATACTTAGATTTAAAGATACTGTTAGAGCAGGTCCTTTTCTCTCACAGAGTAGAGCTACTAAAAATACAAAAATTAGGCAGGCGTGGTGGCTCACGCTTGTAATCCCAGCTACTGAGGAGGCTGGGGCAGGAGAATCGCTTAAACCCGGGAGGCGGAGGTTGCAGTGAACGGAGATTGCCCCCCTGCGCTCCAGCCTGGAGTGATATCCAGAGTGATATAGAAAATATCACTTAGGTGGTGGGGATGATTGAAAACCAGATTTGGAACCTGGCAAACCCAGAATATAAAGTTTCCTAATAATTGGTAAAATATTCGTTATTTTGCCAGGATAGACACAAAATTTAGCTTTTCAATAAATTTCTCAGATTATAACAATGATCCTTTTTTTTTTATTAACAGAGAGGTGATTCAGTCATTTATTAATAGACCTACTTCTATCCAGAGCTTTTACCCCATCACAATGCGAACATTTTGTGGAGAGAAAGAAAATGGACCCAAGAAAGAGATATCATGAAATATAATGTCTTATATTCATAATATATTTCATGATTTAAAACATTAATGAAATATAGCCATATTCCAGTCCCACATACTCATCTAATGTTGCCTTTTGCATCTGAAACATTACTATGCTAATCTAAGATTAATAGTTTTTTTTTTTTTTTTTTTTTTTTAAGGCAGAGTCTCACTATGTTACCCAGGTTGGAGTGCAGTGGCGCAGATCTCAGCTCACTGCAACCTCCGCCACCTGGGTTCAAGTGATTCTCCTGCCTCAGTCTCCTGAGTAGCTGGGATTACAAGCACCCACCACCATGCCCAGCTAAGTTTTGTATTTTTAGTAGATACGGGATTTTGCTGTGTTGGCCAGGCTGGTCTCGAACTCCTGACCTCAGGTGTTCCACCTGTCTTGGCCTCCTAAGTGCTGGGATTACAGGCGTGAGTCACGGCTCCCAGCCTGATAGTTTTTGATTAGGTGCACATGGAGGCTAAACACAGTCACTGAGTAGGCTGAGGCAGGAGGATCACCTAAGCCTAAGAGATGGAGGCCAGTTTTGGAAACATAGCAAGAAGAGTCTCAAAAACAAAACAAAAACAAAACTTAGAACATTTTCCTTATTTTTGGTTTCATCCCACTCCCCTTGTATGTCTTTCATAGAGGTATGCATAAAATCAAGATTGCTTGTTTGGGGAAAAAATAATCTGAGATTTAAAAACATCCTTTTGCATAACAAATTTTTAGAGCTTGCATCCAGATGACTAAAAATAAGATTATAATGTCTTCTTAATCCATTCTGAGTTAATCCGTTCTCACCACAAGCTGCACATTTATTTATTTTCTACCTTTTGAAGACTTACACTCCTTTATCTCTGGGTACCCTGTTGGGCTACATTCCATATTGTGACATGACAGCTTTTCATCAGCTTTAGAAGGGATATTTTGCAAAATGACTGTTTCACATCACTCTATACCCATATTAGAGAGCTGTTGGCAGTAAAAATATTTACAGTGAGAGGGCTCTCTTTTTTGTTCACATTTTCTGTTGTAGTTGCTGTCGTCTTTGTGATTGCTTTTCTTCTCAGGGCAGTGAACCAGCTAACTATACCATCTCCTGAGTGTCTATTTTGAGGCTGAGAGGCTTGCTTTGCTTCTGTTGATAGAATTGGGATTTATCCATGAAAATTGACAACTGAATTGTCACCTTCCCCTCAGGTGGTTTTCTAATTATAATTTGTTCTGTGCGGTGTCAGGAAACAGAATAGAAAATCAGAATCTTTTTTACTGCTGCAAAGCAAACAGGAGCAGGACAGCCTGGGAGCCAAGGAAAATCACACTGGAAATAGCTCAGAGGTACTGGTGGGTTGTGAAGATGGGCTATTTGGGAAGGTTACTCAGGTGGTTCAAACTGCCTAGGGCCTTAAGTGAACTTAAATAATAATAGGCCCAGTGATTTCTATCCCAAAATAGGCTGCTGCTCTGGTACTTTGTTAAGATTCAAAATTACCTTTCTGAAAGTACCATCTATTACCATAACTCTGCACAGAAACACCGATTTGTAAGTAGATCAACAGCGGTCCAATGTGTGGCACTCAGGCATAGAGCAGTACATTGAAAATCCCCCCTATTGTGTTAATTGCCATGCTCCAGAAAGCATGCTGCGATAAACCCTAGTCATGTATGAAACCCCGAAGGTTTGTCAACTTCATGGGAGTATGAACCGGAGGTTGAATGAATGATAATGCTTGGAAATGCCTAGGCATTTTGCTTCTCATTGTGTTGTTTTATGTATGAGCTTTTACTATTTCCTGGGCTATGTGGGGTGAGGGAAAGGACTGAGTTAGCTACTACCACTCATATTATGGGGAATTTTAAGTGTTCTTATTAACAAAAATTTAAATATTTCAAGATAAATGTGTTGTTATTGTGAGAAACCATTCGGGTTGCCCCCTCCCCTCTGCTTCTCCTTCCTCCTCTTTAGTCTCTTTTCCTTCTACTTCTTTCACTTTGTTAATCTGTTCATGGCCAATCATATATCTCTATCTCCCTGTCTCACTGCTGTGATGTTTCTCCATTTATTCTCATAGCCAGTGAACTATATTTGTTAAGAAATCATTTGGATACCATGTCCCTGAGATATTGAGAACAAGGTACACACAAATCTATTTTTAAAAGTTGAGTAAATTTCAGTTATTTAAATATTCTACTTTATGGAAATTCTGTAAAGGTGGCCAGTAGCCAGAATCATGAGCTCTTGACTAGTAGCTGAAAACATCCCCAAACTGGCATGATGTCTTTCTTAAAAACAACTCATTCTACTAAAAAGTAATGTCTAACACTCTTCTTCCAGAAAGGTGGAAGGATATATATGGAGAGAGAGTCTTCCATTCACAGTTCTAGACAGCAACCTCATTTACTCTGTATTGACAGGGTCACACCTTTCTCTCCCATAAACACCTGGAGAAGAGAGATTACATCTCTTAGAGTTTCTAACATCTTCCGCAAGATGACTCCAATGAAGTGTTCAGGAAACAGACTGGGCAGAGAAAAGATCAGACGAGTTAATGTGGATAGATTCCCCACCACTATAAAGAAAATGATTGATAGCATCTAACCCTAATAACCCGAATGACAGAGCTGTATCTTACGTAAATTTAAGTTAATAGTTGAGCATCCACTTTCCTGTTTAGCAATATCTGCTAAATTCAAAGTAGCTGCTTTCTACTCTTTGTTAGTATTTAGCAAAACTTCTAGTTAGGATAGTCCTTAGGATATATAAACGTTTTGGTTTTATTTTTTCTCTTAATACTAACTGGGAGGGTGCATTTTAAAAGTTATACATAACGTATACAATATTTTTGTAATTAGTAATACATAAAGTATAATTGTAAATTTTATGTGTATACTACACACCCATAAGTGAGACATGTACAAATGCATTGGTTTCAAATCTAAAAGAAACTAGTTTGGGATCTTTTGACTTTTTTTGTTTGTTTTACTTTCAATATTGTTTGCCTAACCCCAATGATCGATTTTCAAATTTGGAAAATTTTAAGTGAATTATCTATGAGAAGTGAAGTCAAAACTTTTTAATATGCTTATTGATTTCTTTGGTAATAGATTAAGATCAGAATGAAAAGTAGACCTTTTCTGTGGCATAGTAGTGCCAGCCTGGGGAAATAGAATTATTTCAAGTAGGAAACACACACTATAATTTTAGAGAGAGAAAGGTAAACTATGGCCAATAAAAGACTAGAAGAGTTCAAAATTAATTAATAATATTTATATGGGTCCCTTTAAAAAACTGGTGGATGTGAAGTATTGATCTTCCAGAGTCCATTTAAAATTTGATTGCAGCACTTGTTTTTCAGAATGTAGCCAGTCATGTAAAAAATAAAATGCATCTCATCATTTTGCTTGATATTTTAGCTGGGAAATTATCTTTTTATTCTTCCTATTCATTTTCTATGCATGAACATAAACATGACTCAAGTTTGACTGCTGGAAGCCAGACACCTAATACACTTAGTTCATTGCTCCAGGATGCAAGGTCTGATCATGATGACATTTAGAATCTCATGGGTTCTTATTTGAGATTATGCTTTACAGCTCTAGGTATTTTTCTGCCCTTAGTAGCAAAAAAATTTTAAAAATCAGACTTCCTTTTTTTTTTTTTTTTGAAATGGAATCTTGCTCTGTCACCTAGGCTGGAGTGCAGTGGTGTGATCTGTGTTCACTGCAACCTCTGCCTCCCATGTTCAGTGATTCTCTTGCCTGAGCCTCCCAAGTAGCTGGGATTACAGGCACCCACCACCACGCCCAGCTAATTTTTTCATGTTTTAGTAAAGATGGGGTTTTGCCGTGTTGACCAGGCTGGTGTTGAACTCCTGACCTTAGGTGATCTGCCTGCCTTCACCTCCCAAAGTGCCCATAAGCCATGAGTTCTTATTAACGGTAAATCTTGACTGGACTTGGGAATTTTGTTCTCTTCCTGATCGTGGCCTTTAGAGTCAAGGTTATGAGGGACATTTTGGTCAGGACAAGGTATCTCAATGGGTCAAAGATGGAATGGTAACGTTAACATAACAGAGTCAGAGCTCTACTTTTATGGAAGAAAACAATGCTCAGAGAGAAAAAGTAATTTATCAAAAGCCACATTGCCATAGAGTTAATGAGAAACAACTCGAATCACATCTCTTGACTAGGTCGTGTGATGTTTCCAAAAATGTATGCTGCGCTGCCAATATGTTTTGTCCCTCTGTATATTTGATTTCAAAAATTTAAAATGACTCATTTTGATGATTAAGCTATACCAGTTATTTACTGGTTTGATTGCAAAAATAGAAAATAAAAATAACAATTGCTTGAAAATGTGTTTTTGTCTTTCTCACAGAAAGTAAGTTGACAGGTAAAGAATTCAGAGCTGGTATGGAAGTTCCAGTCACCAAGGACCCAGGCTACTTCTGCAGTGCTGTCCTAGAATGTCAATTCCATTATCAATGTTGTTCATGGTTTCAGACGTTTGCTGAAGCTTCAGCAATCATGAGCTCATCTCAAGCAGTAAGAAAGGGGATATGGAAAAAGATAAATGGGCAGTTGTTTTTGTTGGGTACCAACATGTTACCTTCCCGGCTTGGCATACAACACTTCCACCTATATATCATTGTCTCATGAATCACACCTAGTTGCAAGAACAGATTTTTGAAAACTGTAATTTTTTAGCCAGTATACTGTTACCTTGAATCAAGCTTAGTTCTTTGACTAAGAAAGACTAAGGAATAGAGAAGGAATGGACATTTTCTGCCACAATCATGAAGGATGGATAAGAGTGGATCATGTGCAGCTCTAGGCTAGAGAACTTGTAAACAGATATAGCTGACCATTTGTATGTGGCTAAATCAATTTTTGAAGTATTTGTGTAGAAGGCTAAGAAGAAAAAGTAAGCAGGCAATAATTCTCTAGTAGGATATCAATTTTATGTTGACTATAGGCAGCAAATGATGTCAAAAATACAATTCCGTTAGGGTCACCTAGCAATGACCCCAAATAGTGCTTCTGTTTCCATGAAAGCATCCCAGCTACTAAACTGGTACACTCCTAATGGTACTGTCTTTATAACATACCAACTCTGCTATGAACATCCACGAACATGTACTAAACATGTTCAACTTTCTCCTACCAAAGACTCACTTGAATTTTTAACATGAGCAAGTTTAAGAATCTTTCAGAAAGCAACATTTTCTCCCAACTTCAGCTTAAAAGCAACTGTATGATAGTTTATTGAGGTTCCTATGCTCTTTTCTGCCATAATGTTTCTCCATGGATTGGAAAGATAGATCCCTTAACCTGCTCCAGTTTGAGCAATTAAGAAGTCTGGGTCAGGTGTGGTGGCTCACGCCTGTAATCCCAGCACTTTGGGAGGCTGAGGCGGGCGAATCATGAGGTCAGGAGTTTGAGACCAGTGTGGCCAACATAGTGAAACCCCGTCTCTACTAAAAATACAGAATATTAGCCGGGTGTGGTGGTGTGCACCTGTAATCCCAGCTACTTGGGAGGCTGAGGCAGGAGAGTCACATAAACCTGGAAGGCAGAGGTTGCAGTGAGCTGAGATTGTGCCATTGCACTACAGCCCAGGTGACAGTGTGAGCCTCTGTCTCAAAAGATTAATGGCCAATGGAGAGGATTAGTAGCTCTATCTCAAAATCTTCCCTGAAGCAAACTTGTTAAGATACAGCTAGTAGTGTTGGCATTGATGACATTCTCTCTCTCTCCCTTAATCTCCCCAGGAAGCAGTCAACCTAAAATGCAATTACATGCAAAAAAGATTCAATCAGAGTAATTGGAAGATGATATGGTGGCAGGTGATGTGATAGCAAAAGTCAGTTTCTGGATGTAGGGAAGGAATATTGAAAATGTTAGATTATAAAACAAATCAGTATTTCCAACAATGTGCAATGAAGGGAACCTGCCAGGCTACCCCAGCCTGAAAATACCTTGGAAATTTTACAGGAAATATTTCTTCACACACACACATACGCACGCACACACGCATGCACGTGGAATTATATCAAGATCTATTAGTCCTGAATAAACTTCACTAGCATTGTGAATCTAAGGCTAAGACTTTCTGTTTCAAAGCTTTATTATTTATTTTCCATTTTCTATTCTCATATATTCATCCAGGAGCTAGGAAGAAGGACTGAGAAAAAAATATAGAAAGACAAATGCTCAGCTTTGCTTCTTCCACCAAGATCTGTGATCTGTAGGCAGGAGTGATTCTTATTACCAAAGTGAGCAAAGCTCTTACTCCCTCTAACAGCAGGGAATGAACTGCTTCAAATGTCAGATGGAACCATGAAAACCTTTTGTCACAAGGCCCTCGTTGAACAATCAACGACACTTTGTCTAATCGAATCCTTGGGGAGTGATGCCGGTATCCTCATTGAAGGGCCTCTTAGATATTATGTTAGAGGTATTTGGGTCTCAGTAGTTGTTGAGGTGTCTGTGCATCTCTTATCTGTTCTTCTAAGAGTGCGGTAACATATGTTATAAATATTCTGTATATTTTATTTTTATTTTATTTTTTGAGATGGAGTCTTGCTCTGTCGCCCAGGCTGGAGTGCAGTGGCCGGATCTCAGCTCACTGCAAGCTCCGCCTCCCAGGTTTACGCCATTCTCCTGCCTCAGCCTCCCGAGTAGCTGGGACTACTGGTGTGCGCCACCATGCCCAGCTAATTTTTGTATTTTTAGTAAAGATGGGGTTTTACCATGTTGGCCAGGATGGTCTCAATCTCTTGACCTCGTGATCCACCCATCTCAGCCCCCTGACACGCTGGGATTACAGGTGTGAGCCACTGCGCCTGGCCTATTCTGTATGTTTTATTAGTCCAGAAAAGTAATTATTATAATAGGAGAAGAAACAAAGTAAATTTAGACGGGAATTAATTTTGTTTATCATGTTGCCACATCATTTTCTCCAGCTATAAATCAGGTGGGACAATGGACTCTACCATTCAAGCTAAGAAAGTGTCTCTCATTTCTTCAAAGGATGCCTACTTCATTACTTTATGAATTTGCTTTTACCATCTCTCGTCATTGGGAAAGGCTTTCATTTGCTCTTTTGCTAAAGGAAATCAGCCTCCTCTCTCCTGATTAGCTTAAACAACACCTCTTGCTCATAAATTTCCTAAACTTCCCAGTTTTAAAGAGCTGTTCTTTCTTCAATGACCTTTTAGTGTTTTATTTAGACTGATGCCCCTCCAACAATGTGGTTACTGAGAAACAATAACCATGTGAAATTAAAATATATATTCTAGGGGGAAAGGGATTATGGGCCAAATAAGCTTTGTTCATGCTACATATTGTATTCCTTACTTGGTGAGTAATAAAACATAAATACACTCATGAAGTTATTTATTCATTATTTAAATATTTCCTGGGTACCCACAAGCACAAGTAGAGCTGGCCTACCTCATTAATTACTGTATCTGTAGTGCCTCAAATATATACATTTTAAAAAGAAAAAAAAAGGTTATTATATGCTACTGATGGGGTATTGTATTATCTGAATTAAATGGTAAGGAATTATTTACCATGCAGAAATCATGTAAATCTTTGATAGTAAGAAACTCTAAATGCTCATTTTCTTAGACTATGAGGCATATCAAAGGTTGAAAAAAGAAAGCATAGCTTACCTCCTTTTTATACGAATAAAAGAACTAAATAAAAATTTTTTGTCAAGTAAGCCTCTTTCAGGGAATCAAAGGATCAACACAGATTTAATTTCACCTTCTGGAACATCTACATCTGTGGTCTTTTACAACGGGAATGAACATGTCTAAGGCTCACTTGATGCTGAAAGTGGCTTCTGAATCATTAAGTGAAGATTTCACCATGTTCCATAGCATTTCTGTGAAGTGCACTTTATTGTTCACTAACTTTTTGAAAATTGGAACTGCCATACAGCATACCATGTAGTTTACTTGAATATTCAATAAACCATAACTCTCCATTTTCAACCTTTCTGAATAATCAATTTTTTTTTTTTTTTTTTTTTTTTTTTTTACTAAACATACAAGTAGTGATGGTGCTCAGAAAATCAGGTGGATTTAATTTCATTCTCTCCTGGAAAAATGCCTTTTCACTTTAAGAAGTTCCTGGCTGTGTCCATGTAATGGACTCAGCACTGCAGCGGTGTTGTCATTGTGCATTCTACTGAGACAGCGAATGATTGAAGGTGGCTAGGAAACACAGGGAGCTCTGATAATGGGGAAAGTTTGGCAAGTTGAAAGTAAAATGTGAAAAGTATAGAGAGAATACAAAATGTTAAAAATAGCTTTTTCTTTTATTTTCATTTTGTGACTACAGAGTGATGGTTGAGATTCCCCTTTTGCACAGACAGACCTCCAGCCTGGTAGTCCCCAACTGTGACAATGTTCCTTCACCCCCAATACCACGCGCACATGAGGTGATATTTTGCATTGCTGGGAGAACTATCTGGTTTTGACAACTGGGGAATATGCTACTGGCGTCTAGTAGACAGAGGCTAGGGTACTGCCTCAGAGCCTACATTGCCCTGCATGGCTCTTGTAGCCCCCACAACAAATCATTACCTAGCCCAAATGTCAACATCACCAAGTTTGAGAAATCCTGCTCTACAGAGATTTGACATTTATATTGCTAGCAAAATGCCTCAAAATTCAACCTTTAGTGTTTGGTAAGCCAAACTTCTATGTATGAGATGCTGGCCCTTGGGGCCTGGAAGAAGTCTAGGATCGTATTTAATCAATATAAAAAATATTAATAGAAATTTTTAGTCTGTTTAGTTTTTGTTTCATAATATATGGTTGTCTATAGGGATTAATCCTAGGTTACTGACCAGTGAGAGTTCATAGACAATTAAGCTTAGGAAGGAGGCTGAGAGGTCATAAAATTTACATTTCTCCTTTGCTTTTCTCTGCTCCTCTAGGTAAGTGTATGCTGATGGTTTCTGGGATACCATCTTGGGATGGAAAGGCCTCCATTTACTATGTCATTGAATGCTGTGGGAATACAGAAGAAAGTATTTATCTAATCTACAGTTGGTCTCAGAAAGCCTTGTTGTATACCGCACACACACATGCAACCCCTCCCGTACTTATAACTAGGATGTCTATTTAAGCAAATAGCACCAGACAAAATAGCAATGTATATCAATATGGCATATGCAACGTGTATATTAGTATGGCATGCGCAACGTTCATTTTGTAGATATTTCATCTTAGCCCTGTGATGTATCTTGAGATCATAAGATTTAAGATTAGCCTCATTTTTCTGGTTAAAGAAACAGTCCTGGGGAGTTTGTCTAGCTTGATGAGAGTCACATGTTATTGCTATTTTAGCAGCTATTAACCATAAGACAAAAGTTGCAGCTTTTTCCTTATTTTCTGTGTTCCATAAAAAAACAGGATGAGACAAGTTCTAAGTGATATTCTCTCTCTAGTCCTGAGCCTAATATTTTCAAACTATGAGGTGTGTAAGATAACTAGGTTTCCCCACTGTCACTTGGCAAAATCATCATCATGATCATCATCATCATCAACTATAGACTTATATGGTTTTCTCTCAGACATTTTATTTTTAAAAAAGTTTCTTTCATCTAGAAATTCTGACCACACCTTGATATTGCAATTCACTTGTTCATATTGGTCTGGATCAGGCCATATAACTTCTGTTGAGGCTAAAGGAATCCTGTGTTCTGATTGGTCAACTTTGTGTCACATGGACCAACATCTGGATTCTGAAGTACAGCCATGTCTCCCTAAACCACAGGAATTCAGGGATGAGAAAAGGTGGCTCCTCAGGCAAACGTAAGAACTGTAACAAAGAGAAAAGTATATGTGTGCTAGATGGGCACAAACAGTGAATATGATAATATTTCTATCTATAACAGGTTGTTGCAAAAATTTATGAGATTGTATATATAAAGTACCATATATAACAATACCTACTACATATAAAGATTTAGTAAAGCAATCAGCATTCTTTTAAACATGTGCTATAACAAATGTAACTTGCAATCCACACACAAAACTACTTGAATTTCAAGAAAATGGTTACAAACCACTCACAGAATGTTTGAAGGTGTTTGATGTTATGTAATTAGAGAGATGAAAAGTGAAGAAAAAAAGAGTTGCAATAATTGATGATAATCTCCATCATGAGTAAGTTAAAGTTGTGTAAAACTCCAGATTTTAAGCTAATTCAAGCTTATTAGTTATTCCTCAGTAGTTTGGAATGAATTAATAAAAATTAAATTACCCCCAAATTAGAATTGCTGCCCAACCATCCTATGTGAGCAGAGATGATATCTAGAGAGGAGATAAGTATAAATCGAAGGGAGTGATGTTTCAAAGAATGAGCCTGAAATGATTCTTCAACGATTTTCCCTTTTGGGGGATCCATATCAATAAAGCTTAATAAGAACTAAGAGTGAAATTACTGCTAACTGTGAACTTAATAATGCCCCACTGGGAGTTCATTAATATCTCAACAGGTACACTGAAGTATTATCTTAATTGCATATGATACTTTCAAAAATTCGCCTTTTACAAGTTTTGTGAAAACTACCCTCTAGAACTAACATTGAGGAATTTTGTTTTGCCTTTCCATATTTGCAGTTTTGTACTGCCCATGTATGCAAATCCCTCAGGAACAAAGGAACCACATTTGCCTTCCAAAAAGTAAGATACTCCTCAGGTGACTGTCCTTGCTACAGGCACTGCGCTTATAATACAAAGCAGAATGCAATAAAGAGAGGAAGAATATAATATAAGAAAGAATAATACACTGAGAAAGAATGTAATATGGGGAAAAAATATAATATACAGAGGAATAATACAAAAAGGAAGAAAATTAACATGCATGAAAACAATTTCAGAACTTTCATTGTGTTCTAAATAAATAAAATAATTTCCTTTATGTAAATATTTAGAAATGTATTTTTATGAGAAGTAAGCTTGCAATGGAGCAGTGGTGGAAACTGGGATTTTTAAACATTTGTATTAATGTCTTCTAGAAGACATCTGTACTTGAGTCTTCAGTGACAAATATTGACAGTAAGATGATGCCTAAGGGTGTATGTTTCCAAGCCTAGGAGATCCTTCTGCCTAGTAGCAGTTTACTGGTTCCTGAGGGGAGAGGAGCTAAGGAAAAGGCAGGGCAGAATCTGCCTCTTTAAAATGACAAATCCTAGTTATGTCTTGCAAAGTTTGAATCTGGGGCATCATAGTTTATGTTGCCTAGGTTGTCAGGAACTAAGGCCTAAGGAAAACAGAGTGAGCAGCTTCCTAAATGACTTTCTTGGTCCCTTTACCTTTGATCTTCCATCCAAATGATAGCTTGCTTTCTCCTACGTTACAGTGTTGAGGAAGGAAATCCCCAAAAAAGTGTGCCAAGGAAAAGAAAAGGTGAGCAAATGTATTTGCCCTGGTGCTTAAAGCAGCCCATCACAGACCTACCCAGGACAAGAAAAACTCCCAAATACTGTGAATCTTTCTGGCCACACTAACTTTGTGGATGAGGAGCGGGTCAAAGAAATCTGTTCCCTTAGTTTATTCCATTTTATCCATTTCCTGGCATCCCCATTTCTTCAATGAATACTGATCAATTCCTATTCTGTTCCCAATAGAGTGGTATCCAGTGGTGAAACAATGATGAGCAAGGTCTTTGTCTTCCATAAGGGTAAATACTCTCAAGGAATGGGGAGAACAAGAAACAGATAATGATTCAGATAATTGTTTAATTAGAACTGTGGCACTTGTTACCAAAGAAAACTACCATGTTCTGGAAGTACCCATCAATTGAGCTTCCTATAAATTCACTGTGCTTTCTAGGGCAAGCATTGTAGAGGTTAGGGCAGAGCCTTGAGCACCTTTTAGAGATTAATGTGTGCTGTTTATTGGATGTATCTTAACTTTTGATCATTCTTCTAGTCTACCAAAATAATTCAACCACCACAATACATTTTATTGATGAGATATGAATATTTATGTCTCAAAAATATGTATAGGGTGTATATGATATAAGTTATTTATGTGTCCATTTTAACTATTCTTGAAATTGTTTTTTCCCCTAGCATTGTTTCTCTTAGATTTACAGGAATTCTTAGAACCATAAATTTACATAAATATTTTAAAGGTAAAATTAGAAACAGAGAATTGGGCTTTTATTTTTTTTTTTTTCTGTCTTGAGAGTAAAATCTGAACTTGGGAAACATCACATCTGATGACTTGAAAGAGTATGATTTTTATTGCTGTTTTTATTCCCTGTTTGCTTGTTTATTTTTAACAATGGCCAGGAAAGTTGACTTCAACATAAAATTTATGTGATAATTTTGAGGCATGAGAATTGCTCTCGAACCTTGATTACTTGAAATGACTTTTCTATCTTGTCATCAGTGTCACCTGACTAGTGTCTTGAGAGAAATAATTGGAGGAATTGAGATTTGAGTTGAGAAAAAAACTTGGAGAAGAGAGGTTCTTCACAACTAGTTGGAGACCCACATAGAGAAGTGAAATTAGTCCTGCATCTAACCATGAAAGGCAGAAAAAGCATAGAAGATTATGGACATGCAGGTGTTGGTGGTCCAATATTTGGAACGATGGCCATTCGGGACCAGAAAAATCCATATGATGTCTACTCTTCATTGGAACTTCATTAAGAGGGAGTGTGAATGCTGTATAGTCTCCTGGAGAAACAAATAATGTGCCATTTTATCTAATAAGTCAAAGTATTGTCAGTTCATTCAAACTGAGAAAAACATAGTAACTTGAAGACAAATCAGAGAAGACTGAGCTTCTTTAAAAAATGGAAATGTAAATATTTTATACATTAATAGTGAATTTCATAAGACATCCAAGAGCATGAGATAACATCTATGTAGTGCTTTAATTTTAAATATTTCTGTGTTTGTATAGATATAATTTTATATAAAAATACATAAAAGTGATAATGACATGCAAGTAAATATTTTTTGTTCTTAAAACACTGGCTATTCACTTGGCTATCAGTCAAAAACAAAAAACAAAATTGAAGTCCTAGTCTATAATAGATAATATATATTAAATAGATCCTAGATGCATTAAAATGTTTAAATCTAAAAATCAGTTATGTAAATATATAATCATAAACTGTAGATGACAGTATGCCCAATCAATAAGACATTAGACCCTTTTTATCACCGAGAGCTAAGAAGCTATAAAATAAAATGTAGATATAGTAGATCAGAAGAAAATGTTTTTGTATATCAAAGATACCACGAATAATACTAATAGTTACATATTCCTCTTTCACATTAAAATAAATACATAATCACTCTATAGGCATACTGGTAGACATGAAAAGGAGGTTCTTTGTACTTTAAGCAAATAAGAGTGAGAAGTTAAAATGTTAAGTAAATAATGGATTCAGTAGTATGAATATATTGTTGTGTTCATAAATGTGGTATAGCATGTGGGAAGAAAACATGAGACACATTTGCAGATGACCGAAGATTGAAAAATACTGGTATAAAATTTAGAGTTTTTTTGACAATTTCTTTAAATCAGCAAAAGGAAAATTGATTTTGATATACACTACATTAGTAGTAAACTGTAAATATATGTTACCATATATCTATATGGAAAGCCTTCATTCATAAAAGCAATGGAGACATTTATTAAATTCAGTGAAAGAAATCATGGAAAGTGCAGAATAGATTCCTAAGATGTGTTCTGTGGTTCGTACACATTTAGACTTACCTGCTTGTGAAAACCCAAAAATATATTAAAGGCATGCAATGACAAGTGTAGGCACATTATAGAGAATCAACTACTACTGTTAAGTTTGACCAAAATTTCACCTTTACTATATTTTTTAGGTGTGTGTGTATATACCTAAATACATATGTGTGTGTGTGTATATATATGTATAAATAATATATATATTATTTTTAACCTCTTAAAGGATTAAGGGCTACAGGTATTTGATTTTCTTAATTGGCGAAGTGATAGAGAATACCACAGAGATTTGGGCATTTTGTCATATTTTCTTTTTACTGTACTGAACACCTCAAGCATGCTAGAAATAGCTGGTCCTACAGTGATATTAGAATGATCACAACATCTAGCATAACACAGCAATGCGCAGCATTCAGAATTTTAAATTAATCTGAAGCCTCAATATAAAAATGAAAAACTTAGTTTTAATTACTGCTTAAAGTTATTTAGTTACAGAAGCAAAAAAGGTCTGTAGCATTTTCAAAAGTACTGATTTAAAAAACGCCTGGGAAAAATTTGATTTTTGTAGGAGACACCTTGGATGTTTGGAAATGTATTGCAGATAGGAGAGCATGAATTCATGCATAGATCTTTACTCTGAAAGAATGGAATACCTTATAATAAAGTGTCTTCAAGGAAATAAATACATTTTCTTCTCCAAAAAGGATTCTAGATCAATGTATAGTTTAGAGTGATGTGTCGATATAGCTGATTATAAAGATACTTTCGTAGGTGATGAGTCAGCAGAGATTTAGAAAAGAAAAAGCTCCTTGTACTGGCCTTGGCAATGATATTTTTGGACATCACACCAAAAGCTCAGGCTATAGAAACAAAAAAAAGAAAATGAAGCTACATTAAGCTAAAAAGTTTCTGTATAGCAAAGAAAGCAATCAATGATATAAAGAGACACCTCCTAAATAAAAGAAAATATTTGGAAACCAATATCTGATAAGGAGATAATATCCAAAATATATAAAGAACTCACTCAAATCAAAAGCAGAAAAACAACTCAATTTAAAAATGGGGAAAGGACCTGAATATACATTTCCTCAAAGGAGACCTGCAAATGGCCAACAGGTACATGGAAAGGTGCATAATACCAAGGAAATGCAAATCAAGACCACAACGTGATATCACCCCACATCTGTTATGATGGCTATTGTCAAAAAGACAAAATATGACAAGCATTGGTGAGGATGTGGAGAGGAGTTTCCTCATGAATAGGTGAAAAAGGGTTTTGGGTGTCTCATTATCTTTCTCATGAGAGAGAATGAGAAGTTATAAGACTAAAGGTAGGTAGTATGTCAGAAAGAACACAAAGTGGTTGACTATTCCAAGTAAGGGGAGAGAAAGGCTTAACTAGTATCACACAATACAGGAGGAAGAACGTGTTATAAAGGAAGGGAAAAAAATGAATTGTAAGCCATTCTAACTGGAATAATGTTCTCTTAAAGCAGAATTGTAGCACAGGGCTTAGGAGTAAAGGATTTAGCGATGTGCTTAAAATGAATTCCAGATCTGCCACTTACTTATATGTAACCTTCAGAGTGGTTCTTGATCTCTCTGTGTCATAGGTTCTTTATTTGTAAAATCAGAAAAACAGAAATTGTGTAAATGTGCTGTTGTGAGGATTAAAATAATGTATTGCAGCTCTTAGCATGATGTGTCACACATGGGAAGACACTAAATGATAATTTATAATGTTATCATTTTGTTACTGTTCGTAGAATAGCTTTACCTAGATATCCTGATGAAGTACAGTTCTGTGTCTCAAGTAAAAATAAGAGCATCCTGTATCAATAGCAAATATAAAGAAAATGCTTTCAAGAAATGTGGCGGTAGATGGTGGCACAGATTGCGTGAGGGTCTCCGCGGTATTTTTGAAGCGAGTCATAAACTTACAGAGAGAGGGAGACTTTGGGCCATATGATCTAGGAGTTCCCTTTCAATTCTAAAAGTGTCTTTCTAAATCTAAAGAAATTTCTGACAAATTATAGCTAAGACTTTATATTGACAAAATTAAAAATTTTAATATAAACTTCTTAATTTAACTGTTTATATTTTTTCAAGGTAAGACATCAGAATAAGACTAGTTGGTTTTTAGCTGCTCACTATTCAGAAATAACAAAAGGGAAAGGAATTTTTCCCATTATCACTCTTGTTTTCCTGGAAACTCTAACTGATGTAATTAGAAAACTAACTGAATCATTATAACTTGCTTACATGGAAATCCCAAGAAAATAAACTGAAAGCTATTACAACTAATAAGAATTATAACAAGGGTAGAATACACAAAGAAAATCTACAGAAATTAATAGATTCCTATATGGCAGCAATAAATAGATAACAAAATGAATATTCTGTCTCATACATAATGCAATGAAAATAATTATTTAGAAACAAAGTTAAGGAATGTGCAAGGTTTAAATGGAGACAATTATAAGATTTTAGGAAGAGCAAGAATGAACAACCAAATAGATAAAAATAGATAAATTCCCCTGGGGGAAGATAAAATGTTGTAAATATTTAAATTCTACCCAAATTTATTTATAGTTGTAGTATAATTCTCATCAAAATCTTAATGGAATTTTATTGTTAACCTAAAAATAATTATCCTAAGGCTTATAAGGAAAATTAAAAACATGATTATCCATGATCATTTTTAAAAGGACAGCTATGAAGAGTATGTTGCAACTAAGATAGCCTCAAAATACTCTTAAATTCATAACAGCTAAAATAGTAAAACACTATTTTCAAGCCCAAGACTTGAAAAAAAAAATGAAATAGTAGAAGATACACCCTGAAGACCTAAGGATGTTTAAGGATTTAATATAGAACAAAAGATGTTCTTTTCTGTCATTAAAGAATGATTAATTAATAAATGATGCTAAATCAAGTAGTTAACCATTTGGAAGGGAAAAAAGTATAGATTACTGTTCCTCTGTATTTAACAGCCCAAAGTAATTTTCATGTAGAGAAAGATGTAAATGCAAACCTCAAATATTTCTGTCACGTTGAGGTAGAGTGACTTAAACATTATTGTGAGGAAATACTCATGAGTATGTATAAAGACTTGCATTAGCTCTGAGGATTTTGTTTTGACTTATAATGACAGTGAAAACTTCAAAAGGTTTAAATATTTAACAATGAACGTTAAGTTTAGGTTAGGTCAAATATGCATACAGTAGAATATTATGCAACCAGAAAGAAAGAAGAAAGAAGGGATGTTGGCAGGAAGGGAAGGGGAGACTAAGGTCCATGTTTTAATAATAAATAATATTTATAAGCTCATAACAATAATTATATATGTGTAGTAGTCTCTTTTCACACTACTATGAAGACTGCTTGAGACTGGGTAATTTATAAAGGAAAGAGGTTTAATTGACTCACAGTTCAGCATGGTTGGGGAGGTCTCAGGAAACGTACAATCATGATGGAAGGAGAATGGGAAGCAAGGCACCTTCTTCCCAAGACGGCAGGAAGAAGTGCCAAGCAAAGGAGGAAGAGCCCCGTATAAAACCATCAGATCTTGTGAGAACTCAATCACTATCACGAGAAGAGCATGAGGGAAACTGCTTTCATGATCCAATTACTTCCACCTAGTCTCTGGACACGTGGAAATTACGGGGATTATGTAGATTATAATTCTTGATGAAATTTGGGTGGAGACACAAAGCCTGACCATATCAGTATGTGTGCATAACCAAATATACACACAAAAGCAATAAAGAGATACAACAAAATGTTGACAGGGATCAAGGCATTAAAATTAACCTGCTTTCTTGTGTTTATTTCTCTAATATATGTTGTTAATTTTCTTTAAAAAGCACACACTTATTCTAAATAGAATATAGGTGTTTTAAAATCCTACTTGATACTCATAACAAAACCATTCCTGTGCAATAGGCAAATTTTTATGAAGAGAAAAGAATAATAAGATGACAATGTGGTCCTGTGATAAAGATTAAAAGTATTTTAGTTTTCTAAGTTCAAGAAAAAAGGCCTAAGAAGAGATGGAATATCTCATTTTATATAGCTGGAATGTTATCGCACTAAATTGTCTTTATCAAAAGATCAAATCTTCATTTCGAAAGAAAACTGGCAAGAGAGAAAAGGTCCAATAGCAGCAAGAGAAAGTATATCTAGATATTTGGGTGAAAATAGAAATTAATTGCTAAAGATGCCTAATTATCATTTGATCAGTTGTAGGTACCAGTATTAGCACTCAAAATAATTACTATGTAGGCTTTAACGTTAACTTGAAAGCAAGTAACTAAACATGAAGCTAGGAAAATAGGCAACATCATATTTCATAGGTTACATAAATTCTTCCAGTCCTGCATCTCTATTGCTGCAAGGGATATCCTTATAAAGCCACATTTTTATCTCAGAATAAAATCCATTTTGTATTTCATTCCTTATGCTTGCATCGTTATATTCATAGTGTCAAAATAAGTACCATTGGATAGAGGGTATATGCATGATCCTAAAGAGAAATATGGGTCTTAAGCCAGGAGATATTCCTTATTTACACTGGAAGGGATAGACCACAGATACTAATAATTTTCAAAGGGTGCACAGTAATGAGGAAAGAAATCTGTTTCCTCAGGATTTTCATTACTAAAATTTGGGGCACGGTGTAGAAAATGCATTGCATTGGGGCACCTCACAATTCTGAGGTTTTACAGCAGCTACATAAATGAAAATTCAAGTAGAGGGCTGGATGTATCTTTATTAGCACCCTTTCAAAGGTACAGAGGGATTTTGGCAGGAAAGACATCTGTGCAACAGCATGAAGCTTTTACAGTCCCACAAGTTGAAATTGGTGGAAATGTATTGACATGCCTGGCTTCTTTCCTTTTTATTTCTTGTGAGGGAAAGTCTCTCTCTTTCTCCCTCTTTTCCTCCCTCTTCTCTATTTCTGTCCAAAGCCTTTATTCAGTTGATATTTTTGTTACCTAAAACTTATAACCTTCAAACTACAATCGACACATAGGTAACTCATTCTATTAAGATATCTGTATAAGCTTTGCTGAGGCACTTATATAAGGTGTTTGAACAGCAGTCTAAGAGTGACCAGTAAAATAACTTTTAGTGGCTATGTAGTCAGTGATGTGAACAGAAGTCAGCCTGGATTCCATTAATCTACTGGCCTTCCTATTTAATGCTTATTTAAAAAATATATTTTAGTAATAATTCAGCAAAACATCATAGTTGTGAGTGTTTTATAACTTTGTGACCTGAGGCAAGGTAATATTCTTCCAAGCCTCAATTTTCTCCCTTGTAAAACAAGTTAATAATACTATAATATAGTCTCATGTAATACTGTATAGTACGGTTCACAGTATTTGCTGATGATTAGATAAAGCAATGCATATAAAACTTTTAGAACATGACTGGTACAAAATAAAGAGTTGGATAAACAGCACATATTATTTTGAAAGCAGTAATGATAGGAATATGTAAAAATATTTTATTGCCATGGGACAATGTGGAGAATGTTCGTGATGACGTGCAGCAGAGAACTTGGAAGTCAAATTGGGGAATCGATAACTTTAGTAAGGAAAAACATACCATTCTTTATTTTGGATGATTATTACTCCCATGTATTAAGCACCCACTCTGTTCCAGGCATCATACAAAGCAATGCACATTCATTTTCCCTGTTTCTCAGAACAACTTGTTATTAGTGATGTCACCAACTCATTCAAGTGAAATAGCTTCATCAAATTAAACACTAGCAAACAGAAATGCCAAACTCTGATCCCATATCTTGTCAATACCAAATCCTATTTTACTTTGCACTAAACCTCACTGTAATTGAGAAGTTGCTCAGGTAAAAAGACCCATCAGGAGACATGCGGGCTTTCTCACACTGGCTTTGAATTAAGTCAGGGGCAGAAAGCCTGCCCTCCAATGGTCATATAGCAGAACTGCATCATGAACAGGCTGCATGGAAAATGGTGGATCGTCTGATTTCAGGGCCACAGGACTTAACTCTAATGCTGACCTAAAAATATTGGTGGAGAAACGATCTTTACAGAGGCAATAACTAGCCTTAAATGATGGCAAATGGGTACACTTTAGGCAAACTACAAAAGAAGGAAATAAATGGGTTAATAGTAGAATTTTCAGGGCTCGATGAATCAACTTGAGCGTGGCTTTACCATATTTGAGCTACACTGGACTTTTGGACTTGGTCTGAGAAAAGATCAACTGGCCTTTGGACACCCGAGAAACCTTTTGTGATAATGCAGGGATAAGTCCTGGGAGAGTCTGTAAGCAGAATGTTGTCAGAGTTGATCATTCTTACGTGAAAATTAACTGTGCCACTCATTATCTATTGCTTGATAGAATTAAGACAAAGAAGGGAACAAAGGTTACCATGCTTTGAAGAGGTAACTAGCATAGGAGTTCTGAAGTTAGGATCTTAGCCAGATTTCTCATCTGTGATTACTTCGGGCTGGGCTTAGGCTACCTGAGACCCCAGGCAGACATTTTTTTGCAGCTCTTTTCATATATATAATTTAATTTAGCAAAGTAGATGTGTTAGGACTACTCACATAGCCCAGTTTCCAGTGATCCTAAGAAATAAATACTACAGCAGCTGAGGGAGATAATTTGATGTTTTTCAAGGGGCCTGTGGAGTCCTAAGATGATCCTTATAGGCAAAATTCTAGAGCTCTTCAGGACATTTGGTGAATGCCATGTGGGGTAGAGGTCAGAGGGTTCTCTGAAGGAAAAAGATAGAAATCAGAGGCCTTGTGGATTCTACTCAGACAGTACTGGCAGCTCTCTCCCAGGATCCAAAAGAAAATTTGGAAAATTTTGAGGAAAGCCTGTCAATGTGCAAAGACCACTAGAGGAAATGCCTCGGGGGTGAGGAATTTCCCTTCCCTGGGGAAAAGGGTATTACTGAGCTACTTTAAACTGTTCTTGTGAAGAATAAATTAGATAATACTTGTGACTTACTTAGATATTTCCTTGGAGATCATCCACAATCAATCAATGTTAGATGGCTAATGATACCCACCCAGTATTCACAAGCTGTATCAACTAAGCCAATCTTTATATACATTCCAGTCAGATTGTTGTATTTTTATTTCCCTTGGTTTATAAGTAGTAAAGCATGATTCACCATGTTTGGTACAATGGTCATAAATCTTTTTCTTCTAAACAACCATGACCCTGACCTTGGAATTCCCATGCTAACCTCCTTCCCTTATTCCTAAGAGAAGGAAATAAAAAGGCAAGACACTAAAGTCAATATCAATACTTTTGTGCTGCTAAGAAGTAGATGATTGCATTTAGGTGGTCTAAAATTACATGGTGGTGTTTGAATATACATATATCCCCTTTGCTACCCTGTATTTTAAGTAAATTGTCATAATATAAGTGAATCTCTTATATCCTGATGGTGTACTCTCATGTGGTGCTTTCTTGTCTTTACAGATCCCCCAGATTAGTTATGCATCAACGGCACCTGAGCTAAGTGATGACCGGCGCTATGACTTCTTTTCTCGCGTGGTGCCACCCGATTCCTTCCAAGCCCAGGCCATGGTAGACATTGTAAAGGCCCTAGGCTGGAATTATGTGTCTACTCTCGCATCCGAAGGAAGTTATGGAGAGAAAGGTGTGGAGTCCTTCACGCAGATTTCCAAAGAGGCAGGTAGGATGAGATTGCTCTGATCAAGTTGGCTCTCTTCAAATATCTGTGGCTTGTAGAGTTCTCTTCAGACTTTATTAAATGAACACTACAGACCTTTACTTTCCCAGAGTCCTGTGAGTTACACCTGTAACGTCTTCATTGGTAAGACTTTGTTGTTTTTGGAGAGATTTTCGAAGTTGTGAAACTGAGATCCCTTGAGTACTAATAGAATAAATGAAGAAAAAAAGTGTATATCTTACTTCTGCCTAATGGGTAATAGGGTGGATTCTAGCCTGTGTATGAAAACATGGGAAAACGTGGCTGGATGTACCTCCCCATGAAGACTCTTCCTCTCTGCCTCTCTCCAAAATGGAGAGAATAGTTTAGAATTATGTGAATGCAATCATGGTGCCACTTTGATTTGAAGAATACCTGGAATTGCTCTGAATGACTTGGCCAAAACAAAAGTAAATAAATTATCTAGGCAGTAGAATGTATTTAGACAAACAGTCTTTCAAACTTGAGATTATTTTGAGACAGCTCTCTTTAGCAGCACTTGGAGAGGATTCTCTTGCGTTTGTTTATTTAGCTCAGATTGGAGGTAATGGGTTCAAATATTTGGCCAGCTGTCTTCCAGTGAGCAGATTTTGAAAAATGAGACAAAATTCTCTCACTTAAAAATTCTGACAATAAGTATTCGGGTTTCCCCATATGAATGTATTGGATATGGTAAATACATACAAATATGTATGCTTAGATATTCTCATACTGTTCTTATGTTCAAATTGGGTGCTCAGTGTTGTAAGCATTTCATGCAATTTAAATTGTTATTTACCAGAACAGTTTACTGACCATAAAAGCAAACAAACAAGCAAAGCAACAGAAAGAGAGCTCCATGTTATGAGGAAAGATGTCATAAATTGTGAAGATACAGCTTTGAGTATTTGACTGTCAGATTACAGATATACCCAGAAATATAGTGCTTCCGGATATGGATGATGCTAAAATAAAGAAACTAGGGCTTGTTTATAAATCTCATGTTTTTAATTCAGTGCATTGTTAGCTGTAATTTCAGAACTTCACAGGAGATCTGGGAAGATCTGTGAGATTGTTATTCTCTTCCTTCTGACTTAACACAGCTGACTAGATAGCTTCTAATCATTGTCAAGTCTCGCTCTAACCACCATTTCTGGGTTCAAATGCAACACTCACAAAAACTTCCTTTGTTTTGCTGGGTTGGTCTTACATTTCTAGTATCTTCTCCCACAACACCTATCACAGGTTAGTATAATTTCTTGTTTGTCTGTTTGTTTTTCTATCTACTCTTCATGACTATAGGAGACCATGTCTGTCTCATTTTCTACTATGGCCCCAGGTGCTACATTCCTAAGGGACACATTTATGCTACAATTCAGTTAGAAACTTTCTGATTAGGAAAGAAATCTTAACTTTGGCCTTGTGGCATGCTGTGATTTATAGGACTCATTAACAATTGACTTCATAAATCCCCAAAGAGGTATCTAATCATTTTTGATGACTATGTTTTTCTTTCTTTCTTTGTTTTTTTGAATCCTGCCTTGATCAAACTAAGGCTGGAGGCTGACTTAGAAAAATATCTAAAATATCAGGATAGAATAAAATAGACAAAATAAGATGAAAAGAAAATATGGGTAAAATAGTAAGATAAAGCTTAGAGATAAAGGGCAGATACCATTTTGCACTATATCATTGTTAAAAGTGAGCCTCAAATTTAACACTCAAATTTAAACTGGATGAAGCAAAGGAAGAACACTGCCCATTCTGTTACAGGATTTACAGTGTTCATGAGGTCAAAATCATGTTGATTATTCCTTGCCTTGGGATCAAGACAGATGTTTGCTCTGGGTCTGTATAAAAAACTATATTCTATAGACAGGTCAACAGTGACTTTCACATGGTTGTTTATTCCTGGTGTCATTTGGTGGAAACTTAAGACATTAATATCTGAGTATGCTATTATATATAATGACTCTTCTAAAAGGAGAAGCTCTTATAATATGATCTGAACTCCCTAGCTCATCTTTTTAGCTAATCCTACGTTGAAAAGCCCCAACTAAAAAATAAAGATTCTATCAGTGGCAGCCATTTTGGATGAAATCTTTCCATCCTAGAGCCTTTCCCCTTGAGGACGGGAGTAGCTAAAAAGCCAGCAGTGCTGCAGAAATGCAAGGAAACAGTGAATGTTTAGGTGATGTCTTGAAAATTAACACCTCTTCAAGGTATTATTATATAATAAGTAATATGGTATTTGTTGTGTATATATAGTAAGTATTTAGTAAGTATTCTTCTTTTATACATATTATAGTATTTGGCATGTATTTATAAAAAGTATTTAATAAGTATCCTTCTTTTATATGTATTATGGTATCTGGCATGTATTTATAATAAAATGCATTGGAAGTATATCACATGTGCCAGTGATTTAGACACATGAACTTATGTGTTTAGCAAATACCCCTCCTTTTCAATTAGAAGAATGGAAGAAAGAAAGAAAAGAAAGAGAGGAAATTAGTTTAAATGATGTGGAGTAAGTCTACTCGGTGTTTGTATGGCCTAGAGCAAACATGAAATACATTCAGTGAGTTTCATTTCTGTGGGCCTCTCATAATGTGTGCATCTTGCAGCTGCAAAGGTGATTCTGGTATTTAAAGACACACATCCCATGATCGCTAAAAAGAATCCATCTCCTTCCTCTGATGTTCAATTGAAGAAATAATCTATATTCTAGTTCCAAAAGAATAACAATATAAAGGAAAAACTTATCTATTGGAATTTCTGGACAGTATACATGGTTAGGGAATTCTCCAGGGTAATTTTAAATGTTCACTTTTTTCTTTACCTGCAAACTCACCCTCACAAAAGATATAAACCCAATGTTTATGGGTACGTGAGGTGATGTGGCACAAAAATAAATAAGCACACTGGTTATGGTGTCAGAAAGACCTGGATTTGAATAATGGACTCCATCACTCTCTTATTTTGGCTTTTTTGACACATGTTTTAACTTTTCAAGCCTAAACTTCCTCATAGAAAGAATGAAATTAATGATTTCTGCTTCACTAGGTTGGTAGAATATATAAGATGGTGCATGAGGAAGCATTTAATACCCAACAATATCTGATTACAGTGCATCACACTGGCTCCCTATAAATAAGGAGACTGGTTGTTTGAGTCTGAAAACTTTGAAAATAACTTGAGTAATAGATGTTATCTGCCTTGAGTTGTAATTAGAGGGTTATTTTTAAAGCTCTTTCTATTCTTATTAACATACTGTCACTATGTAAGATGGATATGAAGAAAAGAAAGTGAGCTATTTGCATTGTCCTATGTATGTAGAATATGTGTATGTGTGTGTATATATATATGTGTGTGTGTGTGTGTGAGAGGGAGAGAGCAAGAAAGAGAGAGAGAGGGTGCATAGAGTCAGTGGTGTTTTTTCTATATACTGCTGGCAGGTTGGAAGGATTTACTTCCATTGTTTCTGAACAGTTTGACTTTGAAGATTGTGATTCTTTTCCTCTATA
Organism: Trachypithecus francoisi; assembly: GCF_009764315.1. NCBI lineage: Eukaryota > Metazoa > Chordata > Mammalia > Primates > Cercopithecidae > Trachypithecus > Trachypithecus francoisi. Next base: position 51,033,657 of record NW_022681453.1, read on the forward strand.
AAGGACCTCACCCTTTTAAAAAGCTTTAGCTTCAAAATTTACTTTAGACTTAAATCCTGAGGCAGAGGCTACTTATAAACCAGAGCCTAAAGCATCTCCACCATGCACACAGTCACAGTGCACGGATGAGCGCCTCTTCATTATTTACTGATAGAACAAACCAAGACAATGATGTCAGAGAAAATAAGCCATCCTTTAACAGGGGCCATGTAATTGTTTAAAACATGGAAGTCTAGGCACATTTTCACTAAGCTGTGAAAGAAAACCTCAATACTTATTCTTTCAATTATAGTCCGTCAGATTTAAATATGCATGGATGCTGTTCCTTGTTGAACTTTCAAAAAGAACTGTAACATGATTTTCTCAGATGATGAGGTTTTGTAAAACAGTTATATTTGCATAAATTGCCCTGTTTATTTGAATGAATGCACATGCAATAGCAACAAAGGCAATTTATTTATTAATATTGCAGGGAATGAAAGAAAATCCACTCTCAATGAGCTTTAAAATTCAGGTCAACAAAAACAACCTAAATTAGACATTAAAAACTCCTTTATCTAAGTGAGGGTCAAGGTAAATGTTTATGATAGCATGTGGCACTAATAAATTCCAGATTCTTTTAACCAAATCTGATTCAAGCACTGTAAGACTAAGGACTACATATGTGACTCTTACAGTCCATCAGACTATTTCCAGGAAAATCTCATGAATACTGCTTGTCAATATAGCACAAATAGTAACAATTGTTACTGCTATGCTACCATCATACATGTCGATTTCTCAAAACCTAAAAGAACTATCCTTTTGGTATTTTACGGTGATCACTTGACATAGTTGTATTTCAATTGTTCTTATAAAGTGGTTATTATTATTCAGATAAATTCTAGAATTTATTTTTAATTAATACTTTATCATAGCCTAGCATATTCTTTCCTAAAATACTTAGAGGAAGATTTGATTAACTGTTATTAACTATTATTCAGTCTTCAGTTCTTTAGACCTCAAGATCTATTAAAAATACAAAAATTAGCCAGGCGTGATGGCGTGCACCTGTAATCTCAGCTACTGGGGAAGCGAAGGCAGGGAAACTGCTTGAACCCAGGAGGCGGAGGTTGCAGTGAGTCGAAAATGCGCCACTGCACTTCAGCCTGGGAGACAGAGCAAGGCTCCATCTCTAAAAAAAAAAAAAAAAAAAGCTAGATGGATTTTCCTACTATGGAATTTCAGAGCACTATATGCCTCTCTCCTTCACAGATACAATGTTCTATGTTGTTGTGTGCATTGCCCATTGTCAGTCTTTGCCAATTTACTTTAAGCTCCATGAGGGCAAGGACATTTTCCTGTGTTTCCATTATCAAAGATAATTCCTAGTACATAGAAGGCAGTCAGTCATTATTTCTTAATGGAAGGAAGAATTGTATTTTTCCCATTTGCCCTTTAGGAAAAAAGGAAGCATGTAGAGAAAGACCTTACGACATGTAATTTTGCTAGAAGACCATAAAATATTATATCCTAGATCTGCTTACTGTGGTTTATTACAGTTGCTTTCACTCTGAATTTACACCATTATTTCCTCTCACCATTCCTATATAAAACTGTTAGCAATATGGGACAACCAAGCTGTAATTCCTAATACCATCATCTATATTGAAATCTGTTTTTTTTTTTTCTTTCTGTCTATGTCAGGGTGATTATGGAAGACTGACACATTTTAAAACTAGGTAGATTATTTTCCTAATGAGGTGTTTGGTGATTCTAGCTTAAATATAGATATTAAACATTTGAGAACTCAATTTCAAGACACAAAATCACAAAGTTCTTATAATGTCATTTATCTTTAGGTACATTTAAAACTAAACTGTAAGTTCCTCAAGAAAGACTGCATTTTGTTTGTTTTGGGAACCTCAGTGGTTAGCACAACATTTTAGCTTTTAACTCATGCTTCATTTGTTAGCACCTCTTGAGTATGTCCCCTTCCCCCATCATTACAGTGACCTCTGAGACCCTCTTAATTCACCTTGATTTATAGCTATCATTACCATTCTTTCAGAATAATCCCTCCAAGACCTTGATGTAAGAATGTCTTGTTTCTTTCAAAGAAAGTATCTCATTATGTGGAATAATTTAGTTGAAGTCATGCTTATGCCCCATTCTTTAAAAAGTTTCTTTGATCCCTTTTTAAAATATGTTTTGAATCTTTGAAAGAAAATGCTAATTCTTGAGATACTAATCTAACCTCATTTCCAGTGTTCAAGTCATCTTGCCATCATCCCTATCAGAGAACTTTTGTAAAGCCCCTGTTAATAAACATGCAAGTGGCCATCTCACAGATTATTCCATCCATGGTTTCTGTGTTTATCAAAAATTAAACTCATAGCCATGTGCAGTGGCTCACAGCTGTAATTCCAGCACTTTGGGAGGCTGAGGTGGGCAGAACACTTGAGGCCAGGAATTCGAGACCAGCCTGGCCAACATGGTGAAACCCCGTCCCTACTAAAAATACAAAAATTAGGCAGATGTGATGGCGTGAGCCTGTAGTCCCAGCGACTTGGAAGGCTTCCCTCTTTTAGAAGAAACTGCCGTAGTTCCCAGTAAGCTTTGTACTGTGGATTTTTTTTTTTTTTTTTTGACTTTGATTCTGACAACTGAGCCTCCTTTGTTTCTGCTTATTTTCTGATTTTGTTTCCCTTTCCTTCCAACGGATTCTGTTTATTATCCCTTATAACTTAAATTATTTTTCTGTTTTATCTAGACATTATTGACTTCTGTTGTCTGCCTTCAACCTTCATAAATATAACCAGGGGTGTCTGTGAGTTCCACAGCACCCTATTTAAACTCTATCATGGACTTTGTTGCATTTCATAGTAATCATCTGCCTAGTTATCCTCTCTCATTAGAGAGTAAAATTCTTGAGGCTAGATGGTATGCTACATTTGATTTTCAACACTCGATATCCAGAGCCGTGCCCAAGAGAGACTAGGTTCAATAAATGCATGTTGAATTTAAAAATAATGTGTTAGTGATATAAGTGGTGATGTCTTTGTGATGTACCCACTACAGTAAAGCTGTTGAAAGTTTTTCTAATTTGAATTTTCTGGAGTGATCATTGATCTGCTATAATTAACTTTATAGGAGGGAAAAATGGGACAAGAAATCTGGTGATATGACTTGTACTTATGCAGTATATACCAGAATACCTTCTTTATGGTAGGTACTATTTCAGGGTAATAATAATAAATAATAATTCTAGTAGAAACAACAATAGGACAAAAAACTCTCTGTTTTCAAAGAGTAGAATTACATATTTAGAGCAATGAAGACAGCCTGGTTAGGGCACACTACAAGGAAAGATTTTGAAAGAAGGTAGATCTTAACTAAATCCCAAAGGTAAGTAGGTGTTAACCAGATAAAGCTGACCTAAAGAGGTTTGTGGATGACATGCTTGGAAGAGAGAAGCGTGTTAAAAGTCTAAAATAAAATTGCTTGATAATATTTAAATACTTGAATGTTGTAAGAGAAATACTATTGCTTTGAAAAATTGTGTGAATCTTGAATTAATATGATGGAAAATTCTCTTCCAAGCAATGTAGCCATTCCAAAAAATTTTCTGGCTTTTGAACCAAGAGCATCGGGTTCTGGCCCTAATGCCTGCAATAACTCATTGGGAACTACCATACTGTTTCTCTGGGTTGGAAAGTCATCACATATTAATTGAGAAAACTAGTCTTTCTTGGGTCAGACAATTCTCAGATGTTTATCTTCCTAATTACAAAGGATGGGTTTCTCCCAGGCTATGGATTGTCATTGTTGCCATGGGACTAGAAATAGATAGTGACAGGGTATTTTTGCTGGATGAGAAAATAGATGATGAAAACTCATATCTCAGCAATTCCTTCTCATCTCTTCTGCCTGCCATCATTGCACTTGATAAATTTGAGGGGATATGAAAAGATCTGGAGGTAAAGTGAACTCTTCCTTTACTTGCCTATTTTAAGCACTGCCATGGGATGCACATGCTAAGGAGAAAAAGGTGATGGGATTCTGGCAGAGAGGTTATAGATGCAGGGTAAGGAAACATAGCTCATCTTTATATAGAGGGGTAGAGACTCAAATATGGAGAATTTTATTGAGCCACAGAATTTCTTGGTTAATTGGCTGAGGGGGAAGAGCACTAGTGTTCTGTGACAGTTTACATTGGGAAGTAGCCACACTTTTTTAATAATATCATTATAATCAGTACACTTTAGGGACAAAATGTTGAGTCTTCCCTATTTAAGGAAGGTGCATTCAGCCTTCAAGGTGAAGCTTTCTCTTCGTAGTCTTCACAAAAATGTTCATTGAAAGAGATTGCTACTTCTGTATCTCATAGGTTTTGATAGATGTCAGCAAGAAAGAGAAATTACAGTAGGAAAATTTTATATGTATATTGGAAGGATATTGATTAGTTTATAGAACTGGAGGAAAGTACCCAGAAAAAGTTTCAAGGATAGCCAGATCTAGAGTAGCTAAAAATTTCAGAGTAGTAAAAGTTACTTAAATGCTTAGTGTCATTACTGAAGTCTAGCATATTCAATATGTCCTCCACTCATATCATGGTGCTCAAATTTCAGTATCTTATCAGAGAAAGTGAACTAGTGACTCATGGAACTTGCCTATGTTTGGGTTTTGGGAAAATATGACACCTTGATTTTGAGTCTCTCCAAGGCCATAAACAATAGGGAAAATATATTTCCCAATGTAATTTTAGTGTTGTAACCAAAAGTTGGGTAGTCACAGCGTAAAAAAAAAATGCTATCTTTTTGGTTGCCCTTACCAAAGGCTCCCCACTGTTCCACCCCCACCCCTGAAATACACAAGTAAAAAGGAGTAGGCTTAAACTGTGGACACACACACACAAAGAAGTATTCATTAAAACTGAGGCATGAAAGTGTGCACCGGAATTAGTCACATGGAGAGTTCTGAAAAACAAGTAAATACTCCAATCCAAGAAACATTAAATTAATAAATGGTTGCTTGCAAAATATCTATTTATTGGACTTCAACTGCTTCCTAAATTGTTTTGTATTTTGAACAACCTGATATGTGTAAATGCAGCCTGTTTGAGACCTGCACAAAGGGATCTGTTTTCCTTTAATTTGGCAAATGGATTCCTGCTGTTAAATCTTTCAAGCGATTATAGAAAATTCTACAAAGCTCCACATCAATTGCATTAGCACTCTCAGTCAAGGTGAAGGGAGCAGATGATAAACATATCTGGCAGTAATGGTAGCTGTTCCAAACACACTGCATTGACTGACTTTGAAATAGTAGTTTGACCTTATGTAGCTCCAAGTTTGTCTATTTCCAGTTATTCATATTGCTTGTTACTCTTTTGCCTACATTACTTAAAAGCAAGCACTTAAACCATATTGTCCATAATCACTGGACAGTATTATTCCATTACATTAATATTTTTACATTTGGCATTAGTTGTCAAGCTCCTGTTTAAATAGACAATCCTCAAGTATCATTATACTCTAAAAGCAATGATCTTAGGGTGTACCTTTGAGGAACTAGTGTATAGGTTGTGAGAAGACAGAAGAGCAGACAGAAGGTGCTGGTAGGAGACTAAGTATTAGTCGTGAAACAAAAAGATCATGAGAGTAGAGTCTCAATCACAGGATGCTAAGTATGGGGGGAAAGCCATGGGGCAAAGGTACAGTCAGGAGAGGATGGCCCTGGTAATCAATTGCTTTATGTGTTTTCTTTATATTGCAATATTTTCAGTATTTTCTGGAATATTCCCTTAATGTTACTGAACAAAAAGTTTCCATTTCCTCATGCAATGTGGGTAAAGTTTAGATGGAGCTTATTTTCTCTGAACAAATTCACTCAGCCTTAGATGATTGCATTCAGATAGAGTAATGGCTTTGGGTGGCAACCGGATCAATAGCATAAGACACTTCTATTGAGCTGTCTGATTCCCACTTTGACTGGCTTTTGACTGATAATTATTATTTGCTCCCTGGCTTGTGTTCGCTTCCTTCACAGGGAGAACGCATCCCCATATCTATTATATGAAAACATAAAAACTTGTTTACAGTTGACTGTGTACAAAAAACAACTTCAGCCTTGAAGTCAGTCTCCTAAGTGTAAACTGCATGGATTAGTTCCCAGTGAAATAATGAGGACCTGCCCTTTTATATCATGACCTTGCCTTATGCTCCAGAAGGGAGGAACTGGTACCATGCATCATGACAATAAAATTTCTAGTTATTTGGAAAGTTCTTTTTTATCTATGTGAGTTTTTTTTTCATTGTTGTTTCCACTTGTTTATTTAGTCTTCATTGGATATTCAAATCAGTTTTTCAAAACATTTTTGAGAATTAACCTCTCCCCCAAAAGTGCGAGTGAGATAGACCAACATGGGATACTTAAGCAGAAAAAAAAAAAAAAAAAATCAGAATTCTTTGAAAGATTATTAGGCAATGCAAAAAACCTGAGGAAGATGTAAGGCATCAAGAAGCTTGGAATGGATGGGAAAAGAGACTACTCTAGTGATGCAAGCAGCAGAAGATGACAGACTGTGTCTTCAAGGTACCACCAGAGAGATGAGTCAGCTCCCACTCCACAGAGGCCTTCAATTCTGGGCTCCAAACTCAGCATCAAGTAAGAAAGTACCCCGTTGTCTGCTGTTGATCATGTGATCATCCACTGGCTATAGGAATGTGGGGTGGTTGACTGATGACAATTCCATAGGGTGGTGATTTTAGATATCTCAGGATAAACATAGAATCTTGATACCCAAAGAGTAAATAGTAAGGGAGAAATGATAAATGCAATGGATGAAATGTGATAAAATAGATTTTCTTCTCTGTTCTTATAGAGCACATTTGGAAAAAAGAAAAAAATTAATAGTGATATAAATTTTTCTAGTTAAAGTTGTTCTGTTAAAATTTTGAAATTTGAAATGAAGGGATTTTTTTTCCTTCTTGTTCTCTCTTTTTTTTTTTCCCTCTAACTAGATCCTCAAAAGAAACCATCACAACTTAAAATGCATGTAGAGGATTGTTCAAGCTACTAGCTTTCTAAAAAGATACAAAATGTAATTTTCTAAGGTTTACATCTGTGATATGGTTAAGAGATTTTTACAGGATAAGAATGACTTTTGCTTCTTTGTGCTGGACAGTTTGTATAAACAAATGCTATTTCAATTTTTTTTTTTTTTTTACAATCCCCAAATTCCTCCAAGCAACCTGTGGAGTTTTGATAATGGCAGTAAACAAACATTCCTTGAAATGTAGAAGAGTCGGAAGACAGGCCTTGTTCCTGCACTCTTCCCTACAGGGACATGGGACATGGATTTAATAAGGTGGCTGAACAATCTGTGCTGAAGCCCAAGAGAACCAAGACTCCTTAAGAAAGAAAATGACAGGGACTCGTCACATGCGGGGAAAAGGATGAGAATCTCCTGGTAGTGCTTGCTGTGCAGTCTAATAAAAACTCTTTTCAAAAACTGGGTGGGAGAGCATTGCAGAAGGAAAAGTTTTTAGTAAAACTAGCTTTATAGAGCCTACCATTTGTTGTTCAGTTGGGAAAATGCAAACTGTAGGAAGAGGAGTTCTTTAACACACATCTTCATTTTTCTGAGATGTGAATAGGTAAAATAATGCAAAGGATAGAATTGAAATGCAAACTTAAGTAAGGGTTAATATTCTGTTGTAAAACAAACTTCCACAAATAGGCTAACACAGAGAAAGAGGATTGAAGACCTCTGCTTTAAATCTCTTCCCCCCTCTCTCAGCTTCTGTTTGGCCATTTAGTTATTTTCCTTTATCTTTTATTTTTCCTGGACCAGCCAGTCCCCACCCAACAAACTTTGCATCTGTATACGCTTTCACTCAAGCAGTGTCTTCTGCTTAGAACATCTCTTCTGAAGCTCAGTTGCCTGGTAAACCCTCCCCTTAGTGAAGTTTCTCCAGTATGTCCCCTTCTCCCCACCCTACTCCTTGTAGTGTTCCTGCCATCAATACATGTATCCATGGCCATGCATTTAATTTTGTCACTGTTATAATACTAAAGATTATGCACTCCTTCAGGGTAACTACAGGTATTAAAAATAGGGAAGATGAACTAAACATTATCGGGCATCTCTCCCAGTCCAGGTGCTGATCAGAGCTTATAACACAGTCCCCTGGAAATATTAAATACTAAATAAACATTTGTTGATGTAGTAAAATTCTGGCATCTCCAGTCCCTAAATCCACTTGCCTTTTTAATTTAAATTTTATTGTAAATCTCACCTTTCTAGGGAGTCTTTTAGCCTACCCTGTGTTATATTAGAGACAAACTGCAATAGTAACTTGGTAGAGAAACATGTATTTCCCAATTCCTTAAAGGTAGTTTAGATACCAGTTTATGACAGATTATAAATGTATATAATGTTCATGCTAGGTTTCAGATTGCAATAGTAGTGATTTTCTTGTTGTCAGTGCTGTTGAGCTTGTTAAAGAAAGACCTAATGTAATTATGTTTTAAAATTGAAGCTTACACTATTTCTGCCCATATATTAAAGGGTTTCTTTTATGTATCCAATACATGAAGTAGATTTTTAAGATTAGTTATGTGTGTATGAGAAAGATTAAGATTAAAATAGAGAGATGAGACATAGTTTGAACCAAAGCATAATGAAATGTTGATTTTAATGAATTTGGAGATGAAAAATGAGTACTTTCCCCCTAAATTTTAAAGATCTGTTAACATGAAGTACAATAAAACATGAAGATTCAGGTGAGATATATATTTTAAAGGGCAAGAATATTACCTGGCTCAAGATCAATTTGCTTTATTTAGCTTTTGCAGCATTCAAGGACTAAGTTCATCAGATAGGGAAAGAGGGTGAGACTAACTTCCTTATTCTTATTTTTCTCAAAAGTGAAAGAGATGAGTCTGGGAGGGAGCTCAAGCTTCATTCTATGTTTTATGGAGAAAGACAGAGATTGCTAGCAGGAGGTGGATAGATGTTCAATACCTGTTATTCATTCTCTCCACCTTCCCTCTCTTTCATTCTTCAGCACATTTTCATCATCTCGCCAAACATCAATCGAATATCTGAATATGACTATTTCCTAATGGTTGGTAAACATAATTGGAAGCCAGATATACCTAGGTTTAAATACTAGCTCTACTCACATTAGAAATGCGTGAGTCACTTACTCTAATCTAGTTTTCATTTTCATGTTTATACTACAGAAATAAAACCAGTTCCTTCCTTAGAAGGCTTTTTTGAGAAATAAGTAAGATACCTAGTGCATGCAAATGCTCAGCATGGTACCCATCATAGATTAAATCTATAAACATTAGCTACTGTGATGATTATTATAATGATTACTATTACCCTAATTATGTGAATATATTAGTAACAATATTAATAGTCCTTCCTTGCTCATTACTTCTATTATTTATTCAACAAATACCTGTTCAGTGCCTACTGGTGTCAAGCACAATTCTAGATCCTAGGGGTGAACAAAATAGACCCAGACATTGCCTGTGAATTTAGGTGAGATGAACAGAGAGTAAACGAGAGCAAACAAATAACCATATAGTGTTAGGTATATATCTGTGCCCAATAAAAACGATGTCCTTTTATTTGTGTTGCTTACATTATATTGGCAGATCCAGATGGCTTAGAAACAGGGTGAATGGAGCTGAGATGGCAAAAAGCATTTGATGATATTGCCAACGTAATGCCAATAGAGCTTGCTAATTACTTGGCTGCAGAGGTTGAAGGAGATGTATAGATTTATGTTGGATGGTGATGGCTATTACGAGCAGATTTGAAGAATGGGGTAGGGATTGAGAACCCTATTTTAGACTTGTGAAGCCTGAAATGCCTACAGTATATCCAAGTGAAGCAGTTGAGCAGGTAGTAAGATGTATAAATCTAAAGTTAAGAGAGGAAGTGCACAATAGAGACCTAAATTTGAGATCTGTGACAAAAATGCTGTGAGATGGAATGTGATAACTTCATTGGAGAAGATGCCTGGGAACTGAACCAACAGAGTTTTTCAAACTCTAAAATTGATGATCTAGTGAGATGCCTGAAGAGGTAGAAAGAAAACTAGGAGCTGAGGTGTTCCAGAGACCAAGTAAAGAAGTGTTTAAAAAAGCAAGGAAGATGAAATGAAGGTCCAGTGAGGCCTGAAAACTAATTATTGAGTTTTGCAACATGGAGATGATCAATGGCTTTGAAAGATAATTTTAGGTGGAATGTTAAGGCCAAAAACCTCAATAGAGTAGGCTTAGGAAAGAATGGGAGGTGAGAAATTGGTCATAGTGAATAGACAATTTAATAGGAGAATATACTAATAGAGATAAGAGAAATGGAACTGTCAGAGGTGTGAGGGCCTTCAAAAGGCAATTTGAGGATGTTTGTTTGTTTTCTACATCTACTTCCATCCTCCCATTACTCCCATTTTTCATCTTCTCACTCTTCTAACTTTTCTTGTTTTTATTTTGAGATGGAGTCTCACTCTGTTGCTCAGGCTGGAGTGCAGTGGTGCGATCTCAGCTCACTGCAACCTCCACCTCCTGGGTTCAAGCAATTCTCCTACCTCAGCCTCCCAAGTAGCTGAGAGTACAGGAGTGTACCATGGCACTGGGCTAATTTTTGTATTTTTAGAAGAGACAGAGTTTCACCATGTTGGCCAGGCTGGTCTTGAATGCCTGACCTCTGGTGGTCCTCCCACCTTGGCCTCTCAAAGTACTGGGATAACAGGTGTGAACCACCACGCCCAGCTTACTCTTCTAGTTTTTTCTATTCCTTTCATACCTATTCTTCATCTTCCTCCTCCTCCAAACTTCCATTGCTCTGGACTATATCAGACTAAGAATACAAACATGCAAAGACTCAGGCCTATCTCGCACAGAGCTCATTGTCTAGAGCCAGACCATGTGAATGGTATAACAGCATATTGTGCTTTAGAAAACACAGAAATATCAGAAGAGGTAGCAAGACTAGGTCCCCCAAATGACATCCAGGGTGTTTGTCTCAGTGAATTCTGAGGAATGCTAGCTTCCTGATACCAATTCAATGGAAAAGGGAAAGAATCTTGCTCAGTGGCTGTAACCAGAAGTGCTGCCTTTCTCTTGAAGAAAACATGTGCACAACCCTAGAAAGAGAGAAATTTTTATTGATTCATTCATCAAGTACTTTGTGAGTACCTACTCTGTCCTCATCGCAGCTAGGGGTTTTGAGTAATCAATAGTGAATAGTTTGTATCCTCATGGAGTTTATACTAACAGGCAAAGACAATAAACAAGTAAATGAATAAAGCAGGTTAAGGGGAGACTGTAGAAGTGCTGTGTGCTGGATGTTATTTTAGACAGGGTGGTTGGGAACACCTCTTTGAGGAAGGAATATTTAAATAAAGAGATGAATTAAATGAGGAACTGAACTATGTGAAGAACTGGGAGAAATTATTCCAGATAGAAGGAAAAGCAATGTTCCAAGACCTTGATATAAGAATGTCTTGTTACTTTCAAAGAAAGTATCTCATTATGTGGAATAATTTAGTTGAAGTCATGCTTATGCCCCGTTCTTTAAAAAGTTTCTTTGATCCCTTTTTAAAATATGTTTTGAATCTTTGAAAGAAAATGTTAATTTCTGAGGTACTAATCTAACCTCATTTCCAGTGTTCAAGTCATCTTGACATCATCCCTATCAGAGAACTTCTGTAAAGCCCCTGTGATAAACATGCAAGTGGCCATCTCACAGATTATTCCATCCATGGTTTCTATGTTTATCAAAAATTAAACTCATAGCCATGTGCAGTGGCTCACAGCTGTAATCCCAGCCCTTTGAAGGCTGAGGTGGGCAGAACACTTGAGGCCAGGAATTCGAGACCAGCCTGGCCAACATGGTGAAACCCCATCCCTACTAAAAGTACAAAAATTTGGCAGGTGTGATGGCATGAGCCTGTAGTCCCAGCTGCTTGAGAGGCTGAGGCAGGAGAATCCCTTGAACCTGGGAGGCAGATGTTGCAGTGAGCCAAGATCATGTCACTGCACTCCAGCCTGGACGACAGAGCGAGGCTCCCTCTCAAAAAATTTAAAAAAAAACATAAAAATCACAACCTAGAGTCAAGCTTAGCCTATTTCTAGCTGTGGACACTTGCATTGGTGAAGGAACAAAGAATGCTAAGACTTCTCAAAGTTGCACTTCTTCAGAGTTGTCACTCATACCTTGAACCATCTGTCCCACATGACATCCCCCCTGTATCTCTAACTTCTCCATTAACTTGGAGTCACATTCACTTCTCCCTTTCAAGTCCAGTGAGTTGCTGGATTATCCTATCTTCTCTTCTCTGATGCTTCCATAAGAATCAGAGAGTATTTTCTGATGGTAAGTAACAGAAACCAAATAATTTAAATATAAAGTAATGAACTGGAAATATAAAGAGTGAAATAGCTGAAAGAATCAGATAGCTTCTGAAAGATTTAGTAAGTCACCCACTTCCTGGTGACCTTGCATTTGGGATGAATAAATTCAAGCATTTCTTCAGTTCTTATAATGACAGACTCAAAGGCAGAGTCTAGGAGAGATCTGCTTAGGTCCACCAGATCCCTTGCCCATCTCTGGGTTGACACTAGTGTAATATATGAAGATGCTAAGAACAGAAACTGAAAAGGAGTCTTCAGGGGCACTAGTGTAATATATGAAGACGCTGAGAACAGAAACTGAAAAGGAGTCTTCAGGGGTTCATATGGCTTCCATAGTGGAAAAATCAACATCTGTGTTTACTGCCCAGCAGCACTGTAGATTTCACCGTGAAGAGAGAAGAATGCTATGAGATATGGAATGAATCCAGAAAGCCACACATAAGTGATACCCATTTTAGGCTTTTATTAATCCTCACTTGAGATATTGTGGGAGCATTTTCCACGATTGTCTATTTTCACTCTTCTTAACTTCCTTACCACCTGCAACTCTGTTTCTGGTTAACCACCCCATGGTGCATCCCAGTGACTGCATTTCTTGTGTAGATACCTTCAATTATCCCAGAATTAAAGTGTACAGTACAGGACAATCACAAGCTAGATTTGCTCATACAAGGCCAGCCTCTGGTCCCCTGGTGGGATATGTGTGATACAGGAAGAAAAAAATTGAAGAAAAATTAAACTATCAGAGTAATTTAGAATAAAATATTTTTATCACTTGGTGTCTATTCACTTTATTGTTTGAAAATATATTTTATGTAGTTGGGTCAGATTTGGTTTAAATGTTTGGTTCAAATTTCTATATGGTTTTCTCCTTTCTGTTAGAAAAGAAGAAAAATTTCCACTAACAAAATGTAACATTGGTATTGCCATATATATGGAATAATCCCAATGGGGTACACTTAGCCATTTCAATATCTATACTGTTAATCAAAATATTAGGACTTAAATACTATCATGACATTAGGGAAAAAATTTTAGCTAGGACAAGTCTCTTCAGGATATTTTATTTGAAAACGTTAACCTTTTAACCATATATTGCTGATGCACCTTTTTAAAGCTCTATTTATGTATTTATAATTTCAGTTGTATTATCTGGCTTTCATCATTTACATTCTAATAACAATACTTGTATTATTTATTTGGCATTGACAATCCATTTTTTATTCCAATACATTTGTTCAATTCTAAATTAAATTTTGCTTTTATTTTATTTATTTATTTATTTTACTTTGATACACAATTTACTGTCAGGATGTACTACTCATCCAAAGATGATTAGCATTACATAGCATTTTAAGCAGATACTCACAACACGAGCTCACTACAATAGCAAAAGGTGGTGGTTATGAAATGCTTACAGTAGTACAGTATGTGCTACAATTAATTTTATGCAGTTATGATTTACTACTTCATCTTTATGTTTCTTTACATTTTTCTCTACTGCACATAGTGCCATGTACAGTCTGTGCCTGTGTATATAAGCATTGTTAAATTATAACATTTTATAATTAATTTATATATATTTTATAGTATCTAGATGTATTATCTATTTTCATTACTTATATACTTTTTCTTTTTTCTTTTTATTTCTAGGCTACACAGTTTGTTGCCAAGTTTTTTTGAAACTGTTGCAGATTTCCAAAAATTTTTCAATATATTTATGGAAAAAATCTGTATATAAGTGAATCCTTTCAGTTCAAACTTCTCCTGTTCAAGGGGCAACTATATATTAAATTGTTTTATGCCATAGAAATAACAATAAACTCCCATCAGATTTTTAATCATGGCCATTTTAACTCTTGCTGTACATAGCACATTACTTTTTGAATGCTTTTTATGACAGTTCTTTGCAAGCAATTATAATCCTATAATACTGTATCTCAATGACATATATGAAAAGAATGAGAATAACTATGACAAGTATAGATTTCTGATAACTTCAAGAATTTCCAGAACTCTGTTAAAAGAAAAAAAAATACTGGATTCATAAACTTGCTAATCCAACATCAAGGTGAACAAAAATTAACTATTTGGAACTAAATTGATGAGATACTATTATTATTATGCTTTTTGTTTCAAATATTGTTATTTCTTTTTGCTTGCTAAATTAAAGGTATTTTTTATTTATTTATTTATTTATTTATTTTTTATTATACTTTAAGTTCTAGGGTACATGTGCATAACGTGCAGGTTTGTTACATATGTATACTTATGCCATGTTGGTGTGCTGCACCCATCAACTCGTCAGCACCCATCAATTCATCATTTATATCACGTATAACTCCCCAGTGCAATCCCTCCCTCCTCCCCCCTCCCCATGGTAGGCCCCAGTGTGTGATGTTCCCCCTCCCGAGTCCAAGTGATCTCATTGTTCAGTTCCCACCTATGAGTGAGAACATGCGGTGTTTGGTTTTCTTTTCTTGTGATAGTTTGCTAAGAATGACGGTTTCCAGCTGCATCCATGTCCCTACAAAGGACGCAAACTCGTCCTTTTTGATGGCTGCATAGTATTCCATGGTGTATATATGCCACATTTTTAATCCAGTCTGTCACAGATGGACATTTGGGTTGATTCCAAGTCTTTGCTATTGTGAATAGTGCCGCAATAAACATACGTGTGCATGTGTCTTTGTAGTAGAGTAATTTATAATCCTTTGGGTATATACCCAGTAGTGGGATGGCTGGGTCATATGGTACATCTAGTTCTAGATCCTTGAGGAATTGCCATACTGTTTTCCATAATGGTTGAACTAGTTTACAATCCCACCAACATGTAAAAGTGTTCCTATTTCTCCACATCCTCTCCAACACCTGTTGTTTCCTGACTTCTTAATGATTGCCATTCAACTGGTGTGAGATGGTATCTCATTGTGGTTTTGATTTGCATTTCTCTGATGGAGAGTCATGATGAGCATTTTTTCATGTGTCTGTTGGCTGTATTTATTTATTTTTTTATTATACTTTAAGTTCTAGGGTACATGTGCATAACGTGCAGGTTTGTTACATATGTATACTTGTGCCATGTGGTGTGCTGCACCATCAACTCGTCAGCACCCATCAATTCATCATTTATATCATGTATAACTCCCCAATGCAATCCCTCCCTCCTCCCCCCTCCCCATGATAGCCCCAGTGTGTGATGTTCCCCTTCCCGAGTCCAAGTGATCTCATTGTTCAGTTCCCACCTATGAGTGAGAACATGCGGTGTTTGGTTTTCTCTTCTTGTGATAGTTTGCTAAGAATGATGGTTTCCAGCTGCATCCATGTCCCTACAAAGGACGCAAACTCATCCTTTTTGATGGCTGCATAGTATTCCATGGTGTATATGTGCCACATTTTCTTAATCCAGTCTGTCACAGATGGACATTTGGGTTGATTCCAAGTCTTTGCTATTGTGAATAGTGCCGGAATAAACATACGTGTGCATGTGTCTTTGTAGTAGAATAATTTATAATCCTTTGGGTATATACCCAGTAGTGGGATGGCTGGGTCATACGGTACATCTAGTTCTAGATCCTTGAGGAATTGCCATACTCTTTTCCATAATGGTTGAACTAGTTTACAATCTCACCAACAGTGTAAAAGTGTTCCTATTTCTCCACATCCTCTCCAACACCTGTTGTTTCCTGACTTTTGAATGATTGCCATTCTAACTGGTGTGAGATGGTATCTCATTGTGGTTTTGATTTGCATTTCTCTGATGGAGAGTGATGATGAGCATTTTTCATGTGTCTGTTGGCTGTATGAATGTCTTCTTTTGAGAAATGTCTGTTCATATCCTTTGCCCACTTTTTGATGGGGTTGTTTGTTTTTTTCTTGTATATTTGTTTGAGTTCTTTGTAGATTCTGCATATTAGCCCTTTGTCAGATGAGTAGATTGCAAAAATTTTCTCCCATTCTGTAGGTTGCCTGTTCACTCTGATGGTAGTTTCTTTTGCTGTGCAAAAGCTCTTTAGTTAAATGAGATCCCATTTGTCAATTTTGGCTTTTTCTGCCGTTGCTTTTGGTGTTTTAAACATGAAGTCCTTGCCCATGCCTATGTCCTGAATGGTACTACCTAGATTTTCTTCTAGGGTTTTTATGGTATTAGGTCTAACATTTAAGTCTCTAATCCATCTTGAATTAATCTTCATATAAGGGGTAAGGAAAGGATCCAGTTTCAGCTTTCTACTTATGGCTAGCCAATTTTCCCAGCACCATTTATTAAATAGGGAATCCTTTCCCCATTTCTTGTTTCTCTCAGGTTTGTCAAAGATCAGATGGCTGTAGATGTGTGGTATATTTCTGAGGACTCTGTTCTGTTCCATTGGTCTATATCTCTGTTGTGGTACCAGTACCATGCTGTTTTGGTTACTGTAGCCTTGTAGTATAGTTTGAAGTCAGGTAGCGTGACGCCTCCAGCTTTGTCCTTTTGACTTAGGATTGTCTTGGCAATGCGGGCTCTTTTTTGTTCCATATGAACTTTAAAGCAGTTTTTTCCATTCTGTGAAGAAAGTCATTGGTAGCTTGATGGGGATGGCGTTGAATCTATAAATAACCTTGGGCAGTATGGCCATTTTCACGATATTGATTCTTCCTATCCATGAGCATGGTATGTTCTTCCATTTGTTTTGGTCCTCTTTGATTTCACTGAGCAGTGGTTTGTAGTTCTCCTTGAAGAGGTCCTTTCCATCCCTTGTAAGCTGGATTCCTAGGTATTTTATTCTCTTTGAAGCAATTGTGAATGGAAGTTCATTCCTGATTTGGCTCTCTGCTTGTCTGTTACTGGTGTATAAGAATGCTTGTGATTTTTGCACATTAATTTTGTATCCTGAGACTTTGCTGAAGTTGCTTATCAGTTTAAGAGATTTTGGGCTGAGACGATGGGGTTTTCTAAATATACAATCATGTCATCTGCAAACAGGGACAATTTGACTTCTTCTTTTCCTAACTGGATACCCTTGATTTCTTTCTCTTGCCTGATTGCCCTAGCCAGAACTTCCAACACTATGTTGAATAGGAGTGGTGAGAGAGGGCATCCCTGTCTTGTGCCAGTTTTCAAAGGGAATTTTTCCAGTTTTTGCCCATTCAGTATGATATTAGCTGTGGGTTTGTCATAAATAGCTCTTATTATTTTGAGGTACGTTCCATCAATACCAATTTATTGAGCGTTTTTAGCATAAAGGGCTGTTGAATTTTGTCAAAAGCCTTTTCTGCATCTATTGAGATAATCATGTGGTTCTTGTCTTTGGTTCTGTTTATATGCTGGATTACGTTTATTGATTTGCGAATGTTGAACCAGCCTTGCATCCCAGGGATGAAGCCCACTTGATCATGGTGGATAAGCTTTTTGATGTGCTGCTGAATCCGGTTTGCCAGTATTTTATTGAGGATTTTTGCATCGATGTTCATCAGGGATATTGGTCTAAAATTCTCTTTTTTTGTTGTGTCTCTGCCAGGCTTTGGTATCAGGATGATGTTGGCCTCATAAAATGAGTTAGGGAGGATTCCCTCTTTTTCTATTGATTGGATAGTTTCAGAAGGAATGGTACCAGCTCCTCCTTGTACCTCGGTAGAATTCAGCTGTGAATCCATCTGGTCCTGGACTTTTTTTGGCGGGTAGGCTATTAATTGTTGCCTCGATTTCAGAGCCTGCTATTGGTCTATTCAGGGATTCAACTTCTTCCTGGTTTAGTCTTGGGAAAGTGTAAGTGTCCAGGAATTATCCATTTCTTCTAGATTTTCTAGTTGATTTGCGTAGAGGCATTTATAGTATTCTCTGATGGTAGTTTGTATTTCTGTGGGGTCCGTGGTGATATCCCCTTTATCATTTTTTATTGCGTCTATTTGATTCCTCTCTCTTTTCTTCTTTATAGTCTTGCTAGCGGTCTGTCATTTTGTTGATCTTTTCAAAAAACCAACTCCTGGATTCATTGATTTTTTGGAGGTTTTTTTGTGTCTCTATCTCCTTCAGTTCTGCTCTGATCTTAGTTATTTCTTGCCTTCTGCTAGCTTTTGAATGTGTTTGCTCTTGCCTCTCTAGTTCTTTTAATTGTGATGTTAGAGTGTCAATTTGAGATCTTTCCTGCTTTCTCTTGTGGGCATTTAGTGCTATAAATTCCCTCTACACACTGCTTTAAATGTGTCCCAGAGATTCTGGTATGTTGTATCTTTGTTCTCATTGGTTTCAAAGAACATCTTTATTTCTGCTTTCATTTCGTTATGTACCCAGTAGTCATTCAGGAGCAGGCTGTTCAGTTTCCATGTAGTTGAGCGGTTTTGATTGAGTTTCTTAGTCCTGAGTTCTAGTTTGATTGCACTGTGGTCTGAGAGACAGTTTGTTATAATTTCTGTTCTTTGACATTTGCTGAGGAGTGCTTTACTTCCAATTATGTGGTCAATTTTGGAATAAGTGCGATGTGGTGCTGAGAAGAATGTATATTCTGTTGATTTGGGGTGGAGAGTTCTATAGATGTCTATTAGGTCCGCTTGGTGCAGAGATGAGTTCAATTCCTGGATATCCTTGTTAACTTTCTGTCTCGTTGATCTGTCTAATGTTGACAGTGGAGTGTTGAAGTCTCCCATTATTATTGTATGGGAGTCTAAGTCTCTTTGTAGTCTCTAAGGACTTGCTTTATGAATCTGGGTGCTCCTGTATTGGGTGCATATATATTTAGGAGAGTTAGCTCTTCCTGTTGAATTGATCCCTTTACCATTATGTAATGGCCTTCTTTGTCTCTTTTGATCTTTGATGGTTTAAAGTCTGTTTTATCAGAGACTAGGATTGCAACCCCTGCTTTTTTTTGTTCTCCATTTGCTTGGTAGATCTTCCTCCATCCCTTTATTTTGAGCCTATGTATGTCTCTGCATGTGAGATGGGTCTCCTGAATACAGCAGACTGATGGGTCTTGACTCTTGATCCAGTTTGCCAGTCTGTGTCTTTTAATTGGAGCATTTAGTCCATTGACATTTAAGGTTAATATTGTTATGTGTGAACTTGATCCGTTCATTATATATAACTGGTTATTTTGCTCGTTAGTTGATGCAGTTTCTTCCTAGTCTCGATGGTCTTTACATTTTGCCGTGTTTTTGCAATGGCTGGTACCGGTTGTTCCTTTCATGTTTAGGGCTTCCTTCAGGGTCTCTTGTAAGGCAGGCCTGGTGGTGACAAAATCTCTAAGCATTTGCTTATCTGTAAAGGATTTTATTTCTCCTTCACTGATGAAACTTAGTTTGGCTGGATATGAAATTCTGGGTTGAAAATTCTTTTCTTTAAGAATGTTGAATATTGGCCCCCACTCTCTTCTGGCTTGTAGAGTTTCTGCTGAGAGATCTGCTGTTAGTCTGATGGGCTTCCCTTTGTGGGTAACCCGACCTTTCTCTCTGGCTGCCCTTAAGATTTTTTCCTTCATTTCAACTTTGGTGAATCTGGCAATTATGTGTCTTGGAGTTGCTCTTCTGGAGAGTATCTTTGTGGCGTTCTCTGTATTTCCTGAATTTGAATGTTGGCCTGCCCTACTAGGTTGGGGAAGTTCTCCTGGATGATATCCTGAAGAGTGTTTTCCAACTTGGTTCCATTTTCCCCCTCACTTTCAGGCACCCCAATCAGACGTAGATTTGGTCTTTTTACATAATCCCATACTTCTTGCAGGCTTTGTTCATTTCTTTTCTTGTTTTTTCTTTTGGTTCTCTTCTCGCTTCATTTCATTCATTTGATCCTCAATCGCTGATACTCTTTCTTCCAGTTGATCGAGTCGGTTACTGAAGCTTGTGCATTTGTCACGTATTTCTCGTGTCATGGTTTTCATCTCTGTCATTTCGTTTATGATCTTCTCTGCATTAATTAGTCTAGCTGTCAATTCTTCCACTCTTTTTTCAAGATTTTTAGTTTCTTTGCACTGGGTACATAATTCCTCCTTTAGCTCTGAGAAGTTTGATGGACTGAAGCCTACCTCTCTCATCTCGTCAAAGTCATTCTCTGACCAGCTTTGATCCGTTGCTGGCGATGGGCTGCGCTCCTTTGCAGGGGGAGATGCACTCTTATTTTTTGAATTTCCAGCTTTTCTGCCCTGCTTCTTCCCCATCTTTGTGGTTTTATCTGTCTCTGGTCTTGATGATGGTGACGTACTGATGGGGTTTTGGTATGGGTGTCCTTCCTGTTTGATAGTTTTCCGTCTGACAGTCAGAGGGCTGCCTGTTGGTCTGTTGGAGATTGCTTGAGGTCCACTCCAGACCCTGTTTGCCTGGGTATCAGCAGCAGAGGTTGCAGAAGATAGAATATTGCTGAACAGCGAGTGTACCTGTCTGATTCTTCCTTGGAAGCTTCCTCTCAGGGGTGTACTCCACCCTGTGAGGTGTGGGGTGTCAGACTGCCCCTAGTGGGGGATGTCTCCCAGCTAGGCTACTCAGGGGTCAGGGACCCACCTGAGCAGGCAGTCTGTCCGTTCTCAGATCTCAACCTCCGCGTTGGGAGATCCACGGCTCCGCCCAAAGCTGTCAGACAGAGTCATTTGCGTCTGCACCAGCCCCTGCTGCTTCCCCTATTGGACTTCAGCTGTGCGCTGTCCCCAGAGGTGGAGTCTACAGAGACAAGCAGGCTTCCTTGAGCTGCTGTGAGCTCCACCCAGTTCGAGCTTCCCAGTGGCTTTGTTTACCTACTTAAGCCTCAGCAATGGCGGGCGCCCCTCCCCCAGCCTCGCTGCTGCCTTGCGGATAGATCGCGGCAGACTGCTGTGTTAGCAGTGAGGGAGGCTCCGTGGGCGTGGGACCCTCCCGGCCAGGTGTGGGATATATTCTCCTGGTGTGCCTGTTTCCTTAAAGCGCAGTATTGGGGTGGGAGTTACCGATTTTCCAGGTGTTGTGTGTCTCAGTTCCCCTGGCTAGGAAAACGGATTTCCTTCCCCCTTGCGCTTCCAGGTGAGGCGATGCCTCGCCCTGCTTCAGCTCTCGCTGGTCAGGCTACAGCAGCTGACCAGCACCGATTGTCCGGCACTCCCTAGTGAGATGACCCCAGTACCTCAGTTGAAAATGCAGAAATCACCGGTCTTCTGTGTCGCTCGCGCTGGGAGTTGGAGACTGGAGCTGTTCCTATTCGGCCATCTTGCTCCGCCCCCCCAATTTTGCTTTTAAAATAGTTTTAAATTCTCAAGTACTTAGAAATACATTGTTATTTAATGTTAAAGGGAAAAACTTGACTTTCATCAATATGAATGTCATCTTTTCTTTATCTTACTATTACTCATAATATGTTATTCTGAAAGTTCACTGATTTGGTTAAGAGTTATAGTGTCAGTTTCAGAATTAAAGAAACTGGGACAGAGAGATATGTATAATTGGATAACTAGTAGTCTCTCCTCTTTGCACTGAGGGCAAAGTATTTGAGCCGGTATTTAAATTACGAACTTTCTTTAGGAAAATGAGCTATTTCCAGGTTTAAATAAAGTTTTTTTGAATTTCTGATAGTGGCGTCTATGAATTATTTTCCCTAATCTTATACCTGTAACATTGTGATATTTTTCAGAACAGAAAAATTATGTACCAAATTTAGCCAATAGGCTAAACAGGCATTTTGGATAATAGCTGTTGACCTTTATCCATGATAGAATTGTTTCACTCTGTCCCAATAAGCTGATGAATAAATAATGCACTCATTAAAAGGAGATACTCTCTCTGAGATGTCAAACTCATATGAACCCTCCCTCACCCTTCCCCAGCCACTGCCTCCACCACAACTGGGAGATTGTTTTGGTGTCATATAGACTGAACTTCATTCCAAGACAGGAGTGACAGACCTGGGACTCTAGCCCAGAAATGTGGATGCTCGGTCTGCTGTTCTAACCACTAGACCATGTACACCAAATCCCTGCATTGTCTAAGCCAATTCCAGGGCAGCTGCTTATTAACGAACAGATGTCACTTGATGGCACTGACATCCGTCAGAGAAAATGATTCTGCTTGAATCAGTCCCTGGGCAGAGCAGAAGTCACCACTGTAAGCCTTGTCCCAGGATTCCTGATTGCTTCTTTATTAATAATAAATTCCCATGTTGCCTTAGCATTTCTCTGGCTTTAGTAAATGAATAAAATTTGACTATTTGTGTTTAAATAAAATGTCTTGTAAATCATGACAACCTTTGTATTTTATTATATTTCAGTTATTATGAAATAGGGTAAGCTTTGCCCAGCTGAATGAAATGGAAATTCGTTATACCTCAAATGAGGTGATAAAAGATAGAATAGTATTTTAATAACATAGACCACATGGCTTTTTGTATTTTAATATTCACTGTTCTATTGGTAATGGAGCCTTAACAAAGTGATTTTGTTTTTAATCAATCAAGTATTTCCTCATCAGCACTCTAAGCAAAAATACTATGGCAGCTTCTCTTGTTTTTATTATTGCCAAAATAAGAAGCACCATCTCTAATAAGTGTAATTTGCATTAGGCACACGCTGTAAGCATTCAATTTGGAAGCTTGCTGGTTTATTATGGAGCCTGTGACACAGGGTCCTTCCTCATCAGTATGTTGTGACGATAGCCTCACTTTTCCTACCCTACTCTAGATTGGCAGTCGACGTGCATGTCCACACATCCCTGTATGTGCCATTGCAGAGGGCCATTTTGTAGTTAGGCTAGAGTCGTTTGGTTGACAAATAAGAGATTAATTCTTCTAGCTTAAGGGAAACATTGAATTTATTTAAAAGATGTTGGCCTGTGTCAGTGTTCAAGGCAGACTAGAACAAGTAAGCCTCGGAAAATGCAAAACACATCAGATCCTTTAGCAACGGGTCCTTAGGAATCTTCTTTCTAGGTTCCAGTCATTAAATGGCTCAACTGCAATGACTCCAAAAGTCAGTTTGTCTCTTTAAAAAAAAGAATCCAGGCCGGGCGCAGTGGTTCAAGCCTGTAATCTTAGCACTTTGGGAGGCTGAGACGGGCGTATCACAAGGTCAGGAGATCGAGACCATCCTGGCTAACACAGTGAAACCCTGTCTCTACTAAAAAATACAAAAAAAAAAAAAAAAAAAAAAAAAAAAAAAAACTAGCCGGGCGAGGTGGCAGGCGCCTGTAGTCTCAGCTACTCGGGAGGCTGAGGCAGGAGAATGGCATAAACCCGGGAGGCGGAGCTTTCAGTGAGCTGAGATCTGGCCACTGCATTCCAGCCCGGGCGACAGAGCAAGACTCCGTCTCAAAAAAAAAAAAAAAAAAAAAAAAAAAGAATCCACATTCTGAGAAAATCTGTCCCAATTAAAGTCTGAGACTCAGTCTTTCATGAGTTCATAGTGGCAGTTCTCAGAGAAAGGGGATCACTGTGTGCTGAGCAGTCAACCCAAGAACTGCCTCCCACATTCCACCCCTTTAGGTTCTCAGCATTTACAAGCACTGCCTTTTCATAGAAAATACTGAGCACAGTGCCTGATACTTTGCAAATGTGCAATTATGTTTCAACTATTGTTTCAGTGATTGTAAATATAATTCCCATTGTTGAGGTTCTTCATGCCTTCTGTGGACTGAATTCTTTCCCCTCCAATTTAATATGGAAATTCTTGTCCCAGTGTGGTGGTATTTGAAGATGAGGCATTTGGGAGATGATTAGGTTTAGATGAGGTCATGAAGGTGGGACTTCCTGTTCACATTAATGCCCTGATAACAAGAAACAGCAGAGATCTGTCTTTCCACCACGCGAAGTCACACCAAGAAGGTGTGACCTGAAAACCAGGAAAAGAGTCCTCACAGGACCCTGAATCTGCCAGCACTTTGATCTGACACTCTTCAGCCTCCAGAACTATGAGAAATAAATGTTTGTTGTTTAAGCCCTTCAAGGTATGACATTTTGTTACAGCAGCCCAAGCAGAGACGACCCCATTCAAATATATTTCTGTTAATATAATCTAAATATACTATACGACACTAATAATTTAGCTGCCATTTTTCCAGTGGAAGGAAATACAAAGTTATACCCAGAGACTGCATTGAGCATTCGGAAGTGTTGTTGAGTAACTAGTAAGACTAGTCCTAGGGTAATGGCCACCTTCTCTATGAAAGGATTTCACCTTGTCTTGGTATTCATCATATAGTGGATAAATCTCCAATTTAATCACCTCTACTTTACTCATATAAAGGAAGAAAAGAATGAGAACAGACCAGAAAAAGTGTCTGCATACTTATGTGTGCATAAATATGCACACATACCATTTTTGTCTAAATGTATGTATGCATTTAGAAACTTTATAAACTGTTCATAAACCATAAAGTCAAACTTGTATTTAGCCTCCCTCACCTGACACAATCTATGTGTCCTTTGCTGTTAATTAATATTCCAGCTGTTTCAATATTTTTGCCTGGAACTGCTTTCATTCAAAGCTTCCTAGACTGAAATCGTCTTGTCTGTGGTCATCAAATGCGTAGGGGTGCATTTTTTTTGGAATTTTTCATCTCTGAAGATGGAAACAAAAGAATATCAGAGGTTTGGCCCTAATTTCATTCTATACCACAGTGTATCCATTTTGTAGAAATACCATTTGTCCCCCTGTTAATAAAGGTTACTCTCTCCAGTCAACACTATGGCTCTGATTATTTGCCCAGCTAATCCTGTAGTGCTAAGAGGAGCTGGGGTAGCCAGGCAACACTCTAATCTTCAATTCAGAGGTGCCATCGTGGGACTTATATAAATTTTAAATGTCAAGACCACGTAAAAACACAGAAGGGATGTGGGATAGTGGGAAACACTGAAAATTATATCGTTGAATGAAATGTATAATTTTATCTGAAATGGGATAAAAGGGTAACACATAGTGATGAAGGAATCTAGAATCCCAGGTAAGATGATAAGTTAGCTTCATCTTATCAATACTCCTTTGGGAGAAAGCTTCTTTGTTTTCATCCCCTTATTATATAAACATGGTAGACAAGGTTTTGGGGCAATGGTTTGCTTATTTTGATAAATAGGAGACATTATTATTTTGATAAATAGGAGATAAATAGAGACATATTTTTGCCAATAATTAAGCAATTGTACCGGCCTGAGCTGAGCATTGAAGATCTAAACAAGATATAATAGTTCCCATAAGAAGCCTCAGGAGTCTTGTAGGGAGACAAACATTTTTGACACCTGTTAAAATATTAACAATAGAGGTATATATAGGTCAATGGTTCTCAAACTTTAATCTGCATCAGAATCACCTAAAGAACTTGCTAAAAGATTCCTGGGCCTCATCTCTAGAGTTTCTGATTCAGTTAGTTTGAGGCAGAGCCTAATAATTTGCTTTTCTAACTCATTCCTGGGTGTTGCTGAGGCTGATGTTCTGAGGACCACATTTTGAGAGCCACTGACATAGCAACCTGTGAAGTCATGACAGAAGCGTGTTCTCTCCATCCAGGGGAGGATTGGGGAAGTAAATCGACTCTTAGGGCTCTTAATTACAAAAGGCAGCTCTTAGCCATTTAAGTAGAATGAGAGTATATTAAGTGGGTATTGAGTGATTCAGGGGGAAATCGTGGAGGTCAGTTTTCCAGAAACAATGCACGAAACCACGTACAAGTGGCCTGATGGCTAAAGGGCCACCAAGACTTGAGTAAGGCATACTTAGCACAGTTTCAGAGCTGCCAGGGACATAACTTTGCTGCAGTTGTGATTGTGCCAATATTGATGCCACTTCGTAGGATGACTATCTTCCCTGAATACCAGATTGTTTTTCCCCACTCTTGGGTTCGATCTGGAGCCTTCTACTTCAAGTGGTTTAATTTTGAAGCAAATTGTCATATGGTGAAATTTGGTGGGTGGATTCCTATCACATAAATTAGATGTGAAGGAAGCTGGGGAAGTGATACTAAAAGACTTAACATATCCTTATACATAGCGATCCTTATACTTAGCGAGATTATTCAAAAGGGACTGTGCATGCAGGAGACGTGTCCATTGCAGGAGGTTTTACACATATTTGGATGCTTCCACTCAGAACAAAAGGGTAAGGGTGGTCTGTCAGATTAGGAGAAGATATGAGAAGAAGATTGGGTTACAAAGGAAATATTTGATGAAACCTGCATGATTCTATATGACCTGGCTTCGCTACAAAATCTCTTTCCAGCCTCATCTTGACCTTCATTTCCTCTTGGTCCTTCAACTCCAGATGTGCAGGCCATCTTTCAAAGCATCATACATGCAGACACATGTCTTGTATACATACTGCTCACCACATCTGGAGCTCTTACCCTCGTTTTTTTCTAGGTTAATTCTCAGCCCAATTTTTACCTCCTCTTCCAGATGTTCCCTTACCTACCTCACTGCTATCATATAGTACTGTAGACTGCAAGGCTTAGAAAACAGAAATTTATTGACTCACATTCCTGAAGTCTGGAAGTCTGAGATCAAGGTGTCTGCAGAATTGGTTCCTTCTGAGGACCAAGATGGGAGGATCTGCTCTGGGCCTCTTCTTTGCTTGTAGATGGCCTTCATCTCCCTGTGTTTCTTCACTTATCTTCCCTCTGCTTGTTTGTGTTTGTGTCCAAATGTGCCCCTTTTTGTAAGGATATCATGCATACCGGATTAGGGCCCAGCCTAATAATCTTATGTTAACTTACCTCTCCAAAGATGCTATCTCTAAATAAGATCACATTCGGAGATATTGGGGGTTAGGACTTCAATGTGTCTTTATTTAGGAGTCACAATTCAACTCACAGCTATAGATTTTATAGCACCACACACTTCGACTTTCAGAATATACTATAGCTATAACTTTACTCTTATTTATGCAGTAATGTCTATCTGCGTAAATAAATATGGAAGTATATCTTCCTCTGTTAAATCACTTTCTAAGAAGGCAAGGTCAGCATCTTAGAGGTGCCAGTGTATGTATTTTAAGCAAACAAAAGGTAAACCGTCCTGCATACCTGCCTAAGTTTTTGGTCTTTGTCATGTGGGCCATGAGACATACAGGCATGACTTGATGAGAACTCCAATTTAGAAAATGAGAACACCACCTCCTCCCTAAACATCAGCACCAAGTAAATGCCAAGTGCATCACATGCTGTTGGGTGAGGGTTATGTGCAGTCAAGAAAGCTTCACAGTTTAAAGCGTTTTCTCTACAGCTTCCCCTAGGAAAATAATACATCGGCAGTGAAATGAAAACAGCATGCAGTCTCCCAGTGCATTTATTCTCTGGCTGCAGAAGTAGGTTTAGAACATAATCTCACTAGAAATATGTGTGTCTGTCAGTGCTTATGTGGGAAAAGGACTTCCATGCTGGTATTTGAAATTGTCAGTGTGTTCTATTTCCATGTATATTGTTTTAGCACATGATTTTCAAAATAATACAGTGTCAGTAAGACATGAGCTGTTAAACACCCAAGGGATTTGCCAAAAGACTATATGAGATACCCTCTGGGGTTTTATATGATAAATTTCTTTTTAAGTAACAAAATTGAGAGCTAAATCTGGGAGGCAGGGAATTAGCAAAGTGATGTGGTAAACACTTGAAATTGTTAAATAAAATAGCTGGATCCACATTCCTCTAGGTTTTATATGATTGCAACAGTTCTAAAGATAAGGAAGTGAACTGGATGATTTTCTAGCCATGTATCTATGACATTGTGGCCTTAAATCTGACATTGGCAATCCCAATCATTGCCCATTTTCAAGAGCTGGACTCATCTATTTCTTTTTGCTAGAAGCTTCCCAAACAGTGTTCATATCTTTTAGAGCTCACCAACCCCAGTACATCCATGAAAGACCATATGTAATCTTCCACCAAACACACACACACACACACACACACACACACACACACACACATATATATATATATATATAATTATATATAAACATTACATATTTGTCCTAAAAATTGCATCTGTGTACATTGTGTCAATGGCTATAAACTCAAATTCTGATATTGAATTTCGGAAAAGAACAACTTTTGAGTATTTGTTGGCAAGATAAAAAACTTTGGAGTCCTACTTGAAAACTGATACTTCCTTTGAAGGATGACATCCAGTGGTACCATGAAACTGAACTTTTTAAAATTGATGAATGATGTAAGTAGTGAACTATGGATGTTTAATAGACATATATTGAGTCTCTAATGGATATAGATACTATGCTCTATGTCAGTCCTACTGTTAAGAATATTATTGACCAGAGGAGGATACATATATACATATCTATGCTATTATAATACATATCTATGCTATTATAATATGTATAACAGATACATATAATTCATTATATGTATGTGTGTGTGTATATACAGATATACATCTATATATTACTGTTTATGTGTATTTAACTGCAGAAGAATCTTATAGGATAAGTACTATTAATTTCTCCATCATGCAGATAAGGACACTGAGGTATAGGGACTTGTCCAAGGTCACCAAGCTAGAAAGCAACAGCCAGTATTTAAACACTGGCAGATAATTTGACTTCATAATTCATGTTTTAATCACAATGTCCCTCTAAGGCATGACTAAACTCCTTGAGAATGAAGTTTACTACATTCAAATTCATCACCAAGTTCTCTCGTCTTTACTACTTACAATCCTGAATTTCACCACTTCTCTCCATTTCTGCTGCCACTCCCCTTGTCCAGACCAATGTGATGTCTTACAGGGACAACAGCAAAAGCTTACCAACTGCTCTCCCCACCTCTTTCCGACTCCACCCCATCCTTCTTTTGATGGCCCTAACAGTCTTATAAAATGCATTTCATATGTTACATTTTTCTAAAGTTGTCCAATGGTTTGTCATTTATCCCTGGATGAGGAACAAGATCCTGAATATTTCTTCAAGGTTTTAAGTAAACTGGCCCTGCTTGGATCAACATTGCTTCTCAGAAGGCCACTCTCCACATTGCCTATTTTGGGTCCCAAACATACTGTTCTTTGCTGTTCCTCAAATACATGCTGATGTTCTAGACTCATGGTTCAAACACATCCTATTCCTTCTGCCTAAAATATTCTCCTAGGTGTCCCCAGCCCCACCCTGCATTCATTTATTCAGTTAACTCCTGGACCTCAGAGCTTGGCTCAGATTTCACTGCTTCATAGAAGCCTAACCTCCTCCGTCAGAGTGAGATAGTTTCTTCTTTAATAGCTTATTTTAACAGCTTATACTTTTCTGTGTGGTCTTTATCCCAATTGCCATTAAGACATTATTTATTTTGCTTTTGATTATCTCTCTTCTCTAAATTGCAAGCTCATTAGAGTAGGAATTTTATTTCCTTTTTTTCCCTACATAAAATCATGCATGGTTAAATTGCTGAATTTCTATTGAATGCCCAGAGTAAGAGAAATATTTCTTTTGAAGCAGAAAGTGAGGCCACATTGAGAAGGTGGTATTTAATCTCTATTTTGAAGAGTGGCTAGTTACTAAATAAGACTAGGGGTGGGAGTATGGACAACATCTTTCCAGGTAGCAGAAATCACTTAAACAACTTAGTGATGGAAAAAAACAATGTTTGTAGCTGGGGAAGAGTGTGGATTCATTTGCATACAGATTAGAAGATGGGGAGTTTCAGAAGATAGTTTTGAATAATTATGCTCAGATAAAACTGGAGAGCCAGGAGTCATATTTTTATTCTGTAAAGAAATATAAACCACTAAAAACATATTAAAGATAAGAGTGACATCATAGTGATTTAGAATTATTTGACAGAGACACATTTAAAATATATATATATTTTTTAGAATCAACATGTTAGGTTTCAATCCCAGCTCTCATCTTTAATTGCTGTTTGTCCTTGTACATTTTATTTAAGCACTGTATTATTTAGGGCAGTCCTTTTTATAACACACAAATCCTGAAGTTTCAGTGGCTCACTACAATAAAAGTTTATTTCTAGTTGTTGTCCAATATGGGAGGCCTTGGTCAGTAGTCCTTGGTCTTTGTTCCCTGTATCTTGTTCTACAATCACCCTAAAGCTTCAGAGTCCACTGTGTTTGACTGGCAAATAGGAGAGGAGGTAGGGAAGTGCTACCTGCTTCTCAAAAACTCCAATTTCATCTTCTTTGGGTGAAAACTAGTCATGTGGCTTTGCCTAGAGGCAAAGGGTGCTGATATAATTTTTGGCTGGGTAGCTGACTTCCAGGGCAACTTTACTCAATGGAAAGAGAAGTTTGAATTTCTGGTAGGTAGTCAGCCAATTTTGTGACATACTCTAAGCTTTAATTTATTTTTCAGTAAAATGAGAATGACAATAGCAGCTAATATATGGACTGATTATGATGAATAATGGTGTAATACATTAAATATCCCAGCACAATGTCAAGAACATAAGAGATCCCTCCTTTGGATTAAGGAGCGAGATCAGGCCCAAACTCCATTGAGGGTAATAGAAAAGGAGATGAATGGAGAAAAACCAAGAAAAGTATGTGTTATACTTGGTTCTAAATTGATGTTTTCAGTTTTGCTTTTGGAACATGTATTTAAACTCTTGAAGACTTGAATGGAAATGATAACTTTCCTATATTCAGCTAGAGACAGCTCTCTGCAACGCAGCCAGCAGCTGCTCCCAGCAGTCCTGTTCTGTGCAAATACCATACTCTCCATCCATCAACTGAGCGCCGTCAAGTTTTCAGAGTTTGCCTTGATTTTATAATCTTTAACAATTTTACATTGAGTTATTTTATTCATGTTTTAAGGTTGGCTGACTCCATTGTCATGTCGCCATGAAACAAAGAAAAAATATCAGACTGTTTAGAATGTGGAAGAGATTATTGTGTCACTTCTTCATCTGGTACCTAAAACAGAGTATAGGGCATATATGAAAACTATTTAATGATGAATAACAATTGAATCAACTTGAAAATTTGCTTTTTGTTTTGTCTTTTTTGAGACAAAGTGTCACTCTACTTCCCAGGCTTGAGTGCAGTGGTGTGATCTCAGCTCACTGCAACCTCTGCCTCTAGAGTTCAAGCAATTCTTCTGCCTCAGCTTCCTAGGTAGCTGGGACTACAGGCACGCGCCATTACCCCCAGCTAATTTTTGTATTTTTAGTAGAGACATGGTTTCACCATGTCGGCCAGGCTGATCTTGAACTCCTGAACTCAACTGATCTGCCTGCCTCAGCCTCCCAAAGTGCTGTGATTATAGGTGTGAGCCACGGCACCTCTCCAAAATTTTGCATTTTATCAATAAGCATCATCAAAAGTAAGACAAAAATTCTGCTAGAGGAGTCAGTACAAACCCACCAAATCTGAGGTGATATCTTCATTGTTGGCTAATCTTTATCTATCTGCGTGTGGGTGGGTATATGAATGTTAAAGAGCTCAAACCACTCGCATCATGACATACAGTAGTTTCATGTGATTTCTAACTTTGACTACTTTGTCCAGATCAAAATAATACTGTGTGATATAGAACTGTAAAGAGAGCTACAGTTACATTTGTAGAACAGGCCAAGGAAGCATGCTCATGCCTATAAGGCAGAGGTGGGAGGATCACTTGAGCCCTGGATTTCAGAACCAGTCTGGGCAACATAAGGAGACCTCATCTCTACAAAAAGTAAAAAAAATTAGCTGGGTGTGGTGGTGTCAAGGTGGGAGGATTGATTGAGCCTGCCAGGAGGTTGATGCTGCAGTGACCTGTGTTGATTGTGCCACTTCACTCTGGTCTAGGTGACAGAGCAAGACCCTGTCTTGAAAAAAAAAAAAAAAAAAAAGCAAATAAATCCCAAGATGTGACACTTTATATTATGATTTTGCAAACTCATCCTTTCATTTTTATTCTTTCAAAGCAGAAAATATATGCAGTTGACCTGCTACATTTATCTGTAAAAACTGAATAATCTGATCCTCTTTTAAAGAGTTGGCATATATTAAGTAATTTTTAATATTGCCTAGAAAGGTAAGCTAAGTAGATGAATTTTACCCTTCCAGGTACCCATACTGGAAACTTTGTTGTGGCTTTTTCATTCATGTCTCTTCCTTGTCTCTTAGAAGTCTTGTTGGCCATGGCTTTGAGTTAATTACATCTTGGTTACATTCCATTCTTCCATCCTCTTAGTTTCTGTCTTGACTTAGATCACACCTGAACTATTATTATAGCCAGAAAACTCATCCATCTTCTATTTTATACCTGTGACTTCACGAATCAGCTTTATTCATGTCACACAAAGTCCTAGGAGTCACCATTACCTGTAAAAGAATATAAGTTAACCTTCATGTGAAGGGGAATTGAAGAACCGCAAGATACAAGTAGTATAATCAGTGCCATTCGATACAAGCTAAGTTCCAGACAGAGTGAGCTTGTCAGTCTTTTCACATGGACTCCAGTTTTTTCTGAATCCTTCTCTTTGCTCATTGTGTTCCCATTCTCTATCACTTTTACAGAATTCTGATCCTAACTCTGCATTTTTTTTTTAAACCAAAGTATTGAGCAAGTGATTTAAACTCTGGAGCCTCAGTCTTCTAATTATTAAAATAGGCTCCACATTGCAGAGCCTTTGTGACTCTTAGAGGTTGAAATATCAAAGTGAAAATAACATCTTTTTGCTCCATGCAACCATGGCACTTATTCTGTTTTTCTAGAATGACAGGCACCACTTTATACTTATTTTATGCACTGGTGTTATTTCTACTACCTGAACATGAGCTCTTCAAGGAATCAGTAATTATGTTGAAGTCATCTTGTATCTCTTTTGCTGCTGTGCTTAATGATGAAAGAGCAGTGTTTGATTTATCCAGGTAACCAGTTGATATCTTGTAGTTATTAGCTACAATAAACTTAAGAAGAGAAGGGAGGAATGAAGGAAGGAAATAAGGAGGGAGGAAGGGAGGAAGGGAGGGAGGGAGGGAGGAAAGGAAGGAAGGCGGGCGACGGAGTGAGACTTGGAGGAGACAGGGAAGTTAGACTGGGAGGGAGAAAAGAAGGATATAGAAAGAAGGTAACAAAATGCAGGGAGGGAGGGAGGGAGGAAGGAAGGAAGGAGGAAGGAAGGAAGGGAGGACATAATTTTTATTTTGTTTTTAAATATCGAGAATCATGACATATAATTTGTTTTTAATGCTACAACTGATTAAACCTCTTTATGTGCTTAGGACAAAGAGTTACACTTTCTTATCATTACTTATAACTTGCTATTTCTTAATTAAGACCTCAAGTCTGATTAAATCCTATCACAAGTAAAAATACTTTTATAATAAATTTGTAAAATGTCAATAGTAATGTTCTCTGCTTTCCAGAAATAACTCCTCTTATATTTTGTTCAAAATACCCAGTCCTATGTTAGATGTTTGGAAAGCTTGCTTTCTTGCTTATTTTTCTTCTTGTTTTTGCTCAGATTTGTTGATTAATTGACTTTTGTATCAGCAGATGACTCTTTAATGAATTTAAAGTGTTGGGTAAGCACATCTATTGGCCAATATGAAAGCAAGACTCCTTAAAGAATCATTTCTCCATGTTTTATTAAAGCCAAGGTCTTATCATAGCTTCAGAAAGTCTAGACAAAACATCTAAGAATATATACACATTAATTAAATTACTCTGAAAGCAACATCTCCAATATATTAGGCATAAGACATGAGATAAAAATTGACTTAGAATTTTTTTTTAGGTCTTCTTCATTGCCTTGTTTCTGCCACTCTCTTCCTGACTTATATTTCATTATTCATTTTACACTGTATAATCAGATTTTTTTTCCACTCTGTATTATAAATGACCCAATGAGCTTGCTCTTCTATTAAACACTTGGCATCCGTGTAGATCCCTGTCAATACTGTGTAATTAGCAGAGCTCACTGCTTAGCTTCTTGCACACCTCATCTCAGCTCTAATTTCTGTCTTCTAGGCTGTTTGGTTTGTATAGGTTTATAAGCTGGATGTGATGGCTAGGTTCAAGAGTTGACCCATAAAGCAGAAATTGAACATCATCAAAATTAATCTTGAAAATTGTAGGAAAGGCAAAGTTGCAGATGGAGGTCCCTCTCAACTGGCCTAACACAGTTGGGTTTTCTCCCCAGTATTGAAGTAGATCTACTTATTCAGTAGCGATAAACCAGATAAGTGTGTTGAGTTTATATGTCAATTATGTCCTATGAAAAAAAAAAAAGTTAAGCTGGACACGATGGCTCATGCCTGTAATCCCAGCACGCTGGGAGGCCGAGGTGGGTGGATCACTTGAGGTCAGGAGTTTGAGACCAGTCTGGCCAACAGGGTGAAACCCCATGTCTACTAAAAATACGAAAATACAAAAAAAATACAAAAAAATAAAATAAATTAAAATACAAGGTGGTTGTGGTGGCCTGTGCCTGTAATCCCAGTTACTTGGGAGGCCGAGGCAGAAGAGTTGCTTGAACCGGGGAGGTGGAAGTTGCAGTGAGCAGAGATTGCACCATCGCACTCTAGCCTGAGTGACAGAGCAAGACTCTGTTAAAAAAAAAAAAAAATGTTATCTTGGTACTCTAGAAACACAGTACAGTGCAAACTTCACTAAGAGCAGAGATCCTTGATGTCTAAACTCTCCGTAGGTATTCTCAGGTCCCTGTCTCCTTGACTCCCTAACTCCCAGCTGCACTGACTCAAAACACCACAGGGCATGAGCAAGTGGAAGCATCTAAAATATTTAATTTTTTCCCTCCCAGTCATTTCTGTTTGTTTCCAAAAATAAACCTTTAATATATGCAAGTGACTCTACTACTGCGTCTCTGTAAAGGAAAACAACATCCAGGATTTCTCTCGATAGTCACAACTTGCTTGGTGTTGATTTTGTTTCAATGTTTTCTCATTTAGATTATAGACATCAACTACTGGTTTGCTTTTCTACTCTATATTTTAGATTCACAAGAGTCACATATGCAGCAGAAGGAGCCGCGTATGCGTTCCTTAAATAGGTGGTTGATTTGATCCACCTACTGGCTTATACTGGAGTGACTTGTTTGAACTAACAGGAGTCGGTTGACCGCTCCTACCCTGTAGACACCTAGTCACTTGCCTCCTACCTGATTCATTCAGCTTGTTGATGTGGGAGTTGTAATATATATAGCATTGAGTAAGAAGCTCAATGCTTGTCTTAAACTTTGTACATGCCACTGGGTCATATTTAAGGGAGAGCAATCTGGCCAGGAATTAAGTGCATTTGATATAGGAATAATTGAAAAATAGTGTAGCAGAAACACTCAATTTACCTTGGCTTGTAAAATTTTACACAAAAGTAAAAGTTTGAGAAATCTCCCAGACTTCTTTCCCTTTCCAGAGATTTACTTCTATTAGCATGTCAATGTCCTTAGAAGTCCAGAGTTAGAAACCCTTTAAACTGGTTAACAGGGAATTTCCAAATTTAATTGACCTTAGAATCTGCCACCTTCCAATTTTCTTTTAACCTTCTTTTATTAGCATCTGACATTCACGGAACATTGTTTGAAAAGTGATGATATAGAAATAGTGAAAATAACATCAATCAATTTAAGACAAATTATCACAGAAATTAGTTGGTACAACTTGCTAAGTAACAAGCCACACTAGAATCTGGTGGCCACCACTTTCTTTTTGGACTGTTGACAAATCATCCTCTTGTTAATTTGTGCTAAAATTGTGGCTGGGATTGATATTAATAGCTACTGTGTTGCTGTCTGCAAAGAATATGGTAGAATCACTGTGCGTTGCATTCTTAGGTGCAGGAGGCTCATACTTCTTACATCTTTCACTTTTCATAAGAGCCTAGCACCCCCCAAACAGCAATCTGTGGACCTGCAGTATTAGACTGGCTGCTTAGGAGTACAGACTAGGGTGGTGCTCAGAATGACCTACTTTTTAGTATCCTCGGCAACTGCAGCAGTCACCTTTAATGGGTGTCATTGACTTATATCACAGCTTCTAACTTGAAGAGCTGGGTTCAAATCTAGTGTGTCTTAACCTCAAAATTCATACTATTTTTTGAATAGACCCCAAGTTAAGGAAGAATTTACCAGATACACTTTTTAGCAAAGAAGCGCTTTAGCAGATAATTGGCAAACTTACATCTTTCCTCTCTCTTAAGTCCCAAAATCTTGTCTCTATTCCGATTATAAAGACCTCTGTAAATTAAATGCAGCGAAGAAATGTTCCATCTGACCGGTAAGTTGCTGCTAACACCTACCATTGTATTCCTTTTGTTCCTACTTTTTATTTCTAGTGAGCTCTTCTATCATAGTTTGCAATCCTTGAGTTTTCAAATTTTAAGCCAGTCCTTTTTGTCCTTAATGCACACACCAATTTACCTCCCTTTCTAGAAAGTCATTTTACTTTGGAATTAGGTAAAACGTCCCGTGATCATTTTTACAATAATGACTTTCACTCAACTAAATCTTGGTGACTTCTGAGATTATTTCCTTCTCTGCTACAGGCTCAGTGTCCACTCATTAACTATGTTTTTATCGTAGATATACAGATGAGGAAGATTTCAAATGCTTCTCCCAGTTCTTCCCAATCTTCTGTTATGTGTTGCAATTAAGCTCTTAAACCATTACTCTTCTCTTCTTTCCATACCCAATGGCCTTCATAATGAGGGAACACATGGCATCCCATCACTTATAATGCCATATCTCCCATACTATATTTTAGGTTTCTATTAGAGGTCTTTCAGTTAGATTTGTCTCCCTTCAATGCAGATTCATTCTTACCAATCTACAAGGGTTCTCTTTTCCTCTCTGTAGTCTACTATTTTGGAAGCTTCCCTAGGGTTTAAAAATCCCGGCACCATCTCTTGACACTAACTTGTTGGTCAATTGTTAGTATTTCATATTCTCATTTTCTTTAAGGCATTAAAAGTAACAAAGAAAACAAATCGGCCGGGCGCGGTGGCTCAAGCCTGTAATCCCAGCACTTTGGGAGGCCGAGACGGGCGGAACACGAGGTCAGGAGATCGAGACCATCCTGGCTAATACGGTGAAACCCCGTCTCTACTAAAAAATACAAAAAACTAGCCGGGCGACGAGGCGGGCGCCTGTAGTCCCAGCTACTCGGGAGGCTGAGACGGGAGAATGGCGTAAACCCGGAGGCGGAGCTTGCAGTGAGCTGAGAGCTGGCCACTGCACTCCAGCCTGGGCGGCAGAGCCAGACTCCGTCTAAAAAAAAAAAAAAAAGAAAACAAATCTCCGTATTTTACAAGCTGTGCCATTTATTAAAGAAGAAGTATCCTTTCCTCCAGCTTTCAAAATAATATTTTAGAAACATTATTGAATAATGTTTTTAAATATTTATTTATTTATTTATTTTTGAGACAGGGTCTTGCTGTGTCACCCAGGCTGGAGTGCAGTGGTGTGATATCGGCTCACTGCAGCCCTGATCTCCCAGGCTCAAGTCCTCCTCTTGTCTCAGCCTCTTCAGTAGCTGGAACCACAGGCATGCACCAGCACACCCAATTATTTATTTTTTTTTTTGTGGAGATGAGGTGACAGTGTTGGCCAGGCTGGTCTCAAACTTCTGAGCTCAAGCGATCCTCCCTCCCCGGCCTCTGAAGTGCTGGGATTACAGGTTTGAGCCACCTTTCTCAACTAAAATAATATGAAATCACATAGAACTTCAAAAAGAAGTAGAATTTTAGTTTAATGACTAAAGTGTACATAAATCTAATAAACAATGGCCTTGGTACAATATCAGTCTGTTACTTTCTTTTTCAAGTTCAAGGTTAAAGAATATACAAACCAAAAGTACTGTGATCTTGTTCCTTTTATAACTGTTTTCTTTTTTGACTCCTTTTCTCACTTACTTCATTGTCCTTGTTCTTACCTACCAGCAACATTCAAGTTCAGAGAATTGTGCAGGTTATTAAAAAAACTTTCCTCAGAATTTACTGAAAATGCAAAAAATAACTATTAAAAGAGTATCCTAATATCTTTTAACCTTGAGATAGCCTTAAGCATTTCACTCATTAATATGCCAGTATTCAAGCAGTTTGTAATATCAGCTGCCCTGTAATTAGCTATTTTGAATAGTTTGCAAATTTTTCTCCCTCTGATATCTTTTGGATATTTTTAAAACATTATTGCTTCAATAAAAATCTTTCGGAGAGGATTGCTTTTCATTCTCCTTAGTTTCTTTTTTTAACCTTTCCTTTCTCTCAATAATAAAGGAAGAAAGATCTTAGTTAAAAAAAAAAAAGATGAAGTTACAATGCAGTAAATCTAGCAGTTTATGTTTCTGCACTTAGCTCTTGTTAAACATCAGGTTCAGAAATCACAACAACTCCATCAAAGTGGCTTTGTGTGTTTTATTTCTTCTCCCAAGTCTTCAAGTAGGAAAGGTTCAATTAATCATAACAAGAATTTCTTCTGAAGAAAAACCTTTCCTGATCTCACCAATAGTAACAAGCCGTGTCTAGGGTAAACAAATTCTGCTTAAAGTTGGTTGGAAGTCTTTCTTTGATGATTTCTCCCATTACTGAAGTTCACAAAGGAAATAGACTATCTCATGAATTTATATACAATTTTATCTTGAAGATTTTCTTGTGACATTATGTGCTAGGTCTTAGGTGTAACGTGAAAGGGATTTTTTTTTTTTTTAATGAAAAAGACAGTAGATTGGAACTTTTAGTAGTTTTTGAGCAGACTGTACTGATAATGCAACTCATCACAGCATAGTGGGGTGGCTTTTAAATAGGCTGGGCATCAAAATGAATTATGAACATTTCATAAAGTATATCCTTGCCCTTGTCTTGTTGCAAGATATTCTGATTCTCTATTTCCAGGTTGTGCCTAAGTATACATATTTTTCAAAGTTTCACATATGTAACCAATTACAAAGGATAAATTTCCATATCATGGGCATTAACTTTGAAGACTAGGAAGTTAAGGAAGAACTCACAATTGTGTCCTGTTACACTAGATATTACATTATCTAGCTGTGTACAGGGGAGCAAAATAACTCATGCCTTTAGCACTTGGTCACTTATATTTAATAAGGATAAAAAAATAATGAGGCCAGGCGTGGTGATTCACACGTGTAATCCCAGCAGTTTGGGAGGCTGAGGCGGGTGAATTGCCTGAGGTCGGGAGTTTGAGACCAGCTTGGATAACATGGTGAAACCTTGTCTCTACTAAAAATACAAAAATTAGCTGGGTGTGGTGGCACATGCCTCTAGTCCCAGCTACTCGGGAGGCTGAGGCAGGAGAATTGCTTGAAGCCAGGAGGTAGAGGTTGCAGTGGGCTGAGATCATGCCACTGCACTCCAGCCTATGTGACAGAGCAAGACTCCATCTCCAATAAATAAATAAATAAATAATAAAGTGAAAAAATAATGATGCATTAAGAGCTCTTTTCATGGGCCTGGTAAGTAAGTGCTCAGTAAATATTCACTTATGTTTGTACTGTTGGTTTCATTGTGGTTGCTGTTGGAATGATTAGCAAAGCAGACAATCATAAATACTATACCAGATATATGCATACACAGTGTTGTAAAACTCAAAGAAACAAAACATATCAATGTGAAAAAATTGAAGAAATCTTCAGAGAAGGAGAGAGATTTAAAGTGTGGAACATTAGGGTGCATTAGAAGTTTAACAAATAGAAAAATGACACTTTGAAGACAAAGTATAAATAGTCATCCTGAATGCCATGTTCATATATGTAGTAGCCCTGGTGGAAGATGCCACTTCAGAAAGGTGACATGAAATGTACGTTTTGGAATTCTTTGGCCTTATGACAAAGGGGAAGATGATTAAAGAGGAGAAGGAGAGAATATGAATGGGGGAAGAAAGAGACAGAGAATGAGAAGACTGGAGAGAGCTGTTTTATTAGGTACATAATATACTATGTGGCATACTTTTATAGCAGAAAAGGCAGCTTATATGAAAGATAAGCTATTCCCGTCTCTGCAAAAGTAAAAAATTTGTGAGATTAGTCTCCATTTATCCTTTCCTGGACAATTGTCCCTACTGTGATCTGTTTTTAAATATAGCTCCTTGCATTAAGTGTATTAATCAAATTTATTTATCAATTTTTAAAGTAGTACTAGTTTTATATTTCTAAATGGAAACAAATATGTTAAAATTTTTCCATATATATCTATGAGACAAATATATACAAAATATATTAATAAAATATATTAACTATTCCACTGCTTAATGATAAATACTATTAACATTGTGGTATGTAGATCTATTCAGATATAATTCTCTGTTCTCTATCCCTCAACTTGTATCTTTTCCTCTATTTTATAAAC
The DNA here is from genome assembly GCF_009764315.1 of Trachypithecus francoisi. Lineage (NCBI taxonomy): Eukaryota > Metazoa > Chordata > Mammalia > Primates > Cercopithecidae > Trachypithecus > Trachypithecus francoisi. Next base: position 51,074,246 of record NW_022681453.1, read on the forward strand.
TGCTTTCTCTTTTCACGAGTGCATGATGGTATCTTCCATGTGCATAAATTAGAACTGTGTTATCATTTTTAAGGACCAGACGATATTCTGTCACATGAACTCTTAACATATTTAAGCAGTCTGCTCATAATAAATATTTATATATTCAAATGTGTTTTACTGTTATGAACCATGGTGTGGCGGATACTCCTTACATTACTCATCTCACATCCCTTTGCTGACTTTGTATCACTGTTGTTGATATATTTCCATTTCACTCTTGCGTTTATAATGATTGTTGTTCTATGCTCACCTAATTGCCAGTAATAGTAATACTGATCAGAAGAAAAAGAAAATATTAACATTTTAGTGGCAAATTTTATTATTTACTGTGTATTAGCCACTATGCCAAGTATTTTTACACATTATGTAACTATCTCAAAAGTGATATAAGTTAAGTGGCATTACTAGCATTTTATAGGTAAGAAAACAGGGGTTTGGAAAGTCAAAATGGCTTGCTCCAGGGAAATGCAGAAGCCAATATTTAAACCCTAATCTCTGCAAATGCAACCACTATGGCCTTAATTACTAGGTCATGTTATATGAGGGCAAAGAAAGCAGCTTATACTTGTGACCCCCGACATTCACCTCTTCCAGAAAAGACTTCAACACCTTCATAGGGAGTTTGGAAGAACTGGTTGTGTGCTCCAGTGCCACTGCCAGTGGGAGTTGAGAAGTGATGAGTTTTTCTTGGCTTTGGTTGTGTTATTTATTATTTATTATTATGTCCAGAGGTTCACGTGCACCTATTGACTTATTACAAACCTCAAAGAGCAGCTCGAGACAATCTACGCCCAAGTCCAAATAACCATTTTGGCCAGGTTTTCTTGATTTTCAGATGGACCCCACTATGTAACTTTATGTGGACCTATTACTTAGATTTATGAGGCCATTTTGCTGCCAACCAGTGATGGTGAGCCCATTAGAAAGTAGTGACGTTCAATATTAGGTGTTGTCTAGGCACCCTCCTCTTCCATTATTGAAGTAGTTCTTAAGATGTGGTACCCAGAGCATCTGCATCACCTGAGATCCTATAAGTGATGCAAATGCTTGGGCCTCCCATCCTGTGCACTAACTCAGAAACTCTGGGAAGGGGATCCAGCAGTCTGTTTCAACAAACTGTTGAGGAGATTCTAGTACTGGTCAACATGTGAGAACTAATACCTGATGCTTTTCATAGCTAATTGGGAACTCTTGCCCTTCAAAGTCTCCAAATCATGCCCAGGTTTAAATATCTGTGGTTAGATCCAAATACTTTACCCAGAAATTGAGCAAATTTTGTTCATAAGGCCCATTTTACTCCTGCTTTCTCTAAGCCATCTTCAGGTGGAAATTATATGGCCTCCTGCTTAACTAAAATTGCATGTCAAGATCTTCAGTTTTCATAACAAAATGTCAGATTCACCATGGGCATGTCTGGCTGCTTAACATGGATGTCTTCCATCATCAGCAGACAAAGCCTACTCTCCCAACACTCCATAGTACTATAGTAAGCTGACTGTCTGAACACTGGCTACTTAGCACCTGCTTCTTATATCCATTGCCATTAAAGAGAAGCAGTGCAATGAACTAATTAATCACCCATATTTCAAGTTGTGTGTATTTTTTTCTTTGGGTTGTAACCTTGTATCAACATAAATAAATAAAATTTCAGTGCTTAGCACATGTGCATAGTTCTTCTTTCTTCTCCCCTTAAGATGTTAAAATATAGACCTATACTTTAAAGTTGTTTTTTCTTAGAGTGGATTAAAAAATGTTACAAATGAACATTTTATATTTCCTGTACAAGAACTCAGGCAATAAATTGTGTTTAAAGTTTACTGCTGGGAAAAAAAAAATTGTTTGCACTGATTACCCTGGCTTTAATCTTGGTTGTTCATTAACACGAGTAAGGCCAGGGTATAATTACTTGTCAGAATAACTATCTCACCAGATAATTGAACTGTGCTGGTTAACTGATTCCCTGTTTTTATCAGACAATAATGTCTATCTGTCTGTCTGTCTGTCTATCTATCTGTCAATCTAATCTATTTATCTTGTATGATTTTGTGTTATCAGGTAGCTCTGAGACACAGTTAATGTGTCATTGTCATGACCATTTTTAGCTTGTCTTTGTGGTATAATTATAGTCTCCCTTATACTATATTACTTTTCCATTTTTAGTTTTATCTTAATGATCCCAATGTTAATTAGTCTTCTATTGTCAGTAATTTCAAAGTTCTCTTGGGACTAGTATAATTACAAATAAGATTTTATTTTTGTTTAGTAATTCTAAGTATCTAAGACAATACCTTTCATATATGTATGTCAAAATTAATAATTGGAGTCTGATGTGGTGGCACATGCCTGTAGTCTCAGCTGTTTGGGAGGCTGAGGCAGGAGGGTAACTGGAGCCCAGGCAGAGGACTCCAGAGGTTGCAGTGAGCTCTTTGATCATGCCAATGTGAATAGCCACTACACTACAGCCTGGGCAACATAGTGAGACCCTCATCTCTTAAAAAAATTAACAATTGATTTGATCTGAATTTTCAGATCTTCATCAATTAAATGCTTTTCTGAAATATGCTCATACTGCTGCAGGAGGTGAGAACACACACAAAATCTTGTCCTTTTCTCTAGCTAGCAACAAGATGTGCCTTTGAAACAAAATAAAAAATGTCATGAGACGCAATATTCCCTATTACTTCCCATTCCTGTCTCATATTTCTATAAGTAGCACATGTAACCTTATATTATCATCGCTTGTTTGTCTCTCTCACCCTCCATAAGTTAGGTAAGGGCTGGGACATATTTATTGTAGTTGTGATGCAGGACAGGTGAGCCCCAAAGGAGGGCTTAGCCTTTGTGGGTTCTTGGCTTTGCCCAGGAAAGAATTCAAGGGCAAGTCAGTGGTAGAATAGCAGAAAACATCTTTATTGAAGTAACAGTGTTACAGCTCAGATGGCACTGCAGCTCCATGACTGCTCCTGCAGAGCAGGGCTACCCCATAGACAGAGAGTAGCAGCTCAGGTCAATTGCAGTCATATTTAAGCCCACTACATGCAGATTAAGGGACAGTTTATGCAGAAATTTCTAGGGAAGGAGTAGTAATTTTGGGGTCATTGAGTCATTGACATGGAAAAGGGCAGTAACTCCCAAGTGTTGTCGTGGCAATGGTAAACTGACATGGCACACTGGTAGGTGTGTCTTATGGAAATCTTCCTTCCCAGCCCTGTTTTAGCTGGTTTTCAGTGTAGTCTGGTGTCCAAGCCCCAGCTTTGGAGTTGAGTCCCACCTCCTACCTCAGTTGTCTCAATGCCTAGTACTGTAGCTGGGGGTTGATGTCAAAGGATATAATTAAAAGCCAAATAATGTGATTTAAAAATTCCCTTTGGGAGCTCAAAAGAAAGGCAAACCTAGAAGGATTCGAGTTCTCTGGTGAGTTTAATAGAAGAGGAATGATGTGGGGTGGGTATTGGCTGACTGGCCTTATACTTAGCATTATACTTGGGCAGGAGGACAGAGAAGGGCTATGACGTGAGAAAGGGACATGTGGGAAGTGAGGAATGAAGAGATGCTCTTATTTTAGAGAATCACTGGCAGCAAGGGGAAGATCAGCATTATCAGCCTGCAGAAGAGCCAAAACTCCAGGAAGAGAACTGTACAGCTTATAAAGTAGAAATTATGGATCCAAAGAGCTTTATAGGTAGGTATGTGATATAATATAATCTCTAATTAAAACTTTAGTCTGGCAATAAGATTCTAGGCGTTGGCAAACTATGATCTACATGGCATATCCAGCTCATATCTTATTTTTCTACAGTGCTCCAGTGAAAATATTTTTAAAGCATTTTAAAGAAAGTAATTTGAAAAGTAAAGTAAAATACACATCGGAGGCCTCAAAACCTAAAATATTTGCTATCTAGAAATTTACAGAAAAAGTTGCCTGATCCCTGCAGGTGAAAGATGTGGGGAATAATGAGAAAAGATATTGGAATAAAGGATCTACTTGAGTGTGTAAGGGTAGGGGAGACAGTGGTGACACATAGATCTCTCAGTTTCAACAGTTTAGCAGAGGAGTTTATTTCTCATTCCTGTACTGTTCGAGGCATCTGTTTTCTGTTGGTGGACAGCTTTCTCCCACGTGGCAATTTTGAGATTCAGGCTCCTTCTTTCCTGTGGCCTTGACGTTCTGTAGTGACTCATCATCATTGCATCCAAGCAGTGAAGGGAGAGACAGAGTAAAAGACACACCTGCTTCTTAACACGTATGGTTTTAAAGAAATGCACAAATGCTCTGTTCACTTTCTATTGGCAATAGCTGGATGGATGGATGTGGCCTCATCTAGGAACAAAGAGCCTAGCAGCTGTACTTTCTGACTGAGTGGTCTCTGACCTGTTGCAGCCTTACTGTATGGCCACCAGTTCTACGCAAGCCATTGCTGCCAGAGTGAGAGGTAGTTGTGGCAATTAACTCAGCTGGTAGCAGATTGCTTCCCATAGCAGTGACAGGAGAAGTCATATATTTATATATTGACATATAAATGTATGTATACATGTGGACATGTATGCATGTATCTCAATATATCCTGTATATGTGTACATATATGCATATGTGTATATACACACATAAACACATATACCATGTGCACACACATGCACACGAGAAAGCAATAAATCAAGATAATTTGTGGACTGAGAGCTTGGGTACAACTCCTGGGTCCCTTATCTTCTAGCTATGATACTGAACAAAGTATTATCCTTTCCAATGAATGTACTTTTATTTTTCTCATCTATCAAATGAAGACGATCTGGCTTTGGGTTTATAATGAAGATTAATGCTGTAAGTATTTTAGGTCATTGCCTGGCATATAGCAAATGCTCAATAAAAACTGTCAGCTACAGCTGCTGTTATCACTATTACTGTTGTTATACTCTTAAAATATTCTAAGAGATATTTATGGGGCTTAGCAACAGCTGATTATAGATAGAAAGAAGACACACCCAAAGCAAGGTGACCTCAACCTTTTGTCTTACATGATGGGATAATAGACCCAGGGAAGATGGGAAGAGCTGGTTTGCAGGATAAATTTAGAATATGTACCTATAAGCAAGGAGAAACAGTAATAAAAATAATTCTTGTCACTTATAGTTTTTTCAGAGACTTGGCAATTTAATGGTGACAAATCATCTTTCAAACATAAAGCATCATAGAGATGTCACATTGCAACATGAGGAATAGTGATTCTTCCAGCACTGTATTAGAATGACTAAACATTGCCTCTTTTGCTGAGACTATTGCATTATTTACACACTCAGAACTATACACACATATATAAAAGCAATGTAGGCACACACACACACAGACCCACACAGAGAAACATACACACGTACATATTCCACAAACAACTTTCATGATAAGCAAATTGTTCTTTTCTGGAAGGTGGTCGAACAATTATAAAGTTCTCCTATCTGTGTTGATTCTGTCTTGTGTCCTAAACCAGGAGTCATGGTGAAGGTGGTGATTATGCGCTAATCAAGTAACGCATCCATTGACTCTATCTGCAGATATCCTCTCTCTGTACTTTCTTACTGGTTTTATTTAGTATGCACAGTTTCAGAAGCATGGTGATCAGAATAAGGAAGGCATTTGGCATTCGTTTTATATTAGTAAGTCTAGTTATTCCTTAAACAACTTAAACTTATCTGTTAGTTATTCTCAGCGTACAGTGTTTCTTCTGGTAACGTGCCCAAACGGATGTTGTCTTAGTCAAAAATAAGACTCAGAGGCAGATTTCAAAACAGATGTGTGTTGGTTTTAGACTCATGGGCTTCCTGACCTATTTTTAAAGCTAAGGGAGATTCTGAAGTCCTCTCTTTGAAGATTAGACAAATCTTGATCTTTTATTCTTTCTTTAGCTTTATTCTTTCAAGTTGTTCATGGACACTTCAACTCCTACTAATGAGGCACTTTGCTTTTTCCAATTCTTTTGATTTCTGACTTGGGACAAGGTTCTAGGGGCCATCATTTTGCAAGCACATGACTGTTTTGAGACTGTCCTTCCTACAAGCAGTTTAATACTTTTTTTTCTTAAAATCATGGGGTCCTTAAGCAGAGAGTCCCCAGTGTAGCTGAACCCTCAATTAATTCACACCATTGAGTTGAGTTGTTAGACATGGAGAACAGCAGGTGCCTCTCCAGGCATTCTCTAGCCAGAGACAAGGCAGGCATCAGATAAAAGCTGTCCCAGGTATGAGAAATCTGTTTTCCATTATCTAAAACCATTTCCTACGGTACTACTAACCACCAACCCTTTGGCCCCCACCTTACATAAATATATATAGATAATTCTTCCTTTATTTCTTCACCAAGCATTTATTGACTACATACTATATGCTAATCTTTGAATGTAACAGGGGACAATAATATCAATACAAGCTTTTAAAAATTTTATTTAGATTGCCCATTGCTTCTGAGTGTACAGGATTCTATAATATTAGCCATGGCAATGAAAGGAGAATTGAAATTGAAGATGTTAATATTCAAGCTGCAATCAGTGCTTCCTCCATGAGTCTCTGCTTTTACCTCATCCTTCACTCCTTTGTACTAACTGTGAATACGTCCATCTCTTGTATTTCATGTTGAAACCCATTATGCATCTTATTCAATTTTGTGACAATTCCTTTATACTGAGACAACCAAAACTCCCCTTTATATCCAATGGCTGCTCAATAACTATTTGTTAATGAATTAAGAAATCATAGTTTGTAGAAATCCCACTTTTGGGTGTTTATGCTAAAGAAATGAAGGCTTATGTTTATACAAAATTCTATGCACATATTTATTGCAGTGTTTTTATAATAGTAAAAACTGGAAATAACACACATGTTTTTCAATGGATAAATGAACAAGCAAACTTGGAATACCGCTGGCAATACAGAGGAACACAATATTGGTACAAGCTACAACTTGGATAAATCACAAATGCATTATGCTGAATGAAACAAGCCAGTCTCAGAAGGTTGCACACTACATGAATCCGTTTATATGACATTCTTGAAAGGACAAGGCATGATGGAAAATAGATCAGATGTGGCCAGAGTTTACTGACTGGGGTAAAGTGGACTTTAATGGACACAGGAGTTTTTCTGGATGAGGAACTGTGCTGATTGTGGTAGCGATTCTACAAATCTTTCTGTGTGCTAAAATTCATACAACTATACATGCACAAATAAACGTTACTATATATTTAAAAAAAAGTTTTATAAACCTATCTCTGGTGAACTCATATACCCCTATTAATATTTCTTACCAGGTACATCCGAATTTTACATCAGTATTCTTAAACTTTACTGATCACCAGATACACCCAGGCCTTTTATGAACACAGTACAGATTCTCAGAACTCTTTACTGAGGATATTCATTTCATAGATTGGCTGAAGTTTAACAATGTAAATTGTAATGCGAGCTAGGGCTGGATGATGTGGGGGATAGAGAAAGTTTGAGAAACTGCTCTGGGTCAGTGGTTTCAGACTTCAGCGTGAGCCAGAATCAGTTGAGAAGACCTAGTAAGGCCTGGGATGGGGTCCAGAAATTGGCATTATTACCAAGGACCCGAAGAACATCTAATTCAGGTGGTACAAGGAATAGATTTTGAGAAATGCCACTCTAACTTGTCAAATAAAGAGCAGAATCAGTTTGCTCTTTGTATCCACCCAGTAATTCTACATGTCCTGGATTAGCCTCCTCTCCAATTCTCCAACATTGGTTTTATCCCTGAACCAACTTCCTCAAATTTTCTACTGCACTCCCCTAGAAGTTGGTTGACCTCGACTTTGTCACCTAGGAAAATAGCATTTTTGGATGTACTTTCCTTCAACTTGCTGTTCTTGTACTTTATGGCATTGCCTTGAGTTTTGTTCTCTTTTTCCAGCTTCTGAGGAAGAAGCTGCGCCTAAGTGGCTGTTGATATTCTTCTCTTTCCTTCATTTCTGATTTCTCCCTCTATCTTGGCTCCTTCCACGCATCCTGTAAATGTGTTCCAGCCACCTCCATCTTATGCTATCAACTCTCCTTTAACTTAGAATATTCTTTTATTTCTCACCTTTTCTGCTTTTCTTCACAGCCAGAATCCTGAAGTAGGTAATCTTTGATGACATCTTGTACCTAGTGCCTATTTTTCACTTTTCAGTCCAATGTAGTGAGGCCTATACCTCTGACCCTGCAATGAGATATAACTGATGAATCCTGCCAATTGGGTACTAATCCCCTGGATCCATCCAAATTTTCTGATCATTTCTTCTAAGTTTCCATTTCCTACCTTACATTCCTCCCCTTCAATGCCTGCATTCTCCGTGGGTTTATCCTTGGCCTTCATTTCTTTTAACTTTTGTTGTTGTTGGTTTGGTGGGGGGAATCTCTTTCATGTCTATGACTTGAACTATTACCTTTAGACTCATAATTCCTATACCTGTGCCTCTGGTTAGGGTCATAGGCCTCAAATAAGGTCATAGGTCCTCAGTAGATGTTTCTTTAAAGGATACATGGGTGGGTGCATGGATAGGTAGATGGCTGAACGAATGGCAGTGAACTAGAAAAACACCACAGCAAAAGGAAATAGATTGTTGATTTCTGATTGTATGGATTAATTTATAGGTAGAGACATCTATATAGTTGCTTACTGGATTTCATTTTTTCATCTTCTACCAAGCACTTAGGGGTAATCAAAATACTCAATTGTGTTTAGCTTAGAAATTCCGGGATGAAACATGGAACCTTATTGGCCATTGGACCTCTGTGGGAGGCCTAAGAATTTCATGCACCTCTCACTCCCTCTGTTTCTTGTGAGAATCTGATTTCTATTGTGCAAGTTCAAAACAATAAAGCTCCAAATTAATGGGATAATAAATAGTGATCGTTAATGCATGAGTATCACATCCTTTAAAACATCTACGATGTCTAAGATGTTTCATGATACATTCATTCATGGTCGTGTCTGTATCTCTCTTTCCTCTCTCTCTCTCTCTCTCTCTGTTTCTTCCTCCCTCCCTTTTCCCATCTTTCACTCACATACACATAAGGACAGATATTAGGGTAATTTATTAAATTAAAAACAGTATTTTCAGAAGCACTTTAAAATATAAGCTCAAGCTACAACATATAGAAAATTTTTCACACAAATAAACCACCAGAGACAACACCGACAACTGGAAGAAACCTCGTAGCACCAGAGGTCAGTAAGATGACATCCATTAGTGTGGATACCAGCTCCAGACCTGGAGCTGCCAACAGATATCTTGATTACTTCAAGATTAAAAATTATAATCCACTGACTCTAAAAGTACTGACGACAGTGCCTAATACATAATAGACAATAAATGTCGGTTATTTTCTCGTTACTTTTCAAAGAGACATGTTCTCTCTGCTTTACACATCCTCTAGTAAGCCAAATATTTTATCTCCATTAACTAGTAGGAAAAAAAATTATTGTATAAAATGCATTTTCTCTTAATTGAATCACCTTCCCTCCTCCAGTTTGTGGTTTCCAGTTTACCCACCTAAACAGTCAACGAACTTTCCCAGAGATCTGTGCACAGAATCAATCCTTTCTTCTGCTGATCCAAGGCAAGGACTCTATTATCTCCAAGTTCCTAATTTCCCCTCCTTGAGATAGAGATCTGTGGCATGATCTCATGGGAATGTTGTGATAACTAAATGAGGTGAAGCATAAACAATGTGTTAACACAGTGTTTAACATACAGGAGTCATTACTAAAACATTAAATGATACTATGATTGTTGTTGTTATTGTTTCAAATATCTTATTCCTACCTACAGTTTAAGTCATTGGAGTTTGGGAATATTTTAAATCCTTGTCTCCCCTATATTAGTCATGTCTCAGATCTAATGTTAATACTTAGAGAGGCCTTTCTCACAGTCTCATCTAAAGTGGACCCTTCACGCCTTCATCTCACAGCAACCAGTATAGCATGGGAAGTAAGAAGCAGAGACACTGCAGTCAGGATGCCTTAAGGCAATCCTGACTCCACCTACTTTCTGCCAAGTTACTTAACCTCTTGGTGACTCAATGTCTTAATCTATTAAACAGAGGTAATGTTAATACCTGTCTTACAGGGTTGTTGTAAGGGTAAAATGAGTTAATATGGGTAAGATACTTAGTGGAGTTTCTGGCACAAAATATACAGTGAGCATTTGTTCTTTTCATGATTACAGTCACAGCACTTACTCCTTTGTGAAATTGTCTTGCTCAGTTATCCTCTGATAGTCTATCTTACCTCAACAGAATAGAAGATGATCTGAGGAAAGAGGGAAGGATTCTTCCTTCTTGGTTCCTTATTCTCTACTACATCCCAGAGGCCAGAACAGGGCTTGACATTTATCATGTTATTGTTAAATAAGTGATTGATGTATGCAATCAGTCATTCGGTCCCTAATACCTGGCCTAGTACATTATGCATAGTAGGTTACCAAAATATATGTGATGATGATAAAACCCCAATATTGTTCATGCTATTTTTAAACAAAAGTCTTGCAGGCATTGCATAGTGAGAAGAATGAGCACTTATAATTGCTCTCTGAATTGTGTAAATTTCTTGAGAAGGATTCTGACTTCCCTCCATGCTTCCGTAAGCCAGCAAGACTGCCTCTGTCTCACTTGATTTAGTTTGGTGGCTTCTTGTGGATGGGAGCCATGAAAACAAATTGCAACAAAACTCCTTATCATGCACCCCAATTCAAAGAAAGGTTGACACAGATTTATTTCTGAAAAGGGAAAGGAAGAGAAATTAATGATTTTCCTAACTTCAGAATCTGGACTGAATTTTTCTTGTCATTCAACTCTACTCTTCATGCAAGTTCTAAAGTAAGAGAAAACTGAGATTTTGGACTATATGTAGTTGGTATGCTGGGAGCAATGGAATTAAGTTGGCTTCAAAGGTGTTTTATTTTAGTGATTTCTCCAGTAAAATCTTTAAAGCAGGAATCTGTAGAACTTTTGAGATTGAAATTGAATAAATAATGGGAGGAAAAGATAGAAAATGTATAACAGAGAATATTAAAGAGATAAACAGACTTTGGGGAAGCTGTGAATCTAATAGCCCATTTTAGAAGTCTATACTGAGATACAAGGGCTTAAAAAAGTATAAGAACTAAATACATAATAATTAATATTTGCTAAAGGCACTTACCTGCAGTGGCTTCCCATTTTAACCTTGGGAAAAATAAAATGTATAAACTTTCTAAGGTCTGTTGTATTAGTCAGGGTTCTCCAGAGAACAGAACTGATAGGATGTGTAGATATAAAGATAAATATACAGGTACATTTGTATATCTATCTCTATGACTATCTCTTATCTAGCTAGCTAGTTAACTATCTACCTACCTACCTACGTACCTACCTACTTACCCACCTACAGACACAAGGATATTTATTTTAATGAATTGGCTCGTGCATTGTGGAGACTAACAAGTTCAAACCTGTAGAGTGGGTCAGCCAATTATAGATCCAGGGAAAGGCTATGTTGCAGTTCAAATGTGAAGGCCGTCTTCTAGCAGAATTCCCTTTTGCTCCAGAGAAGCGTTTTTTGTGATATTCAGGTCTTTAACTGATTAGGTAAGCCACACCCACATTGTGGAGGACAGTTTGCTCTACTCAAAATCCACCTATTTAAATGTTAGTCTCATCCAAAGACACCCTGATAAAAAACATCCAGAGTTATGTTTGGCCCCTCATCTGGACACCATGGCCCAGTCAACTTGATACATAAAGTGAACTATGCCACTGGGCATAGTCTGGCCCCTGCCTAACTCTCAACTTCATCTTGGACCACTTACCTGCTTCAAACACAGGAACTGTCTTTCCAGTCCTAACAAACATGAATTTCTGCTTCCTACTTGTAGACCTTTAAAGATACTGTTCCCTCTACCCGAAATGGCCTTTTACCTACTGCTGGCCTGGAAAGTTTCTTCTCATCCTTCAATCTCAGCTTAGATGGCATTTCTTTAGTGACGATGTTCCTGATTTCCAGTCTTGATCAGGCCCCCTTAGCATTTTTGCATCTTCTGTCTTTATTAGTTTAATATCTGCATTCTCTTTTAATGTGAATACTCCATGAGTTCAGGGACCTGACTCACTGTGTTCACTTTATGTCAGTACACATGAAAGTTACTCAATGAACACTGAATAAATAAACAAATAAACAAATGAAGCTTACAATACTTGAAAACATTCTTTTTAGTCAGGGGCAATTTGAAACACTTTGATACATGGTTTTCTACCAAATACATGGAAAGGTAGACTTTTCTTGAATTAAAGGAGGTCTTAGAGCTTGACCAGGCACTTCTTACAAATATACATTCTTAGCCACAATGTCCCATAAGATTCAGCAGATTAGGAAGTAGGACAAGATGATTTTGCTTTGTATTAATAACAAGGGCTCTGGTGACACTGATGCTTTTGGTTAATCAACCAATAGCTGGAAACCACTTATATTAGCCGAAACTTTTGCTTAAGACCGGATTCCCAACTCCAATGATACTGTCATTGGGTGCTCATTGTATACTGATGTTGTTTACACCCCTTTGACACTCACCAGTTAGATGCAGTAAAGATGCAAATAACATTCTTTTCAATATTTAAAGACATCTTTTATTCTCACTATTCTTTCATGTTCAAAATAATTCCAATTCTCTCAATGTTACTTCTTTGTAGACCTTTATCCTTCTCTGCTGCCTTTAGATCTTTAATAGATGGTTTCTCCAAAGCTGTGATCATTGGATTCAAGCAATACTCTTTATCCTGACATATTCCTAATGCTAGAAGATTGTTAATTGTTCAAGATAATATAGTCTATTCATACACACCTCTGTTCAATTATTTTTCTACTCCCTCCATCTTACTTTTTTCTAATCAATTTGTGTTTTAGAGAGTTCAATTAGATTTCTCCTAAGTGAATTAACATCCCATGGAAAAAAATACTTTTTACCACAAGTTTCTTTCTTTTTTTTTTCTAGTTTAGCCAGAAACAACTTCAAGTTTGTGGTGTTAGAGAATATCTTATAGGCCAATTAGTGGTGTATATAGTTACTCTTGTGCTTAACAATTCATAATTAAAAGTCCAGCCAACTCATGTTAGCAAGAAAAACAAAAAACAAAACATAGTACCTTGGAATAAGACCCATTTCTTCATTCCAGGGCCCCAGTAAAGTTGAATGAAAATATGGTGGAAGTTAAAGATTAAGTGGGACCCAATTGGGTACTCTGGATGGAGAGTAATTTAAGATTTGAAGGTAGATTTGTATCAGATTGTGGAGGCTATCCATTTAGGTTTTATTTTGAAAGTACTGGAGAACCAAGAGCTGATGATGAGTTTTAATCAAAGGTGTTGTAGAATCAGCTTTTATTTTTTTATTTTTTATTTTTTTATTATACTTTAAGTTCTAGGGTACATGTGCATAATGTTTATATCATGTATAACTCCCCAATGCAATCCCTCCCTCCTCCCCCCTCCCCCTGATAGGCCCCAGTGTGTGATGTTCCCCTTCCCGAGTCCAAGTGATCTCATTGTTCAGTTCCCACCTATGAGTGAGAACATGCGGTGTTTGGTTTTCTCTTCTTGTGATAGTTTGCTAAGAATGATGGTTTCCAGCTGCATCCATGTCCCTACAAAGGACGCAAACGCATCCTTTTTGATGGCTGCATAGTATTCCATGGTGTATATGTGCCACATTTTCTTAATCCAGTCTGTCACAGATGGACATTTGGGTTGATTCCAAGTCTTTGCTATTGTGAATAGTGCCGCAATAAACAAACGTGTGCATGTGTCTTTGTAGTAGAGTAATTTATAATCCTTTGGGTATATACCCAGTAGTGGGATGGCTGGGTCATACGGTACATCTAGTTCTAGATCCTTGAGGAATCGCCATACTGTTTTCCATAATGGTTGAACTAGTTTACAATCCCACCAACAGTGTAAAAGTGTTCCTATTTCTCCACATCCTCTCCAACACCTGTTGTTTCCTGACTTCTTAATGATTGCCATTCTAACTGGTGTGAGATGGTATCTCATTGTGGTTTTGATTTGCATTTCTCTGATGGAGAGTGATGACGAGCATTTTTTCATGTGTCTGTTGGCTGTATGGATGTCTTCTTTTGAGAAATGTCTGTTCATATCCTTTGCCCACTTTTTGATGGGGTTGTTTGTTTTTTTCTTGTATATTTGTTTGAGTTCTTTGTAAATTCTGCATATTAGCCCTTTGTCAGATGAGTAGATTGCAAAAATTTTCTCCCATTCTGTAGGTTGCCTGTTCACTCTGATGGTAGTTTCTTTTGCTGTGCAAAAGCTCTTTAGTTAATTAGATCCCATTTGTCAATTTTGGCTTTTGCTGCCGTTGCTTTTGATGTTTTAGACATGAAGTCCTTGCCCATGCCTATGTCCTGAATGGTACTACCTAGATTTTCTTCTAGGGTTTTTATGGTATTAGGTCTAACATTTAAGTCTCTAATCCATCTTGAATTAATTTTCGTATAAGGGGTAAGGAAAGGATCCAGTTTCAGCTTTCTACTTATGGCTAGCCAATTTTCCCAGCACCATTTATTAAATAGGGAATCCTTTCCCCATTTCTTGTTTCTCTCAGGTTTGTCAAAGATCAGATGGCTGTAGATGTGTGGTATGATTTCTGAGGACTCTGTTCTGTTCCATTGGTCTATATCTCTGTTGTGGTACCAGTACCATGCTGTTTTGGTTACTGTAGCCTTGTAGTATAGTTTGAAGTCAGGTAGCGTGACGCCTCCAGCTTTGTCCTTTTGACCTAGGATTGTCTTGGCAATGCGGGCTCTTTTTTGGTTCCATATGAACTTTAAAGCCGTTTTTTCCAATTCTGTGAAGAAAGTCATTGGTAGCTTGATGGGGATGGCATTGAATCTATAAATAACCTTGGGCAGTATGGCCATTTTCACGATATGATTCTTCCTATCCATGAGCATGGTATGTTCTTCCATTTGTTTGTGTCCTCTTTGATTTCACTGAGCAGTGGTTTGTAGTTCTCCTTGAAGAGGTCCTTTACATCCCTTGTAAGCTGGATTCCTAGGTATTTTATTCTCTTTGAAGCAATTGTGAATGGAAGTTCATTCCTGATTTGGCTCTCTGCTTGTCTGTTACTGGTGTATAAGAATGCTTGTGATTTTTGCACATTAATTTTGTATCCTGAGACTTTGCTGAAGTTGCTTATCAGCTTAAGGAGATTTTGGCTGAGACAATGGGGTTTTCTAAATATACAATCATGTCATCTGCAAACAGGGACAATTTGACTTCTTCTTTTCCTAACTGGATACCCTTGATTTCTTTCTCTTGCCTGATTGCCCTAGCCAGAACTTCCAACACTATGTTGAATAGGAGTGGTGAGAGAGGGCATCCCTGTCTTGT
Source organism: Trachypithecus francoisi (assembly GCF_009764315.1). Taxonomy (NCBI): domain Eukaryota; kingdom Metazoa; phylum Chordata; class Mammalia; order Primates; family Cercopithecidae; genus Trachypithecus; species Trachypithecus francoisi. Next base: position 51,089,709 of record NW_022681453.1, read on the forward strand.
GCCAGTTTTCAAAGGGAAAATTTTTCCAGTTTTTGCCCATTCAGTATGATATTAGCTGTGGGTTTGTCGTAAATAGCTCTTATATTTTGAGGTACGTTCCATCAATACCGAATTTATTGAGCGTTTTTAGCATAAAGGGCTGTTGAATTTTGTCAAAAGCCTTTTCTGCATCTATTGAGATAATCATGTGGTTCTTGTCTTTGGTTCTGTTTATATGCTGGATTACGTTTATTGATTTGCGAATGTTGAACCAGCCTTGCATCCCAGGGATGAAGCCCACTTGATCATGGTGGATAAGCCTTTTGATGTGCTGCTGAATCTGGTTTGCCAGTATTTTATTGAGAATTTTTGCATCGATGTTCATCAGGGATATTGGTCTAAAATTCTCTTTTTTTGTTGTGTCTCTGCCAGGCTTTGGTATCAGGATGATGTGCCTCATAAAAAGAGTTAGGGAGGATTCCCTGTTTTTCTATTGATTGGAATAGTTCAGAAGGAATGGTACCAGCTCCTCCTTGTACCTCTGGTAGAATTCAGCTGTGAATCCATCTGGTCCTGGACTTTTTTTGGTTGGTAGCTATTAATTGTTGCCTCAATTTCAGAGCCTGTTATTGGTCTATTCAGGGATTCAACTTCTTCCTGGTTCAGTCTTGGGAGAGTGTAAGTGTCCAGGAAATTATCCATTTCTTCTAGATTTTCTAGTGATTTGCGTAGAGGCATTTATAGTATTCTCTGATGGTTGTTTGTATTTCTGTGGGGTCGGTGGTGATATCCCCTTTATCATTTTTTATTGCGTCTATTTGATTCCTCTCTCTTTTCTTCTTTATATTCTTGCTAGCGGTCTGTCATCATTTTGTTGATCTTTTCAAAAAACAACTCCTGGATTCATGATTTTTTGGAGGGTTTTTTGTGATTCTATCTCCTTCAGTTCTGCTCTGATCTTAGTTATTTCTTGCCTTCTGCTAGCTTTTGAATGTGTTTGCTCTTGCCTCTCTAGTTCTTTTAATTGTGATGTTAAAGTGTCAATTTTAGATCTCTCCTGCTTTCTCTTGTGGGCATTTAGTGCTATAAATTTCCCTCTACACACTGCTTTAAATGTGTCCCAGAGATTCTGGTATGTTGTATCTTTGTTCTCATTGGTTTCAAAGAACATCTTTATTTCTGCTTTCATTTCGTTATGTACCCAGTAGTCATTCAGGAGCAGGCTGTTCAGTTTCCATGTAGTTGAGCGGTTTTGATGATGAGTTTCTTAGTCCTGAGTTCTAGTTTGATTGCACTGTGGTCTGAGAGACAGTTTGTTATAATTTCTGTTCTTGTACATTTGCTGAGGAGTGCTTTACTTCCAATTATGTGGTCAATTTTGGAATAAGTGCGATGTGGTGCTGAGAAGAATGTATATTGTGTTGATTTGGGGTGGAGAGTTCTATAGATGTCTATTAGGTCCGCTTGGTGCAGAGCTGAGTTCAATTCCTGGATATCCTTGTTAACTTTCTGTCTCGTTGATCTGTCTAATGTTGACAGTGGAGTGTTGAAATCTCCCATTATTATTGTATGGGAGTCTAAGTCTCTTTGTAGGTCTCTAAGGACTTGCTTTATGAATCTGGTGCTCCTGTATGGGTGCATATATATTTAGGAGAGTTAGCTCTTCCTGTTGAATTGATCCCTTTACCATTATGTAATGGCCTTCTTTGTCTCTTTTGATCTTTGATGGTTTAAAGTCTGTTTTATCAGAGACTAGGATTGCAACCCCTGCTTTTTTTTGTTCTCCATTTGCTGGTAGATCTTCCTCCATCCCTTTATTTTGAGCCTATGTATGTCTCTGCATGTGAGATGGGTCTCCTGAATACAGCAGACTGATGGGTCTTGACTCTTTATCCAGTTTGCCAGTCTGTGTCTTTTAATTGGAGCATTTAGTCCATTTACATTTAAGGTTAATATTGTTATGTGTGAACTTGATCCTGTCATTATGATATTAACTGGTTATTTTGCTCATTAGTTGATGCAGTTTCTTCCTAGCCTCGATGGTCTTTACATTTTGGCATGTTTTTGCAATGGCTGGTACCGGTTGTTCCTTTCCATGTTTAGGGCTTGCTTCAGGGTCTCTTGTAAGGCAGGCCTGGTGGTGACAAAATCTCTAAGCATTTGCTTATCTGTAAAGGATTTTATTTCTCCTTCACTGATGAAACTTAGTTTGGCTGGATATGAAATTCTGGGTTGAAAATTCTTTTCTTTAAGAACGTTGAATATTGGCCCCCACTCTCTTCTGGCTTGTAGAGTTTCTGCCGAGAGATCTGCTGTTAGTCTGATGGGCTTCCCTTTGTGGGTCACCCGACCTTTCTCTCTGGCTGCCCTTAAGATTTTTTCCTTCATTTCAACTTTGGTGAATCTGGCATTATGTGTCTTGGAGTTGCTCTTCTGGAGGAGTATCTTTGTGGCGTTCTCTGTATTTCCTGAATTTGAATGTTGGCCTGCCCTACTAGGTTGGGGAAGTTCTCCTGGATGATATCCTGAAGAGTGTTTTCCAACTTGGTTCCATTTACCCCCTCACTTTCAGGCACCCCAATCAGACGTAGATTTGGTCTTTTTACATAATCCCATACTTCTTGCAGGCTTTGTTCATTTCTTTTTCTTCTTTTTTCTTTTGGTTTCTCTTCTCGCTTCATTTCATTCATTTGATCCTCAATCGCTGATACTCTTTCTTCCAGTTGATCGAGTCGGTTACTGAAGCTTGTGCATTTGTCACGTATTCTCGTGTCATGGTTTTCATCTCTGTCATTTCGTTTATGATCTTCTCTGCATTAATTAGTCTAGCTGTCAATTCTTCCACTCTTTTTTCAAGATTTTTAGTTTCTTTGCGCTGGCTACGTAATTCCTCCTTTAGCTCTGAGAAGTTTGATGGGCTGAAGCCTTCTTCTCTCATCTCGTCAAAGTCATTCTCTGACCAGCTTTGATCCGTTGCTGGCGATGGGCTGCGCTCCTTTGCAGGGGGAGATGCGCTCTTATTTTTTGAATTTCCAGCTTTTCTGCTGCTTCTTCCCCATCTTTGTGGTTTTATCTGTCTCTGGTCTTTGATGACGGTGACGTACTGATGGGGTTTTGGTGTAGGTGTCCTTCCTGTTTGATAGTTTTCCGTCTGACAGTCAGAAGGACTGTCTGTTGGTCTGTTGGAGATTGCTTGAGGTCCCTCCAGACCCTGTTTGCCTGGGTATCAGCAGCAGAGGTTGCCGAAGATAGAATATTGCTGAACAGCGAGTGTACCTGTCTGATTCTCCTTTGGAAGTTTCCTCTCAGGGATGACTCCACCCTGTGAGGTGTGGGGTGTCAGACTGCCTAGTGGGGGATGTCTCCCAGCTAGGCTACTCAGGGGTCAGGGACCCACCTGAGCAGGCAGTCTGTCCGTTCTCGGATCTCAACCTCCACGTTGGGAGATCCACGGCTCTCCCCAAAGCTGTCAGACAGAGTCGTTCGACTCTGCACCGGCCCCCACGGCTTTCCCTATTGGACCTCAGCTGTGCGCTGTCCCCAGAGGTGGAGTCTACAGAGACAGGCAGGTTTCCTTGAGCTGCTGTGAGCTCCACCCAGTTCGAGCTTCCCAGCGGCTTTGTTTACCTACTTAAGCCTCAGCAATGGCGAGCGCCCCTCCCCCAGCCTCGTTGTTACCTTGCGTATAGATCGCGGCAGACTGCTGTGTTAGCAGTGAGGGAGGCTCCGTGGGCGTGGGACCCTCCCGGCCAGGTGTGGGATATATTCTCCTGGTGTGCCTGTTTCCTTAAAGCGCAGTATTGGGGTGGGAGTTACCCGATTTTCCAGGTGTTATGTGTCTCAGTTCCCCGGCTAGGAAAACGGATTTCCTTCCCCCTTGCGCTTCCAGGTGAGGCGATGCCTCGCCCTGCTTCAGCTCACGCTGGTCAGGCTGCAGCAGCTGACCAGCACTGATTGTCCGGCACTCCCTAGAGAGATGACCCCATTACCTCAGTTGAAAATGCAGAAATCACCGGTCTTCTGTGTCACTCGCACTGGGAGCTGGAGACTGGAGCTGTTCCTATTCGGCCATCTTGCTCCGCCCCCCTCAGAATCAGCTTTTAAAGAAGGTTAATGAAGTTAAGGAATAAAGGATAAAATGTAAAAAAAAAAAAAAAAAAAAAAAAAAGAGAGAGAGAAAGAGATGGAAAACAGTCACACCAGTTAAAGGGAGAAATAATGGGTCTGGCTATATATGAAACAGCACATATGAATCTTCCAGACATGATGGTGTGCAAAAGAAGCCATACACAAAGGGGTAATATTCTGGTTTCATTTATGTGAAATTGAAAATTGGGAAGATCTAATTTGTAGTGATAGAATTCAGTGTGATTACTTTTGGAGAGAATTAATGACTGGGAGGCTTCTAGCATACTGATAACCTTCTATATCCTGATTCAGGATGTAAAAACTCATATAGCTTTACAATTGAGACATGCACAGATGCTCCTTGACTTGTAATGGGGTTATGTCATGATAAATCCATTATAAGATTGAAAATATCTTAAGTCAAAATACATTTAATAAACTTTACCTACTGGACATCGTAGTTTAGCCTAGCCTACCTTAAACATGCACAGAACACTTACATCAGCCTATGTTGGGCAAAATTATGAAACACAAAGCCTATTGTGTAATACGGCGTTGAATACCTTGTAATTTATTAAATACTGTACACAAAGTGAAAAACAGAATGGCCGTATGGGTAGTTGGAGTACAGTTTTTATAGACTGCATAAGACTTTCACACCATCATAAAGTTGAAAATTATAAGTTGAGCCATCATAAGTTGGGAACTGCCTGTACATTTAGATTGTTATGTTTAACTCAAAAAGTTTATTCCTCAAAAGGGTGGTGAGGTTGAATAGAGGCCATGAAATCAGAAAGACAGAAAAAAACAATTTCCATGATGTGTCTTTAAAAATTTTTTAATATGATTCATAAACAAGGTATGGCCCTTTCTGTTATTAAAGTGGACTGTATCTGCAAGGCTCATTGTTGTAAGTAATCTTCAAAAGCTACTGCTAACAATTTCTCCCTTCCTGTAAGTGGGTAGTGTCCATTGATATGCTCCTTAAATTTAGGCTGACCTTAGACTTGCTTTGATTCATAGAAGGTTGTGGAAATAGCACTGATATTTCCAGGTCTAGCCATTAAGAGGCCTGGTAGCCTCTGCTTCCTCTCTTGGGAATCTGTTCACCATGCCATAAAGAATCTTGAGATGGATGCCAAATGCTGAGACATGACGTGGATGAAGAGAGATCTGGGTGACTAGATATATGAGTGAGGTCTTCATGGGCCTTCCAGCTCGGTTGCTAATGGAAGGCAACAGAGTGAGTGTTGAGGGCTGATGCCACTTGAAGCAGAAGAACTGCTTAGCCAATCTTTCCCTGAATCCCTGACCCACAAAAAAATTCCATAAGGTTGTTTATTTAAATGACTAAGCTCTGGAGTACCATGTTATGCAGCAATCAATCACTGCAACAGTTGTCTCCTAGAACAGTGGATTTTATGGAGGATGAAGAGATTTTGCTGACTCCCACTAGCCCAGGGTCTTTGTTAATGTCTGGAGACATTTTTAATTGTCACTACTGGAGAGGCTTCCACTGGCATCTAGTTGGAAGAGGCCAGAGATATTAGTAAACATCCTACACTGTACCTCCATGAATAATTTCTCGCCTAAAATGTTAATAGTCCCAAGGTTGAGGAACCCTGACATAGAGTAATGATTTATAACTTAGGTGGTACCCAACAATTTTTCTCTAAAGCCATATTTCCTAAACTTGCCTGATCATATTAGTCACCTAGGATTCATGTCATATATATGGAATCTTAACATCTTGCCAAACGTTCTGTCTTGGTCCATTTTGTATTGCTATAACAAAATACTTGAGGCTGAGTAATTTATAAAAAGGAAAGAGGTTTATTTAGCCCCCAATTCTACAGGCTGGGAAGTTCAAGTGCATAGTGCTGCACCTGGTTGGTTTCTGGTGAGGGCACATGTTGGGTCACAACATGGTAAAATGGAAAAGTGAATGGGCATATGCCAAGGGATCACATGATGAGAGGGGTGGCAGAGAAACTGAGGAAGCCACATTCTATTTAACAACATGCTCTTGGAAAATCAAGAAATCACTCACCCTGGCAGGAAGGCATTAATATATTCTTGAGGGATTTTCCCCCATGATGCAAACACCTCCCACTAGGTCCTACCTCCTAACACTGCCACATCAAATTTCAGCATGACTTTTGGTGGGAACAAACCACATTCAAATCATAACACCTTTAAAGAAATCAGAATATCCAGGGAAGGTGGTTGGGAGGTTATGTTTTTACTTTCATGAAAGTTTAGAAAACTGTGCCCTACCCAGGGTTTCTCAGATTTTAATGTGCATAGTAATAATGTGGGCATCTTGGTAAAGTCTGTAGAATGTGATTCACTTAGATTGGGTTGAAGCCCAAATTTCTGGTTTCTGACAAGCTCCCAGATGATGCCAAAGCATAGCTCCTTGGATCATTCTTGGCTCTTGTGTTTTGGCATGCATCTGTATCACCTGAAAAGGACAGACTTCTGCACTCACCCCCAGAATTGGATTCTGTGGGTCTGAGGTGGAGCGTGGGAATTCATATTTCCAATAAGTTCACAGGTGATACTGCTGCTACTAGTTTAGAGGCCACACTTTGTGGATCACTGCCTTAGAATATGATTTTGTACATCTAAATGCACATAGAAATGCATCTCAAGTGACTGCAACAATTGCAGATTCTCAAACCTCTCCCTCCTCCTCACTGTATTTCTTCCTTTAGTCTGGTCTGGGGACCTAGTAGTTTTTATTTTGATAAGTTGCCTCACCTGAGGTGGTTCTTTTATCAGGGGCCCAGGACTGCACTTTAGGAAACACTGTCCTGGGGGAAACATTTTAGAATATTGAGTTTCAGGAAGGACCTTCCGTCATTTAGAAAAAAACACATTTAATTTTTTTATCAGTTTAATTTGCTTCTAATGGTCATCTGAATTTATTTTCAAATATCATATACATGAAAATAGTGGAAGGGAGTTTTACGCTTATCAAAGGTGTTGATGGGTTATCTAATAGAATCAGAAGTACTGTTTTTAAAAGTAGTGTTTTCTTCCTGGGTCAGTCACTCAGTTCTTTTTGAGTTTGTGTTATTACGTTCTCTATAGAAGCCACAAGTTGGAGTCTGTTGCCCATTTAGACAAAACATTGATAGTAATGGCCATTGCTATACTGTCTCAAAGGTTTGCTATGTACCAGGTATTATGTAAATATTTTCCCAATTCAATCTCCTGTAATACACTAAGTAATCCCTTCAGAAGCAGCTACTATTATCCTCAACACATAGATGAGGAAATTAAGGCATACTTCATTTAAGATACTTAACCAAGACCATATAGATAGTTAAAATCACAGCCAGAATTTTCACCCTGTCTGATTTGATGAACAATTGATTCCTCAGAAATAGGATGTGGGCATCTGTATTTAATTAGGCTTTATAAAACTAATTCTTAGCAAAAACAATAGCTCAAATGGAGTGCCCTCTTTATGTAATGAATAAAGGGAATGTGGGAATGTTTTGGAACAAGATTTAATGTACTGCCTTGACAGGATGTGGCCATGACTGACTGTTTTTGCTATCTGTCTAGTATTAATTACATTACCAGCATTTTTTCTTAGCCTTGCTGGAACTTTAATGCATTATTTTTATCCTATTAGGATCTGGTGCTCTTGATGCTGCTATCTATTCTCCAGTAGCATTTTTGGCTAGCCAAAAAAGTCTATAGTCATCTTTTCTCAAGTCAACTATTTTCAAGGTTATCTGGTTTTCTGTTCCATGGAATATGTAGAAGATAAGCATTTTCCCTATTATCTATTATCTTGTCTCATTAAAAACTACATTTAGGTAAAGTTTCAAGCAGCCTGTTTATGGCCATTCCTCAATTTCCTATTCCCAAGTCACAGGACAAAATCTTTTTTTTTTTTTTTTTTTTTTTTTGAGATAGAGTCTCACTCTGTTTCCCAGACTGGAGTGCAATGGTACAATCTTGGCTTACTGCAACAACTGCCGCCTGGATTCAAGTGATTCTCCTGCCTCAGCCTTCCAAGTGGCTGGGATTATAGGCGCCTGCCACCACACCCAGCTAATTTTTGTAATTTTAGTAGAGGTGAGGTTTCACCATGTTAGCTGGGCTGGTCTCGAACTCCTGACCTCAAGTGATCTGCCCGCCTCAGCCTCCCAAAGTGGGAGCACCTGGCCAGCACAAAATCTTTAAAAACAAATAGCATTCATGCAAAAATTTGCTGATTTAAAAATTTCATCCTTTATTTTCAACTTTATTGAAGACATAATCATTAACTCAAACACATCCTAGATCTTCAGAGCCAAAATATCCAGAGAAGGGGTTTAGAAAACTGTCTTTTTACCTTTATGAAACTTTGAGCCTCTACATTCACCCCTGCTTTCACAATCTGGACTTTGAGCTACAATTGTCTAAAAGCCCACAGGCATTTTTCAAAATGATTCTTATTGAAGTCTTCTTTCAAAATGTATTCCTTCATTGACACATAACATTTTATATATTTATGGTGTACATATGAGCGTGTGTTAGATGCATAGAATGTGTTACAACTAAGTCAGGGTACTGGGGGTTATCCATCACCTTTTATCATTTCTATGTGTTGGTATCATTTCAAGTCCCCTCTTAGAGTTACTTTGAAATGCACAAAATATCATTGCTAAGTATCATCACACTATTCTGTTGTCAAACCTTGGAACTTATTTCTTCTATCTGACTTTTATGTTTGTACCCATTAACCAGCCTCTCTTCATGTCTCCTTCCATCTACACATCCTTCCTAGCCTTTGGTATCCATCATTCTATTCTCTATGTCCATGAGATCAAGTTTAGCTCTCACATATGCATGAGAATATGTAGTATTTGTCTTTCTGTATCTGACTCATTTCACTTAACATAATGACCTACAGTTTAATCCATGTGGCTACAAATGACATGTATGCATTGTTTTTTTATGGCTGAATGGTATTCCATATTGTGTGTGTGTTTGTGTGTGTGTGTGTATAGATATATATATAGAGAGAGAGATCTCATGTTTTCTTTGTCCTTTTACCCACCCATTGATGGGCACTTAGTTCTTAGGTTGATTCCATATCTTGGCTATTGTGAATAATGCTGCTCTAAACATGTGAGTGTGGGCATCACTTTTATATACAGCTTTTTTTTTTCTTGGAATAAATATGCAGTAGGGGGATTTCTGGATCATATGTTAGTTTTATTTATAGTTTTTTGAGAAATCAGCATACTGTTTTCCATAGTGGTTGCACTAATTTATATTCCCACCAAATGTGTGTATGTGTGTTTTGCCTTGACTTTAATAAGATTATGAAACTTCTGAGTATATTGAATGTCTTACGCTATATAAAACATTTTGTTCTCAGAGACACAGAAAATAAATATTCCTTTGTGTTCATATTCTTATCACTACAAATTTAGATATTTGATGTTAAATTGATTCCAGGCTAACCAGGAAAGACTCCCTAGAGAATATGAAAATTTAGCTATGTTAAGAGCACAGAAATAGTCAGTTATAAGGGAACAGGTTTTTTAATGTCTAGAGGAAGCTGTGATAGCTGAGATATAATATTTGTGATTGGAAACATTTCAAATATCATTTTCTATAAATATTAGAAAAGTAAATTCAAACTCAAGCAATGTAGGCATAGTATTGCTTCAGTTAAAAGAAAAAGCTCAGGTGTGGACAGAGGTCAGACCTGTTTTGACAAGGACTCTGGCCCTGTCCACCTGCATCACCACTCAAACATGTGGCAGCTTAATCATCATACAGAAAGACAGTGGTTGTGGGAAATCTAGGCCAATCTAGGCCTCGTGTCAGTATTTAAAGTTCTGAGGAGGAGAGATGATCTCTTCCAGTGGTTCTCTCTTAGGAACTGAGATTATCTCTTCCAGAGATTCTCTTTTAGGAGGAAGAATATCTCTTTTTCATGCCCAGAGCAAAAATCTACTGAGTTTTATCAGCTAATATTGGGTTACCCATCAATTATTTAACCAGTCTCTTTGGTCAAGAAAATGTCATGAAACCTATTGGCTTAGCCTTGCATTTCTGAATCCATTGTGGACAAAGGGGAAATGATTCCCTTAGCCTAGTCAGGTTCGGAGGTTAGGCTGGTTCTCCCTGAAGCACACAGGCTATCTTGTGGGGAAGGATGCATACATACATGAAAACATAGTGGAAATGAATGCTGGGTGGGCAAATAACCACCGCAGAAATAGGAAGACCTAGGTAAAGTGTTAGAAGTGTTCTCTGCAGTACCATCACATTCTGACTTCCCCATTGGGACTGCCAGACAGACCTTTGTTTTTAACAGAAATGGAAAAATACTGGATCAAGTACTGTATTAATTTGTAGAACAATTTTTTTTGCCTCCATGCATTTCTGATTACTCATATTAAAAATAACTTTGTAAGAGAAAAAAGATGGGAAATTTATGTTCTAGGTCTGTCTGTTGGGATTTCCAAGCTGATTTTCATCTGTAAGTAAGTAATTCAATGAAAACTAAAAAGGCTTGGCTCCAGATACGTAAATAATTAATAACTAGCTTGCTTTATGGGTGATTTATTTAAATATTGTCTCTAAAAATAACTATAGAAGGAGGGTAGCAGTGCGAAAGAATGTTCTGTACATCGGATTGAAGCATGAGCATATGAAGACTAGGGTTTTAGGCTTCGGACAATGTCAGTTTTCCTTTGTTTTTTTTTTTTTTTTTTTTTTTGAGACGGAGTCTCGCTCTGCCGCCCAGGCTGGAGTGCTGTGGCCGGATCTCAGCTCACTGCAAGCTCCGCCTCCCGGGTTTACGCCATTCTCCTGCCTCAGTCTCCCGAGTAGCTGGGACTACAGGCGCCCGCCACCTCGCCCGGCTAGTTTTTTGTATTTTTTAGTAGAGACGGGGTTTCACCGTCTTAGCCAGGATGGTCTCGATCTCCTGACCTCGTGATCCGCCCGTCTCGGCCTCCCAAAGTGCTGGGATTACAGGCTTGAGCCACCGCGCCCGGCCCCTTTGTTCTTTCATAATTTAAGACAGGTGTTTCCAAACATCACATGCAGTCCGTAGAAGTTAACAGCAAGGTTCATATGAACTGGGTAAATTGCTCTTGGCTTTCAGAAACTTACTGAAAATCGTAACTGCAAAAGGCTGAAGATCTGCTCATGGAAGGTGCATTGGATTTAATGTCACATTGTCTGGTGCAATTTATAACTGTGAATTAATAATTTGGGAAGGATCTTTAGGTGGGACCATGGAATTGTTTACTTCAACTCAGTCAACCGAGCAACATAGGCTGCTGGTGGTGCCAGGGAACAGAGTCTGCCTTCAACAGCTGGCTTTAATTCAGAAGCACATAATTCATTCAGAACCATACACAAAGTGTGATTATTAGGCTGTGCCATTTTTGTTTAATACTCTTATATAATGTTTCCTATTGATATTGCTTTCCAATAATAAGAATCACTGATTTCAATGTTTCTCTGAGATGGCAAGTCTCTATTTGAGGATGAATTTAACATTTGAAAATACAACAGAGCTGTTCAGTATAGTGTCTGTGTAATTATGTGGTATGGTGATTCACCGCGGGGAAGTAGAGAAGGTAACACCCAGACATGAGTGCAGCATAATAAAACTCATTTTCATGTGTGACTGATAAACTGGCCATAAAGGGGATTTCAAAAGAGAAATGTATATTGGTAATTTGCTAATTGTAACCACATGGAGGGAAGACTCCTTTGAACCATCTAAGTGTTACGTTTATTTAAACACCCTGGCTACAATTAGAAATTAATAGAATTGAGCTATGTGTCTTTAAGTCATTCTTAAAATTTCCCTCAAGTACCTCAGTGTATTAGACATAATTCTTTTTGTTCATGACATTGTATCAATACTCTGGTTGTAACTCAAATATACACTAAAGTCTTATATTCAGGAGAGGAGCCTCTGTCATGCCATTACTGTTGTGTTGTGGTAAGGCGGGATGAAAATGCACTTGGTTCTATGTTCGTTAGTCTTTTTGCTTTCATTCTCTCTTTCTGTTTTTCTCTGCCTGCTCCTGGCTACTTCCTTGCTTATTAGATCATTCATTAGAAGGCAGATAGGGAAATCAGAAGGTAATGAAACTTAAATCTGCTAATTCTGCAACTTGTTAGCAGTTCCTATTAAATGTTCAGTGGGAAGAGGAGCTATTACTACTAAGTAAAATGAAGCTGAGGGATAATCTATGGAAATTATTTAACTGTTGCTAATTCATTAATAATTGATAATTAGGCAAACCAATTTATTGCACAACTAAATTATGTCAGATGTTCCTTTTTTGGAGATACTGATGGTTAAAAAATTTCTGGAAAGGAAACCAAGTATTGTATGTTTGATAAACCTCAGATTTAATAAAGAAAGGTCCATGATCTCACAAAGTCAACCTCCTTTATTCCCTGGGACATTTGACAGTGCTTACAATGGCTACATTGCATCATCTTGGACCAGGGAAAAATAACCCTGTTGTTTCTGAGGTGCAAGACAGGAGAGTCTATGTTTTTATCTGCTAAATCTTTGCAAGGAAAGCAAAAAAAGAGATGGCACCTGAGAAAAGTTAGAGGTGTTGGTAGCATTCAGGGCCCAGTTCATTATCGTGTGACTATAATTGGTCTTAAGAACAAGGTGATGTAAAGGAAATGAGAAGCCACTTCAGTCTTCCCTCATTATTTGATGGGTTCTAATGGATGCTTTCTTCTGAAGAGCTGGCTTTACAATAGACTCAGAACCCCCAGGTGTTGGGGGATGCTTATGTGGATGGAGTGTCAGAGTTTTTGTTGAAAATATGGATAAGATATATATGTAAAATGAAGTCAGAGTTATGGTTAAAGATGATTTGCATACAGCCAGTTTGGATAGAAATAAGTAACAATAAAGAAAGCTAGCATGAGAAGTTGAATGTAATCTGAAAGAGAAATAGAAGAAAACAGAAGGGAAACAATGTTCACTGGGAAGCATGCAAAAGATGAAGGAATGCATTCACTACTGCCCAAGTGAGCTTCTGTAATGCTTTCTAACAGCCTTCTGCATTAGAGACATGGGGACAGTGGCACTTTTCCTTGACTGAGTGTTGGCAATGCCTGAGGAGTTTGGAAATATACTTGTGCCTGCATCCCATTCCTGGAGATTCTGAGTTGACGGAGACAGGGCAGGGCTTCTTCATCAGGAGCTTGCCAAATGGCCCAGGTGGCTCTCAAGAACGACTGAGCTTGCCAACTGTTTCTGTGAAATATGCAAATTTCATTTACTGCCATCTTCTCTCACTGTGTCTTACTTTCCTTTTCATCTATAGGCTGACTTTTCCTATCCTTCCCATCACCTTGTCCCCTTCACATATGCTGTCTTAACCTCAACAGAAACCTGAATAGCATCATATAATACCCTAACACCTAATACTCACCCTAACATGTATCTCCTCTCTCAGATACAAGGGGAGACAGAAGTGAAGGGCTAGAAGCAAATTCCTAATAGTAGTGCCTTCATAAACTGAGATTTCTATATCAAGTGGAGGATTCTCTCTCCTGAGCTTCAGTTTAGGACACTAATTGTGTAGGATGTTAGACTCTGGAATAAGAAATAGTAGAACGATAGTAGATATATCAGATTTTTAAAGCACTATTAGCACAACTTTCAGAATCATTTTACTTTCTTTCCAAATCATACTGGTTTTGCTACATCTGTTCAAAAGCAAAATGAAAATGGCACATTTTATCTTTCACATGCCTCTGTAATTATAACCATGAAAATGGAATATATTTATTCAAACTTGTTTCTTTTTAAAAGAAATGTCGGAGGGACAAAGGAGAAATACTATTAAATAGGTCATTTAGAGATACCAGGCCTTCTATATTTAGTACAGCTGCCTTAAGATTGAATGTGGCAAGATAAATTGAGAAGGTGCTTAGAAAAAGACATTAGTACTTTTTATAGCAGCATATTCAGCCATTGTTATTCTTCAGAATCAGAGAGGATAAACATTTCAGACACCCATTTGATCCCTCTCCAAAAGTTTCATTCATTTATTCATTCATTCATTCACTCATTTATTTAATCAAACAATTTTTTGAGTAGCAATAATACTAAAAGGGAGTGCAGAATAGATATGGCCCTGGTCTTCACTGACCTCAATATCTTCCTTAGCAATGACTGGCAATAAGGAGACAGAAAAGTGAGTTCAGTGCAGTGTGCTTGGGGCTAGATGGCCTGGAACTACAGTTCTCAGTTTGGTAATACTGCTGTTCTCCTTGCTGGTGCGTGACCTTAGTCAAGTTATCTCGCTTCTCTCAGTCTTGGTTTTCTCGTCTGTGGGATACAGATTTATTTTAAAAAATCTATATTGAGTCCCTTCTGCATATCAGGTACTGTGCTGAGTGGCTGAGGTAAAGAAGAAAGCAAGATGAGAGGGAGGTTTGCTTAGAGGGCATATATGTATACCCAGTACCAGGTATAGTAAACACTAGCTGATAACATAGTATTGTCACGGGACTGTGTTGGGTCCTGTGGAGGTTCAGACGATCATGGGTGCTTACTGATACATCTGATTGTAGTTCCATAAAACACAGTCTTTCATTTAACCAAATTGTGGTATTACTCCACACTGCTCTGCAATTTGCTTTCTCTAGCAGGTATCTGAGTGTAAGAGCAAAGGTGGTGAACATCTAATAGGATCCTGGATAGAATTTTTCCAAGAGGGTATAATAGATAAGCAATCATGTGATTTCAGGGTTCAGCAAGAGCACGCACGGTTGAATGTACCTTCCACAAGTTCAGTAATATTGTCTGTGCAGATGCTCCTTGACTCACGATGGGATTATGTCCTCATAAAACCATCCTAAATTGAAAATATAATGAATTAAAAATGCATACGTCTAACTTACTGAATCTCATAGCCTTGCCTAGTCTACTTTACACATGTTAGTACACTTGCATTAGCCTACAGTTGAGCAGAATAATCTAACACAAAGCCTATTGTAAAATAAAGTATTAAATATCTCGTGTAATTTATTGAATGCTGTACTGAAAGTACAAATTAGAATGGTTTTAGGATGACTCAAAGTATAGTTTCTCCTGAATATGTCATGCTTTCACATCATCATAAAGCTGACAAATCCTAAGTCAAACCATTGTAACTCAAATACTGTATTGTTTATTGCTGTATTTCCAAGAACAACCAATGCCTGGAAAAACCCTAGGAACTTGAGATATATTTGAGTGGAGAAACGAATGAAGTGGAGGATCTAAGTTGGATAGATAAGTGGATAAGGACATAAGAGAAGAAGACCCACAGAGAGAGAAGATAGAGAAGTTAAACATCCAGAGACAATGTGCTCTGAGCAATGGAGGTCATTCCCAGAAGATCAGGCCTTTGATTGAAAGCTTTAAAAGAAGATGCAATTCAGAAAATGTTAAGAGCCAGGTAGAGACTGCACTATGGCAGGCATAGAGAATGTGGAATGTATGAGAAAAACGTGTGTAACTAAAAAGCTGTCTGTTGACAAGGTAGCTCAAGGGCATATGGAAGTCATGCAGGAGGAAGGCTTAAGATTGAAGAGAAGGCATACAAACCGGATGCAAGCTATTCAACGAAAGTAGAGCAGGCTAGATTAGCCAAGAGCCATAAGAAAGGATGAGAGATGAGGTGGGTAGAAGTAGAGAAGGCCTTAAAGGGTAATTTTTATTTATTTTGTTTTTTTACATGAGGATAAAGGATCAACAGTCTCAGCCAGAGAAAGGCCTATGTCACCTCTCAGATACAATGGGAGATGGAAGTAAAGGCAAGAAGTGAAAAGACCCAGGCAGTAAAACATTTAAGCAAGATTGTCTGGCAGCATGTACTAACTCATTACCATTCTTGCAGAGAGGATCCTTTAGGCATGATAATAAAATGCTTCTGTTCAGTCTCTCTAGGAGCCTCATCTTCATCAGCTGTTCACACTTCAATCCCATAAAGTATCTCTTTGTGTTCAACTATTGCCACATTCTTCATGGTAATGGGTAGTGGCTTGGATGCTGAGTTAAGAAATCTTAACTAAGAAACTTCACACATAGCATTTGTTGCACAAAGCTGGCAAAAATATTATCAGCTTATACAAATGGAGGATTTACTCAGTTCTCACCTATTAGCTACCATGGCTTCACAGCCATTAGAAACATACCCTAAGAAGCTTTCCTACCACTTTCTTATAAAGCCTTAGTCTTCCATTCAGCATACTGATGAGGCTTGGAATATCTTTGAAAGATTTTTTTTATTCTTAAAGAAAACCCTTAATATTAGTTCAAACAAATCTGATAAACTCTAGGGAGAAGAGGGATGTGAAAGTATAAGGTCAGGTGTTACAGAAGGTATGTGTTTTTAAGAATCAAGTGAAGAACAGTAATGCCAAAAGCACCACAGATGGCATTCTAATGGAGTTTTTTTTTTTTTTTGTAATTTAAGATCCTGCACCCTTCAAAAATATATAAAAGAAAATATCTGACTGTGTCAGCATCTAACCTGTTCGCCAAGAAAGCCTCTGTGACTACCCTGTCCTTTCCTCACATGCTCTGGGCATGTGATAGAGAAGACAGAAAGATGCAGCAATAAAGACAATTATGAACATGCTGTGTAATGGGGTTTTTCTTTTTTTTTTTGAGGAATTGCAATGTTGTGTTTTGTGCCTTGTAAATTTTAAACTGATGTTACTCTGGTGGAAGGCTGGCATGATGAATAATTCATAAAATGGGGACTACCCAATATTAGAAATGAAAATCACTTATTAAATGAAGAAGTCTTTATCCCTGGTGGTGCTAAGTCATGGAAAGTAATATTATCCACCAGTTTCATCCCCAGGTGAAAAGGCAACTCCATAAATAAAAAACCAACCAATCAGATTTTTATTATTGTCTTTATTACTGACATGTTCAGACCTCTTGACAGTATGATATTTGGCATCTCTTTAAAAAGTAGACTTTTCTTCTTCACCTTTGACTAAAGTATCCCACCTTTGATTAAAATATATGTATGATTTAAACAAGTCTTCTAAATGCTGAATGCAAAAAGATGAATTCTGCATAAACTCTAATAGAATTTTGAAAACTACAGTGTGCATCCAGAACACCTGAGCTGCTTATTAAATTTGTGGAAACTCCTCTTGGACTTCAAATCAGATTTCTTACAGGTAAGACACCAAAATGTGTACTCTTAATAGTACCCTCTGGGATTCTGATGCAGGCGGGAAGAGAGCCAGGCAATGATAAACACTGGATTTATTGATGGATCATCTAGGGTTCCCAAGTGGGAGTGTTGTAGCCTGGAACTCTAATTGGTAAAGGCTTGCTCTGGTTTTTACCTGGTAAAATAAAGTAAACCCATTATCTTTTTTTTTTTTTTTTTTTGAGACGGAGTCTCACTCTGTCGCCCAGGCTGGAGTGCAGTGGCCGGTTCTCAGCTCACTGCAAGCTCTGTCTCCCGGGTTTACGCCATTCTCCTGCCTCAGCCTCCCGAGTAGCTGGGACTACATTAGCTGGACTACAGGCGCCCGCCACCTCGCCCGGCTAGTTTTTTGTATTTTTTGGTAGAGACGGGGTTTCACCGTGTTAGCCAGGATGGTCTTGATCTCCTGACCTTGTGATCCGCCCGTCTCGGCCTCCCAAAGTGCTGGGATTACAGGCTTGAGCCACCGCGCCTGGCCTACCCATTATCTTTTGAGAATGAGCGGATAAGATCTATTTTGGGGATTGAATTTTATATCAACCTATTAAAAAGGGCCAAATAGTTCCCAACTTTCAAAATTAGCTTTCTGTACTCCCAAACAAACAAACAAAAAAACAATTCACCCTGAAGGGAAAAGATTCTTTGTTGTGGATGTCAACAGGAATAGCTATAAAAGGCAAGCACAAGAAGAAATTCATTTTGCACTTCAGGTTTCATATCGGACTTAATAGCACAAATTATTAACGAGCAATGTAAGGGAGCCAGCTCTTTTTCCTGACCCCTCTGCTGCGGCTGACAGTACTAATCGCAGCCACCTTCATTAAAACTTTTTCGGTTTTGACTTCCCTGACTTGGTATTCTTCAGTCACCCTAACTCCATGGCCATTTTTGGCTGGCACCTTTTTTTCCCCCGATTAACTGATGCAATTCCCTCAGGCTTAGCTCTTTCTTTAAATAGGATCAACTAGCATAGGCCTGTACATCCCTTACCAAACCACCTCCTCAGCCTTTACTTCACTGACACCAAAATTCTACGCAATTTCCAATTGAAGTACCACATTCATATGTCAAAAAAGTATTAATCCCCCTTCTAAATGAGGCATAGCTTTTCAAGCTTTTTGGTTTCTGTCATTCCTTTGAGTCTTTCTTTTTTTTTTTTTTTTTCCTTTTTCTTTTTTGACTGAGAATCGGAAATATCTACCTGGTTTTCCTAATTCTTCTCTCACTCTCATTTATCTCCATTCATCCATTCATTCATTCAATATCCATTCATTCATCCATCAATTCATCTATCCAATAAATGGATATTAAGTGCAAGCTGTGTGTCAGGCATTGTACTAAAGTCCAGTGGTAATTAAAACAAAACAAAATAGCAAGAGTCCAGCCTGTGGGAAACTTTGAAGAGACATTAGTGAAATAATCACAAAAAATGTATAGTTGCAAACTGATACGAACACTGAGAAAGAAATGCCCAGGATATTGCAGAATAAATAACTGGAAAACCTGATCTCTTGGGAATACAGGAAGCGATGAAGGAAGGTGATTTTGTGCAATGTAGCTTCCAGCTGAAAGAGAAAGAAAACTTTATCTAGCTAAAACTGAGTGGAACAAGAAAATAACATAAAGTTTTATTTATGTTTTTATTCATTCATCCATTCATCCACTACCCAATCAGCAAATATTTGAGTGATTACTTTGTGCCTGGTACTGTACTAAAAATGAGATTTTATGGTAAGCAATACCTTCAGCAATTCAACAAATATTTATCACATCCTCATCACCTGTCAAGCATTGAGAAGACACTGCATGCTGAGTTTCCATTGCTCAAGTACACCTGTGTGCCCCAATAAAGCCCAGTGAATAGTGGTTGGGGTGGAGGGGGGTGTTAATAGCATTATTGTAGCTGCAGCTGTTACTGCATGTTGTTTTGGTTTTATAAAACTTGATTCGAGGCCGGGCGCGGTGGCTCAAGCCTGTAATCCCAGCACTTTGGGAGGCCGAGACGGGCGGATCACAAGGTCAGGAGATGGAGACCATCCTGGCTAACACGGTGAAACCCCGTCTCTACTAAAAAATACAAAAAACTAGCCGGGCGATGTGGCGGGCGCCTGTAGTCCCAGCTACTCGGGAGGCTGAGGCAGGAGAATGGCGTAAACCCGGGAGGCGGAGCTTGCAGTGAGCTGAGATCCGGCCACTGCACTCCAGCCCGGGCGACAGAGCGAGACTCCGCCTCAAAAAAAAAAAAAAAAAAAAAAAAAAAAAAAAAAAAACTTGATTCGAAATGCACAACTGTTTGGAGGCCCTTTTGGATTTTTACCATCCTGATTCTGTTCTATTTTTATGCGTTTACCTCCCCCATGCTTTCACTGAGCTCCAAGTTAAATACTACTATTTCTTTCAATCCCTGCTCAAGGCAACAGAGACTGTACTTTAGATACCAACTCAACCAGTCAAAAACAAAATTCTCAGACAATTCTTTTCCGGAGGTCTAAGAAAGAAGGTATTGTTTTATCATCTTGATATGAAAATTGGATTTGAACAGTATTATCCAAATCCTTCTCTTCAAGATTGATGATTATCATGCCTTTCTTTCTTTCTTTCAAATATCTAAGGAATATACCACTCATTTATCCCATAAGATTATTGAATAGCAAATCATACAACTTAAGAGGTAGTAAGGCCCTTGGAAATCACCCACTTCAATCTCTTAATGTTACAGATTGAATGAAAATGAAGCTCAGGGATGTTAATTGACTTGATCATAGTTATGCAAATACAGCATAGGCATTCATATAGGGTGTCTGAAGTTAGGTTCTCTGGAAAACAGGCTATGAGACACAGATGTATATACAGGAGGTTTACTGGGGAGAACTCTGGAAAACATTTGTGAGGGAATGGCGGGAACAGGAGGATAGAGGAAGATGATGAACTTCTATGCAGTCGCAACACAAGCCTCAAATGAGCCCGTAGTGGATTCTGGATTGGGTTCATTTCCAGAGCTGCTCTGCCTTGAGGCACTTGGACAAGTCACTAGATATGGACTGCCCCTGGAGAAGGAGCATGGCTTTGGACAGGGGCAATTCTAGGAGAAACACCAGCTGCCAGTACTCCCAGCAGCTGGGAGAGTTAGGGCCTTGGTGCTGAAGGGGGTCTGGGCAGCTCACCACAGCATCTACCATATCAGATGAGGATACTTTCGTAAAAAGCGTGTCCCAATAAAGAAAAGCAAACGGCTTTATATTTGACTTCTTGCTAAGTATCTTATTACTGGATTTTTAAAAATTCTCTTATTCTAAACAAAAAGTGTTACTTGAAAAAGATACATTTGCCTGAAAATGTTTATTTAATGTTACTTTCAGATGCTCACAGAGCTCATCTGAACTAACCAGCCAAAAAAAAAAAAAAAAAAAGGAAAAGACAACACAGTGATGATTCTTGGGGATAAGAACTCATAAATGAAACATCTTATATTGCCGTTTTGGAAGGTCACCTATGATGCAATATAATGAATGTAGAAGTTGCGAATATGCATCTACGGGAAAGTGAGAAAACAACATTTCTAGAAAGAGCCTGTTAATTGGATTAACAAAAACCTAGTTTCTCAACTTCTTAATTTAACAAATGTTTATTGAGCTTCTCATGTGTTCCAAACAATGTTTTGTGTGCTCGAGATTCAGAATCTAATAAGACAATGTCCCTAAGGCTTGACCCCTTAGAGTTCATTCTGTTGGTTTTCTTCACATCTTTAGCATCTTATTGTGGATTTCTGGAGAATTGAGCTATGTTCTATTTTTCTTTATATCTCTAGTGCTTTCCTTCATGCCTGGCATATAAATGTTTGTTGAATGAAAAACATGATAAACTCTTTTACACATGTAGACAAGAACTTGAGCTACAGCCATCACACCTCTAAATATTTAATTGCTGAACAAATGTTTGTTTTGTCTCCAGCCAGATTTCAGAGATGTCATAAATCTTCCTGAGGCAGACTATAAGGGTAGGACAATGCTGGCAGGTTTGAAAAATATGTACAGAAAAAAGAATACAATTGGCTAGTGAATGGAAGAAATAATATTGGGTTTGATGTTTTGTTGTTGTTTTCATTATCTGTGCATGGTTATTCAGACACCTAGAGATGTTTCCTAAGAAGGCTGCAGAGTTTGTAACATTGGATTCTTTATATATTCCAGGGTTTTTCCAAGATTAGTATTTAGAAAGACCTAAAAGACTCATTTGCAAATAATGGCATGTCTTTATTTAAACCTCTTTCAAAGTGAGAAATATATTTTATTTCTGTTTAATGAAATTATATACTTGTTACATATTTGAAAAAGTGACCTCTACGACACTGGGTGAATGATATGACAAGGTGGTGACATATTTAGTTGTGTACAAGCATCACATAAGGAGTTTGCTATAACATATATTTCCCTAAAAGTTATCCCCCGGAACTCTGCTTTAGAAAATATAGGGCAAGACCTAGTAATGTATCATTTTTGATCATTACAAATTGGTTAATATGTTGGAAAGAATAGATATTTAGGAGTTAAAAGATAAATTTCTGTTCTTTTGCTGGCCCTTACTTCGTGACTTGGGTAAATTCCGTAGCTTATCTGTGACTCTGTTTCTTCACATGTTTGAAGTGATATTAAAAACAAATTTCTTGGAGGCTGGGCACAGTGGCTCAAGCCTGCAATCCCAGCGCTTTGGGAGGCTGAGGTGGGTGGATCACGAGGTCAGGAAATCGAGACCATCCTGGTTAACACGGTGAAACCCCATCTCTACTAAAAATACAAAAAAATTAGCCAGGCATAGTGGCGGGTGCCTGTAGTCCCAGCTACTCGGGAGGGTGAGGCAGGAGAATGGTGTGAACGTGGGAGGCGGAGCTTGCAGTGACCTGAGATCACACCACTGCACACCAGCCTGGGCGACAGAACGAGACTCTGTCTCAAAATAAATAAATAAATAAACAAACAAATAAATAAATACAATAAAAAATAAATGAATAAATTTCTTTTCTACTCTGAAAGGTTGTAATGTTTATTAAAACAGTGAATATGCATAAAAATGTCTTACGGGTCTTAAAGGCTAGACAAATGTGGTTGTGAATGAAATTTTTAAGAACTAAACATTACATTCTCCCTCTTAGTCACTATCTTCAACACTGCCTCTTAGAAAATTGGATAAAACTCAACTTTCCCACCAAGTGAATACTTGGCATCTCCTGAGGGATTCCCATCCAGTCGTCTCTATTTGGGAAACCTTCCTGGCAAAGATATCCCAAGTCAGAGGACAGGAATAAGAATTGTAAAATATTCACTATTTTAAAAAGCAATATATAGTCTCATCTTTATGTAAAAGTTTCAATTTTTCTAATGTTTTAAAAATAATAAAGTGAGTTTATTTTCTAGCTCTGATTCTATTTTTATTTCCAAATGCTTTTGAAAATGCCTCAGAAAGTTATTTCTGTCTGCTATTTCTGTCACTTCAGTAGGAGTATGCGTAATTGAACAGGTGATTTTATGCCTGTATTTTTGGAATTTAGAAGCTGCAGAAAGCAAAATATGTAAATATCTCATGTCTTTGTTACATCATCATCATCATTAGCATCATGTTAGTATAATTACATAAACAATGAGAAAACTCTACTGATAATTGATGAAAGGCAAGTATATGTACCTATATGTATTCTTGTTTATGTATCTGTGATAGGCTTTGAGGGGAGATTTTTTAAACATATTTTGTAATTCTTATTTCCTCAAAATAAAGTAGTACATTCCCAAACTGATGACTCAATATTTTAATGGTGATTTGCCATCAAGTTAAAATATGAGATTTTATATGATCCACAACAATTTGAGATTGCTTTAGAGATTTATTCAAAACTGGAAAATAACACATCTTTTGTGGCCACATCTTTCAATATGTAGGTTACTAGTACTGCCACCCTCACTCTCCCTAAAAATTCCCCAAATAAACTGTTCTCTATTATTGCCTACATTTATTATTTAGCAAATATTTCTGTTATTCAAATTGACAATATTTCATATACATCTGAAGCCTGTTTAGGGTTTGTTTTTGCTTCTTTGTTTTTGCTCTCCCTGTTGATGTTGCTCTCATTAGAAACATAGTGACCCGAATGATTGTTTAATGGATGGTGTTGGATGTGCCTACATTAAATTCTGCTGTGTCAACATGTTTGCATGTATTTGTGTAAATGCAGACATCCATCTTTAATGTGATGTTATGCAGGCATTCCTGTAACCAGCTAAAGGGACATTTTTGTAGTAATATAAGTAATCACATCATTTAGTTTTTTTCATCCCAAGGAAATGGTTTTCTTCCTTTAGGTGAGCTGGCCTACCTTGAAGGTAGTTTGCCTGCTTGCCTTTTGCTGAAATTGAAAGAAGGGGAAAATAAGCAAAAAAGACAAAATGCCTTTCTTAATAAAAAGGAGCTAATTTGAAAGAGGAGTGAGGGATTAGGATGCCCATATTCAGAGAGGACGTGATAAAACTTTACGAATTACAAATGGGCCACCAGTGAATCTGCTGATGTGATTCAGGCAAATTATAATTTTGCCCCAAGTGGCACATTCACTAAAGTGTGTACTGACTGACCTAATTCCCACTCAAGTACAGAGTTGTTGTAGTTTCCCTATGGCATGCTGATGTCATCTTCAACTTTATTACCTACAACTGATTTTCCATTCTGGTTCAGATTCTTACTATGGACTTTTAAAATAGAAATGATTATCCAAATCTGGAGTCTGAAGGAAAAAAATTAGCAAGGTTCTTATACCTTCTGTTTCACTTAGAATGCATTTCAATAATAATTTTAAAATCATGAAAATAGTAATTACCTAAAATTCTTTTTTCATGTTTTATTGTGTTTTTCTCATCTGTCCACACACATCCATGTGCTAATTGCAAAAGTAGTAAAAATGAATTATAAAATATTTCCAATTTCTGTAAGAAGGCATTTATAAGATAAAATATTATATTTACTAATTATCATAATATAAAATTATTTTAAGACATTTTAAAATTCTTACCCTGAAAGATAACCATTGTTCATATTTACATAGGGATATGGATACAGATATAGATGTATAGATGTGTGTATATGTGTGTATATATGTAGTGTTTAAAAAATAAAATAAATTCTACATTTTACAATGTTGTTATTTTCTTTTATTATTTGTAACACTCTGGTTGTCCTCCCGTATCCTTATTAGTCAAGATGTTGATTTCTCTCAATATTATGATTTCAGTATATGATAGTGTTACATGTATTATATGGCTATATCAAAATGTATTTAGCCAACCCTTGCTGTTAATAACAAGGTTATCTTTTATTGTGAGTCTGTAGTGATTGAGATATGACTAACACTGTAGCAATCAATCTTATGGTTAATCCAAAAATCCTAGATTATTTCTTTAGCTTCAGTTGTTAGAACTTCCATTGTTGACTAAAAAAATGCATGTGTAAATATTTCATACATATTTGAAAGTTACTATAAAAAGCTTCTACTAACTTACTGACTAAATGGTATAGGTCACATCTGTTTACTATTATCAATATTTTTCAGAACTGAAAACCTGTTAGGCAATAAAGGGTGTTGCCTTAATTTATAGTACCTGTATCTCAGGTAAAATTAAAAATGTTTTACATATTTATTTTCAATTTGTATTTTTCTTTTTTGAATTGCAGGTGCCCATGTTTTATTTTTGTTTCTAATTTTTTAAATAAAAATAACTCTGCTTGTCTGATATGTAAATAATATGTGTTTATTGTGGGGTGGGAACAGATGACACATAAAAGCTTAAGAGGAATGGTAAAATTTACCCATAATTTTGCAGAATAAGGTAATTGTATAAATATTTCAATTTCTGCTCATTGTTTTAGTGTAAAGTGATAATTCATTTTAATGCATTTTTCTGATTAATTGGGAAGGTTGATGTTTTCCGATGTTTATTAGCTACTTGAATGTGCCCTTCCTTTAATTTTCTGTTCATAATCTCTACATTTCTATTTCATTGTCTTTTCATATCAATTTATTAGTTTTATTTTAATATAGATATTGATTTGTCATGTGCATTATAAATATATATATTTTCTTTTTAATGTTAATTTTATTTATTATTAGTTTTAGCATTTTTCTTTCAATAGCTTTTGGGGTACAAGTAGTTCGTGATTACATGGATAAATTTAAATATGCATTTTTCAAAACTACCCATCGTTTATTGATAATATATTGGTTATTTTTGCCACTGAATGAAATTAATGGTGTTTATGCTATTGATTGTATGGTGTTTTGCCACTAGTGGTATGAATTATGTTTTATTTTGATCATTAAATATATGTATAAGGTCACGCAGGTTTTTTCCCATTTAGTCTTTAACTCCTCTGAAGTTAATTGTTGCATACAGTGTGAGGAGATGCTTTATTTTTTTCCCAACTGCTAAATTTCCTACCTTAGTTAAAAGGTCTTTCTAAATCTAGATTTTTCATATAATGTTCTATATTTTTTCTTTGATTTCTGTTATTCGTCTTTGGTTCACATGTCTAGCTATTCATTCATTTACTGAATGCTACACTTGGGAGATCTTTTCCAAACAGAATAGACAGAGCTTATATAATGGCTGCATCTGGAATACATTTATTTAGTCATTCACCTATTGATGGTTACGTTATTTTTGTATCTTGACTTTTCATTGATGTTACTACAGTGAATACCCTTGTATATGTATAAATATGTCTGTTAAGTGAAAGTGTTGAGTGTATTCTTTATTTAAAAGACATTGCCTTCACTTTTGGAGTGGGAGTTTACAGGTAAGTCATGGGAGGCACCTTCATGATCTATGTGGTTATGGATTGGAATTAGGGACATTAATATGAGCTCAAGTTCAGTTTAATATACCTACAGATAGATACATATAGAAATATTTATAGGTACTTTTGTGTGCATGGGTTAGTGTTCACCTGTTTTCTTGCCATTCGTGTCAGCCTAGCAGGCCTAAAGCAGGTATACATCAGTAGCAGCAAGCACACCTGGCATGCAAGTCTTGGTTTCTAATACCATTATCCAATAAGTGGAACTCTTTGAAGACCTCCTTGAAGAAATGGCTGATTTTATGGATTGGCGCAGGAAATATTCAAGATGATTCTGGAGTATCTTACGGTGCTAGAAAGTTAAAAAGTGCTTAATAAAAACCCATGATGGTAAAAGTATGTCAAAGGAATGCAGGACCAACTAAAGGTTCTTAATGTCCGAAGCAGAGCTAATATGAACAAAAAATAAATAAAGTAGTATTGGACTATAATTTAAAGTATAACATGGATATCTGTAAGACCCTGCTGATATAAATAAATGACTTAATAAATAAATGAAAGCTAGACAAATCTCTTATACAGAAGAATTTCAAATACTTGATATATACACTCTTCTCTCACAAAGTTATAGCATCATTCTTCAATTCCTTAATTGTGGGCTATGCAAGATGACTTCTTTTCAAAGAAGACCGCCTGGAAAAAGTGAATAAAGTAACTTTACAGTGAAGAAACCTGACAAACACTATCTCAGTGAGGTGAATGAGGTTAATATCCATATGATAAGTTATGTTCATACTACATTCTCTTGACATGTTGTAATGAGAATGGCACTTTATTCTGTGTCCTTTCTCCTCAAAATGCCAGACCAGGCAAATCATGAGAAATATATCAGACAAATCCTAAATGAAGGACTTCTCTAAAATACCTGGCCAGTACTCCTCAAAGCTACCAAAGGCATAGAAAACACGGAAAGTTGGAAAACTGTCATAGCGAAGAGGAGCCTAAGGAGACAAGATCTCTAACTGTAACCTTTTTACCTGGATGGATCTTGGATTAGAAAAAGGGCATTAGGTTAAAAAAAAAAAAAAAAAAAAAAGAAATACCAATAAAGTATGAATTTAGTTAATGATACATCAACATGGTTCATTAATTGTGACAAATGCTGCATATTAATACATGTTAGATGTTAATAGTAGGGGAGACTGGTTGGTGTGATGTACCTGTAATTGTGTTCATAATTTTTCTTTAATCCCAAAATTTCTAAAATATAGTTTATTTAAGAAAAGAGACTTTTGCAGCTGGACACAGTGGCTCACACTTGTAATACCAGCATTTTCCACCTCAGGCTCATTGCATGAGCTCAGGAGTTTGACACCAGCCTGGGCAACATGGTGAAACCCTGTCTCTACCAAAACTACAAAAAATTAGCAGGGAATGGTGGCGCACACCTGTGTTCCCAGCTACTTAGGAGGTTAAGGTGGGAGAAGGATGGCTGGAGCCAGGACACAGAGGTGGCAATGAGCTGAGATCACACCACTGCACTCCAGCCTGGGTGACAGAGTGAGACTCTGTCAAAAAACAAAACAAAAAAACTTTTCTACATCACCCTCCATTGAGGTTATGTGCATCTTTACTCTCATCTGCAGTGTAAGAAATGTTTTCTTTACCAAATGTTTATTAAACTTTGGGTTTTTTGCTACTCTGATAGGTTAAAATAAGATTTTTAGTGTAATTTTTATTCTTGTTTTTCTTGCTATGAGTGGAACAGCTGTTCGGATATTTTTAAAAATTATTTGTGTGTTTTTCTTTCAACTCTCAATCCTGATTGTTTGCTATTTTTCCATTGGATTGTTTTTCTTCCATTTATAGGAGCCATGCAGCACATAGTTTTCTACTTTATTTATATTCTGACTTTGTTGTTTTTTGATATGTAAAAATATTTGCTTTTTGTTTAGTTGACTTAGTCAATCTCTTCTATGGATTCTGAATTTTATATTGTAAGGGTGTTATCCTGTTTTTATTTTTTAATCTAAGATTGTATAGTTTCTTTTTTATACTTCTTTTCATTTATTGTCTCTACTGATATAATTATTAATTTTAAATTTAGCTATTTCCTTCTGTTTTATGTTTCCTTCCATTTTCCTTTTCTGTATATCTTTTGCTATGTCATTTGTTTTATTTTCTCTTTTGAGGTACTTGGAGATGACACATTGTATTTTTAAATTTCTTTTTTTTTTTATTATACTTTATGTTCTAGGGTACATGTGCACAATGTGCAGGTTTGTTACATATGTATACATGTGCCATGTTGGCCAGGCTGGTCTCAAACTCCTGACCTCAAGTGATCCACCCACCTCAGCCTCCCAAAGTGCTGGGATTACAGGTGTGAGCCACTGCATCCAGCCAATATTATATATATTTTTTCTTTTTTATTATACTTTATGTTCTAGGGTACATGTGCACAACGTGCAGGTTTGTTACATATGTATACATGTGCCATGTTGGTGTGCTGCACGCATTAACTCATCATTTACCTTAGGTGTATCTCCTAATGCTATGCGTCCCCCCTCCCCCCCCCCACAACAGGCCCCGGTGTGTGATGTTCCCCTTCCTGTGTCCAAGTGATCTCATTGTTCAGTTCCCACCTGTGAGTGAGTACATGCAGTGTTTGGTTTTCTGTTCTTGGGAGAGTTTGCTGAGAATGATGGTTTCCAGCTGCATCCATGTCCCTGCAAAGGACACGAACTCATCCTTTTTTGTGGCTGCGTAGTTTCCATGGTGTATATGTGCCACATTTTTTTAATCCAGTCTGTCATTGATGGACATTTGGGTTGGTTCCAAGTCTTTGCTATTGTGAATAGTGCTGCAATAAACATACGTGCGCATGTGTCTTTATAGCAGCATGATTTATAATCTTTTGGGTATATACCCAGTAATGGGATGGCTGGGTCAAATG
This sequence comes from Trachypithecus francoisi, assembly GCF_009764315.1. Taxonomy (NCBI): domain Eukaryota; kingdom Metazoa; phylum Chordata; class Mammalia; order Primates; family Cercopithecidae; genus Trachypithecus; species Trachypithecus francoisi. Next base: position 51,118,845 of record NW_022681453.1, read on the forward strand.
GTATTTCTAGTTCTAGATCCTTGAGGAATCACCACACTGTCTTCCACATTGGCTGAACTAGCTTACAGTCCCACCAACAGTGTAAAAGCGTTCCTATTTCTCCACATCCTCTCCAGTACCTGTTGTTTCCTGACTTTTTAATGATCGCCATTCTGACTGGTGTGAGATGGTATCTCATTGTGGTTTTAATTTGCATTTCTCTGATGGCTAGTGATGATGAGCATTTTCTCATGTGTCTGTTGGTTGCATAAATGTATTCTTTTGAGAAGTGTCTGTTCATATCCTTTGCCCACTTTTTGATGGGGTTGTTATTTTCATGTAAATTTGTTTGAGTTCTTTGTAAGTTCTGGATATTAGCCCTTTGTCAGCTGCAGCCTCCAGCTCCCAGCATGAGTGACACAGAAGATGGGTGATTTCTGCATTTCCAACTGAGTTACCAGGTTCATCTCCCTGGGTCATGTTGCACAGTAGGTGCAGGACAGTGGGTGCTGCACAACGAGTGAGAGACAAAGTAGGACGAGGCATTGCCTCACCCAGGAAGTGCAAGGGGGAAGGGAATTCCCTTTCCTAGTCAAGGGAAACCGTGACACACAACACCTGGAAAATCGGGTCACTCCCACCCTAATACTGTGCTTTACCAAGGGTCTCAGCAAATGGCACACCAGGAAATTATATCCCACACCTGGCTTGGAAGGTCCCATACCCATGGAGCCTCCCTCATTGCTAGCACAGCAGTCTGAGATCTAACTGCAAGGTGGCCGTGAAGCTGGGGGAGGGGCGCCTGCCAATTGCTGAGGCTTAAATAGGGAAACAAAGCGGCTGGGAAGCTCGAACTGAGTGGAGCCCACTGAAGCTCAAGGAGGTCTGCCTGCCTCTGTAGACTCCACCTCTGGGGACAGGGCATAGCCAAACAAAAGGCAGCAGAAATCTCTGCAGATGTAAATGTCCCTGTCTGACAGCTTTGAAGAGAGTAATGGTTCTCCCAGCATGGAGTTTGAGATCTTAGAACGGACAGACTGCCTACTCAAATGGGTCCCTGAGCCCCGAGAAGCCTAACTGGGAGACATCCCCCACTAGGGGCAGACTGACACCTCACAGCTCACACGGCCAGGTACACCTCTGAGACAAAGCTTCCAGAGGAATGATCAGACAGCAACATTTGCTGTTCAGCAATATTCACTCTTCTGCAGCCTCTGCTGTTGATACCCAGGGAAACAGGGTCTGGAGTGGACCTCAAGCAAACTCCAAAAGACCTGCAGCTGAGGGTCCTGACTGTTAGAAGGAAAACTAACAAACAGAAAGGACATCCACACCAAAACCCCATCTGTATGTCACCATCATCAAAGACCAAAGGTAGATAAAACCACAAAGATGGGGAAAAAGCAGTGCAGAAAAGCTGAGAATTCTAAAATTCAGAGTGCCTCTGCCCCTCCAAAGTAATGCAGCTCCTCACCAGCAACAGGACAAAGCTGGATGGAGAATGACTTTGATGAATTGAGAGAAGAAGGCTTCAGATGATCAAACTTCTCTGAGCTAAAGGAGGAAGTATGAACCCAGTGCAAAGAAGCTAAAAACCTTGAAAAAAGATTTGATGAATGGCTAACTAGAATAGCCAATGTAGAGAAGTCCTTAAATGATCTGATAGAGATGAAAACCATGGCAAGAAAACTACGTGACAAATGCACAAGCTTCAGTAACTGACTCAATCAACTGGAAGAAAGGGTGTCAGTGATTCAAGATCAAATGAATGAAATGAAGCGAGAAGAGAAGTTTAGAGAAAAAAGAGTAAAACAGAAATGAACAAAGCCTCCAAGAAATATGGGACTATGTGAAAAGACCAAATCTATGTTTGATTGGTGTACCTGAAAGTGATGGGGAGAATGGAACAAAGTTGGAAAACACTCTGCAGGATGTTATCCAGGAGAACTTCCCCAACCTAGCAAGGCAGGCCAACTTCAAATTCAGGAAATACAGAGAATGCCACAAAAATACTCTTGGAGAAGAGAAACTGCAAGAGACATAATCTTCAGATTCACCAAAGTTGAAATGAAGGAAAAAATGTTAAGGGCAGCCAGAAAGAAAGGTCGGGTTACCCACAAAGGGAAGCCCATCAGACTAACAGCGGTTCTCTTGGCAGAAACTCTACAAGCCAGAAGAGAGTGGGGGCTAATATTCAACATTCTTAAAGAAAAGAATTTTCAACCCAGAATTTCATATCCAGGCAAGCTAAGTTTCATAAGTGAAGCAGAAATAAAATCCTTTATAGACAAGCAAATGCTTAGAGATTTTGTCACCACCAGGCCTGCCCTACAAGAGGTCCTGAAGGAAGCACTAAACATGGAGAGGAACAACCAGTACCAGCCACTGCAAAAACATGCCAAAATGTAAAGACCCAATGGATGCTAGGAAGAAACTGTATCAACTAATGGGCAAAATAACCAGCTAACATCATAATGACAGGACCAAATTCACACATAACAATATTAACCTTAAATGTAAATGGGTTAAATGTTCCAATTAAAAGACACAGACTGGCAAATTGGATAAAGAGTCAAGACCCATCAGTCTGCTGTATTCAGGAGACCCATCTCACATGCAGAGACACACATAGGCTCAAAATAAAGGGATGAGGAGGATCTACCAGGCAAATGGAAAACAAAAAAAAAAAAGGCAGGGGTTGCAATCCTAGTCTCTGATAAACAGACTTTAAACCATCAAAGATCAAAAGAGACAAAGAAGGCCATTACATAATGGTAAAGGGATCAATTCAACAAGAAGAGCTAACTGTACTAAGTATATATGCAAAAATCCAGTACAGGAGCACCCAGATTCATAAAGCAAGTCCTCAGAGACACACAAAGAGACTTAGACTCCCACACAATAATAATGGGAGACTTTAACAGCCCACTGTCAACATTAGACAGATCAACAAGACAGAAAGTTAACAAGGATATCCAGGAATTGAACTCAACTCTGCACCAAGCAGACTTAATAGACATCTACAGAGCTCTCCATCCCAAATCAACAGAATATGCATTCTTCTCAGGACCACATCACACTTATTCCAAAATTGACCACATAGTTGGAAGTAAAGCACTCCTCAGCAAATGTGGAAGAACAGAAATTATAACAAACTGTCTCTCAGACCACAGTGCAATCAAACTGGAACTCAGGATTAAGAAACTCACTCAAAATCGCTCAACCACATCAAAACTGAACAACCTGCTCCTAAATGACTACTGGTACATAACGAAATGAAGGCAGAAATAAAGATGTTCTTTGAAACCAATGAGAACAAAGATACAATATACCAGAATCTCTGGGACACATTTAAAGCAGTGTGTAGAGGGAAATTTATAGCACTAAATTCCCACAAGAGAAAGCAGGAAAGATGTAAAATTGATACCCTAACACCACAATTAAAAGAACTAGAGAAGGCCAGGCGCGGTGGCTCAAGCCTGTAATCCCAGCACTTTGGGAGGCCGAGACGGGCGGATCACAAGGTCAGGAGATCGAGACCATCCTGGCTAACACGGTGAAACCCCGTCTCTACTAAAAAATACAAAAAACTAGCCGGGCGATGTGGCGGGCGCCTGTAGTCCCAGCTACTCGGGAGGCTGAGGCAGGAGAATGGCGTAAACCCGGGAGGCGGAGCTTGCAGTGAGCTGAGATCCGGCCACTGCACTCCAGCCCGGGCGACAGAGCGAGACTCCGCCTCAAAAAAAAAAAAAAAAAAAAAAAGACTAGAGAAGCAAGAGCAAACATATTTAAATTTCTTAATAATTAACTTTTTTTTTTTTCTTCGAGACAGAGTCTTGCCCTGTTGCCCAGCTTGAAGTACAGTGGTGCAATCTCGGCTCACTGCAACATTCACCTCCCGGGTTCAAGCAATTCTCCTGGCTCAGCCTCCCAAGTAGCTAGGATTACAGGCACCCACTACCACACCTGGCTAATTTTTTTTTTTTTTTTTTTTTTTTTATGTTTTTAGTAGAGACAGAGTTTCACCATGTTGACCAGGCTGGTTTTGAACTCCTGACCTCAAGTGATCTGCCTACCTTAGCCTCCCAAAGTGCTAGGATTACTGGTGCCCAGCAAGTAATTACCTTTAAGTCTTAAAATAATAGCCCTCTTCTTTGAAAATATATTTGTGAATCATCATCAACAAAATGACAATATGTCTGAATGCCTTCTTTGCCAGGTGTGGTGGGCTGAATTCTCAATATGTCACCCCAAGATTCCATCCACTGATCATTCAATCAAACACTACCTAGATGAAGGTAGTGCTGTGAAGAAAATTTTCAGATTATGGGAAGATATTAAAATAATCCCTATATTATCTGAGGAGGCCCTATGCAATCAGAAGAGCTCTTGTAAGTGGAAGAGGAAAGCAGAAGCATTTATCAAAGAGATAGGATGACAAGAGAAGGCATAGGAGAGATGAGGCAGAAGGGAGGTCAGAGAGATTTGAAGGGTGAAAAGGACCTGACCCTAGCAACTGGCTTTGAGGATGGAAGGAGGGTTCCATGTACCAAGGAATGCTGGTTGCTCCAGAGACTGAGAATATCCCCCAGTTGACATCAGCAAGGAAATGGAGCGTCAGTCCTACAACCACAGAGAACTGAAGTCAGCCAATGGCCTGAATGAGTTTAGAAGTAAATTCATTTTCAGAGCCTTCAGAAAGGAAAACTGCCTTGCTGACACCTTGATTTCAGCCTTGTGCAATCCCTCAGCAGAGAAAGTAGCTGAGTCTGACAGCCTTCTGACCTACAGAACTGTGAAATAATAAATGTTTGGTTTTTTAAGCTTCTAAATTTGTGATGGTTTGTGGCAGCAAGAAATTAATTTAAAAGGCAATGAAATTAGCTCAGTCTCAGTTTCCCTTATACACAATCCTAGATTTGTTGCTTTAATCTTGAGATTTGCATTACATTTCAAGTGTTAGTTTGGAATAATTGTATCTTTAAATTATTTCTTTTTTAATGCCAATCTTTTCAGTAATTCCAGTTTGTTTTTTTCAGTGTCACTGTTTTCAGCAATTCCAGTTTCTTTTCTTAGCACTTGACTGTATAAGAATATTTATCTCTTGCCATCAACATAAGTGACAGCGTATCTGGATAGTGAGTTTTGAAATTATACATTTTCTTTCTCATAATTTAATTCATGTTGCTAAACTAATGTTGGAGGGAATAGATATTTTTCCCTTCAACAATCATAGTTTTATATGTAGATATTTGTTCTTGAAATGTGTATGTTGACTAACTTATATATAGGTGCTTTTTTCCCCTATTAACCTTGCCAATTATTTAGTAAGATCTTTGCATCAGCATTCAGGAAATTTTCTTATATTAGACTTTAAATGTTTGGTTTCCTTTCATTCTGGTCTTTGGGGATTACAAATTATCTGGTTTTGTTTTGTCTTATTATACATCCTATAATTTCTTAAGTTTGATTTTTTTTAATCTTTGTCTTTTTTCCCCTGAATGCTGAAACAGATATTAAGCCTCAATCTCTTACTACTACAATATTATTTTTTTCTTCAGTTTCTGAGGCTACATTTAGTTCTGCAATGTCATCAGTAGATTTTGTCTTCTAGTTCATCTCTCATTTTATACCTATATTTAATTTTATGGAACTCACCAGACGTAACTTCTCTAATATTTTTTTTCCTTTGCCTAAAGAGTTCTTTATGAAAAAAGCTCCTCTTTCCTCTCCTGAATTATGTGTTCTCATTTATCCTTTTTTATAGAAATGTTTTATGTTTTATTTTGGGTATTTTCTATATACTCATCTATACATGTGACAGTGTACCCTTGGCCTGATCTTGTCTACAAACATGACAATAAAAACCTCCTATGCTTATATCCTTCTTACAGGGACACTCTTAAAATTATCTTAAAATCTCAAATCTTAATCTGGAGAGCTGAATAATAGAAATAGGTATGGCCAGTCTAGAGATTTTCTAGATGGAAAACTGTGGGGCAGAAGCTATAGTTGCAGGCTGCTATACAAAGGAACTTGATCTCTTTGTGGTTTCTTAATGTTGATGAAGCTCTTCTATCACTTACTTTTCTTGTCCACTTAGTCTCTGTTTCTGAATATACAGCATTACTATTTATGAACTCTTTCTTGTTGCTTTTATCTGTTGACTGAGAAATTATCTAAAATACCTATTGGAAGTCTCTCTGATGTCTTTCTTGCCATTAATCATCCTAGAGAATCTATATCGAACCCTGTATTAGTCCATTCTCACACTCCTATAAAGAAATACATGATACCTGGCAGTTTATAAGGAAAAAAGGTTTATTTGACTCATAGTTCTGCAGGCTGTACAGGAAGCACGGGAGCATCTGCTCACTTCTGGGGAAGCCTCAGGAAACGTACAGTCATGGCAGAAGGGAAAGGGGAGCACATATATCACATGACCAGAGTCAGAAAAAGAGAGAGGAGGGAGGTGCTATACACTTTTAAACAACCAGATCTCATGAGAACTTGCTTATTATCATGAGGATAGAATCAAAGGGGGATGGTGCTAACCCATTCGTGAGAAACTGCCCCCAGGATTCAATTACTTCCCTCAGGCCCCACTTCCAGCATTGGGGATTACAATTGAACATGAGATTTGGGTGGGGACACAGGTCCAAACCATATTATTGCTGTTCTAGAATAGAACACAGCCCCACAGTCATGGCCCTTGTAGATGCCACTGCTAACTGCTGACCCATGTTTTATGTCCTATCTAAGAAATGTAAGAGAAATGAGGAACTTAGTGGATGGTGTTCACTGAGAAAATTGTATTCTTTCAAATTAATCTTCGAAACCACTACTCATAGCAAAATGTCTTAAACTTTGGGGATAATCATGGCATGTGCTTTCATTTCAAGAAATTATGGAGAACCGTTCTGTCTCTTTACAGTCTTTTGATCATGTTGGTAAAGACTGAGAGATTGGTGGATGTGTGTGTGATGGGCCATGTGTAATGGGAAGGGTGCAAGGTGATACAAAAAGCTGGATATTTGCAACTAAGTCACTACCCATCCCCAATATGAAGCATTTCATGAATCTCATGACCAAGAGTTTTGCTTATGCTGCATGTACCCTTGTGTCATGCCTTGTGTATTTTCATATTTTTGATAGTAAGAATTGTTGCAATTTGGGAGGCCGAGACGGGCAGATCACGAGGTCAGGAGATTGAGACCATCCTAGCTAACATGGTGAAACCCCATCTCTACTAAAAATACAAAAAAAAAAAACTAGCCGGGCGTGGTGGTGGGTGCCTGTGGTCCCAGCTACACGGGAGGCTGAGGCAGGAGAATGGCATGAACCCGGGAGGCGGAGCTTGCAGTGAGCTGAGATCCGGCCACTGCACTCCAGCCTGGGCGACAGAGCAAGACTCCATCTCAAAAAAAAAAAAAAGAATTGTTAATATTTTTCTTTAGTTTTTACAGCTCTAGTTTTATAGCTATTTAATGTAATATTTAGTTTGTGCGGCATAATATACTAAACTACTTCCTTACTGACTCCATTTTGATTGTTTACTCTCTTTGATGCTACAAAGGATATTGAAATATATGTCTTACTTTTAATATCTCCTGACTTTTAAAAATTCATATCTATTCCTAGAAGGAGTAGGATTAATGCATTATAGATTATGGATGTATCCTTCACTCATACCTTTCAAATTGCTTTTTTAAAAACTGATACCAATTTATAATATTTTAGCAATATGTGACTATATCATTTTCACCTCAAACTTAGCAGCATTGGGTTATAATATATAATTTATTATATATACACTTTCTTATATGTATAATTTCTTTTTTTTTTGAGACGGAGTCTCACTCTGTCGCCCAGGCTGGAGCGCAGTGGCCGGATCTCAGCTCACTGCAAGCTCCGCCTCCTGGGTTTACGCCATTCTCCTGCCTCAGCCTCCCGAGTAGCTGGGACTACAGGTGCCCACCACCGCGCCCGGCTAGTTTTTTGTGTTTTTTAGTAGAGATGGGGTTTCACTGTGTTAGCCAGGATGGTCTAGATCTCCTGACCTCGTGATCCGCCCGTCTCGGCCTCCCAAAGTGCTGGGACTACAGGCTTGAGCCACCGCGCCTGGCCTATATGTATAATTTCTTAAAACATTATAGATATTATTATATATGTATAATAAATATAAATATAGTTATATCTGTAATTTTTTGATATATGAAAGAAATTATATAATTATAATAAATGTAAATATAAGTAATTTATTTGGCATTTTAAGAAACTATAGATATAATAAATTACATATGATATATAAATATATTTATATATACAATATTAAATAAATTAATATGTGCTTTCTAAATTAATGTATAATTTTAAAAATATTTTAAATGAACTAAATTAATTGGAAATGGGCACTTCCAAGTTGCCAAGGTGATTATTTTTATCGGGTGTTATGAGTTTGCTTGTACATTAAGTAGAAGTACATTAAAACAATAGTTTTAATAAATCAATACTTATATTTTATCTCTCAATTACAAGTTAGTAATGTCCCCTAAACTATTTCAGGGACGATTCTGAATCTTTGAAATTCAAATGCTAGTGTACAAATGGTACCTGAAATATGAACTTCATTTAATAATCTACTTATAATGACTTTTGATCTGGATTTTTATGAGAATAACAAAACCAGTTGTGAACAGTTAAATATTTTTATATCATATCCTCAGATCATCATGGTCTTCTGTGAAATAAAGAACATTAGTCCCTTTCATTGCTAAGGGAGTATTCACAATTCTGTCTTTATCAAAAATGATTTTCACTTATTTTAGTTAATTAATATTTACTATATGCCTACTCTCTGATAGGTCCTGAGTCTCATCAAGTATATAGCAGAACATGAATTTTAGAGCAGAAGGTCTATTCATTTTCTATTTCTGTGTAACAAAACACTGCACATTTAGCAACTTAAAACAACACATATGGATTATCTAACAGTTATAGGTCAGAAGTCTAGGCAAACCTACAAGTTTGCTGTCATGGTGTCAGCCTGAGCTGGGATCTCATCTGAGACTTGACTGAGGAAGAATTCACTTTCAGGCTTGTCCAGGTTGCTGGCAAAATTTATTTCCTTGTGACTGTGTGACTAAGGGCTCTGGCTTTTTACTGCATGTTGACTGGAGTTCCTATAGGTCCTAGAGGACCTGACAGTTCCCTATCATGTTGTCTTCCCACTGGTTTTTGCTTCTCAAAGTCAGCAGAAGAGTCTCTAACTTCAGTCAAAGATAGAGTTTTGTATAAAATAACACAATCATAGGAGTGGCAGTGCATTAACTTTGCCACATTCTATTGGTTAAAAGCAAGTCACACGATCTACCTGCACAACAGGAAGAGATTATAGTAGGGTGGGACTTATTGGGCCACCTTAGGTGTGTCCACCACAGAAGATAAGGAGAAAAGTCTAAATTTCCTTTTTGAAACTGTATAAATCAAGCTTCCTTCTCTATTCTTTCTTATGTTTAGTTGCTTTCCCCATTTAGTTACTTTGTTATTTTGAATGTACTCATGCTGTGTTGCACTCCATAGTCGGCTCCTGGTGAATTTGCATAAAAATAAAACTATATTTTAAGGGTTTTTATTATTTCGTTACAAACATTTGTTTCAGAATCGAACCATACAGAGCCTAAGAATGGCATTGCTCTGATTTGCTCCCATAAATAAATGTCACTTATCATTAATCATATTCAAAGGGCATTTCCAAGGACATTCTGATTTTGCTAAGACTTACTGGAGGTTAAAAAAATTATCTAGAGATTAGAAGAAAAGAGAATTCAACTGGAATACCTGGCTGTAATTTTTATTTAAATTATTTTAATATGAATTAAGTTATCTCTCTTGTAATATTCAGCTTGTTAAACTGTAGAAGTCTTACTTTAATGTAATATAGTAACCATTTTCTATAGTAGATATAATCTCTTTTTGGATTACCATTGACCATTTATGATTTCATCATTTATATGAATCAATGGCAAATTGCAAGAGGTTCATAGTTTAGGCATTTAGAAAATAAAGGACAATCTATTCCAGAAGAAATTGGCATCTGTATACTATATGTTTATTAGAGGTTTAGCAGATAGTGGAGTAACTGTTGCCTTTGGAGTGTCTACCCTACCCCACTGTGTTTAACGTTTTTATTCCAGTTTATTCACCATATTGTTCCATAGAAAGTAGCCACAATGAGTTCACAGAGACCTAGTATTGTATCTCTTGCTTACTTTTTTCAGTACATCTTTGTACAAATACTTGACCATTTCCTTTTTATTCATTGGCAAAATGGAAATAAAAACACTACCTACCTCATGTGGCTGTTATTACTGTTGAAATGGTAAACATAAAGTGCTTGTCATTGTAAAAATCACATAATAAGAAATCAACAAATGAAAGGTTTCTTTTAAAAAATAGATTACAGCTATTCTTTTAAAGCATAAAAGGGCAGCATTATCTCCACATGTTGGTTAGTGCTAGGACCAAATTGTGAGAGGATTTTCACCAGGTATTATATTGACTAAGACTTCTCTGGCTGCAAGTGACAGGAATATAACATAAAAAAGAGAGAGGAAGGCAACGTAATGGCTTAGATTATTGTAATTCCAGGAGTAGTTCCTAGGTTAGGGATAGTTGGATCCCTGGGCCCAAACACTTGTCAGAATTAGGTCTCTTCCATTGTCATATGTCTGTTTTAATGGTTTTCATTCAGGTACTCTTCTCTCTGAATATAATCAGAAATTTATTTCTTTTCAATTAGTTCTAATAAAATATCTGTGACTAGCTCTAATGTTATCAATGTATGTCACATACCCATTACTGAGCCCATAAATCTGGCGAGTGAAGTTTCCTGCTAGGATTGCCCAACCTTCAGACCTGTGGGTAAGGTGAATCCAAATTGAGGCACATGAACTGAGAATGGATAAGGGAAAGTGCTGATGTCAGAGGGACCGGGCAAAGCTAGGCATTGCATCAATAAATAAAATAGCACATTTTCAGTACAGATATGTTTAAGGTAAATGGCCATGCATTTTTTAGTTATAGTTCATTGGTAGTAAGAAATAGATACCGATTCTGAATAGCATTAATAAAAATCAAATTTATCGGAAGACTGAAGGATTGGAAACAAAATCCGATAAAATGAGTGGAGAAACAGGATTCAGGAATTTCAGTACACAATATCTTCTGAAATCCAAGAAGACGCTTCTGGGTCCTTGCTTAAAGAACCTTTAAGAATCTGTTCCAGATCTTGTATTGTTTGAATGAAAAATCACATTCTAAAAGAGTGAATGATTATTCTTGCTTGGATCATATTTATATCCCTTGTATATGGGTAAAGAGAATTGTGGGGTTATCTTCTGTGACAGTCCTACTAAGAATAAAAGTCTCCTTCACAAGAGACTCTACTATGAGATTTGGTAGAGATTCACGAGATTTGGAATCAAGTGTTGTGGGTTTTAATTATAGTTCTACTACTAGATGTGTGATATTAGGCACATTACCAAACATTTCAATTTATTTGCTTTTTCAATGTGGATAAAATTGGTTCCTATATTTTAGGTATCTCAAATGGGAAAGAATAATAGCTTTGATAACGATGTGATGAAGATGTGGTCAACCACCAGTTGATTGGGTGAAGCATTAATAGTCTTATTAAATAACCTAAGAAATGTTGACATAGTAATGAATGTATGTTTTTACACAAAATAAAAATACCAAGCTTTTTCTTTCAAGACTTCATATTATCACAAAGTGGAAAGAATCATAAAGTGAAATCAGTAGACTTCAGTGCTTATTTCTAATGTCCATTGTGATCAACTATATGGCAAATTAGAAGGGGTCACTTAATCTTCTTAATGTTAGCTATTTATTTGAGGGGTAGAGGTGGAGGTAGTTGTTGGAGTAACTTTACAATTAACATTTCCAGTGTTAACATTCATGACAATAATACAGAAGAAACAAAAACAAAATACTTGCTATAGAAATATTCTTATCATTAGATGACTTGTTGAGCATTTACCATTTAACAAGCACCAAATTATTTCTACATATTAATTAATTTAATCCTCACAATGACCCTATGAGGCTCTGTTATTATTTCCTCATTATAGCTGAGGAAGATGAGGCACAGAGAGTTAAATAACAGGTCCAATGCCTCACCTAGAAGTAGCAGAAGGGGGCCTCAAACCCAAGCACTTTATGAGTATTATGTTAAATTACCTCTCATCTGCATATGAAGATATTAGTCATTTATCCATTATTTGTTTAGAAGGCTCAACAGGAGTTTGCAAACGTTGAGCCAGCTTAACTATTCTGCAAGAATATTTGAAGGATAAATGGATTTCCCTAGGAAATACTCTCTGGAGAAGAAAACAATGGTAGGAGAGACAGAAAACAAATGAGCTGTTTTCCTTCCCCAACCCGCTCACCATAGACACATTTTTTTTTTTTTTTTTTTTTTTTTTGGTTGACAGGTCTTGAGTGCTTTCATATGTTTCCAGACTTTGTGGGTCAGCAATCTTGCATCTTCTAATTGAACTCTTATATCAGAGAGAAATTACCTCCTCAAACAGATTCAATTAATAGTGAAATAAACACATCTTATGTTTACAACCATTTTAGAATCAAAACAGACAAAATTGTATACCCCACACTTGGAAAGAGTTAAAAACTCTAATATACTAGACATCATGAAGATGCTTATTGTTTTGTAGGAATGTGAATATCAAGAGCAAGCAAGGTCACACACTACTGAGTTTTCATCTCATCTGTCAAGGAGCTGCAGATTGCTATTGAGTAGAAAGTGCCTTGAATTCTCGTCTTCTGATTAGGAATATGGCCATAACTATTTCTTAGTGTTCAGCTCTGAGTGAAGGTTCATTTTTTAAAGAAAGGGGCATTGAGTATAGCTTTAATTCTTCTCTTGCAAATGTCTAAGATTCCTTGGACATCAAAGAGAACAGTGTAAAAAGTAAGTAGAAACTAGGGCATAGATTAGAATTTGGGTATGGGTCAGTGGCTTAATGCAGCTTTCAAAGAGATTTTGTTTGTATCAGAATGAAATTTCTTGTGAGGAACATTTGTGAATTGACCATGATCTGGAAAGACTTTAAAATCTGATGCAGTAAGACATTTTTGCAAAGAGCATTAAGCGTGCCTCAGGGAAGAAATAATGGAGCGAACCAGGGTTGTGAAGGTACGAGTAATTCTGGGAACCAACTATTGCATAAAACCCTTTTAGTATATTTATGAATCTTGGTGGGTTGAGGGGGAAGATAATGTTATAGGTCATTACCATCTCAGTTGGACTACCAGAAACAGCATTCATACTCACCCATCCAGCCACTTTTTCACAGGAGCACTGAAAAACCACCTGCCCAATAGGGTTACATTTGGAGCTATAATTGCGTGTGTGTGTTTGTGTTATGGGGAAGGAATTGGGTGGTAGGGAGTTAGCTAGAGAAAGAGAAGAGGGCTCTGTCTGGCAAAACTGCAGAAAAAAAGTTTAAGTGTCACTCGTCTCTTGGAAGGCTCTGGGAGTGAGCTGTGTACACTGAATTAGGCATTTGACATGTGAGATTGTGATTCCTGGACTTCAATCAGTTTTCCTGTTGCACATGTAACCCAACTAAAGAACATGTGCCCTACAAAAATGATTTGAATAAACTCAGTACCCAATCACAACGTGTCTTTGATACTGAGATGTTGGCATTTACGTATGTTTCTTTGAAATTTAATCAAACTGGCCATCTCCAACAGATGAACATATGGCATACTAAAATATTTTTATCTGAAATCATTATTTTTAAAATTTGGAGAATATATATATATATACATATATAATCTCCAGAAACACAATCTATATTGGTCAAGTCTCGAAGGTAGCCAACAAATGCATCTCTGCTAGAATGTCCTTGAACTGTCTTGACAGTTGTGTGAAAGAAAACCATTTTAACAGTAACAACAATTATCAAAACAGCTGACATTTACTGGCTTACAATGTCTGAGGCATTGATCTAAGGACTTTGCATGCAGTGATTTAATTAATTCTCACAACATCTCTATGAGATGGATAAGATTGCGCATAAATGTACAGATGAGGAAACCAAGGCATTTAGTGTTTAGGTGATTGTCCAGTCTCTAAATTGGGAAGAGGCAGAACTAGGTTTAAAACTTAAGCAGTCCAACTGTAAAGGTGTCCCCTCACTGCCCTCCAGCTGGTCAGTTTTTCATTTCAACATTTATCCAGACCCGATTTATGCTGGACACTGTGCTAGGTGCTGGAGATACAAAAGAATCCGATTTCAGCCCATGGGAAGCTGCCGAGGGAGAGAGATGTGAACAGATAACTATAGCAGTATGCTGAACCAAAGTACACAGATCATTGAGAAGAACATTGAAATAAGTGATTAATTCCTGGTGGAGAAGCAGGAAGTAGAAGACTTCCCGGATGCAGTTATATCTGAGATGACTTTTGATGCATTAGTAGGAGTTTTGACAAATGATGGGAAGAAATATTCCAAGTGAGAAAATAGCACACGTATATGCTAGGGGCCTGACACAGTTCTGTTCTATGTATACGGGTGAACTCTCTTCCAACATTTTTTTGCTCACTCATATCTTGTAAAAAAAAGTTGAATTCACTCTGTTGGTTCTATGTTGAATCAAAATGTAGATTAACTTTTGACAAAACATAGGTCAATATTTCAAAGTGGAAATGAGACTGTTGTCATGGGAGTTGAGATACCATAAACAGCTGGAGAGACCCTAATCATTTATATTCCATTTTGCCCATCAAAGGATCCCTTCTGGATCAGATCAAGTTAGAAAAATCTAGATGGAAGTGGGAGAAAATGGGCTGAAGTATCAGACGATAGGAGGAGAAATGTGAAAGAGAGGAAACTGTTTCTTAAGATCAGCTTGTGTGATAGGGATGCAAGTCAATCAACATCATTTTGGACTTCTGAGAGATAGAAGAGGACTCTTGCAGTTTGTAATGAAAGGCTATTTCACATTTTGGGACATTATCATGTGTCAAGCACTGTGTCTGGTGCTTTACAAGCTTTGATTTAACTTATCGATTCAATAGCCTGGTTGCAATAGTTACTTTTATTAGCAATATCTTGCAGATGAAATTCACACAGCTAGTAAGTAGCAGAGCTAAGATTGTAACACACATCCAATGCACTAAATTTAGGGTTGCTTAAGATGAGTTTGCAGGTCTACTAACATAGTCTTCTTAGGATTTCTTCCAGGTGACTTCTTTCTTTGAATCATTAGATGTTAACGAAATGTAGACTTATGGGTACCCTGAAGGGAACACTTAGTAGAGAGCTTGTCTGAATACAGACTTTTTAATATTTGCATGACCATATGAAGAGTGGCATTAAAATAGTTATTTGTGTTGAATACATTTAAAGCTATTACCAAGTTTTATTTGGACCATTATATCAAATAATTTTTTTCTTAACTTCAAAAACTGATTATATGTTCTCGAAATAGAGAATAGAATATATATGTCTTAGTTTAGAATTCTGGGCAACTTTGTAATTGAAGTTACAGAATCACATTTTGAACAGAGGAAGCCCAATTTATGTAATCTGCTTATTGCAGCTTTCCAAGATAAGATTTGTCAGAAGGCTAAAAAGACTTCTTGATCACTGGTAAGTTTTTCTAAATGGGCATTTTGATTAATTATGATCCTTTCACTGATTAAATATCAATGACTAATCCTCTAACAGAGTGAGAAGTAACCACCACTATAATTGGTTGAAAATAAAGGGATAAGAATGCAGAGATTGGTTTGAATCATATAAAGTTATGATTATGATATCAGATTGTACCAGCTATTGTAACTTTGAGGTTTCTTAAAGCCTCGCAGCTTATTTAATCTGAGGAGATATAATAAAAGTCTGTAACAGCTACTTTGAAAGACTATATGGGTTTTTTTGTAATTGCACCATCTATGAGTAATATAGAAATAGTCATTTATTCAATACCTGCTCTGTGCAAGACCCCTTGTTTGAGTGAAGAAAAGTGTCAGATGACTAGAACTGCTCTATTTAGTTTGCATAGAGTGTGACTTTTGAACAGCTAAAAATTTTTCTTTTACAAAATGGCTCCAAACTGCAAATAAATAAACCCAATTTTTGGATACCCATGGAATGTCCAGGTTGGAAAAGAGGACATCTGATCCACCCCCCTCCCCAAGTTTTGCTTTAAGACCTCTAATCTGAAGCACTGTTTCAGAGTGGCAACCTAGGCTTTTCTGGAATACATCCCATAATGAGTAACTTATTATATCCTAAAGCAGTTCATGGCATTTTTAAATTGCTTGGAACATTAAAAACTTCCTTCCTATAATTGCTACTTATTGGTCCTAATTTTATTGCCCTAGGCCTTAATGTTTTTAATATAGCTTTAAATGAATAAAATGTAAATCTTTATAATAACCAAAACAGGAATGCTCAAGGAATTTTAATAGGATTTAAGAAAACAAAATTATGTTTCATATTTACCTAGAAACAATGTTTTAATAAAATGCTTAAAAAATAAGGTGATTTTTGGAGTTAAAAACCAAACTTGACTTTTTAATGTAGTTTCTGAGGTTCATTAGAAAACAGGTACCTGTCTCTTCAGTGTTTATTATTAGATTCAATTAGGCAAAGGAAGATAGTGGTTAATTCACAGATGCGGATCTGATTGCATTGTTTGGATTTCCATTTATTTCTATTAGGACTGTGACTCTGTCAAGTTAGTTCCCTCTCCTGGGCTTCTGATTCCTAACCAGTAATAAAGTATCTGCCTCATAGAATTGTGTGATTGTAATAAGATAATGTTTATGAAGTACTTAGCCCTGGATCTGGTCCATAAAATACCTTCAATAAAATCTCCATTCAACAAATATTTATTGATAGCACATGTATCGTCTATCTTACATAAGAAGTGGTTCTAGAGATCATACTGCATGGTTAAACGTTTTGAGAAAATAAAAAGGTTGCATTTTTTTCACATATTTTTGTGGCAACACCCAAAGGTAATTGTTTCTTTATGTTTCGAGAGAGTGATCATTAGTTTAAAAAAAGACTTAATTGCAAAACACTGTTATGGAGAGATAATTTGTTAATGTAATGGTTAAGATATGGAAAAGATTTCTGATATTTTCTAGAATATACTCTCCATTAGAGATTATGTTTTGCTTTACTATTTAATATTCTTGAAAGGTGCCAGATCAAAAAGTCCTTCATTCAACTCATTAAAGTTTTTCCTTTGACCCATTTTACAACAGGCTTCTGCAAAATAATGTTCATCCATCATTTTCTTGCCTGTACTGAAACTTAACTCTTTATAATATTTATGTTTGTCATCCCTCTGTAGATCCCTTTTGATACCTAATTATTATCTAAGCGTCTCCCTCATTAGAATAAAAAGGTAAACTACCTATCTTGAAGTTAGAAACCAAGTTTTAGAGCTTTTCACATTAAACCTATGTTATCTTACTAGTTATTATGCATCAACTGGACAGTAAAGTGCAGGATCTGCCAGTGCTTTCCTTCCTTTGTATTTCCACGTGGATGTCCTGAGTGTTTGTACAGAGCCCTTCATGCATTGTGCCTCTGCAATTTTCTGCTCCTGTAAATAGCATTTTTCAGCTCTTGATATGTATGCCAAGTCATTCCTTGTATTTGGTACAGCATTTTCTATACATGGGTGAGTACCGAGTCTTTCACTTCTTAAGCATCTCAGAAAAGATCTATTTCTCCTAGTAACTTGGCCACCACCAATAAGGAATTTTCTATGGTACATAATAAGCAGCCCTAGGTTCCCCATTATGCCCACATATTGATTGGGCATTGTCTCAAAACTTTAAGGGCTATGATAGAGCAGAGTTACTCCAATACCTCCGGACAATTTGATATAAGCCACCAAGGAGATTCTTTACAGAGAGTGGCAGCACATTCCTCATCCATCATACATTTATATCTTGCCTCTCTATTTAACACATTGCAGAATAAATGCAAATGCATTCAACTCACAACGGAAACACATCTTATTTTTGAGCTGCCTACATGGATAATATTCATCATTTCTAAACGAGATGTGAGGAATATAACGTACATATAATTTTTTCTTTATCCAGAATTAAGTCTATCTGTTTTTCACTTTTCTTGTGAGAGAAATAAAACAAGCTTTGAAGAAAATGTTTGGTTAAATGATGGTACATATAGTAGATCAATACATCAAAGGTACTGTCTTGGTTTGTGTCTGCTGCTATAACAAAATACCTTAGACTAGGTAATTTATGAACATCAGGCATTTATTTCTCACAGTTCTGGAGGCTGGGAAATCCAAGATCAAGGTGCTTATCGATTCTGCATCTGGTGGGAGTTGCTATCTGCTTCCAAGATGGTGTCTTCTTGCTGCATCTTCACATGGTAGAAGAGGCAAGGGGACTATTTAGTGACCTTTTATAAGGTCACTAATACCATTTATAAAACAGAGGCCTCATGACCTGATCATCTCCCCAAAACCCCATCTATTAATACTATTGCATTGAGGGTTAAGTTTCAACATAAATGTTAGAGAGAAACATACATTCAAACCATAGCAGGCAGTAACATTTGCCTGGTACCTTAGGTGTGCCAAACGATATTCTAAATATTTTCAGTGCTTTGTCTTGTTTTATGTTTACCACAAACCCGAAAAAAATGTTCCTATTTTCTCCTATTTTTTAGAAAAGGGAAGTAGTAGATTGGTTATGGTCCTAATTTTGCATGGCTTCCTATATCCATGCCTTATGCAATGTGACTTGACAGCTCCTCCCATCAAAAGCTGAAGTTTTTCCCTTCATCAAAAGCTGAAATTTCCTTCCCATCAAAAGCTGAAGTTTTTCACATTGTGAATGTGGGCTGGCCTTGTGACTTACCAGGCCGATAGAATGTGGTTGAAGTAGACAATAGGCCAGTTTCCAATCTAGCCCTCCAGTGATCTTGCCCTCTTTTATTTTCTGTCTTTGAATCTTCCCCAAAGCAACAAGCTTAGGCTAGCAGGCAGATAATAAGTGATCCAGGGACAGGTTAGTACCCTCACCACAGCCAGGAGCCATCCAATCACAAGATATGTGAGTGATATCTTTTCCAGAACACCCAGCCCCCAGTCTCTGTGCCCGCTGACCACACACATATGCTTTAGCCCTAAAAGATCAACCAAACCTGGTTCAGATCAGCAAAACCACCCATGGATTCCTGAGCAACAATAAATGTATACTGAGTTTGGGGTCATTTGTTAGGTAGCAATAGCTCTCAGATGTAGGAGGAATTCTTCCTTTTATTTACTCGTTCTTTCTCAGTCATCCTGCATACTGATGTGGTTATTGCAAAAAGGAAATAAATGATTAATACTAAATAATTCTGTGTGTACAGCCCTGTCATCAGTACTTGTATATATGTAAACCCATTTTATCCTCAGTGAATTTCAGGGGGAATTTCTTATCTCCATTCACAGGTAAGAAAACTGAAGCTCAGAAGAGGTGCCTGCCAGCGAGTCAGTCTGTCATTGTGGCAGTGCCAGAATTTGAGCACAAGTCAAAAGTCTATGTTCTTTCCCTTTTTCCATTTCTCTTACCTCTATCCTTTCTGATACTGAATTTCATCGGTTGCCTTGAGAAGCCCCTCAACTTTAAGCAGTCCTTCTATTAGGTGTTCTTGGAAATCCTATAGAATAGCTAGTGAATAATCATTAAGTTTTATATCCCTTGCATTTGGACCTATCCCAGATGGTAGAAAGAACACCAAACCCCATGTCTTCCCTTTAAAATCAAAGTGTGTCTGGAATTGGTTCCTTCCAGTGGGTTCTTGGTCTCGCTGACTTCAAGCATGAAGCCACAGACCCTCGCGGTGAGTGTTACAGTTCTTAAAGATGGTGTGTCTGGAGTTGGTCCCTCCTGATGTTCAGATGTGTCTGGAGTTTCTTCCTTCTGGTGGGTTCGGGGTCTTGCTGACTGCAGGAGTGAAGCGCAGACCTTCGCAGTGAGTGTTACAGCTCTTGAAGGTGGTATGTCCAGAGTTGTTTCTTCCTTCTGGTGGGTTTGTGGTCTTGCTGACTTCAGGAATGAAACTGCAGACCCTCGCAGTGAGTGTTACAGCTCATAAAGGTAGTGCGGACCCAAAGAGTGAGCAGCAGCAGGATTTATTGTGAAGAGTGAAAGAACAAAGCTTCCACAGCATGGAAGGGGACCTGAGTGGGTTGCTGCTGCTGGCTTGGGTGGCCAGCTTTTATCCCCTTATTTGGCCCTGCACGCATCCTGCTGATTGGTACATTTTACAGAACACTGATTGGTCTATTTTACAGAGTGCTAATTGGTCCATTTTTACAGTGCTGATTGGTGCGTTTACAAACCTTTAGCTAGACACAGAGTGCTGATTGGTGTGTTTACAATCCTTTAGCTAGACAGAAAGGTTCTCCAAGTCCCCACCCAACCCAGAGGCCCAGCCTGCTTCACCTCTCAAAAGTTCATAGCATTAAGGGATATATTGCATGCACCATAGTATTGAATCAAAATTATATCAGCAACAGTACTCTTCAAATTATGTGACCACCATTCTAAATAGCACTTCTCATTACAGCTCAGATCTTATCCTAACTCCTTGGTTGTCCCCTCCAGCATCAACTCCAACTCTTCCTCCCCTGTCCAACAAGCCCAGGTCACACTGATTCATTGCTTTCCTCAGATATTTCTGTTTTAGGTTCATCACATTTGCTTCTGCTCTGCATGTCATTTTCTAATGCCAGATCCTTGCAGGGCTAATGCTTCCAGTTTACTCAGTACCAGTCTGAATCTACCTTTTCAGAGAAGGCTTCTCTCTTTAAAATTGAGCCTAGAAAGCTATTTTTCACCAGTCCCCACTGTTTTATTTTCTTCATATTAGTTCTCATGTTTTCTAATAAGGTTTTTTTTTTTTTTTTTTTTTTTTTGTCTTCTGCCACTAACATGTAAACTCCTTTAGGATGAGGACCTTTTCTCCTTTCAAGGCTGTGTCCTCAGGCTTAGCATACAGAAGAAACTCAATAAATATTGTTAAAGGAATTGCCTAAAGGCATTTAACATATTCAAAAGTAAGGTGGGACTTTGACCAGCATTGCTCACACTCCCCTTCTCCCTGACCCTTCACAAACACAACTAGCTTTTTCTTTCCCTTCTCTTTCTCTTCTCTTCCCTTCCCTTCCCTTCCCTTCCCTTCTCCTCTTCTCTTCCTCTTCCCTCTTCTCTCTTCTCTTCTCTTTTCTCTTCTTTCCCCTCCCCCTTTCCCCTCCCCTCTCCTCCCCCTCCCCTCCCTTCTTCCCTTCACTTTTTCTCTTCTCTTCGCCTCTCTTCTCCTTTCCTTTTCCTTTCCTTTTCCTTTTCCTTTTTCTTTTTCTCTTTTCCTTTCTTTTTATTTTATTATCCTTTCCTTTTCTTTCTTCTTCTTCTTCTTTCTTCTTCTTCTTCTCTTCTTCTTCTTCTTCTTTTCTTTCTTCTTCTTTTTTTTCTTGACACAGGGTCTCATTCTGTAAAGCAGGCTGGAGAACACAGGCTCACTGAAGCCTGCAGCCTTGACCCCCCTGGGCTCAAGTGATCTTTCCGCCTCAGCCTCCTGGATAACTGGGACTACAGGCATGTGCCACCATGTGCAGCTAAATTTTGTATTTTTTGGTAGAGATAGTGTTTTACCATATTGCCCAGGCTGGTCTCCAACTGCTGGGTTCCAGGGATTCATTCATCTTGGCTTCCCAAAGTGCTGGGCTTGTATACATGAGCCACTGAGCCCAGTCTCACATCCACATTTCCAATACAGAGTCCAAATGTGATGTAGTAGAAGCACCGTGGGCTTTGAGGAAAGACAGAGCTGGCCTTATCAGTCACTATCCTGGACACTCTGGGGTCATAGTTTGCTCATCTATGAAATATGACTAATCCTGCCTACTTTATGGACTGACCATGAACATAAAATGGGTATGTAGCACTGTACTCAGCTGTGAGGCTTAGTTTTGTGTGACTGACCATGGAGTGCCCAGACTGAACATTATTTCTCAGTGTGTCTGTGAATGTTTCCGGATGAGATTAGGATTTGGATTGGTGGACTCAGTAAAGCAGATGGCTCTCCTCAATGTGGGTGGGCATCATCCAGTCTGTTGAAGGCCTAGAGGGGGACATTTTTGATCTGGGAACATTTTCTGAAGACTCTCAGACATTCTGTTTGATTAACCAGCTTTCTGAAAGCAGACGTCTGCAAACAAGAAGCATTAAGAGTTAAGGCCTTGTGCTCCTTTTTTCAGCGTCAGAGTTTTTCTATGAAGGCTTTGATTCTTCACAAGTTAGTTCTGCCCTTCTCCTGAAATCAGAGAATCACACACTGTACCAAGTGGTCTGGCTGTAACTTTTGATCATATTTTTAATTACTTTTGGCTGCTAGCATTCCTCTGCATTTTAAAAAGCATCCTAAGAGTAAAAGGACTCTATCATTTTATCAATTAACTCTCCATGCCCTTCTAGAGATAATGTCCAACAAAAGCAGATATCCATTTTCCTCTGTGGAATCCCATCAAATGTGCATGAGTAAGGAGTACCAGTAATCTTTTAGCATGTGAGGGGTTTTTTGTTTTTTGTTTTCCAGTGGCTTAATTTCATTCTGGTTTGGCAATCCGATGGAGAAAGCAGAGACCTATCTAGGTGGTATGGGGCTGAAACACACTGCAGTGGTGAGGCCTCTTGAAAAATAAGAATATAAAAATTTAAAATTAAGTACAAGGCTTGCATGGAGTTGTGATAGTGAGGGGCCCTGAACTTAAGCTTCATCATCTCTGCAGCACATCCTAATCAAGCAGGGATATATTAGAACTCTATGGATTTAGGGCAGAAGTCATGCATTCCAGTGCCTCGAGGGGCTAAGCATGTGATTTGGGAAGGGAAAGGAACTAAGTGCATGCACATTCATAGGGTGAGAGGAGGGACCCTGAAACCATGGACAGGTCAAACTTTTCCTAAAGAAAGCAGCTGCTATTTCTCTCCAGCTGACTGTGGTCATGCAAGAATGAGGGCACCACATTGCCACATGTTGCAGTATTTTAAATCCTCTAGATATATGGAATTGTTGTTTTTTTAAAATCAGGAATCTCCTAATTTTAAAATACACCAAATAAACATGTCTATTGGGCATAATTTTAGCCAAATGAATTACATTTTGTGACCTCTGACCTCTAAGATAGTTTTTATTTTTGCAATATGTTTAGAGTAATTTAAAATATGAATGAGGAAATTATACAACTACTAAGATACAGTTGAATATTGGCATATATCAAAGATCTAACTTGTTGGAAGAGGCATATGTCTCAGGCTTCAAACCTGAAATATTCATCTCCCACTTTTAATACAGATGTAGGATTCTAAAATCTGTTTCTTTTTTCCATTGCTTTTCAGGAAGATTTCAGGCTCTCTCCCGACCGTCAATCCCTTCCCTCCCCCTCTTCCACATGAAGGTGGCATGGTTTTTAGCATAGTGCCTGGCACATAAATAAGCACAAATATAGTCACATGTAGCATAACAATGTTTCAGTCATCTGCAGACCTCAAATACAATGGTGGTCCCATAAAATTATAATATTGTATTTTTACCATATATTTTCTATGTTTAGATACACAAATACCTACTACTGTGTTTTAATTGCCTACAATATTCAGGACAGTAGCATCCTGTACGGGTTTGTAGCCTTGGAGCAATAGGCTATACTATGTAGCCTACGCATATATAGTAGATTGTGCCATCTAGGATTGTGTAACTGTGCTCTATGACGTTTGACAAAATCATCTCATGGTGCAGCACTCAGAACATAACCCCATTGTTAAGGCATGCATTGACTGTATATGGTTGCTGAATTAATTAAAATATGACTAAGCTAAAGTTTATTTTAAAGTTAACCTCTCTTTGCTTGACCTCCAATTTGAGGCAGCCTTATTCAATGGATTGAACATAACTTCCTTTGATCAAAAGTATTTGATGTAAATTTCTATATGGAATGTTAGTAAGGGTGTCTATATGGACTACAAACATCTGTATAGTAGTAGTGGTAGTAGTCACTATCTGCGTCGTCTTTATCATCATCATCATAGTTAATGCTATGTACATGCCGTACACTGCTTTGAATGTTTTATACAGATTAATATAATAGTCATCATTAGCATTATTTTTTATCCTTAGAACTTACTTTTTTAAAATTTAAATTAGGAATTAAAATATATAACATAATTAAGAACATCTCATCAATCTGAGGTCACACCAGGAAAAGTCTAATTTAAACAAAGATGATTTACTTCTGTATTAAATAAATTAAATCGAGAAATATCAGATACGACTCTATACTAGATACTCTACTAAATGCCAGGCTACCTGCTTGGGTGGGCTAATGAGTACAGAAGTGAACAGAAGAGAGGCTGACCATTGATTTCCAAAGCCGTTCCAATATAATATCAGCATAAAAAATGGGCGAATTAGGAAGCTGGTGCATACTTCAGGTTTGCCAGCAAAGTCCCGTGATTTCTCCAACCAATTTTCCAGGGCACATCTCCAGGTTTTTATTTATGCACAGATGTGTGTGTTGGTTGATCAAACATTTCAGAGATCTGCCAGCTTTCAAGGGTCCCAGTTCTGTTATCATGCCCCAGGAGCAAGTTTCTCAGCATAGCTGGCACAGAGGGACCACAGCTACAGCTGTTTTTTTAAATATCCCCTGCTGAAATTCTTGGTTTTTACCTATAGAATTTCTTTTATAGCTTCATTGAAGTGGGATGGAAACAACATCTTTATCTCTGAGGAAACTAAACAGTCACTGTTACCACCAACTGAGGCGTTAACTTATAACCCCTTTTTGTGCCAGATCTTTTTATCTGATTCCCTGCAGGATAGATCTAGGCATCAGGACAAGATTAAACAAAGATGTCAACTTAAATAATGATTCTGTGACTGGCTAGAGTTAAATGGTCCAGAGAAATAGCACATGCTGTTTACTTCCCAGGGAGCCGATGGATTCATAATATGAGATCTTTTACAGGGTATGTACCTTAAGTTAGATGATTGTGGTTGAGTGTAATGTAGCAAAATAGCGCATTTGGTTCATCAGAAAATGATCATATTTGGAATGGTCTTTCTCATCTTTAAATTGGCAGAGTTGGACTAGAGGTTGTGTAAGATCTCTTGCAGTGTAGCGCATCTTGCTTTGAAAAATGTGGCCTGCCCACATTCAAACTATGCTTTGTCTTGTGCAATAGACTGAATAGCATTGTCTTTTTAACTTTGGACAATTATGTTGCACATATGAATGCAATTGTTGAAATTGATGGGTATCAGTCAAGTGATGGAGATTTTAATATTGTTAGGGCCTTTAGGCTCAATCTCTCTATCAATTGTGGCATATGTGGAGTTTTGAATGTAAGATTTTCTTAAAGTTTTGTGCTTCCACAGACCACACAGATTTCAGATGAAGAGACCTAGTCCATTTTAAGATTATTTTTATGCAAAACAATTTCTAGTGCCTCTGATCTATTCCAGGACTGTGTGTTAAGTGTCTCTCCATTTGTTAATTATGCCTTTCCATTTGTTTCTTTCAGCATTGACACAGCCCGTTTCCCCTCCTGGCTGAACAGTATGGTTTTGAACTTTGTTATTGTAATTCTGAAGCCAAAATTGACAATGTGGAGCCATAAAATAGTGTAGATTAAAAATCCCTTAAAGGTAACCTATTAATAGCTTTCTCATTTTTCAAATGATAACAAGGAAGTCCAGAAATACTAAGTGGTGTGCTGAAGGCAATGCTTTCCAAATGTTTTCATGTCATGGCAAAGATAGAAGGTGATGATCATTCTAAGACACACTGGGCTAACATTTTGAGGTTGTTAGTGGCTACAGCTGAACAGCCCAAGGGCTCCAGTGGCTGTAGACCTTTTTTCCTAGCCCTTCTACACGCTAAAAAAAACTAAGATTTAAGCACACATTTTAACTCATTTGTAGTACATTCTATAATATACCATTTGCAAAGCTCTGACCTAAATTCAACTGGTAGCAGAGCTACCAGTAGCCCAGTCTCTATTGGCTTAAGGTAAAACAGTATTTATTGCCTTATATGATATAGACAAGGTTGAGGCTTGATTCAGTGGATCAAACTTCACCTTGAACTTTATTTCCTAGCTCAAATTGGTTCTCATCTCTCACATATGTTGGCTTCATTCTCAGGAAGATGACAGTCTCCTGCTGGCAAAATGGTTTCAGCAGTTCCAGACTGTTCAGCCTTCTGGGTTAAAATCCTACAATAATGAGAGAGTTTTTATAAAACTTTCCTAGAGTTTCTATAAATATTCTTCTGACATCTCATTGGTTCTGAATGGGACATGAACCCATTCTAAACCAATCACTATTCTCAGGAGAATGTAGTTCGTTGCCTTAGATTAAGGTCATGTGCTCTACCTTTGTGTCAGTGTAAGCCCAAATACACTCATATATCACTTCATGACAGGAATACATTCGTTCTAAGAGACACATCATTAGACAATGTCATCATTGTGTGAACATCATACTGTGTGCTTACATACCCCTAGATGACATGTCTACTATAGGCTGTGTGGTATAGCCCATTCCACTGCTCCTAGGCTACAAACCTCTATTGCATGTTATTGTACTGAATACTGTAGGCAATTGTAATACAAAGTTAAGCATTTTTGTATTTAAACAAAAGTAAACATGGGAAAGGTACAACGAAAATATAACATAAAAAATACCAGTACACCTGTATGGGGCACTTACCATAAATGGAGTTTCAGGATTGGAAGTTTGCTCTGGGTGAGTCAGTGGGTGGTGAGTGAATGTGAAGGCTTAAGATGTTACTGTACACCGCTGTAGACTTTATAAATATTGTACACTTAGGCTACACTAAATTTATGAAAATTATGTTTTCTTCACTAATACGTTTACCTTAGCTTACAGTAACTTTCTTATTTTATAAACTTTTAACTTTTTGACTTCTGGGTAATAACACTTATCTTAAAACACAGACATATTGTACAGCTATGTACAGCTCTGTCAACATTTCTCAAATTACTTGATAAAACTGTTGATACTTCACCCAATCAACTGGTGGTGACCTATCTTCATCACATTATTATTAGAACATGGAGCAACAAAAATCTTTCTAAATTACATGCTGATCACTAAAATGTAATGTTTGAGACAAGATCCTAAAATGTTCAATAGAAAACAACAGCTGAAAAGCTTCAAAGTCTCAGCAGATATTTCAGAAACTGTCCACTTTTTTTGAAGAAAAAAGTGAAGGGCTTAGAGCTCAAATCCCACCAAGTTAGAAGGATTTGGTAAACACCTTATCTTAAACTCCAGAAGTAACATCATGCCTTAGAACTAATATGCCCAGAAATAAGGATAAAATGAACTCTGAACCAAGCTTCCACAAGATTAAGATGACTTGTTAATTATTTCACCACTGCTGGAACAAAACAATAGTCTTCAAAAAATACAAATGATTTTCCGGCTTTGACAACATATTATTCATAATTTCCAGTAGATAATCAAAAAATATCCATCATAAGAAGTGAGAAAAATTTGACTCAAAAACAAATGAAGGAACAGTCAATAGAAGCAAACCAAGACATACTGCACATGTTAGAATGAGCTTTAAATGACTTAAACATAATCATAATAACTATGTTTAAGAACTTACGGGGAAGAAAGTATACAATGAATTAAGGGGCACAAATTTCAGTAGGTATGTAAAAGGCAACTTAAAATGACTAAATGTAAATCTGGAACTAAAACATGTAGTATTTAATATCATAAATTTATTGGACTCCATTAATGGCATACTGGATATAACATCTTTTGATCAGTGAGTTTGAGAAAAGGTAAACAGAAATCTCAACTGAAACCCAAATTGATTGAAAAATTTTAAAAAGACAAATAACCTGTGAGATAATATCAAGTAGCATGACATACCTGGACTCCCTAAAGGGTGGGAAAGATAAAAGGGACAGAAAATCTATTAAAATAAATAATGACAAAATGTTTTAAAATGACGAAAAACAAGAACTTGTAGATCAAAGAAGCCGAACGAATCTCAGACAGGATAATAAAAATAAAATCATATCTAGGGACATCATAGTCAAACTAGGGGAAAGCTATGAAAATGAGACTTATTGAAGGTAGGCAAGAAAAGAGAGACAGAAAAATGAAAAAGAGTTAACGACAATAAGCAATGCTGGACTTCATATGAGAAACAAAGCCATAAGATAAGGATACATCCTTAAAATGGCAAATTATGGAGAAAAAAAAGAAGGAAACAGAAAGTAAAAGTAAAATCATCGATCTAGAGTTCTATATCCACAGAGAATATCCTTCAAAAATAAAGTTGAAATGAAGACACTGTCAAATACGAAAGTTGGAAGAATTAATCTCAACAAACCTACACTAAAAAATGACAAATGGAATTTGATAAACATAAGGGGAATGATGCCTAATGATGATTTGGATCCATGAAAAGGAATGGAGTTTAGAAATGTAAGTATACGGACAAATAGAAATCCTTATCTATTTTTTTCTATTCGTATATTATTTAAATTACAACTGACTGCATAAATAATAGTAATGCATTTTGGGGCTTATATGAAGAAATTGTTCATGTGTAGGATTTTTTTATATGCCATTTGAAATAGCATCAAATTAGTAAATCATTTAGTAATAAATTGAGAAAAATATGAACATGATTATTACCCTAAACATTTCAAAACATTAATTAGAGGAATTTAAAATAATGTAAATAACTGAAGAAATAGAATGCATTCATAGTTTGAAAAGCATAATATTACTAATTTTTCTTTGCATCTTTAACAAAATTTTTTTTCTTTGACATGAGAAGCTGAACTTCATCTAAACACAGAGTATGGTATCTGATTACAATGGAACTTTGGTAGAAGTCACAATTACTAAATTTTTACAGTCCTTTTCTAAGTCTTTTCCCCGGGAAATGTAAAGACAGATGAAACATCAGCTGTATGGCAAATGTGGCTCCAGATTAGCCTATTGCATCTACTTGGGAAGTACTATAAGTGCCTGGTGGGGAGCCTTAAATTTAGACTTTCCTTAGTGAATGAATTCTGTCCATTGGCACATCTTTTACAGGAGCCCTGGAAACTTTGTCTGTGAAGTTTTTACAAGAGAGATTGGCTCCTGTATGCATAGGGCTTCTAAAGAGGGTAGACCTCATATTCACAATGGGGAACTTGTCCTTTTTCACCTCAGGTGTCATCACTTGGTAGATCAAAGATGAAAATTCCTGGATGGCTCTCAGATGTATGTAAGTACTACTTTGAGCAGAAACACCTGCTTCTACCCTTTTGCCAAGTTCTTGCCTGGATCTAAATCCTTCTAAATAGACTGGCACTGGGTGTCATCCATATGGGCCTTGTGTGTCTGAGCGAGACATGAATAGACCTAAGGAGTCTCTTTAGTAGGCATTGCTATGCCAATTCTCTCCCAATTAATCTGTAGATTTAATGAAATCTCCAAACGTCCATCAGAATTTTCTTTGTAAATATTGTAAAGCTGATTCTGAAATGTATATGGAAATGGAAATGAGCTAGAACAGCCACCAGCCAAAACAGTATTGAAAAGGACAAACATTATTGTAGGATTTACAGTAATAGATTTCAAAACTTCACATAAATCTATAGTAATCAAAAGAGTATTACATTGGCGTAAGAATGAAAAAAAGATCAATGCACTATGGTAGAATTCAGAAATAGACCAATATATATCAACTGATTTGCTACAAAGGCACTAAGATAATCCAATAGGGTTAGAAAAATCTTTTCAATCCATATTGCTTGAACAATGGTATACTACATATTTAAAAAAATAAATCTTAAACCTTACCTCTCTATATACATGAATATTAACCAGAGTCATAATTTAAATTTGAGTTCAACCTATGAAGTTTTAGGGAAAAAATACATAAGAGTATATATTCATGACTTTGGATAAGCAAAAATTTTTCAAGACACAAATAGCACAAAGTACAAAAGAAAAAATTGGTAGGCTAGACGCCACAGTTCACGCCTGTGATCCCAGCACCTTGAGAGGCCGAGGCACAAAGATTGCTTGAGCTCAGGAGTTTGAGAACAGCTTGGGCAAAAGTGTGAGACCCCTATCTCTACAAAATATGTAAAACAATTTGTTGGGGAAAATACTTAAAACAATTAGGACTCCAGGTGGCTCACCTGTAGTTTTTTGTTTTTTTCCTTAAGAAAAAGAAGAAAGAAAAATAATAGTAAAAAAAAAAAAAAAACTTTGCCAAAACTAAAAGTTCTGCTTTTCAGAAAGGCAAGCCACACATTAGGAGGAAAAAATATATATTCCCATCTCCATAATGTTTTATATATTAAAATACTTACAAGTAAAAAATACAAACACAATTCAGTAAGGAAAGGTCAAAGACCTTGTGAACACTTCACACAATAAACGATACAAAAAGTAAATAAGCATTTCAAAAAGTGATAAAGTGCCAGATAAAATGATAACAAGATACCACATTATGCTCACTAGAATGGCTAAAACCTACCACTACAGACAACAGCTACAGAAGCAACAATAACGAGAAACCAAGAATAGTATTGTTGTTCACAGATCAGAACTCTTACACTTTACTGGTGAGAGTGTAAATTGTGCAGCCATTTTAGAAATATGTTTGATAGTTTTTATAAAGTTAATCATATGTCCGGTTGGTAATCCAACAAATTATACTGCTAGTATTTATTTTAAAATAATGAAAGCATGTCCACTTACAGACTTGTACTCAATGCTCATAACAGCTCTATTTATTATAGCGCAAACTAGAAGAGACTCAAATGTTTATTAAGAGTAGGAAGGCTAATACGATTGTGCTGTGTTCATACAAGAGAATACTACTCAACAGTAGAAAGGAATGAACTACTAATGCACACAACTGTATAGATGAATCTTAAACATATGTCGGATAAAGGAAGCCAAATGCAAAAGAGAACATAGTTAATAATTTCATTTCTATGACATTCTTGAGCAGCTAAAGCTAATATGTATGACGAGTATCAGAATAATGCTTGCCTTTGGAGGGGGTGGGTTAACTAAGAAAGGAACTTTTTTGGATGACAGAAATGCTTTTTGTCTTAATTATGTTGGTGATTTTACATTTGTCAAAGCTTAATGAATATTTTACTTAAAATGTGTGCATTTTATGACATGCAAATTTTTCTTTTATTTGAAATAAAGGATTGTTGGGATTGAAATTAGCTAGTAAGGGTTCATTTCTTTCCAGCATAATAATGTGGTTTTGAGTTATGGCTCCATATTTTAAAATATTATTGCCACATAATGGCCCTGTTACTTTCTATGGGGATACAAACTCTCTATGCTTCAGATATGCCACTTGCAAATCACCTATATAAGAGACTTATTTAGAAGACTAAATGAGACAATAAGCATGTGGTACCGGAGCAATAGTAGGTCATCAGTACAGGTAGCTGCTCCTGTGATTGTTCTTATTATCACTTTTATCATCACTCATACTGAGATCAGTTAGAGAACAGAATAGTTTGTTAAAGAGTAAACATATTTAAAATCCAGGAGAAAATATAGATCAGTAGATAGCCATAGATATGAAACTGGATATAGATATTTACATTAACTTGAGGTTTTTACCCTGAAATTCACATATAATCCTCTAGAAGTCTCTGTGAAGTGACCTTGTTGAATTATATGTTAAATGTATATGTATATTTATATGTTAATTGTTTGGGATAAAACTTCCATGGCTTTCTTGAGAATGTCAAAGAGGTTTTATGACCTCCCCCAAAAGATTAATTATACCTATTCAGGAATTACCTTTCATAATTTACTTATATTCCAGGTAGTTTACTTAGCTATTGAAAATAAAGCCAAAAGGACCCTAGAGTATATACGTAAATGCTAGTGTACCATCTGCAAATTTCTTTGCATTTTTTATTGTGCTTTCTTTGGCCTTTATAATTTCTTCATCATTTCTTGTTGAAAGTAAATAAGAAGGAAGAGTTGAAGATTTCTCAGTATTACTTTGGACAGAATAATTCTTTGTGTTATCAGCCACAAACTTAGAGACAACATGGAAATGTGGGTAGGAAATAGTTTGAATGCTTATATTAAAAGCTATAGTGGTATATGATTTTTTGAAAATTCATATAGTTTAATGACAGAAACTGTCTCTGATAAGGGAAACAAAATTGGATGTAGAAGTAAAAAGAGCACAACTAAACAAATGACTGAATCAGCAAAATGAAATGCATTGAAGCAGACAAATCATCACATCAGAATGAAGTTGCTTCCTGAATTTACCACATTAAAAAAACTTGTGGAAATTAACAAGAAATTAGCCATCTGTATTTGTTACAATATAGATATAACTGCATGTGAGAGAGACCATAAATAGCTTAATAAACTGGCTTATCTGTCTTGTCTGAGTGGCTCTGCCTGCAAATCATCAGGAGCCTGCATTAACACTATCTTCTCTGCAATCTCAAGGGTGTTCCCTTGAGATTGGTACCAGGTGATATCAGGTCTGCATTCAAACAAGAAAAGACAAAATGAGAAGGGAGGAGAATATACTTTCCTTTCAAGGACATGGTCAGAGCACATGGGCATCCTTATTCTCCATCTCTTGGCTAGAAGTTAGTCACATGGTCCCCGCCCCTCATGTGATGCTAGGAAATGTAGGCTTTATTACTTTGGCCAGGTGCTTATCTAAATATTCTGCTGAAAAAGAGAAGAGTGGATATTGGCAGAACAACATATTTGAAACCATATATCCCTAAATAATCAGAGCTGCAAAAATCCAGAAATAAAAAATAAAAAACCAAAATGCCTCAGAAGATTTCTTGTCCTGTATGCAATTTCCTTGAAAGGATTACATCATTCCTTATAATTAGTAGTAATCATTATTGGAAGCCAGAGGTTATAATTGTTCTCTTCAATTTTGGCTGGAAGTAAGTGAAAGTAGTTTAAAGTGTGAGAATATTTTATAATATTATTTAACTGTAGAAATAATTTGTGTTGATAAATAAGCACTCATGTACAAACTGAACATTTAGTGCTATTATATATGTGTGTATATACACATATATATTTTTATTTTTATTTATTTATTTATTTATTGAGAAGAGTCTAGAAGAATCTCACTCTGTCACCCAGGCTGGAGTGTAGTGGCATGATCTCGGCTCACTGTAACCCCCACCTCCTGGGTTCAAGCGATTTTCCTTCCTCAGCTTCCCAAGTAGCTGAGACTACAAGTACCCACCACCACACCTAGCTAATTTGTGTATTTTTAGTAGAGACGGGACTTTGCCATGTTGACCAGGCTATTCTCAAACTCCTGACCTCAAGTGATCCACCCACCTCAGCCTCCCAAAGTGCTGGGATTACAGGCGTGAGCCACTGCATACAGCCAATATTATATATATTTTTTCTTTTTTATTATACTTTATGTTCTAGGGTACATGTGCACAATGTGCAGGTTTGTTACATATGTATACATGTGCCATGTTGGTGTGCTGCACCCATTAACTCGTCATTTACATTAGGTATATCTCCTAATGCTATCCCTCCCCCCTCCCCCCACTCCACAACAGGCCCCGGTGTGTGACGTTCCCCTTCCTGTGTCCAAGCGATCTCATTGTTCAATTCGCACTTATGAGTGAGAACGTGCGGTGTTTGGTTTTCTGTTCTTGCGATAGTTTGCTGAGAATGACGGTTTCCAGCTGCATCCATGTCCCTACAAAGGACGCAAACTCATCCTTTTTTATGGCTGCATAGTATTCCATGGTGTATGTGTGCCACATTTTCTTGATCCAGTCTGTCACTGATGGACATTTGGGTTGGTTCCAAGTCTTTGCTATTGTGAATAGTGCCACAATAAACATACGTGTGCATGTGTCTTTATAGCAGCATGATTTATAATCCTTTGGGTATATACCCAGTAATGGGATGGCTGGGTCAAATGGTATTTCTAGTTCTAGATCCTTGAGGAATCACCACACTGTCTTCCACAATGGTTAAACTAGTTTACAATCCCACCAACAGTGTAAAAGTATTCCTATTTCTCCACATCCTCTCCAGCACCTGTTGTTTCCTGACTTTTTAATGATTGCCATTCTAACTGGTGTAAGATGGTATCTCATTGTGGTTTTGATTTGCATTTCTCTGATGGCCAGTGATGATGAGCATTTTTTCATGTGTCTGTTGGCTACATAAATGTCTTCTTTTGAGAAGTGACTGTTGATATCCTTTGCCCACTTTTTGATGGGGTTGTTTTTTTCTTGTATATTTGTTTGAGTTCTTTGTAGGTTCTGGATATTAGCCCTTTATCAGATGAGTAGATTGCAAAAATTTTCTCCCATTCTGTAGGTTGCCTGTTCACTCTGATGGTCGTTTCTTTTGCTGTGCAGAAGCTCTTTAGTTTAATTAGATTATATATAGATATATATTTTAATGGCCAACTGGTGAGAATTGTTAAAGCCTTTGCATGGTAGGTACTTGAAAAGTTGAGAGTAGATCTTGTTCACCTATGAGTGCATTGGATAAGGTACTGGATTATTAGCTAGAGAAGCCAATTAGGAAAGCTTAAGGAAAGGAAAGATAGAGAAAAGATCAATATGACTAGAATGGAGGTACAGAGTGAAAGGTGGAAGTTTCTAATAGTGGAGGTGTTGACTTGGTTAGATTGTGAAGTGTCTTCTAAGACTTGGTAAGGCATTGAACTATTATTCTGTGGGCAATTGGGAGATACAAGGTGAATGAATATTACATGATTAGGTATTCATTAATGAGCACCAAAGGGGATGTAGCCAGGGTTGATGCAGTTCAACAAGAGGCTCTTAAAAGTGTGAATAACCAGAAGGAATTTTAATGTTTTCAATGCAGGGCAACTGGAAGTGGTTCAGTTGCTTAAAAAAAAACAAAACAAAACAAAACAAAACAAAAAACAGTAATGGGCTAGGAGTGAAGATGATTAAGTTATTCTCCTAAGTGACTAACCTTAAATTATTTTAGGTTTCATAGTTTCAGTATCACTGTGAAGGTATTGTTCTTTTTTTCACAAAAAATAGTATTGGAATATAATGAAAATATGCATAAAAATACAAAATGTCATTCAAATTTCGTATGCATGAATCATTTGAATTAGTTCTATGATATCACTATAATAGAATAGATAGTAGACCATTACATTAAAGTACTATGTTGGGCTATTATGATTTTACTGCGATGCTTGTGAGACAGATCTGTCATAAACCACTGACTATTTGGTTCAGAGGGTGGCAGTGCAAAAACACCCAAAGCACATTAACTACCAGTCGGTTCAGTTCCAAGACATTCAGTCCACTCTGTGAACTCAATCTGTGTGCCCAACTCTGTGACAGATCCTGCAGACATAGTGACTCCCCCAAAATGTTCTCTGGCAACTGGGATTTAAGGTATGTAAATCTCTTGTATGAATTAACAATCATAAGTATAATCTGATGTTGAGAGCAAATTATCAAAGATAGTTATTACTATTCCATTTTTGTTACTGGAAATGAGGCCAGAAATGGATAAGTAAACTCCATTAGCCAGAAAACAAAGCCTTTTTTCCAATTATTAGAAGTAATATTTAAAGTGGGGATTGGGACATAGGGAATCCATTCTCTGTCTCCCTCACCCACCTTCACCCACTAAACAAAAAATCCTCATGAAATAGCATATATCCAACTTACATTCACATTAAATTATAACTCTTTCCTGGGGTAGTTTTGGATAGTGAAAGAAGGAGGAGAAGATCCCAATAGAAAGGCAGATAGAGAGAATAGAATTTGTTACTGAGAGGCAAGTGCTTTAATTCTAAGCTCATCGCGCTGTAAGGTGGTCGGAAAAGGCTCTGATATGGGTAATTAAGAGGCTGCCTTGAGGAGGACAAGTTTTATTTCCCTGTCTGCCTGTTCCCCCCATAGCCCTCAAGTCCTTCCAGATGCAGAGCCCCAAAACTTCTTAGAAAACCATCCAAAATAGAATGGTCTGCACATGGTCTGGGGATGTTGATGGCCTATTGATTCTCTAAAGTGGGAGTTTCACCCTTTTCTGATGCTCATGGTCCTTTGAGAATCTGATGGGTGCCACAGAGCAAAGCTTATAATATGCTTGATTGGAGGATTTAGTTAGGGATTTTTTGACCAGACAGAATATTTATTTATTTTTTTATGTTGTTTTTGCATTTTATTTTTTTATGTATTTGTATTTTATTTTACTTTATTTTATTTTATTTTAATTTAATTTTTGAGACAGAGTCACACTGTGTCGCCCAGGCTGGAGTGCAGTGGCACTATCTCAGCTCACTGCAAGCTCCACCTCCCGGGTTCACATCATTCTCCCAAGTAGCTGGGACTACAGGCGCCCACCACCACTCCGGGCTAATTTTGTATTTTTAGTAGAGACGGCGTTTCACCGTGTTAGCCAGGATGATCTCGATCTCCTGACCTCATGATCCACCCACCTCGACCTCCCAAAGTGTGGGAATTACAGGCGTGAGCCACTACGCTGGGACTTTTTTTTTCCCCCAATACTTTAAGTTCTAGGGTATATATGCACAATGTGCAGGTATATTACATACGTATACGTGTGCCATGTTGGTTTGCTGCATCCATTAACTCGTCATTTACATTAGGTTTATCTCCTAATGCTATCCCTCCCCCCTCCCCCCTCACCCCACCCATGACAGGCCCTGGTGTGTTGTTCCCCATCCTGTGTCCAAGTGTTCTCATTGTTCATTTCCCACCTATGAGTGAGAACATGTGGTGTTTGGTTTTCCAGACAGAATATTTAAAGAAAGTTTGAATTAGTTGTCAACATAGAAAACTTGGGAGATTTCTTACCAAAATCTAGATTTCTGGCTTTCCTTTTCTCTTCCCCTCCCCTCCCCTCTCCTCCCCTCCCCTCCCCTCCCGTCTCTCCTCCTCTCTTCTCTTCTCTTCTCTTCTCTTCTCTTCTCTCTTCTTTTCGTAAGATGGAGTTTCGCTCTGGCTGGAGTGCAGTGGCGCGATCTTGGCTCACGGCAACCTCTGTCTCCCAGATTCAACTGTTTCTCCTGCCTCAGCCTCTGGAGTAGCTGTGACTATAGGCGACCGCCACCACACCCAGCAATTTTTTTTTTGTATTTTTAGTAGAGATGGGGTTTCACCATGTAGTCCAGTATGGTCTTGATCTCTTGACCTTGTGATTCACCTGCCTCAGCCTCCCAAAGTGCTGGGATTACAGACATGAGCCACTGCCCCCGGCCAATTTCTGGCTCTAATTAAACAAACAAACCAACAAAAAATGGAGGGGAGCTGATTTCACGGGAATAATGGTGGACATGGCAGCAAGGAGCTAAAGTTGAGGGGTAGATAGCTGTATGGATACACTATGCACTCCTCAGTTCACATGCTCCCCAGCACTCTCTATTTGACAATACCAACTTTGTTCATTTACATCAACCCCTTGTCAACTTACATTGTTTTCAGTAGTTTACTGTATCTTCCTTATACCCTCTCCACATAATAAAAATACTAACAATGATAATATTCCAATGTATGCATTTAACATTTTCTAGACATTATTCTAAGCATTTTACACATTTAAATTCACTTAATTCTTGCCTGTAATCCCAGTACTTTGGGAGGCTGATGTGGGCAGATCATCTGAGGTCAGGAGTTTGAGACCAGCCTGGCCAATATGGTGAAACCCCATCTCTACTAAAAATACGAAAAAAATTAGCTGGGCATGGTGGTGGGCTCCTGTAATCCCAGCTGCTGGGGTGGCTGAGGCAGGAGAATTGCTTGAACCCAGGAGGCGGAGGTTGTAGTGAGCCAAGATCATACCATTGCACTCCAGCTTGGGCAACAAGAGTGAAACTCCGTCTCAAAAAATAATAATAAATAAAAATAAAAATCACTAAATTCTCACAGCATCCTTATGAGGTAGGTACTATTTCTTTTCCCACTTTACAGCTCAGCAAACTGAGGCACAGAGAAATTTAAGAGCTTTCCCAAGCTCACAGTGCTAGGGTATGGCGTAGGAAGTCTTCTGATGCAAGCATGTAGAATGCAGAGGTGGGGCTTTTAAACTGTTCTGAATGATCTCTTATGCATATATACATGGATTTTGCCCATCATTTCAGAGTCAATTGATGAGACATCCTCTTTCCTGGAGCCTTGACAGGAGAGTTAGTGCTGCCAAGTGTAAGGAGCACAGCTTTGAGTATTGAGTATTGTGAGTCCCTGTGGGATGTATTCCACGTGGATGGCTTCACAGCCTTCTCCCTCCAACCCTGGAGGTCAACCAGGACTAGAAGTGCAAGGAGAGTTAGGATATCTTCTTTATACATCAGGATTACCGTTTCAGGCTTTCTTGGGCACTGTTGTTTCACAGCCAACTTGAGCAAGGTCATATCAGAACCAGGGCAAGTTTCCTGGGTTTGCAGCCTGTCCAGTTAAATAGGCCCTGCACTTTAAAAAGGCCCTGTGCTTAGTTTAGGCTCTGCTCTTGCCAGCTTGAAAGTATGAATATGTTTTTCAAACAAACAGCCCCCATTTTCACTTTGCACTGGGTCCCACCAATTTTGTAACCAGTCCTAATCAGGAAGCAGCATATCTTAGTGTATTGCTTCAGAAAGGCAGATAACTTTACCTCTTCTGTTTACTGAACACTCGTAACTGTGGCTCCCACATTGTAAGCATTCAGTAAATATTTGTTGAAGAATGTTCAGCGTACAAACTGTAGGTCAGCAAAGTTTCCCGTACGGGGCCATGTAGCAATATTTCCTCTTGGCTGGTAGGTGTCTGTTGTAATTACCCGACTCTGTCATTGAAGCTGAAAAACAGCAATAACTATAGAGAAAGGAATGAATGTTACTTTGTTCTGATAAAACTTTATTGACATACATAGGTAGTCGTCTGGATCTGGCCAACATGCTGTAGTTTGCTCACCTCTGCTGTAGAGTCATATTGCTCAGATTCAACCCTGGCTCTACCATTTTCTTTGACTTCAGGCAAGTTGTTTAACCTCTCTGAGCTTCAGTTTATTTTTCTGGAAAACTGGGATAATAGAAGTGCTTTCCTAATAGGGCAATGGTGACAATTAAATGAGATAATACGTAAAAGACATCTAGAACAGCTGAACACATTATAACCCCTTCAACTGCCGTTGGTACTACTTCTATAATCACTAAGAACGGCTTGACTTTCAGAGGTCTGCAGATAATAAACGTATACAAGACAATTTCATCAGCTCTTTTGCTAGACAGGTTTTGAGGGATGAGCAAAGATTTTGTTAAGTATCCCAAATGACTTTTCTATTTTCCTTTGCAAATATTTCATGGTAAGAAAGTACTGGGTTTTTTCCGTATACAGGATCTATATTCACTGAAATTAATCAACAAGGAGTCAAAAGATCCAGTAGATTCTCTTCAAGGAATTTATCATCTTTGACCTCAGTTTCCCATCTATAAAATAAAGAGGTTGTACTAGAATACTGGTCAAGTCCTTTTACAAATTGGAAAAGCCACATAGTGTAAATGTTGTGCTCTTAGACTCTGGAACTGCATGTGGTTTTAAATATCATCTCGAGTAGTCAATAGCTTTGTGACACTCAGTGGATCTCACAAGTGTTGTTGTCTTTCGAGATTTTAAAGTAAATGGACTCCCCACTTCCGTTTCAGTTGTTGGATCCTTCATGCATAAAATAAGGAATGAGCACATTGCTTTGACAATCCAAACATGACTTTGAATTAAAGCTGATGTGTTACAAAAGACTGCTCAGAAATATTCCCATTTTAATCATATGCTTTGGCAACAACACTTATTTGCTTCCAAATTTTCAGATAAGAACAAAATCCAAAATGACCTAAAAACAATCATTCTGCTCATTCAAGATGTTTAAACCATGTTCCTATTTATAGAAGGGATGGAGGAGAGAAGTGAGTTGGGTGAAATTTCTAGTGGCAATAGCTTGCTTTCTGCTTTTGAAGGCAATGTTGATGAGAACTGTGTAATTTCCTTATAATTGACATGAGTTCTATCTGGATTCCACAAAGCACACTAACCAGCAATAACATGTCATACCCAAATGGATTACTGTAATAGCCTCCTCAGGGGTTTCTGTGTATCTACTCTTGAATATCCAATACAGTCTTTCTCCATGAAGCAGCACAGCTTATACAACTATTCATCAAACCATGCCACTCTCTGCTTAAATTGCTCCATTAACACTTAGATAAAATACATGCCTTCTACCAGCCCACAGTCCTGATGCAGATGTCCCTGCCTAACTCTCGAAGGACTCTCACCCCTCTGCCCCTTATTTATAATGCTGGCCTTTTGGTCCACACACCACACTTACCCCCTTCCAGAGCCCTTGTCTGGCGTTTCCTCTGGGAATGCAATGAACTTTTCCCAGAGCTTTGCTTACTTGTCTCCTTCTTCAGGGCTCTGCTCAACTATCACATAACACTTACTACTCTAGGAAATTCTCTATTTTATTTATAAGTTCATAGTTTCTCCTACTTGAAGGAAATCACGATAGAGGATTGTCTTTTTCATTCTGACATCTAGAACATTGTCTAATGTCTGTTAGGTGTTCAATAAGTAAACATTTATTGAATAAATAAGTGAATGAATAAAATTAATTTTTGGTTTGTAGTTTGTTTGAAGGAACATATTTAAACAAGCAGCATAGCATGGCAGCCCACAATTTTATCACTTATGTATTAGAATAATTATGTATGGATGCTGACTGGAATATCTGTGTGGCTGTCTGTTATGCTCCAGTAAGACATTCAGGGAGTTGTTATAGTGAAGGAACCACTTCGAAGTAGTAGTATGTCTGTTTTATCTGTGAAACTGTAGACTTCCTAACTGCATGCACACACACACACATACACACACACACATAATGAGACCAAGTCCCTAAAGGGAAATGCTCAAGGCACTATTTATTGAACATCTGCTATATTCTAGGCCTTGGAAATGCAAAGATGAATAAGTATGGTGTATATCCTGTAGGAATGTTATCATCTAGTAGGGAAACAGAGATAGTTTAATAAAGAAGCTGCAATTTAATCAACTTTCCAATAGAGACTGTTAAAAATTGCTGAGAGAACCTAAGATAAAGTGATTCAATTTTTCAGAGGTATTTGAGAAGCCTTGGCTAGGTAGCCAGGTCTCAAAAGATTACTAGAATTTGCTAGGTAGAAAAGATGAGAATTTCATTTCAGACACAGGTATCTGCTTAAGTAAAGGCTCAGAAATGAAAGTGGGGGTTATATATGGGATTCTGTCTCCCATTTCCTGCCTCCAATTTTAAGGTTCAGTCCACTGACTAAAGTAGGTCAACCCTTAGTTAATCCTCAGATTCTCCCTTTTTAGGGAGCACTAATCCAAGGAGGCTTTTCAAGTAAAGGTAAGTTAGGTGAGGGACCTTATAGGAAGGGTGTTTTCTATGGAAGACTTCTCTGCTCATA
The DNA here is from genome assembly GCF_009764315.1 of Trachypithecus francoisi. Taxonomy (NCBI): domain Eukaryota; kingdom Metazoa; phylum Chordata; class Mammalia; order Primates; family Cercopithecidae; genus Trachypithecus; species Trachypithecus francoisi. The sequence continues at coordinate 51,160,482 of NW_022681453.1, forward strand.
GGTGTGTGTTTCTAGAAGGAAGTATCCTTTTTATGATATCATTGTCTACATTTTGTCCATTATATCCTCCAACATCACCCAGAAAGGTATTCTTGGAGGGTATCGTGATCATTCAAGATCAAAAGAGTTATTTTAATAAAAAGCAATTTAGAGTTTTAAGAAGCAGGCCAAATCTTTCTGAATAGCCATTACAATCTGCTCACCCCATACTAAATTCCTTAAGAAGCTCAGTTTCTCACCAGATGGCAGTATTCAGAGATAGAAGCTGATTTTGGTCTGATTTGGCTTCTGTTCCCTTCTCTTTCTCCCCACAAGTGTATTGTAAGGGCAAAACCATGAATATGAATATAAACTCTTCAAATCTATCACAGGATGCAATTTATTCATATCCAACTAACCTTGGATAGAAACCTAGTGATAGCAAGTAAATTTTATTTCTACCTCATAATGAACCAAAGTAGTTATTGCTTTTGCTAAGCCTTTCCTAACAGTATGGATCAGACCTTGAGCATCTTACTTTTCCACCCGTAGCATCTTCCAGTTTACACATTATCTTGTGAATCTTTACTTAACTTTTGTTCCTTGGTCCTTCTGAGATATTCCCACACTGAGCAAATAATGTTTGCAAAATTTTATTCCTTGTTTTATAGAAACAAGGGTGATTAGCCTCAAGAAATTCCATGGAGTATTTCCCAGTCACTTTCATGTTATTTATATGTATGAGTTTTGATTGATTGAGCCATGCATGCATGGGCCACAATGCTAAGCACGTATTCTCATCCTTATACCCCAGCTCCAAAAGTGAGGTAGTATTTGCATCATATTTTTTTCAGTTCAGGCTACTCAGGCCCAAGGAAGTACAATAGCACTCAGTGACACAGCCTGATTTCAAAGTCTATGATTTAACTGTCACACTGTAGTGTTTCCTTGAAGCTTTTTTCTTTAAGTTTAAACCTTATTTTCTCTCTTGATCTTTCAGTGTTCTATCACTGCCCCATTTCTTGTCTAGTTCCCTTTTTCTTACTTCATTTGTATCATGTCTTCTAGAGTGATTGGAGACTAGACAGAAGCATTCTTAAACCTAGAGTGTAGGGGTCTATGGAATGGGTGATCAGGTTGAGAAAGTAGGCTTTATGCCAACATTTGAAAATCCTAAGGCCTGGGATGTGAAGAGGTAACATTACTGAAGAAAACATATAGGCTATAAGACAGGAAGGGAGTGGTAGGAATAACGGTACCAGAGAGCACACATCTTTGTTAAAGAGATATACAGCCTTCTAAAAGTGGTAGCCACAGACAAATGGTTTCATTGGGGTTGTATTTGATCCTCTGAGGTAAGCCAGAAATCTTGATTCTTATGAGGTATTTCCAATTTTAAAACAGTAGATACTAATTTAAATTTTAAACAAAGTATAAAAAAGATTCCTGAAGGCTGAGTTTGGACCATGGGCCACAAGTTTATGCCTTTGTTTTAAATAGTAGGCCTAGGAGTATTTTCCACAATCCATCATCTCCTTCTGATTTGTTTCAAGGAAAGCTGTGTTGTGAACTCTGAGGACACTGATGCCACCCTAATAACTTGTGACAAATCAGAAGGAAAGGAAGATAGCAAAGGTGAGGACCTTGAGCAGGCACACAAATCTTCAAGGAAAGGACAGGTAAATGTGGCAATCCGAGATGAGCTTGGAAAACAGCAAGGGTTTTGTAAACTACTTTATAAGACTAACCTAAGATGTGTGTGATAATCAAGGTGTGCATTCTGCAGTATGTTCCAAATTAATACACTGGCATTGCCCTACTGCCAGACTGGAGCCAGGCAGAGCACTTAAAGGCTGGTGTAAATGATCCATTTGTAATCACAGCCTTTCATAGACTCATTTGGAATCTCTTTTCTATCCATTTTTGATAGACCATTTGGCCAGCATGCCAAACACTGGTAAATTGGCATTCCAAATCTCACATTGGCTGCTTGATAAATTCATTCCTTTGGACCCAGTTTTCCCATCTGTAAAGTGATGGTGATCAAACGAGCAAATATATTTATTTATTTTTAAAATACTTTTATTTTGGATTTTGGGATACATGTGCAAGTTTGTTATATAGGTAAACTCATGTCCTGGGAGTTTATTGTAAAGATTATTTAATCATCCAGGTACTAAGCCTAGTACATAATGGTTATTTTTTTCTGATTATTTTCCTCCTCCCAACTTCAACCCAGTGGAGGTAGGTCCCAGTGTCTGTTGTTCCCCTCTTTGTGTCCATGTGTTCTCGTCATTTAGCTCCCACTTATAAGTGAGAATATGTGGTATTTGGTTTTCTATTTCTATGTTAGTTTGCTAAGAATAATGACCTCCAGCTCCATCCATGTTCCTGCAAAGGACATGATCCCGTTCTTTTTATGGCTGCATAATATTAGATGGTGCATATGTACAACAGTTTCTTTATTCAGTATACCATCAATGGGCATATAAGTTGATTCCATGTCTTTGCTATTGTGAAGAGTGCTGCAGTGAACATATGCAGCATGCCTGTGCCTTTATGATAGAATGATTTATATATTTTTTGGATATATACCCAGTAATGAGATTTTTGGATTGAATGGCAGTTCTGTTTTAGCTCTTGGAGGAATCACCACAGTGCTTTCCACAATGGTTGAACTAACTTACATGCCCACCAACAGTGTATAAGCTTTCGCTTTTCTCTGTAACTTTACCAGCATCTGTTATTTTTTTGACATTTTAATAATAGCCATCTGGACTGGTGTGAGATGGTATCTCATTGTGGTTTTTATTTGCATTTCTCCAGTGATGAGTGATACTGAGCTTTCTTCCATGTGCTTGTTGGCCACATGTGTGTCTTCTTTTGAAAAGTGTCTGTTCATGTCCTCTGCCCACTTTTTATTGTTTTTTTTTTCTTGTAAATTTATGTAAGTTCGTTATAGATGCTGGATATTAGACTTTTGTCAAGTGCATAGTTTGCAAATATTTTCTCCCATTCTGTAGGTCTGTTCACTCTGTTGATAGTTTATTTTGCTGTGCAAGCTCTTTTATTTAATTAGATTCAATTTGTCAATGTTTGCTTTTGTTGCGATTGTTTTTGGGGTGTTTGTCATGAAATCTTCATCAGTTCCTATGTCCAGAACGGTATTACCTAGGTTGCCCTCCAGGGATTCAATTTCTTCCAGGTTCAGTCTTGGGAGGATGTGCGTGTACAGGAATTTACCCATTTTTTCTAGGTTTTCTAGTTTGTGTGCATAAAGGTGTTCACAGTAGTCTCTGATGACTATTTGTATTTCTGGGGTCAGTAGTAACATCCCCTTTCTTGTTTTTAATTGTGTTTATTTAGATCTTTTCTGTTTTCTTCTGTATTGGTCTAGCTAGTGGTCTATTTTATAAATTTTTCAAAAAAAGGCTCCTGGATTTATTGATCTTTTGAGTGTGTGTGTGTGTGTGTGTGTGTGTGTGTGTCTCAGTCTCATTCAGTTCAGCTCTGATTTTTGTTATTTCTTGTCTTCTGCTAGCTTTGCGGTTGGTTTGCTCTTGCTTCTCTAGTTCTTTTTGTTGTGATGGTAGGTTGCTAATTTGAGATCTTTCTAACTTTTTAATGTGGGTGTTTAATGCTATAAATTTCCCTCTTAATACTACCTTAGCTGTGTCCCAGAGATTCTGGTATGTTGTATCTTTGTTCTCATTAGTTTCAAATAACTTCTTGATTTATGTTTTAATTTTATTATTTACCCTAAAGTCATTCATTGCATTCCCTCTGAATATCTGCTAGGTGTGTGCCAATCTTCCCTGTGTCCCAGTCCCTTGGTGGCAGATGTTCCTCTTGGCTGTGTCTAGTTGGCCATCTTGCCTATCTTTCCACATCTGCTTTCATTTTCCAGCTTCCAGGGTGTCCTAGCATCCTCCCTGTGGATCTCCCAGTACCTGCAGGTCACAGGGCCATAAAGACTAAGGCAGAGTTACCTAGGGTCTCCTGGAGGAGCAAACATATTTAAAACAGCTTGCATTAAACCTTCCTGTTTCATTTTGTTGCAAGATCAGCTTAGTTAATTTCCATGTAATTTTATGGTTTTGAGTGAGTTTCTTAGTCTTGGTTTCTATTTTTATTGCACTATGGTTCAAGAGAGTGGTTTGTTTAAAGCCTGTTTTGCCTGAAATTAAGATTGCAACCCATGTTTTTTTCTGCTATCGATTTGCTTGGTAGATTTTTCTCCATCCCTTTACTCTCAACTTATGGGTGTCATTGCATTTGAGATGGGTCTCTTGAGGACAGCATACTATGGAGTTTTCCTTCCTTATTCAGCTTGCCACTGTGTGTCTTTGAATTGGGGCATTTAGGCTATTTACATTCAAGGTTATTATTGATATCTGTGGATTTGATCCTGTCATTATGTTAGCTGGTTAGCATACAGACTTGTTTGTGTAGTTGCTTTATAGTGTCACTGGTCTGTGTACTTAAGTGTGTCTTGCAGTTGTTGGTAATGGTCTTTCCTTTCCATACTTAGTAGTTCTTTCAGGATCTCTTTCAAGGCAAGTCTGATGGTAACAAATTCCCTCAGCATTTGCTTGTCGGAAAAGGATCTTATTCCTCCTTCATTTATGAAGGTTAGTTTGACCAGATACAAAGTTATCTGTCAGAATTTCTTTCTTTCTCTCTTTCTTTTCTTTCTCCTTCCTTCCTTCCTTCCTTCCTTCCTTCCTTCCTTCCTCCTTCCCTCCCTCCCTCCCTCCCTCCCTCCCTCCCTCCCTCCCTCCCTCCCTCCCTTCCCTCCCTCCCTCCCTCACTCCCTTCCTTCCTTCCTTCCTTCCTTCCTTCCTTCCTTCCTTCCTTTTTTCCTTCCTTCCTTCCTTCCTTTTTTCCTTCCTTCCTTCCTTCCTTTTCCTTCCTTCCTTCCTTCTTTCCTTCCTTCCTTCCTCCTTCCTTCCTTCTTTTTTTTCTCTGAATATAGGCCCCCAATCCCTTGTGGCTTGTAGGGTTTCTGTTGAGAGGTCCACTGTTAGTCTGATGGGCTTCCCTTTGTAGTTTACCTGACCTTTCTCTCTTATTGCCTTTGACTTTTTTTTTTTTTTTCCATTTTGATCTTAGAGAATCTGATGGTTATGTGTCTTAGGGATCATCTTCCTGTAAAATAATGTTGGGAAAGTTCTCATGAATGATATCCTGAAAGATATTTTCCAAGTTGATTCATTCTCCCCATTTCTTTCAGTGACATAATTACATAATCCCACATTTCTCAGAGGTTTTCTTTGTTCCTTTTCGTTCTTTCTTTTTTTTTTTTTTTATTCTTGTCTGACTGTCTTATTTCAGAAAGCCAGTCTTCAAGCTTTGAAATTATTTCCTCAGCTTGGTCTATTCTATTGTTAATACTTGTGATTACATTATGAAATTCTTGTAGTGTGTTTTTCAGCTCTATCAAGTCAGTTACATTTCTTTCTGTACTGGCTTTTTTGTCTGTCAGTTTCTGTATCATTTTATTGCAATTCTTAGCTCCCCTGGATTGAGTTTCAGTGTTCTCTTGAATCTCAGTAATCTTTGTACATATTCACATTCTGAATTCTATTTCTGTCATGTCAGCCATCTAAGCCTGGTTAAGAATGCTTGCTAACAAACTGGTGTAGTTGTTTGAAGGAAAGATGGCATTCTGGCTTTTTGGTTTGTTTGTTTGTTTTTTTGAGATGGAGTCTCGCTTCGTCACCTAGGCTGGAGTACAGTGGCATGGCCTTAGCTCACTGCAACCTCCACCTCCTGGGTTCAAGCAACTATCCCGCCTCAGCCTCCTGAGTAACTGGGACTACAGGTTTGTGCCACTGCACCCAGCTAATTTTTGTATTTTTAGTAGAGATGGGGTTCCACCATGTTGACTAGACTGGTCTTGAACTCCTGGCCTCAGATGATCCACCCACCTTGGCTTCTAAAAGTGCTGGAATTACAGGCCTGAGCCAGTGCACCTGGCCTGGGCTTTTTGAGTTGTCAGAGTTCTTATTCTAGTTATTTCTCATTTTTGTGGGATGATTTTCCATCAATGTTTGAAGTTGCTGTCCTTTAGATGGGCTATTTTATTTTATTCTATTTTATGTCCTTGGGGGTTAGTTGTATAAGGTGGGTTCAGTCAACTGGCTTTGTTTCTGGAAGATTTTAGGAGACCAAGCCTCAGCTTAGAGCTCCTGGACTGCCTGTTCTAACTCTGGGGGACTGGAATTGGGCCCTGGCTTTGTTTTTTGACTCCTCAAGATTGGTAACCTGCTGTGCTGGAAAGGGAGAGGTGCAACAGGACCACTAGTCACAACACTCAGATGGGTGGTGCCAGACAAAGCACTTCATAGGGCAGTAGCAAGTGGGATATGTCATTTTTCACACGTGCCAGCAGCAATGGCAGCAGCAGCATGGCAGGGTGCACCCTCATTGGCTGTGACAGGGTGCTAGCAGGTGATGTGGTACCAGCCTCTGTGTGGGCATTTGCAGCAGCGTTGGTGGCAATATGGGTCAGGGGTGGCCCCACCTCCACCTCACCAGCTACTGTGCATGGTCATGTTAGCATGAGGGTGAGGCGCTGGGGGCACAGGCCTGTGTGTGACCTCTGCTGTGCACCCTCTGTGTGCATTCATGTGGGTGGTAGTGGCTGCTCAGAGCAGGGTAGGGTCTGCTGTTCTCCATGCCTAGTTTTATGCTGGTAGCAGTGTGATGGCAGGGGTGGGGCACTGCCAGGGACAGGGGTGGGGCACTGCCAGGGACAGGGCTGGTGCTCTCCATGCCCACCAATAGTCCCACAGCAATGGCAGTAGGGTGGGTCAGGGGATTCACTCATTCTGGCAGCAGTGGCACAGCAGGGTGCATGCTACAGGCATGCTGGTGGGGAAGGTAAGGCAAGGTCTGCCTGCACACACATGTGCCAGCAAAGTGATATAGGGGGTGGCCCTGGGCGAGTGCATGCAGGAAAATGCCATGAGAGAGGCTGCATTGTGGGGAGGGCACAGGCAGGCTGGTGTGTCTAGGGGGGCTGCTTTACTGAAGCTGTCCACAGTTCAGCCATAATTCACCAGCGCAGGAGCTATGATGCAGCCCTCAGGAGTTGACCCCTCTGGGTACCCCAGGCGGCACTGCAAGCAGATGCAGCCAGGCTGGGGTCCTGGAAAAGGCCAACATACCGAGGGGTGTTCAGGCCAGACCAGTTCTATCTCATGGGCAAGACCGCTCTGCAGAATTCAGATCAGATACTTTCCCTAGGGCTAAAGTCTCTTATGGGAGCAAGTGGAACCAAGGGGATGTGCTTTCCTGGCTGTGCTGCAGTACAGACACTTCCGTGTCAAATCCTGTGGGCTCCATACCAGCCTGAAGTTCTGCCCCTACCACTTCTCTAAGCAGTTCTCCCTGCCAACTCAAGTGTCTGTGGTAGTCATGGGGTCTCTTCCTACCAGGATTCCAGAGGCCTGTAGTACAGCAGGTTGCTCCTTGCCTGTTCAACTCACCCTTTCCCCAACAGTCATTCAGGGCCAGGAACAAGTCCCCGTACATGGTCTCCCCATGCAGAGTTCCCAGCTTCTTCACCTTCAGCCCAGCCTCTGTGTCTTCCCTCCATCTACTTTCAATGTCTTCCCTCTGAGTATCTGCTAGGAGTGCACCAGTCTTCCACATGTCCCAGTCCCTTGGTGCCAGATGTTCCTCCTGGTTGTGTCTAGTTGGCCATCTTGCCTACCTCTCCACATCTGCTTTCATTTCCTAGCTTCCAGGGTGTCCTGGCATCCTCCCTATGGATCTTCCAGTACCTGCGGTACTTCCGGTACAGGGCCACAAAGACTACAGCAGAGTTACCTCAGGTCTGCTAGAGAGAGCAAATATGTTTACAGCAGCTTGCATGACACCTTCCTGCTACAGAGTTGAGAGTCAGTGATTGTTGCATTACTAGTTTGCTTTGAATAAGTCTATTTTCATTGGATCTATATGCATCTTTCTCAGTAAAGGTTGTATTTACTGGTTGGTGGAAGAACAGATATTCAAAGTTAAATTTCAAATCACTCATATACCCCTTAGCTGGCACATTTTCTGTTCAAAGAGGGCAGCTAGATTTTTGTGAATTCTTCCCCAAGGACTAGGGATACATTCAAACACATATTATGTTAGCAGGGTTTCAGAAATGATACAGCCCAGCAACCTCCCTACTTCCATCTAATGTTCTAGCTATCTCTGGACATATTTGGAATGGTAACCTTTCAGTTCAGACTTTTATCTGACTTGACTTTAAGTAATTGTAGAAATCTGAAGAACGTCTTTATGTAATTTACTTATTTGAAAATGCATATATTGCCTACCATATGCCAGGTTCATTTCTAAGAGCTTTATTCATTATAATTCATAATAATTCTATAAGTTGGATAATATTATTATCCACATCTTGCCCCTGAGTGATGGTGACAAATGTTAAATAACTTTGTTTTCTGTCGTAGGGAAAGCAATTCTATCTCATGACCTTGAGAGAGGGCTATAAGTGATGTCACAATTCTGTCATCTAGAGGTATTTAGTCCCAAGAGAAAGCAGCAATCCTTAACTTAAAATCTCATCCACAAAAATGCAAGTAAAGGAAATGGAGAGAGAATAGTTTGAGCTGAAGATTCTACCAAGTCTGGTGCTGTGCAGAATGGGTGTGGGGAGGGACAGAGATTAAAGAGTACGAGGGGAGCCTGTGCTCTAATTTGTTTCCTGTCCTGTTAGGGCTGCACTTTGCTCTACTATTGCAGTGCAAAACATGACAGGCCACCTCTCTTTTTTCCTTTCTAAGTAGCCTCAACCCTCTTCTTTTTCAGTTTCCACAAACTGGCCCTGCTGAGAAGATTCAAGTCTTTTGATGGCATTATCCTCTTAATCCTCCTAAATGTCCTGGGAGGCCTGGTGGGGTTACACGGAAGAGTATCCAGCCATCTAATGCTTCTTTGGGAGCTCAGCAGGACTGTAGTCAGTGCTGGGCGCAGGCAGTGTCTTAATCCTGATTTCAGGGGAGATGTATGAGCCTGTAAGTCCCCAGTACATCTCTACAACAATGAAGGAGGAAAGTGGTTTAAAGGAACAAAAGAGAGTGAGAGAGAGAAAACCTCTGATATTTTCTCACCATGATGAAATGAACAAATGAAGGTACAATAATACAGTAGGGGAAAAAATACTAGTTCATTGTTCAAGAGAAAAAAAATCCCAAGTACAAGTTCAAGTCAGTGCTATTAAAACCCACTTTTTATTGCTAGAAATTGAAGGATTCAGTCTAGTAAAGTGTTACTGTTGAAAAGAAAGCATTTAGTTTGAATATACCATGCTTGACAATCACCTAAATTACTGCATGAAATTACAAGAGCTGGTCCTAAAAAGTAAAATCAACATCATGGTATGTGGAGTTACTCAGTGTAGGTAGAGGTTGCTGGAAATTACTTTTTGCAAGGCCACCCAAGTGACATCTGAAAGAATTGTTTGTGTGTGACTAGAGTTGTACCCAGAAATTACGTGCAACAAACAAATCTCTGTGAATTAGCAGTGCTTGAATACTGTTATTACTCACCCTTGAAAACCTTACATAGGGAAAACAAAATGCCCTTTTTTTAACCAAACCAAGCAAAGCATTCAGCTCACAATTTTTGATATAAATTTAATATAACCCAGAAAAACATTTATTTTATGACAATCCAAACAGCAACTGGGCATTGTATCAAATTTTGAGTTGCTGAATGTAGTTGAACATAAACTTACAAAATCACATTTGCTTTTTAAATTGGGATAATTCGTATTTTTCAACAGGTTTCTGATTTTCTCCCAAGTATTCTAAAATAAGTTTTACTCTATATTTAAATATAACTTTAACTTACTTTACATCCATTGAACTTGCCCTTTGACTTCAGGATTGGAAGGAGACCCCTTTACTGTCTTAAAGGGCCCTTTATCTTAATTTGCAACAGTGGTTGGCAGTTTTCCTTACAGAGTAAAGATAATTGCTGATCTTCCTATCTGGTGCTTTTGTATGTTGCTTTGAAGAAATTTGCCATAACTATCACTGTATATTTGGAATTTGTAGTTAACTATTTTTTTGAGTCAAAAAAACCAAAAGAACATGGAAATTGCTTCTCTGTAGAAAATTGAAGTTCAGTGATTGATACTGATTACAGGAAATCAAAAGCTCCAAATAGAAAGTGTTATATATTTTGGCAACTATTGATTAGGCCCAACTCACTGTCTTTGGTTTGCAAGAACAGAAAGCTGAAGCTGAAGATATGTGAACGAGGATCTCCAATAACAAAAAAGTTCGTAAGAAAAAGAGTATTTTTCCTAGTGAAATCACATAATTGTTACCCCAAGACCCTCTTGAAACTGTTGTTTTATTGGAATGGATTAATGAGAAAGTTGTAGCAATTGGTATAATTGGTATTCTTTTTTTTTTTTTTTTTTTTTTTCTCAGTTCAGGTTTAATACAAACTACAAAATATTAATGGGTTGCTCTACTGATACATCATACAAACCAGTGGCCTGCCCACAACACCAACTCAGGCCATTCCTACCAAAGGAAGAAAGGCTGGTCTCTCCACCCCATGTAGGAAAGGCCTGCCTTCTAACAGACCACAATTCGGCTGAAGCAATTGGTATTCTAATCAGGAGTTGGGAAGCAGGGATTACAATTGTACCTTTGTGAGGGCTTAGTTTTGGAGACTCAGGGAAAGAATAGAGAATAGAATAGAAGTTTTACTGAAACACCAGGGGTTAGGTCTAGGTCCTGCTCCTTGCAGCCCGGAGTGCCAATCACTGAGATGAGTATAACCAGGGAAGAAGGCTGATGCTAAGGAGGATAGGAGATAAAGTCTCGAATCCGTCTTTCCCACTGACTGAAATTGGGGATTTCATATAGCGGGGAAAGAGGGAAAACAGGCACTAGGGAGGAATAAGAAAGGAATCCTGAGGGATGAGGGACTGGTGTCTCATTGTCTGGATGCAACAACATGGTGAGTTTTGGCTCTTTGCCTGAGGGTTGGTTTCCTGAGGAGGAACTCAGATGTGACAAATCTAAGTTTCAAGTTTTAAGACAGAGGGTCAAGTTTCATTTAACAGATGTAGAATTGTTTTGGGGAGGGAGAGAGTAGTCCGTGGACCCTTCATCAGAAAGAATGTGTTTGCATGTCTTTAGACAAGAATAATTTCCCTTTGCTGTCCATGATCTACAATTAGAGAGTTATAAAATAGCTCAAAGGCAATAAAAAAACAGAGACCCACAGAATCAGAACCACATGACCTGGAAGGCTGTGCTCAAAGCAAGGCATGCTTTTCCATCAAAGCACATTGCTTTGCCCATCATTATATGGTGGGAATCCATAATTCGTTCTGCCCCTGAAAACACATATGTAATTTAACAGATACCCTTTCCAGGATGAACAGAAGAAATTTAAACAAGAAAGCCAAAATGGTCACTCTCTTGTTCTTTCCTGCCTGAAACATCATCAGAGAAATTCCACCCAAACTATGACCTCACTATACCTTACTTTCCAAACTGAGTGGTGCTCAAGCAACCCTTGCTACACATTAGAATCGCCTGGAGAGGTTTAAAAAATTTTGATGCCTGAACCCCACACCAGAGAGCGTGTTTAATTGCTCTGGGTTGGCTTTCTGCGTCTTCATTTTTTAGAGCTCTCCAGGTGATTCTAATATGCAGCCAAGGGTGAGAACTATTGCTCTAAAGGGCTGTGTACTACCTCCCAGCTACATCTCCTCTGATGATTTAGCAAAGGATACAAAACCAAAGGATTTAGGGTGCCGGGCTGGTGACGTAAATGCATGAAGATTCTGCTCCTTCTAGTCATTCAAATTAAAGTTTGTTTTTCTACTGGCTAAGGAAGACAGGACTATGAGCAAATCCAGTCTTTGGACTTTCATTTGGCAACTGTCATTTTGAAGGCTATCTGGTGTTATTTTCTTCTCTTATATCTGTCTCACCCTTGGACTCTGAGGGCTTCTGCAACTCCCTCTTTCCCTACTGGCGTTTTTACTCCTGCTCTTTTCTTAACTAGAAACACCTTTTCACCTCTGTCATTCTAACCCTCCCTGTCCCCTAATTTTTTTGTGTTATAACTCCAACACTTCCTTTAGATTAATATTACTCAAACTTTAGCATGCATCAGAATCACATGGAAGACTTGTTAACACACCCATTGCTAGGTCCCACGCCCAGAGTTTCTGACTCAGTAGATGTTGGAGAAAGGCCACAGCACTTACATTTCTAAGATGTTCTCATGGGATGCTGATGCTGCTGATCTGGGAAAACCACACTTTGAGAACCAATGCTTTAAATCTCAGCATGTTGTCATTTCTTTTCTGAAGCACGTCTGTGTTCTCTTTACAGATTTTTATCTCACCAGGGACCTTTGATCTGTGCACTTATAATTATGCTACCACTTACGTGTTTGATGGTTTTGATAACTGACTAGTGCTCCACTAGAGTCTAGCTAGACTGTAACTTCATTGACGACAAAGATTTTCTGTCTTTTGTATACCATAGTATCTTTAGTATATGGTATTGATGATGGGCCATAAGTATTGAATCGTTGATAAACTTTTTCTTGTTAGGCATTCATCTTAAAATGTATAATTTTTTAGGCTTTCCCTCTTTTCTTTGAATTACTATTATTTTTTCCTCAATATTGAATGTATTATTTTGCTTCTTACTATCCAGGGATCTTCTCCTTGATACCTCAGATTGGCTTTAAAAATGGCTTCTTGTCCCAGTTACATATTCTCATCCTCAAAGTGTAGTTTGAAGACCAGCAGCTTCAGCATAACTGTAAACAAACGCAGGTACGGATGCTCGCCGGTTGCAGAGCCCATTAACAAGAGCGAGATTTAGTAGAAAGAAAATGACTTTATTAATCAAAAGTAGTGAAGAGGAAATGGTCAATTTGTATTCAAAGTAACGGCTTCGATTTTGGAGGGGGAAGGCAGTGGTTTAAAAAGGGAAAAGTTGATGACAAAGGCATACGACAATCAGGCTGAATACAATATGTGTTCTGATAGCTATTTTGGTCCCAGTCCACCTGGATCTTGGGCAGGTGTCATCTCAACAATGGCCTAGTTGTTAACTAGCTGCCTTGAAGTAATCTCTGGAATTTTGCAGCTAGGTCTCTAGACTTGGCTGTCTGTCTCAAGATTAGCCCCTGAAACTTCTAAGACCACACATAATTAGATACTAGTATACAGTTAAAGAAATGTGAAGGCAGTATGTATGGTGAGAAAGGGAGGGACATGCAGTCTATTTTTAGGCTAACAATAGAGGCTTCTGCAGTTTGCCTCAAGGTTATGTGTTGAAACCCAATAGAACGAGGGAAAAAAAAGGTTTTAAAATGCATTTTGAAGTTAAGCTGCTTGGTTACATAACCCGGAACTCGTTAGAAATGCAGAATGTCAGCCGGGCGCGGTGGCTCACACCTGTAATCCCAGCACTTTGGGAGGTGGAGGCAGGCAGACCACGAGGTCAGGAGATCGAGACCATCCTGGCTAACATGGTGAAACCCTGTCCCTACTAAAAATACATTAAAAAAAAAAAAAAAAAGCCGGGTGTGTTGGCGGGTGCCCGTAGTCCCAGCTACTTGGGAGACTGAGGCAGGATAATGGTGTGAACCCAGGAGGCAGAGCTTGCAGTGAGCCGAGATCATGCCACTGCACTCCAGCCTCAGCGACAGAGTGACTCCATCACAAAAAACAAACAAACAAAAAAAAAAACAAAGAAAAGAAATGCAGAATCTCAGGTCCTACTCCGGACTCACTGGATCAGAACTTAGATTTTAACACGGTCCCTAGCTGATTCCTATGCATTTTAAAGTTCAATAAAAACTCTTCTCTTCATCAGCCTAAGTGGGTCCTCAGGCTGATATCTTTGGATTAAAAATCAATTATAGGAAGAAAAGACAAAATACAAACAAAAGCCACTTGAGAAAGCTACTTCCTGTTTCCTCAAGCAAGGTCTTCTCAGCTGAGTGACTATTGAATCTATCAACACATTTGTGTTGCACACTTGACAGCTGATAACTGCTTAGTGCACCCTTTCTCCACGATCTGTGTTTCTGTTTTAACAGGGTCTTTCTAAAACCAATCTGAAAGAATTAAGGAAACAGAAATCTGAAACATTGTGACAGATTCTTGGAGGAAAAGACCTATCAGGGAGCTTTAAATCATACACATATATTTTTGAAAAAAAAATCCATTTCTGTATGGTTAAGATACAATTATATTTTTACTTTTTAACTTCATCTTATTTCTCAGTTGCTATCTTTTGGGTCCTTCTATTATATGTTTTTCCCCTCTCTCCTCCATATCTCCACTCCTTTATGTCATATTCTTCGACATTTTTACAGCCTTACTTTGTAATATACACTATCTCCTTTGGGATCTCACCTGCCATACAATGCAGGTAAAAGAATATGCATGCTCATTTTCCACAAGAGTAACTGAGGCTTCTAACGCTCAATTTAGTGATCTTTTCTCTATAAATAAAGAGTTTATCTAACCTCCCTGTGAGTCAGTGCTGAGGATGTGTCATGACTTAGTACATGGAACACATGGGAAACAGGAATATGTGTTTTGGGTGATTGCAGAAAATTACACATCATTGGTAAACCCATCTAGGCTTGGTGCTTTCTGTTTTGTAAGGCTATTAATTATTGTTTCAATTTCCTTAATGTATACATATTCAAATTGTCTATTTCCTCTTGTGGGAGTTTTGGCAGATTGTGTCTTTCAAGGAATTGGTAGATTCCCCTTATATTATTAAATTTGTAGGCACAAAGTTGTTCATAGAGTTTCTCTATTACTATTTTAATGTTCTTGGGATTCATAGTGATGTGCTCTTTTTTATTTCTGATGCTAGCAATTTCTGTTCTTTGTATTTTTTTTCTTAGTCAATTAGAGGTTAATTAATTTTGTTTGTCTTTTCAAAGAACCAGGTTTTGGTTTTGTTGATTTTTCTCTAGCTATGATATGTTTTCAATGTCATTGATTTCTGCTCTAATTTTTATTATTTTCCTTCTTCTATATACTCTGGAATTAATTGTCTCTTTTTTCCAGTTTCCTACAATACAATTTTAGATCATTGCTTTTAGATTTTTATTTTTTAATACATGCATTAAATGCCGTTAATGTTCCTCTATGTACTGTGTCAGCTTCATCCCACAAGTTTTGATAAGTTGTGTTTTCATTTTCATTTATGTCAAAATATGTTTAAGTTTCTCCTGAGATTTCTCCTTTGACCCACGTGTTATTTGGAAGTGTGTTATATGATAGCCATGCATGTTGGTATTTTCCAGCTATTTTTCTGTTATTGATTTCAAGTTTGATTCTATTGTCGTCTAAAAGCAGACATTGTATGATTTCTATTTTAAAATAACATGTTGAGATGTGTTTTATAGCCAAGAATATGATCTATTTTAGTAAAAGTCCTTTGTGAGCTTGGGAAGAATGTATATTTTGCTCCTAATGAATAAAGTAGTCCAAAGATGCCTATTCTATTTAGTTGACTAATGGCATTGTTGAGTTCAACTGTGTCCTTACTAATTTTCTGCCTGCTAGATAGGTCCATTTCTAACAGACAGTTCTTGAGATCTTCAACTATAATTGTGAATTTACCTATCCCTACTTGTAGTTGTATCAATTTTTGCCTCACATGATTGATACTCTGTTATTAGGTACATACACATTAAGGATTGTTATGTCTTTATGGAGAGCTGATTCCTTTATCATGAAATACCCTTTTTATGCTTGATAACTTTCCTTGCTCTGAAGTCTTTTCTGTCTGAAATTAATATAACTACTTCTTTTTTTTTGATTAGTGTTAGTATGGTGTATCTTTCCTCATGGGCTTTTAATCTATATGAGTCTTTAAAGTAGGGTGTGTGTGTGTGTGTGTGTGTGTGTGTGGACAACATATAGTTGAATCTTGTTTTTGATCTATTCTGACAACCTCTGGCTTTTAGTTGGTAGGCTTAGACCATTGATGTTTAAAGTGAATATTGATATAGTTGGAGTAATAGCTACCATACTTGCCACTGGTTTTTATTTGTTGCCCTTGTTTTTTATTCCTATTTTTGTCTTCTTTTTTTTTTTTTTTTTTTTGTCTTTTGTGGCTTTGATTGAATGTTTTATATTGTTCCATTTTCTTTCTTAGTATATTGATTATATTATTTTTGACTTTTACTTGGTTTTAGTCATTACCCTAGAATTTTCAAAATACATTTTCAACTAATCCAAGTTGATTTTCAAATAACACTATTACTATCAGTATTTCCTCATAGGTAGTGCAAGTACCTCATAGCATCAAAATAATTCTAATTCCTTCTTGTAGTCCCTTGTCTCATTTTTGTCATTCATTTTACTTATACAAAACTATAAATAAATATTTGAATACATTGTTGCTATTATTTTGAACTGTCATCTGTTAGATCAATAAAGAATAAGAAAAATAAAAGTTTTCATTTTAACTTCAATTAGTCCTCCTCCAGTGCTCTTTTTTCCTCCATGTAGATCTGAGTTTCTGACCTATATCACCTTTCTTCTCTCTAAAAAAACTTTCAACATTTTTTACAAGGCAGGCCTACTGGCAGTAAATTTCCTTTGTTTTTATCTGAGAAAGTCTTCATTTGCCCTTCACTTTTGAAGAGTAATTTCATAGGTTATGAAATTCTAGGTTGATGGTTGATGTTTTATTTTGTTTTTATCTCAACAAATTAAGTATTTAACTCCATGTTCTTCTTGCTTATATGGTTTCTGAGGAGAGACTGTAATTCTCATCATTATTATAGGTAAAGTGTTTTCACCCATGGATTCTTTCATAATGTATTATTTATTTTTAATTTTTTGTAGTTTGAAAATAGTATGTTTAGTTGTAGTTTTGTTGTTGTTGTTGTTGTTTTCTATTCTCATTTTTTTCTGGTTGGTGTTTAAGCTTCCTGAATCTGTAGTTTTGTGTCTGATATTACATTGAGGAAATTCTCAATAGTTATATATTGTTTCAAATATTTCTTGTGTTCCGGTTTCTCTTTCTTCTCCATAATTTGCATTATGTGTATATCATATCTCTTGTAGTTTTCCTGTGAATCCTGGATATTCCATTTTGTTCTTTTCAGTCTATTTTTTCTGTTTGCTTTTCCATTTTGGAAGTCTCTATTGAGATATGCTCACACTCAAAGATTCTTTCCTCAGCCACTTCCAGTCTACTAGTGAGCCCATCAAAGGTATTCTTCATATCTGATATAGTGTTTTTGATCTCTAGCATAAAAGTTCTTAACATTCCCATCTCTCTATTTACATTACCCATCTGTTATATATGCTGTTTACCTTATCCATTAGCACCTTTAGTTAATTACAGCTGTTTTAAATACATGCTTCAATAATTCCAACATCAATGAAATACCTGAGTCTGGTTCTGATAGTCACTCTGTGTCTTCAGACTGTGCTTTTTGTTTTTCAGTATGTATTATAATTCTTTATCCTGATAGCCAGGCATGATGTACCTGGTAAGAGAAACAGCTGTAAATAGGCCTTTACTATTATGTTGGTAAGGTGGGAGGGGAGGGAAAGAATTTTATAATCCTATGATTATGTTTCAGTTTTTCAGGAAGCCTGTGCCTCTGCACTCTGAACTTCACACGTGCCTCTCCATCATCTCCTGCCCTTCCTTGTTAAGTAGAAGATGACTAGCATGAGCTACAGTTGGATATTTCCCAAGGCTAGAGCTGGTGGTAGTGGGGATTTTCCTTCCCCAGCTAGGTGAGTTAGGTTCTAATAAAATCTAACTTCTAATAAAACAGAGGTTCTAATAAAACAGAGTTAGGTTCTGTTTAGCTAGTTTCTTCTGAGAATAGATTTAACGGTAGCAGAATGCTCTGGGGGTATTTCCAAGTGGTTCCTTTGCCCCAATCCTGGATGGAGACATGAGGGGATTTTTCTGACAGATATTCACTGGAAGAACCAAACAGCTCCAGAAGGTAAAACCCACAAAGGTAGGGGCTGTGTGGGTAGATAGCAAGGCTCCCTTGAGTGTCTGTCTCTGGATTTATCCACACTGACCCTCCAGCAATTCAGTAACTATGCTTTAGGTTTTCCTACCCCAGCACTGATTCCCTCAGAAGGTTTAGCTCATGAGTTTTCGCTCTGGTAAGCTGCGATTCTCTGTATTCACCTGTTGGTCCCCCCATATTAGGGGCAGTGGTTTGTCCCATGACCTTACTTCTCTGTGGATCTAAAAACAGTCGGTGGTATTTCATTTATTTATTTATTTATTTATTTATTTTAGTTTTTAACTTGTTATTAGGATAGAATGAATGCTGGAGAAGAAATCAGAACTCTTAACCACTATTTTTTATATATATATATTTGTCCTTTCAATGTAGACACATTGCTTTGATCTAAGAGAAAATCAATGTTTTGATATTAGTATTCCAAAATCATGAGTTCCAACCCCAATCTAGTTAATTACAAAAGGATAATTTGTTTTCTTTACCCCTTGATACCCTGCCAAAATATGAAGTGGCCACTTGAAGAAGCATTGCATGGCAGTCCCCACTACCCTAGGAACTCTATAAGGTACAAATTAGGAATTATTCTTCAGGTTACTTTCATTTCTAGCCTAGGATTTAGTACTATAGCATGCTTCATGATCTTAGATGAAAATGGCTGTGGTGTCAATGACTAATATAAAAAATAAGTGATATACTTTTAAAATACTAATTGTGAGGTTCTTTGTGGGTTATTTCTCAGACCATCCCAAATCAAGAGTGATGTCAGATGATTACTAACTCATGTTTCTACCTAAATGAAATATAGCCTTAGCATTTAGGGATCAACAACTGCTATTTCTTTCTCTGTTTCTTTCTTTCTCTCTTTCTCTCTTGCTTTCTTGCCTCCCTGCTTGCTTGCTTGCTTTCTTTCTTTCTTTCTTTCTTTCTTTCTTTCTTTCTTTCTCTCTTTCTTTCTAGTGGTGGCATTGCTTGTTGTACAGTAAGACATATTAGTCTTATTATGACCACATGCCAGTAAGACATATTAGTTGCTATTACTATCATTTTGCTTAACAAAAATTGATTTGTTGTGAAAGTCCAAGTGTTTTCCACCTTACAGTCAGATACAGCATTCAGGGTTGGTTGTTTTGAACTTGAACCAATTAAAAGCAATGTTATAATTGGTAGGTAGTTCAGTCAAAACAAGTATTCTATTCATCACGTGATCAAACTGTTGTACATAGCCACCATTTAAATGGTTTCAGCGTGGAAGAATTTGGAGATACTTGGGAACTCATCTCTGATCTACTTTACCCTGGAGTACAATTTTAACCTCAGATTGCTTTCTCACAAACACTTTATCCTTTCACACTAAAATGGGTAAGTTATTTCTAGACTGTTGAATTTCATGGACCAAAAAATCTTCTAAGAAAATGAAAATAGATGGACTAACATAAGATTAATAATACTTTCTTTTTACCAAGTTTAAGACAATTTTTGAAAAAATCAATTTTATCCTCATTATTTCATAAAAGGGGACTGTCTCTTAATGACCAAACTTTATCAAGATGTCCACTTTGAACCAATCAGAAGTGGCATGGGGTACAGCTTCAGATGATGTAAATCTGGTTGTTTGGAGCTACCACACTATACATTAAGAAGAAACAGTTGTTCCTGTACATTTTGAATATTTTATTGCATTATCTGTGTTTGTACAGGTTGTTTTTGGATTATGGTATGTTAAAATGGAAACAGAAGATAGAGAATAAAGTGAAGACAAAGGAAAAACAAACAGGAAAGTGTACTATGGCACGTTTAACATTTTTTATAGCTATTAGCTAAGAAAGATGTTTGTTGTATCTATTTATATTTTGAATATATTTCTTCCTTAGGCCACTATTAGACTAAGTAATAATTGATAATTTTCTAAGATGTTAAGAATTCTAAAGTCATACATTATTGCTGAGGACAAATACTTACTGAATTGATATGCTCTTTTCAATATTTGCTTTCCAATTGCTGTTGAATATTATATTAATTCTTATTTTAAGTCTACAGTAGCATTTCTTCTATTTTATGGGGAGTTTGATTTAGTTAGCATAATAAAAATACTCTTAGCAGTGATAAGATGCACAAAGACTTTACCTAAGATATACTCAAAACTATAAAGACACATTTAATAGAAGACGCCTTGAAGCAATTTCTGAACTCAAAAATCTTAATTTATTAAGCATTAGTATTGGGTCCTAAGTTTTATTTTGTCCTTGAGTTTATCATTGTTAAATTGAATCTAATATAAAAATAAAAAATTAAGAAAACCCAAACTCTAGAATCTGTTTTATTTGAGCAAATCACTGCTCAGATAAATGAAAGAAACCATGTTATTAAATTAATAACTGTGCAGCATACCCATGTTTTTTGAAAGATGTCATTGTTTTATTAATTCATGTTGTTATCCTTAAGATCAAAGACCAAACATATGTTGAGTGTCTGTTTATACTTGGTATTTACCTTGTGTTAAGGCAATAATCATGCATAAAATGTGATTCTTAGAATCAGGTACTCAGTGTCAAGAAGACAAGCATATGTGCAAGTTCAGAAATTATGATAAGAACCATGATCAAGTATAGGAGTGAATCTGCAACAACATTAAAGACCTGAGTTCTAACATTATGCTTGGAATACAGAGACTCCTCAGGTCTTCACTGAATAGTTAAATACAAAGTAAGTAATTTGAAAGCAGAGAAGAAACATCAAACACAATCATCATTTAGCTTTTGGTAGGTTGGAGATTATAAATTTAAATGTTATTGAAATCTTATTGCTTTGTTCTCAGGGGAAAACAGTGACAGGTCCAATATAGATGATTTCTGTAATTCCTTTTCAACCTTGAGAATTTATGACTCTAATATCCACTTTGAGGTGAATATTAAATAAAATATAAGATAATGCTTTAGGTTTTCAACATAGATAAGAAAACGGTATATTACAGATTTACTCACAGTTGACACAAGGGATGTGTTGATGTTCACCAAATACTGGAGTGATTTGTTAAGTAGAGGTATCAAAATCTTATTCTCTGAAAGCCTTAAAATCTAAGCAAACCTCCATTTATTTTACATAATAAAGGTGTGAACATGCGGGGATGCATTTCAATGTGGTGGGGGTAGAGTAATTTTGGCATGACTGTACTCCTCACATCTCCTGTCACTTCATCCATAATTCCAACTATAGAAAGTCCAGATACCAATATCTATTGAAAAGAATGTGTACAGAGAGGAAATGATCTCTGTACAACTGATTGCATGAAGACTGGACATTTGACCAAACCGTATGGAGCAGATGAGAACCTGAGCCAGTTAGCCATGGAGTCAGCTCTGAGAGTTGGCACCACATCCACCAGTAGATGTGGGCAAGCTAAGGTTATGAGGGAGCAGAATCCATGAGTAACCAGAGGAAGTTATCTGTGGATAGTAGAATTCAATAGATGTGTGCAAGTAAGCAGAGGCAAGAGACCAAACAGCCCTCCAATAAAAGAGTCAGTGAGGAGCTACCTGAGACTTTCATGCCTTCTCAGCTCTGCTTCCATAAGACACAGCTGAACTCTGTTTCCATTCATTGCATGCTCTTCAAAGACTCATATCTATTTTGTGTGTGTGCTTGTGGACATGGTCGTGTTTAAGTCTGTGTATGTGAGAAAGAGATACTTATAGTCATTGAAACCAAAAGAACTGCTATTCTGAAATGCCAGTCCAGTTATGGTTAAGATTTTTCCTGCTATGGTCATATTCAGCTATCGCCTGGTTTTGAAAACAGTAGCCTATGCCTTTCCTTACAAAACTTTGCCATGTGTGCTGAGTGTCAGGAAGGGAGACTGGTGACCACAGGAGAGTCTTTCTAGCCAGTGTTATTTCCAATGTCTGGATTCATTACTATCAGAAACAGGCATATTTGCCTTGTTATAATTAAAGTGACATTACTGCTTAGTTGAAAAGCCAGGGATATTTAGCATTTCATACCCTCATTAATCATAAAAAGGCCTTACCCCTTCTTTATATTTGGGGGCAAAGTTTAATTTATCTACATTAGCAAAACTCAGTAAAAGGTAGCATGTTGAGCTGAAATACCAGGACCAATTGGAAAGTCCTTGGTCTCTGAAAACAGTACAGCTGAGTTACAATATGACTTCTTGTCATACTTTTTGTGTGACATTTGGCATATCACGTTCCCTGGTAACAGTTTTCTCATTTGGTAAATGCAATTTTCAACTTCTTAAAATTATGATGAGAAATGTGTCATACAATTTTCAGAGCGAGTTCTGGAACCAGGGTTGTGATTCAAATCCCAGCTCCTCTACTTATTAGCTGTGTGACCCTAGGCAACATATGCAGTGTATATGATGACTTTGCACTTTAGCTCATGCATCTGCAAGACTGAAATCACAGTACTATCTATTTCATAGGCTGTCACGGGAAGTAAATATCATTAAACATATAAAGCACTGGATACAAAGCCCAGTAGTGCTGGCATGTAGTACAAGCTCAGAAAAGTGTTTGCAGTAAGTGTTTGCAATCATAAAGTGCTTTGTAAAATTCTATAGCACTATACACACATGATCCTGTTTAAACAAAAGTTTCTTGAGGCACAAAATGATATGTTTCAAGTTAATCATCAAAGTGCTTACAAATGATAACTTGCTAATGGCTTAGTCTGTAATTTGTATCTCCTTCTATAAAGACCGGATAAGTAGAAATGGTAGAGAAAAATGCTCTCCTGTGGCACTGAACAGGTATATGAAAAAGCTTTTATCATCATCCCCAGACTTTCTGATCAGGAGAAATGCATGTATTTCTAGGGATTTTAACTTGACACATTCCATGGACACTAAATTTACTCTGAAAAGAAAAAAAATAAAAAGCCTCTGTTCTTTTCGTGCTGGCAGAGGTAGTTAGGAATGGTTCTCTTTGGCACTCTCAAGTTTTCTTAAGCTCTTTCTCCTTCTCCAAGCAGGTAAGAAATAAGATAATTGATGAGGCTTTCTCATTCCATGCACTCGGGTATTTCTAAAATAAGTGTGAAACATAGGAAATAAAGTATATTTTAAAATATCATTTGAAAGAGAGAACAAGGCAGAAATTTCCAGATTCTTTTTTTAAATCTTGTATTTTAATCTATGTAAATCTAATTTATTTTGCAGTGCTAAAACAGGTATTTTACATGACTTCGTGATTACATTGAGAATATTTCATAAAATCTCCATTTGTGTTTCATATGTCTTCTGTCTTATTAGTGAGGGAGATTGTGCCTAAAATGTTAGAGATGAAAGATCTCAATAAATTGTGAATTTTCCTTCTATCCTCGTTTCCCTAGAAATTTATCTGTGTCACATTGACAGATGGGACAATACTTGCTAATCTATTTCAATGATCATTTATCTACAGCTAATTATTTTCCTTTTGTAACTTCACGGGATTCCTTTTACCAAAGTTTTCCTAAGAAAGCAGATTTTTAAAAAAATACTCCCTTTAAATTTTGTCATGCTATATATAAACATCAGACCAGCAGCATCAGCATCTTCTAAGAGGCTGTTAGAAATGTAGATTTCAGTCCCCACCCCAGACCTACTGAATCAGAGTCTGTACTTTAAAAACAGTGGGGTGGGGTGGCTCACGCCTGTAATCTTAGCACTCTGGGAGGCCAAATCAGGCGGATTGCCTGACCTCAGGAGTTCGAGAGAAGCCTAGGCAACAGGGTGAAACTCTGTCTCTACTAAAATACAAAAGAAATTAGCCGGGCATAGCAGCGTATGCCTGTAGTCCCAGCTACTTGGGAGGCTGAGACAGGATAATTGCTTGAACCCGGGAGATGGAGGTTGCAGTGAGCAGAGATTGCGCCACT
Source organism: Trachypithecus francoisi (assembly GCF_009764315.1). Classification (NCBI taxonomy): domain Eukaryota; kingdom Metazoa; phylum Chordata; class Mammalia; order Primates; family Cercopithecidae; genus Trachypithecus; species Trachypithecus francoisi. Next base: position 51,184,386 of record NW_022681453.1, read on the forward strand.
GCTCTCCAGCCTAGGCGACAGAGTGAGACTCCAACTCTATGGAAAAAAAAAAAAAGGTACCCACATAATTCCTATGCACATTACAATCTCAGAAATGCTGTGTTAAAACATTAGAATTCCATGTTCTTCAAACTGTCAAGATGTATCTTGAAATAACAGATTAACTTATGATCAATGGATTAAAATAATACAGATCCATTATCTTACTGTACTGGAGGTCAAAAGTCTAAAATATGCCTCAGTGGTCTAAAATCAACATGTTGGTGGAGATACATTCCTCCTGGAAACTCTTGAGAATTATTATTTTTTGCCTTTTCCAGATTGCAGAAGCTGCTGCTATGCCTTGGCTCATGGCTCTCGTCTATCCACAAAGTTGGCAGTGCAGCATCTTCAAATCTGTCTCTCTGATTGTGACTCTCTTGCTTCTCTCTTTCACTTGTAATGACCCTTGTCATCACTAGATCATCCAGAATACTCTCCTATGTCAAAGTAGGCTGATTAGCAACCTTAATTTCATTTGCAACCTTATTTCTCCTTTGTCATGTAAGGTAACACACTTACAGATTCTGAGGAGTAAGCAGTGGGCATCATTAGGGTGCCATTATTCTGCCTACAACAAACAGGATCTGTGACTTAATAAATGTAGGTATTGTTGATTAGACCTAATTAAGATTGTGTCTTTTTTGCAGTGCTTCTCAAAATGTTTAATATATTAAAGCTGTTTTGTGAAACGTCAACAGTGATATATACTGTGGGATGTTCTCCAAATGTGTTTGATCACAGTACCTTTTTATTAAGATCTCCCAGAAGAGGGGAACTCATTTGAAAAATGTGGACCGGAGGAATTTACATTTATCCTTTCCATTCTATCCAAGGATTAACCAACAATGTAGACCCGGGCTTCGAGATTTAGGACTAAGTTTTTATCATTGGACCTAATATTAAGTAACTTTAATTTAGGCAGATCAGATTACTCTTCTATTTCAGTTCTACTTGGTTTAGTGGGAAACCTACTTTCACATCTTGAGTCTACCTCTTGCTAGTTACATGACCTTGATTTTAATCTCTCTAACATGACTTTCGAAGTTCTGAGTTGTAGGGAATGATGAAGACAAGACCATGGACCTAGAGTCAGACAGTCTAGGTTAGAATGGTGGTACTGGACACTCCCTAGCTATGTGGCTCAGAGAGAAAGATATTTAACCTCCTTGTGCGTGGGTTTTCTCATTCTTAAAATTAAGGCAATAGTAGTTTCAACCTTTTAAATATTTTTGTGAGTTTAAGTTAGATAATGCTTGTAAAGTGGCTGATGCAAAGCCTGGCACACCCTAAATGTTCATTAAAGGTTTTGATTGAGGTTGCTGTTATTATTATTATTATTAAAAATAACTGCAAGCACCAAAGCTCTGTTCAAACAAATAAGTAGTATAAAAAGATAGGACCTCTCATGGGAATGTTGATTTAATGGATATGAAAGACTGCTTTTGAAATAGACTCTAAACAATTAATTATAGGTTAAGATTTTCTGCTCAATGTAAACCAAGGAGAAAGATTTGGAGAGGGATTTGATTGGATAAAGAAGAGTGGAATTTAAAGACTTTGGAGGCATTATATAGCACAAAACTGCTTTCATCAAGAATATCATTTCAGAGGAATCACTATACAAGTATTACCTACTTGAGCCAAATCATTGAAAAATTCTTTAAAGTTCTACACATGGACTTTACGGGCAGTTAAAAAATTCACAAAGAAGAATTATTGACATACATAAAACACTTAAGCAGGCTTTGAAAAAGAAAATAAATGGAGTTTCTGGCCCGATATTTTATTTTAAAATTCTAATAAATTCAATTTCATTTGAAAGCTGATTCAAGCAATATATAAATCAAACCAATTCAGGAGATTAGGTGTTTTAATTAAAAGTGCTGTCTATAACTTTGCAAAGGGACTTTTCAAATATAACTGGAACAGCAGTGTCAATATCTTTACTGAGAGAGGAAAGCATCATCAAGAATCTTAATTTGTCTCGATTGCAGCCTAATAACTCAATTAAATTGTGATAGAAAAATAAGCTTTGAAGGAAATGGAGAGAAACACACTAATTTTTCAGATTTAATTAGCTAAGTAGAAATTACAATATTCATAATCACAGATACATGCGTAGTTACAAATGCTGATTACCAAAGTACCAGAGTGTTTGGCTTCAGGATTTAGGGGTGTATGCGGTGTGCATGCTCACCCGTGTATGTGTGTGTGTTTGTGTATACATGAGCTCTCTTGGATCTGCACACTAGTACAATCAATACTAATGATCAAGATAAATAGATCAATTCCAAATGTCAACAGAATATCACATAATTAATAGGATGAAATATGTAATCTGCTTTGAATGGAGAGATGTATTAACAGTTTGGGAAATTTAGATGGGATTAATTATAGATTTATCTTGCCTCTTTATCACAATGTAGATTTAATCAACGTTCAATAGAGGACTGGGTAAGAAACCTAAGGCTAAATTTTCATTCTCTGACTCGGGTTTACTCCAAGCCATGGCTGTTGTGACATCTTGTTTATCATGAGGGATTTAAATATTTTTGTTTCATTATTGAAACTAGTTTTGAAATTGGGCTTAATTTATCTACTGGTTGGTCTTGGCAAATCATTTTTCACTTTCCTATGTTCATTTATAAAACAAAACTGTTGTTTACTTAGGGGCATACTGTGAACTAAAATCATTTTATATCAGTTTCCTCCTCTATATTACAAAAGGATTTTCAATAATAATCATGAAATGAAACAGTTTTGAGTTCTCTGAGTTCACTTCCTTATAAAATATAATGCTTATTAAAGGATACCCAATAAAAATGATGGTAATTTGAAGCTTATGCATATATTACTAAAACGTAATAGTTATGGCAGCAGTTATTTAGAACTTATATTAGAGATGAGCAAACTTTGACCAGCAGGTTACATTTGTCCAGCTACTTATCATTGTAAATTTTATGTTTTTGAAATGACCATTTGCTTCTGTGTTGTCAAGGGCAGTTGGCTGATTTGGGCTACAACAGAGTTCAGTAGCTGTGAAAGAGACCATATAACCTGCAAAGTCTCAAATATTCAGTATCTGGCACTTTACAGAAAAAGTTTAGTGACTCCTAACTTAGACCAACAAAAGATTTTTAGAAGAATAGTATTTTTCCCTGACTTTGTTTAGAATTATTATTATATAATTAAGATAAAAGGCAGGTGGCCGGGCGTGGTGGCTCAAGCCTGTAATCCCAGCACTTTGGGAGGCCGAGACGGGCGGATCACGAGGTCAGGAGATCGAGACCATCCTGGCTAATGCGGTGAAACCCCGTCTCTACTAAAAAATACAAAAAACTAGCCGGGCGAGGTGGCGGCACCTGTAGTCCCAGCTACGCGGGAGGCTGAGGCAGGAGAATGGCGGGAACCCGGGAGGCGGAGCTTGCAGTGAGCTGAGATCCGGCCACTGCACTCCAGCCTGGCAGCCCGGGCGACAGAGCGAGACTCCATCTCAAAAAAAAAAAAAAAAAAAAAAAAAAAAAGATAAAAGGCAGGTGGCTTTTAGTTGTTCCTTTTTAAAACCCCCTATAGAGAGTGCACCTCATATTGCCTGATCATTCTAACCACCCCCATCCCAGTGTGTCTCCCATCAAACCTGTGGTGTTATTGTGTGTTTTATTGAATGAAGCTCATACATGACAATCAAATAGGGCCTAATACATAGTAAACCTCCCATAGTTATTATTAGTGTGCCTTCTCTTTCAAGAGCACAAAACGGTAAATTATAAGGGGTGGTTGTCCAAAAAAGTACAGGTACTAGAGGAACTCCAGACTGAGGATAAAATATTGTATGTTACAGTGTGCATATACTCTCAACATCCATGTAAACTCCTCTATTCCTTGAGGGCCAGGCCATACTGTGTGCTTTCTAGGATGCCTCCACCTACCAAATAGTTTTTTGCCCTCTTGGTTGCACTGTGATGCCAATTGTCTATTGGTAAGTCACCTCTAACTTTAGTCTGAGAGGAAAAGAAAGTTCTTGGTTCTTTATGCCTTTCCACTGTTTTACTTATCGTATTTATTTATGATTTTTTCCTTCTAATTTATCTCTTAATTTCTGAAGCCCAACGTGATTTTAGTGTGGATGGATAGAGTTTTTGGAGCTGAAGTTCATGGGGCATCATTAGCAGACAATGTGGGTTGAGTCCACACACCACATATGAATATAGCAAATCACTTTAAATCTGGATGATTATGTACATTCCTTTGATTTCTTTAACTCACAGCATTGTCAAACAGGTAGCAACCCAGCTGTGATCCTAGTCTCTAATTAAGATATTTGAATGAGAAGAAACCTGACTTTCCCTTCATGGGAAGGAAATTTGCCAGAGCTTGCTTAATGCTCAAAACTCATAATCATAAAGGTGATTGCTTAGTGTAACCCAAATTAAAACCCATATTCATTGTTATAAGATTACATGTTTTTCTTAATATTTTGCATTAAACATTTAACATGCAGTTTTGAGTAATTACATTTCAAAATGTAATTTGGTATATGTCGGGCCAATTGGTAAACCTGAGGTTCATGCAATTTCTGACTTGTTATACTCTGGAGATAAATTATATGATATCCACAAATATTCACCTCCCACATTCTTTTCTTGTGGGTGTTGCTCTGATGCTAATGTGAAATGCTGTTTATCAAAATGATTTGCAGATTCAGCTGCTTCAAAAGCTTTGGTTTCATTTTTTATGCATAGAACATAGCCTTCTCATTGATTTTTTATTTCATTTACTAAATTTCAATAACCCTTTGAATATGTAATGACAGAGGTGAAAATAATCTCTTATCCTCTCTTATTCTATCTTTTTGAATTTTTTTGTGACCCCAAACATAAGGCCTTAAAAACTGGTCGTGTTTTATTTGGTCACTTGTATCTCTTTCTAGAATTTAAGGATATCTGCATGCATGTCTCTTCCTCTCTTTTTTTAAGACTGTCGCAAATGGTTGATCAAATTTATATTGAGGTCATTAAAGGTAAGATTTTATTTATTCCTCTTTTGAGTACACTCTGTTTTTCGGAATGAAAAATCTTTCATTTCTATCATCAAAACATAATAGCATTGAATATGCCACAAAAGACAAATATATTTGCAAATCCTGTGGCAAAAATAATGTTACGTTGGCTTAAAATGAACAGTTAGCATCATCTTAGATAGGACTTTGGCTTTATCGGGCACAGTTTTGGGTAAATTACTTGAGCAATGGCTGTAGCTGAATCTGTTTCCTGATTCCTGGACAGAAAAATTGCTCCCCTTCTATCCCTAAAACTGGCATGGTTGATCCCATAGATAGAGATAAATAAAGCTATTTTCAGAATAATTCTGCCAGTAAGCTCACATCTATTTTGCAAATAAGTGTACTAACCTCATCTGGAGACATTTACTGCAGAAAAATCTTTCAAACTCTCAGGTATGACCTAAGAACCTAAGTATTGAATTCTTAAGCTTGGCAGCCCCTTTTGTGACTTGACTTCTGTTGGAATTCTCTAAAGAAAATAAAGAGGGTGAGCAAGACTTCAAGAGAAGGCCGGTAAATTGGAAGATGGAGAATCGGCTTCAAATGTCTTGTTTTATTTCATACACTTAGAAAACTCAATGAACTCTTTGCCTTCTCTTATTAACAACTCAATTGATCTTCTGGGACTTGGGAAGCTTTTACCCAAAGTCATCTGCTTTGAACACAAAGATGAAGAATGTGATGTTAACTAGCATCTTTGTTTACCTATTGTACTTAAGAAGCATAACTGATAAAAGTCTTAAATATTTCACTCCTAAGTAAGAAAGGGAATAATTTTCTCTGGGCTTTCTGAAAAATGATGAGAGTGACACATTTTTTTAAGTCACTAAAAGCTGGATTTATTTGTTTCCACTTATTTGCTTTGGGACATACATACTGATAAATAGCAAGGTTTCCTTACAATGATACATCTCACATTAAAAAAATGCTCTAATTGATATGTGTACTCTTTCAAGTCTTAAGAGAGGTAATAATTTGCTGCAGGACTAATATATCTTAGCAGAGACACTAAAGGTAAGGTGAACAAGAGCTGCAGATAAAGATGCTGAAAAATAGCACAATTCTTAAAGCTCAATTTATCATTTAGCGTTCAGAGGTCCCCAATTCAATGAAGACTAATCATGTTTTATAACTCTAATTTTGATATGTAATGTGGCAAGCTATTATCCAAATTGATAGTATAATCATATGACAGTCGTGTTTTCTTTATATTTCTTTACAAAGTTAAATTCTGTGTATTTAAACGTTACATTTACCATATGTAACAAGCCTAGAGATCTGAATATATGTTATGCCCATTCCTATTGACAGGACAAAGACTCAATCATTCTCCTTTAAGGATATACAAAGGGAGATGTATTTGTTTGTCTGGATGAGTTGGGGTAAAATATCTGGCACTAAATCACCAAATGAAAAGATGCTATTACAAAGGAGTTATTGATTATTATTATTATTATTATTTTTTTTTTTTTTTGCCATTTAGAAGACCACACTGGAGTTACAAGCTTTCCATTTATTCTGTTTTACTCGTTGATAGGAACGTGATGCAGGAAAGAGTGAGGGGTAGGAAGTGAAGGAAATCCTATCAGAATGTATAAGAACTGGTAGGAACATAGCTCTAGACAAGGGTCATGTTTCTCAATTTTTGCCCTGGTCCTGCGTTTAGCTATGTAGCATTGGACAAATCTATGTTCCAAGCTCCAGTCATCTCATCTGTAAAGTGGACCCATAACCCCACTTATGTCCATCTCTGGTATTATGTGGCAGTGTTCAAATAAGAATGGAGGCATTAAAAATGCTTTGGAACCAATAAAAGCAGTTATTATTGGGGAGAGATATGACTTTAGTGAAAGAAGCAATGAAGAATGACACAAGTGCTTATTAAATTATTAATGGAAAGTAGTAGTATACAGATACTTTTAAAAACTACTATAGTATAGTACTGTAAGAAATGTACACACAGATTACTAGAAAATTCACAAAGGTCCGATCATATCCTGAGAACCACTGTCTTAGAAGTGTAATGAAATAGTGTACGTATATGCCTGCTCTAAAATCCCATTGATTTGAAGTTTTCTGGATGAATCCCACATGGACATGTTATCCTATTATCCTCTAATTTTAATGACTTAAAATGAATAATAAAAATGCCTGCTTCTTTTTCCCCATATACATCCAGGTGAGACTGAAGAAATGAGAACTGTCACTTGTAAATACCTGCCATGTTTTAACCTCATGAATTGACCTCCTTTTTATTGTCCAGGGATGAATAGTGGGACATTCTTACAGAGAATCTGCGTGGAGACCAGTGACAATTGATTCTGACCGCCAAGCCTGTTCAAATCACAGGGAAAACCAGTGACTGTTAAAAAAATCAACCAATTTTTAGTTCTTGTTCAGGGAAAGGAACAGCTTGCTTTCCAAAGACTTCTTGAATTGGAGCACAAACTTGATTAACCCACTCATGACCTGCCAAGATACCAGCTGTTGAAAAAAATGTGATGTTCCTTTTTGGGATTTTGTTTGTCATCTAAGCTTAGATCATTTGCAGAGGTCATTATAGTCTTGAAAGGGAATTAAAACGAAAAGTAAACTGGTTCAACCATTGTGGAAGACAGTGTGGCAATTCCTCAAGGATCTAGAACTAGAAATACCATTTGACTCAGCCATCCCATTACTGGGTATATACCCAACAGATTATAAATCATGCTGCTATAAAGACACATGCACACATATGTTTATTGCGGCACTATTCACAATAGTGACTTGGAACCAACCCAAAGACTTGGAACCAACCCAGATGTCCATCAGTGATAGACTGGATTAAGAAAATGTGGCACACATACACCATGGCATACTATGCAGCCATAAAAAAGATGAGTTCATGTCCTTTGTAGGGACATGGATGAAGCTGGAAACCATCATTCTAAGCAAACTATCGCAGGGACAAAAACCCAATTGTCGCATGTTCTCACTCATAAGTGGGAATTGAACAATGAGAACACTTGGACACAGGAAGGGGAACATCACACACGGAGGCCTGTCGTGGGGTTGGGGGAGGGGGGAGGGACAGCATTAGGAGATATACCTAATGTAAATGATGAGTTCATGGGTGCAGTACACCAACAAGGCACATGTATACATATGTAACAAACCTGCACATTGTGTACATGGTACCCTAGAACTTAAAGTATAATAAAAAAATAAAAATAATTTTAAAAGTTGTCTTATTAGTATATATTCCTGTGAGAGCGAGATCTTTGTATCTTATGTTAATTTCTATATTCCCCTCATAGCAACTAAAAGAATGCCTGAAATATGAAAGTTAGTTAATAAATATTTTTAAGTGAGTACATCAATCTAAAAATGGCAAAGAAAGTATCACAAAGTATCAACACAAAGTAAAGGAGTATGACATCAGAAATCAGTAAAACTTAATTGCAGCCTCAGCTGTGATGCAGTTTCTCAATCATTTCCCCTTTCTGGAACAATTTCACCATCTGTAAAATGGAAGCGTTTTTCTTTCTTTCTTTTTATTTATTTATTTATTTATTTATTATTTATTTATTTATTTTTTGAGACGGAGTTTCACTCTGTCTCCCGGGCTGGAGTGCAGTGGCCGGATCTCAGCTCACTGCAAGCTCTGCCTCCCGGATTTACGCCATTCTCCTGCCTCAGCCTCCCGAGTAGCTGGGACTACAGGCGCCACCACCTTGCCCAGCTAGTTTTTTGTATTTTTTAGTAGATACGGGGTTTCACTGTGTTAGCCAGGATGGTCTCGATCTCCTGACCTCGTGATCCGCCCGTCTCGGCCTCCCAAAGTGCTGGGATTACAGGAAGCGTTGTTCTAAGTGTTGTTTTAGTTCCCAGATTTTAAGGTTAAGTCAGCTAGCATACATATAGCTGTGTCCAAGATTGCTTTAAACCTCAGCATGTCCTCAAGTATAATGCAGATATTTCTCAGGCAAAATATTGCCTGAGATAAAATGATAAAATTCCTGAATACATTTTATAGAGACTTGCTGTTCAACATTTCTTGGCTGAAAGATATGATGGATTCATTTCTCATTAGCATGTGCAGATAAAACATGCATTCTGCTCAGAATGAGAGGTGTGGTCCTCACTGGCAGGGAACAGAGTTTTTTATCTAAGTGTTCAGTTTCCTGTGGTTTGTCTTAGGAAGTCTTGTGTACTTCCACCCCAACCCCACCAGCCTAACCTCTGCTTTTTATTATACTTTACTGCAACCATGCTTATCTATCTGTTCCCCAAACTGTTCCCTACATTGTGGCAGCTGAACACTTTTGGGGGTGTTCATCTGTCCTTGCTTCCTGCCTTCTTTCTTTCCTCTCTCTCCCTTGGCAATACAGAAAGGGGTATGGATGTGTCAAAGATCACACAGAGAGCTAGAGGCTAAGAAAGATCAAGAACCCTGTACTCTTAACTCTCAATGCCTCTATCACCAAAATCTTTGTCCACCCCTCCCCACCCCCAGGTGCTCTTTCCAATTTCTTTGTGGCCATTTACACTGTTCCACTCTGTCTCCCTCTCTCACCTAACAATCTTGTCCACAAATCCATGCAGGTGCCAGCCACACCCTCTTCCCAGCATCCTCACTGCGGCAGTGATTCCTTGGGACTCTTTAGCTTTGTAATTTTCTTGACTTTTTTTTTTTTTTTTTTTTAATATTGAGGAATTTTCTCTTCTATACTGAGCTTGGACTGTTTTGAGGTAAAGATCATGTAGGACTATGTTCAGTTGAAAATAAGAGAAAACTGACTGCTGCGAGTTGACACGAAAAGGTGTTTCATTTTCTCTCATATCAGGAAGTAGGTGGGTGCTAACAGTATTTATTCTGTTCAATGATGCATGACGTCAGGGACTCTGGTTCTTTCTCTTTTTCTGGTTTACCAGTTTTAAGGAGTTGGTCATCCTTTTGCTGTGTCCTAGTGGTGCCAAGAGGACAGTAATAGTGCAGACATCATAATATATACAGGGTTAGAGGAAAAGTCATGCCAGCTTGCTCTCTCTCTCTCTCTCTCTCTTTCTCTCTTTCTCTCTTTCCCCCTCTCTCTGTCTATTTTTACCATGGGAGTAAAACTTTTCCCAGAACTGACTCTAGGAAATTTCTCCCTCTTTTGTGGGTCACGTGATTATTTGTAGTTGAAAAGAGGCTGGGAGATTGGGAAACATACTTGACTCCTTTTGACTGTGATCAGTGATGAGCGGTTGTATGGGACTGGATACCTCACCACCCTAAAACCAGGAATCTCTCAGCAAAGATGGGAGGGGAAATGGAGGTGATATGGTTTGACTGTGTTCCCACCCAAATCTCCTCTTGAATTGTAGCTCCCATAATTCCCACATGCTGTGGGAGGGCCCCAGTGGGAGATAACTGAATCATGAGGGCAGTTCCCCCATACTGTTCTGGTGGTGATGAATAAGTCTCAGGAGATCTGATGGTTTTTAAAGGGAAATCCACTTCGCTTGGTTCTCGTGTTTTCTTTTGTGTGCTGCCATGTAATATGTGCTTTCTGCCTTCTGCCATGATCGTGAGGCCTCCCCAGCCATGTGGAACTGTGAGTTCATTAAAGCTCTTTTTCTTTATAAATTACCCAGTCTTGGGTATGTTTTTATCAGCAGCATGAAAACACACTAATGCGGGAGGGTTGGACAGGCTTATTCACAATGACCTTGACCTTTCAAAGTTAACCCCTCTCTTCCCTCCATTAAGTATCCTTCCTTTCACAGACATGTAACAACTCATTTGAAATTGAATTTCTTTTATAAAACCTTTGATGATTCCTCTAACAAGACGTGTTATATGTATCTTTATCTCCTTTAATAATATGTATTCTCTTAATCTGTGGAGTATGTGAGGAGAGATCACTATCTTGTCATTTAGCTTAAAGTATTGAAAGATAAAAACTTCAGTACTACTCTGCCATTCAGTTGTGATTTGAGGTGAGTTATTTAATTTCAGAATGCCTCTTTTTTTCTCCCCACTCATAAGGTGGTGTAATCATTGAATGTGTTAACAGATAAGAAGTACTTAGAATAGCATCAACACACAGACAGAACTCATGAGACCCAGTCCTTCAATTATGATTAATATTATCTCTGTTAAACTCTTTGGATCTCAGTTTCTCCATATGTAGATGTGGGTATTCTAAGGCTTCTTCTGCTTCCATGTATTACTTCTTTAAAAACAAACAAACAAACACCATTGAGGCTGGGCGCGGTGGCTCACACCTGTAATCCCAGCACTTTTGGGAGGCCAAGGCGGGTGGATCACCTGAGGTCAGGAGTCCTAGACCAGCCTGGCCAACATAGTGAAACCCCATCTCTACTAAAAATGCAAGAATTAGCCGGGCATGGTGATGTGTGCCTGTAATCCCAGCTACTCAAGGGGCGGAGGCAGGAGAATTGCTTGAACCCAGGAGGTGGAGTTTGCAGTGAGCTGAGATCACGCCATTGCACTCCAGCCTGGGGGACAAGAGCGAGACTTGGTCTCAAAAAAAAAAAATGAGCTTTTATTATAATAGTCTCAACAAATATTTACTAAATTAAATTGGGATAGCTAAATCATAGAATCATCAATAGAACTGTATTGTGTATCAGCTCTCTCAGAATTGAGTTGCAGGCTTTAAATTGTTTTCTGTTGTTTCTGCTTATTAGATCAAAAATAATTCATAATCATTTGGGAGAGAAAAGTATTTTATTGGAAAGCATCTGTGGTGTGATTCCTGAGATTCTTCTTGCTGTTAAAGATTGCTAGCTACCAAGCGCAGACAGAAAACTGACCAGTTTTCAGCTCTGAATCAAGAAGCAGATTGATTTCTGGGACTCTGAAATTCTTTTCATTACTTCAGTGGCTTGTATGTATCTCTCTTGTATGTATCACTCTCTTAAGCTTTTGACAGTGGACTTTCTCAGTGAAAGCTGAGGTGCTGTGAATGGAGTTGTCCTATCTCTTATGGCTCTTCAATTGCCACATTTACGATGAAACTTTCCAGTTCTCCCTACTTGTTGGCTCCCCACAGAAGTGTGAATTAATTTGGCAATTGCAATACCAACTGGCAGCATCAAACTCTAATTATATTTTCCGTGTGTCCGAGGAGAATGTAGTGTGCTGAATTATCACCATTACTGAGAAATAAGCTAAGTGATATTCAGATACCAGATATGTGTGTGTGTATGTGTGTGTGCAGTGCACGATTCCAGTTTTTGCTGGTAGGTACATGGGACCATCATTATTGTCTCACAGTGACACTCTTGGTATGGCTTCAATGTTTATGTTGATGTCATCTACTCACAATATAAGTGTATTTTTAAACCTACCACATTCTCTTATGGATCTGAGGCAAATAAGGGGTGGATTGTCTTTCCAGCAGGTACAATTCAAGCCTTCCAAGAACTGATTATCAAAACAGCATGTTTATTTCTCTTTCTCTGTTTTCCAGTTTTCTTTTGGTTTTACATTTTAGCTTTACGAACAGGTTTATTCCCATACCATGTTAATAGCCAATCTCTTCTGTCGAGGTGTTTAATTTTGCTCACCTGCGGGCAATTCCCTATAAGAGGGGATGAGCATCTCAATTCTGCAATCATGAAACTCCGCACATCAGTTCCCCCAGTGTACACCGGGTGAGCCCTCAATCTATGTGTGCAGACTGCTTCTCTACTAGACATGTTGCCAAATGGAGTTTTCTCCAATTTGCTTAATCACTCAGCTATAATTGAATCCTGATGGGAAGCTGGGTTTCCATACAAAGTTATACCCCTTCTCTTGCTGAGAAGATGGTAAAGTAGCCATTTCTTCTCCCCAGGAGTCCCAGGACAGTTTGCAGATGGTTTCATCCCTCCATCCTCCTTAATGCTTTCCAGACTTGGAGGAATCATGGTATTGAGACTGTAGTCGCCATTGCCCAGGGATATATCTGTTGCTGGCTCTCTGTACCATTGTAAGCTTTATAACAAAGCACAATGATTTACCCTTTCCTTCCTTTTCTCTATGCCACCTTCCTAAGAGCTCCTCAAAAAATGTTTGGCAAAAATATCATTGAACACATTTTACTTCTACCCGAGTAGGCTACAACCAGTATGGAGACACCCAGGTGAATATGTCTCCAAATCTGACCACCTGCAGCAGTTTCACCTAGAGCAGTGTGGGCCCTAAACTAGCGGCATCAGCATCACCTGGGAAGCTGTTCCAACTACAAATTCACAGGCTTGACGCAAACTGACTAAGAATCTCCAGAAGTGGGGATCAGAAATGTGCTTCACAAGCTCTTCTGTAAGTGCGAATTCTGATATTTTGTTTGATTGTTTGTGTTTTTATTGCTGAGTTTAAGAGTTATTTGTATATTCTGGATACATTCTTTTATCAAACATATACTTTTAACCAAGTCTCTGACTTGTGCTTTCGTTTTCTCAATGCTGTCTTTCACGGAACAAAAGATTTAAATTTTCATAAAATCCAATGTATCATGTTTTTCTTTGTAGATTGTGCTCTGGATATTATATTCAAAAACTCATTGGCAAATCCAGGGTCATATTGATTTTCCCTTTGTTTTATTCTAAAAGTTTTCTAGCTTTATATTTTACACTTGCGTCTATTATCCATTTAGAGTTAATTTCTGTATAAGATATAAGGCAAGATTTATTATTTCTGCATAAGAAAATCCAATTATTTTGGCATCATTTGTTGAAAAGACTATTCTTTTTCCTTTGATTGCCTTTGCATGTTAGCCAACAATCAGTTGACTATATTTGTGTTGGTGTACTTCTGAGGCCGTATTTTCTTCCCTTTGTTCAACTATCAATACTTTTTACCAACATTGTACACTGCTTGATTCCTGTAGCTTGAAAGTAAGTCTTAAACTTAGGTGGTGTGAGTCTCCAATTTTTTTATTTTTCAGAATTGTTTTGACTATTCCATTTCCTTTGCCCTTCCATATAAACGTTAAGTTAGATGTTGAAATCTACATAAATAAAAAAAAAATATTTACAGAAAGTTTGATATAGATAGCATTGAATCTATAGATAGATTTGGGAAGAATTTACTTATATGTTTAAAAATGTATTTTAGCCATGTTTTATAGTTTTCAGCACATGGACCTTGTACATATTTTGTTGCCTAAGTAGGACTGGTTTTTTGGTGATGCTATTAAATGGCATTGTATTTCAATGTAAAATTCCAGTAGTTCCTTGCTACCATATGATTGCCTGTTGCTTATTGAGTTTCATATCCTGCAACCTTGTTTAAGGAACTTATTCTAGGAGATTTTTTGATAGTTTTTTTTGGGGGGGAGGGGGACTTCTATGTCATATGTAAATATAACTGATTTTACTTTTTCCTTTGAAACATGTATACAGTTTGTTTCTTTTTTCCCCCCTCATTTTGGCAAGAGTTTATAGTACAGTATTGAACAGGATAGGGCAACCTTGCCTTGAGGTGTCTTACTATTAAATGTGATGCTAGCTCTAGGCTTTTTGTAGATGCCTATTCTTGGGCTAAAGAAATTATCTTCTGATTATAGTTTACAGAGTTTATTATTGTTATTATAAATATATATAGACAGAGAGATAATTTTGTTAAGTACTTTCTCTGCATGTATTAAGGTGCTCATGTTTTTTCTTATTTGGTCTGACACTATGTAAATAATGGTTGATTTTTCAAATAATAAATTAGCCTTTTGTTCTTTGAATAAAACCCACTCAGTCTTAATCTTTTTAAAAATGTGTTGTCGGATTTGTTTAGTTAAAATATTTTTAAGAATATTTGCAAATATGTTCCAAGTAATATTGTCTGTGTTACTTTTTTTTTGGTAATTTTTGTTTGGTAATATCTTTTCCTGGTTTAGGTATTAGGTAATACTGATCTCAAAATGAGTTATGTTCTCTCTTCTTCCATTCTCTGGAAGAGATGGTGTAGATTACGTTTTATGTATTCATTCACTGATAGAATTCATCAGTTCAACCATCTGAGCCTGAATCTTTATTTTCTGAAAGATTTTTAAATGATGAATTTGGCATTTTTAATTTACAGAGGACTATTCAGATTACTATGCATTCAGTTTTGGTACTTTGTATCTTTAAAGGAATTCTTTCATATCATTTACATAGCTGAACTTATTGATGTAGAGTTATTACTAATATCCTCATATTGTGTTTGGATATCCATGAGATCATCAAGGTTACCCTTCTTTCATTCCTAAATAGGGTCATTTGTTAGTTCTCCATTTTTGTCTCAGTCTTCATTTCATATCTATCAATTTTATTTATATTTTAAAAAAAAGCAACTTTAAAAAAAATAATAAAAGAGCTGGGATCTTGCTATGTTGCCCAGACTGGTCTCCAACTCCTGGGCTTAAGTGACTCTCCCTCCTCAGTCTCTTGAGTAGCAAATCTGTAGGTTTTCACAATCGTGCTCTGCTAAAAATGCAGCTTTTGATTTCATTGTTTTTCTCTATTATATTTCTGTTTTTAAACTCATTGATTTTTTGCTTTACCTTTTATTATGTCCTTTCTGTTTTTTTTGTTTGTTTTGTTTTGTTTTGTTTTTGTTTTTGTTTTTGTATTTACTCAGTTATTTTCTCTTAAAGTGAAAGTTTAAGTTGCTGATTTTAGATGTTTCTTCTTTTCTAATATAAACATTATGCCATGTTTCCATCTAAACACTGCTTTAGCTGTAACTTACAAATTTTGATATATTGTACTTTCATTTATATTTAGCTCAAAATGTTTTTAAATTGACCTTGACACTTCTCTTTGACCCATGGGTTATTTGGTAGTATATTGTTTGATTTCCAAGTGTTTGGAGATATTCCTGTTATCTTCCTGTTATTGATTTCTACTTTGATTCTGTTATACTCTGAGAAAATACTTTGTATTATTTCTATGCTTTAAAAATGTTTTTTGTATGGCTCAAAATACAGTCTATCTTAATAAATGTTGGATTTGTGCTTGAAAAGAATAAGTGTGTTTCTGTTGTGTGGGTTGTCAATTAGGTCAAGATGATTGATAGTTTTGTTGGGTGTTTATATGTTTGTTTGTTTGTTTTATTATTATTATACTTTAAGTTCTAGGGTACATGTGCATAACGTGCAGGTTTGTTACATATGTATACTTGTGCCATGTTGGTGTGCTGCACCCATCAACTCGTCATTTACATCAGGTATAACTCCCAATGCAATCCCTCCCCCCTCTCCCTTCCACGTGATAGGCCCCGGTGTGTGATGTTCCCCTTCCCGAGTCCAAGTGATCTCATTGTTCAGTTCCCACCTATGAGTGAGAACATGCGGTGTTTGGTTTTCTCTTCTTGTGATAGTGTGCTAAGAATGATGGTTTCCAGCTGCATCCATGTCCCTACAAAGGATGCAAACTCATCCTTTTTTATGGCTGCATAATATTCCATGGTGTATATGTGCCACATTTTCTTAATCCAGTCTGTCACAGATGGACATTTGGGTTGATTCCAAGTCTTTGCTATTGTGAATAGTGCCGCAATAAACATGCGTGTGCATGTGTCTTCATAGCAGCATGATTTATAATCCTTTGGGTATATACCCAGCAGTGGGATGGCTGGGTCATATGGTACATCTAGTTCTAGATCCTTGAGGAATCGCCATACTGTTTTCCATAATGGTTGAACTAGTTTACAATCCCACCAACAGTGTAAAAGTGTTCCTATTTCTCCACATCCTCTCCAGCACCTGTTGTTGCCTGACTTTTTAATGATTGCCATTCTAACTGGTGTGAGATGGTATCTCATTGTGGTTTTGATTAGCATTTCTCTGATGGCCAGTGATGATGGGCATTTTTTCATGTGTCTGTTGGCTGTATGAATGTCTTCTTTTAAGAAATGTCTGTTGATATCCTTTGCCCACTTTTTGATGGGGTTGTTTGTTTTTTTCTTGTAAATTTGTTTGCGTTCTTTGTAGATTCTGGATATTAGCCCTTTGTCAGATGAGTAGATTGCAAAAATTTTCTCCCATTCTGTAGGTTGCCTGTTCACTCTGATGGTAGTTTCTTTTGCTGTGCAAAAGTTCTTTAGTTTAATGAGATCCCATTTGTCAATTTTGGCTTTTGCTGCCGTTGCTTTTTGTGTTTTAGACATGAAGTCCTTGCCCATGCCTATGTCCTGAATGGTACTACCTAGGTTTTCTTCGAGGGTTTTTATGGTATTAGGTCTAACATTTAAGTCTCTAATCCATCTTGAATTAATTTTCGTATAAGGAGTAAGGAAAGGATCCAGTTTCAGCTTTCTACTTATGGCTAGCCAATTTTCCCAGCACCATTTATTAAATAGGGAATCCTTTCCCCATTTCTTGTTTCTCTCAGGTTTGTCAAAGATCAGATGGCTGTGGATGTGTGGTATTATTTCTGAGGACTCTGTTCTGTTCCATTGGTCTATATCTCTGTTTTGGTACCAGTACCATGCTGTTTTGGTTACTGTAGCCTTGTAGTATAGTTTGAAGTCAGGTAGCGTGATGCCTCCAGCTTTGTTCTTATGACTTAGGATTGTCTTGGCAATGTGGGCTCTTTTTGGTTCCATATGAACTTTAAAGCCGTTTTTTCCAATTCTGTGAAGAAACTCTTTGGTAGCTTGATGGGGATGGCATTGAATCTATAAATAACCTTGGGCAGTATGGCCATTTTCACGATATTGATTCTTCCTATCCATGAGCATGGTATGTTCTTCCATTGTTTGTGTCCTCTTTGATTTCACTGAGCAGTGGTTTGTAGTTCTCCTTGAAGAGGTCCTTTACATCCCTTGTAAGTTGGATTCCTAGGTATTTTATTCTCTTTGAAGCAATTGTGAATGGAAGTTCATTCATAATTTGGCTGTTTGTCTGTTACTGGTGTATAAGAATGCTTGTGATTTTTGCACATTAATTTGTGTCCTGAGACTTTGCTGAAGTTGCTTATCAGTTTAAGGAGATTTTGGGCTGAGACAATGGGGTTTTCTAAATATACAATCATGTCATCTGAAACAGGGACAATTTGACTTCTTCTTTTCCTAACTGGATACCCTTGATTTCTTTCTCTTGCCTGATTGCCCTAGCCAGAACTTCCAACACTATGTTGAATAGGAGTGGTGAGGGAGGGCATCCCTGTCTTGTGCCAGTTTTCAAAGGGAATTTTTCCAGTTTTTGCCCATTCAGTATGATATTAGCTGTGGGTTTGTCATAAATAGCTCTTATTATTTTGAGGTACGTTCCATCAATACCGAATTTATTGAGCGTTTTTAGCATGAAGGGCTGTTGAATTTTGTCAAAAGCCTTTTCTGCATCTATTGAGATAATCATGTGGTTCTTGTCTTTGGTTCTGTTTATATGCTGGATTACGTTGATTGATTTGCGAATGTTGAACCAGCCTTGCATCCCAGGGATGAAGCCCACTTGATCATGGTGGATAAGCTTTTTGATGTGCTGTTGAATCCGGTTTGCCAGTATTTTATTGAGGATTTTTGCATCGATGTTCATCAGGGATATTGGTCTAAAATTCTCTTTTTTTGTTGTGTCTCTGCCAGGCTTTGGTATCAGGATGATGTTGGCCTCATAAAATGAGTTAGGGAGGATTCCCTCTCTTTCAATTGACTGGAATAGTTTCAGAAGGAATGGTACCAGCTCCTCCTTGTACCTGTGGTAGAATTCAGCTGTGAATCCATCTGGTCCTGGACTTTTTTGGTTGGTAGGCTATTAATTATTGCCTCAATTTCAGAGCCTGCTGTTGGTCTATTCAGGGATTCAACTTCTTCCTGGTTTAGTCTTGGAAGAGTGTAAGTGTCCAGGAAATTATCCATTTCTTCTAGATTTTCTATTTGATTTGCATAGAGGTGTTTATAGTATTTTCTGATGGTAGTTTGTATTTCTGTGGGGTCGGTGGTGATATCCCCTTTATCATTTTTTATTGCGTCTATTTGATTCTTCTCTCCTTTCTTCTTTATTAGTCTTGCTAGCGGTCTGTCAATTTTGTTGATTTTTTTCAAAAAACCAACTCCTGGCTTCATTGATTTTTTGGAGGGTTTTTTGTGTCTCTATCTCCTTCATTTCTGCTCTGATCTTAGTTATTTCTTGCCTTCTGCTAGCTTTTGAATGTGTTTGCTCTTGCTTCTCCAGTTCTTTTAATTGTGATGTTAGAGTGTCCATTTTAGATCTTTCCAGCTTTCTCTTGTGGGCATTTAGTGCTATAAATTTCCCTCTACACACTGCTTTAAATGTGTCCCAGAGATTCTGGTATGTTGTATCTTTGTTCTCGTCAGTTTCAAAGAACATATTTATTTCTGCCTTCATTTCGTTATGTACCCAGTAGTCATTCAGGAGCAGGTTGTTCAGTTTCCATGTAGTTGAGTGGTTTTGATTGAGTTTCTTAGTCCTGAGTTCTAGTTTGATTGCACTGTGGTCTGAGAGACAGTTTGTTATAATTTCTATTCTTTTACATTTGCTGAGGAGTACTTTACTTCCAAGTATGTGGTCAATTTTGGAATAAGTGCGATGTGGTGCTGAGAAGAATGTATATTCTGTTGATTTGGGGTGGAGAGTTCTATAGATGTCTATTAAGTCCGCTTGGTGCAGAGATGAGTTCAATTCCTGGATATCCTTGTTAACTTTCTGTCTCCATGATCTGTCTAATGTTGACAGTGGAGTGTTGAAGTCTCCCATTATTATTGTATGGGAGTCTAAATCTCTTTGTAAGTCTCTAAGGACTTGCTTTATGAATTTGGGTGCTCCTGTATTGAGTCCATATATATTTAGGAGAGTTAGCTCTTCCTGTTGAATTGATCCCTTTACCATTATGTAATGGCCTTCTTTGTCTCTTTTGATCTTTGATGGTTTAAAGTCTATTTTATCAGAGACTAGGATTGCACCCCCTGCTTTTTTATCTTTTCCATTTGCTTGGTAGATCTTCCTCCATCCCTTTATTTTGAGCCTATGTATGTCTCTGCATGTGAGATGAGTCTCCTGAATACAGCAAACTGATGGGTCTTGACTCTTTATCCAGTTTGCCAGTCTGTGTCTTTTAATTGGAGCATTTAGTCCATTTACATTTAAGGTTAATATTGTTATGTTTGAACTTGATCCTGCCATTATGATATTAACTGGTTATTTTGCTCGTTATTTGATACAGTTTCTTCCTAGCCTCGATGGTCTTTACATTTTGCCATGTTTTTGCAATGGCTGGTACCGGTTGTTCCTTTCCCTGTTTAGGACTTCCTTCAGGGTCTCTTGTAAGGCAGGCCTGGTGGTGACAAAATCTCTAAGCATTTGCTTATCTGTAAAGGATTTTATTTCTCCTTCACTTATGCAACTTAGTTTGGCTGGATATGGAATTCTGGGTTTAAAATTCTTTTCTTGAAGAACGTTGAATATTGGCCCCCACTCTCTTCTGGCTTGTAGAGTTTCTGCCGAGAGGTCTGCTGTTAGTCTGTTGGGCTTCCCTTTGTGGGTAACCGGACCTTTCTCTCTGGCTGCCCTTAAGATTTTTCCTTCATTTCAACTTTGGTGAATCTGGCAATTATGTGTCTTGGAGTTGCTCTTCTCGAGGAGTATCTTTGTGGTGTTCTCTGTATTTCCTGAATTTGAATGTTGGCCTGCCCTACTAGGTTGGGGAAGTTCTCCTGGATGATATCCTGAAGAGTGTTTTCCAACTTGGTTCCATTTTCCCCCTCACTTTCAGGCACCCCAATCAGACGTAGATTTGGTCTTTTTACATAATCCCATACTTCTTGCAGGCTTTGTTCATTTCTTTTTCTTCTTTTTTCTTTTGGTTTCTCTTCTCACTTCATTTCATTCATTTGATCCTCAATCGCTGATACTCTTTCTTCCAGTTGATCGAGTCGGTTACTGAAGCTTGTGGATTTGTCACGTATTTCTCGTGTCATGGTTTTCATCTCTGTCATTTCATTTATGACCTTCTCTGCATTAATTATTCTAGCTGTCAATTCTTCCACTCTTTTTTCAAGATTTTTAGTTTTTTTTGAGCTGGGTACATAATTCCTCCTTTAGCTCTGAGAAGTTTGATGGACTGAAGCCTTTTTCTCTCATCTAGTCAAAGTCATTCTCTGACCAGCTTTGATCTGTTGCTGGCGATGAGCTGCGCTCCTTTGCAGGGGGAGATGCACTCTTATTTTTTGAATTTCCGGCTTTTCTGTCCTGCTTCTTCCCCGTCTTCGTGGTTTTATCTGCCTCTAGTCTTTGATGATGGTGATGTACTGATGGGGTTTTGGTATAGGTGTTCTTCCTGTTTGATAGTTTTCCTTCTAATAGTCAGGACCCTCAGCTGTAGGTCTGTTGGAGATTGCTTGAGGTCCACTCCAGACCCTGTTTGCCTGGGTATCAGCAGCAGAGGTTGCAGAAGATAGAATATTGCTGAACAGCGAGTGTACCTGTCTGATTCTTACTTTGGAAGCTTCCTCTTATGGGTGTACTCCACCCTGTGAGGTGTGGGGTGTCAGACTGCCCCTAGTGGGGGATGTCTCCCAGTTAGGCTACTCAGGGGTCAGGGACCCACTTGAGCAGGCAGTCTGTCCGTTCTCAGATCTCAACCTCCATGTTGGGAGATCCACTGCTCTCTTCAAAGCTGTCAGACAGAGTCTTTCTCGTCTGCACAGGCCTCTGTTGCTTCCCCTTTTGTTGTTTAGCTGTGCCCTGTCCCCAGAGGTGAAGTCTACAGAGACAGGCAGGTTTCCTTGAGCTGCTGTGAGCTCCACCCAGTTCGAGCTTCCCAGCGGCTTTGTTTACCTACTTAAGCCTCAGCAATGGCGGGCGCCCCTCCCCCAGCCTCGCTGCTGCCTTGCGGTTCGATCGCAGACTGCTTTGCTAGCAATGAGGGAGGCTCTGTGGCGTGGGACCCTCCCGGCCAGGTGTGGGTATAATCTCCTGGTGTGCCCATTTGCTTAAAGCGCAGTATTGGGGTGGGAATTACCAGATTTTCCAGGTGTTGTGTGTCTCAGTTCGCCTGGCTAGGAAAAGGGATTCCCTTCCCCCTTGCGCTTCCCAGGTGAGGCAATGCCTTGCCCTGCTTCAGCTCTTGCTGGTCAGGCTGCAGCAGCTGACCAGCACCAATTGTCCAGCACTCCCCAGTGAGATGACCCTAGTACCTCAGTTGAAAATTCAGAAATCACCGGTCTTCTGTGTTGCTTGTGCTGGGAGTTGGAGGCTGGAGCTGTTCCTATTCGGCCATCTTGCTCTAGACTAAGTTTTTTTTACCTGTCTCTGTCCCTGGATCTTGTGCCACTTGCATGGCCATTAGGATTTTTCTGTAAATATTTCCTCTATCCTTTTCATCGATGCTGGCTTTTAAGTGTGTTTTATAAAATGCTAGATTGAGGAGCAGCTGCTAAGCAAGAAGCAGGGAGGTAAGATGTACACACATTGCTTAGGAAACTGATGAGTATTTCTCCATCTTGAAATTCATAATGCCAGTGAATATCATACTGGCTCTGACAAATTTGGAGTTAACACATCTCTATTCCTCCCTTTCCCTAACATAAAATGAGCAATACTAAATACTTTATCAGATTTTTGAGAAGGTAAATGAGATAACATCTGTAAAACACTTGATGACTTGGGCACATAGTATGTTGTCAATAAGTGTTTGGTACCATGATTTACTATAGTTGTTCTTGGTTTTAGTTTATTCCATTTATTCCACTCGAATTGATCTTTAAAAATAGAGATGGGTGAAAAGGGAAAAAAAATTCTGGGAATGCAAACACCACAGAAGTCACAGAGATACACAGAACTTTACCTGTTCCAATTTCTTTATTGTAGTTTCCTTTTCGTAGTGTTAGTAAGGGGTATTGTATTCAATTCAAAAACCTTTTTCAACCTCGCCACTTTTTCTTCCTATCTAAACCTACCTCCTCTGAGGTAATATCATTGGTATTGCTGGGAATAATTAGATATTTGTAAGTGTACTATAAAGAGAATATCACGCAATACCATGGAAAGTGCATTAGGTATGAACAACATCTCAGGACTCAGCATGATGTCTTATGCCATCCTCGCTTAGCAACAGCATCAAGGAAGTATTGTGTATCCAGGATTCAGAATCTCCTCATCTACCTTCTTTGGCTGCTTTGACATCTCTGTGGAAACATTCTTGACACTATGTTTTCTTTTCTTAAACAGGTGGACTCTGCATTGCCCAGTCCGTGAGAATCCCCCAGGAACGCAAAGACAGGACCATTGACTTTGATAGAATTATCAAACAGCTCCTGGACACCCCCAACTCCAGGGCCGTTGTGATTTTTGCCAACGACGAGGATATAAAGTAAGAATAACTGGTGACATTTGTTAATATGCATGTTGCAACTTTAGGAGAAAGATTAGGCTGCTGGCTGTGACAGGAAAAGTTAGCATAAGATCAAAGCTGTAATCATACAGCGGCAAAGTCTGTGCTTGCCTCTACCCCAACACATATAGTAGTAGCATGTTATGGTCATGTATTTTCCCTCTGTTAGCAAAATAAGTATTCAATTATTTGTAAAAACAGAAAACTCTAGATCTTTTAAAGGTGTTTTATTTAACATTTTTTCCAAATATATTAATAACAGACTTTTATCCAAAGAATGGTTCTCTTAATGTAAAAGAAAATGTCTTAAAATTCTGGTTTTATTGCTAGTGCCTTATCTTCACTATGTTCAAATCAAAAACTTGTCCTACCTCTACATTCTCCAATCCACTTTTTCTTTTTTCTTTTCAGACCTTGATCCTTCTTGGACTCAAAAATCTGCTTGTAATCTTGACTTCCTTTTTTTCCTGGTTCCTTGTATTTTTGGCCAAGCCACGTACAAGCAAGCTTTGACTTGTTTCCACAATGTAAATGTCTCTTGCTTTTTTTTCTGATCACGACCAACCTGGTCCACAGTCCTCATTTTTAGAATATTTGTTTTTATAATCTTTATTTTTAGAATAAACAGTAAATAAACCTGATTACAAAATTTAAAATAAACGTATAATTTCCATCTTGTCCCACAGCTAACAAGTCCTCTCCAGGTACAATAGCTAATTAAAAGTTTCTTATATATCCTTGTGGAGACATTCTGTATATATGCTAGAGGGATGTGCTGCTTGTTTTTACACAAATGGTAGCATATTATGTGTATTCCTGTTCAGCATTTTGTTTATCATTTTATCATGGAGATCACTGAATATCAGTACCTATACATCTATTCAGTCTTTTCAATAGCCAGGCAGAATTTCATTTTACATAGGTACTGTAATTTATCTAACTGCTCCCTTATTGACGTTTAATTTGGATTACAGACTATTGAAATTATAAATAATGCTGTAATTAACTTCCTTTTGCACAAATCTGTGTGTATAAATATAAATAGAAAAATATGTTAATCTATAACATATTATGCAATATATAAATTTGTAATGTGATAAAATGTAACATGCAAATATGCTTTATATATATCATAAATATTTATAAAATACATTTCTATTAAAAAATTTCTAAGACAAAGATATGTCCCTTCTTAAAAATATATAAATATTGTCTCCCAGAGGAGTCATGCCAATTTATATGTCCATTGATGTGAAAGAGTTATTTGTGTTTTAAATCTTTGTCTATCTAGTAGTTCAAAATTATATATCATTGACTTTGAGGTGAATATCTTTTATTCAGTGTAAAGGTTTAATGGCCTAGACCCTTAAATTCCTGCTTGGATTTTTCAGTGTCTTTACCACCAGGGTCTCCAACCTGTCTCTCTCCCTGCTTTGTGTATTCTGGACACTGCCCCTGAATCAATCCATCTCCTAGTATAAAGCTCTGACCACAGGTGTGGTGGCAGGGCTGTTAAATGGAAAGAGTTTTGAAGTTTTAAATGAGGATTATTTGATCCTTAGATAATGAGCACTGTCTGACCTTGGGCAAGTTCCTCCCACTGCCTTCCAGGTTCTTTAGTCTTCAAGTCTCCTACCAATAAAATGAACATCCTTTAGAGTTCTTTTTCGGGTGATCTGGCTATTTCACCTTTCTAGTCTTATTCTATTCCGAATTCCCTCACATTTTGCTACTGTAGGCACAGTGCTGTGGTATGATCTCCCTCCCAATTCTGCATGCATTCTTTCACCCTCTCTGGCCCATATTTCCTTCCCCGCTTCATCACCTCAATGCTATCTCTAGTGCTGTCCTCTCAGGGAAGATTTTTCTGATCAATGTCACTTTGGAAAATTCTTCATACTAACTCAGTTTCATTGTTATGCGAATGATGTCATTTTTATTGTTGGATTGTTTAATGTCTGTATTTTTCACTAGTTTGTAAACATTAGGGCAGAAATGATGCCTCTTTCGACTTGTTTTTGTATTCTCAATAACTCAGAGGCTCAGGACGTAGTAGAAGCTCAATAAATGGCATTGAACAAGTGAATGAAATTCCTAACCTAATACTTCATATTTAATAATTTAACAATAAGCTTCTTTTTTTCCTGAACTTCGTGGTGATTCAATATGTGGGCTTATTTTTACAATTTAGGCCTCATCTACATTTATCCAATTCTCCATCCAAAATGCATAACTCTGACCCTCCAATTTGTTCTGATTACTTCTCCATCATGGTCTTTACTCATGATGTTTTTTCTCTCTTTATCTGTCTAACCTATGTCTCTTCTTCAAGGTCTATTTCAAGCATTCCCTTCTCCATTTTGGAAGAACTGATCCCGATTCTGATCATCCCTTAAATGTATTTTTTCTCTCCTTACAAAATTATCTTATGGCATTTTTTCCTCACTTTGTATTTTAGGTATCTATGAGATTTTGTTTTCATAATACTACTCTTTCTGTTCTGGTACTTTAAAAAAAATCTGCTAATACCCTTCTTATTCATCTTATAAGTCCTTTTAACACCTATTTTACACTTTTGCTAAATATGTAATACATTGATAAGATATGGCCTCATGTTTATTTTTAAATAGATTGCACAAGGCACATAAAAGATGTACGGCAAATAGTTCTGGTAACTAATTGGTTATAATACTCTTGACTTGCAGGTAGTGTGAGTTTTTCATATTTGGATATAAACTGTATATAAGATGTTCAATAATTATGCCCATTTTTTTGCATTAGACTTGTGTGTTAAACATTATTATGTATTGTCATTCATAATAGTGATGACAATAATTATTCTTGAGCACAGTACTAAAAGCCAACAGCATATAAAAATTTCTTCTAAAACGTCATCTTAAACACAGTGTCTGAATTGTACTGATAACCCATAATGTTACATTATTTCTTTCTTCAGAAGATTTACATTGTAGATGGGAAAATTTGAGGTTTCTTGGAACATTAACTTCAAGTACTTTGTCAGAGCGATAGCAGTGAGAAGACATTAATATCTAGATTTTAAAGCTAAGTGCTAAATCAGTCATGGGTATTGATAATTTGGATTTTAGACAAGAGTGGATTCTTTTTCTGAAATAATTTATTCTAATTATAAAAGGAACACATGTTCATTGTAAATCCACTGGGAAATAAAGATTTTTTTTATTTTTTTTTTTTTAATAAAAGGAACTGTTACATTTTACTTTGCCCCCAGTCTGCTAGAAAAATTAAAGGTTAAGGAGAATAATCATAAACAATAATTTTAAATAATCTTCTATAAAACCTGCAGTTCCAACACTCAGAGATAACTACTAATAAATTTCTAGTTTAATTTTTGCAATAAGTTTTTTATACATACACAAATTTTCTCCAACAGAATAAAGATCACAGAGAATTTTATCATTTTTTGCAATTCATATTACAGATTAATCATTTCATATCACGAGTACTTTTAAATGCTTTAATTATATTCTTATAACCTCCAAATTTTATGTTAATATAGTAAACTGAACATACTTTTGTGTTTGTATCAGTTTTGACTTTCTTTTCCTGTTTTACTTGGCTTATCCCTACCTTTTTTATCCTCTTCAAACTTCATCAGCACCTCCCCAAACTTGTTAATAAAAATTCTATGTCATTCTATATTTTCTGTGCCTTGATATGATTCTATGCTTTTAACTCTGCATATATACACATGTACAGGCAATTTTTGGCCAGCTTTTATTTTGTGAGAATTAAATATTTTATCATGTATTTAATTTTAATTTTCTTTTTTAATGTGTAGTATCTAGTTTGATACCTTGTGGAAATCAAACTAAGTACATTTGTAATTGCTCTAGAACTCATCCTTTGGGTGTATTGTCATTTTTTTTTAACCGGTTTCCCATCGCTCTGTATGTAGGTTAACCCAGTAATGAACAAACATTTTGACAGCATCTTTGATCATTTTTGGATACATTATCAAAGTGGTATCTCTAGGCCAAAAGCATAAATATTTGATCTATTTTTATGAAACTAATACATAAAAAAACCAAAATATGACTAAAGTACTTTTGATGCAAAACATTAATCTCCTGTTCCATCTCACCACACTTTCTGGTTCTGTTCTCTTTTGGCAGTTACTTTAACTCTTCAAACTGTTTCTTCTGGTTTTATCTGCGTAATGCGTACATGTTGCAATTTTTGAATTATTAATTTTAAATATCTAATTCTTATGTTAAATATAACATTTCTATTTCTATAGTCATAATATTCTATCAGGTTTTAACAAAAATCACTATTTACATTATTGTGATGATATAAATATGATGCACTACAGCATCAAGTATGTTTTCTATGGTAGTTGTTTTTCTGGAAAACATTTTGTTGTTTTTTGGACTTAAAATGACAATCTTCATACTTTGATGGTTATCTTTAATACTTTTTCTATTGTTGTCACTTTTCTCCATATATTCATATATAAGATTATCTGAGTTGCCTTGTTTTTCCTGAATACTTCCTTCCTGAAATCTCCATCATTCTGTTTTAATCTTGATCAGTTATTATCATTTGAAGAGTTTCTTCCTCTCAATCTCTTTGTTTTACCACTTCCTTTTTTTCCGGATCCTAACTGAATTTTATTCTTGATTTATTTCCTCATTTTGCTGGAGAATATCCTGTAGCATTTTTTTTTTTTAAGAGTAAATTAAGGGAAAACTTGTTCATATATTTTACATCTAAAAATGTTCTCATTCTGCCTCTACCCTTAATTAGTAGTTAGGGTGGTAAAGTGTGACGTCATATTTATTTTTATTAATAAATGCATCATACCTAGTAAAGAAGTGATTTACAACAAATAGCTGTGGTGACTAATGAGTTGCAGAACTCTTAACTTATAGGGAATTTAGGGTTCTAATTGTGGATGGAAAAATCTAAAAGAGCTACTGAACAAATATGCAAATTCTATTTGTGTTGGGATTCTTTCTGTGTTAAATATTAAAATTTTAAAGTCTTTTTTTGTCAGAATTTTGAAGCCATTGTGCCATCATCCATCTTTTTTTTTTTTTTTTGGCCCCTTGAGAGGTTAATAATATCGTTTCTTATTTTTTTTCATGTCTTCTCATTTTCTCTTGAAGAGCTTTTAAAACATTCTCATTATTTACAGGGATCTTATATTTCATGACATGCTTGATTTTCCTCCCATTATGCAGCTGGGTTTTTAAATTTGAAAACTTGTATTTTCAATTTTTTGGATTTTTATTTATTAAAAATAATATTTAAAGATTTACTCTATTTTCTCTGTACATTTTTTTTCCTCTAAATGTTAGCTGGATATAGGTCTTCCTGGGTTGATTATTGATAAGAGGAAAAATAATTTCATTTCTTGTTATTTATTTTCCAACTTTTTGTTGCTTTGCTTTCTAGAGAATTTTCTGTACTTTATGCTAATGTAATTTTCATTTCATATTTTTAAGAAGAGCTGTTTCTTGTTATTTTTTTCTGATTATCTTGTTCTTGATTACAGATATGATCATTCTCATTTAAATGTGTTTATTACTTTGGTTTTTTTCCATATGTTATCTCTGCTCCACCCCACACATTTCCTTTTCCTTGTTAATTTTTCTATTTGACCATGGAGATTTTCCTCAATAATGAGTGTCTTCTAGCAATTCACATATGAGTAAGGCAGTAAAAAGCTCTGTGCCCATGGGCAGTGCATGACAACTGATGGGGTTGCCAGGGAATCAGATTGACCATTCCATTAGAGGACTTCTTTATAACAATATCTAGAGTCTACTTTCAGATATGCATCAGATTTTTACAGAAAAATTGTTTTCTACTTGGGATAACATACCCCTAGTTCCCAGCATTTTGTGAGTAGAAGTTTAAGATTCCTAGAGTGTCTTAACATTTCAATTTCTATTATACTGACTTTTAGTCATTCCATCCCAGCCCCATCTCCAGGTTTAACACGCCATCTCTTATCCACCTTTTACCATTTTGGTGTTTACAATATCGGAACCTATTCCCTATGCTGCCTTTTTTTTTTTTTTTTTTTTAAGAAAACTGTCATTTCCTGCCCAGAAGAAAAAGAAATAGAACTGGCCTTTGTCTCCTTATTTACAATCTTTCACCCAATGTTCCTGCATTTTGCCCTGTAGCTATGTAGTGCCTGATACTCCCAAGTCCCGAGAGACAAACAAACCCCTTACCTGCAGTCTTACCCACCCCAAAGGGGCTTCAGTTGTAGCTTTTTCTGTTCTACAAATAGAATTACATCTCATTAATCCTCAATCCCCTCTTCCAAAAATACTATTGTAATAACTTTTTCATTAATAACTATTTTCCTTCTTTCTTTTATTTGCCCTCATTGTCCTGATGATGTATATATAATATTTTCAATCATACACAAGTTACAAATTTTTCATGTTTAACATGGAGTTCTATTTATTTTAATAAATAATTAACATGTTTAATTCATAATCATATTGCTTTTCAGAGATAATATATACCATCAGCAGTAAATGAGAGTGCTCATTTCTCCAGTCTCAAGCCAAAACTCTTAAAGCAAACATTTTGGCCAATATGAGAAATGAATTTGGTACCTTGGTCTAATTTGCATTTCCATCATTTCTAACATATGTAAATATGTGTCTTTACCTTACTGGACATTTATATTTCTCTTTTTATCTTTTAACGTTTACTATTACTTGCTCATGTTTCTCAAGATGCTTTATCTTTTTTATTATTGGTTTACAAAATATCTTTATATATTAGAGATATAAATTCTTTATCATGTTTTTTGCAATTATTTACTTTTTGAGAAATAATAGTACCTTTCTTTTTGCTGACTGTTAATATACATGGATTCAGCTGATGTTCTCTATCATTAATATAACTTTCCGTATTTCTTTCCACAGGCAGATCCTTGCAGCAGCCAAAAGAGCTGACCAAGTTGGCCATTTTCTTTGGGTGGGATCAGACAGCTGGGGATCCAAAATAAACCCACTGCACCAGCATGAAGATATCGCAGAAGGGGCCATCACCATTCAGCCCAAGCGAGCCACGGTGGAAGGTATGGGTTTAATCAGCAGTAGGTTTGCTGAGAGAGGTTCTGGTGCCGTGCTGAAGGTCCAAGCATGTGATTTTTTGAGGGTTTGGCATTTTTGCCAAACTCATGTGGGGTTGTTTCAAACTTATAGCCATGAAATACAAATGAGGCCACACACCTGGTTTGTTCTTTTAGTTGAAATTCCTCTACTAAAAAAATACAAAAAATTAGCCGGGCGAGATGGCGGGCGCCTGTAGTCCCAGCTACTCGGGAGGCTGAGGCGAGAGAATGGCGTAAACCCGGGAGGCGGAGCCTGCAGTGAGCTGAGATCCGGCCACTGCGCTCCAGTCTGGGTGACAGAGCGAGACTCGTCTCAAAAAAAAAAAAAAAAAAAGAAATTCCTCTTTTGTGGAGATCATATTATTTTCATAATATCATGATTAGCAAACATTCTTTCTTTTTCATTCATGCCACAGGAGCTTTCTGAGAGGAGAGCATTATTGTTAATAAGTAAAATAATAACATATCCAAGTGTGTATAAGTGAGCTACATTTTCCAAGAGAACACTTTCTCTTTGCAATGCATCCATTATTTCCTTAGCAGAAGAACTACAAGAATCCTTTCCCCCCTTACCTGTCAAGGTCCCTTCCAGCTCAGGGAGGCTGTAATGCAGCACACCACCTCTCTCAGGCACCAGCATCCCCTCACCTTCCTAGGTCGCTTTTGTTTTCATTCTGTCCTTCTTTTGCCTTTCTAAATTTATGCCTCTTTCTTTGCCTTCCTTGCTACTGCAAAGGTACTTAGAGAGGCAAAAGTAGGAAAGGGTGTCTGTTGCCACCCTGTAATCTAACAAAATTTGCTGATTATAAGTTATGTTATTCTTTAATTTGGAAACAAAAGTTATTTCTAAAAGTAGACACTGTGTAAAGAAAAAGGGACTCCTCTGCTGACAGCCTGCTTTGTGTTCCTTTTCTGATGGGCCATGTCTCCAAAGATTCTCTAAAACATGCTTTGCACATTAAAAAGAACTCTATCCTCTCACTCAAAAAGGGATCAAATATTTGCATTTTCTATTCTCTCTCCACTCAAATCTAATTAATTAGTCTTCTCAGAAGGCTGCATGTTCTGTGTAGGCTTTTTAGACAAATCAGGTTGTGGTTGTCACTGTTTCCTTTCTGTTATCTGGAGAAGGTAAAGATCCCATGAGTCACCCATGTTTTCACTGGGAGGCTTTGAATTAATTTCATTCCCCAATACATATCCAGAAAAGATTACCTGTCTTACAACCCAGAGCAATGCATTTGCAGATGGGTTGCAAGAATAAAGGACAATATTTTAACCTTCTCCACTCCTTGCTGTGGAAAAGCTGTGTATCTTCTCTGTGCCTTGCTCAGTGCTAGGAGTCAGGAAAACAAAAGATGAGGACTCAAAATTCTCACCCTCAAAGCACACAGACCTGAGTGCAGGTGTCAGAAGAAGCAGAGACTACATGGGAACCATTGTAAATACAGTATGGAGGGCACAAAGAGAGAGTTACCATGGAGGCTTTCCTAGGGTGGTGATGTTGTAGTTGGGGAAGATATCCTTGGATGCAAGAAGTGATAACTGGGACAAAAGTTCCGTGGGAGATGCAGAGAAATGAAGGAACAGAACACATTGGGGAATATACAAATAATTCATTCTGCAGCACTGTCCTGCACTCCTGCCTTCTTGAAATCCTTCCAGTTCTTTAAGAATGTTCCTATTTACAAGACACTGGGGAGACCCTTTCCTCTTCTAGAGTACTAATCATTGCTATGCTATTGGGCTGATTGACTTCTATTTATTTTGGGGGGTCTCATCTTAGATGTTAATTTTTCATGGGAGCTATCTGTGACCATCTCACCCCAACCAAGTCTGGGTTAGAAGCCCCTTCCATTCCTTCTATGGCATCCCACAAATCTCCTACTGTTGGAACTCCTACTGTTTACTTGTTTCTGTCTAGAAATATCTCTATTATGCACCATCTTACCCCAGCACGTGGCTCTTTGCTGAAAGTTGTAGGTGCTCAAACACATTCTTAAGTGATTATGTATCTGGAGTATCTGGAGGGATGGAGGAATTGCAGATAATATAAGGACCTGGCACAAAATCTATTTGAAAGTGGGCCAGAAGTTGCATTGCAAAGGGTCTTGAAAACTAGACTAAGGAGTTTGTACTTTAGCTGAAAATCTAAAGAGCATCTGAGTGTGTCAGATGTGATTGTGGGGGCATTGGAAGGATTACAAGCTCACTCAGGTGACTGTGAGGACGGGTGAAGGGCAAGAGTTGGGGGAGATTCAAGGCAAAGGAAGAACTTTCAGGGCTTCAACTGAAGTCCTCTCTTCCTAGGCTGTAGATGCCATGTAGACACAATGCACATATTCCATGACCATTAACCCCTGATGCCTGACATTTTGGGGAACTTACTGGGTCATCTCAAAGGTTTTATAAATTATTGAGAGAAAATACTATTTTCATGTAGATATAGAAATATACAACTTTACAAAATCAAAGAACAGCATCATGAACTAACAAAATAAAAATTAAGATTCCAAACAATGACATTGGAGAGCAATGTTAAGAAAAACAATATTAGAATGTGATGGAATTGCAACAGTTCATATGAAATTTTCTAATCTCACCTGGAGAAGAGTGAAGATTTTTTGTGGCCATGTACAAAAATGCTGTGGCTTCCATCTAGCCATATTGCCTAGGTGCATTTCTTACAAAGAGCAACCAAGTTTTGTTCACTTTCATAGCAGAGAGAACATTAAAATAGTGGCTATGCATTTACAGTGTCACTTCTATGAAAGTAAAAAAAAAAAAAAAGAGAAGAAGAAATGCATTCAGTTGTGCCAAAGCTTCTGGGCAAAACTATGAAATATCTAAAATAAAACTATAAATGGAGTATAGCCTGTATGGGCAAGTAAGTTTTCCTATCCTTCCCTACAGTCATTTGCTTGTTTTCTTGTCTGTTTCTTTTTATCTTTTTCCTGTTTTGCGGATGTTTCATATTGAATTATGCTGGGCTAGAATATTTTTCAAATATTCATGATACTGCTACATTCCTATATCTTTGACTGTATTGTATAATGCTATACCCTCAGATGTAAGTGAAAAGCCGATCAGTAATCTACCTTTTTTTTTTCCCTTTAGATCCATGTCATGACTATGTTCAGCAAACATCTGGATTTTTGGCTGGCATTTTTCTGAGTATGCATCAAAATAACCAGAAATTGTGTGAAACCAAAATGCTGGCAGATTTATTGCCTCTTTGAAAGTGGCCTTTCTATTCTATCTGTACTTATTCTCCATTTATGGAAAAGGGGAACTTCAATGTTTCTTAAACAAAGGTGTAATTTTCCCCCTTTCGATTTAATGATGAAAGGAGCCAGTTTCCTGGAGGGGTGGCTGCGGTCCCGCTGGCTGCCCAGTGTTTATGGGAAATCTGGGGAATGTCTCTAGAACTTGGCAGCACTCCTCCAGCTCCTGAGCCAAAACACTTCTGTAATTTTTAGTTTGTCTGCATAGTCTGATGAGCCAAGGAATCCCTGGCATTTCCTCACTCATATGTTGCCCCATTAACTAGACTCTTAATAATCCTCTCCAGCCTCCAAGGAATCCGCAGAGTACTAACGGCCCACGTTGCCTTCAACTCTTCATCCTCCAAAGTGCTCTGCTTCTCTGAGAGTGGGCTGTCCTAGGCATCCTCTAATTATGGCCAACAAGGGTCATGGACCAGCATCTTTTCATCTCTTCCATACTCATTAACATTAGGAAGCTAGTATAATGAAAGGTAGATTTTCAAAGCTAACTATAATGACTCTTACAATTGGTGATGATTTTCAAATGGGACTGTGGAACAGCTTGGTTCATGAGTTAAATCTGCAATGTATGTAGGAGTAGACAAAAAATACCCTGGACCCAGCATTAAAGAGCTAACTTTTTAAAAAATAATAATGATTTTTACTTGCGATTGAATGAATTATTTATTTTTCCTAAAACTGGAAAGATCAAAGCTGTGAAGATCTGAACTAAAATATTTCTGGCTCCAATTTAGATATGCCCTACGTTAGCTTCCCTTGATTACCTGCAGTGGTCCACCTGTGTCACAGGGTTTTTCTGGGTGAATGAGAAAAAAACAAAATATTGCCTTGAACCACAGTGCTGCTTCTAAACAGTGCATATGCGTTTTGGCCCTATCACCTTGTTTGATAAGAGAGCGGTGAGATACTACATGATAAACCTACACTCCTGCTATCTGTGGCAGAGTGAGTTTCTGTCTCGTGCAACTACTTGAAAAAATATAGTTGAACCAAAACTACTTGAAAATATGGTTGAAGGCTTCCTCACGGTCCTTTGTTCAACTTTATATGGTTTCTGAGTTATATCCTATCCAAATGCCATTTATTCTGTATCATTACCACTCTTTTTTCTCCCTTCCCTTATTCCTCTCTCATGAGATCTCTGCATTCTTCGAGCCTCAGTATACACCTCATCTACCCTTCCCTGCTTTCCTTCCCTCATCATGGCAGCCTTGTTCCACGTCTCATCCCTTCAGGCATGCTGTGTCTATTCCACTTTGAAGCATATGTCACATATAATTAGTAACTCTTTTTATATATCAAGGTTATTAAGTAGGATCTAAATGATATATTTATCCTTTATGAACAAGTCCTAGGGGTCAGGAATACAATAGTAAAGAGAAAAAGCTTTTTAAAAAAGATAGATTCAAATATACCTGGGAAATGGTGATGAACTATGTGGTCATTCTCCAGAAATCTAATTGAGAATTGAGAAGAGCTTTGAGAGAGAACTTCTTCTACAGGAAGAATGATAAAATGAGCCAGACCTAATAAGTAAGTTTTTATTGTCAAAAGGAAAAGACAAACTTCCCTATTCCAAGGCCAGCATGCATTGGACTCACAGGTGAAATCCCGCAGGGAACAGGCAGACAGACCTACGTAAAGGATCTCAGTCTGATAGGCTAAACTACATAGTGGCAACAGATAGGCTCCCAATGGACTAACAGAATGCATGAATATTTCTCACCCATGTAAAGTCTTCTGTGGTTCTAGGAGACTTCCCAGGGCATTTATCCTTCCTGTATTTGTTCCGCAATCTAGACCATCTCAATCTTATGGCACTTGTGTTTCTCTCTCTCTCTCTCTCTCTATATATATATATATATATATTTTTTTTTTGAGATGGAGTCTCGCTCTGTCACCCAAGCTGGAATGCAGTGGCGCAGTCTTGGCTCATTGCAACTTCCGCCTCCCGAGTTTAGGTGATTCTCCTGCCTCAGCCTCCCTGAGTAGCTGGGACTGCAGGCATGTCACGACACTTGGCTAATTTTTGTATTTTTAGAAGAGATGGGGTTTCACCATGTTGGCCAGGCTGTGCTTGAACTCCTGACCTCAAGTCATCCACCCACCTCAGCTTCCCAAATTGTTAGGATTACAGGCGTGTGCCACTGCACCCAGCCTCAACACATTCTTCTTTCACCACTGTACAGCTTTGGAAAGAGAGTAGTAGATTCACATATACTACTCACAAATGCTTTTACCTATAAGAAATATCCATGATTTCTCCTCCTCTATCATTAACCAATAACAAAGTCATAGCAAATTTTCTTTTCAAGGAGTTTATGAAAATAAAGGAGAGCTGAATATTGTTAAATCTCAAGTCCTGCCTCCCTCAAGCTCTGTTTAACGAAAATCTTTGGTAGCATTTAGGACATTAGCAGCAGTGCTTACTTTCTAACAGAGGGCAATCAATGATGAGAGATGCCCTGTCCCCTACCTTGCCACAGATGTCTGAACAGCTCTGACACCATATGTGCTGTCTTGGCAGCAGTGCAAAGGAGGGGCTTCCAGGTTCAGTAGAAAACATGTTACTTGGCAATGTCTTAGCAGTGCTACTGTGGCCAGAAGATCTCAGAGGAAGAAAGCAGTTCCTCAAAAGGAAGGGAGATAACCAGTGGACTCATTCGAGAGAAGTATGTAGACACCCTTTGGGGACATACTGCAAGAGCCATGTGGGAAAGTGTCCCTGGGGCTTGGTAGGGTATAGTGATGTTATTAGATTATTCCTGCAGAGTGTGGCTGGGTGAAATTCCAGTTACCTCAAGGAGGCTGTGGATTTGTCATTTGTGACTGATGTTCTCGACATTCTCTTGGCCTTTTAGATAAGCAGAAAGCTTCTCCCAATATGTTGGTTTAAAATGTCACATGCTGACTTACCCAGCCTTCCCTGCAGTTAGAGGATGAACAGGTGACTTAATCCTGACTATTGGGATGCATGATGACATTATCTCAGGGAACTTCATAGAGATATTTCCCTCCCTTAGGGAAAAAAAAGTCATGTTAATAGGACAACTATATAACATTTTATCCAAACCAGAACACCTTAGAAGTAAAAGGGCCATAAGCTGTGATTGTCCCAGCCAAACCAGGGTATGCAGTGACCCTTCTCACATGGGAAACTCCTGTCTTCTCCTCCTGTTTTTGTTTTGTTTTGTTTATTTATTTATTTTTTTATTTTCTGAGTCTCACTCTGTCGCCCAGGCTGGAATGCAGTGATGTGATCTCGGCTCACTGCAACCTCCATCTCCCTGGTTCAAACAATTCTTCTCCCTCAGCCTCCCAAGTAAGTGGGATTTTAGGCGCCTGCCACCATGCCCAGCTAGTTTTTGTATTTTTAGTAGAGATGGGGTTTCACCATGTTGGTCAGGCTGGTCTCGAACTCCTGACCTCAGGCAATCCACCCTCCTCAGCCCCCCAAAGTGCTGGGATTACAGGTGTGAGCCACTGCACGCAGCCTGTCCTCCTATTTTTAATGTTATCATGTGAGGACAGGACACTTGGAGCTTCTGTAGCCATCTTCACAGAAAGGAAATATTAATACTGGAGGAAGGCAGAAAAGAGAGATGGAAAAAGGAAAAAGCCTAGGCCCATGATGGCTTACTTAAGCTATTGAACCAATCCTCGAATTATCTACATTAGTATTTGTTCTTATGTGAGAAAAATCACTGTTATCTTTAAGCCACTTGTAAGCTATTTTGTTATATGTAACCCAAGGTATTCTTAATAAAATACCTCTCTTATTCACCTCTGTATACCCAGCCCTTGAATAATACCTGTAAATTAATGAACTCTCACAAAATATCTGTTGAATAAATGGGCTCTACAAAATAATGATTTTTTAAAAATATGAACTATAAGTCTTATTACTATAGAGTGAAAGTTCAGATAGCTTCAAAACAGATTGTTACCTTTACTATTAATATATATCCCTATATTTATCACCACAGGAAATATTATTTTGGTAAATTTCTATTATAAAGTGAAGCTATTTCGCATGCCTTTTTTATAGAAATTATGAACTATGTGAAAAT
Organism: Trachypithecus francoisi; assembly: GCF_009764315.1. NCBI lineage: Eukaryota > Metazoa > Chordata > Mammalia > Primates > Cercopithecidae > Trachypithecus > Trachypithecus francoisi. The sequence goes on from NW_022681453.1 coordinate 51,222,276, forward strand.
ATCCATGCAAGAATTGTCCCTAAGGGAAAATATAAACTAATGAAAGCTTTTAAAATCATGAAGTCAGTATAGCTTGTGGTTAATGAGTGGCAACAAAGTTGTAAAATGGAGAGAGAGAGGCAGAGAGATTGAATATTTTAAACAAATACCCTTTGTATTGAAATTAGAAATGTATAAATATTGATATCCTAAATTTTAATTCTAAAGAAGAAAAGCAGAATGCCACTGTCTTGTTAAAACATTTCTCAGGTCTAGGAAATTTGACATCAATGATATTATTGGAGGGTTTCATCGAATAAGCACATCTGACACTGAGTAGATTTTTCCCTTAAAATAATTTAATACCTTGCAGCTTAAAATCATGAGTTTCATGTGACCCTTGCCCAACTGAGAACTGATTGTGTGGATAATATGCTCAGGAGTATAAACTGGTTCATCCAACTATGTCAGCAGCAGCTTTCTCCCTAAGTTATCATATCCACATTGTAATATTCTATCCCTCGTCTTTCTTCCTCCCCCTAAAAATTGATTTCACTGTCATCACATCATCATTGGCATCTCTATATATTGCAAAGTGATAAGTAATGGGCTGTTGGATAGGGAAGATAACATTCATCCAGTTTTCAAATGTTAACTGTCAGACCTGACTATGGTCAATTGCTGGTGACCATAAAACAGAGATCTTTGCTAACTTATAAATTTACACTCTAGCAGAAGTAGACAGATGATAATCAATAGGCACAATAAATAAGTAAATTATGTACAATAATAGGAGGTGGTAAAAGCTGTAATTTCTACTCTTTATTGATATTTTTTATTTTGGTCATATCTTTTTTTCCTGTTTTCCCTTAGTTCTTTGTCCATGGTTTCCTGTTGCTCTTTGAGATATTTAAGATAGTTGATTGAAATTCTTTGTTTAGTAAGTCTAGTGTCTGGGCTTCTTAATGGACAGTTTCTGTCCATTTTTCCTCCCTTTTAATCAGTTGTATCTTCCTATTTATTTGTATTTTTAAATTTTTCTGTTGTGAAATCCTTGGCATTGGAATCTTATGATGTAGTAGCTCTAGAAATAGGATTTTCCACCTTCCCTTTAGTATAATGTTCTTGATTGTTGAAGGCTACATTCATGTTTGTTTAGTGACTTTTCCAAACTATTTCTGCAAAGATTGTATTCTTTGTCATGTGTGATTACTGAAACCTGTTTTTTTCACCTTATACTCAACCAGTGTCTTGTCAGAGTTTTCTCTAAATGTCAGGACTATTAGAAAGAAAACAAAACAACAACAACAAAACAAATCACTCCCAGTTTTTGCTGATTGGCCTTGTGCTGGGACACTCCGTCAACCCTTAGTTAGGTCCCTCATAACTCTGCCTTATCTTTCACTTCCTGCTTGCACTGACCTAGGTCAGTCACCAGTGAAAGCTTAAGGTCTTCTCAGGTCTTTTCTGAGTGCACATCCTGCCCTGGACATGCACATGGGTTTCTAAATTCTCTATTATACATAAGTAATTTTCAGTGCCCTCATTTTTCAAAAGAACTCTTTCCAGCTTTTTCTCCTAGGCTTAATGCTGTATATTGCATGCGTCAACTCTAATCCTTTGCCCCAGGTAGCTGTGGGTTTTTCATTCACCTCACAGTGTTTTCAAGCAGTGCCTCCCTATTCTCCACCCTGGGAAGTTCTGAGTTAGGTGAAAAAGAAACAAATAAACTTTGTCCATCCTTCAGGTATCCTCCAGACAAATTAGAACAGACAAATAGAATAATTTGTGAATAAATTCATCTTTATTCCCTCTGGAACCCTATATGAGGATCCCACAATGGGCACGTTGACCTCTGTTCTCAGGGCTACTGCTAAGCCTTGGTAGGAGGTGGGACAAAGACAAGTAAAGATGTCACAAAGCTTTCCCATCCTATTTGTCTTTTTCTTGATTTAATGTTCACTTGGTTGCTATAAACCTTTGACTTTTCAGCATTCTGACAAAATTGGTTTTGACACTTTCTACTTGTTTTTCAATATTTCTGTGGCAGGACAGGAGCTTGGAGCTGCCTACTCTGCCATTTTGCTAACATCATACCTGACAAGTGCTATAAAGTAAGAAAAAAATAGAGCAGGAAAAGAGAAATCATCAGTGGTCAGGGGTGCTACAATTTTAAATGCAATGATCAAGATACTCTCATCAAAATGTCTTTTGATAAGTGATTTGAATAAATAAAGGAATTATCCAAGTATCTATCAGGGAAAGAGTGCATTGGGCATAGAAAATAGTGCAAGGGTCCTAATGAAGGAGTATACTAGGCAAGGGTGAGAAACAGCACAGAAACTGATGAGCTGGAGCAGAGTGAGGAAGAGGGAGATGAAGTCAGGATGTAATAGGAGGGTCAGATCTCATGGACCATGCAGGCGATTGCATGTACTTTGCTATTCCATTAGGAGACCATTGTAGGGTTTGAGCACAGGAATAACCTGATCTGTCTTATGTACTTAAAGGATCATATTGGCAGTTAGGCTGAATGTACAATATAGGGTAAGAAGGACAATAGCTAGGAGACCAGTATGAGGTTATTGCCCCCAAAACAAAGAAACAACAACAACCACAACAAAAAACAAATGAGAGATGATAGTAGGGTGAACCAAGTTGGTAATGCTAAAGATAAAGAGATATGTCTGGATTTAAAATATAGTTTGAGGCTAAAGTCAGCAGGAGTTTAGAGCAGGAAAAAACATATAAGAATGATTGCAAGGTTTTTTACTTGCATAACTAGAGAGATGGAATCATGATCAACTGAGACAGAGAATACTATCATTAGAGCAGGTTTTAAGGGAACAAACAGCAATGCCAATTTTGAATGTGTTGAGTTTGAGATACTTATTAGACATCCAAGTATCTATCCAAGTATCTCAATATCTGAAGGTAGGCAATTAAGTAAGCAACTGGGTACATAAGCCTAGAATTTATGGGAGACATCTGGAAACAAAATTCAATTTTATGGAGTAATTGAAATGTAGATGGTATTTGAGTAATATAGAAAATAGGGAACCAAAGGACACTTGCTAGAATATTCTGTCATCATGAGGAGAAGAAAAAGAGAAGCCAAACTGGCCAGTGAGGAAAAACAAAAATAACATGAGTGTAATTTATTGGAAACCAGGTGACGTAACTGTTTTTAGACTGGAGCGATTTCATCAGCTTCGTCATGTACTGCTGTGAAGTCAGGTAGAAGTACTGAGAAATGACCATTCAATTTGACAATGTCTCTACATCATTGGTGATTTTTAATGTAGGCTTATTACATCTGAGTGATTGGAAAAAGTCTGGTGAAGTGGATATAAAAACAAATGGGGTGATGTGTCTATAGTGAATATCATCCTCTAGAACTCCCACCAACCTCTTTTCAATTTTTATATGAGCATACCACAGACCTTAAGGAAGGAGAACTATAGTCATATAGAACTTTTGAGTATCTCTGAAGAACAGGCCATTGTCAATGACAAAAAGTCATAACTACATAGAATAAATAATAATACTGTCCTCTAGAATACCAAGTTAATTTTGCATATGAGGTCATGTTGAGACATACAGATTGAGCAAAAACTTAAGAGAAACTTAAATGAGGCAGGTATTTTGCTATCTTAACAGCATGATTCAGTTTACTTGTAGTCCTATAATCACCACCAATTACTCTGTATTGCTAAGAACAGAGAAAACAGATTGGTTCTGGAGTTAACCCACATCAGTTCCAGTGTTGGTTGTGACAAAAAGTAGCTAGAGTGCTAAGTAGGCATGGATAGATGTTTTGGACAGTCTATTCTAGTGCTGTCAAATAGAAAATGAGTAGACAGGATTAAGAGGTTATTGAGAATGTTTTTTAGCCCTAGAATTCTCTGATTTTCTACAGAAAAAACAACTGTGCAAGGTAGATAAAAAGAACTTGAAAGACTGCTGTCAAGAAGAGGTGAGGGAATAACGAGAAGGAATTATGGCTTCTTGAAGTTATGGGTACAAAAGTTAAAATGATTAAACAACAAATTTATGATCTTAAAATACCTCTCTTGATTTTACTCATGTAGAGGATAACAATGGCATTATTAGAGGAGAGGTTGAAGAAGAACAAGAAAGGGAGACAACTAAAGGTGAAGTCTAAAATCTGAATCTGAAAAGAAGAAATCTACAAACCGAGTAAGAAAAAGGGGAAAAATATCACAGGCATCTTAACATTTTGAAACGTCCTATCTTTGGAATCAACTGCTGCCAAAACAAATTGTTGTGAAACTTCTCCACAATCTACCTTTTTTCCCTTTTAAGGACATCAGCAATTTATTTATTATTTATTTATTTATTTATTTGTTTAAATCACAAGGAGAAGAAAACAGTTTTTATCTGTTTTTACCATTTAGGAAAGCAGGAACTTGGTCCATCACTGGGGAGAAGGAATTAAATAAAGACTGGGGCTAAGACTTCTCTTCCTTGCAAGCAGTAGGTCATGCCATGAGCTTACAAGGTTACCTATGGGCTGTGAAGAACTGTACCTAGTACAGCAAGAAAGTATAATTAGTTTGGATTGAGTGACAACAATAAGAAAGAAGTGCTTGAAACTATTAAATCCAGGGCTTAATATGAAAGCAAATCAGTAGAGGGAATTGAAAGGGCCATTAAGTTAGCCAAATGGATGGCTGGAAGAAAAGTCATTTATAAATTCGGGAGGTTGAAGGGGTTTTTTAATGTTCTTTAACAAAAATTAGATGCTGGTTAATCTCTTCTCCTTTGGCAAAGGGAAGAAAAAACCATCTAAATAAGGTGAGTATTTTTTACGCTCAGTATGTTCCCGATATTAGGTGTGTGCTATAGGTTAATTGAAATTTTAAAGTTAAAGTGACCTTCTTCTAACTTTAAGTAGAAACTGTTTTTCACTTAGTCAATTGTAAAAGGGGGATGTTTTGCATACTGTTTCCAAAGACTAAATTTACTGTACTATTTGTAATTTGTCTGAGAAAATTACTTTGCTAACCTCTTAATACTCCATCCTCTTTCATATTGCAAAAAGAGCTGACTGCTTTTTTCTTTGAATTCACATTTCAGACAAAAATACCAAATTGTCTTGTTGGATTTTAGGAGGTTTTGGCAAGAGACATAGGGTGGTCCAACTTGTGAGTTTTTGAGGTTGTTTCATTGAACTTGTCTTCAACAAACTTTAATTGAGTTCAACCTAGACATACCAGTAGGTCCTAGCAATAAAGAAATAAGATCCTGTCCCTATTTTAAAGGAAACCATGATTAATTTGGGAAATCAAACAAAAATAATCAAACCATTATAATGTCAGAGGATGGACTGTGATAATAGAGATAAGCTTAGGGGGTTGTGTGTACACCAGTAGATAGAGGGTGTATTAGCTGAAAAAAGTAGGCAACATCAGAGTGACGCCTTAAAGAACATATACTAGTTGAACTAAGAAATAAGGGCGGAAGGGTTCATTTAAGGGGGACAGAATTTACAAAGAGCCAAAAGTATCAGTGTGTCAACATGTTTGTTAGGATAAGCTGGAGAACATGAAAGACTTCAGATAGGTGATGGAGATATTGGCAGAAACCACATCATGGTCTGTATTCATGCCCTCTTGAGACCTATAGCAAAATGGACCACTCTGAATCTTTGGGATATGGGTTCTAGCATTTGATATCAACCTAGAGCTGAGACTAGTCTTTCTGAGATATCTAGTGGAGTCGAGAATTTATCCTAGACTGCCTAGAAACCAGAATGTCTACAGTATGGCAAAAGAATCTAGGACTTATTTACTGTTTGAATGTATCTACTTAGGTTCAGCCTGCCTGATGCCATTAGTAAACTTTACACAAAAGCCAACAAGTTCCTTAACTTATTAGGGCTAAAGAAAAAAACTGACAAAAGATACCATTTGTTTTTCTTAACTGTTCTTAGACACATTTCTTTATTAAAGACACTTATTTTTGTATCTTGTTGCCTTTGATTATTGTTATTGTTAAACTTTTTCTTGGAGTGTAATTAGCATAAACTAAGATATGCAAGTCTTAAGTGTACCACTGAATGGCATTTGATATATGTACTCGTCAAGGTAACCACTACACAAAGCAAGACATAAAGTATATCTATCACACCAGATAGATTCTCAGGGTTCCATTTCCTGTCACTCATAGAGGTTACTGTTGACTTATCTTTCACTTTATATAAATATAATTATTTATATATCGTACAGTAAATACATTTTTTCTATTCTTGCACTTCAAAGAATTATGTATGCATGGAATTGTACAGTATCTCTGTGTGTGTATCTATGTGCATAGTAGGGGAGTAAAGATTTTTTTCTCATCTATTGCTGGACTCATGGCTGAAACGCTGATAACAACAGACAAATTAATAAGAGAAAAGCATACACATCTATTTAATACAAGTTTTATGTGACACACAAGCCTTTAGCAATGAAAACCAAAAGAAAAAGGGAAACCTGTATATTTTATGCTCAGTATGATGAAGAGGTGGACAGTTGTGGAGAAGTATGATTGGACAAAGGGGGTATGATCTAATGGTAATAAACTGGGAAAACATAGCAAGGTCTGTTTGTTCAGATTCTTCTCTCTATCCCTGTCTTTGGAGATAAGGGCAGTTGTGTCCTCCAGATATAGGGAGGATCCTTCTTGAGTGAGAGTTGTGTGACATGCTTCAGAGAAGAAGAACAGGAAAAGGCCAGAGAGTAACCTTCCTGCTGCTTCTGTTTCCTCAAATGACAAGGTGCCATATTTTGGGGTAGCATGTCCTGAACCTCATCAGTGCATGATCAGTGTGTGTGTGTGTGTGTGTGTGTGTGTGTGTGTGTGCATGCAACTTCTTTCACCCAACATAATGTTTTGGAAATGGATCCTTACTGTTGCATATAATAGTAGTTCTTTTTATTGCTGGGTAATATTCCATTATACAAATATACCACGATGTGTTTATCCATTGATACATCATAAACATTATGAGAGCTCTCTAGATGTAATTTCTGATACTTTCTATTTTAAACTGAAAGATTGTATTAAGACACAAATACTCCTATCTTTTTGAAGAAGATGTCTTACAGGGTAAATTCACATTTTTGCACATTTTTTTCAGCTACTGTACCATTGTGGCAAAGTACCCTAGTGCTTTTTTCCATCTTCTTTAAGCCTCACTGCTGTTGAGTCCCCATATGAGCTTTTGACACAGACATACAGAAAAGTAACAAAGAAAAATAATATATATGGATAAAAGGCAGTGGAAAAGTTAGATAATGCAGAAAGATATAGCTATATAATGCAGCCAGTGTTAGAAATGAATTATTTTTGTTCTGAGTTGTCACACAAATATAGAGTTCATAAGGTTCTGATACTAATAATGATACTAGCAAGTTTTAAATTTAGATGAGAATCTTATTTGTACTTCTACCTATAAACTTAAATGCCTTACAACCTATGTGTAGACATCGCGTTATATGTAAGCAGAGAGTTCAATTATTTGATGAATTTAATGAATATAGAAACTAACCTCTGATCAGTCCCAAAAAGTAGTGTAATTAATCATATAAATTTCCTTCTAAGGAAATAGTGTCTTAGCTATTTCTGATCTCTCTGCTACGTGTTTCTTTCACTGTTCTTATACAACAAATCACAGTGGAACAAAATTTCTCTTTTTCTATTTTAGCTCATAGTTTAACACTCTTGGGTTTGTGGCAGTTGTTTTTTTTTTTTTTTTTTTTTTTCTCCTAGTCAAATACCAGTTTTCCTAAAGTCAATCACTCTGACACTGACATTTGGAGCACTAATTCATTCTAACCTCAGGGAATTTGCTTTTTAGGAATAAATTGAGCCTTAAACATTTCTGTCTGATGATTTTAAAAAAGTTTAACAGAATTTATTCTACATAGGCCAAGTGAAGCATAGCATATTGGCACTTACTTTTAAGTACCATGAAATTCTAAAAAATGTTCTTGTCTCGAATTGATGATTTCAGCTATCAGCATCATTCATGCAGATGCTTGTGACTTATGCTATGATGCTATGGTTGGGTTATATCTGGCCTCCATATGTCAACATCAGTGTGAATGGCCTCTGGCAAATTAGTGTGTGATTCCAAGAAAAACCCCAGAATATCGTGAACATAGTCAATGGTAAAATAAAAACAGAATTCCCTTGAAATTAGTTGTGAAAAAATAAAGATGGAACATATGAAGTTTTTAATTATTTTTCCTCCATGAATAGAGTTGTTGGATATCTACATGGAGATATTTCCATAAAATGTTAATGATGACAATAGCAATGATTTTAGTAGTGAACTTCTAGTGGATACTTATAATATGCCAGGTATTCTAAATACCATCTTTAAAGTAAGAACTACTTTGTTGATATTCTCTAGATTAAAAAATGAATACTTGGGTTATACAATTTGCCCAAAGTTACCTAAGAATATATTTGCTGAAATTTGGATTTCATTATAAGAGCTATCTGATCTCTACCACCTTTTTATTTTTAAAAACATTTATGTGTGTATTTATCTTATTTCAGTAGTTTTTGGGGAACAGGTGTTTTTGTTTTTGTTGTTGTTACATGGATACGTCCTTTAGTGGTAATTTCTGAAATTTTGGTGTACCCGTCACCCCAACAGTGTACACTGTACCCAATGTGTATTCTTTTATCCCTTAGCCCTCACCCCTCTTCCCCCACCCCAGTCCCCAAAGTTCCTATGTCTTTGTGTCCTCTGTGTCCTTTGTTCCTATGTCTTTGTGTCCAATATGTCTATGTCTTTGTGTCCAATCATTCCTATGTCTTTGTGTCCTCATAGCTTAGCTCTCACAAGTGAGAACATATGATGTTTTGCTTTTCCATTCCTGAGTTGCTTCACTTAGAATAATGGTCTTCAACTCCATTCAGGTTGCTGCCAATGATATTATTTCATTTCTTTTTATGGCTGAGTTGTATGCCACCTACCACTACATTCTTAACTACTACTTAGTGCTCTATTTAGGGAGTGGGAGATTTATGAGTAGAAGCACAAAATTTGTTATCCTCTTTTGAAAATGAGTTAGAGAAAGTACTGAAAGTGGTATATGGTCGTTAGAAATGTACCTTTTGTAATGGCATCAGTGTCTCCGATTGACTTCCTTAGAAGCAGAATAGAACTCAGGGATTCTGGGCCATACCTTATTGAGGCATTGCTCATGGGACAAAGGAAACAAGTAAGCAAGAACATGTTCGCCACTGGAGTCTCACTTCCCCCTGAACACATCGTGATCTCTGGAGCATGAACTACACAAAAGAATTGGTCACCGAAAGGCAAGAGGGATGGATATGTGTATTCCAGTGTCAGTCATTCATTAGCCACAGGCTGTCTCTAGGAATGAGATATAAATAACTTTGGAGTCAGCTCCTGTTCAGGCAAAGGAGAGGGGGAGAGTTATGAATCATTAGCAGCCTATCACACATAGTGCATCTTTTTTAGGAGTAAGAGGGGAAAGGCACAATAACTACCTTTATTTTGAGAGGTTAGTCTTGACATGTCCCAGGCTAGCAGCCCCTCTCCACCCCATAACTCCACCAAAAACTGAAAACAAACTGTGACTGACATAGAAGGATCTTAAATCTTTGTAATGTGTATTTCTCACCTTCTGGTGCACATCTGTCTTGTAAAGACATCTGGAGAACTTGCTGTTTATCGTTCAACATGTCTGATTAATATGATATCATCAGTATAGTGGTTTCATCTGATTTTCTGCCGAATTGCCACAGTGTTAAAATATACTGTAGCTTACGTATACTGTTGTTCCTCTCATGTGAAAGCAAGCTGCTGCTTAAACTCTTTTCTTTTAGATATTAGAAAAATCCAAAAAACTAGTTTCCCAAGTCAGTGTTCACATAACATGTAATGGTTTTGTTAATATTCTCTATAAAATGTAATCACATTGTTATGGAAATATTTCTATAACAATGTTAATGATTATAACAACAATAACAGTAGTGAACTTCTAGTGGGCACTTATACTATGCCAGGTGTTATGAAATATAATCTTGAAAGTAAGAACTACTTTACAGCTATAATTTGATCTACTACTTGGTTTAGTTTGCAGCAGTCCACTATAATCTACCAAAATTAAGCTGCTTTTTTTTGTAAGGATCAAGCTAGTAAGATCGTGGATATGATGGGTATCACCACCTTGCTTCCTTTACATCTTTACGGGTGACACCAATTTATCATGCCTTCCCTCAAAGGTGTAATATAGTCATTCTAATTATATACCAGGGCCCAAGGAAACCAGTACTGTGAATCCATGGACCACCTGTGAAACAAACCTGGACCAGGACTCCATTTATTTGCTGATCCAGAGCTTCCATTCTCATGCATGTTTTCAGGCAATGGTGGTCAGCATCATGATTTTCATCCCTGCGTGTGAGCTTCAGCTCAGGTGTATGAGAGTCTTTGAAAAATCTAGTTACTCACCTTTCCTTAGTGTATAGTTTTCAAAATTAATGTCATAGGTTCATTTAAGGAAGAAGTGAAGGAGTCACTTCTCTATTTACTTATAATGTTGCAAGATCCTACCTCATGGGGAACTTCAGTCAATGAGTTCTGAATCTGGAAACTGGGCAGAGAATTGTAACTTTTCCCTGGAACTGCTGACCTCAACCCAGTTCTATAATAGTATCTTCTGTTAGTCACAACTTACAAAGAACAGCCTCCTCTGGCCTTTTCAGTGAGTATGGATTCCCCTTATGCCAGAGTAAAAGGTGTGCCTACAGGTCCCCTCAAGTGATCTAGTTTGTCTCTGTTTTCCTTTCTCACATAATAGTCACATACCATCAATTTTTTTTTTCTTTTTAACCCTGAGCATTTTTATTTCTTCCTTCACTTTCTGCTAGGCAATTTCGGCATCTCTACTTCACTTAAAGCCATTGCTTCTTTTCAAGTCCCCAGGAAGCATCTCAACCCTTCGTAGAGGGACCCTCAGAATCCTTGTCAAAGTGTTGAGTCATAGATGAATCTCCAATATCAGCAAATTCTCTTGTATCCAGCTTTATAGTCTGGCCTCTCCTGACTTTGGCCCAGCCCTGTAGAATCTATTTTATTTTTATTTTTATTTTATTTATTCATTCATTCATTCATTCATTTTTTTTTGACGGAGTTTTGCTCTTTCGCCCAGGCTGGAGTGCAGTGATGCTATCTCGGTTCACTGCAAGCTCCACCTCCTGGGTTCACACCATTCTCCTGCCTCAGCCTCCCAAGTAGCTGGGACTACAGGTGCCTGCCACCACGCCCTGCTAATTTTTTGTATTTTTAGTAGAGACGGGGTTTCACTGTGTTATCCAGGATGGTCTTGATCTCCTGACCTCGTGATCCATGCACCTCAGCCTCCCAAAGTGCTGGGATTACAGGCATGAGCCATCACACCTGGCCTGTATAATCTATTTTTAAACATACTCTCCTAGTTTCTTCCAGTATATGTCAGCCAGGTCCTGCAGCTTTTCCAATGTACACTTTATCTCCTCACTTAGCAGGCCAGCACTTTCTCAGTTGGGCCACACAGAGATTTAAACCCAGTGGATTTTTTCAGTTGCCAGGATGGGAGAAGAGGCAGAGCCTCACTGCCTTGCAGACCACCTGCTTCCTTCTAAGCTTTTCCAGTATCTTCAAGCAAGAGCTGCCCAGCTGTCTTCTAACACGGCTAGTGGGCCAGAGGTTTCAGGGGAATCTGGGTATTGAAAGTTCTCAAATACATTTACCAAGCTGTCACCATGCTAAGTGAGGTGAGGGGAGATGGTTACTTCATTTGTTAGGTCTTGTTTTACCTAAAGGGAATTCTTTTGTGAACAAAAATACAAAGACATTTTGAGCAAAGGACCAAAGATTCTCTAGAACAAAGATTCTCAAATGTTTGCATTTATCGAATCACTTGCTGGGTGAGTTTACTAAAACACAGATTGCTGGGCCTCAATCCAGAGTTTCTGATTTGGTATGTCTGGAGTGGGATAAAACTCTTGCATTCAAGTTCCCAGGTGATGCTGATGCAGCTGGTTCAGGAACCACACTTTGAGAACCTCTGCTCTGGAGAAAGGGGCACCCCTGAGCCATTTAGCAGCCAACATACTCAGCAACTGAGGGATAGATATCCCAGTTGAAAAGGAGACCAGTGGAATACCAAACTCTGCAGCACAACCAGTGCCACATAAATCTAAATGGTGTTGGCATAACCATTCTGATCAAATGTAATTCATTTCAGAACAGCATGTCTATATGCATCTCTATCTATTGAGTCTTTTAAATATTTGTAGTGTTAACAAAATTAATAGGAATAATTTTATTCTTCCAATTGATGTACCAGTTGAAACATTGGGTATTTATGAGCTTCCTCCCAAATTCATTAGTTTACAGTTTTGTTTTCTGTCTCTTGACAATGAAGAAATACATTCCTACATCAGATCATGAGCAGGAAACAGCACCAAAGCCAGACCTGAATGTGTGTTTCATCGTAATGAGTAACTGCTTAAAGAAACATCCATAATAAAAATCTTACTTGTCTAAGAAAATAAACTACCCCTTCTACATGCCCACCCCCCACCCCCAGCCCCAAAGCATGAACACTACTTGATTCTTGGCAAAGTGAAAAGAGCTTTGAAATTAGATTTAAGTGACAACCATAGTAATTAAAGGTATCAACATCTGTTGAACAACAATAGGCAAAAAAAGAAAAAAACACCTTATTTTGAGAGAAAAACAACAGCCTAATTGTAGTTATACAAGGAGGCCTCTTTAAAGTTCAAATTATAATTATTGAATAGGTGTCTCACTTCTGTCAGTGTTGGGCTAATTTTGTCTTGAGAACATCTTAGGTGGGATGGCAGGTGAGTTACTATTATGTTCTTTTAAACTGCAGATGGTGACGCATCATAGTAAGTGATTATAGCATTTTTTCTTTAAAGAACTGTAAGTTAAAAGTGTTCCCAGGTGGTATTTGTTGCTAATGGCCATATCATTAGTTAATGGGGTTTAATTAAGCACCCTGTGTATCAAGAGAAAGGAAAAGACATTGAGCAGAAGCAAAAGACATTTAGAAAAGGAGATTGGGGGCTGGGCACAGTAACTCACACCTGTAATCCCAGCACTTTGGGGGGCCAAGGCAGGTGGATCATCTGAGGTCAGGAGTTTGAGATCAGCCTGAACAACATGGCAAAACCCCATCTCTACTAAAAATAGAAAATTAGCCAGGTATGGTGGCACATGCTTGTAATTCCAGCTACTCAGAAGCCTGAGGCAGGAGAATCACCCATTGCACTCCAGCCTGAGCAACACAGTGAAACTCCATCTCAAAAAAAAAAAAGTTTCTCCCAATTATTTTGCCCACAGTCCACCCTCACCACTATAATTCCTTAAAGATACCTGTATTTTCTCCTCACTACACTTATCAAAATTGTATTTAAATACTTACATAAATATTTGTTTAACATCTGTGTTCCTAGAATATAAGCTTTATGAGAACACAGATGGCCTCTCTCTTGTTCATCACTAGCGTGGTGCCTGGCACATAACAGGTGCTTGAAGAAACTATTGAAGACATTAATTGGTTAATTGAAGTGCTTCTCTTCATTGCCCAATATCTCCGGAGCTAAAACTCATCCTGAGCATGTCTGCAAAGTTATTGTTTATTGCTCAGATTGCATTTTATCAAACAATTATAACTCATTGAGGAAAAAATATTCTTATATTGAGTATTTTAAACATGGACTCCAAGTGAATATTCATGAATTTTCTTCTTCATTGCCAGATCTCAGGGTGTACCTTTCCCTGTTGTTATTCTACGAATCTAAAATATTGTGACTCCCCTCTGCCTCCTATCAGAAGAAGGAAAAGGAGAGGAGGAGAGAAGAAAGAAAGCATAAGAAAGAAAATAACTATTGCTATTTTTTTCCTCAATTTAAATTCTATTATGTAATCCAGTTGGGGTCAAAAAAGAAATATTGATTCTAAACTCCAGTTAACATATTCATATTTATATATTTGTATTTATTCATATATTTAACATTTTGACCTTTATAGTGTTATCTAAGTGCAAAATTATCTTTCCACATTTGCCTTCAAAAATTCCATTGCTACTCCCTAGTATAAAGTATTCCTAAAATTAGAAGGCAGTTGGGCCTCTTGATTTTCACACCAAGTTTTGCTCTTTAATCTCTAATGAAGCTTGTTAAAAAATAAGCATTCCTGAGCCCTAGTATGCGAGGTGGACCAGGTGGGAAGAGATAGCATAATATTTGCATTGTTAACAAATCCTTCAGGTGATCCTGATGTACAATCAAAGCTGACCTTAAACTCACCTAATTTCAAAAGCAACCATTTATTGAACATCTGTGTTGAGCAGGAAGCTATTCTAAATAATGTATAAGAACATAAGTCCTACAAAAAACTTATGAAAATATAAGTGATATTTATCCTTTGTGTAGATGAGGAAAACAACACTTTGAGAGTTGATGATTTTGGTCAGGGCTACTAGCTTCCAAGTCCAAAGCCAGGAATTGAACACAGGGCCCTCTAATGCTGAAATCTCTGCTTTTATCATCCCACTGCAAAACCAACTATGGCACTAAAATTCAGTGACTGCAGCTTATCTCAACTTTAGAATTAGCAAAGATTTTCCCATGACAAGACATATTGTAAAAGGCTGATTTACCAAGGTAACAGATTAGGAAAATTTTTCTAACTCATCGTCATGGCTTTTGCGTCCTATACCATTTGATTAAAAAGTTTTCGACACTGTGGATACCCTGATAATGTAGTCTGGTTTAGAATCTTTGAAGAAAGGTTTGATGTAAGAGAAACTATTGATTTGTGTGCCCCCAAACCATTTCTGACCAGTTCTTCACTGCTGGGTACCTAACAATTAGTATTTTAACTTTCCTGCTGCTTTGAGATGGCCAGGTGACTGAATTCTGGCCCATAGGATGCTAGCAATAGCACAGTCCTTTGAACCTCAAACCCTTCTCTGTACCTTACTGGTAGATGTGATGCCTGGAGCTGCTTTGCCTATGAGTCACTAAGTCAACCTGGCAAGGACGATAGAGCAGAAACTCAGAATGCACCTGTGTCTCTGGTAACTGCTGAACCTTGGTGCCAGCCCTAGACTTTGTGTTTTCAGAATACTTGTTGGGCAAGACAAATGAACCTCTTTAGGTTTAAGGTCTGTGACTCACTAATTCTATTTCTTTTAGCAAAATGCATTCCTCTCTGACATGAACTTTGCTAGATATAGCAAACTGCACTATAAACCCCTCACAGGTGATTTTTTTTCTTTATTTCTGTAGTACCTAGGATGGAGTTTTGCAGAGAGTAGAAAGCCTGGGCAGTTTGTGTGGTGATGAGTATATGTGGGATGGATCTTGATGGATTTCGGTATGTCTACCTTCTGCTCTATGAGACTTATTAGTCTCTTTGCAGGTGCTCTTCCTTTCCAACATAACTTAAAGTTTTCTAAAAGTTAGCTTTTATAAAGAACCGTAAGTAAAAGCAAATCTCAGCCCCCACCCCCACCACCCCTTATGTTTAAAACCTGGACTGTGTTAAGGATGTTCGTTCTGTGACGTTAGTATTAATCATACCCTGCCTTCTGCTCTATGAGACTTGTCAGTCTCTTTGCAGGTGCTCTTCCTTTCCAACATAACTTAAAGTTTTCTGATAGGTAGCTTTGATAAAGAACCGTAAGTAAAAGCAAATCTCAGCCCCCCCCCCACCTCTTATATTTAAAACCTGGCCTGTGTTAAGGATGTTAGTTCTGTGACGTTAGTATTAATCATAACTTGCCTTCTGCCATGAAAGACATCATCAAAGTATTTGAACCAAGGCCACAAAATCACAAGAGGAACATTATGATGACAAATTTTCTCCTAAACCGTGTTACTTCTCTACTGCTTCCAGGAGGAGAGAGACAGGTTCCCAAGTTGCTCATTCTAGTAGGGCAGCTAGACTGAAAACTGTTCCATCCATCATTTAACAAACAGGGTCCTTTCAATCATGCCTCACCATAAATTGCTTCACTCTTCCACCCACTTGCATTGGACCTTGGATAAGCTACTTAGTCCACAATGAGCAAGACTGCATTGCCAGTAATTGAGAAGTTGCAGCCTGATTTATTCTTTGTGAATGGGTGCGTGGAGCTGCCCAGTGATGGGCTGCACTTCTCCTTGCCCTGCTTTGAAGAGTGGAGACTCAGCCTTTTCAGAGCAAAGCCAGGTGAATGGATTAGACTGGAGTTTCTGAAAGAGTGATACATGTACTATAAATGAGGGGATTTTTAGCTATACATGTATGAATATTTAAAAATTTTTAATAGTCTTATATTTTTGTGTGTAATTTAAAAGTATACCTAGCATGTCACATCCATGATTTCATGGGTGTTCAGTAGCATTGTGTGTGCATATGTGTGTGTGTTTATATTTCCTTTTAACTTATGTTCATATATCTGTGAGTAGGGTTATATATGCATAGATGTATGTATACTTATGCATAACATGTAAGCATCTATTTTCTTTTAAAATGTACTTATTTGAGTAAACAGTGTTTTATTATAGAGAAATACATTATCCAGTCACATAGATGGCATGTGGATTTAACAAACATTTTGAGGATGTTACATGAATGACTAGTGTTTGGGAGTCACTCAATAGTATCATTTGCTCAACTCTTAAGATTGCCACTGAGAAGAAAGGAGGTAATTAAACAACACAGAAGGTAATATTCATGTTACCTAATCACTGAGGTTGAGGCATGGGGTATCCACTTCAAAAGATAAAAGAAATTCTCTCTAAATGAACCCAAAAGGTCTCATAAAAGCACACTTCAGTCAGTTTGTCAAATATATATTGAATTCCTGCTGATTTTAAGGCATCATCTTGATATGTTAGAGGCATAGACATGTTCAAGATACACTTGATGTTTTCAGTGATTCTATAATGATATAAGGAAGAACCTCTCACAAAACACTCCAGTGACTTTCTGTACCACCTAGAAGACCTGTTTCTGTGTTGATTTACAGGGGATGCACGCTGACCTCCATCCTCAAACCTTAGCCCTCTTCTATCTGTTCCCCTTGCACCAACCACACAGGCTTTCTTCCTTTCTTTTCCCTTCTAATATGGTTTGACTGTGTCCCCACTCAAATCTCATCTTGAATTGTAGCTCCCATAATTCCCACGTGTTGAGTGAGGGACCTGGTGGGAGATAATTGAATCATGGGGCCAGTTCCCCCATACTGTTCTCGCGGTAGTGAATAAGTCTCACAAGATCTGAAGGGCTTTCCCCTTCCACTTGGCTGTCATTATCTCCTCTCCGCTGCCATGCAAGATGTGCATTTCACCTTCCACCGTGATTGTGAGGCCTCCCCAGCCACATGGAACTGTGAGTTCATTAAACCTCTTTTTCTTTATAAATTACCCAGTCTTGGGTATGTCTTTACCAGCAGTGTGAAAACAGACTAATACCCCTTCTTCCAGGGCACAAAAGGTCTAGTCTGACAGGAAAATATCACAATAATAAATATATATGCACCTAACACTAGAGCTCCCAAATTTATGAAAAAATTACTACTAGACCTAAGAAATGAGGTAGCAGCACAGTAATAGTGGGGGACTTCAATACATCATTGACAGCACTAGACAGGTCATCAAGATAGAAAGTCAACAAAGAAAAAATGGGCTTAAACTATACACTAGAATGAATGGACTTAACAGATATTTACAGAACATTCTACCTGACAACTACAGAATATACATTCTTTTATCAGCACATGAAACATTCTCCAAGACAGACTATCTCATAGGCCACAAAATAAGTCTCAATAAGTTTAAGATAATCTAAATTTTATCGAGTACTCTCTCAGACCACAGTGAAATAAAATTAGAAATTAACTCCAAGAGGAACCCTTAAAACTATGCAAATTATGAAAATTAAATAATCTGCTCCTGAGTGATCTTTGAGTAAACAATGAAATTAAGATGGAAATTTAAAAATTATTTGAACTGAATGACAATAATGACACAACCTATCAAAACCTCTGGGATATAGCAAAAGCAGTGCTAACAAGAAAGTTTATAGCATTAAATGCTTACATTGAAAGAGTACAAATAGACAATCTAAGTTCATACCTCAAGGAACTAGAGAAACAAGAAAAAACCAAAACCCAACCCAGCAGAAGAAAAGAAATAAGAACGATCAGAGTAGAACTAAATGAAATTGAAACAAAAAAATACAAAAGATAAATGAAACAAAAACCTATTTCTTTGAAAAGATAAGCAAAATCAATAGACAATTAGTGAAAACCACAAAAAGAAAAGAGAGGATCCAAAGAAGCTCAATTAGAAATGAAATGAGAGATATTACAACAAATACTGCAGAAATACTAAAGATCATTCAAGGCTACTATGAACACCTTTATGCACACAAACTAGAAAACCTAGAGGGCATCAATACATTCCCGGAAATATACAACTCTCCAAGATTAAATCAGAAAGAAAAAGAAACTGAGCAGACCAATAACAAGCAGCGAGATTGAAATGGTAATTTAAAAATTGCCCCCCAAAAAAGCCTAGGACCAGATGGATTCACTGCTGAATTCTATCAGACATTCAAAGATGAATTTGTACCAATCCTGCTGAAACTATTCCAAACGATAAAGAAAGAGGAAATTCTCCTAAATCATTCTATGAAACCAGTATCACCATAAAACCAAAACCAGGAAAGAACATAACAAAAAAAAAATACAGACCAATATCCCTGATGAAGATAGATGCAAAAATTATCAACAAAATACTTGCGAACTGAATCCAACAGCGTCTCAAAAAGATAATACACCATGATCAAATGGGTTTTATACCTGGGATGCAGGGTTGGTTTAACATACACAAGTCAATAAATTTGATATACCACATAAACAGAATTAAAAACAAAATTCATAAGGTCATCTCAATTGCAGAAGAAGCATTTGGCAAAATCCAGTATTTCTTTATAACTAAAACCCTCAGCAAAATTGGCATAGAAGGGACATACCTTAAGATAATAAAAGCCATCTGTGATGAACCCACAGCCAACAGTATATGGAATGGGAAAAAGTTGAAACCATTGCCCCTGAGAACTGCAATAAGACAAGGATGCCCACTTTCACCACTTCTATTCAACTTAATACTGGAAGTCCTCACCAGGGCAATCAGACAAGAGAAGGAAATAAAGGGCATCCAAGTCAGTAAAGAGGAAGTCAAACTGTCTCTGTTCACTGATGATATGATTGTATACCTGGAAAACCCTAAAGACTCACCCAAAAATCTCCTAGATCTGATAAATGAATTCAGTAAAGTTTCCGGATACAAAATCAATGTACACAAATCAGTAGCACTGCTATATACCAACAGCAACCAAGCTGAGAATGAAATCAAGAACTGAACCCCTTTCACAACAGCTGCAAATACATATATTTATTTATTTATTTATTTATTTATAAATATATATGTATATAATATTTAGGAATATGCCTAACCAAGGAGGTGAAAAATCTCTACAAGGAAAACTATGAAACAGTGCTGAAAAAAATCATAGACAACACACACAAATGGAAACACATTCCATGATCATGAATGTGTAGAATCAATATTGTGAAAATGACCAAACTGCCAAAAACAATCTATAAATTCAATGCAGTTCCCATCAAAATACCATTATCATTATTCACAGAACTAGAAAAAAAAACTAGCATGATACTGGTATAAAAATAGGCACATAGACCAATGGAACAGAATAGAGAATTAAGAAATAAACCCACTTACTTACAGCCGACTGATATTTGACAAAGCAAACATACGAAATGGGGAAAGGACACCCTATTCAAAAAATGGTGCTGGGATAATTGGCAAGCCACATGTAGAAGAATAAAGCTGGATTCTTCTCTCTTGCCTTATACAAAAATCAAGATGAATCAAAGACTTAAATCTAAGACTTCTAACTGTATAATTATAGAAGATAACATAAGAAAAACTCTTCTACATATTAACTTAGGCAAATAGTTCATGATCAAGAACCCAAAACCAAATGCAACAAAGATAAATAGATGGGACTTAATTTAGCTAAAAAGCTTCTGCACAGCAAAAGAAATAATCATCAGAGTAAACAGACACCTCACAGAGTGGGAGAAAATGCTTGCAAACTATGCATCCAACAAAGAAGTAATATCCAAAAATCTATAAGGAACTCAATAGGAAAAAAAAAATCCCATTAAAAAGTGGGCTAAGGACATGAACAAATAATTCTCAAAAGAAGATACACAAATGGCCAATAAACATGAAAAAAAAGCTAAACATCATTATCAGGGAAATGCAAATCAAAACCACAATGCGATACCACCTTACTCCTACAAAAATGACCATAATTAAAAAAAAACGATACTGACATGGATGTGGTAAAAAGGGAACACTTTTACACTGCTGTTGGGAATGTAAATTAGTACAACCAGTATAGAAAACTGTATGGAGATTTCTTAAAGAACTAAAAGTAGAACTATCATTTGATCCAGCAATCCCACTACTGGGTATCTATCTACTCAGAAGAAAGAAGTCATTATATGAAAAAGACAGTTGCACATGCATGTTTTTAGTAGCACAATTCGCAATTGCAAAAATATGAAACCAGTTTAAATGCCCATCAACCAATAAGCAAATAAAGAAAATGTGGGATATATTTAAATATCCCCCTTAAAACATAAATTTATATATATTTGTATATTATAGGTCATGTGTACACACACACACACACACACACACACCATGGAATACTATTCAGCCATTAAGATGAACAAAATAATGGCATTTGCAACAAATGGAGTTGGAGACCATTATTTTAAGTGAAGTAACTCAGAAATGGAAAACCAAACATTATATGTTCTCACCTGTAAGAGGGAACTAAGTTATGAGGACACAAAGGCATAAGAATAATATAATGGACTCTGGACTCAGAGGGAAGTGTGAGAGGGTAGTGAGGGGTAAAGACTACACATTGGGTGCAGTGTACACTGTTGGAGTGATGGGTACACCAAAATCTCAGAAATTACCACTAAAAAACGTATCCATGTAACGGAACACCACCTGTTCCCCAAAAACTATTGAAATAAACAAAAATAAAAATATATTAACCTTAAAAAACACGTTCCTCTTACATGAATCTTTTAAGTACAGTAAGCAACTGTACCTGGTTCTCAGGAAGTCCAAACAGCATTTCATGATCACATGGGGGACATTTGCCCTTTGAATTTCACTACCATGGATGCTCTGTGAAAATGTCTGTATTGAGATCACTGACCCACTGGTATTGAAACTGGAAAATTCTCTTCATTTGATGTCATGATTGTAGAAATGAAGGTAGCTTATTGTCTCCTAAACAAGCATATAAATTTGGGGTTTACTAGTATTGAAACCAGCCAATTATCTCCCTTTGGTTTGATGATAATAGAAATAAATTGAGGCCTATAAACTTGGCCTTTCATCATGTAAATTCTGGAATAGCTGTAATTTCATAAACAGAGACTACTTTCTAGGCTGGGGAAAAAAAAAAAAACTCCTACCTGGCATCAGCACCTGACAAGATCACCTTTTCATATCAGTGTCTTTCATAAAAATGTCAGACTTTTAAAACCAGGAATCATCAAGTCACAAAGTATTATATTTAGCAATAGTTTGATAATTCAAATTGGATTAAAGGGTCATGTCTCATATATGTTCTAGGTAGGGATATGATTGCACACTTAGAATCTCTTTAAAGAAAATCTCTAGAGAAATCTATTTTATCCTCTATGAATTGCTGAAGTAGCAGTGGCCATTCAAAGTCCACTTGGATGAAATATATACCTGCAAGAGATTGGAAAGCAAAAAAGAAAAAAGTCAAGACAGTTAGTAGGTGCCAGCTCTTTTGTTTCAGTGCTGGTTTGCACCCCTTTTTCTTTCTCAAGCAAGCCGGAGACATGGGCAAATACATCTTGTTGACTAATACAGCAATTGGCCACAGGGTTCAAACTTTCACTTGTAATGGGCATCCTATGTTAATTCAGCAGTTTATCTAGAGTTTCTGCTCTCTGATAGAATCTCTAACACTCTCTGTGGAGTATGGACAGTATTCCTTTGCACAGGGCATTGACACGATTTTGGGGTGGCCTCCTAGGACCTCTGAGCTCCACCCTCCATTAAAATTGGCTTAGAGCAATAGTTAAGCAGAAGTTACTAGGAAGATCCACATGCCTGGTGTGCAGGTTCCCTGTTTCAAAGGAATTGATCCAAGGCAAATCCTGTTTCTTCATGGCAAGGAACAAAGTCAATCATATCTAAGTATGGAAGAGGTGAATTGAAGAGCTTTGCTAATGCTCTCTGTGTGTTTGGAGGAATGAACTTTGTGATTTTTTCCTAAATGAATGGTCAAATTGTTTCAACTACTGCAAAAAACACATTCTATCAAGTATAAAAGGATTCTAGTGACTGCTGACTGTGTCCATTTAGAGAGTAGAAGAACAAAAACACAACTGATCCAGGTAACAATAAATTCTTGGCTTTAAATATAATTATCTAGGGGTCTGAATCCTTGCAGAGCTGAGAAATAACTTTCCTAAAAATCATTTTAAATATTCAGGATATGGTAATATTATTATATTTCTTCTAACACTGAAAAGTTCAAGAGATCTTGTATGTTGAATATTTGATCTCATATCACAGTCGCTAGGATAGTTTATTTAGTATTTCTGTGAAATACTAAGGTTCTTTTGAACAAGAATTGTGTCATATTTATCTTCTTTGAATGCCTTATGGTGTCCAGGGTCAGTGTGTCCATGAATATAGTACATTTTTCATAAACATCTTGTATTAGTTCATTCTCACACTGCCATAAAGAACTGCTTGAGACTGGGTAATTTATAAAGAAAAGAGGTTTAATTGACTCACATTTCCACATGGCCAGTAAGGCCTCAGGAAACTTACAATCGTGGCAGAAGGGGAAGCAGATACATCTTACATGGCAGCAGGTGAGAGAGGGTGTATGGGAAGCAAGAGAGGAGAGCACATTATAAAACTATCGGATCTTGTGAGAACACACTCCCTATCGTGAGAACAGCATGGGAGAAACAGCCTTTGTGATCTAATCACCTCCCAACAGGTGTCTCCTTCAACACCTGGGGATTACAATTCAAGATGAGATTTGGGTGAAGACACGAAGCCTAACCATATCACGTCTATTACTGGGTTTCCATGATATCCAGTCTTGGTTAGACAGAGGGCATCCCCAGAAGAAAGTGCCCTTGCCTTCAACCGTATTATCTCAGCTTTGCATTAATCACTCATGCCACTTTATTCTAGAGAAAGGAACAAATACCCATGAGAAGCAAAAGAATTAGAAATTGCAAATCTCTGACCAGGAGCCTTAAGTAGAATCAATGTTCTGTCACAAAAGCCAGCCTGAATTATCTTTGCAATGTGTTCTGGCAGTGCAAGGGTAGAAATTATGTGTCTGCATCAAGTCTAGAACTGGTAATGAGGGCTGGTATTTATTGCTTCCCCTGCTTGTATCTGTGACCTGCAGAAAGACAGGCTCTGCCTCTCACAGCATCCTGTAGCTAAGAGGAAACCTGATTAAACACATCTTAAGGCTGTAAGTGAAGAAAGGCCACACAGATAGTGCTTCTCTTTGTTCTTTAGCATTGTTAATTTTGGCACAACTTTTGGCTCAGAGAAGAGAGCTTAGAGAAGAATCACTTACCCAAAAGATATGAAATATTTCTGAGTGAAAGTCAAAGGCCACAGTCAAGTGATGCTGTGGAAAAGAATAATTCTCAGATTTCAGAGTACTTTCTAGAGATTGTGTGAGGATGAAAATTCAACAAATTAACTTTAAGCAATGACAGGCGACTATTACTTAAAGGAGATTGTGTGTGTGTGTGTGTGTGTGTGCAGAGGTTGAGAAGATAATATTACAAATAATGGTAAAACTCATGTTTTCTTGTTTAACAAACATTTATTCAATGTTTGTTGAATAAATGCTTGTTAAATAAAGAAGAAATCATGTACTACTAGATTGAGTACTACTATTTTATGAGTGTTTGCAATCCCAGCCCATGGCCTGACTCAGTACCACTGAGAAAATTGTCCTTCTCTTACAAGATCTTGCAATCTGGTAGATGGAGGTAAACTTTGTAAGCAGTGTGCTCTGCATGTTGATTAGATAAGCAAAAATTGCCTTTACTCAAAGTCTTTTTGTCTTTTTTAAACTGTTCTTTTCCAATAGCACTTAGCAAGTTACAGAAAATACTTATAGTTTGTCCCAGTAATGAACTATTATTGGGTATTTACTATGTATTTTACATGTGTTTAATTCTAGAAAAAACTATTTGGATAGGACCCTACATTAAGGAAACTAAAACTTAGAAGAAGTTTAATAACTTGCTCAAGTTTGCATGCTAAGTTGAAAAGCGAGCTGGAACCTGAACTCAGTCTGAGTTCAGAACCAGTGGTCTGGACCATTAATCTATTGCTGCTGTCGTTCATAAGACAAGGCTATACCAATTATAGATCATATAATAGGATAATTTTAGGAAAGGTAGATGATACCAGACAAGTCCTCCTAAAAAATAAATATTCATGAGTATACAATATAACAGACACAACATTCCATTCATGTGCCCCATTCTCTAATTCATAGCTCCCAAGTCAATTCCCTGCTAGGTCTGTGCCTTACTTTCTTGAGGGACACTGGAATTAATTGTTTTATGTCCCAATGACTCAAGGACCCAGAGATGATATTTTCCCTGACTCCACTGCATGGTGATTTTCAAGACAAAATTGTGAGTTTTACTAAGTCTGGCTTCAACTGCCTTTCCTAGCTGTACCCTTATCTCAATCCAAACCTCAAAACTTGCCAAGAAACATCAAATAGATCTAGGTTTTAGATTCTCTGATGTCTCTACAGGGTGGAAAGCACACAGTTGGCACACTACCCATTCATCCTTCCAAGCCCATGCTAGACATGACCAATCGATTACTGTGCTGTTTCCTGCTGCATCTGGATTTGGCCTGAGAATTCCTCTCAACACAATTTTTACCATCAGCATAAAAAATGAAACTTATTTTTTATCTCCAGAGCATTCCGAGGGAAGAACCTATCCTATTGAAGTCTGTCTACCCTGTGCATTTCCAAACTTTAGACTACTTCAAAATCACCTACAGAATGTTAAGTTAAAGCAGATTCCTAGGTTCCATCCCAGAGATTCTCACTCAACATATCTGGGCTGGAGCCATGGAATTTTTGTTTCTAAAGCGTTTCTAGGTGATGCCGATTTGGCTGGACCAGGTACCACACATTGAGAACCACTGCTGTTTAATTAGTACTATTGTGATTGAGATAATAGAATCAGGATCCAGGCAGTCTGCTGACATACCAGCTCTACCACCTATGAGATCTGTGGCTTTGGACAAGTTATTGAACTTTTGGGTGACTACAATCCCTCATCTGTAAACTGTGGTATAGTTAACCTCTCTCAGGAGATCCTTGTGAGGACCAAGTGAGTTCATAGATGTTAAATACTGTAAAAAAGGACCTAGAACTTAGAAGGTTCACCCAAAGATGTTTACTAATATTACTGCTTACTTAGCTAAAATTACTTATTGACTCAGTTTAGAGCTACGTACATGGCAGCTACCCAAATGCTCAGTGTATTGGAATTCAACTTGCAGATGTAGTATAACATGTCTGACATGTGGTCCCCTTTAGCAGCAGAAGATGATAAGATTAAAGAGGTTATAGCAGTTTACAGCCCTTTTAAGAGGCTTTTTTTTTCCCTTTCTTTCTGAAACAGTGTCTCACTCTGTTGCCCAGACTGGAGTGCGGTAGTACGGTCATGGCTCACTGCAGCCTCAACCTCCTGGGCTTAAGCAATACTCCTGCCTCAATCTCCTGAGTAGTTGGGACTACAGGGATGTATTTTTATTTTTGTGTGCCCAGGATGGTCTCAAACTCCTGAGCTCAAGCAATCCTCACACCTTGGCATCCCAAAGTGCTGGGATTACTGGCATAAGCCACTGCACCTGGCCTGTAAAAATATTTATTTGCATACTATGGTACAAATTGCTTGATTTTTTATTATCAAATTAATGCACAAACAGAGGTCGACTGTTACAGTTATTGATGCTGAGAAAAGCCAACACTCGTCATAGAGAAGAAAGACTAAACTGCTGAATCTCCTTCAGCAAGGTTTTTTAACTTTGAAACAAAATGCTTCTTTTTAGAAATACTGAGAAAGCTTTGAATTAATTGTGTTGTCACCAGATAGTGGCTTGGTTTTATGACTGGTGTTTCTCCTGATGATGATTGAAATCTGTCATTTGCTCTTTTTATTGTTCTTTAATGTGTCCACAGGCATGCAGTTACCACGACATTCCTTCACATTTCTTCTGAGCCCTTCAGCTAGCAACTCCTTGCAGCAAGCAGGGAATGAGGCCCAGGAATTTGGTGCCTGGATGTAGCAGCTAGAGCTAAAAGGTTGACTATTTGTCTGAACTTAAAATCAGAACTCTCAAATCAGCAAAAACTTCTTTTATCTGACTTGTAAAATTATTCATATAAAAAGATATACATACCTTTAATTGTATATTTATCAGATCTTTTTTTTTTTTTAACTTATAAGTTCAGGGGTACAAGTACAGGTTTATTACATAGGTAAACTTGTGACATGGGGGTTTGTTATATAGATTATTCCATCGCCTAGTATCCATTAGTTATTTTTTCTGATGTTCTCCCTCTTCCCAGCCTCCACCCCCTGACAGGACGCAGTGTATGTTGTTACCCTCTATGTGTCCATGCGTTCTCGTTGTTTAGTTCCCACACATAAGCGAGAACATGTGGTATTTGGTTTTCTGTTCCTGTGTTAGTTTGCTATAGACAATGGTCTCCAGCTACATCCATGTCTCAGCAAAGGACATGATCTCATTTGTTATGGTTGCATAGTATTCCATGGTGTGTATGTACCACATTTTCTTTGTCTAGTCTATTATTGATGGGTATTTAATTTTTTAAAAATAATAAAAATTCATGAAAAGAGTAATGTCTGCTTTTCGTAAATGCCTATTCAGATAATTTGCCCATTTAATTGTAAAAAATATATAAAAGCCTGTTATTCGTGCAACATGGAAGAGCCTGGAGTGCATTATGTTAAGTGAAATGAGCCAGACACAGAAAGATAAATATCACATGTTCTCATTCATATGTGAAACCTAAAAATGTTGATTTGACTGAAGGGAGTAGAATGGTGGTTACTTGAGGCTGAGAAGGTTAGGGGAGGATAGAATAGGGAAGAGGTTGGTTAATGGATACAAAATTACAGCTAGAGAGGAGGAACAAGTTCTATTGTTCTGTTGCACTTTAGGGTTATTATAGTTAAGAATTCATTGTATATTTTCAAAAACAACTAGAGGAGAGGATTTTGAATGTTCCCAATACCAATGATAAATGTTTGAGGTGATGGGTATGCTAATTATTCTGATTTGATCATTACACATTATACACATGTATTAAAGTATCATAGTGTACCCCATAAATATGTGCAGTTATGTATCAATTAAAACTAATTTTAAGTGTTTTTTTTTTAAAAAGGTAAGATGAAAAATCTAGAATGTGTGATTTTTGTAGAAAGAAGCTGACCTGTTATAGAAATGACATTTGAATTTTACATTGTAAATATCCTGGTCTGAACTTGATCTGAACTCACATTATATGGGGTTGTTTATAAATACCGTTAATGATTTTAACTCTGTCTCATATCTTAACAATTCTTCTTCTTTTTTTTTTTTTTTTTTTTTTTTTTGAGACAGAGTCTCACTCTGTCACCCAGGCTGGAGTGCAATGGTGGGATCTCAGCTCACTGCAACCTCCACCTCCTTGGTGTTTAAGTAATTCTCCTGTCTTAACTTCCCAAATAGTAACTGAGATTACAGGCACCCATCACCATGCCTGACTTATTTATTTATTTGTTTGTTTGTTTGTTTTTTAGTAGAGACAGGGTTTCACCATGTTGGCCAGGCTGGTCTCAAACTCCTGACCTCAAGTGATATGCCAGCCTCGGCCTCCCAAAGTGCTGGGATTACAGGCATGAGCCACTGTGGCCAGCCCTCTTAACAATTATTCTGACTTTCTGATGCCTGGCAGAAATTGTTTGCTGCCTGTTTTAGGCACCTATAATAAATACATATTTGAATAAATGTCAACTGTCTGATTATCGTGTGCTTGGCCAGTCACTAGAACAGGTGGAGATTAACCCTGTTTTCAGATGCTCCCCATTTTTCATTCCTGTACTCTTCTAGTAAACTTGAGACCTGTAGGGAACTGAGGGTAAAATGTGTTCATGCTCAAAGAGCCTCAAAAAAAAAAAATCAAAATCAATTTGGAAGATGTTTTTAAGCTTTAAAAATGTGGATGTGGTAATGTAAGTTAGGTATGGTTGCAGCTTTCAAGCAGAGTATAAAGACATTATGATTAACAGTATCAATACAGAAAAGTAATTATAAATTATGAATCAAACTATATTTCTTTCCCCCAAATATATTGACTTCAAATTGTAAATGGTACAAATTAAGAGTTAACCTCTAATTAAGCTATTTATATATCTAGGAGACCTGTGCTAAATACTCTCATTGTGTTTTATTTGAATTAGGTGATGGCAACCATAGTTGAGAAGGAAAATGCTTATTATATGGTTTCATTATTCATGGGCACTTGTCTACTGTGTACCTGGGTAATTTTACTACTGTGAAAGTACTTATCTCAGATTTTAACAACATTGGCCACGTGGTTACCAGCACATCAATTTGATGTGTTCCATTAGGACCTATATCAATTTTAGTACACCACCTCAGTTTTCCAAATGCTGGAATTTGTGATTTTCAAAAGTCATTCGAAGGTCTTCATGTTTTCAGTCTGCTTACAAAGCTGATGGCATGAAGTTCTTCTTCTTCTTCAGAGTTAACCTAACTATTGAAATACTGAGGAAAACCCAATGAATTTCATTGGGATCACTTCTGTGATTTCTCCAGTGAATCATTTCCCTTTTGAGAAGAATCATATTCCAGGGAGATGCAAAGAGAACAATTACTCCCAGGGATGCCTAGCTAGAACTGCAGTGGTGTGGGAGAAATGAGAGAACCATGTTTTCATTTGTGTTTCCTCTGGAAATGAGTAATTATAAGATTCATGTTTTCTTTGTTCTATTGTTGTACTATTAAGTGAAAAATTAAAGCACCCACTGGAAAATGTACTACCAGTGAACTCAGGTCACAGAATATACATGTTTTTTAAAAAAAAATTACCAATTCTTTGTGATCTCATCATTTGAAGTGCCCCCATTAAGATCTACTCTGATCCTTTATGATAAGATGAGAATTCTAAGTGAGCCTTGGCACCAAGAAATACCATAAGTCTATAACACGAGATTATGTATCTGTAAGACAGCTTCTAATACTTACTTTGGGACTTCTGACTTCAGATCAACTGAGATCATGTGCTATATCTACACTTTCTAAAAGAAGCCAGACAGGTAAAATGGTAAGGAATATTGGTTATGGAGTGAAAACACTGTATTAAAAATAAACAGAACGTCCACCAAGAAAAAATGCCCTTGAGGAACTTTTAGTGTTTTAAGCTTCTCCAAGTTTTCTTTTTTTTTTTTTTGAGACG
The DNA here is from genome assembly GCF_009764315.1 of Trachypithecus francoisi. Lineage (NCBI taxonomy): Eukaryota > Metazoa > Chordata > Mammalia > Primates > Cercopithecidae > Trachypithecus > Trachypithecus francoisi. The sequence goes on from NW_022681453.1 coordinate 51,252,040, forward strand.
GAGTCTCGCTCTGTCGCCCAGGCTGGAGTGCAGTGGCCGGATCTCAGCTCACTGCAAGCTCCGCCTCCCGGGTTTACGCCATTCTCTCGCCTCAGCCTCCCGAGTAGCTGGGACTACAGGCGCCCGCCATCTCGCCCGGCTAATTTTTTTGTATATTTTAGTAGAGACGGGGTTTCACCGTGTTAGCCAGGATGGTCTTGATCTCCTGACCTCGTGATCCGCCCGTCTCGGCCTCCCAAAGTGCTGGGATTACAGGCTTGAGCCACCGCGCCCGGCCAAGAAAGTAAAGGCGGAAGGCCCCAGCGAGATATGGCTTCTCCAAGTTTTCAATCAATCCAGGTCACTTAGTGAAATCGGTAAAATATCATCACAGTTCCAAAGAGGCCCTCAAGCATGTTTAGAGAGAAAGATGGCTCTGAAATTTTTTAGAGTTGTTACTACAGTGCTTACACAACATGCTTAAAACTATTTCAAGGCTACTCCTTATAATGCCTTAGAGTTTGAGAAAACATGCTTAAACCTCAGTTATATGTTTCATGTTCTTGAGCAAAAGGATATTTGGAACTTACTCTCCAGCCATAGATAAATCCAACAAGATCAACTTTCTGAATGCTTCTTAGTTCACCTGTGGTGTTTGCAGATATGCCAATAAGATTTTCATGAGAGTGAGCCATTTTAACTAGAAAATTGTATTTTCAGTGCTGCAAATTAAATTTGGGGTAAAATGTTTCTATCATACGACCCGTGCAGATTGTCAGGCTGTGAGGTTTTTCAAATAAGTCTGCCAACCATAGCATATTGTTGCCATAATTGTTTGGAGATCTGCAGTAATCAGTATGTCAATACTCCATTTTGTTCTAAGGCTTTCCCAAATGTAAGGAAATACCTTTGACCAAATGTAAGGCATACATAAATTAAAAAGAAAAACTTTATTGTCTTCATTATTCTTTCCATGTTCACCATTTCTCTCTCTTATTCCAATCTTTTCAGGCATCCTAGGTTAGAAATATAATTTTAGTTCCATGTTTCTTCTCCAGCACATGTAATTGTTCTTCAAAGTGCTTTTTGACATTGTCCCTTGGACTTGAGTTGGTTCTCTGGATTCCTTCCACCTCAATTCTGATCTTTTAGCTAATAGTTACTATAAGTTTACAGCAAATCATTGTGCTGAATACACCCTTGTGTTTAATTATCACACTAACTCTGAAAGGCCATTATTTATAGAAGGGGAAACTGAGGCTCTGATTGATCAGATGACTTGTCCCAAGGTCAGCCTAGTGGTAAAATCTGTGTGCTTCTGAGTTATGGTAATGGACTCCTTCCATATCCTTAGCCCTCAAACATAAGCAGTGACTTTTATCAGCCTGGGTCATCTGCTGCTTAGAAACTGCCCTTTTGGTTAAATTTTCTACTCAATCGGGCATTCCAGGCCGTGTATCTATGGACTTCACTTTATATCTTGACATTTTGATCTCCCTTATTTGCTAATACAATTTTTTTCTCGCACGAAGTCTGTTTCCATATTGGCATGCGCCAACAGCTCCAGCATCCTCATTTCCATTGTCACATCTCATTTACTCCTTTTCCTGCTTCCTACTGATTCCCTGCTTATATTTGTTCCTCTACATCACCATGGAAATTTCTTTTATTTTTCTCTCAAATACCAGTTAAATGCTCATATTATCCCAGAATATTCTTTATTTGCTTTCTCTCACTTTTATTTGGGGTAATGATAGCTGCTTTACCAAGTAGACCCCAAAATGCATAAAGTTGCTAGTATAGTAGAAGTGTACATCCATGATCAGCAGGTGATATTTGTCCACACAATGATTCAAGGACCCAGACTCCTCTGATCACATGGCTCCTCCATCCCTCAAAGAGTGGTTCAGTCTCACATCAGCAACATCAGGATCACCTGGGAACTTATCAGATCAAGAGATGCAAATTATGAGGCTACATCTCAGATCTACTGAATCAGAAACTATAATAATGGGGCCTGGCAGTCTGTGTTTGCACAAGCCCTCCAAGTGATTCTGATGCACACTAAAGTTTAAGAGTTGCTATTCTGTAGCCTCCTAGTCCCCTATATCCAACCTATAGAAATTCAAAAAGAACATGAACAACATACATGTAATTTTTAAGCATTGATCAAGAGGGATGTACATCATTTTCATTCATAATTTATTGATGCATACTAATTAGATGGGCCATGACTTCATGCAAGGGAGGGGTTGTAAAACACGGTCCCTGTGGTCCTCCTTTCAATAATATATAGATACAGAAATGTGAGCATTGTCCTCTTAAACTGTCTTCCATCCCTAGTTTTCATAAAGTTCTTTAGAGTGCAGTCTGACAGGCTCTTACAGTCTATTTCTGTGCTTCTGTCAGCTTAGTTCTTCACAATGAACATTTTTATTCCTTTTCCCTCCTCGTTGTAGTTTGATTTTCCTCATCATTTTACTTATTTACAGCTTGACATATATTTCTTTCTCTGTTCATTAAGAGGCTGGCCACTGCAAACTTTCCATTTCAGGTTGCTGTAACATGTCAGCTTATTTTCTATTAGCATGAAGCGGCCCAGCTGATAGGCTTGTCATGCAGAACTCAACATATAATGGCTAGCTGTTCCTCAAGCACAGTATAAGTATTTCTAATTTGGAATTTGTCTTCTCCACATGTATTTTTCCCTGATATTCACTGGTACTCAATCTTGAAGATACTCATAGATAGAAGAGAATATATTTTAACTTGTGATGTTGAAGTAGGTAAAGTGCAACATCCCTGGGTGTCCTAGTCCTGTAAAATTGTAAGGTTAAGTTCATTACCATGACTAGGTCCAGCCCCTGGGGAACTTCAGATAGTACAGGGCATGACCGAATCATTCTGGAACCAGGTGTATTATTTATTACATGATATAAAGCAATCTTCCCTTTTACTGATAATAAGATTCAAATAAGTTTATATTTGAGTAATTTCATATGTAATTGTCAAGGGTATAGATGAAATGATTAAATATCTTTTGATGAAGTTTAAACTACTGGTTATTCCATATATGTATTTACTCATATATGGAATCATATATTAGGTTAGATTCCTCCTCTTTTTTTTTCTTTTCATGAAGTAATTATATTCAAATGCTTTATAAGCATCTTTAAGCCCAATTCCTTTGTTTTTCCCTAGCACCAGTTTTGAATCATCTTGTAGTTTTCCAGAGCATATTTTCTTTACTTTCACCTGTGTTGTTGGAAACACAGGCCTCACTTGATCTGTGTAGGAGGTCATTGCTGGGGTTATTGACACTTGTGTAAGTACCTAATCACAAAACATAAGGACAATATTGTTTTGTATTGTTTAGAGTTTTACTTCATCCTTCAAGTATTTAGGGTGCTTCTCCACAATATGACCATGTACTGCATTGTTTTCTAAAATTACTGAGAAAAAGTTTTTGAGCTTGTTAATTGATATGGTTTGGATCCGTGTCCCCACCCAAATTTCATAATCAATTGTAATTCCTAATATTGGAGGTGGGGCCTGGTAGGAGGTGATTGGATCATGATGGTGGTTTCTCATGATTTAACACCATCCTTTTTGGTGCTATCATAGTGATAGTGAGTTCTAGTGAGATTTGGTTGTTTAATAATGCGTGGTACCTCTCACTTCTCTTCCTCCTGATCTGGCCATGTAAAACATGCCTGCTTCCCCTTTGCCTTCTGCCATGATTGCAAGTTTCGTGAGTCCTCCCCAGAAGCAGAACCCATTATACTTCTTGTACAGCCTGCAAAACTGTGAGCCAATTAAACCTCTTTTCTTTATAATGTACCCATTCTCAGTTATTTCTTTATAGCAGTGTGAGAATAGACTAATGTACTAATACTTATAAAATTTAGGTCATACCACCAAGGATAAACCCTAACTATGTATTTCTTTGGCTCTTTTTTTCTCCTTCTTTTAATGAAACTTGATAATACCCCAAACCAGTATTGAGGTTGTTTTGGGTTAGAGTCTTCTCCGATGGTGCTCTGATATTCCAAACAAAGTAAACCAGAGAATGTCCTGTCACATGTACAGTTTCATGAGGATTAAATCATAACAAGCTTTCTCTATTATGAGGCATAAAAGAGCAAGACAATTTGACCAAATGTTACAACTGGAGGGGTGATCTTAGGTCTATAGAAGATCAGAGTAAATATCCTTTCATCATCGAAACTTGTTTATTCTTAGATCAAAACTTCTGTGAGAAGGGCATTTGTTGAGGATGCTAAAACCCTAAAACATTAGTGAGTTTCCCAGAGTGCTTTGCCAGTAAAGGATAGAGTCAGGTCTCACTCTGAAGCCAGTTATATTTGTCTTTTCTCATAGAAAGGAGATCTTCATGCAAACAAGTTGTTTCCATCAGACAAAAGTGATGGGCCCTCCAATTGCCAATGGATATCAGAGTAGATAGAAGATGTGCATCTTGTGTCCCAGAGAACACAGACATAGCAGGGGCTACATGCTGCCCTCTCTCCACTTTCAGGCTGTTTTCTCCCAATATTTATTCAGTTGTCTTATTCCCACAGGCAAAAATACTGATTTAGAAACTGACCCAACCCTCCTCCATCATTGTAAAACTATCATCTTCATATCCTTGCAGCCTTATAAAAGCTGTAAGTCACATTGTCTGTGATGGTTAATTTCAGGTATCAACTTGACTGGATTGAAGGTTGCATGGAGCATTGCTTCTGGGTATGTCTGTGAGGGTGTCTCCAGAGGAGATTGACTTATGAATCAGTGGACCAAGAAAGGAAGACATGACCTCAATATGAGTGGATACCATCCTATGGGCTGTGGGTATGGCTAGAACAAAGCAGGCAGAAGAACTGGGGCATTCAGCTTGCTTGGCTTTCTATTTTGCACTACTGTTCTCTCTTCAGGAGCAGAATACTTCTTTTTTTCTCCTTCTTCCCTTAGACATCAGACTCTTTCATGTTGCTTTTTGGTGTTTGGACTCTGAGACTTGCACCAGCAGACTCTCAGGGACTCTCAGGTCTTTGGCCTCAGACTGAGGGCTGGGTTCCTTGGTTTTGAGGCTTTCAAACTTGGATTGAGCTGTATTAACAGCTTCCCGGGGAGACACATTACTGGCTTCTCATTCTGTAGCTTGTGAATGGCCTACCATGAGACTTTGCTTTTGCGATTATGTGAGTCAATTCCCCCTAATACATATATTCATTCTCATTCTCTCTCTCTCTTTCTCTCTCTCTCTCTCTCTCTCTCTCACACACACACACACACACACACACACACACACACACACATTCTATTGATTTTGTCTGTCTGAAGAACCCTGACTAATATTTGGGGTTTCTGGAATTGGTTTTATAATCTGATTAGACCAAACATGCAAAACGTTCTACTTTTTATAGTACGGAGAGCACTGATAGTTCTTGTTATGAACTCTTTATAGAAATACACAAAGCAAATGCATTTGATATTCCTAATCACCGCTTAGTAAGGAGTTTAGTGACTCTATACACGGTATTTTTAAACATTTGTGGAAAACCAAGGAATATAATGAAATTAGTTGGTTGCTTCTAACATTACTGGACAAAGTAATAAAATAAAACGATAAACTCTGGGATTTGAACTCCAGGCTCCAGATGCACATACATAGCCTAAATGTTTCTAAGTATGCTCTGAAGGAGAGACTTTGCTCCTGTAACTATATGGTTGAAATTACTGAAAATCAGACACAAGCCTTATTATGCAATTGGCTGATTACAAGGAAAGGTGAACTCTTAGCCCCAAAGGGTGTCTACTGTTAAAGAGAGGACATTGATTGGGAAAGAATGGACTTTTGTAAGAGAATAGAGATGTATGTGAGGACCTTGATGAAGCCATGAATATTGAGCTCTTAAATTCTGATAAATCGTTTTTCCCTGGGGAAGTGACTTCCCCACCCCTAGTAGCAGCAGCACCTCCACCCACATGATATCAGTCTTTTCACCTCTGTCTGAGGGGATTAACTTTGTGTTGCCTGAAGCTAATATTCCTGGCTTCATCAGGGTCCTCCCACATGTCCCTATCCTAACTTACAGGATCCCATCCTTTCTCAATATCCTCACTTTAACAGTAGACACCCTGCAGGGCTGAGAGTTCACCTTTCGTTGTAAGCCAGCCAATGGCATGATAAAGACTTGTGTTTGATTTTCAGAAATTTCCATCGTATGGCTACAGAAGAGAAGGTCATTTTCAGCGCATACTTAGCAGCTTTTAGGTTGTGGATGTGCAGTAGTGGTTTACTCTGAGGCAGTCACTGGGCAAGACACTGCTGATTCTCCCCTGCAACCACCTCCACCAGCCTTTTTTCCTTCCAGACCTATAACTAGACTCAAGATGCAGTGGGTCCCTAAAGGTAAGACACCAAGAGTGACTCATGAGGAAGTGCACTATACTGTAATAGAACTACTTGTTTTTTCTAATTTATATAGGTAGAAATCCAGGAAACATGTAACCTGTCTGGGAATGGTAGGAATGAATATTAAGGGTGTGAGATAATGGTGGAAGGAACAAAAGTTGGATCAGGCAAAATGTATTGATATGGGCTCACTAAACAGAGATTCTGGATCAGTGTTACAGCTGGGGAAGTTAAAGAAAAATTAGTTTATTTAATGGGTTGGCTGAAACATGGATCAAAAGATGTCCCACCATGAATGAGCTGGGGATGCCTGATCTCCCTTGGTTTACTGTAGAAAAAGGGATTGACAGGCTTACGAAGATTGGAATTACAGTGTTGATTTGTAACATAAAACCACACATACTAGGAGGCTCCAGAAAACATACCTTTCACCAATCCATTGAGAAATAGATTTGAATAGGGAGCATAAACATTCTCGAAGAGCTCTGTGATTGCTCGTCTGCATTCCAGACCTTATGCTGGGAACCACAATCACTCAATTGGAAAACATAAATGCAATAAGAATAATTGGATCCTGGGGTGACAGGCACCAAGTGGTGGCACTCCACCACCAAAAGCAAGGTGTACATAGTTATTATAATGGACAGCAGAGGCAAAGCAACAATCAGAATAGTGTGACTTGTGTAGACCTATGGCATTGGCTCATTAATCATGGTGTTTCTCTAAGTGAAAAAGATAGGAAGCCTATTACGTTATTTCTTGATCTATATAAGCAGAAAACTTCCAGGTCAAGTGAACAAAAGTCTAACTGAAATCATAAAAACAGAGAATGATGGCCCCTCAATCAATTTTTAGTCTTGAGTCAGCTTACAGACCCAGAATCCCTGGAACAAAAGAGAAGCTGGTTTCTCTTGAGAAAAGTCCTTTGTATAATATTAAAAAGTTGTACTGTTAATCCTCCTGTCATCATTCCTCAAAGGAACCCCTTGCCTTTTACCAGGATAACTGTACTGGGGAAAGGAAATAATCAGACATTTGGGGACTACCAGACACTGGATCTGAACTGACATTGATTCGAGGAGACCTGAAAAGTCAGTATGGTCCTCTTAGTGTAGAGCGTATGGGGTTCAGGTGATTAATGAAGTGTTACCTTATATCTGACTTAGAATGGGCCCATGGGTCCCTAAATCCACCCTATGTTTATTCTCCCAGGTCCAGATGCATAATTGGAATAGATGTTCTTAGCTGCTGGCAACATCCCCACATTGGTCACCTAACAGTGAGGGCTGTTATAATGGGAAAGGCCAAATGAAAGTCATTAGAGTTGCTTCTACTTAGGAAAATCATAAGACAAAAACAATATTGTACCCCTGGAGGGATAGTAGAGATTTGTGTCACCATCAAGGACTAGACACATGTAGAGGTGGTGATTCCCACATCCCCATTCTATTTTCCTATTTGGCCTGTGAAGAAGACAGATGGATCCTGAAGAATGGCAGTGAATTGTCAAAGTTTTACCACGTGGCAACTCCAATTGCAACTTCTGTACCAGATGTGGTTTTATTGGTTGAAAAAGTTAACACATCTTCTGGTACCTGGTATGTAGCTATTGATTTAACAAATGCCTTTTGCTCCATATCTGCCTATAAGGCCCATCAGGAGAAGTTTGCTTTAAACTGGCAAGACCAGCAATATGCTTTTACTGTCCTGCATAGGGGTGTGTCAGCTCTTCAGCTCTCTGTCATAGTCCAGTTTGCAGGGATCTTGATTGCTTTTTCCCTCCACAAGATATCCCAACAGTCTATTACATTGATGGCATGCTGACTGGACCCAGTGAGTGAGAAGTAGCAGCCACTCTGGACTTATTGGTAAAACATTTGCTTATGAGAAGGTGGTAAATAAATCAGGCTGAAAATCAGAGTTTTTTTACTTCACTGATATTTCTAGGGATCCGGTTGTGTGGAGCCTGCCTAGATATTTTCTATAAAGTGAAGAATAAGTTGTTGTATTTGGCCCCTCCTACACACAAGACAGAGGCACAACGCCTAGTAGGCCTATTTGGATTTTGGAGGAAACACATTGCTTCTTTGAGGGTGTCACTTAAGCCTATTTATTGAGTGACCTGAAAAGCTGCTAGTTTGTAGTGGGGCCCAGAACAGAAAAATCTCTGCAATAGGTCCAGGCTCCTGTGCAAACTGTTCTGCCCCTCAGTCCATATGATTCACCAGACCCCATGGTGCTTGCAGTGTCAGTGCCAGATAGAGGGGCTGCTTGGAGCATTTGGAAGGCTTCTATAGGTGAATCGCAGCAGAGGCTGTTATAATTTTGTAGCAAACAACTTCCGTCATTTGCACATAACTACTCTCCTCTTGAGAGACAGCTTTTGGCACACTACTAAGTCTTAGTATAGACTGAACTCATGACTGTGGGCCAACAAGTTACCATGAGACCTGAGCTGTCTGTTATGAGCTGAGTGTTATCTGAACCACCCAAGACATAAAGTTGGGTGTGTACAGCAAGACTCCATCATCAAATGGAAGTGGTGTATTTGTGATCAGGCCTGAGCAGGTTCTGAAGGCACAGCAAGTTACATGAAGAAGTGCCCTAAATGCTCACAGTTCCTATTCCTGTTATGTTGCCTTCTCTCTCCCCGTCTGCACCTGTGGCTTCATGGGAATTCCTAGATCAGCTGACAGGGAAAGGGAAGACTCAGTTCTTGTTTACTCGGGATGGTTCTGCATGTTAAGCAGGTGCCACCCAGAAGTCAATTCTGCAGCACTATGGCCCCTTTCTGTGACATCCCCTAAGGATGTTGGTGAAGGGAAATCTTCCCCATAGTAGAACTTCAGCCAGTGCACCTGGCTGTGCACTTTTCTTAGCAGGAGAAATGATCAGACATGTGACTTTGTACTGATTTATGGACTGTAGCTAATGCTTTAGCTGGATGGTCAGGGACTTGGAAGGAGCATGATGGGCAAATTGGTGACAAGGAAATTGGGAGAAGAAGTATATGAATAAACTCTGAATGGACAAAAGATGTGAAGGTATTTGTGTCCACATGGATGTTCATCAAAAGGTGACATCAGCAGAGGAGGAATTTTTTTTTTTTTTTTTTTTTGAGACAGGGTCTTACTCTGTCGCCCAGTCTGGTGTACAGTGGTGTGATCTCAGCTCACTGCAGCCTCCACCTCCCAAATTCAAGCGATTCTCCTGCCTCAGCTTCCCGAGTACCTGGGATTACAGGCATGTGCCACCACACCTGGCTAATTTTTGCATTTTTAGTAGAGATGAGGTTTCATTATGTTGCCCAGGCTGGTCTCAAACTCCTGAGCTCAAAATCATCTGCCCACTTCAGCCTCCTAAAGTGCTAGGATTACAGGCATGAGCCACCATTCCTGGCCAGCAGAGGAAGATTTTAATAATCAAGTAGATAGGCTGACCCTTTTTTAGATACCACTCAGCTTCTTTCCCTAGCCACCCGTGTTATCAGTCTTTGACATTGTTCTTTGGCCTTCAGAATCTAGAATTTGTACCAGCAGCTTTTTAGGGGCTCTCAAGTCTTTGGCCTCACACTAGAGGCTGTATTGTCAGCTTTCCTGGTTTTAAGGCTTTTGAACTTGCATTTAGCTATGCTACTGACTTTCCCAAAACTGCCCTACTGGCTTCTCTCATCCTCCAGCTTGTAGACAGCCTATCATGGAACTTTGTCTTTTTGATCTCACACACACATTCACACAGTTATATGTAATATATTTCAAATGTAACATTTTATATATTATATAAATATATGTTTGATATAATATAAATTATATGATATGCATGTTCATTTTCATATGTATAGTTTCTATCCCTCTAGAGAACCCTGACTTATACACTGTCCAAGGAAGCAAAAATAAATAACAAAAAAATTTGTTTTTTGCTCCTGACCTTAAAGGATATACAAGGAAAAGCAGCTTGTAAGGCTCCATGACACCACTCTCTCTCCCTTCTTGCCAGTTTTGTTTCTCCCCGATAATTCAGAACCTCTTAATTACAATCACTTTTCCAAGAATGTCCTGCCTACTCAACACCATAAAACTCACTTCTCCTCTTACCTCCTTCAATAGTCATGCCTGATGTCTCAAGCGTGCAGTTCCTACCGACGTATTTTTTCCCAGGTTTTTATAAAAATATTGAGACAATATTTAAAAGTAAGAGATACCCTGTATAATCTAAATAGCTGGGCTATTTTAAAACAAAATCAGAATGTCTTACTACACTGCCACCTTCCTAACTGGTGACAGACCTGAATAGCTTCCTTCATAAGGGATTACCCTGCTTAGCCAGGGCATGCCCCTTGGAGCTCATCACAGTCCCTGTCCTTTATGGCCACCCTGAAGCTCAAGCTGACAGGTCACCATGTGTCATAGCTTTTGCATTCTCTATTTCTACTATAATTTTCTTTAAAAAAAACCTTTCTCTGTGTTCATGTCTTTATCAAAAGCGGGAAATGGAAAGACTGGCCAAGAAGATTGCCTGTAATAAGCAATTATTTGTAGCTATGAAAAAAAAAAACCACTTCCAATCCGATAGCCCAATACTCAGACTCATGAGCTTAACTCATGTCAGTTACCTGCCTGGTCTCTGCAGACATGTGACATTATGACCTTGAATATAGAGCAACATAACATTTTGCTACTATCCTGTCATCCCCTCTTTTCCTCCATTGTTCCATTCCTCCTCCAACCCATTCTAAGAATACACATGACAACTTTCCTGAGGGGTTGGAAGTTGAAAATTAGGTTAGCAATGTAGGGATGCTATGTGGAGGCTGCAGGAAGGAAGCAAGTCTATAAAGATCCCAGACGTAAGAATGGGAGACCTTTAATATGTGGGAAATTATAATTGTAGAGTCCAAGTTATGGTAAGGCAAGAAAAGGCAGACTTTAGATTAATACAAAAATCCAGTTAATTAGGTCCAGCAAACATCAAGGCGTGGACTGAGTACTGGGAGATCATCAACCATAGTCATTTGACAAATAACAATATTCATAAAAGTTGAAAAAAATTCAATGGTCATGTGAAACAGAATTTCCTAAGAATATTTCATGGAACACTAATGTTAAAATGCTTGTGTTAAAAGTATCGCATGACCAAATATATTTGGAAAATGTATTCTATCATTTTTTCTGAAAAATTCACAATATATTTTAATATTATAAAGGTTCTGAGAAGTCCTGAAATAAGTAAACCAATTTAACTTTATTTTTATTATTTATATACATATATTTTATACTTGATGTTCTAGGGTACATGTGCACAACATGCAGGTTTGTTACGTATGTATAAGTGTGCCATGTTGGTGTGCTATACCCATTAACTCATCATTTACATTATATATATCTCCTAATGCTATCCTTCCCCCCTCCCCTGAGCCCACAACAGACCCTGGTGTGTGATGTTCCCCTTCCTGTGTCCAAGTGTTCTCGTTGTTCAATTTCCACCTATGAGTGAGAACATACAAACCAATTTAACTTTAATCCAGTGCTTCCAAACTTTATTTTACTGTCAGTTACAAATAAAACTGTTTAACTTCCTGTGGAATTAATATTCCACTGAATGCCTTTTGGGATAAGCTTCTCTATTGAATACATATTTTTTTTATAGGTGACTGCCCCTTTTTATAATTTATTTTTTAGGATTCTGTCCCTCACTATAGTGTGTAAGTATTTTATAAACTTAGAGAATTTCCTGGATGGGTTACAGTGGCTCACTCCTGTAATCCCAGCACTTTGGGAAGCTGAGGCAGGCAGATAAATTGAGGTCAGGGGTTTGAGACCAGCCTGGGCAACATGGTGAAACCCGGTCTCTACTAAAAAATACCAAAAATTACCTGGGCGAGGTGGCACAGACCTGTAATCCCAGCTACTCTGGAAGCTGAGACAGGAGAATCACTTGAACCAGGAAGTTGTGGTGAGCTGAGATCATGCCACTGCACTCCAGCCTGAGCGATAGAGTGAGATTCCATCTCCAAAAAAAAAAAAAAAACAAAAAGAAGGAATTGCCTTAAGTCTATGTATTTTATTTTAAAATAACTTATTTGCCTTTACCATTTGGTAGGGTGTGTGTGTGTGGTGTTGTGGTTTTATACTCAGGTTTTCCCTTTCATTAGGTACCTCACAAAAAATAACTGAATTCTATTCCCCCGCCTTTTTTTTTTTTTTCTTTGAGACAGTCTCACTCTGTTGCCCATGGCTGGAGTGCAGTGGCATAATTTTGGCTCACTGCAGCCTCCGCCTCCTGGGTTCAAGCAATTCTCCTGCCTCAGTCTCCTGAGTATCTGGGATTGCAGGTGTGCGCCAGAACATCCAGCTAAATTTTGTATTTTTAGTAAAGATGGGGTTTCACCATGTTGGCCAGGCTGATCTCGAACTCCTGACCTCAAGTGCTCCACCTGCTTGGACTCCCAAAGTGCTGGGATTACCCAAAGTGCTGAGCCACCATGCCAGGTCAGTTCTATTCCCTTTAAATGTCTCTATCTAGGGAGCAGAGTTTTCTGTTCTCTTTCATTTTTGTAATCCAATTATTAAAAGTTTACTCTGTGTTATTGTAAATGAGTATAGCACATGACACATGATAGGTGTGCAGAAAATGTTTGTGGAATTGTATTGAGCAAAGTATAAACTTAATGTTAAGCAAAGTACTTACCCTGACAATTCTTGTTTTCTCATTATTGGTCGTTTCATTTTAGGAATTGGGTCTCAAACAGATTGTTCTTGAGGTTTCTAATTACTGAGAAGCAAATTAGTCAGGATAAGTAAAGACTATTAGTTACTAAGCCTTTTAGCAGACATAAGTTACCAGCAAAAGTTTGCTATTGATAGAGAAATGTTTTACCATGATTGTTTCACAGTGATTTTAGGGAAAACTCATTTTTATACTGAAATCTCAAATTTGTAATTTGGCAAGCATGAGGTTATTTCTTTCTCTCTCGTTTTTTTTCTTTTGTTTTGTTTTGTTTTTTAATCTCTCTCTCTCAGTGTGTGTGTGTGTATAAGAGAGAATGTGTGTAGAAAGAATAGATTAATGACTAAATATGTCTTTGGATAAACCTAAATTTGTTTATTCACAAGTCATTTCTAGGAAATAGAGTATCAGCAAATATTCAGAAAATAAAGTCTGAAATATATAAAAGGTAAAAATTTGGACTTTTAAAGAAGAAAGACAATTCAAATTAGCAAAAAGTCATAAAAACATATACTCGAAGGAAATGAAACTTGACAAATAATTACCTTTTGAACTATAATGCATCGAGTAAAAAATAATTGGGGTTACCATAAGAATTAAGATGATGTGGATTGTCCCCAAGGTTCTGTAACACAGTATTTTTTGGTTATAGATGGAAAATATTTTTCCAGTATTGTTCTCATCAATGTCTTTATTATTCATTTCTCAACTTGAGGAATTCCAGCCCAGCTGTGACCAATAATATTCCAGCCAAATAAGTGAAGTTTGTTTAACCATTTCTCCACAGAAATGAGCAAGATTTGAACGGTATTTCAGGCTGGTTTTATCAATTTGTGAGGTTTCCTATTGGGAAACATGTCATGGCTAGATGATGTAGCCTGATTATGGGCAAATAATCATCAAAATGTGATAAGGAAAGTTCAAGCATAGTATACTGAGTTGAACTAAATCGTTAGTCCCCACAAGTTTGATTTTCTTTTCTTCCTTTCTTCCTTTGTTCTCTTTTTCTCCAGTCCCGTGAAATCTTCTGTTTTGAAAGATCAGGTTTTCCTGCATTCATGTTTAATGAGAGTCCTATCTTGGACATGCTTTTTCAGGGGTTCTGAAAGTCTCTGCCTAATCTGAGGCTCTTGTCCTGATGCCTAATTCCAAACATTATCTCCTGAAAAGAAAATCCCTTTGAATTATTGTAGTTGGTAATTAGGACTTCCAAGTGCCATTATCTAACCAGTGTTAATGGTTATTTATGTTTGTGTTTCTTTTCTTATTCATTTATTTATTATCTGTCTTCTGGATCCAAGAAGAGATTTGACATTCCAAAAAGTCACATTAGATTTATAAACAATAAGTGTTTTTTTTTTTAAACGAGATTATTTTTAATGTTGAAACTAGCTTCTCAGAATTTGGCCTGTAGTCACCTCTACCCTATGCATTTACATTATCCTGAATTCTGAACACCAGCCTGCAAAAAAGAATACACACAAGGTCACTCAGGGACATCTTTGCTTTACACCGTAACCACATTTTGTTGCAAACTAGTGTCCTCACGAGCCTACTGCCTATTTTCTGCACATAGTTTCATTCCTGTTCTTTTTACATGGCATAGTATTTGCTTTTCCAGTTTCCTGAACAGTTCTTGCTAAGACTCACATTTCTGTTTTGTTACTTGTGTTTTCCTGTGGTTCAGAAGACCCCCTGTAGGTTACCTTGTCCTGTTTCTGGAAGTTGGAGCCACTTCAGAAATGCTATATCATTCAGGATTCTTTGGTTGAAAGTAACAGAAACAAGTACATGCTAATTTAAGGAAATGAATTATATAGAAAATATATGGCTCCATAATGGTTGAACTAGTTTACAATCCCACCAACAGTGTAAAAGTGTTCCTATTTCTCCACATCCTCTCCAGCACCTGTTGTTTCCTGACTTTTTAATGATTGCCGTTCTAACTGGTGTGAGATGGTATCTCATTGTGGTTTTCATTTGCATTTCTCTGATGGCCAGTGATGATGAGCATTTTTTCATGTGTCTGTTGGCTGTATGAATGTCTTCTTTTGAGAAATGTCTGTTCATATCCTTTGCCACTTTTTGATGGGGTTGTTTTTTTCTTGTAAATTTGTTTGAGTTCTTTGTAGATTCTGGATATTAGCCCTTTGTCAGATGAGTAGATTACAAAAATTTTCTCCCATTCTGTAGGTTGCCTGTTCACTCTGATGGTAGTTTCTTTTGCTGTGCAGAAGCTCTTTAGTTTAATTAGATCCCATTTGTCAATTTTGGCTTTTGTTGCCATTGCTTTTGGTGTTTTAGACATGAAGTCCTTGCCCATGCCTGGCGATTCCTCAAGGATCTAGAACTAGAAGTACTATATGACCCAGCCATCCCATTACTGGGTATATACCCAAAGGATTACAAATCATGCTGCTATAAAGACACATGCACACGTATGTTTATTGCAGCACTATTCACGAATAGCAAAGATTTGGAATCAACCCAAGTGTCCATCAGTGACAGACTGGATTAAGAAAATGTGGCACATATACACCATGGAATACTATGCAGCCATAAAAAAGAATGAGTTTGAGTCCTTTGTAGGGACATGGATGCAGCTGGAAACCATCATTATCAGCAAACTATCACAAGAACAGAAAACCAAACACTGCATGTTCTCACTCATAGGTGGGAACTGAACAATGAGATCACTTGGACTCGGGAAGGGGAACATCACACACTGGGGCCTATCATGGGGAGGGGGGAGGGGGGAGGGATTGCATTGGGAGTTATACCTGATGTAAATGACGAGTTGATGGGTGCTGACGAGTTGAGGGTGCTGACAAGTTGATGGGTGCAGCACACCAACATGGCACAAGTATACATATGTAACAAACCTGCACGTTATGCACATGTACCCTAGAACTTAAAATATAATTAAAAAAAAAAAAGAAAATATATGGCTCACAGAAGTGAGAGAAAAACTCCACAAACACAGAAAGTGAAGCAGCTCTTGAATCTAGGAACTAATGGATATTTTCTCCTGGCTGCTGATGCATTCCTGGCCCCAAGGTGCTCCTCAAAACCTTTTGTTTAAGGAAGTAGAAAAGAGTTAGATAGCTGTTACTTATGTGCAGTCTTAGAAGTGTACAATTAATTCAAGATTGGGAACCACAGAACTGGAGGCTCTCTAGGGATAATTTCTGCTGATTCTAAAGGAAAAGAAGGCTTTGATCAATGTTGATTCATCAGGCACATCTTAGACCAATGTTTAATAACTGGATTATTAAAGTCTTAAGTCTCAGCCTTGTCAGTACTATTGTGTTCAACATTTTGTGCCTCATAGTGACCTGTGAAATGAAAAGTGGAAACCAGAAGTGAAGAGTTATATCATGTTATTGTGATTGAAATGCTGCTTTATAATAGTCATTTTTTGAGTCATTTGTAACAGCATAATTAATGTACATGGGAACATGGATGAGTGAAAGTTGAACTACATCATCAGGACTCCAGTAAGAGAGGAGAAACAAAGTAATGATAGTGTGAACATTTTAAAGCACAGCATAGCAGATTTCCATCATTAAAACTGTATTCATGTTTTAAAGAATGCATACACACACATACACACATACTTTTGTCAAAATTCAAAATGAGATAAAATGACCATGCTTGAAAATAATTATTATGTGGTCAATATCTCAGCAGAATTCAAAAGTAATATTGATATGAGATGTAAATTTTTAAAGATACATTAGAAAAATCTTTTCTTTTTTTCCCCCCGCAGCCAATTATTTTAAATTAAGTATGATTCCTACATGCACTGCCTTTCATGTGTTAGCTTATGCATCTGGTCTACTTGATAGGCATTGGTGAGATCTACAGCTACTGATCTGTCACAACTGCTCTTTAGCTGTACAATTCATTAAAAACATAGCTTATTTTGAAACTGTGTGTAATAAGCATAATAACTTAGACTTATACTTTCAAGTTTATGTGTGGTGTAGTGCAAGGAAGTGTTAGTTCAGATATCAGTCATACTGCTTGATACTTGAGTAATATTATGCCACTTCATTCCAAGTTTTAGTTCCTGTACTTAAAAGTAGGGATAGCAGCTGGGCATGATGGCTCACAGCTCTAATCCCAGCAATTTGGAAGGGCAAGGTGGAAGGATTACTTGAAGCCAGAGTCTGGGCAACATAGCAAGACCTCATGTCTGCAAAAAATTACAAATAAAAAATTACCCAGGCATGGTGGTACATGCCTGTAGTCCCAGCTATTCAGAAGGCTGAGGCAGGGATGATCTCTTGAGCCCAGGCATTTGAGGATGCAGTGAGCTATATGATTGTGCCACTGCACTTCAACCTGGGCTATAGAGTAAGATTCTGTCTCTAAAATAAATAAAATATAATAAATAATACATAATTTTAAAATAAAACATAAATATAAATATAAAAATTAAGTATAGTGATAAAATGTATCATTCAGAATTTTGTGGTATTTACTAACAGTCTAAGTGAATCACAAAAGCCATGGTTGCTATGTTGTTTTAAGATGATTTGTTCTGCATTAACCGTTGAAAAGATCATAAGCTCACAAGAAGTCACCTGACAATAGTCAATCTAGAGATCAAGACAAAACAAAGTTAGAGAAAAATCTATGTTATTTACCATTTGACTCAGCATCACCAAAAGATCAGGCCATGCAGTATAACGAACACTATTTAATAACCAAAATCATGGTAGACCTTAGGAAACCTGACCATTTATTTTATTTTACTCATTTTAATTATTGCTCATGATTATATACAAGTTTATATCCTTAATGGAAGAATATTTAATGTATTCCCCAATATTTCATTTTAACACTTATAAAGATGATGAACATCTGTGTATATACATGTGACAGTTTCTCTAGAGTAAGTCACATAAAAGGGGAATTACTGGGTCTCATCCAATACAAGCGCCTTCACCAATATGAGCATCATCAACTTAATTGACCCTGTCAGATGATTTACTCCAATGGCAGTTAACAAGAGCTCCTCGAATTCTACATCTTCAACACTTGATATTGTTAGATTTTTACATTTTTTACCATTCTGATGAGTAAAATTATTACTATTTTAGTTTGCATTGCTTGAGCAGTTTCCATCTTCATTTGTTATTCTGGTTTTCTCTTCTGCAAACTTACTGTTTATATTCTTTGTCAATTTTTCTGTTGATGGATCAGCTATTCCTGATTTAAAAGAAAGTTTATTCTCCAACTGTTAAAAGTTGGCTGCTGTGTATATTATGGATAAATCCTGTGAACTGTGCCACTGTTTTACCCTTAATAGATATAACTCTATTTGATCTGCATGTTTTTAGGAAAGGTGTATTAAAATGTTCTAACTTAATTATGTTTGTTTTTTGTTTTGTTTCTCTATGTAATTTTATCAAGTTTTGATAAAAAGAATTTCCTTGTTAGACATATGTATCACATTCAGAATTGATATTTTTCTTCTTGAGTTTTCCCTTTCTTAATGTTTCAATGACTCCTTTACCCCATTAACAACTTTTGTTTTAAATTTGATTTTGTTTTATATACAGACTCTCACAGTTTTGGTCTGAGGCATTTACAAATACATTTGTTTGTAAGTTTATGATGAGTGTCTTATAAGCAATGCCTATCTGGATGTCCAGAAATGTATTTGAGAATCTCCATTCTTTTAGTAGTGAGTTTAATCATGTTCTCTCTGTTACAAAAATTGAGATATTCTTATTTATTTATATAATTTGCTTTTGTTTTTTCTATATTTTAATATTTTGATTTAGCTTTTTACTCCTTCCTCCTCCTATCACACTGACTTTTTGTTTTTATTCCTTTTCTTCTCTTTACCTGGAAACTATACATTTTATTTCCTCTTTTTTACTGATAATTCTGAAAGTTTAGTATCCATGTTTGACTTAAAGATTAAAAGTTGTTTGGTGTTATTCTCCTTTCAGAGAATACCAGATTTTGTGGAATGCTGTAACCCTGCTCACTGAATTCCAAATTTCACAGTTTTATCTACTTATTTTTAATGCGAGTACTTATAAATCCCTTACTATTTATCCTTATTGTGGTTAGCATTTATAGCCATGTTAATTTAAATTAACCCACATGATAATAAATTTCCTTGCTCATCATACCTTTTTGCATCCTATTCACTCACATGGTTTACTCTCTTTTCTCCTGAAGTAAAACTTTTAGCATCAATTTAAATAAGGGTACATAGGTGGCAACTTTTGTCTAAAATTGCTCTTGTTTTGCCCTTACTCTTGGTTGTCAGTTAAGTTAGACATATAAATCAGTATTAACAGATGACAGTATTTGCCTCTCAATACCTTTCAAGATACTTTTCCACAGTTTTCTGGTTTTTCTGTTGCCAATAATTGATTTGCTGTCAAACAATTTTTTTAAAGATTTATTTTAGAGTAACTTGCTCTTCTTTCTGATTTTTGAAGGCACTCACTCTTCCCCTTTTGTTCTTTGTGATTTCTCTATAAGAAAGACACATATAGTTGAAATTGAAATTGGCATGTTGTATAAATTTAACAGTAAGGCTCAACTATGTTCTCTTTGAATGTTAATTCACACTCTTCTCTTTCATCTGTTCTTCAGGAAGTCCTCACAGGCTCTCCATCTCCATGCCTAGTTACGTAACTTTCATTTTCTCTTCTGTTTACCACTTTGTGCTAAATTCTACAAAGTGTTCTCAAAGGGCCTTCTAGTTCACTGATTGTCTCTTCATGTATATCCAATCTGATTTTTAATTCTTTTTAATAGATTCCTTCATTCAAATAAACTTTATTTCCTATATTTGTCATTTCAGATAATCAAAAAAATCTGTATTGCATGGTCCATACGGTAGTCTGATTTAATATGTGTGTGTGTGCGTGTGTGTGTGTATAATTTATACTTTATTTCTTTAATCATTTTAGTTCAATAATTTATAGCCTCTTTCACAATATTTTGTAGCTTCTTTCACACTCACGGTTTATAATCTGGCTTGCAAACTTCTCTTTGGAGGAGGTAGCTCTTTCTGTAAAGGATCTGGATGCCCTTCTTATGGAATTGGAAATGTGGCTACAGAGCAGATTAATATCTGATTTTCTAAGAGACTGGAAGTTTCACCATTCTGGGGTCAGCTTTATGTTAAATTTTCAGTGAGACCCTCCCATACTATACTAATAGAGTGCATTTAGGCTATAAAACCATGTATGGTCCATTTTTCCATTCCTACTTTTGTGGACTGTGAGATCAAATTGTTTTTGTTTCATTGGAATGGAGGGAGCTAGCTTTCCTGAGTCCTGGCTTTATGTAGAGATCTCCTTACTTCCTATAGATCTAAAGTCATATCTTCCATCCGCAAAAGGATTTTAACAGCCAACGCTCACCTATTATAGCCTAGATCTGGATTCTGCTATCTTCTGTAACTCTTTTCTGTCCTCTGCAGAATTACAAGCCTGTCTTTAATTTTCCTCTTTATTCTTAACACCTTGACACTTCCCATTTATTCTCTCAAGATTATGTATGTATTTAAAGAATGTTAAATTTTTTGTCATCCACACTTTCCAAGTTTTTAAAATTATAATCATTGGAAAGTTTGCATTTCCTCAGTCCACCATGTTGCTGCAAATAGAAGCAGATATCCTTTCAATGTCTTTATACTTTTTGAGTGAAGTATATTAGTACCTTTAATTAAGATTTAAGTAATAAATTGGAAATTGATGTTTTCCTATTAATTTCTACTACTTAATATGGTTGGAAATTATTTAAATGATTCTCTTTATTTTTCTCTAAGTGCATACCATTTAATAACATGAATCTTTCTCTGGTATTGAAAGTTCTTACAGTGTCTCGTATACACCATTTACAACATCTCACTGTATTAAAAGAAAGAGGAGATTGAGAAAACTGTGTGAGAGATGGCTGTATGAATTCTGAATTATAGAAACAAGGATTCTTGTATGTTAATTATCACTCTACTCTTATTTAGTTTTTCTTATAAAAGTAATATGAAAAGGCATGGGTCATTGAAATTTCTGTTTAATAAAAATAAATTTTAATAGGAACTGGTAAGATAAATTATAATTCTTGGTTAGGTTATACTTTTTAATGAATTATTTAATGAATCTTAAAATTATCTTGTAAGTGCTTTTTCTTCCTGTTACTATAAATTACCCTAAGGATTCTTGATGGAATATAATAAAGTTCTGTTCTCAATGGCTTACAGGTCTTCTCTGCAGTTGTGCTCCTTAAAGATTTTTTGGAGTTGGTTTGTCAATTTTTACATCATATTTATCTCTTTACTTCAAAAATATTGATACTTGTTTTCCATATTCTTTCTAGATGAGAATCCTAAAATCATCTAAAATTGTGTTAGAGAAGGATCAAGAATAAAATGTAGTGTTTTTTTTCCTTCACACCTTTTTTCTCAACCTACTTATTCTGTATGTATGACACCATTGCTGTATTTCCAGTGTTTTTTTTGCCCTTAGTTTATGTTGAAAATGGATTTTAATAATCATTGAATTATTTTTGTCGGAGGGTATTTTTGTTTGTAAGAATGGTAATGGTCTAAAACCAAAATAAATCCAACAAGAAGCAATATCTTTTATTCCAACTCCCTTGATAAACAAAATATAGTTAGAATTATTGACAAGATATTAGAAAGGAAATTTTTGGATTTTTAGTAAAATATGGATATTATCTGTTATTTCCCTTTTCCTCTTATTTTCTTTACACCAAGTTGAACTGCTGTACGAGAATAAATGTGGGAGGGATGAGGTCCCTGCATAATAATAATATCTGACCCTCCAAAAATAATTCTTCCAATATCTTATTAAGAAACTCATATGTTTTAACAATGTAGTGTGGAATGGTAGTTCTAGGAGAGAAGGAGAAAAAAAAAAGGAAAAACTAGTGCTCACCATTGAAAAATGTTCTGAAAAGAGTCCAGAGAATAAAATTCTCTTGTGATCTTGCTGTCAACCATCTGGATGGGGCCCTGTGGACCACTGATCCAAACATTCATCTGAAACCTTACATTCCACATTCTTCCCTTTGCCATAGTCAGGTTTGGGGAATACTATCCCCAAACCTGACTATTCTGACTATTAAGGGAAAAGTAACATTAATCCTAAAAAAAAAAAAAAAAAAAGGAGAGAGAAATGAAAAAATACAATGATACAAATCCTTAAGAAAAACTTATAAGAAGTCTTGGCCGGGCGTGGTGGCTCACACCTGTAATCCCAGCACTTTGGGAGGCCATGGCGGACAGATCATGAGGTCAGGAGATGGAGACCATCCTGGCTAACACAGTGAAACCCCATCTCTACTAAAAATACCAAAAATTAGCCGGGCGTGGTGGCGGGCGCCTATAGTCCCAGCTACTCGGGAGGCTGAGGCGGGAGAATGGCCCTGAACCAGGGAGATGGAGCTTGCAGTGAGCCAAGATCGCACCACTGCACTCCAGCCTGGATGAGAGTGAGACTCCGTCTCAAAAAAAAAAAAAAAAAAAAAAAGGTCTTATGAGAAGAATCTAAGAAATGTCTATTTGGAGGACAGAAGAAATGTAACAGATACATATAAAGTGTAAGACCATCACACCTTAAGAAAATATTTAAGCTGTGTGGACTTCTTATCTGCCTGGGAGATTGGTTTACAAAGTCTACGAAGGCAGTTCTGGAACTTGTTTCCTGGGTTACAGAGGTGAGATCGTGAAGCTAGAACTGATCATTGTGCCACTAATTAAAAAATGAAGATAATTGGAAAAACTGGAATGATATCTTATTATCTTTCCTCACTACATCACAAAATGAGCCATTTTTTTCTTTAAATACTATTTAGATATCAAGTTTATTTTTTATTATAAGTATTTTTCAGTAGTAAAATTCTTAGAGATTATGCCTTAGGCAATAGGTAAAATGAGACCCACATAATAATTTCATTGATAGTAATGGATAATGTACTTTATATAATTCATTTTTTTTCTACTTAAAATGTCATTCATGCCTTGGGATTGCTTTAGCATTCACTGTTGCAAATAGGAGGTATATGTTTTATTTGTTTTATGTTATTCCTCAGAGAGCTGCATGATGTAGTTGAGAGAGCATGAGTTTTAACAGCAGACAAGGCAGATTTAGATCAAGTTACTTAAAATTATCTGAGCCTTGGTCTCCCAATATGTAAATGTGTTATTGTAGTGAACACTACTGTTTGGTTGTGGTGAAGATCAGGTAGACAGCGCAAAGGGCCGAACTGTTCTTGGTATAGTAGTCCCTTAATCTCCTAGCCTGTATCATCAGGGACTACATCTGTTCTTGATCCCCACTGTATCTCTAACATCAAATATAGTGCTTAGCACATAATAGTGGCCTATTACAAACATTGCATTTTTTAAAATGAGTGATGGTAATCAGTGTTTTTCATGTATACTCTAACTCCAACTATTTGATCTCATTACTTTTCAAAAATTTTATTAAGTTCCAGTCACCTTTAATTCTTCAGTTTATTGTTGCTATCACACCGTTCTCCCTCCCTATGGCACATCACAACCTGATAAATCTTTATTTTTCTTTTTTAAGAGACAGGCTCTTTCTCTGTCACCCTGGAGTATGGTGGCATGATCATAGTTCACTACAACGTTGAACTCCTGGGCTCAAGCGATCCTACTGACACAGCCTCTGGAGTAGCCAAGACTACAGGTGCATGCTACTACGCCACCTACTTTTTAAATTTTTCATACAGACAGGGTCTCATTATGTTTCCCAAGCTGTTCTTGAACTTGTGGCCTCAAGCGATCCTAAAAAAATGACTCTGATGTTGTCACCGTGTGTCTTCCACATCTAGGCAGGTCTCATGGTGAGTCAGGAGGAGGGAGAACAGAGGCCTAGGCCAGGGAGGTGTGGGCACACATGCTTTTTTTCTCCCAAAAAGATGAGTCACACTTCTCATGTTCCTTTGGCTATAACTTTGGCAAGTGGACACAATCAGTTCCAACGGAAGCTGAGAACTGTAACTTTTAGCAGGTTAGACATGTCTGTAGCTAAAACTTTGGAGTTCTATTATGAAAGAAGGGGAATGGGTGGTAGAGAACAATTAGCAATTATTGTCATATGAGTTTTCATAATTTTTCCTTGTAAAACTGTTCTCCCAGAAGAGTCATTGTCAATTTATTTTGTTCTCTTTTTCCAACTAAAGTCTGAAGTTTTTGAAGGCAGTAAATATGTTTCATTCATCATTCTATTACTAATGCTGATCATACTCCCTGACACAGAGCAGGTATTCAGTTAATAATTGTTAAATGCATGAAAAACCCCAGAATCCATGTGGATTACTTGGAAATACGTGGCAAAGTAAGATTTTTTTGAATAGCATAACAGTGTTCTGGTTTACAATATTTTTCTTTTATTTTTCTTCTATCGATTCCAATCTAGTCAAGGATCCCACAGATAACAGAAATAGCTAAGAAGAGGCAAGCATCCCTCATGGGAAATTTCTCTGAGAAAAAAATAACAGCAAAGCAAGTGTTAATTCCAGCCACTTTGCCTCACCCAGGTCATTGGGTAACTGCATAATGTATGAAATGAATCCTGTCAAAAGCACCTACTTTCCAGGGTTAAAAATTAACATTTCCAATTAGCTTTCTCAGAATACTAGAAGTTTTTTTTGGTATCTGAAGCCAAGACTTAAATAAATGATACTGAGAATATTGTTAATACAAACTAGTAAATTAAGTATTTTCATAAGATTCCCAATGCCCATCAATATCAAGTGTTGATGGAATTCCTCTTAGACCCTTTTCTCTTATCCATGTACCCCACAGGCTTGAATGATATGGATCCAG
Organism: Trachypithecus francoisi; assembly: GCF_009764315.1. Lineage (NCBI taxonomy): Eukaryota > Metazoa > Chordata > Mammalia > Primates > Cercopithecidae > Trachypithecus > Trachypithecus francoisi. The sequence goes on from NW_022681453.1 coordinate 51,277,017, forward strand.
GTTGGAGAAAAGGTGATATGATTTGGTTGTGTCTCCACCCAAATCTCATCTTGAATTATAGCTCCTGTAATTCCCACATGTTGTGTGAGGGACTTGGCTGTCATTCTCTGTTGTCTGCTGCCATGTAAGACATGCCTTTCACCTTCTGCCATGATTGTGAGGCCTCCACAGCCATGTGGAACTATGAGTCCATTAAACCTCTTTTTCTTTACAAACTACCCAGGAAGGTTCAAGTATGTCTTTATCAGCAGCATGAAAATGGACTAATACAAAAGGAAATGGACAAAGATGTCTCCAGAAATGTCCAGAAACTGAAGGACAAAAAGAAGAATGTCTAAAAACTATGACTAGAAATGACTCCCCTCCTTCCCTGCCCTCAACCCTCACCCTCCCTCATAGAAGAAATTGTGTGCATCAGTGTCAGGGTTGGTACTTTAATATGTTTGGTGCAAGAGAAATTAAAAATCAGAACTTTGTTTCCTCTTCCATTCCTCAGGCAGCAGTGTGATAATGTGTCTGAACTGTGGTAGATAATGTTTTAAAACTACTTAAAATTTTCTGAAATTCAGGATTCAGTAAATTAGTCTATGCTTACATTTCCTCAAGTCTTGAATTTGATTTTAGGAGCCTGATTTGTTGGTTATCTATATATGTTGCTAACTTGAACAAGTGCAAAAGTTCCCAGTAAAACAGTATTTTCATTATATTTTCTTTGTACAGAGACTATTGAATATTCAGTGGGCATCTACTGTAGATCACTGCACAGGCTATATATTCTAGAATAGTGTAGCTCAAATTCTGTAGTAAGGGATTATTTTTAAAAAACAGTTTAATAGATTGCAGACCGAAATAGAGTGACATAGAAGAAAAATGTTGTAGCCATGGCAGATTGCTATGGAAGCTTCTGAAAACTGACCCAAATTCTGAAATTACCTGGCCATGGACACTTGTAGCAGGCAGTTTGCAGACAGGACACACTTAGAAAGCACTAACCTAGGAGACATAAAAAGTAAAATATTTCACCTCTCAAATAGATCATAGCTTGGTGAGAGACTTAGGCGTAATTAATTTATAACCAAAATAGATAATAATCATAATAGATGGCTTACAACACTTAAGATAAAAGAAGCATGAGGATGAAAAAAGGCAACAAAATGGAGGTTGGTTAATCTAGATATTATTAATAGTTATGGCTAATAATTCTTGATTTTTTATTATGTGCTAGGGCCAATACTGAGTGCTTTCTATGTGTATAAAGTAATTTAATTCTGAGCAATGCACAATGATGTACGTTCTGTGAATAGGCACTTTGCTCAGTCTCTCTTTTCTGTTTCTGTCTCTCTTACACCTGCTTTGTCCTCCTCTATGGATGTGTTAATTAAGTAGTAGAGCTGGGATTTCCACCCAGGTTTGTGACTTGAACAGCCCCAGCCCATGAATTTAATCCCTTTCTTTGCTATAATGATTTGAAAGAAGAATCCAATTGTAAGAAGAGGAAACTTTTCTAACAGGGACAGCAAACAGAATGAGCAGAGGTGTGAGTCAGTGAGTGGGTGGGCTTGGTGGGTGTAGACCAGTGTTCCAGAACAGGGGACCCTAAAGACACAGTTGGAGATAATCTTAAAGCAGTAAAAGATTCTCAAAGGGAGAGAGATGGATTAAGTTTGCTGGAGGAGGAGCCGTGTGCAGACGGCAGGGCCTTATAAAGAGAGGTCCAGTCAGACATTCTGTACCTACAGATGAGGGCGTCAACTATTGCTACATTCTAAGTTATGGAAGTAGGGCAGGAGAGATGGGTGGAAGTCTGGGTACTGTGGGAAGGAGCTCCTGCCAACTAGTTAAGAAATAACTAGGGAAGGAGGAATGGTTTGTGGCAGAAGATGGTGTTCACATTGGGATTCCTTGAGTTTTAGATGTTAGCAAAACAATCATGTAAAGAAGTTTGTGTGTATTTTCTGGAACCCTTAATTGTGGCAAACTGCTAGGTGCTGGCAGTATCCATTTTGTGTCCTCAGGTTGTGTACAATCTTATAACACTGAGCAAACATTGGAAAACTCAGGTGTGAAAGCTTAAGTGAAGAACACTTAAGACATGCTGGATTTTAGAACCAGGTTGTAGAGAGCAGTCTGCATGCATAAAATATTCTCCCAATTAACCTTGGGTCTACAGATATACAGACAACTTTGTAGGCCTTAATTGTACGCCATTCACTTTGGCCACAGTTTAAACTCTGTGAGATTTCAGCATCTGATCATCTTTATAGTCTGTTGCAGGAGGACTCAGAATAAAAGATCCCTAGAAGTAGCAGGTGTTTTAGAATTTTGCACTTTAGCACCAAACAAGCGACAGATTGATACTTGTCATCTTTGTCAAGGACAATGAAGAATTCATCATTTTATTTTAAGCCATGTTATATCTTATCACAGGAATTTGAACAACATCAAATTTTATATGTGGTGTATGTGACGGGTGTGTCAAGGGAGAGAAAGGAGGGGGGAAGGGAAGATAAAAGCAGAAAGGTTTTTTTTTTTTAATTTGATTTTTTTTTTTTTTTTTTTTTGAGACGGAGTCTCGCTCTGTCGCCCAGGCTGGAGTACAGTGGCCGGATCTCAGCTCACTGCAAGCTCCGCCTCCCGGGTTCACGCCATTCTCCTGCCTCAGCCTCCCAAGTAGCTGGGACTACAGGCGCCCGCCACCTCACCCGGCTAGTTTTTTGCATTTTTTAGTAGAGACGGGGTTTCACCGTGTTAGCCAGGATGGTCTCGATCTCCTGACCTCGTGATCCGCCCGTCTCGGCCTCCCAAAGTGCTGGGATTACAGGCTTGAGCCACCGTTAATTTGATTTTTTACAGGAATGTCATGCTCATTAAAATAGCTCACACCAGCCGGGCATGGTGGCTCAAACCTGTAATCCCAGCACTTTGGTAGGTCGAGGCAGGCCTCCCAATTTAAATTTCAATTTAAATTTTTTACAGGAATCTTATCTTTGGTAGTGGAAAGCAATATATTTTCTCTTTTATTTATTTTTTCTTAAAAAATGAGAAACCTCATATAATATACCACTAAGCCAGCATAGTTCAGTTACCACTTAGAAAGCATAATTAGAGCAGCATATTTGAAATCTTTTTGAAATTTGGAATTATGATCCACTTACTGAAAAATTTGAAGGCACTCAAACTGTTTTATTCTCTTTCAAGGACACTCGGCATGAAGTTACATAGTTCAAAGGAAAGCTACTACTATCTGCTTAATACCTTAATTATTTGTGGTACCTTATCTTGGTTACCACTGATATACACTGCTCTCTAAATCCTATTTACTAAGTTTTTCTTTTAGAATCACAAGTTTATTTTATAATCGGTACCCAATAGTTGGGTCAGTAATTTTCTAGAACTGCCTAATTGAGTTAGCCCAAGTTTATTTGTGATATTATTCCAAATGATTTTAATCTTGGCTAATTTTATTTCATTTCTGTACATGTGGACATATAAATAAATCAGATTATGTGGATGCTTAGGCTAAGCTTTAATCCCCCTTCTGGTGCCTGCTAGGTCTAGCTTCTTTATCAGTCTTCTCCAGTTAATCTCCAGTTTCTATTAAACTACATTAATAAACACAGCACCAAGAAGCCAGTCCTCCACAAGGAAAAGTAAGCCCTTATTTATTTCTCCCATGCTTTCTCCTTGTTTTAAGGTGGAACTTTTGTATCCACAATGGTTCCTTATGCCACTGAGGCACAAAGAGAAAGAAAATAAAATGACAGCTGATCTTCATTGCTCTGCGCTTGTGACAGAAAATCCTGCTCCAAGTTTCTACTTTGATAGTTTTGGAATGTAGCCCACATCTTGGGGATTTAATATTCTGAAGTAGCCACATTGTTCAATAGACCTTTCTGTGATGATGAATAGTCAATATCTGTGCTGTGCAATATGGTAGCTACCAGCCATGTGTAGCTATCAAACCTTGGAAATGTCGCTTATATGATAGAGGTACTGCATTTTTATTTAACCTTAATTTTAATTAGATTTAAATAACCATCTGTGTGACTCGTGGCTACCATGTTGGGGAAGTACAGTTCTGAATAGTGATTATGTCAAGGACATATTCCATGAGGCGAGGCAGCATTGTGTCATGGAAATCCAACCTCTTCCATTATGATCTCTGGGACCTTAGGTATGTTAGATAAGTCTCTGTGCCTCAGTTTCCACACAAAACAAAGTCCAAGTAACAAAACTTACTTGCATGAAATATTAGTAGGATATAGCATGAGTGAAACCGGCTTTCTTAAGGTCTAGCATTTACAGATACTCTATGGATATTAAACATATATGTGTATATATATTTTATTAATTATATATGTTTTAGGCTGTTCAAGCGATTCTCCCACCGCAGTCTTTACTCTAGCTGGATCTACAGGCCCATGCACCCTCCCTGGCTAATATGAGTATTTTTATTGAGACCGTACCTCGCTTTGATGCCCAGGCTAGTCTAGAACTCCTGGCCTCTGGCAGTCATCCCACCTCAGCCTCCCAGAGCACTGGGAGTACAGATGTGAGCTTTATTATTATTGTTATTATTATTATCATTATTATTATTTTGAGATGGAATTTTGTTCTTGTTGCCTAGGCTGGAGTGCAATGGCATGATCTCGGCTCACTGTAACCTCTGCCTCCGGGGTTCAAGCGATTCTCCTGCCTCAGTCTCCCAAGTAGCTAGGATTACATACCTGACTACTTTTTTTTTTTTTTTTTTCCCCAGTAGAGACAGGGTTTCACCATTTTGGCCAGGGTGGTCTCGAACTCCTAACCTCAGGTGATCTGCCTGCCTCGGCCTCCCAAAGTGCTGGGATTACAGGCTTGAGCCACCGTGCCCTTATTTATTTCTCCCATGCTTTCTCCAAGCGCCTATGAGTTATAGCTCAGAGAGGCTTATTGAGTAGACGATATTGTCCCAGGTATACTATGAAATCATGCAGGTAAAGCATTTTCAAAATGGCAAAGTACTCCCAAGATATAAGTGTGAGCTATTTTAATGAGCATGACATAGAGAATTGGGAGTAAACGTAAGCTTCCTTAAGTGAGATAGTGAGCTAATGATTTCAGCTTTCTGGGTTTCTGGCCTCGTTTGTAAAATGGAGATTATAATTCCTGTCCTGCCTATTTTAGAAAGTTGCCAGATTCTGAAACCATGACCTCCTAAGTGTTTCTTGAGTTTATTTCCTCTTCTTCACCCCCAATGACTGCCTCATCTTTCACGTGGATGATACATCAGCTTCCTAGCAGATCTCCTTGCCTTCACTCTTCTCAAATAAGAACTTTGCATCTTGACTTGAATTTAAAATTTGACTTCCATATTCTCTATCACTAAACAATCAAATCCATACTGCTCAGAATGGTAACCAAGGCCAAACCATAAACTGGCTCTCATTTAAACATCCCCTTACCCCGGTTTTTAAAAATTTTTTTGAGATGAAATCTCACTCTGGTTGCCCAGGCCGAAGTGCAGTGGTACGATCTCAGCTCACTGAAACCTCTGCCTCCCAGGTTCAAGCTATTCTCCTGCCGCAGCCTCCTGAGTGGCTGGGACTCCAGGTGTGCACCTCCATGCCCCACTAATTTTTGTGTTTTTTAGTAGAGACAGGGTTTTACCATATTGGCCAGGCTGGTCTCGAACTCCTGACCTTGTGATCCACCCACCTCAGCCTCCCAAAGTTCTGGGATTACAGGCGTGAGGCACCATGCCTGGCCCCTTCTTTACATATGTTTCCTTCTCTGAATTTACTCTTGGGCTTCCCCAGACTTCATGTCATTCCCCTGTCACATGCCCATGCCCTGCTATTTCTCACCTCCATGGGCTTTGCTGTTCCTGTGCATGCACTTTTTTCTTTCTCTCCACCTCCATCCAACCCTGTCTCTGGATTGACTAATTCTTCATATGCCCCTCCCTGCAAAACTACACCCTTGCCCCTAATTCTAGGTTCATCCTCCTCCATTTTAGCACTCACTCAAGCAAAATGACCTCAGAAAAATGTCCTTGCCTATGACTTCCTTTAGCCTAATTCCCAAACCAGAGTGAGTCTCCAGCCTCTTCCAGGTGCAGCTTTTTACTGAACACATGCTGATGTTGGGCTTTTCTGCTTCCTTATATCTGTGTTCCCCACTAGACCAACATCTCCCTGAGAGGAAAGCATATATTTCACTTGCTTTATAACCCAAGCGCCTATGAGTTATAGCTCAGAGAGGCTTATTGAGTAGACGATATTGTCCCAGGTATACTATGAAATCATGTAGGTAAAGCATTTTCAAAATGGCAAAGTACTCCCAAGATATAAGGTGACGATGTTTTAATTAAATTTTTCTGCTGACTTAGTGTCTGCATCATGCTGACCAATTTTATGACAAGCAGTGTTCTTACACCCATGGTTCTCGCTGCATGTTTCTCACCATGTGGACCAGACATCTTCATTTCAAACTGGATGTTGCCTCTCCTCTCTGTGTTCTCACTTGCTAGTTTCTGCTCTGTGGCTGCAGGTACTCTGCTGACTATCCACTCATAGATGCTATAATCCTCACATCGAGCTGTTCTCCTAGTTAATGCTATGCACCTACCCCACACCCATGCAAAATGGCTTTGAGTTCCTTAAGGAAAACAGTTGAGGAACAAGCTAGGAGCCCTGCTCCGTAGAGACTATCTGGTTATTTACCACAAAACGTAAGTCTTCCTGAGAACACATATATAGAGCCTTCAACAACCTGTGGTTGAGGTTAAGCAACTTCAGGGGCACTCTAGACCAGAAGTTTGCAGTGTACAGCTCTCAGGATGGATGTGACCCACTGCCCTGCATGCATGTGTATGTCAATAAAGTTTTATTGAACCATGCTTATTTGTTTATGTATTGCTTATGGCTACTTTTGCCCTACAATCTTGTACAAGAGATTGTGTGGCTTGTAACACCTAAAATATTTACTATGCGGCTCTTTACAGAAAAAAAAAAAATTGCTGACCTCTCTTCTGAGGCAGAACTGTTGCCATTAGGAGCAGGAGAATTCTTTGCTGGGTAAGAGGGCAAAGAGGTTTTTTCTGTACAATATGGGGTATTTGGCAGCATCCCTTGCCTCTGCCCACAACTGCATCTACAGCAGTACCACCTCCCCATTTGTGACAACCAAAAATGTCACTAGACATTGCCAAGTGTCCCCTAGGGGACAAAATCACTTTCAGTTGAGAAGCACTGCTCAAGACAAAGTAGACCCAAATACATTTTACAAGAAAGTGAGAAAAAAAGAACAATTATTGAAAAACGTGAAGATGTCAGATGCACCAACTACTTATTTTCCTTTGGCAAACTCATTGCACAAATTTCACTGACCTAAATGCAATACTGTTCAATCTGTCTGGTCAGGAGGGGAGAACATATTGAGATTTACTGGCTGGGCTCCTAATATTTTTTTCCCACCATAAATTCAAGTCAAGTATGTAGAGTGGCAGTGTGGCCACAGGGGTGTTGAGCACAGCCTGTGTGACACCTGCCTGAACTAAGCTTAAGTCTGAGCCTTGTCAACATACTACTCTATAAATGTGGGCACATATTTTGTGTCTTTGAACCTGAATCTTTTTTAAAATGTTAGAATTAAGTGAGAGCATGTTCTTCTAAACTACTTAAGACAGCATCTGGCATCAATAGTGAGTGCTTATGGGATAGCAGTGATGAGAGTGGTGGTAATGGAGGTGGGAAGGAAGAAAAAAGAGGAGAGAAATAAGAAACTGATATTCATAAAGCACCCTGTGGAGTGATGGAAAGAAACATTAAAATCATAATGTATTAAGGTTGAAAAAACATTAAGGTGACCTCAGATGTTGATATCTTTGCTGTCTTCTGTAGGAATTGCTGGGCTTCTATTCCCACCAAGATGTGAACTAGATCTATTAGTAAAAGACACCACTTCTTCAAGTAGCAACTTGAGAACAAATAAAAATATTTATAAAACAGGATATTATATGAGTTCAAAATACTGAATACTAGTGTTCATAGAACATATAAATCATGTATTTAGTCTTAAAGTTATTGGAGGTTGCCACTTAGTTAACTAAGCAATGCTAAAAGGTCTTTGCATAAAGATCCTTGATCTTTCCATGTATCTGTGGAAGCTGACACGGTGGTTCTCAGTCACATGGAACTAGTGTGCCTTTCATTTCCCAGAATCTAGTCACCAACATCTGTCTTCTGCTAGAGAGTACCCCCAACCCCATCCCAATTCATGTAGTTTTATTGGAGCTGACTCTAATCTCAATTATAGACAAAATCATATGACTTCAAAGCTAAGCCATTCCACACAACCTCTTGGTGACCGGGTGTGGGATGGCTGCACAGCCCAGGAAGAGACAATACACTCCTAGATTTCTAGAAAAAAATACTCTTCTCTTCTAATCCTCAAACAAAAAGTTGTAGGGGCTGGAATGGCTACCTTGATTTTGGTACCACATGATGTCTGAGTCTGAAATTCCAAAGAAAAAGGCAGAGATAAAAAATAAACACTGATTTTTTTGTGATATTTTGTGTCTGGAATCTACCAAGCCTGAAAATAATTGGACATCTAGATATGTATACTAATACGAAGTAATATTTTTCTATTTGTATAAGCTAAACTGGGTCAGATTTTCTACCACTTGAAAGAAAGAAGTCCTAAGTACTACAACAGTCTTGGGAATTAAGGGAGTCCTCTGTCATTCAAAGGGATCAACTACTAAGATGGCCTCTTCTTGAACTTCTGTTTACACAAAATGCCATGAGAAAATTCATTTATGTTAGAACACTTTTTGTGACAAGAGAGTTTATTATATTTTAGTGACTTTTAAAAACCAGTTGTATGTTTGGATAATGTATTAATTAACATTAAATATTAATATAAAATATTAAAAATATACATTAATATCTAAACTTCTGATTTTTATTATGAAGACTTATGAAGATCCCCATGTATACAATGCCTGTTTTCAACACTTATCAAGATTTTGCCACATTTGATTCATCTATCTTTTAAAATTTTCTTCAAGTATTTGAAAGAGAATCCCAGACATCCTACTTTTTCTCCCGCACATGTTTCAGTCAGCTTCTCTAAGAATTAGCAAGGTCATGCAATGCATGACTGCAGTGCCATTATCACATCCAACAGAAACACTATCCTGTCCATTATCAAATTTCCTTGATTGGCTAGAAAATATCTTTATAATATCAGCTTTAAATAATGCATATTATGTACCAGGCACCTTCTGGGCATTTTATTTTATTTTTTATTTTTATTTTTACTTTTTTTGGAGACAGAGTCTCGCTCTGTCGCTCAGGCTGGAGTGCAGTGGCATGATCTCGGCTGACTGCAACCTCCGCCTCTCAGATTCAAGCAGTTCTCCTGCCTCAGCCTCCCAAGTAGCTGGAACTACAGGCACCCGCTGCCACTCCCAACTAATTTTTTGTATTTTAGTAGAGACTGGGTTTCACCATGTTGCCCAGGCTGGTCTCAAACTCCTGAACTCTGGCAATTTGACTTCCTAGGCCTCCCAAAGTGCTAGGATTACAGGTACGAGCCACCTCGCCCAGCCTCTTCTGTGAATTTTACTAGTGACATCATAACAAACTCTAAAGATCAGAGATGTTTAATGACTTGCTTAAGACTTACCAAACTCAATATCCTGAGCCTTAGTATGCTAACAATAACATCTCATTTCTTCCTAAACCTTTATTAGTAAAATCTTTATTCTTTAATTTCTTAAATATTATGAAACAGAATATTCTGTTTTCCTTATGTATTTTTTCATATCTTTTTGGTGTAAAATTGACAAATGTTTTTATAAATATGTAAAGAATGCAAGTATGTTAATTTTCAGGGGAAAAAATGTACCCTTAGTGGAGATTTTAAATATAAAACCAACCACTTTTGGGAACATGTTTTACATATGTTCCTTCTGTATGTAGGAATATGAGGTTGTCCTACATCTTTGCTTGACTCCTTCTTGCCATCTGTATTTTTAGTTGCACAGGGTGCAGTATTCCCACAGAGGCTGAAGCTGATTCTTCTTCCTTACCTGCTTGCTCAGGGTCACCTCAAACTCTGCGGCCTTCCCTCCATCATCACCCTGGGTCTCCAATTCTCCAAACCTTCTTACTACCTGTATTTTCCACTGACAGATAACCCTGTACCAAGGCAACTTGGATGTGTTTTTGTTGGTTCTACTCCATCTCTAAATGATATTTCAAAACTATTCAAAGCCACTGGAACAAGGAGCAGTTGTAGAATGGCTTGGCTTGACTTGAAATATGGGAGGTCCATATTTACTTAGCAGAAAAAAAATGCCGGTGACATTTCAGGAGAAATAAAGAATTGTTCAGAGAAGTCTTGAATGTGTCTTTCAGGAATGCATAAAACGGTTTAAGTGACCTAGTTTGGCCATGCCCTCAAGAAGTTTTAACATTCCATTTTGGAATATCCGTGTTATTAAAGCAATGAGATTAATTTGGAACAATAAGAAAACACAGAAGTTGTCCTCTGCACATTATATTTAGTTCAGAGGGCATTGTTTTCTGTTCATAAGATATTTTGTGACACAAATATATTGTGTCACCACAGTATTTCAACTAGAGTTGAAATGTTGCGTTTCCTGGTAGAGAATGAATGAGTGCATCATTGGTTGGTTCTGTGCACATTTATTCTCTCTCAACCGTAGTCTTTGGCTTGAGATTGAGCACATACTGGCAGCATAAACAGCTTCTTTGGAAATCAATGAATTAACTGTTTGGCTAAGAGAGACTGAAGCAAGGTGAGCAAGAAGGAGGTGATGAGGGCTCCAGCCTCTCCTAACCTACCAGGTGGTAAAATACAACATTTTAAGACATGCCCAATTTTGAACATACTAACTATCCTGAAGGTAGCAAAGTTAAAACTAAAGGAAGGTATCCTCTGCACTCTTCCAGGTCATGAAGATTCAGCACTGAGAAAAGAATTCCCTAAACCCCATTAGAACTGCTTAGCCAAATCAATTTCTCCTCCTCTGTTTACATATTCCTTCCAGTATATAATCCTGGGGAAACTGGTGTTTTTCCATTGCAACATCCAAGTCTCTGAAAAATTTATATTAAAATGGAGACTATAAAAGGAAGACCGTCTGTTTTGAAGTCATAAGACGAGCAAAAATAAAGAATTGTGATAAGAGAGGCATTATGGGGTGGAGGAACTCAAATTTGGAAGCAGAAGAAGTTTATCATTTTTCTCTTAGTTTGGTCAGTAGAGAGCTCGAAGCCAATGCTACCTTTCGCAAGTACATTTGAGTATCACCTACTTCCTTGACTTCATGCTATTATTTAGTTTTTTGGGTTTATTTTGATGTTCAACTTTATTACTTTTAAAATATTTTTTTTGTTTGTTTTGTAACTTCATTTACAGTGTATGGGGCTCTGAAGGCATGCAAATCTGGATAAAAATCCAGGCTTTTCTACTCAAAAGCTACACAATTTTGCACAGTTTATTCATAATTCATTCATTCTTTCCCCTACTCATTAATATATTCTGCCAGTATTTATTGAGTGAAAACTAAGTCCTATATCATGTACACGTAATAGGGGTTACATTGGTGAATGAAACTCATTAAGGTCTCTATTCTTGGGGTTTACGGATCTTTGGGGAGGCAAGCATTAAACACTTATACTAAGGTGTATATCAGTACAAACTGAGATAAATTTTCTAGAAAAAAGCAAAATATGATACATCAGTTGGTTGTATGAAAAGACATATATGCAAAGAGCCTGACCATACTGAAGTATGGGATTACTTGACCTCTTTGAGCCTCCATTTCCTCATCTATACAGTGGGAATAATAGTGACTACACTATTAGTTTGTTGTGAACATTAAATGTGATAATGTAGATAACATGCTTAGCAGAGTGCCTTGAAAATTGTAGGATCTCATTAATTTAAACATTTATTATTTTGGTTTTGATTATATCCTACCAATGTGATCTTAAAGTGATAATAATGGGAGGATCAATCATTTTAGAGTTGAAGGCACATTTAAGGTTATCTAGCTCAGGGTAAGTGGGTTTCGTGTGTTAGGCAACCACTCATACACCACAGTATTTTATGCATGTGTTTATTTCTAGGATGATGACCCATGGGTTGCATAAAAATCATGTTTATTTTATTTGAAGTCCATGACCCAAAATGAGTTAAGTCACTATCAAATGCTGCACCAGACAAGAAAACCAACAGCCATTCATCAATAATGTTTTATGAAATTCTTTATAATGATTCTTCTTTTCTCTCTCTCTTTAAAAAAAAAATTCTGGTTAACTTATGGCTTTTTTGTTGGATCTTTTGGCTGATTTAGAGTGTTCTTACTATGAGTGAAAGCTGTTTATTTCTGCACCAAGTTGATGATAATTATCAAGTAATCTTATGAGCTCTGATTGCCTTTAGATTATCAAAGATTTTCTATGTATATAGGCTTGTTAAATGTGAAGCATGAAGATTTTGTATCTTCATTTCTATTCCATATCTCTTGTTACTTTTTCTTCTTTTGTTTTGATAGAAAAGCTCTTCATCATTGTGCAGAACAGGGCTGTGATGGTGTGTATCTTGGCTCTATTCCTGAAATTTACTGGGAATGCTCCTAAACCATCAGAGTTTTATTATAGCAAGTAACAAAACCCATTTCTGGCTCATTAAGGGAATGTAAACTCGGCAAAGCATAAATGTTCAGGTTCTGTTCACTCATATTTGAGTTCACTCTGAACAATAACTGGAACATTCAAGACACTTCATAAAAGCTTGTTGAATAAAAAGGGGAAACAATAGAATAAATAGAAAGGAAGAGTAGAGATTGAAAGGAAAAAATCAATTAGTCTGACAGTGTGTTTATATATCTTGTTTAATTCGTTTAGATATGGGTAACCTAAAACAACATTTGAAGACAGTTGGGCAAACTGCCCTCTTAGTTATATTAAGAAAGCAGACCTTGGAGATGGCAGAAATTAATGAATCTGCATGTCAAACTACAATGCACAATCTCAGTTGGCTCTGGACTTTGGAGAGATCATTTACATCTCACTTCACACATACTTTGTCTTAATACACTGGATGCTGTAGCCTTGCTATCCACAGACTGTGACTTCAAGGAGAGAAAATTGAGATTTTTTTCAACCATTCCAAGTGGGAAATGTGTTTATATGTTTATTTTGATTTTTCTTGTGCTACTTACTGAGTGATCTTGAATATTAGTACAACCCAGATCCATACTCTAGCCTCCACCTCCAAATTTCAGAGTGAAGCTGTTGGGTGTCAAGACACTGATCTTGCAGGAAATATCATATTCTCTTCTTTTTCATAGGTTCTCATGGAAAATGATTTAAGATGTTTCATTTAGGTATAATAAGTGTCTAGATCCCTACAATTGCTGTTGCAGTTCCTTACACCTAAGAAGTGCTCAGACTATTGAGTAGGTACCTGTGTTTCATCTTTTGTTCTGGCCTTTGGTTTATAGAACTGTGGTATCTGAGAGGAGATAATGAAAGTGGGGATTGGCATAAAGATGGTTTATGGTGGGATAGAAATTAAGCTTTGTGATCCAAACAGATTTTTTAAAATGAACTTGTAGAGCATTTTCATGTTATTGGGAAATAATACCTTGTACACATAGTCATGCCAAAAAATGACACAAAATCAGTTCTGTTATATACATACTTCTCTATTGAATTATTACAGAGTAATATTTACCTATCAAATAAGATGCTCTAAAGACTAACACACTTTAGTATGTAACATTGAGATAAACCATTAAGTGGCCCTTCAATGTGAAATGTCATAGATTCCCCCCGACAGTCCACTTAAATGAATCTCCTGGCTTTCCCTACTACACTGGAAGGCAAGGATATAAAAACAGAAACATCTGCATTCAAGTCGTCCAAATATTAACCCAATGAAATATATAAAAATTTATCCATACCACCCTGGGATATATGAAATCTATCTTAAGGTTTATTTTAATTAACTTTAATGTTTACCTTTTTAAGTAGAATTATAATTTTCCTCATCCCTCTTTAGCTTCGTGGAGTTTACCTTTTTAACCTAAGTATATTTAAAATTCTCACTAGGTATAAACAAGCCATCTAAGTCATCTGGACTCTACTTTAAGGGTAAAATGAAATTTTAATGATGTTTTAGGCCAAAAATAAATAATACATTTATTTATTTATTTAGGAGACAGAGTCTCACTCTGTTGCCCAGGTTGGAGTGCAGTGGCACAATTTTGGCTCACCACAACCTCCGCCTCCTGGGTTCTAGTGATTCTCATGCCTCAGCCTCTGAGTAACTGGAACAATAGGCACACGCCACTGCACCTGGCTAATTTTTACATTTTTAGTAGAGACAGGGTTTCGCCATGTCAGCCAGGCTAGTCTCGAACTCCTGACCTCTGGTGACCTGCCCACCTCGACCTCCCAAAGTGCTGGGATTACAGGCATGAAGTATTGCACCTGGCTATAGAATACATTTATATCAATTTTTGGAGTAATATAAATTAAATGTTTGCATAATTGAAAAAACATCCACCAACATTTGGAATATTTTAATTGTTAAAGTTTGTGCCAATGCTGTCCAATAGAAATATAATCCAATAATACATGCAAATTAGTATTTTCTAGTAGCCATATTTTAGAAAGGTAAAAATAAATAGGTGAAATTAAGTTTATAATTTATTTAACCCAATGTGTCCAAAATATTATCATCTCAACATATAATCAAATAAAATTATGAATGAGATATTTTACATTCTTTTTTTCGTACTAAGTCTTCAAAATCTTGGATGTCTTCGACATTTAGAGCACCTTAAGTTGATCAAGACACATTTCAGTTTTTCAGTAGCCACACGGGCTGGTGGCTATCAAGTCGAATACAGCAGGTGTACACATAGTCACAAAACAGTTTAGCTCTACCTGGCTACAGAGAGATTGGGGAGCTTTTACAAAGGAATCTATCAGCTTTGCCTGATCCAAAAAACCACTTGGCCACACTTCCCTTCTCTCTTTCCTCCAGTAAGTGACAGAAACTTAAGAAATATGCTGTGGAGATCAAATATCTTACAAATACATTTTAAACAATAGATGTAATACTGGAAAAAAGATAACATTTTTACTTTCCTTTGTAAACTGCCTTTAAATGAAATATATTTCATATGAAAAAGCTCCAAATAATATCCAGTGTTCACATTTTCCCTTGGGGCTAAAGAAGGAAATTAAAGCCTCCTTTTAAAATATGCAAACAATACCTTGATAAACCTTTCTCATCAAAATAAGGGAAAATGCATTTCCAGGAAATTAAATCATTATATTTGACCATATAGAATGTGACTTATTTCTTTTAATATAATTTATATTTATTAAAAGGAATATTTTAGACATATTGATAAAAAAGCACTTATTTGTGGAATCTTATTTCTATATGGATATATATATATATATTTTTGAGACGGAGTCTCGCTCTGTCCCACAGGCTGGAGAGCAGTGGTGTGATCTCGGCTCACTGCAAGCTCCGCCTCCTGGGTTCACTCCATTCTCCTGCCTCAGCTTCCCTAGTAGCTGGGATTACAGGTGCTCACCACCACGCCCAGCTAATTTTTTGTATTTTTAGTAGAGACAAGGTTTCACCATGTTAGCCAGGATGGTCTCGATCTCCTGACTTCGTGATCTGCATACCTTGGCCTCCCAAAGTGCTGGGGTTACAGACATGAGCCACCGCGCCCAGCCCCTCAGTGTGGATTTTTAAATACAGAAGTATCAAAGCAATAGATTTAACTTGTATAAATTAAATTATATGTTCTTGGCAAAGTGAAATATAGAAAAATAAGTAGTAACTTTAATATATTTTGAGAATGCTCTTCCATGCATACACAAATGCATTGCAAGACATGAATAAAGACATGAATAAAGCATTCTTGTTGGCAGAAGCCACAATTAACAATAACCTAACATTTCATCAGTGACAGCATGGGTAAAGACATTGTGGTATATTCATATCTTGCAAACTACCAGCAATGACAGTGAATGAATTCTAATGGAATGCATTGATAGGAATGATGCTTCATAGTGAAACAAAATGTTGACCAAAAGATACAAAGCCAAATGTGCATACAGTCTGATTGCCTTTACACTAAGTCAACAAATGTACTATACTGTTTAACAATGTATACAATGGGCTTAAAGTATAAACGAAAAAACAAAACAAAACATGGAGCTGATTATGATGCAAGTCAAAATAATGATTGAGGCTGGAATTTGATGGTAAAGGGGATAGCTCTTGTGTGGAAATCTATTTTTTGATCAGATGTTTGTTACATGGATGCTTATAAAAACGTATTAATTATACCAGCAACTAAGTTGTATGTAATTTTCAACTTTTAAAGTTCTTTTTAAATTTTTTTTAAATTTTATATTCGGGAGTACTACCTGTGCAGGTTTGTTGCATGGGTATATTACGTGATGCTTAGGTTTGGGCTTCTAATGTACCTATTGCCAAAGTAGCAAACATAGTAGACAATAGTTAGATTTTCAACCCTTTTCCCGTTTCCATCCTCCCCGTGTCCCATTTCCATCCTCCCCGCTTTTGGAATCTCCAGTGTCCATTGTTCTTGTCTTTCTGTTCATGTTTGCCCAATGTTTAGCTCCCACTTAGAAGTGAGAATATGTGGTATTTGGTTTTCTGTTTCTGTATTAATTTGCTTAGGATACTGGCCTCCAACTGCATCCATGTTACTGCAAAGGACATGATTTCATTCTTCTTTATGGCTACATAGTATTCCATAGTGTATATGTACCACATTATGCAATTCACCATTAATGGGGACCTATACTGATTTCATAACTCTGCTATTGTTAATAATGCTGTAATAAACATTCAAGTGCAGGTGTCTTTTTGGGTAGAACAATTTATTTTCCTTTGAGCATACATCCAGTAATTGGGACTATTTGGTCAAATGGTAACTCTATTTCTTGTTCTTTGAGATTTTCAGGCTACTTTCCACAGTGGCTGAACTAATTTACATTTCCACTAATGATGTGTAAGTGTTCCCTTTTCTCTGCAACCTCGCTGACATGTGTTATGTTTTGATTTTTCAACAATAGTCATTCTGATGGGTGTGAGATTGTATTTCATTGTGGTTTTTATTTGCATTTATCTAATGATTAGTGATTTTGAGCATTTTTTATTAGTTTGTTGGCCATGTTTATGTCTTCTTTTGAGAAATAGAGATTTCTCTAAAGAAGTCCTTTGACTTCTTTTTAATGGTCACCATTTAGTGGTTATTTGTTTTTTTCTTGTTGATTTAAGTTCCTCATACATTCTGGATATTAGTCCTTTGTTGGATGCATAGTTTCCAAATAATTTCTCCCATTTTGTAGGTCACCTGTTTACTCTGTTCATAGTTTCTTTTGTGGGGCAGAAGCTCTTTAGTTTAATTAAGTCTCATTTGTCTATTTTTAAATTTTGTTCCATTTCATTTTGGGGTTTTCATCATGAATTCTTGGCCTAGGCCAATGCCAGAAGAGTTTTCCCTAGGTTACTCTCTAAGATTTTTATAGATTTAGGTCTTACTTTTAAGTCTTTAATTCATCTTGAGTTAATTTTTCTGATGGTGAGAGATAGGGATCAAGTTTCATTCTGCTACATATGGTTATCCACTTTCCCTTGTACCATTAATTGACTAGGATGTATTTTCTGTATTGTTTATTTGCTGACATTGTCAAAGATCACTTAATTGTAGGTGTGTAGCTTTATTTCAGGGGTCTGTATTCTGTTCCATTGGTCTATGTGTTTATTTTTGTACCAGTTCCATGCTGTTTTGGTTACTGTAGCCTTGTAGTATAGCTTGAAGCCAGTTAATGTGATGCCTACAACTTTATTCTTTTTGCTTAGCATTGCCTTAGTTATTCAGGCTCTTTTTTGGTTTTAAATGAATTTTAGGATAGTTTTTTTTTCCTAATTCTGTGAAAAATTAAGGTTGATACATTGGTAGGAATGATGGTTAATTTGTAGATTGCTTTGGGCAATTAGGAGATTTTAACAATATTGATTCTTACAACCTATGAGCATGGAATGATTTTCCATTTGTTTGTGTCATCTATGATTTCTTTAAGCAGTGTTTCATAGTTTTCCTCATACAGATCTTTTATCTCCTTTCTTAGATATATTCCTAGGTATCTTATTGTTTTGTGGCCATTATAAATGGAATTGTGTTCTTGATGTCTTTCTCAGCTTGAATGTTATTGGTGGATAGAGATTCTACTTTTTGTATGTTGATGTTGTATTCTGAGAGATTGCTGAAATCATTTATCAGGACTAAGAGCCTTTTGGCGGAGTCTTTAAGGTTTTCTAGGCATAGAATCATATCATCAGTGAAGTGAAAGAGTTTGACTCCCTCTTTTCCTACTTGGATGCCTTTTATTTCTTTCTCTTACCTGATCCCTCTGACTAGGACTTCCAGATGTGCTGCTGGGTTCAGTTTGCTAGTATTTTGTTAAGGATTTTGGGGTTTATGTTCATCAGTGATATTGGCCTGTAGTTTAACTTTTTGTTGTTTCTTTGTCAAATTTTGGTATCGGGATGACACCAGTTTTGTAGAATGAGTTAGGGAGAAGTCTCTCCTCCTCAATTTTTTGGAGTATTTTTGGTAGTACTAACTCTTCTATGGACATCTCATAGAATTTGTCTATGAATCTTTCTGGTCCAGACTTTTTTGGTTCATAGATTTTTCAGTACTGCTTCAATTTTATTACTTGTTGTTGATCTGTTCAGGATTTCTGTTTATTCCTGGTTCAATTTTAGGAAGTTGTGTGTTTCCAGATATTTACCTATTTCCTTTATATTTTTTACTTTGTGTACATAGAGATGTTCATAGTAGTCTCTAATGACCTTTTATATTTGGGATTCGTTGAAATGTTACCTTTGTCATTTCTGACTGTGCTTTTTGGGTATTCTTTTTTTCTTTGTTAATCTAGCCAGCAGTCTATCAATCTTGTTTATACTTTTAAAGAAGCAATTTTTCATTTTATTGATCCTTTGTATGGTCGCAATTCCATTTAGTTCTCTTCTGATTGTAGTTATTTCTTGTCTTCTGCTAGCTTTGAGATTAGTTTGTTCTTATTTTTCTAGTTCCTTTAAGTGTGAATTTAGGTTGTCAATTTGAGGTCTTTCTATATTCTTAATGTAGGCTTTTAGTGCTGTAAACTTTCCTCTTCATGCCACTTTTGCCACATACCAGAAGTTTCGGTGTGTTGTGTCTCTTTTTTCATTTATTTCAAACAATTTTTATCTCTGCCTTGATTTCCTTGTTTACCCATAAGTCATTCAGTAGCAAGCCATTTAGTTTCCATTAATTTATGTGGTTTTTGAGAGTTCCTCTTGGCATGGATTTTGATATTTATTGCATTGTGGTCTGAGAAGATGCTTGATATGATTTTGACTTTTTTGAACTTATTGAGAATTGCTTTATAACTGAGAAAATGGTCAATATTAGAATATGTTTTGTGTTTGGATGAGAAGGTATATTCTGGTCGTTGGGTGGAATATTCTGTAGGTATTTATTAGGTTCAATTGGTCAAGTGAGGAATTTAAGTCCAGAATTTGTTAATTCTCTGCTTTGATTATTTGTCTAATGCTTTCATGGGTGTGCTGAAGTTTCCCACTCTTATTTTGTGGCCATGGAAGTCTTTTCTTAGGTATAGACATAATTGTTTTATAAATCCAGGCACTCCAATGTTGGATGTGTGTACATTTTGGATAGTTAACTCTTCTTGTTGAATTACAGAGTTTATTATGATATAATGCCCTTCTTTGTCTTTTTTCTGTTGTTGGTTTAAAGTCTATTTTGTATGATACAAGAATGACAACCCTACTGTTTTTGTTTTATGTTTACATGATAAATCTTCATTCCTTTGCTTTGAGCCTATAAGTGTCATTATATGTGAGATGGATGTCTTGAAGAAGCATGAATCTTGTTTTTTTATACAATTTGCCACTCTATTTTTTAAGGGGAATGTTTTGACCATTTACATTTAAGGTTAATATTGATATGTGAGGCCTTTGTCCTTGTCATGGTGTTGTTAGTACTTGTTTCATAGTATTGATCATGTAGTTACATTTTAGTATTGATTGCTCATGCAGTTGGGTTCCATGAGCTATGTGCTTGCATGTAGCTAGTACTGTTTTTTTTTTTTTTTTTTTTTTTGAAACGGAGTCTCGCTCTGCCGCCCAGGCTGGAGTGCAGTGGCCAGATCTCAGCTCACTGCAAGCTCCGCCTCCCGGGTTTACGCCATTCTCCTGCCTCAGCCTCCGGAGTAGCTGGGACTACAGGCGCCCGCCACCTCGCCCGGCTATTTTTTTGTATTTTTTTTAGTAGAGATGGGGTTTCACCGTGTTAGCCAGGATGGTCTCAATCTCCTGACCTCGTGATCCGCCTGCCTCGGCCTCCCAAAGTGCTGGGATTACAGGCTTGAGCCACCCAACAAGAGATGCTTAGGGACCTTATAAACATGAAAATAGTACTGTTTTTATATTTTCATGTTTATAAGTTCCTTAAGCATCTCTTGTTGGATGGGTCTAGTAGTGATTAATCACCTAGTGATTGCTTGTCTGGGAAATATTTTATTTCTCCTTCATTTATGAAGCTTTATTTGGTGGGATATTAAATTCTCGGCTGGCATTTTTTTCTTTAAGAATGCTGAAAATGGGCCCCCAGTCTCTTCTGGATTGTAAGGTTTCTGTTGAGAAGTCTACCGTTATTCTGATGTGTTTATGTTTATAGGTAACATGACCATTTTCTCCAGCTGCTTTAAGGTTTTTTCTGTGTTGACCTTGGTGTTGATTGTCTTGTGTCTCACAGGGGTTCTCTGGATATTTTATATCTGCATGTTGACTTCTATAGCAAGATTGGAGAAATTTTCTTAAATTATATCCTCACATATGGCTTCTAAGTTGTTTCTCTTCTCTCTCAGGAATGCCAACAAATCATAGATTTGGTCATCTTATATAATTTCATATTTCTTGAAGGCTTTATTCACCTTTTAAAATTCTTTTCTGTTTTTCTTTTTTTTAATTTTTTAATTTTTATTTTTCAGTCTAATTGGGTTCATTTGAATGACTGGTCTTTGCGCTCTAAAATTCTTTCTTCTGCTTCACTTAGTCTGTTAAGGCATCCAATTGTATTTTTAAATTCCTGTAGTGAAATTTTTAATTCCAGAAGTTCTGTTTAGCTCTTTCTTAATATAGCTATGTCATCTAAAATCTTGGATCTTTTTCTGTCCTCTTTGTGTTAGATTTCAACTTTTTCTTGAGTCTGGTTGAGTTTTTTTGCCTTCCAAATTCTAAGTTCTATATCTGTCATTCCAGACATTTTATTCTGATTAGGATCCATTACTTGAGAGCTACTGGGATCCTTTGGAGGTGACAAAACACTCTGTTATTTTTTAGTGCCAGCATTCTTGTGCTGGTTTCTTTTCATCTGAGTGAGCTGACACTTTTTGTTGTTGTTGTTTTGAATTGGCTATCCTTTGGATGGGGCTTCTTGATTTTTTATTCTTTTTTTTCCCTTGGAGGTATGATTGTGGTATATGTTGTATATGATCTATTGGCTTCAATTCTGGGTGCTTTCAGGGTGCCAAGACTCTGTACAGGTTTCTTGCTTGCAGATAGGTTTGACAGTGGCTTTCTCAGATGTTGCTTGTTGTGATTTAATTTTGTTTGGTGATATAATTCAGGCCGCAGTCCAGTAGATGGCACGTAATTGTAAGAGCTGGCAGCTACGGGTCAGGGGAGAGGTAATGAAGAAAGGTGAAAAGCACCCTCCCCCAGAGCATGCTCACCTTCAGTGGGAGTGGAGCCTCTGGAGAACCTGGAAAAGCAAACTCAACCATCTTAGCCCAGGCTCCCCAGGCCCTGATGGGAAGAGACACTACTAAGTCTGTGACAATGCACTGAGGGGGATAGGCAAGAGATGACCCCCTCTCTACATCTATTCTTGAGTTTTGGTGGTGCCACCGTCATGAGCTGGGGCAAGTTCACATTTTCTTTGACCCAAGAGGGCCTTTGGTGGACTGTGCTCTCCCCTCCTTTGGGGTGGTTTGCACTGAGGATTAGATCTCCAGGTGAGTGAACTGTGTTTCCCTTCTGCCCCTCAGAGCTGGTGGGCACTGTCCCTCAACTGACCAAGGGAGAAGACTACAGCACTGAACAATGACACTCACAGACCAGTTCCAGGTCCCAAAGCTGTCTCTGGCTGCATGTCTGGCCACACAGAAGGAACCTTGGCTTCAGCAATTCTCCTCCCACTCTAGTCCTGAGACAGGGAAGAGTCTAATTCCAGCACCTGCTGCTGTGGGTGTTCTCCATACTTGCTGCTCAGTTTTGGCTATAGGGCCCCTTCCCACGCTCCAGAGCAAGCCCTTCAATGTCTGATCTAAGACTAAAATGCCTGCTGTGGCCTCTGCTGCCAGGTTTCTAAATAATGTCTCTAAACTCCCAGAATGGTGCCAGTTGTGGGCTTGTGACCAGAGGTGGGTGGAATCCCCCTCAGGTGAGAAACATGGGTAAGTCACTGTGGCGAGTACGTTCTGCCTGACTCTTGGTCTCCCGGCAGCTGGTAGCAAGGTGTCAGGTATTGTCCTAGATATGTTTAGAAAAGCCTGGTTTCTCCACTCCTTTTTGGTTGAGTGGTGGCTGCATCTGTATCAGTCTGACTCAGGCCAAGGATAAGAGGAACTTAGCATTAAACTATATGAGCTTTAGGTGGCTCTGTATACCAGGCATGAGTCCCTAGTGAGTCGAGGGTTTCTCCCATTGCCAAGATCGTAAAAGCCCATGTTGGAGCTCTGGATGTGTCTCTCTTACTGTTTCCCTATGTCTAGAGGTCTCTCTCAGCTCTCAGATCAGTTTCTGACTGGACAAGCTGCCTGGAACCTCTCGTTACTTATTTCTGGTGCTTTCTGTCTTTTCTCTGGTGAATCCGAGCTTTCTCTCCTATATAACGTGTTTGAAATGTGAGTATCTACTTACATGCTGGCTCTTTTCTGTGGAGGAGGCACATACTACTTGTGTGTAGTTGGCCATCTTGATTGTCTCTTTACTTCACAATAAAAATGGTTTTATGTATGTACACAGTTGCTCCAATAAATTTCATCTCATTTATTTCAGACTGTTATGTGTCTCTTATCACACTAGTAGCTTTCTTCCCAAATTTTGGGTTGTGTAGGAAACTGGTAAGTATATCAACTAAATCTTCATTCAATAAGCTGTTGATTAGCATCTTGAAGAGACTAGCACCACTGTGGTCCATGTAGCGACTTCCCATCAGATTCTTGTTGAAGTGGTAGTGTTCCCAGTAGTAATTATAACAATTAGGTGGTACAATGTTCTCACCTTAGGCACTCTGTATGTATTTTACCTATGTCATCTTTTGTAATCTTTACCATAGCATTATTATGTTAAATCCTTTTAAAGTCATTATCATTCTTCACATCTTAGAAATTAACCTCAGCTTAGAAAATTTAAATAACATGCCCAAGTACACAGCTATAAGAGACTAGAACCTGGAAGTGAATCCAGATATGTCTGATTCCAAAAACTGTTCTCCTTCCTCTCTCTTGTCCTAACTTCTTGCTCTGTTTTGAACCATTATTCAACAATCTTCAGTTAGGTCTGCTATAAATCCACCTACTCACATATCTCCAAATGGTAGATTCACACAACATTTCTTCTGCTCATTCACAAAAATACTGTAAAAGATTGCAGAGAAGTAAACATACAGAGGGACATGTAAAGTGTTCTAAATCTTTTGTGAGATGATCTGGCCTGACCATTGAAAGAGAAACTTGATGTCTCCTTGTTTTTCTAAAGACATATAGTTCTCTCTGAGTGATTATTACATACTTTACTTGTGCTCATATACTAATTGTCATACAAATATATATAGAAAATTTTTGAGGGTGATATAAAGATTTTTCCATATTTCATCTTCTTTATTCCTCCCCTTTTTAAACTAGGGAAAATACTCGTACACGTGGGATCTTGCAGCCTCACTCAAATTCTTAAGATTTTCAGCAACGTCTTATTGTCTTGTTCATAGTATAATTGGTCTGGACCTGAGTTTGAACTCATTAAAATTATAAGGTTAGCGGGCATGGTGACTCATGCTTGTAATCCCAGCACTTTGAGAGGCCAAGGTGGGCGGATCACCTGAGGTCAGGAGTTCAAGACCAGTCTGACCAATATTGTGACACCCTGCCTCTACTAAAAATACAAAAATTAGCTGGGCATGGTGGCGGGCACCCATAATCCCAGCTACTCAGGAGGCTGAGGCAGGAGAGCTGCTTGAACCCAGGAGGTGGAGGTTGCAGTGAGCTGAAATTGTGCCATTGCACTCCAGCCTGAGCAACAAGAGTGAAACTCTATCTCAAAAAAAAAAAAAAAAAAAAATTATAAGAGCATCTTATGACTTACAAATTATAGCTGGAGATTCAGTTCCCATATTATGATTATTTTCTTATTTTCCACTTTAAATATGTTTATTGAGCCAAAATATGGAGCCAAAATAGACTTTGAACAGCTCCATTTACTCTGTCATCCATTTGAGTTGCAATTTGGTGAACATATCATAGATGTATCTATGTATTCACATGTATCTACGATGAGGTATCTATGATGATTCACATGTATCTACATTCACATGTATCTATGATCATGTATTCAAACTGGATAGGCATTTTTTCTCATAATAAATTTAGCATAACTGTTTTACTTTAATAGTTTGCTTTTCCAAATCTAGTATGGAGTTCTACTTCAGATAATATGTCATCTCACCATTTCTACTAGGGAGGAGGAATAATTTCTAGTGTTGTATAATAATACGGTTTGACTGTGTCCCCACCCAAATCTCACCTTGAATTGTAATAATCCCCACATGTCAAGGGTGGGGCCAGGTGGAGATAATTGAATCCTAGGGGCAATTTTCTTCATACTGTTCTCATGGTAATGAGTAAGTCTCACAGGATCTGATGGTTTTATAAATGGGAATTCCCTTCACAAGCTCTCTTGCCTGCTGCCATGTAAGATATGACTTTGCTTCTTATTCGCTTTCCACCATGATTGTGAGGCCTCCCCAGCCATATGGAATTGTGAGTCAATTAAACCTCTTTCCTTTATAAATTACCCACTCTCAGGTATGTCTTTATCAGCAGCACAAAAATGAACTAATACATATACCATTGTAGGATGACTGTAGTTAACGTTAATATATTTTCACAGTTTCAAATAGCTAGGAGGAGGATATTCAATCTTCTCACACAGATAAATGATACATGTTTGGAATGATGGATATGCCAATTACCCTGATCTGATGATTACACATTGCATGTATCAAAACATCACTATGGGCCCCGTGAATCTGTATAATTATTATTTGCCGATTTTTTAAATTGAAAAAAATAAAATCAGTATTTTATATTTTCTCTTAATTCATGATTTTTATCTCCGAGAGGGTTCATTTTGTCAAAATTATATCAAAATCGTCAATGAGACCCAAGTACACCTGGGAGAAATTTTTGGACAAAATGAAAAATTTCCCAGTAAGAACCTTTAAAAAATCCTCATAATGACATGTTGGGTTTAACATGACCTATATTTTCAAGCTGTAATAAATAAAGTGAAAGTGCAACTACACACACTAAAAAGGTGAATCTGAAGAGAGATTTCTGAGGTAGCAAAAAAAAAAAGTGTCCCTTTAACTGCCTTGCTATTTTATTTTTACTTCCTTTTTAAGAAATACTTTACAAACTAAAAAAGACATCTGTTAAATCCTCTCCAGTTAGCCTACCCTAAATTTCAGTAAGTTTTCATCTTCTGCATCTTAAATTAACATATGTTGGAAACATTGTGATTCGCCCATATTTTATATTTTTATTGCTATTATTTTAGTATGAATGCCTGTAGGAAGCTTTGGGATGTGCACGAATAGTGTTTCATGCAATTTTTCTCTTCTTTGTATCATTAAGACTGGAAATAATAGTTATTTAAAAATTGCATTTGGGATAGATGGGTAGCTGGGAGTCTAAAATGAGCTCAGTCTGGTGGTCTGTTTCATGAGAAATGCATAAACCCTCTTTGTGCATGTTATCTGATGCAAGTGGTGCCATCATTATTCTTCCTTAGGAATAACCGTGCTTGGTTTTAGCCATTTCATTTTAAAGTTCTACCTCTAGCTTATGTGATGTATTAAAATAGTTTTGTATTATAAAATAGAAGAACTTTATAGCATCTAATATTATTCTCCTTTCCTGTAAATTATAAGATATGGGTTTTTGAGGAAGAAAACAAAAGTACCCTAAGAGCCTTTCTTGTGAATCTTTCTTCAATGTGTCTATACCCATGGGTTCCATTTCCTTACCACTCACATGTGCATTGTTTGATTTCAGAATGAAAGCACCATTTTACTCTGATTATAAAAAGTATTCATTCTGATTGTTGATAATGGAAAGAGTTGGAAAAGTGTGAATGAGTAACTAAGTAAACAAAACAAGATAAAGAAGAAACAAACTTATCCCCCAGGGAAGTTTATCATATTGAAATTTTGGTGACTCGACATCCAGACATCTTAATACTGTGTCGTACAATATACATGAATTTTTGCATTAATTTTTCACCATTAGAAGAAAGTTCTATAATTCAGTAAAGGAAACATCATCCCTTGACTTAAAGCCATTATGTAGAGTTGCTTTACTAGAGGATGAGAAGGATAGTGGGGAGGGGGAGATGAAGTGGGGATCATTAATGGGTATAAAAATACAAATAAAATGAACAAGACCTAATATTCAGTAGCATAATAGAGTGACCATAGTTAATAATTTGTTGTATATTTTGAAATAACTAAAAGAGTAGAATTTGAGTGTTCTTAATATGCACCAAAAATGATAAATGCTTAAAATAATGGACATTCCAATTACCCTAATTTGATCATTACATATTGCATGCCCATATCACACATCACATGTACCCCATGAATATATTCAACTATTATGTACTCATAATAATTAAAGATTTAAAAACATTAAATCAGTTGTTGTCACTTAAGGGAGATTTTCCTCTAAGTAGACACTTGGCAATATATGAAGATATTTTTCATTGTCAAAACTTTGGGGCTGGTGGTGGTACAGTTAGGGAATTTTGTGGGTGGAGGCCAGCAATGCTGCTAAACATCCTTAATGCATCCCCAGAACATAGTTTTCTGGCCACAATGTTAATAGTGCTGAAGTTGAGAAACACTGCTTTAAAGGGAGCCAAAACATGGATGCACCCAAGTTACAATTGACCCATGTGATACAAACCAAAAACAAACCCCCCCAAAGAAAACTTATAATTTCAGGAAAAGATGAGAAGAAAGAGAAGGTTCAGTGTAGGCATAACTTCTAAAAGTTTTCATGGTTGCCATGTGGGAATGACTTTAAAAATGACTACATAGACAGAATTATTGAGTTGAGGGACTTAGACTATAAATAAATTTTAAAATGTCTTTTCTGAAAGTGAGAAAGCACTTAGGAAATATGGTTCAGAATTGCTTCAACACATCAGTATTTACTGACTGCCTACTATGTGCTAACCACATTTTTGGCAGTTGTCAGTGAAGAGTTTATCAGTTCCATGGAATGAAAGGTTTGAAATCAGATAATTTATGGAAGTTGTAGAGAACATAGCAGTACAATTATACTTAGCTCTTTTTTATCATCAAGAGGGGAACCAGGATGAATGCACAGAAATTACAGAGAAATAAATCTTAGCTTACTACAGGAAGAGCTTCCTAAAGTTTAGATCTGATAATGCAATGGGCTATCCCTAAGATATGGCAAGTTTCTTGTACTAGATACACATATAGAGAAATTTGGTAGGCTATGTATGGAAAAATTTTAAAGACAATTGGAAAAAAGGTGACTCCCAAATCTTGCCAGGACTGGCTATACACACATACACACACACAAGTATATATATGTGTGTGTATGTGTGTATATATACACACTTGTTTTTGTGTTGGGGGGACCAGTGCAAGAGAAAAGTATGAGGGTATTTGATTTGTTCAAAAATTAAGAGTTTCAGGAGTGACATAAAAGCCTTAAACCTACATCCAGGGAATTTTCTGAACTTGGGGCCCTGTGTGAGTGCTCAGGTCCTGTGACCATGAAGCCAACTCTGGTTGTTACTAAGTTTTGAGAGTCTATGATTCTGTATCCTCTACCCTTTCTACTTCTCTGACAATTCCGTTCTATCTCCATTGATGGCTCCTTTGTTTGTCTTTGACATCCTCAAATGTGGGCATTTCTCAATAGCTCTTCCTTTCACACACCATTCTTTCTGTATACATTTTCCATTGATGACCTCATCCTTTTAATACCCAGCGTCATAGGCATTTGCTTGGCTTCTGAATCTACAGCTTTACCCTTCAGAGCATTTTCCTTCATGCTTCCACCTTCCACTTAAGCTTAGTGATTTGGAAATCACACATCTTCCTATTTAAACAACAACAACAACAACAACAATCATAATAATAATAAATGTCCTCAACTTTTTCTGTAATCCACCCTCTACCTTGTTCTCTAAGCTCTAGGTCCAATCACCCCATCTTACTTTTTTTCTTTATCAAGGTCCTCGTTTTTGGTCTGTTCTGTAAAACTTTCAACTAGACTGTAGATGTTGCACTTATTACTACTTTGTCAACTGCTGCTATAATTGAGGGCCTCACAGCAGAACCATGAGCCCAGGCTCTGGAGCCAAAGATCTGAATGAAATCTCATTTCCTCTGGTAATGAGCAAATGACCCATGCTGTTTCTGCCTCATTTTTCTCATCTGTGAAATGGGTGTAAGATAGTACTGCTATGGTTTGGATATGGTTTGTTTGGCTCCACCAAGTCTCATGTTGAAATTTGATCCTCAGTGTTGGAGATGGGGCCTAATGGGAGGTGTTTAGGTCACAGGGATGAATCCCCCATGAGTGGCTTAGTATTGTCCTTACTGTAATGAATGAATTCTTGCTCCATTAGTTCCCTCAGAATTCTCACAAGAGCTGGTTGTTAAAAAGAGCCAGGCATCTTCCACTGCCCCTCCCCTCAACTTGCTCTCACCATGCGATCTCTGCATACCTGCTCCCCCTCCCTTCCTGCTGTGAGTAGAAGCAGACTGAAGCCATCACCAGTAGTAAATGGTGTGAGCCATGCTTTTTATACAGGCTCAAGAACCATGAGCCAAATAAACCTTTACTATTTTTTATTATTTATTTATTTATTTATTTATTTATTTATTTATTTTTTGAGATGGAGTCTCTCTCTGTCACCCAGGCTGGAGTGCAGTGATGCAATCTCTGCTTACTGCAAGCTCTGCCTCCCAGGTTCACGCCATTCTCCTGCCTCAGCCTCCCGAGTAGCTGGGACTACAGGCGCCTGCCACCATGCCCGGCTAATTTTTTTTGTTTGTTTGTTTTTAGTAGAGGATTAGCCAGGATGGTCTCAATCTCCTGACCTCATGATCTGCCCGCCTCGGCCTCCCAAAGTGCTGGGATTACAGGCATGAGCCCCCGTGCCCAGCCCACCTTTTTTCTTTATAACTTACACAGCCTCAGGTCTTCCTTTACAGCAACACAAAAACGCACAAAGACAAGTACTTATCTCAGGGTTATTAGAAGGTTTATATAAGTTATTGCATGCAGATTACTTAGAACCTAGAAATAGTTAAGGCTCAATATTTGCAACATCTGTTTACTGCTTTTGAGTTTCACATTGAATTGTTAAGAGTATGGGCTTTGAAGTAAACAGACTAGGACAAAATACTGTGTCCATCTTTTCCATGTGGTGAACTTGAGACAGGCATCTTCCCTGACAGAACCTTAGCTCCTTCATCTAAGCATGGAAATGGTAGTTCTACATTTCCAGGTATTATAAGGATTATGAAAAGCTTCATTCACAAACACTTCTATAGCAATGTCACTCAACGAATAGGAACCTTCCTCCCAGTCCTGCTAGTATATTCTTCCTCAAATGCAGCTATTATCACAGTTTCCATTCTAAGAACCAGCCCTCAATTATTTCACAATGCCTGTGAGATAACATCCTGACTCTTCATACTGCAGACCCTCTACAATCTGGTTCCATTATACCTTTCCATAAAGATGTTCTGTACTTCAAACATCCATTGTAGTCAAATCAGTCTGTTCATCACCTGGAAACACAAGTGATACAACCACCTCACCCCTTGTGCTTGCTGTAATCCTCCACTCTCTCCAATCCTTCCTATCTGTATGAACTCTGCGTTGTCTAGGCTGAACTCAAATCACAGCCCTTCAATGGCATAAATTCATATCATTGTATCCTTGTATTTTTCTTCATCCCTGAAATCCTGTAACATTCATAGGCTACCTTTGAATTTTTAAATGGCTTTGTTATTTCTTCTTGCATTGTGGTTTACCATTTGGAATCAGGCAGACTGTGTTCAGATTCTGCTTTTTAGCTATGAGCCCTTGGGCAAATTACTTATTCTATATGAGTTTCAGTGTGCACATTCACCAAATGTGGATAAAAATAATGGTCAACTCCTAGGATGTTTGTGAGAATTGAAATAACATATCATTCTTAGCCCAGTATAATCATTTAATTTTTTTTTAGTAAGCATTAGCCAGAATCATTGGTATTGTTTTTGTTTTTCTTATCTAACCTCAAACATTGAAAATGTCTTGGAGCAGAAGTTGTGTATTATATACTTTTAGAATCTCTCTACCATGGAGCCTTTTGCTTTAATTAATTTCTGCTATAATTAATTGCTCTATTGTGCCATTTTCTGATTTCATCCAAGACACACTCTAAATGTGTATGACAAAGAAGTAATCCCTGGTGACTAAAATGAGACTGTATTTTCTTTCTTTCTTTTTTTTTTTTTGAGACGGAGTCTCGCTCTGTCACCCGGGCTGGAGTGCTGTGGCGGGATCTCAGCTCACTGCAAGCTCCGCCTCCCGGGTTCACGCCATTCTCCTGCCTCAGCCTCCCGGGTAGCTGGGACTACAGGCGCCGCCACGTCGCCCGGCTAGTTTTTTGTAGTTTTTAGCAGAGACTGGGTTTCACCGTGTTAGCCAGGATGGTCTCGATCTCCTGACCTCGTGATCCGCCCGTCTCGGCCTCCCAAAGTGCTGGGATTACAGGCTTGAGCCACCGCGCCCGGCTGTATTTTCTTTCTATACTGTTGCTAACCCAGGTAGCAAGCACAGGCCCTGCCAGCAACTATCATAAAACTCTCACCTGGGACTTAGTGTGCTGCCTGCTCCTTAGAGGAACAGAAAGTTGTCAGTAGGGCTGCAGTGCAAACAGTGTTGACCACTTTTTGTTATTGGAAACATCATGTCCGAGGCAAGACCATATTTATGATGTTGCCATATGGCATGAATTCCAAGTCCATCCCATTGCTCTCTCTAAAATACAGAGCATGAAGTACTCCTACTAATAACGCTCCACATTGAGATAAAAGCAAGGATTTCTGTGTCTGAACCAATCTGGCAGCAAATTGAAGTTATATTTCTGCAACACCAATTACCTAGAAAAAAACTTTCAAAGAAAAAAAAGCATTAGTCATCATTTTAAACATTTCCAAATATACTGAATATCACTGCCTCCAAAAGCTTTCTGAACTCACCTTATTCAGAGTCAGGAATGTTTGCTTCTTAATATGAAACTTCCATCATTTCATCTCTATAACTTCTGAATCTCTTCCCTCTCTGTTAAAATTATATGTGTATGTCCTATTTCTTGGCCATCTCCCTGAGAGCAGGATCCATATCTGACTTATCCCCACATCAGTATTAGTTATGACGCTTACAGTTGCCAATGTCAGACAAACATTGGGATTTGCTTACGGTAAAAACGGAGGGGTGTTGATTTATTATAAGAATAAGTGGATGTCTTATACAATCCAAAAGCAAGTAATATATCAGGGCTTTAGAAACAGATTGGAACCAGGTACTTGAACATTGTTAAAAATGTAAGACTCTTTTCTCCCTCCATGTCTTTTCATTCTAGGACTCTAATTGACTCATCTCTCCATGCAAACTGAATTTTTCTACTTCTCAGTCTATGTGGCTGCTATCAGCAACTCCTGAGTTTATATCTCTTCTATTAAAGTGAGCAGTCCTGGTTGATAGGAATTCACTATTTCCAGTTTCAGGTTACCAAGGAAGAGAATCTGTTAGCACAGATAAGGTTAGGTGCTCACTCCCAACACAGTCAGTGTGTACCCATTACAAACCTATAAACGTGTAAGTGATTTCCTAGAAAACAAGATGTAGTTGTCTAAAAGTGTAAGAGGTCAGAGGTGAGGGCAATTCACCTTTCCTATTATTGCACCTAATGCAATGTCTCCCTCTCAGAAATGTCTAAGTAACTCAGGTGGTGAGAGAATTAATATAATCTGAGTTTGCTGCTTGAACTTGATCCTGCATGAAGATATTTACATGAGCCATCTATTCTCATCTTATTTTTACACTTCTGCAAATATGATGTCTTAATCAATATGCCAGAAAGACATGGAGAAATAACATACACCGAAATAGCATGTTTTAGAACGTTGGACAGTTCTTCTCAAATCTGAAAATACCTGCAAATCAAAGTGACCTTTGACATGAAATTGTAAAATATTGTAAACATTAAGTTTTTCTAGGTGTCTGAAACATTTCTTCCTTTGATTTATATTTTCATGGGAATTCAAATACTAAGTGGTCACGCATTTGGGACACTGGTATCATTTTCTTTGAGTTTTGTTTTCCTTTTTTTTTTTTTTTAAGATTCTTTTTCCCCTCTCAGACCTGCCTATGAAAAGTCATTCCTTCAAAAACTTGCTTTGTTTTCCCCTCAATCATTAGGTGGTAGCTGAATCTGTGATTAGGAAGAAAATGAAATATCATTTTGATAAAATTCCTTTTGAATTGTTATAGATGTTTGATTATATAAGTTTAGACATTGAGCTCACTGAAAACTTCTGGCTGCTGAGACATTTTTAGATCAGAGTACAAAATGAAGACGGTAACCAGGCAACATGGTCCTTCTATAGTTATTAAAAATAAAATGTGAAGCTTCCACGATGCAGAATAATTCTCTGACAAGTTTGTCTGGTTTTCTTTCCGTCATTGCCTGGAAAAATGGGTAGGTCCCATTTGCTGAATTGATTGATAATTTGTATGCATTAAATATATTATTCTGTAAGATTATGATTCTTGGACAGTTATATACACATGAAAGTGATTATAATTTACTATAATTCCTAAAAATATTCCTCCTTAGACATTTCTAAAAAAATTATATATTACAAATGTATAATTGTATGTATTGTAATAGACACAATATCCACAATCTATGGAAACACAAATTTCACCCTACATTCATTAGGATGACATCAAGCTGAAATAATCATATGTATAATCTCTATATAGCAGAATATTACTTATTAAATCTTGGAAAGCTTTCATATAATAAATGGTGATATTCAAAGAATGGCAACAAGATTCAGCCAACTATGGCAAATATACATCCATTATTTGATGTTTTCAAAGACATCTGAACATGTGATATTATCTGAGTAATTCCGATATATATAGACACACACACACATTTTTACATCTATATACACACATATATTCTTATATGTGTGTATATATACACACATATTCTTATATGTGTGTATATACACACATATATTCTATATGTGTGTATATATACACACATATATTCTTATATGTGTGTATATATACACACATATATTCTTATATGTGTGTATATATACACACATATATTCTTATATGTGTGTATATATACACACATATAAGAATGCATAGATGAGAATATATGTGTGTTATATATGTGTATATATGTGAATATATTTGTATATATAAGAATATATATGTGTGTATATATGTGAATATGTGTATATATATATATATATATATATAAAAGAATATGTGTGTGTGTAGATAGATAGATAGATACGCTCAAATTAAGGGGAACTGGTCTCTCATGTTTCTGGTACTCCTCAGATGGCTCTTTCAAGGCTGTGTGTAAAATGGATATATGAGTGATGAAATTGCATAATCATATACAGTAGATATTCTTAACCCTAACAGCATATCTGAATCACTTGGGAAGCTAAAAACATGGATGCTCAGGCCCAGCAGTAGAATCTTTGATTTAGCTGGTCTGGTTTGGAGTCCAAGCAAAGGTAATTTAAAAAATTCTATACCTGATTCCAGTGTGTAGACCAGGGTGTAAACTGTTGTGGACATAAGTATTCTGCATATACTTCCTCTATGTCAGGGATAAGTTCCTAGAAAGAGGGGCTCTATACAAATCAGTAGTTGTGGATTGTTATAGCACTCTCCTGGAGGGGAGCATTTGTAGGTAGGCATCAGGTCTTGGCAAGCACTCCTCTTGTAATCTAAAGGCTGTCTTCTAAGAAAATCAGATCTCACTTGGGAATTCCCTGGTAGATTCTTGGTGATTGGTTTAGATTTCCCATGATCTGCAACTAGTTAATTAGGCTGACAGCCTTTCTGGGAACTAACCAGCAGGTTTCTTCCTGGAAGTTGAGAAAGAAATAGAAATTAAGATGAGATACTGGAGTTCAGGGAACAGAGAAAAGAAATTCTGGTGGATGACTGATCCTTTGAGGCATGACTTTTATAAAAAGGAGTTTAAAAATATAGTGCCTTGGAATCTACCAATCCTACGGTAAGTTTTCAACCATTGTTGGCAGCAGGAGTACAATACCAAGATATGTGCTCCGTGGAATTTAGCATAGAGAAATAACTGTTTGTTCCAGATACTCTCCCTTTAAGATCTTGTCCATCTCTTCCACCAGGAAGCCTCTTGTTGGCCCAGTCGGAGATCGTAGAAAGTTCTGAACTCTTTTGAGTCCTACATAAAACAAAAAATTAATGCAAACAAGATTAAGCCAAAGACACTCTATATATAATCAATAAAAAATGTTCACAACACACCCTGTTGGTCTTGGTTTTCTTGATAGACAATCTCTAGCACCTCCCATATTTCTTTTATGAAGATACTGAACATATTATATCAAGCTAAAGCACCATGTGTTTTTCTTTGGTGTCTTCCAAGAGAGCATATTGAACTGGAACTTATATGAGATCCAGAGAACAGTACATTTATGTTCAATAGCTAAAATCCATGCGAAGCATTTAGACCAAAGCTCTGGGCATAGTAGTCACCTACACAGTAGGATATTGTATTGCCATTAATTAATTTAAATGTTTCTATCTGAAAATACCACTTTATATATAGTAAATTTTCAGGAATAATTTCTTGAAAATATGTCATATCAAGGATAGTATATAAGTAGTATATTTTTAAAAGTCAGAAGAATATTAGCTTTTTAAGATACTAAGCTAGAAAGAGGCTGAAGACCAGCTTTGTTAAGACTGATTATCATGATTGATTATTATTTTATTATTTATTTGTATAATTGACACATAATACTTGTACATATTTTGGGGTACATAGTGATATTTTGGTACACATTATATTTAGTGATCAATCAGTAATTAGCATATTCATCAACTCAAACATGTATCATTTGTATTGGGAAGATTCAAAATTGATTATTGATGTCTGCTATGGTTGTAGATGTAGGGGGTGGTGACATGAGGATATTTACTATACCTTTCATGCACATCCGTGTGAAAAGACCACCAAACAGACTTTGTGTAAGCAATAAAGCTTTTTAATCACCTGGGTGCAGGCGGACTGAGTCTGAAAAGAAAGTCTGCAAAGGGAGATAGGGGTGGGGCCATTTTAAAGGATTTGGGTGGAGAGTGGAAAATTACAGTCAAAGGGGGTTGTTCTCTTGCCTGCAGGGGCAGGGGGTCTCAAGGTGCTCAGTGGGGTAGCTTCTGAGCCAGAAGAAGGAATTTCACAAGGTTAATCGCTCAGGTAAGGTGGGGCAGGAACAAATCACAATGGTGGAATGTCATCAGTTAAGGCAGAAACCAGCCATTTTCACTTCTTTTGTGATTCTTCGCCATCTGGATATATACGTGCAGGTCACAGGGGATATGATGGCTTAGCTTGGGCTCAGAGGCCTGACATCCCTGCCTTCTTATATGAATAAGAAAAGTAACATAAAATAGTATTGAAGTGTTGGGGCAGCGAAACTTTTTGGGAGTAGTAGCATGATAATGGACGATGTTTCTCAGGGCTGCTTCGAGCAGGATTAGGGGTGGCGTGGGAACCTAGAGTGGGAGAGATTAAACTGAAGGAAGATTTTGTGGTAAGGGGTGATATTGTAGGGTTGTTAGAAGGAGCATTTGTCATGTAGAGTGATTGGTGATGGCCTGGATATGGTTTTGGATGAATTGAGAAACTAAACGGAAGACCCATGGTCCAAATAAGAGAAGGAGAAAAACAAGTATTAAAGGACTAAGAATTGGGAGGACCCAGGACATCCAATTAGAGAGTTCCCAAGGGGATTCAGCATAATTACTTGCTTGGTTGGTGAGTTTTGGGGCTCTATCCTTGAGTTTTTTTATGTTGTCATACACCAGGCCAGATTGATGTAGGTAAAAATAACACTCTTCATTTAAAAATATACAGAGTCCTCCTTTTCCAGCAGTGAGTAACTCAAGGCCTTGGCAGTTTTGGAGGACAACTGCAGCTAAAGAGTCAACTTGGGACTGGAGGACAGATAAAGTTTGTGATATGTCCATGATGCTAGCAGAGAAGTCATTAGAGAGGCTACAGAAGGTCGTGACAGAGGTTGAAATGCCTGTTATTCCAGTACCAAGAGCAATAGTGGAGGCAGAAAGTCCTAAACTGACAAGCAAGGGAATTAGTGGAATAACTTTCGTTGTGTCAGTGTCATGAGGAGAACAGGAAGCTCTTCGGTCCCATTTGCAAATTGAATTTTGGGAGTAAGGAAAACTAGTGTGCATGTGCCTGTCTGAGTAGCAGGTAGACACATGTAGGTGGAGGAGCCACAGAGGAAGAAGAGACCTTGTGCGAGGCAAAACTGGAAATGCAAAGTAAAAAGATGAGAAGGAGTGCTGAAAGGGGTGTCCTGTACCTAGACTCCTAGGGATCCAGCTAGGGCGGCAGCCGTCAGAGGTTGTAATGGGGACTGATGGGGTAACCGCGCAGAGGGGGAGGTTCAGTTTTCATGGTGTATGAGAAAACACTGAGTGAGTACAAGCAACGTTTCGGTGTTATTAACGGGACTGGGTATAGGTAAACAAGAAGAGGGCCTGGGCGGAAAGTTTGATGAGCAAGGGGAAGGTAGCCAAGGATGGAGTGAAATACAGGGTAAGTGTCTTCCTAAGCAATAATTCTAATGTTTTTAAGTTTGCCTGTATTGATAAAGGGCTTATCTGTAATACGGAGCTGGAAGTCTCCAATTGTTTCAGTGATGTGTATAGTTGGGCTTTGGAAATGAAGAGTGAAGGAACATCAAGAAGGTGAAAGGTTACCTAGGGGAATTCCAGTGGGTCTTTGCCAAGAGATACATAAAGGAGTGGCCACAGGAATAGTAGTTTGTGTTGTGAGGGATCCAAATATGGGGAAAGTAGAGTTGATATAAGGAGAAAGGTTTTTTAAGTAAGTGTGGAGGAGGGCGGCAGCTTGCTGATGTGAAATGTCTGGGGAGGTCTTGCTGGACCTGTCTAGAAAGTAAAGAAGTTCTTCAGGAGGGTAAAGGTGAGGGCTGTTAAAGGAAGTTTGGAGGTGTAGGGAGACAGGAAATGTTGCCCAGTCTGTATGTAAGGCGGGGACAGCTGTTTAGGCATAGGAAGAAAGGGAAATACAAAACCAGCAATTGTTCACTAAGGAGGGATTAGAAATGGCTAGGAGAGAGTGAGTAAGGTTGATAGTGTGGTGGAGATAGCTGGGAAGAGGTAGAGGGTGGCATAAGAATGGGAATGAGAATAAGAGTGAGTATAAAAGTAAAGAATAGAACTTCGTCAGGGTGAAAGTATTGGAGGGTGCCCTGCCAGCAAAGATCACCTATCCACTCTAAGAGGGAGTTAAGAGTGGCGGTTTGGGGATAGCACCAGGAGATATCAGCTGTGATGGCTTGGAGAAACAGTGTAAACTGGCAGTGTAAACAACAGCAGGGCATTTATGAGTAGTTGAGAATGGCGAATAGGAGTATGACTAGACAGAACATAGTAGGGATGACAAGTTTTTTGGGGCACAGTCCAAGTTGGTCTGTTGTCTGGAATGAGACTGGGGCCTAATAAAAAGGAGCGTCCATACAGGAGCTCAAATGGGCTATACCCTGTAGCATTCTGAGGACAGGTCCAATAGATTACATTTGTAAAAAATTAGATGTGTTTAGAAATAGGAATTAACTTATCTTGGAGAATAACGGCTCTTCTACAAAATTTGGAAATTTGCAAAAGACTGAATATCGTATTGAATGGGCATTTATTTTGGAGAGATATATATTTCATATACATATTTTTTGTTTTATGTTGCATGTGTCTGTGTTTTGCTTTATAGATGTATAAGGAATTAAAAAACATGAATGAGCTAAAAATAAAATATCACTCATCATTTATTCATCACATCATCTAATATCAGCAGTAGGTTATCACATCATCTAATATATCAACAGTGGGTTATTACTATTGACATATTCACATTATTGACATTCATTGTTACTATTGACTTGGTATCAGATAATGTAATGAATATTATATATGTAATATTATATGTAATAGTCATACTATCGAAGTATTTTTAACTTTTAAAATATAACATGCAAACACAAATTATTTTGGCTCATAGCATACACTTTTGAAAACTTTCTGTGGTCTGATGGCTGCATACTACCTCAAAATGTGTATTTAATCTTGTGTTTTGGGGACATTTGCAGTGGTTTTACATTTTCATTGTTCTAAAAAGTGCTCAAATTATTACCCTTATAACTACTTTTAAAAGAATATGTCATAAAAATTACTAAACATACATAAAAATAGAATCATATAATCAACTCATGTGAATTGAAAACCCAGTTTCAAGCATTATCAATATTTTGCTATCAGGCTTTAACTTTCTCTCCTGAATTTTTGTTGTGATGGGGCATTTTAGATCAAATCTGAGACATTATGTCTTCTTAACTAAAATATTTTAGAATGTATCTCTAACTGATGGGAACCTATTCTTTACATCACCATGCTATGCCCATATCTGGTAAAATTAATAATTTTTAAAATCACCTAGTACTTTAAATGCCTTTTCAAAAATGCATATCTTTTTTCCATTAGGATAAATACCTTGAAACATATTGCTAGATCAAAAAGTTTGCACAATTTTTATGGCTTTGGATATATTTTGGCAAGTGCCAATATGTATTGCAGTCAAGATTGCACAATTTAATGTGACAATTAACACTCATTGTTATTAGAGGGAAAAATATATGAAAATATGGGATGTCATTAAAACAACATAGTATGGAAGGAGGAAGGGTAAGGGTAGAAAGGCAAGAGATTAGAAAGACAAGAAATTATACCGACAACAATAAAAACCCAAGCCAGGAAGTAATGTCGTAATACCTGTGAGGGATCAGTGCTCTTGAGTAAAACCCTTACCACATTTCTGCACAGAACATTTAACCATTAAGGCAGGGGTTCAAGTTGGCATTGCCATGAGGTGGGATAGAAAGAAGAATAGCAGGAGACTCCATCGTGTGCTTATTTATCACCCATTCCACACCCTATGGAAGCAGCCTGTGGCCTCCGGCTGGATGCCTCCTCAAGTCTCACCTCCTAAATCATCCACTAGAGGGATGATCATTTTATTTTTCATCTCAACTGACTTTGTGCATCCTGAGCAGCCTCAAAACAATATATATGTGGGCCATTAAGCTCACGTGACTGCACATAGCATAGGAAAATGATAAGAGGCTTTCAAGTGTAGAGGGTTGTTACATTACAGTGCCTGAAACTGATATTAAAACTGCTTACCTTAACAAAAGGAAAACAACCTGCATTTACTGAACAATTTCAAAAATGTTGGTTTATCCTTCATATTGAAAATTTTAAAAATCATCTGTAAGGTGGGTACTACTCTCCTTAATTTATAGATGAGGAAAAGTAGGTGCCACTTTAAGTCTTATTTGGAATATGTGAAGAAATGAATGAAGGAATGAAATGATAAGCAAATTAAAATGTACAGTTTGATAGCAAAACAAAAGTGGCAGAAATGTAAGTGATAGACTTAGCATAAGACAAGTGAAATCAGAGAGCCAGTAGTTGGCAGAGGCAGGATTCAAATTAAGGTCTATCTGACTGCAAAGTGAGGCTTTTAAGAGCTGAATATTTCATGCATAGTTCCTAGTGTTAAAGTACCAAGTTTCTTAAATTTTTTGTTATTGTTCTTTCTCTCTCTCTTTTTCTCGCCTTACGTGTGTGTCTGAGATAATTTTCTATTAAGTTAGCTTACATTTACACACTTACATGCTAGACACTGCTCTAAAAACTACATATATTATTAGCACATCCAATAGTTACAACAATTCTATGAAGTCTATATTATCATCATCTCCATTTTATCAATTGAGGAACTTAGACTGGTTAGCCCATTTGCTCAAGGTTGTCTAGCTAGCAAGTGTCGAAGCTCAGAATTGAACCCTAGAATTCTAGTTTCAGAATCTGCTTTTAGCCATTAAACTATCAATTTAATATGTATTGTTTATATCTATATTTATTCCCATATAAGTATATTCAGATTACATAAATGTCCTTCTGTTTCCCAAGCAGTTTAAAGGAATAAAAAATGACAGGCACTCTGATATTATATAACATGCAACAGCCCTTTGGAGACATTTTGTGCAATAACATTGCAGACATTATTTCCTGTACCTCATCCATAAACACTTCCCGTGAGATTTTTGTTCTTTGTGGAATAATTTTTGTTGCAATAATTCTTATTTGTTTTCTCAAAAATAATGGCTGGTTTCCACCTCTCTCATCAAGAGACACACGAAATAATTTGTGAGTGCATCTGAGAGCCCAGACTTCTCTCATTAGATCAGTAATGATCTTCTAGCCAAGCTGATTTACATGTCTTTAACTTCCATTTACATCAGTTAATATTGATAGGAACTGGAATGGGGAAGGAGAGCTGAGTGACACACAGTCTCTGGCCTCCAAGACGTCAAAGATTCTCAAGAGAGGCAGACAAAAAACTAACACCTGTAACACTGCACAAATGCTAGCGGGGCTACCTGCAGAACATGTCCTGAGAACACAGCACATGGCATAGAGTCAAGGGTGCAGAACAGCCAATTCCTACAGTCATGCAAAACTCCCCATTTTGCAGACAGAAAATCCAAATGCACTTGCTGTGGTTGAATCCATGCAGTGCTTCCTCATATTTCTTGTGGGATTTTATGTTAAATTCCCAGCTAAGATTCAACTTGATCATTTTCTAAATATCCAACTGGTTGCTGTTTGTTAGACGATTATTGAAATACTACCTTTACTCTGCACTACATTAAATTCCCATGTGTAATTGGGTCTAGTTCTGGACTTTCTGTTCTGTTCCAATGATAAATTGATCTCTTTATGTGCCAGGACTACTCTTTTTCAATAATAGTGGATTTAAATCTGAATTTAAAATCTTCTGGTGCTTGCTCTCCTTTTTTTCACTTCCTTCCCCCAAACTACTTGCTTTTCTTTTTCAGCATTCTCTTGGTTCTGATATTTTTCCACATAAACTTTAAAAGTGACTTGTCTATCTCTAGGCAAGAAAAGTTTGTATTTTTATTGAGATCACATAAAATCTATAAATTAACTTGAAGGGAATTGACATATGTGGAACCTTCAACTTTTCCTGAAAGACAAAAGCCCTGATAAATGGAAAGGTATCACTTGTTCTTGGATAGATGTTGGGCTAACCAGTCTAAGTTTCTCAAAACTTACACAGAGAGATCATCTGTCTTTATATACACCAACAATAACCATTTAGAGACACAGTGAAAAAGTGCAAAATTAAATAGCTAACCGCACCTCCACCCAAAAAAGAGAGAGAATATCCTGCTACTTTCCTAACTTCTTTGTTTTGTTTGTTTGTTTTGTTCTGTTTTTTTGGTTTTTTTAAAGATGGAGTTTCGCCCTGTTGCCCAGGCTAGAGTGCAATGGCGGGATCTCGGCTCACTGTAACCTCTGCCTCCTGGGTTCAAGCAGTTCTCCTTCCTCAGCCTCCCAAGTAGCTAGGATTACAGGCACATGCCCCTATGCCTGGCTAATTTTTTGTATTTTTGGTAGAGATAGGGTTTCACCGTGTTGGACAAGATGATCTCGATCTCCTGACCTTGTGATCTGCCCACCTCAGCCTCCCAAAGTGCTGGGATTACAGGCATGAGCCACCGTGCCTGGCCAACTTCTCTGTTTTTAGTAGCTTTTTCAAGGATATATTCTTATGGGCCTGAAATAGTATTTCTCATTTCAGTGAAGTTTTTAGATTACTCAAATTGCAGCAAAGGAACATTAGAGAGATATGTTTCTCAGTGGTAGGAAGCTCGTGTCTACCCTGACAACCACGTACATCTTAAAAATGAGAAATGTAGCCCAGGTTAAAGGCAGTTGGATGGTGAGGAAATAGTGTAAGCAGAAGAGCTCAGGCCTACCTAAAGGGAATAGCTATTTTTTGAACACATGGAGTTGGGGGACAGTGTTACTAGATCTTCTAACTTTATAAGCAAAACTAGGAATCTGGATTTTCAAGTAAAATCTGGCTTTAAAGTTGGTTTTAAAAATATTTTGGGCCTGGGCACGGTGGCTAACACCTGTAATCCCAATACTGTGGGAGGCTGAAGCAGGTGGATCATTTGAGCCCAAGGATGTGAGACTAGCCTGTAAAACACGATGAGACCCTATATCTACAAAAAAAAAAAAATTACAAAAATTATCCAGGCATGGTGGTGCCCACCTGTGGTCCCAGCTACCTGGGAGGCTGAGGTGGGAGGGTCACTTGAGCCTGGCGGGTTGAAGCTGCAGTGTGCCATGTTTGAGCCATTGCACTCCAGCCTGGGGACAGAAAAAGACCCTGCCTCAAAAAAAAAAAAAAAAAAAAAAAAAAGTATGTGTGTATATATATATATACACACACACACACACACACCACACACACACACACAAATACACACACATAAAATCACCACACACACACACACACATTTGTGGCAAAACGGAAAGGACAAGACAAGTCTACATGTTAACTGTGCCCTATAAGCCACCACTTTGTGACCTCTGAGAACAGTGTTATCATTCGGACCAAAGAGAAGCTAGTAAGGTATACCACAACAGGATATTTTATTTACTAAGGTGTATTCCTTTCCTAAGGATAACATGAAAAATGACTACAAATTTGGTTCTTTAAAATAACAGAAATGTATTATCTTATGGTTTTGGGGGCCAGAAATCCAGTCAAAATTTCAACTGGGGCCACCACCCTCTGAAGGCTCTAGGCAGAGTAGCATTTCCTGGTTCCAAGCATTCCTGGGCTTGTGGCTGCAATACCCCATCTGTGTTCATCTTCACATCTCCTTCTCACATTCTGTGTGTCTCTTTTCTGTATGTATCTTATAAGGACTCTTGTCATTGGATTTACAGCCCTCATGAATAATCCAGGACCATCCCATCAAGAAATCCCTAAATTAATTTTATTTGTGATGTAACTTATTGCTATACAATATTAATATATTTTTCAAATAATGTCATATTCACAACTTTGGGGGGTTAGGACATGGACTTTTTTAAGAGCCAAATTTAAATCACTGCCACAGGTTATGTTGTAGAAATATAAAAGGGCATGAAACAACTATGTAGGGTTTAAAAATAGTTATAACGTTACCACCCAGTCAAGAATACTAGCAGAACGATAGACGCCCCAGCACTGTTTCTGTCCACCATATGTCTGTCTCCTCTCTTGTACCACCAGAAATAATCTATTTTTTTAAGAATATCCTACTTTTACTGTAATAGTTTCAATGTTTTTCTTTGTAGTTGAACCACATATGACTGCCTCATTAAACAATGTGGCTTATTTTTGCCCGATTTTGACCTTTATGTGACATAAATGATACTGAATGCATTCTTTCGTTCCTGGTTTGTACATTTGTTATGAGATTCATATGTGTTTTTGTGAACATCACTTTTTTTCTGTGTATTTCATAGGCCTTTGAGTTGTTTCAGATTTAGTTATTACAGATATTACCACGCTACGCATTCTTGAATGTATATTGTGGTGCATGTGTGTAAACTTTCTAGTGCATGTACCTAGCAGTAGAATGGCTGGTCTTTAAGAATGCATATTAATAATGTTAATAGATAATGCTGACCTATTTTTCAAAATTTTTGTACTTATTTGCACTCTCAGAAACAGGGAATTCCCTGTTTCTCACCCTAATCAATGCCTCTTTCTTCTCTCTTCTCTCCCCTCCTCTCCCCTTCCCTCCCCTTCCCTACATCACCTCTTTTCCTTTTCTCTTTCTCCTCTCTCTTTTCTCTCTCTTTCTCTCTCCCCCGTTGTCATTTCCTTTTGTTCTTTTTATTAATTGCTTCATTCACTGATTCTATTAGTGTCATATGCCTATGATGTGGTAGGAGCTTTATTT
Organism: Trachypithecus francoisi; assembly: GCF_009764315.1. Taxonomy (NCBI): domain Eukaryota; kingdom Metazoa; phylum Chordata; class Mammalia; order Primates; family Cercopithecidae; genus Trachypithecus; species Trachypithecus francoisi. Next base: position 51,321,742 of record NW_022681453.1, read on the forward strand.
TTCTGAATCATTGGGCCATTCTTCCTAAGAAGAAAGCAGACTCTCTGTTTATAGGCTGGTAAAATGAAGCCTTGGGTACCCCCTGGCACCTAGGCTAACAGGGATGTTCTGATCTCCAACACATGAATAGTTTTGAGAAGGCAGCCGTCAGGACTCCTGGTCACTTTCTGATGTCACAGGAAGCGCCATCAATATCTGTCAGCTCCCATTATCCTGGCAGAGCAGGCAACTGGGTCCTCTGACCCCCTCTTGACGTTCTGATAGGCTTCCCTTCATACCGCACACTTGCAAGAGCTTTTTCTCTCTCTCTTACCTGGAAAGGTCACTTACCAAACATGATGTCTGGGATAAATTATGTTTCTATTGTTTTGTACTCTCTTGTCTCAACCACCAATTTCAAGGAGTAGTTTGAGGGCAGCAACCCAGTTAAAAGAGGAAAGAACCAGATTGGTATAGTCTTAACACCAGCTAAAGTCCATTTCATTTTCTCTATGTCGTTCTAAGTTTACTTTCAAGATTACAGGAATATTGCTCAACATGTAACTGATGGGGCATTTGCTTCAGAGGCACCTGGAGATTAATTTTTGAAATTAAATTTATCTGTCTAATAAAAGGAACAATTTCATAATAAAAATACCATCTGCCCCGTATAAAAGAATGATCTCCTTTTACATGACTCTGATTCTCTTTCCAGTGACCTAAAACTCTGGTCTTGGTGCCTTGGTTTACATTTAAATACTCTGACAATTTAAAAGTAATGGGATATGTGTCCAGATTACTTTTCTTCTTGGCTCTAGTAGAAAGTTTGGAAGAAAATCTCAATTCACTATGACATACACACACACACACACACACCACACACACACACACATATAATAATATTAATAGAGTTATTCTAATTTTTGTTTCTACCCCTGACTTTCCCTCTGCTCCACCTTGGTAACTGTATATCTTGTATTGGACAGTCTATTCCTCAAACAAGATAGGTAGAATCTTTAGGTTGCAGGAACTATAGTGAGAGACCAAGAGTGATGACTTGGTGACTTCAGCCAGAGGGAAAACTTTAAACCATTCTGTATCAGAAGCTCCATAGCCATTAATAAAGAAAAGCTATAGTGTGTGCCTAACCCAGAGAGCTGCCAAGTATATTCCAAGGCATTGTAAATACATGGCTACAACAAGATCTCTCTTAAAAACTTAAGTCTCTCATGGACAATTTTATTCTTTGTGAGCAAAATTGAATAGAAGCAAACTTCAAGACTTAATTTATGTTTTTCCCTAGCTAGAAGAATAAACAGACTCTTAGATCCTGAAAGAATCTGACTCAGCTAAGAAGAGGCAAGTCAGCAAGAAGTAACTAAATAGAATAATATCCATTTGACCTCTGCTTCTGCTGCTTTGAATTGTCTGAGAGGAGCTGCGTTTTTTGAAAGTGGCTTTCGCTCAGGACTGTCAGACTGTGTAATGGGTTTTACCGTTTTGATTGACTTACCCATTCCAATAGCTGAACACATGATTGTTTTTGCTCTTCTACCTGTCGAGCCACCCAGTTGCCCTGTGGAATCAATAGCTGATACAGTAAGTTGGTGATGGGGCGTCTAGTAGAGAAAGAGAGGAAGTGGCTTGGTAAGTGGGCCATGGAAGAGCTTCATAGCAGTAGTTGTTGACCATTGGTGGCTAAGAGAATCTGCTGGGGAACTTGAAAAAAAAATAACAAGACTCAGATACTGCCTACCTCAATGAGCTGGACCCTGTATTCTTTATCAGCTCTCCAAATGATTGCAATGCCCACCAAAATGTGAGACTCACTACCCCATAGCATGGGTGTCAGAAACCAGGGTCTGGAATTAGGCAGATGTGGGTCCAAATTCTTCTCTAAGCCTTCATTTTAAACTTTAGAGTATGGATCTGAGACTACCGACTTCCTTTGGCTGATGTGACATTTTATGAGAAAATGTACATAAAATACTTCTTATTTTTGTAATTGTAATGATTGTTCCATTTTTATGTCCTTACAGGTAAGGGAAAACTTTGAATAATTTAAGTATTCTGAAAGTAGGTCCATTTTTTTCCCTATGGTTCTTGATCATAGAACTCAACTTTGTAAGTTTCCAAAGTTTTTCCATGGCCACAAACAAGATACTGTGGGGGAAGGAGATGGTGTAGTCTTCATTGCTGCTAGTGGATTGAAGGAAAATCGGATAGGTTAAGTGTGTACCTGCTCATGGGTCCATGACTGAGTGAGATTCATAGATTTGGGATTTGAGCCTAGGGACACTGAATCCAATCTCTTTTTCCACTCTGACTCTTGCAAGATCTTATGACCCCATACGAATATTTAAAGTCACACTGTCCTAAAGCGGAAGCTAGAGAGTTCCCTGGCCTCCTGGTTCCTGCTTATCTGGATACTCTTTATACATTGGATTGAGATTTATATTGGAGGCAGTTCACCTACAACCTCTTCAAAAACTTTTCCTTCTAATTTGACTAGAAAGTCAATTACATAATGGGATATTGCTAAGTGAAAGGAAGTTCTTAAAATAATATTCATGGATCAGGAGCTAACACGATTAGGGATGCAGAATGTGGCATAATGGTTGACCTTAGGCATGTTACTATTTCTTATAACTCTCTGTTTTCTCACCTACAAATGGAAATTATGCTAGTAACTACCTACCTGTCAGATTGAACTAGGAATTTAGTCATAGATTAATGCAATTAGAATATTTTTCCTCCTTCTGTTAATTTTTTTTTTTTTTGGTTGACACACAAGAGGATCCAGTTCACTGAAACAAAGAAAAAAAGTCACTTTTATTTTTATTTCTGAGTGTGCCAGCAGTGCCCTGCAAGCACTGACCTTTTCACTTAACTCTGTTTAGGGTTTGATGCCTACTTTACATCCCGTACCCTTGAAAACAACAGAAGAAATGTATGGTTTGCTGAATACTGGGAGGAAAACTTCAACTGCAAGTTGACGATTAGTGGGTCAAAAAAAGAAGACACAGATCGCAAATGCACAGGTAATTTAATTCTCATTGTCCTTCTGCTATTACTCTATGTGGCTAGCCCCGAAGTGTCTGCATAGCTGACAGAAGGAAGCTTGGCTGGAAACAAATTGAAAAAGTAAATTAAATTTTACTGGACTGTTCAGAAAATGGAACAGGAGCATACGTCTTGCAGGACAAAAGATGTACAGACAAGAATGTATTCTTTTCTGCCTGTCTATCTAGCAGTAATTGACATTTTCAGTGATTCCTTGAATTCAAAAGGGGTCATGTTGTTTGAATTCTCTTGTTCAGTTTCAGCCAGGGGTATGAAGTAATTTTCACATAGACAAAAATCTCTGACAAATCCCATGCCATTGCTGGATTTAACTGTTACCATGGACAGTATACTTGATTAAGGAAACAGAGTGATTGGGTTTAGAATAATGAAAATCCCAAATGATTTTCATTAACGTCTAAGTTAATGAGTTACCCATTGTTCAAAATATTCACAGCTCCTTATATATAACCTTGCAAATGAAAAATATCTGTGAATAAGTCAGAAGAAAAATCACACATTCATTCGTTTATTCACTCACAAATATTTACTGAGTGACTCCTTTCTGCTATGCACTGTGCTAGGCACTGGGGATCTGGTGGTGAGCAAACTAAGTGAGAATCCTCCTTCTATGTTGTCCAGAGTCTGGTGGAAGGAATTTGACTTTATTCAGTGATCTCGCGAACAAATTCTTAATTACAAACTGCAATCCATGTTCTGAGTGTTATGAGGGCCTGTAACTAAGGAAGTTTACTCATGTTGAAGGTAGAAGCTGTCTCAAAAGACCCTTTTGAGAGAATGATGCCTGAGTCAAGATAAAATGAGGTAATGGACACTGGCTGGTTAGGGAAGGAAAATAAGTTGGAGAATTCTGATTAAACATGGCAAATGGCTTGCAGTAGGAGGAATTTTTGTGTTTCTGAGGATGTGAAAAACAGAAAAAAACATGACTGAAGTACACAGAACAGAGAGAATGTGTGAGCCAAGGCTGCAGGTATAGAGAGATGGTCCAGAACTAAGTCATTTTAGGATGTATGTGGGACTTGACTTTTATCCTTAGAGCAGTGGTAACCATGGAAGGGTGTTACACAAGGGTATGACATGATCTACTATCTTATCAACTAGACCTCTTTAAATAGCAGCTTTTACAATTTGTAATGATGACCTTCAAGCATAATAAGGTAATAAGGCTCAAATATCTTATGCATGATCAAGAAAGACACATTCATGTGGGACACAGTTCTGTCTCTAGTCTATCTTTATAATGTAGCTGTTTGAATACCGGTCACCCACATGTTGTAGATTAATCCACTCAACAAGCATCTATTAATCATGTAATACATAGTATCAGGAGCACCATGAAGTCTTTGAGGGTGCTTAAATGTAGTCTCAAGTTTTCTGTGAAAAAGGAGAAATGAACAAGATATGACCAGAAACATGAATAAAAATAACACTGTAAAATCGGTATGATACATATATTAAAGGCATCATTCAGTCAACTGGAATATCAGATTAACCATGTTCTCCAGATCATGCTGTATAACAATAATTCAGAGATATGGTCCCTAAAATAGTGGGGGAAAAGGGAAAATATTAATTTAATATTGACTCAACCTAGGCAACACAAAGCTTTCAAGTGGAAACTGAAAAAGTTACCTTGACATCTGGATAATTTGTCTGTATGACAGGGTACATTCAAGTGCACCAGAAGTATGTAGATGATTGATGACAGTTTTCCTGGGTTCTTTCTGACGTTTGGTGTTCTGTAGAGTGTCTGGAAGGTGGAATCAATTGATGGACATTAGGATTGTCCCAATCTGACTTTTATGAGCTTAAACACAGGCTGTTTTATCTGGAGCCATGCTTCAGGCTGATCATTGAGAATTTGGGTTTATACAAACTAGTAAGGTCATTATGTAAGCCTCTACCTTACAAAAATGGAAATAGAAGTGTTTGTGTCTTCCTAACTAACATGCTTCTTCCATGTGAATATTTGTAATCACATGCACTAAATTAATTATCAGTGTACCCAAATTATTTGTATATTCTCACCTTCCTTTTTCCTTCCTCGTCACTTTTCTTTGTGATGAGCTGTACCATATGGAACGGAGGTAGATATTGTTACCATTATCATATCTGTTACTCTTCCATCTATTGATATGGTGGTCATATTTTATTTGTTTTTCTTGTCCTTCCTTTTTCCAAATCCAACCATACGTACATCTTTCTTTGATAGTATTCCAAAAAGTACTATTTAAAAAATCTTTACATTTAAGTCTTCTTCAATTTGGAAGTGAAGAATCAGTGGGAAAGGTAACCTGGTTACATGCTTTGGTAACTAGATTTTAAAACACTAGGACAGGTGTGTTAGAAAGGGCACCCAGATGAGCAGACTGTCTGAGTAGTCTGGCACTGAAGATCTGTGCTCTGAATACAATGAATGTTTTTATCGGAGGACTGTAGAACATAGCCCCCTTCACAGAGCTCTCTCTGTGACTTGGCTCTGCTAAGGAAAAAGGAAGTCTTATTCATATAACATTCACTCTTAAGATGTGAGCACAAAATAAAATGTAAACCTTTTTTTTTTCTTTTGGGCTGGGTAGCCTCCTTAGCCATACTAAACTGTATTTGTTATATATTAGCTGCAAGTACACCAACACCGAATCAGCCATTTGACAAGTTTTAAAGATGAGGAATGAGACCCATACTATCTGGAAAGAGCAAATTCCTGAGGTCAGAGTATAACCATGAGTTCTAAAATCATAAGAAAATACAAAGTCATGAGAGGAATAATAATTATTGAAAAATACTCCTTAAGAAACATGAGATAAGCTGTTTATACTTCATAATTTTACCTGGGGCTAGATGTGCATGAATTCTTACAGAAAATGACCTGAACAACTATGTAATCTTTATTTCTGTAAATTATCCATGTTCACTTAAAGTCTCCTCCAAGCAAGGGATTTTATCACATTCTTTAGTATTTCAAGAACATCCCCACTTTCCTTGATACCAAATCCTAGGATGTGACAATCTGAGAGCTAGACATTCTTCCTCTTACCTTCCTTTGGAGTAGTCTAATAACCATTGATATAGATAAAGCATTCGCAGTGAGCCATCCTGCTCGTGGGATATGTTGGCTGTCACCACTCAGTGCGAAAGCAGTTCAGCAAGTATGTGGTTGTCCAAGCTATCACAGAAAACACAACTTCCATTTGACAGGCATTAATGCTGTTCATGCTACTTCATAGAAGAGCTATGTTTTCTCATGGAGACAGTGCTAGCTATACACACAGTCATCTCTTCTGGAGAGTTTGCCACATACCATTTATCATTTGCAGGCAGAAGGATTAGATGTGATTTTTTTCTGGGTTGTATTTATGTTCCCGTACCCACAGCCCACCAGCTGACTGTGTTCACCCTTGAGACTTGCCAGGATGCTGCTGGCACAAATACCAGTTTAGAGTATGACCTCTTTGGGAATAATAAGTTTCAGTGGAAATACTAAGGGTCAACGAAATAAGGAACATTACACAAATGAAGTGATATCGCTGTAAAAAGAGATTGAGGCCATCTCGGGGTCAGGAACATTATACCACAGTGGTTAAGAAACCATTGGTTTTGGAATCAAAAAGGTCCAAGCTTCTGTTCTAAGGACATCCCTAACCACACATGCCTGTGACAGCTTAGATAACGTGTTTCTAACCTCTCAAAGTCATTTCTTATTTTTGAAGTGAGACTAGTAAAACTTTACATTCAAAATTGTTGAGTAGATTAAATGAGATAATTTAAATAAAGGGTCTGAAATTTTACTAGCACATGGTAGTAACTAACAATGGAAATTTTCTGCTGTTCTGGGTTGAATTCAGTGGCCTGTGAGGAATTCATGAAGATCTTTTTGTCTGTATCACTCCTTAGAGATCAGGATGTATATCAATTCCAATAAGAAAATAAGTACATAAATATAGACAAGGATTTTTACTGGGATACACACTATAGAGTGGAGTATTGAGTATCAAAGAGTTTGCAGACAGGCATCATACCATGTTATGCTATGAGTGAAACATGAAGCTCAAGGCTTAAGGACTTTTGGTGCTTTAACACAGAGTGTGTGTCCAAGGCCCAGTGACACTTGGACACACACTGCATTATAGAGAGCATCATATCCCAAAGTTTGCTCATTTTCTTCTGAAGAGCTGTATCCTTACATAGCTAATGGCATCCCCAAGATTGTAACACTCAACATCTCATATCCCAAAGTTTGCTCATCTTCTTCTGAGAAGCTGTATCCTTACATGTCTAATAGCATCAAATATTTTAGCTCCCAAATTCATGTTTTAAACTCAGAATGAGGTTCTGGGAACCTGAATATGTTTGCCTATGACTGGGCAACATCTTATGACTTATCAGTCATAACTCATGACTTACCCAGAACATTTGTCTAACTAATACCACCGTTCTCTGAAATGCCACTTGGTGAATACTGATTCATTAGAGTTACCTCCTTGCTGAAAAGCAGGAACTCAGCATTTACAAATCCATCATCTGATGATGGGACAATTTAACGTTCAGGGATTTGTTTTTCTTTTGAGATGACAGAAGATGAATAAATTGGTGACATACATTTTTTTTGTAACAAGCCTTCATATTTCATTGCTAGTGCTTTCAAGTCACACAATAAGCAAATTCAGTTTTGATTTGTGTCCCTAATCAACCCCTGCTTACTGTGGAAAGATATGAAGGGCTAAAGAGCATACTCTGATAAATGTCTACATTTCGGAAGGTCAGAATTCTTAAGCTGTGTTTTGCTTTACACTTCACTTCTCAGAGCTAATAGTTTAAGTCCTCTTTTCAGTGGAGCTAACAAAAAGCCTGTTGATAAATGCTGTTAATGAATAAACCACATATTTCTTAAGTCTTTTATTTTCACCAGGACCCAGGCTCATTAGAGTCTATATAATTCGTTAACAAGACTATCAAGACAAAGGAATTACACTTAAAGTCAAGTGCTCAGAATATATGTGCAGAAATAATTGATGATTATATGATTCGTTTTTATGCTCACTGTCATTTTATTATTCTATTCTGAGTTGACCTTTAATTGTCACAAAAATGTTTTATTGCAGCACCTAATTTACTTAACATGATTGAGGAATCCACAACACAATGTTATAGATAACTAATGTCTAACCCTTTGGTACTCTAAGACTTTTTTGAAACATTTTTGATGAGAAGCAATGTCAAATGCATTTTTACACCTTTGTGCTTTCTTAAATAGAGGCTTGCCACAGATTAATTATGATTTAATCTCTGTGAGCATGCGTAGGATGATGTGTTTTTTTAAAAATTTTATTATTATTATACTTTAAGTTCTAGGGTACATGTGCATAATATACAGATTTGTTACAGATGTATACTTGTGCCATGTTGGTGTGCTGCACCCATCAACTCGTCAGCACCCATCAACTCATCATTTACATCAGGTATAACTCCCAGTGCAATCCCTCCCCCCTCCCCCCTCCCCATAATAGGCCCCGGTGTGTGATGTTCCCCTTTCCGAGTGCGAGTGACTCATTGTTCAGTTCCCACCTATGAGTGAGAACATGCGGTGTTTGGTTTTCTGTTCTTGCGATAGTTTGCTGAGAATGATGGTTTCCAGCTGCATCCATGTCCCTGCAAAGGACACGAATTCTTCATTTTTTATGGTGTTAATGTGGTTCTTTGTTAAACTTTTGGTTCTCTGACTCATCTCCAAATATCAGAGTCTTGGTTGACATCTCTCTTGCTACCATCCCCCTTAAATCTTCCCCTACCTACCTCCATAAATTGCTTGTTTCTAATTGTGGGAACTGGAAATGTGTCAAATTATTAAGAATTTTTGCCTGTTAATTAATTTATTTATTTAAAAATGAGTGTTAAATAGTAAATCCTCACAGAAAGGCTAAGGTCTATGGCTTTGAGGATTTAGTAAGGCATTCTACAGCAACGGATTGGGTAAGTTTGTTAATAACATTTAGATACATGGAATACCAATTAACATAGGATTCTTCAAGTTAAAATGGTCTGAATGTCACATCTACAATCCTCATTGTTTTTGGGAAACCCCTTTAAATCCTTTTTGGAATGTAAGGTATTGAATAAAAATTCCATGCCCATAAAAGGTAATTATATTTCTAGATTTTCGTTTTTCATGTATAATTGTTAAAAATAGACTTTAGTGTAACATTAAATCATAGTAAGTGTCATGCTAACTCTATGGGTTTGCTTTTAAGTCACTGAAATATGAACATTTATCTTCTTGTATTATTTAAAAATCAATAAATTTTTAAAGGCATTTAAGAACAAAAATGTAATCTCTTTTCAAGGGAAGCATATCGCCACCAATGTTGATTGCCAATTATTCCACTGGATAATTCTGAGAGAAGATAAGCAAGATGATTAGACAATGCTTGATTCTGAGGGCAGTAATTAGCATAGCCTTCTGTATGGCTGTGTATTGTAATAGGTACAAATCTCAAATCATAAAATTACTAGTGCAAAAAATTGAACTTTTGGTTATTTTCTATAACTTCACTTTGTTTTCTGAATCTCCATCCCAGTGTCTTGTAGAAATTTAATCTTTTTAAAACCCCTTATTCCACATGGTCCATAGGCCTAGACCTTAGTTACAAAGAGATTCTTTTAAAGTCCAGGACTTGAAAATTATTTGTGAGGCTTTGCTCTGAGCCTTTGGCATGCATGATTTTTCACTAGCCATGAATCCATCTCCGGGAAAGCACCTTGGCCATTCCTGCCCTTAGGAGTGAAGATGTGAGGGCTACTGCCACAAGGATTCTTGGTCCCGACCTCAGGGCTTCTCCAGGTACAACCATGGTTTCGATGACCTCCAGGTCCTTCCTGTGACCATGGTTGCTGGAGGTTCTAGAGCCTAGGAGTTCTTCAGTTTTTTGTTTTTGTTTTAAAGGAGTAAAATACATTTGTTAATACTGTATTTTTAAAAAATAAGGCCAAATCCCGGGCAACATAGCAAGACTCTGTCTCTACAGACAGTAAAAAAAAATAGCCAGAAGTGGTGACACATATCTGTGGTCCCAGCTACTTACATTGGGAGGCTGAGATGGAAGGATTACTTGAGCCTAGGTAGTTGAGGCTGCAGTGAGCTGTGATCACGCCACTGCCTGCACTCTAGCCTGGGTGACAGAGTGAGACCTTGTCTCAAACCCCCCCAAAATAGGGCCATAGCAATACAACTTTTGCTCAGTATCTATCCCTTTAGATCAGGTCAGTGAACTTTCCCTCTCAAGGGCAGGTAGTAAATATTTGAGGCATTATGGGTCAGGCTGTTTCTGACACAACTACTCTGTTCCCATAACACAAGGCAGCCACAATATATAAACAACTGGACAGTAAACAAATGATTCCTTGCTTTAGACCAGCCTTGCCCAATGGAACCTTTTACAATGACAGAAATATTTTATTATCCAACTACTGAGCATTTGAAACATGACTAATGCAACTAAGGAACAGACTTTTTAAATTATTTAAAATGTAAACAGCCACATGTGCCTAGTGGCAACTGTACTGACTGGCTCTGCAGAGCCTAGGAGCTCTTCAGGGGCTTATACCAGCATTTAACTTTTACATACCCCCTTAGTTTCTCCCTTCTCATCAGTCACTCCTGAATGTCTTGGTAATAGGCTGGGAGAGGAGACTAATTTAGATCCATTCATATCCTTCCATTTGTGTGTGTGTGTGTGTGTATGGCATATACTTCATGTCCTGAATACTTCAGTATTTTTGAAGCAGAGAGCCAAGTACTGACCACGTAACAGTGGCTTTTAGAGCACAAATATCAGTCCTTTATTTACTATTATTATTTTCTTTTTGCTTCCATTGTTCTTCTGTGTTTTATTATAACCATCCTTCCCAAAAGCAATGAAGAAGAGTTCTGAAACTACCATGGTTAGAAAATAAATGGTGGGGAAGAAATAAAAGGCACATTTGTTGATATATTAATATGTTAGAATATTACCATATGACACTAACCGAAGTAGAAGCAAAGTAGATGGATGGCAAGCCAGATCGTTGATTTCACTCACAAACCTCATTTTCCCAAATCTTGACCAGATGCCCAGATGGAGACTGGATATCTTCAGCCTTATGAAATAGAGGTTTATAGACAGACCCTGCAGTAAATAAATTTTTCCTTCAGCCACCAACTCTTCAAAGCATAAAAAGGGGTCTCTACTGAATGCCATTTTAATTCAGAGCACACTCCCTCAGTTTGCCACACAGCACTTTACGTCACCCACGGCAACTGTGTTTAATTCTGTGCCGAAGCAAGCCAAGCAGTGGAACACCAACTAGAAAGCCCAGGAGTATTCAGGCAAAGCTCTTTCCGTAAATGCTAGAAGCCATAATTATTTGAGCTGTGTGTCATTTCTTTCTCAGTAACTCCAACAGGCAACGTCTTTAAAATTGGGAGTTATGGCCTTTCCATATTCAGAAAGTCTGTCAGGCTTGGTGGTTAATGAGAAGGAATTCCTGAACTAGGGAAATTAATGCATATGCGTCTTCTCAGCAACAGTTCTTGTAAACAAAATGCCTCTTATAAGCAATAGAAGTATTATAAATTGGATGCTTAGAGTCATTTTAGTAGGTATAAGAAAGGGTTGTGGAATGACTTATCAAGTATCATCAAGCAAGTTAGAGTAGAATATAGCCTTCCTTAGAAGAGTTTCTAGCAATAGAGGCTTTCTCCCCACCACCCCCACCCGCCAAAGAGAAATATGGATACTAAAAGCATTTTAGGTTTTTATGGTATGTGCAGCATCATATTTATTTTTCTACAGAATAAAATGTGATCACAAAATAAATATCAAATATATATATATATCTCCAGATAAAAACTTTCTAGAGCTATTCTAACTTTGTCTCCCTGATTCTGTGAAGAAGAGATCCAGGTATGTGGGCGAACACATATGGAGGCTGCTAATTTTTGCATTCTCGTCCTCAAATAGTATTTATTGTTTACCATCCTGGGCACTGAAAGCTGGGTGCTGGCTTTAAATACAGCCTCACTGGTGTAGAAACACAGTATTCAAGCTGCCTGCTTCAGTCTCACTAATTTGTTCATGAAGGAAGTTAAGACTTGAGTCAGATTCCCTGGGTTTGAATCCCAGCTGTTTCTGTTACCGTGTCATCATGGGCAAGTTACTCAGACATTCCCTATGGTCTTTCCCATCCCCTCATCTGTAAAGCAGGGTCCCTACTCTATGGGCTCATTCACAATAATTAAATAGAGCAATACCTGGTAGGGATAGAGGGCGCCCAATGGGTTTAGGTGCCATTGTTGTGATTGTCTTTGTTATAGTAGTGACTGTCTTTGTTATAGTAGTGACTGTCTTTGTTATAGTAGTGACTGATCCTACTTTTGGCCTTCGTTTAGAAAAAAAGAAAAAAGAAAGAAAAGTCAGGCTCCTCCATGACTTAAGTAGTCCATCTTTCCTTTATTTTCATATAAAGCATTATTCTTCCTTTACCTTAAATACCTATTGCCTTATATCATGCTAGGCACATAACAAAACACTTGTATATGTTTATGTTATTCTACTTGATCCCCATATCAGCCTTGTGAGATAGTCAGGGTAAGTAATGCCCTCTTTTTACAGGTTAATAAAAAAGGCAACAACCTTGGAGATACTTTGTGACTTCTCTGAGAATGTGACCAATGAGAAAATTTTAATAATGCCAGCAACTAAGTGCATACACTCATTTAATCATGTACTCTATCACTCATTTATTTACTCAACAAGTGAATGACAAGTGAGCTGCACTGGGCCAGTGTCTGTGCTGAGCCAGAGAACACAGGCAAGGTCTTTGCTTTCAGGGAGCTTTTATTCCAGTATAGGAGGCAGAAAGAGAAACCAAAAGCAGATATGGAAAATAATTACAAGTTGTGATTAGTGCTGTGAAAGAAACAAGGGGCTGAGCTAGAACATAACAGTAGACAGTTTTTCCAGGAAAATAGAGTCAGCAGAGATGATCACAGCAGCCCTGACTGTCCATGAGAGGTTATTATTTCCATTATACACATGATGAAATTGTGCTTCAGCTGGATCAACCCAATGGTACATAGAGCTTATTTATCCCTATGCTGTTTCTCCTCTCATGCATAGTTGCCTTCCAAGACCCTTGGAAAACTGAACACAAATAGATACTTTGTCATTGTTCTGTAACTTCGTAGTTTTGCTTCTATAGCAATTTCCTTAGTCTGTGACACCCAGGCACATAAGGGCTCGTAGTAGAACATGTTTGATAATGAACCTGGATTGATCCCTTTTGGTCCGCACTGATAAACAGCTGTAGTGGAGAAGTGAGCTGACCTTGTTTCTTTTCTCCTTTCTTGAAATTAAAATAGGGCAGTATTTTCCAGTTTATGTTCAAACTTTGTTATAATGATAAAAAGCTTGCCGTTTGTACAAAGAGAAAAGAGAGCTCAAACCCCGTGTCTCAAAGGCAGCGTGGTTATATAAGAGGGACTTGTAGCCCTGACTATAAAATTCTCTCTGAATATATCTCATTTGCTTGAGACCTTCTGTCCATTTAGGGTAGGGTAGACACAAGCCAGCAGGCTTGTTAAAGCAGATGGTGGAGACTGAAATAGTGTGAAACCAAGGTGGTATAAAATAATACCTTTAAGAAACTCAAAGGACTTTTGGAGCAGCAGTTGTAAATTGAGCTACCAAAGTGGTCCAATGCACTGGCAGAAGTGGGCAATTGATTATGGAAGGAAAATGTTGGATTACAGGATGTGATTGCTTTTATATTAGAGAAAAAATGCAACTATTACACACAGGTTCTGGTCAAGTTTATAATAAATAGTTACGTTTTAAAATTAAATTTAAAAAAATAAAAAAAAGAATACAAAGAAAAAGATGCCAAGAACCAAGCTGAAACAGTTCTCTTTTTGTGCTGAAGTGTACAGAAATCACTATGACAAGCAGTTATTGGACTTCTAATGTCTGCCTGTGTGGCTGTTAATGTGACTATAAATCATGCTTCCAGCACACACTATATATCAATAGATTCTTTCTTTCCTTGGATGAGTTTTGAGATTGCCAAATAAGTGTTAGTGAGTTTTAAGAAGCACAAAAAGTCTAGATTGGTGCTATTTTTAACATGTAAAAACTAATTCCTCAATATTCCTCAATATTTAAGACATTTCATTGGCCGTACCATATGTTGTTTCTTTCTTTTCTTATTTATTTATTTATTTTTTTGATATGGAGTTTTGCTCTTGTTGCCCAGGCTGGAGTGTAATGGTGCGATCTCGGCTCATCACAACCTGCATCTCCCGGGTTCAAGCAAATCTCCTGCCTCAGCCTCCCGAGTAGCTGGGATTACAGGCATGTGCCACCACGCCTGGCTAATTTTGTATTTTTAGTAGAGACAGGGTTTCTCCATGTTGGTCAGGCTTCTACAAGACTAAAACCTCAGCATGGTCTGTGGGGCACTTGGTAGCAAGGCCCTATCTCATACCCCTGGGACTCTGATGTTCTAGTTCTCTAGAGGTGTCTGCATTTTTCTTGACACAGGGCCTTCGTATATGCTATTTATCTGCCTGTATTTTTTTCTTCCCAATACAACTTTTGACAGTGACTCACCCTTCACATCTCAGTGTCAACTCTTTAAGGAAGTCTCCAGTGAAGTTCCCACCACGATCTAGGGCAGGTTCCTTACCATCTGCTCTGCCACCTTCCTGTCCTGAGAAACACATGCCTGTTTGTGACACTGTGCTCCTCAGTGTGCATATGAGGTGAATGTCTCTCTCATAGTCGGCTTCAAGCTCCATAAAACAAGCTGCTCGCATATCTGTTGATCCCCATCTTCACATCCCCAGCCCTAGGCCAGTATCGGGCTTAGAGTAGGAGTTTAACAAGTAGTTGTTGAGGAACTACTTGTTTTGGAACTACAAGTGGTTGTTGAGAAACCACTAATTTTACTTTCCAGGCTTAAAAACAAAAATCTGCTTTGCATAAAACATTTCAATGCAATTGATCAGACTGGAGGAGAAGGAGAAGATGATTTGTGCTTGTGTTTTCCTAAAGGTGCTCAGCTTGCTACACTTACCACACTGAAGCAGCATCTTTTGTTGGAAGACTATTCCGCACAAATAGATTGAATCAGAGGCTTTGTAGGATCTTTTGGGCTACATGTGATAAATGTTTCAGAAGCCCATTATGTTGTTTTCCACAAGACACAAAAAGAAATTAGCAACATCTGCATATATTTGAGTTGACAAGTGTTCCCACTTTAAGGAAAAATGTGAAAATCCCAAAATTCAATAAACTGTAATATATTAGCCATTTGTTCCTTTAAAATGAATTTACAGGAATAGAGGACTAAGAAATGTTATCAGCCTCTCAGCTTTGACCACATCTTTTCTGCATTGATCATTGTTACGTTCAATTCTCTTATATGATGCTCTTATGCTCTTATGTTATGAAGAATTATTGTATTTCATGTGTTATGAAGAAGAAATTACATAAATAGTTAAAACCCTAATAGTAAAAATAATAAAATAATCCATGCTTACTGGGTACTTTCTTAAATGATGATGTCTCTTCCTGCAAACACCTATTCCTGTAGGTGAATTCAAATCGACAAAATAAAAAATTTTATATTTTTGTAAGTTTTACACTGAAGATTTTAAGTTTGTGCATCTTTTGAAAAATAAGTACAGTAAGCAATATTGAACACTTTGCTATGCGTTGGTCACTCACTTAAGCACTTTGCACAGATAGTGATCTTCAAAAGTCCCATTTTTATCCACAGTTTTTAGTTGAGAAAGGTAAAACCCATTTGATCTGTTTTACTCCTTTCTGAGATTATTTTTGCTATTTTATAAGTGAGTAAATGGAAGCACAGGAAGACAGCAATCTGCACAAGGTAACACAGCAGAAAATGGCAGCTCAGGCTCAGCGAGGTTAATGACATGACATGCTCATGATCAATTGCCGGTTAGAAAGTGGCAGAGCCAGAATCCAAAACAAGGTCTGGCAGACTTCAAAGCCTTATGTTTTTTTTTCTTTGTTTTTGTTTTGAGACAGAGTCTCGCTCTGTCGCACAGGTTGGAGTGCAGTGGGGCAATCTCGGCTCACTGCAAGCTCTGCCTCCTGGGTTCATGTCATTCTCCTGCCTCAGCCTCCCAAGTAGCTGGGACTACAGGTGCCCACCACCACACCCGGCTAATTTTTGTATTTTTAGTAGAGACAGTGTTTCACCTTGTTAGCCAGGATGGTCTTGATCTCCTGACCTCATGATCCACCCACCTTGGCCTCCCAAAGTGCTGGGATTACAAACCCGCTCCCGGCCGTTTCTTTTTGTTTCTTTTGTTCCAAGCTGTCCACCTGGGTTGAGACCCCTCATAGGGAAAATGATGTGCAAAACATTTAGTACCCAGCTTCAGCCACTACAGCAGCAAAGAAAAGATACGGAGTGACATATATGTCTACAGGCTTCTGTGTTTTGGGACAGAAAACACTTCTGAAAGGAGCTTATACCATTGTTTCTAAAAGGAGCTCATTACTCGAGGCTTTGTGCTCTTTTGAGTTGGTCCACCAAGGAGTGCATCTCTGCCATTCAATGGCTAGTTATTTTGTTATCCAAGAGTAGGGAAAGAATATGGGCAAAGAAAAGACTGTCCTTGAAAAAGAGCTGTCACTTCTCTGATGGAGAAAATTTGCAGAGGTCCTAAGTCTGGGAGAGTGCCTAACTCTGGCTCAACTTTTTTTCTCCTGGGACAGCCTGTGTGATTGTTACCTGTTTTTAATGTTCTTGTGATTTTAACACAATAGTGTGTGTTCTTTCATTAAAATGGTGAATGATAATCTCCTTCGCTCTGTACTATTAACGAGTACTTACTCATGAAAAGTGTACATTCATGAGTGCTTACTCATGAAAAGAAAGAACTGCTCATGATAACACTCGGGTTTGTGGCTGGTCTTGTCACTCATGGGAAGATGTTTGCCTACCACTTATGGTCCTGTGTGGTCCTTATCAGCCACACAGTCAGACATTAGGTGTCCAGTAACTACGTGTCCTAATGATTTCTATACACTTCAGCACAAAAGGGGGAAACTTACAATGCTAGCACAGGCAAAACCCCCAACTCTGGTAATTCTGTGACCCCAGAATAATAATAAGAAATTCGGATACCTTTAAAATGTATTTTTAATTTTATGAAACATACATATTATATCTGTTGTTAATTTTCTTGATTAAAGTGTTATATAATAACCCAGTGACTTCATATACTATCACTTGCAGAAATTGCACTAAAATTATTTACGAAGTTTGCAAGCATCAGGACATAACTCAATAACTCTTGCTTCTTCTTTTTGAGGGAGATTGCTTTCTTGGGATGCATTTCTAGAAGTGTTTTTTTTTTTTTTTTCTTTTTCTTTTTTGTGATAGAGTCTCACTCTGTCGCCCAGACTGGAGTGCAGTGGCGCGATCTCGGCTCACTGCAAGCTCCGCTGTCTCCCGGGTTCACGCCATTCTTCTGCCTCAGCCTCCCGAGAAGCTGGGACTACAGGCACCCACCACCACGCCCGGCTAATTTTTTTGTATTTTTAGTAGAGACGGGGTTTCACCGTGTTTGCCAGGATGGTCTCGATCTCCTGACCTCATGATCCACCCGCCTCTGCCTCCCAAAGTGCTGGGATTACAGACGTGAGCCACCACGCCCGGCCCATTTCTAGAAGTTGTTAAATGGAGTAGTAAAGAACAAAGACTTGGAAGCTAAATTGCCTTAAATCAGTTTCAGTTCCTGCCTCATTAGCGATGAAGCCTAATACAAGTGACTTTGCATCTCTGTGCCTGTTTTCTAATTTCTAAAACGTTGATGGTAATAATTATCTGGTAGGGTTTTATTTTGTTTTGTTTTGTGTTTTAAGTAGAAGCACTAAATGAGTTAATACATGTGAAGTGCTTGGTCCAATGCCTGACATAGGAAGGCTGTGGTAAATGACAATAAAATGCGCATTACCTATTTTTATCATTACTGATTCAGAGTACAAACATTTTTGGACAATTGAAATATATTGCTAAGCCATTTTCTGAAAGCACTCTACTAATTTATTCAGCCATTGGCAAAACTACTAAAATGTTATCTCTATTTTGATTTGTATTTCTTGGAAAACTTGCAAGGTTGAATATTTTTCCATATGTTTGGGTACAGATTTGTCTTTTTTATGAGATGCACTTTAGAGACTTTAAATTGTTTTAATACCCGTGTGTCATTTGATCCTCCCTACAACTCAGTAGAGTTGACAGAGCTGGTAATATTTGCAGTCTACTACAGAGAAAGATAAAAGCAAAGTTCTCAGAGGTTTGTTAAGTGGCTTGCTGAAAAGTCACTTGGCTAGCATCTGGAAGCGCTGGAATTTGAACCAAAGTATTAAAGAAGTGGCATCTCCCTGGTATTAAAGAGTTAACATAATTTTAAAATAAAACATAAGCAATGCCTAATTTTTCCATGTAAAAAGTTTAAACCCTTAGGGAAATATAATTTAAACATCTTATAAGCTGTTTCCTTTAGCTCATTTGGAAACCACAAAAGAAAAATTGTGCTCTAACTGGCTCCTCAAAGTATGTATTAAATGGCACAGAATTAGCTGAAGTTTACAACTTGGAAGTACTGAGATGGGCATGATGGTGCATGCCTGTAGTTGCAGCTACTCAAAGGCTGAGGCAGGATTACTTTGAGCCCAGAAATTCAAGGCCAGCCTGGATACTATAGAGAGACCTCATCTCAAATAAATAAGTAAATATAAAATTAAAAATGAAAAACTACTTGGAAGTAGTTGTGATCTTATAAAGTATAGTTTAAAGATTGCAGCCTGTATAATCTTTTCTTAATAAATAATTAAATTTTGGCCCTATTCCTGCGGCCTTCTGAACTACTGTATTCTTCCAGTAGAAAATTTAGGTAATCTGGGATGTTCAGCTTCTAAGATGTTTGGCAAGGAAAGTTGTTAGATTTCGTACAGTGGGCCAGCAGGCATAAAAGAAAAATTCTCTTTGTCATAATTCGCCAGAGAAATGCAAATTAAACCATAATGAAATTCTACACAGAAATAAAATGAAAAAGATTGATAAGATCTAACATCAGAGAAGATATGGAGGAGCCAGCACTTTGTGTGTTGCTGTTAGAATGCAAATGCTATAACTACTTTAGAAGTTAATGCTATAACTTCTTTAAAAGTTAAGCACATACCGACCTATATGTGCTTAACTATATGTGTATAGTTGTCCTATACAACTCTACTCCTAAGCATTTATCCAAGAGAAATGAAAACATATGTCTACAAAACTCTGGTGCAGAAATATTCACATCGACTTATTCATGATAGGCCAGTTGGGAGGCAGTCCTCCATTGGCCTCTCTAGTTTCTGCTTATTTTGCAAATAGAAGCACTGATTACCTTTTCAAGATGTTTCCGTAGCAAATAGTCGCAGATGATACAGATAGGGTATCCCCTTGGAGTATAGGGAACTTTGCTTACTAGCAAATATAATACAGATAATATCTCTCTCTGGAGCAAAGGTCAGATCGGCTTGCTTAAAGTCCTTTATAAAAGATTTGAGTTCCTAAAGCTCAGAGTTTGACTGATGTAACACAAACCCATTGTGCCTTCTGAATCCACATAGACCACTCTCCATTACCCCCACTGGATTTGAGGGGGTTGTGGGGAGGGGCCCAGTGCAAACGTAATGATTGTGCTTGTTGCCATGCCTTGGCTCTGAACCAGGGGTTCCACATCTTCAGCCAGCACTCATGAAACTATGTTGGACTAACTTGACACACGTACCCCAAACTGGAAATCATCCAGATGTGCATCTGAAAGAAAGTGAATTATCAAATTCTGGTCTAGACAATCAGTCAAATAATATCTATCATTTGAAAATAGAATGGATTGTGATATATGCAGCAAAATGAATCTCAAAATTTTGTGTCTAAGTGAAAGAACCCAGACCCCCAAACTACATATTGTATGATCCTATTTATTTGAAAGCCTTGAATAGACAAAACTAATTTATGGTGCTAGATTACAAAGCAATAGTTCCTTCTTAGTCGGGGGAGATTTCCGGGGGATGAAATATTCTTCATATTGATATGTATTTATCAAAACTGATTAAACAGTTCACTTACAACTGTATGCAGAATGTACTTCTATTAAAAATATTCACACATTGGACTGAGAGCCAAACAGCTGGAGTTCGGTAACTTGACTAGCCACTTGTTATCTGTATAACTTTAGGTAAGTTATTTAAGTCTCAGTTTTCTTGCCCATAAAGTGTCAATAATAATAATAGCAAACACCTCATTGGACGGTTATTTCATTAAGTAGGATAATGAATGTAAAGTGCTGAGGACAGTTTTGGGAGTGTAGAAAACATTGCATGAATGTTAACTGTTGTTCACCGCAGTACACTCTATGAATATTGGACAACCTGAATTTGGTAGTTGTGGGAGTAACAACAGATGTATATGGAGCAATCTATAGACTCCATTATAGAGAAATAAATATGCATTCAAATGCTAACTATTAAGGTTTAAATATCTGGCACAATGTTTTTTATTGTTCCTTAGTCCTGAGAAGAAGTCTGATGGGCCATAAAGTTAGGTTAGGGGACTGACTTGACTTTGAGCAGTGTGGCTTCCCAGGTACTCCAAAGGGCCCCAAACAAGCTACAAGGTAGAGTTGCTAAATCTGAGACTCAAGTATGAAGCTGGAACTGCTTTGGGAGAAATAAAGTAGTAGCAGGTGGGTTTTGCCTTGGATTCCAGCAGGAATTATTTTCAAGAAAAGTATGTCTTCTTTAGGCCTGAGTCAAAAATTTTAAATTAAAATTAATCAACCGTTATTATCTGATAATTAAAGCTGATAAATCACAAAGAAAACACTAGTAGTGAAAACCAACATAAACAAAGATTATATAAGTAAACCAAGGCATCTAGTTTGTTTTTGGTTTTTTTTTTTTCCTTTGGAATGGAGTCTTGCTCTGTTGCCCAGACTGGAATGCAGTGGCACAATCTCGGCTCACTGCAACCTCTGCCTCCTGGGTTCAAGCGATTCTCCTGCCTCAGCCTTCCAGGTAGCTGGGACTACAAGCATGGGCCACCACACTCAGCTAACTTTTTGTATTTTTAGTAGAGATGAGGTTTTACCATGTTAGCCAGGCTGGTCTCAAACTCCTGACCTCAGGTAATCTGCTCGCCTCTGCCTCCCATAGTGCTGGGATTACAGGAGTGAGACACCACACCCAGATTGGCATCTAGTTTTTTGTTTTTTTTTTATTTTTTTTTTAATTAGAAATAATAGATTTAGAATAAAACCATGCATAAAATAGATGAATAAATGTGGAATCCTGCCAATGTGTACTATCAACCAAAGGCTATCAAAAATGATGAAACACTGAATGGATGGGTTAAAAAAGATTAGACACAGTCAAAGAGAGAATACTTGAGCTCGAACATATATCTGAAAGAAAATACAGCACAGGACAATGAAGGATAGCAAATATGGAAGTGTATGGAGGAACACTAATCAGCCCTGGGTCCCAGAAGTGAATAATGAGAATGGAAAAGAGGGAATTTATAAACAGATAATGACTGAAGAATTGTCACAGCTGAAGAAACACAATAATCTATAGATCAAGGAAATCTAGACTATGCCAACCAGAATAAAAAAATAAAGAAGGAAAGTAGAGAGTAAGAGAAGAGATCGAGGAAGGAAGAAACCTTCCATAGACACAATAATGGCGAAAATGCATGATTCTGAAGACAAAGAGAATATTTTATAATGGCCAGGTGGCAGTCTCAGCTTCCAGTTCACTGGAATCATTTTCATGTACCCTGTTGCGAACATTCCTATCTCTACATAAACAGAGATCAAATGTGCACCCATGGAAAACATTGTGTTTGCACATGAGTTATTTGGCATTAGTGATGCACGTGTTTACACTTCCATTCCTTCCTGGAGCTCAGTGTTCTGATGGAGAAACAGCACTATATATTGGTTCCTGTTAAAAGCACATACCGCCTCTTGTGGGATGTTGTCCCCACCTTGCAATGTGTTGTCTACTAGCTGGCACAATAACTGAGTCTTAAGTAAGCTATTCTGTCATTTTTGTTAGGCCAAGTAGAAGGGAATGTGGTAAGACAGACCAGTGAATCCTGTCATATTGCCTTACTGTGTTTCAGTATGAAGGGTTATATGGTGAAAAATAATGTGAGTGATGCCATGGAAGTGAATGAGGCATAAGTAATTCTACAGGTCATGGTCCAAGTATCTTTTCAAATCTCTTCTGATGAGCAGTTTTCTTCCAGGACTATTCTAGATAAAAGATACTCATGCCAAATTCACTGGCATAACTAAAATATATTCCCTAAGGAATGTTGAATATTTGTAGAAGGCTTACGAAAAATGGGATTGAAAATAGAATTTTGTCTTTATCATGATAAAAATGCTCTCATCCTGTCTCATCTGTGAATTCTTTAGTAAACACCCAAATGAGAGAAGCAGCAGTTTTATTTCAATTGCATCCAATCTGTATATCAATATGGAGAAAATGGACATCTTAATATTGAGCCTTTAAATTCGTCAACATCGTCTACCACCCTGTTTATTTAAATCTTTGATTTCTCTCTTGTTATTTTCATTATATAGATTTTATATATATTTTTGTTAAATTCAACCCTCAGTTTTTCATATTGTCATGCCATTATAAAATAGTATCTTTGTAATTCCTTTCCAATTGTGAATGCTACCATTACTGAAATAGAATTAACTCTGTATGTAGACCTTGAATATTATACATTTTCATTGTTTATTACTTATAGTAGCTCATTTGTAGATTTTTTAGGATTTTTTATTTTTTATTTTTTTTTATTTTTTTTTTTTTTTGAGAGTATTCTTCCTATAAAACTGGTTTTATTGACCATATCATAACAAGCACATACATTTATCATTTCAAATGAATAGAAATAACAATGTTGAACACAGTTGGTACTCAATAACTGGCAAATAAACTGCTGAAGTTGTTGGATTTTCATATCAATTAATTTGAACATGCATCACCGTATTCATAACTGAATATAATCCAATTGGTTAAATGTGCCATCACTAATTTTCCTACCATTATTTGACAAAAATGTTATTTACTATTTTACAATTATAATTAGCACTACACGGAGTACCCTTAAGTTTACATGCATCTTTGAACACCTCCTATTATATCCTTATAGGTAAATATCTAAAACTAAAATTGTTGGTCAAAAGTGCTAATTTCCATAGGATTTTTTATATAGATGATCACATCATCTGTGACACAATGCTTTCTTATTTCAATGCATTTTGTCTTGCTTTATTGCACTGATCAGGACTT
The DNA here is from genome assembly GCF_009764315.1 of Trachypithecus francoisi. Taxonomy (NCBI): domain Eukaryota; kingdom Metazoa; phylum Chordata; class Mammalia; order Primates; family Cercopithecidae; genus Trachypithecus; species Trachypithecus francoisi. The sequence continues at coordinate 51,345,240 of NW_022681453.1, forward strand.
CCTAATACAATATTGAGTAGAAGTAATAATGAGATGTTCCCAATCTCAGGGTAAATCAGCCTGGCATCAGTGAATATGATCACAGCTGTAGAGATTTTGCAAATGTTTGTAGACTTTCTATATAATGTTGAAGGAGTTTCTTTTTATTTTGTTTGCTGAGTTTTGTTATCACAAATGGATGAATGTGTCAAAGGATATATTTGTGTTTGTTGAGATAATACTATTTCTATTTTTTAGTTAATATCATAAAATATATTGATTCATTTTCAAATATTAAGTTTGCAGTCCTAGGATAAACCACACTTGATCACAATGTATCTATATTTTTATATAATGCTGTATTTAATTGGATAATATTTTGCTAAGGAATATTATACCTATTTTAATCATGAATATTGGTTTATAGTTTTCTTCTCTGGTAGTGTCTTTTTCTGGTATTGGTGTCAGATTAATGTTGACCACACACACAAAAAAAAGAATTAGAAAATGCCCCCACCTCTTCTACTCTCTGAAAGAGTTCATGCATATTTTAGTAATGTTATATATGCTTAAAATATTTAGTAGAATTCACAAAGGTAATCATTTCAGCCTGGACTTTCCTTCCTGGGGAGATTTTCAAATGTATATCCAATTTATTTAACATATACAAGGACATTCAGATTATATATTAGTTCTTAAGTGAGTTTGGTAGTTTATATCTCTCAATTTTTTTTTTCATTTTACCTAAATTATTTAATTTATTAGCCAACAAAAACTTGTTCATAATGTTTTCTTATTATTTATTTAGTATCTGTCGCATCTGAGGTGATGAGACTTCCTTCATTCTCTGTGTTTTCTTTTTTCTTTCTTTTGTTTTGGGTCAGGGGCGGACAGAGTCTCACTCTGTTGCCTAGGCTGGAGTCCAGTGCCTTGTTCTCAACTCACTGTGGCCTTGACCTCCTGGGCTCAGGCAATTCTTCCACTTTAGCCTCCCTGCTAGCTAGGACTACAGGTGTGTGCCACCACCCCTGGTAGTTTTTTCTCATTTTTAGTAGGGACGAGTTTTCACTATGTTGCCCAGGCTGGTCTGAAACTCCTGAGCTCAAGAGATCCACCCACTGCGGCCTCCCAGAGTGCTGAGATTACAGGTATGAGCCATTATGCCCGGCCCTGCCTTCAATTTTCTTTCTTTACTTCTTAATTAGTTTGTCCTAGAGATTTATAAATTTTTTGTTTTGTTTTGTTTTGTTTTTTGAGACAGAGTTTCACTCTTGTCGCCCAGGCTGGAGTGCAATGGCGTGATCTCAGCTCACTGCAACCTCAGCCTCCCGGCTCCAAGAGATTCTCCTGCCTCAGCCTCCTGAGTAGCTGGGATTACAGGCCCCTGTCACCACATCCGGCTAATTTTTTTTTTTTTGAGACAGAGTCTCGCCCTGTCCCCCAGGCTGGAGTACAGTGGCGTGATCTTGGCTCACTGCAAGCTCTGCCTCCTGGGTTCATGCCATTCTCCTCCCTCAGCCTCCAGAGTAGCTGGGACCACAGGTGCCCAACACCACACCCATCTTTTTTTTTTTTTTGTATTTTTAGTAGAGACGGGGTTTTGCCGTGTTAGCCAGGATGGTCTCAATCTCCTGACATTGTGATCCACCCGCCTCAGCCTCCTAAAGTGCTGGGATTACAGGAGTGAGCCACCACACCCAGCCACGCCTGGCTAATTTTTGTTATTTTTAGTAGAGACGAAGTTTCACCATGTTGGCCAGGCTGGTCTCGAACTCCTGACCTCAGGTGATCCACCTGCCTTGGCCTCCCAAAGTGCTGGGATTACAGGCATGAGCCACTGAGTCTCGCCTTATCAATTTTATTGACCTTATAGAAATAGCTTTTGTTTTCTTTATTGTCTCTGTTGTTTTCTATTTCATCTATTTCTACTGTTGTCTTTATATCCCTCTTTCTGGTAACTTTTTGTTTAGTTTTTTCTCCTCCTTTTCTTTCTTCTTTTCTAGGTTGTTAAGAGGCTTAGATTAGGGTTCAGCAACCTTTTTCTGAAGTAGATAATAAATACTTTAGGATTAGGGTCACATAGAGTCTGTGTCTTACATTCTTTTCTTTTTCTTCTATTTTTTAACCATATTGTTTAAAATGTAAAAGCCATTATTAGTTTGTGGGACATAGAAAAACATGTCATGGGTCATACTTTGTCTACCCCTGGCTTAGCTCATTGATTTACAGCCTTCATTTTTTCATTATGTAACAACTAATGCTACAAATTTTCCTGTTTTCATTATCAAAAGATATGGGATGTGGCTAAAGCAACTCTGAATTCTGTCATGCTCCTCTGAAGATTGTGCTGTTTTCTAGAAGATGGTTACCTATAATCAAACTGCAAACTTGCCTCTCCTGCAGTCTACAGCTACTTATATATCTCTCCAACTGTTGCCATTTCGCACTTCTGCTTTTTTCAGCCTGGACTTCTCTGGGCCTCCTCTGTGCCTATGAACTTTGCAGTCAGTCAAGTATTTGGGCACACGTGGGGCTCACCTTCTGTGTGTTTTTCCTTGCTTGCAGAAATACCCCTTATTTCCAGTTTCTCTATTGACTTTGGAATCTATAGTCTGGCCTCAGGTCTTTTATCATCATCATCATCATCATCATCATCATCATCATCATCATCATTTCACTCTTTATATGTGTCATTTGCTTTAGTTTTTGGAGATCACTTAATGATTTCATTGGATACAATAGACATCAAGTCCAATGTATACTCCTTACAACTGTTATTTCCTTTCACACCAATCCTGTAACATGACTTTTATTATTCATTTTTGTTTCCTAGCATAACTAGTCACACAGCTGGTAAGTGGCAGAACCAAGATTTGAGACTAACTGCAAAGCCTATCTCTTCTACTTTAAGCTTTTATCTTCTATTTTTAAAAGAGTGAAGTGATGCAGTCATTTCATAGTGCTGTTGTATGAGTTAAGTGAGTTCAATTTTAAAGTTCCAAATTTGGTGCCTTCTCTTAGTAGATTTTTAAAAATGTTTTTGCACCCTCCTTTTATGCCACCCTTTCTCTATCCACTTCTCTCCCCTATCCACTCAGTCACTAAGTCCTACTTAGCTTTCTACAAAATAATCTAACTCATAAATCAATTATTTATTGTGCTAGACTCTGTGGGGAACAGATAACCTCACTGCTACCACTGCAGTCCAAGACATCCTTACCACATGCCTCAGTTTTTTAAATAGTCCTAACTAGAGTCATTGCCACCAGTCCTAGACCCTAAATTAATTGACTGTGTAAATTTATGGTATTCTTCATCTCTTAATTCATAATGTTTATTGTCTCTATTGTTTTTTCTAAAATTGCATCTTGCCTGTTTTTATGTTCTTATTGGTAACTGATTCATGTCTGCCTGGTTTCCTTCTTTTACTTCTACTTTCCTTTTCTTTCTCTTCCTGTATTCCCCACCCTACCCTCAGCCCACCTCTCTCAACATCCATACTATAACTATATAATTTTTGTGTCTTTGCATAGCCTAATTCTAGGCTAGGGGCAAGTAGGGAAACTGTACAGAGAGACCAAACTTTGAGAATTAATATAAGTCTCTTAAATATAACATTTAAGCTAGAATTTAAGAGTAGTAGTTAGCCAGAATGAGAGTTTTTCAAATAGAAGAAAGAGGAAATTAGAATATGCTTGAAATTTGTTTAAAAAAAAAAAGGTAACAGAACGTGAAATATAATGAGAAGGAATGTGGCTCTAAGATGTGACTGGAGGGAGTCAGATCACACTGAGCCTTGTAGACTATGTTGAGGTTCTGATTTCCAAGTAAATGAAGTGGGGAACAGGTGAGGTGTTTCAATCAGGGGGGTGGGATGGCCTAGTTTGCAATTTAATGGTAAGTTGACTACGGCATGAAAATTGTGTTAAAGAGGTGCCAGGATAGACATTGTGAGACCAGTGAGGAGGCCATACAGCAGTCCAGGTGAGATAGGATGATGACTTGGAGAAGGGCAGTGGTTGTGGAGATGGAGAGAAGGAGACAATTGTGCTAAGTATTTGGGAATCCAAATCTCTGTAATTTGGTCATGGATGAGATATGGAGAAATGAGAGCAATCATGACACCCCCATTTCTGGCATACACAGCTGAATGTATCAGTGAGAATCCAAGCAGAAATGATGACTCATTCAAAGGGAATTACTTTTACGGAGTCTCACAAAGGCATAATGTCCAAAAGTGCCAGAAGAGTTTCTTAAGAAGGCAGTGAAGGACAATGCAGTACCTCTGGGCGAATAACATAGAGAAACACCACTCCACACCAGAAAGGGCAAGCAGACAGAGTGGTTACCAGAAGCCTAGGAGAACAAATGTAAGGACAAGCTACCTGACAGGGAGGTAGCCAGACCAATAAACAGCAGCATCAAACCACCCTCCTGTCCTTTAGTCTTCTGCCTGCGGCTCCCATTGACCAAATTAACCAGATGTCAAAAGGTAAGAGAGCTGTGTATTTGTTCATCAAAGAAAGTTTCTCAAGGTGTAGAGAATGGTACCAGGTTCATCTGGGGGACACACAGAGTATATACAGCACAGAAGCTGTCATGTATTTACGTGACCAAGAGCTGGCGGGTAGAAGGGGCAAGAGTTTAATTGTAGACATGTTGAATCCAGTACACCCATAAGACATACAACTAGAAGGGTTATGAAGACAACTCAATGTATAGATGTAGAACTCAGGAGTCTACACCACAGATACAAAGTATAACTTCATCAGTGGTTCATAGTTAATGTCATTAAAATGAATAAAATTGTCCAGGAAGGAGTGAGTGTGAGGAGAAGGAAAAGATGGATCCCAAACCCTGAGACTCATATTATAAGGAGGGACATGAGCACTGTTGGAAGAAAATTGTCCATGGGTCTCTCATGTTTCTGCACATCTTGTGGGCAGGGACAGTGACAACTTTTGTTCCAGACTACCTTTCCAAGGGCATTTGTATAGCAAACAACTTTGGAAGGTGGAGATAGTGTTTCTTTTCAGAGCAAAGGTCAGCAATATGTACTGTTTGGGATCAAAGACCAGGCTTTCTATGCTCAGAGTCCTCTCCTGTAATGTAGTCCATGGTGTCACCTGGCTCTTTTTCTGTCAGCCGATGTGAATTGGGGCTCGAGGAACCAGAGTCAGAAAAGGCTGATACTCTGGCTACTACTGTTTCTGTGAAAAATAACACCTTTCATCCCTGCCCCTTGATTCTTATGTCTTCCGCCAACACCCAAAACTGTGGCAGGCTAACTTGTAGACTTGCAGATATGGGGAAATCCCAGACCCTTCACAGTTTGTGACAAACAAGTCAAGATGCACAGCGGTTAGGAAAAAAAGGAACAGGAGTTCTTTTTCTGTCGTACACAGGGAGAAACAAATTAGAGAATGCAAGTGGCATTGGGAAATAAGAAGGACATTGAGATCATGGGGTTATGCAAGGGGGAAAAATACTTCTACTTAATAGAGCCCTGGGGAAGCAGTGTTCTCAGCAAACCTCCAGGTTTTAGTTAAGGAAGTATTTGAAAACCGGGATAAGGTTGCATTGAGGAGTGCTCAGTGTGGATTTGGAGTTCCAGAGAGCACAAAATATTCGGAAAGATGGAGGGAGCTGGTTTTTAAACAATAGAGAATTGACATACAGGGATGAGAGCTTAGCAGATGTAGGATCAGAGAGGCATGTCCAGTGGGCAGTAAAGCTTCAAAGGGAGGCGTGACCGATTTATTTCTGAGAATGTTCTAGAGGAGGGCAGTCACTTGAGCCTAGGAAAATGCAGGTGAACTTTGGAAATGAAATTTCAGTGTAAAGCTATCAACTGTAGCAATACTGAGATACATTCTGACCCTTATTTTGGTAATTTATTTCTGACTGTGGGCTTGGAGACATTGGAAGTAACACAGTGTTTCTTACAGCATCTAGCCACACAGAGAATATAATGTTTCTCTTTGGGGATGACTACCTTTTATAGATGAAGAAATGATGAGCTTGGGGATGCTATATAACTTGATTTTAGTCACAAATATAATACATGCAGAGGTAGAGTTTCAACCCAGGTTTTTCTCTACCAGCCTGCAAGCTCCTAACTCTTTTACAATGGTTGGATTGATTATAAGAAAGATGGAAGTACCATCACACTAGTTTCAAAATGTTAAGATTTTTGAAGGACTCTTTCCCCATTAAACTGTAGTGGTGACATGAAAGTGTTTTAAACTGAGCCTGGATTTTAAGACAGTGTTCTCATTACTGCTCTACTGAGCATGGCCTTTACACTGCTATTAAATGGCTTTCCTTCTGTGGGTAGCAGGGAGTGGTTAGTTGCTCGTCAGGCAAATCATCAAGTTTGTTCTAATGGTGAACTGTCCATTTCAACCTTCTGGTTAGCAGATGGTTACAAATATTTCCTTGTCAGGTCAGCTGTTCTATTTTTCTTAGGACAAGTGAAATATGACATGCATAATTAGCTCAGAGCCCTCAGAACCTCCGTGTTGGGAAATATACGGACTCTTTTTCCTCAGTTATGAATATTGTTAGGACTCATGATGAAGAAACCCATCTATTTCATTCTTGAATGATCATGACTACATGGTCAAAAGTATAGTGAAGAGGTAAATGTATATATGTAATTGTCTTAATATAAAATTAATCATTAAAAAAGCTCACAGGGTATTTATATCATCTTTTCTTGAATAAATTAATTGAAAAAAGTGAAAGCAGTGACAGGTAGAGAGGTAGAGTCTTGAGCCATTTGAGAAGCCAATTCCTGATAAAGAGCTCAAATATCAAGGCTTAATGTACTGCTATATTTTCTCCATCTTTGTCTGAAATTACCTGGTCTCTGGAATTATATTCTTCATCCAAACTATCAACTATCTAAGGTGAAGCATTGTAACTTTCCTTTTTCACATTTTTACAGATGTTACTTTCTCATTATTTTATTTCCCTTTTCAGTGCATTCACTTATTCTTTTATCCTCTATTAAGCATACCTTCACTGGATGTCCACTGTATGCCAGACCTGGTTTTAGATTCTGGGCATGTAGACATTTTGAAGACCTAGACCTGCCTTTAGGGTGTTCAGTGTATGTGCATGTATATTTTTCCTTCCTATTTACGGTTGCAATCACTAGAGCTAATCCAATATACCCATAAGACATACAACTAGAGATTAAATGGGTGAAATCATGGCTTTTTAATTTTAATGTTAGCTTAGTTTCAAGAGTACATATGCAGCTTGGTTCTATAGATAAACTGAGTGTCGTGGGGGTTTGGTGTACATATTATGTTGTCATGCAAGTAATAAGCATAGTGTCTAATAGATAGTTTTTCAGTTCTCATCCTCTAGCCTCAAATAGGCCCAAGCCTGTACTATCCCCTTCTTTGTGTCTATGTGTGCTCAATGTGTAGCTCCCCCTTATAAGTGAGAAGCTTTAATGTTTGGCTTTCTGTTCCTGCATTAGTGTGCTTAGAATAGTGGCCTTCGGTTCCATCCATGTTGCTACTAAAGGACATTATCTCATTCTTTTTTTTATAGATGTACAGTATTCCATGGTGTATATGTACCACATTTTCTTTATCCAGTCTACCATTGATGGGAATCCAGGTCAATGCCATGTCTTTGCTATTGTGAATAGTGCTGCCATGAACATGTGTGTGCATGTATCTTTATGTCAGAACAATTTATGTTCCTTTAGGTATATACCTGGTAATGGGATTATTTGGTCAAATGGTAATTCTGTTTTAAGTTCTTTGAGAAATGACCAAACTGCTTTCCACAGTGGCTGGACTAATTTACATTCACACCAGAAGTGTGTAAGCATTGCCTTTTTTTCTGCAACCTCACCAGCATCTGACCATTTAATAATAGCCATTCTGACTGGTGTGAGATGGTATCTAATTATGGTTTTGATTTACATTTCTCTAATGATTAGTGATGTTGAGCATTTTTTCATGTGTTTTGACCATGAATATGTCTTCTTTTGAAAAGTGTCTATTCATGTCCTTTGCCCACTTTTTAATAAGATTATTTGGTTTTTGCTTGTTAATTTGTTTAAGTTCATTATAGATTCTGGATATTAGACCTTTGTTGGATGTGTACATTGAAAATATTTTCTCCAATTTTTTGGGTTGTCTGTTTACTCCATTGATGGTTTCTTTTGCTATGTAGAGGCTCTTTAGTTTAAATAGGTCACATTTGTCCATTTTTGTTGCAATTGCGTTTGTTATCTTCATAAAATTTTTGACAGAGCCTGTATCTAGAATGGCATTTCCAAATTTTCTTAAAGAGTTTTTATAGTTTTAAGTTTCACATTTAAGTTTTTATGTATCTTGGGTTAATTTCTGTATATGGTATAAGGAGGTGGTACAATTTCAATCTTCTGCATATGGCTAACCAGTTATCCCAGCACCATTTATTGAATGGATCATTTCCCCATTGGTCGTTTTTGTCACCTTTGTCAAAGATCAGATGGCTGTAAGTGTGCAGCTTTATTTTTTGGGCTCTCTATGCTTTTCCATTGGTCTATGTGTCTGTTTTTGTGCCAGTGCTATGCTGTTTGGTTTACTGTAGCCTTATAGTATAGCTTGAAGTTGTGTAATGTAATGCCTTCAGTTTTGTTCTTTTTGCTTAGGATTGCCTTGGCTATTTGGGCTCTTTTTGGTTCCATATGACTTTTAGATTAGTTTTTTTTTTTTTTTTTTTTTTTTCTAATTCTGTGAAGAATATCGTTGGTAGTTGGGTAGAAATAGCATTTAATTTGCAAATTGCTTTGGGCAGTATGGCCATTTTAACAGTATTGATTTTTCCTATTCATGGACATAGAATGTTTTTCTATTTGTTTGTGTCATCTCTTATTTCTTTCAGCAGTGTTTTGTAATTGTTGTTTTAGAGATCTTTCACCTCCCTGGTTAGCTATGTTCCTCAGTACTTTTTGTGACTATTGTGAATGAGATTACATTCTTGATTTGGTACTGAGCTTGGATGCTATTGATATATAGAAATGCTACTAATTTTTGTATATTGATTTCATATCCAGAAACTTTGCTGAAATTGTTCTGGAAGCTTTTGGGCTGAGACTATGGGGTCTTGTAGGAATGAATTCACAGCATCTTCAAACAAAGATAGTTTGATTTCATTTCCTTTAAATGCCTTTTGTATCTTTCTCTTGCCTGATTGCTCTAACTAGGACTTTCAAGTATGACTTTTCTAAAAATAAACTTTGATAAAACTGATGATTCTGAAATATCCTTTCAAATTCTGAAGTGAGATGAATTCCCTTATGTTTTATCTGTGTGCTTAAGGAGGTGAAGGGGCATGGTACCAGTGAGATGCAATCATTCCATCCCGACAACATGCCTAGGTTTCATCCAGGAAGGGGCTAAAGTCCCGTGGGAGTTAGATTAACCTTCCCATATGCCATAGCTTCTGCAATATGCGTGCCCCTTAATTAGATACATGGGGAGCACATTAATCCAAGAGCATCTGTAAGACCTGACATGAGAGTGGAAACCCTGGTTTTCAGCAGAAGTATTTGATTAGAACTGTGAAAGCTGACAACATGTTGTATTATTATTTATATCTGTATCCCTCATCTTTAGTAGAGTGTCTGGTACATGGTAGATATCCTTAGATGCAACTAACTTCATCTCCTCTCTTGCCTCCTCCGCACACCCTCCCTGTTTCCCCCTTATATCATCTTGATCTTCTTTTTTTTCTTCCTCCTTTTCATTTCTATCCTCCTCCTCCTCTTCTTTTTATTCTACTTCCTCCTCCTCTTTTTCTGGTCTTCTCCCTCTTTTATTTTTATTTTCATGAGCATCATCTGATCCTTCAGACCAACACAAAAGCAGAAAGAGTAGTGTACTGAATCACCATGTATCCATCACTGAACCCCAACAGCTGTCAATATCTGGCCAATTTATTTTTACATATACCCTATACATATTTTTCCCTCACCATTGGCCAGTTCAAAGTAAACCATTACATATGATTTTATTTTAAATACTTCAGCATGCAACTTTAAGAGATAATTGCTCTCAAAAGGTGTATAATACACACAAAAGACAATAGTTCATTATCATCATTGAATAGCTAGTCTCTCCCTTCTCTCATAACTGTCTTTATAAAATTGTTTTTTTCACATCATGATCTAAATACATTGTACATCTCACATTTATTTGATATGTTTCTCAATTTTTTTTGTAACCTAAATATGTTTCCTTCTTTTCTTTTTACTTCTTGCCATTTGTCAGAACAGTTCTGTGAGAATGGGATTTTACTTTTGATTTATATTTTCTGTATTTTCTGCATTTCCTGTAAATTAATGCATAGATCCAGAGCTTGATCAGATCTATGTCTCTTTCTTTCTTTCTGTGTTTATATGATTATGTATTTGACAGAATTTCTACGAGGTGGTGGTATACATTTAGTATTGCATCACGTTAGAAGACACATAAAATCTGTTTCTTAATTTTGTGTGTTATTAACATAAGGAATGAGAGTAGTTATATTTAGAAGAGGGAATATCCTAGGCGCAAGACTACAAGGTGACATTTTCCTTTCTACTTTGAAAACTTATGTTTTTGTGAAGGTTTTTTGTTGTTGTTGGTTTACATGGCTACATATGTATATAATGCCATTTTCCAAACTAACAAACAGAAAACTGGCTAATGTCAAGAACAAAACAGGAGGAGGAAAAAAGATTAAGCTATGATTCCAGTGTTACCAACCTGATCTATTCACTGCAAAGTTCCCATCATCCGTTTATCTCATGCTTTTAGCAACTATTGATGATAATTGAACTGATCCACTATTTCATCTGGCTTCTTAATGCTTTTGTGAATAAACAGATATATGAATGTCCTAAAAGTTCAACCTGAATACAACTCCTGGGATGACGTAAACAGAGTTTCAGAGTGGTACAACCTCCTTATTGAAGGAGGTTTGGCTGAGGAATGAGTTAAGAGGACAGGCATCTATAGAGATGTTTCTTTAAGTCAGTTCTAGAAAGAATACTTTTTCAATGATTCTATGGCTTGTAGAAGAGGACCAATCAAAATTGTTGAAGTAGAAAATTGGCTTAAGAAAGCTTAGGAGAAGGAAATCTATGTAAGACATTGAAACTGAATCTATGTGCTTCTTGATGAAACCATATCGTTTTGTTTGTTTGTCTGGTAACAAGGTATATTAAGTTTTCTTATGTCAGTTTTAGTAGCAAACAGTGTTTTTACCTTTACTGAACTGATTAGCATTACCCACAACAAATTGCTCTTGGCCATAAAGTCCTTGGTGGAGTCTCTCAGGACACCTTTCACATGTGTGGAGTGTGTAAACATGAGACGGAAACATTCCTCCATTCAACCTCAGTCTCTGTGTGCATTGTACCTAAACACATCCTCATCATCCACCCCCTGCTCCCAACACACATTTATTCACTGCATGTATCTTTTCTTGTACTTACCTGGAAATTGAAAATGGAATTGCAGAAGAAAACACCGTTTTCAGTGAAAATGAATAGCTCTCCAGGAAGCATCCTAGTTGAAAAATGCTTAGAAATAATGGGTTTTGGCTAGACATTTTTTTTTCCTTTGCTGTAATTCTTTTTGAATCTTTAGCAGAGCACTCAGTACTTCCGCTGCAGAACATTAGGATGTTAATGGTTCAACTGCGATCAAATTTTGGTCATTTAAGCTGGAAGATCAATGGTTAAGTCATCTGGCCTTTTTGCGTTGTTTTCTTCGTTCCTCTGCCAGCCTTTTGTTAGTTGTTCTGGGCATTAACTTTTCCATCCAAAGAGAAGTCAAGCAAGAATACAATGGTGGTTGTCAAAACCATCCATTTCCTCCTTGCAGGAAATTCTGCTGAAACATTCAGTAGGTATAAGAGGATGTAAATAAAAATAATGGCCAGCATGAACTTTTAGATTACTTATGACCCTAAACTAATATCGAAAATGAAAAGAATTAAAGGAGGGTGGGGTTGGGAGGACAAGTGTGTCGCTTTTTCCTGTGTGGATAGGGAAGAAACCATTTGGCTCATTTTTTATAATGTGCAACGAAGTAACAGAGAGGCAAGAAATGGACGACAAATGGAGAAAATATTATTAATAGTACTTGTCCCAGAAGGGTGCTGTGAGGGTTAAAAAGTCAAACCATGAAAAGTGCTTCCACAGGGCCTGGTGCACAGAAAGTTCGCAATGAACACGTGCTGCTGGTGGTGCTATGACCCACTGTGAACCCCAGCATTCTTTCCAGGAGTCATTCATCACATTCAATTCTCACTCATCTTCACCTGCAAATAGAGGCACAGCAATACTGCAGACATTTTGGCTCATTCCAGTCCTTCTGACTTTGCTTCTATTGATAATTCTCACAAGGCCGTAGGATTTTACTCTGGGATTCTCTAAATGTGGATACTATGAAAGATGGCACTAAAGTAAACTTCAATATAACACAGAATCTTAGTTTTCCATTAATATTCATTTTATAAAGAGAAATGCATACCCTTGAAGGGGAACAGTACCCAGTCGACATAGTTATTTATCTATTTATCTTTATCTTTAAATATTACAAAGCTGCAGCAGCTTTGTAATAAGACTTGCTAGGTTACTGTAGCACTTTTAGAACCCAGCAACATTCTGTAACACTACAGGATATCCACCCTGCTGTCCCTATGTCCCCTTCACCCAGAATATAGCAGTTTGTCACAAATGAAATATGCCCTGGCTCTCTTTTCAAAGCTCTTGTAATATATTCAATTACTATTTATTAAGGCATTTATCATTTACAATAGATCCAACCATTAATATTTAAGTTAATTATATGCTATTACTACTCAGGACTTCAGCCTCAAGAAATATTTAAGTTTGAGGCTTTACATTCAATAAAATTATGTAATGCAAAATCTAAAAGCACTGCCAGCACAAGCGTACACAGCTTCAGATCAGACTTTCCGAAGAAATCACTTCAATTAATATTTGAAATAAAAATTTCAATTATTCACTCCCTTAAAAACACATGAGAAGCCTTATGCCAATTGTTCAAATCTGCTGAATCTTTCTAGCATCTGTGTGTCTCAGTGTACATTAGTAAACACCTTTGATTTGTTTTCTCACCTAACCATAACTCCATCTCTCTTTCTTTTGGTTTCCCTTTGGAAACATAATTTTTTTATTTTTTATTTTTTTGAGATGGATTCTCATTCTGTAGCCCAGGCTGAAGTGCAGTGGCACAATCTCAGCTCACTGCAGCCTCTGCCTCCTGGGTTCAAGGCAATTCTGTTTCAGCCTCTCGAGTAGCTGGAATTTCAGGCACACGCCACCAGCCTGGCTAATTTTTGTATTTTTGGTACAGACGGGGTTTTACCATGTTGGCCAGGCTGGTCTTGAACTCCTGACCTCAGGTGATCCGCCCACTTCGGCCTCCCAAAGTGCTGGGATTACTGGCTACCGTGCCTGGCCAGGATTTTTTTTTTTTTTTTATTAACAATTTCAAATCCATTATATCTTTCATTTTCCATATCTTTTTTATCCTAATAATTTGCTGATACATTTTATCTAAGGCATATATTCTGAGGAAGCAGTAAGCTGAAATGGGCAAATTAAACAGGTATTTCAAAGAAAAGATCTTCCCCATAGCATGACCATTAGAAATTCTGAGAGTGAAAGAATGTATGGGTTATTCTTATGTAATGCAACTGACAATTAATTCAACAGAAGGTTAAAAGAGTGTGCCTTTTAAAGATAAATACTGGACCCTTTGGGCAAAAGTAATAATAGATAAGAAAATCAGGAGACTTGAAAAGGTAAGCTTTGCACACCAGAGAGGAAAAAGATAATGCTTCAGAGTTCTCATTTTATCTAAACCACAGACTCTTTCCTAGAAAACGTAATGAAAAGGACGAACTTCCTCCAAATAAAGAATATAATAATGTCTCATTAAATCACAGAGATCAAAACAATGTCCTGTTAACGGAGAATTAATTGAAGAAAAGCTGCTTTTTCTTTGGTCCACTTCAAGCTATGTTGTTGAAAATATTTCTTAACACTGTATTTCAGTGTGTGTGTGGGTGTGTTTAATGCTAGTCCCTTAGAATTTTGTAAATGGGTATATGAATAAGAAGTGTAGTATTTAAATAAACCTGGAAAATATTGACGATCAAGCTTTAGTAAGTGGCTGAACCATTTCATGTATTACTTGGAAGACCTAGTGGAGGGTGATTTCAAGTTTGGCTAACTCACGGTTCAGTTGCATCTTCACTTCCCTATCAAGTATTTACCCTGTTGTCATCGGTTTGCTATTGTTTCTTCAGGACTACAAAATGACTAGAGTAGTTGCAGAGTGTGTGGACAGGTTGCGATAGGGGGGATTTTTGATACAATTAACTAATCTCTTTGTAAGAATAAAAAACTTTCTCAGAAGTTCTCCAGCAAACTCTTTCTTTATATCTCATTGGCTAGAATTGTATCCTATCCCATGTTCCTTCCTACACCAGTCCTTGCAGAGGAGATTGGATTGGCTTAGACAAATCAGGATTAACTCAGTGAAAAGTCCAGAAATCCTCACTCCCATTGGTGGCCTCCGATATCTGAACAGAATCAGATTTCAGTTGGGAGACAAGGAGTAGGGATGGTATATGAGTAGTCAAAGACTCTGAGATTGGCAAGTAATTGTGACTGCCATACTAAGGAAAATAAAGCTTAAATCCTTTTTATGAAACATAAACTTGTCACTTCTGATTTTGTTGATGTAAGGCTACATTTTCAAGTCCTATTCACTCCAAAGACAAATTTAATGCGTAAGTCTTCTCAGAGCCTTTAATATGTTAACATACCTGGAGACTCTCTGAGAAAGGGATAAAGCCTGCAATGTTTCACAGATAATAAAATATTTTATTATGTAAAATAATGCAATTATTTTTCAAGGCATTCTTTCCAGGATGATTGTCTTTATTAGTATAGTTTGGAAATGGCTCCCCTCAATTATTAGTCTGAACCTATTTCATAGTGTATATTTTATAATGGTCAAAATGCCTCCAAGATTGCTTTTTCTAAGTTCTATAAAAAATAAGAGCAATTTGTAAAGTAGCAGGTTATAAAATTAATATTAAAAATGAATAGCCTTATAAAATAAATATAGTAAAATGGTAATATTAGAATTTAGTTAGTGGGTTCACTCTAAAGTTCTTTTAACCTTGCTCTATGTTTGAAATTTTTCATAACAGAAAGTTGGAAAACAGTAAAACAGCCACAACGTAGCAAAGAGTAGCTTTTATATATACGATGAAATACCAATAAAACGATTCATGAAAAATAACGCCACACTTATAATAGCAAAAATGAATAAAACATCGTGGCTAACTTTGCAAGAAACATTCAAAACCTGTATGAGAAAACTTTAAACACTATTGAGAGAAGCAAAAGTAGACTTGAGCAAATGAAGGTACAGATAGGAAGATTCAACCTCAGCAAGGCTTCTGTTCTAGGCGAGTTTATTTTTAAATACAACGAAAACCCAATGAAAGGACCACCACGTTGCTAGATTTTCTTTCTGAAGATAATGGTTAATAAATTTTATTTGAGGAAATGAATTATTCAGAAAAATCTTTAAAAATCAACAAATCTGGCACAGAGGGGCTTGCTGTGTCAGTTATTAAAATATGTTATAAAGCCTTTATAAGTGAAACTCTGGTTTGGTGCATGGATAGAGAAAGTAAACCATGAAACAGATTTTAAAAATCCATAAATGGACCCAGTCATTTGGAAATTTAACATATAGTAAAGGCAGAACCTCAAATCAGCAAGAGAAGGTGAACTGTCATATATTGCAATAACTGCATAGCTATATGGTAAAATATAAAATTTTGATTCATTTCTCACATTGCATAACAAAATACATTCCAAGTGAGTCAAATATTTAACTTAAAAAATTATATGAGTACTAAGAGAAAACATGGATGAAAACTTCTGTACTCTGGAAGTGGGCTCATTTTTTCCATGATTCAAAATCCAGATATATTAAGAGAAAACTAAATCAATACATTTTATTCGAAAAAAGGAATAAATTTTTATGTGGAAAAAGATACCTAAAGGAGGTAAAAGAATAATGACAAAGTGGGAAAAATATTTGCAATTTAATCTCAAGGAGTTAATATATCTAATTAATTTTAAATACAGAAGAAAATGGCCAGTAATTTTTTATCAGAATTGGTTTGTTTATGAACAGTTTACAGAAACAAGAAACAAGTTGCATCTTTCCTTATGAAAGAAGCTCAATTTCCTTTATAACAAGAAAAATGCAAATAAAAATACACTGGGGTAGCATTTCTCATGTACCTGATTGACGCAAATTAAAGTTCGACAGCATACTCTGTTGCTGAGGTTGCAAAGAAACAAATATTCTCATCCATTGCTGGTGGGATAGCAAAATGATGTGATCCTTTTAGAGTGCAGTTTGCCAATATATATTTAAAAAATACACATGCATTTACTCTTTGACAAAGCTCTTCTACTTCTCAAAATTCTTCTCCAAAATACTCAGGCAAAAACTGAAAAACACATACAGGTATATGCAGAAGGCTGTTCTATACTTTTTAGACTATTAGTTAGACATGATTGTTATTCTAAGAATGTTATCTATATATTATGGGATAAAGCAAATGAATAATCATAGCGCTATCATTGAGAACCAAGATTTTCCTCATGAGAGAAAGGAAGTAGAGATTTAAGAGTGTCAAGGTTAAGCAAAAACTCTGTAGTCCGGAATTTGAATGGGAAGTAGCTGCATAAATTCATGATAAATTTTATCTTTTTTTAAAAAATCCTATACTATATACACTGAAAAACCCTAGATCCCGTGACAGGAAGTGAGCATAAAGTTGATTTGGTATTTAAATGAGATACATATAAAACACAGCTCTCTGGCATATGAGATATTAATGGTGCTCTGAAATGGAAAAATACAAATTCAAGTAAATTTGGGAAATTCTAAATTTCTCTCTTGGAGACTACGTTTAATGTATAATGTTAAATGTTCTGGAAAAGTCTCTCAGTGAAGAAACCTAAAACTTTCTAGCACAGTGGCTGTTGGGAAACCTTTGTGTGTTTTGCAGGAAAAGGGGTTGAGGTTGTAGAACTCTTATTGTTTCTTCACTACACAAATGTGCCATAGAAAACAATTTGGAAAATATTGATGTGAAAGTGAAATGCAATTTGTGGATAATTATTCTTCATAGAGAGACAGAGGTCTAGAGAGAGCTGCTGGTGTCATGTACTTAATGAATGCATAATTTAATGCAACAAGTGTTATTTAATATCTACTAGATGCTAAATGCTATGTTCAATGGTGGGGTTCCAAGGGTAAAACCAAGAAGAATGTCTTGGACACCTGGTAGAGCATTAAAATATGATTCTATTGACAATGCTATAAGCAAGTTTTGAAATGTTTTACAGGAATGTTGAATTGCAATTGAGTGCCTCAGTGTGACAAACAGTTGGGAATTAAGTATGATGGTGGAAGCAAAGAGGAAGGATCTCCCTGGCAAAGTAAACAACATGAGCAAAGATAGTTTAACAGCAACAATAGTCACACCTATGTGGAAGAGTAAAGGAAAATAAATGTGAGAGGGTAGGCAGGGCCCAGGTAATGAGAAGAATGTGGGCGTTGGGATCTGACAAGCCTGGGCCATCATCATTGCTCTACCTGTAAATGACCTTTGGAAGGTGATTTAATCTCTATAAGGCTCAGCTTTCCCATCAGTATCATAAGGAGAAAAAAAATTACCTCACAAAGTGATGATGACATAAAAATTCCACATCCACAGCTTTCAACACAGTGTGGGGACTTAGTCAATATCAGTTGTTATCATCATTAGGCAGATGGGAGCAAAATGATAAATATCCTCTGTTACCAGTAAAAGGGATCTGGATTTAATCTGTAGGCAGTAGAGAGCCATTGAAGGATTATTAGTGTGGGAATGGTGGGACTAACTCAATAGTTTGTAAAGGTGAATATGGAGGAATGAATGGATGAAAGGAGATATTGAGCTTTGCACCTGATGGAAAATGGTAGGAGGCATAAATAGGCCATTGGTGGAGTGTTTGAAACTCTTCAGTATTTCACAGGTAGAACTGCTAGAATTTATTAGACTTACATATGTGAGAGCAGGGATTGTGAAAGAGAAGAGAAAGAAAATTGACATCAGTGTTTCTAGCCTGAGCATCTGAATCTCCAGTAATACTAACAATTGAGACAGGCGACAGTTGAGACGGTACAATAGGTATGTAGAAGGTAATGAGTTCAGGTGTGGAATTTAGTTTGTTTTCTGTCATTATCCAGTTGATCTTTCTAGAGTAAGCAAGCTTTTCAGACTTGAGTGTGGCAACCCAGCTTCTAATCTCAATTATCCTTTTATTCTAAGGGACCACTATATTTTGAATAGCAGGTAAGGCGTCACAAAGTAAAATACTACAAACTATTAGAGAAACCTAACGTGATAGCTAGATATGGATACCAGCTGGCTATCACATGGTAGGCAAATGTGACTTGAATTACTGTAGTTGTCGCAGCAGTGTTTTCTTTAAGCATAACTGAAAATTTACTTTTAAATTTAGACATTCTACTCAATGCCAATTTGTGTGTGTGTGTTTCTTGTTTTAATGTGCAGGACAGGAGAGAATTGGAAAAGATTCCAACTATGAGCAGGAGGGTAAAGTCCAGTTTGTGATTGACGCGGTCTATGCTATGGCTCATGCCCTTCACCACATGAACAAGGATCTCTGTGCTGACTACCGGGGTGTCTGTCCAGAGATGGAGCAAGCTGGAGGCAAGAAGTTGCTGAAGTATATCCGCAATGTTAACTTCAATGGTGAGTCTCCAAAAATCCATCCTTTTTGGAATCCTAAGTGTTGGAATTCTGTTTCGTAAGTTTTAAGTTTTCATAATGATTTGCTTTAAAATATGTGTCAAAACTTGCTTGATTGTAAAACTTTAAATGACTAAATCAATGCATGAATGAACAAATGAATGGAAGAATGAATTACAATATATTTGGGGGGTTATGGTTTGGTCTCGTTTTCTTGAAATAGAGATTTTTTTTTTTTTTTGCACACAACCAAATTCTTCTTTGTTGAACTTAGGTGGGTATGGGATGGAAGAGGAAGGGAAAGGAGCAGTTGCTGTAGGTACCTCTGAATATGGAAAAACTGAAGCCATTTTTCCTCTGCTCTCATACCACAACAAGAATTCACACAGAAGGCTTCCATGAGCAAATGTCAGGGAGGAGGTTTACCCCACACACCAAACTAGCAATAAATTCTGCAGTGGACATAAGCTGAGTGTCCTCTACTTCATTTCCTACATGATGTATCTGGCATGCTATCGAGCCCCACACGTTGGAGGCTTGGTTCCCAAGACTCCTCCCCTTGCCACTTCCAATGACAGTGGCAAACTCGAGGTTGCTTTGTCTGTGCTTCCAATGGGCTGGCTATAAACTGGAGTTTTCACAATCCTCTCCTCAGGTTTGATTAATTTCCTAGAGCAACTCACAGAACTCAGTAAAACACTTACTTAAATCTATGACAAAGGGTATTTTAAAGGATACAAATAAACCTCCAGATGAAGAGATCCATAGGGCAAGGTCTGAAGGGGTCCTGAGAGCAGGAGCTTCTGTCCCCATGGAGTTGGGGTGTGCTGGCCTCCCCTGCACACAGATGAGTTATTCTTTACCTTCCTGTCAGCCTCCATGTGTTCAGCTCTCTGAACCTTGTCCTGTTGGGCCTTTTATGAAGATTTCATTGAATAGGCATGATCGATAACCGTGAAGAAATGTGATTGGACACAAAGGATATACTCTAATACTAACAGGCTAAGCAGTGATACCCAGCGAAGCCTGTCTGTCCACATCTTTCTTGGTCTATCTGTGCAGCATTTCTTCCTCCAGGGTATGGGACTGGACTGTTCTAAAATGAGGGTCTGATGGCCTGTTAACAAAAAGGTGGAGGAAGGTTAGAATCCTACCTTAGGCTGGTAGAAGGAGGGCAGGAGAAGTTCGGAAAGAGAAATTGTTTTCTGAGGCCTAAAGTGCCCCAACATTATAACAAAGGTTATGGTAATTATGAGCCAAGAACCATAAATGAAAAGCTATGCACACACACACACAAACACACACTTATAAAGTAACATCACAATACTCAAGTTAATAAAAGTAATGTTTGTAATTTGCCACATCAACCATATTTCAAGTTTTAAACTTATTTCTCAAAGTACAAAACTCTTTTATAAATTGATAGGTTACCTAAAATATGTGGGTAGAGATAGGTGAAAAAATGTGCCAATAGGATAAAAGGAATAGGAGGAAGCACACTCTGATAATATCTATTTGAATAATCTCGACTCTTACATCTTAATGTTTCACATGCCAAGAATTAAATAAGTATACTCAAATGTATGAGCAATGCAACATTCAACACGGACAATAACAAATTATCTTATAAATTACATAACTAAAGTGAAGGAGAGTGAGGAAGAAATCATGAATGCAAGTAATTTTGGAAAATAGTATTTGACTATATAAGACTGAAGACAAAAATAACTGTACATGTACATTGGACAATATCTAGTAAATCTGTGTTTTTTTCACAATTCTGAAGCTAATCTGTGTATATAATAGGACTGAGAAAATAATTATGTATATTGTGAATAATGACAGCCAGTTTTCTCATTATCTAAGATAGAAACCACTAATAAGGAATGAGGGAAATATAGAATGAACCCTGTTGTGTTGGATTATAATATGTATGGTTTTTAATAAACATGCAATGGGTAAATATAGAAGTAAATTTTATATGTGTATTATATATGCCAATTCTGCCTGGCTCTGTTCCCTGAGAGGGCCTGAGAGCAATGATACACAGGTAAAAATGAACACATCTAGCACACAGATACTATTTATAAATACCGTTGTTAAATTTAAAAGGTAGAAGAACCCTTAAAGAATGGTTGGGACCAGGGAATCCTGGGGCAGGGAAAGCCCAAAATAAGCTTGAAGCATGCTGTGCCAGAATACAAGAAAGTTCTCAAAAACTGAAGGGGTCATGTTGAAAGGGCACAGAAACTAAATTGGATCCCATTGGCCAACTCTGGGATCCCAGTGGATTATAACTCATAAAATAATATAAATAACCATGAGTCCATACTGATATCAATAAACACTTGAACTAATTAAACAAATGCAAGAAACTAGGCAGCATGATGGAATAAAGTTAAGATGGAAATACAGAGTTGCCTTTTAGTAAAGACCTAAGTAGTAATTTTTTTAGGCAAGAATCATGGGATGCTAAAAGTATGGGGTTACAGTATGATGAGAAACAAGATATTTGCATAGTGTCAAAGTACCTTCCATCAAGATATATATGAATAACCAAAAAGAAAATAGTAGCTCTGTAGTGGAGAAAACTGGGAGATAGCACGTAAAACAAGTGATCAAGGTGGACATCATCACTAATGAGACTTATGAACATTGTGTGCCTTTTGATACGATACAGTGGCATGATTACAGCATCACTTCTGAGGTTTTACTGCCGAAAAGTATACCTTAAACCTAATTTTAAGGAAACATCAAACAAATCCAAGTTAAAAGATGTTTTATAAAATCACTGGCAAGTACTTTTCTAAAGTGTCCAGGAGAATAATAGATAAAGGAACTGTTTCTGACTCAAAGAGACCAAGGAAGTATTACTATCAAATGTAATGTGGAAATATTAATTAATCCTATGCTAGAAAAAACACTAATGGGAAGGTGGAGGAATTTTAATAACATTTGCAGGTTAGTTTCAATAGTATTCTATCAGTGTTAATTTCCTGGTTTGGATATAGTATGGTTTTAAAAAACTCTTTACTTTTTTCTCTTAATAACAACTCATTTAAAACCACAACATGGTATCAATCTTTCAGGAGTTACCTAGTATCTGAATGAAGAGGAGCCACATTCAATATGGGAATCAATAGTTTCCTACTTTAGATGGAGAGAAAGAAGGTCAACTACAAGTTATGTTCTTTCTGTATTTTTTTCTTGATGTTACAGAATCTCCTAATATTTGTATAACCAATTTTCCCAGAGTCAAACAAATATAAATTTTAATTTTTTTCAATCATTGTATTTCATATGCTGATGTCAATTTCTGGATTTTTTATTCTGGTTCATGGATATGTGTGACCATTCTTAACACTAGCAACAAAAATAAAATTTGTTTGGTAAGTTTTCTTAATGGTTCTTCCCTGATTCTTCTTTTAGAGAATGATTATAGACCCATTTTGTCAAGAGGGGATTGTCTATTGACAAGCCAGAATAGCTGAGCTATTCATAGGGCTTGTGCTTATTAAGTGGTTATTGTGTGCCAGAAACTGCTAAACGTTTTATGCATTGGCTTATTTTATCCTTAAAACATCATAATGGTTTAGGATGCTATTTTTTTCCTTTTTTTTTTTTTTTTAACAGATAAGGAAACTGATTCATGGGTAACTTAAGAATTACGATGTTCAAATCCATACAGCTAGGTAGTGATGATGTTACATTTGAGACACAGGACAACTAAGTCCACAATCTGCTTCCTTGAATGTTACTCAAGTTGCTGAGAGCAAGGGCTTCCTGCATCATTCCTGATGCCGCCTCTTAGATCTGAGGTCGCGTGGGAATTTCAGGAAGGGCTAATTTTTCTCTTTTGCGTTTTTTTTTTTTTTTTTTTTTTTTGGTCATCATTGTAATCATACTCTATGGTCAACAAAATCTTCTTTCTCTGAGGATATCTTTTTCTTCCATATGACAGCTAAGAGACTTCTGGCTCCTAAGACACTGCAGTACTCATGGATGACAAGGCTCAAAAGTTTTGTAAAGCAAAGAAACTGTGCTAAATTTAATCAGTGGGTCCTATGTCACTTTAAGTGAGCAAAGATTAGAGGGGAAAAGAACTTGACATGTTTTACTCATTCAATTTTCTGACTTTTGGTTAAGAAATCAAATCTTAGAGAAAAAATATTTGCCTAAGACTCCATAGCTAGCAAAGGACAGAGACAGATCTAGAACTCAAGTCTTTTTCCAATCCATTGTGAAAAATTTAAACTTTATTTTGCATGTTTTAGGAGGATTTTGATTTTTCTTTGTCTCAGTAAGCTTGAGATTATGTTTCACGGTTACTTTAGTACAAAGTTTGCTGTATAGATAGGAGTTTTGTTAACAGCAGAGTATAATTTAACAGTTCTGGTCTTCGTATTTGCCAAAGTAGCAGTTTAAGAAATGATAATATCATACCCTAAAGGTGTTTGATACAGTTTCATCAAGTGTTTAGCCTCCTCTTATGCACTGAGGAAAGAAATGGGTAATTTATCATGCCTAGATATTTTTCCTGCACCCCAAATCCATGCAAAGTCCCAAGCCTAAATTCATTTTAGTTACTTTTATGTTGGCCCATCCAACCATATGGCAATACTTACAAATATAAACTTAACAAATTTGGTGTCTTGATTATAAAATCTCAAGTAATAGCTATAGAATGAAGGATTTCATCTGAAGCATGTCTGTACTTCAATTTACTAGTTTCTAGAAAACAAATTGGAGTAGGTTATATTTTGTAGAGATGGCAGATCTCACATGGTCTTTTTGCAATATGATGTTAGCTTTCCTTCATCAAGAGGTGAGATCTATTTTTCCTCCCTTTGAGTGAGCCTGTGATTAATTTGGAAGTAGCACTGTGACTTCTAAGGCAAAATAGTTTTGTCTAGTTTTGTTGGAACATTTGGACTATGAGCATGGGTACCATGCTGGGAGGAAGCCTAGATGCCCCACCTAGATGCCACATATAGCCACATGTTCTGGCTACAACCCCAGCTGAGGGTCCCACCTGTTAGCTAATATCAACTGTCAGACATGACAGCCTCAAGTTGCCCCAGCTGACATGAGTGGACCAGAGAGCTGCTGTCCCCACAGAGCTCTGACCAAATTACGAAATAAGTGTTGTCACTGTTTTGAGTACTAATATTCAGAGTGGTTTCTTGGGCAGAAAGAGGTAACAGGAACCCCTAACAAATGTAACGTTCCTGGAATCTGTGCATGGTTTGGTAAAATGAGAACAGAAAATGTGTCAGGTAAATACGTTGATGCAGAAGACTATTTTATTATCTGGACTATCTGAGTCTCTATTCCTTCTCTGTCCAAGAAGAAAGAAATTCAGAGACTCTCATCCAGTAGGGGAGATTTCAGACTTCAGTACAATCTGTTATCTGTCCTTTACTGTCTGTTACCCATCTTGTCAGGTGGCCCTATTTCTTTTGCCCTGGTGTACCTGCATCTTGGCTCTAATGCCTTGTGGACATCTCTGTGGGGAATCATTTCCCCATTGGTGAATTCTTTATCTCCTCTGGACCTTTTTAAAATATAGAGTTCATTGAACACAATGCTTCTTATTCTCTTTTGAGAAGTTAATGGATGCTGTTAAAAAGGAGATGTGGGGATTAAAAAACTGGAAATAATAAGACAGCTGCATTAGAGAATCCATCAAAAAGGTCAAAGCCACACAATGTGCTATTACAAGTCATCACTTAGATAAAGTATTCAGCTCTTCTGCCTTAATTTTTTTAAACCGGAACTTTAATGAGAATGGAAAGGGCATGACAAGACCATTTCTTCTAACAAAGATTGCAAGAAGGGAGAAAGATTAGGTGATGGGGCCCATTCTGATGAATATGTAGCTGGTGCACTTGAGTTCCTCTGGAGCCCCACGCCTGCAATAGTCTTCCTCTCTCCTCTCAAAGACTATGAAAAGCTCAAATCGTACTGTTTAATGAATAGAAGCTGTAGAATTACAGCAAAGCACAACATGAATCCTACTATCCAATGTGAAAGAAAAAGGTGAGTATCTGAATAATAATGTATTCGTGCAAACTGACAGGATTCTCATTTCTTTGCTAATAACATGTGAAATCCAGATTTTATTTCTTTTTCTTAGATACTCGCAAGGCTTGTCGAAATCAGAAATCCAATATTAAAAATCTTTTGTTGTTATTGATGTTTTTGTTGTCATTATTTTCTTCCTATATTGGAAAGACTTGTGTAGGTTCTTACACACAGCAGGTTTAAGAGATCCCTATTATGATAAAGTGGGTGCCTTTGTGGTCTTTGTGGGTAGCGTCTAGGTAAAAGACAGAAAAAAAAATTGAAATGGTGATTTGGCCACACACAGATTCAGCTGTTGACTCAAATTGGCTGGACCAAAGCAGTGTTGCTCATAGGAGATCAGTGTCCACTCCCAGAGCTCAAGCTTGCTGTTTGGAAAATAAAAAAACGTTTATAGTGATGGAGAAATTTAAATTAGATACCAGTTAGGTATGAGCACTTAGTCAGCAGGTGGGGAGCAGAAAGGGAGGAAGGAGCTAATGTGCCAAAGTCTTTATTGGGGTTCAGGGCTTGTATTAATCCAAGACATGCCCAATACTGTGTAATTTATAAAGAAAAAGAAGTTTAATGTACTCACAGTCCCATGAAGCTGGGGAAGCCTCACAATTATGGTGGAAGACGAAAGGCATGTCTTTACATGGTGGCAGGGAAGAGAGCATGAGAGTCAAGCAAAAGGGGAAATCCCTCTTAAAGCCATCAGATCTGGTGAGACTCAAGCACTACCACAAGAACAGTATGGGGGTAACAGCCTGCATGATCCAATTATGTCCCACTGGGTCCCTCCCACAACACATGAGAATTATGGGACCTACTTGTCAAGATGAGATTTGAGTGGGGACACAGCCAAACCATATCAGAGAATTACCTAGGTATGTTTCCTGTGACAGAGTTGGATTTGTTAACTTGAAGAGTGTGTGAGTATAAGCAAAGGAACTCAGTAGCTCGTTCTTGGTAGTTCCAGGAGCAGAGTAAGCCACTCAAGTTGTTCAGGTTATAGAGCCCTGTTTGTCTAGAACACAAAAACAGGAAATGGGTGAAGACTGCCTTCAAATATATAGAGGAAGAGTGACAAGACAGAGACAGGATGAGATGGATACTGAGGCAATTTGAATATTCATATTCAAATGAGAGTTATGACAGCATCTTAACCAGACAGGGAAAAATATGCTTAAAATAGTTAAAAAAAAAAAAAAAAAAAAAAAAGCCAAACCTTGAGGAAGCAGCCATGATGTTGAAAACATCCCCACACAAACAACTAACTCAACACAAGAATGATGCTAAAATATGTGTTCAATAGATGGTAATGATTTTTTTATAGTTTTTATAATTGTTTCATTTGCTTATGCCTCAAAACCAGACATAACAATGCTTTCAGCTCCCCAGACAAATGTGTTTTTCATTGCACCAAAGTTGCCCTCTTCTAACTGGTATCTAATTTTAATTTCTCTGTCACTATAATTTTTTTTTTTTTTTTTTTTTTTTCCCAAACAGCAAGCTGGGGCTCACATTGGGAGAGGACACTGACATTCTCAGAGCAGCATTGCTTTGGTGCCGCCAAATTTGGGTCAATGGCTGAAACTGTGTGTGGCCAAAGAACCATTTCAGTTTGTAAATGGCAGGAAATAGAGCATTGTTTTCTGCTGGGAATATTGGTCCAGTATTAGCCTACAGACAGATAGCAGTCATATATCATGTTATCATGTGGCCAGTGGTATTTTTCCAAGTTCCAGAGGATCATGAAAGAAACAGAACTCAGTTACTGAATGTTTTGTGATTCTTTTGTAACTATTGCTGAAACTAACCAAAACTCATGTCTTGCATTATTTGTATATTGTTTTCCAGTTGTTCTGTGGGGTTAATATTAAGGATTCTTTACTCATCCAACCGTATACACTTATATATTGAATATGGATGGATAGATACAGATGTAGATATAGGTATATATGCTTAATAAATATATTGGTTCTTTAAAATTAACTCCAAAGTCTAATTCTGCCAAAATAATTGATTGTGTCTTAAGATAGACATTTTAAGAAGATCCAAATGAGAAATTGAGAAAGAAACCAATATTTATTTTAAATAAATAAACATTGCCTGCCAAACACACTGCTAGATGTTTTACCCTGTTAATTATATAAATTAGAAATAACCAGCAAAAATATTTAAAATAGAATGAGTAGAAAAATACATTTTAATACATTTTTCTTATTTAATTCTTGTTTTCTAAATAGCATTTCTCTTTTAATATTAATTTGTTATTTTTGAAATTGTTTGACCACAATTTAGTGTTAGATGGAAAGTAAAATAATAGTCAAAATCATCATCATCAGGAGCATAATAAACTTAAGGCTGTCTCTTAAAAATAATGCATATAGTTTTTATTCCTCAGAAAGGGGGAAATACTAGAATAAAATTTTAGGAAATATTGAGAAACAGTGACACTATTCAAAAGGGGAAGTAGTCTTCCACCTTCTATAATTAAAATCCATAGGCCGTAGTGATAAATTGCCTATGAATTCCAGGGGCCATTTTGGGGGACCTATTAAAGGAGATATCTACTAACTACCTTGCTCCTCAGCAAGTCTCTAGCCTGTCACCCATAGTACAAGAGATATAAGGAATCTTGTTTAACTTTAGAATTTTTCATTTTTTTCTGTCTTCCTTAGGTAGTGCTGGCACTCCAGTGATGTTTAACAAGAACGGGGATGCACCTGGCCGTTATGACATCTTTCAGTACCAGACCACAAACACCAGCAACCCAGGTTACCGTCTGATCGGGCAGTGGACAGACGAACTTCAGCTCAATGTGAGTTCTGCCTGCTTCCCTTCTTCCCTTGTTGAGATGAATGAACAGACTTTTAATTTGCTCAGTTATACAAATGATTCTTGTTTAATGTTTGTGTGCATATACAAGTGGGCATGCAATTTGTTGTGGGCATCAAGAGGAACTGATATCCAATAATAATGATGGTGATGATGATGATGGGAAATGTGCATTGAGTTTTGTGCATTATATTCATCACCTGTGTGAATTATCTCATTTCATCTGAGATGGAGTTACTTAGCAAACAGGTTACTACTTAACAATTTCACAAGATCCTTCTCTTGGTTAAACTTATTTATTCTGCCTCCTCCAATTCCTTGCTTCCTTTTTCTTCTTTATTTGGTGGTACTGATTTTTTAATTAGTATTTTGAGACATTTGAGTGTATCACTTTATGTGAGATTTATAATGGGATTATCTGAGTAATTGCAGTGCTTCCCATTTTTGTAACCTCTCCTACTTTCTATAAAACGTAACCTTAAGTAAGCAGCCACTTCCTTTCACGAGATTGTATCAAATCCATCAGCCAATGCCCCAGCTCCAAAACAATCAAAAAATTCTCTCTTAGCCTTTTTGTTCTATTCAGGCCTTGAAATAATTGGATAAGACTCATCCACATTGGGGATAATTTGCTTTACTCACCTTCTGATTCTAATCTTCATCTAATCCAGAAACCTCACAGACACTCTTAGAATATTTGACCAACTATCAGGGCACTCCATGGCAAAGTAGAACATAAGATTAACCATCACAGTCTCTATCCTAGAAAATTCCTTTAATGTCTTTTGTAAAGCAATAAATTATGCCATTAGCCTTTATTAGTCTATAACTCAGGAGGTACTTTTTGAATTATTGAGAACAAGGCTTCTTGGGTGTGGAAAGCAAATCCATTTCTTGGGAAGTGGAAGGTTATGTCGTGGTTTCTAAGAAGAAAGGGTTGTTCACATAGGGAGGGCTGAAGCCACTACAGGCCAATGACCTCGTTTACACATAGCCTTAGCCTAGACCTGCTTTTGCACCTGTCCAGTTCTCCCCACCGTGAGGTGCACTATACACATGAACTAGCACTAAAATTGGGTCCAAAGGATTATGCTCTGGCATCCAGGAATGGTTGGAATCAACAGGTACCATCCATGGCTTATATAAATGCAAACGGCCAAGATCAAAAGAGAAGCTAAGGTTATTCTGAATCCAAGGCACACTAAACTTGCAAGTAAAAGGAGAAAATAAAAACAACACAAACAAAAACCTAAAAGGTAAACTCAAGGGGTAGTAATCAAAAGCAGAATTAAAGCAGTATAACCTGGATGACACACTCAAAGTGTGTTTTTATTGGGTGCTGCCATGTGATATGAAGATGGGTCTGCCAAAACTAAAGGTAGAGAATCAAGGTCTTTGGGACATAGGTGAAGTGCTCAGGGCTTATTGTAAGACCCAGTGGATTAAATAGGTTCCTTAATCTTTGCCAGCAGAAACCCTGCACTCTTGTTAAATTTCTGGCATATATAATTTGTCCAATATCCATAAGAGTTCCCAAGTAGCATTCACCAACTTCAGATGGGATCTTACATGGGGGTTCTTAAGCACACTATTTTAAGAACAAACATTAACACTGGTTTATTTTTATTTGTTTGGTTTGTATTTTATCCTTTATAAGAATTGCATTTGATTAGCTATTCAGCAAGTTTTTGTTGTTTGTTTGGTTTTGGTTTTAAATAGCTATCAAGTTAGAAGCACTGCACGAGTCATATGCGTAGGTACACGGTGGAGATGAAACAAACGTGGTCCCTGTTCTTGCGCAATTCAGCATCTAGGATAGAGTTACGTGGTACGCAGCAAACAGATACGTACATGGAAATACTGAAGTATGATAATGGAAAAGGTGGTAGATAGGATAATGGAGGTAGAAAAGGAAGGACCTACTACAAGAGAAGCCAGCAATGTGAAAAGTAGAGTGACCAGCAGGTCAGATGGCTGATGTGGTGATGATTTAATCAGCAAAGGAAATGAGAGGAAGGGTAAGAGGAGATGTTAGATCAATAGGTAAGAGCCATATTCATGCAACCCCTTGTGTGTCATGATACATTTTAAACATTTTATTCTGAGTGCATTTAAAAGCCACTAAGAAGTACTAAGCAAGGAAGTGAGGGAGTGGCTGCATCAAATTTAGGAATAAAATTACTTTGGCTGCTGGGAAGATAATGGAGGGGGCAAAAGCAGCAGCAGAAAGACCAATTATGAGTGTATTGCAGGTGTCTAGCTAGAATAGGATGGCTAAGTGAGGTGGTTCTCAAACTTCAGTGTGCATCAGAGCCATCTGGAGGGCTTGTACCAGCACATACTACCCAGCCCTGCTCTCAGATAACTTGATTGAGAAGAACTAGACGTGTGGGAAACCTCAATATTTGCTTTTATCAGAAGTCATTGGGCAATGTTAATGTCCCTTTGAGGACCACTGGCTCAGGGACACGTGTGATAGTGAAGATGAAGCCAAATGAACGGGATACGTATGGAACATGAGGCACTGTGTGGATGATGGCAACACATCAGATGGAGGCTGCTGGGAGTAGAAGGGAGAAAATCAAGCATCCCAGTTGGGATTCTTATATATGTGAGACTTCTTAAATATACTACAGTCAAAATGAAATGGATATGGGTCTGAAGCTCAGACAACAGTTGTGAGTCATAATTATAAAACCATGTAAACTGTTAACCTATAAATGGTCTTTAAATCCATTACGAAGAGAGTAAGAAAAAAGCAGAGACCCCAAGGCCTTGAAAACCTCATAGAAAATGACACGATTCCAGCCGGGTGCAGTGGCTTATGCCTGTAATGCCAACACTTTGGGAGGCTGAGGTGGGCAGATCATGAGGTCAGAAGTTTGAGACCAGCCCGGACAACATAATGAAATCCCGTCTCTACTAAAAATACAAAAAAAAAAAAAAAATTAACTGAGCATGGTGGTGCGCGACTGTAATCCCAGCTAGTTGGGAGACTGAGGCAGGAGAATCGCTTGAACCCCAGAGGCAGAGGTTGCAGTGAGCCGAGATCATGCCACTGCTCTCCAGCCCTGGCAAGAGTGTGACACTCCATCTAAAAAAAAAAAGGAAGAAAGAAAAGAAAAGAAAATGACACAATTCCATTCCAACTGCTCCAAATACTTAGTTTAAAATATTCTGTTTAATTGGCCCAGAGATTTGGACTAACCATGTATTTTCGATTTTTGTTTGGGTTTATGCTAGCTAAAACAGGGGTTCGTTCTTGGCTTGGAACTAAGTGAGAGCGTTCTTTATTCTACTTTGTCATGCTAAGAGTGTTGTGTTAAGAAAAACAGGCACCCTCAGGTAGATGCAGTAGTTTATACTTGATATTGCATGGGACCCAAAGGAGTGAATGACAACCATGAAGAGGGTCACTTTTAGGGGCATAAGAGACTGGGTTTAATTCAACTAATGTGGCTACTGGGATAACTGGACTTGGTAGGATGTCACCCTGTTGATACCTTTAATTGTGAAATTTAATTTAAATTGTGTTCAAGGGGATAAGAAAATAAAAGTTAAGTAGAGTACCCAGAGGACACCCTACCCCTCTCACCTGGGGACCCAGAACCACAGCCCAGCTGTCGAATCCAGTGGTTGGTTCCTCTCCAACATCATCCTGCCCTTGATGTTCCTTTTGCTGTAATTATTCTATTAAAGATTCTGTGAGAGTGGAATTTGGGCAAACAGTTTTGTAGGTTTGCTTTCCTCTAGTCAACAGAACAAAATAAAGTATTTCAAGTAAAGAGTGTATGTCTCCTCACAAAGATTCATGGGTACTTTTTCAATTCTCAGTTTCATCATCCCAAGCAAATGAAATGTTCAAGGGCAGCTTTCTCTGTGGTCAGTAATTGCAAATGAATTTCTGAGCCAAGAAATCAGAGTTTTAGGTTCTTAGAATCTCAGCTGTGTAGATCAGATTGCTCTGCTGTTCCATATGCAATTTCCGGAATTTAAGTGCTTAGTAGTGTGCTGTCTGCTGTAAAATGTCTCATGTACCCTCACTATACTCTGTCTCCTCTGTGGCCCAAGAGATGAGTGCATGGTTAGCCACCAGGATATTTCTGCTGAACAAGAATTCTGTGGAAGGGAATCATAACCAACAAAACCATTCACTCTTCTGATTGTAACCTCTACAGAAACAACCCTAATTTAATTTCTTAAGTTTCTATTCTACTATCTAGAGATTGTATAAAATACTCTTCCTGGGGGAAAGAAGAAGGGACAATGCAACAAACATGATTGCTTATCTGCAGTGTGTCAGGAGAGATGATAGCTCATGGAGATGTTAGAATAAATAAGGGGCAGATCCATGCACTCCAAGTTCACAGTCTAGGGTAAGGACTCTGTAGTAGATATATGGCATTTTAGGGCTACAGACAGGCACTGGTTTAGAGACACCCACCACAAAGTTATATTTGAACTGGATCTTTTGAAGGTTAAGTAGTAGTTCCTCAGAGGAAGTAGAAAAAAATTGCTTTAGAATAAATAATGCAGTAATATTTAAAAATTAGGGTGGGGAAATATTTCTGAAAAAAGGCAAGAAATGGAATGTGGATGCTTAAAAAATTCTAAATTTATGTTGTAAGTAAAATATATTATGTGTGACAGAAACCATGATGGTTACTTTGTCATCTTTTATTCATCTGAAATTAGGAAGTTCAGATATGTTAAAAATCCTAATTTTCCATATAACTAAAATTGTCTAATATACGAAAATGTTAAAGCATTTTTAGAAAGGAACTATTCTTAACCGCAGCTTCCTGCAGTGAATTGCATATTCTCTTAAATAGGAGACTGAATGAATGCTAATTCCTCTTTTCTGGATAACTGAAGTTCTACAAACCTCAATTTTCTGCCATTGGTTAGGATAGACCAACTTTCTGATCTTCTGAGATATATGGGGTTTCTTAACTTTTTCTGGTGATTTTGTTTTCTCTGTTGAACTTACACTTCACACCTAGAGACTAAAAGCTCCTTGAAGGTAGAATCCATGTTTTAGTCATGTTTGGATGCCTGTAAACACAGTACCTAGCACACAGTAGGTGTTTGTTATTTTTTGTTAATATATTTTTTGTTTATATGTTAACAAAAATATATAAAATCATGTATAATGATAATATATTTTTTGTTTACATATTAACAAAAATATATGAAATCACGTATAATGAACATGTACTTTTTAAAATGATGGACATTATCTGCATCCACTCTTCCTCCTTCTGAGAAGAGCACCCAGGTTTCTCTCTGTCACCTGGGCTGGAGTGCAGTGGTGCGATATTGGCTCACTGCAACCTCCGCCTCCCTCCTGCCTCAGTCTCCTGATTATCTGGGACTACAGGCCCGTGCCACTACACCCAGCTAAATTTTTGTATTTTTAGTAGAGATGGGATTTCACCGTGTTAGCCAGGATGGTCTTGATCTCCTGACCTCGTGATCAGTCCTCCTTGGCCTCCCAAAGTGCTGTGATTACAGGCATGAGCCACTGCGCCTGGCCCCAAGTTTCTCTTTTCAGCCATGTGGTTTGCCCTGGGTGTTTCCCAAGTCCAAGGGAGTCACTAATTGAGTCTAAGCCAATCACTGTGGCCACAGTGATGGGGATGGGCACCCATACTAAGTCTCTCTAATCAAGACATCACTGGATGTCTGCTGGCCAATCTGAGACACCAACATGCTCTTCTTGGAGGAGCTTCAGGGAAGAGAAGTCAAAACTTGAAAGGAAAAACTAGATCTAGGTCATATTGTTTGTGCCCTAGGAAATCCTTACCAGAAGTCATTTATAATGTTCTCCGGATTTTTTAGTTATCAATAAATTAAGACAATTTATGTGAGATACTCTTTGTTTACAATCTGATTCACCATAATAATCAAAAATGGAAAAAATAAAATAGAATTGTTTTTTGTTTTAGTGTGCCCGGGATGGAAAAGAAAAAATATATATATATATATCAGCCACCCCTTATTAAGCAGAAATGTTTCAGATTTTATTAAACTGAAGTGATTCCAATTAATTTGAAAAGTTGTAATGTTCGTTCCATATTGAATCTTTCACACTCGCTAGAATTTTGGCTGTCACAGACACTTAGGACATAAGAAGAACAGTTGATTGCCGAAATCTGTTTAATACAATGAAATATTTCCAAGTCAATATGGACTTATACCTGCACCTGCCTATAAAACTGCTAATTGCTCTATTGTTTCATAATTGCAACAGTAAAAATCTTATCGTACTCATAATTTACAATGTATTACATGAGGTGTGTAATAGCAGTAATCAAGGCAATATTGACAAAGAGAAAAATATGTAAGGTGTCAAAATCTAGCACTTCCTCAGCTTCAATTTGAAGTCTTCTTTTATGGAACCACCTTTTTGCCCATCATAATTAACAGCTCTTTTCTTGTAATTTATAGTTTTATTGTTAGTAATTAGGACAATAGGCTTTAAAGCTGAACTGATTAAATGGATGTGAGTCTCAGTTCCACCATTACTAGCTATAAAGCAGGCTTATGGTAGTACCTATTTCACTGAGTTATGGTCAGCATTACATGTAATAAAAAATATATGTAATGTGCTAAAAACAGTGCCTGGCACGTGGTAAATGTTCAACGAATGTTAGCCACAACAGCAACAAAAATAATAATTTCACATCCTTAGTTTGCCACATGATGATATGGTTTGCCTGTGTCCCCACTCAAATCTCATGAGGGAGGGACCTGTAATACCCACATGTTGAGGGAGGGAAGTGACTGGGTCATTGGGGTGGTTTCCCACATGCTGTTCTCATGGCAGTCAGTTTTCATGAGATCTGGTGGTTTTACACGTGTCTGGCATTTCTGCTGCTTTCACTTCTCTCTCCTGCCACCATGCAAAGAAGGTCCTTGCTACCCTTTCATGACTGTAAATTTTCTGAGGCCTCTCTAGTCATGTGGAACTGTGAGTCAATTAAACCTCTTTCCCTTATAAATTACCTAGTCTCAGGTATTTCTTTATAGCAGTGTGAAAACAGGCTAATACACATGATCCATAATTGCTCAAAATATCAGTTACTAGTATTTAGCTGGGTTATTTTTCTGTATCCCCCAGCACCAAGCATAGTGCTGAGCATATAGAAATGGCTTATTAAATATTAAATGGATAACTAGATAAACAAACAGTTGAATTATACAAATTACTTAACGACAAGGACTAGGTCATTGTTGACTTAGCATCCCAGTGCCTAATGGATCAGAGGATTCAACCAGACTTCTACCCAAGTCAGCAGTTCTACATGATTCAGGGATTCATTTGAGAACTTGGTTTACCAAATAGGTTCCTCAAGGGTTCCCTAAGTGCTCTGTAAGCTTGTTCCAAGTGCAAAGATGAACAATTTTGGTTTCAAATTTTAAGGCCGTTCAGAAGAAAAGGAGGGAAAGAGACAGAAGAATTAGTTTTTGTTTTATTCCAATTGATTTTTTTGTTTGTTTTTAGACACCTATCAGTGGCTATTTGAGAGCATGAGGTGAAATTGCTGCTCTTGAGGAATCAAGTTGAGGAGTCATTGGCCATTTTTTTTGCTAAAGTTAAAGTTAACTAATCATCAAACCATTGAGGCCGGGCGCGGTGGCTCAAGCCTGTAATCCCAGCACTTTGGGAGGCCGAGACGGGCGGATCACGAGGTCAGGAGATCGAGACCATCCTGGCTAACATGGTGAAACCCCGTCTCTACTAAAAATACAAAAAACTAGCCGGGCGAGGTGGCGGGCGCCTGTAGTCCCAGCTACTCGGGAGGCTGAGGCAGGAGAATGGCGTGAACCCGGGAGGCGGAGCTTGCAGTGAGCCGAGGTTGCGCCACTGCACTCCAGTCTGGGCGACAGAGCGAGACTCCGCCTCAAAAAAAAAAAAAAAAAAAAAAAAAAAAAAAAAAAAAAAAAAACCATTGAAGCTGGTTGCATCTGCCACTTGCTTCTCTACACTTTAATGCTACATTACAGGAAGCATCAACACAGAAAAGGATTTAGGATTTGGTCTCTTAATCACACCCTGCCTGTTACTGATCATATCTGTGAACCAGGACAAGGAAGGTCTCTCTGAAAATAAAGCATTTAACCTGACACCACAGTAACAAGAATTATTTTTATTTGTCAGCATCTCTGAATCTGGGATATTTTACAAAATATATTTATAAATCAAAAATAGTACTGTTATTTTGATTTGTAAGTCAAAATTAAGTACTGCTTCCCATTTGTCAGTTAACTTGAGATGAGAGACCCCAAATTGATTACAGATAGCAGGTGTGGTTCAAAAATTAATTACTTGCCAATATTTTAAGTATCAGGAAATGACATAAGAATGTTTTTGACTTCTCTTTAAAAGATCGGATCTGGCAATGATGTGCCCTTACTCCTCATGCAACAAAAGCTGGCTAAATCAAAGGAACAGCTTTCCACTTGATACAAGGTGTGTGCTCTCTACATTACAACAGACCCCCGGCCTCCTACCACTCCACTCTCTTACATAATCCCCCTAACTCCCAGTAGCATTTTATTTCATTCACCTAATCTAGACTTAGAGTAGATTCTAACTTATTTTCACTAATTCAGAAATTAATTTGAATGTATGCTTAACTTTTTATTGATAGTCTCTGGAAATTGGTTTCTAAAAATCAATAATATATCAATACTGTTAATATCCAAAAACATTCCATAATATGTAATGGTACTTTCTTAAAAGGGTTGACAAATGCAGTCTGAAATAGAGGACTGCCTTAGTAAAGAAAATGCTTTTGTTTGGAAACATGTATTTGTGTGTATTCAGAAACATATTGGAAATGAGAGAAACAGATACTCCTTCTTTTGTCAGCATCTCTCCTAGGAATCAATGGTTTATAACTGTGTTCTTTCTATGAATGTCTGGAAGATTAATAATATTTATAATTATCAATATGGTTCCACAAACATGTACATTAGAGAGCCTAAACCCCCATAAATTCTTGTTTGCATTCTAGGCATTCAAGCAAATCACTTTATGTTTATTAATAGACTCCAGATTCTCTGTGGAAATTGTCAAACACCATTACTATCTGCGTTTTGAGCTCAGGCAAAATATATATGAAAAAAGAAATACAATAAGATGAATGAGTTTAGAGAGCTAGACTCTTACAACAGGGACTCAACTCGTTATCGCCAACCCAAAATTATGAAAGGAAAGGAAGTCAACGAATGAATGGT
The DNA here is from genome assembly GCF_009764315.1 of Trachypithecus francoisi. Lineage (NCBI taxonomy): Eukaryota > Metazoa > Chordata > Mammalia > Primates > Cercopithecidae > Trachypithecus > Trachypithecus francoisi. Next base: position 51,382,263 of record NW_022681453.1, read on the forward strand.
GTCTGCCTCACTTTTTTGCTTTGGGAAGCCAAAAAATTCTAAAACGACCTGGTTATGTTCAAATGAAAATGCAGGAAGTATATTTAAGGTGCTTCCCTCCAACTGGGAGAAACTCTCATAAAATGAGGCATCATCAGAAGGCCCCCGTTTGAGTCCTGCCTTTTCTGCTTGTTGCTTGAGGAAATCATTTAACATTCCTGAACGACAATTCCCTTTTGTATTTAAAGAAAGTAAAATAAAATAAAGTCAAATCAAGCAAAATACACACCTCATAAGAACACTTTGAAAACTAATAGTGAAAACTTCCCTGATACAAGAATGCATATGAGATTTGTGGTCGTGTTTCTTGTATTAGTTTTTTATTGCTGCTGTTAAAAAAAATTACCATCAATTTAGTGGCTTAAAATGGTACACGTTTATTATCTCATAGTTCTTTAGAAGTCCAACATAGGTCTCACAGGACTAATATCAAGGCAGCACCAGGACTGTACTTCTTTCTTTGTTTCCCTTAGGAAGAATCTATTTCTGCTCATTCAGGTTGTTGGAAAAATTTAGTCCCTTTTGGTTACAGGACTGAGGTCCCTGTTTCTCTGCTGGCAGCTTCTGGCACCTTGACTTGTGACCCCTTTCCTCTATCCTCAAAGCCGGCAATGGCAGGTCAGGTTTCTCTGAATATCCAGTCTTTTCAGCCTCTTTTTCTGTCAATACATTTCTTTCATTGATTCTCCTGTCTTCCTCTTCCACTTTGAAAGGCCCATTTGATTGTACTGGGTTCACCCAGGTAATTCAAGATAATCTCTCTAAGGCAGGTAACCATATTCCAACTGCAAAGTCCTTTTTGCCATATAATGTAACATATTTACAAGTTCCAAAAATTAGAACATAGACATCTTTGTGGGGAGTTGAGAGGAATGGATTATTTTGCCTACCATAGTTCTTTACTGTACTTAATAACTTTGTTTTTCTGGGAAGTCTGTAACATCCATATTAAATTCCCATTATTCTCAAATGGAGAGTGCTGTAGTTTGAAGGCTTGCCCCCTCCAAACCTCATGTTGCTATTTAATTCCCTGTGTGGTGGTGTTGGGAGAGGGACCTAAAGGGAGTTCTTTGAGTCATGGGTGCAAACCCCTCATGAATAGATTCATGTCCTACCTCGGAGGTGAGTAAGTTTTTACTTTATTAGTTCCCAAAAGAGCTAGGTGTTAAAAAGCCTAACACCTCCCTCTCCTCTCCCTCTCTCTTGCTTCCTCTCTCACGCTTCCTCTCTCACTGTGTGATCTCTGCACACACTGGCTTCTCTTCACCTTCTGCCATTAGTGGAAGCAGCCTGAGGCTCTTGCCACAAGACCCTGTCTCTTAAAAACAAAAGAGAGCGCGCGCGCGAGAGAGAAAACCACCTTGACGGAGTTTTTGTAACATCTCAGAAAAGGGAGATCAAGGGAAGATATTTTTTAAGATTTGGGAGTTTAAATTAAGGCACTTCTTTCGGTGAGGGAATCTTGATCAGAATTGTGCAAAGCATGTGATGTTACAGTTTTGTATTGGTGAATATAGCAAAGAGGATTTTGAAACAAGTCGTTTTGAGTAAACCATCCTTTGATTAGAGAGCTTGGCCCAGTTGAGTGATCAGTATTTCAGAAAAGAGACTATTTATCCCTATGGTAACTTATTTTCCTGGCTGATTATTCAAATAGATGGATTTTCAGGAAGTTCCGACAACACACCATACAATTATTCGTAACTTTATCTTCCTGGGTAAGAATTTCTTGCAATGGTAAAATCCTATTAGTGCAGACAGTTTTAGTTTCCTTGATCCTAGTTAGCTGCGTGATTGCAGGGGATTTGTTCGGAGGATAAGGACCAAGTTAGAATCTTTTAATCTATGATATCAGCTCTGTGCAGGGTCGGCTTCTACAGAGTCCTCTGACACCTAATGAGGGGCTGTTCGGTGTCATCACTTATGGTCATGATAAAAAGTCGAATTTATCTATCTTTTGTACTATAACTTTTAGAACCAAAACAGCATGGCCACTGAGCTGCATGTCATCCTAATATACTGTTGTTACTTAAGCAAGACAATTCCATAATTGGTGCTATCAGCATTCTTCTGTTGAAATTACAGCGTTCATATCCTAAGTGGGGGCTTTAGTCTGAAAGAATTCATTGTTCTGATTACTGTAGCTGGAATCCCCTACCCTATATCCTGTGCTCTCAAGTAGACCCTACTATTCTTAGGAATGTTTGATCAGCCCACCTTTCTTTCTACCATTTTATGTAGCATCATGTGTACAAATAGCTTCTCAAAAAAAAATCGACAGTTGAGAGTAGTAACTCCCCACCAAAAACAACTGAAATGAGAAAAGCCCCCCTTGATCCCTCAGTTGTGCACATACATAAATGAGTCTCCCATTCCTGGAAACAAGTTCCAGCTAATCTTTGCACAGCTGTACAGCTAACTTCCCTTCGGCTACGCATAAAAGTGGTGTCAGAGTTTTTTTAAGCTAAATCTTAAACTCTTACATTTGACTGATTGTGGAGCCCAAGATGTAATATCTGTCCTGCTTGGAAAATGGGTTCACGTATACTTTTGAGTGCCATGATGTCACATTTACAGTATTCTAGGGACATGAGTAGGGACCAATTGGGAATCTGGGAAGATTTTACAGAGTAAGTGAAATAAGGGCTGCTCCTTAAAAGATGTATAGACAATTATATGCCTGCAGGAAAGCAGGCAGAGATAGAACTGATAACCAGTCATACACCTAGGAATGACTTTGTAAATTGTTAAATGCAAAGTGACTTGGTCTTGTGTGTTGAAGTTAGCCCCACATTTAAACACAGCTCTCTGGCCAATAGGTGTGGATTCCTTACAAACTCCTGAACAAACACACAACTATTCAGCTGTAGGGACCTGTTTTCAATTGCTCTACTTGAAAGTCTTCCTGAGGATGACAAAGAGAAAGAAGTAACAAGCTCAGAACAATGAAGACAGAAAGGATGTGGTGGGAAAATACAGAGAAGTCTACGTTTTCTCATCAATAACAAATGTGTTCTTGATTTATTGTGTGGTGATACTGTAAGGGAGACTTCACAATGACTGAATAGGAGACCAGCACCTTTATCTTAGCAGGGAGCTTGATGCCTGCCATTTGAAATCACACTCTGAAAGCTAGCTTCAACACATTGATGGATATGCATTGGAAAGGTAAGTGGCTTTTGGAAATTGCCCTGAAATCATTTATGCTTCAGTAAGAAGCTATCACTGATGTTGGTAAATAGTTACATGATTCGTGTGCATTATTTCCTGGTAGTTAATTTTTTTTTTCCATTAACAGTGTAGATCACCTTGGCTGTGAGTGCCAGTTTACAGGATTCAATCAAGGATGGCAGATTACAATGTCAGGAGTCTGGGAAGTAGGGGTGGAATTCATAGCTCTTCACTTTCTCATCACTGTTATTGTTACACAAATGATTGTCATCACCACTTGAGGTGATTGTCTATAATGAAAGGAGGCTTGAGCAGAAGACTAACTGATTTGCTTTATAGTCATTACCTGACAACATTATGGCAAAACCATTGAAGATTCTCTGGATGCCTTGCGAATTTCACTGTCAAGCATCTTATTAGGCATATCCAGTATTATGGGCATTTCTATCATGGAGTATTCAAGATTTAGGCACCCTGTTGAAACGCCTTCTTCCACTGGTCTCTGCTCTATATTTAAATTTGTTTTTAAACCACCTGGAGCTACTATGGGGCTGACAGGATTATTTGAAAACAGACAATACTATTGATCCTTCTGCGAAAATTTCCCGAGTCTAATCTGCTTTCTTTGCCTACATTTTGCTTTCTGAGAAATGGAGAGGAATTAGTAGATCAGTATTCACAGGTGTGGACTGACACTTATTTCAGAAGAGGTATTATGGGGGTGTTACAAAGCATGGGCTGTGGAGGCAGGCTGCCTGGGTTTAAATACCGTGTTTCACTGCCTATTGGTTCTACCACTTAACTTGCTTCCCTTCTTCATGCCTCATTTCCCCAATCTGCAAAATGGCACTAATATTGGGAACTAACCCACAGGATTGTTGTGAGAGCTAACGACATGAAAAGCGACTAGGGGCTGGGCGCCGTGGCTCACGATTGTAATCCCAGCATTTTGGGAGGCTCAAGTGGGAGGATCACGAGGTCAGGAGATCGACACCATCCTGGCTAACACAATGAAACCCCATCTCTGCTCAAAATACAAAAAATTAGCCGGCACGGTGGCACGCACATGTAGTCCCAGCTACTTGGGAAGCTGAGGCAAGAAAATCGCTTGAACCCGGGAGGCAGAGGTTGCAGTGAGCCGAGATCGCACCACTGCACTCTAGCCTGGGTGACAGAGTGAGACTGCATCTCAAAAAAATAAGAAAAATTTAAAAATAGAAAAGTGGTTGAGACAGTGGCTGGTAAAATAAATATTTGCCAGGACTACTATTATTGTTGTTGCTACTTTTTCTGAAACACAAATAAGACCATGTCACTCTTCTTTTTTTTTTTTTTCATTATTATTATTATACTTTTTAAGTTCTAGGGTACATGTGCATAACGTGCAGGTTTGTTACATACGTATACTTGTGCCATGTTGGTGTGCTGCACCCATCAACTCGTCATTTACATCAGGTATAACTCCCAATGCAATCCCTCCCCCCTCCACCCCCCAATGATAGGCCCCAGTGTGTGATGTTCCCCTTCCCGAGTCCAAGTGATCTCATTGTTGCGTTCCCACCTATGAGTGAGAACATGCGGTGTTTGGTTTTCTGTTCTTGCGATAGTTTGCTGAGAATGATGGTTTCCAGCTGCATCCATGTCCCTACAAAGGACGCAAACTCATCCTTTTTTATGGCTGCATAGTATTCCATGGTGTATATGTGCCACATTTTCTTAATCCAGTCTGTCACTGATGGACATTTGGGTTGATACCAAGTCTTTGCTATTGTGAATAGTGCCGCAATAAACATACGTGTGCATGTGTCTTTATAGCAGCACGATTTATAATTCTTTGGGTATATACCCAGTAATACGATGACTGGGTCATATGGTATTTCTAGTTCTAGATCCTTGAGGAATCGCCATACTGTTTTCCATAATGGTTGAACTAGTTTACAATCCCAACAACAGTGTAAAAGTGTTCCTATTTCTCCACATCCTCTCCAGCACCTGTTGTTGCCTGACTTTTTAATGATTGCCATTCTAACTGGTGTGAGATGGTATCTCATTGTGGTTTTGATTTGCATTTCTCTGATGGCCAGTGATGATGAGCATTTTTTCATGCGTCTGTTGGCTGTATGAATGTCTTCTTTTGAGAAATCTCTCTTCATATCCTTTGCCCACTTTTTGATGGGGTTGTTTTTTTCTTGTAAATTTGTTTGAGTTCTTTGTAGGTTCTGGATATTAGCCCTTTGCCAGATGAGTAGGTTGCAAAACTTTTCTCCCATTCTGTAGGTTGCCTGTTCACTCTGATGGTAGTTTCTTTTGCTGTGCAGAAGCTCTTTAGTTTAATTAGCTCCCATTTGTCAATTTTGGCTATTGTTGCCATTGCTTTTGGTGTTTTAGACATGAAGTCCTTGCCCATGCCTATGTCCTGAATGGTATTACCTAGGTTTTCTTCTAGGGTTTTTATGGTATTAGGTCTAACATTTAAGTCTCTAATCCATCTTGAATTAATTTTCGTGTAAGGAGTAAGGAAAGGATGCAGTTTCAGCTTTCTACTTATGGCGAGCCAATTTTCCCAGCACCATTTATTAAATAGGGAATCCTTTCCCCCATTTCTTGTTTTTCTCAGGTTTCTCAAAGATCAGATGGCTGTAGATGTGTGGTATTATTTCTGAGGACTCTGTTCTGTTCCATTGGTCTATATCTCTGTTTTGGTACCAGTACCATGCTGTTTTGGTTACTGTAGCCTTGTAGTATAGTTTGAAGTCAGGTAGCATGATGCCTCCAGCTTTGTTCTTTTGACTTAGGATTGTCTTAGCAATGCGGGCTCTTTTTTGGTTCCATATGAACTTTAAAGCCGTTTTTTCCAATTCTGTGAAGAAAGTCATTGGTAGCTTGATGGGGATGGCATTGAATCTGTAAATTACCTTGGGCAGTATGGCCATTTTCACGATATTGATTCTTCCTATCCATGAGCATGGAATGCTCTTCCATTTGTTTGTGTCCTCTTTGATTTCACTGAGCAGTGGTTTGTAGTTCTCCTTGAAGAGGTCCTTTACATCCCTTGTAAGTTGGATTCCTAGGTATTTTATTCTCTTTGAAGCAATTGTGAATGGAAGTTCATTCATGATTTGGCTTTCTGTTTGTCTGTTACTGTTGTATAAGAATGCTTGTGAATTTTGCACATTAATTTTGTATCCTGAGAGTTTGCTGAAGTTGCTTATCAGCTTAAGGAGATTTGGGGCTGAGACAATGGGGTTTTCTAAATATACAATCATGTCATCTGCAAACCGGGACAATTTGACTTCTTCTTTTCCTAACTGAATACCCTTGATTTCTTTCTCTTGCCTGATTGCCCTAGCCAGCACTTCCAACACTATGTTGAATAGGAGTGGTGAGAGAGGGCATCCCTGTCTTGTGCCAGTTTTCAAAGGGAATTTTTCCAGTTTTTGCCCATTCAGTACGATATGGGCTGTGGGTTTGTCATAAATAGCTCTTACTATTTTGAGGTACGTTCCATCAATACCGAATTTATTGAGCGTTTTTAGCATGAAGGGCTGTTGAATTTTGTCAAAAGCCTTTTCTGCATCTATTGAGATAATCATGTGGTTTTTGTCTTTGGTTTTGTTTATATGCTGGATTACGTTTATTGATCTGCATATGTTGAACCAGCCTTGCATCCCAGGGATGAAGCCCACTTGATCATGGTGGATAAGCTTTTTGATGTGCTGCTGGATTTGGTTTGCCAGTATTTTATTGAGGATTTTTGCATCGATGTTCATCAGGGATATTGGTCTAAAATTCTCTTTTTTTTTGTTGTGTCTCTGCCAGGCTTTGGTATCAAGATGATGTTGGCCTCATAAAATGAGTTAGGGAGGATTCCCTCTTTTTCTATTGATTGGAATAGTTTCAGAAGGAAAGGTACCAGCTCCTCCTTGTACCTCTGGTAGAATTCAGCTGTGAATCCATCTGGTCCTGGACTTTTTTTGGTTGGTAGGCTGTTAATCATTGCCTCAATTTCAGAGCCTGCTATTGGTCTATTCAGGGATTCAGCTTCTTTCTGGTTTAGTCTTGGGAGAGTGTAAGCGTCCAGGAAATTATCCATTTCTTCTAGATTTTCTAGTTGATTTGCGTAGAGGTGTTTATAGTATTCTCTGATGGTAGTTTGTATTTCTGTGGGTTCGGTGGTGATATCCCCTTTATCATTTTTTATTGCATCTATTTGATTCTTCTCTCTTTTCTTCTTTATTAGTCTTGCTAGCGGTCTGTCAATTTTGTTGATCTTTTCAAAAACCAACTCCTGGATTCATTGATTTTTTGGAGGGTTTTTTGTGTCTCTATCTCCTTCAGTTCTGCTCTGATCTTAGTTATTTCTTGCCTTCTGCTAGCTTTTGAATGCGTTTGCTTTTGCTTCTCTAGTTCTTTTAATTGTGATGTTAGAGTGTCCATTTTAGATCTTTCCAGCTTTCTCTTGTGGGCATTTAGTGCTATAAATTTCCCTCTACACACTGCTTTAAATGTGTCCCAGAGATTCTGGTATGTTGTATCTTTGTTCTCATTGGTTTCAAAGAACATCTTTATTTCTGCTTTCATTTCGTTATGTATCCAGTAGTCATTCAGGAGCAGGTTCTTCAGTTTCCATGTAGTTGAGCGGTTTTGATTGAGTTTCTCTAGTCCTGAGTTCTAGTTTGATTGCACTGTGGTCTGAGAGACAGTTTGTTATAATTTCTGTTCTTTTACATTTGCTGAGGAGTGCTTTACTTCCAATTATGTGGTCAATTTTGGAATAAGTATGATGTGGTGCTGAGAAGAATATATATTCTGTTGATTTGGGGTGGAGAGTTCTGTAGATGTCTATCAGGTCTGCTTGCTGCAGAGATGAGTTCAATTCCTGGATGTCCTTGTTAACTTTCTGTCTCGTTGATCTGTCTAATGTTGACAGTGGGGTGTTGAAGTCTCCTATTATTATTGTATGGGAGTCTAAGTCTCTTTGTAAGTCTCTAAGGACTTGCTTTATGAATCTGGGTGCTCCTGTATGGGTGCATATATATTTAGGATAGTTAGCTCTTCCTGTTGAATTGATCCTTTACCATTATGTAATGGCCTTCTTTGTCTCTTTTGATCTTTGATGGTTTAAAGTCTGTTTTATCAGAGACTAGGATTGCAACCCCTGCTTTTTTTTGTCCTCCATTTGCTTGATAGATCTTCCTCCATCCCTTTATTTTGAGCCTATGTATGTCTCTGCATGTGAGATGGGTCTCCTGAATACAGCAAACTGATGGGTCTTGACTCTTTATCCAGTTTGCCAGTCTGTGTCTTTTAATTGGAGCATTTAGTCCATTTACATTTAAGGTTAATATTGTTATGTGTGAACTTGATCCTGTCATTATGATATTAACTGGTTATTTTGCTCATTAGTTGATGCAGTTTCTTCCTAGCCTCGATGGTCTTTACATTTTGGCATGTTTTTGCAATGGCTGGTACCGGTTGTTCCTTTCCATGTTTAGTGCTTCCTTCAGGGTCTCTTGTAAGGCAGGCCTGGTGGTGACAAAATCTCGAAGCATTTGCTTATCTGTAAAGGATTTTATTTCTCCTTCACTGATGAAACTTAGTTTGGCTGGATATGAAATTCTGGGTTCAAAATTCTTTTCTTTAAGAACGTTGAATATTGGCCCCCACTCTCTTCTGGCTTGTAGAGTTTCTGCCGAGAGATCTGCTGTTAGTCTGATGGGCTTCCCTTTGTGGGTAACCCGACCTTTCTCTCTGGCTGCCCTTAAATTTTTTTCCTTCATTTCAACTTTGGTGAATCTGGCAATTGTGTGTCTTGGAGTTGCTCTTCTCGAGGATTATCTTCTCGAGGAGTATCTTGTGTATTTCCCGAATTTGAATGTTGGCCTGCCCTACTAGGTTGGGGAAGTTCTCCTGGATGATATCCTGAAGAGTGTTTTCCAACTTGGTTCCATTTTCCCCCTCACTTTCAGGCACCCCAATCAGACGTAGATTTGGTCTTTTTATATAATCCCATACTTCTTGCAGGCTTTGTTCATTTCTTTTTCTTCTTTTTTCTTTAGATTTCTCTTCTCGTTTCATTTCATTCATTTGATCCTCAATCGCTGATACTCTTTCTTCCAGTTGATCAAGTCAGTTACTGAAGCTTGTGCATTTGTCACATATTTCTCGTGTCATGGTTTTCATCTCTGTCAGTTCGTTTATGGCCTTCTCTGCATTAATTATTCTAGCTATCAATTCTTCCACTCTTTTTTCAAGATTTTTAGTTTCTTTGTGCTGGGTACGTAATTCCTCCTTTAGCTCTGAGAAGTTTGATGGACTGAAGCCTTCTTCTCTCTTCTCATTAAAGCCATTCTCTGTCCAGTTTTGATCCGTTGCTGGCGATGAGCTGCGCTCCTTTGCAGGGGGAGATGCACTCTTATTTTTTGAATTTCCAGCTTTTCTGCCCTGTTTTTTCCCCATCTTTGTGGTTTTATCTGCCTCTGGTCTTTGATGATGGTGACATACTGATGGGGTTTTTGTGTGGGTGTCCTTCCTGTTTGTTGGTTTTCCTTCTAACAGTCAGGACCCTCAGCTATAGGTCTGTTGGAGATTGCTTGAGGTCCACTTCAGACCCTGTTTGCCTGGGTATCAGCAGCAGAGGCTGCAGAAGATAGTATATTGCTGAACAGCAAGTGTACCTGTCTGATTCTTGCTTTGGAAGCTTCCTCTCAGGGGTGTACTCCACCATGTGAAGTGTGGGGTGTTGGTCTGCCCCTGGTGGGGGATGTCTCCCAGTTAGGCTACTCAGGGGTCAGGGACCCACCTGAGCAGGCAGTCTGTCGTTCTCAGATCTCAGCCTCCGTGTTGGGAGATCCACTGCTCTCTTCAAAGCTGTCAGACAGAGTCGTTTGCGTCTGCAGAGGTTTCTGCTGCTTTGTTGTTGTTGTTGTGTTGTTGTTGTTTAGCTGTGCCCTGTCCCCAGAGGTGGAGTCTACAGAGACAGGCAGGTTTCCTTGAGCTGCTGTGAGCTCCACCCAGTTCGAGCTTCCTAGCGGCTTTGTTTACCTACTTAAGCCTCAGCAATGGTGGGCACCCCTCCCCCAGCCTTGCTGCTGCCTTGCAGTTAGATCGCAGACTGCTGTGCTAGCAGTGAGGGAGGCTCTGTGGGTGGGCATGGGACCCTCCCGGCCAGTTGTGGGATATAATCTCCTGGTGTGCCTGTTTGCTAAGACCCTTGGTAAAGTGCAGTATTGGAGTGGGAGTTACCCAATTTTCCAGGTGTTGTGTGTGTCAGTTTCCCTGGCTAGGAAAAGGGATTCCCTTCCCCCTTGCGCTTCCCAGGTGAGGCGATGCCTCATCCTGCTTCAGCTCTTGCTGGTGGGGCTGCAGCAGCTGACCAGCACAGATTGTCCGGCACTCCCTAGTGACATAAACCCAGTACCTCAGTTGAAAATGCAGAAATCACCTGTCTTCTGTGTCGCTCGCACTGGGAGCTGGAGACTGGAGCTGTTCCTATTTGGTCATCTTGCTCCGCCCCTCACCATGTCACTCTTCTATGTCAAAACTTCCCACCAGTTTTCCCTCCTTGCAGGATCAGATGGCTACTCCCAGCTCCTGCTTCTCATACCTCTCTGCCCTTGTTCTGCCATTCACACCCACACTTCTGTCTCAAAGACCTCTCTGACGGTCTTGAATCTGTCACATTCTCTCTGACATTTCTGTATCTTGTACACACTGTCTGAAATGCCATATTCCACCACCAAACTGAACACTGGCCACTGGACACATTTCACCTTACTTGTGAAGACTCACATAAAGCATTGCCTCTTCCTTAACCCCCCTAGTGGAAATTTCCATCTTGCTAGGTCAACATTATTTTTTAACCACTTCCATGAAGCGCTTCAGAGCACTGTCTCTTCCAGGGCCTAGCAAAGTGTTAGACATCAAACTAATGCTTGAAAATGAAAGTGTAAATTGGTAAAAACTTGAATCTCTTATTTGGTACTAACTTTTCCAGAGAGATCTGCAACTACAATTTAGAAAGAAGAGACATTATTAGAGATTTCAAAAGCGTCTCTGGTGGAAATTTTTTTCAAATGCACTCAAAAGAGCAAGATACTCAGCTGCCTAGGGTGCATTCATTCATCAGGACCTCACAGCTAAATCTTACTAAAGTCTTACTAAATCTTACTATATCTTACTAAAGCTCAATCTTGTCTAAAGTCTTCTTTAGACAGATACTAAGGAAGCACTAACCACACCTCTCTCACCCTTCCCAACTCTGGTGTATACTTAAGAAATCTTAGCTCTTCAACCCTGATGCAAACTGGCTTCCAGAATGAATAGGTAGAGATCAATTACTAGCCAAGATAATTGCTTTCAAAAAGACATTCATGAGTATGTGACCAGAGGTAACAGATTTAACTGTGTTAGGTGACCTTCAAGAGTAAGGCCTCTACCAAGTACCAGACTTTGGGGCTGCATCTCACTTTGATTGTTTCTTTCTGAGATGTACATCTTTATTCCTTTGTTTCTCTTTGCTGTCATCAACACAAAGAAACATCACCATATGTTTCTTTTTAAAATGTCTTTTGAAATATCATTTGAATGTCTTTGTACCTGTTCTTTTAGCCATTTCTCATGGGATTGCTAATTTCCCTCTCTCCTTGTGAAGCCTACATCTCCAGTTAAAAAGTAAAATCACACACAAATATATTCAGCATACCTTGGTCCATGTCAATTTCTGTTCTAAAGCACCATATCAAAGACCCTTTGAAATTGGCGTGTTATAAGGACCAGTTATAATTGGCACTGTCTTTGTCCTTAGTCATGATCCAATGTTCCTGCCCTTCCTGAAGAGCAAGTTCAGTAAGATAACTTTATTAATGTGAGTGAGTTTTTTTTTTTTTAATTTCTACCAGAGGTGCTTTTGAAAGCTCTAATAATGACCCTTCTGTCTCTCAGCTTGAAACATGAACTTGGCTGTCCTTGATTCTCTGTGGTGACTGTGCCTTCCTTATAGGGATTTTTCTTTCTTCTGTTCATTGAACCTCACGCCGACAGCACATCTCAGGAACCATGAATTTACAGGCTTAGTCTTTCTCATGCCAACTGGAGGGAAATCTGGGGACCCACTGATGTGTTGAAAAACCATATGTTTCTGCCGTCTTAGGTGGAAGTCTTTCTCACTAAGCTCTGGGCTCTGTTTTATCACTTCTTGTGATATATATGGCAAGGTACTCACTGGGTAATTGCTCATGCCATTAAAAATTTATATTGGCCCACGTATCAAGTAGACATTTATTTTTCAGCTGAGAGATGACTAGGGCATTTTTCAAAGAAAGGGGGGAGAAAAAAGCGTGGAATTTAATCAGCAAATATTTTTGCTAGTCCTCTTTCTTTTTGCCAAGAGCGTTACATTTCAAATATTTTATAATCAGTAAGATCTTGGGAGCAATCAGTGAGTATAGTCAACACCTCTTGCTGAAATAGGGTCCTGAAGCCTCCTGTCTTATTAACACATAAGTTACTGGATCGTGGGCAGGTCATGGGCATCCCAGGGAAAGTTTGGGAATGTAGAACAATAGGGAACACTGGAGAGGGATGAGAAGTCCTACTTATCAACTAGTGTGATGGCATTTTAGTACTCAAAGGTCGTTCCTGTGTACATGGCTAGTTACTATTCCTGTCTTGGCCCATCTCCCCACAGGCATGCAGTCACCTGCACATCTTTGATGGGTTAGCTTTTGTTTTACTCACTTCCCTAATTCTCAGTTGGTCTCTAGGCAGTGTCCTCAGAGCACTCTAAACAGGACTTTGGAGTACTCAAGAGTACAAACAGAGAACCAGAAGACAATTATAGTACAGAGATGGAAAGATCGTGGCCTCAGAAGTCCAGTTTGGAAGTCTGTGGACCTCAGTGTACCCATATGTAAAGTGGGGACGTTTATACTGTTCTAGTCTGCTTTTCCCCAAAAGAAGATTCCAAGGTAAGAATTTGGGAGATGGTCCTGCCAAACATGTATGGGAGTAGGCGAGTCAGGCAAGGAAGGCCAGGACAGAGTGTGGGGATGAGGAGGCTATCACTCTGTGCACCGAGAGCTACATCTCACTGGTGACTCACAGGGAATGTCTAGAAAAACCTCAAAATGGTGGTGAGGAAGGAAGCTGGGGTACTTATCTACAACTCTCATGCCTCACTGTTTGACGGATACTCCTTGGAGGTTATTTCCCACCACTTATACCTAACAATAGCCAGAGACCACTCTCAAGCAGAGAGGCAAAGAGTGCCACGGTAGCAAGTATGCTGAGTATGTTGACCTGTACGGAAAATGCCTGCCAGATGACAGCACCTGCTACAGATACCTTCCTCCCAGAGTTTCTGTGTTAATGTATGCAAAGGAGCTAGCTTAATGTCTAACCTATAGGGCCTTCTAAATATATATTGATGAACAATAAATGAAAAGAGTTAACTTTTTAATCACCCACTATATGCCAATCACTATGCTATCTCACAGCTTACTTATTAGGTCACTCTCACAGCTCACTTATTAGGTAGGTGCTGTTTTTATTCCCATTTTACAGATGATAAACCTGAGGACCCTAAGTATGCTATTGGTCAAGGTTTATAGGCAGTAAATAAGTGGAGTGGTGAATAAACCCAGGTTGTCTAGCTCTGTAGTTCACAGTCGTAACTGGTATGTATGCTGACTCTCCATCTGTAACAGAAAAAAAAAAAAAGGCTGGAAAGATTTTTAAATTCACATAAAAGTTAACTAACTCTAACTCTTGTTTTTACCCTGCTACTGTGGCAACTTATGTGACCCCAGGAACAACCTGACACTTTTCTTAATTTAAATCAACTCGTTCATTTTTAGTGCACAATGGATACCGTACTTGTCAGACACAGATGCAGTCATTAGTCAAGAACAGTTAGTGAAGATCTCCTGTGTGCACTGCTTTGTTCTCAGAGCTGTTGAGAGACGCAGAAGAAGTGGGGGAGACAGTCCCATCCATCACAGAGTCTAACCAGACAAGAAAGATGCTCACAATTATCTACCTAGGTGGTAAAAATGAGAAATAAGCATGCACAACTCAGCTAGGCCCCTCAAGAGAGAGGAGTTGGGGACTTCCTTCTCTTCGGCAATGTATTTTCCAGGTGCTAGCTGGTAGAAATGCAGATTTAGAGCAACATCTTAGGAAAAAGAAGTCTTAAGGGGAGCGGTAAATAGAAAAAGGAAGGGACCAAGCTCCCCACTTACAGAAGGGAAAGTTAGTTATATGTAAACTAGCCTCAAAGCAATTGGAATAAAATTGAGACTTTGGGTTTAGAACTGTGTTAAAGTCGACTTAAGCACTCTGAGATTTACCATCAAAGGCTGGAATCGGCCCCATAACATCCACCCTGCCAATGTGTTGCAACATTAAATAAAAAGCAAATGAGCAAAATGGTATACAATATTTATACATATTATATCTCTGCATGCACTTGGGAGTAGTAATTCATCATGAGTATTGCAGAGTGAAATTGTTGAGAATTACTATTGCAGATTCGAATTGTGGGTATTGGTAGTGTTTAATGTAGGGCTCGAACTATGGGTTTCAAACTTTGCTGTACATTCAGATCATTGGGATACATGTTGAAATGGAAGTTACCAGAGCCTAGCATCACCACTAAAATTCTGATTCTGTTGAAACCTTGTTCAGATGAGTTGTGGACCACGCTTTGAGAATTAAGCTACATACAGCTAATAATCATGAAATAAGTGTTTGTCCATGGAAAAACAAAATATATTTAAAAGGAGACATTTAAAAATGGGAGTATATTAGAGTCCAACATAACTACCTGGAGAAGAGTAATATGAAAGTATGCAAGTGGGTGGGCAAACATGGGCAGGGCCATTGGGCTACCAGATTTTATTGCAAATACAAAGTCTTTAATGTTTGTTTCTTTTCTGAGACAGGATCTTGCTCTATTACCCAGGCTGGAATGCAGTGGTATAGTCACAGCTCATTGCAGCTTCAATCTCCCAGGCTGAAGTGATCCTCCTGCCTCAACCCCTTAAGTAGCTGGGACTACAGGCATGTGCCACCATGCCTGATTTTTAAATTTTTTGTAGAGACCGTATCTCCCTATGTTGCCTAGGCTAGTCTTGAACTCCTGTGCTCAAGTGGGCTCTTGAACTCCTGGGGTCCTGCCTCGGCCTCCCAAAGGGCTGGGATTATATGCATGAAACACTGCACCTGGCCAATGAAGTCTTTATATATCAGCATCCATAATTCTCAAAGCAAGTTCAATGCATCCTTTAATCTGAAGCAAATGGTAGGCAGCAAGTAAGATAAGCTTGAGTAGAATTCCAGATTTGTCAAACAATGACTATTAGGCCTTGAGCAAATTATGTGGCCTCTCTGGGCCTCAGTTTCCTCTGTTGATAAAGGAGAAATAAGACCTAGCTGGCAGGATTGTTTTAAGGATTAATTTAAGGATTGTTTTAAGGATTAATGATAACTCTTATTGCTATGTGTAGCGAAGCCCTCAGTACATTTTATGATAATTTGGGGGAAGAATCCTGTCTCAGGAAAGGAAAAAAACTTTTGCCTATTAATGTGGATATTAAATATACACGACGCCTATGGAAAGTTCTTAGCAAACATGGAGGAGATATTCTCACTGTAGCTGGGCATCTATCCTCCACAAGGCATACTGTCCTGCTGTGCGCTGCAGAAAGCATAGAAGGTGCAAATGCACTTCAGAGGTCAAAGCATTTTGCTAATTAGAAATGAGTATTCTGGCCAGGTGCAGTAACTCATGCCTGCAATCCCAGCATGTTGGGAGGCCAAGGTGGGTGGATCACAAGGTCAGGAGATCGAGACCATCCTGGCTAACACAGTGAAACCCCGTCTCTACTAAAAATACAAAAAATCAGGCAGGCATGGTGGTGGGCACCTGTAATCCCAGCTACTTGAGAGGCTGAGGCAGGAGAATGGCATGAACTTGGGAGGCAGAGGTTGCAGTGAGCCAAGATTGCACCACTGCACTCCAGCCTGGGCAATAGAGCAAGACTCCATCCCCCCCACCCAAAAAAAAAACAAAAACAAGAAATGAGTATTTCACACCATGGCAGGCAAGTCAGATTCTATAAACCCTGTAAGTGATTACATGTGTCTCAATCACATAGACACTAACCCTACTCTAGACAAAGAATCTGCCACTTGATTGCTTCCAAATAAACTCACATAACCTGAAGAAAGGTACCTACCTCAGTTAGCTGTAGATAGTAGGAAAAATTGATACGTAGGTAACCATGTCCCATTAAGGTACCAGTAATTTAACTCTGGTGGGCCTAGGGGAGGTTCATGGCAAGTCAATGTGAGAGATATTTTTGAAGGGAGACAATGCCAGGAGGCATGTCCTTAGAGAGGGAGTTATAAAGCACCCCCAGATTGTGGCAAAGCCAATGGTATGAGAGGCTAGAAGATATAAAGGAGGCGATGCTATGTATAGGCCAGCTCTGAGCCCAACTGTGAAAGACCCTCTAGAGCAAATGTGGATGACCGTGTTCTTCCCTGGAGGAAAGTTGATCTAGAGATAAAGGTTTTTTAAGAAAAATCTTAAGTAGGAAAAGTGAGAGAATGAGCTGCCTTTGCTAGTGTGAAGTTAAGCAAGTAGCTTTCAGAAGCGTTCTAGAGAAAGACTGAGGATGGGGTTCTTTTGATTCTGAGGATTCATGTGCTGTGTTGCGTCATTTGGTGAATTTTAAAATAAGTGACATTAAATAAATTCCACATTCCTTGGGGAGAGAAAAGAAAGTGCTAACATTTATTTTCCTACTATTTAAAATTACTTATATCATCTTGTTCAATATTCCTAACAATTCTAAGCCGTATGTTTTCCTGGAATTCTCATTTTGCAAATAAGGAAAGAAGCAACAAGAGGTAAAGAATGAGTCTCTTTTCAGCATATCCAATGAGTCATCCATTCACCCAACGGACATTAATTGAACAACTACTCTATGCCAAGTCATATTGTAAATACTGATGATGCAACCTTGGACATGAGGGAGAAGGTTTCTGATCATATGGAGGATAATATTTGAGTGTACAAAACAGTGATAAACTAACAAATAAATAAAGAGATAGCCATAGCTGCTGTGAGGAAAATAAAATAAGGTGATGTGTTACCAAAGGATACTTTGGATTGGAAGGCCAGGCTTCTTTATGAACATGACAGTTGAGTTGACATGTGGGTAACAAGAAGCAAGCCATACTGATCTGGGGACAGAATGGACTTGTTGGAAGGAACAGAAAGCAACAGAAGAGCAGAGCCCTCGAGGCCTGGCATGTCCTGGGAAGTGGAAGTGAAAGAAGCCAATGTGATTGACAGTAGAAGGTGAATAGGAGGTAGGAGGACAGGTCACAAATTCAGAGATAGACAAAGGCCAGTCTATCTTGAGCCTGGAGAAGAGTTTGGGTTTTCTTAAAAGTACACTAGAAAGCCATGTAATGATTGTAATTAGGGAAGCAATATAATCTCAGTTAAATCTATGGTTTGATGGAGGTTGAGCTGTGGGGGTAAAAGCAACTGCAAGAAAGCCAGTTAGGCCAGTTGGTTTTATTATTCCAGATTACAGATAGATATAGATAGATATGCTTATGTGTCTGTATCTATGTATATATGTTATATATCTTATTATATATTATATATGGAATACTATATTATTTCGGAATGTTATAAAACATGCAAAATGGACATTAAAAATTGTCAGCTAAAGAGAAAACACACTCTACGTGATTTATCATATTAAAAGAAAAAAGTGTGCTTAATGTGTTACTATTGAAAGTGCTATTAATATTTTAGTGAGATTAATATAATTGAATATACTTTTGTCAAAAAAAATTTGGCTTCACACTTTTGATGCAAAGATTCAAAGATCTGATTCTATAATTGGTTTATTTCCAGAATAGTTTTGAATAGTTGTCACAACTGAGAAAGCACCTCCTAAGGAAACAATCTGTAAATATTAAATAAAGATTTATGGTAAGGTGCATTTAACAAGAGTGGAGCAATCTGTATTTCCCATTTCTGATACATATGTGGGTTTGTTTTCTGATAGACTTTGTCAGGTCTTGTTGGACAGAATATACTCTTCAATGAGGCTGGAGAAGAAATGAGAGAAGTGGAGCCTCTGCCACTTCTAATTGTTCACTTGTGCCAGTAGTAATATTTTCTTATTTCCAAGGTTCCATTGTGGCTATCTTCTAAAAATCCATTCCTTCATACTGTGGGGATTAATTTATACTGGATAATATCAATACTGTGAGTAGAATATGTGTCAATACCCATAAAGTGTGAGAGTATGTTTCTTCCAATGCTCAGAGCTGTAAGAACCATGGAGTAGAAATTACATCCCTTCAAACCCCTGACTGTAAAGATAATCAAAGAAAGGGAGGCTAGATAGGGGATATGGCTTGGTACATCCTCCATGCATTCCTTTATTCAGTTATGTGCCAGGCACAATTCTTAGAACTGGATGCAAGAGTAAATAAAACAGAAAATAAAATATGCCTGGTATTAGTATGTGTGTATAATTTCCTCATTAAACTCCTTTTCTGATTTAGCCTCTAAAATGGTGTTGAGTGCTCTTACCTGCTGGGATCCATGCCCATGTTCATTCCCTTCTTTTTGTGTGTCTGCCAAAGCTAGTGACTCATTCTTAACAAATGAAATAGACAAAGGTGGTAGGATGTTCCTTTCTGAAATTAGGTTACAAAAAGACTGTGGTGTCTGTCTTTGGTGCTTTCTCTTATACTGTTTCTTGCTTGCTTTGAAAGAAGTTAGCTGCCAGTTTGTGAATTGCCCTATGGAGAGACCCACATGGCAAGGAACTGAGGCACTTATTCCAATAGACATGGGAAACTATATCCTGCCAACAACCACACGGTGAGCTTCCAAGTGAATTTTTCCCCGTTTGTTCCATGAAATGAAACTTAGACCTCACTGACACCTTGACTATAGCCATAAAAGAGACTCTGAACCAGAGAACCCAACTAAGATGTGTCCAGATTTTTAATCTACAGAAAATGAGAGAAGAGAAGTGCTTGTTGATTTGAGTCACTAAGTGTTGGGGTAATTTGTTACACAGCAGCCAATAACTAATATGCCTTCATTTAAGTTAACTGTCTTTAATTCATATACTCTCAGGAGAATTGGAACTTATCAGTGAAATGTTCCTTAAGGAGTTTCTCGACTCATGTACTGAAAACACCTGGCCATATGTATTAGACTCATCAAGTTGGAGAAGTATGCAGTGTAAATAGGTTAAGGGACCTCATCGGTTCTAATACCACAAGTCCCTGAGTTTCTCAAAGATAGATCTGTTCATAATAGCTTTATTCTGTCATTCATGTTATATATACCTTTTCCTTTTCAAATAAGTTGGAAAAAATAATTTCAAGAAATTTAAACACAGAAGATTTAAATTCAAGCTCAAAGGCAAGATAAACATCAGGTCCTCCCAAAATATCAGAAGGTACTTAAGGAAATTCAGGAATTTCTGATTCTTCCAATAGATACGGCAGTAGCCCTTGTTTTCCCAGAGGGCCTTTCTGCTGTCTTAATTTTTGCTTTTACAGAGACCATAGAAAACATTTATATTGCTTGTCTTTTGGAGCAAACCAAGAGAATCACTGATGCCACTGCATGGCAGTTAATGGCACGGATTATTAACTCACGTTCACAAACTCTGTTCACATGTAAGAGTCAAGCTGAAAAGTTGAAGTACTTAAATACTGAATTTTTCCCCAGCAATTAAAAAATAGCTGACAGAAGCTGTAACTTAAGGTGCCTTTAACATATTAAGACATAAATGAATGTGTAAGGGCACATATCTAAACAAATATGGTAAATGCGATAAAATCCTCCAGAAATAGGCACCACATCTTATAGAAGTTGAGATAAACTTTAAAGTTCTGCAAAGAGTCAAAGGATGAGATAAAATATGGATTTTAAATACTGCTTCTTGAACTGACTCTGATCTTAGAATATATTTCATTTCTCTCTAAAAATAGAAAAGAACAAGTAAAATATCATGAGTTTTCATACTTTTTTGGTTCCTTCTATTTGCCCTTGTTTTATTTGTATTTAAGTGTTTGTGCTTCCCAAGAAATGATGGTAATAATAATGGTGATGACAGTGATAAAGGGTAGGAAGACGTTTTTTATTTGTTTCTATCTCTGCTATGATTTGAATATGACTTGTCCTCAGCAAAACTCATGTTGAGGCTTGGTCCCCAGTGTGGCAGTGTTGGGAGATGATACCATTGAAAGGCAATTGGGTTATAAAGGGTCCTCCTTTATGAAGGGATTAATGCAGTCACTGGGAGAGTGAATGAGTTTTTTCTTTGCTGGACTGGATTATTTGCCAGAAAAGTGGGGTGCTATACAGCAAGGCTGCCTCACAAGTTTGGTCTCTTTGCACACACCTGCTTTTTCACTTCTCTGCCATGTTGACACAGCACAAGACCCTCCCCAGAAGCAGAGTAGATGTTGGTATCATGCTTCTTGGACTTCCCAGCCACCAGGATTATGAGACAAATAAGGCTGTTTTTAAAAATAACTTACGCAGCCCCAGGTAAGTTATTTTTAAAAACAGCCTTATTTGTCTCATACAACAACACCAAACACACTAAGATGGAAAATGGATGCTGGGAAGTGGAGTTGTTGCTATACCTGAAAATGTAGAAGTAGCTCTGGAACTGAGTAACTGGCAGAGATTTAAAGAGTTTGAAGGAGCAGACTAGGAAAAACCTAGATTCTTGTGAGGACATAGAAGATGAGAATACTAGGGAAAGTTTGGAATTTCTTAGAGATTAGTTAAGTTGTGGTGACTGAAATGTAGATAGAAATATAGACAGAGAAGGCCATTCTGATGAAGTCTCATAAAAATAAGGAGTATATTATTGGGATTTGAAGTAAAATACACTTGTAAAGAACTTGGCACCATTGTCTCCCTGTCCTAGGGCTTTACGGGAGGCAGAACGTAAGAGTGATGAATTAGGATTTCTGGAAGAGATTTCTAAGCAAAATATACAAGGAACTGTGCGGTTACTTTTGGCTGCTTATACTGAGATTCAGGAGCAAAAGAGTAATTTAAAGGCAAAGTTTATGATTAAAAGGAAAGCGGAGTGTGCAAATTTGGAAAATTTGCAGACTTACCATGTAAATAGTAAAAAGGCTTGTTCTGAAGAGAATGCTGAAGGTACGTGTGGCCCACCAACAAGTTGCTAGATATTAACATGGATAAAAGGGATTCAAGTGTTGTGCATCAGTACAATGGGAAAAAGCTCCAGAGACCTAGGAGAACAAAATGGTTTCAGAGGACAGGTTTGAAATATTCTCCATGAATTTGTTACCCAGGGCCACCTCTGGTTACTGCTCCTCATATCCAACTCACATCCAAGACACTTCAGTCTTGGCTCAAGTGGTCACAGGTGTGACTCAGGCCACTGCTCCCGAGGGCACAAGTATAGGCCTTGTTGCCATTGCTACCAACTGGTGCTAACTCTGCACATGTGCAGAATGCAAGAGAAGTAGAGGCATAGCACTTCCATCCAAATTTCAAAGGATGTATCCAGAAGACTGGGGACCCAAGCGGAGGCTTGTGGCTGGGGCAGAGCCACCCCAGAGAGCCTTCACTAAAGCAATGCTGTGTGGATATATGAGGCTGGAGCCAGAGGCACCCTCACTACCCCAGAGTTGTAGAGCTCTTAGCAGCCTGTAATACTAGTCTGAGAAAAACCACAGGCTCCAGTGTACAATCCTAACCTTTGAGAGCAGCCATGTGGGCTGCACCCAGCAAAGCCACAGGGGGGGAACTGTCTGATTCCTAGCGGGTCCACACTTGTAGCAATGTGTCCAGAAGGTGGCACATGGAATGAAAGATTATTCTGGAGCTTTAAGAGCTAATGTTTGCCCTGCTGGGTTTTGGACTTACTTTGTTCTAGTTGCTCCTTTCTTTATTCCTATCTTTCCCTTTTGAAATGGGAATATTTACCCTATGCCTGTCTCATTATCATATTTTGGAATTAGATACTTTATTTTTATTTCACAGGCCCACACCTGGACTTTGGACCCTTTGGGTTGATGCTAGATCATGTTAAAACTTTGGGGACTATTAAGACGGAATAACTGTATTTTGCACTATGAGGAGAATGAATTTCCTCACAGTGGAGGGCAACGGGCAGAATGCAGTGGTTTGGATATGGTTTGTCTTCATCAAAACTCATGCTAAAGTTTGCTCCCCAATGTGACAGTGTTGGGAGGTGGTGCCTTTAAAAGATGTTTGAGTCATGAGGGATGTACTCTCATGAAGGGATTAACAGTCTCACAGGAGTGAGCGAGTCCTCACTTTTATAGGACTGAATACATTTCTGCAGAGAAAATTGAGGCTGGCCCTCATAGTTGCTCTCTTTACACATTTCTGCTTCACCTTCGGCTTCTCCATGATATTGTAATACAGCATGAGTCGCCCGCCAACAGGCAATCTGGTGCTGGTGTGTTACTTCCAGAATCATGACAGAAATTATCTCTTTTCTTTATGAATTACCCAGCCTCAGATATTCTGTTATCACAACATTAAGCAGACTAAGACAGTGTTCTTGGCCAGATAAAAAGTTGGTTGTCTTATTTCAGATGCTCTTCCTCACTTTTTATTGTTCCACGTTCTGGAAACCACTGATCTAGAAAGGTATTTATTTATTTATTTATTTTTGGAAGAAGGCATCTACTACATAGAGTGTGTATCAAATGACACTTTTTACATAGATGGTGACAGGGTGATAGATGTCACTAATACCAACACTGTCCACAACAAGTAGTAATACTTAACTTCACTCTTTTTGGTTGTCTGCCCTGTGCAGGTGTTGCTTTGAATACTTTAACTGCTTAAATTCATTTACTAACCACTCTGTGAGGGAGATACATCTACCATCCTCAGAGTATTAAAGTGCCTCCATGGATATATATTTTTAAAAAGGTATTTGACTGTGGTTCACCATAAGAAATATATTTTACAACATGACCCAAATGTATATATCAGAAGAAAAGTATTTTCTGTTCTTTTTCATTTAAAAATAATTGGTTATGAACTAGAAAATGTTATCCCTTTCTTCTCCTTCCGTTTCCTCCCCCTCCACTGATATCACCATATGTTGAAACCACTTTACATAATCTAATTTAGTATCCACAGTATCCTTGGGATACACATGTTGTTATTCCCATTTTACAAGTGTAGCTATGAAAACTAATTTAAATCACACTCAAGTGCTGACCAGCTAATAGGAGGCAGTGTTAGGATTCGGACCCAGTTTCAAAACTGTCAATTTCAAAACACTGGTTCTTTCACCCTGCATTTTAAAGCCATGACGGACATGACATCTATCTGTAAGGGTGGTGCTTCAGGTGACTATGTAGCTTGCTGTGTAATGTTCCTGTGATTTAGTCAGATTGTTGAAGTAGAAGATATGGATGCACAGTAGCATGAATCATAATTTCATGTGTATGCATAATATTGCCTACAATGCAATATTATAAGTGGATTAAAAATATTAGATATTATAATATATAGTATGAATATATTTAGGTCACAGCTTTCTTACATTTAAGCTTTACTTAAAGTTATAGCAAAGAATATACAACCTTCAGGACAAAACACAGGCAGCACAAAAGAGCATATTATAAATAATAAATATATGACATATAACAGATTAATTAATTTATGATATATACCATATAATAGTAAATGGAACATAACACTCAATACTGTATATTATTAATTAAAATATGTATATACCCTATAATATTAACAGGTGAAAGTCTGACAAAAATATGCTGAAATCCATCCTAACTAAAAATTCTCAAACACTTATACAATTATAACAGAAAATGATATCAACTGAATTTTAAAAACCAAGTTTATATAACTGATAAACTGCCAATTGGAATTTAGTATACAAAAGTTATACATAAAATATAATATAATACAAATTTATTCTTTTTCCTTTTTCTGAACCATTTTATTTCCCAGTGTTTTTTTTTACCTTTGGGGTAACATAGCCATCTTGCACGTAAACTTCGCTTAAAAATAAAGTTATAGCACAAAATGTATAGGCTTTAGGGCAAAATACGAGCTACACACAAGAACAGTCTGAAATATATGAACTGAAGAGGCACATATTATTCTCCTTTAAACCTCCCCCGGGGCATACATAAGCAAAGCACCATTTCAGATTCATCCAGAACGGGATGCAATTCAAATGTTCTCCATGTGATATTCTCTAACTGGAAACTGACTTCTTGAGTAAATGGTTGCACTTGTGTTAGCCTGAAACTATAATGTTGAAATATCACTTGTGGTAGCATATTTATTGTGATTCGAGTGGGGAAAGTGATATCCCCCTAGTGCCCCTCAATATAAAAGAAATCGTTCAAAAAGTGCTAATAATCGTATAAGGAGTAAGGAAAGGACCCAGTTTCAGCTTTCTGCTTATGGCTAGTCAATTTTCCCAGCACCATTTATTAAATAGGGAATCCTTTCCCCATTTCTTGTTTTTGTCAGGTTTGTCAAAGATCAGATGGCTGTAGATGTGTGGTATTATTTCTGAGGGCTCTGTTCTGTTCCATTGGTCTATATCTCTGTTTTGGTAGCAGTACCATGCTGTTTTGGTTACTGTAGCCTTGTAGTATAGTTTGAAGTCAGGTAGCATGATGCCTCCAGCTTTGTTCTTTTGACTTAGGATTGTTTTGGCAATGTGGGTTCTAGAGACTTAAATGTTAGACCTAATACCATAAAAACCCTAGAAGAAAACCTAGGTAATACCATTCAGGACATAGGCATGGGCAAGGACTTCATGTCTAAAACACCAAAAGCAACGGCAACAATAGCCAAAATTGACAAATGGGATCTAATTAAACTAAAGAGCTTTTGCACAGCAAAAGAAACTACCATCAGAGTGAACAGGCAACCTACAGAATGGGAGAAAAGTTTTGCAACCTACTCATCTGGCAAAGGGCTAATATCCAGAACCTACAAAGAACTCAAACAAATTTACAAGAAAAAAACAACCCCATCAAAAAGTGGGCAAAGGATATGAGCAGACATTTCTCAAAAGAAGACATTCATACAGCCAACAGACACATGAAAAAATGCTCATCATCACTGGCCATCAGAGAAATGCAAATCAAAACCACAATGAGATACCATCTCACACCAGTTAGAATGGCAATCATTAAAAAGTCAGGCAACAACAGGTGCTGGAGAGGATGTGGAGAAATAGGAACACTTTTACACTGTCGGTGGGATTGTAAACTAGTTCAACCATTGTGGAAAACAGTATGGCGATTCCTCAAGGATCTAGAACTAGAAATACCATATGACCCAGTCATCGCATTACTGGGTATATACCCAAAGGATTACAAGTCATGCTGCTATAAAGACACATGCACACGTATGTTTATTGCAGCACTATTCACAATAGCAAAGACTTGGAATCAACCCAAATGTCCATCAGTGACAGACTGGATTAAGAAAATGTGGCACATATACACCATGGAATACTATGCAGCCATAAAAAAGGATGAGTTTGTGTCCTTTGTAGGGACATGGGTGCAGCTGGAACCCATCATTCTCAGCAAACTATCGCAGGAACAGAAAACCAAACACTGCATGTTCTCACTCATAGGTGGGAATTGAACAATGAGACACTTGGACATGGGAAGGGGAACATCACACACCGGGGCCTATTATGGGGAGGGGGGAGGGGGGAGGGGGGAGGGATGGAATTGGGAGTTATAACTGATGTAAATGATGAGTTGATGGGTGCAGCACACCAACATAGCACATGTATACATACGTAACAAACCTACACGTTGTGCACATGTACCCTAGAACTTAAAGTATAATAAAAAAAAATGTATAAATTTTTTAAAAAACTGCTATTAATCGTTGTGGAAGTTGAATGTCTTATACATGAGGATCTATTAGATGATCTATTTTTGTTTATGTTTTAAAAAGTACTGTTAAAAAAGTTTTGAAAAATTTCAAAACTACCAAAAGTTGCTACAGATATTATAAGACTCGATGTATCTTTCTGGTAGCTGTGTGAAGTATGAACAAGTATTTCAGAAATAAACTTGGCAATATATGTAAATGCCATAAAGATACTGATAGTCTTGAAATTCCACAGCCTTACTCCTTGGAGTCTAAGGTAAATAAATAATCTAAAACAAAAGAAAAACAAGCAAAAACTTGTATGATCTAAAATAGAAAATATCTGAAAATAATTAAAATATTTTACATTACAAATAAGAAAATTGTTTTACCTGAATGGACTATGTTTTGATGCTTCAAAATTAATCATGTATACAAATAAAAACATTTCTATAATATAATAGTAAAAATCTACTTATCACAAAGCTTCATGAGGGTAGAGGTTATCTATTTTTGCTTTTTATTATATTCCCAAAGTCCAGCAAATTATTTGCTTGTAATAGGTATTCAATTAAAATGTATCAAATGAGCAAAATTTTTTATAAAAATGGTACAGTTAGGTAAATCATGAGTGGAAATAAACATAAAAAAGAGAGATGATTTGTTAGCTGTTTGTTGGAGCTCTCAATGGATGGATTATTTTATATTTTTCAATTTATCTAGTTCTTATGGTTCTATTTGCTTAATAAAATACTAAAGAAAATGATTTAGATGGGAAATATATAGTGAGATTATTTAGGACATTGGCCTTTAAAAGTAAGTCCCTCTGGTTTGTAATTTGCATAAAATATTTGTTCATTCTGTGTGTATGGCATTGCCCTGGGCTCCCAGGAAGGAAGCCATGGGACTTTGCTTCCGCCTCTCATAGACAAGGTGAGGGAGGTGGGCCTCTTAAACTCTACATGTCCTTTCAGCTTTTAAACTTACCAGATGATGTGTTAGCTTATGATTCATGTGGCAGTTGGAGTTGGAAGCCAGTGCCTCTACACAACAGCTGTATGTCCTTAGGCAAATCATTTTCTCCTCTTTGAATTGTTTTCTTCATTTGAAAAGACAGTAGGAAGGATTAAATAAGACGAAACGTGGAAACACTGGATATGGTGCTTAGCACATGGTAAGTATATAATAAATGCCTGAAGGAGAAGCAGCATTTCACAGATTCTGATACATATATAAGAGAACATGCCCTTTTCCAGCAAGTCTCTTGAGTTGCCCTGTTTTACCTGGCAAGGACCCAGGCACCAAGGAGTGACAATGAAATCATATGGTTTTTCTTCTGTGGATTATTGATATGGTAGAGTGCATTGACTGATTTTTTAAAGCTGAGCCAGCCTTGCATACCTACAAGGAATCCCACATAGTCATGGTGTAGAATTCTTTTTATATGTTGTTAGATTTCATTTACAAATATGTACTGAGGATTTTTTATGTAAACTAATAAGAGAAATTGTTCTGTGGTTATTGTTTTGTGTACTGTCTTTGCTGGGTTTTAGTATCAGAGTAAAACTAGCTTTCATAAAATGAGGTGGGGAGTGCTTCCCTGTCTTCCACTTTCTAAAACAGACAAAATTGGTATTAATTCTTATGTATATCTTTGGTAGAATTTCCCCCACGAAGTCATCTGTGCCTGAAAGTTTACTTTTTGTGTGGTTTTTAATTTATTTGATAGTTATAGAACTGTTCAGTTTGTCTACTTAATCTTGATTGAGTTTAGGCAGTCTATGACTTTCAAGGAATTGGTGTGTTTCTTTTCAGTTGCTGTATTTATGAGTATGAAGTTGTTGGTTGGTTCCATTCACCTATCTTTTAATGACTGCCGAATCTATACCAATATATTAAATTATTGATGTTGGTGATTTGGTGTGTCTTTTCTATATGAGTTTTGTGATAATTCTATCTATTTTATATATATATATATTTTTTTTTTTTTTTTTTTTTTTTTTGAGACGGAGTCTCGCTCTGTCGCCCGGACTGGAGTGCAGTGGCCAGATCTCAGCTCACTGCAAGCTCTGCCTCCTGGGTTTACGCCATTCTCCTGCCTCAGCCTCCCGAGTAGCTGGGACTACAGGCGCCAGCCACCTCGCCCGGCTAGTTTTTGTATTTTTAGTAGAGACGGGGTTTCAGCGTATTAGCCAGGATGGTCTCGATCTCCTGACCTCGTGATCTGCCCGTCTCGGCCTCCCAAAGTGCTGGGATTACAGGCTTGAGCCACCGCGCCCGGCCTATTTTATATTTTTTAAGAGTCAACTTTTTATTTCATTAATTTTTTTCCTATAGATCTTTATTTTCAGCTTATTTGATTTCTGCTCTTAATATTTCTTATGTTTGCTTTGGGTTTATTCTGTTCTTCCTTTTCCCATTTCTTGAGGTAGCAACTCAGAGTATTATTTTGACAACTTTCCTCATTTTAATGTAGTCATTCAATCATATAAATATCCCTCTCAGCTGGGCTTTAGCCGCATCCCACAAATTTTGATATGTCATTTGTTTTCATTCACTTCCATGATATTTTATTTTTTCTTTGAGAATCTTCTTTAATTCATTATTTATAAGTGTATTGTTTACTTTCTACACATTGAGAGATTTTCCTGTTTCCTTTTTGTTGTCGATTTTTCTGTTTGATTTTGTTGCTGTTCTAGAGCATTCTGCATGATTTTATTTCTTTTAAATTTGATGAAGTATGTTTATGACAAACATGTTCTATCATGGTGAATGTTTTATTAGCACTTGGGAAAAAAATGTGTGTTTCTCCTATTGGGTAGAGTGTTCTATATATGTCAATTGGATCTTTTTGGTTGACTATATTGTTCATATTGTTTATATTCTTGCTGAATTCTGTCTAGTTGTTTAATACCGAACAGGGAATGTTGAACTCTTCAAGTGTAATTGTGGATTTGTCTACTATTCTTTTCAGTTCCATTGGTATTTGTTTCATGTATTTCTGAGGTTTTGTGTTTTAGTGCATACACATTTAAGATCATAATGTTTCCTGGTTGGTTGATCCTTTTTTTCCCCTTATTATTGTAACATTTTTCTGTGTCTCTAGTAATTGTCTTTGCTCTGAAGTCTATTTTATCAAATATTAATATAGCCACTCTTGCTGTTTTTAAAAAATAATGTTTACATGGTATATCTTTTTGCATCTTGTTTACTTTCAACCTAACTAGTAAGTTGAATTTGAAGTGAGTTTCCATTTTTTTAAGAAGCATATAAGTGGGTCATATTTTTTATCCACTTTACTAAGCTCTGTCTTTTGATTGGCATATTTAGATGTTTTAAATTTCAGATAATTAATATATTAGTGCTTTATTCTGCCCTTTTATTATGAATTTATATTGTTTTCTCTGGTATTTGCTCTTTTGTTTCTTTTATGTCATCCTCTGTGTTACTTGAACATTTTTTAGGATTACATCTTGATTTATTTATAGTGTTTGTGAGTGTATCTGTATTTTTCATAATAGTTGTTCTCGGTATTAAAATGTATGTACATGACCTTTAATAGTCTACTAAAGTCCATATTTTATTATTTTTGTGAAACTTGGAAACCTTCCATTTAGATCCCTTCCTTTTCTCCGCTTTAAATATCATTATCTTGGGTGTCAGATGGTGCTATAATTTTGTCTCAGTCATCAAATGTGATTTAGAAACTTATGAGAAAAATGATAGACTATTTTATGTGCCCGTATTTCTACTTTGTTGTTACTTATTTCCTGATGTTCCAAGATTCCTTCTTTTGTCATTTCCTTTCTGTTTAAAGAGCTCTCTTCCAGAGATATACTGGAAGTACATTATTATTATTATTTATCTTAGAAGGTTTCCATGTCTCCTTTTTCCTTGTAGGGTAGTTGCACTGGATTTAGAATTTACAGTATGAGCAGTTATCTTCTTTCAGAATTTGAAAAGTGTTGTCCTTCTAGCCTGAGTGGTTTCAATGAGAAATATATGTCAAGTAAATTGATATTCCCTGCAGGTTGCATCATTTCTCTTTGCTTTCAAGATACTTCCTTTATTAGTTTTCTGAAGTTTAATTGTGATATGTCTTGACATGTTTCTTTAGATATATCCTTTTGGAGATTAGTTCAGCTTCTTTCGTCTATAGGTTTGTGTCTGTCAAATTTGGAAAGTGTCCAGCCATTATTTCTTCTAATACCCTTTAGCTTCACTCCCTTTCTCTTCTCCTTCCGGGATTCTGATAATACAAATATTGAATCTTTTGTTATTACACGGGTGACTGAAGCTGTGTTCATTTTTTTCAGTCTGTTGTTTGTTTTTACATTAGGTAAGTTCTACTGATGTGTCCTCTAGTTTACAGGTTCTAATATCTGTCATCTCTACTCTTGAGCCCATCCAGTCAGTATTTTTATTGTTATCATTATAATTTTAAGCAATATTGTTTTCATTGGGTTCTTTTTTATAACATTATTTCCCTTGATGAAAGTTTGCAATTTGTTCATTTGTCCAAGAGAACTCATAATTGTTGAATCATTTTTATGATGGCTATTTTAAAACCTTAGTCAAATAATTCCAACATCTGATTTGTTTTGTACTGGCATCAGTTGGTTATCTTTTCTCAATCAAGTTGTGATTTTCTTGGTTCTTAGTATGACAGGTGATTTTCGCTTGTATTCTCGACATTTTATTTATTGTGTTGGGAGGCGCTGTGTCTTATATGTATGTTTTATTTTAGCAGGAGTTAGCCACTGTTAAAATTTGGCATGTGGGTGTTGGCCTGCTTCTGTGGACTGCCATTCCAATGGCAGTTTAATTTCTGGAGTCTTTGCAGAGCTATTTTTGCTGGCTTTGTTTATAAGTTGCTGCTCAGTTTCCCATGGGTTCCTGATGGTGCTACCCGAGACAGGAGAAGAGCAGTTTCCCAGGTCAGCCTGCTTGATGGAGGAGCACTGTTATGATACCTTCCTATTTCTCCTCAAACCTTGATTTCTATAGGTAATGGAGCAAAGAAATAGAAGAGTCATGGGCCTGCAGGGACAAAGAAGCTGAAAGAGGCTCAGAGACAAAGGGTCCAGGCTCCTTGCTATTGTTGGGCCTCTCACTCACCCTTCTCAGTGTCCCTGGTTTGGGGAGAAAAGGCTCAGACCCATGGTGACAAAGAGGCTTCCTGGACCAAACTTTTGTACAGCTGGGTCTCTCTTACTGGTTTGACCTTCCCTGCCCATCTCAGAATCTCTCAAGAGAAAAAAAGAATCTCAGGGCGAGCAGGGAAAAAAAGTCCCTCTCCTGACTGCTTTTTTCTGATGTAACTCCCAGTAGGTCTTCCTTGACAGATGCTAGTTTCACTTGATGTTGTCAGAGGGATTCCTGCATGAGGAAAGAATAAACCTACCTTGAATGTCTTCTGTTGCTAGGTTGTGAGTCTAGAAATACTGAGCCTGGGTCACCTTCTGTTGCATAGGGGGACACAAGTAGCCTGCCCTTCGGGTTCCTGCCTTTTGGTTCCCAAAACAGATCACCTTCTTTTATCACCCTTTAAAGATATTTGATTGCACCTCTCACATGGGTCTATGTCTGCTTGTCCAGAGATAAAGTATAAAACATTTTTTTATGGCCACCTTTTTCTTCTATCAAGTGATGCCCAATATTTTATCCATGAAACTCACCTTGCATCCCTCTTATCAGTAGTAGAATGTTGTAGCTTCTGGGCTGAGACCTGTAAGCAGCTGATGTGTATATTGTGGGGAGGTGGTCTGACCTTTAATCTTGTACTCAAAAGTGAGCACTACTAAAGTATCTCTCCATAGACCATGTATTCATTGCATGAGTAAAACATCATCTACCTATTGAAGAAACCCAACAACATCTTGACTCAGTTATCATTATCAGTGGGGACAACTGGACACTGTGAGCCTCTGGACATGATATGCTGAGAATACCTGCATATTACTCTGGTCAGGAATGCTTAATTTTAATCTTATCAGAAAACACTAAAACAAAGTCAAAATGAGGCACAAATGATTGTTTTAGACATGAGCCTATATATATTTTTTAAAAATGACAAGCTGAGGAACTTTTCCTGAGTGAAAGAGACTGAAGAGACATGACATCTAAAAGCTAAACATAGTCTTGGATTAGATCTTATAATGAAAAAAAATGCTAAGAAGTACATCATCGCATTATTGGGACAAATAAAATATTTGTAACATGGACGTAGATTAACATGGAGTGTCACTGTTGAAGTTTCTGATTTAGTAACTTTACTGCAGTTATGTAATAGAATGCCCTTGTTTCCAAGAAAAATACACTGAAATATAAAGGGATAAAGAGAAGCAACTGCATTGAATTAAGAAAAATATAATTATAGATATAAAAATATATAGATATAGATGTATGTGTGTGTGATTATACCCACACACACTCAGAAAGAGACACAGAGAGAAGGAGAATGTGTTAAAAAAAAGTGACAAAATGTTAATTGGTGAAAGGATATATGAAGTTTTCTGTATTTTTGCAACCTTTATGTAAGTTTTAAGGTACTGAAAAATAAAAATTAAAGATTAAAAATAGAATCAATACTAATACATCTTTTCTCATAGATACTATAGAAAAATCTAGGAATAGTAATTCTGGCCCTTGCTTTGTCCATTTGAGATTTACCAGCCACTAGAGAAGGCCATCAGGTTCTTTAGAACTTGTAGCCATGTCTAGCATGGTCATGAAGTGGCTCTCTTGGTCATGAAGTGGTCATCATGATTAGGGCCAGGCTTTGAAAGTCTGAGAGCCCTGGATAGGGATGTGAGCTACTTTCAGTCATGTGTAAACGTACAATTTATGTCACCTCAATAAATAAGCAGTGAGATGCTTTAGAGGTGACCAAATCATAGCCAAGCTGTCACATGAGGCCATAACTAAAAGTGGCAATGTTTCCCATGGGGTTTGGAAACCACATATAGTTCTCTCATGGAGTATCAGCCCACCCATTATGTTCCATGAATCCCTCCTTCCATGATCAAAACCAACTGGTTTTGATCCTAAAATTCTCTAGATTTACTACGGTCTCTACCAACATGGGAGGTTTCAGTGCTTGGCTCAAGTTATTTTTTTTTTTCTCTCAGATTTATGTTTTCTTACAGATTACATGTTAGCACTTCCACTTTGCAAAGAATGTCTGCATGTTCTTTTTTATGTAATTATTTTGTTCCCTTTAGTAAGAAGAAATAGGAGAGTTGGGTGTTTTGGGCATATATATGAGCCTCATTTATATAATTACATAGAGATAATCTCACTCTTGGTGTCTAAGGAAAGAGCATAAATTTGAAATCAGTCACTGAATCTTGAATTTAAGTCCTGTCTTCACCATTTGTTAGCTCTGTAGCCTGGGCAAAGGTTTAACTTTTCTGAGCCTCAGTTTCCTCTTGTGCATAATGCAAATACTAATGCCCATATCATAGGGTTACTGTAAAGATTAACGATCATATATTTAAAATTGTGGGACATGATGGGAACTCAACAGATATTACTAACAATCAATAATAATTGTATTATTGATTCTTCTTCCAGAAAGTCCAATCTTTTGAAAACAGTCAATAAGGAAATTTTGTTCAAAGAACTTTTCTAATTCTGTTAGTCCCAGATTTCCTCATCATCTAGTTTCTTCTACACAAAAGAAGTATCCTCTCTTCAAGTATATACAAAAATAGCCTGTTGGGGTTCTATAGCTTGCTCAGAGAAAATATTTCCCTAGCATTTCCCACAAGTAAACTTTGCCTGCCTTTTTAAAATTATTATCCAAGTCCTCACAGATAATTGTCCACTAGAGAAGTTAATGTATGAAAGTGACTTAATGACCTCTCCCAAGGGGCAATAGCCTGCAATGCATTTACCCTACAGGGTTTAGAGTTGGGGACAGTAATTTGTGTTGGGCAATGTTTTAAAAGCCGATTGTGTCATGTGGCTGACACTCAACTTACAAGTAGACTGGACCCTCATTCACAACTGTCCTTGAGAGCATGAAAATTGTTTTTTGTTAAGCAAAATAGCTTAGTTTAGCTCTTGTATTCTAGTTAGGAGTGTGAGCTCTGAGGTCAGACTCCCTAGGGTTGAATCCTGACTCTGCTATTTCACATTTGGTTGATACTAGGTTGATGGGACATGATGAGGATTTAAAGATTCATTATACATAAAGCACTTGATCAGTGTGTGTAGCTAGCAGTAGATTCTCAGTGTTTTTAACATAAACTTCTTTATGAAACTGTGACTCTAGAAGGCATCTGAGACATCACCTAGTTCAGTGGTTTCAAGCATTTCCTTTTAGCTATAAAAATTTTTTTGCCCCATATAAAAATGTATATAAAATTTCAATCTGTAAAAGAGAACTGTTCTGATTAACTTAAAGCAGGTGAGGGCAGAGCCCTCCACTTTCTGTTGTCCTTGGCTGCCTCCTTCCACTGGGGTGGATGCAGAGTCACCTGTGCAGAATTGCTGCAATCTGGTTATTTATTGCTATATAACAAATAATGGTAACACTAAAAATTGCTGATTTTGCCCTAAATCTGGGGTTTGACTAGGCTCTGCTAGGCAGTTCTCACTCAGATTTTGCCATGTAGTTGCAATCACTTGGTGGCTGGGACTGAAGATCTCAAAGGCTTCTTTGCTCCATGTCTGTGTCTGGATGGGACAAACTGGGATGCCTTGGATATCTCTAACTTCCCATACATAGTCTTTCTGCATGGTGGCTTCAAAATCCCTGGGCTTCTTTTATGGCACTTGCAGGCACCCAAAAAGTGTCCCAGCAGAAACCAGCAGAAGATTCAGGCCTTTCCTAACCTAGCCTTGGGAGACATATGGAGTTTCCGCAGCGTTCTGTTCCTTTGGGTAGTCTCAAAGGCCCACCCAGTTTTAAAGGGAGATGGCACAGATACTGCTTCCTGATGGTCAATGAAGTTGCAAACCTTTACAAAACCATCAAATGCTGTAATCTAGAGATCCCTGGTAGAGTAAATCCATTTATAATCCTTAATGATGATAATGCTGCCAACATCAATAAAAGCTAATGTTTATTTGGAGATTACTTTCTGGTAGGCTCTATTTTAAATGCTTTACATGTTTATTCTCACAAAATTCTCTGAGTAGGTACCTATTTTCAGATGAGGAAACTGGGTCACAGAAGTTGAAAATGCTTCCAGATTACAGAGTATAAAGGCAGAGTTGGCAATTAAAGTTCAACTCTTAAACACTCCCAAGATAAAACTGTTGAAATGGAAAAAGCAGTGATCCAGCAAAAACCTCACAGTTTAATTGTAGAGCTGGCCTAGACACCATTCTTTCTTTCTTTCTTTCTTTTTTTTTTTTTTTTTTTTTTTGAGATGGAGTCTCGCTCTCTCACCCAGGCTGGAGTGTAGTGGCGCAATCTTGGCTCACTGCAAGCTCCGCCTCCCGGGTTCACACCATTCTCCTGCCTCAGCCTCCTGAGTAGCTGGGACTACAGGCACCCACCACCACACCTGGCTAATTTTTTTGTATTTTTAGTAGAGATGGGGTTTTACCGTGTTAGCCAGGATGCTCTCGATCTCCTGACCTCGTGATCTGCCTGCCTCGGCCTCCCAAAGTGCTGGGATTACAGGCGTGGACACCATACTTTCTAATTATCCTCCACCATAGCATCCTTTTGTCTTTAACTCTACATTATTACTTGTGAGCTATTTTTACAAATTTTTTGGACATACCAGGTTAAGGTATCTTCTTGAATTCACTATGAAGCTCATAAAAGCTCCTGTCTCTTTGGTTTTTAGCTTCCTTTTGGTTCACTGTATATAAAATAGTCTATTGCATCAAATGCATTCTATTTGTATATGAACCATCATCAAATTTGGAGGAAAATTATTTTTGTTTGAGATTTATTAGAGGTGTCATACCCTTCAATGAAGATAAGAATTCAGAGTTGGTATTTGCTTCACGATGCATTGCCCTAAGCTGTAGCTTTCTTTACTTGGAATTCCAAATTCAGTTTTTCTGCCAGAGGGCCAGTTTCTTCAACTTGGTCTGCCGGGAAAGATCTTGAAGGAGAATTTAACCTGACCTTATCCAGTCATCTCCATTCCTAATGGTTTGGTTGTCCAGAGGCCTGGAGGGAACTTCATCTGATATTGGATGATACTGATTAAATTTATCTAGCTCATGAACACTTGGAATCCAACTGTGATGGATTGAATTGTTGTTGTCAAATCTTCACTCACATCCCTCAGCCTCTTGGGCAGATATACTTCACTTCCTGCTGACATGGTTGAGCCATATGACTTATTTTGGTTAGTGAACCCTTATCAATCATGACTAGAGCAGAGGCATAGTTTAGCTGAAGCCTACTCTCCTGACATTCACCATGTGACAGACATGCACTGGGGATACAAGGAGGATGAGAAATACTTGACTCAAGACCAACCTGTAGCCTACTCCCGAATCCAGACATCCCACTTCATGAAGCAGTTGTCCAGTTGAGCAACCTGCCTCAACCAAATCAGTCAAGCTGAAAATCTGTGAGGGTGAGAAGAAATGTTCATCTATGCAAGACACTGAGGATTTTAGGCTTTTGTTTCACAGTATCAATGAAGTAAAAAGATAACTAATGTAACAGCTGACCTTTATTGACTATATAGAGTGTTGACTTTATTATTTTTATTAAGTACCTAAAATATAATGCCAGATACTTTCTAAGCATGTTGCATGCATTATCTCTTTTGATTCTAAAACAAGCCCATAAAGTAGATAATATCACTATCCTCATTTCAGAGGCTTAAGTTTTTGCCTTTGATGAAAATGATTCAAATAATTCATCAAAACTCACCCTTTTGAACAAGGCACAAAAGTGGAATTTGGATATTCTTATTAAGATCAGCAAAGCAGATGTTTCTGAAATTCTTGAGTAACACTTACAACTTCTGCTTTTTAAGAATTTATTTTGCCAGTGTCGTGAAGGCATGGCATGATTAAGGCTGCCATTTATTGACTACTTGAGTCAGACTCTGTGCTTTGATCATGTCATTTAGTGGACAATAGCCATCTGAGTTTGGCACTAGTTTTATCAGCTTAAATTATAGGACAGCTGAGGTTTGGAGAGGTTAAGCTATGTGTATAAGGTCACACAGATTGCAGCTGATTCATCTAGAATTCTAACACAGGACTTGACTTCTTATCTATTACATTAAGCTACCTATTATGGTACTTATTTCTTTGCTGCACGATTTACCATGATTCCTATAGGTCGTTTATAACCATTTTCTTTGTAGGAAGTATATATTTCATAGTTGAGCAATTTGAACAACTTTCGCAATTACAGATTGACTGATTGACACAAGGCACTGTGTTCAAGGCACTGCGCAATGCAATGGAAATAAATAATTGGAAACAATTTAGAACTGGGTGTCAGAAAATCCAGGTTCTGCTGTCCCACAGTCATAAGAGCATAAGGGACCTCATATAAAACCTCCAGTTGAGCTTTCTATCCTATGCACTTACTGTATCAAGTGAACTTACTGCCTCATTTGATGAATAATGTAGACTTACATAGTGGTTCTTTTTCGCTTTGTAAAAAAAGTTGGCTTTGTAGTCAATCAAAACTGTACTGAAATTCTGGCCCTGCTGCCTGCTGCATACAAATTTCACTTAGCTATGTCACCTTGCTAAGCTTCACTATCCTTATCTATAAAATCCTAAGTGTAGAGCTAACATCCCACTCTTGCAGAGAGTAGAGGGTGAAATGTATTAAAGCTCTCATCTCAGTGACTGCCACAATAAAGTCAATAAGTCATATAACAACAACAACTCTTATAAGGAATTATGTCCAGTTCCCTCAACATTATATTCATTTGTATTTGGATATATTCCTGTTTGAAAATATTACTCCTAAAAATATTACACTTAGAATTGAACATCTTCTTCTAGTTGACTTTCAATACCAGTTGAAAGTACACAAGACACAAAATAAGTCTGTTTTCTCTCCTTAGGTCTCAGTTTCCTAACATTAAAATGAGACATTTGGGTATCAGAAACTTTTGATTTCTTCCAAGTCTAAGAACAAAACCAGCCGGCAAAACTGGAAAAAAATAAAATAAAAGCATAATTCAAAGATGAAAAATCTGG
This sequence comes from Trachypithecus francoisi, assembly GCF_009764315.1. Classification (NCBI taxonomy): domain Eukaryota; kingdom Metazoa; phylum Chordata; class Mammalia; order Primates; family Cercopithecidae; genus Trachypithecus; species Trachypithecus francoisi. Next base: position 51,420,586 of record NW_022681453.1, read on the forward strand.
GCAAATGTCAATTCTCATGTGTGTGTGTGCATATGCACGTGCAGATGTATGATTGCCCTACTTAATAAATTCACTATTTTTTTTTGTCCCACAGAATGTTCTGTGTGTTCTGTGTCCTGAGAAACTCAGAGAAAATGGATGGTAATTTGGCAAATAACCAGCATACACTAAAAGACTTCTCTACTGGTCAATAAATAGCTACTGTTTCCTAAGTGGATGAGGATATCAGTGGTCACAGATTGTAGTTTATGTTGTTTCTGTTGTTTGCATATTCATCAACATCATTTTAATTCTAAGGCAACCCTGAAGTGTGATAAATTCCATTTTACAGATGAAGAAACTGTGAGTCCAAGTGCCTAGATGATTTCCATTGAGTGTTAAAATGTGACTTAGGATTCTCAGTTTAAATTTCTGCCCCACTTCTTTGTGTGTATAATAGACTTAGTAATAACTTATACATGTAATTTGCTCATGGTATATGACTGTCCCTGTCACTATACTGTGTAGACGTACAATCACAAAAAGTGTCTAGAAAGCTGGGCAGAGGAAAACCATATGGGATGATGTGATTGCTTCCCCAGAAGCAAGCAAATCCCCCATATCAGTATTTCTGGCAAAATCACGTGTTCTAAAGAATTTAAATGTATTGCAAATTAAAAATTCCTGATAAAAGAGAGACCAGATAATGTTTTTCTTCTTTATTTTCCTCTGTCATATCTCTCCTTTCCAGATTCTTAGTGTCGTGGGAACAAATCCAGGGAATGGCTCTTTTCTAGATGACAGTGGCCCTTCCACCAAGAGAATAAAACATTCACACACACACACACACACACACACACACACACACACACAATTTCTCAGGATTTGCCTGAGTCCTTCCTACATATCGTATCAAATGCAACATATTTCAGTTCTTTTGTCTTCTAGAATTATTCCAGGCAAATTGCATACCAACTATTTGGCACTTCTCTGGTGATTATACCTTCTTTTCAAATCAGTTCTGCTGAAAACATTATCTTTTAATCATTCACTACAGAGTGGATCTCCACCATCTCTGTAGATGGTGCTAATGTGGTGTATTATAGATGATTACTTCTGTGTGTGAGAAGGGATTGGAAATGTTGGCATGTTTGTCATTGTTTGTTAAATCCTCTGAGGCCAATTGCTAATTATAAAAGCTTGTAACTTTAGGGACTTAGCCAATGACTCCAATTGAACTGTCAGCTTTTTCAGGCCAGACGAGATATATAAAAACTCTTCATTCTAATTGCTTTAATTAATGAATGTAGAGATAAGGCAACTCATAGGGCAAAATGCTGCAACATTGTTATAGCATTATTGCCTCACTTGGTACCAAACTAACAAAAATCTGTTCTCCGTGGATGGACACTGGGAATATCAACGGATGCACTTCTATAGGATACCTACCCATTTACCTAATATATGAGAATATCAACAAAATATCTGACATGTTTGCAACTCTGGAAAGATTTAAAATTATCTTGGGTAACAAGCCTCAAATGTATGAAAAAAAGTTGAGACTCAATAAAAATTTTGTGGTAAAATACTTTTAGAGAAAGATATCATTTTTGGAGTAGGATTTTATTACCACAAGTGACTGAGAAGAATGAGAATAAGGAGAGACCAGGGCACATTAATAGGTCAGATGACTGAACCACTTTCCTTGAAATTGCCAAGCTTTTTCCTGCTTCTTTGTACTTCTTCTTCCTTCTGGGTAGCATATTCATGCTTCAGCTCTCCAATCAGCTGCCTCCTTCTCTTTAGATAGATCTGAGCTCTAAGATTACACTCCCCCACCTTAGAGTAATTCCTCTATCAATATATATCTTAGTTTACTTTCTCTTACTATAAAAGAATACCACAGACTGAGTAGTTTATAAAGATAAGAAGTTTATTTAGCTCACAGTTCTGGAGACTGGGAAGTTCAATAGCATGGTGTCTGCATCTGGTAAGGGCCTTCTTGCTTGCCATAACATGGCAGAGAGTATCACATGATGAGAAAAGGAAGAGCAAAAGAACCAGAAAGAGGTTGCTTTTTATAATAAAGGCACTCCCACAATAATGAATTCAATCACATGATAGCAACATTAATCCATTCATGAGGGCAGAGCCTCACTAATTCATTAATTTATTAATTCATTCATGAGAATAGAGGGATTCAATTTTCAACACATAAACTTTGGAATACACATTTTAGCCATAGCATTCTGTCTCTGGTCCCCAAAATTTATGTCCTTCTTACATGCAAAATACATTAATTCCATCCTAATAGCCCCACAGTCTTAACCATTCCAATATCAACTCAAAGTCCAAAGTCCAGAGTCTCCTTTAAATCAGATATGAGTGACTCAGGCATGATTCATCCCATGGCAAATTTCCTCCAGCTGTGAACCTGTGAAATCAAAACAAAGTATCTACTTTCAAAATACAATGGTGGGCAGACACAAGATAAACATTTACATTCCAAAAGAGGGAAAGGAAGCAAGAAAAAAGGTGTAACTGGTTCCAAGTAAGTCAACAATCTCACAGGAGAAACAATGTTATTCGTTGAAGCTTCAGAACGATTTTCCACTCTCTGTTGCCTCTAGGACACAGTGGGGATTTGGACCCCCTCCTCCACAAAGCTTCTGGCAGCCCCACCCCTATGACTTTGGAGGGCTCCGCCTATGTAGCAGTTCTCACAGACTGAGTCCCTTGCCTGCAGTTATCACAGGTTGGTGTTACACACTGGTGGCTCTACAATTCCTGAGTCTTGAGGGTGACCCTGACCCTGTGGCTTTACTAGGCATTGCTCTAGAGGGAGCTCTTTGTGGCAGCTTTGACTCCAATCCCAAATTTTAGCTCAGCTTGGCCTGGGTATGGCCTCTCTGCAGTAACTCTACTTCTGTGACAACCACTGTATGGTCTATGTCTAGGCCCCTAGGCTTTTGTGATATCCTTTGAAATCTCGGTGGAGGAAGCTGTGCGTTCCCAGCTTTTACTTTCCGCATGCCTGCAGAATTAGAGCCACATGAACACTGCCAAGGCATATGACCTATGCCTTCTAGGACTGACACCTTCTACAATTTATACCTTCTGAAGCACTGGGGCCATTTGAGCCACAGCTGGAGAGGCCAACATGTGCTGAAATGCAGAGGGCAGAGACCTGAGGCAGCCCTTGGCAGCTGCCCGTCCCCCTAACCATTCTGCCTTCTTGGAGCTCTGGGCCTGTGATGGGAAAGGCAGCCTCAATGATCTCTAAAATATCTTTCAAGTTTATCACCCAATGTCTTGATGAATAGCCTCTGGCTTTCTTTGATCCATACTAATTTCCTTCTCAATTGGTTCCACGTTCTTTCATTCTCTACCACATCGCCAGGCTTCTAGTTTTCCAAATCTTTACATGCTACTTCCCTTTTAATTATAAATTCTGCCTTTAAATCAACTCCTTCCTCTATATTTTACTGTAAGTAGTTAAAAATAGCCATTAAACAGCCTGCATGGTTTGTAGCTCACCTATTTTCTTGGACCAGGTATCCTAATTTATCACTCTTAAATTTTGCCTTCTATAAAACCCTCAGGCACAGGCACAGTTCATCCAAGTTCTTTGTTACCTAATAACAAGGTCGTGGAGGGGGTCTTAATTCCAGTTTCCAACACCTTCTTTCACATTTCCATCTGAGACCTTATCAGAATAGCCTTTTCTGTCCATATTTCTATCAATATTCTAGTCATAGCTACTTAAGTAATCTCTAAGGTCCAGACTTTCCCTAGTCTTCTCTTATTCCAGCTTTCACTCGAATCACTCTTAATGCTCCATTCATGATAATAAAGACTTTTTCTAGCCTACTCCTCCAAATTCTTGTAGCTTCTGCCCATTATCCAGTTCCAAAGCCATTTCCACATTTCTAGGTATTTGTTATACCAACAATCCCACTTCTTGGTAGAATTTTCTGTCTTAATTTGTTTTCTGTTGCTATAAGAAATTACAGAATGGATAATTTATAAAGAAAAAAAGTTTATTTGGCTCACAGTTCTGGAGGCTGAGAAGTCTAAGAACATAGTACCTGTACCTCATAAGGACCTTCCTATTGTGTTATAACATGTCAGAGGGCGTAAGGCTCTTGGCAAAAAGGCAGGAGCAAGAGAGTCAGATACAGTTTATTTTTACAACAAATCTATTCTCCAGATAATAAACCCTTTCCTGTGATAACAACATGAATGAGGGCAGAACCCTCATTAATTCACTAATCTACTCATGAGGACAGAGCCAACATTAATCCATTAGTGAGAGATGAGGGATTAAGTTTCCAGTACATGAGCTTTTGGGGGAAACATTCAAACCATCGTACCATATTTAAAGAAACATACCATAGCTCCCACAACTACCATCTTTTATCAGACAGCTTTCATATCACCATTTTTATAAGTATGTCGTCTACTGTGTGAGCTTCTACAAGCAGAGACCTATTGTTTACCCAACAGTGAAACACAAATGCCTGACAGATTGTGGGCATTTAAAAAACATTAGTTGGATAAATGCTTTTCAGATAGGGATATTTTATTTTAAGCAGCAGAAATTGACTCTGGTTAATTTCAGAAAAGGGGATTAAATGGAATTTTCTCTTTTGAGCTTAGAGAACCAGGCGGAGAAAGAGGCAGGGAAAAATCCAGTCTAGACCACTCAGAAAGAGGAGCCACGGCAGTGGGCTCATAGCGGAGTGTCTGGTGAAGACACAGCTACTGGGACAAGTAAATACCAACTATATATTTTGGAAACTTATAGAATTGTTTCCACATATGGAAGTGTGAACAAATGGAAGTCAAACTGAGTCCTGAGAAGGAGAGAAGCTATAGCATTTTGTAACTAATGGAAAAAGTTACTTCTAAAAAGTATTCGCTATGCTCCAAAGATTTAGCAGGCTAAAGAAACTATTTTGGTTCTGATAAGGTATGCAAGCTAATTAAAACCAATTAACCTATCAGCAGATAAAAGCTGAGGCCAAGTCCTCTCTTAATGCATAGTCCAATTTTAGTACAGGTATAGTTCTTCTAACTTTTGATATTCAAGACATAGTGAATAGACCTGAGTTGATTATTAATTGGTAGTTACGATTGAGGAAGCACTAGATTATTCTAGTTGTTGTGCTTTTAAAAAATACTGCTTATTTTTATAATTCAGTGTATTTTATTTCTCTCTTAAATAATTTGCACTGTAAAATACGGGGCTCAGTTTTATTTCAAACGGGATAGAATGCTTACATATTTTTGTGCCTTAATGTGGTCTGAAAATACACACAAGTTCTGGTTAGCTTTTGCTTGCTCAACACTTATTTCTATTGTTCTGATAACCGTACCTTGAGTTTTTACTTTGGGCAATCAATCCTCTTCCCCTATGCTTACCCCAAGAATAAATGCATGGCTTCCGAGAGCAGAAAAAGATAATCTATAATATTGTTTCTTTCACCTGGAGAATTAAAAACTAAAGTCACATTTTGAATGTCTGTGTGCTGAAAACTCTGGTCTAGATAGTTTTCTTCAGATACTTGCCAATTTTTTAGTGCTGATTGGTTCTGTGAATAGAGATGATGAAGGTAATAGCTGTAGTGAACCTATCAAACCCAGAATATATGGGCTAGTGTTTAGTGATAAAATACCATTTGGGGTGAAAATCAGATTTATAATTAGCCATGTGAGAAAAAATAGAAAATAAAGATTAAACCAGGGAGTGGTAAATAATAGTTGAGATTTTTGAGAGAAGGCACCAAACCGTGCCTTAAAGTTAAGTTTCTTAATGCTACTTCAAGTGATATTTTACCTTATATTTAAAAACACAAGGAATTTTTTTATCAATAAATATTTATAGAGTAATATTAGTGTATAATTATATGCATAGGCACACACATATGAATATATATGTCATAGTAAAAAATGAGGTCAATTGGTTATATGATCTGCTAAATACTCATGAATGATTTTCTTACAGCTGTGTAATTCCATTAGTGAACAATATCATGGTGAGTCTGGAATATATTCCCAAGGGTGTCTTTAGCCATCATTTTAGCTAGTTTGTTTTCATTTTAGGGAATTGAAAAATTGTTTTGGGAAAAATGGTTCTATGGCATTTCCTGCAAGATAATTAAGGGAGACAAAATGAAATAAGAGGTTCAGCATTCATAAAAAGTTTGGGAAGGTATCAATGTCATATTAGAGTCAGCTCAAAATATTTTTATTTACCATGTGTTTCTTGAGCTCTTGCTGTGAGTCCAGCACCATCTCTATTTGATGAAATAGGCATTCCTAAGTTCATCTGCATTGGCAAGCCAAGACTAGAAGAGGCAGAAGTTTGGAACTCTCTGCTCCATATGACAGTTGTTTCTCCTTATCTGTGGTTTCACTTTTCAAAGTTTCAGTGACCCATGGAAAATTTCAGAAGTAATAAGTTTTAGGTTGCACACATTCTGAATATTATGCCAAATTTTGGGCTGTACTACTTCATCCCATCCAGGATGTGAATCACTCCTTTGTGCAATGTACCACGCCGTGTATTTTATCCACCTATTCATCATTTAGTAACTATCTCAGTTATCAGATCAACAAATCACAGGCAAAAGAGGGTGAGTACAGTCTAATAAGATATTTTGGGGGAGAGAGAGAGAGAACCAAAGAGAGACCACATTCATGTAACGTTTGTTACAGCATTTTGTCATAATTGTTCTATTTTATGATTAGTTGTTATTAACCTCTGCACCTAATTTATAAATTAAACATCATCTTAGGTATTCACATACAGTTTGAAAAAACATAGTACACATTTGCCAGTCCCTAACATGGAATCTAACAGGGCTACATAGGATGGGTACTATCTGGGGTTTCAGGTGTCTACTGGGGTCTTGGAATGTATCCTCTGCAGATAAGGAGGAACTAATAATGTATTGTAAGTATGTATATATCCTCTACAGATATATGTATCCCCTGAAGATAAAGAGGAACTAAGTAAGATCCAATCTGATAAGCCACTTCATAATGGACTTTCACTCTAAGTCTTCTAGGAAGAGTTGCATTCACCCAAGTGAATCAAGCCTAGAAAATGACAGTCTTAGGGTCAACCTAGTAACAATTTTTCTTTAGTGTCACTTTAGAAAGGTATGGTAGAGAAGGCAGCCCCAACTCATTTTCTCCAAGTACATGACAAGCAGGGCCAAGGCTTATATTTTCAGCTGGGGAGATTTTTTTTTTTTTTAATATTAGGACAGACCTCTAAAATCTAAGTATTAGGGGATTACAAAAATAACAGAGGAGAGGAAGAATATAGAATCACCAGTGAGGACTTGAAAAGTAGGAACTCTGATTTTGCCTTTCTAATTACCTGTCATCTTGGAAAAAGAGAGCTAAACCTGGAAAATTTGGAACATAAGCCAGTGTCATCTGTCATACTTGTTTCTATTTTTAAGCAACAAAAATTGCCTTAAGTGCATCATGTGTACATTGGTTTTTAGATTTTAATAGCTTATTCCTCTTCCTTCTCTACAAACTAGAGCTTTAAATCCCCACTTTGATAGTCCTATCTTTCCCCCAATAAGTTTCAGCTTATTTTTGAGTCGAACTTCTCTGGTCCTCTTTTACATGTTTGTGGTCATGCTATTATTACCATCTTGGACTTCGTCACTTTTTCTTTTTCTGTAGAACATGTCTTTTGAACATTCAAGCTCCCCAGAGAACATTCTGTACCACCACAGATGATTCTTTAAATACCTTCCTTTGTCTCTCATCAGGATTGTCTGTGCCTGTTACAGAGAAAGCTCCCTCAGGAAGGCAGGACTGTATTAGCCTAAATTATAGCTGTAGTCTCAGTGCCTATTACAGTCACCTGAGTATAAAAGGTGCTCAACACAGATTGAATGCTTGAATGAACAAATAAGGAATGAATAGTGTTGGGGAATCTTGTAGCCAATCTCCTTTAGATACAAACAAATTCAAGACACATTGGAGTCAGTCTTTGGTGGCAGGCAACAAAAATTGGCCTGGGTAAGATTAGGTAAAATAAAGGAGGTTATTGGAAGGAAATGGGTCAGTTCAAGGATATAGCTCTGAGGTCAGATCAGATCTGTCCTGCTGTCTATCATTCTGCAGCCCACAAGCTAAGAATAGTTTTTATACTTACAAATAGTTGAAAAAATCAGAACAAGAATAACATGTCATGACATAAAGATTATATGAAATTCAAATTCCAGTGTCCATAAATACACAGCCATGCCCGTTTGTTCACACATTTTCTGTGGCTGTTTTGCACTGCAGTGGCAGAGGGAAATAGCTGTGACTGAGAATGCACATCCAGAAAAGTCTAAAATATTTACTCCCAGGTCCTTTTCAGAACTTCGCCAATCCCTAAGTTAGCACATGGAATCCAACTGGGCAACAAGACCTTAGGGTGGTCATAATTCCTTCGGGAATTAAGAAAGCAAGATAAGGCTTGGAATCCAGGTAGCAGAAAGCAAGAGACAATTACTTGGGGTGTCACCAGCAGAGTGAATCTGATTACCCACATCCTAATTTCATTCAACTCAGTTTCCAAATTCCAGAAAAAGTGAGCCTAAGGAGCTTGACTTAGTTTACATGCCTGGCCCTTGACTATAGGAGTTGTGGGGAAGGAACCTTGATTAATGTCTCCATTATCTAGAAACTTAGAAAAAGGAACAGTTATTCATTCTAGTACTTGAACAGTGATGCAAAGTTAAAATCACACCTGAGTTTGTTCCCTTCTCCCTTCAAAGATAAACAGAAGCCATTTGCTACCTGGTCACATACAGAGGCTGCTGCACAGTGGTGAGTGCACCACAGACGTTGTGACTGCTTGTCATTAAGACTGAGTGGACCCCTCATTACAGATTGTGTTTGCATTCATCAGACTGTTACCTCTCATCTCTTCAGCTGCATTTTGTCCCAGATGATCACACCCAGATATGCACCATCTCATGCCAAAGTGACTGAACACCTGGGAGCCCCAGGGATTTTTTTAAGGATTTACTTTGATTTTCTCAATCTAGTTTCAAAACTGGTAAACTCCCTGTTAATAAAGCTATCCTGGAGATTTCTCAATGAGACTAGAAAGGCCTTAGTGCTTGTCCAAATAGGTGTAAGAAGATGAAGAACAGGATGTCTTGGTATCATATCAGCAGCATATATCCAGTCTTTATCCTCAGGAGCTATTGCCTGAAATTAAAAATGACCATTCAGGGCTGGGCACAGTGGCTCATGCCTATAATCTCAGCACTTTGGGAGGCTGTGGTGGGAGGATTGTTTGAGGCTAGGCTGGGCACAGTGACTCATGCCCATAATCTCAGCACTTTGGGAGGCTGTGGTGAGAGGATTGTTTGAGGCCAGGACTTTGAGAGAAGCCTGGGCCACATAGTGAGACACTGTCTCCACAAAAATAATAAAAAATATTAACCAGTCATGGTGGCACACTCCTGAAGTCCCAGCTACTTTGGAAGTCTGAGGTGGGAGGATCACTTGAACCTAGGAAGGAATTGGAGACTACAGTGAGATATGAGTGCACCACTGCACTCCAGCCTGAGTGATAGAGGCCCTGTCTCTGGAAATAAAAAATAAAAAATGAAAAGAAAAGAAATGACTATTCAGTGACCATGAGGAAGTCTAAGAGCAATAGTTTCAGTGGCAAGCCTGTTTTACTTTTGCTTCTGCAGGAGGCTCATGCTAAGCAGAATGAGGAGATATAGATAATTTCCAAGCTTGAAAAAAGATGAAATTCAGTTATTATTTTTTAAGTGAAGTGTAATAGATACATAAGAGATTGATAAATTACCTTCTAGTGTGAGAGTCAAAGTTCCCCTGCATAAAATACAGTTTCTGGAGAGCCCATATACAGTGGGTAAAGACAGTGAGTCTGTGTGGGTGTGTGCAATGATAAAATAGTTTTCTTTATTTTTGAGTTCCAGAGAAAATGGATATGTAGGGATCTTGTTTATCTTTTTGTTCTTGATTTTTTTTTTTTTTTTTATTTAGCAGAATAGAGACTTTGGGGAATTTGAGGGATTGGTGCAAAAGTGTTTGTGGGTGTTCTTTCTTCATGTCAAGCTATGAAATAAAGTCATTTTATCTCAAAATGCCCTTAGTTGATGCTGGGGAAAACATTTTTATCCAACCTGGAGGACACTTGGGAAAGGATCTAGCAGCCAGTGCTTTGAGAAGGAGAAGACAGACGTTCTTGGGGAGAGTGGAGAAGGGACAATGAGGAGAGACATATGGGGCGACCAGTCTGGACTCTGATGGCATCCTTCCCCTGCCCAGACACTATGTTTAAAAAATTCATCAATGTGGAGAAGGCAGGAATACCAATTAAGTGAGTTTAGCATAATAGAAAATCAATTTTAATTGTCCCAAATGGAACTATTGTTTACAGTTACAGATGGCTGCCAGGCAGTACCTGGAGAAAATAAATGAGTCCAGGGAGTAGGGAATTGCTTTCAATTCCTAGGAGTATTGCAGGAAAGACATTGGAGAATTCAGTCTAAGAAAGTTTTTGCAGAGAAAATAGATTCCCTGTAAAGGCTGAAAAATATTTCCCTTTAGGACTATGCAGTTAGTAGTGTCGTCAATTTCCATCTCTCACCTTTCTCCTGGTGTTTTCATAGGAGGAATGGACCCTCAAAATAGTTGTTATTGCATGGATTAAAATCATTGGCAAAGAAGAGGGGAACCTTGATGAATGTCCTCATTATTCAGAAACTTAGAAAAAGGAATAGATATTCATTACAGTACTTAACAGTGTTACCAAGATAAAATCTTTTTTTCTGTTTTTTTTTCTTTTCTATCTATTATGCTAAACTCACTTAATTGGTATTCCTGCCTTCTCCACATTGAAGAAGAGGGGATGGCTAATGAGTACAAAAATATGGTTACATAGAAGGAATAAGATCTAGTGTTTGATAGCACAATAGGATGACTATAGTTAACAATAATTCATTGTATATTTCAAAATAATTAGAAGAGTGGACTTGTGATATTCTTAGTGCAAATAAATAATAAATGCTTGAGGTGATGGGTATTCTAATTACCCTGATTTGATCATTACGCATTGTATGCACATATCAAAACATAATGTTTCCTGTAAATATCCATAACTCTGATATACCCATAATAATTAAAAATTTTAAAAAACTAAAGAGAGAAGAACATCAGCAACCACAAACCAAAACTACCTCTTACCTGATCACTTCACCGTGTCTTCTCTTTTGCTTCTCTGAACTTCTAGTGCAAAGGAAGTATTTCTTTATTGCACTTCATCTTTCGTATCAGTAGCTATTTGCATATTTGCCTTATCTTTCAACTAGTATAAAAATTCCTCAAAGGCAGTATTTCACTTAACAGAGCTAAACCCATCACTTCACTACTAACTGTGTGTGCCTTGAGTGACTTAATCTATTTCCTTAGCTGTAAGCTGGGGGCCATGATGACATCCGATTTATAGTTCTGTGGTGAGTATCAAGTTAATAAGAATGAACCTTCCAGAAAAAATTCTGGTGTGTAGTTTGAACTCAGACATTGACTGTTAATATGATTTTTATATCCCTTTTGTCTCTTTTAAGAAATAATTGAAACATATCCTATACAAAAATATGTAATTCTCCTATTGAGAAATCCTAGAGAGGAACAAAAAGAAAAAGTTTGGAGATAGATGCCCACTCTAGGTAACTTTCAGCATAGATTGGCTTAAGACCCATTGCAACAAAAGTACATGAAATTCTTATTAATGTTGCAAATTCCTGATGAATGAGAGTCTCTGGGATTCTTATTCGTATCTTCAGTAAGCTTGCCAGATTATTCCGTTATAAGCTACATTTTCTGAAGTTTGGTCAAAGGAAAGTGGTCATCTCTGGATGTATTAGTTGGTAAAACCCAGATGTAGGCTCTAAAATGCCCATGTGGAATGTTTCACTCATTTTGTCATGAAAGATGACTTGCTTGGAGTGGCTGCAATCCCACTCCTGTTTCTATCCACCACAGTGAGGATAACTGATTTCTCAGACAGTCTCTTAAAGTTCATGGGCATGGCTCCTTGGACCTCCCTTGTAAAAACTATAGGGCTATTTCATTTGCAGAATTGAATAATTAACATAAATCATTGCATGGTGCAATATAAATCCACTGTGAGCCTGACCTTGATCTAAGTGTCTACCATGATTAAAGGCACCAGCATGACCCTTCACCCACTGTGGAGCTCAGTAGAACACTTTCCATAAAGTGCAGGCATAGGATTTTATTCTCCAGAGTCTGCTTTGATGAAACTTTGCTGAGATTTTAATTTCTCTAAAACCTAATAGTGTTTGGGAGTTAGCTGGGTTTTTGTTTTCCGAATTCGAGTTATGACTGTTGAGTCACAGAAGATATCTAGTGCTTCAAACAGAACTGGATTTGACTTTTGGTTCTGTGTGACCTTAGGCAAGCCATTCAACCTTTGTGTCCCTAGGTTTTTCCATGTGTAAAATGGAGATATTGATAAACACCTCGAAGAGTGTTGTGAGAATTAGGAATACACTTGAGAGCCCCTGTTACACATGTGAAATGCTCAAGAGATGCTAGTTTCCTGTTCCTTTAAAACACAAGTGCAGTGTTAAATGTAGAAGGAAAAAAAAGATATCAAATATTTTCTCTTAACTCAGTTTCTCAACTTCAGGACTACTGACATTTTGAGCCTGATAAGTTTTGTTTTTGAGGGAGGAAGGGAGACAGGTGCCCCATGCATTGTAGCAGGTTTAGTTTTAGCAGCATCCCTGGCCTCTGTCCATTAAATACCAGTAGCACCGTCCTGTTCTGACAATCAAAAATGTCACCAGACATTGTCCGTGTTCCCTCGAGGGCAGAAATCACCCCATTGAGGAGTACTGTCCTGGTTCTTGGCCTAGAATTTTAAGCCATCAAGTTGTAAAATCAAACTAAGAAATCAAACTGTCAGTTTTACCAAGCCAATATCAAAAAGGAAACTAACCTAGCTATGATCGTTATCCTTTTGACAGCTCCCCAGCCTTATGAAGGGGAAATCTCACAGTGCTATTAGGGTGTAGCAAAGGAAGGTGCCTGTCACCTTGAGGACTCACAAGTAATCCATGAGCCACAACTAAGGTTAGATTCTTAGACTTTAAAACACCGTAGCCTCCGGCTGGCTTATGTCACAGATTTTACTAAACTAGGGCCAGTGACTCTTGCTGTGTAAACTAGAGGACAATGACTTTTGCATGAGGCTGATATAAAAATGAAATGGTAAGGCCAAGCATGATGGCTCACACCTGTAATCCCAGCATTTTGGGAGACAGAGACAGGAGAATCCTGTGAGCCCAGTTGTTCAAGACCAGCCTGGGCAAAATAGGGAGACCCTGTCTCAATAAATAAATAAATATAGTAACAAATAAAAAAATTAACTTGACATGGTGGTACATGCCTGTGGTCTCAACTACTTGGGATGCTGAGGTGGGAGGATCTTGGGACTGGAAAGCAGAGCCCGCAGTGAGCGTGGTCACACCACTGCACTCCAACCTGGGCAACAGAGTTGACACCATATCTCAAAAAAAAAAATAAAAAAGAAAGAAAGGAAGAAAGATCAAGAAAGAAAAAAGGAAGAAAGGAAAGGAAGAAAGAAAGAAATGGTTAGTTCATTAATTCTTAAAGAGAAATGGAACGTCAGGGGTATTTCCATTCAAATTGGTATAACCAGCACTTGAGATTCTTAAAACAACCACAGGGGAAGCCAGATCACTGAAGATCCTTGGTGAGCATTCAGTGAGAACTAGAGGCATGAGCTGGAGCACTGAATGGCATCAAGCTATCAGAGCCTGCTGTGTCTTTCCAAATAGGGATGTGGACCAGTGAGGCACACTGGCTAGTTCTTTGAAGGGTATTGACAACATTTGCCTCTGCAACCTGACTCTTTGCTTCTGTTGATGACCAAGCATTTTAGTATTTTTTCATTTAAGTTTTATCAGGTCCTGTTAGAGCTTTGATCTTTGCCTTGGGAAGGCTTTGTGGATTATTATAGGAATATAACTGGTGGTGTTTTTATAGATGTACCATAATTCTAGGTTCCTGAGATGCACCTTCCTGTAGACCCCACCTATCCACTGGACTGTCAGTCTCTCTACTGCCAGCCTCCCCTCAGCACACTTGATCTTTCAAATATTCTTTTCACAAGCAGGGCTATGGCATGCTTTCTTTCACACTCTGCATCTCTCTTGGAATCATGTTCACGAGGTAAGAAAGTGGACAAGTTAAGGCTACACACAAATCACACTGAGACCCCAAATATCTTGTTTCCTTTCCTCCTGCTAAAATTGAGGTAGATGCAGAGAAGTTTTTGGTCATTTATTTTGTATTAATTTCTTAGAAATTGCTTTGTCCTCGCTTTATACATAATTAGCATTTAATAAACATTTGTCAAACAGCAAATGTTTGTCTGAATAAACAAATGTGTGTTATTGTAATAATAACAGTGGTTATTATTATTATTATTATTATTATTATTATTATTATTATTTGAGACAGAGTCTCGCTCTGTTGCCCAAGCTGGAGTGCAGTCGCATGATCTCGGCTCACTGCAACCTCTACCTCCTGGGTTCAAGCGATTCCCGTGCCTCTACCTCTTGAGTAGCTGGGATTACAGGCACCTGCCACCATACCTAGCTAATTTTGTATTTTTTGTAGAGACAAGGTTTCACAATGTTGGTCAGGTTGGTCTTGAACTCCTGACCTCAAGCAATCACCTGTCTTGGCCTCCCAAAGTGCTGGGATTACAGGCATGAGCCACAATGCCTGGCTGGTTATTATTTTTCTGATACCAGCTGCTGATTGCCTTTTAGGGCTTATACGGGCCAGGTATTAACACTGTTTAGGGATTATCCTAGTTCATCTTCATAATGGTTCAATACATTCTGAACTTCTTTTATCACCAGATTTTAACTTAAGTAGTTTTCCCAAGCTCATCCAACTGACATGTGACAGAGGTGGGATTTGAACTGCTGCCCAAAGTGCATATTTACTGTGGCTCAGGACCCTTACATGTAATTGGTAAAACCTGGAGGTTGCCTCTAAAATGCCAACATGTGATATTTCACTCATTTTGTCATAAAAGAGGACTTGGTTGGGGTGGCTGCAGTCAGCTGAGATCCCACTCCTGCTTCTATCCACTATGGTGAGGATAATTGATTTCTCAGACAGTCTTGTAAAGCTCATAGGCATGGCTTCTGGACCTCCCTTGTAAGAAATGTTGGGCTTTAATTCCCAACAGAGCACAAGCCCCAAGAGAACTGTGGGGTGATTCCTTTTTCAGCAACAGGCTTCAGTGTCTTCAAGCAGGAAGGCCTTGGCAGCATTTCCAAGGGGTCAGGGAATTGTAACTATGATAATGGAAGTTCTGCAAACTTAAGGCCAGGGTGAAGGCAGCTGCAAGCTAATGCCATTTGATGGTTCTTACGTAAAGTGCATTAGAAAGCATCACAGAATAAGCTTCCTCATTCTGTCCACCATGACACCTTGTTTAATTCAGGTATGATACGTTTTAAACAAGAGTATAAAAAGGTTTCAGTTACTGTGATCTTTCCTCTCTTCCTAGGAAAAGGTTTCATATCAAAGTTTCTCTCTCTGATTCTATCTTGCTCTTGACATTAAGCTGTTAATTCATTGATATTAAAATGCTTTTTTAAAAAACCCTCTAAACTGACTGGGTTTTTCAAACATCAAAAATATAATACGAGAGCTGCCAGCTCTTGTTCCCTGTAGCTTATGTTTTGGCTAACAGCCAAGCATCAGCTGATCAAACTCTAAGAAGCCAGACAAATTTAAAACCATAGCTGCCCAAATAGAAATTAGTAAGATGGTTATCAGTAAATGGAAAATAACTTTCATGTAATACCTCTAAATACCGGTTAATGAAATAAGTCCTCAATTTTCCTAAGTGAAAACTAGACCTCTGATTAATGTTAACATTTAGCTGGCAGTTTTATCATTTAAGATTTAGCTGGTCCTTTTTAAAAATATTTAAATAATTCTCATTCATTATTTTCTTCACGTAACAATCTAGAGCACTTTTCTGTCTGTTAATACATTGAATTAAATCTTCACAAGAACTGTGACAATCAGGCATTATTCTCCACTTAGTTTTGCATTTGAGGAAACTGAGGCCTGGATAAATTAAGTGACTTGCTCAGCTAGAAAATGACAGTGTGAAAATATCAACCCAGTTTTTTTCACTATACATTTACTGTTCTTTTCACTCAAGTAAACCATTTCTTGGTAGAACTGAACAGCTTTTACTTTCACTATAAAACATACTTAGCTAGCTGGGCATGGTGGTGCATGCCTGTAATCCCAGCTATTTGGGAAACTGAGGCAGGAGAATTGCTTAAACTCAGGAGGTAGAGGCTGCAGTGAGCTGAGATAGCACAATTGCACTCCAGGCTGGTTGACAAAGAGAGACCCTGTCTAAAAAAACAAACAAACAAACAAACATATTTGGCCATTATATTTTCTTTCCTGCTGGAACTCTGTCTGTTGATCTGGGACACAGGCTGGGTCTAGAACTTTTGCTGTTACATGGGACTTCTCAGTTAACCTTAATATTCAATTCAGATAATACCATTCATTTATTTGCAATTTACTGGGGCAGAAGGCATGGAGTTAAAGAGGTCATAGATAATTCCAAGTTAACAATGAAGCATAATTAGAGTCACTTTTTGATCTCAAAATAAATTTGTATCATTTTGTGTGAGTAATGTCAGGCACCTGAGACCTGTTTCTCAGTAACAGTTACCTTTAGTATAAAAAAATTATTCTGGTGCTTAGTAACTTCAAACAAGACAAATTTGTTTTGCTCATTAATCTGTAATTTGGGCAGGATTTAGTGGGGATAACGTGTCTTAGCTCTACATTGCAACAGCTGAGGTGGATCAAAGGCTGAGCAGTAGAATCATTTGAAGCTTCGTTCACTCACTGGGCTGGTGGTTGAGGCTGACTGCTGGCTGAGGACCTCAGTTCCACCCCATGTGAGCCTATCTGTCTAGGCTGCTTTATGCTTCTTCACAGCATGGTTGCTGGTTGCTTAGGGACCACATTCCTAAGAATGCGATCAAGAGAGACAGGTGGAAGATATAGCCTAAGGATTCAGCCTTGGAAAACCATATAGCATCATTTCTACCATGGTCTATTGGATGAAATAATCTTAATCCCCCACCCAGATCAAAGGAGAGGTACATAGATCTCACTTGTGGATAGAGAGGAGCGTCACTTATATAAATAAAGCATGTGGAATGGGCCATCGTTGGAACACATAGTCTTCCCAGAAGAGCTTGGTAATCTCATTATCCTTGGTTGCTGGAGTCCTAAAGGAAAGGCAGGAAGACAAGGAGGCAGGCAAGTTCTTGTTGAATTAATAGGTTTAAGAGCCACTTTTGTGGTCAGCCAGGTATGTATCCAGCTTAGGCATATAAAAGTCCTATCTTGCCCTTACTAATTCCCCTAACTTCTAATCTTTCTTGCATCATTTAATTCTCCTATATTTTGGCTTCTTTATGTTCTAAATTCAAATGACTCTCTAGACCTGAAAAAAAACGACCACCATGGGACTTTTAATCTTGTTTAATCTTGTTCATCACGATAAAATATCTAAAACTCAGAACTAACTCTAACACAAGTTCACATTCTACTAGTTATTTGCTTAGCTACTTAGCTAGCTAGGCATGCTATGCTCTTTAGATAACAAAAATAATACCGAACCCTTTTATTTTGTAAGGTGGATCAGGGTGTACAAGACAAGTTTCCTGGGGCCTGATTCATATCATGCCCTTGTTTAAGACTCATAATGTTGTTACACAGACAACTGAGCTGTAATTGTAGCATTCAGATTCCCATTTAAAATAGATCCCATTTCCCTGAGGGAAATCACCCAACTCGTATATTTTCCTGAGTGGGGCATCAGAAATGCTTCTGTCAGCTCATACATAGTATGACACTTCATTGTGAAGGCAACTCTAGTTTTCACATCCTTGCTGCACACCCTGCAATACATTTAAAGCTTGAGGATCTCCCTTTCTAACGTATCCCAGATTCTTTCCATTTTCCTTTGATGCCTACTATACCTTCCCTGACCCCCAACTCAAATTCTGAGCTGTAGATACGTTCTGACCCAGATTTTATTGTTCCTAATGGGTCAAACTGATAATAATTGTTCAGTTGTAGTACGTAGAAGTATCAGTCCAAAAACTCAGGTGGGCAAATAATTATTTTGAATGAATAAATGTATCTTTGTAGTTTGAGCTTCCTGTTTCACTGGATGGTGGAACCTGATGTTGAGCAGGCCAGTCTTCCGGCTTCACATCTTTTCCCAGGTTCCCGGTGCCGTAGATGTTCCCCTGGCCTTGGCACATGGCCAGGTAAAGCCACAGTTCTTGGTCATTGCTGTGGTCTAAATGTTTGTGTCCCCTTAAAATTCACATGTTGAAATCCTAATCCCCAAGGTGATGGTAGTAGAAGGTGAGGCCTTTGGGGAGATGATTAGGTCTGAAGGCAAGCCCTTGTGAATGTGATTAGTGCCCTTAGAAAAGAGATGCAAGGAAGATCCCTTGCCCCTTCCACCATGTGAGGTCACAGTGAGAAGGCAATATCTAAGAATCAGAAAGCAGACTCTCACCAGACACTGAATCTGCCAGCAACTTGATTTGGGACTTCCCACCCTTCGGAATTATGAGAACTACATTACCACTCAGTTAGTAGTATTGTGTGATGGCAGCTCTAATGGACTAAGACAATCATTTTCCCTCCACATGAAATACTGGAGATGTATAATACCTCTTTCTAGACATGAATTCATGTCTGATGAACCTCACCAAATGATATTCTCAGGTCTGCCTCTCAAGTATTGCTATGTTCTTTAGATAACAAAAGGAATACTGAGTAGCCCTCCCAAGTAGACACATAGAAACTCAGTGGGGACAAATTATTTCACCAGTTTCTGCAGGCAAAATCGTTTATAGCTCGCCAATTCTGAATGGAGGGAAGGGAGGCAGATGAAGTCCCTTGAGCCCTACGTGTCTCCACATGCCACATGGACAGTTCTATTCTGTTGTTCCTTCTCTGTGTTGGAGTGTGGAACTCAGAATCTCACTCTCCCTTGGGCTTTACCCTGGAAAGTGACTCATATAGGGTTCCAGCTGCCCTTTCTCCCAGCTCATTTTGGAGGTTCATAGGCCTGTTCAGGTTTGTGTTAGACTGTAGCCTCTGAAATCTTTGTCTAACCTGGAAAGAAGGGGAAAATGTGGAATAGGTTGGCTCTTTCTGATCAAAATCATTGTAATATGACTGGACCTTGCCTTTTTAAATCTAGTAATTTGAATCCTGTGTCATTCTATATCATCTTTTCTCTAAGTACAAATGCAATCAACTCAGGGTAGGGGGAGGAAGACTACAGTTTGAACAAACTAAAAACGGGCAATGAACAGCAGTCAAAGGTTCCTCCTCTTCTTTTTCTGTTTCAACAGTTCTCCCAGGAACTTGAGATGTTTCTTTGTACTTCCACATGTACCATCTTATCTATGCTTACGTTTCCATTTACAGACCCATTACTACTGCCTTGTAGGGCTATGACACCTGCCCTCCTCCCCACCTCCAGAGGTCAGTTTATGCTTCTACCCGCTGACATTCTCCCCACATCCACACTCATATTTGGCAGCCAGAAAATTTCTTTCCATAAAATTATGATGTAGTTATATCTGTGTCTACATTCTAAGACTTCCAAAACACTTTTACTTCATCTCAAGTTCATTTCTCCAGATTTGTAGAAGACTGAAAGAATTAAGTAACATGTCAAGGTCACAGGCTGGTAGGTGACAGAATGGCCTATGAAATCCATGGCTATGAACTGAGTTGTGTCTCTGAAATTTGTACGTCAAAGCCCTAACCCCCAATGTATACTATTTTTGAGATGAGGTCTTTGGGAGGTACTTAGGGTTTGATGAGGAAATAAAGCTGCGCCCCTTATGATGGGATTAGTATTCTTAAAAGAAGGGAAACAATAGAGAGCCAATGCTCTCTCTTCTCCTCTCTCCTTTTCTTTCTCTCTGCATGTAAGGATGCAGCAAGAAGGCAGCTGTCCTCCAGACAGAAAGAAGACTCTTGTATGAATAGGCCAGCCAGCACCTTAATCTTAGACTTCTCAGCCTTCAGAACTAGGAAAAAGAAATTTCTGTTGTTCAAACAATTTCTGTTGTATTTAGTCTATGCTATTTTATTATAGCAGGCTGAGCTAATGAAGACATTCATGTTTCTTTTCTTTTTTCTCCAACGTACTGCATTTCCTTCTTATATTCTCCCATGACTCCATGATAAGGTACTATCATCAGTTGTCTTTTTGTTGTGCCTTTCAACAAAAAGATCAGAAAAGGAGAAGGGTCCATTGATATACAGAATAATTTTTTCCTTAGTGAAATTGCCTATTTCCTCTCCCCATGTCCCTAATCAATCCTTGAAACCAGGCTTCCTGGTTGCTTGTAACAAACGGAACCTACAAGAAATATGGAAGTAAGTTTTGCTAGCAATGTGCACTCTGATTTGCTAGGCTGGACTTTAATGCAGACTGGTAAGCAGGCATCTCTGAGCTGGTAGAAGTGTACACTCCTGCTGTATTCCATCATGTGGATCAAAGGCCAGGGCTAATAGCACTTAAATAATAAATGTGCTTTTTTAAAGTATGCATCATTTAAATTTGAGGGAAATGAGCAAACCTGGGAAGACTACAAGGGATGTACTTTCCTGACAATGATATCATCACAAAAGAACATTAAGAAATGGGAAGAAATCTTCAAGATCTCAACAAGAGACTGTTTTAGAAAAACTAGTCATCAAATTTTGCCTTTGTGACTGGCATGGTCACTGTTGTATTAGCATATAGGTGGGTCGGGATATAATAGGGATTAAGGACAGATATGGAAATACAGGGATGGGGAGAAGAAGGATTCCAGGAAATAGGACTTTGAGAAAAATAGAGGACCTTATTCAATTTCAAGACTTTGAGGGTAACTGTGGTTTAATCTCTCAACATAGGTTTCTGGGTTTTGTTGTTAATGCTTTTTCAAGGTAATACGTTCCAGTGGGTGCCACAAAAAGCCCCTCTTCTTCTATCTTGCTCCTAGAGAGATCATGGAGACTAGGAGGGTGTTGGATCTGAGAATTCATCATGAGCCCTAAGTGAATTCAGATGATACTCTCAATCACTATTCACTGATCCTCAAAGAAAGTCTATGGGACACAGGTGTCAGAATTCTCTGGTGTTAAAAATACAGTGTATTGGGTTCCAGTCCAGGTGAACTGAATCCAAATCTTTAGGAATGGAGTATAGGATACTGATTTGTTTTGCAGGGCATGAGGTCTCCCTGTATTACCCAGGCTGGTTTCAAGTGATCCTCCTGCTTCAGGTTCTCCAGTAGCTGGGATTATAGGCATCCATCACAAAGCCTAGCTGGGAATGGAATTTTTACATTTTTATGTTCATATGTATGCATGTATGAATGAATTATTTAGTGGGTACATGTGTAGGTTTGTTACAGGAGTATATTGAATGATGCTGAGGTTGGGGTTTCTACTGACTCCATCACCCAAATAAGGAACACAGTACCCTGTGGGAAGTTTTTCAGTCCTTTTCCTCCTCTCGTACTCCCCACTTTTTGATTCCTCGGTGACTATTGTTTTCATCTTTATGTCCATGTGTATCCATGATTAGCTCCCACTTATAAGTGAGAACATGTGATATTTGGTTTTTTATTTCTGTATTAGTTCACTTAGGATAATAGCCTCCAGCTGCATCCATGTTCCTACAAAGGAAATGATTTTGTTCTTTTTAATGGCTGCATAGTATTCCATGGCATATATGTACTGTATTTTTTAATCCAATCCACCACTGAGGGGCACCAGAATTGATTTAAGTCTGTGCTACTGTGAATAATACTGTGATAAATATATGCATACATGTGTCTTTTTGATAGCATGATTTATTTTTCTTTGGGTAGATATCCAGTAATGGGATTACTGGGTTGAATGGTAGTTATATCTTTAGTTCTTTGAGAAATCTCCAAACTACTTTCCACAATATCTGAACTAATCATGCCAACAGTGTATAAGTGTTCCCTTTTCTCTGCAATCTTGCCAACATCTGTTATTTTTTGACCTTTTAATAACAGCCATTCTGACTGGTGTGAGAAGGTATCACATAGTGGTTTTGATTAGTGTCTCCCCACTAACTGGTGATGTAAAGCTTTTTTTCCTGTACTTATTGGCTGCTTACCTGCCTTATTTTAAGAAGTGTCTGTTCATGTTCTTTGCTCACTTTTTAATGTTTTTTTTTTTCTGTTGATTTAAGTTTCTTATAGATTATGGATATTAGTCCATTGTTGAATGTTTAGTTTACAAATACTTTCTCCAATTCTGTAAGTTGTCTGTTTACTCCATTGGTAGTTTCTTTTGCTGTGCAAAAGCTCTTTAGTTTAATTAGTTCTTAACTGACAATTTTTGTTTTTGTTTGTTTTTGAGGACTTAGTCATAAATTCATTGCCTAAGCTGATGTCCAGGAGAGTATTTCCTAGGTTTTTTTCTGGGATTTTTATAGTTGGAGGTTTTAACATTTAAGTTTTAATTCATCTTGAGTTAACTTTTGTATGTGGTGAGAGGTAGAGGTCTAGTTTTACGCTTCTGCATATGGTTAGCTAATTTTCTCAGCACCATTTATTGAATAGGAAGTCCTTTCCCTATTGTTTATTTTTATCAACATTGTCAAAGATAAGTTGATTGTAAGTGTGTGGCTTTTCCTCTGAGTTTCCTATATTTTATTGGTTTATGTGCCTTTTTTTTTCTTAACAGTACCATGTTGTTTTGGTTACTGTGGCCTTATAGTTTGAAGTCAGGTGATGTGATGCATCTGGCTTTGTTCTTTTTACTTCAGATTTCTTTGTCTGTTGTGACTCTTTTTAGTTCTATAAAAATTTTAGAATTGTTTCTTCTAATTCTGTGAAAAATGATGTTGGTAATTTGATAGGAATAGCATTGAATCCATACATTACTTTGAGCAGTATGAACATTTTTACAATATCCATTCTTCCAATCCATAAAAATGGGACATTTTTTCATTTGTTTTTGTTTTCTATGATTTATTTCAGCAATTGTTTTATAATTCTCTTTCTAGAGATCTTTCACCTCCTTGGTTATAAGTATTTGTAGGTATTATATTCTTTTGTGGCTATTGTAAATGGGATTATATTCTTGATTTTGCTTTCAGCTTGAATGTTATTGGTGTATAGAAATGCTACTGATTTTTTTACATTGATTTTGTATCCTAAAACTTTACAGAAGTTGTTTGTTCGATCTAGGAGTCTTTCTATGGAGTCTTGACAGTTTCCAACATGTAGAATCATATCATCAGTGAAGAGAAATGATTTGATTTCCTCTTTTCCTGTTTGGATGCCTTTTATTTCTTTGTCTTGCCTGATGGCTCTGGCGAAGCTTCCAGTGTTACACTGAATGGAAGTGAGAGAGTAGCCATCCTTGTCTTGTTCCAGTTTTTAGGGGGAATACTTCAATCTGTTGCTGTTTTAGTATGAATTGGCTATGGGTTTGTCATAAAAGACTCATTATTTTGAGGAGTGTTCCTTTGATGCCTAGTTTTTTAGGGTTTTTATCATGAAAAGATGTTAAATATTATCAAATGTGTTTTCTGCATCTATTGAGATGATTGCATGTTTTTTTTTTATTCTGTTTATGTGGTAACTCACATTTATTGACTTGTATATGTTGAACTAAACTTGCATGCCAGAAATAAAGCCCACTTTATTGTGTTGAATTAACTTTTTGATGTGCTGCTGGTTTCAGTTTGCTGGTATTTTGTTGAGAATTGCTACATTTATGTTAATCAGGGATACTGACCCACTGTTTTATTTTTTTGTTGCATCTTTGCCAGATTTTAGTATAAGTATACTACTGGTTTCACAGAATAAGTTAGAGAGAAATCCCTCCTCCTTAGTTTTGTGGTATAGTTTCAGCAGGATTGGTACCAGCTCTTCTTTGTACATCTGGTGGGATTCAGCTGTTAATCCATATGGTCCAGGGCTTTTTTTGGTTGGTAGATTTTTTATTACTGATTCAATTATAGAACTCATTATTGGTCTGTTCAGGATTTCAGTTTCTTCCTGATTAAATCTTGGAAGATTGTGTATTTTCAGGAACTTATTAATTTTCTCTAGATTTTCTTGTTTGCATTTATAAAGGTGTTCATAATAGTCTCTGAGGATCTTTTGTATTTCTGTGGAATTGGTTGTAATGTCCCTTTCACTATTTCTGATTTTGCTCATTTGAGTCTTCTTTTTACCTTGTTAATCCAACTAGCGGTCTGTTGTTTACATTTTCAAAGAACCAACTTTTCAAAACTTCATTGATCCTATGTATGATTTTTGGGATCTCAGTTTTATTTATTTCTGCTCTGCTTTTAGTTATTTTTTTTTCTTCCGCTAGCTTTGTGTTTAGTTTGTTCTTGTTTTTATAGTCTCTTTAGATGCAAGGGTAAATTGTCAATTTGAGATCTTTCTTTTTGATGTAGGCATTTAGCACTATAAACTTTCCTCTAAACACTGCTTTTGCCATGTATCAGAGGTTTTGGTATGTTGTGTCTGCATTTTCATTTTTTTCAAATAGTTTTTTTATTTCTGCCTTAATTTTGTTGTTCACTCAAAATTTATTCACGACAGTTCGTGTAATTGTGTGGTTTTGAGAGTTCCTCTAGTATTGATTTCTATTTTTATTCCACTGTAATCTGAGAATATGCTTGGTATGATTTAGTTTTTTTTTTTTTTTAATTTATTGAGACTTGCTTAATGACATTGCACATGGTCAGTCTTAGAGTATTGGGGTGGGAGGAACGCATATTCTGTAATTGTTGGGTAGCATGTTGTGTAGATATCTATTAGGTCTAATTAGTCAGGTGTCAAACTTAAGAACTTTTTTGTTAGTTTTCTGTCTCGATCTGTCTAATGTTGTCAGTGGGGTGTTGAAGTCTGGAAACTGAATATTTGACAAGAATCTTTCAAAAATATTTTGTGGTAAAGTTTGAGAGCCCTGTATTATCAGCGTCTTATTGTCTAGAATGGTGCCAAGCTCCTATTAGTCATCAAATGATTATTGCAGTGAATTAATACACCTCCAGTATGTAGCCTAATTACTGACACATGATAGGCTTCAATTAATGTTTGTTGAAGGAAACTTTATGATAGCTTCTGGTTCTTAAGAGGCACTTTGGAATGAAAGAATCCATCTATTCACCTACCAAGCCGACTGTCTATTCGCACATCCATTCAAGTTTTGGGGTTTGGTATAGAAAGGAGACACTGCAAGGGAAGTTTGTTATATGGGCAGAAATTCTTTGTTTAGGAGAGAGTCTCAAGAGTAGAATTATTAGGTCAAGGTCACTAACATTATAGAGACTCTTAATGGACACTTATTGTCAAATATTCTTGCTCCATAGCTTTTTCACAGACTCTCATTAGTTTTCATAACTTGGTTCCTAGCCCACTGCCTGTATGATTCCCTGCATTTTGCTCAAGGTTGATCAACCTGCCTTAAGATATTGTTTTTATTGTTTCTACTCTCAATCCTCAATATCTAATTAAACCCTTGATCCTGGTACCCCTACCAGCCCTGTCCTAAGAATGACCACTCCTGGCATGACTGAAAAATTATGGCCATTCTCAAAAGACTCAACCTGGTGAACAAATAAGCTGTTGTTGTTGTTGTTTTGACTCAGAAGACCACTGGCTCTTAGGTTCTTTTCTTTTTTTTTTTTTTTTTTTGGCCGGTTCAACATTTTATATATTTATTTTTATACTTTAAGTTTTGGGACGTGCAGAACGTGTAGGTTTGTGACATAGGTATACATGTGCCATGGTGGTTTGCTGCACCCATCAACCCGTCATCTACATTAGGTATTTCTCCTAATGCTATCCCTCCCCTAGCTCCCCACCCCACAACAGGCCCCAGTGTGTGATGTTCCCCTCCCTGTGTCCATGTGTTCTCATTGTTCAGCTCCCAATTATAAGTGAGAATATGCAGTGTTTGGTTTTCTGTTCCTGTGTTAGTTTGCTGAGAATGATGGTTTCCAGCTTCATCCATGTCCCTGCAAAGGACATGAACTCATCCTTTGTATGGCTGCATAGTATTCCCTATGGTGTATATGTGCCACATTTTCTCTATCTAGTCTATCATTGATGGGCATTTGGGTTGGTTCCAAGACTTTGCTATTGTGAACAGTGCTGAAATAAACATACATGTGCATGTGTCTTTATAGTAGAATGAGTTATAATCCTTTGGGTATATACCTAGCAATGGGGTTGCTGGGTCAAATGGTATTTCTGGTTATAGATCCTTGAGGAATTGCCACACTGTCTTCCAAAATGGTTGAACTAGTTTATACTCCTACCAACAGTGTACAAGTGTTCCTATTTCTCCACATTCTCTCCAGCTTCTGTTGTCTGCTGACTTTTTAATGATTGCCATTCTAACTAGTGTGAGATAGTAGCTCATTGTGGTTTTGATTTGCATTTCTCTAATGACCAGTGTTAATGGGCTTTTTCTTCATATGTTTGTTGGCCACATAAATGTCTTCTTTTGAGAAGTGTCTGTTCTTATCTTTCACCCACTTTTTTGTGGGGCTATTTGTTTTTTTCTTGTACATTTGTTTCTTTGTAGATTCTGGATATTAGCCCTTTGTCAGATGGACAGGTTACAAAAATTTTCTCCCATTCTGTAGGTTGCCTGTTCACTCTGATGATAGTTTCTTCTGCTGCACAGAAGCTCTTTAGTTTAATTAGATCCCATTTGTCAATTTTGGCTTTTGTTGCAATTGCTTTTGTTGTTTTAGTCATGAAGCCTTTGCCCATGCCTATGTCCTAAATGGTATTGACTAGGTTTTCTTCTAGGGTTTTTATGTTTTAGGTCTTATGTTTAAGTCTTTAATCCATCTTGAGTTAATTTTTGTATAAGGTGTAAGGAAGAGGTCCAGTTTCAGTTTTCTGCAACTAGCTAGTCAGTTTTCCCAACACCATTTATTAAATAGGGAATCTTTTCCCCATTGCTTGTTTTTGTCAGGTTTGTCAAATATCAGATGGTTGTAGATGTGTGACATTATATTTGAGGCTTTTTTTTTTTTTTCTGTTCCATTGGTCTATATCTCTGTTTTGGCACCAGTACCGTGCTGTTTTGGTTACTGTAGCCTTGTAGTATAGTTTGAAGTCAGGTAGCGTGATGCCTCCAGCTTTGTTCTTTTTGCTTAGGATTGTCTTCGCTATGAGGGCTCTATTTTGGTTCCATATGAAATTTAAAGTAATTTTATCTTATTCTGTGAAGAAAGTCATTGGTAGCTTGATGGGGATAGCAATGAATCTATAGATTACTTTGGGCAGTATGGTCATTTTCACAATATTGATTTTTCTTATCCATGAGCATGGAATGTTTTTTCATATGTTTGTGTCCTTTCTTATTTTTTTGAGCAGCGGTTTGTAGTTCTCCTTCAAGGGGTCCTTCACATCCCTTGTAAGTTGTATTCCTAGGTATTTAATTCTCTTATAGCAGTTGTCAATGGGCGTTCACCATGATTTGGCTCTCTATTATAGGTATATAGGAATGCTTATGATTTTTGCATATTGATTTTGTATCTTGAGACTTTGCTGAAGTTGCTTATCAGCTTAAGGAGATTTTAGGCTGAGAAGATGAGGGTTTCTAAATAGAGGATCATGTAATCTGCAAACAGAGACAATTTGACTTCCTCTCTTCCTATTTGAATACCCTTTGTTTCTTTCTCTTGCCTGATTGCCCTGGGTAGAACCTCCAATACTACCTTGAATAGGAGTGGGGAGAGAGGACATCCTTGTCTTTTGCTAGTTTTCAAAGGGAATGCTTCCAACTTTTACCCATTCAGTATGTTATTATCTGTGGGTTTGTCATAAATAGCTCTTATTATTTTGAGACATGTTCCATCAATACCTAGTTTATTGAGTGTGCTGCTGGATTTGGTTTGCCAGTATTTTATTGAGGATTTTTGCATAGATGTTTATCAGGGATATTGGCCTGAAATTTTCCTTTTTTGTTGTGTCTCTTCCAGGTTTTGGTATCAGGATGATGCTGGCCTCATAAAATGAGTTAGGGAGGAGTCCTTCTTTTTCTATTGTTTGGAAGAGTTTCAGAAGGAATAGTACCAGCTCCTCTTTGTACCTCTGGTGGAATTAATTTGGCTCTGAATCTCTCTGGTCGTGGGCTTTTTTTGGTTGATAGGTTATTAATCACTGCCTCAATTTTAGAACTTGTTATTGGTCTATTCAGGGATTCAACTTCTTCCTGGTTTAGTTTTGAAGGGTGTATGCGTCCAGGAGTTTATCCATTTCTTCTCGACTTTCTAGTTTATTTGCGTAGAGATGTTTATAGTATTCTCTGATGGTAGTTTGTATTTCTGTGGGATCAGTGGTGATATCCCCTTTATCATTTTTTATTGAGTCTATTTGATTCTTCTCTCTTTTCTTCTTTATTATTCTGGCTAGCAGTTTATCTATTTTATTAATCTTTTCAAAAAACCAGCTCCTAGATTCATTGATTTTTTGAAGGGATTTTTGTGTCTCTGTCTCCTTCAGTTCTGCTCTTAGTTATTTCGTGTCTTCTGCTAGCTTTTGAATTTGTTTGCTCTTGTTCCTTTAGTTCTTTTAATTGTGATGTTAGGGTGTCAGTTTTAGATCTTTCCTGATTTCTCCTGTGGGCATTTCGTGCTATAAGGGCATGGAGGAATATTTACCAAGCAAATGGAAAGAAAAAAAAAACAGAGGTTGCCATCCTAATGTCTGATAAAACAGACTTTAAACCAACAAAGATTAAAAAAAAAAACAAAGAAGGGCATTACATAATGGTAAAGGGATCAATGCAACAAGAAGAGCTGACTCTCCTAAATACATATGCACCCAATACAGAAGCACCCAAATTCATAAAGTACGTTCTTAGAGACCTACGAAGAGACTTAGATTCCCACACAATAATAATGGGAGACTTTAACACCCCACTGTCAATATTAGACAGATCAACAGGACAGAAAATTAACAAGGATATTCAGGACTCAAACTCCGCTCTGGTCCCAGCAGACCTAATAGACATCTGTAGAACTCTCCATCAAACATCAGCAGAATATACATTCTTCTCAGGACCACATCGCACTTATTCTAAAATTGAGCACATAATCAGACGTGAAACATTCCTCAGCAAATGCAAGAGAACAGAAATAACAAACATTCTCTTAGACCACAGTGCAATCAAATTAGAACTCGGAATTAAGAAACTCACTCAAAACCTCACAAATACATGGAAACTGAACAACCTGCTCCTGAATGACTACTGGGTAAATAACAAAATTAAGGCAGAAATAAGTAAGTTTTTTTAAACTAATGAAAACAAAGACCACAATGCACCAGAATCTCTGGGACACAACTAAAGCAGTGTTTAGAGAATGTTAGGTCCTTAAGGGCAACTATGATGGCTAATTCATCTCTGTGCCTGTGGCCCCAAGGAGCAAGCCAGGATCTCCAATATGCTGTGTAGCCTCACAAAAGGGCTCTGGCAATCCAGAGGAAACCCCAATCCTGAAGGAAAAGCAAACTTTCCTGTTATTTACTGAGTGTCTGTTTAGTGATTGACTGTCATCTTCCTTGTTGAAATCAATAGGAGACTCAATGAAGTGAAAATGAAATCAATATTTAATTCCCACTGGTAAGAGATACTGCCATGGCCTACGTTCAACTGCCAACTTTCCCTAATTCCAAAGGGTAATAGGAGCTGTGCCATCTCAGCCTCATAGACAAGACTCATATCTGCAATTTTTTCCTTACTGATTTACTACATTCCTACCACATGGTAGATGTTACGTTGTACATTTTACCATGCTCATACAGCAAACCAACCAGTGATTTATCAGTTGAGTATTTAAAATGTGACATAGAAAAGGCTAAATACTTTTTTTGGTTTTTGTTGTTGTTTGTTTGTTTGTTTTTTGAGATGGAGTCTCGCTCTTTTACCAAGGCTGGAGTGCAGTGGTACAACCTTGGCTTACTACAACCTCTGCCTCCCAGGTCAAGTGATTCTCCTGTCTCAGCCCCCCTGAGTAGCTGGGACCACAGGCATACACCACCACACCTAGCTAATTTTTGTATTTTTAGTAGAGACAGGGTTTCAACATATTGGCCAGGCTGGTCTTGAACTCTTGATTTCAAGTAATCTGCCTTCAGCCTCCCAAAATTGTGGGATTACAGACGTGAGTCACAGCGCCCAGCCAAAAGTGTGAATACTTTAAATATACAATCTCATTGAAGCCTTACAACCACATTTTGAGATAGATATATACTATTGCGTAATTCTACACATGAGAAAACTGTGGCATGGAGAAGTGAAGAAACTTGCCCTGTTACAGTATTGTAGAATCAAGATTTGAACCCATGTCTGGGTAATTCCATATCTTGTGTTTTTAACCACTGTGTTTACTCTCTCCCAATTCTTAGATGAGGAAACAGAGACTCAGAAATAACATTTCCAAGGTTCCACCCAGAATTCAAGTATTTCATTTCACCTTAAAAAGTCCCTTTAGAGTGTGAGTTAGAATTCAGTGGTTGTGGTTATTCCACTTATTCAGGAGCTCTAATAAACAGGGCCCTTAATTTTATAGGGAATATATAGTTGAAGACCCACTCCTTATCTTTATAGAGTATATTTCTAGTTGTTGGCAATATGACAAGTAAGTAAAAATAGAATACGATATGTGGAAATCCAGGGGTGTCACAGCTGGTGACTCTGTCGAGAAATCTTTGGCAATAGAAAAACACAGCTATTAAGGAAATGCATTTTCTTATATAATGGGAACATCATAGGCTGTTCTGGGGGGTGGTTGATTCCACATTCCAGTGTCATGAGAATGCATATGCAGGTGACTGCCCTCTTTCCACTCTTCCACTGCTATTTGTCCTTCAGCTAACTTCTCTTACTGTTGGGTATTTGTGGGAGTATCAGGTGTTACATCCAGATATGACCATGAACTGACGGATCAATTGACATTTCTACCTATATGTCTTTTTAAAGTGAGAAAACTTTCCCAAATATTCTCTGCATGTTTAAGGGAGTCTTTTGTTAGAATCTTGTATATACCAATCCCCAAACGAATAGTGTCTCAGGAAATGAGACAATCATAACTGACTTAGAGAACCCTCCTGACAGGACTGATGCAACTGGAGGAGGATGGATACCTGGAAAAAAGAAAAAAGAAAAACAGGGTTTCATTTGGAACAGATAGGGGAAATAATGAACATTAGGAAGATAACCAAGAGGATTGATTGCTTTAGTAAAAAAAAAATGTAACCTAGTTATAAAGTAGTTCTTGGCACTGGCTGAAGTGACCACTACTGGGCGTGCAGAAGGCTTAGAAATCATGGTAGGCCCAAGGGAAGCTCAGAACCATAGACACAGGAGGCACCTCCATTCACCTGGCTTCCTCCATAATTCAACTGACAGCTCCTCCAATTACTACCTCCATAATTCCAACTGACAGCCTTTGCAGTAAGGGGAAGAACACTTAACTTCCATATGCTGTAATTTCCTTTCCTTCATAGTAGGCATCTCTGTCAGGCATTGAAGAACTGGACTCTTTACTCTTCATGCACAGGGGGACTAACAATTAATATTGCTCTAACCATACAATAGTGCAGAAAACATACCTGGGGAATTTTACTCAATAAAGATACTGTGTAAGTTACCCCAACTACAGAGTCCAAAGGGGATTTCAATCCAGCCCATGTTTTACTTGTCCAACCATGCACCTTGGCAGATACTTGTGTCCATCCTGAGAAAAGCATCATCCCACAAGGACATTATCCACCTGCAAGCCACAAATCCAGGGGTCTACAACTGCATAAGGTGGGAAGTGCCTTTTAAACATCTACATGTGGGTTCATAGGAGCCCTGCTCCTCAGGATGTTTAAGGAGAGAAACTGGTGCTCCTCTAACAGGACTTCTTGGGAGACAGCATACAAGAATGGTAGGCATATGTTTCTAACTCTTTTTAACCCAATCCTAGTACCAAAAGTGTGTGGTGGCTCAGATAATGGGCTCTGGAATCAGAATGTGGGACTTGGTTTCTGAAGTCTGCTCCTTTTTAGCTATCTTACTTTGTGTTTCTGAATAAGTTTGAGATCACTTATCAGTTGTTAGATAATCCCAGGAAGCATGGTAAGATAACAGGGAACAGAAGATAACCAATAACTATTACCACTATTGGTAGCTGGGATTTCAGTTCACCAGGATCTACATGAAGGGCTTTGTAGGACATAACTTGCAATTGTCTCAGCAAGGAACAAAAACTGGGATATTATCCAATGACTCCTATTTCTTATTACATAAGGACTAATTCTGGGGACACGTGGAAGCCGGCCAACAAGATAACCCTTAAAAATCTCTGCCTCATAGTATTTGGTATTTATGCCATTGTGTAATCTGTTCCCCTAATGTATCAGGATTGGTCTGTGCAACCAACAGAATATGGCAGAGGTGATAGGATATCACTGCTGAGGCTAGGTTATAACAGACAGCATGACTTCTACATTGTTTTCTCTCTTGGATCACTAGCTTGGGGGCAGCCAGCTACCACTGAGGAAGCCAAATGCAGAGGCTCATTTGGCTCAGATTGGCCTCCTGCCCACAGTCTTGAGTCAGTGATCTTGGAAGTGGATCCTTCAGCCCCAGTCCAACATTCAGATGACTGTAGCTGTGACCAGCCCTTCAAGGTGCAGTCTCCTGAGAGAATTTGAGATAGAATCATTTGACCATGTTTCTCCCAGATTTCCCACCCTCATAAATAGTGTGAGATAATAAATATTTGTTAAGTTACTATGCTTGGGGTAATTTTTATGGAATAATAGATAACTCATACATGGTGTTAACTTTCTAACATTTCTGAAATGTTGCTTCTATGGGCAAGACAAGCTCCTGTGGCCAGAGAAAATCATCAGGAAAGGGGCACAGATGCTTGAGGAAAGAAGTTTACAGCACACACCAGAATGGCTCTTCAGAGCTGCAGGTAATGTCTGGAGGAGTGTGTGAGGACAGGGCACCAGGCCAGCTGTGTAATCTTAAGCATGATTATTCACACCTCTCAACTTGAGTTCTCTCCTCTTTTGGCCCACTCTTCTTCACTTCCTGATTTTAATCTCTTCTTCTTTCCTCCCTTTTATTTATTTATTGATGGATTGACTTTTGAAGGCAGCTACCTTCTTAACTAAAACTAGGGTTCTAAACTCTCAGTTCAGGCTAACCCAAAAGGGCTACTTTAGCAAAGTGACAATGAATCTTTGGTTCCACTAAGAAGCTGTTTTAGAACCTCAGTGTGTCTGATTGTGCATCTTGAGACAGAAGGGGGTGTCTACCATAACAGATTCAAGGAACTTGGCAGAAACTCTTCCAAAAATAAATCTATCCATTAGTCAATCAATAAGGCAAATGACTAGGTTTAACTACTAAACTAGGTTCAACTACTAAACCAGTCTCAATGTAAAGGTCCACAAGCACTTGTTTTTCATGTTGTGTTTACCAAAACAATTGCTGCATGGATTAGACTTTAGGTCAGTTCCATAAAATACTTAGAATCTGTGCAGTAGGAGGTCCTATTCTACAGAGATGGAATGCACAAGCTTACTCTCCTTTGGAACTCAGGTTGGCAGGGAAGGTGGCCCAGGAACTGAGTGTATTAGTGTAGATTATTCAACTAGGCATGCAGATGTATATCTTTAGAAGAGAAAGTCTATTGCTTTTGACTAATAGGCCCCCCAAATTGCAAGAACTACTGATGTAGGCCAATATGGTCTGCAGTTTGAATCAACATGGCAAAAATTTGAGCTTCAGCCGAGTTATGTTTTGGTTATTCCCTCCTCCCCCCACCAGAATAGTCTGGGCAAGATGAAAATAGTATTTGGAAGGAATGCTCCCAGCAGCAGTATCCAAAATTTAACTGGTTTGAGCTTATCATCTACTTGTTTATGCTGATTCCATGATTAAACAGGAGTTTCTGCCTAGGTCATTACTCCATTTTATTTTATTTTATTTATTTTTTTATTTTATTTTATTTTATTTTATTTTATTTTATTTTATTTTATTTTATTTTTATTTTTTGAGACGAAGTTTCACTCTTGTTACCCAGGCTGGGGTGCAGTGGTACGCTCTCAGCTCACTGCAACCTCTGCCTCCCGGGTTCAAGTGATTCTCCTGCCTCAGCCTCCTGAGAAGCTGAGATTACAAGGGTGTGCAATCACGCCCAGCTAATTTTTGTATTTTTTTATTAGAAACGGGGTTTCACCATGTTGGCCAGGCTGGTCTCAAACTCCTGACCTCAGGTGATCTGTGTGCCTCATCCTCCCAAAGTGCTAGGATTACCGGCGTGAGTCACCATGTCCAGCCCATACTGTATTTTGATACACAGGACTTTGTCTATGTCCTGCTTTAGCTGTTCCTACTCCTGGGCTACCAGGCTAGGGAATCTGCATCAGCAAAACTCTCCCTTTTCACAAGGATAAAAAACATCAAAGTTTAATTGAACCAGAAGTCTTATTTGGAAAAAGCTTATAGACATGTTGGCAGTTTTAAAATATTGGTAAAATTGTATTCAAATCAGTAAACACCATTGAGTGCCTGCAGGTTGTCTGAGTGCTGTAGCAATATGCTGTGCCACAGCAAAAAAAAAAAAAAAAAAAAAAAAAAGATAAAAAGCATGTACAATAAAACACAGTGTCATCGGTTTTTGAAGATTCAGAAGGCATATTGGCTGTTTCCGAGATACTACCTATCATGGATCTTGTTATTTCTGTTTTTGTTCTTTTTGTAACAAAATCAAGTGAACAAATGCCAGATAAACTTACATTGTTAAGCAGGTTATCAGAATAGGGACTTGGTAGAGAGGATGTGATTTTTGTGCTTGATTGCAACTAGTAAGAGAAAATCCAAATTCTTACTGCACTGTGCGTTCATGTTTCTGAGAGGAACTCTCAGCTGCCCCCACTCCAAAATTAACTGTCCCTTTGCCAAATGATGCAAAATTTGGTTCCTCTTCATGGACCTCTAAAATTAACTTTCAGATGGTTGATTCTTATAGATGAGATCTGGGATTCTAAATACTCAAAGGCCATAGACCATGTCTATTGAGGTGATTTATTGTACCCAGATCAGCAGAGAACAGTGAGACTACAATAGCTGGGTAGACTATACCACTCTCCACTAAACCCTTATCCTAGCATTTATTCCCCAGCCTCTGGCAAGGCTTTATGTGAGTTTCTGAAAAAAATGTCACTAGAACAGTGTGCATAATTCCATGAAAAAGATGTGCTTTTCACCTTACGATCAGGAAGTTCTTCTAAACGTCTTGATGAAGTTCTTTGTGCTTTCTTTAAAACCAGTCTCTTGGCCGGGTGTGGTGGCTCATGCCTGTAATCCCAGGACTTTGGGAGACCAAGACGACTGGATCACGAGGTCAGGAGTTCAAGACCTTTAAGCCCAAATTTGAAGGGCTTAAAGCATAGACATGTATTATTTCACAGTTAGAAGTGAAGTTAAGGCTAGAAGTCCCAAATCAAGAGCATTGCCATACTCTATCTGAAACTCAGGGGTAGAAACTTTCCTTGCCTCTTCCTAGCTTTTGGGGTGGCTGAAAATTCTTGGCATTCTTTGGCTCACAGCTGCATCCTGGCACCCTTTGTCTCCAGCATCTTATGGCGTTCTCCCTGTGTATCCATCTCTTTGTCTCTATTTTCTCTTTTTTGAGGACACCAGTCACATTGCATTAGAACCTACCCTAATCAAGTATGACCTCATTGTAACTGCATTACTCCTGCAAATACCCTATTTCCAAATAAAGTCACATTCTGAAGTACTGGGAGTTAGTACTTCAACATGTCTTTTCAGAGGACACAATTCAACCCATAACAAATACCTCTCAAGACCTTCTCAGCTGTCTATGATCCAGTGCTTTTCTCTCCCGCTACACCATTATACTGATCTTCTTTCAGTTTCTGGAGCAGCCTTGTTAGTTTCTACCATGTGGTCTTTGAACCTGCTGCTCTCAGACTGGAATAATGCACTCCCAAGGCCTTCCTACAGCCTGCTCCTTCTCTATCTTTAGGTCTTAATTTAAGATAGCACCTCCTCTTAGATGTGTTTTCTATTCCACCCTCTCTTAAGCATGCTTTTATTCTACTTTTTCATTGTTTTTCTTTTTAATTCCCTGAGTTTCATGCCTAGCATTTAAAATTTTTTTTTCATTTATGTATGTATGTATGTATGTATTTTTAGACAGAGTCTCACTCTATCACCAGGCTGGAGTGAAGTCATGCAATCTTGGCTCATTGCAACCTCCACCTCCCAGGTTCAAGTGATTCTCCTGCCTCAGCCTCCCAAGTAGCTGGGACTACAGGCGTGTGCCACCATGCCAGGCTAATTTTTGTATTTTTAGTAGAGACAGGGTTTCACCATGTTGGCCAGGATGGTCTCTATCTCCTGACCTCGTGATCTGCCTACCTCAGCCTCTCAAAACGCTGGGATTACAGACATGAGCCACTGTGCCCAGTCCATGCATAGTAATTTTTATTTATAAATAAATTATAAATTTGTTTGTAAATATTTCATTATTCACTTGCCTGTTTTCTACTCCCCATCCTCCCACCTTGGCCATACCCCCAAACATAAACTCTATGAAGGGCCGGTATCCTGATTCTTTGGTTCACAATTGCAGCACAGTACTTGTCAAACAGTGCTTGTCACAATAAGCTTTTATTTGAATGGACGAATGAATGAACAAATGAATAAATGAATAAGCCAGAAGCCATTATGGTGTGTCTCATCTGAAATCTATATCCCTGTTAGGGAGTCAGTTTTACATAAATGGTTCAGAGCAGAGACGTTAGCAGGAGACAGAACTTTAAATTCCACCACTTACTGTGTGCCTACTGCAAGGTACTTGACTCTTCTAAGTCTTGATTATATTGTCTATAAAACAGGGTTTATCACAGTACCAATTTGGCTCAGTAAATTAGGAGAAGGTGAAGTAGCTGGGGCATGAGTCGTGGTGGAGGTGACAATGAGAGGAAAATTTGGGAATGTATCCAAAAGCAAAGATACAAGATGGGCTGGCCAGGAAGTTCCCAAAGGACCAACACTGTCTTATGCAGCTTCCGTATCTGCTCTGAAAACATGGAGGACAGCATCATCCTGAGGCCACGTTTTCACTTTCCAGCCGCGCATTCAGCTAATTGCTTTGGCAGCAATTCTGCCACCAGGCTGCAGGCCTGGAAACCCACCCCTTTCAGATAATAGTTCACATCCTTGAAGTGAAAAGACAGCAGTCCATGAACTGCGAAAGATCCACACTTCTGATTTTATGGAGTAAAACTTAGCAAGAGATTGTGAAGGAAGATTTTGCCAGAATTTAATAGGAGGAGAGAATTCTATAGATACACCTATCCAAAGCAATAAATCAACATGAAAACCTGTAGCCATGGTGAGCGCTTGCCTCAAGGGACAGAAGACAAAGTACAAGTCTGGTGCTGCACTTGAGTTACCTTTAAATGAGAGGCACAGTTTCATCCCGGGTCTTATACTGACCCAGTAAAAGCTGAGTCTGAGCGTACTCCCTGGGCAAGAAAAATAGATTTTCCTTAATCAGAGCTTTTCACTATTACAAGGCAGTTGTATAAATTCCACAATTATGTCAGGAAATCTAGACATAAAGCTCTTGGTTGATTTCAAGCCAGGAGGGACTTAGTTCATTGTTTGGTGCCCAGAGAGGACAAACGAGATAGGATCCCAGGACTATTGCTTCTAAGAAGAAAGAGCACACTCACACTTAGGCATAAATCATGTGATAAGAGCCCTGGGTTTATTTTATTTTTACTTCTTCTTTTTTTTTTTTTTTTAAGAGACAGGGTCTCACTCTGTCACCCAAGTGGAATGCTGTGGCAGGTAGCTCACTGCAAACGCGAACTCCAGGGCTCAAGCGAACCTCCTGCCTTAGCCTCTTGAGTAACTGGAACTACAGTGTGCCCCACCATGCCTGGCTAAATTTTAAATTTCTTGAGAGATGAGGTCTCACTATGTTATCTGGTCTCAAACTCCTGGCTTCAAGTGATCCTCCCTCCTCAGCCTCATGAAGCACTGGGATTATAAATTAGGAGGAGGTGGAGTAGCACCCAACCTCCAGGGCCCTGGATTTGAAGTCAGATTTGCCTCTGACTTACTGGATGGAAGATCCTGGGTAGATCCCAACCTGGCTAAGCCCTATGTCCCATCTGTAAATCAAAGTTGCTGTTACTCCAAGAATCCCTTTAGGTGGCAAGCTAAGATCACTCCCAAGTCTCAACTTATACAGGACCCACAGTTACCTGTTTTCATTGGTTACTGTACCTCTTTGAGTCTGATAATCATGATATTTTTATGTTGTTTCTTTCCTCCTTAGACAAGTATTTATTTTTTCAATACTGCCCCCTAAGGATTATTTTTGACACTTTTTTCTCTAATTGTTCTCCCCTCCCATTATGATTTAAATACCACAGATACCAATTTGTATATCAATTTCTGCAATGTGATTCCTTGGAAGGGCATAAAGCATTGTAAATTCTAAAAATTTTTGCCCCTGTAAAATCAATTTTTGCCCCCTTGGGGGCATTATCACTCCTTGTTAAAAAATGCATGCTTAATACTGCAAGTTATATGTCAACAGGAAATATGTGTCTTGTTTGAACAGTATCCTTAGCACATGGCACATAAGAAATGCAGTGATATTTATTGGATGGGTGGGTGAGTGAGTCAATTGATGGACTGAGGATTAACAGAGTCATGTAAAAAAATTGCTTTAGTCTTATTCCTCTACAGGGCAAGTAGAAAATATATTATTTGCTTCCACTTCTGAAACTTGTCAAAACATTCCAGTAGCATTGATCAAAATGATTTCAGATCTTTATTTTCCTCTTTTTATCTCTAACCTGACTGTTGACATATTGAGTGCACATGCCAATTGCCTGATGCTCTGTGTACTCTGTACTATGTTAAGTATTTAATGAATGAATAAACAAAAGGAAGAATTAAAATGTAGGGTTAAATATTTAATGAATGAATAAACGAAAGGAAGAATTAAAATGTAGGGTCTGACTCATCCTTGATCGGAACAATTCCAAGAGTCTGGTCCTTGCCCCACTAGTGAAGGAGACATGATACCTTTGCTCACAGGCACCATTTCTGTCTCATTACAGTGTTTTTTTCTGCTACCTGAAAGCCCTCTGTAGGCAAAGGAGAAAGCAACCTTGCACAATATAGTAGTGGCTTATTCAACTTGTTCTTTAACCAGAAAGTCTTTGGGATAAGAATGCTATTACTTTGCAGAAAGAGAGCTCTGCCTCAGGAATGTGAACACAAGAAGAATGAGGTCTAGCAAATTGAATATATGGACGTAGAAGTTAGCCAAGGAGATGACTTGGGGCAAGGAGGGTAGTGATTGGGAAAAAGAAGGGAATTTTCAGGGTCTGGAAAGATTCTATTTCCTGATCTGGATGCTGATTATATGGGTGTGCTCACTTTGTAATAATTCACAAGCTATACAATTAAAATTTGTTTATTTTTCTAGAGGCACAATTAAAAGAAAGAATAATGAGGTCAATGAACTTAACCTTTTGAAAATCAGACACTCAGGCAAGTCAATTTTCTTCTTTGAGCCTCAATTTCTTCCTAATAATAGCACTTACTTCTCAGGTTTGATGTGAGGATTAAATACAGTAAATAAATCACTTAGTGTAATACCTGGTTCATTATTTATCAGTTATTACTAATTAGTTATTATCATTATTAACTCAGCCCAAATTTATTAAAACCATACTAAAAGTGTCCATTACTTTTAATTCATATGCAAGGAGTCTAAATTCAGAAAACAGGGTAAGATGAGACACTCCCCTATCCTCTCATATTTCATCATAAAAGTTTTCAGATATACAGAAAAGTTGCACGAATGGTAGAGTCAGTGCTCCTAGACTCACCATCTGCATTCTATGCCTAACATTTTGCTAGATTTTCTTCATTGTATAGCCATCCATCTATCCATCCCTCAGGGACTTTTGTTACAGACACCTGACCATGGCCCTAGGATGGGGACTACTAAGGTAACAGTAAGGAAAACAATTGTGCTAGTTTCAGGAAGTCTCTGGCTGAACTTACCCAATGGAGTCACCTTCTGTTGAATAATTCAGGTCTTCATATTCATACTTCTCAGCAGTCCAGAAATAAGATAACTTGCTGTGGGAGAAGGGGGTAATACAGCATCAAGGCTGCTATGCACTGCAGAGAAGCAAGTGAAAAATAAAGCTTTCTCCTGACCTTGGCTTGCCCAAGAGTATAGGCAGCAGATGTAAATTCCTCCCAAGAGTTTTTAAATTCATAAATTAACGCTGACCTTGAATTAGTCATATTTTCCACTGAATGGATACAGAAAAGCCTAGAGTTTTTTTTTTCTTTTCTTGCAGACAAGCTGAGTTTCCATATTCTAGTTTTTCTGTAACAACTATGTAGCATTTGCACAATAAGATCATTTGTTTTGGTTCCCACTTTAATAAATCGTGGTTCTGCTTTAATGAATACAACCAAATAATTTGTAATTGGTCCATTAATTATTTGCATGTAAATGCCGATGTTCGAGTAACTTAATAAGCCATTGAAAAAACATTCTTGTTTGCCAGTTGAGTTACACTCTATTTAGTAAACAGCTCTTTTTTGGGAGGTGGGATGCTTGTTTTCTTCTGTTTTGAAGCAAGGAGACCTTGGGAAACTAAATGAGAATGCAATCTGAATCCTACAGAGCCCTGGAGGCCTAAACTAGGAAGGGAGGGCTCAATGAAAATTCAATTAATTGAAGTGTTAATTAATGAACCCATCCTATGCCAGATCCATGAGAAAGCCCCTGGCACAGTGGCCTTTCTCAGCACAGCCCCCAGAGAGTGAGTTCTTAATAGCTAGAAGAATGTTTGCTAAATTTCGGGGCACATAAGAAATGCCATGGTGCTTCCAAAAAAAATCCTAATGCCCAGGTCCAATACCTTATCAATTAAATCAGAAAGTCCGAGTCAGGGTGTGTGCCAGATATCAGTAGTTTTTAAAGATCCCCAGATAATTCCAGTATGTAGCAAAATTTGGATAATGGTCACCTATAAAATTATGCTTTTACCTATCTGACTCTCCCATGTACAAAAGGAAAAAATAACCAAGCAAAATAACAAAAGCAAATAAACAGGTAAAAGAATAAATTCTCCCTTAACCTATCATCATAAGAAGTGTCATTCCTTTGGATATTTAAAATACAGTGGACTTAATAGCAAGTGAATCATTTCACTAACTGGAGATCCTTTCCAGAAGAACTTGTTTGGAAAAGAGAGAGGACTGACTATGGATTCTGAAATGAAGCCCGAAAAAGGCAGAGTGGTGGCCACGAATGGGGAAAGAAGACAAGGCAGGCAAGGACAAGTTTTGGATCTTGAACAATCGGCCAGCACAGCTGGCATGCAAGAGTATAACTGCTGTAGTTTGGATGTTTGTCTCCTCCAAATCTGATGTTGAAATTTGATCCCAAACACTGGAAGTGAGGCCTAATGGGAAGCATTTGGGTCATAGGGGAAGGTTCCTCATGAATGTCTTGGTGCCATCCTCCAGGAAATGAGTGAATGTCAGCTCTATTAGATCCCATGAGAGCTGGTTGTTAAGAAAAACCTGGCACCTCCTAAGTCTCTCTCTTGCTCCCTCTGTCACCATGGAACCTCTGCACACTCTAGCTCCCCTTTGTGGAGTGTGGAAGCACTCTGAGTGGAAGCAGCCTGAGGCCTTCACCAGAAGCCAACCAAGTGCCAGCACCCTGCTGCTTATATAGCCTACAGAATCACAGGCTAAATAAAACTCTTTATAAATTGCCCAGTCTCAGGTATTTCTCTATAGCAACACAAACAGACTAAGACAATGTCTGAAAGAAATATTTCTGAGCGAAAATCCAGACTATATTTTAATGGAAAATCTCAGGCAAAATGCCTCTTCTAGAAATAGGAAAAATGTGTTTACTGAGGAGAGTGGGAAGCAGAGCCATCTGTTATACAATCTAAAGACGTTTTTGGTTCTTCTTCCAATTGTGATCCCCTAGGACTACCTCTCATTTATCTAACTTAATGTAAATCATCTCTTAAAGCCATTTTGAAGCAATAGTCTGTGAGCATTCAGGAAAAGGCAAGTGTATGGCTTTGGTTGCAATTCTGGGTGTGCCCCTTTTCTAAGAACTTCGAGCCTCACTCTGCATTTTGTGATGGGCACCAATATTTGAAGCTTTTCAAAGTGAATGCAAAGATTAAATAAAATCAGGACACTTTTCACAGTGCCTAGAACTCTGCAGGACTCAACACATGCTGGTTGTTATTACTCACTGTACCTGTATGGGGTGTCTTATTCAGTTTTCCCAAAGTTTTCTTGGTAAGCAGAGTAGAGAGAGAGAGAGTATGT
Organism: Trachypithecus francoisi; assembly: GCF_009764315.1. Lineage (NCBI taxonomy): Eukaryota > Metazoa > Chordata > Mammalia > Primates > Cercopithecidae > Trachypithecus > Trachypithecus francoisi. The sequence goes on from NW_022681453.1 coordinate 51,463,249, forward strand.
ATCCTTGAGGAAAGATTAGGATCTGTCAGTAGCAGGCTGGACCCAGCTCTTGCCATCACATACCAGCCTAACAGAGAGCTAACTACTATTAGAATTTTAGAAATTTTGTGAGTCTGTTTATAAAAACAACCATCATTAAAATTAAATAATATCAACTTACATTCAATACATTAAATTAAAAGCAAAAGCAATAAATACCTAAAACTCATCACTTCCTAATTATTTCACTACATTTTATTATTTTCTCTTCACCTGAGTTTATTAGTATCTGTTGAGTCTGCATGGTAGAAATACTGTATAATTGTATGCTACATTGCCTCATGATATCACATGGATGCCTTTAAATCAATCGTAGTGTTTATAACATGGAAATCAAGAAATGCTACAAATCAAGGTGTTTTTATTTTTGTGTTTTCTCTCAGAAAACTGGTTGTAAACATTTACCACAATCTCTCTGAGCCAGTGTGTGGGAAGAGGGAGAAGGGATGAGTGCAATTGAAGCACCTTAACTATTATCAGGAAAGACATCAATAAGTTATGACTTGGAAGATTTTCCCAAAAGTTACCTAGAAAACCACATGGGAAGAAAAACTTCTCCCCATATCTTTTTCAAAATAGGCAAGATGCTGAGAAAGAAAATCCAGCAACTAGCCGGAGTCCGTGCTCTACTTTCTTTCTTTTTTTTTTTTTTTTTTGTTTTTATTTTTCATTTTTTATTTTTTTTTGAGATGGAGTCTCGCTCTGTTGCGCAGGCTGGAGTACAGTTGTGCGATCTCAGCTCACTGCAAGCTCCGCCTCCCAGGTTCACACCATTCTCCTGCCTCAGTCTCTCGAGTAGCTGGGACTACAGGCGCCCGCCACCATGCCCGGCTAATTTTTTTTTTCATATTTTTAGTAGAGACGGGGTTTCACCGTGTTAGCCAGGGTGGTCTCGATCTCCTGACCTCGTGATCTGCCCACCTCGGCCCCCCAAAGTGCTGGGTTTACACATGCTCTACTTTCTAAAGGCAAAATCAGTTCTGTTTTCACAAGTGACAGTTATCCGAGAAGATTTTGAAATCGCCTGTGAAAATATGAGAAGAAAAACTTTCCCAATCCTGAAAATTGACCTTGTAGAAAAGACATGCATCTGCAGTGCTTGTGTTTTATAAATTTAATTTCTAAAGGAAATGTATTCAAATGATCCAAAAAACCAGAAGTTATAGAAAGCTATGAAATGAACATATCCGTCTGCTTTCTGATACACACACCACCACTATCACTGCTGCTCTTTTTATATATCCTTCCAGTTTCTTTTTGCATATCCAAGTAAATATAAATATAGATTTTCACCATCATCCTCCCCCTTTTTACATAAAGTGTTATTGTCCTTTACCTTGGTTCCCCCAGCTCCCGCTTAGTAATAGATTTAAGTGCTGTCCATGTAAGTGCATAGAGAGCTTTTTCATTGTTTAAGAATTGGGTAACTGCCTGGAGGCCAAAACCTACAAGGTAGAAAGCAACCTCCAAACTCATTTCTAGCTACTTTCTCTCCTCCTCCTCCTCCTCCTCTCCTCATCCCCTTCCTCTTCTTCGTCTCCCTCCTCCCTCCCCTCCTCTTTTTCCTCTCTCTCCCTCCCTCCCTCCTTCCTTCCTTTCTTTCTCTTTCTCTTTTTTCTCTCTCTCTTTCTTTCTCTCTCTTCCTTTCTTCCTCTCTTTCTTTCCTTTCTCTACCTCTCTTCCTCCTCCTTATTCTTTTTCTTCCTTTTTTTCTCTTCTCCCTTTTCTTCTCTCTCTCTCTCTCTCTCTCTCTGTGTGTGTGTGTGTGTGTGTGTGTGTGTGTGTGTGTGTGTATTGTCTACTTCCACCACATTGAGGCCTCCTCACCTCACTTGAGCCAACTGGGCTTCCTGCTTTCTCTAGACCTTTCTTTGCTCTGTATGCTTTTCTTGAAATGCCCTGGATCACCCAGCAAACTCAGGTACACTGATGTTTGATCAATAGCTGTGGTGTGGTGGCAAGACTACCAGATCTGTAGTTGGATGGTGTGTACTCAAATCCCAGTTCCTTTGCTTACAAGCTCCTTCAGTCTCAATTGACTTAATCTTTAATTTATCTAAGCCCCATTCTCCTGCTCAATAAAATATGGAAGCAGTTTTTCACAGTGGATATTAGTGTGAGTTTTGGAGTTAGATACATCAGGGTTAGAATCCCCATTCATCTTCCTTTGGGTTAGTTAACTAGGTAAATTACTTAGTGATTCTTAGCTTTGCTATCACATTTATAAAATATGAAAAATTATTCATCAATTTTTCACATTTCTGCATGTCTTATGAATAAAGAAATTCAGTTTTTGTTTCAAAACCCCATCTTTCCAAGAATATTTATATAGTACACACTGGAAAATAGAGATAAGTTTCTCCTTAGGGAGCAGAGGAAAATTTGTTTTGTGCTCAAGATAATAAAAATAATGCTCACATTAAAGATTGAAGAGTTTTGCATACAGGTCCCTTATAAAATAATGAGGTTTCCTAAACGCAGGGTTTTTCACGTGTAAAACAACCTACAGCTTGTACAGCATGCATCTGGACCTTTTTCACACCCTGTGGGAATTGAGACTTTGGAAACCAAGACAAATGATATGACTGGCTATTACTGTTCCTGTGAGTAGTAAACTGTCCTTTGTCTCTGACCTAGGAGTCTTGTGTCTTCTTCCAACATTCATGAGACTGTGCAAACTAACTTGTTAGTGTGAAAGTAGGGTAAAATCTCACATCCTTTGCAATTCTTGACATTTATTTCATATATTTGTTGTCATAATTAAATATAACATTAATATGTAAAATTATATATATAAAGCACATATGACAATGCTTATGCCTAGTTCATAAAAGTTGCATAATAAATGAGAACTATAAATATCAATTTTTCTTATTTATTTCCTGGGTCAGAGGACTGCCCAGGCAGTCAATAAAAGTATAAATGTGAATGATACTATCATAGTGCCTGGTACATGGTAGGCTCGTGTATTAGTCCATTTTCTTACTGCTATAAAGAACTCCCTGAGAATGGGTAATTTATTAAGGAAAGAAGTTTAATTGACTCACCATTCAGCATGGCTGGGGAGACTGCAGGAAACTTACAATAATGTCAGATGGTAAAGAGGAAGCAAGGAACCTTCTTCACAAGGTGGCAGGAAAGAGAAGTGCTGAGTGAAGTGGGGAAGAGCCCCATATAAAACCATCAGATCTCATGAGAACTTACTCACTCTCCTGAGAACAGCATGGGGGAAATCACCCTCTGATTCATTTACCTCCACCTGGTCTCTCCCTTGACACGTGAGGATTATGGGGATTATTGGGATTACAATTTAAGATGAGATTTGAATGGGGGCCAAAGCCTAACCCATATCAGCTCTTACCTAGGAGATCTTTCTTTTCATTTATTGTATCTTCTTGAAGAAGCTGTGATAGCAGGAAGGGACCATGGACATGTTGTAAATGTAGATTAAGTTTCCAATTTGTTGTCAAGAACTCAATTAATGGAGGGTAGCCCCATAGGGCAGGGGTAAAAGGTCTCATGTCTCAGTGCAGTGTTCTAGTGCCCCACCCTCTGTGCAAAGCTATGATGCAAAGCTATGATGAAGCCATGCAAAGTATAATGTTGCTAGATACATAAACATAATTTGGTCCTGCATTCTAATTCCATAGAAATACTTGGAGAAGAATATCTTTAGTCCTTGAACCTAAAGCTTTTATTTAAGAATATGCTTGTAGATGCTGGCATTCCTGATTCTTGAACCTAAACCCTGTTTAAAGTAGCCACATCACACTGGGGAGGAAACTCTTTGTGTATGCCCTTTCATTTTGTTGCATTGGCTTCCATCTTCCCAACAATCATGTAACAAATATCACTACATATGTGCTTCAGGCTGAACTCTTGCTAGCTATGGTGGTAGATGAAACAGACTCAGTCACTCCCCTCAGAAGCTTACAGTTGAGCAAATGTGACAACATTGAATGAGTAATATACAATAAAGTACAAATGTAATTGTAATCAATGCTATGGAGGAAACCAACAGTGAGAAATTAGCTAAGGTAAGTAATCCACCCCCAAATATCAGCTGCTTAGCCTAATAAAAGTTGATTTATCATTCGTACTCATGTCACAGTCTAGTGTGGACAGACAGTGGGGATTGGAGTTGGTGTGGGGATGGTAGGACCCGGGCTCCATTCAGTCTTTTAAGGATCCATACTCTCTCCATTAGTTGGTGCTACCATTTTGAGGGCCTCCCCCCTTCTCTGTAATCAGCAGGTGATAGCCATAAGGCAGGGTATTGATGGAGAAAGTCCTACAGATGGCCTGCCAGTGACCCATGTCAGTACTGCTTACAACATAAATCCATGATGGGCTTGGAAATGCAGTTCAGCTGGATGTCTAAAAGACTCCCAAGTTGCCTCCTGCCCCAAGGGAGAGTAGTAGTGGATAGGGAGAGTGATCACTTAGGGTGGTCAGAAAAGGCACCGCCCAGGAATCAACTTAGATTAGTAGCACAGATACTGAAGTCAGACAGCCAGTCTCCTCCTGATTCTGCTCCTTACCAGCTGGGGACTTCGGGTTAAGTTGCCTGGTCTCTCCATGTCTCACTCTTCTCAGTTGTAAAATGTGGATGACACTTGTGAGAAATCAAATGAAATAACTGGTACAATCCTTAAGCAACATTTAGCATAGATCTGTTTGGTTCACTCTAAGTGTACCATTACTGTTAAACTATAATTGTGGCTGTCACTAGTAATAATAAGGTGAGATCTGAAGAAATTAGAATTTTAAAATTTTGAAACACTGTTGTCTAAGTTCTGTTACTATTCCCCACAAGCCATCTCAATGTAAAATTTCACCTGATCCTTTGTTAACTGGCACTATAGAATCTCTTCCCCTACCTTTCTGTTTTAGGGCCCCCATGACAGCCTACAAACAAGGAATCCAATGGGGTAGATACATGATTTTCATTTTAACTTACATTTTGCAATAGCTGTTGTTGTTTTTCTCTCTTGTCAAATGATGTGTTCAACTACAAGCTATTCTTCAAGACTCTTTTTAGTCCTAACAATCCGTGTACCTTTCAATGGTAAATTAAAACATTGTTACGACTGCCTGAATTTTAGGATGTGGGTTTGGCAGTAGGAATCTTGAATTGGCAAATATTTTTACCCACTGACACTTATATTTAAGGCAGATGCTTACAGTTAAGGAGTAACTCATAAAACATTACTCATAACAGTAGAACACTCAGCAGCACCTCAAGTCATTACTCTGCTAACTTTTTTCTTGCATGTGCAGTAGTCCCAGCACATACTCCTGCCATCTGTGTAGATGTCTCACCATGCAGTGAGAAGCCACCATATCTACATACTTAAAAGACACCCTATAGGAAGGGCCAAAAGCATGGCTAATCTTCGTAAAACTTATTTTTTAACTTAAAAATTTAAAGGGGAACCAGCATTTTAGATGATTAGCATAGATTACCCTCTGAATTAACCTGTCTTATCTGATTTGGGGAGCTGTAACAAAACATTATAAACTGAGTGGCTTATAAACAACAGAAATTTATTTCTCACAGAAGTCCAAGATCAAGGTGTTCGCAGATTTGGAGTCTGGTGAAGACTGGCTTCCTGGTTCATACATGATGCCTTATCCTTGCATGCTCACATGGTGGAAAGGACAAGGCACCTCTCTGGGACCTTTTTTTTATCAGGGCAGTAATTTCACTCATGAAGGCTTTGTCCTCATTATTTAATCACCCCCAAAGGTTCTACCTCCTAATAATATCATATTGGTGATTGGGTTTCAACATGTGAATTTTAGGGGTTATAAACATTCAGACCATAGCAACCTCTATATTTTCATAATTTTCACCTCTGTAAAGTGGGGCTTAAAAGATACAATATTTAGTGCAAAGATTCATTGTGAGACTGCATGTTTCAAGTGCCCCAAAAATTGCATGGCACATAGTAAACTATGCTACCTGCTATTAGAGGTCATTGCTATCCTCTGTTGTAAATAACCATTATTTTGATATTTATTTGACTGATACTTATTAGTTTTCTGTTTGATGCCAGGCATTGTACTAGCTGATGAGGACTCAACTGGTGAACCAAAGCATTGTCCCTGCCCTCACTGAACTTGGCACTCGGCAAGGAGACTAGATGATAATCTGATGTTCTCTCACGTACAGTATGAAACTGCATCATTGACATTGATAGTATGAGACTCCATTTAAGGGAATTTCACCTAAATGAGAGATTAGGAATGGTATCGTTGCAGAAGTGACTGAGGCATTGAGGGCTGGAGGATGGAGGAGGATCTAACTTGGGCAAAAGAAAGAAAAGCCACCCACGAGAGAGAGCAGAATATGGTTGTAGAGCTCAGCTATGGGTGAACTTTGGAGAATACTCATAGGATTGCAGCATATGAGATGAGGCATAAAAAGCAGGTCTTATAGGCCATGCCAAGAATTAGGGTTTTTAACTTATGAGCAATGAAAACACATTTAATGAATTTTAAACAGAGAAGGGTAGGGTTACTATGACTAGATTAGATGATTAGATCTGCCTTCTGAAAAGACTGCTGTGTCTGGAGGATGAAATCTAGTGGATGTGTGTGAACCAGAATGGAGAGTCTTCTAAGACTCTGGGCCTACATGAGGAATCCACTGGGCTCAATCTGTGGGAAGTAATGGTGCAAAATGAGAAATATAGGTGGCTATGCTAAGTGCTTAGTGGATAAAATCAGTAAGACTTGGTCTTGAGTTGGACATGGAAGATGAGAAGAGGAAATGTTAAAAGAGACTCTCTAAAATTCTGATTTTCTAAATGGCACATGGAGATATTGACCGATCTAGGAAGAAACATCATGATGTAGTTTTGCAGTTTGAATATATTTTGAAATTAATGTTAATTTCAAATTAGAATATCAATATTTGTCAAGTCAAAAACATGTATTGAGCAAGGAAGAATAGAAAAATAAATTGCCATGTATTTATCATCCTCCATGTTTTGAGTGCTTTTAGTTTTTCAGAGTTTATCCTTCTGATCAACTTCCAAGTCAGACACTGTCCTCATGGATCACATCAAAAAATGATTATAAAGATTTAGTGACTGGCCTAAGAACATACATAAGGAAGATATGTATTTCATTACAGGCTTGTATAAAACAAAAACCTACTTGGCAATTGTAAAAAACTTAAGCTCATTAATAATCTTCAAATAATTTATAACTAAAATTATTAAAAATAATTCCAAATGGAGGCATGAAAATGTAAATCCCCTCCTTGTTCTCTTAAGCCAGCCTCTTCCAAATAAGGCAGGATCACCCTAGAGAACTTTAGAGTTGAGCAATGTGGGGAGTGACCCTCAGAAATAAGCAGGAACAGTATTAAATCATTGATGTTTCAAATGCCCTTGGAGCTCTTTTATTTCCTCCTGTCTCTCCTCAAGAGACAGTGGAGAGAGTGACATTAAAATTAACTTAAGCAATGCAATTAGTGAAGATGTTGTCACAAATGCATTAAAACATGCATAGAAAACTGGTAAAAGCATTTGCTTTTGGACAGCTTGTTTCCAAGGATGGAAAGGAGGCTAACTTTCCGTGATATATGACTATGTATCTCTTGAAATCTTATAAGATGTATGACTTGGATACATCTTTTAAATTTACATTTAATACTTGAGCCTGGGTTTGCTCATTCCAAGTTCAGGGGAATAATGCTTACCATATATAGTTTTTAATGAGGATTGGAGATAGTATATATTTAATACCTGACATAGAGTTCAATAATTATTATTGAAAAGCAAATCCTTTTTTGATATACTATGGTGAAATAAACTGCTATGGCTAAGTTTTCGTTCTGAAGAAGTTTTCCAAGTAAAACACTAACCTAGTATTCAAAAAGGAAAAGAAAAGAAGGGCCTGTAGATTTGATGTAGTGCTTCTAGGCTTTAGAAGAGTTCTGCGCATTGGGGAGTTATACATGATATAAATGAGGAATTGATGGGTGCTGACCAGTTGATGGGTGCAGCAGATCAACATGGCATAAGTATACATATGTAACAAACCTGCACGTTATGCACATGTACCCTAGAACTTAAAGTATAATAAAAAAATAAAAAGAAAAAAAAGAAAAAGCTAAAAAATAAAAATAAAAAAAAAGAGGGGGGAGGAGGGAGGGATTGCATTGGGGAGTTATACATGATATAAATGAGGAATTGATGGGTGCTGACGAGTTGATGGGTGCAGCACATCAACATGGCATAAGTATACATATGTAACAAACCTGCACGTTATGCACATGTACCCTAGAACTTAAAGTATAATAAAAAAAAAATAATAATAATAATAAAAAGAAAAAGCTAAAAAAAAAAAAAAAAAAAGAAGAGTTCTGCAAGTATAGCAAATTTATCCCAGTAGGAGTGAAGGGAACAAAATAATAAATAATAATGGTCCATTACTATGCTCAGAAAGTTTATTTGACCTAGGCCCATGCTAATTTCATTTTATCCCAATATATTTAATAAGACAATTAGGGGTCCACATATTTTAGTAAATATTATTGCCTAAAAATTATTGACATAGTCTAGGTGTTAAACTCTTATCATTTTCAAGCTCTAGATTAAGAAACTAATTATAAGGCTTTAATAGTTAAATTCTAGCTGCCAAGTCTTATGAATATTGCAGTGCTATCCATAAGGCTGAATAATTGTTTGAACTGTTGACATGGTAACTGTTTTGTTAATTGTTTGAACTGTTGACATGGTAACTGTAAGGTTATACTCAATCTTCAAGCAGTCCTCAAGAATTGTGTTCAAATATGGCCATTGAAATCTGGGAAGCTTGTTATTAAAAGCATGACCAGCAAAGTGGTTAATTTTCCTGTGAGAAGATATCAATTAACCCTAATAGAATTATTTTGGTGTTGATTATGTTTAATCAAACATCAGAAAATAATTGAGCTCTGAACAAATGACTTATTATAGAAATATGCAGGTGGGCAAGAAAGATTGGAGAGTGCATTTCAATAATGCACATATATTAACAGTAGCTTTTTTTTCATTAAAATGAGCAATTACCAAGGAGCCTGGCATTGAGGGCATCAACAGGATATGTGGCCCAAGACAGCTACTTGGCTTCCCATCCAAGATAAAGTCAAATGCTCTAGAAATGTGTGCATGTTGAGGACTGAAGGGAGGGGAACTTTGCTTCTTATTTATCACCTATCAGGTCCGAAGAAGCACAGATACCAAGGTGTGTGCCCTATATTTATTTACAAGCACATTATCTACTATTGCTGCCTCTAGGGTGGCCAGAAGTATCTTTCAAAGCATAATTTCCTCCACTGTTTCTCAGCTCTGGGTGCACATACAAACCACATAGGAAGGCTGGAAACATACCAATGCCCAGGCTCCATCACTGACCAATAAAATGATAACCCTTCTGAGAGAATCTTGGTATGGATGTGTTTCAGAGTCTTCCAACATGTTTCTAATATATATCCTGGCCAAAGGAGCATTGCTTTAAGCCATCAATCACTCTACAGTATTATTTCTCAACTCTGCAAAGGCAAATGAACACAAAGAGTTTGATTGTCAAATCGGATTTGTACAAATCAGTGGTCTTACCTAGTACATGGATAGGCTAGGGCTGCCATAACAGAGTACCTCAGACTGGGTGACTTAACCCCAGAAATTTATTTTCTCTTATTTCTGAAGGTTTTATGTCCAACATCAAAGTGCCATCAGCATTGGTATTTGGTGAGGGCTCTCCTCTGGGCTTGCAGATGGCCTCCTTCTCATGTTGTCCCCACATGGCCTTTCCTGTCTCCTCACCTTCTTTTGTGGACACCAGTTCTATTGGATTAGGGCCCCACCTGTATGAACCTCATTTAACCTTACTCAGCTCCTTAAAAGCGACATTTCCAAATACAGTCATATTGGGGGTTAGGGATTTAACCTATGACTTTGCAGTAGGAGGACACAACTGAATCCATAATCCCCACTATCAGGTTTTACCCTTAATTACAGAGTTTCAAATAATTGTGAGACACAGGCAAAGTAGGGAGAGGCATAGAAGTACCATACCACACCTAGGTCTTTACTTCCTTTTTGGTCTACTCTGGGATAATAAATTAGATCTGTACGTAATGTATCTAATACAAAAAAGGAAATTCAATCAAGCTACCTTTCTTCTGTTTTTCTGGAGGATGCTCCCATATCATCCTCACTCCCAGCCACTGTGGAGTAGGGGAATGAATTGCAAGCCTCTTGCTAATCATATATTTCCCAATGGCATATGTGATAGTTCTCAGCTCACCTTTCTTTCTCCCCACTCTCATGTAGAGTGTTTTATCTTTACCACTGAGTTCTGGACGCATTCTCTGATTTTTGTTTCTCTAACACAGTGCTATTATGTTAATTAATGTTGTTGCTCCCCGGACCAATGACGTTACCTGAGAGCTTGCTAAAAATTCAGAGTCTCAAGCCCACTGCAGGCCAACTGAATCCAAATCCGCATTTTAACAAGGTTCACAGTAGATTTGTTGGTACATTCAAGTTTGAGAAGCCCTGTTCTAATATCTGGAGCTTTTCCTGCTTTCAGGATCTTTGCATACATGCCCTGTTACTTCCCATGCTTGTGTTTTCACCTTTCAGATCACAGCTTAAAAATCACCTTTGCTACTTCTCTCATCTTCTATTGGAAAGGTTGCCTTCATGTAATTCTATCAGCACATTATTTATTTCCTGTTTAACACTTATTATAATACATTTTATTGTGATTTTTTGCCTTGGCCATCTCTTCTACTCTAAGCTCAGGAGGTCATATCCAGTTTGTTCAACAATTGTATCCTAATGGATATAATGTGGCAAATACTGCATAGAGGGCGGAGAGTCCTTGAATGAATAATTAGCAAATTGTTTTTGCATAATCTGTTGCCTGTCTGTGTCTTAGTCTCCAACATTTTCTTTCCTCCTCCCTTGCTTGCACTTTATATTGCAGTTCAATTGAAACTACTTACAGACCTTCATCCCCATCACCATCTGTGAATCTAGTGCATTCATGCTTTCTTGCATTTTCTCAAGCTACTCACTGTTTCTAAATGTCTTTTTGCCATCTTGTTTCACTAAAGCACTCATATTCATCCTCAGAGTCTCTGCTCCAATATTCTAGAAAAGGATGCTTAAGGACCAACTGGGTCCCACTTATATCTTAAATTACATTGAATGTAGTGTGATTTATATGCAAATTTACACTGTGACACGGAGATCCTATTGAGGAAAAGAAAATAGGTGTTTCTCATATCTGTATTTTTATTGTTTAATACAGTGCATGGAACACAGAAGCTGCTCAGTGAATGGCCTTTGATTATGGGGTAGGAGAATTTCAAGATGATGTTAGAAGGATGGGATAAAGACCACTTGTTCCTGCTACAGAATGTTAGCATGGAAGGTCCTTCCAGGACATTGTAGTACCCTTAGTAAGCATATTTTTATTTGACGAAAAAGCAACTTTTTATATCCCATTAGTCCTCCAGCAGTCTTGGAAGATAATGTGAATCAGATAAACACTTTATTTGTCTCATTCTCTGAAGTTGACCTAACTTCTCAATGCACAAAAATAAGCAGATATGCATGTTTGGTTTAGAAGCCACTTCTCTCTTAGCTTTGTGGACTTAAAAGTTTTTGAGATAGTAGATTCTGTTTGTTAAATAGTCTAATTGAATTTTTAAATATACTCATGTAAAATAGACATCAGTATCAATGAACATACATTTCAGCAGCCTTCTGCCAAACTCCACAGGGCATGGGACAGAATTCAGTGGCAGTGGGTGGTGACTTACATCGAAGTGACATGAAAGATACCAGAAAGCCTCTTACGCAAATATGTCATGCCACATCCCCTGAACGGGCAACTGAGTTTGAAATTCCAACTGCTTGAGTTGTTTTCTGGGGTTATCTGTTAAAGAACTGATTGTCCAATTCATCACTGGATAGCACATGCTTGAAAACAACGTTTTTGATTTATGCTTTTTGTAGGAAGCATTAACCCATTGCCCTATAAGATAGAGGTTGACTTTTTAGTTTTTCCTGCCAAGTGTTCGCCAGGAGGAAGTATTTGGCTCAGTCTTGCTAACTTTAGCTGGAGAGAGAGTATGCCAGTCAGCGGGAGGTGCATGAACAAAGGCATGGACACAATGAGCCAGAAAAAAAGCTAAAACCCATGTGAAATAATAGTTTATTTTCCCACTTATATTTTTTTAAAAAGAAAAAATAAAAATACTAGCTGTAATTGACTATTACCCTTTTAAAATACTCTTGTAGATAGAGTCATATTTGGTTTTTCTGTAACTCCATTTTACTGGTGAGGAAATTGACCACACAGAAGTTAAGTGAGTCGATCAAGATGATCTAGCTAGAATTGAGAGCGTTTGCAACCCAGTTCATGTTCTGTAAGTTTTGCAATGACCCCACAAGTTCTTCTAGCCCAAGAACAAAGAAAGACTGAAAGTTGATGCTAGAAGCCCAACCAAAGTATTAGTTAAGCAACATCACTGTTTTCTACAGTGTTATTGAAGGAATACAGATTCCAGAGAATGTTGAGAGATAGATATTACAGGAAGAAAAAGAATGGTTTTTTCTATACTCAAATGGATTAGAAAGCACTAGATTAAATCAAGGAGGCCTCGTTTTTCCTTAAGAGCAAAACATCTCAAAGTCTTCAATACACTAATATGCATCCTGCCTCCCGTGATATGTCTGTATTGGATAGAGTGGTTTCTTTGTCTCAAAAGATTATGTTGCAGGGCTAGTTTTCATTATAATGAAATGTGAGATAACTATCCTAAATAACCTGTATAAAAACAGTTTCTATCCTTTAGTTTAGAAAAGGGAAACAAGAGATTCAAGACTTATAAAAATAGAAAGTAGGGGAATAACAGAAAAAATAATCAAAAGCCTTTCTTGCCCTAGTAAGCCATTCTTCTCCACTTACCTGGCAGAGAGCATGACTCACCTCAGGTGAGTGGGTGAAAAGCAATTTGCAAGTTGTCTTGAGTGTGAAAATCTAAGATGAATGGCTGAGCTGGTTAGAAAAGAAGATTTAGTTTCAGTGATTTAAGGATTTCTATTGTTCTTTCTTGTATAGTTTGTCATATTTAAAGCTAGTCAGATACAGAAGGCTCAAGCATAAAAGAAGAATAACAAGTATTCAAAGGCATAAAAGAGGACATTTTTTTTTCCTCTAAGGATTTATCCTTTTATATCCTAATCCTAAAAGTTCTTTCTTAGGATAGAATATGCCCCAGGTTCCATATTACTTTTCAGCTCTGTAGGGGATTATACAAAATAGATAATGGCCCCACTTTTCAAAGTGTAAGTACAGGGAAGAGAAAGATAGCACAAATGAAATGCTAAGAGAGTTCAAACAAGGGAAAGGCCATTTCTAACTTGAAGGCATCAGGAAAGATTTGGGACATTTAAGATAATGGCAGAAGAATTAAGGGGAAAAATGACAGCCAAAAGGTTACGTGTAAATAAAATAATATAAATAGGGACTCTGGTTTTAAAGGGAAGCCCAATCACTGCCCTTTGTTAGAAGAGGCCAATGAAACTAGAGTGGAGGTTCAGGGGTCTGCTTTGGAGTAATGTGAACAATCAAAGGAAAAGTCTGCACTGTCTCAGGTGGGCAATGGAGACATTTAAGGTTTTAATCCAGGATGTAGTAAACTCACACTTGCCTTCCAAGAAGGCACTCTGGCAACTTCAGACAAACAGTCCTTGTGAGCTGCTGTTTTTAGGTACAGATGAACATTAGGAAATACCACTGATGTGGTCTCTGACCTCCTGGGCTTACATTCAGGTGGAGGGAGATGGACACAGAAGTCAACACCCATATGTTTGATTTAAGCCAGCCATTATTATGAAGAGAAATAAAGCAGAGTAAAGGAATAAGAAACAAGGAAGGGAAGACCCCAAATCAGAGAGAGCAATTAAGTGGACCCAATAAGGATGACTTTAATAGATGGTCATCACTGGGGACAAAGAAGAAAAGGGTTTGTGGGAGAAAACGGGAACAAACTTTCACAATTGTTATTCTCCGAAGGGAGCAAGGTATAGAGTTAAAGATGACTGTATTGTCATTAATAATAATTTTAATAGAACTCATCAAGCTTTTACCATGTGTCAGACAACAAGCTTCCACACATGTCCTTTTTCAATAAGCGTAGGAGGTAATTATTACTGTCTCCATTTCACGGATGAAAAAAGTGAGGTTTCAAGAGCTTAAATAACTTGGCCAAGATCACCCTGCTAGGATTTGAACCCATGGTCATCTGATTCCAATGCTCATGTTATTATCTACTCTACTCCATCAAGACAGGTTGAAGTGTGTATGCAGAGATCTAGAAAAAGGGAAGGAAGTTGATGTGTTCAGTTTTACATGTCCAGGGTCTGAAAAGCCACTATGACATTAAATACTGGCAATATTCAGCTGGAAGAATTGAAGCTCAAGAGAGAGAGGAGGGATGGGAATATTCATCTTAAAGTTCTTTGCATGAAATATATTGAGCATTGGAGCCATAATATATTTTTTAAAAAATTAATCATTTAGGTAACTGCCATGTCTCAGGCATCATGCTGTTCCTTATACATGTCATATTATTTAGTCTTCCTACTAATAAACTAAAGGAACTGAGATTCCGTATCTTCTACTTGCTTATGGCCATACTTTCTGGAGGTGATGGAACTAGGCTTTGAACCCAGGACAGCCTGACTTCCTAACTCATACTCTTTCTATTTTGAGCTGTACCTAAGCCTACTGAAGGAGTGTTCAGAGAAGTCAGGGACTATTGAAATCATGTTCTGTCCTTGGCTGCAGGTTGCACATGACTTGTTTTTCTCTTGTCTCATAATGTGCTAATTGTGTTCATTTGTCCTCTACCTAGCAACTGAGTGCTCCATATTTAATTCTCTTTCTTCGTTTAAGAAAATGCCAAGGACATTTCTACTGCAAACATTCATTTTATACATAGATATGCATTAAATGACCAGAAAACTGATGAGACTCACAAAAGTAATTATGGATCTTTTCATCACTTCTAATTATACTCAACTCAAATTTTGAGTATAGAAAAATCACTTCTAAAAGAGCGGTCAGTCTGTTCTTTCCTTCACACCATCATTTATCCATTTAATCCCACAATGCTATTGCATTTCTTCCCAGATACTGAATTGCAATAGTGGATAAAGAGATTGGAGGCTGTGCTCTCATGCAGCATACACACATTACTTGGGAAAATAGACTTGAATCGAGTATCATCTTTGCATAATTACAAATTCTAATGACAAAGTGCTGTGAAGAGGTATCTTTATGAATTAATGAAACAATGTTCATTCCAATAGGTATAGGCACTTCCTGAACAAAACTTAGGTAAGCCTAAGGGTTATTGAGCAGTATATTGTAACATGAAAGCCACTGTGGGCCAGGAAACTTCACAGAATTCAGATAAAGCTAGGACAGTGAAGCCAGTTGATGGATGTCTCTGCCAGACTGTGCACAGTTATATGGGAGGTATGAGAGCAATGAAAAGTCATTGATGATATTAACCAAAAAGATGACATTATTAGACCTGCATGAAAAGTCATTGATGATATCAACCAAAAGGATGACATGATTAGACCTGCACATTAAAAGGATAGTGCTGGATATTGTGCAATAATTTTCTTAGGAGAAGACCAGCAGGAAAGGGAAGTGAGGAAACTGGACAGAAAGCTTTCGTTGAAGAAGGTATGGTAGCAAAGATCAGAAAGGATGATTCAACTATCTAAGGAAGTAACCTGTATCTGTTTTGTTCCTGGCAACTCAACCAGGTCCAAAACTCAGTCAGTACTCTGTATGTAGTTTTTTGGATGATATAAATAATTTATTGCATGACATAAAACTGACATAAGTTTTTTTGGTAATTTAAATATGTGTGGTTAAGGGAAAGGGAAATATCAAAGATGACCCTAACTTCTGGCTTATGAATAGATAAAGCTACTATACACTAAGGATTTGTATTTCTGCTTTCTTTGGATCTGAATCAGCTGCTTTTTTTCTGTAAAAGACCAGATAGTAAATACTTTAGGCTTTTCTGGCTATGGATTCCCAATTATTCAATTCTACCATTGTTTCAGCATAAAAGCAGCCAAAAATAATATGTACATCAATGAATGTGGATGTGTTTCCATAAAACTATTTTCAGAATAGGGCATGGACGGGTTCTGACCCATAGGCCAGCTTGGCAGCCCCGGTACAGATTCTGTGTCGAGTTGTGAACACATTTAATTTGAAATAAATTTAAAATAAGAACCCAACTCATTCTTTTTCATTGAGAGATTCATGTGAATTATGTTTACATTATAATAATTATGCTTAAATTCAGGCTTTTAAAAAAGTATTTTCAAATGTATTTAATAATTAGAATGAAGCATGTCTATCCTTGATTGTTAAACATCTTTTAGGAAACTATCACAGAGCAAGAAGAAATAGGTCATTTGCAGTTAGCAAATAAATTGTTTACAAGGATTCTCTACTGGCAGAACTGCTTCAGAAAGGGATAACTTATGACACTGAATTTAAAAAAAAGATAGCTAACTGGTATCAGCAGATGCATATTGTTTGGCAATCTGAGAATATGGTATTTTTTAAAAAGGCATAGAAGTTGTTAAAAAAAATTCTGAAGATTTCCCATAAGGCTGTCCTGATTCTTCCAGAAAAAAAAAAAGAAAAGAAAAGAAAAAGAAAAGTTCTGAAATCAAGTAAAATGGGTCTATTTTACTTAAGAGTATAGAAAGATTTCACAAAGACAGACCTAGATTTACTTTTGTGGCCAACTATTTGGGAGTTTTGAAATCTGCAAATTTAAGATAAGAACCTCCCTCATAATTTTTTTGTTTTTGAGGGTAATGCAAGCATTAAAATAGTAAATACAGGTCATTGAGGGAGAAATACAATGAAATCCGTTCTTGATGTATAATTTAACAAACTTATGTTCCATTAGACTTGGTTTGGGGTGGGGAAAAAAATGTTTCTTACACCCACTAACTTCATTTGTTTATATGTCCAGCTTCTGTAGGCAGTTTAAGTTGTTTAACCAATGACATTATGAAACTTAAGCCTAGAGACCTTCCTGACTGTGAAAATTTGTGATTCCACTACAACATTGTATGTTTCCGTTATAATATCATAATAGAGTATAACTAAGCATTTTAGGTGCCCCATTCAGACTTTTAAAAAGAGGCAGTGTTGCTGAACCAAACTTGGGGCTTCCCACCCAGTGCAGCAAAGCCAAACAATGACATTGTGATTTGCATAGAAAGTAAGGTATGTATTGCCGGGCACCAAGTGAGGAGAAGTTTCAGCAAATGTTTTGAGACCCATACTTGGCCAGGGGCGGGAGCTCATGCCTGTAATCCCAGCACTTTGGGAGGCCAAGGTGGGTGGATTGCTTGAGGCCAGGAGTTCTAGACCAGCCTTGCCAACATGGTGAAAACCCATCTCTCCTAAAAATACAAACATTAGTTGGGCATGGTGGGGCATGCCTGTACTCCCAGCTACTGGGGAGGGCTGAGGCACAAGAATTGCTTGAACCTGGGAGGCAGAGGTTGCAGTGAGCCCAGATCATGCCACAGCACTCCAGCCTGGGCGGCAGAGTGAGACTCCATCTCACAAAAAAAAAAAAAAAAAAAAGACCCAACTCCAGGATGACTTATATGCAAGGGCTTTTAAGGGCAGGGGTGAGAGGGTTTTCAAAATGAGTTGAGGGCGGGAGCATTCTGGGAACTTTCGTGTTCATTTTCTAGTTCCAGTTTCTGTGAGGTCTGTATGACAGCAATCAGCATTTTTCATCTAGCAGGGGGTCCCAGTTTATGAAAACAAATCAGGAACATATGTCAAGATGTTATCTTTAGTTTATATCAGGAACCAAACATCTCATGACCCTGACTTACTTGGGTGGTTATTGTTATCTTCTTGCTTAGTAAGTTATTCATTCACTTCTCTAATTGCTGGTGGCAGGGCTAGCTAGGTACCTGGAATTTCCCTTGATGGGGCTCGAATTCTTCTTTATTTCTATGCTGGGAAATTGGGGGCCTTGTGTCATCTCAATAGTGCATCACAAGATAAAGAATTAAAGACCAGATATATTAGTCTGTTTTCACACTGCTGACAAAGACATACCTGAGACTGGGCAATTTACAAAAGAAAGAGCTTTATTGGATTTACACTTCCATGTGGCCGAGGAGGCCTCACGATCATGGCAGAAGGTGAAAGGCGAAGAGTAAGTCACATGTTACAAAGGTGGCAGCAGGCAAAGAGAGAGCTTGTGCAGGGGAAGTTCCATTTTTAAAACCATCAGATCTCATGAGACTAATTCACTGTCACAAGAACAGCACAGGAAAGAACCCCAACCAAAATTCAATCACCTCCCACCAAGTTTGTCCCACAACACATGGAAATTGTGGGGGTTACAATTCAAAATGAGATTTGGGTGGGGATACAGCCAAACCATATCATTCCACCCCTGGTCCCTACCAAATCTCATGTCCTCACATTCCAAAACCAATCATGCCTTCCCAACAGTCCCCCAAGGTCTTAAATCATTTCAGCATTAACTCAAAAGTCCACAGTCCAACATTTCATCTGAGACAAGACAAGTCTCTTCTGTTTATGAGCCTGTAAAATAAAATTTTAAAAAGTTAGTTACTTCTTAGATATAATGGGGGTACAGCCATTGGGTAAATACAGCCATTCCACATGGGAGAAATTGGCTGAAACAAGGGACCCATGCAAGTCCAAAATCCAGCAGGGCAGTCAAATCTTAAAGATCCAAAGTGAGCTCCTTTTACTACATGTCTCACATCCAGGTCACGCTGATGCAAAAGGTCAGTTCCTATGGCCTTAGACAGCTCCACCCCTGTGGCTTTGCAGGGTACAGCCTTCCTCCCAGCTGCTTTCATGGGCTGGCATTGAGGGTCTGTGGCTTTTGCAGGCACATGGTACAAGTTGTCAGTGGATCTACCATTCTGGGGTCTAAAGGATGCTGGTGACCCTTTTCTCACAGCCCCACTAGGTGGTGCCTCAACAGGGAATCTGTTTGGGGGCTCTCACCTCATATTTCCCTTCCACACTGCTCTAGCAGATGTTCTCCATGAGAGCCCTGCCTCTGCAGCAAACTTCTGTCTGGACATCCAGGAGTTTCCATACATCCTCTGAAATCTATGCAGAGGTTCCCAAAGCTCAGTTCTTGACTTCTGTGCACCCACAGGCTCAATACCCCATGGAAGCTACCAAGGCTTGGGGCTTGCACCCTTTGAAGCCATGGCCTGAACCGTACCTTGGTACCTTTTAGTCATGGCTGGAAAAGCTAGGACTGCAGCACTCCAATTCCCTAGGCTTCACACAGCATGGGGATCTTGGACCTGGCCCACGAAACCACTTTTTCCTCCTAGGCCTCCAGTCCTGTGATGGGAAGGTCTGCTATAAAGACCTCTGACATGCCCTGGAGACATTTTCCTCATTGTCTTGGGGATTAATGTTCAGATCCTTGTTACTTATGAAAATTTCTTCAGCTGGCTTGGATTTTTCCTCAGAAAATGCGATTTTCTTTTTTATTGCATTGCCAGGCTGCAAATTTTCCACACTTCTGTGCTCTGCTTCCCCTATAAAACTGAATACCTTTAACAGCACGCAAGTCACTTCTTGAATGCTTTGTGGCTTAGAAATTTCTTCTGCCAGATACTTAAATCATCTCTCTCAAGTTCAAAGTTCCACAAATCTCTAGAGCAGTGGAAAAATACCACCATTCTATTTGGTAAACCATAAGAATCACCCTTGCTCCAGTTCCCAACAAGTTCCTCATCTCCATCTGAGACCTCCTCAGCCTGGATTTCATTGCCCATATCATTATCATCATTTTGATCAAAGTCATTCAACAAGTCTCTAGGGAGTTCCAAACTGTCCCACATTTTCCTGTCTTCTTCTGAGCCCTCCAAACTGTTCCAGCCTCTGCCTATTACCCAGTTCTGAAGTCACTTCCACATTTTTGAATATCTTTTCAGCAGTGCCCCACGCTACTGGTACCAGTTTACTGTATTAGTTTGTTTTCATGTTACTGATAGAGACATACCCGAGACTGGGCAATTTACAAAAGAAAGAGGTTTATTGAACTTACAGTTTCACATGGCCGAGGAGGCCTCGCAATCATGGCTGACTGTGAAATGCAAGGAGGAGCAAGTCATGTCTTACATGGAAGGTAGTAGGCAAAGAGAGAGCTTGTGCAGGAAAACTCCCATTTTTAAAACCATCAGATCTCATGAGACTCATTCACTATCATGAGACAGTGCAGGAAAGACTTCCCCCCAATAATTCAATCACCTCCCACCAAGTTCCTCCCGTGACTCATGGGAACTGTGGGAGTTACAATTCATGATGAGATCTGGGTGGGGGCACAGCCAAATCATATCACCAGAGAAGTGGTTTTGTAGTCACTATTTCACTTAACAGCACAAAGATTTTCTTCTGCATCCCAGCCTTTTGGAGATCTTAGTTCAGTGGTTCCCAAATTTGTCCACATACTGAAATCACCTGAGAAACTTTGAAATACACTAATGCCTATTTCTTGCCCCTCATAGATTATAATTTAATTTATCCGGGGTATGGTACAGGTTCTGAAATTTTTAGAAGATCCCCAAGTAATTCAAATGTACAATCAAATTAGGAATTACTGCTTCAATTCAAAGTTGAGCCTCAGAAACCTTAGGGAAGTCGCCCATCTAGGATCCCCTGGGGCTTTGCAGTGAAATACAGTTCTGGATCCTTCCATGGAAGCCCAGGGTCTGCTGCAGTTTAAAAAATTCTAATAATGCTGGCTGGGCACAGTGTCTCATGCCTGTAATCCCAGCACTTTGGGAGGCCAAGGCGGGCGAATCATGAGGTCAGGATATTGAGACCATCCTGGCTAACACAGTGAAACCTCGTCTCTACTAAAAAAATGCAAAAAATTAGCTGGGCATGGTGGCGGGTGCCTGTAGTCCTAGCTACTAGGGACGCTGAGGCAGGAGAATGGTGTGAACACGGGAGGCGGAGCTTGCAGTGAGCTGAGATCGTGCCACTGCACTCCAACCTGGGTGACAGAGTGAGACTCCATCTCAAAAAAAAAAAAAAATTATAATAATGCTGTGTACAATTCTTTCTACCAGGAGTACATTTAAAAATGATTATTTTTATAATTATAAATTTTGAGTAAGTAGAATGTGAATTGGCAATGTTTTTAATTGTAATATAGAGTCCCTAAATTCTGTTCACTATTTAGTCATGCTACTTAACGTTCAAAATATGGGCTGAGGTTAAAAATGTCTTGAGGTGCTGCAGAATTCCTTGCCAAGCACTTGCTAACTCCTCTACCTCACTCCTCTTCATCAGAACCAAAACCTGGCTCTTTCCTAGTATTGAAAATTCAACATTCCTATGAATTTTTCCTAAAAAGCTTTTTTTCTATAAATTAGACAGGACAAAATGTATTTTAATGAACAAATGGCATTTTAATAAGAAAGTTCTTTTTTTAAATTAGCTCATTCTATTAAGGTTCTAACAAGTAAAAATAATAATGCAGAGAATTATGCAATAAAAGCACCAGCCAGCTTGGTCTATGGAGTAAGCTTTGGAAATATGCAAATGGAATTTCACCAAGAAATATATCCCTGAAGTGATAAAATTTTCTTTTAGATAGAGTGTGTCTGCGTGGGGAAAGGAACAGATCTCCTCTCCATAAAAATGGATGCCCTGAATGGTGTTTATAACTCTCTCTTTGGTTTTTGTGTTTGGCAGTAAGACAGCAACCAATTTAGTTTTATTTTAAAATTCCAGTGATTATAAGATCTGCACATTCCTTGTGGAGTAGCTTTGTCTCTCTACTAGAGCCAGACACCATTTTTTCCCCCAACATGTGTGCTAGAAAACTTTAGCTGGTGGTGCTTTTTCTGTATTCTGTCTGAGTCAGAATGGAGTCAAAACTTATTTTCTGAATTCAGTACTTTACCACACCTTCTTCTGAGCATTCTCAGGAGACAAAGACAAAAACTTCCATTTCTTTCTAGAGTTGCCTACTATCCATGTAAGAACTTGAATTATTGGTGAATTTTTCTGATACACTCAGAAGGTTTGCATGTACCAAATGCATAAATAAGAGAAAATGTATTAGATAGAATGCTTGACAACAATTAGTAGATGGCCCATGGAGAACTGGTTAGCCATTAAAGACAGTTGGTGACATAATTTTGCCCTCAGAGGTGTAAATTATTTTTAGTCTGTCTTTCTGTCTTCTTTATTTTTTGCCATCCTCAGCATATGAGCTTTGTGTCTTAGGCTTTTTTTTTTTTTTTTTTGAGACAGAGTCTTGCCATGTTGCCCAGGCTGGAGTGCAGAAGTGCAATATTGGCTTACTGCAACCTCTGCCTCCAAAGTTCAAGCAATTCTCTTGCCTCAGCCTCCTGACTGGCTGGGATTACAGGCGCCTGCCACCATGCCAGGCTAATTTTTGTAGTTTTAGTAGAGACAGGGTTTCACCATGTTGGCCAGGCTGGTCTTGAATTCCTGACCTCGTGATCCACCTGCCCCAGCCTCCCAAAGTGCTGGGATTACAGGCGTGAGCCACTGTGCCCAGCCAGCTTGTCTTTTTCTTGTTGAAAAATGGCTACTATAGTTCCAACCATCGTGTATGCACAAATCGAAGTTCAAAGGCTGAAGGCAGTGTGAAAGTAAGAAGTACAAAATAGAGTCACATGTCAAAACCCTAACCAAAATAGAATTAGTGAGGGCCATAACAAAGAAGCTGACATACTTGCATCCCTGAATGTCTTGCTCATAGCTTGCAAACAGCAAGAAGAGCTTCTCAAAGGAATTTTCTCTGGCCTACAGTATTTCAGATAAGAACCTCAGATCAGGACAGTTGCCTACCAATGACTACCTCTCCCAGTGAACTAATGACACCTCCTGTAGTGAGTTTCTGAGACCAGTGACCTTTCTTTCAAAGCGATTTGTGTGGGTGTCTTTCCTTTGTCTTAATTTTCCTTGGGTGTGCTGCACACCCCGGGTTATAACCCTTTGCTCTTCCCAAATGAAATCTTTTGTTCCAGACAGCGTGTCTGTCTGAGTTTCTCTTTTTAAGTTAATAATAGCATATTCGTTCTTTGTTCCTCTTGTATAAGAATGAAAAACACTTTCCTAGGACTCTACAAGCAGCTTATTTTTGCTTTCTTTGACCAGAACTGCATAATTTGCTCTTTGCCTAAACTATTGATCCATTTATCTATGCAATCTATTTGACATGTATAGTGTCAATTTTTGCTATGAGATGGAGATGTAAGGTTCTGTTCTCTTGCCAAAAGCTAGGATCTCAAGAGCCCTTCCCCAGGAGCCACCTACTAAGCAGACCAGGTACCCTAAAGCCATAAACCTTGGATGTCCAGGGGGAAAATGCATCTTTATGGAGAAATGTAAACTTGCATCTTCTAATGAAGAAGATGATAAACATGTCAGTCTTTTTCTTAATCTTTCTGCACCTTACATCTGGCTTTCCAGCTAACTGAAACACAGTTTTGTTGCAGAGTTTAGGAGAAACTTGAAATTTACATTCCTGTTAGCCTTCTTGAAAAGTAAACTGACATTAGACTTGATTTTCATAGCATTAAATAATTATCTTCCTTTAAAACAGATACCCATGGGCATTTGCAGCTGATTGTTTCTTATGAAACAAGGCAGCGTATCTGTGTGGATGGGTGTAGATATATACAAATGATATACACCATATTAACAAAATTCTCATTTACTATAGCTTTTAAAGGTTAATCAGTACCTTCATGGGACACAGATTATATTTTCAATAATGATTTTTGTTAGCAAAGGGAGTAAATGAGACTTTTGTCCATCTGGAGCGGGAGGAATCTTTGTTGGTTTAACATATACGATTAAATTGAGTTGAAACCTGCTTTAAATGAAAATTGAAAACAAATGAAGTGATCAGTCAGTGTGATGTCCATGGTTACAGCTCTTGTATATATTTGGATAAGTTGAGAAAATAAAAAGCTGTGCAGCATTGCCAGCTTTTTAAATTTATTCCAAGGGAAAAATAATGAGTTGGCAGCATTTGAAACTGGCTGTAAAGTATTACATATGATGATAATTTGTTTATATATTTGTAGGAGCCCTACATGTATTCCTATAAAGTTTAATTATGTGGCACATTAGTAACCACTAATGTTGAAATCAGGCAAATGTATTTATCTTTGTTGTATTAATACCAGCAATTTTTTTAGTTTCCAACTCTTGAAATTTGACATTTGTAAAGTTAATGCATATCTTTCTCTCCTGTCATAAGTTATTTCCCTAATTTTATGACTTTGAGATGGCTTCCAGTGACTTACTGTCTCAAAAATTATCATATTGCGAAAGAGAAGATTGTGCTTTATAGTTAGCGATTTATTAGTGCTGACTTGGGTTTTGTGCTTGGTAAAATAAGTTCACACTAGAGTCATCTGAGGATGCTTGGGTCTCTGGTTAAAGTTTAAATTCAACCATTAAAAGGTTATGCTGTTTTACCAAGTTTAACTCCTGAACCCTTTATTTTTCTGAGTTAGCTACATCCAATTCAGAATTTGAACGTAGTTCACATTCAAGCATTGATGGAAGAATCACTCTCCGCTATGCATTTCATTCAGTATATTAACACAACACTGAAATTCCAATATGCAATATATTATTTATCTTTTGCCTTTATCTCTTAAAATTAGGCACTTGAAAACATGTCTCAGACTTTCCAGTATCTTTCTAGTCTATTGTTTAGTTCAATTGTATTAAAAATTCAATTAACTACTTATGGGGAAAATCAGCCTTAATTGTTAATTGGAATTATTCTGTATAATAACTTGCAGAGGTAGTACATATTTTGTGACTTGTGAATACTAAAACTATTTCATGCATATATTGCTCAGGACTCTTGGTTGCAAGTAATAATAATAAAGTTCAAAGTATTTTAAAATAGATAAATTTATTGGCTTACATAATGTCATAGTCTAGGAAAATTCTTGCTTCAGGGATAACTATATCCAGGAGCTCAAACAAGCTCACCAGTGATCTTTGTCTTTCCACTTAACTTCCCTCTATGTTGGCTTCTGTCTCTAATAGACTCCTTCTTTTAGCCATCAGCACTAGCCACCTTATATCCTAGAAACTCTGAGTCCAGTGAAAACAAATATTTTTATCCTATGTGACCTCAGAAAAAGTCATGAAATTAAATTCTATGACCTGGGACATAATTATGCCATCTCTGACCCAATCTCTGTGGCTAGGAGGTTGGCATGTATCAGTAGTTGACTAACGTGGTTCCTGAACAATCCTCAGCAGCATCACCTGGGATCTTGTTAAAAATGCATATTCCTGGCCGGGCGCAGTGGCTCACGCCTGTAATCCCAGCACTTTGGGAGGCCAAGGCGGGTGGATCACAAGGTCAGGAGACCGAGACCATCCTGGCTAACACGGTGAAACCCCATCTCTACTAAAAATACAAAAACTTAGCCGGGCATGGTGGCGGGTGCCTGTAGTCCCAGCTACTCGGGAGGCTGAGGCAGGAGAATGGCATGAACCTGGGAGTTGGAGCTTGCAGTGAGCCGAGATCGCGCCACTGCCCTCTAGCCTGGGCAACAGAGCAAGACTCTGTCTCAAAAAAAAAAAAAAAAAGTGCATATTCCTCAGGCCACATCCCAGATCCAATGAATCAGAAAATCTTGCAGACTCTATTGTAACAAGTCCATATGATTGTGATGCATTCTCAATTTTGAGAACCACTACAATATACTAATTGGTTAGGCCTGGGTCATGTGCACAACCCAAGAGCTTCAGTGTAAGTTCAACTGCACAGAAAGCACATGGAAAAGGAATCTGAGGAACTGATACCAGGGAAGAGAAAGAGCAGATGCTGTGCTGGCAAAGAGGAGAGATGCCTACTCTAATGAGATTTCCACCCAATAGTAAAGTTTCCTGTTGTTTCTAATGCCATTATTTCTCAGAACACTGCTGGTTATGTTGCCCTCCAGAAAAACCAATGTTTCAATTAAGCAAATACATTCTCCTCTAGGATAGTCTAAATGTCATCTGCAAATGGGGATGGCCAACCTTGAAAGGTTTCCAGACCATATTATTTTCTTATCAGATAATTCCTGAATTCATAGGAAATAGTCTAATACAATTAAAGCCTTCAATAGTAAGCCCCACTTCTCCCCTGTGATAATAGATTCACATTGCTGCAAAAGTTCTCAGTGAAAATGACAGTAATGCTTACAGAATTTTAGGGAAGATAGCCAGCACAGCAGTATTATCCAAAATAATTTTAGAACATTTTTTTTTTTAAATAAAACACCTAACAAAGGAGGTGAGTGTAGCTTTTCATACTGCCATAGTTTCTTGTTTTTGTTTTTTATTTGATCGGGGATATTTACATTTATTACCCAGGGGAAGACAGTAGACTGCATGCCAGTTTTTCTCAATTTATCTGCTCACAAGAATCCTCTGGGCACTTGTTATAAATACAGCCCCTAAGGTTCTTTTTCAGGATGTTCATATTTGGAAAGTCAGGAATGGGAAAGAGGGAATTTGTATCGCCTTAGGGAATTCTTAAGATGTGGCATGTTGAGAACACACTACTGGTGAAGAGTGAGGATGCTGGAGTCCTATGGTATGGGCTCAAATCATACTTGTAACTCTTGCAAGCTGAGGAAAAGCTAATTCAACCTCATCACAGCTCAAATGTCACTTGCCATGAGTACTGTTTGTTGCTGGTGTTCTTTTTCTACTCTCTGGAAGAATCTGCCTGATTCACCTTCTTATTTCTTATGTTACAGATAGAAGACATGCAGTGGGGTAAAGGAGTCCGAGAGATACCTCCCTCAGTGTGCACACTACCATGTAAGCCTGGACAGAGAAAGAAGACACAGAAAGGAACTCCTTGCTGTTGGACCTGTGAGCCTTGCGATGGTTACCAGTACCAGTTTGATGAGATGACATGCCAGCATTGCCCCTATGACCAGAGGCCCAATGAAAATCGAACCGGATGCCAAGATATTCCCATCATCAAACTGGAGTGGCACTCCCCCTGGGCTGTGATTCCTGTCTTCCTGGCAATGTTGGGGATCATTGCCACCATCTTTGTTATGGCCACTTTCATCCGCTACAATGACACGCCCATTGTCCGGGCATCTGGGCGGGAACTCAGCTATGTTCTTTTGACGGGCATCTTTCTTTGCTACATCATCACTTTCCTGATGATTGCCAAACCTGATGTGGCAGTGTGTTCTTTCCGGCGCGTTTTCTTGGGCTTGGGTATGTGCATCAGTTATGCAGCCCTCTTGACGAAAACAAATCGGATTTATCGTATATTTGAGCAGGGCAAGAAATCAGTAACAGCTCCCAGACTCATAAGCCCAACATCACAACTGGCAATCACTTCCAGTTTAATATCAGTTCAGCTTCTAGGGGTTTTCATTTGGTTTGGTGTTGATCCACCCAACATCATCATAGACTATGATGAACACAAGACAATGAACCCTGAGCAAGCCAGAGGAGTTCTCAAGTGTGACATTACAGATCTCCAAATCATTTGCTCCTTGGGATATAGCATTCTTCTCATGGTCACATGTACTGTGTATGCCATCAAGACTCGGGGTGTACCAGAGAATTTTAATGAAGCCAAGCCCATTGGATTCACTATGTACACGACATGTATAGTATGGCTTGCCTTCATTCCAATTTTTTTTGGCACCGCTCAGTCAGCGGAAAAGGTAAGTGAAAATGCACATCATAACATGTTTTTTGAAAATGTGTTGATTTTTGTAAGTACTGAAACCAAATTGATTGTATAAAGTAAGAAGTTCTCTATATGCAGAATGGTATTCCCAAGAGTAGAGAACCAATTCAAGGTCTAGTAGGCTTCAATGCTCTAAGAATCTAAAACTGAGCCACATTCATTCCACTGGAAACCAACCAGATGTAGCCTTTTCAAGTTAATTAAATTATAGAATTATTAAATGTAATGAGAGATTAGTATAAAATTATCTAATCTATCTAAAATAACCCTTCATACTCATTTATTCCCCACCTTCTCCACTTACCCACATATTTTTCGGGGATAGGAAAAGAGGAGCATAGTACCTTCTCCTCCAGGTGGGAGTGTGTGATGGTCATTATTATCACCAGTGTAAATGCTCTCTCTCTCTTCCTAGTGGCTACCTAGGCTATTGCTGTCCATTGCATCTAGTACTCAAGCTTTACAACAGAGTAGAGTTGCCCAGTTGTATATGCACAATATATACCCAGGTGGGTGACTATAGGAAAGATTTGGTTAGCATTTCACCGTAGTCTTCCTACAACTAGATGGACATTAATCACATCCAGCAATTCATAGTGAGATCAGAGACATGACTTTCTAAAAGAGAAAGAGTCAATATTTGGTGCAGAGCTAGTGTCATCAAGCTGTGAAACTTTGAGGCCAACATATTTGCTAGTTCACATGCACCTTCCAGGTAGTTATAAGTCTTGTGAATCTTTGATTTAGACAATTCTATGGCAGATTCCGACATGATTCTTACACATCTGACTTCTATACTAACCCATGTGGCTATAGTTTCATGTAATATCAACCCTAATATATTGATACTGATAAGATATGGTGTCTTTCACAGGATGTAGGCAGCTCTGGCACGTTAGTACAACTGTGACCTAGAGTTCCAACCGACATACTTAGCACAAGAGGGCCTAGGGATAGCTTGATTAGATGTTAGGACATCGGGGGTCTAGTCTGCTTCCATGTTACTTTGGACAAATCTCTGAAACATTCAGGGACTTAAGTGGGAAAAACAAGGATTGACTTAGAATGTCTAAAAATTTACAACAACCTGTGTATCCCAGAATTAGATTACTCTAGTTTTTCTTTGTTACCTCTATTCTCCATATAATCATACAAAGGATTAATGGCATCTAGTTTTCCAGCTGAAAAGATGTGTTTTACCTAAATTGTGTAATTCAGAGGGGCTATAATTTTGAACTGTGTTTTTTAAAAAGTAAATACTTCATGAAGCCACACAGAATCTAAAATCAAGGAGAGTGAATAGTTCCAGATTATGGTTTTAGTCATAAAGTATTTTAGAGAAAGTTCTTCTAAAATATATGCTCAATAAGCGTAGCATGTTTCAATTTCATAATGTATGTTTACTGTCTTTGAAACCAACTTGAATATCATTTTATTTCTTCTGTGTATTCCTGGGCCAAGGGAATAGTAAAATATGAGTTAGAGTGGTAAAATACAATAGAGAGAAGAAAAAAAATTCCCCAAATATATGCTGGTAAGTTGATAACTATTGAACTTTTTATAGGGAATGATGAGTATCATAAAAGCCTATGGAGATAGTAATTATTTTGTTATTAAAACAACTCAATACCTCATGCAACAGATTAAAGACATAAACCCTTTCCGATAAGTTTATTCTTGAGGAATATAAAAAGGAAAAATAATTATAGTGGTTTTATAGATGAGTCTGATTATAATGCCTGTTTGACAATATATGTCTCTACCATTTCATTTTTCATTTCTAGTCATGATTATGGATCTTTTCAGTAAGGTCGCAGTTATAGTTTATACATTCATTTAAAAACCTGAAATTGAAACAAGGTTTCAGGAATTGAATTCTAGTTGTTCTAGAGAACAATGGGTTGGTAGAATTGGAGTGTGGGGAAATTTAAGCTGTCTTCAAGCAGTGTGCTTTTTATACCAGAGTTTCAGAAGGCACATATTTTTCTTTGGGTATTCTCAATAGGTTATGAAATGTTACGTGGTTGATTGACACAATTAAAGGCACAGAATTGCCAAATAGGAACAGTAAGTTATTATATGAAAATGCACATCCACTTATAGGCATATGGCTAGAGAAGCATGCACAACCAATGAGAAAATACCAGCATGTATACATGAAACTATGGCATTTAAAATGTGGAAAGTAGCACATTATCAAAGAGATCACATCAGAAGGGATTTTTGCCAAGCCAGCAACCTACACAATCACAGCTTTTTCATTTTTCTTTAGATCTAACAGTTTAAGTGTTTTAAATCAAAGAGTTATAACAGGAAAAATAAGATTAGGCAGTGAGTTCAGTAATAACAATTTACTGTTTCAAGAAATTGAACTTATATTGATTATGCTAGGAATATCTGTAAAAACTTCTGTCAAATTTATTAGCACAACATAAAGAGCAAGCACTGTTCTTTTCCTTATTTTTTTTATTTTTTATTTTTGCAAAATATTAACCCCCATGAAGTTTATTTTTGCTTTTGTTAAGGAGGATATGGGAGACTACTGCTATCTTGTTTTATCATTGTTAACCCCATGACTTCCAGAATGAGCATCTTACCACGTGGCCAGGGATGGAAGTGGTGAACTTTAACCACAAAGGAATGATTCCAGCTTCAGGAATTATATTTAGGTGATGTAATGATGCAAGAACACACTAAAACTGGTACATCAATAGCACAGTGGAAGCTGGCTGGCCCAATGTGATGTGATAACATCCCATTATTTTGTTCTGGCACTATCTGTTGAGGACTAGAATATTTTCTATAAAAAGCAAAAGCTTGCCTTGTGTTTGTATTATACAGAGAGTTGCACATCTAGGAAAAGAAGTATGCTTCAGGTAGGGAACATGCAGCCTACCCCGTCAAAATCTGAAAAATTCTATAGATGATATGTTCATCTGGAGCTTTGTAGCCAGTTATTGCCTGAAGAGCTTTCTAGGTAAGTCAACATATCCTTATACACAGGCAGGTAGACATGTTTTGTGCAATGTCACTCTACAAAGGGAAAATGATCTTGATACACAAGGAATGGGATCATAGGTTCTCAAAGGTCTTCCTTTGTGTACAAGTGTGTTTGTTTAGATAGGAGGATGGTAAGAAGAGGAAAAAGAAAAAGATTGAGGCAATTGAAGGGCAGAGAAAATTGCTAAAAAGGAAAGTGGTTTGAAGAAAGAATTGTGTCCTCTAAAATGGTACCCATAGGCCACTTTTCTGTGCATATTATAACAGAACCAGAGGACATTACAAAACTTAAGTAACTTGATTTCCACTGGAGCCTTTGGTCACTAAGTGACCGAATTGGGGCAACTATAGGCAAACTTTGAGCCAGTTCAGGGTTCTTACCTCAGTGGTTCTTCAAATTGTGTTCATGTTCATGATCATCCCCGGAGGAATTTAACAAATTATCACATGTCTCCCCAACCCTGTAATCCCCTATTGATTCGACAGGTCTAGAATGGGGCATAGAACTATTCACTTTTCAAGTTTGCTGGAAAAATACCAGTGGACACCAACCATACTTTTTAAAAGCCTTACTACTTTCTTCCCATTTACAGAAGACATCCTGTAAATATTTACTTGATTCTTAACTTCAGAACCTTTGGGAATCAATTAACTCCCATTTCAAGCAAAGCGAAGGTCCAGAAATCAAGGAACCAGGAGATCAGAAAGATACTAATCCACAGTCAAAGACAAAGTCAAAGATTAGAATGTCTAAATGAAGCATCAGTCCCAAGGCTTGGGCCAGAGACCATTAAAAAGTCAGAACCAAGTCCCTGGT
The DNA here is from genome assembly GCF_009764315.1 of Trachypithecus francoisi. Classification (NCBI taxonomy): domain Eukaryota; kingdom Metazoa; phylum Chordata; class Mammalia; order Primates; family Cercopithecidae; genus Trachypithecus; species Trachypithecus francoisi. The sequence continues at coordinate 51,494,988 of NW_022681453.1, forward strand.
CTTGGGACCAGAGATACCAATAGAATAGGTAGACAGTGGTGTTCTCCAGCAGTATTTCTTGTGGCTGAGAATATAGACCAAGAACTCTTGATCTTCTGCATGTAACAGCCCCTCAGAATCTGAACACAAAGTAAAATCTGCCCAGAACTAATACAAGGATCAGAAATATTTGGCAGGTAGATAAATGTTTCTCCATCCATACCCGAGGCAGACATCACTAATCAATTATGACACACTTCCTGTGTACTCTAGTATGGTCTTAAAATCTTTTTCTATACAGTTTTAAGACAAGGACTATTAACAAATCAGAACTGGAATTTGAAATCCATTGCTATTTCTGATTTAGGTTCGGATTCTTGATACTTCTTCCCATTCAGCTGTTTGCTGTCATTGTGTGAAAACCAATGATAGTTTTCATAAAGATTAATCTACTTAAAGAATAGTCAGGGAATTGGGGTGTGCTTTAATTCTTGTTGGTTTTGTCTCTGATTACAAACCTTTTTTGTTAAATTGCCAAATGCCATACAGCAAGGAGCAGCCCTGGTTCTCTTAGGAAGCTATATATTAGTTTATGCTTCTGTACTATTTGATTTGCTTAAATTTTTCTCATGGTATTTCAGTAATTAAACTTACAATGCATGTACTGTGCCCCTGGTACTCTGTTAAGGACTGTGATGCAGAGATAAAACAGTGTTCTTTTCCATTAGGAACTCATACACTAATGGTCAACGTAGGTCTTCAAACAAACACTGAATAAGTGTGAGAAATATGACAGTTGTAGCACAAAGAATGAAGGACAGGCACATGGAGAAGGAGCTTCACAGAAAATATGACAAGTGGACTAAAATTTAGAGGCAGAAAAAGTGGCATAACAATGTAGTAACAAATTATATTACATGTTAAAAAGTGAGGGACAGTGTTTTCAACACATAGCACATAGAGAAGAGACAGATTGCACTTACACGGACTTTGACTCTTATCAAATGTGAGAGTATAATCAGAATTAATGAAACATCATTTTATGTGCAAATTTTGGAATAATGTGAATTCCAAATTAACTTTTGGCAAGAGTCACATCTTTTCCATATAGTGGGTCAAGTTAATTTAAAATATTGTAGCTTGTAAGCTGAAATACCTGTTCTACCTTAAGAGGAATTATTGACTTATGTGCCTGTTGAATTCTGCATGATCTTTCCTCTGATGCAATTCCACCACCCTCTCGTTTTGTAGGGCTGGACTCTATAGCAGAGGCAAAGATATGGTAAAAAGCAGCAAAGCCAAATTGTGAAGGGTTCTGTTTGAATTTTCTCCTTGAAGCTATGAAGAGTCAGCAGAAATTTCTAAATGTGGGAGAAATGTGAGCATAGGGTATTTTGAAATGAGAATTTTAGAAATAGTGCTTGAGGGTGAAAAGCAGCTAGAGGTAAGAAAACTAGTTGAGTATCTATTATAATAATTTGACAAAAGATGGCACTGGTTTGAAGAAAGCTTAAGGGATTGGAAAAGATGGAGCAGATTTGAAAGCTATATTGGACTTTTTAAGCATTAAGAAAATATGTGAGTAGAGTAAGTCTTATCTTTTGTGTTATGTTGTTTTGTTATTTCAATAGAAATACAGTTTTCAAAATTTGTTTAATTTAGAAAATAACATTGCTGATTATTTAATTTTTTTTTTTTTTTTTTTTGGAGACAGAATCTTACTCTGTTGCCCAGGCTGGAGTGCAGTGGCATGATCTCAGCTCACTGCAAGCTCTGCCTCCCAGGTCCGTGCCATTCTCCTGCCTCAGCCTCCAGAGTAGTTGGAACTACAGGCGCCCATCACCACGCCTGACTAATTTTTTGTATTTTTAGTGGAGACGGGGTTTCATTGTGTTAGCCAGGATGGTCTCGATCTCCTGACCTTGTAATATGCCCACCTCAGCCTCCCAAAGTAATCTCTATTATCAACGACAACTAGCCAGAGAAAGAGAACTCTCATTATCCCACATCCTAGAGACAATCATTGTCCAATCATCTGGTTGTAACTTCCAGCCATATAAACATAAACATATTTACACATATACCCAAACTTCTTTTAAAACAAAAATCCATATTTTCTCTTCTAACATGCTTAGTAAGAATCTTTACCTTGCTTTGGAACACAGGAGAGAGAGGTGTCCCAGTACATAGTTTTTGCTGATGCCGTTGGTGCACTCATGCTGTGATAGGAACTCATACTGGTTGCTGAGGTCTTGCTTCTGCTGTTTGGTTTTGTCTGTTCGTGTTTCTATCAGAAGCCTATGAAACTATTTTCTTTCTGTTGCCTGCTGTGACCTTGGTGATAACTGAGTTTCTCTCTAAACAGCTGTCAGAAACCAGCTGTTTGCAAGGCTAGTGTTAGCAGTGGCTTGGGATGGTGCAGTCCTTTTTCTTCCTGCCATCATGAATCAACTAATTTCAGATGCAGTCACCTAGGATAAATGGAGTCCCAACCATCTTAGACCCTTGCTTTAGCTGGAATAGCTACTTCAGCAGGTAAATATCAAGGGCTTGTATAAAACTGAACTGAGCTAAAACAAATAAGGGAATAGCTTACAACATTAAAAGAAAGGCTTTAATCACTGAAAGTTTGAACAGAGAGATACTCAGAAAGAGAAATTCCTTCTAAAAGGGAAGACTCAACAACAGACCTTGAATCTTCCTGCCACCTCCCATGGAGAACTCCCTGGAGCTCACTTCTCCCCCTAGGTTTCTTGCACTTTGAGACCTCAGCCACTAAGAGACACAGCCACAGGGACCCAGGCCTCACCTTTATAAGCAGAACTGGGATAAACTGACACATTTCCGTTCCCTAGCTTTTCTCAAAGCATTAGAGACCATCTTTCATTTTCAGAAAGAATCTTTCTCAAAGCACAGGAAACCATAACAGAGCATGGTGTGCTGATGGGCACTCAGGGGACTGCCAAATCCTCGGCTCCATAGACTATAGGTCACAATACTGGCCCAACTGTGAATTCTTTCCAGTCTCATTTACCCTCTTTTCTTCTGGTCCTAGAAGCTGGTTTATTTGGGCATTTTCTTCTACTCCACCATCCTATACTGCTTTGAGCGTAATCATTGTACATTCTGGATATATCACTTAACTTATTTGGTCTTCACTTCTTTCCTCTTTACCATAGGTCTAATTATTCCTATATCTAGGTTTAAGTAAAATAAAATATTTAAATTGCTTAGCATACAAACTTAAAAGACTGATGATGCAAGATGCTAATGAGGATAAAGAACAACTAGAATGCTCATATACTGCCAGTGGGAATATAAAACATGGTACAAGCGCTTTGGAAAACAGCTTGGCAGATATTTTTAAAAATTAAACATATACCTACCATACTGCTCCAGCCATTCCTCTTATGTATTTTACCCAAGAGAAAGGAAATAGTGTATTCATGTAAAGACTTGTACATGAGGATTTTTTTTTTGTAGCTTTATTTCTAATAGCCCCACCCTGAAAACAACACAAGTGTTCCTGAAAAGGTATGGATAAACAAATTGGGATGGATTTATCTACAAAATGGAATACTACTCCGCAGTAAAAAGCAATGGACCAGGCTGGGTGCAGTGGCTCACGCCTGTAATTCCAGCACTTTAGGAGGCTGGGGTGGGTGGATCACTTGTGGTCAGGAGTTCAAGAGCAGCCTGGCCAACATGGTGAAACCCTGTCTCTAGCTAAAATACAAAAATTAGCCAGGCATGGTGGTGTGCATCTCTAAACCCAGCTACTTGGGAGGTGGAGGCATGAGAATTGCTTGAACCCAGGGGGCAGAAGTTGCAGTGAGCCAAGATCATACCACTGCACTCCAGCCTGGGCAACAGAGCCAGACTCTGTCTCAAAAAAACCGCAATGGACAATTGATGCATTGAGCAGCATGGATAAATCTTCAAATAATGCTGATTAAAAGACCCCAGACATAAAAGAATATATACTGTATGATTCAATTTATATCAGTTTTCAAATATCTAAATTAATCTGTAGTGACAGAAATCAGATGTTGTCTGTGAATAAGCAGGGAAGGGCTGAAGAATTACAAAGGGGCATGAGAAAATTTTGGGGGTAATATATGTTCACTCTCCTGATTGTGGAGGTGGATTCACAGATATATAAGTCAAAATTGATCAATTTGCATACTTCAACATGAATAGTTTATTATATATTAATTATACCTCCATAAACCCATGACAAATTGCTTTGTACAGAAACCCTTCTCTTTCTCTCCTCTTCCTCTTTTTTTCTTGAAATGTAATCATTAAGTGGCCTTATGCCAACTGGCCTATTTGCACAGTACTGAACCTAGAAATATATTTGTAATGATATTAGAATTGTGCAAATTAGAGTATGTAAAGCCCTTTAAACACTCTCTACCACATGGTAAATGCTCAGTAAAGGATAACTTTATTCTTCTACCCTAGGTTCCCCTTAGCAAAATATGTCTATCTAGGCATTGGCAGGAGGGTCCCCAGAAGGTAAAATAGTCACATATCTGGGGGAACTGTCAGGAGAGGCTGTAGTATAAATTAGCAGGACTGTAAGAGCTGACACTGGAGAGACAGGTAGAGGTAAAGCCCTAGAAGATCCTGTGTGCTCTATTAAGGAGCTTGGACTTTGTTCTTTAAACAAGGGGAGAAGTATTTCAATGATTTATAGGATAGTAGTGTGACTTGCCTGGGCTTACGCTTTAGAAAATTACTCATTGCTTCTAAGTAATGCATTGCATGACAGTTAAGATGTGAAATTTTACCCTGGAAAGACAGGCACTGGCTACCAATCATGATTTAAATGGACTTTCCTAATGCTCATATTTTTAGATCCAGGTTAGCACACAACCTGTAGGGTGCGGAAGAATGAGAAGAATCCCTTAGAGCAAAAACTGGATCAGAACTGGCAGTCACCTATAGTACCTTTACGATCCCCCTTTAGAAAGAGGCCAGCGAACCCCTCATACCAAAGAATGTTAGATGAGAACTCAGCATATGATTCTTCTCCCATCTCTGCTTCATAGGATGTTTGGTGGAGAGGAAACTTGAACACTGACTTCAATCTATACCCTCCCTCCCCAAGTAAAGCATGAGACATTGGAATGAGACTGCAACACCATAATAATAGATGTATATTATGGGTAATCATAAGAATTGTTGTTGAAAAATATCCGTATACTAGAAATACTGCCCATATACAGCCTTCCTTGTTTTGGTATATTCTCAGTACGTTACTACAACACTAGTTTCTTCTGAGTATAATGGATCTCTGGCTGTTGAACTGTAAGCAGTTCCTAATGAATAAAGCTATCCTCCGATGACTGGCACTTGGGGCATAAGAATTCAGGGCACATGCCACCTGCTGTCAAGTTATGCACCTTCAGATGGCTCAGCTTGTTACCTATTATAATACGTTTGGTTGCTCTCTACCCACCCAGCTCAGGACCACATTTGGCTCTGTTGGTCTGACTGGGTTTGGCCATGAAGTTTTTGAGTCATAAAGCATTGAGAAGTGAACAACCTCAAATAAATAGGTATCCAATTGCAGGCTTCAAAGAGGACCCCTGTGGAGTATCCCAACTCAACAAAAGCCACATTTTCCCATCTAAGTCTCATGTACGTGATAGTGTTGGGGAAGATAACAGGTTACAGATAGTCAATAGAGAGATCATAGAGCAAGGTATACTGTGGCAAGGAATGTAAAAGATAAGTTAATGCCACTAAACTAGCACTTCCTTGAAGCTCTCAATGTTTCTATATACCTGCAGGAGGAAACTCACACTCAGTAAGTAATCGGTAGAAATCTATTGGTGGACAAATGAATGACTGAAACAAAAACATGTCATTTTCCTTCTCATATTGCAGGCTCTTCATCCTCACTTTCAACTTAGATGTGATCTCACGTTAGTGATTTATTGCTTGCAAAAGACTTAGATTGTTTCCGAAAAAGGCTTGATTTATATATAAGGAGTCAGTTGTTCACACTTGGGAGATTCTGGCTAACAGACCCAAAGCCCTAGATCAGATTGTAATGATTGGGTTTTAGCATCAAGGTCAGATATTTAAGTTGGCGAAATCTGCCTTCCAATTCTGTCAATTCCGTTGTGTTTCTCTGGTAACCTTCCCAGTTCCCTGTCAAAGTTACTGGGTTGAGGCATCATGGCCAAATTAAATTGTTGATGAGGTGAAGGCTGCTGCCTGGTGTGACACCAAATGCTGGATGAATGGAGCCCTTGGTTTTAACCCAGCAATCAGATCATTCTCTTTTATTTTCATGTTCTAGATCTTGAGGTATGGAAGTACCTTGTGCATTATTTTTTTTAAAAGAAATTAACTGAGGAGTAAAGAACCACATAGATATTTCTACTGCCACATACTGAGGTTCAACTTAAATGCTGATCTTTTTTTCCCAAATCTTTAGTGAGTGGACAGCATAGGGATAAGTGTTTTTTGTTGTTGTTGTTTTTTTTTGAGACGGAGTCTCCCTCTGTCCCCAGGCTGGAGTGCAGTGGCCAGATCTCAGCTCACTGCAAGCTCTGCCTCCCGGGTTCATGCCATTCTCCTGCCTCAGCCTCCTGAGTAGCTGGGACTACAGGCGCCCGCCACCTCACCCAGCTAGTTTTTTAAAATTTTTTAGTAGAGACGGGGTTTCACCAGGATGGTCTCGATCTCCTGACCTCATGATCCGCCCGTCTCAGCCTTCCAAAGTGCTGGGATTACAGGCTTGAGCCACCGCACCCGGCTGGGATAAGTGTTTTATAAGGCCTTGGAACCTTTGTATTAGTATCTAAATTGGGACATTACCCAGTTACAGAGTACTAAGAATGGGTCAGAATCTTAAGATGCTTCATTGTTGACAATATGGCAACAGTAAATAAACAGTAGAGGCAAGTTAATGGCACAGTCCTTGGACTGAAATCTCTAGAAATGGCCAGGTAAGAGGAGACGTCCCATATTATTCCAGGGTTGAGAGCTGTGTGGATGATTGGTAAGCAAGCTTATTGAATTTTAGATCCTAATAAAGGGATTTGGGAAATGAAAGGAATCATCATTTGATTTTCTCATAGAAATCCAGCTTCCCACTGCAGTTGTTAGGAAAAGAAAATGTAAGGAAATGATTTCTTAATGGTGACACTGACAATCAGTCTAGCTGATGCAGAAGCACTGGTGTCTATAACAGGTCCTCTGATGCCTAAAATTGAAAATTGTCTCTCTGATGTGCCTGTGTGCTCCCATTCAGCTTTATGTTTCAATTGATTGCTTGACTTATAACCAACGGTGGTTTTTTGATCCAAAGCCTCCCTTCATACAGGTCTAAAAAAAAACCCTGACTAGTAGATGTTCTGAAACAGCAACTAAGAAAGGTTTTTGTTCCCTGTAGTGATACTATCTTTATTCCTTCAGTGCCTACCACCCCTGAGCTAGATATTCTAGGAGATCGAGTTTTAAAATAAGTTCCTTTTCATTCAGAATGTCTGCCTGTTATTTAACAATCAATTTTAAAGCACCTGTAACATGACCTGCAACCCTAACCAGTGAGGATCACATCACTTGCTTTTTAGAAAACCTTCCAGCGGTTTCTTATTGTTACTATTATTATCATTGCCTCCCTGCCACCATTACAATTAGGACAGTATTCAGACTCTTTCTTGGAGCCCAGGCGGTTTAGCTCAAGATCACAAAATACAGCCCATGGGCCTGTCCAATGAGCAACTTGTTTTTATAAATAAGGTTTATTGGAATACAGCCGCATCCATTCATCTACGTACTGCCTATGGTTGCTTTTATTGCTACAGAGACAGAGTTGAATAGCTGTGACAGAGATTATATGACCTGCAAAGCTAAAAATATTTATAAACCAGAATTTTACCAGAAAAGCTTACCGGACCTGCCTTAGATAATCTATTGCCTTCTTCACTTTCTGACCTTCATTTCCAATTTCTTCTCATCCTTGCTGACTTCTCTTCAGTCTTGCTGGTAGTATTTCTGCTCTTGAAAACCCCAGGGCCATTTCCTTTCCAGGACCTTGGTTCAGGATGTGCCTTCTTTATAGGAGGCTGTCACACAGACCTTCTCATGCTGTGTTCTTCTCAAAGAACTTAAAGCTCAGCCTGCAGACACATATCATGGCTTCCTTAACTCTCCTCCACCCCAGCTAAAGTGAGCTCCACCTCAGTCATATTCTGTTTCTTCCTATTCATCAGTAACTTATGTCACTTATTGGTTTGTTCATGTGTACCTGTAACTTCCTCATTAAAATGAAAGTACCTTAAATGCAAGGCCTTGGTCTGTCTCCAGTTCTACTTTGTATCCCTAGAGTGCTGAGCAGTGACTGGTACATAGTAAGTGCTCAATAAAGCCCTGTGGATTGGATGGAAGAATGAATGAATGAATCTGTTGTGGAGTATGATACAGTTTCTACCCTCAATAAACTGTTTAGAGAGAGCCATGTACATTAATGTCTGAGAAAATAAGGAAGTAGGTTTATAGCAAGAACAGCCAGTGTGAGATCAATCTTGCTAAGGGAGTATGTCATGAAGATTGTGTAGACAAAGCTAATGGTCAAGGATGACCAAGCACTGTTAAACATAAAAAAGACTTTCTAAAATGAAGGAATTGATTTTGAAATTATTTATTGAAATTGATTACCAATGAATATATTAAAATGTCCAATCTCATATATAATTTTTAGTCTTCCAGAACAGTAAAGATGAAAACATACAGTAATACACAGTGATGGTGAGGATGTGGGAAAAATGAATATTCTTATCTATTACAAATCAATGTCCAAACTGATCAAATCTTTTAAGGAGGGTAGTTTTATGCTATATATCAAAAGCTTTTAGAGTATGAATAACTTTTGACCCAGTAGTTCCATTTCTAGGATTTTTGGAAAGGGGAGAAATTAGAAACTTCCTCAAAGATAGAAGTACCAGAATGTTCACCAGAATGTAAGTGGCTAACAAAAGGGAAGTGACAGTGCATTATAGAACTTCTACAAAATATACTACTTAGAATTGTTAAAAATGATGGTGCAAATCAGAGTCCAGAACACCAATTGTTGAACATTCTCTGTGTATCAATCACTAGTCTGAACATTTCATATAGATTACCTCTTTGAAACTCCAAACTCTAAATAGGGACTGATATCATCCCCATTTACAGAGTAGAAAATAGAGGCTTACAAAAGCCTCGAAGGTCTTTTTTCTAAGGTCCCAGAGCCAGAAAGGGACAAAGAAAGTTGCTTATCAGGACCTGACTCACATAATGCTCTGGGATATGGACATAAAAATGATCAATTATTTTACCCTGGACAAATTACTTGATCTTTCTGGGTTTCAGTTTCCTTGTTTGTAAAACGAGAATAACAACAGTATTTGTCTCACAAGGTTTTCATGAGGATTGAATAAGTTAATTCATTCTGTATGTATCTATATTAAAATATGCATATACATATGTGTGGGTAGCTATATCTAGTCACTGTTGTGCATGCAGAGGAGGCATGAGCAAGTAAAAGAGATAAATTCCCAAGTCTGCATTCTAGTGGATAGAGACAGACTTTAAATGAATAAATGAAATATAAAGAGAAAATCAGACTGTGGCAAATATTTAAAAAACAGTAGATAGGAGAAGAAATACCAGGATGGGGCACACAGTCTGCTGTTAGGAATAGGGACTCAGAGCAGGGCTCACTGAGAAGACGACCTTTGCACAAAGATGCAAAGAAGCAAACACTGAGGAGATCTAAGAGAAGAGCATTCCAGGTAGAAAGACCAGCAAGTGCTGAGGCAGAAGCATGTCCAGGCTATTTGAGAAATGACTAGAAGAGTAGTGTGAGCTAGGATAGGCATAGTAGGAGATGAACCTGGAGGACAAGGTGGCAGGGCGACTTGTGTATATGCCATTTGTCCACTGCTGGAGAGAAGCTAGTTTGTGTTGGAAAACATGGGGAAACTGAATTCTAGCACCAATCCTACCCTTGCACTCAGCCTAGGAACAGTTTAAACCTGAGAAGACCTGAGTAGACTGGTAACCTTTTCCACGGATAAGAGAATGGGGCTTCCACACATAATTACACAATAATGTAACAATACTTAGTAAGAGCACTTCCATGCATGGAAGTGTTCTTGCTAGATAAAGTATCTTTTCAAATGTATCCTTCTATGCAGCTCTGACTCGACAATAACACTTTTGCATTTAAAATACTATTTTGATGAGATCATTGCTTCTGGCAATTGCCTCACCAAATTTCTCCTTTTGGTATCATTAAATTACGATTTTATCAGGTAGCAGATGGTGAAAGGATGGCCCCATATTCATAGCCTTATATTCCAGTGATTTTGTGTTTATATCCAGTTTGCTGAGTTTTGGCACTTTCCAATTTCAAACATTTATTCATGCATCCCACTAATGTCTACAAAAAGCCACCATGTGCCACGTATGTGTTTAGGTGCCAGGGATGGAAAAGGGAACAAGACAAATTCATTGCCCTCATGAAAATCATATTCTATGGAAAAGTGAGACAATGTGCAAACAAACAAATAGAAAATGATAGAAAGACAGGAAAAGTAGAGGAAGATGGGGGATAGATCTTACTGAGACTTCTATATGAGATGTGAATGGTCAGGAGGGCTTCTTGGAGGAGGTGCTCTTGAAGCATAAACCTGCATGAAATGAAATAGCAAAAGGAAAAGCAAGGGAAAAGGTGCTCAGAGGAGAGTGAGTGGCTTGAGAAACAGAAGCTGGAGTGTAAAGGATGGAAGTAGAAAATGGAATGAGGTGAGGGTAGCCAGTGGCTATTTATGTAGGGCTTAGGAATTTATTCTGAGCAAGACGGGAAAAAAATGGGAAGCTTTAGAAACTGATTTATGTTTTAGAATGACCACTTGGACTGTTGGTAAGAAGAAAACTGTGGAGGAGCAAGAGTAGGGTCAGGGAGGCCAGATGGAAGTTTCCCAAGCACCTGCACATTTGATAGAGCTTCCAAAATTACACCCTTGACACAATCCACAGAAGGGGAAGCAAACCACTGAAAGTGATTTACTCACAATATAAGCATCATACTTTCCTAGCTTTGGGGAACTCATTTTATCAACTCAATTATGTAGGCAAGTTCTACAGCTTCCAGGAAGTGAGCAAATCTTACAGGCAGTGTCCCAAGGCTACTGACCCCAATTCTTTCTTCCTTTCTTCTGAAGTGATGTGACTATTCCAAGTCTCATTCACCTGTCCAGTGGCCATCTGAGATAGTTCCCAGACAGCAAATTAGCCCCCTAGGCTTTGTTTAAAAAAATCCCTCATTGATCAGCAAATTTTATTCAGCACCTTGTTGTGTCCAGGTGCCATGAATCATAACCACAATGTAGGTCCATGCAGGTTGTATTTTGCATCCTGTGTAATGCCAGGGACTGCTATTCACATAGGTTATGATGAGAATGCCACCCCATGGAGTTGTACAATGTGTTGCCTGCATAACTGCACCCTGTAACCCTGCCAGTGTGCTAGGCACTGGGGATAGGAACAAGCAAGACATAATATTTTTGGTTCACCATGTTCCCAGGTTAGAGTGATTGCCCTTTTACTTGGCATCCTAATGAGTTCATTTGTTTTTCACCATCCTCTGTGTAAATACAAACATGGGGTTACTGACAGCAGGGTGCATTTCCAAAAATGCAAAACTTCCAAACCTGTCTTCCTGACAGGCCTCAGCAGTATTCATTCTGGAAACCCATCAGAAGCATTTCAGATCAAAGCAGGTTACAGAGGTGAGCCGCAGCCAGGGATGATTTGAGATTCCAGACACATCCTGGCCACCATCTGGGCCTCTGCAAAAGCATCTGCAGGCTCTTCTCAAAGCTCAGGGCCCCCACACAGAGCGCAAGAAGAGATATATGGTCTAGGAGAAACCAGCAGATGGTGAGTTACCCAACTTCTTATGAGGTTAAAAGTGTCAACCCATCATTGTGGAAGGGTGGGTAAAAGTGCCTTCTATTCCTCAGTCTTCCTTTCTCTCTCTCTCTGTGTGTGTGTGTACATGTGTATTTCTGATACAATCCTCATTTTCTTATCCTGTGTCCTCTTGTGCCCTCTATTGCAAAGAAATGTTCTATTCAGTCAATTGTTGATTGATGCATTCATTCAATATGTACTTACAAATATCAACTTTGTGCCTGGCACTATCTAGGCCTTGGGGACAGTGAACAACATTGACAAAGTTAGTGCTTCATTAAATCTACATAGTAATTGGATAAAGCTACACATCATTTTGGATAATGATATGTGCTCTGAAGAGACAAAGACAGGTGCATGGGAATAGAGAATGACTGGAGAGAGCACGGCTACTTCTGATTGGTAGTCATGAAATGCCTCAGTGAGGAGGTAATACATGAGCTGAAGTAGTAATGAGAAGAACCTAGAAGCAAACATAATTGGTTAAACTCCTTTACATGGGTCTGCTAGATATTTTCCTCTTTCTTCTTTTTGTCAAATCCTTGTTGAATGTGTACATTATGGGATAAAGTAGACAATTCAAACATAAGTATGTAATATATCAGTTGCTTGAATGCTGTGATATGATGGGAGGGAGAGTGAGAGAGTGGTTAAATTAATCAAATATGAGTATATAATATATCAATTGCTTAAATGCTGTGATGTGGTGGGAGGGAGAGTAAGAGGGTGGTCAGGGACACCATCTTGGAGGTGTGAGTATTCTTGAATAGAGAACAAAGCAAGAGAGGGAGTCATGAATATAACTGGAGGTGGGAGTAGGGAAGAGTGCCCAGGCCAGAGATGAGCAAATGCAAGGGCAGGTAGGCACCAAGGCAGGGGTAAGACTGGCAAGAGGAGCAGTAAGGAAGCTCCTGTGTCTGCAGTGAACAGGCAGGAAAGAGTCCAGGAGGGGGCAGGATCCTGATCCCTTGACACTGTATAGGCCATGAGGGGAAATTTCAGTTTTATTTTGCATTGTGTGGGAAGTTATTGGATGATTTTGAGCATGATCTGACTAAACATTTTAAAGGGACCACTCTGTCTTGGAGAAGAACAGACTCTAGGGGTGAAAGTAGAAGCAGGAAGATAAGCCAGGGCACTGTTCACTGTTACAGTAATCAAGGCAAAAGACCATGGTAGCCTGGGCTGGAGGAATGAGTTAGAGGTGTTCAAAAACAGTTTGATTAGGGAGATGTGAAGATGAGCTAGACTTAATCTGGTGATTGATGCTATATGAGTTATAAACAAAAGGGACAAATCCAAATGACTCCACAGGTGTTGTGTGTACAGCTGTGTCAACAGTAGAGTTATTTCTGAAAAGGCAAGACTAGAGGAGAGGGCAGGTTTGGCAGGAAAAAGGCAACTTTGGACGTGGTAACAAAGAGATGCTTATGAATGGTGGTAAAGATGTCAGCTAGGAGTTGAATACACAATTCTACAATTCAGGAGAGATGCTGGGAATTATCAGACTGCAAATGATACAGGAAACCTGGAGCCTAGATGAGATCATGTGGGCATAATTGTAGATAGAAAAGTAAGAATGATGCCCAAGATACTCTAATATTTAAACTAGGGAAGAAGAGGAAGTAGCAAAGGAGCTGAAAAAGAACATCGCAATAGAGAGGAGGGCAAATGAGAGGGAACAGTTACCCAAAAAGTGATTGAGGAAAGGGTGAGGAGAAAGAGGGAATGAACCATTGTTTTTCAAATGCTGCTTAGAAGTACTAGAGCATCCCACTGAGCTTATTACTGCAAAATTCAAGAGTGATTTGATGGACTGGTATTGGTGAAAGCCTGGCTAGACTGATGCTAGGGAGAATGGGAGGAGAGAGAGCTTCTGTGAGCATAATAAAGGCTTTCAAGGGGTTTCACTGTCATGATTTCGTAAAGCACGTGCACAGCTGTGAGGACCCGGGTAGTAGGTGGAGAGGGTTATAGGATCAAGAGAGGGTGTCTTTAAGTGTTTGTCTGGTGAAGACAGTAATCTTGCAAGAAAAGGAAACTTTAAAGTTCAGAAGAGTGAGGAGATCATTATTACAGTGATGTGCTTGTTGTTTGTTTCCTTGGTTGGTTTTGTGACATTTTCTGCATTAGGCCATTCTTGCGCTGCTGTAAAGAAATACCTGAGACTGGATAATTTATATAGAAAAGAGGTTTAATTGGCTCATGGTTCTGCAGGCTTTCCAGGAAGCATGGCAACATCTGCTTCTGGGGAGGTCTCAGGAAGTTTTCAATCATGGTGGAAGACGAAGGGGATGTATGCATCTCACATGGCAGGAGGAGGAACAAAAAAGAGAGTTTGGGGAGGTGCCATGCACTTTTAAATGACCAGATCTTGTGAGAACCCACTCACTATTGCAAAGACAGCACCAAGCCATGAGGGATCTGCCTCAGTGACCCAAACACCTCTCACCAGGCTCCATCTCCCACACTGGGGATTATACTTCAACATGAGATTTGGAAGGAGACAAATATCCAAACTATATCCCCTTTTAAAAATGTGAAAGCCATTCTTAGCTTGTAGACCACACAAAAACAGGCTATAAATTGCCCATGGACCATAGTTTGCTGACCCCTGCAGTCCAGCAGACTGTTCCATGATCTTCCATTACCAGACTCGAATATACTGGATTTAGCATATCAATCCTGGGGTCATTGTGCACATGAAGGATATAGGGTTTCTATATATTAGACAGTGCACATAAAAAGGCTTCTGATCCAGGGTACCTTTGTTTCTTGGTGTGGCTCATTTTTGGTTTGTTTCCGTGAGGATGAGATCTTAAAGTATGTTTTTTGCTAGGACCATGGATGACATCAGAAGTTAGAATTACAAGTTTCAACAAATAGATCCTATAGTGCTGGCAGATACCAAGAATGCAAGAAGGCTCATCTAGGAAATAGCATAGACCTGGGTTGACCAAGACACATCATAAATGAGGAATATGGGAAGTTGGTGATGGACAACAGATCTCTTATTACATTTGAGGCAGTTTTCTCTCCTCATCCCATTTTCTACTTCCCTAAGCAGAGAATGAGGGAAAGCTTCGTTCTCTGGAAGACTAAAGGAACAAATTCCTTGACCCTAGGATACAGGTGTTTGTTTCCCGGCAATCAGCAAAATTTGCATGCAAATTAGAAGCATCTCTGGATCTTAGGACTCTCTTCTTCAGTCATCATAATCTGACATATTGCAGATAAGGAACCTACGTAGAGCTGCACAGGTGTGATGCAGTAAGAGATAAATCCCCACATCCCAGTGGCGGGTAACAAAGTAAAGTTTCATGAAAGTTGGGCAGCTCTTCTCTATCCTCTAGCTGTGCTATTTGGACACATGTCCTTTGAGGTTGCAGGAGTAGGGGAACAGTGGGAGAATACCTGGGGGAGGTTGAGGAGCACATGGATATCTGATGAGCACTATCTTTGCCACAGTGAACGCTGACACCAAAAACCTGTCCTTTGATAACACAGGCAGACTCAGCTTTCATATCTAACCCATTTATCCAGCATTCTCCCCAGCAAAGATACAATGACTCTGAACCCTATAATAGAGCAAAGAAACTTTCTTTAAAATATTTTTATCAGTTATCATGAAAGGAATATCTCGCTTGTGAGGGTTGATTGCAAGGATCTTGAAGTTGTCCTTTATAAGAAAATAAAGTAGGACTTCATAATCCTTGGAACAATTATAAAATTATTTTTTTAAAATTTCCATCTTTGCTTAAGCTTTTGAAAATCCTATTGGCAATTCTGTGTTTAATGAGGTACACTTCAAAGTGGGCTGGGTACAGATACTTCTTGACAGCACAGAAGGGCTTCTCCATGATGAAAAAATAAGTGTTTGCGTCAATAGTGAAATAATCAATAATTGACTTTGGTGGATTAAAAATGGACCATTGATGACTTGAGACATGAATTTCTTTCCAGAAGGACTACAAGCTTGAATATAATGATATAAAGATATCTTGATATCTATAGTCAATGAGACCAAAGGGCAAGGATGCAGGGACTTAAATCCTTTTCTTAAATCTCCATAAATTCCTCTTGAAAGATAATTTCTACTCAGATATTTCAACTGGGAGGGACTGTAGAAATGATGTAGTTAAGCCCTTTTATTATACAGATCTGAGAACAGAGACTCCTATCTCAGTGACCTTCCTAGGAGCCTATCATCAGTGGCAGCAACTGATTTCATTTAATGGGCTATATGCAAATTATGTTTCCCATAATGCACTGAGAGTACCTTGATGTCTTTACATATTGACGTTTCCATTATTTTTAGTTCTTGATTTTTTATTGTAAAATTAATGTTTGCCATACAAAATTCAACACTGTGAATTTTAATATCTTTTTATTAGTCTGTTTCTTTTCATAAAACTGAAATACATTTACTTCACCCTGGCTATTGTAGGTCCCCAAAGAGGTTCAGATCACTTGATGATATATTGTGGAAATATTTTTAAGCTTTAGTCCCTGTATCCCGAGTGATGAAAAATCATAGTCCTCAAAACATCTGTATCCAGTTTTCACATTAACACCTGGGGTGTGGGTTTCAGAAGTAGGTGTTTGTCTCTGGTCTTATATCCAGAGGTTGTTGTCTCTGGTCTTATATCCAGAGCTTGACATAGGGACATCTGTGCCTACTTTAGCATCCAAAGAAAGATGTCTACTCTATAGCTAGTAAAACATTGCAGAAAGAGGCAATGTTTATATGACTGATAAAGTATTTTACAGTGTTATTATGGAGGGGGGATTGTTAGAAGGACAGATAAGATTAACTGACAAAGAATCTTGTACTCTTGAAAATCAGGTGGCTTAATGACAACCTGAAATCATGAAGCCCTAAGTAAGGCTGTCAATTACCTGCTGTTGATTCAGGAGCACAAAATGGAATGCTTGGTTTTCAGACTCAGATGTACATGGTCGTGGGAGGGTGGGGTCACTAGTGAGGACATAGGCTATTGAGGCCTTTTGAAAGTTCCTCTTTTTTGAGTGATACAGTGGTTTATTTCATTAGCTATCTTATCGCCTTAGGAACAATTCAACCAAACAGGTCATTCTGCAAAATATCTTAGAGACTGAAGTTTTTACTGAAGCTACTAAACTGCCCAAAGATGTTGCCATCATAGACACAATTGCTATCTGCAGAATAGGAATCCATTTTCATAGCTGAATTGTTCAGAAGGCACACAGAGGCACCATGATTTTTATGCTTCTTATTGTTTTTTTTTTTTTGTTATTGTTGTTTTCAGTGGATACTTAAAAATCAATTTATTTTTATTCTGGTGTGTACCAGGGGTATAGTGTTTGTTAGGATGAAAAAGCAATTTTAATTTAGTGGGAAATGGATTTTCTTTATCACAGAGAAATGTGGAATAAATGAGAGACACACCAAATAAAATTCTCATTCTAGATCCCAGGGGTTGAGGTGGTGAGATGGGGCTGGCAGAGGGACAAGTTTAGAATTTGATAATTCTATTTGGATTTCTCCTTAGAGCACTTAGTTGTCAATAAAAACTCTTGGTAAGCAACACAAATGACCTAGTTATGCCTGTCCTGTTGAACGGGGTATTTAGAAGCAACAGAGTATAGTGAAATAGAGTTAAAGAGCCAGGCCTGCATCCTGTGTGCCCTCTGGTGTTCTTCTCTCTGGGCATCAGTTTCCCCATCATAAAATGTATTTTTAACAGTTCTTCCTTAATGTATGATTTTAAGTTACCTATTAAAATGCCTTATAATTTGCCCATATCATCTTAACCAAAGTTTATTATAATTGAGAGTATAGCATCTCTGGGGAAATTCATGTTTAACTGAATCTATAGATAGGCACATTCATTTCAAAAGCCACATCTGTGATTTCTTTTGTACAGTTATTTTATTGCTATTTTGTATGCAGTTCTCTTGCTGAAGTTATTTTAGGGGTGGGAGGTGTGAGAGAGAGAAAGACAGACGAAAATAAAACAGATAGCCAATGTCTACCAATGCAACTTTATTCATATTCCTCATTGCCACTCTCTGTGATACAGCCACACAGGCTTCAATCCCTAACACTTGCCGTGATTTGCCCTGCCATGGAGTCTTTGCACATGTTAAAACTCACAGATTCCCATCACATTACTCTTGTTGCGGCTATCTCAAAATATCATTTATGTTCATCATTATAATTGCATTATAATTGCATTATAAATGCTGGTTATTAAACCAGCTGCCTTGATCTTGTTACTTAAGGCATTAATAGAGAAGCATGTATACATAACAGTGTCAAAATTCTTAAAGCATTTTGATTACTGTCATTCAACATGTTTGACTTCTGACTTCCTTTGTAATGCTCTTCATTTTGTCTTATGCATCTAAAGGCATTCTAAGAAGGGGTGCACAGGTTTCACCACATTTCCAAAGAGGTCTTTGGCACCACAAACCTTAAGAACCTCTACATTCGACCGTAAGTGAGAGAGACAGGGGTTCTATCTGGCTGTGTTAATCAAGGTTCTTGGTAAACTTCAGGTAGTAAATAAGTACATGTTGAATGAATAAATGAAAAAAACCTCCACAAGATTGGAATACATAACCCTTAAATCAGAGCTCTAGTTACTCGACATAACCACCTGAGGCTCAATGCTTAGAAGAAAAGATGCACCAAATCGTGTATCTATTTAAAATGTTTTGGGCTGCAAAGATCAAAAACCTGGCTCTAGGCGGCTTGAATACCAAGGAGATGTGTGTGTTCTCATGTATAGGAAGTCAGGATTCAGGTTCTTTGTGGTGTCTCCAGGAGTCTTCAAGAATTCATGCTCAAAATATGCTACTGGAGCAACTGGGGCCATGTACCTCTTTGTTTCTGTCTCACAGGAAAGAGAGACCCTAACTCTCAAGCATGAGGAAATAAATTTTTCCTGTCAGTTTCCTTGAGACGAATTGGAAGAAGTGTCTCCTTGACCAATAGTAGTTGCCAGGGTGATGCCATGTGTTCATTGGATAGGACTAATCAGTGTCCATCTCTGCAGCCAAAGAGAGGAAGAATAACGAACGATAAGCTATGCTGAAAAGAAGGAAGGGAGAAATGTTGCGAAGAAAAGCAGCAGAGTGAATGGCACACAACTTGTCAGGAAAATTCATCAGGGAACACATATTAGCAGGGAAAAAAAAAAGTCATTCTGTTTGTTAAACAAACACTTATCTTTGGAAAACAGGATAAGGGGAGAGCATGTAAATAAAGGGATAATGCCTATGAGCAGCCCTGGCTTTGATGCCCTTGGAATGGAATTGTACATGGAAGAGGCAGGGAAAGTACAGGCATCCCATTCTTCTGAAGAAAGCTTCCCCCTCCCTCCCCTAATCAGGTGACACTTTGTGAATCAGGTTTTACACCCTGTGAAATAAAGGATGTAGAATGAGCACCAAAATTTAGCACAGCTCTTTTCTGTTTTATCGTGTTTTAGTCTTCATATTAATTTAGTATCCATCTCTCCAATTATCTACAGAGATGAAAGAACTGAAAGTCAGAATGCTTCTCTCTGTAATTACTTACAGATGCATATGCCTACCACCAAAAGGAGAGATACCATCTCACGAGGAAACAATCCACATCTCCTCTCTGCTCTCCCCTGCGCCCAGGCTTTCAGCATCAGGGACTACTCGGGCATAATTAGCCTTCCACTGATTTCCAGAAAATGTAGTTCTCAGAATAGAAATCTTTATGAAGATGTGATTGTAGGTAATTTGCCTGTTACTGTTTCATAATAAAGAAAGTTATTTCAGAAGAAATTACTTTTTTAGAAGTTAGAATTCTCTAAGGTAGGCTGATAGTCAATGAGGAATTCTTTGAAGCCTGCAAGTTTTGTGCTTTGATGTGTCTTGTATAAAAGCAGGAGATTCTGCCATCACTACCACCGATTCGTCATTATTTTGGCCATTTGTACTATTTCCAGAGACTTTCTGGCATGTGGGGTATGAATTTGGTAAGTTAAGCTTTTAAAAGTTGTGGGTTATTCTGGTTGGCAAAGCATCTACTGACAGAATGAGTGATATTTTATAAACTCATTTTATTAGGAGAAATGGTAAAGAAAATCACAGGCTTCTGATTTCCTACAAATATGTAATGTAGACTGTACTTACTTAAAAAATAAATTCTGCCCAGTTAGAGCCACCACCACTGAATATTGCACTAATGCCCAGATGCATGCCCTTTGATCAAACTTGCCTATTTTCAGTTGATACAGTGAACTTAGATTTCTTTCCCAAAGAGCTAGGCACACATGGTGAAGTATAAACCTTTACTCATTTAATGAAGAGAAAAAAATCAGTCCATCAAGTAAACACTCAAGTCCACATGCCTGAGGCTGTCTTTTGTAACCTAAGGGGAGGAAGGGGAGGAAGGTTATCACTAGTTGGTACAGTATGTCACTTATTGAAGGTTGTTGTTGCTGTTGTCTTAGTACTCCCAGACCTCAAATTTCTACTGTTTTATGACATAAGTCACAGAGATCAGGACCCTTGATAGGCCATAAATAGCACTGAGGATTTCCAAGGGTTATTGTTCTAGGTTTTGTTACATCCCACAGAAAAATTGTACAAGCGAGTTAAATTTCCAGAAGAGCAGCTCACAGAGTTGGTAACTTATATTTATCTCTATAACACTATCACCTTTGAATACACTGTACGACTTATGTGCTTATTTTTTCCACCATTTTTCTCCTAACATCTGGAATGTTAGGATTTTTGTTTGTTTTCCTCCTACTGTTGTATTTGTCATAGGTTTCAATCATATGGGGAGGTGGGATTCAAGTTAATTTGACAATTTGAAAGGAAACTTTGGAGGTAATTTTTTAAACTGTTAATACATGTTTAAGATTTTATTATATAACTAATGTTTAATGAGAACACAAGGAAGATGTTACAGCCAATTCAAAGGAGAAATAAGAGCAGCACACATTTACGTGGAATAAAGAATGCTGAAACAAATGTGTAAATAGACACAAAATTGGCTTTTGCCTTGGGATAGGGGACAGAGAAGTCAATTGGACTTTCTAAATATACTAGGCAGAATTCATCTGTTTGTCTATAGACAAGACTTATTTTTTATTACTGTAAATTAGTTATAAGTTACAGAGTCATAAAACTGTTCACAGGTAATGAAAGAGAACAGATAACTTAAAAGGGTTTGTTCTTAAAAAAAAAAAAAAAGCATAACTTTCCATTGGAGATACTAATCATTAGTTTGCTTATTACAGTCTTCCTCCTTTTGACCAAAAATAATCTCAAAAAAGGTTATTTGTGATCATAAGACTGGTCTTAGGCCTAGCCTGATCATTTAAGTAGGTGAAACAAGCATTCATTTACTATAGAGGATAGCTTAAGTTTGTTTTGCTGGAAGTTTTCATGAGGATTCTCAGATTAGATTTTTAAGGGCTCTGTCATTTGCTATTCAAAGGCCAGGAGGCCAAGCCCAAGAAATTTTACCAGGTTTCTCCTGCATTATCTATGAATTGGGGCAAATTTTTCCCTTCTCAAGGTTCCCAAATTACCTCAACACTCTTGACCTGCTAGAAAATGACATTCCATGCCCACAATGATGAGATCCTGTAAAGCCAGGTACCTGGTCAGTTTTCTTGCAAAGGCTTCCTAAAAGGCCATCTTACTTTCTTACATGTGGCTTAGTATACCTGATTAACAGATAACTTCATCCTAAAATATGATATACCAGGCAAGGCTTTGGAAGCATACCCATATTTCCTGTTATGTTCTGGTAGAAAAGGAAGACAGATACATTGAAACCATGCAAATACATATACTGTCATGTAAAGTAAGGGGATTCAATAAGAGTTTCCGAATTGAAGGTAGGAGGGTCCATGAAAAAGAAATCAGATGTCCTTTGCAAATGTCTCATTTCAGTTTACAAAAACAGAGCCTACCAAATTGTTATGAATTATCAAAAGCTTAAGAAGATATAAAAGTGCTTCCTTATCTAATCAAAATATAGGATATTAGGCTAATATCAACAAATATTGCAAACAAATAATGTAATATAATGTCTTTGATTAGTTAATTCAGTCCTAGGTCGTTAATTCTTGCTCCACTGGAGTTTTGGGTAGCAATATCATGGAGCAGAGTTTTTGATTAAAAAGAAATCTGAAAATTTTTCTGTCATCTGAAAAATTGCCCAGATGATGCCTTCTGATTCAATCCTTTTCCTCAGGGCCATAAGAGGGTTTATACCTGATTGCAGGGCTTTCAGGGAAGAGTCACAGAAAAACAAAAGCTATTGGTAGATGACAGAGACTCAAAAGGCTGTGGTTATTTTATTATTGGCAATTTGCAAATGTGAAAGACCTAATGAGAGTTCATGTCAAGAATAATCCAGGTGACAAAGAATCTGGTTGTTTCTGTGGCATGCAAAACAAGATAATAAAGACAATCAAAAATGTTTTTGACAAAATGTCTCTAAGAATAATGATTAAGGCTATTTTCAAAGAAGAGAGGGAATGCTATATATGATTTATACAAATAATGAACATAATTTTCACAGCAGAAAAAAAATATTGATACATAACACGTAATAATCCTGAGGCATAATATACCTAGCATACTAAGAATAGAGCAAGAATATCAAGTAAAGAGATTATGTAAGACTGCAGTAGATTCTAGATAATTGCAGTTTTATAAAACTCCATGGGTAACGTTGATGTGCATCCCCAGTTGAAATCTACTGATCTAAAAATTGCTAGATTTAAATTTAAAAAGTGAGGTTGTAGCCAGGTAAGCATTTTAATAATAACTAAAATTATGTATGATAACACTATATGGGACATCAGCAAAATGTTTCTGTAAAAGGCCAATTAGTAAATACTTTAGGCTTGTGAGGCGTAACATCTCCATCACAACTACTGAACTTTGCTATTGTAGTGCAAATGCAGCCACAGATAAATCTATGGGCTTGTCCATGTTCCAATAACACTTTATAAAAACAGGTAATGGGCCTTATTTGGCTGATGGACCATGTTGACCGATGTCTGAGGTATACTGCTGTTGCCTACATCATCAGACAAAGCATAACCAAGACTTTGACAAATGGAAACACGTCATGTGCAGTGAAGACAGTGACAGATCTCTTGGAACTTCCCCTAAGGATTATAATTTCTGAATATTTACATTAATAATATTCTTCAGTGCAAATGTTATCTAGGGAAGGCTGAGCAACTCTTCTTATTTGACTTTTCCCATACAACTCATAGTAGTAGCAGAGCAAATGAACCAGATGACTTCTAGCTCCTCTTTTTTTATAAGACTAAAGAACAAATCCTTGTGAATTTCCAGGAACCCTCTATGAAATTTCAAAGATAGTTTTAGGTGTAACAGATGTCCTGAAAGCTTTATGGTTTTTTGTACATTAAAAATCTGATTAGGTGAAAGCAAAATTAAAAAAAAAAAAACAAAACTCAGAGGTGGGTGATTTGGACTAAGATATGACAATAAAACACACAAATAAGCGTAGAAAATTATACAATTGTGGAAAACCTTATCTGTTTTATAAGTGAGGAAACTTTGCTTGTTTTCTTTTTCTTTTTCCAGGGACAAGGTCTCTCTTTGTCACCCAGGCTGGAGTGTGCAGTGGTGCAATCTGGGCTCACTGCAACCTCTGCCTCCTGGGTTCAAGTGATTCTCCTGCCTCAGCTTCCTGAGTAGCTGGAATCATAGGCATGTACCACCACACCTGGTTAATTTTTGTATTTTTAGTAGAGACAGTGTTTTGCCACGTTGGTCAGGCTGGTCTCGAACTCCTGACCTCAGGTGATTCGCCAGCCTTGACTTCCCAAAGTGCTGTGATTACAGGTGTGAGCCTCTGCACTGGGCATTGTTTTCTTAATAATCAAGGACATCATGATGTCAATGTAAAGCGTAGAAGTCACTCTGGTGAGAACAAAATCTTTATTATCTAGACAGATTACACACAACAAAAATGGTAACACTTTATATTGCAGATGAAGATATTAGTAAACAAAGAAAATAAGCTCATCAAAATTGAGAAAGCTTTGCTAGTATCTTAACAGGTTTTATAGATTTCCAGATTCAGGTATTATAAAAACCAAGGCAAGTAAGTTTTATTTTCCAAGTTGTGTCTTTGGTTCTGCTCTTTCACATTCTGTAACAAACCGACACTTGATTTTAGGACAGATCTCGGGGGTCCATGAGGCCAGAACTAACTTTGTCCTATTACCGAGATGTTATTAATATGCAATGCTTTTATCTTTGCTATCTTCCTTTGCATCATTATATAAGCATCATAGTAGTGGTTCTGTTTCAGTTTCCAGCAGTGACTACTGATATTTACAACCTAGAAGTAAAACCTCTTTGGAGTCTTCAATAAGTTTTAAGAGTATAAGGGATGTGAAAGGTATAAAGTAGTTAAAGAGTGTAAAGAAGACCAAAAAGAAGACCAAAACAAAACAGAAGCAAAAAATACTGATTACTGTTGTCTTAGGACAAAACTACTCTTGGCCTTGGAAAAAACACAGAAATATATATAGTTTCATTTTTTTCTGAAACTAGTGCTCCTAAATCTAGGCTCAACCACTTATATAAATTTTTGTCTTGTAACCAAAGTAAATAGCCACTCTTGCACAGAGAAATTTGGCCCAGGGTGGGGAGTGGTGGTGAATGATTGAGGACAGCCTGTCATGTGCCATCATTTCAGTAGATTCACAGAGCTCATAAGCACCCTTAGCTTTTTTTTCAGGTTTGTGGTATATGTGAAGCTTTTGTACATACATTAACAAGTGTCACAGGGGTTTGCTGTACGTATTATTTCATCACTCAGGTATTAAGCCCAGTAACTAATAGTTACCTTTCCTACTCCTCTCCCTCCTCTCACCCTCCCTCAAGTAGACCCCAGTGTCTGTTGTTTCCTTTTTTGTGTTCATAAGTTCTTATTATTTAGCTTCCACTTATAAGTGAGAACACACCATATTTTGTTTTGTTTCAGCATTCGTTTGCTAAGGATAACAGCCTCCAGCTCCATCTATGTTCCTGTGAAAGATATGATCTCATGCTTTTTTATGACTGCATAGTATTCCATGGTGTGTATGTACCATGTTTTCTTTATCCACTCTGTCATGGGCATTTAGGTTGGTTCCATGTCGTTGTTACTGTGAATAATGCTGCAA
Organism: Trachypithecus francoisi; assembly: GCF_009764315.1. Taxonomy (NCBI): domain Eukaryota; kingdom Metazoa; phylum Chordata; class Mammalia; order Primates; family Cercopithecidae; genus Trachypithecus; species Trachypithecus francoisi. Next base: position 51,520,145 of record NW_022681453.1, read on the forward strand.
TGAATATTCACGTATATGTCTTTATGGTAAAATGATTTCTATTCCTCCATGTATAAACCCAGTAATGGAATTACTGGGTCAAATAGTAATTCCACTTTTAGCTTTTTAAGGAATCGCTTTCCACTAAGGTTGAGCTAATTTACACTCCCACCAACAGTGTATAAGCATTCTCTTTTTTCTGCAATCTTGCCAGCATCTGTTACTTGTTGACTTTTTAATAATAGCCATTCTGACTGGTGTGAGATGGTATCTCATTGTGGTTTTGATTTGCATTTCTCTAATCAGTGATATTGAGCTTTTTTCCATGTAGTTGTTGGTTGTACTTAGGTATTCTTTTGAGAAGTGTCTGTTCATGTCCTTTGTCCACTTTATAATGGGGTTTTTTCTTGTAAATCTAAGTTCCTTGTAGGAGCTGGATATTAGACCTTTGTCACATTCATAGTTTGCAAATATTTTCTTCCATTTTGTAGGTTTTCTGTTTACTCTGTTGATAGTTTCTTTTGCTGTGCAGAAGCTTTTCAGTTTAATTAGATCCCAATTGTCAGTTTTTGCTTTTGTTGTGATTGCTTTTGGAGTCTTTGTCATGAAATCTTTGCCAGTTCCTATGTCCAGGATGGTAATGCCTAGGTTGTCTTCCAGGGTTTTTATAGTTTGGAGTTTTACATTTAACTCATTAATCTATCTTAGAGAGTTGATTTTCGTGTATGATGTAAGGAAGGGGTCCAGCTTCAATTTTCTGCACATGCTAGCCAGTTATCCCAGCACCATCTATTAAATAGGGTGTCTTTTCCCCATTCCTTGTTTCTGTCAGCTTTGCCAAAGATTAGATGGTGGTACATGTACAGCCTTATTTCTGGGCTCTCTATTCTGTTTCATTGGTCTATGTGCCTATTTTTGTACCAGGATCATGCTATTTTAGTTACTGTAGCATTTTATACACTTAACTTTCTACTGCTGTATGCATTCCTCATAAAACTCCTCAAAGTGGCAAGAAAGAACACATTCATTTACAGGGACCAAAGATAGAGCCTCTAAATGAGGAACAAAAGCACTTAAGTCAGTAATTCACTGTTCTTAGAAATGATGTAGACATCCAATACTATAGGGAAGCAGGCAAGTCACATTTTAGATCATGAGGAAAGTGGGGTCCAAAAATGAAATTTAATGCTGGGAGAAATAACAGCACATTAGTATATAAATAAGGATATCCAGTAGAGAGGGATAAATGTTGCCGCAGCGTGGGTTTGGAGATTGCCGGAACGATATTCTTGAACAGGGCAGAGTAAAGGAGCTCTAGACCACAAGTGAAACTTGAAGAGCTCATGGAACAGAAGATGAGCCTTTACTCCACATTAGCAGGAGGTAAAACAGAGCAGGCACAGGTATGCATAGGTGGGTGAATGTGGGCTTAGAAGCTGATGGGGAAACTTCTGTTTTGTGAAATATAAATGGAGTAAATGAAGGCCAGGGAAGGAGATGTTGAGCTTTTGAGGAGAGAGGCCAGTGGATGAAATCATCACCTAGAGAATAAAAGCATGCAGGACTAGAAATATAAGATGATCATGGAATGACATCAGAAGCCCACTTGGAGTGAGTGGCAAATTTAAAGTAAAACCAGCCAACATTGGAAACCTACTTTGAGAACCGCTGCCTTAAAGAGGGAAAAATAAAACAAGTGACACCAGAAATAATTAAGTTCTGGATATAGCCATCCCATTCATAGCTGGGTATTTTTGACAAATAGATTCCCAAGCTTTTGATGCTGGTTCTTAGTTGACGTGGTTTTACTTAAATAAAATAGACTTGAGTGCCTTTTTATGCTTGATGTTTACGTTTTAACCTTCTTTTTTCCATTTTGGAAAGAGGGATAGTCATTCAACAAGTACTTTTGAGCGTCTGTCTTACTGAAGGTAGGGCACTTGGAAGAATTCTTGGTTAACTGCCTTGGACTAAAAGGTGCTTAAACTTTTAAGTCTAAAGCAGCGTAGGATTTTAATCCCTAGTGGTGGCAGTTATCTCTTGGAATCATTTCTTTACAAAAGTGCAAAGCCACTCATGAATTGTCTGCTGAATAAAGAATTGGCCATAATAGAGATGCTTTTTAAAGTAATTGGACCCCCCCCCAACATCAATTGATATGACAGCACATTACCAGGCATTGCCAGCAGCCCTGCTGTCATTGGTTCCAGTCTAGTTAAACAAAGTAATTACTCTATCAATGAAACAACCAGATAGGATTTTTTAATCGCTGTGGTGTCATAAGGTGTTTTCATTTCTTTTAAAATACATAGCCATGGCCCTGAAATTACTCCTTAGGATTAAACGACCTACAATGTATTTGGAGGGATTTTTAGTTTTCCATGGATAATTCACCTAACAAAAAGAAGTACACCAGGAAAAACATCAGCCATTGCAAAGATGGCAAAATGGATTAGGTATGAGGTATATCCAAAGGAAGCATCTTGGGATTTTGTTTCTTATTTTCATGATTCAGGGCATTATATCTAAATTTTAGGCTTCCGCAGCCTCCTGATAATTCCCAAGGCCACATGTTCTTAGAGGTGAAAGATGTTTGTTTTTGTTTTTTTGGTTTTCCCTGTGGTCATCACACTATGCATTGGAGTGAAAAATTACAACCAACAGGATATGGTTAGCAAAAACATTACTTTGGCCGTCCTGGGCTGGCCAACGAAAAACAAGAACAAATAACAACAAAAAGATAGTTAACGTATAATAATTGTTTTGGTTCCCTAGGCATAGCTAAGCCAACAGTATTCTGTCTGTCCTTAAATATTTAGATAGCATTTATATGCTAAGTGATGTTAGAGAATATATTGAAAAGCCTTGGGTCTTACCTCATGGATCACATCCAATTTAATTCTAATGTATATGAGTATTTCAAACCTTCTGCACATTAGTTAAGTTTGCTGAGCCTCATATTCCTCATAGGAGATAATATACTTTTCTTCTTGGATTATTGTAAGAGATTTGAGGAATCTGTCCCCTAAATGCCTTGGAACAGTGCCTGGCCACTAATAATTATTTTATGAAACTGTTGCCTTATTGTATCAAGGGGCCTATAATTTGGTAGAGAAATAAACTATGTGCAGTGAGAAACAAGGAATTTAGGGAGGAAACATACGGATGCAGAAGACTCCCTTATAAAATAAGAAATGGCTTTGTATCAAGGGCTTCCTCCAAGATATCTGTCATCCCTCTGTTCTCCCTGTCTCTACTGCTGCCACCTATCATATCATGCCTAGCAATAAGCCAAGAAGATATAGAAGACAGAGGCCAGAGAGAAACAGGGACAGTCGTCATAGACTTACTAGAGCTGAAATGGACTTTTGTGATTATTGAGGTCAAGCTTCCCAAGAACTGGATAGAGAAACGGGAGCCCAATTAGAATAACTCTGTTCTTGCTCATAAAAGTTGCCCCATGGATTGAAAGCATTAGCATCAAGTGGGAGCATTGTAGAAATGCAGACTCTCGGGCCCCACCCAGACCTACCAGATCAGAATCTGCATATCAGCAAGAACCCCAGGTGATCTACATATGCCCATTAAAGGTAGAAATGCACAGTTCCATCTTGCAAAGAGAAATCTCGAGATGTGGAACATTGAAGTTAATTCATAGTATGAGAATACAAAAATCATACATGTTTTTAAGAATCTATGAACAAATCTCATGAAGAATATAATAGGAAAAGCTATGGACTTAAAACCAACAGCCCAGAATTTTGATTCTGACTTTTGTTACCTTGAGGTCCTTTTACCTCTCAGACTTCTCCTGTATCTCTATGATTTTACTAGATGCCTTCTCACACCCTTCTGAAAGTCTTGGTTACTAATTCTATTGTCATGGTATTAATAATATAGCATGGTAGAATGGCTAGAAAGTAGCCCAGCAGTTAGGAACATGAATGCCAGATTCCAAAGGCATCAATACCAGCTCGCCACTTTTGGGTTACGTGCCCTTAGTCACTTTTCTTTAACCTCTCTGTGTCTCATCTATAAGATAGGTGTGGCAACAGTAGTAACTACTTCTTGGAGTTTATGTTCAGAATTAAACTAACTGAGATATAAAGTGCTTAAACCCACTGGACAACATGCATTTCCTATGCCAGGCCCTGGGCTAAGATGTGGAGAAATCAAAGATGAGTCTCTGCCTTTGAGGAGGAAACTCTGAGCTGAACCTCCTAGGAATGGGTGGAATCAGGGTAGGTCTAGATTTAGAGTGCAGAGCCATATTCAGGAGGATCAGGAAAATACTAAGCTCTAACTCACAGAGGAAATGGAAAAGATAAAGAAGCTGAAGAGACCTGATAGCTGTCTTCAAACACTGGGCAGGCATGAAGTTGAGGTTCAGACTTCTCTGCATGGCATCAGAGGGAAGAATTAGCATGAAGGTTAAAAGGGATTTTGGAAGGATAACTAGTAAAAGATTTGGGAAATGGCCATCCAGATTTGTTAATATCTGGGAAGAATTAGATTTAGAGAAGAAAAAGTAATTTGGTCACCAAGGAAGAATTCTTGAAAACAGCTTCAGTAAAACTGCATGAATTTGAATTAGTTTGTAAAGAGGACCAATTAGATTCAGTGAAAGATCCATTGCTTATCTTTAAAGAAGCAGGATTTCATTTCTTTCAACTCTGCAGAGTAAGTTGAACCAATTACTTTTGCAGAGTAAACTAATGAGCTGCTCTAATGAGCAGATAATATGAACATATAATTATCAGCAACAGGAATATATAGTGTTTCCAAGTCTTTTTTTGAACATACTTATGTAAAGTCATTAAAAACTATCTCCCAACATATTTACCCTTCGAGTTTTCCTAGGAAACACTTTCCATGAGTTAAGTTAAATTCTACTTGTCTCACTTAGTCTTAATGGACATGAATTTGGGGTCAGTGGCTACCAGATTAATAAGGTTTTACTTAGAGAGTAAACATATAAATAGTGAAAGTGTTTGGTTTAGTTTATCAATAAGAGATTTCCTTCCATTGCTGTTCTCAAACGGCTAGATAGGATTTAGTCTATGCATTCAAAATTCCAGCCCTAACGTACATATGTCATGCATATTTCAACAAGATTCAATTATAGCTGACAAAGCATTCGTAAAGGCGGCTAGATTCTAGCCCAGATGGTGACTGGGCTTTTGATGAACACTCTAAATATGTGGTATTATTCATCCCTGACGCTCAGAAAATAAACATAAGGTACCACTTCTCCCAGGGCAGGGAAGTAGAGAAGAAAATGCTCACATCTTCCCAATGTACAGAGTTGTTTTCCCCTAGAAGTTTCAGAATGTTTACATTTTGCTTTAACAACCAGGGAAGATATCTCGGAGCATTCTCCTGAACACATATGACCCCTTCTTGTGGAAGTTAGATAATCTGGGCCTTAATTTCCTCTCTAAGGCCCCTTCCAGATGAGCATCTTATGGTAGCATTTTCTGAACTATTTCCTAAGATATTGTCTCAATTTCTGACATCAAGACCCCACGTTGTAATATTTTGACTGATATGCATACTGTGTCTTGTACATACTGTGTCTTGTAAGTCCTGGTATAGGGAAACTCTGCAAAAACATTTTTAGTAGAAGTTTCGATACCACTGTTGAATGAAAGTACCTGAACCCATAAAGGCAGTCACTGGAATTTTTAAAAATAAAAATGTCAGCTGGGCACAGTGGCTCACACTTGTAATCCTGGCACTTTGGGAGGCCAGGGCGGACTGATCATCTGAGGTCAGGAGTTCGAGACCAGCCTGGCCAACATGGTGAAACCCCATCTCTATTAAAAACTACAAAAATTAGCCGGGCATGGTGGTACATACCTGTAATCCCAGCTACTCAGGAGGCTGAGGCTGGAGAACTGCTTGAACCCAAGAGGCAGAGGTTGCAGTGAACTGAGTTCATGCCACTGCACTCCAGCTTTGGTGACAGAGTGAGACTCTGTCTCTAAATAAATAAATAAATAGTAATACCCTGATAAGCAGCACCCAGGTAAATAATCAGAACATCACTAACATCCCAGAGATGCCCTTTTCCCCCACTTCCAGTCACATCCCTCTGTAGTTTGGAGAAGAATGCACTTGCAAAGAACAACCCAGAATCTTCAATTTTGGCCCATTCCTCAAATGGATTTATAGGAAAAGGCCAAGTTCAAGAAGAATACCTTTCTAGCATTCTAGCATTTTCCTTTCAACTGTGTTCTTATTCTTAAAACAGATAGTTGGGTTTGATTTTACAATCTAGTCAGTAAACTTAATGATTTGCTTTGATTTTGAGTTTGTTATTCTGATCCGTCCAATGGAAAGCAAGAAAGAAACATTCAACAAATATATAATTTGTTCATTTTTCTCTTACACATGAACCTGTTAGATACTTTAGTTACTCTGACAATTACAATTTACAGGCATTCTTGAATTAAATTCTAATAAAAATTATTACTTTAACCAATTTTCTGATAATGCTAGTATTTTGAAAGGGTAGTCAACCTCCTTCCTTATTTGTATGTCACTGTGCAATACACTTTAAACCCCAAAGTCAGTATTATTGCAAAGTAGATTCATTTGTATTAACCCATGTATTTATTCTTTCTGACTCTCCATTTCTTCTTGAATCTCAGAACTGTGATCTCAATTCAACTTTTATTCTATCTGTGTCATACCCTTTGGGCAGTGTTTGTTTGTAAATTTAGTTACATTTTAAAGGTGGTATCTTGCGGTCTTTGACTACGTTGTTTTTACTGTGAAGTCAGTTTCTCTTCTATTTGAAAGCAATATGCTTTTTTTTTTTTTTTACTGTTTTCAAGATTTCATCTTTTTTTGTATGCATACATGAGTATATATGTACATATGCATGAATATGTGTGTATATGTGTGTATTCTTCATCCCTTAGAGTTTGTAACACTTTTTAAATCTGTGTGTCACTGTCTTTCATCTTTTATGAGTTTTGGAAATTCTCAGCCATTATCTATTTAAATATTACTTCTCCATTCCCACTTTCAGTTTCTACTGGGACTCAAAGTTTAGGTAAATTAAAATGCCTTACTTATTTTCCCCATACAGTTCCACACATTTCTGGTTTCAGTCATTTTCTCTTGATCTCTGTTTTACTCTGCCATTAAAACCTCTATACTAAATTCTAAATTTGTTGCCATTTCTTTTTAATCACATCACCTTGAATACCTAAGAATACCTGCTGAATACTGTATAAAATCGGTTATATGGATAATTTGAAGCAATGGATAATATTTTTCCTGTGGAAGACTGACTGACTTCTGCTTCTGCATAAGGCTGGTTTTTATGAGGGTGGGTATATTTGTATGTAGTCTTCCTAGCTTATGGCCCTTTGAGGTCTCAAACCAAAGCCTGAATTTTATAAGGTTTTCCAGAATAAGCAGATGGCTCTTAGGGAAAAATAAAATAGAAAGAGGAGGAGGAGGGACTACTGAAAATACCAGGCTTGTCTCTCTCTGATTTTTCTTTTGGCTTGGTATCCTTTCCCTGTAATTATTTTCTATCTTGTTAACTCTTCAATGCCTTGAAGAAGGTTTTATGTGTGTGTGTGTGTGTGTATACATATATATAGTATATATTGCATATAACATATTTATATGTACTTGTATATTTATATTATAAATATATTACATAAACACACACACATATATAGTAGATAAGTAGATACATAGTGATATATTTTTAATTTTATTCAGGTTTCTAGTTGTCCTGAGTAGAAAGGTAGATCTGAAGTAGGTAGTATGCTACTAGAAGGAGTGTCCTGAATTACAATGTTCAATAATGCTCTATTTAGAAATTACTTCATTTGAAGATCAAATGATAAAGCAAGTTTCCTTTCCAAGTAGACAAAACAGTGTCTCACACTAATATACTTTATTGCTGGCATCATTTTGCATACATTTTTGAAGCTTCTTAAATGAAAACTGTACAATTCTTTAAACACTAAATGCACCCTTTTGCCCCCCAACAAAGAAGTTTGCTTTACCATTAGAATAATTTCAAGTACATGAATCTATGTTTCATATACTTCCTACACCTAACTTAGACCTATCTTTCATGAGATGTTAAATCTCAGGATGCTAATCTGGAATGCATGTTGTGTCTGGTCCAGCTAATATTTAGATGGTTTCACTCACTGCTCAAAACTTTCCCTAGGTCTATTAGGTTACAGCTAATTTCCTCATTGTCTATGCAGCTATCTTTTATGACTCCAGACACACTGAGCTTTCCTGCTACAACCCTCAAGTGTTTGTTCATTCACTAGTGAATCATGCAGTTGTTTGTTTTCTGTATGTTTTGCTTTTTAAAAACATCAAATATGTATAGCTGATCTTTTCTTTGGATTTATAATAAACTTTGAAAAGGCCTCAAAAATCTTTAGATCACAACAATGGAAAATCCTAAAATTACAAACTAATTAAAAGAAACTCTACCTCAGATAATACATTTACTTCAGTTTTACTGAGATAAATGACTTCAGGATGAAAAACCTAAAAATTTTTAATTAATTGAAAGTTGTGCTGTCTAGATGGAAAGAAGATTATTAGTTCTAAATTAATACATAGATTCAATGTAATTCTGATAAGAATTGTAATGGAATTAAACTAATTCTAAAGTTAATTGGGAAGAAGAAAATAAATAATAAAGACAAGTTTGAAAAAACAGTGTTAGTGACTTAACTGTATTCCATAGCAAGATATATCAAAGCTAACATAATTAGAATGCTAGTGATGTTGGTGTAAGGATGAATGAATGGCTTAACCCATTTATTGCCAGAGACTGCAAAGTGTGTGTGTGTGTGTGTGCGAAAAATCAGACCTTGGCAATGACCTTGAGCATTAGGATATAAAGTGGTCTAATAATGGAACACTAGGCATAAATAGGTTAATGGGACAGAATATAGGGTATAGAAACAGACTCATGCATATGAGAAAGTTTGGTTTATAATAAAAGTCTCTTTGCAAATCATGAAGGTAAGATGTTTTTCTCATTTTCATGCGTAATGGTGGGTGTGCTAGATATCCATTATGGAAGAGAGAAAAATTTCAACCCATACTTCATGTCTTGCAGAAAAGGGAAACTACAGCTAGATAAAACAGCTAAAGGTAAAGAGAAAAATCTCATAAATAAAATACAAATTTGGAAAAGCATTGGAATCAGAAGAACTTTCTAAGAAAAATAGTAACCCAGAAGCCATAAAGCAAAAGATCGGCAGAATGAACAAAAATATTGTTAGCAGACAAGAGAAACAAGAAAATACAAAGAATTCCTGCAAGGAAAGGAAGCAAAATACAGTAAGGAAGGTAAATAAATGAAACAGAAAACTGCAAGACAGAGTGAACAGCATTGATATAGCCTTATGAATAAAACAACAGCACAAGTATCAAGACATTTAATATCTTATCAGAGATAGGAAAGAGTTTGAAGGGGACTCGGGGAAGTCTCTATAATAAACTACTCCAAATGTTGACCTTTATTAAAGAATAAGGTTTGTTTGTAAGTCAATCAAAACAACTTCAATCTGTTAATAAATAGCTCAGGACAATGTGGAGGAAGGGGCTTCAAATACTGCAATTAAAAGTGCTAGTCCCGGATTCTTGTGCCCAGATGCAAATTTAGACTCTGGGAAAATCTTTTAAATCCTCTTGTGCCTTAGAGTTTTCATACACAGTTGGAGTGGCAGTGGTTAGAAATACCTATAGCACAGAATTATTGAAGATAAGCGCTAACAATGCTTAGCTCGGAGGCAGACAAACAAGTGCATAATAACTGTTGGCTGATATAATTATTACTTTCATTTTTTATTTCATTTTATTTAGAGCCAAGAACCAAAACTCCTCCTGCATGAAGAAACTGGGGGTTTTAGTAAACCACTTCATCATTCTGGGCTTCAGTTCCTTCATTTGTAACATGGAGAAATAATGTTAGGTAGGGTTAGCGTGATCATTAAATGAGTTAATATTTATAAGTTATTTTACCTTTGGCATTTGCATGATATTCAGTAAGTGCCATTACGTGTTTGTTAAAAGAAAAATACTGTGTCTAGCTAGCCAAAAATATGCCGAGCAATAAAAAATATGAGCTTAAATGCCAAAAGTAACATTTAGAAAATGTGACCACTCTCAAAGTGCTTAAAGAAAAGGAATGGGACAACTTGGGTTTCTTTTTTTTTCATCTGTGTTTAATGGTAGTTTATTTTCTGTTGCCATTTGTGACTTTAAGGAACCCAATCATCACAAATTGAGTAAGAGTGGACTCTATTAAATTGAGTCTGGATGAATGTCGTTTTGACTGTAACTTAAAATTCCCCGCATGATGAGCCAACGCAAAGGCACATCTCTTTCCCAAAAGCTGTCAAGCAACTGCTCAATCTGCTTAATCCTTTAGGAGATATACCTTGAAGGTTGACAATTACAATGGACTGGAGGTGCCAACAACTGCTTCCTGATGATAATACAGAAAAGTCGTTAGAAGGTCCAGTTCTGTTGACCTTAGGCATTGACCTGCATGTAGAAACTGCCAACTGCTAGACTGTTAGAAGAATGTAAATATTTAATGAGTGATGCTTTGTAAAAAGTCTCTATCACCAGAGGTTCAGAGATCAAAAAAAGAATTTATTTTCAGAAAATAGTTCTATCTTCCCCTGGAGGGAGTGTAGGTGGCTTTTCCTTTGACCATCATGCTAGAGAGGACAAGGATAGACACAGATGGGACAGGAGAGGAAGGGAGCCTGAGATGTTCAGGAAATTAGATCCACTCAGCTTATTTTAGTCGGCCCATTTTGCAAATATGTGTCACGAAATGCTATAGTACTTAATGAAGGTAATTAAATGTAATTTGAAGACAAGTTTCTCTCTAGTGGTGACACAGCTCCTGCCAACAATTTAGGTTATCAACATAATGTGAAGACTAAATTGGCCCTAACTGATGAAATTGAAGAATTGGGATGTTACTCAACTGCCAGGTGTCAATAAAAGTTTAAATTGGACAGCACAGTGGCTCCAAGTCAGACTGTATACATTTACAAGTTAGGGAGAAATGGGTGGATTTCAGAAAAAGGTCAATCTTGGCATAGAAGGATCTGCCTCGTCTCAGGGGATTAAGCGAAGGGCCAAACCAAGACATTCCAGGCCTATGTACTAAACTGTAGAATGTAACAGTTGGTTTTTCGAACAAAATGCAAACTTTAGAGGTGACTTCAAAAGCTGTAGAGGGGATGGTCCTGCAAGGATTCCAGGCCTATGTACTAAACTGTAGAATGTAACAGTTGGTTTTTCGAACAAAATGCAAACTTTAGAGGTGACTTCAAAAGCTATAGAGGGGATGGTCCTGCAAGGATGGTTGTCAACTGCCCTGTTTTCCTCATGTCTTCTGAGAAGAGCAGTGAATGTGGAATTATCCAGAGATCTATTTTGAAGGAAGCAAATCTACTTATGGCTAGATTCAGTGTGGGGTGCTTACTGAAGGTAGATTTAAAGAACCAATGGAATGCATATCTGATAAAGAAGTTGGGACAAGGAAGGCATATTGAAGCTTTGTGTTTTGTCAACAGTCCCACAACCTTTTGTGTCTTCTATTCTAAGTTCACCTTTCTCAGTAGTCATCGGATCTGGCCTTAATTCGGCATGATGACTGAGAGCGCTTGGCAAAATACTTCTACAATCCAATGACATTTTTCTTAAAATTCTGCCTTTGCCTTATTTTAGAAGTGACAGTCTGTGAACTGAATATAGACCAAAAATCCTGACCACTCCTTAGACTTTCTTCACCAAGTCTAACTGTCCATGTGCTTACTTGCCTGGCCTCTGGGGAGCACTGAGTAGTCACCAATCGTATGAAGAATTAGAAGATAAGAAAGAAGGTTAAGACTCATTAGCAGTATTTCAGGACTGAAAGAAACATTATCTGAACAAAAATTTTGCTTCCAGCATTGCCAGATTTAGCAAATAAAACTATAAAGAATGTTTTAGTGTAAAATATGCACTATTTGTGGGCACACTTATACTAAAAATTCATCCATTGTTTATCTGGAATTTAGTGGAATGTTCACTATTTTATCTGACAAATAAAATAAAAAATTTTATCTATTTGCTCAACTAAATACAATTTATGTTGGGGAAAGAGAGTTATGTTTTAGGATTTTAGAAAGATTAAATATTAATTAATGTCTTGGTGAATTATGACTTATAGCCATATCTATATTACTTTCAGAAAGAAAGCTACACTGAGGAGAGTGAAATGAGAAGAATGGCAGTCCTCATTTTATATTTGAAGCAGTCTTAATTTATAGTTACACCATACCAGGCAGTGCGGCACTTGGGCCCAGAACCAATATTATCTATGTGGTATAGATAAATACACATGTGTGGCTTTATTTCCAAAATGACTTTTATATGCTGGTGGAGATGTGGCCTGTGTTACTTTTCTCTTCATTTTTATGTCTGGTTATAGGGTACAGACATTGCTCTAAAATGACCCAAATTGTAAACTACCATTAGCAACTCTTATTTGGGAGCACCAAACTCCATCTTCTTGCTTGTTATGCTAGAGCAGCCTTGTCCAGAATTTCAATAGTGTACCTCTTTTTCCCAGTGGTGAAGCAGATCCTGGTGATGGTAAAAACCACAGTTACTTTTGCACCAGCCTAACTAATATTCTTGCCACAGGAGAGTGGGGAGAAAAGCCTGTCATAGAGGAAGGGGTGAATAATTAATTTCCAGGTTGTCATAGTCTTAGCCCAACACAGATTTTCATCTCCTCCTTTTTATACTGTAGAAATGGGATGCATTTCCCACCCCACATGAATTCATACCTATTTTTATAGACTGCAATATCTCCCTAATTGAACATAACTAACTACCAGGGATATGGGAATGATTGGAACTTGGCAAACATTAGTGAAATGGCAGACTCCTTATAATGACATTTGTTTGAAATGAGGAGCTACGCATTACATTCCAAAGTGACCAACTCCCAATTTAGCAATAACCGTAAATGTATGCTATGGAGAGTCGAGAATTTCATGGGCTCAGAAGTAAGCCATCCTTGTTTTAGGAATTATGATGAAGCCAATGGTTTCCATGGCTACCGTTTGCACTAATTGTGATACATTCGTAGCAACAAGAATTGGATGGCTCAAGTCATTTAGTTAATTAAACACAAACGTGGACTCTGCCAAACGAAGTGTGGATGAAATTAGCATCTACCGGAATGCACCTGTAAAATGTGAGTTGCATTAGTCCTGTCAGCTGAGGGAGCGGACGCACGAAGGAGCTGAAATGCTTGTGTATTCTAAACATATCTTTCTTACCCATATCTGGTTACAGAACTATTTTATAATTTATTTTTAAGATGAATCCTCAAATTAAATACAATAGCACTGATCAAAGCAACATGTTTTTTATTGCTGCTATGACCAGTAAAATATATGAAATTTCACATGGAGGGAGGTGGTAGCTCACAGCAATTACAGAAAACGATGAAACCACAGAGTTGCCACTAACACACTGAGTTCCTGAAAATAGGAGTTTATAATGGAAAAAGCTGACACAGGCATAACTGTGGCAGCCAGCTATGTTTTGACATCATTGAAAGCCGGGTGGGCTTTACATCAAGAGCAGCAAGAATATGATAGATTGGATTGAGATAAACGAAGATGGGGTTGTTAAATTCAACTTATGAATCTGGGCAAATGGTAGAACAACAACTCTATCCTCATCAGACTTTATAAGTGTACGTCTACATCCATTATCTCTCAGCATTCGCAGTCCTGGGAAAAAAGATGCCATGGGCTCAATTTTTCAGATGACGGAGCTGAGACTTGGAAAGGCAAAATCATTTACCCAAATCACCATGCCAGGGCTATTCCTGTCCCAAAAGCTGCAGACCAGAGTTTGTAAAGAGCAAGGGGTGGATATTAGATGTGTCAGTTTGTTCAGTCATTCAACAAACTTTTGCATTAAGCACCCACTCTGTGGTAGGCACATGGGATAATAAGGTGAGCAAAACTCCAGTCCTGAGCCTTTCCTTCATATTGTCTCTTTGTCATAATGCCTTTTCTTTCAAAATGCAACAGACTGCCTTGGCTGTGAACCAATCTGCTTTCAGTATTCAAACACTTTACAGATATCAGTTGGATGCATTATCACGTGGGAAGGCTACAATCATGGGTGAAATAGGCATGGCCCTCGTTTCAAGAAGCTGTAGTCAGATGAGGGAGACAGCTGTTCTTTATATAATCCCACAAATAGAAAATTGCAACTGTGTTAAGTGCCATAAAGGAGAGGCATGTGACACTGTGTCGTAGAGAATAGGGTGGAATTGATATACTTTCAAGCAAGGATGGAGCTGAAATCCCAAAGAAGGCTTAGCCAGGGTTCAGTAAGGGAGGCAGAACCTGTAGGTGGTTGCAGGAACTGGTTAAACAGTATGTATAAGACTGCCTTATACACTGGCACTGGAACTGGAACTTGAAGCCCACAGGTCAGCCAGTGAAGTTTAGAAGAGGGATGTAAAGTGAAAGAGAGCATGGACAAACCAGAGTCCGTGAGGGCAGACTGAAACCCGTGTCCGTGTTATTTCCTCTGACCTTGATGGTATGTCATGGTGCTAATCACACACCCTGCTGCCTGTAAGTCAAAGAAGCTGAAGGAGGTTCCAGGGGAAAGTGGGGGATGGTTGTAGGCCCAGAAGATAAGGTAACTATGGGCATCAACTCAAAAATGGTGAATGCTTCACTCCTGCTCTCCAAATGCCATGTAGCAGTCTTTCTCGTGATCCACCTTAACTGGAAACATCCAGGGAAGGGAAATCTGGGGAATATATTTCAGCCTAGCTAAGTTGACATGTTATAAAGGCACACACGAGAAGTAGAGGTAATGATTTGTTTGAGGCTCTGCCCTGAAGGATGATGTGCAGCCATGGAAGGAATGAAGGAGACCAGTGTGCAGAATTAAGGAGGGACAGAGGCTCCTGGTTCTCATAAGTAGTTTCTTCTACCAATCCAATGTCTTTTCATTGAAGATTTTGGAGAATGAACTCTGCTTCGTGTATCTTAAATTTTTAACTACAAACAAAATACTGCAATTTATTCACTTGCTGTCTTAGAATCCCTCTAGCAAAATTTTAATAAAGCTAGGCCAAAGTGAAATTGAATCAGAACTCATTTAAGCTGAATGGCACCAAATTCACGTTTACTAAATGCACACAATGAAGCAATGAAGTTTGACTCTGGGACCAGTGAGTCTGTCTGATGAGCTCAACCTGCTCACTTGGCTGACTACACATCAGGCCAACCATCTGTCCTGAAGCATCTCCTACACCCGGGACATGCATGGGAGGGGACACCATGCATGACATGGGAGTTCAGCCCTCAAGGTGTTAGTTATCAACTTGCAGCACAATCAGATGTGCACTAGTGAAACTATTACATACAGTACAGTATTTATGATAGAATAACATACATAATCCACAAGTCCCAATAGAACTGAGGGTCCTACAAGATGGACAGAAGTTTATTCTGCAGAGAAAAGAAGGGGAAACCTCATGACCTAGAAGGGCAATGTACAGAATTTCCTAGGTGGGTATGTGCAGCTCCAGTCAAGAACCTGGCTAGCATTCCAGAGAGTAGAGCCTGTTGACTTTTCAAAGTGTTATATGGTACAGTGGATGAGCATCTGTGGCCTAGTTTATCAGACTGAGCTTAAAATCTTGGCACAAGTCACTAAAACCCTTTGAACATAGGTGCTCTATAATAGAGAGGAACTAATTTCTATCTGATAAGGTTGTTTTGAGAATTAGATATAAAAATTAACCAAAGTCGATAGTCTTAGAGGTTACATTCAAAAAATGATGTAGAAGGTAAGCTGATGATGACTGTTATGAAGAAAAATAAACCAGGTTGGAGGATCAGAGTGGGGTGGTTACAGTGTCGTACATGGAGTTGGGAAGGCCTCTCCAAAAAGATGCTATCTTGGCATGAGGGTTGCCATGTGGACATCAGAGGTTAAGGATTTGAAGTAAGATTCTACAGAGAAAACCATAATTACACCTCTGACATACCGAGAAACTCCAAAACTACAGGTCATTTACATTTGACTTTGCGTTAGCTACGTAATTGTACATAGATATAATCAAGTACCTGACAATACAGGAATTTCCAATACTTTTACAAAACCCATATATTGTTTCCAGGATGTACAACACTCCCCAGACACTACAAAGTTGTAATGTAATGGTACATGCTAGAACAGTTTATGAATTCTACAAATTTAGTTATCATAATTTTCTGTCATAACTCTGATAAAATCTACCATCTCCAAGTCATTATGAAAATTTAATAATATATGGAAAGTGCCTAAATTAGGGTATGAAGCATCTTAGGGGTTCAATAAACATTACTTTATCTTAGAAATCTTACTGTAGGTGAGCTTAGTGTTAATCTTCTGGCTTCTGGCTGTTCCTTTTTGTCTTTTCAAAGGTTAGACTTCACATGGTTGGGAACATTAGGAGGATTTGAGCAGGAAAGGAAAGCAAAGCTTTAGAAAGAGCTATTTACACATATCAAGACTTCCTGGAGAAGGAGACATTTGAGAGTCATCTCCAAGAATAAGTGAGAGTTGGGAGAGGGGCACTGTTAGCAGTGGAAGGATAAGAAGTGATAGCAATGCTAATGTGCTTCCAGAACTTGGCCCAGGTCTCACTAGCCGTGTTGGTATTTAAATCCAAGACTTCTCACCTCCAGGAAAATGCAGAGGCAATATTCATACTATACAATGACTGTTTAGCTATGTATCACAACTGGCCCCTTAGATTGCTGGCAATGGAATCAAGGAAAGAAACTCTTTTAGACACCTCTGGTAGCTGTCATATTGTAGTAAGGCCAGCAATGCAGTGGTGCATTTGGAATGTTGAGCCCAAAGGTCCTTTCAAAGCAGTAACAAACGGATTCACTTGAGGAAGCAGGAATGGGAAGAATTTAAAGTTCACACACTAGAGGGCAAGAAAAAATGGTGAAATGCTAACAAAAAGCAAGCAACTTGTACAGGGGATATATTTTTTCAATGAAAAAATTTTACGAGCCCTTATACACTAATTGATTATTGCGTAGATGGGAAAATTGAGTCTCAGAAGTGGTTTGCTAAGAATTGCCCAACTCATGAGGTCAGAAAACAGGGACATTGGCTGGGCATGGTGGCACACATCTGCAATCCTAGCTAGGTGGGAGGCTGAGGTAGGAGGATCCTTTGAGCCCAGGAATTTGAAGCTGCAGTAAGCTGTGATGGTGCTATCACATTCTAGCCTGGATGGCAGAGCAAGACCTGTCTCTAAAATAAATAAATTTTAAAAAGAATCAGGGACAGAAAAATATTCCTTGTCTGCTTCTGCTCTGACTTCTGCACAGCCTGGCTTTATAAGTGCAGGTTGCAGTGATGATGAGATATCCAAGTAGAAATGTATCATGCGCAGTTCAAAGGTAGGACTTCTAAAGAGAGACCATGGCTGGAGAGGGGCATTTGTATCAAGCCATTTTGCTGAAGAGATCAGCAAAGGGAGAAAGTACAGAAAAGGGTGAGAAATGACTTAGGGTTAAAAGAGAACAACGATTGAGTCAAGAAAGGAGAAAACATTCAAGTTACAGATTGTCCTTATAGCTAAGAAAGGAACTGTTTCAAAAACATGGGAAGCATGTTCTTAGGCATGAGAGAGTCATTTTTCTGGGAGCTGCCTTAGCACATTAGTATGTCCAGAGGCCAGACTGCAAAAGGTAAAGACAGTATATCAGGAACTGGTTCCTGCAGGCAGCACTTCCTACTCTGAGGGTCATCCAGCCTGAGCCCTCATTCCTCCTTCCCAGAATCTCACTTTGACAATGTGACTCACTAATTGCTACTGGGTAGAAGCTAACCATTCTAGAAATAGCAGTTCTATGGAGTAAGTAGATACATTAAACTTTCTAACATGAAATGTCTGGAAGGCAACTAGAGTTACTCGGTCGCAGGATGGACAATTCTCTGTCGGCTCTGAAATCACCATGTGGGCATCCTTTGTAAAGACTGTATTCATTTGCTAGGGCTACTGTGGCAAAATACCACAAACTGGGTGGTATAAACAACAGAAATGTATTGTCTCACAGTTCTGGAAGCTGGAAGTCTGAAATCCAAGTGTCAGCAGGGTTAGCTCCTTCTGAGAGCTGTGAAAAAGAGCTTGTGCCATGCCTCTGCCTAGGTGCAGATAGCAATGCTTCGTGTTTCTTATGAAAAGCATGACTGTAACATCTGCCTTCACATAGTGGTGATCCTTCTGTGTGTGTCCAAATTTTTCCTTTGTATAAGGATACTAGCCATATTGGATTAGAGGCTCACCCTAATCATCCCATTTTAACCAATTACGTACTCACTGACCCTACTTATAAATAAAGTCACATTCTGCAGCACAAGGGGTTAGGACTTTAACACAGGAATTTGGGGCAACACAATTCAACCCATTAAAAAGATCAAATATTTTGTTATGTCAAAGACCAAACATTATTAATGTTTGCATTAGCCCAGTTCCAAAAGCCTACATGAGCACTGATTGTTGGGTAGAAAAGAAATATCACTGGACTGAAGCCTTAATTCAGTCATAATCAGGCTGTTGAGCTTTGGGTCTCAGCTTCCACATCTATACACTGGAAATTCTTCCTTCCAACTCAAAGTATTGTGGTCCAAACCAAATAAAATGCAAACAGAGATTGGACGAACTATAAAGCAATGTGTTTTTTAAGTCACTTTTTTTTAAACAAATTTTTAAGTTTTTTACAAATTTTGTAACTTTTTAAGTTTACAAATACAAAAACAAGAAGAAACTTCATGATTTTTATTTCTCCTCTTATTGATCAGCACATGTTTGAGATCACGCTCATGCCTTAGGTGGCAAATTAATCTCAAAAATGTTACCTGGAGTACAAATTAGCACTCTAACTTTCTGCAGATGTAGAACAGAGATCATGTCCCCTGTTTCAGAGGTTCTCATTAGCTTATTAAAGTTAGATATTTTCAGAAATAATGATTCTTATATAAAATAGTAACATTTCATATTCCTAGAAAATGGTAAGACATTTTCCTTTGTAGGTGCAAAAAGGTCAGCATGACAGACATTCACATGGTATTAAAACCATGAACTCTCAACTAGCCAGAGTTGAAAGCTTATTGTAGTTCACTGGAAAAACACTTGAACTTTAATCTCAAAGTATATTTTCCTTATTATATTAGTTTGCTAGGGATGCCTTCACAAAGTATTATGAACTGGGTGGTGTAAACAACAGAAATTTATTTGCTCACAGTTCTGGAAGCTGGAAGTCTCAGATATAGGTGTGAACAGAATTGGTTACTTCTGAGGCTCCTCTTCTTGGCTTGAAGATGGCTGCCTCCACCTGTGTTTTTACATGGTCTTTCTCCTGTGTGTATCTACGTCCAAATTTCTTTTTATAAGGCTACCAGTTATATTAGATGAGGGCCAACCCTAGTGACTTTAACTCAATTATCTTTTAAAAGTTTCAGTCACCATTACAATGGCATTCTGGTGAAGTACTAGGGGTTAGGACTTCAACATATGAATTGTATGAGAGACAAATCAGCCTGGGACACTCCACCCCCTGCCACCCATGCAAAGTAGTGCCCCTTTCCTCATCACACACAAAATATATTTACCATTTACTTTGAACTTCAAAGCACAGCTCTCAAAATCGTTAAAAAAACTTGAGGCATTTTTTTTTCTTAGAATTAAAGATATTTAGAGGCTTATTTTCTTCTACTTAAAATAGGTAACACACACTTTCATTATGTTATTAACAGTAGCTAATTGATTTGACACACTTTTCCTGAGGGCCTACTCTGTGCCCAACCTGGGGAATGCAGCACTGTCCTCAGGTAAAATCTTTGTTCTAACAGCCTCCATTATATTTCAGTTTGCCCAGGTCACGACTTCAGAAATAACTGGAACCATTTCTCATTCATCTCTGTATCCTCAGTGCCTGGAACTTACTTAGCAATCATCGCAAACTAATCTCCCTGCCTTCTCTCAATTACATTTTTAAAACTATTTTGGATGTAAATATTTCAATGTATTAAGAGAAAGAACATGTTGAACTGTGAGTCCTGCTTCTATATTATATTGCCAACATCATCACTTACCTTTGTTTCTTCATTGTAAAATAATAGGCATTTGGGCCAGAAATCCCTAAGGTTACTTCCAATTCAATAATTCTATGTCTAACTCAGGTTTGGGAGTGCAAAAAGCCTTCCTAGAGGACAAGGCATTTGATTTGAGACTCATCTCCAAGAATAAGTGAGAGTTGAGAGAGGGGCGCTATTTGCAATGGAAGGATAAGAAGTGATAGCAATGCTAGTGAGCTCCCAGCACTTGGCCCAGGTCTCAGCAGCCGTATGGGTATCTGAACATAAGATTGCTCACCTCCAGGAAAATGCAGAGGTAACACTGCACAATGACTGCTTAGCTGTGCATCACAATTGGCCCTGTAGATCACTGGCCTTAGGTGGTATTCATTGTTTTTGTTCACCCTCTACTACTGTCCTGGTGAGAGTAGGCATGAGGATACATGTTGCAAATCTACCTAGCCCATCCTCAAACTTTGCAATAATCTAGAAAAGGCACAATAATTATAATAGCCTAGCAGGTAATATTATTATGAAGGCTCTGTTAAAAAAAGGAGATAACTTGACTGCTACAGCTTAAAATGCATGGGCTTTGGGATAGCTGTCTTCATCATTTAATATCGGGTTTTCCTGATAGATTAAATTGCCCAAGAAAATGATAATATACATGAGATTTTACTGTAATAGACAGTACTATATAACCAAAGCAAAGAGGTAGGTGGAGTTGTATATTAGTCAGCTCAGGCTGACATAGCAAAATATCACAGACTGGATGGCTTAAACAGTAGGCACTTTTTTTTCTTCCACTAAATCAGGATGCCAGCAGGGTTTGTTTCTGGTGAGGACTGTCCTCCTGGCTTGCAAATAGCTGCCTTCTCACTGTGTCCTCACATGACCTTTCCCCAGTGCAGAAAGAGAGGGCACTCTGGTATCTCCTCCTCTTCTTATATGGACACCAGCCATATTGGATCAGGGTCCTACCCTTTTGATCCCATTTATCCCCTTATAGGCTCTGTGTTCAAATATATTTGCATTTGGGGGTTGGGCCTGCCACATAAAAATGGTGTGGGGACAATTTCATCCACAGCAATTTGATACAAAGCTGTAAGCACTGCCTTATGCTAAGTATCATATGGACCAGGTAGCCAGAGCTTGCCATCTAAACTGGAACACAGTCTCTTAAAAGCAAGCACAATTCTGAAAATGTAACCAAGTTTCTTAATTTTGTTTCAAAGATAAGAAAGTTGTTTTACATTCCAATTTTTTTTTAAATCTCTCAGCCTAGTACATTTAAAAATAGATTTGAAACCCAGGAAATTAGCACCTTCGATTTATTCCCAGAACAGATAGCTAATAAGTAGAGAAAATTAAAATTTTTCAGCCAGCCTGCTTTCGTGTTTCGTAACACATACCACTTTGGCTTTGGAGCAGTTTAATTTGAATTAATCAGTAGAGTCTCTTCAGAGTTGGAAATGAGGTGGTATTTAAAGCAAGTTACATTGTTGGTAAAATCCAACACCTAAAATTTAGCCTGAGGCACACAGCCATACTTAAGTTTGATACTCTGCATATATTTTATATTAAAACTTCAGATGACAAGAATGATTTCCAAGCTCAAGGTTAAATAATTTGGGCTGGGGGTGTTGGGGGGGGGGGGGTACTCATGAAATAAGGCCCCCTTAGGAGACAGATCATAGGATAGGAGAAGAAGAATTTCTACCCATTCTATTAAGCTCAGGAATCTTCCCTGAGATGTCTGATTAGACACAAACAAGCATGACAAAAGAATCATCCCAGCTGTCACAGTATCTTCAACAGCTGGCAACAATGTTGTGCAAATGTACAAATGACTGTGATTGTCAACTCAGGTGTCAGTGGTGACCTGTATCTCTGTTGAGCTCAACCCCTATGTTGCCAGCCCTGCCAGACTCACCTCTTCCTTGATCAGAGGAAATATAACAAGGGAAAAAGGAACTGCTACTACCCCAAAACGTTTTCTCTCACTTGGGCTTTTGGAAATCACTTGGAATGGGGAAGACAGGTTTGGCTTGTCCTGAGGATCCATTAGAAGGTGACATCATCCTACCTCTGTTTCCAATGAGAGCATTTAACGTTATCAGCAAAGCCAAGTAATCTCCAAGCATAACACTGCCTCAAAAACAGTTAAGCATGTGACACACTTCCCTAGATCATAGACAAAAGGATTTGGGAGAAAACCGTTGACCCCCAGGAAGTAGGTACACAATGAGCATTAGTCAGTATTCAGAGGCATTTGGTGGATGTTACATAGTTTAAATTTCTGTCTGATAAACTGCATTGCTGTTAAGTGTTAAACCCAATGAATACAGGATGAATTTTTTGAATGATGATGTGACCTTTTTAAAAGTGCCAACTATAATTATCACTGTAACCCTTGGATGTTAACAAAAGAAAATTACTGTGAAGCTATCACTTCAGTCCTCTCTGGATCTGTGCTCTGATTCCTAGCTTGCCAAACACTCTGGCCGCAGGGTCAGAGAACATTTGTCATTTCAGCTGTGGGGACCAGACAGCAGGAGTACAATCACCCTTCCAGTGACACTGCTGCTCCAGACCACCAGTGGGCAGTCAGCCAGCTGGGCTCTTTGTACTTTCTCTTTATGCCCTGCAGTTTCACTTCAGGGGAAGCCTGTTTCTGCTGCAAATCTTTGTAAAAGACAAAGATTCCAACAGAGGAACACTTGGTGCCTCAGGTAGAAGTAGCCTGGCAGTGGGGAGTATTCAGGAGCCGCACAGAAGGATGTGTATTTCTACAGAGACCACCACAGGGAAGTGGAAGCCATGGTGGACTCTAAGGCCCCTAGAGATCCTTTATTTTTCCTCCTTTATCCCATTCACTCATTCATTTAGTAGATTCTTTTCTAGGTTCTGGAATCATGCTGTTTAAGGAACCAGTGAAGAGACTTGCCTTCATGAAGCTTTAAGTATAATGGTAGAAGTGGTGGAATAAACAAGGCTTTTTCAACTTTTTTGCACTACTGACATTTTGCTCCAGATAATTCATGGGAGGGAAGGAGAACTGTCCTGTGCGTTGTAGGATATATAACAACATCCCAGGTCTTTACCCACTAGATGCTAGTAGCAACCCCGGTTTCCCAGGTGTGGCAACTAAAAATGCCTCCAGGCTTTGCCAAATGTTCCCCAGGGTGCGAGTAGGGTCAAAATTGCCCTGAGTTGAGCTAGGCTGTAATATAGAGAAACTAACAAACAGAATGTGTGTGTCTGTGTGTGTATCTGTAACTTATAACAAGTATCACTAGGGAAACAAACAAGAAAATAGGTGAGAGAGTCAGAGAATGGAACTAATTTACATTAGGTGGTTAGAAATAATCTCTTTAAGGGGATGATATTTACAAGGAGGCCTAAGGGAAGATAACTGTATAGGAGTGTTCCAGAGCAAAGGAAGAACAGTACACAGGCCCTGCAGGAGGACAGAGTTTGATCCACTCAGGAAAGTAATGCAGGCCTGTGTAAGTGGAGGTGCTAGAGGCAGGTGAAGGTCATATCATGCAGGGCCTTAGAAACTGTGATAGGGAGTGTGGATTTTATCATAAGCATGGTGGGAAGGCACTGAACAATTTCAAACAAGCAAGATGCAGGACTTGACTTACTTTCCCCCGTGATATAGAGAATCTATTGGCGAGAATGGAATGGAGTGGGCATGAGTAGCCGTTATTATTCTCAGTCTATGGTGTGATGGCACTTTGTATGTTTGTGTATGTACTAAGGACTCATAGGGGAACATAAAAAGTAAAGGAATAAAGGATAATGTTGAAGAGTCCCATCAATATGGGAAAATTAATGTGCAGCAAAATCTAATCTTAAATACTGTTATTTAAAAGGAAATGCTGATGGTACAAAATCAAAGTGGCAAAGTGATAAGAGCCATCTGAATATTGCTTTGGGGCTGTTTTCCAATCTGTAAAATGAAGATCAAAATAGAATGTATTACACATGGATTAAGGAAGGCTGAGATAATTAAGTGAAGCCTTATTGTAATGATGGGAGCAAATCCCTAAAATGGTAGTTACGAATATAGTTATTTTAATTGTTTTTATCCATAACAATAGCATAAACTTTTTACATGTAAATATCACATTTTACTTCCTATATGTCTTCCTGAGCACTGTCATCCTACAATCTATTTCCCAGCTGGGCTTTGCAATGAAAATTTGCATTTAATTATTTTAAACATTAAAAAAAGATTTCAGTGCATCTTTAAAAAGTAGTCATAGAGCAAAGAATCCCTTCAATGGAATAATTTTACTTCTTAATATAATCTATAGTGTTGATAGCCAGCTTTAAAGAGCCATAAAAGAAAACATGATTATATTTTTGATAGAAACAGAATCTAAATGAAATTTGTCCAAAGCAATCATTGATCCACAAATGTGGATTGATGCTTACTATGAAGAAGGTACATATTTGGTGCTGGGATGCAACAGGTATAAAACTCTACAAATGGCCTGGGCCAGTGCAAGGGTAGAGGAGACATACATTCTTATAATCATCACAGGACGAAAATGTGAATTTGTGGGCAGATGCTGCCACAAATTAAGAGTGGTAGACACTCTTAAGGCACTTACCATGTACCAGGAACTAGTCATGATACTAACTCATTCTGTGCTCATAATAAGGTAGGTATTATTATCCTCACTTTATAGCAATGAAGCTGAGGAACTAGAGAAGTTTAGTAACTTGTCCCAAAACACATAGCTAGCAAGTGATGGAGCTGGAGTTTGAAATTAGGAACTTTTTTTCCAGAGTCCGAGTCTTAACCATTAACATACACTGCTGCAAAAGAGGAAAATAGGAGCGAGAAGAACAAACTGGGACTGTAAGAAGCCCAGTGGGGCTGGTGTGCATAGCAGGGTGTGTGTGGACAAGGAGGGGTGTTTAGTAGGAGGGAGGAATGAAACTGGAATTAGGGTAGCCCTAAATACTGAAGCCCTTCCATCCTCCACTACTCCTGAAGCTTCTAATTCCAAGCCAAACTGGTTCCATTTTGTCTGCTATGAACAATAGCCTATTAGAAGATTCTAACAAAAATTTCCAAAGTGATCATTGATGTTCCTTCCCCACAATGCAGTACTGTTACTTAATTTCTTTGTATGTACTGCCAGATTTATCAACAAGACCCATTCAAGCTGATACTTTAATTTTTTTCTTCTATGGTTACTTCTCATTTTCATTAACTTAATTACATCCCAATAAATAGAGCCTTTTCTTAATTAGCAGCATTCTAATCCTTGACCTTGGGGTATACAAATAGCAACAGACATTGTTCAGCAGTTTAAGAGGAAATATCCCAATGTATCTTGTGTGTTATGCTTGCCTTTTGTTCACAACATACTTCTATTAATTTAGTATTCAAAAAGCATTGTAGATCTCATTTCATCTGGAATAAAATTCCATATGTGGAAATTCTAACATTGTGCTTAGCACATGGTATTTCGTCCAAATGTCCATTTCCTGCTTCCCTTCTTTCCATGCTCAGAATTATGCTTGGATGACTTGGCTGACAAAGTAATTCAAAACTCGGTTTGAGCTCAGAACTGTATAACTAATATTATCCTAGTAAAGTTAGCTAAAGCAAGTAGTTTGCCAAAACTCCTCATCTATTTACCCCAACCAACTGCTTGTTGATCAACTAAATTGTCACATATCATCTCATTCTTTTCTAGCTCAATTAGGAACCTATTTCTTGAACAAACAGCAACAAAAACATTGACAAGTGTTTTTCCCATTGCAAACTGAAAGCATACACCATTAAACACATTGTCAACTTTCCACTAAGGGTAGGAGTGATGGAAATCCAACTTTGCACTTTTTTTCCAAAAAAAAAAAAAAAAAAGGCAGGCTCAGTGGCTACACCTGTAAATCCCAGCACTTTGGGAGGCCGAGGTGGGCAGATCACAAGGTCAGGAGATCAAGACCATCCTGGCTAACACGTTGAAACCCCGTCTCTATTAAAAATACAAAAAATTAGCCAGGCATGGTAGCATGCGCCTGTAGTCCCAGCTACTTGGGAGGCTGAGGCAGGAGAATGGCGTGTACCTGGGAGGCAGAGCTTGCAGTGAGCCGAGATCGCTCTACTGCACTCCAGCCTGGGTGACAGAGTGAGACTCCATCTCAAAAAAAAAAAAAAAAAAAAAAAAAAGAAATCCACAGATCTTTCAAGGCTATGGTACTTAGGCCAGATTTTGAATATTTTAGCCACAAAAGCCAATAGAGGATATAAAGGCTTTCTCAAAGATCATCAAATAATGATACCAAAAACCTATTCTTACATATGGGGACAGGTGGTATTAACCACAGGGGTACTTAGATCAGCACTGCCCAATAGAATTTTCTGTAATTATGGAAATGTTCTCTGAATTGCCCCATGTAGCAGCCATAGCCTCATGTGGGCATTGGGCACTTGAAGTGAGATTGGTGGGGCTGAAGAATGAGGTACTTAATTTTAATCAATTTAAATTTAAACTTAAACAGCAACATGTGGCTAATGGCTACCATCTGGAACAGCACAGCTAAAGTTTCCTGGAATAAAAGTCAGAGGAAGAAACCAGGAACTTCTAACTTTAAGGCAATAACTACCAGAGAGTAGATGGGACTTCAAAAAATCTCAAAAAATGGATTTGGAAATGAACGTGGATTAAATCTCTCCTATGACTAAAGAACACTTAGGCTGAAGTCAAGCAGAACTTGAAGGATGTTCAACACTGTGTCCATTTCATTAAGAACTTTGAAGCATGGAGTTGTCAAACCAACCTAACTCCTTAATAAAATGGCATCTTGGCCAGGCGCGGTGGCTCAAGCCTGTAATCCCAGCACTTTGGGAGGCCGAGACGGGCCGATCACGAGGTCAGAAGATCGAGACCATCCTGGCTAACACGGTGAAACCCCGTCTCTACTAAAAAATACAAAAAACTAGCCGGGCGAGGTGGCGGGTGCCTGTAGTCCCAGCTACTCGGGAGGCTGAGGCAGGAGAATGGCATAAACCCGGGAGGCGGAGCTTGCAGTGAGCTGAGAACCGGCCACTGCACTCCAGCCCAGGCGACAGAGCGAGACTCCGTCTCAAAAAAAAAAAAAAATAAAATGGCATCTTTAATTAACTGTTCAAGATATTGTCAATTAGCCAGGCGAGGTGGTGGGCGCCTGTAGTCCCAGCTACTCGGGAGGCTGAGGCAGGAGAATGGCATAAACCCGGGAGGCGGAGCTTGCAGTGAGCTGAGATCCGGCCACTGCACTCCAGTCCAGGCGACAGAGCGAGACTCCGCCTCAAAAAAAAAAAAAAAAAGATATCGTCATTCATGTTTAAGATGAAATTCACCATTTGTCCACTGAAAGCTATAGTCTGCCCTGCTGCCTTTGCATGTAGTATCTTCAGTAGATAATTGCCTCAACCCTTGTTGGGAGTTGTTCCACTGATCTGAGGCCCACAGTCCTCTATCAAACACTACTCTGAGCCAAAGCCAGTGTGGCTGCAAATCTTTTTAATTTTATTTTTTAGGGACAAGGTCTTGCTGCATTGCCCAGGCTAGAGTGCAGTGGCATAATCATAGTTCACTGCAACCTCAAACTTGGAGACTCAAGTGATCTTCTTGCCTCACCTTCCTGAGTATCTGGGACTACAGACATATGCCACCACAAACAGCTAACTTTCTAGAATATTTTTTACAGATAGGGTCTCACTATGTTGTCCAGGCTTATCTCAGACTCCTGGCCTCAAGCAATCCTCCTGCTTCAGCCTCCAAAAGAACTGAGATTACAGGTGTCATTGCAGCTGGCCACTTCAAATCTTTGCAAGCTAACTTACTTTGCTTCAAAAAAGCACATCTAAATTATTCATCAACTTGAAAATACATTATTATATCAAAACTACCCAATTTTAGAACAGAAATTTCTTTAAAATAGGTTTATGGTGAATTCTAACTAGAGGTTCTTCTTCTTTTGCCTAAACTCTGTCCACTAGGCTAACTCCTATTCATTCTTCAAGATTTAACTTGAGCCTCAATTTCTTTGTAATGTCTTCTCTTACCCCACTTCCCAGGTCTCAGGCTTTCCCTGAATCATTGTAAGATAACGAAGACGCAGCAATGACTGTTCTTGTTATCCTCCCTAACTGAACTTCAGCTAAATGAAGACAGGGACTCCATCCTATTTATTTTCCTGAGCATCTAATGGTGTCTGGACACACAGTGTCATTGTTTGAAAAATGAGTACATGTTCACTCTAAAGTTACGAGAACATTGATTGAGAATAATTCCATGAGAACACGGTAGAAAAATTCCAAGGGTCAGGTAATGAGAGTTCTCTTAGTCTACATCAGGAAAATGACTTGGGAGATAGACCATACAAGTTCCTATATATCTTTTTTTTTTTTTTTTTTTTTGAGACAGAGTCTTGCTCTGTCACCCAGGTTGGAGTGCAGTGGCCTGATCTCTGCTCACTGCAAGCTCCGCCTCCGAGTTCCACACCATTCTCCTGCCTCTGCTTCCCGAGTAGCTGGGACTACAGGCGCCTGCCACCATGCCCGGCTTTTTTTTTTTTTTTTTTTTGTACTTTTAGTAGAGACGAGGTTTCACCGTGTTAGCCAGGATGGTCTCGATCTCCTGACCTGTGATCCGCCCGTCTCGGCCTCCCAAAGTGCTGGGATTACAGTCGTGAGCCACCGCACCAGACCAGGTTCCTATAAATCTTATTCAAGAATTTTTATTTTAAAAATGTAATTGATCATTGGCATTCAAGACAGAAATATTCAAATGCTTTAGAGAATCCTCTGATCACATGCACTTTTGTAGTAAGAAATTCTTCCCCATAAAGCAAGTGGGTGTAGATGCAGAGAGAACCCTAGGCTTGTAATATTTCGAGTGCTGGGTAAAAGTTCAGCTCATGCCCTAACTGATCATCCCCAAAGCTCTCAGTGCCCAAGATTCAACACTGCATGGTGGCAAAATGACAAGCCCCATCTCATGTTGCAGACCTGTCAGGGTTACTGGCAAATTATAAAAACACCAGGCATTCTATTTACTAACAGTGGTTTCCATAAGATGCAATTATCTCCTCAAAAGCATACCCTGTAATGGTCTTTTCTCTTTATTTTGGAAATAGCCTTTAACTTCGTGATCATGGCATGAGAATACTCCAGATGATTTGAGGCAATCTAAATTTTTGCCCCATTTTTTAAGAATGGTTGATAGAAATGCATGGGGAGATGTTGCAATTAGGAAGAAGAAAATTTGCAGACATGTCCCCTTTATTATTTATTTATTTATTTATTTAATTTTAGAGACAAAGTCTCATACTGTCACCAGGCTAGATAGAGTGCAGTGGCACAATCATAGCTCGCTGTAACCTTGAATTCCTGGGGTCAAATTATCCTCCCTTGTTGGCCTCACAAAGTGTTGGGACTTTAGACATGAGCCACCATGCTCACTTTAAACAGCATCCAAACTCCCGAAAGATGTGTATTGGAAGGTGGCTTGAACGTATGTTTCCTTACAAAGAATGAATCACAGCAAGTCAGCCATGAGTCAAAGGAACAAATGACTTTTTTGTTGTCATTCAGGATGGACAGCAATTCTGAGATGCCAGGCACAACCCTCTGTTAAAAAATCCATCAGATACAAAGCCTTCCTAAATTTCCAGAAGAAATCAATGGAAAAATAAAGTTTGGTTTACAGAATTTATCTCCAACATGGCTTTGCAGGAGCCTATCGCCTGTTAGGTAAAGACGAGGCACACCTGTTTGAATCATGAAGTCATTTTACGCAAACACACCTACCTGGGGACATGCTCATGGCAGACCACTGGCTGTAGTGACAGGTTGGTCAACCTGAACAATGGTGTTGCCCTGTCACTGAGGCATGTGAACTTGATGCAAGAATGACAGCAACAGCTAGTGCAATATTAGCCGTGAAATGCAAAGACACAGACTGGCAGGCTGTGTTTCTAAGCAGCCTCTCCCACAGGAGCCTCTTCGGCATGCTTTAGTCACAGGCAGCAGTCACAGAATCTGATCTGACAATTCCGACATCGTTCTCAGCCGACTCAGTAAGCTGTGTTTGCCCATTACAGGAACGGCAGTGTCCAGGTAGCGAGTATTCCCTTGAGCAAAGTTCTATAATTTCTCTCTGGCATGTCCAAGAGAATTGAGACACCAGATAAGAATCCAGGAGAAATAAAATCTTCCTGGGTTATGAGTCATGATCGGTTATGAGTTCAACAATTATCTACTTCTTCCTCATTTATTTCCACACTTCCTCTAATAGGCCCACACTGTTTGAGGAGAGGGTAAGGTCAAGTTCCAGAATCATAAATTAATCTTTGCAAAGATTAATCTGTCTTTGAAATGTCCTGGGAATGCATCCAATGATAAAGTAGAAGCTCCACAACATATAAGGACTGCATCATTATAAAACTGAATACTCACTATTCAATTTCACTCAGTAATTTACAGTTTGTAATGCATTTTGACATCAATTAATTTACTTGATACTCAAAATAACTCTCTAGGGAAGACATCAGTATCCCCTTTTATGAAAGAGGAAGCTAAATCATTGACTGTAAAAGATTGCTGAAGATCCAGTTTGATGATAATAAAAGTGGGATGCCCACTAAGGTCTCCACATTCCTACTGTCAGTCAACACCCACTCACCCTAAGGCAACAA
Organism: Trachypithecus francoisi; assembly: GCF_009764315.1. Taxonomy (NCBI): domain Eukaryota; kingdom Metazoa; phylum Chordata; class Mammalia; order Primates; family Cercopithecidae; genus Trachypithecus; species Trachypithecus francoisi. The sequence goes on from NW_022681453.1 coordinate 51,551,039, forward strand.
CGCCTTCCCGTAAGATCACCTCTTTTCATTCTAAATGAAAAATGGACCTAGTGTTTGGATATATCAATTTTTTTCTGAAATTGGCATGCTGTTGCCAGTGAGTTTAGACTGTTGCCATAATCCAGATGGAAGGCCATTTCAGGGTAAGCTCTTAGAAGAAACATTTGCATTGCTCTGTAGAGTTTGAAAGATGGGTCATCCCAGTGGAACAGAACAGAGTCCTCAGAAATAATACCACACATCTACAGCCATCTGATCTTTGACAAACCTGAGAGAAACAAGAAATGGGGAAAGGAATCCCTATTTAATAAATGGTGCTGGGAAAATTGGCTAGCCATAAGTAGAAAGCTGAAACTGGATCGGATCCTTTCCTTACTCCTTATATGAAGATTAATTCAAGATGGATTAGAGACTTAAATGTTAGACCTAATACCATAAAAACCCTAGAAGAAAATCTAGGTAGTACCATTCAGGACATAGGCATGGGCAAGGACTTCATGTCTAAAACACCAAAAGCAACGGCAGCAAAAGCAAAAATTGACAAATGGGATCTCATTAAACTAAAGAGCTTCTGCACAGCAAAAGAAACTACCATCAGAGTGAACAGGCAACCTACAGAATGGGAGAAAATTTTTGCAATCTACTCATCTGACAAAGGGCTAATATGCAGAATCTACAAAGAACTCAAACAAATATACAAGAAAACAACAAACAACCCCATCAAAAAGTGGGCAAAGGATATGAACAGACATTTCTCAAAAGAAGACATTCATACAGCCAACAGACACATGAAAAAATGCTCATCATCACTGGCCATCAGAGAAATGCAAATCAAAACCACAATGAGATACCATCTCACACCAGTTAGAACGGCAATCATTAAAAAATCAGGAAACAACAGGTGTTGGAGAGGATGTGGAGAAATAGGAACACTTTTACACTGTTGGTGGGATTGTAAACTAGTTCAACCATTATGGAAAACAGTATGGCGATTCCTCAAGGATCTAGAACTAGATGTACCATATGACCCAGCCATCCCACTACTGGGTATATACCCAAGGATTATAAATTATTCTACTACAAAGACACATGCACACGTATGTTTATTGCGGCACTATTCACAATAGCAAAGACTTGGAATCAACCCAAATGTCCATCCGTGACAGACTGGATTAAGAAAATGTGGCACATATACACCATGGAATACTATGCAGCCATAAAAAAGGATGAGTTTGCGTCCTTTGTAGGGACATGGATGCAGCTGGAAACCATTATTCTTAGCAAACTATCACAAGAAGAGAAAACCAAACACCGCATGTTCTCACTCATAGGTGGGAACTGAACAATGAGATCACTTGGACTCGGGAAGGGGAACATCACACACTGGGGCCTATCATGGGGAGGGGGGAGGAGGGAGGGATTGCATTGGGGAGTTATACATGATATAAATGATGACTTGATGGGTGCTGACGAGTTGATGGGTGCAGCACACCAACATGGCATAAGTATACATATGTAACAAACCTGCACATTATGCACATGTACCCTAGAACTTGAAGTATAATAAAAATAAATTAATTAATTAATTAAAAAAAAACAGAAACCCTGGTTCTTAAAAAAAAAAAAAAAAAAAGAAAGATGGGTCATCAGGTCATCATAATATCAACAGGGATCATAGCACAAGGAAGACAATGTGGAAACCAAGACACCACTACTGTATTCTCCCTGCATTAGTTGTATCTAAAGGCTCGGTCAACGATTGGAAGTCAAGGGAAATCAAGGGGAATAGACAGCTAATGATTTGGCAGAATCTCCCAGAAGCTTTCAGTCTGAGCTTCTCAGCTTTGCCAGCTGTTGAGTATGTGTCCAAAATGTGCTTGTCTTCCCAGGTTTTCCTCTAATTTAGGATGTCCAACACCCTCTCACAGACCTGTTACTATTTTCCACTGTATTTCCTAATTTGCTGACCCCCTCTTGACAGCCAAACTTAAAACCTTCCACCTCTGTCTCCCTCACCTCCAACATCCAGACAATTCAAAGACAATCCTACATGGTGTGTATTAAATGTGTTACATTTCCCCATTTCTTCACTGTCATTCAGTATGTCCAGCACCAATTTTGCTTCTTCAGAAACTCCAGCACCTCTCTAGACTTTCATACATTTCTGTCATACTCCTCTCTCTCTATGAGTATCTGTGGACACAGTGTGGCCAGACCCATCTTGCCCAAGCACAGCTGCAATCACACTTCCCCCTTACCCGAAAACATCTACTGGCTCCCATTTACCTGATGATCTAATTGTCATTCCCCAAGCTGCCCTTCCATCTCTCCCATTAATGTGTTGCAAGTATTTCCTTTCACAACTGCCCTGTAAGTGTGAGGCTTACAGAGTTACTGACCCTTCAGTGAACACGCTCTAGTTTGTTTTCTTTCTTCCCATAGATCTGTTCTTTATTAAGTGTTATTCACTCTTCAAGGCCTATTTTAATATTACCACCTTTTTTAAGTCTTCACAACTTCCCCTAAAATTTCTCCTTCCTTTAAACTCCTACTACCTTTTTAAATTAGTGATGCTACATATGTAGTAGCATCACTAATGAAAAATACATGCAATATATGTATGCAGTATATGTGTATTTCATTTATATGTCATAAAGCAGTGAAATGTACAAGTCTTAAATGTGTTTGGGATACATTTTGACAAATGTGTACACTTATGTAACTGTTGCCCACAATAAGATATAGATTTCCATCATTCAGAAAGTTTTTTATGTCCCTTTCTAGTCAGGACCCATCTTCAGATAACCATTATTCCGATTTGATCATCGTAGATTAGTTCTGCTTGTGCTTGAATATCATATGAATGAAATCATATAGTATATACTCTTATGTGTCTGTATAATTATACTCAATTTATTTTTTGAGATTCAATCATGTCATAATATATATACAGCCCTGTACTCCTGAAATACTTTGTTTCCACATTTTATAAGACATCCTTGCCTAACAAATGACCTCTTTTGGGCAAGGTTCCACACCAGTTTATCTTCCTGTCCCCCACAATGCCCTACACAGGGTTTTACATATAGTTGATGACCAACGCATGTTGGGCAAATGATCAATTTCATTCTTAGCTCACTAGATGACTTCAGCTAGAAAGATCACATGGAAGCAAGATAGCATGATCTATGTAAAACTACATGCTACTGGGACAAGTGTTCTGGGACAGGTGTTCTATAGCAATGAGGGTTTATTGAGCATGATGTGAAGAGAAAGATAGTGCAATATCTATGGCACTTTATATTCTGTGAGAATTGATAGCAAAGGCTCAGTGCTTTGTGTGATAAAATTCTGCATTTTGACATGCCCACATGCCTGGAATTGGTTACCATGCTCTGAATTCTGTGGATTTTATAAGCACAAACTTTAAACTGTCAAAAATTCTACTTGTTCTCCAGTAATAATGGAATGTGATCCATGTTGGAAATTTAAAATCTGAATGATGCCAGTCAAGCATATAGAAGGAAAATATATTCCATTTGCTCTTTGAGTTTGTATGTAATGAGAATTTAAGGAAAGTCTGAGAAATACTATTTATAGCAGTAACTATAGCCTGGTACTTTAAGCTTGTAAAGTCTTAGAACTGAGTGGCAATCTAATGGGACTTGGAAAACTATAAAAATTATGAAAATGATGTGAAGCTTTCTGGAGTGATATCATCTGCATTTTTGGGTAAAGGACGAATTGTTTTGTTTCCTAACTGAAGTCAGGACTATATAATACAATGTCAAGACCTCTGACTTTCAACTAAGCCATGACAATGACTAACCACTAGATGTGTCTGCCTCTGACAGCTATTTTGTCCATTCACAAACCACTCAGTAAAGGAGTCATAATTATAGAGCAACTATTAAAGAGTAAAGTTTTAGAGCCCTGGAAGTTTCCACTTTGTCTCTCTGGTGATTATTGTGAAGATGGTTGTTGACTCAATCGAAACTGAATAAATTAATCATTAACCAATTTAGTCAGTGAAAGGAAAAGTTTCCTAGTGATTGTTTGCAAATGAAGCAGTAAACTCAATTTCTTCCTACTTCTTCCAAAAACTCTGACTCCAGAAATGTCTAGAACTTTTTTACTTCTGGAATGTTACTTTCTGACCCTCTGCCATTGTAGTAGTAAGTCATCTGAAATTTGATTTTGAGACCAATTATCTGCTGGAACGAAAAGGAAAAGATAAAATAGGAATTACAAACAGTAAGAAGAACTAACAATATATTATTCAAAGGGTTCAAATGTGTCCTGGGTTTAATCCAAATTCATATCATATAACAAACTAAGAAGCAGGCGAAGAATAAAACCATGGAATATTTAGAAGCACTTGTGGCTGAATATTATCTAATCTTGCTATGGAGAAGGACTTTCTAGGGCAGTGGTTTTTAACACTGGTGGCACAATAGCATCACTTTGGGAACATTTGAAAATCCTGATACCAAATTAATCAAACTGGGATGTCCAGGGGAGGGGAGGATGGGGAGAACCTGAGCATCAGTGGTTTTCAAAGCTCCCAGATGATTCCCATGTACAGCCAAGGTTAATAATTATTGATCTTAAAAGCAAAAGAAGAAATAATAAAGAAAATAATGCCCAATGATGTGACTACATAACAACATGAAATTCTGACAAACATTACAAACAATACAAAAACAGGGACAATACTGGAAATACATATAAAAGACAAGGACTTAATGTCTAATACATGAGAAACCCTTATAAATTCATAAGATCACATTTTCTACATTGTCGTTTTGTTTTGTTTTAGTATTTTCTATGAGCTCACTCTCTCCTACCATGTTTACTTTGAAATCTAGATGGGGAAAACAGTAATTTAAAAACCATCAACATTTTCCAGACAGTTCAGTGTGTAAATACATTGTACCTCCTATTTCCTACTGCCTAGCTTTTCTGCATCTAAAAGTCCTTGTAAAATAAGTCTATGTACCAAAACAACCACATCTAGTGAACTGTTAACAAGGGACTTAACCCAGGGCTTGCTTTTCTGACTTTAGTGTACATAAAAATTACCTGGGGGTCTTGGTAAATGTACGTTTTTGCCTAGGAATCTACATTCCTAGCAAACTTCCAGGAGCTACCAATACACCTTATCCTGGGACTACATTTTGAGTAGCAAATACTTAGTCAACTTTCAAAACTTTAGAGAGGGGTAGAGTTTGTATTTGCCTCTTATTTTCCTAAGAATCTCAAAAAAAAAAAAAAGTGGTAGAGGGAGAGGTAAGACATAATTTAGACATACGCACTGTGCACTCTCAGACAAAATATTTCAACTATTCTCATTCTCATACAAACAAATGAAATATTGATGGTTAAAATCTGGTGTTTTGAGTGTGTTCCTGCTTTCATCATGCATTGTTTAGAAAATGAAATACTTAAGTTGCTTTTGTAAAAGACATTTGGTCAAGTAAGTCTAAATACAGTGGCCACCAGGAAAGAAATAAGGTCATAGGACTGTATTAACCATGTGAGTTCCGTGCATGCTCTAAATAAGGCTGTGCTTATCAACGTAAGATAAGTATCAAAGTACTTTTGGGGTAATCCAGGGTAATCAGCTCAGTCTCACTTGAATTTATTAGTTTGAGAACTCAAACAATCACGTCTTAACTGGCATGTTGATCCTCACAGTCAAACATAATGCAAATTACAAGGTAGACATTCAGTAAATATTTGATGAATAAATGAGAAAAATCTGTTTCTCATGTATGAGAACAGGAAAATAAATAAGCACATGGCATGCACTCATTTTATAGATCATGAATGGATCTATGCTCCCTAACAATTATTATCCACGAGCAGAGAACACAGAACTCTGTAAGTGCCCAAATACTTGATGACTCAATACTGAGAGACAGGCTAGCTTAGTAAGACAATCAAGGAGATTCCCAAGTCTCCTGAGTCCTTAGGATGGGGCTTTTTGCAGTTTGTCACAGACCGCAAGGATTTTATTCACATCACATCCTAGGTGATTGTTCAACATGCAGATTCCTATACCCCATACTTGGGATTTCAGCATCCAGTTCAAGCCATTCTCTTTGAGAGCCACTGTCAGAGACAGAAGCCTGGTACCAGAGCTCTGGCTTCAATTTCTCCTCCTGCCATTTATTGGCTGCATGATCTTAAGCATACTGCTTATGCTTTCTGAGAATTGGTTGCAACTTCAGTTTCCACAAGCCCAGTGAAAAACAAACAAACAAACAAACAAAACAGGGCACTAATGGGTGATAGGGCACAGTGGGACTCTGGAAAACTGAAGTACTCATGCCCTGCTTTCAAAGAGTCATTCCTCTAAAATAAAGGTGGCCAGGCCTTGAGAATTTTAAAGAGAAGTTGGAAATCGAGAGTTTTATATAAAAAGTTGAGACTTGAAAATGCTAGTCATTTATCCACAATTTTTAAAACACCGTGCATACTGTTGTATAGGTCAGAAGCTGTCCACTGGCCAGCAGGTTAGGGACTCTATCTTAAATCCTTGCTTTTTATTTCTTTTAACTGTCAAATGAGGCTAATAACACCTACCATACAGGATTGTGTGGCAGGGGTCAGAGACAATGTCATTGAAAAGCACTTTATAAATCATCAAGCATCCAAGTAAGAGGTTATTAATATCATTATCATCATCAGAATTACTGTCCCACAGTGCCTAAGTGTTTTACATGTGGAGGAGGAGAGAAAGGAGGATATTTCTTTCTAAAATCCATTTACCCATTCACAGTAGAAGCAGTATATTCTTTCTCTTAACATGTATTTTGTATGTGAGATATGAATAATGGTCATCTAAGGGGCTGGGCCATTCCATGGTCTTGCTTTTCTACATGTGGTCTTGAAACAAAATCATCAGATGGTGTATGTACATGTATGCGCACTATATATATATATGTGGTGTATATATATATAATCACATATATATTTTTTCCCTTGTCATTTATCCACAATTTTAAAAACACTGTGCATATTGTGTGTGTGTATATATGCCTGTACATATATATATGGCATGATTTAAAGCATGTGTGATTAACAAGATGCCAAAAGAATACAAAAAAGAATGGAGAGGAAGTTGTGGACATGCATAAACATATCTCTGCAACCACAGACCTTCTGATAATATAATTTGCAGAAATAGTTAGTTTTAATAGCACAGGCTTAACTCCTCAGTTGTCTCCTGGTTGCCATTTGATGTATATTATGTTAGAGAGTAACATGATTTTTCTGTGTTCTGGCAAGTTACTTAAATAATTCAATTCCCCCCCAGATAAGTTCTTAGACTATTAAAAGATGCAGAAACTAAGGAAAAAATGTTATTCCTAAATCTTTATTCCTCACCATACTGAACACTGTAACATGGTATCTCACTTCTCAGTCTTTGAAAGGGTAGTCCTGGGAATGTTAGCTGAGGAAAATGAGAATGTGAACCATTATCCTGACAAATTACCATAGAAAAGTTTTTAGCCTCAATTATCTGGATTTTTCCATGTAGATTTTTAAGGCCAACTTTTTCTGGAAAGTTGTCCCCAAGACTTTACAGTCTTAGGGACAATTTTCCAGACTGTCTGGACAGTCTACATAAATTCTGCATTGACTTCATTCTCCCTTTCTGGGTCAGGACCAGAGCATACAGCCCTCTGCTTGGTCCTAGTGGAGGCTCCCTGCCCATCGGCCCCCGTCTGGTTCTCCACTGAGACTCAGACTGCCCTTGAAACTTCATTGACCAGGAACATCTTTCCACAGATGCCCCTTCAGCTTGTGCGTTGAGCATGCAAACAGGGGATAGAAAAGAACTAGGTTTCACATCCCTACCCAAAGCTCTGGCTTTCCTGCCCATTTTCCCCAAAATGAGCCTTGCCTACCACTAGACAGGAGAAATAACAGAGACCTTGCCTCAGAAACTACTAATTACTTCCCTGTACCTCACATTTTCCTAAACTGAGGTAGATGGATCAAAGAGATCATGGAAAGCAAACTTCAAAGAAGCTGAATTTTCTACTGTCAATTGGCTGGGCATGGTGGCTCATGCCTGTAATCCCAGCACTTTGGGAGGCCGAGACGGGCAGATCAGGAGGTCAGGAGATCAAGATCATCCTGGCCAACATGGTGAAACCCTGTCACTACTAAAAATACAAAAATTAGTTGGGTGTGGTGGTGCGTGACCGAAATCCCAGCTACTCAGGAGGCTAAGGCATAAGAATCGCTTGAACCCAGGAGGCAGAGGTTGCAGTGAGCTGAGGTTCCCCACTGCACTCCAGCCTGGGTGACAGAAGAAGACTCCGTCTCAAAAAAAAAAAAAAAAAAGAAAGAAAGAAAGAAAGAAAAAAAAAAGCCTACATTCCCTATCTCCCTAGACCCACCAAACCTAATTGACAAGCTAATCTCTATGAGCCACAGAGTCGTAAGACACAAAATCTTAACTTGGCTCCCGGAGTGCAGTGTTGGAAGCGACAGTGTGGTTCTGTGTGCTACTGGGAGGAAGTGCTGAAAATAAGCTTTTGTGGACCTGTCTATGACTGAGCTATCAGCCTTTGCATTTAGCCTCTGCAGGTCATCTTCCCCAATCTGACCCCAGTTTTCCTTTCTATGTCCAAAGTCTCCTGCTATTTGGGAGTACACTGAGATAGAATTTATCACACCCATTCCTTGCATAAATAAGCTATTTTATTTTATCATTACTTGGGGAGCGTCTGTTTGGTTGTTTTAAATCAGAAGGACTTTTTGCTAAGCCCTCATTAACAAGTTTAAAGATCCATCAGAATATTGCACATCTTCATTTGTCTTTCTCTTGGTTTTGAACTTAAATCTAACAAGCAGCTCACAATCTAATACAAAAGAGAAATCTTCTGTCCATGCAGGGTCTGTGCACCATTGCGGTCACACTGGTTTTCTCCTTTCTTCTAATGTGTTTGCCTGGGTGGACCACAGTCAATAATTATTTTTATTTATTATTATTAGTTGAGACAGAGTCTCACTCTGCTGCCCAGGCTGTAGTACGGTGGTGCAATCTCAGCTCACTGCAACCTCTGCCTCCCAGGTTCACGCAATTATCCTGCCTCAGCCCCCTGCGTAGCTGGGATTACAGGCATGTGCCACCACGCTCGGTTATTATTATTTTTTTTTTTGTATTTTTAGTACAGAGGGGGTTTCGCCATGTTGGTCAGGTTGGTCTCGAACTCCTGACCTGATGATCCACCCGCCTTGGCCTCCCCAAGTGCTGGGATTACAGGCATGAGCCACCATGCCTGGCTGATCACAGTCAATTTTTAAGTCATCATGGTGCTGTTAGTCCTGTCAGGTCCACTATTGAACTTCTAAAAGGTCCTTGTTAGTGCCATGCAGTACACGTGGGCCCAAAGATATGCTTGTAATTTTTTGTCAACAGCTTTCGCCTTGTTTCTCATGTCCAAAAAAAGACAGCCACAAGTCTTCCTGTGCTTCATGGTGATTCTGGGGGGGAAGGTTATGTGTATATGTGTGCATGTATGAGAAGCTGAAGGATGGAGTTAGCATCTTTGATGATAATGAATGGTTCTGGATTGCAATTCCTCTTCAGGCCAAAAAAGACTTTCCTCCTAGTCTAAAAGAAGTAATTCCACAGCTGGGCTGTTTCATTAATCAGAATAGCATTCCTCAGGGAGCCATGTGAAGTCTGTATTCTGGAGGTCATTCTCAGGCGCTGAGGCAGGAAAAGGGTGTGCATCACAAGGCTGCATTACCAGGTATACTTGTAGAGGTGAACTGGGTCAAGGGCCGAAGTTCGATCCGTTTGTATCCATTCTGTCCTAATAATGTTCCTTTGGCATTTTATCCTACTGGCCCATAGTCCATGCTTGATGAAAGTTTGCTAAATAGATAGTGGATGATTATATAGATGGAAGTAAAGAACCCATGTGGGTATGAGGATGTGGGTGTGGACCCTCAGCCAGTAAGAATCAACCTGGAAGATCTCTTTTTCATCATGCTTCCAAGCCAAACAATTAGAGCTTAACTCTGGCTTCCTTTTTGGTTAGCTTCACAGTGGCCCCTGCCTTGCTCTTACAAAGAATGGGTACAGACACTTCCCTTTCTTCCCATTCCTGAGAAAGCAGCTTTCTTTTTTGCTGTAGCCCACCTTGCCCATAAATGACACACATTTACCTTGACCAACTAACTCAACTGGGAAAGGGACTGAACTGTTAAAGAAACTACAAGGAGGCTGGTATACTAGGACAGAGCAGGTACGAAAGCACCTGAAGAGGCTAAGGTCAGATTGTGCAGAAGCAACGTGGACTATATTGAGGAGGAAAAAATTGCTCTGAATTATAGAGGGGACAGGGGTAATAATGGAGACCACTAGGAGTCTTCTAGGTGACGAGTGGCAGAGAAGGTTAAGTAGACAGACTCAAGAGATGTGGATTTGGAATCAACAAACAACAGATGTACTACAGGCTAGGGGTATGGAGAAGAATGGAGGATGGAAAGAGTCACTTGAGCAGATGATCTTGCTTTGTAAACAGATGGGGTAGACCAAGGGAGAAATGGATTTGAGGTTAGCAGGAAAGAAAATAAAAAGTGTCCAAGTCTACTTGAGATGCTATCCATTTCCATTATTATCTGTATTTTCATTGTTGTTGTTGTTGTTGTTGTTTTATATAGCCCTACAAACAGAGTATTTCCACCAGAGGAGAGTTTTTTGCCTTTGAAGCTCACTTGGCCTAACCGCATTTCACAACAATGCTCCCAATGCTTAGCAGATGTAAACTAGGACACAACTTATTTGTGTGGCAGTGACTTCCAGAGCAGTATCTAAAGCTTTCATTCTCCTTTTAAGAGTTTTGGGGGCTCCCAAAAAAGATTCTGAGAAAGAAATGAGTACTGCTTAACTTCTTTCTCTTAATATGGCTATTATTTTAATTAGTAGCTATAAATAGGGTTTTTGTTTTTGTTTATGTTTGTAAAAGAAAAAAATAAATGGCCATGAGGAGGAAGGAAAATAAAAAACATCTTGATAATCAAAGCAAGACTTGAAGATCTGGGACACAAGAAGGATCAAGGCCGGGTGCAGTGGCTCACATCTGTAATCCTAGCACTTTAGGAGGCTGAGGCGGGCAGATCACCTGAGTCAGGAGTTCGAGACCAGCCTGGCCAACATGGTGAAACCCCGTCTCTACTAAAAAATACAAAAAGTTAGCCGGGTGTGGTGGCAGGCGCCTGTATCCCCAACTACTCAGGAGGCTGAGGCAGGAGAATCGCTTGAACCTAGGAGGTAGAGACTGCAGTGAGCTGAAATTGCACCACTGCATTCCAGCTTGGGTAACAGAGTGACACTCTGTCTCAAAAGAAAAAAAAAAAAAAGGATCAAGGGAGGCCAACTTCCCCTAGCACCTGGGCAGAGAAGTCAAATATTGTGAAAATATCAAAAGGTCTTCAGATGCAGCGAAGTCAACCGTTACATAAAGTGTGCTGTCTTCCAAGGTGACAGCCATGGTAAGACTACAAAAGTAGGTCTTCTAGGACTTGGTGGAAGTCAGACTTTGTGGTGTTTCCTTTTGACTAGTGTATTTAGTCAAGTAGAGCTTGCTAATATTCAGGCCCGTGTCTCCTGCAATTCAGTCTTGGTTAAAGGAACAAACTGAAGGAAGCACTCATTGTTTCCGCCCAGGCCCCTTAGCACTGTGTGTCTGCCAGATAGTACCAACTTCATGCCACAGGGAAAATGACAACCTCAGATTTTAAGTTACTGTGTGTTTCATTCAGCCAGGATGGTAAAATAAACCTTTCTAATAAAGGTTTCAAAAAAAATTAAATGTATTGACTTCTTGTTGATAGTGGTTATTTTTGTATCTTGGGTTTTTTTTTTTTTTTCCCCTCCCTCTCAGTGGTTCAATGTGGCAGAGATATACAAATAAAATTGGTATATATTACAGTGTCACACATACCCCCTTGCTAACTTGCGTGAGTTGACTATTTTTATACCATCACATTTGTAACACAGTCTCTTTGTCTTTCGGCGGGGGAGTTACTGATATTTAGGTAAAGAATGATTGTTGGCTGAATTCAGCTATTTACCATCCTCCTTCCCAAAACTATTCCTAATCATATAACATGGCCTATATAATTTTCCACCCAAATTTATTTCTACTGCTGGTAAAAGGAAAAGAAAAATAGGAAACAGGTTTGGAGGGGGTACTTCTTTAACAAGAAGAGATGTTGGAATTCCAAGCCAATATGAATTCTATAATAACAGCTAATTTCATAGTGGTGATAATAGATTATTTTTATAATAATTACAGTACATCATTATCTAGGCTTCAAGTGGAAAATCTGAGGACTTAATTATAGGGTGACTTATTTGTTTTTATGTTCTTTTCTGCATTATTTGTATTTGAATGCTTGTGTCTAGATATTCAGCTTATTCAGCAAAGGAAGAAAACCTTTTATCCTACGCAAGGAAAATATGATGATTTAAAAAATGACATAATGATGTTTTGAGGTCAATGCTATTAAGTAACATTAGTGTTTCTCAAAAGCTTGCTTGCTATAAGCCCATGAGCTACGAGTGAAAACACTCTCAGATATGAATTCTGGTTCTCCCCCTTCCCAGCTTTATAGCCTTGAATGAGGATGTAGGTCCTCTGTGCCTCCCTTTCTGATCTGAACCCTGGTGATAATAATGGTACTCATCTACCTATCCCTTATGCTGTGCAGGAATTAAGTGAGATGCAGTGTATAAGCCACTGTGTACAGAACCCACTACTAGTTACTATATTTAAAAAGATGGTACTTTGTGTCAAGCCAAATGGAAGTTTCTAAATAATTCTTGCTGCTGGCTAAAAAGGGTTATATTTGTTTCTGAATTTACCTTGCGGAAGGAAATCTGTTACCTGTTGAGACTCTGGTTCTAAATCTGCTTCAGATGAGTGAAATTATTGATTACAATAGCACTATGAAGTGTGGCATTCCTTTCTGTCTACAGAAGCCAAGCAGAGATCATTTTCTAGGAATAGATTGAGAAAATTCAAAGTCCATAACAATATTTTGGATTCATTCATTCATTCGTTCATTCATTCATTTTAGAGATGGAATCTCCCTCTGTTGCCCAGGCTGGAGTGCAGTGGCATAATCTTGGCTGACTGCAACCTCAGCTTCCTGGCTCCAAGAGATTCTCCTGCCTCAGCCTCCTGAGTAGCTGGGATTACAGGCACGAGCCACCGCGTCTGGCCTGCCTCATTTTAAAAAAGGAAGAGTCAGAGGGTTCTTAAAACATTATAGTGAGGGCACTAATGAAAATTGATGAAGACTGCCTCCTGATCATGCCCCCAAACCCCAGCTCTGACTGTAATTTTTGGATTTGAAGGAAAATTGGGGGGAAAGAAGGCAGCCTCTGTCTTATTCAACACATTGAAGCTTAAATAGCACAGGGTGTTTATAGAGTTTACGTCTTCTCCTGATAAATGACAAGATCCCAGAGTTCAGGGACCCAAAGGGTTTCTTTCTCCTTTTTTCATGTTTAGCATCAGCATCTCAAAGACAGAAACCGAGCTGTGTACCTTATCCTGGGAAAAGAAAGCTAGAAGATAGGTGGGAGTGAAGGGGAATTGCTTTTGATCCTCCTTGGGGAAAAAAAGTGCTGCTTTTACTTCCAAATGCATCCTGTAAGCGTCCCCCTTCAATATTCATTTAAGTTGTCTATGAACTGCCAATTCATTTGTTTGCAGTACTAGCCTTCCTGCTGTTGCAGAGATGTGAGAATAAGATGATTATTTATAGGCTTCTTAATGCCTGTTTTGCTGGACCGAAGAGGTGAATTTCTAGAACTCGGGCAAACTGGCAAAGCTCTTGGTCTATAATTGAGGAGGCTGAAGGCAGAAAGAACAAGAAGGGGAGAGCTATTTACATACATCTCATTATATCTCCTTGGCAAAGAATCCTCTGTCCTGGCTCTGTGAGAAGAATTGCTGCTCAGTTCCATGAAGGAAATTTCAACTAAATCTCAACATTGGGTCCAAAGAGGTCCTCACCTCCATCTTGCTGCAATTGTAAGTATGCAGCACTGTGGGGTTTAGAGATAACAGAGTCCCATCCCTCATTTTGCGGAAGAAATAGCAATTCATAGACAGGAGGCAGTTTAATGCATATGGTCCGATGGCAAGTCCATAGCAAAAAGCTCCAGCCAGTAGGAGAAAGATTGGAGGTGGGGAGTGGAATTTCCTCCTTCCCCCAGCCAAGTCTAGCTGCACACATACAGCTCAAGCCCTCAGCCCCTGCCAAGGTTGGCAAATATCTTGAATATTGTCCCTGCCTTCTCCTACCTCATATTCCTTTGGTATTGAACAAGTTCTTAACAGGACATTTTGACCAACATTTGGGGGAAAAAAATGGAACATTAACTCCTGAAGGGTAGTACATTTACCTGAGCAAACCATGCTTTAAACCAAGGCACCAACTCAGTGAATGGCAGCTGGCTTGTTCTGAATAGCATATAGATATTTTATACAGAATGACTATGAAGTTAGTCCTCCAAACTGGTACATATTTGAGAGTGAAGGGGGAAACCAGTAATAATCAAACCAAGATACGGGTAGAAACAGGACTGTCCCTGGCAAAAAGGGACATGTGGCCATTCTACTTATGTTCCATGAATCCAATTGCTCAGGCCAAGGACTGGGCAGGGGAGAAGAGATAGGGAAGGTTCTCAGAAGGAAAGAGAGGGCCACTTTGGGTGGATTTAGAGCAGTACCTGGTGAAGAGCAATTGTTCAATAAATGGACTCATGGAAGGACTCTGAGTAGAAGATGTGTGTTTGCTTAGCTCTGCCACATTCTAGTGGGGCAAGTCAATCCCTTCACCTCTGTCAGCCTGTGTCCTCATTTGTCAAGTGAGGGGAACAAACATGGCTCCCTTCACAAGGCTGTTGTTTGCCATCAGAAATACTCAGTGCCGAACCTAGATGGGACTCCATCCAGCCTGCAGTTTGCACCCTGTGGCTCTTTTGCAGGGTTACGCTTTCACAAGGAATTAAGTTGACTGAAACCACCCATTATGATTGGCCATACCAGTCAAAATAAACAAAACCCATTTCAGTAAATTTACAGAAATTATAAGATGACAATAAGGGCCAGATCATTACAAATTTCTCAGTGTTTTCTGAGACCAGCTGTATGCATAACATCTTCTAATTCTTTTTGAAACCTTTCCATAAGGCAAGGACCAGGGCTAAGTATGTAGCATTTTTCATCCCATTTCATCCTCACCACAGGACAATGGAGTTTTTCCCATCAGGCACATCCCTGGTTCAGGCTGAACTCAACATCCCTGTTGAATCATAGTGTCTCTCTGGAATGTCCTGCTTCCAGCTCCCCACCTGGCTAACAATCTCACCGCCACATCGTTGCCCTCATTTCCCCTTTGCAATGAACTCCTACTCTTACTGAATACTGCAAACCACTCCTCTGCTCTCCAGCATCTCCTTAGCCTGCTTCCCTTTGTCTTATATTCTATAGCACTTTCCATTGTAACATACTATATACTTATCTTTTTTTGCTTTGCATCTTTCTCCCCTCTTACTCTACCTAACTGTAAATGCTTTTAGGACAAGGACTCAATAAATGGCATCATTTATGACTATTATGATCAATTTTTTAAAAGCCTCTCTACTAGTCTTCAGAAAATATGTAATTCTGATGTTGAGATCCAGGTAGGAATATTGTGTTAAAATATGGTCCAGGGTCAGATACTTGTGAAATCCACAAAGTAACAGATCTGAGAACCCACTGGATTTCTCTGGGGAAGTCTATTTCTGAGGGTCATGTCCACTCTTGCCTAGTGCTTTAGGCTATCTCAAAGTCCAGTCCCCAGAATCAGCTTGCCTCTAACCCCTGCCCCGCAAGTCTCTCCATGGCCAACAGATGTAAACAGGTTAATATGCTCATTATTACATGGCTGGCTAGTCTCATTAAACCAAAGGTTTTGAGTGCACAAGCTAAAATTCCTGAAGCAGCAGGATGTAAAACAAGATGAGTGCTGAATATTAAGTGGATGGTGCATGTTCCAAAGAAAGGCATTCAAATTCAAATTTACAGACTGCACTGACCAAATAAAACCTGCCTGAGAGCAGGGCTTTCACAAATACTGACTTCTTTGAGCATCACCTTGATTCTGTGGAGTCGGCAGGGTAGGTAAAGTTACACCCATTTTACAGATATAGAAAGAAACAGGACAAATAATTCACCTAAAAGACGTAGCCAGGGTTCTAAGACCAGTGCTGCTTCCAAATCCTGCTGGCACCCCCACTGCTCCCTTACCCCCTTCCTTAAATCATTTTGATGTGACATTGCTTCTGCCTTCTCTCATTTTTTGCCAAAAGACTTATAATCATGCCCTAATGCTAATAGCTAATAGCTGTCCTACCTTAGGTTCCTCTTCAAATTCTCCCCCAGCTTCCTCTATATTGCTGATTTCTGGTCTCTTTCTCTGAGTTCATATAGTCTTATGGCAAGCCCCTTCAAAACACCTTTGAAAAAGACCTTTATGCAAGTAGAGAGTGAGAGGTGACAATGTGCTAGCAACCCTCACTCTCAGCACCTCCTTGGCCTCGGCGTCCACTCTGGCGGCACTTGAGGAGCCCTTCAGCCCACCACAGCACAGTGGAAGCCCCTCTCTGGGCTGGCTGAGGCCAGAGCTGCCTCCCTCTGCTTGCGGTGAGGCGTGGAGGGAGAGGCGCGGAGGGAGAGGCGCAGGCGGGAATCCGGGCTGCGCGCGGGGCTCCCTGGCCAGTGCGAGTTCCGGCGGGCGCGGTCTCAGCAGGACCCACACACGGAGCGGCCGGCCGGCGCAGCAGGCCCAGAGCAGAGAGGTGGTTAGCACCCCGGCCGGCAGCTGCAAAGGATACACCGGGTCCCTCGGCAGTGCCGTCCTGCAGGCGCTGTGCTCGAATTCTCGCGGAGCCTCAGCCACCTCCGAGCAGGGCAGGGCTCGGGTCCTGCAGCCCGCCATGTCTGAGCTCCCCCGCGTGGTGGGCTCCTGCACCTCCAGTGCTTCCCCGGGCGCTGCCCCCTGCTCCTGCTTCGTGGCGCCGGATCCCATCTACGGCCCAAGGGCTGAGGAGGGCAGGCACGGCTCAGAACTGGCGGGCAGCTCCGCCTGCAGCCCTGGTGCAGCATCCACTAAGTGAAGTCAGCTGGGTTCCTGAGCTGGATGGGGACTTGGAGAACTTTTATATCTAGCCAAAGGATTGTATGTGCACCAATCAGCACTCTGTATCTAGCTAATCTGGGGACTTGGAGAACTTTACTGTCTAGCTAGAGAATCATAAATATACCAATCAGCACTCTGTGTCTAGCTCAAGGTTTGTAAATACACCAATCAGTACTCTGTGTAGCTCAAGGTTTGTAAATACACCAATCAGTACTCTGTATTTAGCTAACTCTGTGTCTAGCTAACCTAGTGGGGACTTGGAAAACTTTGCTGTCTAGCACTCTGTGTCTAGCTCAAGGATTGTAATGCACCAATCAGCACTCTGTCAAAACAGACCAATCAGCTCTCTGTAAAGTGGACCAATCAGGATGTGGGTGGGGGTCGGATAAGGAAATAAAAGCAGGCTGCTGGCAGTAAGCCCTTCGGGTCCTCTTCCACGGTGTGGAAGCTTTGTTCTTTTGCTCTTTCCAATAAATCTTGCCGCTGCTCGCTGTTTGGGCCCAGGCTGCCTTTATGAGCTGTAACACTCACCACAAACGTCTGCAGCTTTACTCCTGAAGCCAACCAGACCACAAACCCATTGGGAAGAACGAACAACTCCACGCTGCCTTTAAGAGCTGTAACACTCACCACGAAGGTCTGCAGCTTCATTCCTGTTAGTGAGACCACGAACCCACTAGAAGGAAGAAGCTCCAGACACATCTGAACGTCTAAAAGAACAAACTCCGGACACACCGTCTTTATGAACTGTAACACTGCGAGGGTCCGCGGCTTCATTCTTGAAGTCAGTGAGACCAAGAATCTCCAATTCCAGACACAAGAGGATTCATAAATAAGTTGCAAGGTAATGGATACTGTGAAAATGCCACAGAACGTTGACAGGAGTTTGTTCTTTCAGTAAACTTGTCTCCTCAACATAATGACAAAGCACAGTTTAGCCTTATCTGTCACTCCTACATCTGTTGGGTGACATCTTTAGCCCCTGTGCTCTCTCTATAATTAAAGCGTCATCCCCTCCATTCTACCTTACTTTGTCTTTTGTTTATAAATCAATGGCCCTAGAAACTTTTCTCTTAAATTAATAAGGTGTCAAATGGAGGGAATCAGAAGCTGTCCTTCCTAGATTTGTTACTACTGCTGCACTGTTTCATAAAGAACACTTCTATTTCATTATTTTTGACTGTCTCCAGTCCAGTGAAGAGGTTAAGACATAGGCTTTGGAACTAGGAAGCTCTGGGTTTGAAGCCCAGTTTCTCCACTAATCAGCTCTGCGAACTTGATTCCACCTTCTTAATCCATGGGTCTGTCTGAAAAAATGAGAATCACCTGAGACTGATATAGCACTGAAATGAGTTGCTCAATAAAGTACATTATACAAAGCACAGTGCTTGGCTCATACATAGTAAATGTTTAAGCATAGTAGACACAAATTTTTGTTCTTATGAAATACTATCCATAACTTAACTCTCAATTCTGTATTAGAAAATAATTGCACAGGGTGGCCCACACTTACATTTGACTTCTGAGCAGCTCTGCTACCTAAGACGACTGGAAATTTACCTCCTTTTCTTACCTTCCTCTCTTCCCTTCCCTCTTACACTGGAGTGGGAAGTCAAGGCACTTACGTGAGGACTCTCTTAACAGTGGCCTCAACTGTCTGTAGTTCTAGTTCTGTGAGCAGATCCATTTTAACAAGAGAAGTCAGCTAAGTACAAGCCCAGCTCAGGCCTGGTTGTGACCTGCCAACCACAGGGATATCTGTGGTGGGTTATTTCAAAGAGAAGTAGAACAAGAGGTAAATTGATGCCGAACTTTCAAAGCAAATTGAATTTGCTTTACCTTGTTGTCAAAGACCTAAATGAGATGTATAGTTGAATTTGCGGCAGAAGAGAAAATATTTCTTGCAAAATCTTCAAAGCTGGAAAGAGCAACTTTGTATTGGCCATCAAGATCGCCATGTCTAATAACCCAGGGTTCAAAGTTATCACCTCTTCACCCAATAACAAGATGAAGCGTGTGGCTCTATGCTTTGGGATGGCTATGGAGGATTGGAGGTATAAAACCCATCCCAGAAATGCAAATTAAAACCATGAAACCAAATTATATCTGCAAAGTCCCTTTTTCCAATAAGGTCACTTTCAAAGATTCAGGAATGAAGTTGAGGGTCACTGTTTAATCCACTATACCTCCAAATGACTTCTTGGTTTGAGAATGCACTTGTATGCCTTGGAGGTATCTTTGAAAAAGTGCATTGCCCATAGAGAGGGATCTGAGGGTGAGGCATCTATCTCCCTTACTACCACCTTCACAGAGGTTTACCAATTGTCATGGCTCCTAGACACTGAGGGTTTCATAACAGGAAAGAAACCTCTTATGATCTTCTTCCCCAGAGCACCATTTGGCTTCTATCTGGAGAAACAACTTCTCACCCTGAATAGAAATCTGTTCACCCATGCACTCCTCAGGAATTTTGGATGTGTGGAAAAATCCAAAATAAATGCGTCAATTTTCATAATTTCTTTATGAAGGAACTATGTGTAAGAAAGATCTGGGTCCTACCACTTACATGCTATGTGATCATATTCACGTAATATAAAGAACCTCAGCATCCCAACCCATAAAATGAGAATAATGACATTATTTCAGGTGATTAAGAGTAATAATAAATGTAAATGCATCTGGCACTGTGCTTGGCATATAATAGCAACTTGAAGAGAGAACTTTTGGGGGTTATGTCTAGTGCATAGGTATATATCTTTACTTCAGATGTTCCTTCTATCCTGTCCATAAATCAAAACCTGTGGGTGAGTGTGTGCGGTTAAATGTGCATTTCCTGGCTGGGTTGCAATGGCTCACTCCTATAATCCCAGCACTTTGGGAGGCCGAGGCGGGTGGTTCACCTGAGGTCAAAAGTTCAAGGCCAATATGGCAAAACCTTGTCTCTACCAAAAATATAAATATTAGCCAGGTGTGGTGGCATGCACCTGTAGTCCCAGCTGTTTTGGGAGGCTGAGGCAGAAGAATCACTTGAACCTAGGAGGTAGAGATTGCAGTGAGCTGAGATCATGCCACTGCACTCCAGTCTGGGAGACAGAGCAAGTATGTATATGTATACACACACACATATACACACAAAGTGTGCTGTGGCAGACAGAGGAAAAGCAGGTAGTGTTTTATGTCCCCAGGGGCAGGGAGGTTAAAGTCTCTCTCTGGTAACATCAGCATTCATTTATACCTGAGTCAAGCTACTTGATGGCTCCATTAAAAGTGTCAATTACCACCTACCTCAGGAATGTCATTTGAAAAGTGAAGCACGTTTTTAAAAATGGTCAAAGAGAGGTCCTAGTAAAACAAATAAAATAATTGGGGTTTTCACACGGAGACTTGAAATATAAGGATATTTTTATCAACTGAAGTATGAGATTACCTAAAATGGGCATAATTCCTTAGCAATGGGGGAGGTACGTGAATTCACATTGACAACTACCACTTGAACACTTAGGCTACTGAAAACATAGTATTTACTTTGAGTGAAGTACAAAGATACTTTAAAATCGACAGAGGAAAATCTACAATGTTTTTCTTTTTTTTTTTTTTTTTTTTTTTGAGACGGAGTCTTGCTCTGTCGCCCAGGCTGGAGTGCAGTGGGTGGATCTCAGCTCACTGCAAGCTCCGCCTCCCGGGTTCACGCCATTCTCCTGTCTCAGCCTCCCGAGTAGCTGGGACTACAGGCGCCCGCCTCGTCGCCCGGCTAGTTTTTTGTATTTTTTAGTAGAGACGGGGTTTCACCGTATTAGCCAGGATGGTCTCGATCTCCTGACCTCGTGATCCGCCCGTCTCGGCCTCCCAAAGTGCTGGGATTACAGGCTTGAGCCACCGCGCCCGGCCTCTACAATGTTTTTCTACGCACTAATGTGACTAATAACCAGAAAATGAGTGCCAAGAGAATGGCAAGTTTGTGCCCAGGAAAGAAAAGCCAATTTTCCACACTCTTGAGGTTCTTCAGCAGAAATGATGACCTGAGTATTGTTGCAGAACCCAAAATACCCTTGCTGTAGTGGTGGCATTATTCTAGAGTTCCTGCCTTCTAATATCATTGTCATTCCCCAAGTGAGAAAAAAAATGTTAAGCAGAAACAGTCTAAATTGGGGAAAAGTAAGGAGATAAATGGTAATTATTTCAGTCATGCCTGTCATGTCAGAACACGTTGGTTAGAAACCAGAGGAAATTGTATTATCAGATACAAACCCTGATATAAACATCTGGGCAGGGTTCATGTGGGATGTGCATGTGTTGCTATTTACCCAATCCAATTAATTCAATGCCCCAAAAAAGTATTGAAGTAGCTATAACATGTTTTTGGAAGAGGAGAAAGAGTTTCATTTAATTTTAGTTACCACTGAAGAAGAAAAGAGTTATGAAATATCATGGCAAAGAGAACAAGAATTCCCTTCATTTTTTTCCGATAGGAATTTATTTCCATTTTTTTGAAAATAAACATTCAGTCCCCATCACTTTGCTAGTCATGAATATGGAAGGGTTGAGCTCTCAGAATGAATCGCACATTTTTGGAGAGCCTCATAGTTAAGTGTAGTGGTGGCTGGGAGGGGAGCAGAAACAGATGCATCAATTATGAATTTTGGTAATGATAATAGAGGGAAAACCTTACTCTTCCTGGGAAAGTCAAGCAAATTTGACCTTTAGTTGGCTTTTAAGTTTCAGTCCTGGCCAATGAGAGTAGGAGCACTGGTCTCAATATACAGACCAGGCTGGCTGCTAAAGGAAACACTCACTTCTCCAGGAATCCTCCTGGGTATGTGTCTCCACTTTTCTTTTTTTTTTTTTTTTTTTTTTTTTTTTGAGACACACTCTCGCTCTGTCACCCAAGCTGGAGTGCAGTGGTGAGATCTCAGCTCACTGCAAGCCCCGCTTCACGGGGTCACGCCATTCTCCTGCCTCAGCCTCCTGAGTAGCTGGGACTACAGGAGCCTGCCACCACACCTGGCTATTTTTTTTGTATTTTTTTTTTTAGTAGAGACAGGGTTTCACCGTGGTAGCCAGGATGGTCTCCATCTCCTTACCTCATGATCCACCCGCCTCAGCCTCCCAAAGTGCTGGGATTACAGGCGTGATGTGTCTCCACTCTTACTGAATCACTGAAGATCATAACCATAGATTATTTACTAAACCAGAACTGGTAAGAATGAAGAACACTATTGTGAATGCTTCCCTCTTTAATTCCCAAGTTTATGTGCATCAAAAGGTATTCCTTATGGCTGCATGGAGGAAGAATGGGTATGTGTGTATATGTCAATAGAAACACTCTAAAATCTGAATGAATCTTTGAAGCATCAAGTCTTGATGGATATCATGGTTAATTTTATAAGACAAATTCAATGCATTGCTAATGAATTTAGACCATACAGTATTAAAACTCCAAATAAATGCTCACTATATAGCTTTTGAGTATGGAATGTTCTAAAAAGTCAGCGGAGGAAAATAGATGATTGTGTGAAACTTGAACCATTTAGTTTTGGGAAAATGATAATTGGTTCCATTGCCTTTTTTTGGTAGCCTTTCGCCTAGATAAAAGTTGGCAATAATTTTAGTTTGCTTCATCTTATCTTTCCCACTCATGCAGTCTCTGACATTTAATGAAAGCTAGCTGCAGCAAGAATTCCCAGGAGCAAGCATGTACAAAATCCAGTGAAACTGACTTATAGTCAATTTTTAGAGAGATAGCTGATATAAAGCGAGTTAACAATACCCTCTGTGAAAAATGCTACCTAGGCAATTTAAAGCGACTATTTGGGGGGAATAAAGGATTCTGTAAGTAGGAATAACATGTTAGGAAAATCCATACCATTGTTTATAGAATGGTCCACAGAATGTCAAACACCAAATAAAATGAAATCATCAAATAGTGACTATAAATGCATGACCTATATTGAATTTGAGTCTTTGAACTCTTCCAACAGTTTTCCACCCAGTTCTTGTTTATATACCTTTCAGTTTTTTTTTTTTTACTTTTGCAATTCTAATTTATAAAAAGATAAAACATGAAAGTTTTTGAAAGGTGAATACTAACATTTTACATAAATATAATATCGAGAGTTTATATACCAAAGATTTCTTTGCATTTTTCACAAAGATTTTAAGATTTCTGCAAACCAGGATTTTAAAATAGTGGAAGCAATTCCTATTAATCAACTCAGTAACAGAATATTCCTTTGTCTGAATTGCTCATATTTCTGTTGAGCTGTCTCCCTTCAAGACCTGCTCTGATTTAAGCCAAATGAAATGAACATTAGCTGTAACTTACTGAATCTTGGAAAATGAATATTACTGCTTTCATACAATTTGCAGAATACCTGTTTACTCCTGTTTTCATGGACACTGAGGGATGGGGACACAATGCATCATGAAGTATAGGAGATAGCCTGTGAGTTGGAGGGAATGTTATTGTACAGAAATATGCTTTATAGCTATGAGAGATGAGTTACTGGGAAAGAGAAAGAGATTTCCATTGGATTAATCTAGTGGGGGCCCAATGATCATTTAAAGGCATCTCTTTTAACTTCAGTAATGGTCAGACTATTTTAAAGCAATCACATATGTAAGTTGAACAGCACCAAGCCTGACACATAGTAGAATCTCAGTAGATAGGAATTCTCCTCAAAGGGTATAAAATACGTCCTATGTGAAAAAGAAAAAGTAATCGCCAATTGGAAGCCCCATCTGTTCACAGGTATTACACACCATTATGTAAGTGAGACATCTGGTTTTGTTTAATGTTGATTGAAGGCCTATAAACAGGTTGGTTCATAGTTTATAACTCTATAAAACTGATCAAACTCTGGCTGGCTCCACAGCAACAAGGTCTAACTGATATAGGAAGAGAATGTGTATTTTCAACATGGTGAGATGTTTTAAAAAGGGTGAGGATTTTGTTTTCCTATTCTAATGTCTTGGAAGCTTATCCCACATTTTCTTCAGACTAACTCCACCTTTAATAGTATAATTACTGGGCATTTGGTACTGGGGCTAGGCAAGCATTTCCTAGTGGCATATTATTTCTAGTGGTACATTATTTCATGGGAGTGAGGGTCAGGGAAGTAGTAGCATCTGCTTTCTAATCTACAGAGAAAACTGAAGTTCTGTTTACCAAGACAGAATAGATGAAAACAAAATATGTAGATAAAATATAGAATGTAAGCTAAAAAAAAAAAAAACAAAGTATTAAATACAACCTTATGGTTTAACTTTTCAAAATATATTTTGTCTGAATGTATCAGCCCTAGATTAGTTCCCGGTTGCAAAGGTAAACTGTAACTTTTTAATGGTGACATCTGGCAGTCACTGCTTTAACCACATGATCAAATTTAGCATCACCAGTAGCAGGGCAGCCTAATAATTGGTGCCTCTTGACAGGAGATGCATTCACATGCCTATAGTACCACTCATGAAGCTTTCTTTGCAAAAACATTTGACCTGAATTTAATTAGGAAAGAACAAAAGAATGCAGAAGGCAGGACATTTTATAAGACATTGGCGTGGGCCTGAGATCTTCCAAAAAGTCAAATGTTTTGAGAAATGACAAAATGTTATAGATATATACATGTGAAAAATTACAAAATATTTCTGAAATAAATTAAAGTAGACCTAAATAAATAGAGAAATATGGTTTGTTGATGGTTTGGAAGATTCAATATTGTTAGGATATCAAGTCCCCAAATTATAATATAAATTCAAATCAATACCAATCAAAATCCCAACAGGCTTCTTACAGAAACTGACATCCATTTTCTAAAAGTTATACAAAAATACAGAAAACCAAGCTAAAACAACTCTGAATAAAATGGAGGGCTAATAAAATCTGATTTCAAGAATTACTATAAGGCTCAAGAAATTGGAACAACAGAGTATAAGAAAAACAGACCATTAGAACTGAGTAGAGTCCAGAACTAAACCCACAAATGTATGAACAACTGGTCTTGGCAAAGGTGGAAGGGCAATACAATGGAGCAAGAATAGCCTTTTCAACAAATGATTCTAGAGTGATGGTAATATCCAAAATAAACAAACATGCACAGACCCATGCCTAGTGCCGTATATAAAAATCAACATAAAGTAGATTATAGATTTAAACATAAAACCTAAACTATAAAACTTCTAGAATAGAAGAAAATCTTTGTGACATTGGGTTGGGCAAACACACAATTTATACGTGAACAGATTAATTGGACTTCATCAAAATAAGAAACTTCTGTTTTTTAGAAGATACTGTTAAGTGAATCAAAAGACAAGATACAGACAGAAAATTTTTTGCAAAGCATGTATCTGATAAAGGGCCTATATTTGAATCAAAAAACCCTCAAATTTTAGCAAGAGGCAAACAACCCAATAAAAAACAACTGGGCAAAAATATTTGAACAGATATGTCACCAAAGAAGATACTACAAATACCAACAGGGAATTTTCTCAACATCACTAGTCATTAGAAAAACAAAAATTAAAACCACAATTGAATTTTCCTGCACACCTATTAGAAAGGCTGAAGTTAAAAAAGATTGACCATATTCAATGTTAGAAGGGATTTGGAGGAACTGAAACTCTCATACACTGCTGATAAGAATGTAAAATGCGGCTGGGCGCGGTGGCTCACACCTATAATCCTAGCACTTTGGGAGGCCGAGGCGGGCAGATCATGAAATCAGGAGATAGAGACCATCCTGGCTAATACAGTGAAACCCCATCTCTATTAAAAATACAAAAAAAAAAAAAAAATTGAGCTGGGCGTGGTGGCGGGCGCCTGTAGTCCCAGCTACTCAGGAGGCTGAGGCAGAAGAATGGCATGAACCCGGGAGGTGGAGCTTGCAGTAAGCCAAAATCATGCCACTGCACTCCAGCCTGGGCCACAGAGCAAGTCTCCATCTAAAAAAAAAAGAATGTAAAATGCTGCTATCAGTTTGGAAAATACTTTGGCAGGTTTTTAACAAGTTAAGCATATACCTACCATATGATCCAGCCATTCCTCTCCAAAGTATTTATCCACCCTCCCACCAATGAAAAATATGTATATAGTCTTACACATGAATATCAGTGACAGTAACTGCCAAAACTGGAAGCAACCCAAATGTCTGTAACAGACGAAAGGAAAAACAAATTGTAGTATATCCTTGCAATGGAAAACTACCCAGCAATAAAAATTAATGAAATATTGATACATGCAATAATATGGTTGAATCTCAGAATAATTATGCTGAATGAAAGATGCCAGACAAAAAATAGTAGATATCATAGGATTTTATTTATATAAAACTCTAGAAAACAGAAAAGAATTTGCAGTGAGCAAAAGCAAATGAATGGTTGCTTGGGAATGGGGGAGGTTGAAAGGAGTGAGGGAGAATTACAAAGAGGAATGAGGAACTTTTGGAGGTGATGCTGATAACTATCTTGACTGTAGTGATTTCTCTGGTGTGCATCTGTCAAAATGTATCAAATTCTAGTCTTTATGCACAGTTTCCTGAGCATACTTCAACAAATCTGTTTAAAAACCAAACGCAGGGAGAGTGTTCTTAATTACAAGTCTAATAAGACATAACCAAATGCAATGTATGAACCTTGATTGTATTTTGGATTGAGGAAAAATCATATGAGACATTTTGGGAACAAATGGAGAAATTTGACTTTGTTTCATATGTTAAATGATATGAAATTACTGTTAAATTTCTTAGGTGTGATAATGGTACTGTGGTTATACACAAAAGTGTCTATTTCTTAGGTGATGCATACAGAAATAAAGTGTAAATAAAGTATTATAATGTACATGACTTTTAAATAGTTCAGCAAAAAGAGTAAAGATAAAACAATTTTAGCAGGAAATGAACAGATGGTGAATCTGCATGAAGAGTATACAGATGTTCTTTGTCCTATGTCAAATTTTCTGAAAACGTGTGAAGTATTCAAAATAAAAATTTGGGGAAAATATATGTATTGTATATGCTTAACATGTATCTAGGCACAAAAAGTGAGATGGGGGGCCAGGCATGGTGGCTCACACCTGTAATCCCAGCACTTTGGGAGGCCAAGGTGGGTGGATCACGAGGTCAGGAGATTGAGACCACAGTGAAACCCCGTCTCTACTAAAAATACAAAAAATTAGCCAGGCACAGTGGTGGGCACCTGTAGTCCCAGCTACTCGGGAGGCTGAGGCAGGAGAATGGCGTGAACCCGGGAGGCGGAGCTTGCACTGAGCCAAGATTGTGCCACTGCACTCCAGCCCAGGCGACAGAGAGAGACTCCGTCTCAAAAAAAAAAAGAAAAAAAGAGAGATGGGGATGTTTCAGTTCATAGTCATAGGAATGCAGGAACAAGTTCTGGGGAGAGGATGTGGCTTTTCTGAGAGAGGCTGATGTGACTTAGTACTTGCTGTAAATGTTGTAGGGTGCTCAGCTGATCATTGAGGTAAGTGCTTGGAAGGGGAGTTATAGAATAAATTATATTTAGAATTTTCTTGATTTTAATTGGAACTGAGATGCCCGTGAGGGTTCTAAGTGATACTCTGATTCTGGCTAAACTCCCAGGGAGCACAAGTGCAGGAGGTGTATTTGGAAATGCCCTTAGTTTCAGTACCAGTAGGTAGAAGGGAGAGAATCAGGATTGGGCTGATGGAGAAGTTGGGCTGGAATGCAGACTCAACAGGTCTCAGTTGGCATCCCTCAGGGAACTCAGAAGCTGCCTTACAGAGGTGTCTCACTTGGGACAAAGAACCGGGCCTTTATCTACCAGTATCTCCCAGTCATTATTTGCAGGATGCCCAGGGGAAGGGGGCATAAACTTAAGCAAGCTGAATCTCTTTAGTCAAGGCAATTCCCAGAGAGAGCTGTCAGCTGATGAATTTTCCAGCATCTGCACCAGTAGAACCCTCGGTCCTCAAGGTGGAATGCCTCTGGAGGGTACAGCACAACATTCATAACACACTGCTTCTGTGTTTCTTTCATATATTGTTAATGCTTTTTACACAAGGCATGCATAAATAATTGCCTATAATAGTTGACATATAATCATTTATAAATGTTATACATTGTTAACATATTCAAAATTCTAATTTTCTTCAGCATGTGTCTTAACTTTCTTCAATTCATGGCATGTTATGGAGACCATGGATTTTATCAAAAAGAAATAAATTAGCTTGAGAAAGAAGACATGCTTCTGAGACTCAAAGGCAAAGTGAAGATAATACTTGGGACATAAGGATTTATAAACGCCTTTATACGAATTCCCACAAATACTAAGTGAAAGAGAGGAAACTGGAATTTAGGATTTCTGACACCTGAGTCCAGGGGTTTCATGTCTATACCAGGGATATATGTGTTAAGACTATGCCTTAATGCAAACTTTGGTCTCACTTTTATGACCACAGGACAAGAAAAGCTTGTCTCAAACATCTCTAATGGGTGCAAAGCCTGTGCCACAGGGTTATAGTGGAAGAAATAGAATGGATAGTTCATTATTAGACACCCTATAATTACGCAGCCAAACTTTCCAGAATATACAAGGATGTGTAAAGTGGTCATTTCTTTAAGGTGACAACCACAATTCTCAACCCAAGATTGGAGTCCTCTTTTCTATGGAGTTCAGTGTTCCTCCCGCAAGATCAACTAATTCCCTCAATTCCTGGACAGGCCTGGGTCTTTTCATTTGAGGTCACCCCTCAGGCTGCCACTTTTGTTGTCACTGTGGAAAAAATTCTCTTTTGTCCTCTTCATAATCCCCTTGATACCACTTCACAGGATTCCAACTCCTTATCCTCATTCTGATATGGGTATTTCATGACTCAGATCCATTTTGCATGTCTGTAAAGGGGTCAGACTTTTCTCACTGGAGATCTGGGGCACCTTTCTGAGTATCTCATGCATTATAATGGGCAAAGTCTCTGCTTTGGAATTGCTAAATGTCTTCTAGCTTTTTTTATTATACATTAAGTTCTGGGATACATGTGCAGAATGTGAAGGTTTGTTACATAGGTATACACGTGCCATGGTGGTTTGCTGCACCTATCAGCCCATCATCTACATTAGGTATTTCTCCTAATGCTATCCCTCCCCTAACTCCCATGTCTTCTATTTTTATTCCATCTTATATGTAAGCAAAACAGCTAGAAAATAAATAGAGACAGGTAGTACTGTTCTACCATAGAAAGAAAATTATAAAGATACTGGGGCACTCAATGCTTACTTGAAACTCAGATAATTCCAATTCATCTTCCTTATGTGGCTTAAGCTCCTCCCTCCTGCTCTATGGCTAGTTTTCTTAGTCTACTCTTGATCTTCTCGAATTAGTAAATTTCATATTATAACCACATATCAGCAGAATCATCAGACATTGCAACTTGTTCATGTTTCAGACAATGTTTATATTTAATTTGTATATTATTTATTTTTCATTCTTTTTTCTTTCTGCCTGCTCAAGCACACCTTTTATCATTTAGGACATCTGCCTGGGTGTGTTTACACTATTGGTGGAAAAGATAGCAATGACACATTCTCTTGATGAAAGGTTGTATTTGGTAAGGGAACTGGACACAGTTTCAACTGCATACGGAGAATGTTTACCCATGATTCTTAATAGGAAATATGAATTTAAATATAAAACACATATACAAATATGCACTCCATGGTAAATAATCAGAATTTTCTTGTCAGTTCCCTTTAGAAATACTTAGAGCTGTTTGTTTTTCCAAGTACTGGCAATTAAAACTGTGGAGAATGAAAAATTAAATAGTTTTACAATCTACTCTTTCATTAAATAGGCTTTTTAGTTGAAAGTGACTATCTGTATAGTAGAGTGAGCTTTAGAGTCCCAGAGACCTCAACTTTCTTCTTAGCTTTGCTCCTGATTACTATGTCTCTTCCCAAGTCATGTAACCTCTCTGCAAACTTAGGATTTTTAATGTATATTCTCTATGTGTATTTACTTTAAGATTCTAAATCCACTCATTATATATTTACACCTCAAAAAGAGGGTCGGTTTTACTCATTAGGACTTTTATATGTGCACCATACTTTGGGATTATTATACTCTTTATTCATTCAAAAATTATTTTTGAAGCCTTTGTTTTTGATAGGTGTACCTCCTGGCCATCACAGACCTTAAATTCTAGTGGGAGAGTAGGACTTGAGATAACTGAATCTATGACTGCAATGATAATTACTGATAATTATATATACTGTGAATGAAAAGAGAAGGCTGCTCTTAGGGAGCATCACAGAAGGAGAAAATTCAAATTGGTGGCGTGTGATCATTCAAGTTACATTTCTTCATAGAAAATGCAAGAAGATTGAACCTGAAGAATGAGTTAGGAGAACTGAGGCAAAACAAACAAACAGAAAACATTCTGGGCAGAGAGAATAATATACACTAAGTCCTTTTGCTGGAATTAAGTTTGAATCCCCCAAGAATGCCAGGATAGATAAGTCATATTCAAGAGAAACTAGCTAAAAAATTTGAAACATAGCCAGGCCAGATACTATAGGGCCATGGGAAGTCTTTGAAGGATGTTTTACATCGGACCACATGATCTGCTTTGCAGCTTTTACAAAGATCATTCTGGTTGCTCTGTGCAGAATTATTTGAAGGGAGGTAAAAAAAATGGATGTCGCGAAACCAGTTGGGATGCTACCATAGCATCGTCTGCATGATGCGAGTGCATTAGAACAATAATTACAATGATAATAGCCAAAACTTTAGAACTTAAAAATGGTAGCCACTGGTCTCTGTGCTTTAGGTGTATTAACTGGTTAAACATATTTGAGACAGGTGAGGGCACTGGGATGAGAAGGGAACAAATTCCAGAAATATTACAGGTATTATTAATTTTATTGTTATTATTTCTTATTACATATATTATATATTGCATTACTTATATCACAGGTAACATTAGCCAACCAGAAAACAAACCTGATATGAAGTATAAAAAGTGAGGGAAATACAAGTATTAAAGAATAACACTTAAGGTTCCAATTTGTGCAACCGGGTAGAGGTAACAGTTCCCAAGAAAAGGAAAATACGTGGAGAGGCATGTTGCACAGCGAATGCCCTATTTTTGACATTGTTTGAGATGCCTGTTTGATTGTCTCAGCAGACCTATGAGGTTGGAGATGATCATCCCTACACTAGAGATGATAAACATCAGAGTTTGAAGCCACCTAGGTAACATAGCAAGACTCTGTCTCTGAAAAAACAAAAACAAAAACAAAAACAAAAAAATAGCCAGAGGTGGTGGCACATGCCTGTAGTTGCAGCTACTTGGGAGGCTGAGACAAGAGGACCACTTGAGCCCAAGACTGCAGTGATCTATGATCCTACTACTTCACTCCAGCCTGGGTGACAGAGTGAGACCCTGTCTGTTAAAAAAAAAAAAAAAAAAAAGAGAGAGAGAGAGAGAAAAGATAAGCAAAGAGAAAGAGAAAAGATAAGCATCTAGTTGCATGGAAATGAGAATAACATTTTCAGGCACTTCTGCAGGCAGTTCTGATGGGTGGGCCTGACATCCCTGTTGACATTTCTGAGTACACTATGTAGGAGACTTATGTATCTTATTTCTCTTCCTCCCCCAATCAGCAACACACAGAAAGTATGGTGATCCCATAAGCTAAACTTGAATAGAGAAATTGCCATTAAAATTACTTATTTTAAAAAAACTCATCAATTTTTTAATAATTATATCAAAGTTTCATATAGTTTCATTTCAAGAGTCAGATGAAACAACAGAACTTTTTCTAACATTTTTTTTCCCTAAATTATAAACATGGGCCTAGATATTATGGAGAGATCTGAGTTGTGGAAAGACAGCAATATACTCACATTCTTATTAATTATTTTGTGGATCACTTTTATATTCCCTAAAGAAGGCGGGTTTTCCTAGAAGAAAATCTAGGTAGTACCATTCAGGACATAGGCATGGGCAAGGACTTCATGTCTAAAACACCAAAAGCAACGGCAGCAAAAGCAAAAATTGACACATGGGATCTAATTAAACTAAAGAGCTTTTGCACAGCAAAAGAAACTACCATCAGAGTGAACAGGCAACCTACAGAATGGGAAAAAATTTTTGCAACCTACTCATCTGACAAAGGGCTAATATCCAGAATCTACAAAGAACTCAAACAAATATACAAGAAAAAAACAAACAATCCCATCAAAAAGTGGGCAAAGGATATGAACAGACATTTCTCAAAAGAAGACATCCATACAGCCAACAGACACATGAAAAAAAATGCTCATCATCACTCGCCATCAGAGAAATGCAAATCAAAACCACAATGAGATACCATCTCACACCAGTTAGAATGGCAATCATTAAGAAGTCAGGAAACAACAGGTGTTGGAGAGGATGTGGAGAAATAGGAACACTTTTACACTGTTGGTGGGATTGTAAACTAGTTCAACCATTATGGAAAACAGTATGGCGATTCCTCAAGGATCTAGAACTAAATGTACCATATGACCCAGCCATCCCACTACTGGGTATATACCCAAAGGATTATAAATTACTCTACTACAAAGACACATGCACACGTATGTTTATTGCGGCACTATTCACAATAGCAAAGACTTGGAATCAACCCAAATGTCCATCAGTGACAGACTGGATTAAGAAAATGTGGCACATATACACCATGGAATACTATGCAGCCATCAAAAAGGATGAGTTTGCGTCCTTTGTAGGGACATGGATGCAGCTGGAAACCATCATTCTTAGCAAACTATCACAAGAAGAGAAAACCAAACACCGCATGTTCTCACTCATAGGTGGGAACTGAACAATGAGATCACTTGGACTCGGGAAGGGGAACATCACACACTGGGGCCTATCATGGGGAGGGGGGAGGAGGGAGGGATTGCATTGGGGAGTTATACATGATATAAACGTCATGCACATGTACCCTAGAACTTAAAGTATAATAAAAAAAAAAAAAAAAATTATAAAAAAAAAAAAAAAAAAAAAGGCGGGTTTTAAAAATATTTATTGATGATTTCTTTAAAACTCTAGGAGAAATTAGCGTGACAAAAACAAAACACATATAGGGTCTCAGTTAAGTCAAAGTCAGCAGCTTTATGTCAAAAAAAGAAAAAAAAAAAAAACTTCAATGCCTGAACTCATCACTGAGTTGTCATGGCAACCATTTCATTTTTCTATTGTGAGGAGACAATTAGGTGCTAACCTGGGTGTTAGCTCAAGCTGTTTGAAACATAAGCTCCCATCTTTACAAAAGAGGCAGGGTTGTTGGATTTTCATTTTTGTCACAGGCTCTATAGAAGTCATTATTGATAATTATGCTTTATTGTTTAGTGAATATATCAAAGATGAGTTAGAGAAAATGTAGGTGGCCACCCTCGGGACAGCAGAGTCCACTCCTCCTCTCTTGAGCTGGTTTGGGAAATACTGCAGGGAAAGTGTGTGCCCTGGGAGCCTCGGGCTCTTTCCCCTTCCCACCAAGTACCTTTTGCCTCTGTTTTCTGTGATTATGCCAGGCATGGAGCCAACGATTGGAAATGGAATCTCTATCTTTGTGTGTCCAAGATTTCCTTCTTTAACATTACCAATTAAGTCCCCTCTCTTTGCCACCCACAGTGGCAGACACTGGAGATAAAATGGTGAGCTAACCAGATATGCTTCCTGGTGGAGGAGATGCAGTACTCACTCCCTCTCCTCCTCCTCCCTCTCTCTCTTTTACGCACACATACACATTTAAATATGGAGGCAAAATTTGCTTTGAGAACTTGCCTAACAGAACAGTATTCCCTAGTCTTAGTTAGAAAAATCTCCTCTGAGGAAGTGACGTTTAAGTGGCTCTCTGAAGGATGAATAGAAGATAAAAAAGTGGGTGGGGTAGAAGAACATACCAGGGGAAGAAGAAAGCACAGGTAAAAAGACCTTGTGGCAGAAGGAAATATAGCATATTTAGGAATATGAAAGAGGACAGAGTGACTGTGGGGGACATCATGAACTGAGAGATAGAAATTGAGTGACTTCGAATTTTGCGTGGATTTCTCAAATGAGTGAGGACCACTTCATTCATCAAACATACATTGAACTTGTTTCTTGTGCCAGGTACTAAGATGCAAGAGAATTTAAGTATGGCCCATGCCTTTGATTTCATCACTTCTAGATGCTCCCTCAAGCCCTGATTCCCACGATGCATTCTGGTTCTGTACCTATTATATGTTACTACTTTCCATTTTGTATTCAACCCCAGACTTACAGGATTAAATAAAATGTTGGAGATGACACAGTTAGCAAGTGGCATAAGCCTGCATCCAAATCCAGCACGTTTGACGCCAATTCTATTGCACTTGTCCTATCTTTTGCTGTGCAATATGTAGAACATATGGAATGTTCAGTCTAGCAAGGGGACATGTATAAAAGAAACATGCAATGGATTAATAATCACAAATTGTGATTAGTGAAACAAAGGGAAATGATACATCCTATAAGCAAGTAAAACAAGATGGGCGTAATTAAGACTTGAAGGTCAGAAAAGGTTTCCCCAAAGAAGTAAGGCTGAGTCCTGAAAGACAAGTAGGAGGTAGCTAGGTAAAGATGGCTGGGAATAGCATCTAAGGCAGAAGGAACAGCATGTGCAGAGGGCTTCAGGATGGATGGAGCATGACTCATTTTAGGGATTTAGAGAAGGGGAGGGAAGTCAGAAGGGGGACCCCACAGAGTTCTTTGGGCCGTGTGAAGGAATTTTCTCTTCATCCAAAGTGTAGTAGAAATCTGAGGTAATGCAGCAGGACAGACTTCTAAAGAAGAAAAGAATGAGACCTAGAAGAATCCTGCCTCTCAGGTTCTCCAAGGAGTCAAAGAACATGTCTAAGACAAACTCAGAGGAGGTCAGGGGATAGAAGCCTGACTGCAGGCCCTAAAGAGTGAGTGGTCAGGAAATCTCTGATCCAACACCTTGGTAATAGGAGGAAAGGGAAATGGGTCTTGGGAAGGCAAGATCAAAGTAAGATCAAAGTCAAAAGCAAGATCGAATTTCAAACTGCTCAGCCCCTGTGTCTGACCAGGCTTACTCTCTTCTCACTGCATCTGCCTTGGCAGGATGGGCATCATTTTCCTGCCCAATCTCAAAGCTCTCACTGTTCCATTTAGAGGCATGGACTGAGTGACTCCTTGTTTACACTTTTGTCAACAGTGCAACAGTGTCATTTCAATTATTTGCTCTTCTTGGGCTTCAACCATTAAACAGCAGAGGGGCATAATGAAGGGTTTTGAGTGCACAGTCACCCCAGTGGGGCAATTCAACTAGCATAGGTTCCAGCTGTTGAAGTGATTTGCCCATCAGCGAGGGATACCATATGGCACATTACCTAGGGGTGTTTCAGTGTGCCAGGCACTCAGAGTGGAGAATGGGGAAGCCTGCCTCTACCCACAACCATTTGTCACAATGGTGGTCATGGAAAGGCAGGAAAACAAAGACATATACAGAGAAAAGTGTGGACTAGTGCAAGGTGAAAAAGAGGAAGCTGAAGGGCAGGAAGGGAGCTATCATAGCTTGGTGGCAAGACAGGAAAGATGCAGACCAAAAACAACAGAGGAAGATCAGCAAATAGAAGAACTAGAACTAACAAGAGGAAAGAGAAGGCTGGGATGAATCCAATTATCAAAACCTGTCAAAGTTCATCAGAAAGCCTTTGTCAATGGCTTTGAAAACTGAGATAAGAACATATTTTGTTTCTGTGAGAATCTGACATTGTCTTCTTGTCAATGACACTGTTGGATCTAGTTTTAATGAACCCTTTACAAGTTTGAATAGGCCCAAGAAAAGCTTAGGACATTTGCTTTTTAACTATTTATTTGACGTCAGTGTTTTCCATTTGATTCTTCTCTTTTTATGTTCATTAGAACTATAAAGATTACTTTAAAATTTGGCAAGATTTGACAGTATTGTACTAACACAAATGGAGTATTTCACATCTTTAGAAACTGACTAAGCTCAGATTTAATGTCTTTTAAACTTACTGGTTGACTTTTAAAGTAATACAGAACTTAATGGTATATTACCCAATATATTCCCCAGTGAGGTACAAGACAGCATTTTCACATTATAAGACAGAATCTGACATAGCTTCCTACAAAATGGCTGTTAGGTTCCATTTTCATGAATATGGCAGAGGATTAAAGGGAGCCCACAAGACTTACAGGAAAC
Organism: Trachypithecus francoisi; assembly: GCF_009764315.1. Taxonomy (NCBI): domain Eukaryota; kingdom Metazoa; phylum Chordata; class Mammalia; order Primates; family Cercopithecidae; genus Trachypithecus; species Trachypithecus francoisi. Next base: position 51,587,491 of record NW_022681453.1, read on the forward strand.
CGGATTAGAGACACAACACTGAGAAACATCATCAGTGACACTTAAAAAAAAAAAAAAGAACCTAATAAAAATAGTGGCATAATTTTACATATGTTTAATGGCTAGGAAACCCATGAATACTACAATAAATGTGTCACTTTACCTGATAAAAAGTGGCCTAAAGTTTGTTCATGGAAGTGGATACCACAAGGATTGCTGCATGAGGTTGATTGTAAAACTGTGGAAGGGTCAGGCTTGCAGGCAGATGCTTGAAGCCTGGGTGTGAGTGTGCATTTTGTGTATTCCCACATAGCTGACTTCTGCAAGAAGCAGCTTACCATGTTTAACTAGTGTTTCTTGCAGAGGAAATCACATGTTTACAAACATGAACTTTGTGGTATACTCAAATTGCTCCCTAATAGGTCAGTTTATTCAGGATGAATCTGCAGTTTCAAAGCAACTTCACAGCACACAGACTGACCTCTCCTAAGCAGACCAGGTTAAGTACTATATGAGCCATAACTTCAGAAAGGAGCAAATAAAGGAATTGTCCTGACTGGGGAGATGGGGAATGGTTTATGTAGAGGATGCCTGTGGATTGAGCATCAAATATAACAAGAGTATCAGGGGCAGAGCAGTGAGCAGAGGGCACTACAAGAGAAAGGAAAAGCAAGAGACAGTATACACTATGAATAAATGATTTAGTGAGCAATTATTGCATCATGAATTCTTTAGTAGTTTAATTTTTTTATTTTTTCTTTTTTGGAGATGGGGTTTCACTCTTGTCACCCAGGCTGGAATGCAGTGGGACGATCTTGGCTTGCTGCAACCTCTGCCTTCTGGGTTGAAGCAATTCTCCTGCCTTGACCTCCTAAGTAGCTGGGATTACAGGCACCCACCATCCCACCTGGCTAACTTTTGTATTTTTAATAGAGATGGGGTTTTACTGCGTTGGCCAGGCTAGTATTGAACTCCTGACCTCACGTGATCTGCCTGCCTCAGACTCCCAAAGTGCTGGGATTACAGGAGTGAGCTACAGCACCCAGCTGAATATTTATGTTTTAATTGACAAATACAAATTGTATAATATGTGTACATTGTGGGATGGCTAAATCAAACTAACATACTCATTTATCTCACATATTTGTGTGTGTGTGGTAAGGAAACTTAAAAACGACTCTCTTAGCAATTTGCCAATATATAATGCATTGTTATTAATTATAGTCACCATGTTGTACAATAGATGTCTTTCTTGCCTTCCTCCTGCAACTAGAATGTAGCTCTCTGATGGCGGGAAGCATGCCTGGCGTGTTCACCTTTGTGTGCACAACACGTGGGCCAGTCCAGGCACTCGTATCTCAATAAAAATGGTGAACTTAGTGTGGTTTAAGTTTGATCAGATTTAAAAACATAAAAATACTAAAAATAAAAAAAGGTGAACCCATAAATGGATGAATGTACAAGTAGTGGAAGAGTAAGGTATTTCATATACAGTCTATCTGAAAACTACAGCTAACAGTGATCTAACAAACATGGTCAAGCATTAATCATCCCCTAAACCAGTGGTCTGACACCATGAAATAGCTGCATAACATTTTTCTGAGTAAATTAAATTTTTATATAGATTAAAGTGGTGATTCATTAGTATTCATATATTGTTACATCATTTTTATGGAATATAATAATTATTAAAGACATCAATAGTAATAAGATGATTTCTCAAAAATGTGAAATTGGGTTTTTCCTGATAGTTCTAGTCTTATATCTATCTCTGTGCCTTGTGAATTTTTTTTCTTGACTTCCTTTTGTTTTTTTGAACGGTACTGAGAATACTCTGGTTTTCAAAGTTGAAGACCCATGATTATTACAATTATTAACAGATTTCCTTGAAATCTATCAGAATATTCTTCAATTAAACTGATTCTGAAACCTACACAGGAGAGTTGGCAAATTCCAGAGTTGGTTGTAAGCACTATCTAACAAGTTTTCAAATTTCTTAACATTCTATCAATTGAAAATTAGACAAGGAACTCAGATAGCACTAAATGTTACACGATTTTATAAAGCAATAAAGGCATCTTGTGATATGCATTCATATTTTATCCAACAATGAACTATTTAGGCCAAGATGAAAAAATGGCATGGAACATGTTCAAATGAGCTTTGCCTGGCATTGAATTCATCACATCCTTGTGCACTTTAATAGAATACTTGCTGGTACGTTTCTATCTGACTAGACATGAATAGGAGTGGATTTTATAAACACTATTACTTAATAGCCTATACATAAAAAGTTTAAAATATATAAAGTGGTTACAGTGAAAGCCTTATCCTTAGATCTAAACCCCAGAAACCTAACCTGGCAGAAAATAAATATTAACAGATAACATTTCATGGGTACTTATTTTCTAGGCACTCTGCTAAACAATTTTCATATATTAATTGGTTACTTCTTCACAATGACCATATGAGGTACAAACTATTATGGTTTTCATTTTATAATTCATAAAACTGAAAGACAGAGAGAATAGTTATAGCTGTGGGTTCTGCACATCAGACTTTTAAGAAAAGTATTTTAGAATACTGTACATAACTCTTGCTGGCGTGGCTCTGAATTCCTTATCTAAATGCTGTTCAGTTATTTGACCTAAATTATACATAGTGGGTGTTAGAAAAGCCACATTTAACCCAGGAGTGGAAACTGGATTCTGAAAATTCATTTAGGTTGATGATAAAATTAAGGCTTAATTATCAAGACATGGAAATTTCAAGGCAGTCTATGTCCTCCCCACAGGCCTGGGCCATCCATAATTGGCCAGGGTGGGGAAGCTCTTTTTTTCCTTTGGGGATGATCCTCCGACATCCAAAATCAAATTAGGCTCAGTTGGAGGACAGCCCTTGGTCTCAGTAAAACTCTGTACATAAGAAGTCCTTTACCTCTACTTTGACAAAAGTAACTGATAAAGATCATCAACTGCTTTATATTTCTAAAGAAATTACAAATAAAGGAAAGTGATGTGAAATACCTAACCTTAAACACGGTAGTGCATTATACAATAAGCATCAAGTAAAATAAGAACAACCATGGGGCTAAATATAGGTATGCCGTAATTTACTAAAGAATGTACTAAAGAAGATGGTGGGATAAAAACTCATAACTTCAATGTGAGCCTCCCACCTCACCAAAAGCCAAAGAGTCAGTAGCCTAGCTTCCCTTCTAGGCTTAGTGGGAGCAGGTCCCTGTGGACCAATACCTCTGAGATCTCTGTAGACTAAAGCCTTCTTAGCCTTCATACCTACATATAGTCATGTGCCACATAATGAGATTTTGATAAACAGATAATATTTTATCATGCTTATTCTTTGTATGTATGTATGTATGTATTTATTTATTTGATGGAGTCTCACTCTGTCCCCCAGGCTGGAGTGCAGTAGTGTGATCTCCACTGTCTGCGACCTCTGCCTCCCAGATTCAAGTGATTCTCCTGGCTCAGCCTCCTGAATAGCTGGGATGACAGGCACCTGCCACCACACTTGGTGGGGTTTTGCCATGTTGGCCAGATTGATCTTGAATGCCTGACCTCAGGTGATCTGCCCACTTCGGCCTCCCGAAGTGCTGGGATTACAGGCGTGAGCCACCGCACCTGGCCTATGTTTAACTATATTTAGATACATAAATACCATTGTGTTACAATTACCTACAGTATTCAGTATTGTAACATGCTGTAAAGGTTTGTAGCCTAGGAGTAATAGGTTAAACCGTATAGCCGAGGACTTTAGTAGACTATGCCACCATGATTTGTGTCAGTACATTGTGATGGTTGCACAATAACAAATTACCTAATAATGCATTTCTTAGAGCACATTTCTGTCATTAAGTGATGCATGACTATACTTATTTAAAAATACGGCTGAGTGTGGTGGCTCACACCTGTAATCCCAGCACTTTGGGAGCTGAGGTGGGAGGATCACGAGGTTAGGAGATCAAGACCATCCTGGCTAACACGGTGAAACCCCATCTCTACTAAAAATTATCTGGGCATGGTGGCACATGCCTGTAGTCACAGCTACTCAGGAGGCTGAGGCAGGAGAATCACTTGAACCCACGAGGCAGAGGTTGCAGTGAGGTAAGATCACACCACTGCACTCCAACCTGGGCAACAAAGGGAGACTTAGTCTTTAAAAAAAAAAAAAAAAAAAAAAAAAAACTTACATATTACTTATTAATACTATGTGCTAGGCCCTATACTAAACACTTTATAAATACTTATTTAATCAAGCAAGACAGCATTATGAGGTAGGTACTATTATGCCCATTTTGCAGATGCAGAAGCTGAGGGGAAGTAATTTGTCCAAGGTCACAAAACTAGTAAATGGGAATTGAACTCAGATAGGCTAGCTCTAGAATCTGCATTCTTATCCACTATGTGTGTAAAGAGGATTCAGGGGTGGAGGGGCTGTAGAAAAAATATTAGTGTAAGTTTATTTCAGTTTTCACATATTTTTGAAGTGTTACCAGCGACTGCAAAAATTTTTTAAATGAAAATCAAAGTCTTGATGGTCTCTAGTTTAAAAATGATGAAACTAAACACTTCATAAAATAAACACCATAGTTGTAGAGTCCTAAATTGCTAAGTAGTCTTTGTTAAGAAAAAGTATGTACGTTGCTGGGTATATATTCAAAAGACAACAAGTTGTTCTACCAAAAGACACATGTCCTCACGGCACTATTCACAATAGCAAAGACATGGAATCAACCTAGGTGCATCAACAGTGGGCTGGATAAAGAAAATGTGGTACATCTATACCATAAAAAAGAACAAAACCATGTTGAACTGTAGGCCATTTTTCTAGGTGAATTAACACAAACAGAAAATCACATCCCTCATATGTTCCTACTTACAAGGAAGAGCTAAACATTGGGTAGTCATGGAGATAAAGATGACAATAGACACTAGGGGCTAATAGAAGAGTGAGTAGGTTGAAAAATTAAATATTAGGTACTATCTTCTGTACCTGGGTGTGGAATTATTCATACCCCAAACCTCAGCATCACGCAACATACCCATGTAATAAACCTGCACATGTACCCCTGAATCTAAAAGTTGAAAAAAGAAAACATATGTATACACACATACAAATATACATAAGCATATATGCATGTATAATTTATAATTACAAATAATAAAACAAGAAGTCTGAATAATTTCATCAACTGCAAAATTCAGTCATGAGCAGAAAAACAGAAACAAAACCTAAGATCCCATAGGTTTGTTGCCATCCCTTTCCTTTTTGATCTAAGCCATGGTTTGCAAATCTCTCATAAGTACAGTGATAGTGGTGACAAAATTTGTCTATGTCTATAAAGCCCTATGACCATGTTAAGCCTTTCTTGAACAGTGTAGGCTGGCAGGGTGGAATGACATTAAAAGTCTAAGGGTATGCTAGTAGGGAAATATGAGCTTTAAAAGTATGAACTAATTTACACTTTAAAGAGTCATTAATTCAACATTGTTTTGTCTTTCTATGTTACATTCATTAGGTATTATAGTCAGCAGCTGGTAGCTCCTTTTAACCATTTGGAGACATCCATATTCAAATTAATGTTGGCTAGAAAACTGTATTTTTTCCAGCCAAGATGGCAAAGTTGTCTTTGATTTCACTATGGCCTCAGTTTGAAGAATTAAGATCAGAAATGTCCAGGCAGCCAATATGTCTAATGGAAATTTTTGTATATTTAGAAATAGGCTGTTTAACCAGTGAGTTATAGGTAGGAAAAAGGTGTGCATTAGACAAACACATGAGTCTATCCATTGTATATCTATCAAGTGCCTTCTTCGCAGACATAATAATGTCCCAGAGAGACAGATCTTGCCTTCACGGAACTTAAGACCTAGCGGGAAAATGGGCAGAAAAATGATCAAGGTACTGAGTGCATAATTGCAATGGAGACAGATGATCTAAAGAAGTCCTTTGAGAATGTATCAGTAAAGAAGCTGGCCTAAACTTGAGACTGTGAGGGCAGCCTAGGATGGGTGTGCTAAGAAGAAAAGAAGGAACATTCCATACATAGGAAAACAAAAATAAAGAAAAGGGGCATGGAGAAAAGTTATTTGAATGAGTACAGTTCATTCACAAACTAAAGGACGGCACAAATGGATGGGACCCTGGGAAGGCAAGACAGGGGATCAGGGGGTCAAGGAGGTGGGAAGTAGTGGACAATTAGTCTAAAAAAGTAGGCCAGCACAAACCATGAGGGGCCTTGTGAACTCCCTTAAGAATGTGGGTTTTATCATCAATCAATAAGAAGGCATAGTTTGGAATACCATAGTTGAATCCATTGTCAAGGAACTAGGCCTTCCATGGACAGAAAAGGCAATGGTTGCTGGTTGTTTCATTTAAATAGCCTTTAGAAGTCATGCAAAACACAAGTATGACTGAATACATTGTGGGTGGGGTGGTGGAGTCCTAGATCATGGTAGGGCGTATTGTAGACAACTAGACCAAGACAAGTTGCCTATAGCTTTACTCTTAAGGATCACACACCTCCCTACGTTCTTCTACCATCAATTGTTCATATTTACACTGGACAGCAAGCAATTAGTTGATCTGATTTCTTGAGGAAACAATAGGAGACAAGGACAGAAAGAGGGGCACCATCCAAACTGCAAATAACCCAACTCCAGAATACAATTTTGCATCTCATTAGTAATTTGACAATATAAAGAGTGGACAAGCCAACATCACTAGGTCTTTTTCACTTGTCATTTGTGGTTTGTAAGACAGAATTAAACAAGAAGGTCTTAGTTTTCAGAGAAACTCAACTCACTATTTGGCAGATAGGGAAAAGGTATGCCTTTCTAGAAAATAATATAAAAAGAGACATATATTAAGATAAAGACTTCTCAAAAGGCCTCAGAATCTCAATGTAGGAAGAAATCATGGAGTGTGAACCTTCTTTTACATGTATGAAAGATAAAACTTAACTATACCTTAAGATTACAGATTTCTATGGTCTTCGTGTCTTTATATTTAGCTGACACTCTGATTAGAAGTCCTTCAACTATGATTAAAGGTCTACTCTGAACTTTAATATAGGAGACTTCTCTAGTGCATGGATTGACCCAATAGCATTCAATCAATTAATATATGCATATACTCTCCAATAACTATGCAGAGTCATTTTCCTTTATTTATCAAAATGCCTGAAGATTGCTTTTATCTTAGCCATAGTCATTCTTGACATCGCTTTAAGTGTTCAGACCCCCTCTGCAGTCATTTTATTTGTAATAGTGCCTTGTGTGTTGTGTCTCCTAGCTCTACATACAAACTACCACGCTTACAATCTCCATGAACCTAAGTGCGTCAGTGGCGCTGGGGATGCTATACATGCCGAAAGTATACATCATCATTTTCCACCCTGAACTCAATGTCCAGAAACGGAAGCGAAGCTTCAAGGCGGTAGTCACAGCAGCCACCATGTCATCGAGGCTGTCACACAAACCCAGTGACAGACCCAACGGTGAGGCAAAGACAGAGCTCTGTGAAAACGTAGACCCAAACAGTAAGTAACTCTCCTTTTCTTTCATCTTCCCATCCTGCATCAGGAAGCTTAAGAAGAGGTGGGGTGGGTGTGCTTGCATCTCTGGAGAACTACTGTGATCGTTCTTGTCATATGGACTGGGTTGCCTTGGTGAATGCTAACTTCTGCTCTTTTGAGTTTGACTCATTCCTGCCACCATTTTCTTTTTGTTCCTTGTTGGAAAGAAGCTTTTGGAGGCTCTCCTTCAGAAGTGTGAAGCCTCCCCCTTACCTTGCCGCTTGTCCTGTAGTACTGAATCCTCCAACTGACAAATGCACCTATCAGATTTTTCTTTCTTGCACCCTTACTGTTAAGGCAACAACTTTTTTGTCAGGGAAACTTCCATACCTAATGAACTGTATTGGTAGGAATAAAACTGGAATAAATTAGAATTTTGGAAGCATAACTTTTTTCCTCTAGCATGTGAATGTTGAAAAAGTTATTTTTTACTGGTCAGGTCTTCTAGAAACATATAAAATATTGGAAAAAGTTGTCAAACTTTAATCCAAGTACACAGGACCAGATACTACCATGACAATGTCCTGTGGGAAAAACAGTGTCTACCATACCACTGGAGAAGAGTTTTATTCTATGCAAGACAAACCTTAGGGAAGAAATCTAAGGAAAAAAACGTTGAGTTTAAGATGCTATTGTATGGCATATCTGCAAAACTCTAGGACCCTTTAGTCATGCCTACAAATGTCCCCAGGTAAAATGGGCATATAGCTATCACTTTGTAAATAACACAAGACCAGCTCAAAGGTTAAATGCTTAGAATTCCTAATTGCTAACTTTACTAACAATATGGTGGTAAGAGTACATTTCAGATTTAAAATACTAGTTTTAAGCTTTGTTTTCCAGGAATATTTTGGCTAGTTGCATGTAGAATGAGGCAGATTCAAATATTTGTGATACTTATTCTGTTTAAGGCAGAAGGGATTTCAGGTTATCCATTAAGTCATTCATGACATATTATATTTCAGTTAGAAGCTGATCTTGTTGTCAAAGGCTTAATGCCAAACAGAAGGAAGTTTCAATTTTAAATACTCTTGAGGAAATCCTTTTTGCTCTGGAAATAAGAGAGATATCTTTAATAAAAACCAAGAAGCCAACTGGATTTGCTCCTGACAAACACTACACACAAAGAACTGTGATTTTGACCTATCTCTATTTACGAATAGTTGAGTGAATGTTGTGAAATATTTTGAATATATGTAGACAAAGTAACAAGGTTAATTAACAATATTGTGGGCCCCACTTTGACTTTTGACAGAAAACATCTAGGACAAGGCTAAAGGAACATACTGAGAGAAGGGAGGAACAGAATGAATGATAGGCTGTGTTGTGTCTCCAGAGCAAGTGGCCAGTTGAGAGGAGGGCAAGTGGATGGTGACTTGCTGTGGCATTCAGTGTGATGTAGGAAGAGGCTTTGGGTTGAGACATACCTGGGTTCAAATCTAAACCACTCCATTTACTAGCCGTGTGGCTTTAAGAATCACTGAGCTTTTCTAAAACTCAATAAAATTATGTATAAAAGAGAGAATAACTTTGTCATAAATGTATCATAAAATATGATGTCTAGAAAATACTATATCAGCTAAATGTCAGTGTCCTTCCATTCCTGAAGAGGCAAAAAGCTTTGCTTAGAAATAAATTTCAGCATAATTTATTAAGATATAGTAGATATAAAGCTACAGTTAAATGTACATTAAACATCACAGGGTAGATAAAACTAAATCCTCAAAAGAAGAATTTACGGCTGGGTGCGGTGGCTCACTCCTGTAATCCCAGCACGTTGGGAGGACAAGGTGGGTGGATCACCTGAGGTCAGGAGTTCGAGACTAGCCTGACCAACATGAAGAAACCCCATCTCTAGTAAAAATACAAAATTAGCCAGGTGTGGTTGTGCTTGCCTATAATCCCAGCTACTCAGGAGGCTGAGGCAGGGGAATCGCTTGAACCCAGGAGGCAGAGGTTGCAGTGAGCTGAGATTGCGCCATTGCACTCCAGCCTGGGCAACAACAGAAAAACTCTGTCTCAAAAAAAAAAAAAAAAAAAAAAAGAAGAAAAATTTACATGAACATGTGTGTGCATCTATTAATCTATTATACCTATACCTGTGTTGTTAAATATATCTGTATATTTATAATTAGTGGCTTTTAATTATAGTTTGTTTTGTCAAATTTGCATTTCATAAAACCTTTATCTTGCAAATATTCCAATAACAGCTTTATTTTTGTACACACACACACACAATTTAACTAGATACTGTTCAAAGTCAATAAACAGAAAACATAATTGGAAGTAATTGTACTGGGGAAAAAAAGACGAAATTAGAGGTTTTGAGTTTAGACAATTCGATACTATGCTATTTAAGAATTATTAACTTTCAAAAAACATTACTACTGTTGCTATTTAATGATAAGGTGCAATCCTTGTTGAGGCTTGTTTTGGGTATGACATTGGTTGTTAAAATGCTAACACTGACATTAATGCTAATGCTAGCATAAAGTACTCTTTGAAATAGGCATTACGCGGAATGCTTTGTGTGGAATATCTCACTTACTCCTCACAGTACATCTATAGAATAGATGTTGTTATTCTCATTTTACTGAGGAAACCTTGGCTTCACAAGATTAAGTAACATTACCAAAGCCACACATGTAGTTAACAGCAGAGGTTGGACTAAAACCCAGGTCTGACTCTTCAGCCCACGCTTGTTCCTCTTTGCTCCTCTGTTTCTTAGAATATGAATGGCATGTCAAAATTCCAATGCAGGAATTACTCTTTTGGTTTCCTTATTTGGTTATATAGTTTGTATATGCTGAATATAATGATGTTTGGTGGGAGATTCTTTAAACATACTGTAACGTATTATTGCTTATTTTGTCTACAAAAACAGGAGTAACCTCAGCTCAAAGAAGGCTGCCCAGGTAGAGGCCTCATCTGATTAATTCAAAAATTATATTCCAATGATTCCATTTGGAATTCATTTGGTATCTCTTTCCTTGAAAAAGTTTCATAGGGTTTTTGTTGTTGCTCTAAGTGTCTACATAGAGCCAAGGTAAACAATACAGAAAAATAAAATAAAATAGAGCCTTTTTCTCACCACCAGTTGGAAAGATGTTTTTAATTGCTTTAGCTCTTTTGTTATTGTGTAGACACACCCTAAAACACCATGAAAACTTAACTAGATATCTGCTAAACCATAGGAGGAGATTCATGTACCTCCAAACATTGGGGTTTCTGATGACCCAGCTCTCAAAGGTCCGAAAAAAGAATCCAAAGAGCTTATCTGCACAAAAGCTGTCCAATAGTACTTTCTGCAGTGATGGTCATGTTTTGTGTGTGTGATGTCTAATAGAGTAAGCAAATATGGCTACTCAACTGAAGAAATACATTTGTTATTTTACTTAGTTTTTAATTAAGTAAACTTCATTTACATTGCATTTAAATTTAAACACACACTTGTGGCTGTGGCTACTGTATTGGACAGTGTAGCTCTAGAAATTGACAAGGATTTTATTCTAGGAAACTCAATTTGAGTCCACATTAGATACAGCTTCCAAAGTTGAGATAAGACAAACATACAAACAAGTAGTCATTTAAAATGATCTCAAAATGAGCCACTAATAGGGAAAAAGTAACATCATAGACAGCAATGACATTTGAAAAACCAGTCCCCAGCAAGCAAAAATGCATGTAATAGGAAAAGAACAATAGTGAAAAATTCAATAAATAAAAACAAACATGACTATGCTATGCTAGGTAACATTATAATATTCTGTTTAATGCCAAATATAGCTAAAATTATCTCCAGTATCTTAACTGTCGTAACAGAGATAAATGACATTATTTTCTGAATTTAAGCTGACTGGTTAAAGACAAAGAAAAACAGCTCATGCACTTGAAAAAGGAATTTGTCTCTCCAATAGGCAAATTCTGTACAATATTTTCTGAGGGAGGATGTCTGAGAGGAAGTAGAGTTTATACTATGAGCTGCAAAGTAAATAGTGGAACAGAAATGTCCTCTTATTCATTGTTGCTCTAAACACTTAGTCTCAATGTATTTCAATCTTCAGTGTTTTCATTTTTAACAGCTCTGCTCCATCACTGCAGTTTGCCATCTGGTGCATGCATGCTTCTACTCATCCAACTCCACACTGCAACTACATGTCTACATAAAAATGAATTTGCTTGCTGACTTAATATAGGAAGACATTTATACTACCATATTTTTTTCTCAAGAAATACAATTATCCTGTTAGTTTGCTTCCTTAGCTAACAGTCCATTGTATGAAAGAAAAACTCCATTATGTGTGGAATAAACGAAAAGTAAATCTCAAAATTTCAATGTATCTGTGCACTGCTGGCATATTAGATATTCAGAGTTGGGCCAATTCTTGCTGGTCTCTGCACTTAGATTGAAAAACAGCAAGCTCAGAGGGCATAGGACTGTAGCTCAGCTACTTACTGAATTTTAGTTATGCAAATAAGACTTCCATTGCTAAAAGTTTAAAAGAACCTGGCCTCATTTGGATAGCTGTATATCTGGCCAAGATGATGCCTTCTCATATTCCTGTCTAAGAAGAAGGGTACCTCAAACTGTTTCTCCCACCTGCATCCTGAATTTGGAATGTTTCCCTGCACTTTCTACAGTTCACTTGGCAGATGTATGTTCATGGCAAACTTGTAGATGCCAGATAAACAAAATGCCATGGTTGTGCTTGGGCTATGGCTTACTGATGGCCACGACGATCCTTTTCAAGTTGGATGGATAATATTAACTAAGAGGCAGCATGGCTTTATTGGGATGGGTGGATAAGAACCACAGCCTTCTTCACCTGGACTGGTATCAACCAGAAGATATTCTGTAAATTGTCTTTGGCTTTCATGCTTTCTTTGGTAAAAGATCACAGTGCATAGTGAAGAGAGGCCTGGCCCTAAGCTACCTTTCTTTTAAGCTACCATCCATTTTCTAAGCTAATGCCCTGCAAGCAGTGCAGAGAAATACTTCAAGGATCTTAGCTAGATACAGAGAGTTTATTCTGGCAGGTCAGCAGCAACTAGAGATGGCAGGCAGGTGGACAGCGAGGGACAACCCTTTTTTTGGATGTGGAGATGTATGACTAATGAACTCACTCTGGGATAGAAAATGGACATAGACTACATAAAAGACTGGTTTAAGCTAATTAACATGTTGTATGATGAAGCACATGTTAGAAGAATAACAATTTGCACCTAAAATACAAAATAAGGTATGGAATTGTATTCTGATGGTGTTTTTCTTGTGCTACCATTTTTGCATCTACAATCAGGAAAATACATAAATAACAACTTGTGCTGTTCTCAACAAAATAAATTTATTACATAAAATAGGACTGTCAACATAAGGAGGTATGTTATTTTAAAAAAAAGAAAAGAAAGAAAACTCAGGCTGCTGGAAAATGGATGTGGGCACCAAAACTCTACACAAATAATGGTTCCTAGAAAATGCTAGAACACACTTCTGTGCTGTGTTAATTTGTTATGGTTCTTGTTTTGCTTTGCTTCTCCATTTGTTTGGATCCCTAACATTCTCAACATTATGTTACTTGTTTCATCCTCTTGGACTAACTACACAGGCTGGACAGCATGACTGGACTAGGCTGAGAAAAAAGGGCTGGCAAGAAGAAGAAAATAATGCTCTGAGCTGATAGATAAATTATGTTTGGGCTGGTTCCCTCAGCTGTTCCAACTCAAGCAAGTAAAACCCAACTCCCTTAACTCAAGAGGCACCAGTACTCCCATGTTCAGAGGTACCTGAATTGAGGTGACCTGGTCTACCAAAGGCTACTGAACCCACCAAAAGTGTGGGCATAATGTGTATGGTCTCTATCGCAGCCTTTTCCCAAAAGGAAAATAATAATAATAAAACGTAATATCATGTGCACATTTATTTTATACATACCTATATATTTACTTTTCCTGTAGACTGTATACCACCAGTAAGAAAGAGTGTACAAAAGTCTGTTACTTGGTACACTATCCCACCAACAGTATAGCTTTTGACTGCTTTCCAAAAGGTAAGAAAACAATCTAATTCTTATTTATTTATGTGTTCTTGTCTCCAATGAGAATTAGAAATGTTTCCATGGAAACTGTGCATGATTACCTGAAAATATATCTATAGGAAGAAATAAATTTTCAAATATGATCTATCTGATAAGCTTAGTGCCAGCAGCTGCCATTGGTTGTATGCCTGCTTAATTTTCTAAAGAATGTGTTTATGAGTATGTACACATTTGTCTTCCTGAACAGCTAGCCAGTAATTGCAGAGAGCTGTTGCTGGTCATTCTGACACATGCTCTACTTTAAAACTACCAGTGGTGAGAAACTATTTCACAGTATTTCTCAATGTATGATTTCCTACTGTGGGTTTAGAAGGCAATGTGGAAAACCTACAAGGAGAGAAGGGGGATGCTTAGTAAATGCAAACCTAGTGAAATATTTGTTCTGCTTTATTTTTACTAAATACCTTCAAAGAAGTGTACACTAAAAAAGTATCCATTGAAATAGCAACAAATGACCTTACCATCTTTAACTCAAAATTGTCTTGGTTCCTTCTCTGCAGAAAATAAATAGGTTTACTGGTAGGGATTGATAATATGTTGATGATTTGTGGCTCATAGTTCTGCCTTTGAGAAACACTGAACCAACTTTACTCATCACACAAAAGCAGAGAAAGGGTCAGTGAAAGACCACAAAGATCTAAAGATTAGTTTCAATGCTGGTTATACCCAAGAATACCAATAAATGCCAAAGGTGTTCAAATAAATAGATTAAATGATAATGTATTGTGTGATGTGTAAACCAACCACATGAATGGGGTGGCATAAGGATAATAATGGATTCACCACAGAGGCTTTTATATTGCTTTAGGCTCTCACTAAAGAAAATATACTCTGAAAGAATATTATCATCACCCTGTTTCAGCCTAAGCAACATTATAAGACAGTGGAAAACAACACTTGCTATGGCAAGCATCCTCATCCATGTTGAACAGGGCATTCCAAACTATGGGAAAATATACAGTAGAGAACATGGAATATGTTATTAAAGTCATGTGGTGGCTTTGAGTAAAACATTCTCTTTTGAGTTTCTCTGAACCTCCTATTGTACTTATAAAATAGAGAGACCTCTCTCTAGAGAGATCTCAAGAGAGTAAGCAGTGAGGTCGTACCACGGGAGGGGGAAAAATATTGCTTAATAATGTAGACTGGTCTTTCTCTTTCCTACATTGATAACATGGGACTTAGATAACTGTTCTGTTTCTTCCCATCTTTGTTTGTGTAATAGAATTCTGAATACGAATAATGTCTTGCTCTCTCTTTTATCCATTTAGTATTGTAAGACAGGATAAGAGTACTTCCAAAGAGTAATGACATTTTCTGTTGACTTTAGATGGATGCCAGCAACTCGGTCTTTAATTTAGGGTATATTGTTCACATAGTTATTTCCTTTTTCCCTATCACCATGATCTGTCCTAGTTTTTAAATAGGGCATTCTTTCTTCCCAGTGAATATGTAACTGTATTCCAGTGAGATTTCAAGTTTTTTGTAGTACAAGTGCTTGTCAAAACACTGGAGCTCATCACTTTAATAGTCTTTTTACATGAGACTGACTAAGAATAAATAAGAAGGAACTTTCCCTGGGTAAAAATGATAGATTTAATCTCAATCCATTAAAAATTCTTTTTTGCTCCTTTCTAAGTTGATGCCTTTGGTTTTAAAGGGAGTCAGATGAAAATATTTTAAGTCAACCTTTTGGTTAAAAAATACTTTTAGGATATACAGGTTAGAAGTAAATTCAAACTTGTAGCGAGAACTGTCTTACTTCAAAGATTTTGATGAGAGAAAGCAGTGAGGTCACATCATGAGAGGGGAATAATTGCTTAATAATGTGGACTGGTCTGTTTCCTATGTCAATATCATAGGGCTTTTATTAGTTTATTATTCTATTTCTTCCCATCTTTGTTTTCACAATTGTATTCCAAACGCAAATAATAATTGTATTTGGTCTCCTTTTCTGACCAACTTAAATATGACTTTAAATATTAAAGATAAACATTTTGTAGAGCTGCTTCAAAATAATTGGGGATATAAGTTGGTTTAAGTTACATTAATTCAAAGAACAGGTGATTTACTTGTTCAGGTCAATAATGAGACTAGTAAACTTGGAAGGTCAATGAAAGAAGTCTCTTAATGTTATGTGTTCAAATCCATTTCTAAGTGATTGCTTTCAGGGAGACAAGACAGTAAAAAGAAAATCACACATTCAAGAGTAAACTTTCATACTACTGTGCTATTAAAACTTAGTGTCAGGCATCATGTCCCAACAAAGCCTAGTAAAATGTTTACAGCAAATCAAATATTTGCTTATAGGGATTTGAAGGAAGTAGGTTCAAATTCAGATGGAACATAACCTGAGCCTGGTTTGAAAATGCATTCCATAACATGCCTCTGTTTAAAAGCACTCTCATGTGACGACCACTCTCAGCCAGGCATCTGCAGAATCAATACTTTCTGCATCCTTTACATGAATATTTATAAATTTTAAAACTCTGCAAAGTGTTATCAACCTAATGACATTTATGTCGAAATGCAATTAGGTACAAAATGAAAAGCACAATTAATCTGGCACCATCACCATGGCCAGGTCAGGAAATAACTTTTGTTAGGAGGTAAATTTTCACACCCTAGGATGGTATTTTGATAAAAAAAACTTTGAGAGTATAATTAAGCCTTGCGAGAATGCCAAACACATGAATTATATTATTGACATCCATTATTGAATATTACAAAAATCATATTTGATTTCTTGCAATGAATGGGATTATTTGGCAATTTTAAGCTTTTTGGAACTGTGCAGTGCAAGTTTTCATATCATGTTGGGACTCTCCCTCTTTAACATTCAATGTGATATCTCTGCTGTAACTGGAGACCACCTCCTCTTAAAATTCACTTTGAAACACTATCAATATAGCAAAGAATATATGTTATCTGACCTTTGACACTGAATCACCTTGGGAATAAATGCACCTATAAATCTTTTTGGCATATTTCTCTCTGCCTATGAGGTCTGTGAGACACCATCATTTCTCTCGCCAAGGTTTGATATCTCAGCATATCTTCAAAATCCAATTAATATCTGCCGTCTTGGTTCTGCAACTTGAGTTCAACTTAAAGAACTGGATGAATGTTTACATGGCTACTACTGCTCTCATTTCTTGCATAAAGAAATGTACACATCATACCTCAAAGTCACAAAAACTATGTCAAGTTTTACATATATGCTTTGCACTGCCCTATCTGGTCAAGATTTTTTACTGAGTATCCTTAAATTGGGTCAATTAAAGAAATATTTGCCAAGCACCACTCCTCTGGGCCATCCATGAACTGACTAGGAGTGGGGGACAGGAGGGGACAATGCCTTCAGGGAGCTCAGATCTGATGGAAGACTCAAAGGTAAGTAATAGACTCAAAGGTGACAAGGGCTCTTAAGGTATATACCAAGTGCCATCAAGCTACAGGTGGAGGCCATCACCCAGGATGTTTTGCTTGAGCTGCTCTTAAAAGACAAAGGGCTCCAGGCAGCCATAAAAGGAAAGGCACTCAAGGTAGGGGAAAGTATACACCAAGAACCTGGAGTACAAGAGAATATGACACGTTCTGGTACTAGAAAGCAGTTCTGTGAGGCTATTGGGTTTTGAGGCAGATAGTTTTAGGGAATGAAATGCAGGAAGCAGCCTGCAGGTAGTAAGACTGAGTATCCTTTGTCTTTGTGCCTTTAAGTACAAGGGCTAGTAAGTACTAGGCTGTGAGAAAATGTGCTTGGAATGAGTGGAGCACAATACCTCCCATACCAAAGGCTCCTATTACCTAGAACTCGGTAAATGCACAGTAAACATTTATAAGTGAATATTTATTAGCAATAATAAATATGATAAAAACAATAATAAGTCTACAGCCTCAGTAGGTGGAATTATATTCTTCCAGATAAAGCCTCTAAGGTCACAAAGACCACCCTAAAAAGACAATGTACAAACCTGACGTCCCAGGTTTCAAAAATATGGTGTAGTTGTAAGGTACAGCTCCTAAAAATGGGTGTCAGTGCTACATCTGGGCTTGTGTAATTAATTTCTTTTGTTGTGCTAAACCCATTTATAAACCAACAAAGTTTTATGCCTATTTTATTTCATGGACCACAGATATCTATACTTTCAAAGTGCATATGAACTTGAAAGATTCCATTGGACATGGATCCTAAGGACTTGCTTTAGTTACAGATTCTAATTTGGTAAACACAAAAACATAAGCAATCGAATTGGTGGTTTTCTGACTATTGAGTGCATTTCCTTAGAGACTGTCACTCAGGACAGCTTTTGCCTTTTATCATGATACCAAATATCATTTGCATTAAAAAACACTGTGTATCCTAAACCAAGGTCAGTTAATCTCCAAAATCTTTCTTTCCCCCAATTATTGTGAATAAGCATCTTCCCAATATTCAAGAGAGGTGACCCTTGTGACTCGTTTTCATCTACTAAAGATGTATCTCAACTTTGCAGATTTTTTTTTTTTTGGCTGTACAGTGGAACTTGGATTACACTTTAAATTAACTTTCTCTAGGAATCAAAGGTAATCATTATTTCTCTCTATGATCTACATGACTATTCTCATTTTTTTCAAGTTGAAGATTAGTTTTCAATTCCCTTTATATCTCTGCCCTCTTTCATAGTAACAACCTCTGAGGACCTCAGCTTGCACAAAGAGGATTGAGATAACATTTCCAAAGCTTGTTCTTCCTGAGCTGACCCAACACTTAGAAAAACGTGACATGGATCAGCAACCCCATTTTCTGTAAGTGTTGGTCCAAGTATTGGTTATAACCTTGCATGTGCTATCCTTTTCTCTGGCCAAGAATAAGAAAAACTGGACTGGAAGTCCCACCCTGGCTCTGATACTTGGGGTAGCAAAAGCTTCATCACTTAATGGATCTCTGATTGTGGATAAGTTCCAATCCTCAGCTTCCTGTTTAATAAGATGGAAATAAGCTAATCTTGATGAGGTACCATGGAGGTCTCATGAGATTCTGTATATGAAAGCCCTCTTTTGTAAGGGCTGACTCTGCATATGTCAGGGTACATAAGATAACATTGTTGGTCTCTGCTCATCTGTGTTACTTTATTTTATTTTGTTTATTTATTTGAGATGGAGTCTCACTCTGTCACCCAGCCTGGAGTGCAGTGGCACAATCTCGGCTCACTGCAACGTCTGCCTCCCAGGTTCAAGTGATTCTCCTGCCTCAGTCTCCCAAGTAGCTGGGATTACAGGCATGTACCACCATGCCTGGCTAATTTTTGTATTTTTAGTAGAGAGGGGGTTTCATCATGTTGGTCAGGCTGGTCTCGAACTCCTGACCTCATGATCCACCCACCTCGGCCTCCCAAAGTGCTGGGATTACAGGTATGAGCCACCGTGCCCGGCCCTGTGTTTTATTTTAATTGGCTTTCTTTTCTCTTTTTTGATTTGGTTACATTTTTGTCTATCATAAACTCTTAGAGTTGGAAGTCATGATATCTAGGATTGCCAATAAAGTCAGGCAAGCTTTTCTCTAGGTACAACAATTTCTATTTTCAAGACAGTTTACTGTGGCCTTTTGATGCATCATTAGTAGTCTTTTGGCTTGGGGAAATTGAGAGAGAAGGCTATCGGTCACTCAGCAAAGCTGCTATGGGCCAGATAGGCTCATACCACCTGATATATGAACCACTATATGTGATTAACTTCGACAGGTAGCTCCTGGCCGGCTGGCAAGCTGAAGAGCATTTTAAGTACAAATAATAGTTCTGGGGTATGTCTTGAGTGATAGAATAATGACTGAGTGGAACAGATTCCCTTAATTTTAGCTCGTGAAAACACATTTTGTTTCCTTTAGAAGCTGGGATCCTACCAAAAAATCAATTAACAAAACTTCTCAGAGATCTTCCTTGATACTTTGAAGTTTGGCTTTTATTGTACTTATGTTAAATATGGGACCACCCTGGAGGGTCAGACTCCTTCATCTCAGTCTTCAAAGGGCCTATCATGATCATTTGCAGCAATTTAATAATATGCTGAAATTTTCATCATATTTTCACTATTGCTGCAAAGTTTAGAATGTACTCAACTATCTGTTGAGGCAGGTCTTATTGAAAGTTGTGAAAACTGATGTAGAGCAGTGAATTAACTTCCTAGTAACACACATCAATGAGTGGCAGAGTAGACACCTGTACTCAGGTCTTGCGGCCAGAGGTCTTTCTAATGATTTTTTCTGAAATGGAATGGAATAGGGTGAAATGTCTCAGTCTACATCATCTATCTCACCATCATTTCTTATTCTCATAAGTTGATTCTAGAGGCCCTCAGTTTGCTAAAGATTAGATAGGTCCTCCAGGGTTTCAAGGAGGGAAACATAATCTGACTTCAGGGCCATTGTGGAGTGAGATGCATCTTACTTTTTTTTTTTTCTTTATGGTATTGCAAAGACCACTGGATATAATTTCACTTCCTCTTGGATTTTTTTTTGATGGTCTAAAAAATTAAACACTGTAGTTCGTGTTACAAAGAACGTGATCTGCTGGAACTGGAAATGTTTAATTCTCAGAATTCATTGAAATCCATTGATGATCATATTTGACATCTACTGGTCATCCTGAGTGAAGT
Organism: Trachypithecus francoisi; assembly: GCF_009764315.1. Classification (NCBI taxonomy): domain Eukaryota; kingdom Metazoa; phylum Chordata; class Mammalia; order Primates; family Cercopithecidae; genus Trachypithecus; species Trachypithecus francoisi. Next base: position 51,607,798 of record NW_022681453.1, read on the forward strand.
TTAGCCATTCAGAGTTCAAGCCATGGGTCTTCATATACAGATGGTTATAAGCAGACGCACCTCTGCTTAAAGTAATCAAGTTTGGCATGGAAACATGAGCAAAGGTAATTAAACTCTGAAGATTTGCTAGCATTAAAAAATGGCAAATCCCTGGAACAAAAATGTGAAAAGCTAATTCCCCCACCCGTTCATCACCTGCTTTTCTCTCTGCTTTTGCAATAGCAAAGCTCTATAAAGAAACTGGCCACCAGGGTCATTATCAGTCTGAGCTGAAAATTTGATTAAGTCGGCCTCCTAGGGTTAGCATGAAAAATGCTACATTTTTGTTCTTGGAACTTAATTCGTCTTGCCCTCATTTTTGTCATGCTTGCAAATTTCATTTGCATTTAATTTCCCGTGGTTTGCCAAAGTCCAGACTGAGACTTGAGCTGTTGTTTTTATTCAGGTGAGAAATGCAACTGCAATTGACCATCTGCACTGGCATCTAGTGAAGTGATTGTCTGAGGCAAGTATCTGTCCTTCTAAGTGTCCTAAGGAAGCTTTGCTACCCAGCCCACCAATGAACTTATTGAATGAAAGAGACCTTATCCTGTTTGCATGAGTTTAGTCATGGGCAGTTCTCATCACATGCCAGCAACATCCTCTTAATATTCCAGCATAATTAAGGAAGTTGCACTAGAGATGTCTTGAGATCATGGCCCACTAGAATCTTGTCTAGGAGTTTTATTTAAGGAAGACATCAGTGACATCAAATGAAGAAGAGATCCCTACTGTGATCTATTGTGATCTACTGTGATGCAATACTGAAAAGCCAGTCTCTTCCTGGGTACTGGATTCTCAGTTTATTCTGGGTCAATTCAGTAGGAAGAGTAGCATTCATAGGGGGTTCTGACCCATTCCCATTTACAGGAAAAGAAAATCAAATAAGGCATCAGTAGGTGAAACTTTATCATTAGTGCCAAGCAAGAAAATGCTGATTCTTTAGAAAAGATCATCTCTCTGTGTCTAAATTTCCTTATCTGCAAAATATCACCTCATATGGTAGTAGTGAGAAATAAATAAAGGTAAAGGACTTAGATCAGAATTTAGCATAATGGCAATTCAAATGTTAACCATCAGTGTTGTGATGGTGTCATCTCAAATTAACTGGATTTTCTGTTTCTATTTCCTCTAGGAAAGGATTTTGGAGATCCCCATCTGATATTCTTCTATTTGGTCTCTTGTACCCATTGTCTTCCTGTACCACACACATAATAAAGTTTAAGAATGTCAAGCAATCCATCTGCATCTAATTTTTGTTTGGAATAACCTGTAGGATTTTCCAATACGTCTTGAAATATCAATACATCTCCAGTCTTGTCTTCAACCTGTTTAGTATTGATCATTTTTGGAGCAATGGTGCCTTAAAGCCAAAGTTTCGCTGTATTGTCAAATGAGCTATCTGGGAAATCACATTTAAACACACTTAGTTTTCATTTAATTTCATAACACAACACATATTTCCTAACTCTAGGCATAAATACATTCAACATTTTCACCATCATGATTTAAAAATGAGTACCTGTTAGTACTCAGATATTTAAGGAAATGCCTATGACCAATTTTTAAAAATCCTTTGTATGGCAGAAAATTTGCCAAAAACAAACCTTCTGAAGTACATTTCAGTTTATACTTCAGTCTAATTTAAATCATTTGTTCCCCTAACCTTGTGGGCATCAAAAGGTCACCTGTATTTAACAAGCTTCTCAGTGATTCTGATGCACATCCAGGGTTGGGAAACAGTTTTATTTTTTAAATGGTCCTTGATAAGAAACACATGCAATATGGCTTTGATGTGATGGTGATCACTTACAGAGCAAAGTGTTTTTCATGGTATTAAAATAATTGATTTTTGAAAAGTTATTTGGGTTTATTGCACAAGTGGGATCTACCATGTACTCAAGAAGTCACCCCTCTGTAGGCTAGTACTGTGAGAAGCTATGTCAAGGTCCTCTCTCAAGAGACTCTCCAATCTGGTGTTATAGACTAAATAAAGCTAAAGTTAATTGCTGAGCTCTGTTACTGGAGCAGAAAAACATAGCATCATCTTTGTTTAAAGCTGAATCACCATGACAACACTCAATAAGAAGCTGGGTCAACATTCCTTTTTTCTGCACTCAGTGGGCCACAAGGCCTGGCTTTTTGTAGGCAAAGTGTGTTGATATATCTTACGCAATCATTTCAAGGCACTTAGCCAAGGAAGTCTACATATTTTTTTTAGCCCTGAAGTCCTCAAAGAGAATATGATTTTTAAATCTTCATTTATGCTTTCTATGCTTTTCTGTGCAATCAGGTAGTGAAAATGATCAGGATAGTCTTCAGTAACTATTGCTGTTAATAAATCAACCATGATCTTATGGAGAAGCAGTCTAGTGCCCAGGTGAAGACTAAAGATGCTGGAACCCATATACCTGGATTCTAAATCCAACTTTGTCATTCTCCAGATTGTGATGTGGCTATGTTGCCTACTCTACGCATCAGTTTTCTCATCTGTAAAATTGGTATAATCTTAGTAACTACCACATGGGGCAGTTATTAGGATTAAATTAGTTAATATATATGACATGATGCTTAAAAACAGTGATTGGCATGTAATAGAATGCTAAATAATTTGTTGTTACTCCTTAATGACTATCACCAACTGAAGTATAGTTGTCAATCCATACAGTAGCCACTGGATACTTGTGGCTATTTAAATTAATTAGAATTAAATAATCTTGCACAAGTCACATTTCAGGTTCTTAACAGGCACATATAGCTAGCAGCTCCCATATTGGACTACAAAGAGAACATTTCCATTATCACAAAAATTAAATAGCACTGAGCCACAACTTAGAGAAGGTAAAAAGAGGGATAAGAATGTCCTTTATAGAAGAGTTCCTATTGTTCTTAATACTCTCCATTGCTTATAAGAATTGTCTATACGTCTCTCAAGAGTGTTTGGACCCATTTATTTTGTAGCTTCTAGTAAAAAGCCATTTACGTTGTAGAGTGTACAGTATATACTGTGAGTTAACAAAAATAGTTTATCAGAAATGATATTCTCTTAGTTGAGAAGGTTTCCCCAATTCCTTTCACAAGCTATTTATAATGCTTTCTATTCATTCATTCTATAGTTGAACCTAGTTCTTGAAAAGGAGGCAAGATGGCAAGTTTGTTTGTGGTCAGTACATGGAGAATGACTACAGTAAGGCTTTGTTTGTAAGCGAATGGTTTTCTTAGTCACCACCCGAATGGAAGTAATGTGCATATTCACTCATCATGCCATGTTTCCTCAGTAACAGAAAAGCCAAATTAAATATTCCAGGATATGAACAGAGGCTTCACCCAACCTTAAACAGAATATTTCCAAGCACTTTTCACTTGGATTGGCCAACCTGGAGATTCTGGTGTCAGCTGGAAAATTCTCTTTTTCTAAAAAGTCAAAATTGACGTGTCTTATTTTTTTTCTGTGCATGGTTAGCCCTTGGCAACATTGTCTGGCAGTTGCTTTGTAAATGTTTCAGAAGGAAAAAACAATACAGGCAAGGGACTGAAGATGGCTATTTTTCAGCTGTCAGAAGTTTTATGTGAATCGTGAATAGTTAATAATATTTTACATTAGCTAGAGGAGTTTCTGCTGTCAATTTATATATTGGGAGAGCTTTTATTTAAAACTAGCATGGAAAGCTAGTAAGAAGAGCCAGTAAAAGATATTTAATCCCAGTTCCAGACCAATTCTATCAATTGGGTTGAGTACAGCTAAAGATAAACCTCCTTCAGTATCTCAGGTGCTCACTCCAGACAGAACTCAAGCTGTTAAATGGCCACATAAGGGATTGAGAAAGAAAGAACCATGTCTTTCTTTCTATGAACTTATACAAGCTATACATTTAAAAAAATATTGACTTCTCAATCTCCTCAATAAAACAGCATCAATGAATTTGTGTCCAGAAGGACAAAATAGGCAAAAAAGAAAACTATACCTAATTTTAAAAAATTACATCATCAATTAACTATTGTAATCAACTTGCCCTTATGTAACATTTTATAGTTTTGTTTTATTGTGTGCTTGCAAATTCAGCATCTTATTTTATCTTCAGGGTATCTCACTGAGCTAGGTGTCATTATCCTCATTCATAGAAGCATAAAGTAAGGCTCAGAGAGGTGGAGAAAATGATCCAAGGTATTAGTGACAGAAGTTTTAGAACCCATTCTGATCCCTTTGTACCTCAGTATTTCTTCATTAAAGAGCTGTAATATTTTTGAGCTGAAAAAATTAATTTTAAGCCAAGAAGAGAACAACAAATGTTATCTCATGATAGAAGATTCAGATTTACAATGCAGTATACAAATTTATTTTGGTTTCTTCTACTCATAGATGATCAGCAGCAGTGAGGAGCCACTTGTTGCCTTATCTAGCTGAGGCCAGAATGGAGAATCAAGATAGACAGCTTTAAAAGAGGAGTGAATTATTAACTCCACATAGCACTTCATGGTGTATGTCTTCCCAAAGCCAGAAGGCTGTCATAGCTGAAGATGAGTGTCTGTCTTGTGTCTGAGGGAGGAAACAGCATTACACTCTGCACTGTCACTCAGCTTTTGGCTTTCAGTGCTAACTATTAAGGAGATTCCACCATTACTGTAGGAGTTATAAAGAAATTGCAAATGTCCAATTAAAACCAGGCTTCTTGTGTTTGAACAAATAGCCTTGTGAGGCTTACTAAACAGGTTATATTAAATCTGAAAAGAAAGAAAAGTTTGCTATTAATTTACGGAGTGGTTACTCTTGTTAGGGACTCTGCATGGAAGGCTGAGATAGAGCAAGCTGCAGCTCCTCCAGGAGTTTGCAATTAAAAGCAGAAGGGAGAACAAATTACTCCGTGCCAGGTACTATACATTGACTTATACTAGAGGTGTGTAAAGAGGACTGAAGGGGGCCATTTGCAAGGCGAAAGTCTATGGCTTAAAGGATGAGGCAGTATGGGAGAGGGTGTTTTGGGCAGAGGGATCATCCTAAATAAAGTCCAAATGCATAAAGTGGCAGCAGTAGTGGCAGCCATGCTGTGTGGCACATATTGGGTTCTTCCCATGCACCAGCCACTATTCTGTGTGGCTTAATATGTATTAACTTAATATGTATTAACTCATTTAATTACACAACTGTATGTGGTAGACATCATTAGGCTACTTTTACAGATAAGGAAACTGAGGTACAGAGATTTTAAATAATTTTCTCAAAGTCACACAGCTGATAACTAGAGGATCTTGGAGATAAGCCTAGGCCATCTGGGCCCAGAAATCATGCTCTAAACAATGGACTACTTCCCAGTGGTAGGTAAATACATGGTGTGTTTGTGGAAGGTCTTTTTTCCAGTATAGCTAAACCATAGGCCTTTTCAACCATGGCACTACTGACATGTGGGCCTGGATAATTCGTGTTGCAATGGGCTGTCCACTGCATCGTAGGATGTTTAGCAACATCTTTGACTACCATACCAATGTTGAGCATCAAAGACATCTCCAGAAATTGGCTAATGTTTTCTGAGGGCACAGTTACTCCCAGTTAAGTACTACTGGACTACTATATGATGGGTAAGCCTGGAGAAGAGCAGAAAAAAACAATCACAACTCAGCTGCGAATATTCCCAAATTCTCTTCAGAAGGCTATGGGAATGTACTCTATATAGAGAAAAATATCAACTGGGGTTTAACAACTGAGGAGTAGCAGAAACAATAATATGCAGAAGCACTAGGGCAGGAAGTATTGTCAGAGACTACACACTTTTGAGATCTTAGCTTAGGAGCAGGATGTATCTGCAGACTTTATAGAAATCTATGCTCAAAAATTCCAAAGCTACAGATGGCAAAGGGTAATCTCTCAGAACAGCGCAAAAGTTCAGGCAACCACTTCACCTTAGTAGTCCCTGGGTTACAGTCAATCCTGACCCGAAAGCTCAAAACTCAAAGTTTGATTTCAGGTAAGAAAGATTCTACATCTATGGAAAAACTGACCACCTAGTTTTCTGAAAAAGCTCCATCATCAGACCCCAGGTCACCGTGTAAATGTGAACATAATTACATAAACTTTAGAGAGGACATCTCTAAAGGAATATTTACTAGACAGTTGGTGACAATGGGAAAAAATAGAAGTATTCTTCCTTCAACTTTCTACATACACATTTCAAACCAAGGGAATATGTATTTAGAGTAGCTCTTATAATCAGGAAAGGAAAAGCCTATGTACTTTCTAAATTCTATAATAAACAAGTTACTTTTATGAAAAAATTTTTAAATTGGAAAATATATGGTCCAAATGGATCTAATTTGAACTGTTCCTCTGTTGGTGAGTAGACAACACTGAACTGATCATGACATTCATCCATTTTCAAAAATTAGTGTTTTTTTTTTTCTTTTCTACTACTTACTTTGGCTCCTAATGTTTTTTTCTTTATCATGTCATTGGGAAGGATTACAAAGAATTATTTTCTTAGCCCTCTTTATAAGACTGCTATGAGCATTTTGAATCTAGTGTAGTTCCAAGCTTCTAGCTAACTTTATAGTTTTGAAGATAGATTTTTTTTCTTAAAAAAAGTAACTTGATTGCCTGAGAAAAGTTTTCTGATCCCAGAGGAAGCAAGTGAGGCATCTTTGACTGGAGAGCCAGTCCAGGGTCAGAGTTACAGGCTTTGGAGTTGGACCTGACATAACTCTGAAACAAACATCTTCCCAGCTAAACTGCCTCATCTGTCAACACAGGGATACAGTACCCTCTGTAAGCAAGTTATTTCAAGACTGGGTGAGATGGCACAAGCTAAAGTCCTGGGATGTGATCTGATACATAGCTGATACTCAGAAATTGGCATCCCTTCTCAACTAGCATTTAGCAGAATCATCTAGGACTTTTAGGAGATCAGGTCTCCTTTGGAACCTCTTAGAAATTTCTTCTGTGTTCAGATAAGACAACAACCTGCTTTCAACAAGGGCACATCCCTGCGACTCAGTGGATGTCCCTGAATTCAAGGCAGAAACCTGCCTGCCTCTCCCAACAACACATCTCTCTGGTCTCAATGACAGCCAGAAGGACTGTGGAAACTGGAATTGTAGGATTCAAGCATCTCAACATCAGCAGTTCTCCTGGGAACACCACCAAGCTCTCAGCTTGCGTTGTAGTAAAGACAATGTGTAACAGAAAATTGTCTTCAACAGCTTTGTTTAAAAAAAAGATACTCAAATAGAGTGCCTCAGTCTAGATCAGTCATTCTGCTAAGGATTTGAAATCTCAAACAGCTGGAGGTTTTTTGAAACTTGACAGTTTGTCTTTGAAGGAGATTGCTAAGCTTTTAGATTCTTCATAAATAGTAAATAGATTTAGTCATAAATATCCTGTAATATGTGCTTTGTTCCTTTTATTCAGAAGCAAGTTGTAATTTCTGATTAAACACGATAAATCATTATACAACAGCCATTGTATGGGAATAACAGCCACCAGGAAATGCAGTTTCTGCACTGATGAAAGGCATTTAAAGACATGAAACCCCAAACATCTGCCACGCATTGTTAGGAAAATAAAGGACACTTACAAGTATCTTGCAGCATTTTAAGGACAGCCAGCAGCTGGCAGGAATGTAAATAGTTTTAAGAGGTGATCAGTTCTCATCTCACAAGTCATTCTTTCCTTCCCTTCATAAGTGAAAGGCTTTCTTTTTCAAGATAGTTAACAGAAAGCAAGCATCCAGAAAGTGGAAACAATAAAATCTCATGAGGCCAGTGAAAAATGAAGCCCTTTTTCCCTTTCCCCCAGGGAACAGATGCATGAAATTGTTTAGAATATTTGGAGACTGCCGATATAAGATGTGAAATTGGCACCACCAGAATCCTGAGACATGCTTGGGATTGGGCATGAGTGAGAAGCTTTGGCATAACAATAGAGGGGACCTTGTTGGCATGCTGCCCAGTCTTCTCCAAAGATGCTTTTCTTTCCCAATGCCATTAATTCTCCTTGGCCACTGGAGGCCTGGTTTTGGAAGCTCATACAGACGATACCAGTGGTTGCCTTTATTTCAAGTCATTCCTTCAGGCCTCAGTAAGAATTGAAGGAGGGTAGTTAAACTGGTGGTAGGATGGTCGGAGCTTTACTCAGAAAACTCCCTGTGGATGATCAGTTTACAGGGATTCCTAACAGAAGATACTCTTCACTAGAGATATTTGGAAACTGAACACTAAGTTGAACACAACACAGTATTCTTCATGCATTGAAGGCCTGCTAATCACTGATGATCTTCAATGAGACATTTTTAGACACTAAGCTCTATGACAGTGGGACCGTTTTTTCCTCTTTGCCATTGCATCTGTGTCACCAAGCCTATGGTAGATGGGCAATCCATTTTTTACACTATCATATAAAATACAATGGAGTTTCAATGCATGCATTTTCAGCTAACATGCATTGGACCACATGAAGTCTATATAGAAGAAAAGGGAGGGAGCAGGGAAGGATGTAAAGAAAATAATTCTTCTTCCTACTTTCCTTGTTCAACCTAGAGGCAGGCCTCCACTTCAAAAGGAAGAATGAAGCCTCAACAAAACTGCAAAGAGAAACTGAGTAAATAATTGTGGGCTCTTCAGCTACTGAAGTCTCAGGCCTTAGTGATTAATGAATAATTTAAGGCAATACTTCCAAATTTTAACGTCCATACCATCACCCAAGAATCTTGTTAAACTGTGGGTGTAGATTCAATACGTGATGGAGACTGCATACTTTTCACAGTCTCCTGGGTGATGCCCATGCTGCTGGTCTTTGGAGCACAGTCTGGATAATGTAGATTTAAAGGATTCTCAAAGAAAATTTTGACGATGTACAACCTTTGCCATGCATGCTGATTTAAAAGCCTAACCCCTATGGCAGATGGGAGTCCACTAGTCATAAGCATTTTAATCTGGCTTCAAAGAGCCATTATATAACTACACTAAAATTTAAATATGAAAACTTGGTGCAATTCAATTGGCTATTGTTATCTAAAGGTGTTTCTGTCTTAGGACACAAAATATACTGCGAGTTATAATTTCACTTAAAAGATGCTTTAAGTTATTCTTATAAGTACAATGATTTAAAACACTTAAAGTATTACAAGCATAAATAATAAAATATTCAAAGTCCATTTGCACTGTCATATATACTGATCTTAATTATAGGCTACAGATTTTCATCTAATTGCTAAGAGTAAGTCGGTTCTTGAATAATTAGGAAGAGGATGGGATGCAACTTATTGGAATAGTCTCAGAGTACAAAAACACTTTTTCCAAATGTCACTGTGACATTTTAAAAAATACACTGAAATACAGAAGAGAAAGACAGTCATAACGAAAACTAATGAAAAAATTAATCCAACATTAGGATCTAGTAGCAAGACGATCACTAGCTAAAATATGGATGTTCTGTCTCTGTGGTTCTCAGTACTGACTGCTTATTTGAATCACTTGGGCACCTCTTAACATACACCCATGCCTGGGCTCTGTCACCCAGGATTCTATGTAATGGGTTTAGGGTAAGTTTCCATACAGCTATAAGTTTAAATATCTCCCCAGGTGAATCTAATGTCAGCTAGAACTGAGAAGCATTGCTCCAATGTAGCATTGCTCTAACGTTCTCAACTCTGATCTTAGGACCAGAAGCATTGGCAATGTCTGGAAACTTATTAATAATGCAAATTTTGGGGCCCCACTCCAGACCTGGTGAATCAGAAACTCTGGAGTTGAGATCCACTAATCTGTGTTTTAACAACTCCCCCCACCCAAGTAAGTCCAATGCATGCTACTGTAAGTTCTTTCTTAAGAAAGACAAGGGTCCTCATCAACATTCTTACTAAAAAATTCTTATGAGGGTTCATTGAAAGATTTCACAGTAAGACTTTTTTTTTTTTTTTAAATCTGGTAGATGGCCTACAACCTGGGCTGTGGTGTTTATTCTAGACATGGCTCTGCCACTTCCAGTCTGGGAGTTTCAGCTACACAGAGGATCTTAGGGTTATTAAAGATTTTATTGTAACTGTGCCAGTCTAAAAATGTGATCTTCCATAATATGCTTGAATACTTCTAGTGATAGGGAACCTACTACCATCTGGCCCAGTCCTTCCCATTTGCTTACTAGGTATAGGTGCTATACTAAGCATTTTATAAGGATAATTCATCCATGCTTGACAATTACCCTTAAGCTAGTTGTTATAATATACATTTGGCACCTGCAGAAATGGAGGCTTAGAGAGGTTGTATGAGTTACTAAGGTCACATGGCTTTTCATAAAGATTGCACCAAGTTCTGTATCTTGAGGCCACATACAAAATGCATTTTCAAAAATGATTACCGATAAGCAGTTGTCAAAATGAAACTGTCCCTTCATACTATCTGGTCTCCAAAATAAGAAGCTCTTGTTCCTTGCAGCCAATTTCTAAACTCATCCATCATTTCTGCTGAGTTCTATTGACCAGCACACAAAACAGACTTAATAGAATAGATTGTTTGTCCATTCTACGCATCCATTTAAACAGTGATTTTTCATGTCTTAGTGCATATAAAACACGATAACATTGGTAAAGCACACTGGGTAAACTGAAGAGGATTTGGGGAAATGTATGTAAAGCTTGCTGAAAAAAAATCACTTGTTTTTTAAGTATGATTACTAAATTCGAAAGTTTTAAAGAAGAGGTTGAACGTTTATTTTGTATCAAACTTCAAAACCTAATATTTTCAACGTTTTAAAAGAAAACTCAGGATTGCTTTCATGAACAGCTATTTCACATCAATTTATATGCATAAAAGAGTTATAAAACATTTCCTGGTCAAGACTTTTTGATGATACTCTCTTCAAATTCTTTATAGAGAACATAAATGAAAAACATTGAGTGAATGATAAAAAATTTGAGAGTATTTTTTTCTACAAGTCAGAAATGTGTAACAGTTGAATTTATATTTGGACAATCCAATAGCTTCTCTTTTACTGAAAAAATGCTATATCAAAATGTCTTTTGATAATATGAATTAATTTTGAATCCTATCCAAGCTTTTTTTTTTTCAAGTTTTTAAAATAATAATATTTTAATTTGCTGAATATATTGCCCTGTTGTCATGCAGATAGCCAGGATGCCACCAAAAGGGTACATCAGTTACAATAGAAAGAAGTATTCAATATATACGTGAACACAGATATGTGGACCTGCAGCTGGACCTAGACCCGTCAGAATACCCATCCAGCCATCTTTCCCTAATGTCCTCAGCTGCCTGGCTCTCTGGGCATATCCTGCAGCTCCATAGGGCTCTTGTCCACCATGGGCAGTGGAACACATATACTGAACCTCATGTCCAGGTGGATAGAGAAACTCCTTGACCACGCTTTATGGCAGAATGGCAAGAGCTGGATATCATTAATTGTTCTGCTTAGCTATAGAAACCCTGGGACAAATTGCCTGTTCCTTTTCTGTTCGAGAAGCCTTCAAGACCCCATACAAGGCTTGTGGTGGCTCGACATGATGCGCAAGGTTACCCCAGGCCTTGACTTGCTGTGCCAAGGTCTAGAGGGATCAGTATCTCATATACTCTACACATTACTGAAGCCCAAAATGGCACCACCTTGGCCAACTCTCCTACCCATGTCATTGTTGGAATGTCAAGGGCTCTTTTTTGAAAGAAATGATCAGGACAAATCAACCAGGGCAAACAACATCTGAAAGAACTTCTTAGATACAAATGATGATTCTGGGTGGCAATGTTTACTCTACAATTACTCATTCTAATTAAAATTTCAGAGTGTCAGCTGCTAGCATCCTACCCCACAATCATTATCTAAACGAAGTTTAGTCTGAAGCCTACCTGCATCAAAATGACATGAGGTCATTGTGAAAAGTGCAGAACCATGGATCCACCCAAATCCAAACCACTTATTCCAGCTGGGACACAGGTTACCAATTGATAACAAATACAAAACTGCAACTGTGAAAAACCTCTGAATAAGAAGTAGAAGGAATTATGAAACAAAGCTACAGAGATCAAAAGCAGCTTTCTTAAAAGAAAGCTTTGTGTGAACAATGTGTAGGCATTAATAAACACAAAGTGGGTGGGAAAGCTAGACAAAGAGAATTTGTGCAAAGACCATGCGGTAGGAGTATGCTAAATGTGAAAGATCAAAGAAAGGCCAGTGTGACTAGGGATAAGAGAGCCTCAGAAACTGTGATTCAAGAAAAAGCCTGGGAAATTAATATGCATCAAGTGGCACCAGTATTTGCAGACCAATTCAGGAATGTTTTGACTTTATTCTAAGAGCACTGGGAGGACATTTAAGAGTTTTAATCACAGAAGGTGAGAAGATAAAGAGCACCATGATCTAAATTATGTATCTAAATCACTTTAGCTGCCACATGGAACAATTCGGCTTGGAAATATTTCGTAAGTTGAGGTATCAATGTTCGCTTTGACTACAGAAGTGGTGGTAGAGAAGGACAGAAGTAGAAGGAGATAAACAATGTATCAGAGGTAAAAACAACAACACTGGAGATGAATTAACTTTCAATTCCACTTTACCACCCATAATAAATCCCTCTGACTTGAACTTCAGAGCTTACCTACATACTCAGATTGACTTCTATAGCCCTAGACGTAGAAAAAACAAGTAGGTTGGTTGTATCTTTGTAAAGCCGTATTGCCCAAATTCAGTTGATTGTCTTTTTGCTCATTTATCTGTACTATGGAGTAGAGGGAAATTTCTCCAATACACAAGGCCAATTATTTTGAGATCTTTACAAAGATATCTCCAACTGTCTATATATTATATGTATGACCCTATGCAGAAGGTTGTAGTTTGTACATATGTGAAGAATTTAGGCAAGCTACAAACTTTAAAAGGAACACATCCTAAGACCATCCCCAGTTGCAAGTTTGGGGAGGAGATTTTTCGAAACTACCCTAAGTTTTGGTAATTTGCTTAGAAGGACTCACAAAATTCAATGAAAGCTGTTATACTAACAATACAATGTATTACAGGGAAAGGATATAGATTAAAATCTACCAAGGGAAGTGCATGGGACAGGGTCCAAGCGAAGTGTCAAATGTGGAGTCCTCTCCACATGGAGTCATAGACATGTTACTTTTCTGTATCTTTGTGTGACAATAAGCACAGAGTATTGCTAATCAGGGAAGCTCACTGAGTCTCAGTATTCTGAGTGTTTATTGGTGCTCCATTATATTTGCATGATTGATTAATTGCCTATGTGATTGAACTCAGTCTTTAGGCTGACTGACACCATGTGACCCAAAGCTTCGGCCATAACTCACAATGCAGTATTTTTTGCATGACCAACCACCACCCTAAATCGCATTGTCACTATCTGGCTAGGAGGAGGCACCCAGACCAGCAAAGATCGGCTCCAAGGAGCCAGACCTCTCTTTGGGAAAGGTTAAATTCTTTATGTATAATACACCAATAACATCAAAAATAAATGATTTATGTGACTAGTAGTGGAAATGAAGTTAAAAATCAATACTGCATTGAAATGAGAGTATAAGCTTATAAAAGCTATGCTACTTTTCTCATAATAAGCAGCTTAAATTAACTGAGGCTACATATGACCTTGCCCAGAACTAAGTTTTACACCGCTTAGATAGAAAACTACTTTCTCTATCTTTCCTTCGTTGCTAGCCTCAAAAATCCTACTTCCTGTGACCAACTAGGAGAAAAATGCATTTCTTGAGAAAATTGACAAAAAAGGAAGTTGGGCTACATTTCAGCATTTTAACCTTTCTCCATTGTCTGAGTTTCTTGGTTTAGTCATTTCTTGCCCACTGAGTCAGTTAATGGGCCAAATTCTAAGGTCTTCCCTTCCTGTATCTGAGGAAAACTCACTAGGGAACTGACAGGCAGGATGATTTCCTGTTTAGCATGACTGCCCACGTATGCTTTGCCATTCATTACAATCGGGTAGTTTCCATGGAGACTGACACTTGAGTAATGCTTAAGTGATGGCACAATCATCAAGAGCACCATGTTAAGTTGGCACAGTCATTTGCCTGGCATCTACTTTTCTAAATAATTGAAACCATTTATTTTAAAGACAAATGAAAATATTATTTACAAAATACCAACAGATGGTGGAGCCTTTAGGATCACCAGAAATTTCCAAAATCTCTTACGCCAGATGCCTCCAAAACAGCCCCAGGAACTAGTCTACTACTCGTCTCTGCCACAAAAATTCCAAGCTCTCTTGGTCTTTTCTTTAACTATGGCTGCTCTGGCCAAGCCAGAACCATTGCACATGTCTACTTACTGTGCTCTCCTGTGCTGTATGCTCATAGTTTGCCCCGTTTGCCATTTAACTTCATTCTTAACCAGAGTTCACTTTTGTGACACCACAATACAACATACTACTGTAAAGCTTTCCTTTTTTTTTTTTTAAACTTTCCATGCTCTATAAAGCAAGCCTTTTTTTAACTTCCAAATTCAGAGATTGAATTTTGAGTGCTTATAAAATTGGGAATATTATGGAGCAGTCATCTTGGTTAATTTCATATAATTATAGGATTTTACAGGATATAACTGGTTTCTGTCATTTTATTTGCCTCGCCAAATCTTTTTTTTTTTTTTTTTTTTTTCAAACCTTCAATCCCAATACCATCTAGCTAGGTTTTGGCTTTGTGAGGTTTTTGTCTCATTTATTTTATTTTTGAACATGTGCTTTCATGTACTTTGTTATATAAAGCCTAGTTTCCTTCAAACTATGAGATGATTTAAGGTTAATATACAGAAAACAGTCATCAAATAATAGCATAGAAAAGCAAACATGGCAAAAAAAACAATATCACAAATGTGGTAGACTGACCGGTTGCACGGAAAGCACAGAGTGCTGTAGGCACAGGGAGAAGAAAGGTCCTCATTCTGCCTGAGGGAGTCAGAGGAGGCTTCCTGAGAGAGGTGACACCTGATCCGTGTCTCGAAGTGATCAGGGGTTGCCAGAGAGGAAGGTCATGGTCTGTTGGAGAACACAAAGGGTAAGGTGTATTTAACCATATGCAGGTACAGGGACAGGAAGGTAATAGGGTTTGGAGAGAGAACCTAAACGTTCATTCATAAGAGCAAAGGAATTTGCCAGGAAGAGGGACAGACACCAATCGGGACGGAGAGTTTGAAGGCAGTAGTAGAGGTTGGTAACCAGTCACTCGTATAGCATGACATCTCGACATCCTGTGGTTGATATTCCCTAGCTCTCTCAGCAGCCTGGTAGGATCCCAGGGAAGTACCTCAGATGAGATGTGAGTTGGCTTGGGGTTAGGGTAGAATTTCTTTATCAGAAAAAATAAATGTAATTTATACACAAATATAAACAAATATAAAAATAGAAATATTACATAAAATATATATAATTTTAAAATTGTGTGTATGCACACACAATTGAGACTTTGAAGACTGTGGAAAAGTAGAATTGAAAGTCAATTCAATCACCACGTCTTGTTGCTTTTACCTCTGATACATTGTTTATCTCCTTCCACCACCTCTGTAGTCAAAGCCAACATCCATCCTCTGAAAAAATCTCAACTTTTTGTGATTGTCCTGTTTCACTTATTGAATCCATCTTTGGCAAGTGGTCCCTAAGTATTGGACAGGATGATGTCCATGATAAATCCTTACTCATGTGGCATTTATGTTTTAGTCAAAAATAAACAATTTATACATACACAAATGTAAAAAATAATTATATAAAATATGTTATATATAATTTTAAAATTATGTGTATGCATGCAGGCATGTATTTCTTGTTTACAAACTTTGATAGAAAAATGGCATAGGGTCACCAGGAAGTGGACCAGAGAGTGGATGTGGGGATGTGGGTGGCTGAGTGGGCTCCTCCTCTCTGTGTCAACCACAAGTTCCTCATCATTCGTTGTATATTTTAGGTTTCCTAGTAGGACTCATTTGAGTAAGGTTTCCAAACAAGTGTGAAGATTTCTGCTTTCAATAAGCAGTTCAGTGTTCTCAAACTCAAGGAAAAATAAACACAGTCCAAAACTCCTTGCACTGGTTTGGAAGAACTTGTGTTTCTAGAGTTGGGGAGCAGGGAATGTGCCTGATTATTTCTAGACCCCTTATTTCCATTACAGGAAGCTGCCTTCCACAGAAGACAATGAGTATCAGTGGAGACAGATGATTAGGCTACCCAGGTCCACCTTTCATTCCCCATATTTCAGCCTTGGAATGCACATTAGGTGTCCTCCTGACCCAAGCTCCCTTTTTTCCTATGACTTGTGGTTGCTCCAAGAGTTCAGACAGGCCATGGGTGGGACTTCTGGAATCTGAATGCTGCTCCACTGCTTGGGATTATAAATATAGTATATAAGTACTATGCATAAGTGTATATATAGAGAGTGTGTATGTATTATTATATATAAACATAATACTATAGTATAAAATGTATACTGTTCTTAATAGTATAAGAATTATGCTGTTGCTTTCATTTTAACTTGGGTTTATATTTTTAAAGACTTACACACATATCTCTTCAAAAAGTACATTAGATATCTGTAATCAGACTCATTATGAAGGCAAAAGAATGCATAATGCTAAAGATCTGAAGCTATTTTCATTAAAAACAAAACTCCACAAACCTCAACTTGAAAATGCCACAGGACCTGTTTTTGCTGTAGCAAAAGATTTTGCACAAAGTGCAGCCCTGTCACTCACAAACACAGTAATCGCTGGAGATTACCAGTCATTTTCATTATAGGTAATTTCAGGGTGCCTTGTTTTGCCTTGTCACTCACATTCCTGGAACCTTGCCAGACGGTGCACAAGGAGCATATCAGAAACCAACCTGAGCCCCATACCAGAGGATAAATCTGAGGCTCCACCGAGTATTTCCGAAAATACAGCCTGATTGTCTGTCTCTACTGACACTCATTTCTCAGCTTCTAACTAAGAAATGACAGGGTGGAGGAAAGTTGAGGCATTAGTCCTGCCCCAGTAAACTTCACAAACCAGAAGATGCTGGGCTCTTTCCTTCACTGCATAGAATATATTGACCCAAACTCATCAATACAGGGTATAAAACTCTTGAAAGATCTTGCCCTAGTCTTATCTCCCCAATTCTCAATGCCATAATCTCCACCCCATCATGTGAAATAGTATTTATCCCTGCGAATGTACTGTCTCTGCCAAGATCCTCCCCACCTTTTTCACCTGTCTCAAGCTCACGTTGCCTTCAGCACTCTGCTTAGAGTCACCTTCTCTGGGCATGTCTTTGATCTTAACTGCCTAAGACAGGAATGTCCCTCCTATGCACTCGCACAGCCCTGAACCTGCCTCTCTCACACTTTTATTCTGGTTGCTCTGTTTCATTTATTCAACCCATCATTGGCAAGTGGTCCCTAAGTATTAGACACAGTGGCATCCACGATAAATCCTTACCCAAGTGGCACTTACATTTTAATGAGAAAGAAAGATAAATAAAGCATGTGTATGCAGAAAATCATAAGGGCAGTGTATCAAGATAGACTGTGACTGGGGGTTGCTATTTTAGATAAGATGTCACCAAGGAAGTGACATTTGAGATGAGACTGAATGATGGGAAGGCACAAACACAAACCATGGGAAGATACCTGGGAAAGTATTTCAGGCAGTGAACATATGATTCATGTACAGCAAGTGCAAAGGCCCTGAAGCAGGTACAGATTTAGTGGGCACCCAAATGGCAAGGAGGCTAGTGTAGTGAGCGAGCAGGAAAGTGGAACAGAATGAGGTCAGAGTTGCAGGTAGAAACCGGCCCACTTGGCAGTGAGAAGAATTCAGTCTCTGTTCCAAAGATTAAGGGGAAGCCATCGGAGCCATGTAATCAAAAGTGTAACGTGACCTAAGCCACCTCTAACTCCAGTTATAGCATTTCTCAAACGTGTGCCTGGAACTCAGAGGGCACCAAAGCTTTGTACTCTGAATCAATGAAACAACCACCGATCTTGGGCCATGGCTCCCTATCCGCGTTCTTTTAGTTCTCTCCATGCCTCGCCTGTGTGTTTCACATGCAGCCCCATGCACGCCTTTCAAAGATCAGCTCCTTCGAAACGGGAAATGTCTGTGAAGAGCAGAACCTGACAAGCCACTCCAAGGTGTTTCACATGCTCCCAAAACAGTGAGCACAAAGACAGTCAGCTTACCTCCTGTTCTTTCTGTACCCACTTGAGCTACATTGTAACTAAACTAATGAATAGGCCCAAGAAGATATTTCAAGGTTTTTGCAGTTAGTGACTGTCATAAAAGGAGCATTTCTGTCATCATGACATATGACTGAGCCGTAGCAGACTGCACTGTACCCACCACAAGTCTTTTGCCTTAGACTTATGGGCACTCCAGGAGAAACTCAATCTCCTTAATGGGGCATGCCTTCCTGTTCCCCATGCCAGGGGCAGTGGAGGGGAGTGCTAGACAGAAGGGACCCAGCTCCATCTTCTGCCATTTAGGAAGCTTTAGGCAAGTAAACCTTTCTAGGCCTCACTTTTCACATTTATAAAAATGAATGAAAGTAAACCACACCTTTCTCATAATGTGTAATATAGGAATAAGACTTATGAAGTGTATGCCTTTATTAGATACCTTGTTAACATAAATTGGGTGGGGGCTGTAGGACTGTGCTGGGGCCCTGACCTGGTGGCATCCTAGGCTGCACCCAGCAGAAAGGCCTATTGTGTAAAGATGACTTTCTCTCTCTCCCTCCTCCCTCTCCTCTTATCCTTGCACTTTTTCATTGGATCCTTCCCTCTTCTCCCACCCTCAAGTAAATTTTCTTTCCTTCCCTCTTTCCTGAATTGCTGTAGATCTAAGTACCTTTTCACTTAATAACAGGCCCCACCACGGCTGGTTTCCTTAAATCTCACCCTCGTTAAGTATTTGATTTTGTTTTGATTTTTGTGTTTTTTTTTTTTGTAAATTTTTTTGTGGTAAGAACACTTGACCTAAGATCTACACACTTAACAAAGTTTTGCATGTATAATCCTGGCCTCTATTACTTTCCCTGTGTTACTTAAAGAAAGTATAATGAACTGGATACAGTTCTGAAGGCTAGAAGTCTGAAATCAAGGGGGCAGCAGGGCTGTGCCTCCTCTGAAGCCTCTAGTAGAGGTTCTTCTTATTCTTTCGATTCTTGGCTTGTATCTGCATCATTCCCATCTCTGCTTCTGTCTTCATTCACATGGCCTTCCCACTCTGTGTCCATCTGCCTGTGTCCAAGTCTTCCTCTTCTTATAAGGATGTCAATCACTAGATTAGGGCCCACCCTCACCCAGTATGATTTCATTTTAACTTGGTTATATCTGCAAAGACCCTACTTCTGAATAAGGTCATATTCACAGATAGAAGATTAGAAATTTTTGTTTTGTTTTGTTTTGTTTTGTTTTGTTGAAATAGTCTTGCTTTGTCACCCAGGCTGGAGTGCAAGTGGTGAGATCTTGGCTCACTGCAACCTCTGCCTCCAGGTTCAAGCAATTCTTCTTCCTCAACCTCCCGAGTAGCTGAGATTACAGGCGCCCACTACTATGCCTAGCTAATTTTTGTATTTTCAGTAGAGATGGAGTTTCACCATGTTGGTCAGGCTGATCTCGAACTCCTGACCTCTAGTGATCCCACCTGCCTCGGCCTTCCAAAGTGCTGAGATTACAGGTGTGAGCCACCATGCCTGGCCATGATTTCACTATATCTTTTCGGGGGACACAATTCAATCTATAATGTGGCCCCTGTCAAACTCCAAGTAGTATTAAGAGTTTAGAGCTCTAGAGCAGATACGAGTGTAAATCCAGGTTCTACCTCCACTTTCTACAGCACCCTTGAATGAATTCTCTGATCAGAATTTGGGTTTTCTCATTTTAAAATAGGGACATTAATAGCCAGCTCAGAGAGTAGTTCAGGGGTTAGTACCAAATAAAATTATTTGAATAATGCATGTTAACAGCATAATAATTGTAAAACTGCAAAAGAAAGAAAGGTATAAAACAGAGTTTGCTCCTGGGTTGCTCTCAATTGGAAGAGCCATGGATTTTTTTTTTTTTTTTTTTTTTTTTTTTTTTTTAAGCAATGGGTTGAGTTCACCTTGAGACATCCACCCACACATTGCCTGAGAAGCGGAAGCACACATCTAGTCAAGTAGCTGATGGGAATAAAAGGAAGGGCATTCCTAAGAACCATCCACAGGGTCTCTTCTTTACTGAAAGTAAGCAGAGGGAACCACTTACATCAGGCCTTGTGATGCAAAATTGAAAGGCAAAACCAATCTCAGCTAAGCATGCATTTCTGTTTCTGTTTTTTGAGTTGTTTAAATCCCATTTCAATGAATACGTATTGCCAAGGTTATCTAGTGAAAGAAACTGGGATGGAGAACAAAACACTCTACAGATCTGTGCCATCCTGAAGGCTTGGAATTAACTTGAAGGCTTTATTAAACAAATCAAAGTGAGGGAGAAGATATTTGCACAAGGCCTTTTCACACATATGTAGTAAAGAGTAGGACAACTGAGGCAACTCTTTCCAATCTCAAAACAAAGAACAAAATCCAACTGGTTCTCTTCAGTTATCTCAAATTTCCAGATTTAAACAGTCATGTGAAAAGTGCCAGTTCTCTTCTAAATTGTGTGTGCCAACAAGGCCAAGAGTGATAAACAGAACTTGACAATGATGTGAATTTCTAGAAATGTCCCCTATTACCTCGCTACATTGAATGTTTGGATTGTTGACCAGCAGCATCAGTGTCACCAGGGGCTTGTTAGAAACACATTCATTTAGGCTCCATTGCAGATTGAGTCAGAATCTGCATTCCAGCAAGATCCCCAGGTGACTCCTCTACACATTACAGTTTGAAACGTGCTCTTTGGCACAAGTTCTCTCTCCCAATCTGCCTAACGCTGACTTTGTGTGCATATATCTACTCAGCAGCCTGGTTGTATCAGCCAAGAGCCCACCAGCACGTAACTTCCTCTGTTTGGGTCCTGTAACAGAGTCCATTTCCTTCCAAGTCCAAAGGACACCATCACAGACCAGAGGTCTATTGGTGCAACAGTGTTGAACTGGAACATAGCTTTGTTCCCACCTATGAAGGTTTGCAGGTGCAAAATGCTAAATTGATCTTGTTCTCATGCCAATGGCAATGAACAGTCACCCATCTGGTAGCTTCTCTTCCCAGCCAAAGCAATGGCTGAACCGAGGCTTCTCCTTGCCAAAAGCATGGCATTCAAGGCTCTTGCAGGAACAGAAACATGCCTTTCAATTTGGGAGATAAATAGCCGATTATTCTCACTTTCAGCTTTAGTAAGGATTAAAGGAATTCTCACTGCATGACCCAATAGGAAATTATCTGTACCACATCTTCTACTCTATCTATGACAAAAAGAAAGCAATGGTGGCTGGGTGCAGTGGCTCACACCTGCAATCCCAATACTTTGAGGCCAGGAGTTCAAAATCAGCCTGGTCAACATAGCAAGACCCCATCTCTACAAAAATAAAAAATAAATGAATAAAAATTGAGTCAGACATGGCGGCATGTGCCTGTAGTCCCAACTACTTAGGAGGCTGAGGCAAAAGGATCGCTTGAACCCAGGAGTTCAAGGCTTCAGTGAGCCATCATCGTGCCCCTGCGCTCCACGCCATAGCATGACCCTGTCTCAAAACAAATTAAAAACAAAAAGCAATGGAGGAAAGAGATGGTAACATATATTTATCAAGGACTGACATACTAATAGCAAGTGCTTACTAAATGTCTGCTAAGTGTCTGTGTTTACTAAGTACTTTACTTATATAATCCTCAGAACCACTCGATAAGCAGGTTCCATTGTTATTCTTATTAAAGAATTAAATAAACTCTTATTGAATAGTACAGAGAGGTTAACCAGCCAAAGGTCACACAGTTAAATGGCAGAACAGGGATCCAGACCCCCCACATTTGGGTTCCTGAATCTCACATATGAACACTCCACTCATATATCTGGCATACACAGAGAGAAATAAATGTAACATAAAGGTTTCAAATTCAGCCTTCTTTAGTTTTTGAATCATTTGTCTCTTTCTTATTTCTTCTTCACTTCCCACTGTGGGTTTTTTTGTCTTCTCCCACTCCGCTCATTTCCACCTCCTCCTAAAAAGAGGCTGCAGGGATTCAGCAGCCCTTCCCTAACCCAAGCCAGGTTCTCCTCCCCAGTGTTATCCTCGCCCCCATCTAATTCCTTGCCAGCCTTCTCTCCTGCACCACCAGGCTCTCCCCTCCCAAGGAACCTATCACCTGTCTTGAATGCAGGGGTATCTGAGAAGAGCCAACGTCTAATTCAAAAGTCTGGAGCTTTGGCCAAAAGAGAGCTTTCTAATCATGCTGTAGGGGGATGTTTTCCTTGTTCAGAGACACTTGGGATGGCTGTATCTATGTCCATTTGCATTCTGCTACTGGCATACAAGCTGTCTCCTTCTTACAATCCATTCTAAAGCATCCACTCCTTTGGCCAGCAATTCCCCACACTCATTCCATAACTAACTTGTTCCGTAACCTAAGGACTGGGATACGTTTATTGCCCTCATTTTCCTTTCTTTCTACCTACAGGGAAAACAATACTTTTCAGAATATAGAGTTTGTAAATTGAACATTATCCAATACTATTTCCAGCAAAAGTGATACCAATATTTAGTACTTTACTTGTCAACATTTCAAAGCCGGGGCATATATTAAGAAATGGGAAAGCATCTATAGGTTTTTATGAAAAAGAAAATATGGCACGGACAAAGCAGTAGTTGAGTTTTTTCATAGAGTGTCACAGATGATGCAGAACTAGAATGAAATAAACAGCCCCAGTCTAGCCTGAATACATAACATTTGGACATCCTACTCCCATGGGTTGAATGATGCTGCTGATTTTGTTTTTATGGTTGGCTCTGTTATAGAAATTGATATTTGGGCTGTATTTACAGGACATCAGTATAGTCAGTTTAAAAGTAAGCAGATTCATTCAAACCAATTCCAGTAACACTTTAAGTAGTGAGCAAGGGAAATTGTGTGTTTGAGATTTATTGAATTTTCTGGTTGACCTGGGTTTTCCTGAATCCTCCCATTGTTTCATTTCACATGATTGAAATCCTTATTTTCAAAAATATGTCACTCTACTCTGTTTACTTGATGAGGCAGGCTGAGTGTTATTTAAACTATTTTTGCTCAGGTGGGAATTCTGAAAGGGCCTCTGGTTCAGTTTTCTGACCGCTGGTGCTAACTGTACAAAGACTCTAAGTGTGGAAGGACAGAATACTGCACATCTTCCTGAATTGTCTTAATTTCTTCAAACTAGATAGTGTTTCCCTTCCTTTTTTTTTTCAAAATGGTGACTTTGATACATTTTCTTCTTTCCCATCTAAAAATGGATGAATTATAGATGGGTCCATTTTAGTTTTCATTTTGAAATCACCAAAAAACAGACAGAAAAGACTTCCAAAACTTACTTCTTAAAAAAAATTAAATCACACAAAGTTATTTTCCAGTAGACAGAACCACAGCACAACCTTCTTGCTGACTGAAATTTTAGAAAACTAAAATTAGGTTGATTAAAAAAAAAAAAATTCCACAGGTGTTTGTGGAAGGTCTAGAAAATGCTGGTATATATTTTTTCTCCACCAGGAAGCAGAGTCAGCCATCCAGCCATAGGGTTTTCATATTATGATTGTTTCAATCCATCATCTCTCTGAACTGGTCCTTAGAGAGGCAATGGATATACTATTTCAAAAGCAGAAATTAGAAGTTATAACCAGCTAAATGGTAACCTGGATTCAAATACAAGTTGGCCAAAGATAAATCAAACTCCTGTCCCATCAATTGATATGTCTTTGTTTCTTGATATCTGTTGGCAACCTCTAGCTATCCAGGTGCAATGGCCCACCAGCAACAGGAAAGGAGAGTCTCTAGTACTAAATGGAAATGAGATTCTATGCCCCAGTGTGAGGTCTCTTAGAGGCAGGGAGGAAGGAGAGAGTATTCAAGATAGGAAATTCTGTCAAAGATGCTTACTATGGACAAACTCTGTTATCTGCTTTTGAAACTCATTCCTGTGTTTTATCAGAATCACTCACTGTGGCATCAGAGGTATGGTAGTACATTTCAGAAGAAAGGACCTTACATGTCATTAAATCTGCTCAGTTCCTTCACCCTTCTGCCTTACAATATTTCCATTTTCCAAGATGATGTGTACTAGCAAGACTGACATCTCTTATTAAAAGAAGGTTTGCAGGATTCAGACATGAACTCTGGAGTCGGATGGCCTAGCTCAGCCAACCCTGGGGCCTTGGGAGTTACACTTGATCTCTCTGTGCCTCTCTTTTCCCATCTGCAAAATGGGAGAATGAAAGCATCTTCTCAGGGAGTTGATGAGGCAGTCTGTGCATAGCACTTAATACCAGGTCTGAGCATAGGACGCACTCTATAAATGTTAACCATCACTATTATTAAGGAAACTCTCTTTCATCAACCATGTAATATAATGCCTTTCCTTTCCATTCAAATAGTCCTTGAGACCTGTACAGCTTCATCCCATTCTTCCCTCCCCTGTATATTTTTCTCACAATAAACAAATGAACCCTATAACTCACTGACTGTTTATAAAGGGTTTAGGTATAACAAAAGAGAAGGCCTTGGACCCAGGCAGCACCAAAAAGATTGCAGAAAAATAATCCCAAGCCTCTAGGAGAGCTCAGACTTGGAAATATGGCATTAATAGAATATAACCCAAAAAGAGAAAATTATTCACTTAGATTCCAGGGAGTTGGAAATTGAGACACCTCACCCACAGCACAGCAAGAGTAGAATCAGACATAAAAATAGAAATTTAAAAAGCCAGAAGCTACCCAACCAGAAGACCAGGCCTACCTGGGAGGAGACTTGTCCAAAGACCGTCTGCCAAGTTAACAGCCTAGACTTCCTAGTTGGGAGGTGGTTGGCATATTGGCCTCTAAGTCTGCTTCAGGAAAACAACTCCCTGGGCATATGGTCATTTTTCAGACATCACTACCTCTAGAACAGCAGGGTCTTTGGTGATAATCTTGCTGACATTGGAGACCTTGGTATGTTCATAGGTGGTTTAGTTCTTGTCCCAGCTTAGAAGTCTCTTGAAGGCTGATGTTATGCCTCATATATTTGTGCATCTATCACAGCACTAGAACCTGGTATAATATGATTCATATTGGAGATCTGGTAAATACGTATTGCCTGATAGTTTACCTCATTCTCCCAATGAGATGGGTGGTTGTGGTAATGGTGTGAACTTTATGATGGCTTGAGGTGAGACCCCAGGTATGGTGACTATCCTAGGGAACGCTATTTGGAAGTACTTGTAGAAATGATGGTGTTTTTCTCCCAAGTAACACAACAACCCTGCTTCTCCTAGATAGCCTGGATATTAAGAATTACCCATGTTGCTGCCACCAAAAACTGGAAGTTTCTCCAAAAGTAAAAGGTTTCTTTATCCAAACTCGATAATCTAGAGATAGATGGGCACTCTCTGAAGTGATATGAAGATCTACTATGTAACTGTGCTCCTGTGTTTTCTCTGCAAAAACATATTCTTCTTACATACTGTCACAGTTTGGGAAATCTCCTCCTCACTAAAGGCCTAAGGGACTGTATTGAAGATCAATTTCAGAGTTTAGACCTCTCTCATAAGGAATAGCAAAAGCTGGCAATCCCGTCTTACATCAATTTCATGTTAAAATGATGAACTACGGCCAGGCGTGGTGGCTCACGCCTGTAATCCCAGCACTTTGGGAGGCCGAGACAGGTGGATCACGAGGTCAGAGATCAAGACCATCCTGACTAACACAGTGAAACCCTGTCTCTACTAAAAATACAAATTAGCCAGGCATGGTGGCAGGCACCTGTAGTCCCAGCTGCTCGGGAGACTAAGGCAGGAGAATGGCGTGAACCCGGGAGGCAGAGCTTACAGTGAGCCGAGATTCTGCCACTGCACTCCAACCTGGGTGACACACACACACACACACACACACAAAGAAAGAAAAAAAGAAATGATAACCTACAAAACGAGTTCAGCCTATAAAACAGGGACTTCCAGTTAAGTTTTCATATAGTCACTCTTCTGAATTCCATTGTCTCATACAGATGACTAACTTTTGATAATAATTATGATGGTGGAATCATAACGTAAATAAAGATAATGGTAGTAGTAGTAGTGGTGGTAGTGATGATGGTCATAATAAGAGTATATTCTTAAATGTCCATCACTATACTACACACTTCACATACAGCATCACAGTGGATCCTCCCAACAATCACTATTTAATCATTTTCTTCATCTTATAGACAGTTTAAAGGCAAGAAACCTGAGACTTGATGATCTCTTACAAGATCACAGCAAAACTGGGATTTAAATCCAGGAATTTTGACATGAGCAGCCTCACCTTAACTATGACTTCATATTGCCTCTCACATCATGACCTAGGTAATACCATCTTCTTTTTTTGAGGAATGTAAAGGTTCGGCAGTCTTCAACTTTGTTTTTCCTCCAGCCATAACCATTTCTCAAAATTTCAAGAGAAATTTAAATTTGGCCTGTGATTATATTCTTTATTTCAGATCTTCCTTCCAAGCCCAAACAAATCCTGCATTTATGTTTCAAAGTGTGTCCTGCACTGGTCCTCTCAGGGAGAAGGAAGGTGATGTTGAACAGTGGAATCTTACCTGCCAGGCTTTGCTGCCAGTGGGTATCACTGCCTAAAAAGGGCTCCTCAGTCTCCCAGAATCTAAATATCCATGCTAACAATTCTACCACCGATACTCCCTGAGCACTTCACAGCATTTGCAGCTTCCTGCAACAACTTGAACATTCATGGAAGCTGGGGAGATAGAATTTCAGAAAAGAAATCAAGAGGTGATAGGTGCTAAAGATAAAAAGAACTGAGCAACAATGATGTTGTCCACGACTTTTTGGCACTTACTATCCAGCCATGTCTGGCACATAGTAGACAGCTGGAAAATGTTTGTTGAATGAGAATTACCTCTGTCTCCTGATGTCAGTCCCTCCTCTCATAGTCCTCTCTGGTTTTACCAAAACCATGATTCAGAAAAGGTGGGGATATCTGAAATTGCATTGGATGTGTTCCTTAACCTCTCTTAGCCTCAGATCTACTTTGGTAAAGTAGAAATAATGCTGGTACCTACTGCACAGAGCTTGCTGGAAGGATTAAAAGGGCCCGTGAATATGAAATGCTTAGCACTATTTCTAGCACATAATAAATGCTCAACAGATGCTACTACATTCAGAGCACAACTGTTTGTACTGTTTATTGCATCATCTAGGACTCATGCTTAAATTCTTCACAGGATCCATATTTAACCTCTTAATTTCTAAGAACAAAAACTATCAAGAGAAAATATTTTTGGTGTTTCATTATTTTGGCAATATTGGTTTTTTCCATGAAGATTCATCCCACACAGTTTTCAGGTTTTGGTCAAATTTTATAAGGTAGACTCCTCTTTGAGATGTAACAAGTTGTTTTGGATGTTGGATACATAAAGTTTCTGGGGGAATGTGGGATTCTGAGTGATAACTGCTGAGTCTTTTTGATAACCAACCTGGGCCATATGGGCTCAATGTGTAGGTGCAGACATATGACAGAGATGTGCATGGATAGCTTTGGTTGTAGTCATTTCAACAGAATCAGCTTGGTAGTTGTCCCAGTCTTCACTTTATCAATGCAGATATAGATCAGTTCTTCACTGCAAAATTGAGTAGTGAATAAATTTACTTCAGCTAATCTAACTGGCATTCTTCTAGCACTAATCAGTAGATATCCAATTTATTAAACCAAAATGGAGAAAATATATAAATAAATACTCATTTATAGTCTCCAGTGACTGATTTTGCATATGGTGTAACATCACCACAATGAGGTTCTCAAACTCAATGATTCCCAGTTCCAGTATTGCACAGAGTTGACATTGTTGTACGAGAGACTAGCAGGGGCCATTGATTATGTGCACAGTACTATTCCATAGAATAAGAAACTGTCATTTTTGCCAATTCCCTGCTTTCCCCTTTGAGTCCACTTAAATAATACAACCTCTCAAAGCACAAGACTTTGAAGTCACACTTTCACAGAGGCGGAACAGTGGCTAATGATGGCAGTATGCGTGGAAGGAAATGGAAACATGTTGACAATAATTTGACAGGTTCCTGTTTCAATGAATGGATTAAATGCACTAGGTGCTCTGACATCTCCTTAAACCTTCTCAAGGACAGTTGCTGGCACCCTAACAGTGTCCAAAAACCAAACAACGAATTTTGTTTCATTTTATAGGCAGACTGACCTGCTTTAGAAGGACCCCTTTCTGTCAAGGGAAAAGCCCTTGCAAACATGTGTCAATGTTATATGTGTGCACAGAGAAATTCTCCAAATGCATTCAGAAGATTAAGCATAGCTAAAATATATAGATGATAAATTTTACCAAGCCCTGTTCTAAGTTCCTTAAATATGATAATTCCTTCAATCCTTAGAACAACTTTAGAGTTGTTATACTATAGTACTATTACTTTGTCCATTTTTCAGATGAGAAAATCAAGTCATGAAGAGGTAAAGTAACTTGGCCAGGGTCATACAGCTAAATGTTGACAATCCTTGTGTCTCTGTCTTGCTCCTTTGCCTAGGCTGAAATGCAGTGGTGATCTCGGCTCACTGTAATCTCTGCCTCCTGGGTTTAAGAGATTGTTCTGCCTTAGACTCCCAAGTAGCTGGGACAACAGCCATGCACAACCATGCCCAGCTAAATTTTGTATTTTTAGTAGAGAGAGGGATTCACCATGTTGGCCAGGCTGGTCTCAAAGTCCTGAGCTCAAGTGATCCACCACCTCGGCCTCCCAAAATGTTGGGATTACAGGTGTGAGCAACCATGCCCGGCCCCTTGTGTTTTCCCACTGCTCTTTTCATCCTGGTGGCTATTTTGATGATCACTCCTGAATTAGAGACAGGCTCTCACTCTGTCACCCAGGCTGGAGTGCAGTGGCACTCAAGATACATAGAGAAGACTGCCTTGACAGTATTAATTCTTGGTAGATGTTAGGAGATAAAAGTGAGACAAGCTCCAGAAAAGTTGTGAAGCATAAATTTTGCCTTGAAGACAGGAAGTTTCAAATTTTTTTTATCATAAGACTTCAAACATTCAGAAAAGCAGAAAGAACAATAGTATCATCCACCACCAAGATTTAACTGTTAAGGTTTTACCATGTTTGCTTTATCTATACCTATGTATTTTTGTCTTTAAACATTTTAGGGTTACCTACAGATACCAGTACTCCAAATTATTTTAGCTTATCACAAAATACAGCAATTCTCCAACATAATCATAATACCATTATCATATCTAACCTAATTAACAGTAATTCTCTAATATCATTGAATACCCAGCTTGTGCTCTCATCTTCAAGATCTCTTTATTGCTCCTAATGGAAGGAACTCCTAAGCTTCCTCAATCTAGTCTCTCCAGACTCATTGCCTTCAGTCCAGCTAAGTGATCACTTCTGTAAGACCCTTGCTAAATTCTAGTGATGGGAATTCCAGGCTCCTGTTAGATCCCTCAAATTACATCACAAGTTGTCTGGCCCTAAGTGCAAAGAGGAATGGACAGTGTGGGCAGGTCCACTAGACATCACCACAACAAGCAGAATATGTTTAAGGCAAGGCTATAACCACATCAATCTGAAATAAGGAATTTAGGTAGGACACGATGGCACACGTGGCTCACACCAGTCATCCCAGCACTTTGGGAGGCTGACATGGGAGGATGACTTGAGACCAAGATTTCAACAAGAGCCTCGGCAACAAACCCCATCTCTACAACAAATTTAAAAATGAGTCAGGCATGGTGGCATGCATCTGTAGTCCCAGTTAGTTGGGAAGCTGCGGTGGAAGGATGACTTGAACCCAGGAGTTTGAGGTTGTAGTGAGCTATAATTGGGCCACTGCACTCCAGCCTGGGCAACAGAGTGAGAGGACCCCACCCCAAAAACATTTTTTTTAAATAAAAAATAAGGAACTTGATATATATCCCTAAAATAATTTAAGTAGTCTGAAACTCCTTGAATCTAATATACTTATTGGAGAGCCAATATCAATCCACCATCTCCTACCTGGAATTTAAGCTAGCTTCAAAGCAACAGACTGGCACCATGCGTGAGAAATGAAGAGGACAGAAAGCACGTCCATAGAAAACAGTGAAGATGGAAAATACGGAACTGTTGTGAGCCTAATATGTCTGGGTACAGGCTGTGTTGCTCTGATCAGCCACAGGTGCCCAGAGTTACAGAACCATGCCTGCCTGTATTAACCACTCTGTCAAATGCTCTGTCCATGAGAAAGCAACAACGGAGCAAGGACATTTTGGTGAGTGAGGCCCACGCCACAGATGCCCTCAATTTCTTTCCTCAACTAACCATGCTTGAAACATCCACAGCCATAACTGATTTCTAGTGTACTCTTTCATTTGTCCAGTAGAAGCCACTCTCCTAATTCAGGCATGGAATTCTTAGGGACCTGTCCCATCCATACTTTATCAGAATACAGTCTCTTTTCTATTTCCCTCAGTAAATAATTTTAGATACTCTTCATCATTCCCTGCAATAAATAACTATTTTTTCCCCTGATTAGGTAACTAGAAGAATTGCTCCATGGCTAGGAGGATCAGAGACTGTCCCTACTAATGGAAGCAGATAAGGACAGCATTGTCAGTTTCCTCACCACTTTGCATCTATCTCAAAAAGGAGATGAAAATACCAGCTGAAAGCATACAGTCAAAGGCACCAGTTTTAAGGAATATAAGACAGAATGTTGAGTTGGGACCTGTTTGTCATTATTTCCTACTAATCCCAAACCAAGGACCTCTCACCTTTTACGCATTCCATTATTTTTGTCTTTTTGTTTCTTTAGAGAGAGGGTCTCACTCTGTCGCCAGGCTAGAGCGCAGTGGCACAATCAAAGCTCACTCACCACAGGCTTGAATTCTTGAGCTCACTGGATCCTCCTGCCTCATCCTCCCCAAGTAGCTGGGACCACAGGCACTTGACACCATGCCCAGCTGTTTTATTATTATTATTTTTTTTTTTTTTTTTTTTTACAGAGATGGGGTCTTACTTTAATGCCCAGGCTATTCTCAAACTCCCAGCTTCAGGCAATAACCCACAGTTCTAAGTCCTGTGGATATAATTTTCATCAAGACAAGACAGGAGCAGTTTACATTCCAGAGGGCAGACAAGAAAACACATTGAAATATAAACAAATTAGAACATTTCAGAGAGTGATAGTGATGTGATGAAAAATAAGTTGTAGTTAACTAGGGAGCAACTGGGGGTTGGCAAGTGCTGTTTTACAGAGGGTATGAAGGAGGGCCTCTCCAAGGAGGAGAAATTTAATCCTGAAGAAAGAGAAAGAGCCATCTTTGGGGATATCTTGGGGAAGAACATTCCAGAACAGATAGAGGGTATCACTGCCTCCACAGCCTCTTTTCCTCTCTTGTGGATACTTTTGGCCTGGGTTTTATGTAGTAGTAACTTTGTCTGTATGAACCTTGGGGCCAGACTCAGAATTCTCCCCGACTTCTTCCTTCCATTTCTATATTTTCTCTGTCCTTTAAATAAATCAACTCCTGAGACATCACACAGGCGCACACACACACAGAAGTAAAGGCCTTGGCTTGGAAGAGCCAGGAAAGGTCATAGGTATTGATTATCCTTCTGACCCAGGGCACGGTGTTTACATTTTCACTTCTACTTATCACTGCATCTCAATGATATTCCTCTGTAGGAGGGAAGCCAACCCTCTGTAGAAAGGTGTGCCCACCAGGGTTTCTTCTGAGGATAAGCCAAGCCAACAAGTTCCAGTGTAGAGATGCATGACTTAGTCCAGATTAGTCCATTACCTGGCTGGTGCTGTCCACTTCCTACTTTCAACAGACATTACCAATCCATTCCAGCACTTTCTCCTGGGACATGACATCATGATTTACATAGTTTAAAAGCTAAAGTTATAAAACAGCTAAATAGAGATACTTTATTGAAAAAGCAAAATTCCACTCTGATGTTAGGGGGAGAAGTCTCTCATAGGTGTATTCAACATATGAATG
Organism: Trachypithecus francoisi; assembly: GCF_009764315.1. Taxonomy (NCBI): domain Eukaryota; kingdom Metazoa; phylum Chordata; class Mammalia; order Primates; family Cercopithecidae; genus Trachypithecus; species Trachypithecus francoisi. The sequence continues at coordinate 51,639,978 of NW_022681453.1, forward strand.
CCTCAGAAAATATTTTAGGAGGCCATTTATTACATAAGGTAGGTACACATTGTATGGGGGAAAAAAGTGAAGCCTAGACAAAATTCTTAGAGCTATTTTCCCAAAAGCCTGGAAGAAAGGGTCATTTTGTAATTAATACGGAGTCAGAATTTATAACAGTCATTTTAAATTATTGGTCAATCTAACAAAAACAATGACAGAAGACAAAATGGGGGGATTAGATTGTGTAGGAGAGTCACCCCTTAGAGGCCTCTTCAGAGATTACTTTGCAGGAGCCCATAGGACAAAATTTGCAGAACAAGAAATTCCCTTCATTCTAAAGAAACCCTAGAAAAAGAAGAAAGGGGATGTGGCTATTCAGGCCTCAGAGATGGTCACTGTCATCTACCTATATCTTGTCATTAAAAAAAAAAAAACTAATTTACATTCAGTATAAAAATATAGCATTATAGAAAATGTAGTTAAAAAAGTAAAATATACAAAGTAAAATGTAAAAACAGTATAATTCAATTACCCTAATAGAGCTTTATAAGACATTTCTCCCTACGTTTTATTTTGAGAAGTTTAAAACTTACAAATACATTGAAATGAGGAACAACATGTAATCACCATTCACTAACATTTTGCCATATTCATTTTCTCCTCTCTCTCTATAGATATATATATATATATATGTGTATATATATATACACAGACACACACACACACAGGTTTTCCCCATATAGCTGTTTATAAGCAAGTTGCAGACATCATGACTCTAACACTCCTGAATACTTCAGCCTGTACCTCCTAGGAACAACGTTGTCCTACAAAACCTCAATACCATTTCTCATCTAATAAATTCAATATTGATGTATTATTTTTGCTATAAAGTCAATATATTATTTTCCCAATATGGCTGTTTCCTTTAAAAAAAATCTGTGTTGTAATCAAGGATCAGGCATTTTTAATCTTTTTGTTTCTTCGGTCTCCTGTAATCTAAAACAGTCTCACAACGTTTTGTTTTGTCTTTTACAGTGTTGAAATATTTGAAAAGGTCACCCATTTTCTTATGGCTTTTAAAATTTTGTTTTATTTTCTTTCATATTTTTGATGCAGATTTAATTACAGAATACTTGCAATTTTCAAACCTGTCCTTTTGTATTAAATATTATTAACAATATAGCATAAGCATTGTCCATGTTGCTCCATAGTCTTAATCATCATTATCACCTTTGGCAGTTTTAAAATGCTCCATCAAAAGAATGTATTAGAATTTAATCACCCTCTAATGTTAGGCATTTGGGTTATTTAAAATTGCAAATTATATTGTACATCATCATGAACATCTTAATGCAGATAACAGGGTCCTTTTTTAATATTCTTAATACTTTTTTCAAATGCATGTTGCTTGTACTAAATCATAGACTATTTAAATTTTTTTAAATGATTATTGTTCACGTTAAAACAAAAAACAATAAGACACCCTGAAATTCACTGTTGTTTTTAGTTTCTTTGACTCAGAGGAGTAGCTATTAAATAAATTAACAAATATATATGAAATATAAGCAGAACACAAAAGGAACTGTAACTCCAGAGTTCTAGTGTTGAGACTGACACATTGTATTCCAGTCTGAGTGTGAGCTGGTCAGTTTCATACACAAGAGAAGCCTATGTATGAGAAGTGACTTACATTCTCAAACTTCACAGTCAGTGCCAACCCAGTTTAACCACACAGGCTTCTGGTCTGTTAAATCTTTGAGGACAAAGACATCTTACTCCCTCTGTATCCCCAGCAACCTGAACTTAAAACTTAGTAGATATTTGTTTTGTATTGGTTGAGCTTTGTCTGACTTCTAGCTGTCCTAGGTCCCAACCTTTCCATCTCCCATGGCCAGGATCCCAAAATACACAATCCTTGCGACATTCCAGCCATCTTTAATCCTAGACAGAGCTGCTACTCTGAGGTTCTGTCTTTTGCCTGTCAGGTTAAGCCTAGTTGGATTTCAAGAAAGGAAAAATAGTTAAGGTTCCCTTCATCTCTTCTCTTTTCCTAGCCAGGAAGCTTTCTGGTTTCCTCTCCTTTGAGCCCTCTTGGTCCTCTGAGATCTGCAGTCAAAACAAGAAGCCACTGAACTTAACAGGACTTGACTGTGACGGCACACACATGCCCTTCTCACATTGAAAACAAAGAAAAGAAAAAGTAGCTCCAGCCTCAAGGATGCTTTCATAAAAGGACATGGTTCCCAGACCAAACCGGGTCTGGCTGTGTGTTCTTGTGACCCAATAACAAGATGCAGACAAACTGGGAAAGAAGAGAGTTTATGTCTGTAACCAGGTTCAGAGAGAAGGCCAGAGATAATTCACCAGACCAACTCACAATTGTAAAGTTTTTCCAGTGCTTATATATGTTTCAAACTATATGCCTACGTGCAGTATCATACTCGCCGTTGTCTATGCCTGATTAATTTTGTTGTAACTAAAAGGTCAGAGGCCAGAATTATCCCCTAAATCTACTTAACCTATGAGGGCCCTGGTAATGGAGTGATTACTTCTATCTTACGTTACCTACAACTTGGGTCTGGAAAGTTACTTCAAGCACCCCAGAAATTTATTCAACCCAAGATGGGTCCTGGTACAAGGAGCATAGGACTATCTTTATTATCTTGACTTACCCCAGGTGTCAGGAGAAGCCTGAGCAAGGCTCTTACCAAACATGTTTCATTTCTGGCTTTGGTGCCTGGGCATCAATTTCCCTAGGTTTAATTATTAACTTAGTGTGAAGGCAGGTGCTGTGGAAGTTTGCCTGTATAACTGGAGTGCTGTGGAGGCCTGTGTGTGTGACTGTTAGGAAGAACTGGCCTGCCACACCACACGGTGTTAGTGAAAGCAGCGGAATCTCTATATGCTTGTTACTTAGAACCCCACTGTAGTACTGACTTGGAATTTCACTTAACATATAGTCCTAATTATTCCATCCATTCCTAGCTGGTCTTCTTTCTTGTAATTGGCACCTCCTACCTATGGAGATAAGTAAGAAAGAGTCATCCTCTCTGTGCCTTGGAGAGCAACCTCAGCATAATGCCCTCAGGCTGTTTTTTTCAGTTTTGGGGATTCTATGACATTATAATACAGTTGATTCTCAGTATTAGTAAGTTTTATATTTGCAAATTCACCTACATGCTGAAATTGATTGGTAACCTCAACATCAATACTTACGGCATTTTCACAGTCATTCACAGGAATGTGCAGTGCACCAACTATTTGAAACACCCAATGCACACATTTGCAGTTGAGGTCAAAAAGGATGATGCCCTACCTTCTGGTTTCAGCTCTCATATTTGAACAAGTGTCCTTTTCTCAGTCTATTTTACACCTGTGATTTTAGTTGGTGGTTTTGCAGTTTAAAATAACTCCCGTACAAATACTAAAGTGCTGTGTCATATTCCTAAGTGTAAGAAGGCTATGATGTGTCATGCCTTCAGGAGAAAGTACCTGTGTTAGAGAAATTTTTATAGGCATTCATCAGCTCTGATTTCAATATTAATGAGTCAACAATATGTAATAATAAAGTGTTTTTAACCAAACATATACATAAAATAAGGTTATGTTGTGACTGGAGGGGTATAGGTAACTAACGCCGTATTTTGCTCTAGAAGCAGTGGTTCAGTATTCATTAATTCAATGTTTGTGGTGACTTTAAAGAATATCAGTGCCATGAATAAAGAAAATTGGCTGCATCTACTTTTGCTTTTTTTTTGTTTTTGAGACGGAGTCTCGCTCTGTTGCCAGGCTGGAGTGCAATGGAGAAATCTCAGCTCGCTGCAACCTCCGCCTCCTAGATTCAAGGGATTCTCCTGCCTCAGCCTCCTGAGTAACTGGGACTACAGGTGCATGCCACCACACCTGACTGATTTTTTGTTTTTTGGCATTTTTTTTTTTTAGATGAAGTCTTGCTCTGTCGCCCAGGCTGGAGTGCAGTGGCACGATCTCAGCTCACTGCAACCTCCACCTCCTGGGTTCAAGGAATTCTCCTGCCTCGGCCCCCTGAATAGCTGGGATTACAGGTGCCCACCACACCTGGCTAATTTTTGTATTTTTAGTAGAGATAGGGTTTCACCATATTGGACAGGCTGGTTTCGATCTGTTGACCTTGTGATCCGACCACCTTGGCCTCCCAAAGTGCTGGGATTACAGGCGTGAGCCACTGCACCTGGCCTGTTTTGTTGTTGTTGTTGTTGTTATTGTTTGTTTGTTTTAAGATCTGTCTTTCCAAGTTGAATTTAAGCTCCATGAAAGCAGGGACTGAACCTGCACAGTAACATGGCTACATCCCTATTGCCTAAAACAGTATCTAACAAATAGTAGGTGCTCAACAGATACATGTTGAATTGTACTGAACCAGAAACTTTTCAAGGATACAGACTATTTTTCCTTACCTTTGTGCCACTAGTTTATAGCCAGGCTATACTAGTACACTGTGAGCTCTTAGTAAAAGTTCAATAAATGTATGAAGGAATGAATGAAGAGACTATGAATGCCCTATCCAAAAATAGCAAGACCTGGATTTCAGCAGGAGCTTTTCATCCAGGAACACTAAGTACTACTCTGCTGCTATTTTGTCACTATTGCCTTATTTGTAACATTAGCCTTAAGACTGACTTTGGTTCACAGCTTCGATCTTGGATGTATGATTGCACTGCATTCATAATATGCTCCAGATTGCTCGCATCTATAATACATTGAAATTGTAAAATGCACAAAAGCTTTCCAATGCCCAAAGTGCATAAGAAAAAGTAGAAATCTGATGTGATAATTTAATGCATATCTATTTTTTTCCAAAGTAAAACATATACAGCAGCAAATTACCCAGATTTTAACTTAGCCAAGCTTAAAGATGTTTTAAGACAGAGACTTTGTCTATTTGTTTCAAATATGCCATTTAAGAACGATGTAAACCTCTGTTTGATGCTTTACATTTTAAAGTACAAATTAGTTTTTTTTTGTTTTTTTTTTTTAAGGAAACACTAGAACGTTCATGTACTCTTTTCATGACAGAACTGAAAATTGATTTCTCAATTTAGCCAGGCTGTTTTGGCCATGTTTAGATGCAAACAGAGGGGGGGAAAAGAATACTGTGGTTTAAAAGTTACAAAGGAAATCTGAGGAGTTATAATAATGGTTAGCTTTGAATACAATAACCCATAGGAGAATACTGAGAAAAGGGATGGAAAAAAAGGATGGCAAAGCTCATGAAGTTCCCACATATATTTTTTTGTTCTATTCATCTCTAAGACCCTCCTAGAGCTGACAATGACTTCAGAGAGCAAAGTGAAACTGCATTTGCAAAAGCTACATCAGTGAGAAAATTCTAACAGTAAGGGAGCTAACTCAACCCCCATCTGGCCTTTGCCTTAATTATTGCTGGGCTATTGGGCCAAGCTAACTTTGGAAGACATTTAGGCTACAATTTAAATGATAATAGGCCTTGCCCAAAGCTCAACCACTTTTGTAAAGCTAAAGGGAGACCACCAGGCTAGGAAGAGGAGAGGGAGAGGAGGCTGAGTCCTGCTAAGGCTCAGACATGCATGATTGTCAGTCATTATTCCAGAGGTTCTAATACATGCAACTTCCCCCAATTACATCTGCAAATAACATCACGCTTGTAGACTGGCCTTTTGAGATATCTTTTCTGTTTGTTTTGCATGTCTGACACTCATGGCTCCCCCTCGATCGCCAGCCCCCCAACTCCTGTGGCCACACCCAGAAGCAATTTAGTCCTCAGGAAAACAGCTTTGGCCCACTATTTCATCTCCGTCCCAACCAATCAGCAGCAAGCACCTGTTACCTTGCCACTCCCACCCCTTTCCTTAAACTGTCTTTGAAAAACCCCTAACCTGTGAGCTTTGCATGAGATGATATGAGTGCAAACTCCATCTCCTACGTTTTTGTTTGTTTTTTGTGGTTGTTTGTTTGTTTGTTTTGAGATGAAGTCTTGCTTTGTCGCCCAGGCTGGGGTGCAGTGGCACGATCTTGGCTCACTGCAAGCTCCGCCTTCCAGGTTCACACCATTCTCCTACCTCAGCCTCCCGTATTAAGCTCTTTCTCTACTACAATGCCGTGGTCTTTCTTTATGCAGTGGGCAGGAAGGGCAGTTACAAAAGGCTCCTCTATGGTAACACATCCCAAAAATATTGAGCACCAACTATACATTGCACACTTCCCAAGCACTAGAAAAACACTGTGTCTACCATCCTGATACTTGAAGTTCTAATGTTGGAGACACATATGAGAAATTAGTGCTTCACCCTGGTTGTATATGAGGAAGGAATTGTAGAGAGGTCATGAGAGGGTAGAGCAGGAACATCTCACTTGTCTGGAGGGATAGGAAAGGCCACTTGGAGCAAGTGAGTAGAAACTAAAACCAACCAGAGCAGAGAACAGGAAACCAATTAAGGAAAAAGGGCAGAGAAGGACATTACAGAGAGACAAAAGCAAGTGTGAGGATCCTCTTCAAAATCGGTAATATTTCCCTGTGGCTTCTCAAGTACCACTGCTTTAGCATTAGAGGCTTTTTATGAGAACTTCCATTAGAAAGCTAAATAATCATAGAAATTTTGCCTTGCTCATTCTTCTGTTTCTGGCACTGGTACTGAATCAGACTGTTACTGGTACTCTCTGATCCAGACCCCAAGAGAGGGTTCTTGGCTTTTGCACAAGAAAGAATTCAGGGTGAGTCCACAGTGCAAAGAGAAAGCAAGTTTACTAAGAAAGTAAAATGAAGAATGGCTATTCCATAGGCAGAGCAGCCTGGTTGCCCATTTTTATGGTTATTTCTTGATTATCTGCTAAACAAGGAGTGGATTATTCATTCCTCCCCTTTTTAGACCATAAAGAGTAACCTCCTGATGTTGTCATGGCATTTGTAAACTGGTGGGAGGGCAGCAGCGAGGATGACCAGAGATCACTTTCGTCACTGTCTTTGTTTTGGTGGGATTTGGCCTTACTATATGCTATGTTATCAGCAAGGTCTTTATGATGTGTATCTTGTGCCAACCTCCTATCTCATCCTGTGACTTAGTGATGTAGGATTTTTGCTCCTTAGTTCAGCTAAGGTTCTTATCTCACAACCAGGAAGAATTAGGTACACGAACACACTGAAGGGTGAGGAGGGCAGAATTTATTAAGTGAAAGGAAAGCTCTCAGAAAAGAGAGGGGTCCTGCAAGTGGGTTTCCACCTCACAAACTGAATACCAGGGTCACCACACAGGAGCCGAAGAGGCCAGGCTCTTCCCCTGAATAAGATGTTTGTTTCTGGTGGCTCCACCCCATTCCCCCAGTACATGTGAGTCTCCAGTCCACTGCCCCCTTTTCTGCACGAAACATCTGTTGTAAACACCTGTGGGGCGGGTCAGATTTTATGGGGACCCTTCCCTATCTGCCTAGGCAGTTCTCTGCCTCCTGCCTCTATCATTAGAGTAACTTAACCTCCTGGGAATGCAGCCCAGAAGGTCTCGGCCTTATTTTACCCAGTCCCTATTCAAAGCGGAGTTGCTCTGGTTCAGATGCCTCTGACAGTACCCTGAATTTGTTATGACAATCTGCAGGTTTATTGAAGTTTTATATATTGAAGTAATTTATGTGGCCCTGTGTACCTTTCCAACCTTGACTTCCAGCACTATCTGACTCTCCTCTCCATGTACCTTTGGAAACGAAGTGTACCTTTATATTGCCTTGCCCTCTTCTTAAATTGTCTCACACTGCATGGTCCAAATCAATGCCCCTTCCACTGAAAAGCCTTCCTGGGCTTAGTACAGTATATCCTCTTCCAAGACAAAATCAGTCTTTGTAAAATATCTTTAAGTACTCATCACAGATATGTAATAGTTTTTTGCATTATCATATAAGTTCTATAACAATAAAGACTGTATCTGACTCATTTCTGTGTCCCTGGTACAAATGCAGCAAACACGTCACACATTTTCTCTAAGGTTATCTAGGCTGATGCTTCTCCATTCTCTTGAACTGGATCACTATTGTCTCCAAATATGGTAACAGGTTTGCTCCCTCGCCATCCACTGACCTTATCTCCCTTATTCAGCATTAGGGAGGGGTGCCAATTTGCTTCGAGGGGGTTCCTCTCAGTGTGAGTTTAGTGTATAAATTCATGCCTTATCTCTATCTCATTGAGTAGAAAAAAAAGGATATGCCAATCCCTTGCTGATGACACAGGGCAGCTTCATATGAATATTTTTTAAATAATCTGAATATACGATGAATGAGAAGTGAGTAAATGCTAAAGTAAACAGCTTGCAGATTCCCATGTCTGCTTTTAATGTTAGCATGTATTAAACTTCCTGGTATTTAATATGTGCTAAATAATATTTTGTTAGATGAATGGCTGAGTAGATCAACAGAAATCCAGATTTGGGAGTTTTTGCCACTGGATTGGAAATTATGATGATTTGAAATACTGAGTTATTTTTCTGACTGATCATGTTTTTATCCCTGACAAGTTTCTTGTGTCAACAAATCCAGGTACCAAACATATGAGCAATAGCCTCACATTCTCTTGGGAGATGTAGAAAGTCTCCATTGTTTTATAGTTCAGAGTTGAACTGGTATAATTGGGAATGTCTCATTTTTTTGGTAGTCATGTTCTTCATTCTTGTTCAGCTTTGTATCTTCTCAAGTTGAGTAATGTGCTACACTGAGTAGTAAATTTAAAAAAGGATTTAAGGGAGATCATTATAAAATGAATTGCTTCTTTGTAAAATACAGGAAGTTTAGTAGCTTTTTTGAAATCTCAAATGAGAATTGAGATGTTGAAGATAACATCTACTCTTTTGCTATTAAGTGATAGGCTAAGGGCAATTTACTAATAAAATGAACAAGCAGGAAACAGGTCATTGACTACAGAAGTAATTACAAAAAAGTATTTCTTTTTTGTTTTAGAAACTGCAAACCATAATATAAAGAATCCCTCCCAGTTGAAATATTTATAAGAAAATAACAACTATGAATCCTGTTTGATAGGGAAGCATTAGTTAGCAGAGTTGGTGAGGGAAGAGGCACAGACAGTGCTTTGAATGAGTTCATAGAAAAGTTAGTTTGGACAAAGTTCTATCAGGCAATAAACCAATATTCAGAAGTTGGGTGAGGTTTACAAATGACTGAAGTGATAGACAGGGTTAAGGTTTAAGAAATATCCCCGGCCGGGCGCGGTGGCTCAAGCCTGTAATCCCAGCACTTTGGGAGGCCGAGACGGGCGGATCACGAGGTCAGGAGATCGAGACCATCCTGGCTAACACGGTGAAACCCCGTCTCTACTAAAAAATACAAAAAAAAAATTAGCCGGGCGAGGTGGCGGGCGCCTGTAGTCCCAGCTACTCGGGAGGCTGAGGCAGGAGAATGGCGTGAACCCGGGAGGCGGAGGTTGCAGTGAGCTGAGATCCGGCCACTGCACTCCAGCCTGGGCGGCAGAGCGAGACTCCGTCTCAAAAAAAAAAAAAAAAAAAAAAAAGAAATATCCCCATGTATTTCCAAAAGTGTGTTCTTATATAATGCAAAATGATCCACTGAAAAGGAGGGCAGGAGAGGGTGCTTTATAATCAAGCACATTTGAGGTACTGAGTGCAGACAGGATCACAGAGTTGAAAACAAGCAGCCTAGAAATGTTGTCTAGCCTCTGGTCTCTATTTCTTTTTTGACTTGCTAAATGGTTTTAATATGATCTTAAAACTTTTATTAAAAACTGAGGTATTTCTAATGCTTAGAATAGAGCCCAACACATAATACGTGCTCAATAAATATTTGTTAGATGGCTGAGTGAAAAATTGAACTTTTACATAAAATTACACAGCCAAGCTTCTCCTCAAAAAATGTACTATCTTCCTGTTGTGGTAACATCCCACATAATTATGCCTTTTTGATGGGGCAGGTGATTTCTAGTTCACTATGGTCTGTATCTTTCCTGAATATCTTATACCTGGCCCACTTTGCTCCTTTATGTGCCTAGCTTCTATAAAAGAATTTTTTCTTGGAGAATCACAGAGAGAATTGTTATATTAAAGGCTTTTGAAATCCTAAGCATGTGTATGTGTACATGTGAAAGTATCTCAGGTCTAGATCTAGAATTGAAGTTGCTGACTCGGTGGCATGCATAGCTTTAGGTTTTCTAGATATTTCAAAATGGCTCTCCCATATAAATTTACCAACTTATATTTATACCCGAGTGTTGTCTGAGAGTTCTCACTTTTTCACACCCACCAATGCTTGGTATTAGTTCACTTTTTCTTTTGTAATGGTACAGGCATGAAGTGCTATCTTATTAATGTTTTAATTTGCATTTCTCTAGTTGATGAGGTTGAATATTTTTAATTTATATTTCTTCATCTACAAATTGTCTATTTATCTTGAATCTATGTTTTTAAAAATTAGATTGTCTCTTATTTATTCCTTTGTATAAGTTAAAAATTTTAGATATCAATCCTTTATCAGTTAAATACACGACAAATATTTTATCCCGCCCTATGGCATTGTCATTCAACTTTGTTAAAAATATTGTTTTGCAGGTATCATCTACTCTAGCATTGCTTATTTCAAAAACATTAGAAAGTAGAGTCTATCAATAGGAGAAGAGTTACAGAAAATCTTATGCTAACATTAATATATAGAAAGCTATATAGTTACTATGAATATTAAATCAATGTAAGTAAATCTTAAAAACACAATGTTATATGAAACCAGATTTCAAGTGGATATGCATGGAATAATTTACACAACTTAAAACACAGAAATCAATACTATCTATAATTTATGGACAACTACTGTAGTAGCTATACGACACATCCCAAGTTCAGTATAGTAGATACTATGGGGGATGGGGAGGAACGTGGGGTGTCAAGGGCTTTGATTGCATCGTATTTCCTATGAGCAGATGGAGGGGCACCTGAATCAAGATGTCAGTATGTTAATGTGTTATATTCAGGGCTTATATAATATTTTGTTATATTTTGTTTTTATCCTTTTTGGATGTTTAAATCACTTCATACATGTTCTTATTCACATATACATCTATACACACATTCTTCAAAAAGAGCTGAGGAGAACACACAGTATATAGTTAATGAGCTATAATATTTCTTATTACTTAAAATATAAAAAAATTAAATATGGGGTGGAAACAGGAAAGAGTACTGTTTAATATCACTTATTCAGTGTTTCCCAACATAATATCTATGAGACTTTCTTTTCTACTTTTTTCTTCACTTCCTTGAATTGAAGGGTTATGCATGTTCAATAGAATGCACTTCAAGGAATGAAATTTTCGTAAGACAAAAAAACTCAGAGGAAAGCAAAGAGAAAATAAGAAGTTCAATAAAGTTAATGTCATATTGAGTGTAGATTTTGACAAGACATCAAGAATGAGTTGGAATGTCTCACCTTTCTTAAGTAGCAATGGTGTATTAGTAATTCATTTCACAAACCAGTATTCTTAACACTACCTTACTGTAAACATTGGCTCTTCAAGATACCTTGTTTTGAGAACTACTTATGTAGATAAGTAGATATAACCAAAAGTTAATCGGGACAATGCCATATACTATAATTCTTCTTTAAAATCTGTAACTTTATAAGAGGAAAACATACTATTTTAAAATAAAAAGTATATTTCCTTAGCAAGTGCTTCATTGCACAACTATTTTGAGCTCAGTAATTTTCTTTCCTGACCATAAACTACATTGCTAGTCAAATAAATGGAATTACCAGACATCACAGGCACTTATTTTATTTACTCTCAGGACTAGAATGGTTTAAAAATAAACATAATACACTGGACATTGCTGTGAAAAGTACACAAATTGCCCTTCTAAGACCTGCATAAACTTCATTATAATTTTGGGGCAATGTTCGTAGCAATTCTACAAAGAAAGCATGTACTGAGGCTTATCATTTACATAGAACTTTGTAATTTAAAAATACATTTATACATTATATTCCCAGATGAGAAACTGGGGTATTGTGTACATTGGTGATATCAACAGTATACCAGGTAACAATTAGTCTCCCCAATTTTTTTTTTTTTTTTTTTGAGACAAAGTTTCACTCTTGTTGTGCAGGCTGGAGCTCAATCTCAGCTCACTGCAACCTCTGCCTCACGGGTTCAAGTGATTCTCCTGCTTCAGCCTTCCGAGTAGCTGGGATTACAGGTGCCCACCACCACGCCTGGTTAATTTTATGTATATTTAGTAGAGACAAGGTTTCACCATGTTGACCAGGCTGGTCTTGAACTTCTGGCCTCAGGTGATCCACCCGTCTCGGCCTCCCAAAGTGCTGGGATTACAGGCGTGAGCCACTGCACCCCGCCTCTCCCAGTTTTACAAAGGCTACAAGGAGTTCATTATCAAGACACTGGGCAAGGTCACATTCAAGTAAGTGACAGAGCCGAATCAGAACCCAGGTCAGGTGAGTCCAACTGCAGTACTGTCTTCCTACCATAGTATGGCGACAGAAATAAAGATTCAATCATCAGGCAGCCTAGTTTTGGAATGCTTGTTCCTCTGAGGCTCAGACCCTTCCTATGTAAAATGGTGATCATAAACAGTGCTCATCTCAAGGCTACACAGAACACAAGAAGATAATCTAGGGACAGCATCAATGGAATGCCATTATTTTTATATCCAATTTTTTTAAACATAACCTCATCGTGATTTTAATTTAATCCTAGCCAATGGTCACCTTGACAGTTCTAACCTACTTATTCTTTTGATAAAAACTCTTCCTGAGAAATTAGTGTTTTATAGTAACCAATTTAAGGAAATTCACTTTTGTTTTCACTAGAGTGTTATGCTACAGAAAACAGTCTTAATTATTCACACAATAAAGGTGGTCTCAGGTATTCAGATCAGCTTCTGGGTTCTCGGGTTTTTTTCCCCCTCCTTTTGTCCTGAGGATAATTAGTGTGTTGGCATTTGACAAGGCATGCTGTGACTATTGCTTGCAACTGTCAGCTGAGGTCTTCTAGTTATGACACAGAAAATAAGATTCAGAGTCAAGAAACATCTTTTGAAAGTTTTCCTCCTTGTACCCAAACCAAGAATATTGTTGAAGACAACACTGGGATAATGGGAAACTTCTTGGAAGATTTGGGCATTATTGAGGCTATGTGTTCATCAAATGAGGACATATCATGACCCACTTCTCATCACCAGATTTTCCAGGAGGCCCTGAGTTTCATAAAATTCTGTTCTTATTTATCTTTTTGTATTTTAGTTAATAAATGCAATATGGTTTAATATAGAAACGAGTTTCAAATAAAAGTGAGTCTTCAAGTCAAAGTTTGTCAGAGAGTCCCAATTTTTAATCCAGAAAAGAAGACCAGCTTGTTGTATAGTGTATTCTGTGTAATATCTATAATCATGCAAGCACCTGTAACATACTACTTGTATTATTCAAAGTTTAAAGACAAACTCTCTCTTAGTACGTTAATATGACTTCTCTGTTCCTCCAAAATTTTATATGAATCCCTACTTAAGAGTTCTTGAAGAGCTCTTGACATTTCTCTCTTGAGTGAACACTTCTATTTAGAATTTAAAAACAGTAAGCAAAATAAGCCATCAGTAAATGCTACACAAAAGTTACTTTGTGCCCAACAGAAACTGATGCAAAACTACCAAGATTTAGTGAATACAGAACATATCACATCATTGCAACTGTATGACTTGGTATTGAGGACCAGAACCTAAAGCAAAGGCACACTCTGGGATCCTGGTGTCTTTATTTCCAGCATGAGGACATGAAATCTGCTGTGCTCTTGGCTGGTCATCAGTGCCTAGCCCTGTGGCTGCAATACGGTAGATACATATTTACTGCCTGAGTGAGTGAGTGAAGGTGAGTCCTGAAATTACCCTACCAAGTAGAAAAATAATTTCTACATTTAAGGAAAACAAATGTAGAGTGTGTATGTGTCAGACACCTGACAGGTTTAAGTGGGCTTTACATCTTAATGGAAATAGTTCTGCAAATGACCATTTACAACTTACTGTTAACACTCCACAAGTCAATCTGTAGTCATTTGATTGTGTGAATCAGCACTGAAGAAGACACTCTGACCTAATCTGCATTCAACCTCAATTAATTTCAGTGACCCAAGCAACTTGGCCTTTTCCAAGCAAAGGCCAGTTATTATTAAAAGGTCTGTGAGAAGAGCACACAAAGAAATATACCACAATGTGAGTGAACCCTTTAAGGGTTGGTTGATTAGAAAGCATAACAACAAATAAACAAATAAATTTATTAATAAACATTTATTATTATATTGTTTATTAATAAACATTGCTAATACATTTATTAACCAATAAATTTATTAATAGAGTATAAAGAGAGAAGCTGGAGACATATCAGAGAAGAGAACACAGATGATCTGAGAATCACTGGGAACCACAGATTTTGGTGGCCAAAGCCTTACGGTCAGAGGAATCCAAAGTTGTCTGTGTGTGTTCTTCAGGGCTGTATCACCCCACTTGGACTCTGTACCTCAAGTGAAAAGTTCTAATTCTATTTCTACCTTTGCAAACAGGGTTATTACTGCAACTCACACTTTCTAATTTTTCTTTCAGGCCCTGCTGCAAAAAAGAAGTATGTCAGTTATAATAACCTGGTTATCTAACCTATTCCATTCCATGGAACCATGGAGGAAGAAGACCCTCAGTTATTTTGTCACCCAACCTGGCACAGGACTCTTTGGTCCTACCCACTTCCCATCACCGGAGGAGCTTCCCCGGCCGGGAGACCAATGTTAGAGGATCCAAGTGACCTAAACAGCTGCTTTATGAAATATCCTTACTTTATCTTGGCTTAATAAGTCACTGACATCAGCACTGCCAACTCGGCTGCAATTTTGGACCTTCCCTACCAAAGGGAGTGTTGAAACTCAAGTCCCGCCCCGGCTCTTTAGAATGGACCCTGAGAGCCACAGGACCGTTTTGGGGCTGACCTGTCTTATAACGTATGTACTTCTAGGTTGCAAGGTTTTGAAATTTTCTGTACAGTTTGTGAGGACTTTTGCACTTTGCCATCTGATGTCCTACCTTGGTTCACTGTTTGTTTTCGAATGCCTTGTTTTCATAGATAGAGCCCTATTCTCTCAGACGGTGGAATATTTGGAAAAATTTTAAAACGATTAAAATTTTAAAGCGATCTTGGCAGACTAAAAAAAGTACATCTGTACATGACTGTATAATTATTATAGTACCACTGCACATCATTTTTTTTTTTAAGACAAAAAAGATGTTTAAAGACCAAAAACTGTGCTGAGAAAGTATGCTCCACCTATCTTTGGTAAATGATAGGTTACATAAAAGGAAGTTATTGGCTGAACTGAATAGAGGTCTTGATCTTTGGAATGCATGCCAGTAATGTATTTTACAGTACATGTTTATTATGTTCAATATTTGTATTTGTGTTCTCTTTTGTTATTTTAATTAGGGTATATGAATATTTTGCAATAATTTTAATAATTATTAAGCTGTTTGAAGGAAAGAATATGGATTTTTCATGTCTTGAGGTTTTGTTCATGCCCCCTTTGATCAGTGTGATAAGGACTTTAGAAAAAAGCATGTATGTTTTTTACTGTTTGTAATAAGTACTTTCGTTAATCTTGCTGCTTATGTGCCAATTTAGTGGAAAAAAACACCCCTTGCTGAAAAATTCCCTCTTTCCATTCTCTTTCAATTCTGTGATATTGTCCAAGAATGTATCAATAAAATACTTTGGTTAACTTTTTTATTTTCTGCAATAAATATTTTTAGTTGTTTTTCCCCTTTTAGATGCAGTGTATTTCATAAAATCCTAAGTGAGAGGGCCATATAGACAGCCCAACTTTTTGAAGTAACATGCTTTAGCTCACAACTACAGCCATTTCTGAAAGGCATATTAAAAACCCAGAGATGCTATGTTGTCTCATAGAAAAAGTACTATCACAAAGTCCATGCAATTTTTTTTCTTCATAATTGAAGTTGAGACCTGATAACTCCAGGTGTTTCTCAGCAAGTTATCAAAAACATCAGAAGGGAAGAGGAAAATGAAGAGGAAATATTAGCTTAAGCAAATAGTAGCGTGGGGGCAATTTAGTGAAGAGATCATTATTTCTGCAGAATTTACCCAAAGGACATAAGTAAATATAGCTATTATGTTGCCTTTGTATTTGCAAACAATTATGGTGGCCATGTAGTCATTAGTGAGATTAAGACTTGGGATTCTCAAAACTCAACTGCAGGAAGTATCCTCAGTATGAATTCATCTCACCTTGGGCCATCAGGAACTCAGAAGACTGTCTATTTGCAGAGGGGAACATTGGTTCCTAATACTCAGGGCTGGGCCCCAAACAGTAAAATGTATTTAAAGGTTCTATGGTGGATCTAACTGTGACTTATTTTCTGCTGTGACTAATAAAACTCATACCTGCATCTCATCTTTGGCATTGGCCAAACTCTTCCTACTGTCCCTTAGCTCCCATAGCCCAAGCAATGTGCTTAGAGACACTAGAAATTCTTTCTTTCCAACATCCTCCTAAAGAAAATCAAATATATTTCCCCATTTTCCCTACTCCTTAAATACCCTTCAACCAATAGACCATAGGAAAATAGAAATCAAAGCAGAAATGAGTTTTGGGTGATCCACATTTCCAAGTCATAGGCCAAACTGGTGTAAAACCTGGCTCCTCCTCCTGCTAACTCTCCTTGGAGAAGTTACGTAAACATTCTGAATCCTCCATTTCCTTAGGCAGATGACAGGTTAATCATGCTACCTGTCTCATAGTGTTATGAGGGCTAAGAGAAAATCCATTAATGGGACATAGCACCAGTGCCTGGCAAATGGTTAACTCTCCATACGTGTTAGCTATTACGACCACCATGGCTATGATTGCCAGCATCAACATCATCATGGTTGCTATATTTTGTTTTAAAAATAAAATCAAGTGTGCTATGCTTTCCATTCCAGACATGGAAACAGAATGTAAAAGGGTACATGGGCAAGCCAGGCTGTGTTGTGGCATGTGGTAGAAATCATTTCTTTCAAAAAGAAATTACGTTCTTTCCCAAGTACTCAAATGTACAACCATGCATTCAGGGAGTAGCAAAAGCAATTCCATTTAGAATTGGAAAGTGTTACTTTCAAAGACCTTTGCTTTTCCTCTGGATTCCCGGGGCAAATTGAGATAATGATCTTGATAGCGACAATGATGAAAACTTCTGCAGCACTATTTATAAGGAATTGTTATTCATATATACATAATATACTTTACATACTTTATGCATACTACATATATTACAATGTATACCTTACATATCAATGTATTTTGTCCTCAAAATGCAGTTCTAATCATCTTCCACAACGCTAATCGCCAACACAGTAGTTAAGGTGTGGCTGTAGCCGTAGAACAGATAGATTGGGTAACATTATCAATACCAGGCAGCACAACAAATACCCACTTCCCTCAAGTACACAGGTCTCCTTGCTCTACAGCTATACCAGGTATACCCCACCTCAAAGTCTTGACATTTCATCATTCTCTTGCCTAACACACTCTCCCCCAAAATATCTGCATGATTCAATATCTTCATTTATTTCCAGTTTCCGCTTAAACATCATGTCTAAGGTCTTTCCTGACCATATCTAAAAGTACAGTCCTCCACCCAGGATCCCAGTGAATCCATTAACCTGCTTCATTTTTCTTTACAACACTTACGATTATCTGACTTTTCAGATTTGCTTTCTTGTTTTCATCAGTCTCCTTCTGCAGTATTCACCAGGAGATCAGATACTCTGTTTTGCTCACCGTAATATCCGAGCACTTAAAACAATGCTTAACAAGTGTTAGGGGTGGAAGGTATCTGAATTACCAGCAGCGAATTCATACATGTCAGCAGCAACTTCAGTTCTTGCCTCCTCAGAATAAAGAATTCCACTGAGGGGCATAAGGTAGAGAAAGAGACCGAGGCAAGTTTCAGAGCAGAAATGGACATTTAGTTTTAAAAGCTTTAGAGCAGGAAAGAAAGGAAAGTACACTTGGAAAAAGGCACCATGAAGGTCAAGTGCAGCGTTTAACCTGGATCCTAGGACTTTACAGGATGATCTACTCGCAGTGTCTTGAGACCCTTTCCCATAATACTTCCCTTAGGGTGGGCTCCCTGCACGCACAGTGCCCTCCTTGCCCCTGGGAAGTGAGCATGTGCACTGAGTTAGAAAGTTGTATGCATGCTCTTCTGAGGCTTTCTTCCCTTTTCTGGTGGAGTGCCCCCAGAAGGTCATACTCCAACATTTTGTCTTTTAATGTGCATACCGGGAAGTTGCCTCTCCCTGGTGTCTGCATTTAATTAACACTTAACTGTGACAGCTGTGGACCATCAGGAGATAGTCTTTTGCGGGTGCCAGCTACCAAATTATCATTTTTAGAGAGGCAATGTGATAACTATGGAACCATAACCTGATAATTGCCCGACATTCCTGGTAGGTGGGGGGAAAGCCCTCTCCTGCCCCCTCTCGGCCTATGCCTAACTACCTGTAACACAAGTAGTCAGCACTCCATAAATATTTGCAAATAAATCTGTGCAAGCAAGAATGAATAGATGAAGTGAAAGAGCTCAAGCATATCAAGGGAGGGCTGAGGGAGCCTGTGCTGCCAAATAGTTGTAGCCAGCCCCACATCAGGAAGGACTACAGTTGGGACATTAAGGGCCAAAAAGACTCAGGTAACCAAGAGGAAAGAAAAGGTATGCACATTTTACACTCAGCCTCAGTAGTAAGGGAGAAGCTACTGCTGTTGGATGGGGTTTCTTTTAATAGGAAAATGAACAAGTCTTCTTGAGAAGTGAAGTGGGAACTTGATAGACAGATATTCTGAATCACAAACACTTTCATCTGAAGGAAGAAGGGAGAGGACTGGGAGGTGCTACAGTAGGAAGGCACTGGATTCAGGATCAGAATGCCTGCGTTAGAGCACTAAGCTCCACTACTTACTAGCTCTGCGGTATCAGGTAATCCATGCACCCCTGGGATTCTCTGTATATTCACCTCTACAGTAGCAGTAGGAAATGAATTCAAGTACTTTCATTAACCAGCTGACTCTATGGACTTGTTCCAGAATTCTAGCTTTGCTTTCAATGTGTGCTAATCAAGACTAAACATAATAATATAAAGCATGTTGGAGGTAGGAACGGAAGCTCCATGTAGAGGGAAGAATCACTCTATTGCTGTGAACACAGTTAAGGCAGCCTAAGGTATCCATCAGTGCATTTGGCAGCTGTACAAACGAACTAACCAGGCTCCAGTGGACTAAAATCCCATAATCCCTCTGCCAATTGTTACTGCCATATCATTCCCCATTTGACATTTTCCCTCTATAATTTATCCTTTCATGAAATTTGCTTTATCATGTCCTGTCTTCAATGTCTGTTTAGATCCTAATACGCATATACGTTTTCCACTCTTCCAACTTCTGTTCCAGTGATAATCCCAACTTGCCAATCATCAGCTAAGGTACTGTTAACATTCTGGAAGATGATAGTGCCTAGAATAGGACCCTGGAAATTTCTATCCGAGACCAGTGACTTTGGTGTATTCATCATCATTAGATAGGTATAGGTTTAGTTATTTTGCCATTTACAATACCCAAAATACTACAGGAAAAACCAGTCTATTATTTTCTTTTGTACATAATAATAGTAAAATATGCCAAGACAAGGGGCATCTATCATATGTTGTGAAAGTGAAGACACCTGTATATACAACATTTCTCTGACTTTTCATCACAAAAGGGAAGAAATCAGACCAATAATATTATCAATTAACCTTGAAACGCTCAGGGTTCCCTTTTATTCTCTCCAAGTGTTGACAGGATAATCTGCCTGATACTCTTCACTGGAATCCTGCCAGAGAATCAAATCAAGTTCATACATGATTCCCAAGGCTTTTCCCCTTTGAAGTCTTGTACCCACCTCCAGACTGAGCAAAGTTTCCATTCTACAAGACTTCTCAAGGGGAGAGGACAGGGTATATCTCACAGCATACATGGCAAACTTATCTTCATACTTACAAACTTACCAATGCCTGAAATCACAAATTGGTTGCTGGCTCTGAATTTTACCTGGTGCATTTATTTTGTTTGCATATTGCTTAGCTATCTGGTAACGTGAGTAATGGCCAAAGAGCTGTAGGCAACTCCACTAACTAAGTCAGTTGTACAGAGCACCCAGTTCTCTCATTCATGCGCTCTACCTGGTACTTGCCTTTCTTTGACCCGGAACCTTCACTGCTTTGTGATTTATACACCACTGAGTTTGTCTTTCCTTTTCCTGTCTAGTACCTTTCCTCTTTAAAAGAAGTCAGTAAATCCACCAATAGAGAGAAGGTGGAGGGAAAATACAAATTCTAATTTCTTCCCTATAACTTTTATCATATACAAATGCTTTTGAAATTTTAATGTGTCTGTGAATCACCTGGAGATCTTGGTAAAAATGTAGATTCTGATGCAGCAAGAAGGGCCCAGGATTTTGCATTTTTAATAAACTCTCTGGGATGATCACACTGCTTCTCCCTGAACTAGAGTTTGACTTTCGACCTGGATTGTACATTAGATTCACCTTGAAGTTTTAAAATATGACTGTGGCTAGACCCTACTCCAAAGAATCCATTTAATTGGTCTGGGATAAGGCCTGGACATTTTTTTCTCTGCACGCTTCCCAGGTGATTTTAATGTGTTGAGGGATGAGGATTAATATTCCACACTAGTGTGTCTCAAACTTCAGTGAGCATTAAGATTTCCTAGGGGGATTATAATAACAGTGTTGGTCCCATTCCCAGAGTTTGACTCAATTTGTCTAGGACGGGGCTGATAATTTGCATTCCTAACAATCTCCCAGATGATGGCGATGCTGCTTGTGGTCCAGAGATCATACTTTGGAAAAATCCAAGCAACCAAACTGCTCTTCCAACATGTACCTTGCACACAAGGTTAAAAAAGAAAAATCAAGAAAAAAAAAAAAAAGAAAAGGAAAACCAAAACCCAAACCTAATATTATCATTGACTCAAACATCTTGCAAACCTCCACTCCTGGACTTTAGGTTTCCTGACACTACACATGTAGTCTCTTGTCACTGTTTTACAGGAATCTGCATTTACCCCCGCCCCGCCTCCACCAGCTTTTGTAGGATGTGGTTCAAACCTGGCTCCGTGGAAAGTTTGCTATGTATTTACATTTATCTCTTTAAATCATTTCTCTGTTCTTCATCCCTGGGGTCGCGACCAGAGATTGAGAATTCTACTCCTAAGTGCCTACTGTTTCCCTTGGGTCTGCCGTCTTCCTGTTTCTGCTCTCAAGTTCATTACCGTGGTTACTTTTGCCTTTTTAAAATCTGTCTCTCCAAAGCATCACCTGTCCATTTGGCTATGTCCAGGCCACTATCCCCTGGCTAGGGAGAGCTGATGACACTGGTCTTTTCCTCCAAGATTCTTCCTCTCTAGGTCCTCCTTGCTGGTTCAAATAAGATTCAGAAAAACAATTATTTTCTCTTAACTGGCCCTTGGGTATAGTAACAGAAAGTGGAAGGACATTTAATCAACAAATGTGTTGAGCAGAGCACTTACAATATATCAGGCACCATTCTTCATTCCTGAAGACACAGCGGTTACATAAGAAACAAAATCCCCTGCCGTAAGGGAGCTGGCATTCTAAAGGATATGGCCAGCATTTCTCAGATTCTCCACTTTTATCCAGTGGTGACTGCTGCAAGATGTACAATCAGATCCACTGAAGAACACTCCAATGCAGGGTTGTACTTTCCTTACTGTATTTCTTCTGTTTCTCTACTGTGCCCTCAATTTTATTTTAAAAACTTGGATGCTCCAATGCTTTATTTTGTTTGATATTACTTTATGCTTTAGCCCACCATCCTGAGGGCTCCAGAAAGACATGAAGATCCAAGCAGGCAGATTCCCAGCTGTCCACACACCTGGCTCCGTAGTTGAGAAATTGCTTTCTGTCAACTGCAGAAAACTATTCATGATGAGAAAGGGAACTAGTGTTTTCCTAGGGAGCAATTATTCTAACTTTGAGTCAGCCAGCCAGCTAGCAGCATCCATTGTTGGAGTAATTGGCATATTTTTTTAACCTTTTTCTTCTAACAAACAGGGCTATCCTGCAAAATCTGCATCTGGCTACTGAGCTGAACAGTGACCAAGTGCATCTTAGTAATGGCCATCCTCCCAGTGAACATTTTTAACTAAGTAAAACTGGGTCAGGCAAATCAGACTGGTCTTTGAGCCAATGGGGCAGAGCTGCCTTTGGAACTACCCAGACATTTGGTTCATGGAGACAGTATAGAGAGAAATGTACTCAGCACTGTGCCAAACAATTCATATCCATCACCCCATTTAAACCTGAAAGAAAACAGTTCTATTTTGGGACTAATATTATCCTAATTTTAATGAAAGGACAGAGTGGCATAATAATCTTCATGTCACACAGTTGATAAATGGCACAGCTGGAATTTGAACTCATATGTCATTGGCCCAGAACTCTATACTATTAATCACTAAATTAAAATGCCCAGAACATGATTTCTTATTTGCCCAAGAATAACAATCACAGTCAACATATATAAAGTAATAAAACCCTAACCAGAATGAAATCAGACTTTTTTTTCTTAACAAGAGAAGCTTATGTGTGGACAGAACATAATAATTATGCTAAGGTTGACTATTAAACAGCACTGAAAGTGATTCAGAAGAATGAATGTTATAGACAAGAACTCAGTTATTTTCAAGATGATCTCAACTACATAAATGCACATATACATGCCAAGAAAAAGCTTGAAAGAAATAAACAAAATGGTTTATGCAATTATGAATTATTATTTACTCAATTTTATCCCTGTACTTTCCATTTCCTTTGCAATATGCATGTGCTATATTTATGCTCAGAGGGAAAAGTTAGTTTTAAAGCCATTCAATGGATTTCTGCTAAAATGGCAAATAGCACACAAAGGATGCTAGCTCCCAACTCAAAGTCATCTCTGGACACAAACTCGAGAGCAGTTGTTCTGAACCCTGCAGCTACGATCAAATTGCCTGAGGGCTTTTGAAAAATGCTGATGTACAGGCTTCATGCCAGACAAACTAAAGCAGAAATCTGGGGGGAAGACCTAGGTATTAATATATGTTTATATGTCCCCAGGGCATATTATTGAGATAAACATGGTTATCGGGGACTAAGAATTGCATGAAAGCTGCAAATTAGGAACAAGAGCCACTCCCAACTACTCTAGGTTAGAGTTCTAGCTCTTACCTGTTCCCAGCACATATTCCTAGAGAAGCTAATATCCCCAGTGGGTCAGAATGAGACCCACAGAGGAAGTTATACACATGAATCTTTGTTATATGATAGAAATTTCAGAAAGCACTTAATCATGTGAAAAAAAATTGGAATTTTTGCTCTTATGATACACAAAAATCATGAATTCCAGATGGACTGAGAATAAAAATGTCAAAAGAGAAACAAAAAGCCTTTCATAAAAAATTTGGGGAAGCATCTTTCTGACATTGAATATATAAAGTAATAAACCCCTAACCAGAATAAGATTTTTATATATATTTTCCTTTGAAAAGACAAAAAGAGAGTTAACCATAAAAGGAACAATTGAAAATTTTGATTACATTAAAATCAAGGCTAGTGTTCATCAAAAACTATTTTGGAGAAAGTGGAAATAAAGATACAACCCACGAGAAGATGCTATGGTTTGGTTGTGTCCCCACTCAAGTCCCATCTCGAATTGTAATCCTCACACTCCCCACGTGTCAAGGCAGAAACCCGGTGGGAGGTGATTGGATCATGGGGCCGGTTCCCCCATGCTGTTCTTGTGATAGTGAGTGAGTTCTCATGAGATCTAATGGTTTTATAAAGGATTCTTCTCCAGTGACTCTTTTTCCTTCTTCCACCATGTGAGAAGGTCCAAGCTTGCTTCCTCTTTGCCTTCTGCCATGATTGTAAGTTTCCTGAAATCCCCAAGTCATGCAGAACTGTGAATCAATTAAATCTCTTTCCTTCATAAATTACCCAGCCTCCAGTATTTCTTTATAGCCACATGAAAATGGACTAATACAGAAGATATTTGCAATACCTCTACCAATAAAGGATTACATTAGGGATATACGGTAGGACTAAACATACATATATGCTCATGGAACATATGTTTTAGGAGTGTGTGTTGCATATATGTATGTGTGCCCACCTAAAATTCATGTGTTGAACCTCTACCCTCCAACATGATGTTATTAGGAGGCAGGTCCTCCAGGACATGATTAGGATTAGATGCAGTCATGAGGGTCCTTTAGATATCAAAGAGCTTACTTGCTCTATTCTGCTCTCTGCCATGTGAGGGTACGATAAGTAGGCAATCTGCATCTGGGAAGAGGTCCCCACCAGAACCCCTCCATGCCAATACCCTAATCGCAGACTTCCTGTCTCTAGAACTGTGAAAAATAAATTTATGTTGTTTATAAGTCACCCTGTTTACGCACCTTTTTATAGCACCCCCAGGCTAAAAAGACACTATGTGTGTGTATGGAATGTACACACACACACACGCAAATAACATATTGGAAATATATATCTACATATCCCCTACAAATCAGGAAGATAAAGACAAATAACTCAATAGAAAAAAGGACAGATACTTCACAGAAAAGGAAATTATATGACTAATGAACATATAAAGAGATGCTCAACTTCATTAGAAAACAGGGAAATGTAATCAAGATGACAGTAAAAGAATATTTGATACTGGTTTAACTGGCAATGTTAAAAAAAAAAAAAAATGGAGCCAGGCACAGTGGCTCACACCTGTAATCCCAGCACTTTGGGAGGCCAAAGAGATCACCTGAGGCCAGGAGTTCGAGACTAGCTGGGCCAACATGGAGAAACTCTGTATCTATTAAAAACACACAAAAAAAATTTGCTGGGTTTGATGGCACTTGCTTGTATTCCCAGCTACTTGAGAAGCTGAGGTGGAAAAATCTCTGGAACCCGGGAGGCAAAGGTTGCAGTGAGCCAAGATTGTGCCACTGCACTCCAGCCTGGGTAACAGAACAAGCTCTATCTTAAATAAATAAATAAATAAATAAATAAAAGGAATCTCATATAGTGCTTATCTGAGTATTCATTAGCACCACCACTGGCAAGCAATTTCCATCTCATAAAGTTGAACATTTACGTTCTCTAAGCCCCAGCAACTCAGCTCTCCTGCTCAGTATTGACCCAAGAGATGCTTTTTCTAAGTGCCCCAGGAGACATTTCTAAGTGTTTTGTAATAGTACTGTTCGTAATGACAAAAACCTGCAAACAGCCTAAAATTCATTGACAGGAAAATGGACAAGCCACAGTGCAGTCATGCAATAGAATACTATGCAGGAGTGGAACAATGCAATCATTGTATAAATCATAGTAACATAGTATTGGGTGAAATCCAGTACTATAAATTGGATTTCCTAAAAGACTATCTGTAAGTCCTAAAAGACTATCTATAAAATTCAGGACCATAGTTACCTCTTGGAAAAAAAAAAAAGAAGATGGTATAAGAAAGAAGTACACAGATGGATATGAATTACTGGTACTATTATAGTTATTGGGCTGGGGATAGGTTAGCAAGTTCTAATTATATTATTAAAACATAAAGAAGAGTGCGTGTGAACCAAGCATGACAATGCTTCACATAAGAAATGTCTACCTCAAATGCCTTTCAGGCAACACACAAAATACGTACATAATAATTACAACTAAGATTCTAATTTTCCTCCTCTACATCTATAAATAATGATTATTATGCTTCTCAGATCATTTACTGAGCCATTCTCCTACAAATGACTTAGGAGTTAACAAATCTCCATCATAGCCACTGTCTCTGTCCTATCAATTCTGTTAAAAATGTGGTTCTATTCCCACTTGACCAGAAGAGAAAACTGAGGAACTATGGAGTTAATTATGCCAATCACCCTGTATTTACAGCTTGTAAGTAGAAGAGCCAAAGCTTGAATGTAGGACTCGCAAATCAAAATAAACTTTCTTTTCTAAGGCATCCCAGAAGCTCTAGGGGGGTGGAGGAGGGGTGCTCGGAGTCTGTGTGTATTTATGAAAGAGGGTCAGAGCCACCAGGTCAACAATAGGCAGATTACCTGGATCTCTTTTATCTTTAGTATCATTTTCATTCTCATGATTAAGAAGCCACGAATAGTGAAAGCTATAGCTTTTCTCCATGAAAGAGAGAAAATTATGACCCTTTATAAGCCTCAGTCCTTTGTTTCATCAGCCTGACATTCTGATTTGTCCTATATAGAAACATGAATCCTGTGCTTCTATCTGGATATCCCTAAAAGATTAAAATTATGAGATTGTGGTGTAAAAGGAACACTTATACACTGTTGGTGAGATTGTAAATTAGTTCAGCCATTATGGAAGACAGTGCGGTGATTCCTCAGACACCTAAAGACAATACCATTCGACCCGGCAATCTCACTACTGCGTATATACCCAAAGGAATATAAATTATTCTGTTATAAAGAGACATGCATAGATATGTTCATTGCAGCACTGTTCACAATAGCTCAGATATGGAATCAACCCAAATGCCCATAAATAACAGACTGGATAAAGAAAATGTGGTACATATACACCAAGGAATACTATGTAGCCATAAAAGAGATCATATCCTTTTCAGGGACATGGATGGAGTTGGAGGTCATCATTCTTAGTGAACTAACACAGGAACAGAAAACCAAGTGTTACTTGCTCTCACTTAAAAGTGGGAGCTAACAGTGAAATAAAAGAGGACACAAACAAATGGAAGAACATACCACTCTCATGGATAGGAAGAATCAATATCGTGAAAATGGCCATACTGCCCAAGGTGATTTATAGATTCAATGCCATCCCCATCAAGCTACTAATGAGTTTCTTCACAGAATTGGGAAAAACGGCTTTAAAGTTCATATGGAACCAAAAAAGAGCCCGCATTGCCAAGACAATCCTAAGTCAAAAGGACAAAGCTGGAGGCATCACGCTACCTGACTTCAAACTATACTACAAGGCTACAGTAACCAAAACAGCATGGTACTGGTACCAAAACAGAGATATAGACCAATGGAACAGAACAGAGTCCTCAGAAATAATACCACACATCTACAGCCATCTGATCTTTGACAAACCTGAGAGAAACAAGAAATGGGGAAAGGATTCCCTATTTAATGAATGGTGCTGGGAAAATTGGCTAGCCATAAGTAGAAAGCTGAAACTGGATAGGAACAGCTCCAGTCCCCAACTCCCAGCGCGAGCGACACAGAAGACCGGTGATTTCTGCATTTTCAACTGAGGTACTGGGGTCATCTCTCTAGGGAGTGCCGGACAATCGGTGCGGGTCAGCTGCTGCAGCCTGACCAGCGTGAGCTGAAGCAGGGCGAGGCATCGCCTCACCTGGAAGCGCAAGGGGGAAAGAAATCCCTTTTCCTAGCCAGGGGAACTGAGACACACAACACCTGGAAAATCGGGTAACTCCCACCCCAATACTGCGCTTTAAGGAAACAGGCACACCAGGAGATATATCCCACACCTGGCCGGGAGGGTCCCACGCCCACGGAGCCTCCCTCACTGCTAACACAGCCGTCTGCGGCGATCTATCCGCAAGGCAGCAGCGAGGCTGGGGGAGGGGCGCCCGCCATTGCTGAGGCTTAAGTAGGTAAACAAAGCCGCTGGGAAACTCGAACTGGGTGGAGCTCACAGCAGCTCAAGGAAGCCTGCCTGTCTCTGTAGACTCTACCGCTGCGGACAGCGCACAGCTGCAGTCCATTAGGGGAAGCGGGGCCGCTGCAGACCCGAACGACTCTGTCTGACAGCTTTGGGGAGAGCCGTGGATCTCCTAACGTGGAGGTTGAGATCTGAGAACGGACAGACTGCCTGCTCAGGGGTCCCTGACCCCTGAGTAGCCTAGCTGGGAGACATCCCCCACTAGGGGCAGTCTGATACCCCACACCTCACAGGGTGGCGTCACCCCTGAGAGGAAACTTCCAAAGAAAGAATCAGACAGGTACACTCGCTGTTCAGCAATATTCTATCTTCGGCAACCTCTGCTGCTGATACCCAGGCAAACAGGGTCTGGAGTGGACCTCAAGCAATCTAACAGACCAACAGACAGTCCTTCTGACTGTCAGACGGAAAACTATCAAACAGGAAGGACACCTATACCAAAACCCCATCAGTACGTCACCATCATCAAAGTCCAGAGACAGATAAAACCACAAGATGGGGAAGAAGCAGGGCAGAAAAGCTGGAAATTCAAAAAATAAGAGCGCATCTCCCCCTGCAAAGGAGCGCAGCCCATCGCCAGCAACGGATCAAAGCTGGTCAGAGAATGACTTTGACGAGATGAGAGAAGAAGGCTTCAGTCCATCAAACCTCTCAGAGCTAAAGGAGGAATTACGTACCCAGCGCAAAGAAACTAAAAATCTTGAAAAAAAGTGGAAGAATTGACAGCTAGACTAATTAATGCAGAGAAGATCATAAACGAAATGACAGAGATGAAAACCATGACACGAGAAATACGTGACAAATGCACAAGCTTCGGTAACCGACTCGATCAAGGGAGAAAGAGTATCAGCGATTGAGGATCAAATGAATGAAATGAAGCGAGAAGAGAAACCAAAAGAAAAAAGAAGAAAAAGAAATGAACAAAGCCTGCAAGAAGTATGGGATTATGTAAAAAGACCAAATCTACGTCTGATTGGGGTGCCTGAAAGTGAGGGGGAAAATGGAACCAAGTTGGAAAACACTCTTCAGGATATCATCCAGGAGAACTTCCCCAACCTAGTAGGGCAGGCCAACATTCAAATTCAGGAAATACAGAGAACGCCACAAAGATACTCCTCCAGAAGAGCAACTCCAAGACATAATTGCCAGATTCACCAAAGTTGAAATGAAGGAAAAAATCTTAAGGGCAGCCAGAGAGAAAGGTCGGGTTACCCACAAAGGGAAGCCCATCAGAATAACAGCAGACCTCTCGGCAGAAACTCTACAAGCCAGAAGAGAGTGGGGGCCAATATTCAACGTTCTTAAAGAAAAGAATTTTAAACCCAGAATTTCATATCCAGCCAAACTAAGCTTCATCAGTGAAGGAGAAATAAAATCCTTTACAGATAAGCAAATGCTTAGAGATTTTGTCACCACCAGGCCTGCCTTACAAGAGACCCTGAAGGAAGCCCTAAACATGGAAAGGAACAACCGGTACCAGCCATTGCAAAAACATGCCAAAATGTAAAGACCATCGAGGCTAGGAAGAAACTGCATCAACTAACGAGCAAAATAACCAGTTAATATCATAATGACAGGATCAAGTTCACACATAACAATATTAACCTTAAATGTCAATGGACTAAATGCTCCAATTAAAAGACACAGACTGGCAAACTGGATAAAGAGTCAAGACCCATCAGTCTGCTGTATTCAGGAGACCCATCTCACATGCAGAGACATACATAGGCTCAAAATAAAGGGATGGAGGAAGATCTACCAAGCAAATGGAGAAAAAAAAAAGCAGGGGTTGCAATCCTAGTCTCTGATAAAACAGACTTTAAACCATCAAAGATCAAAAGAGACAAAGAAGGCCATTACATAATGGTAAAGGGATCAATTCAACAGGAAGAGCTAACTCTCCTAAATATATATGCACCCAATACAGGAGCACCCAGATTCATAAAGCAAGTCCTTAGAGAGCTACAAAGAGACTTAGACTCCCATACAATAATAATGGGAGACTTCAACACTCCACTGTCAACATTAGACAGAAAACGAGACAGAAAGTTAACAAGGATATCCAGGAATTGAACTCATCTCTGCACCAAGCGGACCTAATAGACATCTATAGAACTCTCCACCCCAATCAACAGAATATACATTCTTCTCAGCACCACATCGCACTTATTCCAAAATTGACCACATAATTGGAAGTAAAGCACTCCTCAGCAAATGTACAAGAACTGAAATTATAACAAACTGTCTCTCAGACCACAGTGCAATCAAACTAGAACTCAGGACTAAGAAACTCAATCAAAACCGCTCAACTACATGGAAACTGAACAACCTGCTCCTGAATGACTACTGGGTACATAACGAAATGAAGGCAGAAATAAAGATGTTCTTTGAAACCAATGAGAACAAAGATACAACATACCAGAATCTCTGGGACACATTTAAAGCAGTGTGTAGAGGGAAATTTATAGCACTAAATGCCCACAAGAGAAAGCAGGAGAGATCTAAAATTGACACTCTAACATCACAATTAAAAGAACTAGAGAGGCAAGAGCAAACACATTCAAAAGCTAGCAGAAGGCAAGAAATAACTAAGATCAGAGCAGAACTGAAGGAGATAGAGACACAAAAAACCCTCAAAAAATCAATGAATCCAGGAGTTGGTTTTTTGAAAAGATCAACAAAATTGACAGACCGCTAGCTAGACTAATAAAGAAGAAAAGAGAGAAGAATCAAATAGACGCAATAAAAATGATAAAGGGGATATCACCACCGACCCCACAGAAATACAAACAACCATCAGAGAATACTATAAATGCCTCTACGCAAATCAACTAGAAAATCTAGAAGAAATGGATAATTTCCTGGACACTTACACTCTTCCAAGACTAAACCAGGAAGAAGTTGAATCCCTGAATAGACCAATAGCAGGCTCTGAAATTGAGGCAACAATTAATAGCCTACCACCAAAAAAGTCCAGGACCAGATGGATTCACAGCTGAATTCTACCAGAGGTACAAGGAGGAGCTGGTACCATTCCTTCTGAAACTATTCAATCAATAGAAAAAGAGGGAATCCTCCCTAACTCTTTTTATGAGGCCAACATCATCCTGATACCAAAGCCTGGCAGAGACACAACAAAAAAAGAGAATTTTAGACCAATATCCCTGATGAACATCGATGCAAAAATCCTCAATAAAATACTGGCAAACCGGATTCAGCAGCACATCAAAAAGCTTATCCACCATGATCAAGTGGGCTTCATCCCTGGGATGCAAGGCTGGTTCAACATTCGCAAATCAATAAACGTAATCCAGCATATAAACAGAACCAAAGACAAGAACCACATGATTATCTCAATAGATGCAGAAAAGGCTTTTGACAAAATTCAACAGCCTTTATGCTAAAAACGCTCAATAAATTCGGTATTGATGGAACGTACCTCAAAATAATAAGAGCTATTTATGACAAACCCACAGCTAATATCATACTGAATGGGCAAAAACTGGAAAAATTCCCTTTGAAAACTGGCACAAGACAGGGATGCCCTCTCTCACCACTCCTATTCAACATAGTGTTGGAAGTTCTGGCTAGGGCAATCAGGCAAGAGAAAGAAATCAAGGGTATCCAGTTAGGAAAAGAAGAAGTCAAATTGTCCTGTTTGCAGATGACATGATTGTATATTTAGAAAACCCCATTGTCTCAGCCCAAAATCTCCTTAAGCTGATAAGCAACTTCAGCAAAGTCTCAGGATACAAAATTAATGTGCAAAAATCCAAGCATTCTTATACACCAGTAACAGACAAGCAGAGAGCCAAATCAGGAATGAACTTCCATTCACAATTGCTTCAAAGAGAATAAAATACCTAGGAATCCAGCTTACAAGGGATGTAAAGGACCTCTTCAAGGAGAACTACAAACCACTGCTCAGTGAAATCAAAGAGGACACAAACAAATGGAAGAACATACCATGCTCATGGATAGGAAGAATCAATATCGTGAAAATGGCCATACTGCCCAAGGTGATTTATAGATTCAATGCCATCCCCATCAAGCTACCAATGACTTTCTTCACAGAATTGGAAAAAACTGCTTTAAAGTTCATATGGAACCAAAAAAGAGCCCGCATTGCCAAGACAATCCTAAGTCAAAAGGACAAAGCTGGAGGCGTCACGCTACCTGACTTCAAACTATACTACAAGGCTACAGTAACCAAAACAGCATGGTACTGGTACCACAACAGAGATATAGACCAATGGAACAGAACAGAGTCCTCAGAAATAATACCACACATCTACAGCCATCTGATCTTTGACAAACCTGAGAGAAACAAGAAATGGGGAAAGGATTCCCTATTTAATAAATGGTGCTGGGAAAATTGGCTAGCCATAAGTAGAAAGCTGAAACTGGATCCTTTCCTTACCCCTTATACGAAAATTAATTCAAGATGGTAGAGACTTAAATGTTAGACCTAATACCATAAAAACCCTAGAAGAAAATCTAGGTAGTACCATTCAGGACATAGGCATGGGCAAGGACTTCATGTCTAAAACACCAAAAGCAACGGCAGCAAAAGCAAAATTGACACATGGGATCTAATTAAACTAAAGAGCTTTTGCACAGCTAAAGAAACTACCATCAGAGTGAACAGGCAACCTACAGAATGGGAAAAATTTTTGCAATCTACTCATCTGACAAAGGGCTAATATCCAGAATCTACAAAGAACTCAAACAAATATACAAGAAAAAACAAACAACCCCATCAAAAAGTGGGCAAAGGATATGAACAGACATTTCTCAAAAGAAGACATCCATACAGCCAACAGACACATGAAAAAATGCTCGTCATCACTCGCCATCAGAGAAATACAAATCAAAACTACAATGAGATACCATCTCACACCAGTTAGAATGGCAATCATTAAGAAGTCAGGAAACAACAGGTGTTGGAGAGGATGTGGAGAAATAGGAACACTTTTACACTGTTGGTGGGATTGTAAACTAGTTCAACCATTATGGAAAACAGTATGGCGTTTCCTCAAGGATCTAGAACTAGATGTACCATATGACCCAGCCATCCCACTACTGGGTATATACCCAAAGGATTATAAATTACTCTACTACAAAGACCATGCACACGTATGTTTATTGCAGCACTATTCACAATAGCAAAGACTTGGAATCAACCCAAATGTCCATCTGTGACAGACTGGATTAAGAAAATGTGGCACATATACACCATGGAATACTATGCAGCCATAAAAAAGGATGAGTTTGCATCCTTTGTAGGGACATGGATGCAGCTGGAAACCATCATTCTTAGCAAACTATCACAAGAAGAGAAAACCAACACCGCATGTTCTCACTCATAGGTGGGACTGAACAATGAGATCACTTGGACTCGGGAAGGGGAACATCACACACTGGGGCCTATCAGGGGAGGGGGGAGGAGGGAGGGATTGCATGGGGGAGTTATACATAATATAACGTCATGCACATGTACCCTAGAACTTAAAGTATATAAAATAAAAAAAAAAAAAAAAAAAGAAAGCTGAAACTGGATCCTTTACTCCTTATACGAACATTAATTCAAGATGGATTAGAGACTTAAATGTTAGACCTAATACCATGAAAACCCTAGAAGAAAACCTAGGTAGTACCATTCAGGACATAGGCATGGGCAAGGACTTCATGTCTAAAACACCAAAAGCAATGGCAACAAAAGCCAAAATTGACAAATAGGATCTATTTAAACTAAAGAGCTTCTGCACAGCAAAAGAAACTACCATCAGAGTGAACAGGCAACCTACAGAATGGGAGAAAATTTTTGCAATCTGCTCATCAGACAAAGGGCTAATATCCAGAATCTACAAAGAACTCAAACAAATATACAAGAGAAAAACAACCCCATCAAAAAGTGGGCAAAGGATATGAGCAGACATTTCTCAAAAGAAGACATTCATACAGCCAACAGACACATGAAAAAATGCTCATCATCACTCGCCATCAGAGAAATGCAAATCAAAACCACAATGAGATACCATCTCACACCAGTTAGAATGGCAATCATTCAAAAGTCAGGAAACAACAGGTGTTGGAGAGGATGTGGAGAAATAGGAACACTTTTACACTGTTGGTGGGATTGTAAACTAGTTCAACCACTATGGAAAACAGTATGGCAATTTCTCAGGATCTAGAAGTAGATGTACCATATGACCCAGCCATCCCACTACTGGGTATATACCCAAAGGATGATAAATCATGCTGCTCTAAAGACACATGCACACGTATTTTATTGCGGCACTATTCACAATAGCAAAGACTTGGAATCAACCCAAATGTCCATCTGTGACAGATTGGATTAAGAAAATGTGGCACATATACACCATGGAATACTATGCAGCCATAAAAAAGGATGAGTTTGCATCCTTTGTAGGGACATGGATGCAGCTGGAAACCATCATTCTTAGCAAACTATCACAAGAAGAAAACCAAACACCGCATGTTCTCACTCATAGGTGGGAACTGAACAATGAGATCACTTGGACTCGGGAAGGGGAACATCACACACTGGGGCCTATCATGGGGAGGGGGGAGGAGGGAGGGATTGCATGGGGGAGTTATACATAATATAAACGTCATGCACATGTACCCTAGAACTTAAAGTAATAAAAAAAAAAAAAAAAAAAGAAAGCTGAAACTGGATCCTTTACTCCTTATACGAACATTAATTCAAGATGGATTAGAGACTTAAATGTTAGACCTAATACCATGAAAACCCTAGAAGAAAACCTAGGTAGTACCATTCAGGACATAGGCATGGGCAAGGACTTCATGTCTAAAACACCAAAAGCAATGGCAACAAAAGCCAAAATTGACAAATAGGATCTATTTAAACTAAAGAGCTTCTGCACAGCAAAAGAAACTACCATCAGAGTACAGGCAACCTACAGAATGGGAGAAAGTTTTGCAATCTGCTCATCAGACAAAGGGCTAATATCCAGAATCTACAAAGAACTCAAACAAATATACAAGAGAAAAACAACCCCATCAAAAAGTGGGCAAAGGATATGAGCAGACATTTCTCAAAAGAAGACATTCATACAGCCAACAGACACATGAAAAAATGCTCATCATCACTCGCCATCAGAGAAATGCAAATCAAAACCACAATGAGATACCATCTCACACCAGTTAGAATGGCAATCATTCAAAAGTCAGGAAACAACAGGTGTTGGAGAGGATGTGGAGAAATAGGAACACTTTTACACTGTTGGTGGGATTGTAAACTAGTTCAACCACTATGGAAAACAGTATGGCAATTTCTCAAGGATCTAGAAGTAGATGTACCATATGACCCAGCCATCCCACTACTGGGTATATACCCAAAGGATGATAAATCATGCTGCTCTAAAGACACATGCACACGTATGTTTATTGCGGCACTATTCACAATAGCAAAGACTTGGAATCAACCCAAATGTCCATCTGTGACAGATTGGATTAAGAAAATGTGGCACATATACACCATGGAATACTATGCAGCCATAAAAAAGAATGAGTTTGCGTCCTTTGTAGGGACATGGATGCAGCTGGAAACCATCATTCTTAGCAAACTATCACAAGAAGAGAAAACCAAACGCCGCATGTTCTCCCTCATAGGTGGGAACTGAACAATGAGATCACTTGGACTCGGGAAGGGGAACATCACACACCTGGGCCTATCATGGGGAGGAGGGAGGGAGAGGGATTGCATTGGGAGTTATACCTGATATAAATGATGAATTGATGGGTGCTGATGAGTTGATGGGTGCAGCACACCAACATGACACAAGTATACATATGTAACAAACCTGCACGTTATGCACATGTACCCTAGAACTTAAAGTATAATAAAAAAATAAAAATAAAAATAAAAAAATAAAATAAATTTTTTAAAAAGTGGGAGCTAAATGATGAAAATAAATGGAGACATAGAGGGGAACAACACACACTGGGGCCTCTTGGAGGGTGAGAGGATGAAGAGGATCAGAAAAAATAATGGGTACTCGGCTTAATACCTGGATGATGAAATAATCTGTACAGCAAGTCCCCATGACATAAGTTTACATATGTGATAAACCTGCAATTGTATCCTTGAATTTAAAATAAATGTTAAAAAAAAATTAAGGGCAGACATCCAGGCTACTGGCAGGACCTCAGGTCTGCAACAATAACCTGCCATAGAGAAATGAAAGATCCAGGAAACATCCATTGTTATGTAGGTCAGGCTCCTCCTCTGACCCTCACAAAGGTGACCTACATTCTAGTTTTACCCGGGATTATCCTGGTGTGGGTAGTGGAAGTTCAGCTTTTTAGTAATTCCCTAATCCTAGGCACACTGCAATGGTCAGTCCCCCTAACCTGGACCCCTTCAATTATCCCATTCTGAAATACTAGCTTGGTGCAAAAGTAACTTCTTCTTTTGCCATTACTTTTGATGAAATTAATGCCATTACTTTTAAAGAAGCCATGAATAATGAAAGCTATAGCTTTTCTCCATGAAAGAGAAAAATGGCAAGAGAAGCAATTACTTTTGCACTAACCTAATAATAGATCTTTTTCTTTTTCTCATGAATGGAAGAGATTTAGGATAGGTCAAAATTAAGCCCAGGGCTTTCATATGTGAACAAGTTTATATCTATGTCTCTGGAGAGAACTTGCAGATATGAGCATAAATTTTTCTTAAAGATTTCTTAATACTTCTCATTTCCCCATGCTCATCTATGTGTTGTCCTTCTGAAAATTCTCGTTCATACTGACAATGACAGGCATGACTCACTAGGGTGTATGTATATTTATTTGGAACAAAAAACTTTCAGACCAAGATTTCTGACATTCAAATAACTGGAATCTAAATGTTACCATATCCTAGAATTACATACACTTCATTTTCTCATTCTCTTTGCACAGAGGCTCAAAAGTAAAAATGACTAATGATATACAAGCAGGAATTCCCCCTAAATTGTCGTATGTGGAAAATGAGGCCACGCCTGTCCCCAGCTCATTTGCAATTCAGAGGAGTGGCTGATATATTTACCAGCCTGTTGCTTTACATTTTACGCAACCAGATCAATTACACTAATGAAGATAATCAATATCCAGGAAGATTTTGCAATAGCGGTGTACCTGATCTACAAAAGCCATACAGGCAGAGAATCCAGTGGAACCAATAGGATTGCACTTTCTTTTTCTTATTATGTTAACAAGCTCTCTGACATGATGATGTTTATAGGGAAAAAACTGTGTAGCATATTTCAAAGACTATTAATTATAGAAGAAATGGGTAATACAAGCCATCCATTTGCCTCCAACCACCTACCATGGCGCAGTTGATTTCTAATATTCAGCCTTTAAGGAACATCAGAATCCCCTTGGAAGATGCTATGATATGAACATTTGTGTTTTCCCCAATTAATACGTTGAAATCCTAATTCCCAGGGTGATGGTATTAGGACATGGGGCCTTTTGGAAAGTGATTAGGTCATAAGATGAGTGCCTTCATGACTGGGTTTATGACCTTATAAAAGAGGCCCCAGAGAGCTGTTTTGGCCTTTTAACTACATAAGGACACAGAGAGAAGGTACCTTCTTAAGCCAGAAAGTGAGACCTCACCAGACACCAAATCTGCTAATGTCATGATCTTAGACTGCCCAGTCTCCAGAACTGTAAGAAATACATTTCTGCTGTTTATAAGTTAACTAGTCTACTATTTTTCATTATTGCAGCCCAAATGGACTAAGATAGAAGGCTTGTTCAAAGACAAGTTGCTGGGCCCATGCACAGTGCTTCTAATTTAGTAGCAGTGGAATGGAACCCAACATTTGCATTTTAGCAAGTACCTATTGCTGATCCTGTTCAGGAAGGATCACACTTTGAAAATTGTGCTCTTGAAGGGGTAGGAAAGTAATGTTTTTCCCCAAGCTCAGTGGTCTTATATCTAAACAAGTCCAAGTATATATCTCTGGAAGGTAGAACTCCAAATACTTCTTAAAGATTCCTTAAAACTTACAAACATGAAGTTCTACCCATCTATTGCAAGTGGCACTTAGATGATCAACTCTCCTGTGATGATAGTCTAAGTGAGAGTCATGCAGTAACACAAATACAGTGACATGTAAACTGTGGAAATTATGTGTCATGTGTGAGTATTCACTGTATAGTTTTTCTATGTTTATATGCTTCAAACTTTTATGTTAAACTATTAGGGAGAGAAAAGTCCAACCTCTAATGAGCTATTTTTTTTTCAGGCATATTTGGAGTTACACAGAAATACCTTCATTTTAAATGAATTCTATTTTTCCTCCCATGTTTTTAAAGGAATCGTGTAGTTGAAATAATATATGCCAGACACCCATGAAAATGTTAAAAATTTTAAACATTGGGGGTTATAGGGTTGGGGATGGGTATGTCAGTGGGTCAGTGTGGTGAGGTGATGTGGGATGTGTAGGGGAGAACTGGGTGAGGAGCTGTTATTGAGGAGGTATCCGCAAGGAAGAGTAAAAATCTGAAAAGAAGTTTAAAATATTCAACAAAGTGTATCAAATAGGATTGCATTTTGCTGCAAGCAAAAATAAATACAAGGATTTATTTTTCAGAAACAAGGTAAAGTCTGCAGACAGTTGAGGTCTGTTGTAGCTGGTTAAGGAAGATGTCAAGAACCTGGATTATTTTTATTTTCCTGCTTTGCTCTCCCTTTGATGCATGTGACTTTCATCCTCACATTCATGAAATGACTATTGCACTTCCAGACTTCACACTCATGATCCAAGCAAAAAACATTTTAAAAAGCTACAGACCTCCCTCTTCCTGAGGCTTTATAATTTTTTGGCCCCAAGCACATCACCTAGCCCCTTCTGAATGTTGGCTGCTTCCAACTGTAGAGTAGATAAAAGAAGTAAGTTACTGAAAATGCATCTTGGCTGAAAAAACTCTCAAACTAAATGTCCCAGGAGATGTCATACTCCTAGCAACTTCTTTAAACTGGCAGGTAACAAGGACTTAGTACATAGTCGCTAATGCCAATAAGAACAATCTTGGAGATCTCTAAACAACTTATTAAATTCTGTAATACTTGCCCAGAATTTAAGCGTTTAAACAGAGGGCAAAGAGAGGCTCATGTGTGGACTCTGAAGGAAAGCTCAATGAGAATTCC
The DNA here is from genome assembly GCF_009764315.1 of Trachypithecus francoisi. Taxonomy (NCBI): domain Eukaryota; kingdom Metazoa; phylum Chordata; class Mammalia; order Primates; family Cercopithecidae; genus Trachypithecus; species Trachypithecus francoisi. The sequence goes on from NW_022681453.1 coordinate 51,679,002, forward strand.
ACAGAGCGGATGGTCTGGACAGGGTATTTTCCACAGAGCTGTCTTTGGAAGGCTGCTTAAGTGTATACCATCCCCAGAGTTGTTTAACTAAAACTCAGCACAGGAAAACACCAGGGTTGGCAAGGACCACTCCAATCCATGTTGCACAGATCATTAGGTTGTTTCAGAAGCCTGCCTGCTCTCTGGGTAGCAGCAACTGTCCCCACATTCACTCCCATTCTGGATTGTATTTTAAGGCAAATTTTCTATTCAGCTTCTATTGCTAGCATTTGAGGAACCACAATGAGATGTTCCATTTCAGGCTGTGATTTCTGTGCCAAACTGTCTTGGAAAAGAACTGAGCATGGATCTAATTCTGCCACTTCCTGCTGCAATCCACTCTCATCTGCTTTATAATCAAAATTAAAATTAGTTATAATCCTAAATTGACGTGATATGTTTTCATCCAAAGTGAAGGCAGAACTAAAGATATGATAAAGAAATTGTATTTTCATCTTCATCCAAGCAGATGCCTAGACCTCAGTCTTTGTGTAGATCATCTGATTGAAAGAGTTTTACATTTATTTTACTGATCTCTGTTCTCATTTTTAATCACCTTACTAGACTTTTTGACAGTCCTTCAAAGTCAAAACAGAAGCCATGCAATCATTTTCCCAGTTCATTTCACTCTGCAAACCACTGAAGAATTATGAAAATAAAAAGATGTCCTGATGTTTCTATCTACCTATCACCAAGTTCAATGCCTGGGCTTATATGTATCCATCTAAGTCCCTGAAGCTGTGTATTCTGTACTGGAAAGCTTGGAAACACACAGTTTGAATCATGCTATGTAATGATGGCAGGGTAAGTAGGAAAAGTCACAGCACTGTTCACTCACTATGTGTGTTGGCTGCTGTGAAATGCCTCTCAACTACATTTCATGCTTCCTTTGACTGGCAGGCTGGAAAAGTTAAATGATACATTTCCCAGATGCCTTTGCAGCTAAGATTCTGCATGCAAATTAGTTTTCATAATTTAAAAGCACACATATAGAACTTGGGGAAGTGTGGTAGATAATAAAAAATATTTTATTCATCCAAAAGAAGGCAAGAAAAGAGAAGGGAAAAATACCATAAAATGGTAGGACAAAAAGAAGACAATTAGTAAGATGATTGACTTAAACTTAAGTAAATCAGTAATTTTGATAAATGCAAATGAGTTAAGTATGCCAATTGAAACAAGAGATGGCCAGATTTTTTTTTTTTTTTTTTTTAAAGAAAAACAACTAATTTGCTTGCAAGAGATGGTCCTTCTCTTGCAGGGCACAGAATGGCTGCAAGTAAAAGAAAGGTGTGATAGGTTGAACAATGGCTCCAAAGATATTGGGTCTTAATCCTGGAATCTGTAAATGTTATCTTATTTGCAAAAGGTATCTGTGCAGATGTGAGTAAATTAAAGCTCTTAAAATGGGGAAATTATCTTAGATTATCTGGGTGGGCTATAAATGCTGTCACATGTGTCTTTATGTATTTGTCCATTTTCACGCTGCTGATAAAGACATACCCAAGACTGGGTAATTTATGTTAGATATGAGTTCTAAATTTCTTTTCAAATAATTAATATGTCAGTATGTTCAATTCTTTGTCTTTTACTTTTAAACTTAACTTCCTTGTAAAGCAACCTTTTTCCATTACCTATTCCACCCTGACTCATTCTGATCAGCTACTCCACCCTCACTCATTCCAATTACCTGCTAAGTGCTCTGCCCTGATTCCCGCCAAAGCACTCACCCCATCATAATTAGCCAATCGGAATTAGTTTAGCCTGTGCGGTCTAACCCTAGCCAATAGGGGAACCACACGCAGCAGGGCCATGTGCATCAGGGATAAGAATCCTTTCTCCTCCCTTGTCCAAGTGTGCGCTCACCATTGCTCCACCTGTAAGAGCACACCCTTCTATAGAGGTAACTTGCCTTGCTGAGAATTAAAAAGAAAATCGTATATTCGAGCGCTATTTCTTTTGTGGTACCAAAACTTTATGTATAACATTTATAAAGAAAAAGAGGTTTAATGGACTCACAGTTCCACGTGGCTGGGAAGGCCTCACAATCATGATGAAAGGTGAAAGGCATGTCTTACATAGCAGCAGGCAAACAGAATGAGAACCAAGCAAAAGGGATTTCCCCCTACAAAACCATCAGATCTCTTGAGACGTATTCACTACTACAAGAATAGTATGGGGTAACGGTCCCCATGATTCAATTATCTCTCACCAGGTCCCTCCCACAACATGTGGGAATTATGGGAGCTACAAGTCAAGATGAGATTTGCGTGAGGACACAGCCAAACCATATCATTCCATGATATGCCACAAACGCCATCACATGTGTCTTTATAAGGGGGTGGCTGAGGGACATTTGCTGTGTATAGACAGATGAAGAGGAGGCAGTGTGACTATGGTGACAGTGATTAGAGTGATGCAGCCACAAGTCAAATGCCAGCAGCCAGCAGGAGCCAGAAGGGGCAAGGACCCAATTCTCCCCTAGAGCCTCTGAAGGGAACACAGCCAGGCCAACACCTTGATTTTTCAACCCTGTGATTTCAGACTTCCAGACTTCAGAACTGTCAGAGAATAAGTGTGCTAAGTCACCAAGTTTGTGTCAATTTGTCAGAGTAGCCTTAGGAAACCAATACAAAAGGAAAATAACAGACCTTGCAAACCAACCAAAAGAAAGCTGGAATAACTATATATTCATATCTCTAGTATTGCTTCTTACCTGAGAAGCAGTCATTTCAAAATGATAAAAGGAAAAGAAAGTATAGCTGTTTTTCTGCTCTGTTTGTCTTTTCTCCTAGAAAATAAGGTCATGGGATCACGAAGTTATCTGTAAGCTGCATTTTAGGGTTCATTCTTCTCCTTCTTGGGGGCAAAGAGCCAGCCTTAATAGCAGCAGAGGACACTCTTTAGTTCTGGAGACTTCATTTCTGTGTCCTAGTTATTATGGAGGAGATATCTTAAGCTCCTAACTTCAGTTGTGGCTCCAGACATAGTAGCAAGATGACTGACTCTTTATTGTCCTGGAGCAGGGTCCAAGTCATAGTTTCAGGGGCTAATGCTTACTTGTATAATTCTCTTTAAGCAAAAGAATATATATACATTTTCAATAGAAAACTGCCAGGACACCTCCCAGAACCTAGGAAGGGGTCCATGAACGTGAAGGGCCCCCCACCTACAGTTCACTGGTTCATAGTGATGGTATCTTTCTTGAGGCACAGTCTAAAACCACTCCTGTAGCCTAGCAGATGAGTTTGTAAAGCATCTAAGCCTTGGATTAAATCTTTTCCTACTGAAGTACCTAGAGGAATTTTCACACCAAAGCCAACATGATATGCCTTTAAAAACACACTTCTCCTTCTGAGGTTACCCCCTCTCTTTTTTTCAATCAAAGAGCACTGCCATTTTTACATTCTAGGAACCTAAAGATTAACTATTTGGTTATGCTTTGCCTACCTGAAACAAAAGGGCTACTTATCATTTTTGTTTGTCATTTCACCTCACTACATTCCTTTAACACAATGTACTCCAACAACTTCTTCAGGGAATCGTGTCATCAACAGGCTACATATACTATGTTTCTTTTTTTTTACTTATTTATTTTTGTTATACTTTAAGTCCTAGGGTACAAGTGCACAACCTGCAGGTTTGTTACGTATATATACATGTGCCATGTTGGTGTGCTGCACCCATTAACTCATCATTTACATTAGGTATATCTCCTAATGGTATCTCTCCCCCTCCCCCCACCCCATGACAGGCCCTGGTGTGTGACATTCCCCACCCTGTGTCCAAGTGAATTCAGATAAATGCAAATCAAAACCACAATGAGATACCATCTCACACCAGTTAGAATGGCAATCATTAAAAAGTCAGGAAACAACAGGTGCTGGAGAGGATGTGGAGAAACAGGAACACTTTTACACTGTTGGTGGGACTGTAAACTAGTTCAACCATTATGGAAAACAATGTGGCGATTCCTCAAGGATCTAGAACTAGCAATACCATTTGACCCAGCCATCCCATTACTGAGTATATACCCAAAGGATTATAAAATCATGCTGCTGTAAAGATGCATGCACACATATGTTTATTACAGCACTATTCACAATAGCAAAGACTCGGAACCAACCCAAATGTCCGTCAATGATAAACTAGATTAAGAAAATGTGGCACATATACACCACAGAATACTATGCAGCCATAAAAAAGGATGAGTTTATGTCCTTTGCAGGGACATGGATGAAGCTGGAAACCATCATTCTGAGCAAACTATCGCAAGGACAGAAAACCAAACACTGCATGTTATCATTCATAGGTGGGAATTGAACAATGAGAACACTTGGATACAGATGCCATGTTTCTAAAGGGGGAGAATTACTCTATTGCATTTGTAATTCCTCCATGGGAGAGCTTCCTGAGATGACATTGTCAATTCTGCCAACCTATGGGCTCTGTGAATGTTACTGACAATGATACAACTTGAATGCATGATCACGGAGTCACCATAGAGCGCAGTACAAACAGGATATAAAGCTTAGAAATTTTGGCCAGAGTGGTCTTAATCCCATGGCTCACTAGGAAAGAATAGGAGTCTGGAAACACATGACCACAATGAACAATGCCAAAAGTCACGTAAGCCTGGCTCCTTTCGTGGAGTAAGTTTCTTTCCCAGCAAACTTCCACCATGGGCCTTTCTGAAAGACCCACATGAATCCCTTCTGTGCAATATGTTGTTTTGTAAAATAAGAGGACACACAGGCCTTATTTTCCACGAGAAAATATTTTACACTACAGCATTACAAGAACCATAAAAGGCTCATGGGAAAGCTTAATGAATACCTGATGAACGAATAATCCTAATCAATATAGCAGTGGCCCCCACCAAGTTGCCTTACGGTTCACACAAAGCAATGATCAGTCACTCATAACTTAGACCTAAATTAGAGAATAATAGTCTGTCAGGACTAAGGGTCATTTTGGAGACCACCCAAGTCCCACCATTCAGTGGAACTTTGAAGCACAACTACCAGATTCTAGATGGGTGGTCACTTAGATGATGTACAAGCTCTTCTCGTCAGTCTCCCTTTGAGGAAGCTGGCACTTCTTGAAGCAGCTCAATTCACTTTCACATAATTCAACTTGTAAATGGAATGAGTGAAACAATGAATTAGTATGATGGCTTGCACCAGCAATCCTTATAGGGAGGTAACATTCTCTTTAGGCAAATCTTGAGAAGCTCCTCACCTGAGGAAGCAAGTGAGATCCTGTGCACAAGGATTGGCAAGAAATAAGACAAGAAGAGACACCACCAGGTATCTCTACATGGAAAAGAGAGGGGACAGAGAAAAGGGAAGCAGGGGAGACAGGGAGACTGAGGAAATGGGTAGATCCTGACCCATGGAAGTGACTGAGGAGTACTTGGAAGAGGGAAATAGAGCACTGAACTTCAAGTATTATTTTTTAATTGTGTGCTTTAAACTTCTTCATCTTTTTAGGTCTTCGGTAAAGTATCTTATGTACACCAAGGCCTTGTAAGTGAATTGTCTGAAACCAAACAGGAGGGAGTCTACACTTTCTGGGGAGAACATGACGTTTCCACAGGCAGAGAAACAGGCTTCTGATACACTAAGCTGGCAGAAAAATCTTTGTTGATACACAGGTTGCATTTAAACCATTGCGCTCTAAGCTAAAGTCTACTTTTACTAGATCATCTCTTATTGGTACTAATTCTTCACTCTGAATTTGCATCAAGCCAGACTGCATGGCCCTGGACCAAACATCGGATGGTCTTTTATTCTTGGGCCAAGCCATCCTCTCTACACACAGATGGTTTTGTCTCTACCACTTACTTAGAATGCTCTCCACCAAAGCAGCTCAGCTTTGTATATGTTTCTCTTCAAGCACAACAAAGAGAACTAAACAAAATACTCTGGAAGTAGCTGGTTCATTCTGTGAGCATCAACATCTCAAATAACATTTACATTTGTTCTACATAACCCTGATGAAGGAATATTAGTGGACCAACAGCAAATCAAAACTCCATGTCATTGTTCCCTTGGATGCTTCCAAATTATGTCTTCTACCCTCATTCTTGGATTTGTTAGTTAGAATTTTCTTTGGGCTTATACTCAAGAAATTATACTCATCCCTCTTGAATTTATTCTTCTTACATTGAACCTGTTTTCCAGCCAGTAGAAATCATTTTAAAAACTGATTCTAGAATCTAATCATTTTACGATTCCTTCAAAACTTGAGTCATTCATAAATTTGCAATTCATGAAGTCTCTGACTTCACTTAAGACCCTGTGGCACAAATCTAAAGAACATCCCTTCATGTTACATTCTGAATCTTAGGTACAGTGCTGCACCTGGCCTCAATAGTTGCTTCTGATGTCATGCTGCTCTGAGCTGGCTCAAAGGGCTGGCACACCCAGGATGCTCAGGGAACTCACTGTGCTCTCAAGCCTCAGACTTGACAGCAGTGATGCCAGTATACAAAGTCTCTGGACATCCTCAGTGATTATCACAGTGCCTTGCATGGAGAAAATATGCCAACTGCCACCAAATTGATGCTCCACAGATGCCTCTGTTTCCAGCCTCCTGGCAAATGAGCAAGGCAGAAACATGAATCAAGCTTAACATCGTCTGCAGTCCAGGATAATTCCCTATTATATGTGAGGAAGCAAAGCAACTGCAATTATTCCCCACACACCCTTATCCTTCTGCTGACTCAAAAGGTTTGTGGATTTTGCCTAATTTGTTTCTTATCATCCAGGACTTTTACTTAGGACTCTATCATTGTTAGGTTGGATGTTTGAGAATCTGTGATGTAGAAAACGAAGAATCAAGAGAAAGCAACAAAACCGAAGAGGCAACAGTGAAGGAACAAGAGGCATCAGGCTAGCCCCTGGGAAGGAAGTGATGATGGAGTTTAGAAGAGAAAGGAGCAAAGGGGCTTGGGGCATGAGGGAAATAAATGGAAAATGGAAGGAGATTCTAGGAAATAATGCAATGGACTCTTTTTTTCCTTCGCAATAATTTAGAAATGCAGGAGAATAATTTACTTTGAAATTACCTTTTGGTGGCTGGACCACATTTCCTTGTCCACGACATCATGCTTAAACTGGTCACACACATTCTTGGCTTTTACATGTTTCCTCTTGTTGGAATGTCTACATCTACATTTTTTCATATGGTCAAAGAAAGGTGTTCATATCTTTGTTTTGCCTTTTTAACTTTACAAAGAGAGTTGCTGAAGAAGATGGAAGAAATGAGCTTGCACTCAATAGTTACAGTGTTTTAAGCTACTCAGTTGAAAGAAAGATCAAATAGTTCATTCCTTCCTGGTGCCATTACATTTTAAGGGGATCAAAAATCTCCATGTCCAAAAATGTTTCCCTATTGGCCAGCCACCATGCCTCCAATTCTTACCTTTTGAATACAAATTTTGGATTAAGACATTATCTCCTAAGATAACCGTATTGGAAAAAATAGCATTTCCCGAGTTCTGCTGCCTACCAGGTACTTTACATCCACTACTTCATTTCTTTCTCATGGCAGCCCTGAAAGCACTCATTTCAAGAGGCTGTACTCTAAGAATTGTGTCTCTCAAAAAGATATGGAGTCTTAAGTCCCAGCACCTCAGAATGGAATCTTACTTGAAAATAGGATTGTTGCAGGTAAAATTACCTAAAAAGAAGTCATAGTAGGGTAGAATGGGCCCTTAATCCAATATGACTCATATCTTTATAAGAAGAGAAAAATTTGGACACAAAAGGAAAGGATGGGTAGGCACTGATAGCATCAGAGACTGGAATTATGCATCAATAAGTCAATGAACACAAAGATTGTCTGCAAACCCTAAAAACTAAGAGGGACCAGAGATTCTCCCCCACATATTTTACGGGGAGCATAGGCCTGATTTTGGACTTCTGGTCCCCAGAATTGCGAGGTGATAAATTTCTCATGCTTGAGCCAGTTTGTGGTACTGTGTTAAGGCAGCCCCAGGAAACTCACACAACAACCAAACTCAGATGGCACTGGCTTTCAGTTGTTGCTTTGCCATTGTTTGGGCAGTCTTATATAAATTACTTAAGTATGGTAAACCTCAAGTTTTTCCATCTGCAAAATGCAGGTAATGCCGTCTACTGTGACACAGATTTTGTTTTAATGAATTAAAAGAAAATCTCTGTACTCTGCTTACTACAATTCCTTGCATCAAGTAATCATTTAATAAATGGTATCTTCTGCTATGATCACTCTTATAGTTATCATTTCTTCTCCTTATGAATGAAGAAAACTAGAAAACAGGTTGAAAACCATTCTTAGGGATATGGCAGAGCCGGGGTTTCAAAATCAGGACTGCCTAACTCCAAATCAAGTGTCATATTTCACCATAGCCGTTAGGAGACAGATGATACTTGCTCAAGAATCTGGGGGTGTTCTGAGAAGCTGTATGAGGCAAGATAAGAAATGAATTTCTAACGTAGCACACACGGTGATATCTGGGTGGGCATCTCTATAAGGGAGTGGGAATCAGGAATGCTTTGATTCACAACTTTGCTCTACCAGCTCCAGCTGGTGCTCTCTCCTGTATTACCCTCATTCCCCCCAGGTTATGTTAACAGCTGCCATTTCTTCAAGGGGCAATGTTTCATCCTTTCATGTCACCAAGTTTCTAGAAGGCATCCAACTGCACAAAAGCCTTCTGGTTCCTTGGGAAGTCCAGCAAGCTGGCTTCTTTCCATCTGTGTGCACAGTCCCTGCCTGTGACAGTGCCCTGGGCAGTATGAATAGACTCCCAGAGCCATGGGCCAGTCACACTCTCCTAATCCAAGTCACCTTCATTTCACACACAAAAGCTGTCTTGGCTTCTCAGCCAGAAGCCCCAGTAATGCTGGGGCAATGATGCAAGTCAGATACGATTTTAAAACCCTTCCAAAAGTAAAAAGATTGACTTCCATGAATAATAGCTCATAGATTCTGCATGTATTATATTTACTTTGAAGAAAGGATAGATTAAAAGAAGAGATTAAAGACAGGGAAATAAAAGATTACTCCAATAAGTATTCAAGACCCCTGGTTGGATCCAACCCCAACTAAAATTGGTGCATTTTCCATATGGCTCAGAAGAACCTAATTCTGGTTCTATCACTAACAATTTGTATCTCTCTAGCCCTAGGCCCTAGACATCTAGTTAGTGACAGACCAGATCTAAGAATCAGTCTTCTACCTCCCCCACTGTGCATTCCGATTCTTCCATAGTGGAGAATTGCACACAAAAATGAACATATGCAGCAAAAATGAAATATTAGAACTTGCTTCGGGAAGCATCAAATTTATAATCTTCTGGTTCCTGTTCTTCCTTAATCACAGTGTAGTCAATGGGATTTTTGTATTTATCTGGAGGAGGTTTTGCACTCATGAATACTGTATCCCATTAGTTGTACTCATTGCAAAGTTATATAAAAAATGGAAAAAATTTATATCTCCCTTTAGTGCTATAAACACCAGTTAACGCAATTTCTGAGGCAATTTTTAAGTGTTATATCCCATACACCTTGATGTGAAAAGTACCAATAGGCTGTGAGAGTGAGAAACCAAGCAAAGTGCACTAGCACTTCCCCAAATGGAGTGAAGAAAGGGTGCCCAACAGATCACAAAATTCCATGAAAATATGCTATGTAGATGATGACTAAATTTGTACATAAGTTCAAGGACAATTTAATCAAAGTTGAAAACAATAGCTTTTCAAAAATTGAAAATGTGTTACTTACATTAAAAGAAAGTTAAAAACAAAAAAACAACAGAAACAAAACAAAACAAAAAACAAACAACAAAAAAACCCACACCCTTCCCAAGGTTGTCTATTATAAAGGAGATTTAGAATTTAAGTGATAATGAAACTTTTATGTCAGACTCAAGGCATCATTCTCCTTCTAGACTCAAACAGGAGTTTGCTGCCTAATACCACAAGGCAAAATCTGCTCCTTGCTCTTTTCTTCTTTTCCTTTTTTTCCCTCTCCCTGAGACACTTGTGTATATAGAATGCTCTGGGTCATTTCCAGGGCTTCTTTCTCCAAGGAGACCTAGCAAGCCCTTGCGTGGATGGTGTGCATGCCTTGCACTTCTGTCAAATTCTGTCCTAAAATCCAAGATTCCTCACACATCTTACAGAGCCCAGTCCGATGCACCAAGGTGTGGAGACCATAATAAACCAGACATATCTAAACGTCCTTCTGGGATGGAGAGGTATGACCTGGATCAATGAATCCAGGAGTCATGAGGCCCAGCAAGGAAAGAAGGATGACAGGAGGCAACTCCAAACTTCACACTTGGCTGATACAGTGACAAAGATGACAGGGAGCACTTGAGTGGAGACTTTCTTGAGGCTAAGAGAGTAATACGAAAATAATGCATGCTGAAGTACTACAGATAGAAAAAAGAGTCATGGACCCAGAAACCTGGAGCCTCAATTCAGAGCACTCATTTTCTCACCTATATCTATCTCATGAGGTCAGGCAACCTCCTTACCTGTTCATGATTGAGTTTCCTAACCTAAAAGGAGGAGGAGAGAAAGTCTATACCTATTGCAAGAGGTTGTTAGGACAATCACCTTATTCAACAGTTTACTCAATGGTGATTTGCAGATCCTGATTCTCTGTCACTTGACTTATAGGGAACTTGAGATGGAATGAAACACTGGGCTGAATAAAAATCCAAGAAGGAAACTCAACACTCAGATTTATATATTCTGGGAGTATGAACACAGGCATTTTCATAGTTGTGATTAATTTGGAGTCACAGGAAGAAGGGAGACAGACAAGACAGAGAACAATAGGAAGATGAAGCAGTAAAACCCAAGATTCCTCACACATCTCACAGAACCCAGTGTGGTGCACTAAGGTGTGGAGACAGACAAATGAGTCATTTTCACTGTCCTCAAAACATTGATAGCCTAGCAGTAGATCAAACGCACTCTTAAGAATAATACAATAAGATAAAAGTGAAAGTATGGCCAAAGGTTTGAGGAGACACAGATAGGGAGAAATGGGTTCTTCCTGGAGGTGGGGATAGCAGTAGAAATTTAAATATAGGGGAAGTGGCATTTCTTCTAGGAATTGAAAGCTAAGTTGGTGCACACGAGGGGAGAAAGAGGAAGAAAGGCATGCTATGGTAGGCAGAATCATCTCACCAACCACATACCTATGCCCGAATCTCTAGAACTTGCAAATATCACCCAACTTGTCAAAAGGGGTGCTGTAAATTTTTTAAGGTTATAGATCTTTAAATAGAGATATTATTTCAGATTTTAGATTACCTTGGATAGCCTAATTGAGCCATAAAAACCCTTAAAAGCAGAGAGCTTTTCTTTGGCTTGACTCCGAAAGAGAAGGGAGAAGAAGTTAGATTTGAAGCCAGAAAGGTACTCAATCTGACATTTTTGGGTGACTGGGGTAAGGGGGCACGAAAAGCATGAGAAAGAATGTGGGCAGCATCTGGGAGCAAAAGTTGGTCTACAACTAAAAGCCAACAAGAAAATGAAGATCTCAGCCGTGTAACTGTAAGAGGCAGAATTTGAGCAACCCCCTGAATGAACTTGGAAGTGATTCATTCCCAGAGTCTCCAGAAATAAATAGACCCTTTCCAACACCTCAATTTTAGCCTGAGGCATTTGTGAGACTCTAAACTGAGGACCCAGTTGTGGTACACTGTATCTAGACTTCTGATCTACAGAACTGTGGGATAACAAGTTTGTATAATTTTAAGCATTAAATTTATGGCAATTTGTTATAGCAGCAATGCAAAAACTACAGCACATTGATATGGTTTGGCTGTGTCCCCACGCAAATCTTGAATTGTAGTTCCCATAATCCCCACGTATCATGGTAGGGACCCAGTGGGAGGTAACTGAATCATGGGAGTGGTTTTTCCCATGCTGTTCTCGTGATAGTGAATAAATATCATGAGATCTGATGGTTTTATAAAAGGGGAGTTCCCCTGCATAAGCTCTTTTGCCTGCTGCCATGTAAGGCATGACTTTGCTCCTCCTTTACCTTCTGCCATGGTTGTGAGACCTCCCAAGTCATGTGGAACTGTGAGTCAATTAAACCTTTTTCCTTTATAAATTATCCAGTCTCAGGAGTGTCTTTATTAGCAGCATGAGAACAGACTAACACATGTGTGCCTTGCAAAAGGAATAGAAGAGCAAATGCATGGGGTCATGAGAAAGTGTGGTATGGCTCCATAGAGGGATCTGGGGAACTACTGTGAATAAGGCAAGAAAGGTGAATAGCAGCTTACTAAATTTATATAAAACGAAGCTGTACCATAATCAAAAGGGAGGCTTAGGAGGCTTCTGAGCAAAGGAATGACTAACGTGATTTGGGAAAGTTAGCTAGAAAATTTATAAATTCCTGAACTCATCAGAATTCATAATTAACAAAAGCCTCCTTGCCTTCAAAGAAGGCATAGTACTTTGCATTTTGATTCAAATGGTGTTGCCATGGTCTGAATATCCAGAAGAGTTCTCTGTGGGATTTGATTTTAGAGCCAGTTTTAGAACTCCAGTAGTTTGCATACATCAACACCAAAGCTTGGAATTTTTTTTTTTTTTTTTTTGAGGCGGAGTCTCGCTCTCTCCCCCGGACTGGAGTGCAGTGGCCGGATCTCAGCTCACTGCAAGCTCCGTCTCCCAGGTTTACGCCATTCTCCTGCCTCAGCCTCCCGAGTAGCTGGGACTACAGGCGCCCGCCACCTCGCCCGGCTAGTTTTTGTATTTTTAGTAGAAACGGGGTTTCACCGTGTTAGCCAGGATGGTTTCGATCTCCTGACCTCGTGATCCGCCCGTCTCGGCCTCCCAAAGTGCTGGGATTACAGGCTTGAGCCACCGCGCCCGGCCGAATTTTTTATTCACTTCCAAGAATGACCTTACTTAGCTGATCAAAGACTTCCTTATCCTTAAATTCAAAGGGCATTCTTTGAAGCTCTATCTTGGTTTCTCAGGGATATTCATTAGTACTGATCAGTCCCTTTTTTAAATTTTATTTATTTATTTATTTATTTGAGATGGAGTCTTACTCTGTTGCCAGGATGGAGTGCAATGACACAATCTCATCTCACTGCAATCTCTGCCTCCTGGGTTCAAGCGATTCTCCTGCCTCAGCCTACCAAGTAGCTGAGACTACAGGTGTGCACCACCACACCCAGCTAATCTTTGTATTTTTAGTAGACAGGGCTTCACCATGTTGGCCAGAATGGTCTCCATCTCTCAACCTCATGATCTGCCCACCCCAGCCTCCCAAAGTGCTTGGATTACAGGTGTTAGCCACCATGCCGGGCCTCAGTCCCTTATTTTTAAAATAATCTTTTATTTTATTTGCTGTGATATAGAAATCTCATGGAGTTCCTTCTACTTCTCTGGCTGATATTTCTCATTTTAAAAATAAATTCATTTTTCTCTACCCAGAAAATAAATGTAAGATTTCATCAAGGCCTGGTCTAAGGGCCTCTGCTCTTCTCACTCTTATATACTGTATGCCTCAATTATCATACTTATCACCTATTTGCAGACGATTTATAAATGTCTCTCTTCAACTGAGATCTCTCCTCTAAAGTTCAGGATTAATATATCCAAATACATTGGTCATATTTCTTCTTGGATCTCTCCAAGACATCTCAAATCCAGCCTCTCCAAAACCAAACTCATTAAAGTCATGCCCAGACTTGGTCTTCCTTCAGTGTTCTCTATCCCTGTGAATGGTTCCATCACCTTTAATCCAGAGCCCCAGCATCATTCTTGGCCTTTTCCACTCTACTTAATACCTGGAGCTATACTTTAAGGGCAATTAAGTATGGAGAGATATGTTCAGAGAGATGTGGCAAAAATGATTCACGAGCAGGTCATTTGATGAACAGCTAAAAGATTAGTGGATGTGTTTCTTAGAAAACAGATTAAAGGGTATGTCACTGAAGGATGGAGCTGTACTGAATTCTCTTATTTAGGATCTTAAGTAGTAGAATTAGGATGAAGTAATTGAAGCCACAAGAGAGCAAAAGGAAAGATTACTGATTACTATACGTGGGGATGGAGACCATTGTCCTGGAAGGGAGCCAACTCTCAATTACGGACTTTGTTCAAGCTTGTCAGAAGGACACTTAATTAATTCAATTAGACACTTAGAGAATATTTAATAATTACCTAGTGTGTAACAGTCCATCAGAGAGGTATGAAGGTACAAGATGAGGCTTTGGGCTAGAAGAGCCTCTAGATCCCTCCTAAAGCTGAGTTTCTGTAATTGTGTATCCCTATTATTAGGTTCAAATGCCAAAATACAAGTCATGTTATTTAACTTTTTCCAATAGTGGCCATGTAGTCTCTTTAAAAGTGGTTTGTTGTACTTTTCTTCCACTACCATATGTGACTTGAAAACATGAGAAGAGGAATAAGAAAGAATGTACAAGCTCTGGGGTAGCTCTGAGCCTTCTTAATGCTGGGAAAGCAGTATGTTTTCCCACCCACTCCCAACACTAGGGAACATAAAAGATCCAGATTTTATAGGCTGTGAATCAGATCCTAGAAAGGAATATATCTGCAAAGCTGCTCCATTTGAGTAATTCCAGTTTCTCTTCTCTTCACAATTGGGTGTATGTGGGGTGCATTGGTACCATCAGTCTGTGTTCACAGATTTCCTCTTAAGGTTGGTATTTCAGTCACTTTGTCTTTTCATGGGACCACGCCACTCAATTTTTTTAGGTTCTAGACTCTCCTTCAAGGCACATGGGCTCTTAAATATAATTTTTCACTAAGTATGTTTTGGTTTGGTTTCCCTCAGAGCCAGAACCTCAGGAAATAATAAGAGAACTAATAGTTTAGTTAAGAGGGAATGTCATAAAACACCAGTAGTAAAGGGAGAGATGAGAAAAACAAGAGCAGCCAGAAAGCAGAGCGGGTTGTCAAGAAGCTTACCACTGGGAGTGAATGGAGCATAATCTCATTTGCGATCTCTGAGAACCACATAGATTTGTACCTCAAAATTATCCCACCAGAGGCAAGGGAGTCTCTGCTACTTATTTATTGAGAGCTTTCTTAGGACACATTAATTTTCTACTGCATCAGTCTGCCATGCGCAGATGCAGAATGGGCTTGCCCAGAAGAAAAAATTCTTTATGCAGAGAAGCAGATGCTGATACACGACGTTGAAGTTAGGCAGAAAACACTATTGTGTTAGTCAGGGTGCTCTAGTGGGACAGAACTAACAGGATAGATGTATATAAGAAGGAGAGTTTATTAGGAGAATTGACTCCTATCACCTTGTGATATCACAAGGTGATATCCCACAATAGGCCTTCTACAAGCTGATGAGCAAGGAAGCTAGTCCGAATCCCAAAACGTCAAAAGTAGGAAAGCCAACAGTGCAACCTTCAGTCTGTGGCTGAAGACCCGAGAGCTCCTGGCAAACCACTGGTGTGAGTCCAAGTGTCCAAAAGCTGAAGAACTTGCAGTCAGACGTTTGAGGTCAGGAAGCATCCAGCATGGGAGAAAGACAATGGCCAGATGACTCAGTGAGTCTGATCCTTCCACGTTCTTCTGCCTACTTTATTCTAGTTATGCTGGCAGGTGATTAGATGGTGACCACCCATATTGAGGGTGGGTCTGCCTCTCCCAGTCCACTGACTCAAATGTTAATCTCCTGTGACAACATTCTCACAGACATACCCAAGAACAATATTTTGCATCTTTCAATCCAATCAAGTTGACACTCAGTATTGACCATCACAACTATGATGCCAGGGCCCAGAGAACATGGGTCAAGCACCAATCCCTTCTGCTCCTGGGTACTAGATTTACAGTTAACACTCTTTCCTGACAGTGCCTTAGCTTAGTTACAGATGTCAGTAAGTGACGTAACTGTATATGTTCTACTACTACAAATAATATACAACTTTATAATGTATGAACTCAGAAATCCATATTGATTAACTATCCTGTCAACATCATAGAAATTGAAGGCAATACAATAACCATGGACAGTGAAATTTAAAAACAAGAAAATTGGAGAGAGGGCTTTAAAAATTGGAATTTCTAAAAATTGGAATTTCTCCTGCAAATTCATCTCCATTACGCCTACCCTTTGTGGTATCTGCTCAGCTTTAAAATATTAACATTCTCACTTGTATTCACCTGTGTATAAGCTATTTAAGCTCTGGCTCTTGTGATATATGTTTACAGGATCAGATTTTTACAGACTCACTTGTTTTGGATTTATATATACAAATGGTGGAGTACAACAACAGAAATTCATATGGAGGAAAGCAGGATTCTCCAGTGAATGACCCCAAGTTCTTTCTCTGAGATTCTTGGCAACAAGCTCTTTGGGATGTTCACTACCCTACCTTAAACTGGAGGGGCCATGGCCACACTCAACTTCTCGTGGGATTGCAGCCCCTCAATCATCCATCTTGCTTTAATGGGTCTCCCTGCAGCAGAATACTTTGGCCCAGGTTCTCTGGTGTTTTGCAGCTGGTGTCTCCTAGCACTCACTTACACTTCTGCCACCTAAGCTGAGGCTGCCTGGAGTTCAATTTTGTTGTCTCTGGCCCTGTGAGAAAAGGGAAAGCAACAAGGAGTAGGTCCTTCTGCTTTTGCACAGCCACTTGACTCACCCAGCTGCTCTCCAGCTCAACCACCCATCTACTCTGAAGGATGCTGAAGGACCAGAAAGCCCATGTGAACTATCTGCCTTCTGCCCACAAAGCCAACCGGCACCAGGTGACTCTCCCGGGGTTCACTCCAAGTCATTTCACAAGATAATGAAGAACAAAATTTCATGAGTAAAACCTCAGCTGAATTTACAATAAATTACATTAAGAAAACAGACAAAGTTCAAAATCAATTTGTAGGGAAGGCAAGAACATCTAAATGAAGCTGAACCTCCATCTATTGTTCTAATATATACCCTGTGTAGGTGGGAGTGACACAACAAGAAAGGATAAATCACAATGAAGATCCTTCAATTGGACTCCTGCAAACAATGTGAGTCTGAAATGTCTCACAGTTGCTTTTCCATTGCAAGGAGTGCACTGAGTCATTTTTGGGAATTCGGACTGAGCCCAGATTTGTCTTTGGCCCTCCAACAGGAAAAAACTTACAACCAAAATGGTATTGTGCATGGTTGCCACCAATGGGGATGGACAAATGACCACATCTGCCACGGTGTTTTCCCTATATTATAATGCCCCTGAACGAAATGGAAGGCTTTTAGTGAGGGTTTTTTTTTTTTTTCTCTTTTTAAATACTTTCCTCCACAGGTAGCTAGCTGGCTGTCCTCAACAATACAGTAACTAGTCAGGATAAGTAAAAAGACTAGAAGGAACAATACATTCAACACCTACCTACCAAGCACGTGGTCTTTGCCAGGCACTGTGGATAGGACAATACCAGAGGTGTCTTGCCTGCTCCTGAGTAGCTCAGAGTGTGATGGAGGAGGTGGGGAAGGGAAAGACTGTCATCCATAAATAGAAAGTGAAGACAGCAAAGATTTGTAAAGGGCCTTTTCCTTAGCAGTTGCTAGGTGCTTAAATATATATTACATTAGGTTTAATTCTCACAACAAGCCTGCAGGCAAGTCATAGGATACCCATTTCACGGATAAAAAAATTAGAGTCTAGAAAAGCAAAGCTTACATCTGGAAAATAAATTTTAACCAACTGTGGTAAACACTGTAAAACAGGTATAACAGAGGTATACATACATACCTAGACAGACTTCCCGCAGGGGAGTCTAAAAAACTTTCAAGATGGAGTAGGAGATGGTAGTGCCTTGGTGAGAAGACATGGATTAGGTGGAAAAGCAGGACTTGCATTCGGGGAAGAGGGAATAGCATGTGCAAAGCCATGGAGTTATGAGAGGACATGGTGCATTTTAGAAACAATAAAAAATTCAATGACATTTTTTAGGCAGCAGATGGGGAAGCAAGCTGGGGCTAGATTGCAGAGGGGCACATGTGCACAGCTGGAGAAATGAGAGGTTCTCCGACAGTGGGGATGCTAAAGATTTGTAATCAGGAGTGTGACAAGCTGAAGCAAGCCATCAGGGTACCTTGTGGCTTATGCAGAGCTTATGTAGCAGAATTGTCAACTACGGGAGAAAGTATCAACCATCTAGGAGTGAAGGAAGATGGTCTTCTGAATTTTAAATTAACCTCAACATGATACTACCATTGAGCATCTGTAATGTGCTGGGCTTTGGTGCATATGTAGAGATCTTTTTTCTCCTGATGTTGTGATCTTGTAACCCCCTAAAGAGATTTTACTACAGCTGGATAGCAGAGGTTTCACTTTTTGAAATCCTCCACTTTGAGGATGTAAGAAATGGTTGGAGATATAAGATGAAGGGGTTCAGATGTTTGGGCTGCTATCTTATCTCTGCAGGTGTATCACATCCTGCATAAGATGGTATTTGACAAAATGACTATTACTAGGCCAACCTATTCCAATTTAGACCTTTCATGGAATAGTCTACGTAAATTAATAAAAACACCAAATTTTGAAGACAGCACTGTACTCTCAAAAACAGATTTTTCTCAAAGTGAGAGCCATGGGATACTAGCCTAGAGATTCTCTGCAAAATGATGATGAAGCCAATGATGAGAAGGAACATAAGGACTGCTTCAGTTACTGCTATGTAACAAATTATGCCCAAACTTAGTATCTTTAAATATCATCTTATTTATCATATCTCACAATCGTGGAGGTCTGTTCAGGCAGGACTAGTTGGGTGATAGCTTTTGGCATCTGCACTGGTCTTTAAGGTCTAGGCTAGTTTCACTAATACAATCGGTACCTTGATGGGAATGGCTGGAAGGCTGGTTTGGTCCGGGGTATTCTCCCTCTCCAATAGCCTTAAAAAACTATTATGTATAATTGAGGTTTATAACATAATGTTATGTATATATACACACATATATTAAAATGGTTACTAGAGTGAAACAGATTAACATATTTATCATCTTACGTAGTTACTTGTTTTTTGCAACAACAATTTTTTTTTTTTTTTTTTTTTTTTTTTTTTTTTGAGACGGAGTCTCGCTCTGTCGCCAGGGCTGGAGTGCAGTGGCCGGATCTCAGCTCACTGCAAGCTCCGCCTCCCGGGTTCACGCCATTCTCCTGCCTCAGCCTCCCGAGTAGCTGGGACTACAGGCGCCCGCCACCTCACCCGGCTAGTTTTTTTGTAGTTTTTAGTAGAGACGGGGTTTCACTGTGTTAGTCAGGATGGTCTCGATCTCCTGACCTCGTGATCCGCCCGTCTCGGCCTCCCAAAGTGCTGGGATTACAGGCTTGAGCCACCGCGCCCGGCCAACAATATTTTTTTAAAAAGCTCAAATTCACAGAGAATGAAATAGTAGTTACTATGAGCAGAGGGCAGGGAGAGGAAATGGGGAGATGTAGGTTAAAATATATAAAATAGCAGATATGTAGGAGAGTTAATCGAATTGTATTGTACTAGGGCTTTTTGTTGCTTAAATAGATGTTACTCACTCTTGGCCAAGTGACATTTTCACATGGTGACTAAGAATGACAACAAACCAAGGTGAAAACTATAGTTTCTTTATGGCCACATCCAAAACTGCCATAGTGTCACTCTTCTACTTTGTTAAAGAACATACAGGCCAGTGCAGATTGAAGGGGTGGAAGGATAGCCACTGCCTGTTGATGGAAGATTCACATGCATGTTTAAGAGAGGGTGGATTGATGGTCATTTTAGAGTCAAGCTAGCGTGATGGGGGCAACGGTGATGATATTGTCATTCCAGGGTAGAGTTCAGTTTGACAAATTTTTTCAATGAAAGGCCACACAGTACATATTTTAGACTTTATTGACCATATACAGTCTGTTGTATATTCTTTGTTTAAATAAACTGATTAGATAATAAAGTTATTTTGTTCAGCTCACAGACTAAACAAAAACAGGCATCAGACTGGATGTGGCCCACACACTACAGTTTGCCAATCCCCATCCCAAGGGTTTTTATGGTCTAATAAACTTGTGAGGCCATACGCTTTCTTCCTAGAGCATCACAGCACACATTAATATAGAAATGTTCTTAAAAGCACTAAGACATTTGTTTAGTACCATATCTTCACAAGTTATATTAATTTTTTCCCATCTAAAGTCTATCTTAACCAGCCTTTGCGAACACATGTCTTTGTAGCATATGAAATTAGACTGTGACAACCAAGAAATAAACTTAGGACCTAGTTAATGATTTCACCTCATTAACAGATTTTAAAAATGGACTCCTATAAAATGTTAGCTAGATAAAGAAAATATGTTATCTAAAGTATCTCAAAATATTTTGTACTTCTCAGATTAAACCCCTCTTTAGAGTGATATTTTAAGCCTATACGCATTTCAGGAATGTCTGCTGTCCTAATTATAAAACTGTATTCCAGCATATGCTCCTAATCTCACAGATTGAAAAAGAAACTCAAATAAAATAGCCACCGGTAGTATATTAGCGTAGCATATCATCATCAAAAGAGGGTAGGGCTTGGATGTAGGGCCTCCAGATTATGATCAAAATGTTATCACTTGATGGCTAGGGAATTAAAGTGACTGAGTTTCTCCTGCCCTCAGTTCCTTCTGTTTTGAAAATGTGGACTGATTTACTTCCTATACTGCTGTGAGGACTGCAGTGAATGACAGCACATGTGGAAACATTTCACAAACTGCAAAGTCCTATCTAAAGGTAAACGACCAGCATTCTACAGAAACAGCATCATCAGTAAGACGGGTCTCTTATGTGAGGTGGTTTCTACCTTAATATATTTTATTTCCATTATGGGTAGCCAGAAGTAGGTAGGACTGGGTGGTGTATTGAGTCAGACTGCCTAGGCTAGAATCCTGTCTGACTGTCTGGGTGAACTTGGGCAAGATTCTTTAGCCCATCTGAGCCTTGATTGTCTCATCTGTAAAAGGACAAGAATCCTGTCTACCTCATGGGATTGTGAAAAGGATCAAGTAGGTAGGAATACAAAGTGTTCAGCCCCCAGTCTATTACAGAGTAAGCAGACAGCAAATGTAATTATTATCACTATTAAAATTAATCATAATGAATGGCCCCACTATAGGAATGTGGTCATCAACTTTAGATTCTAAGATTGATTTTCCAATTCTGACCAAATTATTCTCTAGGAATAAGACTGATAAGGAATGCCAATAAAAATAATATCATCAGTTAATATTTACATAGTATTTACTATATTCCTAGTCTCTAGTTCAGGAGATTTACATATATTAGATTGTTTATTTTTTATAATATTCCTATAAGGTAGGTACTGTTACCCCACTGGAGCCCAGAAATGCTAAGTCATTTGCCTGAGGTCAGACAGTAAGCAGTGGAGTGCCTATGTTAACTCTGGAAATCAGCTTCCAAAGTAAAGTGCAGGCCCTCAACCATTATACTATCTCAGGTCTGGAAGAAGAAAGATTGGGAAGAGAAGGTGAGAGAGTCATGTATCCCAGAGAAGAGACACACTGTCAGACATATGCAGCCAGCAGAAAAGGGCTTAATCAGACCCAATGTTTAATGTACTTGCTAAGGATAAGTCATGTCATGAGATTTTCTGCTCAATGCACAGAAAACAAATAATATAATGTTTGGACATAGTATCACTGACAGTGAGTTTCTTGGAACACATAAAGCTCTGGATTTAATATCTTTTAAACATTTTCTCAACCTCTGAAGAATCAATAGAAGCCAATGCAGCAGAATTTAGGATTAAAACAAAATATGGCAGGACCTGCTTGGGATACTAGGTAAGCATGTATGTTTCAGTTGGGGGCTTTGTGCATTGAGGGTAGCCTACTTCGTTTCCCAAAGTGACATTTCTTTTGCATACATCTACATATGTACTATATAATATATATATACACAAACACATTCTTTGAGACAGGGTCTCACCCTGTCTCCCAGACTGGAGTGCAGTGGTGCGATCATAGCTCACCGGAGCCTTAAACTCCTGGGCTCAAGTAATCCTCCCGCCTCAACCTCCTAAGTAGCTCAGGC
The DNA here is from genome assembly GCF_009764315.1 of Trachypithecus francoisi. Taxonomy (NCBI): domain Eukaryota; kingdom Metazoa; phylum Chordata; class Mammalia; order Primates; family Cercopithecidae; genus Trachypithecus; species Trachypithecus francoisi. The sequence continues at coordinate 51,701,107 of NW_022681453.1, forward strand.
TACAGGTGTGTACCACCACACCTGGCTCCCAAACTGGCATTTCTTAGCAACCCAATATACATACTAGATTCAAACCTCCCATTAGCTCCCATTATAGACCCCACAAGAGTAAATTCAACGTAAGTCATAGGAATAGAGAATTAGGAAGCTGAATCTGCCAGGGATGACTAAATGAAAGCATTTATTGATTCAGTAAGTATTTTCTGAGTGTCTGCTATCAGCCAGACACTGTTTTAGGCACTGGAAGTTTATCAGCAAACAAGCTAGAGACTATCCTTAATATCTTTATATCCTTATAGAGCGAGTCAGGCAAAAAAAACAAACAAAATAATCTCACATAATGAAAGGAGAGAACTATATATAGGTGGTGATGCAATGAGGTGAGGCCTTTTGAAAAGATAATTGTATTAGCTTTTGCTGTGCAACAAAGCACCCCCATGATATAGTGGCTTAAAATAACAACTATTATTTCTCATGAGTTAGGTATAAGCTAAGAAGTTCTGTTGTTCTGGACCACACATGACCAAATGGTATAAAATGGCTTCAGCTTCTGTGTCTGGAGGTTGGCTTACTGTCAGCTGGGATAAGATGACTGGGCATGTGTGTCTTATCATTCAGCTGGCTAGCCTAGACTTGTTTATATAGTGATACAGGGTTCCAAGGGATTAAGACAGACACGTATCTTTTGAAGTCTGTAGCTAGTACCTTGGAAGTTTGGTTGCTCATTGGTCAAAGTAATTTTACATGGCCAGCTTAGATTCCAGAGGAGGAGACATTGACTTCACCCCTTGATGAAAGAAACTGCAGAGTCACACTGCAAAAGGCATAGATACCAGGAGGAATGAAGATGAAGGTTCTGTTTGCGATAAATCTATCACAATAGTCAAGATAAGCCTTTCTGTGGAAGTAACAATTGAGCTGAGACTTGAATAAGATGAATCAGGTATATAAAGAGCTTGTTCTAGGCAGAGAGAGGTACAGTACGTGCAAATGTATGAGCATATTTGTGCTTGACCACATGAAATATGTGTGGGCCAGCACAGTGACTCATGCCTGTAATCCCAGCACTTTGGGAGGCCGAGGTGGGTGGACCACCTGAGGTCAGGAGTTAGAGACCAGCTGGCCAACATGGCGAAACCCCGTCTCTACTAATACAAAAATTAGCCAGGCATAGTGGCGGGTGCCTGTAATCCCAGCTAGTTGGGAGGCTGAGGCAGGAGAATCACTTGAAACCGAGAGGCAGAGGTTGCAGTGAGCTGAAATCGCACCATTGCACTCCAGCCTGAGCAACAGAGTGAGATTGTTTCAAAAAGAAAAAAAAAAAAGTGTGTATATATATATATACACACACACACACACACACACACACATATATATACACACACTTGTGTATGCATGCAGATGCATGTGTAATGTGTATGTGCAAATACATAACACATGATACATATGAATGGAACATTTTGTGAGCTGAATATACCTGTGTGCTCTTCTTACCTTCCCTCTTTCAACATAGAAACATTCACACAGCAATAGAAACTTATGTCTTGCTATATTCCATTCTCACAACTTAGTATGTATAAGAACTACCTTTATAGTATTTAAAAAATATAGCTCCCCAGGCCCCCTCCCTAGAAATTCTAATTCAGTAAATCTGGAGTAGGGCCCAGGAATCTGCAATTTAACCAGGACTCCCAGTAATTTAGAAGCAGCTGCTCTCTATCTAATAAATTAAGAAACAATGTTTTAGCTTTCTTCGGGTTTTGGATTATTCACTTCTTCTCCACCCACTGCCCCCATAACTAGCATCTGACTGTGTCTAATTTACATTCCCAATCTATACTATGTAGTCCTTTTTCCTAAAGACTGTCAAGTGAATGTGGACCAGGTGATAAGAAAAGTAGAAATGGATGCACAGAGTGGAAAATAAAAACTTCAGGACAATGTGTGAAATTCCCTGACTGCTTATTCATGTAAGAAACTGTTAACTTGCCTGCTGCCAAGGGGACCATAACCCCAGGGGTGCAGGACTTCAAATATGTCATTGCTAAAAGCATTCTTTTTTTTTTTTTTGGAATAGAGTCTAGTTCTGTCACCCAGGCTGGAGTGCAGTGCAGTGGCACAATCTCAGGTCACTGCAACCTCCGCCTCCCAGGTTCAAGCAATCCTCCCACCTCAGCCTCCTGAGTAACTGGGATTACAGGTGCACACCACAACACCTGGCTAATTTTTTGTATTTTTAGTAGAGACAGGGTTTCACTATGTTGGCCAGACTGGTATCGAACTCCTGACCTCGTGATCTGCCCACCTCAGACTCCCAAAGTGCTGGGATAATAGGCGTGAGCCACCGCACCCAGCCTAAAACATTCTTTATAGTGTTTCTCAGCACTGGTCTCACACTGAAATATATATATATATATTTCAATATTGAATATATATATATATTTCAATATTGAAATATATATATATTTAAAGTAAAGCATTCTTATATGACGGCGAAGTAACATAAAGATGGAAATTTCCTGAATTAAAAGATCAAGCTAGAAATTTTAAAAGCAACACAGAACACCTGCTTGAATGAGGTAATTAGCACCAGCTACAGCTACAAGCTACAAGCTACAAGCATACAGCTACTGAGGTGAATCAGGCCTCAGGGCTCGAATTCCCTCTCAGCAATCAGTTATTTCATTGGGCACCAGTTAAGGCTCAGGTGCCCTGCAAAAAACCTATGATAATAAAATCCACTTAGTTGGTAGTATGATAATTTCATTAACTTAACAACCACCATAAAATATAATTTACTTTTAAAAGTAAATATGCCAATGTGATGTGATTATCCTGTAGAGACCAGTTCTTGTTATTTGGTTTTAAAATGTCACTTTATTTTGTTCAAAGGAGAAAAAAATGTCACATTATAATCCATTATATTACTACAATAAGATATGGTCCACACAATTAGCCAAATTCATCAGGGATCGTGCAGAAATACAGGAAACAAATTTTGGACACTGATGAACTTTAATTTGGATTCCATCTCCATGATGTTTTGTAATCGGAGGGCAAGTTTCTCTTTGATTCTCTATCTCCTCATTAGCAAAACAGCATAGTAATGCTGACTCTATAGGCTGATGTCAGAAATGACTCAGAGCAGGAGTCAGATCATTTTTTTCCATAAACAGCCAGGCAGTAGATATTTCAGGCTTTGTGGGCCAGACAGTCTCCACTGCAACTACACAACCCTGTCATGGTAGCACAAAATCAGCAAAGGACAATACACAAACACATGAATGTGGTCATGTGCCACTTGAAGATTCATTTACTGAAACGGGACATAGACATTGTTTTCCGGCCCCTGACCTACAGAATATATATTAAGTACTTAACATAATCTGGCAAACTGTAAACTCAGTAAATGGTAACCACCACTGCTATTGTGCCCCATAAGAATGCTAACAGTGGCAACAGTGATCGCACCGCCATTGCTGTTACCGCCATCATCGTCAAAGCTGGGAACCAGGGGTGTGAAATCCTGCTGTACTTCTAACCTTTACTGTGATCTTTGGTCAAGTTATGATGTTGTCTAGATATTTGCCCCACTGAATCTCATGTTGAAAAGTGATTCCCCAATGTTAAAGGTGGGACGTGGTGGAAAGTATTTAGGTCATGGGGGATGGATCCCTCATACATAGCTTGGTGCCCTGCCCATGGTAATGAGTGAGTTTTTGCTCTGTGAGTTCATGTGACAGCTGGTTGTTTAAAGGAGTTTAAAGGAGTCTGGCACCTTGCACTCTCCTTTTTCCTTCCATTCTGACCATGTGACATGTCTGCTCTCCTGTTGCCTTTCGCCATGACTGTAAGCTTCCTGAGACCTCATCAGAAGCCCATGCCAGTATCATGCTTCCTGTGTAACCTGCAGAACCCTGAGTCAAATACGCCACTTTTCTTTATAAATTATCCAGTCAAGTAATTTATAGCAATGCAAAACAAATGAACACAAGTTACTTTTCCTCTCCAGACATTATCTTCAAAAAGATGATGTCACCAGAGCACCTTCAGCAATCCTTCCTGGGCCATGAATGTCTTCTATAAATCAAGCAATCTATTAGAGATTCACTAAAATTTGCAGCACTTTTAACTTCACTTACTTTTCCTCTTTCTATGAGCAAAGGCAAATAATCTGTATGGTTAAGAGATATTTTTCAGACATTAAGACTTTTTTTTTTTCAAGAGAATAAGCCCCTGCCAAAATATTTTTAGGAAAAAATTCCCTCAGTCCTCTGAAGTTATTTGGAGTTTAACTGTAGCTGTGGAAATAGATAGCCTTCAACACACCCGAGGACTTGATTTTCATCATAACTTTTAACACGGACCTTAAAGCTGAGTAAAAACAAAGGCATCTTCTCAAGAAGATTAGGTGAGCTATATTCAAAGAAAATTTAAAAGACACCCACCCATTACCACTAACAAGCACTAACAAGTAAAAGATGGAGTTAAAAACTGTTGAGCTATAACAAGGAAGAGCTTAAATCTCTTCCAAGCACAAACATTGACGTGTTATACCTAGGATTTTTTTTTAACTAAAATTCTGAAAAAGAATACAATGCGTACAAGATAGTGAGTCTCAAAGTCTGTGCCTCTGACCAGCCAAATCAGTATCATTTTAAGAATTTCCTAGAAATGCAGAATCTCAGGTCCTCACCCCAGGGCAACTGCATCAGAATGGAGGTGAGAAGCCCAGGCATCTGTGTTGTGACAAGCCCTCCAGGCCATCCTGAGGCATACTAAAGTTTGAGAAATGCTGATTTAACTGACACAAGTATCCCTGAACGTGGTCGCTGTGCAATCAGGCAGAGTTTTATCACTGAAACAATTCTTTTTCTATGCATCCTCCTCTTCCCTTCTTGTGGTAGTCATGGCAAAGTTTCTTTTGGCTAACCATCCTTCCTCCACTGCAAATGATTTTGGAGAGTCTATCCATCAAAGCTCTGCCTTCATATGTAACCCAAGGCCTCTCTTCCTTTGGGAATTTGAATTTTGAGCACAGACACAAGGGAACAAGAAGGCTGGGGTGGCTTCAACATCTGGATCGTAAGTAGTATGTCTGTGAATTCTTGCTTACTAATCCTTGAGAGCTTCCAGAATCCTGACCTTTCCTAGCTGTAGTGATGATCCAGCTTTTCTCTCTATCATATGAGCTACCCAGTATCCTTCCATAATAAAGCCTTTCTATTTTTCCTGAAAACTGCTAGTGTCAGTTGCTGCTCCTTAGAACCAAAGGATACTTACGAAAGATGTTTTAATTGGATGAAAGGACCAAGTACCTGAACAGTGAAGGCTGTTGCTAAGCTGTCCAATAAGACCAACCTGCAGGAGGAACATCCATGTATTATCCAAAATAAACCCCACCGTGGCACAGAGGCCAGAAGCAATTCTGAGCGACATGCAGGGATGGAGGCCAAAGCAGATAGTGGAGGGCTGAGCCCAGGAAAAGCACTGTGAGGAGGGCTCTCACAATTTCCCCCGCTAGGCACTGGTGAGGGGATGGGGCTCCCCCAGTGGTATCACTAAGGTAAACTGAGATGTATCTATGTTAGATGTATCCACGTTAGACATTTAAGACTCATTTTAACTGCCCAGTGGGTTCACTTTGCCCACTGCCTAGACAGAGTTGATTTTTCAAGATAGGGGAATTGCAATGAAGAAAGAGTAATTTACACACAACCGGCTGTGCGGGAGACAGGAATTTTATTATTGCTCAAATCAGTCTCCTGAGTATTCAGGGATCAGAGTTTTTAAAGATACATTGGTGGGTAGGGGCTTGGGAAGTGGAGAGTACTGATTGGTGAGGTTGGAGATGGAATCATAGCGAGGGGTCAAAGTGAGGTTTTCTTGCTGTCTTCTGTTTCTGGGTGGGATGGCATGACTGACTGAGCCAGGTTGCTGGTCTGGGTGGGGTCAGCTGATCCACTGAGTGCAGGGTCTGCAAAATATCTCAAGCACTGATCCTAGGTTTTACAATAGTGATGTTATCTCTAGGAGAAATTTGGGAAGGTTCAGACACTTGAAGCCAGAGGCTCCGTGACCCCTAAACTGTAATTTCTAATCTTGTAGCTAATTTGTTAGTCCTGCAAAGGCAGACACGTCCCTAGGCAAGAAGGTGGTCTTGTCAGGAAAGGACTGTTACCAATTTTCTTCCAGAGTCAAACCATAAACTGATTTTCTTCGCAAAGTTAGTTTGGCCTATGTCCAGTAATGAACAAGGACAGTTTAAAGTTAGAAGCAAGATGGAGTTGGTTAGGTCTGATTTCTTTCACTGTCATAACTTCCTCAGTTATAATTTTGCAAAGGTGGTTTCAAAATTATATGGCCTGTCGCTGGATACCCAGTCCAAATTGAATGAAATGATGAAGGATGTTATGTATTCACATAACCATAACCATGAAGCCCAGAGGCTGGGCAGGATTCAGGTTGATCTGAGGTATCTGATGGTTTAGGAATCATGGCTCAATCTCCCTAACATTCTCTTGGTGCTTTCCAGACTGATTCTCAGTCAGGGCTCTCTCAGCAGCTCCTCGGGCTAAACCCTTTGATATGCACATACATGGGAAGAGAGAATGTTTTTCTACTCTCCTCAAACTGAATCTGACCCTGAAGGGTCAAGAGCTGACTCTAAATTAGTAACAATGGAAAGATCACATGATCAATTCCATCCAAGTAGGGAAAATATGAGGGAAGGCTGAGGGGCAGCCACTTGCTCCACACACACAGGTTGAGGGACTTAGTCTGTATAAAATTGTAAATAAAATTGTATACAGGAAGGTTGTCAGACCCACGGCCTGCTGCAGCCCAGGACAGCTTTGAATGTGTCCCAACACAAATTTGTAAACTTTCTTAAAACATTATGAGATTTCTTGGTGATTTTTTTTTTCTTTTTAGCTCATCAGCTACTGATAATGTATTTTATGTATAGCCCAACACAATTCTTCTTTCAGTGTGGCCCAGGAAAGCCAAAAGATTGGACAACCCTAGTACAGGCAATAATCTGGTGGGCAGGAATGAAGAGATGAATATAGTATTGGGGTAATTGATGGTGGAGGTGACTGGTAATGTTGAAGACTCTCTAAGCCACATACTGGAGTAGACACCAATGAACTAGCGGAGAGGCCAGCAAACATTTCCCTCATAGGGCCAGATAGTAAATGTTTTAGGTTTTGCGGCTCATATGGTCTCTGTTACACCTCTTCAACTTCTGTTGTAGCACAAAAGTAGCCAAACACAATATGTAAATGAGCAGGCACAGCTGTGTTACAATAACAATTTACCAAAAACACGGGGTGAGCTGGATTTGGCATATCGGCAGTACTCTGCCAACCCCTGAACTTGAACACCAAAACTTGTGATTTGCAGTAATGAGTAAGGGTGGGTAGCAGAAGCAGCATAAGCCAGCTCCCTCCCCTGCCACCTCTAATGGGCATCCAGAGTTCTTCAGCATTTGCCCTAATGTATTCACGGAAGACCTCCACTGCAAATGACTACTTCTGCTTTTGTTTGCCTCAGCATCTGCCATCCTGCAACTGCTCAGAAGTCTGCTAGCAAAGTCTCATCCTTGCTAATCTTGGTGAATCGAGCCTCCTCTATTTCATGTTGTGTTAGAGCAACACTCAACACAAGGAGCAAACACGGTGTTCAACCTGGGTGCTTCTTGTGCTTGGCCATTGCCCTGAGGACACCCTTTGGCCACCACCCCATGCCTCTTCTCTCTAGCTGTCATCCTGAATGGGCACCTTCACGTCTCTCCCCCACCATCACCTCCAACTAACACATCACAAACCAAACTCTTCTATTGTCCTGCCAAACCTACCCTCATCCTACTTCCTGTTTTTCTGTGCTCTTGCCGTGGTTCTATGTCCTTTTGACTCTTGGCCTCCTTCCCATGGCTCTCCACTTTCAATCAGCCATCTGGTCCTGTTGATTTTTCCCTTATAATTCCACTTGTAATTACCCCCTTCCTTCCAGTCTCACTGCTATCCCTCTAATTCTGGCCCGTAATGACTCCACACCTTGCTATTATAATTAGCCTCCTTGCAGTTCTCATCACTTTCACTTTCCCTTTTCTAATTATCCTCCTTCCATTCCTCTGGGCACCCTACCTCTTAACAAGCCACACTAATAGAGTATTTTCACCGTGCTATGTCCTCTTCTTGTTGATTTTAGGGAAAGCTATAGGATCAAGACTCCCTAGTCACATTCTAAGTCCCCCAACACACTTGTCTTGGCCACTGGCTGTAGAGTTCAGGCCTCAGTGGTGCATCCTGGTCCCTTTCCTTTGATTCTGGACTTTGCAAGTCACAGACTCCAATGAGTCTTTCTGATTCTCTTTCTGATTGATTTATTAAGCTTCATTTTTAACTTCAGAATCGTTCTCCTTTAACTTCCAGTCTCCTCTGGAGTGTCAGAACATGTGGGTCTCAAAAACTCTTCTGCGGTCTCATGCCAGTCAATTACTAGATTATGTCAGTCATAAAAATTAAAAATCCACATATCTATCTCTACTCTCATTTTGCTTTTGCAAGACATCATCACTCCCTGGATTACCTTAATGGCCTCCTAGTTCCTTCTTTGTTCTCACTCTGTATTCCATTTTCTTGTTATACCTAGAGTGATGTTCAAACAAAAATCTGATCAAGACACATCCCTGGTTAAACCTTACTGTGGCTTTCCATTACTCTTCACAATGGCTCTCCACTCTGGATCAGTATTAGAATGACCTGGGATATTAAAAAATATGATACCCCAGCTCCACTCCACTCTAACTCCCAAATCTCCAGGGAGAAGATCTGTCCACAGGATTCTTTTTAAGCTCTTATTCAGACTTTTCCAGTTGTATTTGTCCTAATGTGTATGTATGCATGTGTGTTTCATGCTCTACAATATTATCATCTGAGTAGCTTTGTGTACCCACCGCCACAGTTAAGATTCTGATCAGCTCCAACACTTCAATAATCCTGTTGCCTTTTTAGATGAGTCATTGTCAGGAGTTAGCAATGGGAGGTGTGGGCATTTGCACTGGAGGAAGTCAGTCCTTTGCATTTCTAACAAGTATTCCAGGAGATTCTGCCACTCACCAAAGGTAAAGAGCAACTGACCTAGCATTTCTCATTTACTTTCCAATACTGTTTACTAAGGTTGAAGTCACTTTCAGACTCTGATTTATTTTCCCATTGCAATCCCACAGCAGCCTCACTTTTTAAAAACACCCTGTGTACCTATAATTCTTTGCCCAGCCTGTCTTTCCTGAATAAGCGACGGCAAACAGTATCCCAAATTCTTAGCACTGTGTCTAATATATAGGCGCTCAGAAAGTTTTTTTCCCTGTAAGTGCTAACTAGTGGCTGCTACCATGAACACATAAACACACAAACACACACACACAGTGTTTCAAAAATTTCATATTAGTCTAGTTTTACCAATGATGTAGTTAAGTTACTTGTTCCAAACTCAAATAGCCTTCAAAGAGAAGCAAGAGGTAAATCCTGGATATCTGAATCCAAAGCACCCAATGTCAACTACTATGCAACACCGCACTCTGGCTGTAAGCAGCCAATGTCAATGTGCTCTTGTCAAGCCTCCCAATTCACATGCTAGTCTGATTTTGAGATTTTGTCAGCACTCTTATTCTGTACCCTGAAACATTTTCTGTCTTGAAGAGTTTACATCAACTGCTCATAGTTCTTATAGCATATTCCACATGCTTCCCCGCCACACACACATTTTACACACACATTTATTTGAATGCATATGTGTATGTGTGTGAGCATGATCTTGTGTACATGTGTGTATTTAACCTGGGAAATGAATATACTGAAACTATGGAGTCTGGGATACACATTTCCATATCACTTTTCTTTTTAAATATTTTATTACTCAGCTTGTAAGCACTTTCCATGGCTCACCTCCTTTACAGCATAAATAATCTTCCCTGCTCTAACCACAGTCGCTCTCCTTCCCTTCCCTTCGTAGTTCAAGTAGCTGAAATGGTAGGGGGCTTCCTGCAGATCTTGCACTGGGCTGATTCAATAGGCTTTTTGAGATGCAAATAGCAGAGGTGAGATCTGAACAAATTAAAGTGCCACTACTTCAGTACAGCTTTCTCTGACTTGAATTTCAAACTGGATTTAAAGGGGAGGATCTGTCTTTCCTGAAACTACATATTTCCACAAACTCGTAGCTCAGTTGAAGTTTGACGTTGTGATGATATTTTGTTCTTTCATTGGTTGCCTCTACTAATATGGAAGCAAGAAGAATATGATAAAATGATAAATGATAAAAAATCCAGTGGTTCTCAAACTTCAGTGGGCATCAGCATTACCTAGAGGGCTGATGGAAATGCAGGCTCTGGGCCTCACTCCCGGAGTGGGACTGTCTGTTTCAGTGGGTCTGGGCTAAGGTCTGAGAATTTCCCTTTCTAACAACCTCCCAGGTGACCCTGATGTTGTTGGTCCATGTTCCATGCTTTGAGAACCACTGTTCTAATCTAATCAGGAAGCCAATTGGTCTCTACAATTTAACTTCAAATATATTGCTTCGCAAGTATCAGTGCCATATTGAACTTCCAGAATTCTGTGTTGTTAAAAATAAGGTTTGAGACAACTTCAAGTTAGGAAATTTCTCATTGTGATTCAAATTTTCAGCTTCTGTTTTGGAAATAAATAAATAAGTAAATCTGGCAAGATTAGTCCTTCCTTTCTCGTGGCACCAATGGGATGAGGTGGTCAACATACCTTTTAGTGCTGTGCTTCTCCATTTTAGCTACCCATTTGAATTTTCTGAGCAGCTTTCAAAAATTGCAATGCCTAGGGTGTATCTCAGACCAATTCTAACAGACCCTGGGGGGTGGTACCTCTCCTATAAATGGCAAGTAGAGAACTCTATCTCCTAGGGTCACTGTGAGGAATAAATGATATAATAAGAACAACAGACAGCACTTCTATTATTTATTGATCACTTACTTTGTGTCAGGTACTGGGTTAAGTGATTTAAAACATTATATTTAATGCTCACTAGAAAACAGCATTGACTAGGCATTAATGACCACAGGAAGAATTACTGCAGTTAATCTAGTGCACGGAAAACAGGGAATGTATTTGGGGCACTTAGTAAAAGGAAATAAATGTAATTAATTTAAAGCCTGACTCTGCCACTGACTATTGGGCCACTGTGTCCAGATTTAGTTCCTTCCAGTGGGTTTGTGGTCTCACTGACTTCAAGAATGGAGCTGCAGACCTTCATGGTGAGTGTTACAGCTCTTAAAGATGGCATGGACCCAAAGATTGAACAGCAACAAGATTTATTGCAAGAGCAAAGAACAGAGCTTCCACAGCATGAAAGAAGACCCAAGTGGGTTGCCGCTGCTGGCTGGGGTGGCCAGCTTTTATTCCATTTGTCCCCGCCCACATATTGCTGATTGTTCCATTTTACAGAGTGCTGATTGGTCCATTTTATAGAGGGCTGATTGGTCTGTTTTACAAACCTCTAGCTAGCCACAGAGAACTGATTGGTGCGTTTTTACAGAGTGCTGATTGGAACATTTTACAAACCTCTAGCTAGCCACAGAGCACTGATTGGTGCGTTTTACAATCCTAGCTACAGAGTGCTGATTGTGCATTTTGGTCCATTTTACAGAGTGCTGATTGATCCATTTTACAATCCTCATAAGACAGAAAAGTTCTCCAAGTCTCCACCTGACCCAAAAGTCCAGCTGGCTTCACCTCTCACCATCATGGACAAAATTCCAATCTCTCTGCACTCAGTTTCTGCAGTTGTAAAATGGGGAGAGTAACATTACCTTCTTGGGTTTGAGGACAAAAATGTGTATGTGGGTTCCCAGTTTCAACTTTGATATGAAAAGAACTTGGAAGTTAACATTTCCATCTTTCTAACAGGAGAACGCCGGATATATGGAAAATTAGTGTCCTATTTTGGACCTGTTGAAAAATGGAGGTCACAGAGCAAACCACCATCCTGAAATCCAGTCAGGTGCACATAGAGGGTCACAGCTAAGATCTGCCTGTCTGGAGCAGGAGTCCTCGGAGACACAAACTGGTAGAAACACTCAAATGGTCATATTGATTAATGGCTAGAGGTCTATTGTGGACCAGCATATATCACAATGATCCTGGCATTATTAAAAAAAAAAAAAAAAAGTTGGGGGCTGGGCATGGCGGCTCATGCCTGTAATCCCAGCACCTTGGGAGGCCACAGTGGGTGGATCACCTGAGGTTACCAGTTCGAGATCAGGCTGGCCAATATGGTGAAACCTCATCTCTACTAAAAATACAAAAAAAATTATCTGGGCATGGTGGTGCATGCCTGTAGTCCCAGCTCCTTGGGGACACTGAAGCAGGAGAATCACTTGAACCCAGGAGGCGGAGGCTGCAGTGAACCAAGAGTGTTCCATTGCACTCCAGTCTGGGCGACACAGTAAGACTCTATTTCGAAAAAAAAAAAAAAAGTAAGATGGGGAGTGGTCTTCATTTTTTTTTTTTTTTTGAAAGAGTTTGTGTAGGATTGGTATTATTTCTTCCTCAATAGAATTCACCAGTGAAACTATCTGAACCTAGACATTTTTGTGTGAAAAGTTCCTTTATGTTTTTAATTGCTTGAGGGCTGCAGTCTGGGTTGGCAGAAAGAACCTTTCTGGACTTTATTTCCAGGAACGCTATGAGATTCCCAAGCTAAAGATCCAATAAAGCTCTTTTCTGAGCTCCGTCAGAAGCAGGAGAAGAGTAACCATTATGAAATCCATAGGAAAGGCCTTCTCTACAGCAGAAAAGATATTGGAGGCTTTATCTCAGCTTGGAGAAGGGGATTTCTTTTATGTTAAGTATCATCTAACCATCCTGTTTCACTGAAAGGAGTAAATAGCTAGTCAACTTGGGTCAGGGCTGCAAGGAAATTCATTCAAAATATTGCAGTCAGGGAAGGGGTACAGGATGGGGGCAGAAGTGCTGGAGAGACTTCTGTTACTGTCACACCCCTGAGTGTCAGGCTCACTAAAAGACTGAGATTTAATCAGAAGGCTAAAAAACATTCTCCTTCGCCATACCTTACCACTGCATCAACAGGGCTCCCATATTACAGGTAAATAGAGCACAGTGCCGACTCTGTCTAAGGTGGTAAACGTAAGGAGGCTCAAAGTCAATAGGGAAGACAGAAACAAAGACATCTCAAGAGGAATGTCAAGCCTCTAGCATTTATAGTTAACAAAAAAGATTAAACACAGCCTGACTCCTAGCCAGGTTAACATGAAATCTCACACTAAAGCCTGTTTACCTTAATTCCTAGTACTCAATACAATGTATCTTTCAACAAAAAAATTACAAGGCATGCCAACAAACAACAACAACAAAAGTCTTAAGAGACAAAGCAAGCCTCAGAATCAGATGTCTGTGTGACACAGGAAATTTTAAATAACTGTGATTCATATGATAAAGGCCTACTAAGGTTTAAACGTTTTGTCCCCTCCAAAATTAATGTTAAAACTTAATCTTTAGTGTAATAGTATTAAGGGGTAGGGCCTTTAGGAAGTCATTAGGTCATGAGAGCTTCTCCCTCATACATGGGATTAAGGCCCTTATAAATGAGGCTTCACACAGCGTTCAGCCTTTTTTTGCCCTTCCTTCTCTTCTGCTACGTGAGGACACAGCTTTTATCCCTTCCAAGGGACACAGCATTCAACAACACACCTTGAAGCAGAGAGAGCAGCCCACAGCAGACACTGAGCCTCCCGGTACCTTGATCTTGGACTTTTCAGCCCCAGAACTGTGGGAAATAAATATTGTTTACAATTACCCAGTCTCCATTTTTATAGCATCATGGACAGACTAAGACACGGCCCCAATAAAGAAAGTAAGTAACACGTAAAACAGATGGGGAATGAAAACAGAGATAGAAAAGCTAAGGAAAAACTCTAAAGGAAGCTGGGTGTGGTTGCTCACACCTCTAATCCCAGCTCCTAGGGAGGCTGAGTCGGGCAGATTGGGAGTCAGGAGATCGAGACCAGCCTGGCCCATGTGGTGAAATGTCTCTACTGAAACATCTCTACTAAAATTACAAAAATTAGCTGAATGTGCTCGCTTGAACCCAGGACGTGGAGGTTGCAGTGAACGGAGATCATGCCACTGCACTCCAGCCTAGGTGACAGAGAGAGACTCTGTCTCAAAAAAAAAAGGAAAGAAAAAATCTAAAGGAAGTGGTAGAAATCAAAACCATGGTAACAAATGATTTAATATACGGGAATATTGATAATGTTTCAAGCAGTACCTGACCCACAATCATAATAAAAGTAGCATGTTAGCTACTTAAGGAAAAACTGAGGTGCCCTTGTATGGAATAACAAGGGAAGGAGAGCCAGTTGAAGGCTCCATTGATCACAGAAGGGGAGTCATGAACACACTGAGGCTTTCATCAGAAAACACTTATCTTCAGTGTTATGGACTGATTTGTCTTCCTCCAAAACTCATATGTTAAGTCCCTAACCCGCAATGTGACTAGATTTGGAGATGTAAGATTTAATGGGTAATTAAGGTTACATGAGGTCGTAAGGATGAAACCCTAATCCAGTAGAAGTTAAGTCCTCAGAAGAAGAGGAAGAGACACCAGGAAACTCACACAGGGAAAAGGGCTAGGCTAGGACACAGGGAGACGGCAGTTGTCTGCCAGCCAGAGAGAGGGGTTTCAGGAGAAACCATCCTCACCAACACCTTGATTTAGGACTCCCTGCCTTCAAAACTGTTAAACAATAAATTCCTGGTGTTAAAGTCACCTAGTCTGTGGTATTTTGTTATGGTAGCCCAAGCTGACTAATACATTCAAGAAAGGTTATAAATGCCATCTCCAGTTTCCTGGATCCTTTCTTTGGGATAATCATTTACCAATGAGAAATAACACAAATGAAACCAAGAAATATCGGTGACTGATCCATAATTATTCTAGCCAGCTCTACATAGCAGGAATATTTGAGAGGAGGAGACTAGGTGATATGCTGAGAAAAAAACAAGAAGTTATAAGAAGCTGAAAAATAGTTAAATTGAGCTTGAAATAGAAAACATAATGAAGATTGGGGACCCAATGAATATTTAAAGCTACAAGAAACTTTTCCACAGATAAGAAAATTTGAATCCGTGTATTAAGAGGGCCCGTAGAGACATGGTGGCTCATACCTGTAATCCCAGCACTTTGGAAGGCCGAGGTGGGAGGATCACTTAAGGTCAGGAGTTTGAGAACAGCCTGACCAACATGGCAAAAAACCGTCTCCACTAAAAATACAAAAAAAAAAAAAAAAAAATTAGCTAGGCATGGTGGCAGGCACCTGTAGTCCTAGCTACTTGGGAGGCTGAAGCAGAAGAATTACTTGAACCAGGGAGGCAGAGGTTGCAGTGAGCCAAGATCGTGCCACTGCACTCCAGCCTGAGTGATAGAGACTCTGCCTGAAAAAAAAAAAAAAAAGTCCCTACGGAACACCTATTAAACGTAACCAAAATTTATCCTAGTCAGAAATAGCCTGTTAGGATTTTGATAGATATTGTATTGAATCTAGTGACAAATTTGCGAAATGTTATCTTAAAAATATCTAGTATTTCAATCCATAAACATGGTATGTCTCTCTATTCAAATCTTAACTTTCTTCTGCAATGTTTTATAATTTTCACTGTACAGGTCTTGCATCTATTTTGTTAAATTTATTCTTGTTTATTTTATCCTTGTTTATATTATTGTGAATTGAATTGTGTGGTTTTTTGGGGGGGGTGTGTGAACTACTCTTTTTTTTATTATACTTTAAATTCTAGGGTACATGTGCACAATGTGCAGGTTTGTTACATATGTATACACGGAACCGTTTTATTTTCAGACTTTTTTTTTAGTATATAGAAATACAACTGATTTTTATTTATTTTGAATCCTATCTTACTAAACTTAACTATTAATTACAGCCATTTTATAGATTCCTTAGTATTTTTTTACATGCAAGATTAGGTCATCTAAGAATATTGATAGTTTTTAAAGTTGCCATCTGTATGACTTTATTTTCTTGCCTTTTTGCACTGACCAGAGCCTCCTATACATTGTTGAGTAAAAGTCATGAGAGAGGACAGCTTTGTTTGGTTTCTAATCAAAGGGAAATGATTCATGTTTTCATCATTAAAAATGACATTAGCTGCATTCTTTTCATAGATACCCTTTATTAGGTTGAGGAAGTTTCCTTCTAAGATTGTTTAGAATTTTTTTTCTCTTATCATGAATAAGAATCAGATTTTTTCAAAGTTGTTTTTTACATGTATTGACAAGGCATTTTGTCCTTTAGTTTGTCCATAAGGTATATTACATCAATTGATTTTCAAATGTTACACCAACATTGAACTCCTGAGATAAACTCATTTGGTCATGGTAAATTTTTTCATATATATTTCTGGACTTGATTTTCTAATTTTGTTAAGAACTTTTGTGTCCAGTTTTAATTTCATGGCAATACAGGCATCATAAAATTAGTTGAGGAGTGTTTCCTTTTTCTTTTTCTGAAAATGTTTGCATATAATTAGTATTAATTTTTCTTAAATGTTTAACAGAATTCACTAGGGAAGCAATCTGAGCCTAGACTTTTATTTGTGACCAGTTTTTTTTTTTCTTTACTTGATATGAGTACAAATAGATTTGTTTTTTCTTGAGATGTTTTTGGTCATTTGTATATTTCAAGGAATTTGTCTATTTTGTCTAAATGGTCTAATTTGCTAGCATCAAATTTTTCATAAAACTTCCTCTTCATCCTATAATCACTGTAGAATTGGAAGTCATGTCCCTGATTTCATTCCTAATTTTGGTGTGCCATCTCTTTTCATAAAAACAAAAATAACTGTCTAGAAATTGTAATAATTTGGGTGAAAACAAAGAAGTTTATGAAGTTTCTGACAGTTAAATATAGAAAGCATCTTGGGGGAGGAACAGACCTGCAGAACCTGTGTAGCTCTCAGGGTCTCTGCCTGCCCCTCTTAGCCATTCCTCGACATCTTCATTGTTGATACCCAGTTTGTGGCCTTTTACACTGCTCATTGTTGAACAACTTATATCCTTCACAGAAGGGCAAAAAACGTAATACGTGGATTCCTGAGACCAAGACACACCTAGGGAAATATCCCCTAGAGAATATCATTGATTTTTTTTTTTTTTTTTTTTTTCTGTATTCTGATGCCTTGACATCTGGGACCTTGCTGGCCTTTGAGGAATAGTCTCTCCCAGGGTTAGGCAATTCCTAGAAATAGCAAACAACTCACTTGAAAGTTTACCTGTCATGTGCAAACCAATCAATCCACACCCCACATCCCCACCACCTCCTTGATTAGGCTTTCACACTCTAGGCCACTATTCCCTGACTTTAATCATCCCAGGGCCAGGTACTGGAAAACTAGAGACAACCTCTATACTCCACAGTCCAGTGGAATTATTCAGACTAGCCAGTCCTAATCCTGCATACCTGGCCTTGCCCATTCCTTCCCAGAGAAATTACAATAAAAACTCTCGCCTGCATTTTCCCTTCAATCTCCCCTGTCTCCTGAAGGACCTTGGGGTTCCAGAAGGACCTTGGTGCTTTCTTATGTGGCTGGTTTGGTGTGGTGCACTCTTCCTCTTGGGATCTGTGGATAAGGAACTATATTTTCAATGGCATGATCTTCTTCTCTTGCCATACCAAAATAAAAATAAACATTTTAAAACAATCAATGAGCAATCTCTCCCATGCTGTGTGAATAAGTTGGGACTATGAGTGCAGGAAGCACAGAAGAACATTCCTATTCTTGTTCAGGAGACTTTTTTCCTCTATCACTAATACCTCACCAAGGCTGCTTCCTGGGGCTTTCATAGAAAATGGTCCCTACAACAGCAAGTGAAAAATGGCCTTTAAAAAGGTGATAGAAAGTCATGTACCTTTAGTTCCAGCTACTCAGGAGGCCAAGGTAGGAGGATCACCTGAGCCTAGAAGTTCAAGACCAGCCTGGGCAACATAGCAGGACACTGTATCTTAAAAAAAGGTGTTTGTGACCAAATTATTTCCATCAAGTCCCAGGGAGTTAGGATATTAATTACAGAAGAGCTGGCCTATCGCCATGTTTGCTTGATTCAGCCTCCTCCTTCTCTCTCAGCGGGAGCAAAGAAATTGGGCAGGAAGGAGGAGGCAGAAAAGTGTTTGCCTGTGTTGTGGTGATGATCAAGGAGGCCACATCACAAAGCATACTGAGTACAGGAAAGTGCGTGCATGCGTGTGTGCGTGTGTGCGTGTGTGTGTGTGTGCGTGTGTGTGTGTGTGTGTGTGTTTTGGGATGTAGGGGTGAAAAATGGGACTTTGCACTTTAGATAGTTCAAGTGATTCCTTCTCCTCCAGTGAGCAAGCATAAGTATCCCTACAGGAGGACAAGATGGGTGTTTGTCTGCTGTATGCACTGTCAGTTACATTTCCTGCATGCCACTCCTAATAGGTGTATTAGGAATACAGGTGAAATGTGTTTACAAATTACAGGATGTATTTATCACATGTAGGGTCTATCACCTTTATATGTTAATTAACTGCATTGACTAAGTGCAATGCTGCAGGAAAAAGTGCCAAGTGGCGAATTTAGATACAAAATAATACAGGCATTTTTTAAATTGAGAATTATTTTCACTATAATTATTTTCAACTGGCTATAAACCTAAATTTCAAGCAACACTAGGCTCTGCTGTACTTGGCACTCACTGTGGTTAAGAGACTAGGCTAGGCTCTGTGGAATACAAAGGAGTGTGCAGCCTGTATGCTTTCTAAGCTTAGTTACTCACCTGGAGAGAGACATAAACAAATAAAATAAAAATAGTCAAAATTTAGAGTTAACGTCAAGTGAGAGGAATGTACAACAAATGTTATCTCTATTTAGAGGCTTTTGTGAACAAGCACCAAATCTTTTTGACCCCTCTTCTAAAATTCCCTCCATGATGTTCTGCTCAAATTATGCTCCCTCACTGACCTCCAGCTAGGCTCTGTGTTTTAGAATTTTAATTACATTTATTGGACAGGGACGGATAGTTGTAATTGTTGGAAAAGAAATCTAAAAAGTACAAAACAGAAGATGATATTCATAACTCTACTGTTTGGAATTAATCTTCGTCAGTAGTTAGTCAATCACTTCCTGTTTTTTGAAATACACAAGTCTATGTATAATTTCTATTGTTATAATTTTTTATTGTAAAAATGATATTGAAAATAGATAATCCAAAAGAGAAGACTATCATAGATAAAGTTTTGTTTAATTACCGTTTCCAATCCCAATTCCCTCTCACATTCCTCTGAAACAGCCCCTATATTAGTTTTGTCATATTTTTTTCCAGTTCATGTTTAGAGCAAATAACTGATTCTCTAATAATTTAAGATTCTCTAAATTGAATCTTAAAAAACAGTTTCCACGAGAGAGAAGAATAAAGGAAATCTTAGGCTGGGGAAATTTGAGGGAAGAAAGAAGGAATAGCCTGAGACATCTCTCCCTTTGCCCACTCTATATGGGCATGTAAGCTAGCAAAGTGACAGGAAAACTTAGCAACATCCATGAACACTGAGATGTGCAGACACCATGACCACACAATACCACTTTGATGCATACTATAGAAATATTTGCACATCTGCATAAAAATCATCACATTCATTTTTTTCTGCAGCTTCGCAAAAATGTGAAAACAGCCCAAATACCCGTCAGTACACAAATGGATAAACAGAACATACGATGGTCAGTAATAATTCTAGACAAGGGGTATCTAATCTTCTGGCTTCCCTGGGCCACACTGGAAGAAAAAGAATTGTCTTGGACCATACAGAAAATACACTAATACTAACAATAGCCGATGAGCTAAATAAAGAAAAAAGTCACACAAAATCTCAATGTTTTAAGAAAGTTTACAAATTTGTGTTGGGCTGCATTCAAAGCCATCCTAGGCTGCATGCGGCCCATGGGTTATGGGTTGGACAAGCTTGTTCTAGACATTTAAACAGATTTTGAGTAAAAAAAGCAAATTATGGAAGGATGCACACATTATGAGACAATCTATGTGAGCCAAAATAAACATAGAATAATATCATCAATTATTTGCTCTAAACACGAACTCGAAAAATATACAACAAAACTAATATAGGGGCTGTTTCAGGGGAATGTGAGAGGGAATCGGGATTGGAAACGGTAATTAAACAAAACTTTATCTGTGATAATCTTCTCTTTTGGATTATCTATTTTCCATATCATTTTTACAATAAAAATTATAATCATAGAAATTATACATAGACTTATTTTTAAAAACAGGAAGTGATTGGGCAACTACCAACAAAGATTAATTCCAAATAGAATTATGAATGTCATCTTCTGTTTTGTACTTTTTAGATTTATTTTCCAACAATTACAACTATCCGTCCCTGTCCAATAAATGTAATTAAAATTCTAAAACACAGAGCCTAGCTGGAGGTCAGTGAGGGAGCATAATTTGAGCAGAACATCATGGAGGGAATTTTAGAAGAGGGGGTCAAAAAGATTTAGTGCTTGTTCACAAAAAGCCTCTAAATTCAAGGTTAAGAAGTTTGGACTTCATCTCTACCCACTGGGAAGCATTACTTGTTTCAGAGCTGGAGACCGTCATGGATCAAAAGGATAAATCAATATCCATTCTTTACCACCACTTCTCAAATGGTATCTTTTCACTATCATTTCCAAATTGATAGAACTCTAAGGGTTTTTAGATGTTGAGTAGAAACTTTAAAGACGCATTCTCTTCTCTCCAGGGGTGTTACTGTGTAAGGAAGGATTTGGACACTTAAGACCTTAAAAAACACATGAAGAGCTACTCCCTTCCTCTTTTCACTCCCCTTCACACCATAGCATGAACACTCCTAAAAAGCACTTGAAAATGATGCTTTTTCAACTCTAAGTAGCAACATGTTCATCCATCAGCAAGCAAAAGTGCTATTGCATTTCTTTCACCTCTACAGCCTCCCGGGTCCTGCTTTTCAAAGTTGAAGTGAGTAATAAACCTGTGGTGAAAGGAACAAAACACTTATGAATGGGGTGACTAAAAAGAAAAAAAAAGTGAGTATCCTTCCTAAAAACCCAGGGTGTTGCCAAATTAAGGGACATTGACCAGTGAACAGCTATAAGACAGATTTAGTAGATTTCCAGAATCCAGCATGTATGTATAATTTAGCACAAAAGCACATCATGAAGAAAAATGGCCTACTGGAATGGGCTAAATTTGAAATGTCATGAACTGGAAGGAAAGGTCAGCAAACTGTCTACCTGCTTTTCAAACCTAAAAAAAAAAAAACCCAGCCTCATCCTTGACTCCCTCTTCTCTCTTTCAAATTGTGGTTCACAATAGTTTAACAAAACAACAACAACAACAAAAACAGCAAAACAAAACAACCCAGAGGGAAATAAACCTAACTGATATAAAATTGAAAAAACAGAAGTGACAAGAGCCAGGGAAGAGATGACATAATCATGTAGTAAAGCATCCGCTAACTGCTTGACCACACTCCAGCAATTTCCATAACTCATGGTTTTCAATGTTCATACTTGTCATTGTTCGTTTTTCTTATATCACATGCATTATGTGCCAACTACAAGCCCAGCACTGTTCTGTGCACTAGGGGATCAGTAGAAAACAAAATCCTTGTGATCTGTGCTCACAAAACTTGCATTGTTGCCTTCTAGTAGGCATAATAGAAAAGTAAATATACAGCATTCTGAACTCGTTTCAGAGGAGACCACATTCCTGAGTAACTTGCTCAAGGTTACTTGCTCAGTAATTTGCCCAAAGTTTCATGAGTAAGCAGCCTAGAAGTGACCACAATAGGCTACCACAAAGATACTTCCAAGAGGTTACAGTGTTCTACTTCTTTTATAGAGCATTATTTACACAGGATGAGCCCCTATCTTTTAAAAAGAAAATCACATTGTTGGAGGAGCTAGTGCACAGCTTATTTTCTGAACCTCAGTGAAATACAAAATATTGCCACTAGAGGGCAAGTTGACATCTACTTTATTTATTTTATTGAAAGAAAAGATAGTGCTACATTTTGAGAAACAGAAAGCCTTTGAATCAGCTTGTATTTATTACGATTCTCATCTTGAGTAAAACCTTATGCAGAACAGCGACTGGTAAGTAGTACTTTTACAAAGTGGTGTCCAAATTTTAGACATTAAATTACAATGTGTAGCCCCTTTTTACCAGAATCACAGGTGCATTTGTTCCTCACACTTAATTTTCATAATAAGGACTATCTTGCATTAGGCTTGATAGAAATAGAATTTTTGTCATCCTCCTCCTTGTCTGCCTGGGGAATGCCCACTGTTCTTTCAAGATTCAGTTCCCTCTCCTCTTCCAAGCCTTTCCTGTCTCTTCTTTCCCAGAGGATCTTGCCATCTCTCATAGGCCTTGTTCACTGTGAGCAGGCTTCAATCAGAGCACTATCAAGACTTTCCTAATAACCCCCAGTGAGTGAGACTCTACCTGCCCCAGGCACTTGTTACCTGCTGATTCTTCTCATCTTCACCATCACCTGCAATGGGGAAATTATTACTTCCCCACTGGAGTAAAGAGAAGCCCAGAGTGGCTAAAAGCTGAAGCCAGGGCATAGAGCTACTAGCATGACCCTTGGTTACCAGACGTTTTTATTACACTGTGTGCTCCCTAAGAACAGGGATCATCTTTCTAGGATCTAGCATTTTGCCTCAAGAAGAGGGAATATGATCTATAAATGTAAGAGTAAACAGATGCTCTAAGACAACTCAAAATCTCTACCTCCCAAAGTTCGGGGAGAAAATGACATGATGTGTGAGAAGTATCTGGTTACATGATAGGCATACAGTAGGCATAATAAATTCTTATCATGAGCATGTCATTGGTCTTACAATAGATGTCATCTGTTAACGTAAGTTAAAATTCAAATTTTCCTCCATGGCACTGTAAGATCTGACCCCTACCTAAATCTCCAACCCTGTCTCTCTTGCCTGATTCCAACTCCCAGGCCACACTGGCCACTTTCCTGCTTCTCAAAGGTGCCAAGCTGGTTCCTGCCTCAGGGCCTTAGCACTTGCTATTCCCTTGGCCTACGGAACTATTTTCCAGGCCTCCATGGACATCACTTATCATCCTTTAAATCTCATTTCAGCTTTTACCTCCTCAAAGATACCTTAATTGGCTACTCTTAAGCATTCCTTCACCACTCCTTCCCTATCTCAACCTCTTGTTTCCTTCCTTCATCATACTAAGTACAGTTTGTGACCCTTTCATCCACCTGTTTGCTTACTTTGTCTCTCATTCCCTCAGCTAGAAGGTTCATCAGGGTCAGGTCTCTGTCCACTCTCAGGCACCATTACAGGCTTAGTGCCTGGCACACAGCAAGTTAAGCATGAAATATTTTGGTTGAAATTATGGATGGATGTGTAGATAAAGGAACAAAGAATTAGGATGAAATGCTAAAAAATCTGAATCCTGGAAAGTAACAGGGAGCCTGAAGGGAAAGAAAAATGAGTTGCTAGGATATGATTGGGAGACACACACAGGCTTTGGAATCAAACACACACTGGGTTTAAGGCTCAGCACTGATAACATGAGATGCTGGGGCTTTGAAAATGATAATCCAGAGTATGGCACTTCAGCATGCTTTGGCATCCTTTGTTTCCTTTTCTTCCAACCCAGGATCTCCTGTTTATGCTGAGTATGTTGAATTGAAAGACTGGAAGGGCCTCAAAGATTGAAAGATTGAAAGGGCCTCAGAACAGTCTCTTTGTGACCTTCTCCTGCTCTCCTTTCTCTACTAAGGTAGGTCATAGATACTGGAATTTCTCTTCCCCATGGTGAGTCATAGAAACTAGAAATTATACTCTAATCTACCCCTATCTTTCTGTGTAGGAGCTGACCATAAAGAAATTCTCTAACCCACCTTGTCTGACAGTAGATCCTAAGACTTCGTTCCAGAGGGGTCCTGCTCTATGCTGGAGGGTAAGGAATACTGTGCAGAGAGGTCAAGAAGAATCTGACCAGAGGGGCTTGCTGGGTCCTCTCAGTCTATTACCACTGGATTATTCCATTTTTGTCCAATCACGTTTCCACCTGGATGTCCTTTCTACACTGAACTTAAGCATAAAAATTGATGGTTTTCCCTGAGTCTTTTTTTTTTTTTTATTTCTGAAGACATGCCATGTAAAAGCTTTGGTTACATATTTGTTATGCTTTTCTCATGTTAACCTGTTTTCTGTTATAGGAGTGCTGGCCATGACTCTTACGGTAGGTGAGAAAAGGTATCAATCAAACCTTTCCTACCCTACAAACATATTCTGCTATTGTCTATGCACAATCGCACTCTCTCCTGGAAAAAGAAAATACATCTGTTCCCTGGCCCCAAAACTCTGATTAAACAAGCAACAGAGTTCTACGAGCCAGGATATGAGCAGGCTTCCCTTCCATCACAATGATATCCACTGACCTTCAGTTTGATGGGTAGGTGTGGTGGGGACTCACGCAACCCAGAATTCATCCTCTGTGCTTCTCTAGCCCTGGTGCCAACTCTGCTAAGGCTCCCTGGGCTCCTCGCATGGCTTCAGGGCCACAGTGTACACAGTATTCGCTGTACTTCATACAAATTAACTCATTTACTACTTTTAACAACTCTAAGAGATTGGTATTATTACTGTCAGCATTGTACAGATGAAAGGAATAAGGTACAATCTACAAAATGATTTTAAAGTCCTCACTCTTAACCCCCACTCAACACTGTCTCTTTTATAACAACAATTACGAATTTCTGAGCTCCTATCCTGTGCCTGGCACCATGCTAGCCATGCTCATCACTCACCTCCCTGAGGTAACTTATGAGAAGATGCCACTAAATATCTGATTAGGTTGAAGCAGTGGTCAAAAGCATCTATTTCAAACTGCTTCATAGCCATCAAGTTTCTTACAAATGCTGTCACTGGGAAGACATTTGAAAATATAAAAACAATTACTGGGTTATCTGCCACGGGCTACCATGCAATGTTTAGAGCATACTTTTCTAAATTACCTGCTTCTAGCCTTTCACTTCCATAGAGCTCTGTTACAACTCTAAGTTATAAATAACTAAAAATGATCCAAAATAAATTTGTCTATAGATTTACAAACAAATTACATCTGGCAGAGGGTTCAGTTGACTTCAACCCTTTTCCCACTGGGGGAAGAAACAGTTTGGCCTCCATTTGCACATTCATTTCAACCTCCCTGTACACTATATCATTTTGTGCTTCTTAGACTTCTCCTGTGAACCTGTTATAATATCTTTCTGATTTCCTCATTAATAATGAGTTAAGTAAAATCTTTAACGTGTTCATTTTATATATGTAAGAGAGTCATGATTTTACATCTTGGTGTGTGAAAATCATCCTTTAATGATGCTGATTATTACTATGAAAGAATAAAAAAAACTCACTTTGTTTGGCTCACTCACTCTGTCAGCACATGAGGCATCAAAGGCTCTGATTTCCCTTTTCATTACATTCAACTACCTTTATTATAGTGGATGCAAACTGGTAGAATGATGCTTTGATTTACTTTCATAGGCAGGTGGCATGCATCGTATAATATTGCAGAGTTGCTCCAACTTTGATTGAAAAAAAGTGGGTCAACTGCTGAGACCTGTGAGAATGTAGAAACATATTAACTCTAAACAGCTTTGTCCTGCAAATCTGAACAAAAAGAAATTCAGTGTAACTGTCAGGACAGATGTTGCAGAAACAATTTTGAGAGTGGGCATCTCAGCGAATCTGTACCGACCAGCTGGAGTAAAAAAGGAAAATACAAAAACCTGTGAGAACAAAGACTCCACTCTACACACAGGATGGCCAGATGATATTGAAAACAAATCCTCTAATAAAACACAGCTTGAAACAGAAGACAAGGTAAGTGAGACAGACGAGTGCACACTATCAGGAGATAGTTGATAAAACCCAGAAAGGGCAAAATTCGCAAGACATGTTCCACAAAAAAATCAACTTGGAAATGAAATACAGAATTGAAAACCATGGTGGTAATAATCTGGCCTAGCAAGATGGAACAAATAGGTGGCAGAGAGAAGTTGCTCTTGGTTGGAAAAAAATATACAAAGAGATGGATGGAAGATGATCTATTTTACTTGCAAGGCATATTCAAGCTGAAATCTATTTTGGGAAGGCACTAGAAGACATACATAATTCCGAATAGGGTACAAAAACTGGCATATGATCAAACAAATACACATTATGGGTCCTTCTACAAGATAATTAGCAAGACAAATGTCAATGTGATTCAATGAAAGGGGAGGAGGACAGTTCAACAAAAAATAGGCAAGAGTCTTCAGTCTTGGCTGTGCAGTGAAATCACCTGGGGTGCTTTAGAAATACCCAGCACTTTGGAATACCAAGGAAGGTGGATCAT
This sequence comes from Trachypithecus francoisi, assembly GCF_009764315.1. Lineage (NCBI taxonomy): Eukaryota > Metazoa > Chordata > Mammalia > Primates > Cercopithecidae > Trachypithecus > Trachypithecus francoisi. Next base: position 51,727,609 of record NW_022681453.1, read on the forward strand.
CTGAGGTCTGGAGCTCAAGGCCAGCCTGGCCAACATGGTGAAACTCCGTCTCTACTAAAAATACAAAAAAGTAGCCAGATGCATTGGCATGCGCCTGTAATCCCAGCTACTCAGGAGGCTGAGGCAGGACAATCTCTTGAACCAGGAGACAGAGGTTGCAGTGAGCCAAGATTGTGCCACTGCACTCCAGTGTGGGCAACAGAGCAAAAATCCATCTCAAAAAAACAAAAAAAAAATGAAAAGAAAAAGAAAGAAAGAAATACTGATGCATGTCTGAGTTTCACACTCAGAAATTCTAGTCTAACTGGTCTGGTATACACTTGATACTGACTCTTCTTAAAATAACTAGGTAATTCTATTAAGCAGCTGAGACTAGGAGTCAAGATTGCACTAAAGCAGTGTTCCTCAAACTTTAGCTTCCCGAGTCAGCTGGAGGGCTTTTTAAACCACAGATGCTTGGCTGAGTCTCCAGAGTTTCTGATTCAGTAGATCTAGGGTAGAATTTGAGAATTTGTATTTCTAGTAAGTTTGCAGAAGATGATGATCCTGCTGGTCCAGTGATTAACTTCTGAGAACACTGCACTAAAAAGACATAACAACCAGATATAATACAAGAAATTTGAGAAGATCCTTATTTTAAAATACACAAACTGTAAGATTTTACAGGACTTATTGGGAAAATCTGAAGAAAAAATGGAAGTTAAATATTATGGGATTTTTAATTTTCATGGGGTAGATGGTAGTATTCAAGCATGGAGAAGTATGTCATTTTTTTGAACTGAAATCTGAAGTAAGTAGCAACGTTTCCTAAATTTTTAACATCAAGACTAGTATTCAGGGATACTCAATTGGGGAAATACTGCATTGCAATGTAAGTCAATCCTTCTCTATTACTCAGCTTGAGGATAGTTACCTTACACTCACTCCCTACAAAGACACTAAATTTCTCCAGTTTGGGGCATGTCTGCAAAGTTTATCTTTTAAATCATAAGCACCTACTACAGAAACACAATAAATACTTCATGCTTGTTTTGAATATACCTTATCACCTACCAGAAGTCCCTGAACAGAAGAACTCTGTTATTTAACATCTACCATAAATCGTTGAACTTTAAAAACTGCAGTTAATGTAGAAAACAAATCTGTTCACATTACAGTAGAAAGATAACATAATTGAAATGATTTTTTTCTCCTAAAATCTCATATTAAGCATTTTCCAATTCTGTGCCATTAATGGGAACATAAAGCTCTCTGGGTGTTAGTAAATCCAGAAGAATGTCAGTAACAGAAGCTGTCAAATTCTGAAAGCAACAGACCAAAAACTGATCCCCAAAAAATGTGCCCAGGAAAATTCATGCTTTATTTTATTACTTGAGGACCCCAAAATAATCTAAGATTGAAGTCAACTCTGCATATTTTGTCCATCCCTTTCAAGTCCTATCAATTATTTCACTTTCTATTTCCCATCTTTCTGCCTTAGTCTATAAGTATTTATTAGCATTTCTTTCCCTTAAGTAGGCAACCTGTCTCCAATCCCCACTCCATCCCTCCAATTCATTTACATACTACCAACGGAATGATATTTCTAAACCAGTGATTGACAAACTATGGCCTGCAGGCTGAATCCAGCCTTCTGCCCATGTCTTTTTTTTTTTTAATTGTGTTGGATCACAGTCATGTCCATTCATTTACATATTGTCTAATGCTGCTTTCACGCTACAATGGCAAGCAGTAACAACAGAAACAATATGATCCAGAAATCTGGAAATATTTACTATCTGGACCTTTCCAGAGAAGTTTGAAGATCCCTATTCTAAACTCTTGGTATTCAAAAGTGTGCTCCATGTACCAGAAACATCATCAGCACCTGAAAGTTTACTAGAACTGCAAAATATCAGGCTCCATTTCAGGACTGCCAAATCCAATTATGTATTTTAATAAAAACCTCAGTAGATTCATGGGGGCATCGAGGTAGCACAAACATTGCCCCAAAGGACACATCATACCACTCTCCTGTTCAAAAACTCTCCTGAAATTTATCTTAACAGACAATAGTACAAAGTGATATGCATATGGGTGTGCCAATTCATTTTATTGTGTGCCTCACAGACAGACCATCAATATATGAAGGACCAGGACATCACTCTCCAGGGGCAGCCATGGAAAGGGCTTCAAATATCTCTAACTAAATTGTCAACAAAGGGTTTGAGAAGTAACACAAGGGATGAAAGTTGGAACCTTCAGTGAAATGAGTAGTGCTAGAACAAAAGAGTTTAGAAAGACTGAAGGAGAACTTCTGCCCTCAATGAGCAATGTGTAAGGATTTGGTGAGCCCAGTAGTTTAACTCTGGAGAAACATCCTAGGTTAGAATAATCTATATGTTCCTCGCTCCCTTCTCCTTGTTGCCACATGCTGTCATTTGGACATTTGTGTGTCTCAAACCTCATGTTAAAATATGTTGCCCAGTGTTGAAGATGGGGCCTGATGGGAGGTGTTTGGGTCATGGGGACACATTCCTCATGAATCACATGGTGCTATCTTCATGGCAATGAGTGAGTTCTCACTCTATGAGTTCCCACAAGAGTTGGTTGTTAAAGAACCTAGCATCTCCCCTCTCCGTTGCTTTCTCTCTTACTTTGTGATCTCTGCACTTGCTGACTCCTCTTCATCTTCCACCAAAGTAGCCTGAGGCTTTCACCACATTCCTGATCTCTTCGCCAACAGAATCAACAGCCACATACACTTCTGTTTCATTAATTACTCAGCCACAGATATTCCTTTATAGCAACACGAATCATCAAATTCAACCAAAAGGCCAGTTAATTCAGCTTTGAGAATATTGATTCATCTGCTTCAGTGTGAAACTATCTTGCAAGGTACTTGACCAAGTGAGTACTTCACTGAGTTTCTAGGAACTGGCTATTCCTTCTTGAGTCTGTTTTCCAACAACACTTGTACATGTGGCATAGTCTCTTTGGGACTGATTGTCATTAACCATTATCTCTAGTAGTTAGGCTGTAAGGAAAGAGGTAAGATACTCCTTGCATATAATTGTTGGGGACAATTAGATTTACTCCCAAAGAACATGACATTCAAGTGGGTGAAGTAAGGTTGAAACAGGAACAGCCCCCCTTGTGGAATACCACCTAAACACACTAGCTGTATCATGCCACCATCCTGTTAAATAATAAATTTAAGAAAAGGTGAAATCATGACTTTACCAATTAAACTGATATAAAATGAAGGCATGTTAAAGATTTTATTTAATCCATTGTTAATGAGGGTATTAGGAAGCTGTTATAAGTTCAAAGGAGAAGTCAAAGAAGCATACATTTATATAGAGCAAGGGAATTTTGAAGTCAATTTACAAATAGATGCGGGGATGGGAAGAGAAGTCAGTAGATCTCCCACTGGACAGAATTTATTTGCATGCATATAGAAAAGTTTTTGCATTACTATTAATTATCTACAACTTGGAAAATAGCTCAAAAGCAATTGAAGTCTGGAATCATGTAACCTGGACAATTTATATGCATTGTTTCCCTTTGGAGTCACCCAGCGCTCTCTTTTGCTTATTCCAAATTTTCTTCATTGTGGAGACTTGTGCATCTCCTCAGAGCAATGTCAGGGAGCAGGTCATGGGTCCTCAAGGCCCACAGGCATAGCAGACTCCTATTCCCTCCTCTCTCTGGGAACATCTATCCTCTTAGCTTGTGTCTCCCTTGGTCATACCTAATTTTTTAAAATTTTTAAAAATTATGTTACTTAAATAATAACATACATTACATGCTAGTATGTTCCCTTTGGAACTTTAGGAAAACAAAAGCCCCAAAGAGAACGTAATAGCATGTAACATATGTTATTATTTCACTAACATAATGTTTAACACAAAAAAATTATTTAAAAGTCCATTAAGAAGGAGGATGACACAGGGAGAGAAAACAAACTGAAATCCCAGTAAATTACCAAGCCACACCGTGAGATGTCCATGGATGAAAAGCAACTGGAAACAGGGTCTCACTAGAATCCACCTAATGGCTTTACCCCTTGGTCCCCTTAGTTCCTGTTGACCAATATGATCAATAACCCGAGAGGGATTTAAGAGGCCTTGCTCAATGGCTCAACATAAATACCCATTCTGATCTGGCAACACATAGATAATAACTGAGTCACTACCATTTCCCATGAACACGAGTCTCACCTTGAATCTGAACTCCAGTAACAGGTCCGAGCTCTATGTTCCCTGCTTCATGTCCTATGAATTCCTTCAATAATCACGTGCCGTTATTAAGGAGGACTGGAGGGTTGCTCACTGTCCTGCTTGTCTGATTCCTCCCCAGATAGACTAAATTATCCTGATGTAGTTCTGGGTCCCACTGCAGCCTTACTTGATATTTGTCTTACAGCCTGACCTATGCACACCCTTACTGGACCCAATCGTGCTCCCTTTTTGCAAAGCTTCACTTTCTACACAATTCTAAACTTCTTTCAGCCTCCACCATCCTTGTCCATCATGGTGTGCTATTCTCTATTCTGGGACCACCAGCCACCCGCTCCCCTCCCTCGTGCCCCCGCTACCTTGACCACAGCATCCTGATTCCTCAAGGTTAACTCCTCCACAGTTAGCCTTCCCATTCTCAGCATTACTTTTGAGAACTGGCATAAGCCAATGTGAACACAGTTATGATGTCCTTTTCTGGTGGTTAATGCTACCACTGGAAAGCTCACAGTGGACAAGTATTAGCTATGACAGAGGAGGAAAAATAGCTTTCATTCTACCCATTCTAGTTTCATGACTGAAGCCCCTATAAGAAAAGATAGATTAGTAAGAGAAAAGCATACACATTTATCTAATACAATTTTTATGTGACACAGGAACCTTCATAAAAAAATAAAGATGTAAAGAAACAGGTAAACCTGAATATCTTATGCTAGGCTTGATGAAGAATGGATAGAGGGAAGAAACATTGCTAGGGAAAAAAAGGTCTGAAACAGAAAATTTTCTAGACAATTGTTCACCATCCACATCTCACCAAGTGTCACCAAGTCCTGCTGAGTTCTACCATCCAAATCCAGACATAAGAAAATTTGCAGATCCAAAAGGAGAGAGCTGATGTTTATAGAGCTGCAGCTCTGTGCCACATGCTGTTTAAGAACATTATGTGCACGGCCTATTGAACTCTCACCACAGTCCTGCCAGACAGATGCTATTTTCAGATAAGAATTATTCCCTCCATTTTTCAGATGAGGAAACCAATGTCAGGAGTTTAAGTAGCTGATTCCAAGTCACTTAGCTAACAGGTGCTAAAACAAGGTTTAGATTTATAAACACAAAAGGACTCAACTGTTTATTTTTCCTGAACTTCATCATAGGTTTGATCTAGACTAACAAGCAGCAGGAGGCTGCTCCCCAAATCACACAGCTGTGACTCTCCTTGCATCCTGCCCTTGCCCTGATTCCAAATCTGCTTTTATTTTCTGTAGACTCCCTTTCCTTTCACAGAAATTATTGAGGGTTCTGAACCTTCATGAGGCCACAGATTTAATATCATGCCTGGTTTAATCCTGTTTAAACTGAAAACTCTTGTTTTCCCATCCGCCCTTAATGCTTCTGCTGATTCCAACCAATAATTTGCAAATCAGAAAAGTAATAGCAACTATTTATTGACACAGTAATGTTGTTTTTGAGGACAACAAAATATTCATCAAATAAGGTTCATCTGTGGGAGTTTTCTTGAAACATTAATTACTGGTATTGTTTTTCTCCCTGAAAGTGTGTAATGAGCGTAAACTGTCAATAATTAATTACAGGAGAAAAAGCCTCAAACACCAGTTTGCAGTCACTTTATAGAGCTGACTTTCCTCCATTAACATGGCACTGGCATTAAAACAAGTAGTAAAAGATTTATATACTTAACCTCTATTTTGGTAGTTAATTCTGTTTAATAATCTGCATCTCTGTGAGGCATTAGAAGACTACTTGCTAAGAAGACTGAATCTTTGGTCTGACTCTAAGACAGTATGTCTAACTGTAAGAGTTAAGAGCACACTCATTCTACCAACAGAATTTTATTGAACACTCATTTAGTGAAAAGCACTGCTAGACACTGGGAACTAATTTATCTAAATATTTGACGGGTGCCCACTATCTGCCAGACACTGTTATAGGCATCTGGAATAGAGAGCTTCCTATGTAATAAAATATTTGTTTGGCTATGGCTTTTGTTCCCAGTTCCTGGGAAGAAGGTTAAATCCTTGAACTTTCCTAAGTGATAGAAGGATCTTTGTTATTCATGACAAGCCTGTCTTTATGCTAACAAGGTGACTTGCAGTGGGCCTCTGGATAGTTTAAGCTAAGGAGATGACTCAGGATGGGAATGATGGGCAGACTGGGGCTTTGAGCCATGTAGTATCAGTCAACCCGGAGGCTCTAAGGAAGAAAGGGGCTAAAGACTAAGTTGAATCTCATGGCTATTGATTGAATTCATCATGCCCACATAATAAAACCTCAATAAAATCTCTGGACACTAAAGCTCAAGAGAACTTCCCTAGTTGGCAATATTCTGTTGAGTGTTGTCACACATTGGTATGACAGGAGTGTGACATGTTCCTGATGAAACGGAAGCTTCACATTTGGGATTCTCCCAGACTTTACTCATGTGTCTGTTCTGGCTGGTTCTAATTTGTATCCTTTTGCTGTAACACAACTGTCATAGACCTCAGGAAAGTGTTATGGTTACTACAAGCCATTTTAGCAGTGTCGAACCTGAGGGGATAGTGGGAACCCCCCAAATTTGGGGTCAGCGGTCAGAAGTGAAGTGGCCTGGGGACCCCCAAACTTGCAGCTGGTATCTGAAGGGAGGGTAGTTTATAGGGACTTTATCCATAAGCTATGCCCTAAGTTGGGGTAGCCTCAGGAGTCATTGCAGGGATGAGCAAGAAAAAGCCCTTGACTTCATGAAATTTCTATTCTAGTAGACAAAGAAGGCAAGCATGTAAAGAAATAATAAGAATTTCAGCAAGAGAGAAGTGCTTTGAAGCTAAGACAGGTTAATGGGATGTGAAGTGATGGGGTAGCTGGAAAGAGAAGGTGTGGTCAGGGAAGGCCTTTTAGACATGAGTTGAAACTCAAAAGATGAAAGGGATGAGTAAGGATACCTGGGCCCTGCCTTATTTGGATAGCCATCAAACAGGACAATCCCGAAAAAGCAAGTCAAAATCAGCAACAGAAAAATTCTGCTTTCTGAAAGAGCTACTCTTAAAAAGTTGGCCATAAGGTTCATTTTCTGCCACTTGAGCCTCATTTTTTCTCATTAATTTCCATCATAAAATTGTGAACAGGGTTTCATGGAAGATCTCTGTGGACAAGGCTGGACATACCTAGAAGAAACTGGAAGTAAGAATGACATTGCAGAGGAAACAATGACACAGAAATTGATGCTCAGGAGGCCCTCTCTTCTCAATTCACAGTAGCCCCACTACATTCTGACCCAGTGATTCTCATATGCGTGCTTATGAATCAACTAGTGATCTTGTTAAGATGAAGATTCTGATTCCATAGGTCTGAAGCAGGGCCTGAGTGTCTGCATTTCTAATAAGCACCCAGGGGATGCTGAGACCACTGATCTGAGGGCCCCTTATTGAGTAATGAAGCTCTAGCCCAGCACCGTGTCATAGAAATCAAACATGAGTCACTAATGCAAACCAAGTATGTATCTTCTGGTAGCCACATTTTTTTATAAAAGAAACTATTGAAATATAATCAGTATTTTATTTAATCTAACATATTCAAAATAGTGTCACTTCAACATTAACATAAGAAAATTAGTGAGATATTTTGCCATCTTGTTTTTGTGCTAAGTCTACAATATCTAGCATACATTATATGCATAAAGGTAAATCTCAGTTTGAAATACGACATTCAGGTGCTCAGTGGCTATCTATGGCTAGAGGATACCACTTTGGTCAGTGCAGCAGTATCAGTGTGGCTCTCGCTAGTATGCAGCCTTAGAACTAAGACTTCACACTTATAAAATCCAAGCTTTTGACTGCTCTTATTCAAGCAATTCAACTTGAGTGTTATTTCTTATAAGCAACCTTTAGGACAATATAACAATTATGATCTTTCTGTAGCACCTTTTGCAAATTGATGACTACTCTATTTTTCATATATACACACACACACATATATGTAATGTGTATATATGATACACGCACACACACACACACACACACGGTATTTTTCTGGCTGGTATGAAGTGAAAATTTTCACAGGAGTTTTCTTTAAGCAGAGTAGGCTGGATTCAGGAAATGGATTTTTTCCTGCAACTGAATTCTCCTGATTGCTGGCCTACATTAACAAAAGTCAGCAGGTGATCACTCACATGCCCTGGCCTGCCCAGTAATGCTATTAGCATCTTTCATCCAAGTCCCCCAAGCACATTAAGAGCACAGCTGAAGCTCTGCAATGTCCTGTGACTCAAATAGCCCCAATTTACAAACAAACTGACAAGGCAGCCATTGGCTGAATAATCTTTTTCCATCCCAAGGCCCACTCTAGCAGATTGGTAATCAGAAGCCATTGCTCTGGGCGCTATCCACCGTTACTCTGTCCTCCTATAGACACTGCATTCTCTCCCTCGAATTGATTTTTCTAAGTCACCTAAAGCAATGGTCTGGTGAAGAATGATGTTGGCAAAAAGGAAGAAAATGTTATGATCATTAAAATAATGATTTTTTATATAAAGTCAGGGTTGGTAGTAGGTATCTTTGCACACTAGGAATTATCAATTACTTCAACAAGAGGAAATACAGTTCCGTCCATAGTAATTAGACTTGGACCAAAATAATAATAATGTATTTTTATAGAAGGAAAGGAAAGCAGATTTTTGTTGAGTTGCCAGGGGCAATTGTAACAGTGTAAGAGAAAATCTCCAATAACATAGACAGATGTCATTTGCCCAGGAAACACGAAAGTGCTAGTATTGTTGACTGCCTGGTACTTCACTTATTCTGCATTGTTTGCAGAAGCTTTAGTCAATTTTAGGTATGTAGATATTTTTGTTAACTATTAAGCATTATTGAGCATTTATGTTGCCAATGACTACAGTGAGAATCACCATATACATAATCATTGAGTCCTCATAATAATACTAGAAGATACAAACACTTATTGGCCCATTTTAAAGATAATGGATGTTAATCAGCATGACCAATATCACATCTAAGAAGCACAAAGACTTGAGCCCAGATCAATCTGACTCCAGGCTTATCATGATTTTAACTAATGCTGATACCATCCTTTTCAGTTCTGAAAAATACTAATTGTTTAAACACTCAGCATAATAAGCCAAAACCTGACTCTTGTTATTTCCGCTACTTGGTACTAGCTCAGTATTTCGGGACCAAATAAAACCAATTTACACCTTGCCTAATTTATGTCTTAGGATATCTGTATTTACCCTGAGACCTCTTTTCCCTGAACTACTAGCTCCTAGGTTCCTTCAACTGCCCTTCACATCTCATGGGCCCCAATTCCTTTGCCATGTTAGGAACTCATCTTCCATAGGGTGCCAATTACGTTTTAAAACAGTGCTCTTCTACACTCTGTTAGCTACCCTGGTAGACTGAAGGAAAAGGTTGAATTTAAGATAGAATTATTTGTAGTGATCATGTAATCATTGACACCATCAGGTAGCAAGGCACTGTAGAAAGGGTTGTCCATTTGAGAAACTTGTCTTTGTGTTTTTCACCCCTTTCTTCCCACCACTCCCCCTGCCCAACAGACACAAATCTCATGGTAGGTGGTTGTGTAGAATAAACGCATGAATGGTACCAAGAAAGAACAGGACAAATGAAAAGTTAAGTGTGGTACAATGCAAAAATGGCCATTTGTCTCTATCTCCCTATATCCATTTTGTGCAAATGTGTGTTTGAAGCTCTACCAATTAAAATGGAGTCTATTTACCTTCCTTTTGAATATGGGCTGGCATTGTGACTTGTTCTAGCCAAAGCAATGTGACAGAAATGACATTTTTTTTTCCAGTTCTGAGCACAAGCCTAAAAAAGCTTACAAGCTTCCACTCAGTATCTTAGAAATTGGCTCAGTTGAAATGTGAAGACTGTGGGCTAACCTGCTAGAACCTGAGAGACTTCATGGAACAGAGGTGAGCTATTATAGTTGAGGTCATCTAAGATAAGCCAATCCATGGTCAAACCCAACAACAGACAACAGGTACATAAGTGAACTCAACTGAGACCAGAATAACTACCCAGCAAAGGCTAGCCCAAATTGTCAATCTCCAGAGCCATGAACTAAATAAATAGGTATTGTTTCAAAGTCATTAAGTTTTAGGGAGGTTTATTACAGTTTAAAAAGCTAACAAATATATACTATGTCTGTAGCTAACATAATATCTCAAGGAACTATATGCAGTATTAATAAAATCTACCATGAGGTACAAGGTAACAAAACAATTTAAAAAACAAACATCATAAACATCCTCTTGCTGTAATAATATACAACTGGTATTTTAATTTTTGTTTGTAAATAGCTAAGAAAATGAAAACAATAGGCTACCCAAAATAAGACAAAAAAAATTTTTTTTTTCTCTTTAAAGATCTCACAAATGGCTATGGTCCAGAGTATTATTTCAATAAATCATATGAGTTAATGAGCATTCTTACATGCAAGATGGCTCCTACAAGTGGTCATTTCAACAGTACTTGCTGCTGACATGATTACATTCTATTCTGCCATATGCTCCCTCTGCCTCGTTGTCTTGATCAGTTGTTTAAAGCCAAGAAGTTCCTAACAAAAAGGAAGTATCAAAGACTTTACAATAAATTGGAACCTTTCCTTTTGTCCTCATTAACAGATGCTGAGTTTTGACATTTACCACCCTTGGAAATTCTCCGGTGTGTCTTTAAGATTTGTGTTCCAACTCTTGAAGGCTGTTCTGAATCTCTTTTGCAAGCAATATTCACTCCATTGGTTTCTTAAACTGAAATATCTAAAGAAGGAAATGACAGTGGACCCCAATATTATAAATTAATCACCGGTGAAGACAGAAAATTTGCCGTCACATTTTGGATAGAGAAGAATTCAATTCCCAGTTGTACCTTCTCAGACTCAATGTGGTTCAAGCACTTGTTAATCTTCCACAATCTTAAGATGACATAGTGGAAGTATTTGGTAAGAATGGAAGGGGGATGTTAATCAGAGCTCAAATCAAGTTAGTATGTAACTGCTGAGCTTTAAAGATTTGGTGTTTGGGGGGGCGGAGCAAGATGGCCGAATAGGAACAGGTCCAGTCTCCAACTCCCAGCGCGAGTGACACAGAAGACCAGTGATTTCTGCATTTTCAACTGAGGTACTGGGGTCATCTCCGTAGGGAGTGCCGGACAATCGGTGCTGGGCAGCTGCTGCAGCCCGACCAGCAAGAGCTGAAGCAGGGCGAGGCACCTCCTCACCTGGGAAGCGCAAGGGGGAAGGGAATCCCTTTTCCTAGCCAGGGGAACTGAGACACACACCACCTGGAAAATCGGGTAACTCCCACCCTAATACTGCGCTTTAAGCAAACGGGCACACCAGGAGAATATATCCCACAACTGGACAGGAGGGTCCCATGCCCACGGAGCCTCCCTCATTGCTAGCACAGCAGTCTGCGATCTAACCGCAAGGCAGCAGCGAAGCTGGGGGAGGGGCACCCGCCATTGCTGAGGCTTAAGTAGGTAAACAAAGCTGCTGGGAAGCTTGAACTGGGTGGAGCTCACAGCAGCTCAAGGAAACCTGTCTGTCTCTGTAGACTCCACCTCTGGGGACAGGGCACAGCTAAACAACAACAACAAAAAAAGCAGCAGAAACCTGTGCAGACGCAAAGGACTATGTCTGACAGCTTTGAAGAGAGCAGTGGATCTCCCAACATGGAGGTTGAGATCTGAGAAGGGACAGACTGCCTGCTCAAGTGGGTCCCTGACCCCTGAGTAGCCTAACTGGGAGACATCCCCCACTAGGGGCAGTCTGACACCCCACACCTCACAGGGTGGAGTACACCCCTGAGAGGAAGCTTCCAAAGTAAGAATCAGACAGGTACACTCGTTGTTCAGCAATATTCTATCTTCTGCAACCTCTGCTGCTGATACCCAGGCAAACAGGGTCTGTAGTAGATCTCAAGCAATCTCCAACAGACCTGCAGCTGAGGGTCCTGTTAGAAGGAAAACTATCAAACAGGAAGGACACCTATACCAAAACCCCATCAGTACGTCACCATCAACAAAGACCAGAGGCAGATAAAACCACAAAGATGGGGAAAAAGCAGGGCAGAAAAGCTGCAAGTTCAAAAAATAAGAGCGCATCTCCTGCTCCAAAGGAAAGCAGCTCATCGCCAGCAACAGATCAAAGCTGGTCAGAGAATGACTTTGACTAGATGAGAAAAGAAGGCTTCAGTCCATCAAACTTCTCAGAGCTAAAGGAGGAATTACGTACCCAGCGCAAAGAAACTAAAAATCTTGAAAAAAGAGTGGAAGAATTGATAGCTAGAATAATTAATGTAGAGAAGGTCATAAACGAAATGACAGAGATGAAAACCATGACACAAGAAATACGTGACAAATGCACAAGCTTCAGTAACCGACTCGATCAACTGGAAGAAACAGTATCAGCAATTGAGGATCAAATGAATGAAATGAAGTGAGAAGAGAAATCAAAAGAAAAAAGAAGAAAAAGAAATGAACAAAGCCTGCAAGAAGTATGGGATTATGTAAAAAGACCAAATCTACATCTGATTGGGGTGCCTGAAAGTGAGGGGGAAAATGGAACCAAGTTGGAAAACACTCTTCAGGATATCCAGGAGAACTTCCCCAACCTAGTAGGGCAGGCCAACATTCAAATTCAGGAAATACAGAGAACGCCACAAAGATACTCCTCGAGAAGAGCAACTCCAAGACACATAATTGCCAGATTCACCAAAGTTGAAATGAAGGAAAAAATCTTAAGGGCAGCCAGAGAGAAAGGTCGGCTTACCTACAAAGAGAAGCCCATCAGACTAACAGCAGATCTCTCGGCAGAAACTCTACAAGCCAGAAGAGAGTGGGGGCCAATATTTAACATTCTTAAAGAAAAGAATTTTAAACCCAGAATTTCATATCCAGCCAAACTAAGTTTCATAAGTGAAGGAGAAATAAAATCCTTTACAGATAAGCAAATGCTTAGAGATTTGTCACCACCAGGCCTGCCTTACAAGAGACCCTGAAGGAAGCCCTAAACATGGAAAGGAACAACCGGTACCAGCCATTGCAAAAACATGCCAAAATGTAAAGACCATCGAGGCTAGGAAGAAACTGCATCAACTAACGAGCAAAATAACCACCTAATATCATAATGGCAGGATCAAGTGCACACATAACAATATTAACCTTCAATGTAAATGGACTAAATGCTCCAATTAAAAGACACAGACTGGCAAACTGGATAAAGAGTCAAGACCCATCAGTCTGCTGTATTCAGGAGACCCAACTCACATGCAGAGACATACATAGGCTCAAAATAAAGGGATGGAGGAAGATCTACCAAGCAAATGGAGAACAAAAAAAGGCAGGGGTTGCAATCCTAGTCTCTGATAAAACAGACTTTAAACCATCAAAGATCAAAAGAGACAAAGAAAGCCATTACATAATGGTAAAGGGATCAATTCAACAGGAAGAGCTAACTTTCCTAAATATATATGCACCCAATACAGGAGCACCCAGATTCATAAAGCAAGTCCTTAGAGACTTACAAAGAGACTTAGACTCCCATACAATAATAATGGGAGACTTCAACACTCCACTGTCAACATTAGACAGATCGAGACAGAAAGTTAACAAGGATATCCAGGAATTGAACTCATCTCTGCACCAAGCAGACCTAATAGACATCTACAGAACTCTCCACCCCAAATCAACAGAATATACATTCTTCTAAGCACCACATCACACTTATTCCAAAATTGACCCCATAATTGGAAGTAAAGCACTCCTCAGCAAATGTGCAAGAACAGAAATTATAACAAACTGTCTCTCAGACCACAGTGCAATCAAACTAGAACTCAGGACTAAGAAACTCAAAACCGCTCAACTATGTGGAAACTGAACAACCTGCTCCTGAATGACTACTGGGTACATAATGAAATGAAGGCAGAAATAAAGATGTTCTTTGAAACCAATGAGAGCAAAGATACAACGTACCAGAACCTCTGGGACACATTTAAAGCAGTGTGTAGAGGGAAATTTATAGCACTAAATGCCCACAAGAGAAAGCTGGAAAGATCTAAAATGGACACTCTAACATCATAATTAAAAGAACTAGAGAGGCAAGAGCAAACACATTCAAAAGCTAGCAGAAGGCAAGAAATAACTAAGATCAGAGAAGAACTGAAGGAGATAGAGACACAAAAAACCCTCCAAAAATCAATGAATCCAGGAGTTGGTTTTTGAAAAGATCAACAAAATTGACAGACCGCTAGCAAGACTAATAAAGAAGAAAAGAGAGAAGAATCAAATAGATGCAATAAAAAATGATAAAGGGGATATCACCACCGACCCCACAGAAATACAAACTACCATCAGAGAATACTAAAAACACCTCTTCGCAAATCAACTAGAAAATCTAGAAGAAATGGATAATTTCCTGGACACTTACACTCTTCCAAGACTAAACTAGGAAGAAGTTGAATCCCTGAATAGACCAATAGCAGGCTCTGAAATTGAGGCAACAATTAATAGCCTACCCACCAAAAAAAGTCCAGGACCAGATGGATTCACAGCTGAATTCTACCAGAGGTACAAGGAGGAGCTGATACCATTCCTTCTGAAACTATTCCAATCAATAGAAAAAGAGGCAATCCTCCCTAACTCATTTTATGAGGCCAACATCATCCTGATACCAAAGCCTGGCAGAGACACAACAAAAAAAGAGAATTTTAGACCAATATCCCTGATGAACATTGATGCAAAAATCCTCAATAAAATACTGGCAAACCGGATTCAGCAGCACATCAAAAAGCTTATCCACCATGATCAAGTGGGATTCATCCCTGGGATGCAAGGCTGGTTCAACATTCACAAATCAATAAATGTAATCCAGCATATAAACAGAACCAAAGACAAGAACCACATAATTATCTCAACAGATGCAGAAAAGGCTTTTGACAAAATTCAACAGCCCTTCATGCTAAAAACGCTCAATAAATTCGGTATTGATGGAACGTACCTCAAAATAATAAGAGCTATTTATGACAAACCCACAGCTAATATCATACTGAATGGGCACAAACTGGAAAAATTCCCTTTGAAAACTGGCACAAGACAGGGATGCCCTCTCTCACCATTCCTATTCAACATAGTGTTGGATGTTCTGGCTAGGGCATTCAGGCAAGAGAAAGAAATAAAGGGTATTTAGTTAGGAAAAGAAGAAGTCAAATTGTCCCTGTTTGCAGATGACATGATTGTATATTTAGAAGACCCCATTGTCTCAGCCCAAAATCTCCTTAAGCTGATAAGCAACTTCAGCAAAGTCTCAGGATACAAAATTAATGTGCAAAAGTCACAAGCATTCTTATACACCAGTAACAGACAAACAGAGAGCCAAATCATGAACGAACTTCCATTCACAATTCCTTCAAAGAGAATAAAATACCTAGGAATCCAACTTACAAGGGATGTAAAGGACCTCTTCAAGGAGAACTACAAACCACTGCTCAGTGAAATCAAAGAGGACACAAACAAATGGAAGAACATACCATGCTCATGGATAGGAAGAATCAGTATCGTGACAATGGCCATACTGCCCAAGGTGATTTATAGATTCAATGCCATCCCCATCAAGCTACCAATGAGTTTCTTCACAGAACTGGAAAAAACTGCTTTAAAGTTCATATGGAACCAAGAAAGAGCCCGCATTGCCAAGACAGTCCTAAGTCAAAAGAACAAAGCTGGAGGTATCACGCTACCTGACTTCAAACTATACTACAAGGCTACAGTAACCAAAACAGCATGGTACTGGTACCAAAACAGAGATATAGACCAATGGAACAGAACAGAGTCCTCAGGAATAATACCACACATCTACAGCCATCTGATCTTTGACAAACCTGAGAGAAACAAGAAATGGGGAAAGGACTCCCTATTTAATAAATGGTGCTGGGAAAATTGGCTAGCCATAAGTAGAAAGCTGAAACTGGATCCTTTCCTTACTCCTTATATGAAAATTAATTCAGGATGAATTAGAGACTTAAATGTTAGACCTAATACCATAAAAATCCCAGAAGAAAACCTAGGTAGTACCATTCAGGACATAGGCATGGGCAAGGACTTCATGTCTAAAACACCAAAAGCAACGGCAACAAAAGCCAAAATTGACAAATGGGATCTAATTAAACTAAAGAGCTTCTGCATAGCAAAAGAAACTACCATCAGAGTGAACAGGCAACCTACAGAATGGGAGAAAATTTTTGCAATCTACTCATCTGACAAAGGGCTAATATCCAGAACCTACAAAGAACTCAAACAAATTTACAAGAAAAAAAACAACCCCATCAAGTGGGCAAAGGATATGAACAGACATTTCTCAAAAGAAGACATTCATACAGCCAACAGACACATGAAAAAATGCTCATCATCACTGGCCATCAGAGAAATGCAAATCAAAACCACAAAGAGATACCATCTCACACCAGTTAGAATGGCAATCATTCAAAAGTCAGGAAACAACAGGTGTTGGAGAGGATGTGGAGAAACAGGAACACTTTTACACTGTTGGTGGGATTGTAAACTAGTTCAACCATTATGGAAAACAGTATGGCAATTCCTCAAGGATCTAGAACTAGATGTACCATATGACCCAGCCATCCCACTACTGGGTATATACCCAAAGGATTATAAATTACTCTACTACAAAGACACACGCACACGTATGTTTATTGCGGCACTATTCACAATAGCAAAGACTTGGAATCAACCCAAATGTCCATCTGTGACAGACTGGATTAAGAAAATGTGGCACATATACACCATGGAATACTATGCAGCCATCAAAAAGGATGAGTTTGCGTCCTTTGTCGGGACATGGATGCAGCTGGAAACCATCATTCTTAGCAAACTATCACAAGAACAGAAAACCCAACACCGCATGTTCTCACTCATAGGTGGGAACGCAACAATGACATCACTTGGACTCGGGAAGGGGAACATCACACACCAGGGCCTATCATGGGGAGGGGAGAGGGGGGAGGAATTGCATTGGGAGTCATACCTGATATAAATGATGAATTAATGGGTGCTGACGAGTTGATGGGTGCAGCACACCAACATGGCACAAGTATACATATGTAACAAACCTGCACATTATGTACATGTACCCTAGAACTTAAAGTATAATAATAATTTAAAAAATAAATAAATAAATAAAAAGGATTTGGTTATCATTGATAAATTTTAATTTGTACATTATTGACACTATATTGTAGATATGACAGTTGTATTGGTGAAAGCCGGGGCTTTCTAATTCAACTGCCTGAGTTGGAATCCTGACCTTACTACTCATTGACTGTTTGCCCTTGGGAAGTTCAATGTCATCTCTATGCCTCAGTTTCCATATTTCAGATCGGGGATCATATGTACTTCTCAAAGAACTGACGTAAGGATTAATGATTTACTAAATTTCTTTGAAGCTAATATGCTAGAGGCACTGCTATTTTATGTACCAGGTGTGTGTGTGGGTGGGGGTGACAGGAGGCACTGAATCACCTACTGATTTGGGAGAGGTTAAATGTGGGAAAAATGTATGTCTCTGAATTGATGGGGCAAATAGAATACACTTTCCAAGTTAATAGAACCGAGTGCTCAATACAGGACTAGGAAGAAAAGCATCAAAGCTGTGGATGCCATATTTTAAGGACTCTCAGGAGGTTGCTGCCTCTGTCATGTCAGAGGGAACTGGGTTCAAATGCTGGCTACAACATTTACTACCAGCATGACATTGGATAACTGCTCAACCTGTCCAGTCCTCAGTTTCCCCATCAGTAATAACTTAGGTTGTGTTGTGTATTATTAATAGATTTAATAAAGTATGTTAGCTATTAATGATAATAAGGGTCAAATAATGAATACTCAATAAATACTAAGAGACAGTAGTGTTGGAATTACCAACCCCTCCCTCCTACCCTATTACAGTGTCTTCTGCTGAGATTTATTTCCCCTAATTTCTACAAAACCATGGGGAACAACACTTCTAATCTAATAAAGTTTCTAGCATAGTGCCCGGCTATAGCAGATGCTCAATAAATTGTAGCTGTTTTACACATGGTAATACAGTGCTCTGATGATCTATCTTATTAAATGCATTCCTCCTCCTATTTTGAGAATAAGCCTTATTGACATTAGGATCAGCTTTATGATAATTACCACAACACACTTCTAACTTAAATGCAACATCATCAGTTCTGTCCCAAGACCCTCGCTAGATTTGTTCGTTCAACTAGCATTGTAGATACTGAACTTGAACTCAAGGATCTGAAAGCAATAGGAATTCAACAGACTTCTGGAGCACAGGGAGGCCACCCCAAGTTAAGCACCTCCAATAGGGTTAACACATATCTGTTAAGCATCCTTGACATGCCTGGTGCTGCATTACCTTATCCATTCCTTGCAGCATAAACTGGAGTCCATACATTGATTTCCCCATTTTATATATAAAGAAATCAAGGCTATAAGAGTTTAAGTAACCCATCTAGGGTCATACATGTGAAGGGCTGATATTTAAATCAAGATTGAGTCAAAGGCCCATGCAATCAGCTACTGGGCATGGAACTGTTATGACATACCATTTCCTTATACAAAAGTTCCCATTTAACTTGTTTGAACTTCAGTTTCTTCTTGAAAGTTATGGGAATGAAAACATTAAAGCAGGAATCTTTTAGCTTTATTATCTCATGGGACTTGGAAAAATATCATATAATGATTAAATACTGAATGCAGTCCTTATTGCTGTAGATCAAGCAACCTATACAAAAGCAAAAAACAAAAAACAAAAAACTTCAGAAGCTAAATTGTAATCAAGAAAGCCTGAGGTCTGTCCTGCTAGTACAGGATGAAAAAAATTAAGGATTTTTGGACCAAGGTCTATATAATCATGAACCCATTATGATTTTCTAGATCCTGGCCAACTTATAGCAGACAGCCTGTGCATGCATGAGAAGAGTGGTTTTAGAGAACGAAATGACCACTTTGCACAATGGAGAGCAAAATGCACAAGGCTATCTCAGAAAGCTGAAATTAGAGATAATTCTGCACGTATTGAGTGTCTATTATGTGCCAGGTTATTCCAGGTGCTTTGTGTGGAAACTTAGTTCCCCTAACTGGTAAAGACAACTTGATGTTCACTTTATGGATAAGAAAACCGAGTTTCATGAATAGTCAATAACTTGCCTAAGATTAAAGAACCAAAAAATGGTCAAGTCTCAGGGCAGGGAGAAGGGGAGAATAGGGAGAGATTTGTTAAAGGATACTGTATTGCTGCTAGATTGGAAGAATAAGCTCCAGTGTTATATACCACTGTAGGGTGACTACAGTTAACAACAACATATATGTTTCAAATAGCTAGGAGGACAATGAGTGTTCCCAACACAAAGGAACAATAAATCAGATGATGGACAGGTTAATTACATTGAAACATCATTATGTATCCCAGGAATAAGTACAATTATTATTTGTCAATTTTTTTTAAAGTTAAAAAACTGAAAAAACATGGTAAAGTCTGGATTTAAGTCCAGGTTTCTAATATTCAATTCTGTGCTAACGCCAGCCAGAGGAGGTTAGATTAGTGTCTTTTAGTGTGTTCCTATTAGCAGGGGTTAGGTTTTTTTTTTTTTATTTGAGAAATGTTGGGTTAAATAAGACAGGTTTCCATACTGTGGGACTTATCAGAGGCGTTGTTAAATTTAAGAAGAAGGATATTGCAAGTATCATTTCCCAGGTGGAATTTATTTTTCAGAGGAAATTTCTTCAGACTATTGTTATAAACTATATGTTTGGGGAATCGCTGGCTAAATATATTTCCAGATAAAGTATCTGCTATGACTACAGAGATAAATTTTGTTATCAGGCAGAACGAAGGCCAGCAATGCCTAACTATTTGTACAACAATGAGAGATGTGATGATGCGTTTCCAACCAGGAAAGCATGCTTGGGAAAAGAAGTGGTCTTCTGTTAATACATAAAAATTGAAGAATATGGCTTTGTTTCTTCAACTTTTTATGTTTAAAAATGGCATTCTGGGCCGAGACGGGCGGATCACGAGGTCAGGAGATCGAGACCATCCTGGCTAACACGGTGAAACCCCGTCTCTACTAAAAATACAAAAAAAACTAGCCGGGCGAGGTGGCGGGCGCCTATAGTCCCAGCTACTCGGGAGGCTGAGGCAGGAGAATGGCGTAAACCCGGGAGGCGGAGCTTGCAGTGAGCTGAGATCCCGCCACTGCACTCCAGCCTGGGCGACAGAGCGAGACTCCGTCTCAACAACAACAACAACAACAACAACAAAAAATTGGCGTTCTGATTGTTGGTCATGAGGAAAGCGGGGTGGGGGTCTTGAAAGCTTCTTATACTGGTAAGCCATGCTTTGGTGAATATGTAAGGAAATGAGAAATCACACAGTGATATGAGTGAGAATTTACACAACCACATTAGAGAGCATGTTAGCAATTTCTAATTGAATTCTTTCTCCAGGTAAATAGCCTAGAGAGGCTCTTGCAAATGTTCATAAGGAGATCTGTGAAAGTATATTCATTACAATGTTTGAAACATCAAAAATTGTAAATTATCTAATTGCCCATGATTAGGAGAAGATAAAAATAAACAGGCTTATTCATAAATTCAATCTTATGTGGCAACAAATTAATGAGATACATGCATCTACATAAATCAATCTCAAAAATAAAATGGAAGAATGAACAAGTTGCATACAGCATCATACCATTTACATAAATTTAAGCTATGCAACATAATACCGTATCTTGTGCACAGCTACCTGCCTGTAGTAAAAGTACAATAATATGCTGTTTATGTAATATATACAATATAAAAAATTCACTTGATTTTATTTATAATTTATGGTCACCAACCTTAACAGGTTCTATCTAGGGAAGCAAAAAAGGCAGACATAATGGAAAGAATAGCTGTATTTATAAAGTTTTACTTCATAAAACAGTTGTAAAGAAAACTTGGAAAATAGTAATTTAACTGCTTGTGGGTGAGTGATACATGCCTTCCTTTGTGCATTTTTGGGTACAAACTTTTTAATAAAATAAAAATGTATTGGACTTAAAAGTACTAAAAAGATAATCAACCTAATGGCTTATGAACAAAATTAAATGATTTTTAAAGGGAAGAACCAAAAGCTTCCCTCTTACTCTTATACTATATCGATTTATTCCATCTGTGGGGCAGAATTTACTTCACAGCTTTTGTTTCTAAAGAATTACAGAAGAGACACTGTTGTAGTTCACCCAGGCTGCTATAAAAAAAATACCATAGACTGGGTGGCTTATATACAACAAATTTATTTTTCACAGTCCTGGAGGTTAGGAAGTTTAAGAGCCAAATGCCAACAGATCAAGTGCCTTCCTTGTTGTCTGTCATCTTCTCACTGTGTCCTCACATAGTGGAAGGAGAAAGGCAGCTCTCAGGGGTCTCTTCTATAAGGGCTCTATTCCCATTCATGAGGTCTCTGCCCTCAGGGTCAAAGCTCGCAAATACCTCACCTTCTAATATCATACTGGTGACAAGTTTTCAATATATGAATTCGGATCACAGCAGATATAAATACATGTACTAATTTAAGAGATGACAAAATTATAGAAAAATATATACCTTAGAACAGAAAAAATAATGATATATTTCATATTTTTAAAGCATTTAGGTAGGTATTATATCCAGGGAATTATTCAGAAATTTCCCAAACACTATATTTTTGATTAATATATAACTTAATAATATAACAATATTATGTATTGGCTTTTTTTAAAAAACCATTCTAGGAACGTGTCAAGTTTACTACAAATATCTAATATGACAAGATTAGCTCAATAACTGATTCTAGCTATCAGTGATAAACTTTTGTCTTGTAGTTTTAAATAGGTGGTCACATTTTATTCTAACCTCTTGGCTCTGTGTCCTGTTCTCACCTCAGCAATTTCATATTTACTTGGGTTTAGATTGAAGTTATAGCACAAGATACATCATTGCTAGCTTTAAAAACAAAAGATCAATAACAGCTCAGCTGTCAGCACCATTGTTAAATCTGTCCCTTCTCTTTTTTTTTTTTTTTTTTTGAGACGGAGTCTCGCTCTGTGGCCCAGGCTGGAGTGCAGTGGCCGGATCTCAGCTCACTGCAAACTCCGCCTCCCGGGTTTACGCCATTCTCCTGCCTCAGCCTCCCGAGTAGCTGGGACTACAGGCGCCCGCCACCTCGCCTGGCTAGTTTTTTGTATTTTTTAGTAGAGACGGGGTTTCACCGTGTTAGCCAGGATGGTCTTGATCTCCTGACCTCGTGATCCGCCCGTCTCGGCCTCCCAAAGTGCTGGGATTACAGGCTTGAGCCACCGCGCCCGGCCCCAAATCTGTCCCTTCTCTATCAGACTGTGGTACCTAGAAGTAGACTATGTAATTACAATTATTCATAGCTCTACAAACTTCCCCTGACATCAACATGATTATTTCCTAGGAAGCTATAACTTTAAGCAATTCCCTGAACTTCAAACTGCATGAATCAGCATCTTGGATTCAAGATCTGAAGTGTCAGCAAATCATCTTTTAAAAATGTATCTTTCCTGGAACACTTGATTTGAAAAAATAAAGTCATGTGGTTCTTCAATATTTTCACAGGCCTGAGTGGGTTTTGTTGCTTTAAATCAGGTACTCCTCTTAAACTCAAAAGGATTTTAAAATCTCTAATGGTACCAAGAAGAGGTAGAGAAATAACTAGTGTGTCTCACATAAGAAAATATAAAGTCTCAAGGTTTATTAAAATAAGAGGATGCTGAATCGCATAAAAAAACTCACATTATAAAGGGTTTAAAATCCTTGTTTTAATGAAAAACATTGCTTATGAATTAAAATGCAACATGACTATCTGTGAATGCTTCTAGCTGATCTTGGGTCTCAGCTTATACCCCAAATTTAGCCAGCCTTATCTTTTCCAAAATGATAATCTGGTAAGTGTCACATAAATAAGTGATATCCAGTTCTGCTTCCAGCTTTAGCAAACTAGATCAATTCTTCCAACTGACAGAAACAAAATTCAATCTTATCTCAAAGAAGATAATGTTATCAGACCATTAAATTATCTCTATAATTCTTTACACAAAATATCTGAAATTAAATAAAAAGTTTTAAAAATGTATATTATTTAACTTATTAGTAATCAAGATTAAGTGTTGAATAGTCAATAGGATAATAAAGCAAACAGCTATATATAAAAAAAAGACTCACAGGAGACTCAGATATTGGAGCTATCAGGTATCTGAAAATAACTGTGATGCCAGATAGAAGATATGAGGAGGAATTTCAGGAAAAAACTGGAATCTATTTAAAAGGTTCAAATGGAAATCATAGAATTAAAAATACAGTAACTGAAATTAGATTTGATAAAGCTGAAGAGAGAATATGTAAATTAGAAGATCAATGAATAGAAAATAAAGACTAAAGCAAAAAGCTTTTTAACAAACAAAAATATAAAAGACATAAGGGATTTAGCAAAAAAATTATATGTTATTAGGGTTTACAGAAAGTAAAAAAGAATGAAGAATGACTGCAGCAATCACTACAACCATTAAGCTGATAAATATATAGAAAATTATACTTTGAGACCTCATAGTAAAGATTCTGGAAACAAAAAAAAAAAAAAAAAAAAAAAGAAAGAAAAATCTTTTTTTTTTTTTTTTTTTGAGATGGAGTCTGGCTCTGTCGCCCAGGCTGGAGTGCAGTGGCCGGATCTCAGCTCACTGCAAGCTCTGCCCCCCGGGTTTATGCCATTCTCCTGCCTCAGCCTCCCGAGTAGCTGGGACTACAGGCGCCCGCCACCTCGCCCGGCTAGTTTTTTATAATTTTTAGTAGAGACGGGGTTTCACCGTATTAGCCAGGATGGTCTCGATCTCCTGACCTCGTGCTCCGCCCAT
Organism: Trachypithecus francoisi; assembly: GCF_009764315.1. Lineage (NCBI taxonomy): Eukaryota > Metazoa > Chordata > Mammalia > Primates > Cercopithecidae > Trachypithecus > Trachypithecus francoisi. The sequence continues at coordinate 51,751,822 of NW_022681453.1, forward strand.
CTTGGCCTCCCAAAGTGCTGGGATTACAGGCTTGAGCCACCGCGCCTGGCCAAAAAATCTTAAAAGTACTAGTGCCAATATATCATCTTCAATAGAGAAACAATATTAAAAAAATACATGAAAAAAGATAAATGAATTCTGAAAAGAGATTCCAGAAATCAAAAAGCAAAGATGTTCAAAGATTATGTTAAAAGAATTAAAAGTAAATAATTGCCGAACTAGAATTATGTACCCCAAAAAAGCATCCTTCAATAATAGAGGATATAGGACATCAGAAATATGACTGACTAGAGATCCCTGGCACTCATTTTCTTCACACAAGATAGGACCAAGACAATGAATAAACAGTTAAGATTTGACTGGAGTGCTGAAGGGAGGGTGCTTGTGTACAGTGGGTAAGTGGAGATACACCTGTGGTGATCAGAAGCCAGGAAGACAATGTGGAGGCACCTAGATCCTACAACCCTACCTCTCCCATCCAGATCAAATCTACCCAGAGTCAAGAGAGACTTCCTGTTGCAGAGAATAGTTAATCAGAAGACCCCCACCAGCCCCCATTGTCACTGCAAACACTTACAGTTCTTACAGTGCACAAGAATCCCACAGTCCTCATGGGCTCTGGACCCAGTTTAGGGGAGATGCCAGGAATTCACAAAGCTGTATTGCTCTGGGTTGGTAGCGCAAGGTGTGCACTCCCACTCCCTACCCATCCCCTATGAGCCAAGCTGCTACAATATGGTGTGACCTTGAGATGAGATCCACTTCTAGAGCACACTCTCCTCTGGGGGCAAGTAGTCACTGCACCTCTCCAACACTGTGGGGAAGGGGGCCTCCATCTTCATTCTACCAATCCTACACAGGTGGATGAAAGCCACAACCCCAGCTATGTGAAACCTGTACCCACAATCAGCTGTGACTGTGATTTTGCACAAGAGGGAAGCTAATCTATGTCACCTACACTTCCAGCCAGGGAACAGTTTGGCAGGTGAACCTGCCTTCAACCAGCTGAACCACTGTGTACTCGCCCCAAAGCAGGAATGTTTCTTGAGTCACTAAGCACTTGATATGCCCCAGTCTGGCACAGCCGCTATGCCCCCAGCCCTTGAGAAACAGCTTTGTGTCACCCCGCTGTACCACCAGGCACATACCCCTGGCCTGCCCAAAGGCCCTGTGCCTGCAATTAGGGCTTGAGAAACAGCTTTGTGGGCTGTTGCCATCAGACATGCCCCCAACCAACCAAACAGAAATGCACCTTCATCTCAGTTCTGAGAAACAACCTCATGGGCTGACTCCAACAGACATGACCCCAGGCCAGCCAAACAGCTGTACACCCATGTCCTAGTCCTGAAAATCATCCCTGTGAATCACCCCTGGCAAGTGGACCCCTAGGCCTGCTGAACAACCACATACCCATGCCCCTCATCAGAGAACAGTCTTATGATCCTAATCCCAGCAAGCCAGACCCCCAAGTTGGCTGACCCACATTGTGCACACAAGTGCCCCTGACCTGAAAAACACAGAACATAATTCTTCCAGGAAAGCTACACCATCACCACCACAAAAACTCTCAGCCTAGGGCACTGAGACACTCACAAATATCACTAGCACAAATTACAGCTGAAGATACTACATGTAGATACACTATTACATCCACTTAGAACCAAAGCAAACACACTCCACCAAATCAACACCCCAAGATCTATCTATATGAAGTCCTTCCCTACAAGATCTACTTCATAAAATTGGAAGAGGCAGATGTCCTACTCAATGTGTAGAAGTCAAGGTAGGAACAAATTAAACATGAAAAACTAAAGAACCATAACACCTCCAAAGGAACACTATTCTCCAGTAATAGATTTCAGTGAAAAGGAGATATACTAAGTGCCAGAAATATAATTAAAAATAGTCCTAAGAAAACAGCAAGATAGCAGAGAATAGAGATAGAAAATTCAATGAAATCAGGAAAATAGTCTATGATTTGAATGAGAAATTCAATAAAAGTAATAGATATAAAAGAACCAAGCAGAAATCCTGGAGTTGAATAATTCAGTGAAGGAAATAAAAAATACAAGCGAGACCTTCAACAACAGAGTAGATCGAGTCAAAGAAATAATTTCTAAACTTGAAGACAAGTCTTTGAAAAAAATACAAGTAGACAAGAAAAAAGAAAAAAATGCATACAGGATATAGGAAATACCATAAAGCTTACAGAAATTCACACTATGGGTGTTCCAGAAGAAGATGAGGGAAAGGTATAGAAATCATATTTAATAAAATATGAACATCCAGACCTAGGAAACTCAAAGACTCCCCAGATAAATTCAACCCAGAGAGGTCCTCTCCAAATGACATTATTGTCAGATTGTCAAAAGACAAGGAAAGAATTCTGAAAACAGCTATAGAGAGGTGTCACATCAAATATCAAGGAATCCTAATTAGAGTAACAGCAGATTTCTCAGCAGAAAGCTTACAGGCCAGGAGAGAATGGGATGATATATTTAAAGTGCTGAAAGATAAACAAAAACAAAAATGGCCAGACAAGAATATTATACCAAGTAAAGTTATCCTTCAAAAATGAAGGGAAAATAAATTTTTTCCACAGACGAGCAAAAACAAATGAAATTCATCATGACTAAATGAGCCTTATAAGAAATGCTCAAAAGATTCTTTCATCTGGAAGTGACAAGATGGTAACTACCATCATAAAAACATGTAAAACTATAAAACTTGCTGGTAGAACTGATACACAAAAAGAAGAAAGAAAAAGAATCCTTATTACTACAGAAAACCTTGCAAAAATAAACTATAAGATAGGATTTAAGGAAAAAATGATATACCTAAACAACCACAAAACAGTCATTAAAATGCCAGGAGTAAGTCCTCACCTATCAATAATAACTTTGAATGTAAGCAGATTACACTCTTCATTTGAAAGATATAAGTTGGCTGAATAGATGAAAAAACACAACTATATGCTACCTATAAAAAAATTCACCTTACCTGTGAAGACACACAGATTGAAAGTGAAGGGATGGAAAATACATTCTATGTGAATAGAAAACAAAAGCCACCAGGAGTAGCTATACTTATATCAGACAATACAGACTTAAAGTCAAGAACTGTTACAAAGAACCAGAGAAGGACATTATATAATGATATAATAGTAAATGGATCAACTCACAAGAGAATATAATGATTACAAATATATGTTCATTCAACACTGGTGCACCCAGGTATATAAAGCAAATATTATTAGACCTAAAGGGAGAAATATAAATATACCTCAATATGATAATACTGGGGTACTTCAAATATTTTTTCTTTTCTTTTCTTTTTTTTTTTTTTTGAGACAGAGTCTTACTCTATCACCCAAGCTGTAGTGCAGTGGTACAATTCTGGATTTTGGCTCACTGTAGCCTCGACCTCCCAGGCTCAGGCAATTCTCCCACCTCAGCTTCCCAAGTAGCTGGGACTGCAGGCACATACCATGTCTGGCTAATTTTTATATTTTTTATAGCGATAGGGTTTCATCATGTTTCCCAGGCTGGTCTTGAACTCCTGAGCTCAAATAATCCTCCCACCTCACCCTCCCAATGTGCTGGGAATACAGGCATTTGCCACCATGTCTGGCCTTTATAATTAATTAATTACTTTTGAGACAGAGTCTAGCACTGTCAACTGGGCTGGAGTGCAGTGGCATGATCTTGGCTCACTGCAACCTCCACCTTCCAGTTTCAAGCGATTCTTCTGCCTCAGCATCCCAAATAGCTGGGATTACAGGGGCATGCCACACACAGCTAATTTTTTGTATTTTTAGTAGAGACAGAGTTTTACTATGTTGGCCAGGCTGGTCTCAAACTCTTGACCTTGTGATCTGCCCGCCTCAGCCTCCTAAAGTGTTGGGATTACAGGCTTGAGTCCGGCACCCGGCCAATTATTTATTTTTTGAGCTCACACTTTCACCATCGGACAAATCATCTAGACAGTAAATCAACAACAACAACAACAACAACCAGCCTTAAACTGCACCAGAGAACAGAACTAACACAACATTTACAGAGCATTTTCCCCACCAGCTGCAGAATACACATTTTTTTTTCCATCAGCGCATGAAACATTCTCCAGGATTGACCATATGCTCAGATATAAAACAAGTCTCAAACACATTTTAAAAATCAAGTATTTTATCTGACCACAATGGAATAAAACTAAAAATTAATACCAAGAGAAACATTCAAAACTATACAAATATTATTCATGGAAATTAAACAACATGCTCCTAAGTGACCAATGGTTGAAGGTAAAAACTAAGAATGGAACTTAATAATTCCTTGAAATAAATGTAATACAACATGCCAAAAACTATGGGTCAGAGCAAAAGCAGTATTTAAGAGCCAATTTTATAGCAATAGATGCCTACCTCAAAAAACTAGAAAGATTTCATATAAAAAAGTCAATGTTGCATCTCAAGGAACTAGGAAAGCGAGAACAAACCAAACCCAAGATTAGTAAAATGAAATAAATAATAAAGATCAGGGCAGAAACAAAACTGAGAAAAAAAGTACAAAAATCAAGGAAAAAAAGGTTTTTTTGAAAAGATAAACCAAACCAATAAACTACTACCTAGACTAATAAGAATAAAAGTGAGAAAACATAAATAGAAACACAACAGGAAATGCCACAATAAATATGAAAGAAACACAAAGAATCATTAGAAACCACAATGAACAATATATACCAATAAGCTGGAAAACAGAGAAAGTGGATGAATTCTTGGATATATATAATTTACCAAGATTGAACCAATAAGAAACAGAAAACACAGACAGACCTATAACAAGACCAAGTCAGTAATAAAAACTCTACCAACAAATAAATGTCCAGGACTAGATAACTACACCAATGAATTCTACTATACCTTTAAAAAAGAATACATACAAATTCATCGCAGGCTATTCCCAAAAAATGAAGTAGAAGGGCCTAATTCTATGAGGCCAGTATAACCACAGAATTATCTAAATGAATGCAGAAAAGTAATAAAATTCACCATCATTTTATAATACAACTTTCAATAAATTAGGTATAGAAGGAAAGTACCTCAACACAATAAAGGCCAAATATGACAAACCCACAGCTAACATCATACCTACTGAGGAAAAACTGAAAGCTTCTCCCCTAAGAACTGGAACAAGAAAAGGATGCTCACCGTCACCACTTTTATTAAACATATTTCTGGAAGTACTGGCCCAGAGTAAACAGGCAAGGGAAAGAAATAAAGAGCCTCACATCAGAAGGGAGGAAGTCAAATTATTCCTGTTTGGAGGGAAAATGGTGTTATATAGAGAGAAATGTAAAAACCTATCAAAAATCCCTCTTAGATCTGATAAATATTCAGTAAAGTTGCAGGATACAAAAATCAATATACAACAATCAGTTGTGTTTCTATACATGAACAACAAACTATATTTAAAAAATCAAGAAGGTAATTCCATTTACCCTAGCTACAAAAGAAAATACATAGGAAGAAATTTAACCAGGGAGGTGAAAGACTTCCGGGAAAAAAAAAAAAAAAAACTCCTGATGAAAGAACTGAAGATAATACAATGGAAAAACATCCTGTGTTCGTGGACTGAAATAGTTAATATTGTTACAATTACTATATTGCTCAAAGCAATCCACAGATTCAAGGTAATCCTTATCAAAATACCAGCATCATTTTTACAGAACTAGAAGAAACAATTCAAAATTTGTATGTAACCAAAAAAGAGCAAGAATAGCTAAAGCAACCCTGAGTGAAAAAACAAAGCTGGGGACATCATACTACCTGACTTCAAAGTTTACTACAAATCTATAGTAACCAAAACAGCATGGTATTGGTATAAAAATAACACAGACTTATGGAACAGAATAGATAACTGAAAGATAAACCCATATGTTCACAGCCAACTGATTTTCATCAAAGCTGCCAAGTATGTATATTGGAGAAAGGACACCTGTTTCCATAAATGGTGCTGGGAAAAACCAAATAACCAATGTAGAAGAATAAAACCAGACCCTATCTCTGTATCTCACCATATAAAAAAATCAGCTCAACATAGATTAATGACATAAATGATAAAACTACTGGAAGAAAACAGGGAAAATTCTTTAGGACACTAGGCAAAAACGTTATGGTTAAGAATTAAAAGCATAGGCAACAAAAGCAAAAGCAGACAAATGAAACTATATTAAACTGAAAGACTTCTTTACAGCAAAAGAAATAATCAGAATAATGAGAACACCTCTGGAATGAGAGAAAATATTTGCAAACTATTCATCTGCAAAAGGACTAATATCACAAATATACAAAGAACTCAACAATAAAAAAGTAAATAATCCCATTAAAAATGGGCAAAGCACATGAATAGACATTTCTCAGAAGATGATATACAAATGGCCAACCAGATATGTGAAAAAAAATCAACATTACTAATCACCAGGGAAATGCAAATTAAAACCACAATGAAATAATGTACTCCAGTTAGAATAGCTATTAAAAAGGCAAAAAGTAACAGATGCTAATAAGGATGTAGAGAAAAGGGAACTCATATACTGTAAGCAGAAATGTAAATTAGTATAACCACTATGGAATATAGCATGGTGGTTTCTCAAAAATCTAAAAATATAACTACCATGTGATCCTGCATTCCCACTACTGGGTATCCAATGAAAAAGAAATCAGCCTATCAAAAAGGGATATCTGCACACACGAGTTTATCATAACACTATTCATAATAGCAAATATATGAAATCAACCTATTAATCAATGAATGGAGGATAAAGAAAATGTGGTATACACAACAAAATACTATCCGCTCCTATGAAAGAATGAAACCACATTATTTGCAGCAACATCGATAGAACTGGGGGTCATTAGATTAAGTGAAATAAGTGAGGCACAGAAATACAGATACTGCATGTTCTTATCCATATGTGTTAGCTAAAAGCCTTGATCACATGGACATAAAGAACTGAATGATACATACCAGAAACTGGGAAGGGTGGGTGGGTAGGGCATAAAGAGAGGTAGATTAATGTGGACAAACATACAATGATACAGAATAAATAGTTTCATGTGTTTAGAGTGAATATACTTAGCAACAATATTTTGTACATTTCAAAGTAACTAGAAGAGATAACTTGAAATGATACCAAAACATAGGAATACTCAGTGTTGTATATCTGAAATACTCTGACTTGACCATTACATTTTCTATGCATGTGACACTTACATGTATCCCAAAACTATGATGTGTCAATAGAAGAAAAAATGAAAAATTATTAACTACAGACATTAGAAGGGATATATCACTATGGATCCTAATGATATTACAAAGATAATCAGAAATGACTTTGAAAAAACTTTGTGTTTTGACTATATATTTGAACATTTTTATTAAAAGACAAAATCTTAGAAAAAATAGTTTACTAAAATTGACACATGAAACAGATTATCTGAATAGACCTATGTATAGAAAAGAGATTAAATCAGAAAATTAAAAACAAATATACAACAACAAAACCCCTATCAAAATTAAACTCCAGAGTTCAAATAACGGCTTCATTGGATAGTGTATCTCCTTGACCTCATTATGATTATATACCAAAAGCCTACAAGATACTTTATAATTAATGAAGAAATATTTATATCTTTCTTATCCTTTTCTTTCTTTAAGAGATAGAGTCTTGTTCTGTTACCCAGGCTGGAGTGTAGTGGCGTGTTCTTGGCACACTGCAGCCTTGAACTCCTGGTCTCGAGCAATCTTCCCACCTCAGCCTTCCAAAGTTCTGGGAATATAGGTGTGAACCACCATGTCTGGCCTACATCTTCTTTTTAGAGGTTGTGAAAGAAATAAGATGAAGGCATCTGATACTGTTTTTAGTTAACAATGTTTTCTGAAATATAGTATAGTAAGAAAATAAATGGATTAAACTTGAAAATAAAACTACTGTTAATATTTCAAATGTTGGACATACAAATTTGTAGAAAATGGCAGCAACTTGATTTGGAAACTGCCTTACACCCTTCCATAATGAATCTTAAAATCAAGGAGAACACAAACCACACATGGGCTTTGCCTTCGATTTTACTAAAAAGAAGGTATCTTAATAATAACTACCTGGCCGGGCGCGGTGGCTCAAGCCTGTAATCCCAGCACTTTGGGAGGCCGAGACGGGCGGATCACGAGGTCAGGAGATCAAGACCATCCTGGCTAACACGGTGAAACCCTGTCTCTACTAAAAAATACAAAAAACTAGCCGGGCGAGGTGGCGGGCGCCTGTAGTCCCAGCTACTCCAGAGGCTGAGGCAGGAGAATGGCGTAAACCTGGGAGGCGGAGCTTGCAGTGAGCTGAGATCCGGCCACTGCACTCCAGCCTGGGAGACAGAGCCAGACTCCGTCTCAAAAAATAAAAAAAATAATAATAACTACCTATAAGTAGAGAAGAAATCCAACAGAGTTCCCCTTCTTGCTTGCCGCATAGCAAGCTTGTGGGTGTACAGAGAAAACAGTACAGGGTAGGAAGAACTTAAAATACAGCTTTCAGATATCCCCTGGCCAAATTTGGGATAATTTGAGTATCAAAATAATTAAATACTGTAATATATTTTAAGCCAATGAGAGAATTGGAATCTTCAAGTCCATAATGATAATGCCTAAATATATAAATTAAAAAGGAGGAAGAAGGGCTCTTTCCTACACTAGAATGCTCAGCACCAACTGGCAAATACAGACACAATGCTAAGTTAACATTATCATTTTGCAGTTTTCATAGGAAAGCCTGCTTTAGGCAAAAATCGATGGATAGACCCCAAGGAAAATTTGTGACAAGGAACAGATTCTTTGAATGGCCTTAACGTGTCTCCCTAAAGTATGCTTATTAGTTAAAAGGGAAGAAATAACAATTATACAGTAGAGAAATTGGATTCCTTGGCAGTGATAAAGTTAACATCACCAACAAGAGGCAGATGAACACCATGTGCCTCCTGATATGATGCTCTGAGGATATAACTTTCCTCATGTAACGTGAATCTAATCATGAGAAAACATAAGCAAACCAAAAATCCTATTACCAAAAAATAGGAACTGTATAGTCTTCAAAAATGTCAGTGTTCTAAAAGACAAAGAAATTATATGGAAATCTTCCTCATTAAAGAATAGTGAGACATGGGAATCAAAAATATTTTTCATTTTATATTGCATCTTATACTAGAGGGAAAAACAAGTGTCACAAATAATACAGTTGGTTCAATCAACTGTATTATTTGATCTGGTAAATTAAAATATTCTGTCAATGTTAAGTTAACTAAAGATGATTATTACACTGTGGTTATATAAGACAATATTGCCTACTCTTAGGAAATATGCACTGAACTTAGAGGTCGAAGCCCATTATGTGTGCAACTTGCTCTCAGTTTGATTAGAAAGAAATATGCCCATATTAGAGAAAGGGGGAGAGAGAACGACTGAGCAAATAAAATAGGATAAAGTATTAACAAGAAATGAATTTGTATAAAGAGAATTATTGTTTGCACTCATTATTCCAACTTCTGTGTAAGTTTAAAATTGTTTCCAATTAAAAAGCTTAAAAATTGGTAAAATCGTAATTATTCGGAGATAATAGTCTTGTGTACCTAGAAATTTTGAACACTAAAAATAAACTTGTGGAATAATGAAATTTAGCAAGGTTGTTGAAGGCAAGAGTGTGTGTGTGTGTGCGTGTGTATAATTTCTATATACCAGCAACAAAAATGTAGAACTTTTAATACCATAAAGCTTTTTAATCAAGTAACTAGGAATGAAGATATGCAGAGTCTCTACATAGAAAGCCAAACCAAATTGAACCATATCAAAAAGTAAAACATCAAGAGATTTAAATATCTAAATAAATGGAGGGTTATGCCACATCATGTTTATTGACTGAAACAGTCACTACTGTTATATTGATTCTCAAGTTGCTATATAGTCACAATGCAATTACCATCAAATTTTGGCAGAGTTGTGATTGTGCATGGAAATTGAAAAGGTGACTCCATTAGTGGATAGGCAAAAGGCCAAGATGATTCAAAACCATTTTCAAGAATAAAGCTGGTGATTTTTACTAACTGATAACTAGACTTATATAGCTTCAGTAATTAGATACAATAGAATTTGTACAAGCCATTAAGAATAAATCCATACATATCGATAGGTTCAATTTAGTACAGAAGTAACACTGATATAGAGATGTGAAAAAAGGATGGAACTTTAGACAAATATGACTGAGTCAGCTGGATATTCTTATGGAAATAAAAAAATCTTGATTGATAGTTTTCAATCTCCATATGCAAAAGTTAATTCAAGATGAGTTGTAGTACACACATGTTTCTTTGATGCTTTTGGCAAAGATGTCTTACTCAGGACACAGAAGGCAATTGTCGTCCAGGGAAAAAAAAGTAGATAAACTTTCCGACGTTAACGTTAAGAACTTGTATTTATCAAAAACATATTGATAGTAAAGAGGCAAGCCAAAGAGATAATAAAAGGTATTTTTAATACATATTGATGAAGATATCATATCAAGAATATGTCCAAAATTCTTATGAGCAACAAGAAAAATATTACACCTAATAAAATTGACAATAGATGGCACAAAAGTAGATATCCGACTGGCAACTAAAGAGCTAAAGAGATCCTTAAGCTTATTAGTCATCAGAGAAATGAAAAAAAAGAAAAGATATCATTGCATGACAACCAGACTGCCTAAAAATAAAATAAATGAACAATGGCTACTATTGGCAACTATAGAGCAACTTGAACTCTCACACATTGCTCATGGGAATGAAATTTGTACAGCCACATGGGAAAATTATTTTGCCATATCTACTAAAGTTGAAGATAGGTGTACTATATGGTATTCTTTAGTATATTCACAATAGAAATGCCTACATAAGTTCACCAAAAATCACATAAGGATATTCATAACAGCACTATTTTAAATAATCACAACTAGAAATAATCACAAATAGTAGCACAAATGTGATACAATAAAATGAAAAAATGAAAAACCATGTATGAATAAAATGAACTATATACCCTACATACAATAACCTAAATCTCATACATGTTTGTGAAAGTATCCAGACAGAGAATAGATAATCTAAGTTTGATATTTATTGAAAGTTGAAATTAGTCTATAACATAGAAGTTAGGACAATTCCTTAGGGAACAGGTGGTTAATGTAAAGGAGAGGGTGTGTGTAGAATTTACAGACTTCAGGTAACATTCCACTTTTTATTTAAACCAGGATGGACATCATACAAATATGCTTCCTGCATAATTCCTTAGTCTGAACACTCAAATTCTGCACATTGCTGTATCTCGATAAAAGCATAATAGATATGGCCGGGCACGGTGGCTCATGCCTGTAATCCCAGCACTTTGGGAGGTCGAGGTGGGTGGATCAGCCTGGCTACATGATGAAACTCCATCTCTACTAAATAAACAAAATTAGCTGGGCGTGCTGGTGCATGCCTATAATTCCAGCTACTCGGGAGGCTGAGGCAGGAGAATCACTTGAACCCAGGAGGCTGAGATTGCAGTGAGCCAGGATTGCACCATTGCACTCCAACCTGGGCAACAGAATGAGACCTGGTCTCCAAAAAAGAAAAAGTATAATAGATACAATCACTACATTGCCCAAAAGAGTCTAATAGTCTAATATTACTATAATAGTCAGTTTAGATCAACTTTTGCTCTATTGACAAATGGCCCCACAAATCTCAGAGGTTTACAACAGCAAACATTTCATTTTCATTCGTGTATATGTTAATTGTGGGTTGTCTTCTGATTTTATGCATGTAAAAAAGAGAAATGATAGGATTATAGAATGGCTCTTAATTTTCCACCAAGGTTTGGCACACCTCACTTCTTACTCACATTCTTACTGGCCAAAACAGTTCATATAGACAAAACTTGGCATCAACAAAATAACGTAAACATGGGAAAGGACACCAGAGGCAATGACTCACAAAGACATCCATTGTCTTGCCCTGACTACATTAGCAACCTTATCATCTGCATCTAATTCTTCAATCTTCAGTAAGAATGATTTACAATTCTCTATACTCACTCTTGCTGCCTCTGACTCCTAGCCTTTGCTCACTCCATTTCCTTGGCTTCAAATGCCCTTCTACTTTACCACTTTTTTACCTGACTAAATCTTACTCAAAGTTCTTTAAGATTTACTCCATAAAATTTAATTTGTGATATTCAAATTATTTCAAGTTTCATGTGGCATAGGCAGATATGCACCATTATGTATAGATCTGTAAACAACAGGTAACCCTAACAACATACACTGAATATCATTTCTGGGCTTCCTCTCCACTCTGCAACTACCTTTGACCACTTCAGGACAAGTTAGGTATTCCTACTCCTGATATGCTCTGTGTCCATCTCTGTCACTACACATTCCTTAGTGTTCTGTAATTTCTGCTTATAACTTTGTCACCACCACTATGTGACACTTAAATACAAGGATAATGTTTCAATATTATGATTTATCCACATAATTCATGTATATTGAATTTCATGATTTATCCACGTAATTAATGTATATTGATTATATGTGTCATACTGGGTGCTCAATATTGATTGAATTACTTCATGTGTCAATTTATAATTGATTTTGGACAAAGTATCTCCTGTATGGGAGGCAAAAATGACTATTATTGCCCCAATGCTATCATCTATTATTCCTATTTTATTATTTTCTCACTTTCCTAAAGCACTATTCTTTTAAGGTCAAGCTATTTTCTACTAGGTTCTAGGTATAGTAGGCATAACAATCTGTGAACCAGTATAGAAGTTTACTACAATAACAGCATACACTTATATTCATAAAATATAGGAGATAGTTGCTCAGCAAGTATGGTATCAAGGTACAGAGATATCTCGTATCAGCTGGTTCTTGTCCTACCCCCCAGTATCACTGCTAAGAAAAATCACTCACATAGGAATATTTTAAATGTTTAACATGGGAAGTGTGAGATAAATGTAACTTGCTTTACTATTAAATGGATGGCAAATAACCAATATAAATATTTTTTCAACTCTCCTTTGAGAGTTGGTGAATCATTTATGTATTCCAATATATTTTCCTATGTTTACCTCTTAAGATAACAGAGAAATGATCTTTGGAAAATACCATTGCACACATCTTGAAGGCATTAAAATGTTTATTACAGCAAAATGTTTTTTACAGCCACCATAATTATACAGTTACGACTTTTTCAAATAGTTCTGATAAAAGCAAATGAATGGTGAAATGTTGTGGGTTGTCCATAGTGACGCTACTCCTGGAAAGGCATCCAGTGCTACCTTCTGAGAAGTTGAAATGTTCCTCACTTTCTCCTACCTACTTCAAGAAATGACTGAATTTTCTCATCTCATTTTTTTTCACTTGAGCATTTCACTTTCTGTATGTAGCAATTCATGTACACAATGCTCCTGTTGCCTTGTTTATATATCTCTGAACAAGTATATTTACTCCTTTAAGACTTATCTTCCCTTCTACCTTTTTTCTCAACTACTTCCCTTGAGGTCTAAGGATTCATTAAAGTCAAAATAATCAACAACAGTGTCAACAAAAAAAGCAGCTAAGATATACTATGTGCTTTTTATGTACTACATACTGTGTGATATGTTTTGAATCTGTGTCCCTGCCTAAATCTCAAGTCAAACTGTAGTCCCCAGTGTGAGAAGTCGGTCCTGGTGGGAGGTTATTGGATCCCCGGGGCAGAGTTCTTATGAATGAGTTATCACCATCCCCTCTGTGCTGTTCTCCTGATAATGAGTAATCTTAAGATCTGGTTGTTTACAAGTGTGTAGCACTGCCCCTGCCTCCCTTTCCCTGCTTCCTCCTGGCTCCAGCCAGGTGAAGCTCTTTTCTCCTCCTTTTGCCTTCTGCCATGATTGGAAGCTCCCTGAGGCATCCCCAGAAACTGAGCAGAAGCTGCTAAGCTTCCTGTACAGCGTGCAGAACCATGAGCCAACTAAAGCTCTTTTATTTATAAATTACTCAGTCTTAAGGTATCTCTTTATAGCAGCATGAAAACAGATTAATACACTGTGCTATGTACACTAAACACATAGAGCCACATTTAATGCTTATAGAAACCTACAAAGTCAGGGATCTTATAATCCCCATTGTCAGATGTGGAAACAGACTTGGAGAATGTTAAGCCACTGACCTAAAGGCATCCAGCTACCAAATGAAAGTTCAAGATTAGATTTTGGTTCTGAAATCAGAGTTTGTCCTCTTATCTACTACACCATAATAACCATTGATTCTTTTAAGGGAGTCCCTGAGTAAACATCTTTAGGGACTTGCCTTAACAAATTTAGAATACAAATGCCTAACAGTGCTATAACAATGTCAGCTTGTACACCAAAACAATCTAGTGACTAGGAATGGACTTTGTTTTTAATGCAGGACTTTCTGCCCACCATTTATTTAAGTCCTTCATGAATGAGTTTTTTTTTTTTTTTTTTTTTTTTTTAAATCTTGTAAGTTTCCTGGATTCTAAAAAGGATAGCTGTAAATCAGTGGTTGTTTTTGTTAAGTATGTCCTTTCCTATCCCCAACACCTCCTCCACAGCCAATCTTCCTGTGCCCACACTTAGGACTGCCACTACTAAGCCTAATTTTGCCTTTGAAGATTCTGAGATTTGAGCCTATCTCCAGTCATCTTTAAAGATGAAAGAAGTCGGGCCGGGCACGGTGGCTCAAGCCTGTAATCCCAGCACTTTGGGAGGCCGAGACGGGCGGATCACGAGGTCAGGAGATCGAGACCATCCTGGCTAACACCGTGAAACCCCGTCTCTACTAAAAAATACAAAAAACTAGCCGGGCGAGGTGGCGGGCGCCTGTAGTCCCAGCTACTCGGGAGGCTGAGGCGGGAGAATGGCGTAAAACCTGGGAGGCGGAGCTTGCAGTGAGCTGAGATCCGGCCACTGCACTCCAGCCTGGGCGGTAGAGCGAGACTCCGTATCAAAAAAAAAAAAAAAAAAAAAAAAAAGATGAAAGAAGTCTACCATTTGTGCTCATAACTACTTCATGTGAATGTTTTCTAAATAGCAAATAATTTTCCATAAGTAGATGATTCTAATTCTAGGAAACAAACAGAATTCTATCAAATTCTAGGAAACAAATCTTCTCACATGAGAAGGTTAACCACTTCCCCAGCACAATTATTTTCACTATTCATTTTGTAAAAGCAGCAGCAAGAGGAACTACAGCCTAGTGATTTATAAATAAATATTTTCTTAATAAGGAATTAATAACATTCTCTTGATGAGTCTACACATCAGGTACTTTGCTACAGATATTTATATGTATTATCTTAATCATCACCTTATAAAGTGGGAGCTATTAATATACTACAGTTATTTATCATTTTTAAAGACAAATTCAAGGCTTCAAATCTATTTCTTCTGCATTTTACATTATTGCATATAACTCATTGCTTTAGCTACTTGAGAACATTTTGGATTTGGACTTTTTCTATTTCCGAGCATTAGGTCAACATGTGTGTCATTATTAATTTTTGTTCTGTTTTGTATGTATGTACGTGTGTTTGTCTAACAAAAACCAACTTGTTTCTAAAACAGAAATAAAGAGCATTCTGCCCTTATTTACTGACATGCTGAGCACAGTCCTCACTTAGATATTGCTTTCATACAAAGTCATACCAGGATAATGTGGAATTCAAACTAAAGGGAAGATAGAAGAAGAGTTTTGAAAGTTTTAAATGCATTCAATTTAAGATTTATTTGGTCTTCACAAGGGACACATTCTTTAGAACATCCTAAGAGTTGAAAAATGTGTTCACATTCTGTTTAAGCTCATAAGCTGTTTCCCTGTTTCCAGTTTCTTTTCAGGGTCATTATGACTGACACCATAAGGAATAACAACGTCGAAAAAAAAATCTACCTGTCCATTTCAAGCTCATCTTCTAACTCAGGATATATTAGTCTGAGTGGAATGAGAACATCGGTGTTGTCAAAAATATGACATTTGGCTAACCTTAAAGAACGTTGTTACTTCCGAAAACAGGGATTCTTACCCCTCCTTTCATGGATATTCTTCAAAGATTTCTAACTTCCAGATATCAAATACAGAACTGTATGTGAAAGAATGTATACATCTGCATTTTGGGGAGATATGTCCATGGATTTTACTTCATTCTCAAAGGCATCTGTGATACAGCCTATATTCTATGATATAACCTATGATTCTTAAAGAAAAAGATTACAAAATATATAATAGAGCTATTTAGATTTTTGACAATTTTTTCTTTGCTACATAAAATATATATGCACAGGCAGAGAAAAGACCTCTTTACCCACTCCTACAAATTTAATTAGATTACTTACAAAATAAGTACTGTTAAAAAATGTACATGATCAATTTTTACTGTCAAACAAATGTCAGCATGCTGTAATAGCAGAAATTACATCATAGTAGGTAGAGGAATAACATTTTCTGAGCACCTACTCTATGCAGGGTATGGTAATTGTCACCTAATTTTAGTCTTACAAGAAACATGTAAAACTAGCTGTATTCTCATTTTACAGATGAGGAAACAGCCTGAAGGGGTGAAACTCAATCTATGACATACAACTAGTAAATTGCTGAAAATGAGATTCTATTTAACCTGCTTCTGAATAAGTAGAAACCTTCATTGCACATTAGCTGTATCTGGAGTGCTTTTAAAAGAGACAAAATATAAGGGAACACAGACAGTTATTGTTGGTGGACTGGACAACTAACTTGTAAGTAGCTACGTGAAGGACATAAAAAAGTATTATTGTCTCAAATCACCCCTCTCAAAAGGTGAAAGAACAAAAACTAAAAACGTAAATATTTATATTATTTAAAATTATACAAGTAGCTATTAGCATAACTAAAAATAAAACAGAATGAAAAAGGAGGAGGTAATACCAATGAGCTAAACCTTCGTGGAGTCAGTTAAGATATGAAGTAGCAGACAAACAAAAGTTAAACTGTCCTGAAAAGTAAATAAATGAATTAAAATGAACAACTAAATCAAGAACCACCAAAAAGGCATCACTAGAGACACAGCAGGAATCTTATAGAAGTCCTATGACCAATTCAATGTTAGCAAATTTGAAAACAAAAAAAAAGACAAAATCTATTTAACAAAACGAAATTAAAAAGGAAAACAAAATCTCAACAGTTCTTCATCTGTTACAAAAATTGAGCAAATATTTAAACATCTTCACTACACACACACACACACACACACACGCATGCACAGGCTCGGATTGTTTCATAGGCAAGTTCTAATGAAAGTCAATAGATCAATAATCTCAATGCTATACAAAACTTTTCAAAGAATAAAAAGGGAAAATCCTATCAATTATTTTTAGTAGTATGATCTTGATGGCAAAATCAGTCATTAATAACAAGATGAAGAAAAAGTATAAGCCAATATCATTCAGGAACATGTTGCAAAGTTCTTTTTTAATTGGCAAGAAAGAAGCCAACAATGCCTATGAAAAAGTAATATGGGCTGAGCACAGTGGCTCACGCTTGTAATCCCAGCATTTTGGGAGGCCAAGGCAGGCAGATCACGAGTTCAGGAGTTCGAGACCAGCCCAGTCAACATGGTGAAACCCCATCTCTACTAAAAATACAAAAATCAGCTGGGCATGGTGGTGTGCACCTGTAATCCCAGCTATTCCAGAAGCTGAGGCAGGAGAACTACTTAAAACCCAGGAGGCAGAAGTTGCAGTGAGCCAAGATCACCCCACTATACTCCAGCCTGGACGAGCAAGACTCTGTCCTGGAGAAAAAAAAAAAAAAAAGTGATACATTACAACCAAGTGGGGCTTGCCAAAGGAATGCAAAGCTAGTTTAAAATCAAAATGTTTACTAATGAATTTTACTCTATTAACAAACCAAGGAAGAAAAATCACATAACCTCAAAAGGAGAAGAGAAAAACATTCAGTAAAACTCAACATCTACTCATGATTAAAAGGGAAAACAAAACAGAAAAAATTATTAAAAGAAATAACAGGATTTGGAGGTGGCACCAAGATGGCTGAATAGGAACAGCTCCAGCCTCCAGCTCCCAACGTGAGTGACACACAAGACAGGTGATTTCTGCATTTCCGGCTGAGGTACTGGGTTCATCTCACTGGGGCATGTCGGACAGTGGGTGCAGGACAGTGGGTGCAACCCAACAAGCAAGAGCTGAAGCAGGGCAAGGCATCGCCTCACCCAGGAAGCACAAGGGGGAAGGGAATTCCCTTTCCTAGGCAAGGAAACCTTGACACACAACACCTGAAAAATGGGGTCTCTCCCAACCTAATACTGTGCTTTACCAAGGGTCTTAGCAAATGGCACACCAGGAGATTATATCCTGCACCTGGCTCGGAGGGTCCCACGCCCATGGAGCCTCCCTCATTGCTAGCACAGCAGTCTGAGAGCTAACGGCAAGGCAGCAGCAAGGCTGGGGGAGGGGTGCCCACCATTGCTGAGGCTTAAGTAGGTAAACAAAGCAGTCAGGAAGCTTAAACTGGGTGGAGCCCACCCCAGCTCAAGGAAGCCTGCCTGCCTCTGTAGACTCCACCTCTGGAGACAGGGCATAGCCAAACAAAAGACAGCAGACACCTCTGCAGATGTAAATTTCCCTGTCTGGCAGCTTTGAAGAGAGTAGTGGTTCTCCCAGCATGCAGTTTGAGATCTGAGATCAGATAGACTGCCTGCTCAAATGGGTCCCTGACCCCCGAGTAGCCTATCTGGGAAACATTCTCCACTAGGGGCAGACTGACACCTCACACCTCACATGGCTGGGTGCACCTCTGAGACGAAGCTTCCAGAAGAATGATCAGTCAGCAACATTTGCTGTTCAGCAATATTCACTCTTCTGCAGCCTCCGCTGCTGATACCTAGGCAAACAGGGTCTGGAGTGGGCTTCAAGCAAACTCCAACAGACCTGCAGCTGAGGTCCTGACTGTTAGAAGGAAAACTAACAAACAGAAAGGACATCCACACCAAAACCCCATCTGTACGTCACCATCATCAAACACCAAAGGTAGAAAAAACCACAAAGATGGGGAAAAAGCAGTGCAGAAAAGCTGAAAATCCTAAACCTCAGAGCACCTCTCCCCCTCCAAAGAAATGTAGCTCCTCCCTAGCAATGGAACAAAGCTGGATGGAGAATGATTTTGACGAGTTAAAAGAAGGAGATTTCAGATGATCAAACTTCTCCAAGTTAAAGGAGGAAGTATGAACCCAGAGCAAAGAAACTAAAAACCTTGAAAAAAGATTTGACAAATGGCTAATTACAATAACCAATGTAGAGAAGTCCTTAAATGACCTGATAGAGACGAAAACCATGACAAGTACATGACAAATGCACAAGCTTCAGTAACTGACTCGATCAACTGGAAGAAAGGGTATCAGTGATTGAAGATCAAATGAATGAAATGAAGCAAGAAGAGAAGTTTAGAGAAAAAGGTGTAAAAAAAAATGAACAAAGCCTCTAAGAAATATGGGACTATGTGAAAAGACCAAATCTATGTCTGATTGGTGTACCTGAAAGTGATGGAGTGAATGGAACCAAGTTGGAAAACACTCTGCAGGATATCATCCAGGAGAACTTCCCCAACTAGCAAGGCAGGCCAACATTCAAATTCAGGAAATACAGAGAACGCCACAAAGATAATCCTCGAGAAGAGCAACTCCAAGACACATATTTATCAGATTCACCAAAGTTGAAATGAAGGAAAAAATGTGAAGGGCAGCCAGAGAGAAAGCTCGGGTTACCCACAAAAGGAAGCCCATCAGACTAATAGTGGATCGCTCGGCAGAAGACAGTGGGGGCCAATATTCAACATTCTTAAAGAAAAAAATGTTCAACCCAGAATTTCATATCCAGCCAAACTAAGTATCATAAGTCAAGGAGAAATAAAATCCTTTACAGACAAGCAAATGCTGAGTGATTTTATCACCACCAGGCCTGCCCTACAAGAACTCCTGAAGGAACCACTAAACATGGAAAGGAACAACCGATACCAGCCACTGCAAAAACATGCCAAATTGGAAAGACCATCGATGCTAGGAAGAAACTGCATCAAATAACGAGTAAAATAGCCAGCTAACATCATAATGACAGGATCAAGTTCACACATAACAATATTAACCTTAAATATAAATGGGCTAAATGCTCCAATTAAAAGACACAGACTGGCAAACTGGATAAAGAGTCAAGACCCATCAGTTTGCTGTATTCAGGAGACCCATCTCACATGCAGAGACATACATAGGCTCAAAATAAAGGGATGGAGGAAGATCTACCAAGCAAATAGAAAACAAAAAAAGGCAGGGGTTGCAATCCTAGTCTCTGATAAAACAGACGTTAAACCAACAAAGATCAAAAGAGACAAAGAAGGCCATTACATAATGGTAAAGGGATCAATTCAAAAAGAAGGGCTAACTATCCTAAATATATATGGACCCAATACAGCACCCAGATTCATAAAGCAAGTCCTTAGAGACTACAAAGAGACTTAGATTCCCACACAATAATAATGGGAGACTTTAACACCCCACTGTCAACATTAGACAGATCAACAAGACAGAAAGTTAACAAGGATATCCAGGAATTGAACTCAACTCTGCACCAAGCGGACTTAATAGACATCTACAGAACTCTCCACCCCAAATCAACAGAATATACATTCTTCTAAGCACCACATCACACTCCAAAACTGACCACATAGTCGGAAGTAAAGCACTCCTCAGCAAATGTAAAAGAACAGAAATTATAACAAACTATCTCTCAGACCACAGTGTAATCAAACTAGAACTCAGGATTAAGAAACTCAATCAAAATCGCTCAACTACATGGAAACTGAACAACCTGCTCCTGAATGACTACTGGGTACATAACGAAATGAAGGCAGAAATAAAGATGTTCTTTGAAACCAATGAGAACAAAGATACAATATACCAGAATCTCTGGGACACATTTAAAGCAGTGTGTAGAGGGAAATTTATAGCACTAAATGCCCACAAGAGAAAGCAGGAAAGATCTAAAATTGACACCCTAACATCACAATTAGAAGAACTAGAGAAGCAAGAGCAAACACATTCAAAAGCTAGCAGAAGGCAAGAAATAACTAAGATCAGAGCAGAACTGAAGAAGATACACAAAAAAAACTTCAAAAAATCAATGAATCCAGGAGCTGTTTTTTGAAAAGATCAACAAAATTGATAGACCACTAGCAAGACTAATAAAGAAGAAAAGAGAGAAGAATCAAACAGATACAATAAAAAATGATAAAGGGGATATCACCACCAACCCCACAGAAATACAAATGACCATCAGAGAATACCATAAACACCTCTATGCAAATAAACTAGAAAATCTAGAAGAAATGGATGAATTCCTGGAAACATACACTCTCCCAAGACTAAACCAAGAAGAAGTTGAATCCCTGAAAAAACCAAAAACAGGCTCCGAAATTGAGGCAATAATTAATAGCTTACCAACCAAAAAAAGTCCAGGACCAGATGGATTCACAGCTGAATTCTACCAGAGGTACAAGGAGGAGCTGGTACCATTCCTTCTGAAACTATTCCAATCAATAGAAAAAGAGGGAATCCTCCCGAACTCATTTTATGAGGCCAACGTCATCCTGATACCAAAGCCTGGCAGAGATACAACAAAAAAAGAGACTTTTAGACCAATATCCCTGATGAACATTGATGCAAAAATCCTCGATAAAATACTGGCAAACCGAATCCAACAGCACATCAAAAAGCGTATCCACCATGATCAAGTGGGCTTTATCCCTAGGATGCAAGGCTGGTTCAACTTACACAAATCAATAAACGTAATCCAGCATATAAACAGAACCAAAGACAAAAACCCCATGATTATCTCAATAGATGCAGAAAAGGCCTTTGACAAAATTCAACAGTCCTTCGATAAAAACTCTCAATAAATTCAGTATTGATGGAACATATCTCAAAATAATCAGAGCTATTTATGACAAACCTACAGCCAAGATCATACTGAATGGGCAAAAAATGAAAGCATTCCCCTTGAAAACTGGCATGAGACAGGGATGCCCTCTCTCACCACTCCTATTCAACATAGTGTTGGAAGTTCGGGCCAGGGCAATCAGGCAAGAGAAAGAAATAAAGGGTATTCAATTAGGAAAAGAGGAAGTCAAATTGTCCCTGTTAGCAGATGACATGACTGTGTATTTAGAAAACCCCATCGTCTCAGTCCAAAATCTCCTTAAGCTGATAAGCAACTTCAGAAAAGGCTCAGGATACAAAATCAATGTGCAAAAGTCACAAGCATTCTTATACACCAAAAACAGACAAGCAGAGAACCAAATCATGAATGAACTCCCATTCACAATTGCTTCAGAGAGAATAAACTACCTAGGAATCCAACTTACAAGGGATGTGAAGGACCTCTTCAAGGAGAACTACAAACCACTGCTCAATGAAATAAAAGAGGACACAAACAAATGGAAGAAAATTCCATGCTCATGGATAGGAAGAATCAATATTGTGAAAATGGCCATACTGCCCAAGGTGATTTATAGATTGAATGCTATCCCCATTAATCTACCAATAACTTTCTTCACAGAATTGGAAAAAACCACTTTAAAGTTCATGTGGAACCAAAAAGGGCTCACATTGCCAAGACAATGCTAAGCCAAAAGAACAAAGCTAGAGGCATCACGCTACCTGACTTCAAACTATACTGCAAGGTTACAGTAACCAAAACAGCATGGTACTGGTACTAAAACAGAGATATAGACCAATGGAACGGAACAGAGCCCTCAGAAATAACACCACACATCTACAACCATCTGATCTTTGACAAACCTGACAAAACAAGAAATGGGGAAAGGATTCCCTATTTAATAAATGTTGCTGGGAAAACTGGCTAGCCCTAAGTAGAAAGCTGAAACTGGATCACTTCCTTACACCTTATACAAAAATTAATTCAAGATGGATTGGACTTAAATGTTAGATCTAAAACCATAAAAACCGTAGAAGAAAACCTAGGTAGTACCATTCAGGACATAGGCATGGGCAAGGACTTCATGTCTAAAACACCAAAAGCAATGGCAACAAAAGCCAAAATTGACCAATGGGATCTATTTAAACTAAAGAGTTTCTGCACAGCAAAATAAACTACCATCAGAGTGAACAGGCAACCTACAGAATGGGAGAAAATTTTTGCAATCTGCTCATCAGACAAAGGGCTAATATCCAGAACCTACAAAGAACTCAAACAAATTTACAAGGAAAAATCAAACAACTCCATCAAAAAGTGGGCAAAGGGTATGAACAGACACCTCTCAAAAGAAGACATTTATGCAGCCAATAGACACATGAAAAAATGCTCATCATCACTGGTCATCAGAGAAATGCAAATCAAAACCACAATGAGATACCATCTCACACCAGTTAGAATACTGATCATTAAAATGTCAGGAAACAACAGGTGCTGGAGAGGATGTGGAGAAACAGGAACACTTTTACACTGTTGGTGGGACTGTAAACTAGTTCAACCATTGTGGAAAACAGTGTGGCGATTCCTCAAGGATCTAGAACTAGCAATACCATTTGACCCAGCCATCCCATTACTGGGTATATACTCAAAGGATTATAAATCATGCTGCTATAGAGTCACAAGCACATGTATGTTTATTGTGACATTATTCACAATAGCAAAGACTTGGAACCAACTCAAATGTCCATCAGTGACAGACTGGATTAAGAAAATGTGGCACATATACACCATGGAATACTATGCAGCCATAAAAAAGGATGAGTTCATGTCCTTTGTAGGGACATGGATGAAGCTGGAAACCATCATTCTCAGCAAAGTATCACAAGAACAGAAAACCAAACACTGCATGTTCTTACTCATAGGTGGGAATTGAACAATGAGAACACTTGGATATAGAAAGGGGAACATCACTCACCAGGGCCTGTTGTGGGGTAGGGGGAGAGGGGAGGGACAGCGTTAGGAGATATACCTAATGTCAATGATGAGTTAATGGTGCAGCACACCAACATGGCACATGTATACATATGTAACAAAGCCACACATTGTGCACATGTACCCTAGAACATAAAGTATAAAAAAAAAAGAAGAAGAAATACAGAAGGGGACTTCTTGATATACTAAATTTACAGAAAAACTAACTGTATTATATTAAATCTAAAGTACCACTTATAAAACATACAACAAAGAAAGAAAAAAAATGCTCCCAATTAAACTGTGGTAATCTCTGATGAGAATTCTTAAGATACTCTTCAGAGTTGTTGAAATGGGCAAAATCATGTTTCTTAGAATCCACAAACTATGCTAACTGTAGAATAGTAAAAGCATTCTCTTAAGATGTATGACTAAGCCTGGTGCAGTGGCTCATACCTATAATGTCAGCACTTCAGGAGGCAGATGCAGGAAGACTGCTTGGGTCCAAGAATTCAAGACCAGCCTGGACAACAGAGGGAGACCCCATCTCTACAAAAAAATTGCAAAAATTAGCTGGATATGGTGGTATGTGCCTGTTGCTCCAGCTGCTTGGGATGCTGAGGCAAGAAGATGGATTCAGCCTGGGAGGCTGAGGCTCCAGTGACCTGTGATGGTCCCGTCAACAACAAAAACAAAAAACATAAAAATATAAGATTTATAAGTTAGATAAGTACGCCCACTGCAAACCCTCTTATTTTTCACCTTAAGTTCTTCTTGGTAAGTGTACTGAATAATATCTCCTAAAATGTATGTCTACCCAGAACCTCAGAACGTGGCCTTATTTAGAAATAGGGTCTTTGTAGATGTGATTAGTTAATTAGTTAAGGATCTCAAGATGGAATCATCCAGGATTTGGATTGGTCGCTAAATCCAATGACTGGCATCCTTATCAGAAAACAAGAAGACAGAGAATGAGAAGGTTATGTAAAGATAGAGGCAAAATTGTCAATGGTGGCTCTAGACAACTAATACAAATTTATTTATTTAAAAATAGAGATGGGGTCTCACTGTGTTATCCAGTCTGTTCTTGAACTCCTGGACTCAAGCAATACTTGTACCTCAGTCTCTCAAAGTGCTGGGATTACAGGCAAGAGTCACCACCCAACACTACAACAGTATTTTAACACACTTGCAGTAAGAAAATAAATTTAAATACCAAGATTGGAAAGAAACAGATTGTTATTATTCACAAATTACAACTATATGAAGAACAAAGCACCTAGGGAAAAGTTGTTTTATTTGAAGATGAATTGGGCAGAGTTGGATACAAAATTAATTTACCAAAATCAATTGCAAACTCATTAAATTTCCACAAGATTAGTGTATTTTCTAACAATTTTTATAAATATAGCATTTGTAATAGCAATAAAATTATAAGTGACCTAAGAATAAACAACATACATGCAAGGACTTTTTAAAAGAAAAAATAAAACTTCATGGAAGTTTCACTAACTAGAAAATTAACTATGTTTATAGATAAGAAAACATTTAAGAAAATCAAAACTCTCCTCAAATTGATAAATTCCAGTGTAAATCATATCAAGGTTCTTTGTGAAACTTGACATGCTAATTCCACATTTTACATAGATAAGACAAAAACAAGAAAAAACTGATTACTCCTGAGAAAGCTTGGCTAGGAGGAGAGGGAGCTTGTCTTAGCAGATCTTAAGCCTCATAATAAAATGAAAGTAATGAAGACAGTGTGATATCAGTACAGACAGACAAATAGACCAACGGAATAGAATTAGAGAATCCAAAAACAGATCCACGCATTATGTAGAAAATATACAAAATTGAGAGGAAGCATTTAGAAAGATTTATAGCAATTTGGCACTGCTACAACATCCAAATGAAAGATTTCATAAGTATAGGTCCATAAGAGATGGAAAATTGAAACAAAAACAACCAAAAACCCAGTCCTTCACTATTTTTGTAAGTATTGGCTTAGATAAAAAGAATGGAATTAAAAGTAATGTTGAATAATAAGGAAAAATGATGCTTCCCAGATACACTAAAATAGACTGCATGTTGCAAATCACAATGAGCAAAGGTGGAGGATGACCAGTTTTGAGTAAATGGGTCAGGTTGGAGAAGAATTCAGAGGTCAGAGTGGATTGCAAGCTAAACTCAGCCCAACGTTTATTGACCAGGATTGGATTTGTGCCCTTACAATCTAATCATAGTGTGAAATATAGACATGGAGTCACTGCCACTCTAAGACCCATTGTGGAAAAGCCAGTAAGCATGCTGTAACAATGCCCTGGATATGCACCATATGTTGTACAGCTCCAGGAAAATCAGTGCATATTCATAGATTTTGTAGATTCATGGAATATTAAGGCTGAAAGGGATCTCACAAGCCATGAATCTGTACCTTGACTCTCTTTTTTAAACACAGCAGAGACAAACACTGTGAGGTTGTAGATCCAGCCCCAAGATCACACAGTTATTCAGTGGGCTGGTAAAAGTAGGACTTGGATTTCCTGAGACATAAAAGGCTTCTGTTTGCAGCTTGAAGAAAGCAGTCTCTAGACAAAGTAAGTAGTTCTATTTACTTAGTATGAAACAAAACTGCCAGTTGCCATAGAGGATATAGAACCGTATTTTGCAGGACCATCAAGTCAACAGGGACTATCCGACTAACTGGGGAAAATACCACCATCTCCAGTCTATCCACAGACTCTCTATCTTCAATATAAATGCTGGTACTTAGGACAACATGCATTGAAAGTGATGAACAAGGCTGCTGTAAATCTACTCATGTCTATCAATATGAAACAACTTGCCTTATAAGAGTTAACAACATGAATTATGATGGTCTATGCTTCCATGAACTTGGCTCATTTCTTTCATCAATTATGGGCACTTTCTTACCTCCTCTGTAGTGGCAGTCAAAAGATGCAGCAATCCTAACTTAGATCATGAAAACCATGAAATCAAGCCCAGAAAAAACACTCTTTTTTTTTTTTTTTAGACAGTCTCTCTCACTCTGTTGCCAGGCTGGAGTGCAGTGGCATGATCTCGGCTCACTGCAACCTCCATCTCCCAGATTCAAGCGACTCTCATGCCTCATTCTCCCAAGTAGCTGGGATTACAGGCATATACCACCATGCCCATTTAATTTTTTGTAATTTTAGTAGAGACAGGGTTTCACCATGTTGGCCAGGCTGGTCTCAAACTCCTGGTCTCAAGTAATCTGTCTGCCTCGGCTTCCCAAAATGCTGGGATTACAGGCGTGAGCCACCACACCCCGCTGGCATACACATTTCTATTACATCACAGTGAACATAATTTTGAGATCTGTTTTTCTCATTTTAAACGATATCAAAATTTTTAAAACTTACTTTATCACACCTTCTTCATAGCCATCAGTTCTAACATCTGAAGAACATTCCAACCCAGGTACATATCATCCTTGTCTGATTCACTTGCTAGTGTACACTTAGGTTGTTTCCAAAGCACTGATGCTATTTCAAGTTTTGATGGCATCTTTTATTTTTCTACCTATTGCTTCTTTCAATTCAGAAAATACATAGTTCTGGTTAGGGCTTCCAAGCATCGGACTTGCCACACGTGGTATGGCATGGACCATAATAGTGCACGTTTTCTCTGGCCTTTGAAGTCCAGAAATAAACATGTGATCCAAGGAAGGCTAATCAGAAACATTCCCCAGGATTTGTGTTTTGAATCAGAGCTGATGAAGACTGAAGGTCAGGTGCGGTGGCTCACACCTGTAATCCCAGCACTTTGGAGGGCAGAGATGGGTGAATCACCTGAGGTCAGGAGTTTGAGACCAGCCTGGCCAACATGGCAAAACTCCATCTCTACTAAAAATAAAAAATAATAAGAAGAATAATAAAATTAGCCAGGTGTGGTGGTGGGCACTTGTAATCCCAGCTATTCTGGAGGCTGAGGCAGGAGAGTCGCTTGAACCCAGGAAGTGAAGGTTGCAACCCAGGAAGTGGAGGTTGCAGTGAGCCAAGATAGTACCATTGCACTCCAGCCTGGGAAGCAGCAGGAGACTCCATCTCAAAAAAAAAAAAAAAAAAAAAAAAAAAAAGACTGAAAAATGTGAAACTGGTGATTGTGTTTGCAGTCTTCTTTTCCACTTAAATGAAAACACATCTCTTCAGTAGAAGAGAAAGGAAAACAACATAGAGCAGCAGAACTGGGGGATGATTGGAAGAAGAGTGTCCTGAGAATCTTGAACTGGACCCAGCCAGCTCAAAGCTATCTCTGACTACATAAATTCCCATTTATGTAGTTTCAGCTAGGTTTATATAGCCTATATAGCCTCTCAACTTCTTTGGGGAAGTACAATGATACTCTACCAGGAACAGGAACATTATCCAGAACATTTTACATACCATGTTTTATTAATCTAATTGTTCCAGGCATTTGTCCCAGAATCTTAAAGGTCCATTCTAGTCTTGATAACTGTTATAAATGTGTTCCAGGCATTCATTTCAAAGCAATAGTGAAGTCATTTATAAACACCCAACTAAGAAGGAGTAAAAACAAAGTTTTCAAAGATGACTTGCATCAAAACCACTTGTACACTTCGTTAAAATCATTCCATCTGTGTTCATTCTGGGTCTGAAATAGAATCTGTGGGAACGTTATACTCAGCAATCTACACTTCATATTTACCCTCATTTATCTTACGTACAATAACATTGGAGAACCATGGAGCTAAAGATTGCCCACCTTTCTCATTCAGTCCAGAACACTATTTTGACTTACAGGAAATAAGTTTAAAGTACTTTTCAACATTTAATATGATACAAATCATCTGGAGATCTTGTAAAAAAAAAAATGCAGATTCTGATTCAGAAGGTCTGGGGTACAGATCAAGATTCTGCAGTTTAAAAAAATCTTCCAGGCAATATTGATTCTGACAGATCTGAAGACCATCCTTAGAGTAGCAAATTGCTAGATTACATACTGTAAGTAAGATAAAGATACATTGAATTTTAAACAAATTAAAATAAATCGAAGCAGAAATGTACTAAAACATAGTGACCTGTGTAATAAGAAACAATGTAAGGGTAGAAGAAAAATATGTTGGGAGGAGAGTCCCCAGTTCAAGTTTTGCCACTACTGCTGCTGACAACGAGTTGTGTGATACAAGATGGGTCACTTCACATTGCTGGGCCTTTTTATTCCTGCCCATTAATACAGAAAATCAATGGGATTATCATTGAGTATTTATCCAGTTCTGATTCTATGAGTCCAAGATTCTGGTTTATATCTGACGTTGATCAATAATTTTACTAAAAAATTATTCAAGACCCAGAGGATACAATTTTAATATAAAGTAGAGGCAAGTGTCAATAAACTGACTAATCACTTAACCTTTGGTGGCAAATGTACAACTTCATGATTCATCCCATCCTAGTACTATTCAACATCACACTTTTTTAACATGGACTTATTTTATAGGTGTACTCAACTGTCACAAGAAACTGTCGTCCCCTGGTCTATCTACAGCAACTATCAATTCTGCCAATTTGGATTGAACTGGACCCAACTCTCTCTACTATAGCATCTCTATTTTCAGTGTTGCCCTGGGTCAAACAGACTCAGAACTCCACCCTACATAGAAGTCAGTGTGCTGAAAGTTTTCATCGTCCTTCTTACCTAGTTCAAGATGGCATAAGAGCATGGCATTGAGTGACAATGAAGCATGGCCAGGGAGGGAGAGTCTAGAGATGAGAGGGCTTAGTTCTGCCTCTGAAAGTACCTTCTAGGTGGCTAATGGATCCTGAGTGGATGAGACAGTCAAGGAAAAGACAATTTCTGTTCTCAATGAGCATGTACATGTGTGTGTAATTAATGTGCAAGACAGCAAAATAGAATTCTCGGGAATGGTGTATAAGACATGTGCTTTGAGATGTCCAAGGAGGGGGATTTTCAGGGATAATACGGGAAATGATTAAATGAACAATCCCTACCTTTCCTAGACCAGTCCAAACTTTATCCACTCATGAACCACTGTCCAATTTTTGCCACATCTATTAAGCAACTATACTATTGGCTCAATATTTTTCTTTAATTCACCTCACAAATCGCCACAAATGTTTTCAAAAGGAAACTTTACATCACTGTTAGAAGTGGAAAACCAGTATCAAAGGCCACAATGGGTAATTATTTAAAAATGAGAATAAATAAACTTTATCAATTTACAGTCAAGTGTTTTGCTCACTGAAGAGAGCTTGAGGCTGGCTCTCTTGGCTACAAACAGATTGAGTCTTAAAGTTGTTAAACAAATATTAGCATCAGAGTCTTGCCCCTTAAAGCAATTAGAAATATGGAAAGAGAATGGGAAAAAAATGATATTGCAATGTGAGTTAGTGT
Organism: Trachypithecus francoisi; assembly: GCF_009764315.1. Classification (NCBI taxonomy): domain Eukaryota; kingdom Metazoa; phylum Chordata; class Mammalia; order Primates; family Cercopithecidae; genus Trachypithecus; species Trachypithecus francoisi. The sequence goes on from NW_022681453.1 coordinate 51,782,307, forward strand.
TATATAATCTGTTTGCATAGATACCCTTAGTAGTTTATGCCCCCAATCCATAGAAACCCTTAACAAGAAAAATTAAGGACGACATATTTTAATTGGTTTCATCACATGCATGGCTACAAATCAGATTATATACTTAACACCATGCCCTATAAAAACAAATGTAAAGAAAAACTAACCCAAATCTATATTTGGAGGAGACATTCATTCCTTCTTCCTAAGACTATTCTTGCATCAGAAGCAGGGATTTTATTTTTCTTCATTTTTTTAGATCTTGTTTCTTCTTAGAATCTGCTTTAAGTTTATGGAACTTCAATTATTGAGTTTAATGTACAAACCTAAGAAAATATAGCTGAAAAAATAATGTAGATATCAAAAAAGTTCTTGAGTTGGGCATGGTGGCTCATACCTGTAATCCCAGCACTTTGGGAGGCTGAGGTGGATGGACCACTTGAGGTCAGGAGTTCTAGACCAGCCTGGTTAACATGATGAAACCCCATCTCCACCAAAAATACAAAAATTAGCCGGGCATGGTGGTGTGCACCTATAATCCCAGCTACTCAGAAGGCTGAGGCACGAGAATCGCTCGAACACAGGAGGCGGAGGTTGCAGTGAGCCGAGACTGTGCTACTGTATTCCAGCCTCGGTGATAGACTGAGATTTCATCTCAGAAAGAAAAAAAAAAAAAAAGAAAATCTTAAGGCTAGGTTATACTAACTAGAATAAGATGATCTGCCTTTCACATCAAGTTATAAATCGAAGCATACTTCCCCACTCATCCCAAACATATTCAGCAATACCTCAGTGATCATTTTATTAGTACATTCTCCATACTCTCATTTGTAATACCTGCTGTTCTTTCCACATCTCGCAAAAGGAGGCAATCAAACAAAACTTAAAATTTCCACTAGAAAACCTTCCCTGGGGGAATAGAGGTGATAATGGTGAAGGACTGAAAAAGATAGGTGCTACATGGCCATGTGGACACATCTGCAAAGGGCACAAGCAAAGCCACAGAGACTGCTGGGTCTACCGCATGCACTGGGAGAAGTCAGAGCTGAGGTAAGAGCAGCATTTGGGCATGCTGCATGCATGCTGTGCAGAGAAGCCTGGATGTCCCACAGCAGGCAATGATCAAGTCAGTGAAGCAAATGCAGGAACGGTCACTCTGAGGACTTGTGCTAAAAACCCATAAAGAACATCATCAGGAATTCCTGCTGGACATTGATTTCTCATCTATGCATCAAGAGAGGAATCTGGGAGGTGCTTAATCAGCTGCCAATGGCAAGATTTACTCTCATTTAGAATTGGAAACAACAACAGTTAGATTTTCTGTCTTTCCCTCTTTTTTTGTTCTTTTTTTTTTAAACTGTCTGGTGTGTTTTAGAAATGTAATAAAGCTAAGAATAAAAAATAAAAAAAACCAAAAATTAAAAATAACCTTCAGGCAATTTCAGTCTGAAGTAAATGCATTGTTTCTTCCTCCAAACTACAAACATTCCAGAACAGGTATGGGTCAAAGACAGTAAGACCGGTTCAAGTTTATGCTCTTCTTCACCAGACTGACCTTGAGAGGAGGCATACTAAGCCCTTGAACAGCCCCCTTTTCCTCTAGAAACTTCCCTTCTCTCAGCTGGAGGCAGATAGCACCGAGTGTAGACTCTAGAATGAGAAAAACCTGAATTCATATCCTATTTTCAGTGCTAACCAGCTGGGTCATTCGGGGCCAAGGACTAAATGCCTTTGTATCATTCTTCTCAGCTATAGAATGGGGATAGTAATAACTCCAGGCCCCTCAAGTTTGTATGGGATGGCGGTAATACATTTCAAAAATCATTTGTAAAATCTTAGGAAGTGCTTGTGTTGTAAGCTGTCAATGGGATCATCAGGTTGAGGGATCAAATAAGTCACAGTGCTCTGTGAACTAAGTGCCAACCGTTATCCCACACAGCAACTATCAGATTTTAATGCAATTTTCTTCACGTTTAACTTCTCAGACTACGAGCTGCCCAACAAAAGGTCTTTGTTTTCTGCAATACAGTACCAAGTGTCCTGCTCCATCAACATACATTCTTGGGAGAGGTTCATCTCACTCATTTATAACGGCAGCAGCATCTCAATGATACTTCTCTACCAACATCCAAACTAGGTACACTGTGAAATGTTAGCATCTCTTCTTTAAAGCCTACTAGTCTTCTTCCTTAAAAATCGTCATGATTTATTTTTAAAAAAAGAATAAATGTTAATAGGTTTCCTTAGCAGCCTTTGACAGCCTCCACAGTATTCCAAAAGAGAGAAAGAAATCTTCACTGTTAAGTGCCTTTTGACAGGTGACTTCGCACACACAAGCACAGCCATCCTTGCGAAGGCTTGTTCCTGCTCAAAAAGCAGCACTGGGTCAGAGTGGATACATAGAGGCCCATTGTGATTGTGTCACTTGTGGCCACTTCCTTGGTCCTCTGTAGGCATAAGTACAGCGGCTTGTTTTATTACTGTCAGACTTTATTTGTAAAAACACATTTCTATTTTGTGACTATAAAAGAATTTTTTCTTATTGCAGACAATCTGGAAAATAAAAATAAGGAAAAGCCATTTTAAACTGCCTACAATCTCTGAACACAGAGGAAACCCTTGCTAACAGTTTGCTCTTTCCCAGTCTTTTTAAGGTATATAGAAAGACAGTTTCTTTTTCATTCGTTTGCAACTTTGGTTTATTTTTTTTTAAATTATTTGCCTTATGTGCATTAGATAGGAATTTTTTCCGTGTATGGAATAATATTTTTTTTTCAACCTCTGGACAGGGAAATCATGTAGCACTCAGTCTTCCAAGGGATGTAAACTCTGATTTATCCCTACGTTTGATTCCAGTAGCTCTTGGGAGCTACTGGTGCAGGCAAATCTCTTGCAGTTGGAGGAAGGTCATTTTGTCAAGAGGGTTTGGCTCTGCTGATGTTTCCAATAGTGACCAGTTCCCTCCTGGATACACCCTCAGCACATGCACCCTTCCCTTAGCGGTAGACGCTATGGAGGTAGGAGTTGGGACAAACCTGTGACTGTGACTTTTTTTTTTTTAAACCAGATGGAGCAGATGGAGCTCCACAGGGTGAGATGGAGTAAGAGAGATTTTGGCCTTCTTTGGAATTTAGCAGCTGATAAGTTTGTTTCCGACACTCAGATACTACCCTCTCTTTTGAGGAAACCAATCTCATCAATTCTCCGAAATAAGTAGTGCCACACATTCTTAAAAGAACAGAGTTTATACTCCTCAAAGTTAAGCAGGTCTACTTTGTAGGGACATTGATGCTGCCTATGACTCAAACTGTATCTTTGACACAGTATTAACAAATTATTTTCTCTTGAGGTTATTTACCTGGCTTTTGGCAGAGAGGTTTTAGCTTTCTCCATGGGATGTATTCAGTGACACAAATTCAAACCCTTCACAGATGTTTTCAGCAACCCCTGAATGTGAACATGTAGAGGTAAGTATTGCTGCTGTTGTTGAATAATTAGCTAGTCTCCGACAGAGCTGGGTGCAAATGATGTGTGTTGAAGTAGGAAGTAGAGTTAAGCTAGGTAGGGGAAGCCATGCAAAGATTGCTCCTGTCTGTGAGAAGGTTCTACCCTTGAAGACTCAGAATCATCCCCAGAGGTACATGCTCAGTTGGAATTCTGTCACATAGTGGAGGATGGAAGGAGAGAGGAATGAGCACAAATGAAGAATATTAGCATTGACTCTATTCTTGCACACAAGGCACCATATGCCAGGAATGTACGGTCACATTTATCCTTCTATGCTTTAAACAGTAGGGAGAAATGTGATGGAGAATAGTACGTTATAGCTTAGGCTTTGAGGTCAGAAGGAGCTGGATATTTGTCCAAACTCTACCTGTGTGGTATTGGGCAATTACCTACACAATCTAAGCCTCAGTTTTCCATCTATAAAATGGACTTTTTTTTTTTTAAACCAGATGGAGCAGATGGAGCTCCACAGGGTGAGATGGAGTAAGAGAGATTTTGGCCTTCTTTGGAATTTAGCAGCTGATAAGTTTGTTTCCGACACTCAGATACTACCCTCTCTTTTGAGGAAACCAATCTCATCAATTCTCCGAAATAAGTAGTGCCACACATTCTTAAAAGAACAGAGTTTATACTCCTCAAAGTTAAGCAGGTCTACTTTGTAGGGACATTGATGCTGCCTATGACTCAAACTGTATCTTTGACACAGTATTAACAAATTATTTTCTCTTGAGGTTATTTACCTGGCTTTTGGCAGAGAGGTTTTAGCTTTCTCCATGGGATGTATTCAGTGACACAAATTCAAACCCTTCACAGATGTTTTCAGCAACCCCTGAATGTGAACATGTAGAGGTAAGTATTGCTGCTGTTGTTGAATAATTAGCTAGTCTCCGACAGAGCTGGGTGCAAATGATGTGTGTTGAAGTAGGAAGTAGAGTTAAGCTAGGTAGGGGAAGCCATGCAAAGATTGCTCCTGTCTGTGAGAAGGTTCTACCCTTGAAGACTCAGAATCATCCCCAGAGGTACATGCTCAGTTGGAATTCTGTCACATAGTGGAGGATGGAAGGAGAGAGGAATGAGCACAAATGAAGAATATTAGCATTGACTCTATTCTTGCACACAAGGCACCATATGCCAGGAATGTACGGTCACATTTATCCTTCTATGCTTTAAACAGTAGGGAGAAATGTGATGGAGAATAGTACGTTATAGCTTAGGCTTTGAGGTCAGAAGGAGCTGGATATTTGTCCAAACTCTACCTGTGTGGTATTGGGCAATTACCTACACAATCTAAGCCTCAGTTTTCCATCTATAAAATGGACTTTTTTTTTTTTTAGCATTTATCTCTCACAGAACTTTTGTGAAGATTACTGAAATAAACAAAGCAAAGCACTTAGCAGGTGTTTAGGATTCATAGGAGATAGTTACAAAATTGTGGCTGTTATGACCATCTGCACTTTAGAGGTGAAGACCTGAGTCTCAGAGAGAGTAACTTGATCTGGTCACATCCTATGCCCTTGATCTGATGTCCTCACAGAAGTGAAGTTTTTGTTGAAGCCCTATTACACTTTGACTTTGTAGCGTAAGTTTTCCAAGTCTTATCAATTGATGCTATTTTTATGCTTGTTCTGAAACTATTAAGGACAAGACAGAACTTCCTGTCTTGTTCTTAATCATTTCACACCATTATAGAAGGCTTGACATTAAAGGCTGTATATTTAAAGGAAGAATTTGCATGTTGAACCCATTGTTCCAAGCTGCCACAATCTTTTTGTCTTCTGCTTTTATCATTCCAACATTATCCACACCTTCCAGCTCCACATCCTCTGCGGTGTTTATTAGAACGCCTTCCATATCCTCATGGCTCATAAAAATGTTGAGCAGATGGAGCTCCACAGGGTATCTCTAGAGATCAACTTGCCTCTCATACAATACTAAGCTTTACCACCTTACTTTACAAATGAGTAAACAGGTCCATCTGTAAATAGGTTAGATGTCTATATAAATCTGCATGGCTAGTGAGTGAGGTTAAATCTCTAAAAAATGTTTCATAATAATCAATCTTGCATCTGGATTTTTTATTAAATCAGTATTTTTTAAGTAAAAAAGTAAAAGTATCAGTAAGCAATCCTGTTGGGGATAATGTGTAATAGAAAAAAAAATCAGGTAGTCAGTATTTGAGTAGGCACCATACTAAATGCTGGATCAAATAAAAAGATGTACACATGAATGGTTCCTTGTCCTCAAAGAGGTTATCACCCAGTCTGGGGCAGTGGTAATTCTTCGTTTTTTCATAGCTCTTAACAAGCCAAAACAATGCGCCTTTAAAAATTAAGAGTGCCAGGAGTTCAAAGAGGGAGGGACGATTCCTTACAATGTCCTGCTGTCTACTGGTCTCTCCCAGCATGAAGCACAGTTGGGTGAAGTAGCATTGGATTCACAGCAGGTGCTTGCAAACTGTGTGTGAAGTCCAGCTCTTCCCTAGCACTTTGCAGACAACTTTATATCAGAAGATCTATGCAAGAAACATATCTTAGGAAGACAATGAATGGTCACGGTCCATGAACATTTTCATAATAGACATCTGAGTTTTATATGCAAGGATTATAGAGCCACACATTTATTAGCTTCTCCTTGGCAGAGAGGCAACCTGGGGGAAAGCTCCAAAATTCCTACTGAGTAACAGAGTGGTCCCTATGAGGCACAGCACTGCCACTTGACAAAACTACGTGGTGGTCACAACATGAACCTTGCATTCCCCAGGATCTCGCATAACCTACAACTCTAATTCAAAATTAATATTTGTTATTAAATAACAGTTTAATTAGGTAAAATCAGGGACACATTTTCCCAGAGCATAAATCTGTAACCATGATTGCTTTTTTGTCTAATTCTGTGTTTGTGGGTTTTTTGTTTTTTTTTTTTTAAGCATCATCTCTTATACTGTGCAGACTGTTTGCTCTTCAGGTAATGCCATGGCATACTGATTTATCAAATTCAACTTCCAGGCCAGGGTTGCTAGTTCTATGGATGTATTGTCTAATGCTGAAATGAATACTACTACATACATGACATTGTTATTACATAAAACAAAGACCAGGTTAATATAATAGTTGCTGCAGTTTTAACTTACACATCATTATTGCTTGCAGAATATTCAGAGCCAATAAACCACGGTGTGATACACAGAATTCCAACAAAGGAAAATGGGTTATTTCCACTTCAATGGCTCAAGTGGCACACCCATGGGATAATAATATTAACATGATTTATACTTTCTGTGTCCTGATGGCTTTAAAATTTTAAAACCACATTTAAAAAATAAACAGGAATTTGTTTTGTTTGAAATTTGAGGCACTGCGCATCTTTAAAAACTTTTTGTCTTAATTTCAAATGTATATCATTCACATCTGCATAAAAAGCAACTCCGTGAAAATGAACATTTTGGTTGAAAGTGATGCTGCAAATCTGAGCAAAGTGATTGACAGGAAAACATAAAAGGCCAATGCTCAGAGGGGCTTGCCCTGGGTGGATATCACTACCTCATCCACAGTTCAACTAGAGAAGCTGAAGGTCTCACCCTCCCACCTATTTAAGATCCTAAATGACATGTTCTTCTGTTGAATGGGCTTCTCAGTAGACTCTTCTTTCCAAGTCATTCTCTATTCCAGGTCAGTATGATCTTACTGTCTCTTAAACATCTCTCACTGGCTCATGACTCTGCACCTGGGACACCCTTTCTACCTCCCTAAAGGTCTCCCAATGTTCACTCCAAGACTAACCAACTCAGTTCACACCAATATTACCCAACTACATGACACTGAAGCATATTCTGTCTCACCTAGCATATTGAATCACTAAGCAAATTATTAAATTTCCCTAATAACTCATTATAGTACATATCTCAGGTGTGGTGCAGAGCCAGTTAAGGCAGGATCCTAAGAGCAGATTGTTAAATTTTGAGGTTTACTGTGAGCCAGTGATATTATAGTTATAGCTGGAAATTAGCCATATTGGGAATATTTATACCATAGAAGTTGGTAAGTGCTACAAGTTTCCCTCCTTCGAAAAAAAAGTGTTAGCTGATAAACATATAACAGCATATCTTTGTTTAACAGATAATAAAGTTAAAGACTAAAGCCTATCAGCCCTCATGTTCATATTCCACTTGATCAAAAGAGCCAGCATCAAAGGATAAAAATGAAAATAAAAATTAAGCATCCATATAACGTCATTGGCAGGGTGCCTACACAGTGTATCATTCAATAAATGTCAACTGTTATCACCATCATCATCATCATCATCATCATTACTTCCTAGTGGAGAACAAGTGAGGGACACAAATACTTAAAATTACAGTCACTGCTAACTGAATTTACTTTAGTCAGTTTTGATTGATACATATTTTTAAAAAGAAAATTTAGCAAAAACCAAGTCAATATATAAATTCAATAAAAACAAGGTATTTTTCACGATTAGAATCTGTGTTTTATATGCCACAAGAGGATGAGAAATAAAAGTTAGATCTGGATAGTAGTACCATGATTCACTAGCTATGTGATACTTGGCAAGGTGACTTAAACTCTGAGACTTGGCTTTCTCATTAAATGATAAAAATTATCAAAGCATTATTGGAAGGATTATGGGTACTTTGTTGAAAGAGTGGTTGGCACAGCATTAAGCTCATTGTAGGTACCTGTTCAAGGTCAATTTCCTTTCCTCCTTGTTTCTTCCTTAGGAAAAAATTTTTTAAAAAGGTCTGCATATCAGGTAAGCTTTGTGAACGTTTTACAAAGTTTTGCCCTTCATTATTTTTAGTTAGATTCTGATTGAAGCTAGATTTGTTTTTCAGGACCAGGAGGTAAAATTTGAAACAAATATGATCATTATTACTAGTGACTGAGATCTCAAAGCGGGAGACTGATGTTACCAATAACAGAAAATTGAAAAGTCTAGAGTATGAGTTGCTTTAAGGGAAATAATGATGAATTGGTTTCAGACATACTGAGAGCTCAGAGGACACTCTGATCTAGGTAACCACAAGTGTAGGGAGGAAATTCTGAAAAGAGGGTTAAATGTGCAGTCATGAGAGATCACCAAGGAATAGTTTAATACCAGGAGGGTAGAAGATGACATATGAAATGCCAAAGAGAATTGTGGAAGACAGACAACAGGCTGCTGGGCAACATTCACCCTAGAAAGTAGAGGGCTAGGGAGGAGAAGCTGCTGAAGGAAAAATCAAAGGCAGGTATGGAGAATTCAGAGAACCACTGCACAGAAAGTATGTGCGCAGTGGAGGTCTGCAGGCATGAGGCTGTATGCATGCCAACAGATACACACCTGTGGATCTACTCATTCAAAATACTTTGGGATGGGGCTCCCAGACCTGGAATGTTAAGCAGGAGTTGGAAAACTTTTTCTCTAAAGGGCCAAATATTATATAAATAAATCACGCTGTGCGGGGGCTATGCTTTCTGTCTTGATTCAACTCTGTTGTTGTATTGCAAAAGCAGCCATAAAAATACATAAACAAAGGGTTTTGTTTTGTATTATTCTGGCTATGCTCCAGTAAAATTCAGTTACAAAAACAGAAGCCATCTGGACTTGACCCAGAGGTTCTAGCTTGCTGACCCGTTTCATGAAAGCATTGAAATAGAAGGGCTTATGAAGTCAGGGGGCACATTTGTTTGGTTCTTTACATATCCCCAGGTGCCTATTAAGGTATCTTGGCACAGATCAATATGTACTTTTCAAATGAGGGTTCACTGACATGGAGAAGTGTTATGAAGCACATCTACACGATAGTATAAAGAACTGATAGGGAGCTTTCCATCCAAAGCCATGGCACGTATTCACGTTCACTAGGACCAAAGCCTTGAGTGAGAATATTGAAGATAAGTTAGTGGAATTCGAGTCAGCCAGCAGATTTGTGGAGGGGTAAAGGTAGTTTTCTTGGTAACCCTGCAAAAACATCAAGTAGACAATTGCCCACATCAAGATGTCATATGGGGTCCTGGGGCTCTGAACACGTTAAAACACTGAAGAGGTCATAGTCACTGTGCTATCTGCAAGACCCAAACCCTGGAGTCAGATTTGTCCTGATTTAGAAACCTTTGGAGCTGCCTTCTCCCCAGCACTCATTGGGCCTCAGAAGATGGCATTATTCCAAATCTCAGCAGGACATAGAAGTGTTAACCGCTCAGCAAGAGCCAAATTCTTTGGAGAGGGATAATTTGATTAATATACACAGCTCAAGTTATAATAACCTAATAAAAAAAGTAATGACAAAACACAATTGATTCTAGAAGGAGTATGTTGTTTTACAGGAGATGAAGATCCTGGACCACGAGGGTCCCACTCTTCTCATTCTTGAGGCAGAGTAGAGTTGCCTTTGGGTAACCAGACTTTGGGTGAATATGAGGGAGTTTTGCTTTAGCCCCTAGATTGGACAATTGGTTTCAGGTTTGGGCCAGCTGGAACAATCCCTATTTACTGATTTAAGCTCATAACAATGAAGTTTCACACGTACTGCATTTTGCAAGCCTTCAGTCCTCACTTTCAGGTTTATTCCTACCAAACTATCAGCTTGAAAACATTTCATTTCAAGAATCAATACGCATGTCTCTTTTCAGGGTTTGCTATCTGGGAGCTGAGTTTTCTAATGGATATGGAAATTCATTCCTTTGTCACCCTTACATGCAGTTCTTACTCACCTGGACAGGGTAAAGGGCTCCAGCCTTTGTGCTCTTATCTGACATGTACAGATAAACAATAATAAATGCTGGGAACTTATGCCCCGAGTTTCTCTCTGGCTCCTTTTCACTTCCCTGCTGAGTTCAGCTTGCTGGGCAATAGAAAGCCTCAAGCTCTGTTATTTGGGCAAGGGCTGAGTTTTCATCACCTTCAGACCCCCAGGATCTGGCTCTTAAATTGTTCATGGAACACCACTGAGACTAGAGGTAGTCCCTGGCTGCCCGCCCTCCCTCCAGGCCCACCCAACTCAGAGTTCCACTACCAATAGTCCTTGCAATAAGGTATCTCTATTCTAAATTTAAATAACAACAACAACAACAACAACAACAAAAAACCCTTAACATTCTCAGGGAACAAAAGTCCATAACCAGACAGATTCTACAAAAGAGAAGTCCTGAATACCATGAAGATTAGGCCTAGTTTTGTTTCCTAACTTTCTTTTACCTCTTCTCTACCCCCACAGTAAGTCATCTCAACCCCTTGCGCAAGGTCCATCATAGTTTATTGAACAAAATTTGTTGGATGGATGGACATATGGATGGATGAATGTATGAATGGATGCATAGATGGATAGATAGACAGGACAAGGAGAAGGAAAACAAATTAGAAGGCAGTCCATTTTACCCATTCCCAAATATTTCATGGCAAGTTAAAATTATCCAGGGATATATTACAGCATTACCCAAAGCAGCTTCCTAGCAACACTGGTCCCACAAGATGTTTGGCACATGCATTCTAAGAAGCTTCGAATGTTTTGGAAAACCCTAAATTCCTTTTGAGAGCCACAATTTACATTAACATATTAAGGGCTCTCTAGAGGCCTTTCAGCAAAGCTCTCTAGTAAGCTATGTTTAACCCAGTATTTCTCAAACTCACTTGCTTACAAACTCTCCTTCACATAACTTTTAAATCTCTTGGAACTAGTGTTCATGTGTTGTATTTTAGAAATTGCTGATTTCCAGGTTTTTTCCACATTCATGGTAATTTTCTCTCCAGCGTTCTACTGAGATAGGGACTAAGGGACGAAGGGTGGTATAGAAAAATATGTGACAATAAAAACAAATAAAAAACTGTTATATTTCCCAAAGATATATGCATAGTGCATTAACTGCACAGCCATATGGTGAAAAGAGTCACTGACCTCCAGGATGAACTCAGGCCCTGGAGATCTGGCTGATAACAAGTTCACATTTGAATACTGTTTCTTCCATATTTTAGGGCCAGTTTATTAGTCCTGGAAAGCTTGTTAGTCCTGGAAATGCTTATATCTCATTCTGACACCATGCATGCACTTGTTTTGTCTTTCAAGCAAACTAAGTACTAATTGGTTTTTCAAATACTAATCAATCAACAACTTTATTTTTCTTCAACAATTCAAACTAAATACAGTGTGAAAATTGCAGGCCAATTGCCTCTGTGCTACTGGAGAGAAATCAATCAGGCTCTCACCAAAACAAGCTGGTATTTATATTTCTTGATTAGCGTTACTTGCTCCTGTTTTGAAAGTCTATGTTTGCTCATTTATAACTGCTTCTCAGTCCTCCACAGTGAGGGACTAGTGTCTTAGTGCTCTCCAGATACTTTTAACCTGCCAAACAGATCTTATGCCCCTGCTGCAAATCATGGTTGCTCAAAAGCACAACCAATGTACTTCATCCATAAGAAACCTATAAGCAAGGTGAAAAACCTGAAATTAGGTTGAGATTTCACAGTACTAGACTATTCTAGAAATGCGTAAAGAAAGGCATCTGTGGAGGACAAAAATCCATTGGAAAGACCAGTATCTCAACAGATAATATTCAATGACCTATGTTAATGATGGTGTCTTGGATATGTAAGTCAAAGCAGTAGTGACGACATTTGTGAATCTGTATGTGTGTTTCAGTTGGACATTACAGCTTGGAAGAGATATGACAGTCATTCTCAAATATTTGAAGTACGATCATGTGGAAGAGAAAGCTTCGAATAGGTCACTCTCCTGCTCATAAACCTTTGACAAGCAGAGTTTGCAGGAGAAAATACCTAGATTTTTTATTTTACGATCCTGATATTGACAGTTTTAAGTTAAATTCATGCTTCATATATCAATAATCTGCCTTGACTGCCTGGTTAGTCTATGGTCTTAGAAAAAATAGACTTAGAAAAATAAAATGATTCTTGTGGAATGAACTATCAAAATTATGTCAGTTTGGGGTTTTTTTTAAGTCTCATTTAAATATAAATTAATTCTACAGTGGTATTTCCAGAAAGATCAACCATAAAACAAATTGTTTTACCAATGACAAATTAATATAGAACTTTGCCTATTTGAACATATACTTGAAATACAAAACCACAAATATTCATGTTATGCAAATATGCCTAAATTGGTGCATATGCTATTGTTTAAGAATAAAATGTAATTAGTTAGACAGTTGTCAAAAATGATCAGCTAATTTCAATCTAAGAGCAAGAAAATGCCTGTGTTACAATTTCCATGACTTGTTATATTAAAAATACTGATACTATTAATAACAATTTAAAAATAGAGAACCTCCAATGATTCTCACACCATTTGAGACTCTTCAAAATCCACTCCCAACCAGTCAGTTTAGTCCTAATTCCCTTTTCTTTTCTTTATATTTTTATTTCACGTTGTAAACACATCTTTTTGCTTCCACTAAAAGTATACCAAACATAGTCCCATCAACCTGCCCTGTATTTCTCCAGGGTTAAGGCTGTTTCACATCCACATTAATGTAAGCTCCATGAAAAGAGGGACTCATTTGCCCCTGCCTGGCCCTATCACATATAACAAAGCCTGGCACAAAGCAGACGCTTAATTTATATAATACATATTTGTGGGCCGAATTGCTAATTTTCTGTAACCATCACAAATGAGTAGATACTTGGTAAATATCAGAAAATCTTTCTATATATGTGTGTGTGTGTATATATATATATATATATTACATACATATGTGTGTATACATATATACACACACATTTATGGGCATGCAAATACACACTTGATCACAAGTCCATGTGTGGTGTAAAAGACACTGGGCACCAGGACTGCAGGGTAGCCAACTCCAGGTAGTGCCATTGTCAATACATGTGGATCTTTGATAGGTATGCGATACTTGCAGTAAATTACAGCCTCCAGATAGGATGATAATATGTCATGTTTTTCCTGTGGCTCTTACTTTTGCCCAGTGAGGGGATTAACACATTTGCAGCCCAGATCCAATTTCAAGCCAATTCCAGATAGTGCCATTATCAATACATGTGGATCTGTGATGGGCATGCAATGGTTACAGTAAATTACAGCCACCAGATAGAATGATAATACGCCATGTGTTTCCTGGTGCTGTTCCTTTTGCCCAGTGAGGGGGGAAACACATTTGCAGCCCAGGTCCAATTTCAACTTACTCTTTTCACCACAATAAATGGGTGCATAACCATTCCTTTAATGTGAGTATCTTGAACAACTCATGGGGTAGGGGTGTGGTGTGATGGTTAATATTGAATGACAACTTGATTGGCTGGAAGGATGCAAAGCATTGTTCCTGGGTGTGTCTGTGAGGGTGTTGCCAAAGGAGATTAACATTTGAGTCAGTGGACCAGGAAAGGCAGACCCACCCTCAATATGGGTGGCACAATCTAACCAGCTGCCAGCATGGCCAGAATAAAAGCAGGCAGAAGAACATGAAAAGACTAAACTGGTTTAGTCTTCTGGCCTACATCTTTCTCCCGTGCTGGATGCTTCCTACCCTGGAACATCGGACTTCAAGTTCTTCAGCACTGGGACTCAGACTGGCTTCCCTGCTACTCAGTTTGCAAACAGCCTATTGTGGGACCTCATCTTGTGATCATGTGAGTCAATACTCCTTAATAAACTCCCCTTTATATATACATCTATCCTATTAGTTCTGTGCCTTTAGAGAATCCTAATACAAGTGGAGAAAAAGTACAAAGTTTCAGTTTTATGAGGTAAATAAACCTAAAGATTTAACATACAGCATGAACATTATAATTAATAATGTACACTAAAAATCCAATAAAAGTATATTTTAGGAATGCATTAGTCTGTTCTCATGCTGCTGATAAATATATACCATAGACTGGGTAATTTATAAAGAAAAAGAGGTTTAATGGACTCACGGCTCCACGTGGCTGGGGAGGCCTCACAATCATAGTGGAAGGCAGAAGACACATCTTACATGGTGGCAGGCAAGAGAGAATGAGAGCCAAGTGAAAGGGGAAACCCCTATCAAACCATCAGATAAGGTGAGACTTACTACCATGAGAACAGTATGGGGGAAACCACTCCCATGATCAAAATATCTCCCACCAGGTGCCCCCAACAGCATGTGGGAATTATGGGAGCTATAATTCAAGATGAGGTTTGGGTGGGGACACAGCCAAACCATATCAAGGTACTTTTACCACAAAAAAACAGGTAATTATGTGAGAGTATGGATATGTTCATTTCACTACATACATATTAAAAGATGTCATATACCTGAAATATATCCAATATTGTATTAAGAAAAATAAAAATAAAATTAAAAATCAAGATTAAAAAATGAAAGAGAAGTCATTTCCACAGAATATGTATATACGGGGGAGCACTTCTCAGGATACAACTGAAAAAAAGCTGTTTATATTGTCTAGCAATATAAACAACTTTCTAGCAATATAAACAAGTTGAATATTTGCTTTAAAATGAGCTGTGAGCAAATAAATAATGAGATTAAGAAAGTAGGGATTGCCATTGTGGAAGATAGTATGGTGATTCCTCAAGGATCTAGAACCAGAAATAGCATTTGACCCATCAATCCCATTACTGCGTATATACCCAAAGGAATATAAATCATTCTACTGTAAAGACACATGCACACATATGTTTCTTGCAGCACTCTTTACAATAGCACAGACATGGAACCAACCCAAATGCCCATCAATGATAGACTGGATAAAGAAAATGTGGTACATGTACACCATGGAATACTATGCAGCCATAAAAAGGAATGAGATCATATCCTTTGCAGGGACATGAATGAAAATGGAAGCCATTATCCTCAGCAAACTAACACAGGAACAGAAAACCAAACACCACATGTTCTCACTCACAAGTGGGAGCTGAACAATGAGAACTCACGGACAGAGAGAGGGGAACAAATACACCAGGACCTTTTGGGGGTTTGGGGGTGAGGGGAGGGAACTTAGAGGATAGGTCAATAGGTGCAGCAAACCACCATGGCACACATATTCCTATGCAACAAACCTGCACTTTCTCTACATGTATCACTTCTTTTTTTAAGAAGAAAAACAAGTGGGGAGGGTTGCAAGAATGTGGCCCCTGAATGGAAGACAGGGAAAGGATGAGATGATGTCACAGAGAAGGAACAGCAGGGGGACAACAATGGAAAACAAAAATCTGGCCAAGAGAGTTTGATTGGTGTATGCCAAAGGTTTTCCCCATCTTTTATTGAAAAGGAAATTGTAAAAGTGTTGTTTCTTGAATAGCTAAATAATTATTATAATCACATAATGCAAATGCATGGCAATAGTTGCTAAGGGTTTGGTCACTTGCAACTAGTTCTTTCATTACCTTTAAAAAGTCCGAGGGTTAAAGAACTCTTCCTGGCTGTGCTATATGGAGGACTTGGTGAATCTCTAATTTGATCACTCAAACTCCGATTCTGGTATCTACCCTGGGAAAATAATTTAGACCCCTCAAAAATCCTGTTAACATGTTTATTAAGGAAAAGTAAAGTGCTGTTGTAACAATGTACTGTTCAATGGAGAATGAATGTTTTGGTGACAAGAACAAAATGTCCAGAATATAGACTGTTCACTGAGAGCAAGCATTTGATTCATTTCAGAGCTGGCACAGAGGCTGGCAAACTCCACCTGCTCACTATATCAAAAATATATGTATATAGTTATATTTCATTCACAAAGGATGAATACAACTGAGCAATTGTACCAAGGAAGATGCTAACTAATATTGCCTAATAAATGTCAGCTAGCACCTGTAAAGCCAAATCAGTTTAAAAAATTAAGATGACATTCAGGAGTGTCATGAATTATACGTTAAAATGTAGGATGAAAGACTCTTATTAGAAAATCAAGGATGTCCCTCTCTTCTCTCAAATGGAATATGTCATTTAAGTTTATCTTTCTGTTTCAAAGCTATCATTGAAGTTCCATTATTGTGACACCTGAGGGTTACAGGTAGACAAGTAATGACATGCAGAACTATATCATCTACTCAAAGAGAATATTTTGCATCACCTCGTGCTTAGCCTGATGCTTCTTTCTAGAAATAGATGATGTATGAGACCAGAATTCCTTTTGCAGGGTATTAATGCCTGCTATGAAATGAGATAAAGATTTACAGGTCTTACCAAAATTACAAAAATTTTCTCCCATACTATTTGCATATGTACACATTTTCATTTAGACCATTAACACAACCAATTTTTTCCAGGTCCATTTTTCGGGTATGAGAAATGGATTATAATTGGATTTAGTCATAAATCCAATGTTGTATATCATACCACACCAGACAGGTCTGGACTTTGGATTGGATATTGATGGGGTTACATGTGGTCAATTAAGTGTTCAGAGTCCACTTTTCCTCCTCCTGAATTTGAAACTGTATTCATCAGGAAATCCAGGCAGGAAAACAAAACCCACTCAAGTAACAGTAGAGAGGATTGTATACAAGGATACTGCGATGTTTGACAGAGCAAGAAGAACAGACATAGAAAGGGATTGTGACCTACAGATCAGCATCTGGAGGGAGCCATCACTAGATCTAGGACTGCAGAGACAAAGGAGGTAACTGTGTTAGAGGAGTCAAGGAACGGGCATCTCTAGTGGGCTCTAGAAATCACACTGGAGCTTGGAAGGCATCAACCCTTAGAGGGAGCGGCTGGCTGGTGGGAGCTGAAACCAAGATATCTGAGCAGCTGTTGCTACAAGCTCTGACCTAGGCAGTGAGAGAGAAAAAGGAAAAAAATACCATGGCTTCTCCCTTCCTGTCCTCCTACATCCCACTGGTTCTATCTTTGGCTGGTATCTATCTTCTTGCTGACAAGAAGGCAGTCAGCAGCCACAAAGCTGAAAGGGTAGCTTGAAGGGTCGGGTCCCTTATAATGAAGCTGGGGGAATGCACAAGAGAAGGAACTGAGGAAACAAGCAAGTGACCAGGGCAGGAATCAAATAAGGATTAAGACATAGGAGATGCACAGAAGGAGATCAGAGTATCTCATGTATTACTGATAAAGCTCTTTGGAGACTGTCGCTTTAATCTGCGGGCCAGTTTGTTCCTTGTAATGTCCCTCTCAGTTAGATTTACCTATGCTGTACCGGCGCAGAACAGGACAGCAAAGGCCACCGCCTCAGAGGTGGGCAGCTCATTTTGTTGATGTTAGTCAGAAAGATGCAGTTCATAAGGTTCCTGACTAATGAATGGAAATTAATTCACTATCTTTGCCAATATCACAGAAATCACCTTTGAGGAACTGTAAATATAAAATGATTAGACATTCAATCACAGGTTATAATGTCTGTTACATCAAGACAAAGTGCAACCAAAGCTCCTCTTTAGAAATAAGAGAACATTAGATAATGATTTTTATAAGGCTTGCTTGACTTAATGTTTCTATGGTGACTGGGGTGGTTGGGGGAAGATGTTCAGAAGCAGCCAATGTCCGAATAACTTACTAGAGAATTACATTTCACAGTGAAAGAGAAGAGGGCCACAGATTCATTTCATAAGATTGAAGTCCAGGTTTTAGTCAATGGGAAGTGAAATGGTCAAAACAGTACTTTTTTTGTTTTGAGATGAAGTCTCACTCTGATGCCCAGGCTAGAGTGCAGTGGCATGATTTCAGCTCACTGCAACCTCCGACTCCTGGGTTCAAGCGATTTGCCTGCCTCAGCCTCCCGAGTAGCTAGGATTACAGGCAAGTGCCACTGCGTGCCTGGCTAATTTTTCTACTTTTTAGTAGAGATGGGGTTTTGCTATGTTGGCCAGGCTGGTCTCGAACTCCCAGCCTCAAGTGATCCACCTACCTCGGCCTCCCAAAGTGCTGGGATTACAGGCATGAGCCACTGTGCCTGGCTAAAGCAGTACTTTTGAAAGAATGAGCTGGTGGAGATATGGAGAATGTATTAGAGAAGGAGATGGAGGGCAGGGGGATTTGCTGGTGGATGAAGAGAAATGTGGGCATGAAATGGTCAGGCCTGAAACAGGTGTTAGCTCATGGGAGGTTCCGTTCTTCCAACTTCTCATGGGAGGTTTGTTCCTCACGGTTCTTACATGAGCCATTCATGGTGTCATTTTTCTTTGGGATCATACCCCATTTACGCTGTTACTCTTTACTCCCCAAACTGAGAGTAATTATGGCATCCCTTCCTAGAGAACTGGATGCAGCCTCACCATGCCTCTCAATATAGGATTCCAGAAGCTATTCCCATTCAATCATATCAACTGTCTAGTTACACAGATTTTAGCTTCTTGCCACCACCCACATGTCTCCTTTTTGAAAGGACACCTTTGGATTATCTTATTTAATCCTCACTTTCCTCTTCAGACACTGGGTGTGCTGCTAGCTACCTGATATGACCTGGATATTTGTCCCCTCAAAATCCTATGTTAAAATGTGATCCCCAGTGTTGGATATGGGGCCTGGTGGGAGTATTTGGGTCATGGTGGTGGATCCATCATGATGGCTTGGTGGCCTTTCCATGGTAATGAGTACAGAGGCTATCAGGTTGTTTAAAGGCAACTGGGACCTCCTCCTCTCCCTCTTGCCCCCTCTTTCACCATGTAACATCCCTGTTCCCTCTCTACCTTCTTCCATGAGTAAAAGCTTCCTGAGGCCTCACCAGAAGCCAAGCAGAGGTTGGTGCCATGCTTGTACAGCCTGTAGAACTGTGAGCCAAATAAACTTTTCTATATAAATTATTCAAACTCAGGTATTCCTTTATAGCAATGCACACTGGGCTAACATACTACTCCATAGTAGTTCAAGTCTTAAATGAGGTAAAGAATGTGATGTACCTAGTGCCAGGTTAGAAGAGTAGTAGATATTCAACAAATAGCTGTTATCAGCATGACTGTGTCTGTGGGACACAGAAAGTCAATTTGTACTTTTGCTGCTTGTCCTTTTCTCTTTACCTGATCCACTATCTTCTCTCAAGATCAAGTTCAAATTTGGCTTCCTTTGTCAAATTATACCCAAGCAGTATTGTGATGGATCTGTTTATTTTCCTGTGTCTTGGAACAGCAGAGTCGTCTCTGAGAGTTTGGTTTTAGGACTTGTCTGTTTCCCCAGTCCACTTGCACTTAGCAAGTGTTTAATAAACTATATAGTGAGAGCCCCTATGCAGGTCATGGGTAAATTCCTAGGACAGAATCTAGGAATGGTAGTCATGATCTAAGTGTAACAATATGGTTTTTTTGGGGGGGGGAAAGGAAAGGCAGTATGAGTAAGGGGAACCTTGATTTCCACTGCTATAAAATAAGAATAGAGGTCTCATAAATACATTGAGAGGATTATGCAAGACAACATGCGCCAAGTGCTCACCTCTGAGTGTGGTGAACTGTAAAGCACTCCAGAAATTATAGCTACATGGGCTTTATTAGAAATTGTACCTTGTCCAGTCACAGTGGCTCATGTCTGTAATCCCAGCACTTTGGGAGGCTGAGGCAGGTGGATCACCTAAGGTCAGGAGTTTGAGACCAGCCTGACCAACATGGTGAAACCCCATCTCTACTAAAAATACAAAAAAAGAAAAAAAATGAGCCGGGTGTGGTGGTGGGTATTTGTAATCCCAGCTACTTGGGAGGCTGAGGGAGGAGAGTCGCTTGAACCCGGGAGGTGGAGGTTACAGTGAGCTGAGATTGTGCCATTGCACTCCAGCCTGGGTGACAAGAATGAAACTTCGTCTAAATAAATAAACAAACAAACAAACAAATAAAAGTTGTACCTTGGTGCTGCCACCATCATAGGGGCCAACCTAAAACTCTGTTCTTATCACAGATCAGCAGCTCCCTATTTCCTAGGGGCTGAGTAAGTATTACTGAAAGCTTCAGGGAAGTCAGGCAGAATTTCTTACTGGGAACACCATTCATTTCAGTCATCCTTCACAATGGAACCATCTGATGAAAGAGCTACTAAGAAGTGGCAGGCCTAAAGTTATACAAATGCAGATCTTGGGAAACAAAGTTCTCACAAAATTTTCTTTTCTCTACATTCCAATGAACATACACGTTTTTAAGTAGGCAAAACCATCCTATACCAAGGTTATTGGGCTTCTTTGTTGGTTTTCTTGCTTATGTATTTGCTTGAATTTCTCCTGCATTACATATGAGAGTTGCCTTAAGGTTGCCATGCAAAGTAGCAAAGCCTGGATGAAACTCATCCAATCAGAAAAAAATTGGGGCCGTGGCCCGAGAAAGTTTTAATAAACCTATGTATCTTTATAGCTATATATAGATAGACATAATGGTAAGGACTAATAGCCAATTATTTATGAAGTCTATTTAAATAACAATATAGTAACACTCTGTGTTTCCTAAACTTGAGCCCTGAGGAAACTAAATTGTTACCATCCCACATTTTCAGGCTACCTCTACTTCTTAATGCTTTTCTTTAAATCAACTTGCTTTATTTTAAGATAACTAAAATTTATCTTATTTAAAATTATTTTTATTTTAAAATTTCAATAGCATTATTTGGCTATTGAAAATAAAAAGCAGTATTGTCTATACAGAGAACATACCTGAGAATAAATACAAACAAAGTTATATTGTTTAACTAGCAGAATTTAATGAGTCTCACTGTCTCTGTGACATGAAGATTGGTAAATATTCAGAAAAGGATAAAGTGTGACCGTGAACTAAGATCATTCTTGGTAGAGTCTGAAAGGCTGAAAGAACTGAAAAGAAAATGCCTCTTTTGGCACGGAACCCTCTAAATCCACAGGATTACCAGTACTGGGAACCCCACACTTCGGGGAATGTTGGTGCAGCAGAAAGAAGAGACAAAATAACTGGATACCTACACTAGCTCCACCATTACGAAGTCACAGGTCTACCTCACACAGATACTTCCTCCCTCTGGACCTTAGTTTCCTTATGTATAAAATAAAGTACGTGGAATTATTATACTGTTTTCCATTGTGCACAAGTAAAAACCTGTCTTACCACATATGTGATCTCCAAGGAAGATAAAATAAGTTGAAATATGGCACAGTCCAAGAACAAATTTAGCTCCCATATGGATTGAACATAAATGTCAGTAAGAACAGAAAATACAATGCCATCGTTTAATTGTTCCATCCCATCCCTTTTGTGGGCACTTGTGGGCCCACCTAGCTTTAAGAGGAACAAGCTCCAGACTACATATAGGAAGGTAGTAAGGACTCTGTGCCATTCACTCACCTCTGCTTAAGAATAGGCTTGACTCTGCTAGGAAAACAGACTTATCTTGTATACATTGGGCTAAATTGCAGGGAAAAAAAGTCTAAATTTACATTTTACCAACAATAATCCAATTCAGGTTTAAAATCCCAAAGGCAACTCCCAAGGAAATGCATTTGTTAGACTTAAGTCTCCAACAATACAAAATAGCAGTTGATATTTATTTAGTACTATGCCACAAGGGCCATTAAAAACGGTGTTTTCAATAGGGTTAGCATACGATTTCTCCCTGACCACAAATGCCAGCATAAACTCGTGGCCCCACATCAGTCTGGCAGTCTTCTATAAAGCACAATTGTTTGAAGGAATGTTTGCCACAGAGGCAAGGGGGTCATAAATATGCACACACTCCCTCCTCAAGGTGGGCCCAGTCTCAGGGCTTCCTTAAGGTAAAGGCACACTCGGGACAGGGTACAAAGCAGGGTTATATTTATGAAGGTGAGGGGAAGAATCCACAAATTTTAAATTTTTTTGTCTTTTTTTGAGGTTGAAACTTTATCTTTTATCAAGCCTTCTGGGAACTGAAATGGGGAATGAAGATCCTGTTTACAAAGAAGATGAAACGGTCACTTAGTCTTTGATATAAATCAGAAAGTGAAACATAGGATAGCTCTGGCCTCCTGAAAGAGAGGGAACAAATAAACTTTTGCCTTTTTAACACAGGATAGGCCAACCCCAAACAAAATAGTATTTATCTTTCTATTCCCAAAAAACCCTTTTCAGCGACAATCTGTTCATGACCCTTTGTGAACAGGTAGAGAGAAACTAGCAACTCTGAGAGGTAAAAGTGAGAAGGTTTTGGAATTTTTGAGACGGATCTTGCTCTTGTCACCCAGGCTGGAGTGCAGTGGTGCGATCTCAGCTCACTGAAACCTCTGCTTCCTGGGCTCAAGCTTTTCTCCTGCGTCAGCCTCCTGAGTAGCTGGGATTACAGGTGCCTGCCACCACACTGGGTTAATTTTTGTACTTTTAGTAGAGAGGGGTTTTTGCCATGTTGGCCAAACTGATCTCGAACTCCTGATCTCGGGTGATCCGCCCACCTCGCCCTCCCAAAGTGCTGGGAGTACAGGCGTGACCCACTGCGCCTGGCCTGGAATTTTAAATATGAGAAAGGAAGAACTTCTAGTGGACATGTGTTTTTAGCCACTAATGCTTCCTTTCCCATTGAGAACCTTATAACTTCCCTCCTCGATCAATAAAGTTCTGCTGCTGTCAATAGAACACTTTCCACCTCCCACCCACAACTAAAGCTTTACTCATTGATGAAAGGAATCTACATGTGTTCTCCTGAGCTGGCCAATTATTTTCTGCTACTTTTCAATGATGGTGATTCTTTCAAGGTCTGGACAGCAGAGCCAACAGTGTTATTCTATGAGTTTAATATAGAAAGGTTTGAAAAAAGAAGTTGTCTCAACAGTCAACTTAGGCTCAGCTATGATGCTGTAACAAACTACCAAATCCCAATGGCTTTCAACAATCAAGATTTTTTTCTTGATCCAAATCTGATATCAATGAAGTAAAAAATTATAATTCTTCCACAGAAAAAGGTATCACAAGTCAAATGGCCAAACTTGATATTAATGGATTAGAAAAACGTATAATCTTCTCAGAGTCAATACCTTGAACTAGCACTACAGGTACTCCCTTAAAGTCTGACGGGATGATACACTTTGAGAATGTAAATACAGAACTATTGACAGACACATTACCCACCAGGAAAGAAACTATAAAGTGTCGCTTTAATAGAGCAGTCAATCATAAAATACTGCACCCACACATCCCCAAGGAAGACATGTGATCCAGGTAGAGCTACTTGATGTTTGCCATTTCCTGGTAGCAGTGATTGAATTGGGTGGGCATATAACTCAAGTAGGGTTCATCAGAGTGCTTCCCTGGGATTGAAATGCAGTTTACAGAGAAAGAGGTACTCTTTCCTATAGCTTTTCTAAGCTGGGAAATGTGAGTTCCAGGATGGTAGATGCCATCTAATGTTTCATGAGAAGGAAACCTGTCTTTAGAATGAATCCAAGTAGGAACAAATAGAGATGAGAGTGAGAGAAAAAAGAGGAAGGGTTTGGGGGATGGGGGGCAGATCAGAATCTGTCCTAGAGATCCTGAATCCCAGGTCCAGTTCCAAAGGTTGCTTACTATTCTTCATCCTCAGATTCTATGAGATATCTTAGTATCTTTTCCAACCTATATAATAAATTATCTTTGTTCTGTTTTTGCTTTTTAAGCTGGTTGAATTCAGTGTTATAATTGATATGAAAGTTAGCCCTAGAAGAAGCTAGAGAGTTGATATAGAATGAACTCTATAGCCTGACACACAAAGGTCCCTTCTGAACTGAACCTACTGTCTTGCCAGACTCATCTCCTGACACCCTAGCCCACTGCACACCAGCCACATGCATGTACTGGCCTTTCCCCAAAACATTGTTTTTCTCAACATTGGGAGGGCATCTGTATATGCTATTTCCAATCTCTTGGGACCCTCTCTTCTACTCTCTCAGAGAGCCATAGTATGTCACAAAGCCCACCCTTGCTTAGCTTCTGTTGAACCTTGATACTTGGGTTTTTTGCAGCTTAGATATAACTTCCAGCAGAATCAGAAAATCTTTCCTGGAACCCAAAACCTGCACAAGCTTTATCTCCTGCATAGCTCTATACCATCAAACTTATTCTAGGCTTTAACACATATCACAGTGATACATAATTACTTATTCACTCTACCAGTACACACAAACTTATGTTCATTTGTATATGTCTAATGGTGATTCCTGCTAAAATATCTCAAATATTTGTTGAATAAATGGATGTCAAATACCAGCAGCTAGAAAGTAACATATTTGTGTCTGGAACTGGTGAGTTCTAAGAAGCTAGCATTTTACCTACACTTTCTCCCATTCATATATTTAGAAATGCACCCAGAGTGTATTAGGTACCATAAAACTCAACATTACAGAATTTCTTCCTTTTCCCTTGACCAGTTTTCTGATTTTGGAAAGAGGTCCTAAAGATGGAGGAAGGTGTGAGAATAGGTGAAGAGCATGCTGAAGCTACTGCCTTCTGGCAGGTAGGCACCTACGGCTCCCACTCTGGTCAGAAACACCTTCCTGAACAGACAGGACTGCATTTCCCAGTCTCCCTTGCAGAGAGTTATGTGGATGACCAATGGGCCACCAGACAGACACACACCTGCAGGATACTTGGAAGTTTGGTATGAGCCCTACAAGGAGGTGTCCCCAAAGAGAGAGAGTAGAGATTTTGCCAAGCATGATGGGAAAGGTGGAGAGTTCTTCCAGGGGCAGTTCAGGAAGAAGTCTCAATATCACTGGTACCAAGTGATATGAAGGTCACGAGTGGGGTTTCATTCAGAACATTTCATACGATGGCTGGGCATTTCTCTTGACCACATGTTCTTAGTTATATATATCTCAGCTTGATTCCTGGTCCTCCAGAAAAGTTGGCAAGCTACCTAATTCTCTGTGGTAATTTTCTTTCTGCTCAATCAGCATAAGTAGATTTTATGATCTGCAAGAAATCGGACTTCCTAATTACTTTTCACAAAATAATCTTAGCCTTACCACCTACAGAGTTAATCTGTGAAGTATCAGTATCTTCTCTGAAATAACCATGTTTCTTGGGGTAGGAAAGTCAGTTTGGGGAACAGAACCAATCCCCAGTGATTAATGTCAAGTAGAAAAACAATGTTAATAAGGTGCTATAGTATAAATCCCCAATGCCAGTTCAACATCAAGAAACAGATTCACAAAATCTGTAATTTCTAGTATATATTTTACTCATGAAAAGATTTTTCCCCCTAAATTATTATAAAGAATGCTTCATGTTTTATTTTTTGAAGGAATTATTTTGGAATCAACAGTAAGTAAATAAACAGATGGGGAGATTTATACTATGAGAGGTGAAGCATTAAATTACATCTGAGTTAACATGAATGGATAGAGAATGTCAACATTCTTTATTAAGAGCTTGCAGGCATTCATCTCACTTCCCAGGGAACGCAGGCAAATGCATATTTATATCTTCTTTGAGCAGTCTAGATTATTTAAATTTGTCTAATTTGGGGCTTCCTTTTACCTCTGAATATATGCTATTTATCTTAGGACCCTGACAGCAACCCTTTGTTTAAGAATTAATGCCTAAATAGCAGTCTTTATGTAGCTTCAAATTAAAAATATGCACTTATCTACTTAATTTAGTTTTATGCTTCGGTGAATTTCAAATACCTCCTGTCTTGTTTATTACATCATTGCAGGAGGATTTTTTTAAGCCTACTTGTTTTAATGTTAGATATTTAATAAACGCGCATCTGACTTTTATTCTAACTGAGAAGGACTGAGGAGGGGGGACCGATCAAGAAAGTGAGCTTGGTTTGGCTATTTGGAAGTAAATATTTAAATTTAGTGTAACTAATGACTATCTAGGATTCCTAGGCCCTTGTTGCATAATGCAAGTGTTTATGTACGCCCATTTTCTGTAGTTCGCTACATCACGGGAAGAATTGCAAGAGGTAGAGTGCCTTAGATATCAGCCAGACTGGCCTCTTTTCATAGATTAGTGTCTTCAATACCAGAGGACGGGGAAACAGTTCATCTCACTAAAGTCACTCTGTAGACAGGTACCATGTTCTTTTTGCCCTGAGTGATGACTTCTGAGGACAGATGCACTTTCCGCACATTTTAGTCTCCAAAATCTGCATTCTTTTCCTTCCAGAATCATGACCACCACCTCTGCTCTCATATCCCTTCCTATTTCTTCTCAAATTCTGCATAAAAGAATGAGGAAGCTACTGACATCATCCATCTGGGACTGGGCATTATTAGCAGACCGTTGCTCAGGTTTGGGGTCTGGTTTGTCCCCCAAGGGCAGGAATTATGTTTTTTTTCTCTCTGCTATATTCCCAGTACCTAGAAGTGTGTTTATTACCTACTAAATACTGAATGAATGACTGGATTATTAAATGAATAAATTAGTGAGTGAATAAATTTTAAAAATGAATGAAGTCATTCAGGTATTTAAGACCCAATCCCCAATGTGACTGTATTTGGAGATAGGAACTTGAAGGAGGTGATTCAGGCTAAACAATCCATCAGGGTGGGGGCCTAATCCAACAGGGAGTGCTGTCCTTACAAGAAGAATAAGGAGATACCAGGAGTGTGTGCACATAGAGGAAAGGCCTTGTGAAGACACAGTAAGGAGAGTCATTTACAAGCCAGGAGAAAGAAAACCATCATCAGAAACCAACCATGCCAACACGGTGACCTTGGACTTCCTGCCCTGAGAACTGTAAGAAAATAAATTTCCATTATTTGTGACAGTCTGTGGTATTCTGTTATGGCAGCCTGAGCAGACTAACACAAAGGCCTCTCATATTTCTTATGCTAACATCCAAACTCCTTAATTTGACCCACAAGTTCCTACATAGTTTGGCCCTCCAACTCCTGTAAGACCTCATAAAATAATCCCCCTCACTCTTACCTACCAGAAACAGTCATGCTGGTCCATTCTCTCGCAAGCTCCTGATTTTGCTGTCTAGGTCAAATTCCCCCATTACAAGTCTTCAGTACTAGATTTCCATCCCTTTCTATTGAACAGCATGGTAAAACGGATTAATGCTCATTTTACCCACTGGTATGCAAGCTGCATGAGAGCAGACATGCATTGCTTTCTGCTATTATCGTATCTCACACCTATCCAGTACTGGATATGATGTTTCTACTCAAATATTTGCAGGAAGAATAAATAAATAAGTATATTGAGTTAGTTGAATCAAAGAACAGGTTGACTAATTACAGCATAGAGTTAGGAATATAAATTGTCATGCTGAAGAATATTGACAAAAATGCAGAAGTCTGGTAAAACTAAGCGTCACAGAGAATACAGATACATAGGATACACTCACATTCCTGGAAAGTGTATAAACTGATACAACCACTTTGTAATTGCCTCAGTTTTATCCTTTAAAAAGTGTTTCTTAGCCAGGTGTGATTTGTGTAGCCCCTGCCCCAGGATATTTGGCAATGTCTGGAGTCATTTTTGGTTGTCACAACTTGGAGGTGGTACTACCAGCACCAAGTGTATAGACACCAGCCATGCAGCTAAACATCCTATGCTACACACAACAGCCCCCAGGACAAAGAATTATCTGCCCCAGATTTCAGCAGTGCCAAGTTTCAGAAACCTTGTACTAAAGTAGACTAATTATATATCTTATGGTGTAGCAATTGCATGCCTAAATAAGTACCCAGCACATGCTTGCACATTTACAAGAGGAGACATCACAAACGTTTATAAAACCACTGCTCACAAGAGAAAAGGCTAGAAATAAGTCAAATACCTCTCAATGGCAGAATAAATTGTGGTGTATTCACCCAATAGAATACTATGTCACAGTCAAAACAAATGAATGAGTGATATACAACAAGCTGGATAAATCTTAGCTACATAATATTAACTGAATAAAGTTAAATACCTTGTTTAATAAAGTTAAAAGCAATTACAATAAAAGAATACTTTATAATCATACATATGGAATCATTAAAGCTACTAAAAAAATAAGGCAAACAACTGACAAGCATAAGATTCAGGATAGTGAATTTTTTAGGTTGGGAATAAAAAAAGGATGCAGTGGGGTAAGAGACTGAGGTTAATGTAGTTAAGGTGTTAGCTTTTGTTTAGGGTGGTGGGTTTGTAGGTGCTTAATCATTTTTAAAAAGCAATAAATGAGTAGATAAATGAATGAATGCAGACCACATATAGACTAATGATACAAGTGTGTTGTGAGCCAATTGTTAAGATTAAACAAATTCCATGCAACTGAGGACCAATGTAAAAGCAAAACATTTTGTCACATAGATGGCAGTTTTCATAGAATGGTCTGAAAGACTGCCTTGCTATGAAAAGGAATTTGTTTTAAATTGGTCCTCCACCTGTGATGTCATTTGAAAAACAACACCTGCTTCTAAAAGAAAACTTTGAAAATCCTAAATGAGTAGTTATTAAATGTTTTAAGAGGGATGTTGCAATATCATATGATCTATGACATGAAAAATGAATGAGATACTGCATAAAGGAAACCCTTCTCAGGAATATCTGCCTATCAAAGAAGAGAGCAACATTAGATTCCCAAGAAATGACTCATGCATGGTATAAATCAAAAAGCCAATATCAAGAAGGAAAAGGGAAGAAGATACCATAAGGTGCTTCTATCCCAATCATAGCATGGAAGTAAAAAATAGATGGAAAGAGCCAGATGTATACATATAGTCAAATCTGCCATAGTGCAGTGCTTCAAAATACATACAAATGCACTAGAAGCCAGCTAGCCTGCCTACTTTGTGTCTTTTCTTTCAAAAGTAATTAGGGTCAAACCCTGTGCCAGGGAAGTGAGAAAGGTGGTGCTCCAGAAGATTTGGAAGATTGGCTCCAAGAAGGAAGACTAAGTAAAGAAAATAGAGGAGAGGATCACAGCAGCCAGGTTTCTCACTGTTGAAGGAGGGAGTTACAAATATAGAGAAAACACTCGAATGAACACTGTGTTGTTAGACTGAAACTGAATAATATTAACTCATAGTTTGATAGATTAGAAAGATAGGAAACATAGAAGTTAATGTGGGTATTCACACATATATCCACATATAAATTCTGTCCACAATGAGAACCCAATAGCAATAAGCATACCTTACACCTATATCTTGGTTTAGAAAAACAATTATTTGCTAAAAAGAACCAGCATTTCTTAGATAGAGTTAATTCTAGACCTGGGACAGGAAAAGTAAACAAAGAACCTGAAACATCTTGCTGTGACACAATATAAGGACGTGTTCAAAGAATGGTGGAGTCATGTTAGACACCGGAGCTAACAAAGGGATGCCCATTGACCAAATCTGGGATAATCTGAGCATCAAAGTAAATTATAGTAATGGTTTATAATCCACTGAAAATAAAATTGGAATCCACAAGTCTATATGGATATGAGAAAGTTAATACATTAAGAAACTAAGGAAAAAAACCAACTATCTCAGAGTAGAATTCTAACTAAGGTAGAAATGAATGCCAGTGGTAGTTGGTAAAAGGATAATGGGTAACAGGGTATTTATATAGTCTCAATATATTTTGCCAAACACAGTCAGTTCTCTGGATCCATAGGTTCCACATCTGTGTATTTGACCGAACACAAGTTGAATATATTCAGGAAAATAATGGAGGGTTGCATTTGTACTAAATATACACAAACTTTTAAAATATTGTCATTATTCCCTAAGCAATACAATATAACTATTTATATAGCCTTGGCATTGTATTAGGTATTATAAGTAATCTAGATATGATTTCAAGTATATAGGAAGATGTGTACAGCTTATAAGCCAGGAGTGTCCAATCTTTGGGCTTCCCTGGGCCACACTGGAAGAATAATTGTCCTGGGCCACATACAAAATATATTAACACTAATGATAACTGATAAGCTAAAAAATTTCAAAAAATTGCAAAAAAAATCAATGTTTTAAGAAAGTGTACGAATTTGTATTGGGGTGCATTCAAAGCCATCCTGGGCCACTGGTTGGACAAGCTTCTTATGAGCAAACACTCCACTATTTTACATTAGGGAATAGAGTACCAGTGGATTTGGGTACTCACAGATGGTCCTGGAGCCAATAACCCAAGGTTACCGAAGAATGATTGTATTTATTAAATACACAAGGGAAAAAACATTGTAGTGAAGAAATCTGGCAAACACCACCTTAAGTGATTAGAGTGAACATCATTATTGATGAGTCAAATTGAAATCAGGCACTCCCTGATAAGATGCAAGAAGAATGTGGAGTCATCTGTGTGATATTGCTGCCAAACAGGCATAGCCTGAATTCAATCATGAAATAAACATCAGATAAACTTGAAGGACTTTCTTTAAAAAATAACTCTCCTACAATCTTCAAAAAGTTTCAAAGAAAGACTAGGAACTGTTCTAAATTGAAGGAGCCTAAAATAATATGAAACTGTGGGCTAAATGTGACTCTTATTGGTTTGTTTGGCTATAAAAGACATTACTGGGATATTTGGCAAAACTTGAATGGCTGTTAGTAATGTAGCAATGTTGATTTCTTGATTTTGATGGTAATTCTATGATTATTCTATAAATAAGGAGAATGTTCATGGAGAATATGGGTTGAAATATTCAACATATTCCATGGAACATCGCATATAGCTTATTCTCAGATGGTTCAAAAAATATTTGTGGTTTTTTCATTTTTTCTCTTAAATTGCACTTATTTCAAAAAATATTCACAAATTCTATCACTTTTGTAGAAATAAATCACAATGGAACTTGAGAGAAAACAATGTGTAAGCAGTAAATTTGTGATATGTGGGTATTTAAGAACAGGTTAGTTTTAATGAAGATGCATAGGGTGGTGGGAGAACAAATGACAAGAAATAGATTAAGAAATCTGTATTAGTCTGTTTTCACACTGCTGTAAATGACCTGAGACTGGGTCATTTATAAAGAAAAGAGGTTTAATTGACCCACAGTTCCACTTGGTTAGGTGGACTTCCTGAAACTTACAATCGTGGCAGAAGGCAAAGGAGAAGCAAGCATCTTCTTACATGGTGACAGGAGAGAGAGAAAGCAAGTGGGGAAGTGCCACACTTTGAAACCATCAGATCTCATGAGAAGTTATTCACGATCATGATAACAGCAAAAGGGAAATCCGCCCCCATAATCTAATCACTTCCCACCAGGTCTCTCCCTCAACATGTGGGGGATTACAATTTGAGATGAGATTTGGGTGGAAACATAGAGCCAAACCATATCAACGTCTCTTCACAAAATAAAAACAGGAAATTGTGTGGAGCCTGGGTATAGGGAGGAAGTTATTGAATTGTGTCTTTCATGCCATTTTAAGCTGATGGAAGGAGATGTCATTAAATTGCCTTGAGTTTATTTACACAAGAAAATGAAAGTGCCAATAGTAACCTATGAAAAATGCCAGAACTCAGGGCTGGTTATATATGACTAGCTGAGGGGTTTTGTAATCATAAATGTCTAAGCCTAATGCGCAAACACAAAGATAATTTTTCAATTAGGAAGAGTATAACAGGAGATGTGGAAAAATAGTGGTGAAATAGACAAACAGTCCATTTTTATTTTTACATCTGATTGTTCTCCCTTCATGGAGTTTACCTTAAAAGAATGTGTTAATAATACTGAGAGCTGTTATTTCTATCTGTAAACAACTTATTAGAGACGGGTCATTCCTATAAAGTTTGGGAAGGAAGGACTGGGCGCGGTGACTCATACCTGTAATCCTAGTACTTTGGGAGGCCGAGGTGGGCAGATCTCTTGAGCTCAGAGGTTCAAGACCATCCTGCGAAACATGGCAAAACCCCATCTCTACTAAAAATACAAAAATTAGCTGGGTGTAGGGGCACACACCTGTAGTCCCAGCTACTTGAGAACCCTGAAGTGGGAGAATCATTTGAACCTAGGAGGTAGAGGTTGCAGTGAGTTGAGATTGTGCCACTGCACCCCAGCCTGGGTGACAGTCTGACCTCATCTCAAAAAAATATATACAAAAGAAAAAAGAAAAAATTCTGTAATCCCAGCACTTTGGGAGGCCGAGACGGGCGGATCACGAGGTCAGGAGATTGAGACCATCCTGGCTAACACGGTGAAACCCCGTCTCTACTAAAAATACAAAAACTAGCCGGGCGAGGTGGCGGGCGCCTGTAGTCCCAGCTACTCGGGAGGCTGAGGCAGGAGAATGGCGGAAACCCGGGAGGCGGAGCTTGCAGTGAGCTGAGATCTGGCCACTGCACTCCAGTCCGGGCGACAGAGCTAGACTCCGCCTCAAAAAAAAAAAAAAAAAAAAAAAAGAAAAAATTGGGAAGGAGAAAGATGAGGTGATGAGGTGGAGGTTAGGCCAAGGTGGTGAACTAGAAGAAGTTATGTATGACACTCTCACAGAGAAGAAACAAGAGGGCTAGTGAACATTGACCCTGCAGGGCAGTCATCTGAGAAACTACATCAGGTTCCATCAAAGTAGCAGGGGAAGAGAGAGAGCAGAGGGGAGTGAGGCTGGAAACCAGCTTGTATTAGTTTAGTGCAGAGCTGGGAGGACCTCTCAAAAGTGGGAAAGAGTGAGTGAATGAGAGATCCCCACTCTCCACAGGGACCTGTCTGGGAACCTTTCCTGGGAATGAAAGATTCCGCCTATTCCTCCTGCAGCCTTCCTTCTAGACTGGGGTAGAGAGCCATCTGGACATTCTGTGGGGGCAACTCTTAAGTTCAAGGAAATCTCTACAAGCCTTGGGCCCCAGAGTAGACCAGCACTGGCACCACAGCCTCACTAGAGTCTGCAATCATAGTGCCTGGGAACAATAGGATTCCTCCACCCCATTCCCTTACCAAAAAGGATTGGTGCCAGCTTCCAGCCCAGCTGTCCTACTTTGGCCTGAACTCAGCTGGCAGCCACAGCCTCCTGTTGTCTCAAGAAGTTCCTGGGTGGCAAGGTAGGAGACCCCCACACACTGGTAGCCAGGCAGGAAAAACTTGCTAGAATTTCTAGCCTAATGGTACTGCTGCTGTGTGGATTCTGTCAGATGATACATTTCTCCAGTGGCTCTGAGAAATGCTCAGATAACAGGGTGGGTGATGCCACCCACTCCTGCCACTGGTAGCCAAGCCGGTAATGTCTGCTAGAGCTTCCAGTGTAGTGGTCCCAATTTTATGTGAACTCAACAGGTGGGTGCAGCCTCCTGTGCCCCAAGAAGCAACTGGATGGCAGGGTGGGCAATCCCCAACCACCTCTGCTGCTGTTATCCAGGCAAGCCACAACTGTTAGAGCTTCCAGTTCAGTAATTCTACTTCTGCCTGAACTCTGGGCAGGCACAACCCTGTATTCCCTGGAAAGCACTTGGACAGCAGATTAGCACTGACCTGGCAAGGATATAGCCCATCTACCAACCGTGGCCCCTAACCTGAGGGAGCCCTGTGGACCAGAACAACGCCCCCACCAAAACAACAACAACAACAAACAAACAAAAACAGTGGCATGGAGACAGTAATCAAAGAGAACTCCCCCAAGACCCAGGAACAGACTAGAATTGAAGCCAGTTGACTACACCCACCTTATACCATAATCAAATCCCCAAGGGCACCAAAGAAGATAAAAGCAAGAAGATCCACTCAAAGGAAAGCAATTTCAAAGACTAAAGGAACATCAGCCTGCACAGATAATAAATCAGCACAAGAGCTCTGGCAACTCAAAAAGCTAGAGTGTCTTCTGACCTCCAAATAATTGAACTACTTCACCAAAAATGGTTCTTACTCGAAAATGGCTGAAATGTCAGAAATATAATTCAGAATATGAATAGAAATAAAGATCAACACTCTGGAGAAAATCAAAACCCAATGCAAGGAATCTAAGGAATAAAATAAAAAATGCAAAAGATGAAAGATGAAATAGTCATTTTAAGAAAATGAAACTGATCTGATGGAGCTGAAAAACTCACTTAAGAATTGCATAATACAGCTGCAATATTAACAACAGAACTGACCAATCTGAGGAAATAATCTTAGAGCTTAAAGACTGATTCTCTGAAATAACTCAGACAAAAATAAAAAATAAGGAATGAATAAATCCTCCAAGAAATAAGGGATCGGGTGAAGAGACCAAATCTATGACACATTGGCATCCCTGAAAGAGAGAGAGAGAAAGCAAATAACTTGCCAAACATATTTGAGGATATCATCCCCCCAAATTTCCCCAACCTTGCTAGAGAAGCCAACACTCAATTCTAGAAAATGCAAAGGATCCCTGTGTGGTACTATATAAGGTAACCATTCCCAAGACACATAGTCATCAGATTCTCTAAATCTAAATGAAAGAAAAAATGTTAAAGCAGCTAGAGAGAAGGGGCATGTCATCTACAAACGAAACCTCATCAGGCTAACAGTGGACCTTTCAGCAGAAACCCTATAAGCCAGAAGAGACTGGGGCCTATATTCAGCATTATTAATGAAAATAAATTCCAACCAAGAATTTCATATTCAGCCAAACTAAGCTTCATAAGCAAAGAAATATGATCCTTTTCAGCCAAGCATATGCTAAGGGAATTTGTTACCACTAGAATGTCCTTACATGAGGTCCTAAATGGAGCGCTAAATATGGAAAGGAAAGATCATTTTCAGCCCCACTTAAGTATATAGACACACTTAAATACATAGACTATTCATAATATAAAGTAACCACACAATCAATTCTGCAGAATAACCCGCTAACAACACAATGACAGTATCACGCCTGCACAGTATTAACTTTGAATGTAAATGAGTTAAATGCCCCAATTAAAAGGCACAGAGTGGAAAGTTGGATAAAGAAGCAAGACACAACTATATGCTGTATACAAGAAACCCATCTCACTTGCAACAACACCCATAGGTTCAAAGTAAAGGGATGGAGAAAAATCTACCAAGCAAATGAAAAACAGAGAAAAAAACAGGGGTTTCTGTTTTAATTTCAGACAGAACCGATTTTAAACCGACAATAAAAAAGGCAAAGAAGGGCATTACATAATGGTAAAGGGTTCAAATCAACAAGAAGATCTAACTATCCTAAATATATATGCACCAACACAGGAGCACTCAGATTCATAAAGTTTTTAAAGACCCACAAAGAGACTTAGGTAATCAATCAATAATAGTGGGAGACTTCAACACCCAACGAACAGTATTAGTTTTCTGCCTTGATGACCTAACAAAAATATCCAGGACCTGAACTTGATATTTGACCAAATGAGCCCAACAGACATCTACAGACCTCTCCATCCCCGAACAACAGAATATATACATTCTTCTCATTTTCACATTGCACATACTCTAAAATTGACAACACTATCAGTCATAAAAGAATCCTCAGCAAATTTTTAAAAAATGAAATCAAACAATTTATACTCTTGGACCACAGCACAATAAAATAAAAACAAATAATAAATTACTAAAAACCATACAATTCCATGAAAATTAAACAAGTTTCACTGAATGACATTTAGGTAAACAATGAAATTAAGGCAGAAATCAAGAAGCTTTTTGAAACTAATCAGAAAAAAGGAACAATATACCAGAATCTCTGGGTCATAGCTAAAGCCATGTTAAAAGGGTTGTTCACGGCACTAAATGCTCACATAATAAAATTAGAACAATCTCAAATTAATAACCTAACATCACACCTAGAGGAACTAAAGAAACAAGAGTAAAGCAACCACAAAGACAGCAGAAGAAAATAAATAACCAAAAACAGAGCTGAAACGAAGGAAATTGAGATGTGAAAAACCATATAAAAGATCAATAAAGCCAGTTTTTTGAAAGAATACATGATTGGCAGACTGCTAGCTAGACTAATAAAGAAAAAAGAGAAGATCCAAATAAATACAATCAGAAGTGACAGAGGGGACATTACCACTGACCACATAGAAATACAAAAACAAAACAAAACAAAAAACCCTAAGAGACTGCTATGAATACCTCTATGCACACAAACCAGAAAACCTAGAAGAAATGGATAAATTCCTGGAAACATACAACTTTCCTGCAAGATTGAACCAGGAAGAAATTGAATCCCTGTACAGACTAATAATGAGTTTCAAAATTAAGTAATAGAAAGCCTACCAATAAGAAAAAGACCAGGACCAGATGAAATCATAGACAAATTCCACCAGCTGTACAAAGAAAAGCTGATACTAGCTTTACTAAAACTACTCCAAAAACTGAAAAGGAAAGAGTCCTCCCTAACTCATTCTATGATGACAGCATCATCCTGACACCAAAACCTGACAGAAACACAACAACAAAAGAGAAAACTTCAGGCCAATATCCTTGATGAACACAAATGCAAAAATCCTCAACAGAATACCAGCAAACCAAATTCAGCAGCACATCAAAAAGCTATTCCACCACAATCAAGTATGTTTTAACCCTGGGATGCAAGGTTGATTCAATATACACAAATCAATAAATATGATTCATCATATAAACATAACAAAAAGGACATGATCATCTCAAAAGATGCATAAAGGGCCTTTGATAAAATTCAAAGTGTTAACAACACTCAACAAACTAGGCATTGAAGGAACATATCTCAAAATAATAAGAGCTGTCTATGACAAACCCACAGCCAACATCATTCTAAATGGGTAAAAGCTCACAGCAGTCCCCTTGAGAACCAGAACAAGACAAGAATGCCCATTCACTCCCATTCAACACAGTACTGGAAGTCCTGGCCAGAACAATACGGCAAGAGAAAACTAAGAGGCATCCAAATAAGAAGAGAGGAAGGCAAACTACCTGTTTGCAGATGATATGATTTTATACCTAGAAAACCCCAGTCTCTGCCCAAAATCTCCTTGATCTAGCAACTTCAGCAAAGTTTGAGGATACAAAAAAAAATCAGTGTACAAAAAACAGTAGCATTCTCATACAACAACATTCAACCTGAAAGCCAAATGAGAAGCAAAATCCCATTCACTGTAGCCACAAAAAAGAATACCTAGAAATGTAGCTAACTAAGGAAGTGAAAGATCTCTCCAACAGAAATTACAACACTATTCAAAGAAATCAAAGATGACATAAACAAGTGAAAAAATACTTCATGCTTATGGATAGAAAGAATCAATATTGTTAAAATGGCCATACTTCCCTAAGCAATTTAAAGATTTAATACTATTTCTATCAAACTACAAATGACTTTCCTCACAGAACTATTTTAAGATTCATGTAGAACCAAAAAAAAGAAAAGAGAAAAAGAGAGAGAACTCAAATAGTGCAAAAACAAAAAAGCTGGAGGCATCATGTTACATGATTTTAAGCTATACTACAAGGCTGTAGTATAGCTACAACCTTGTGATCTTCCACAAACCATCTGATCCACAACCATCTAATCTTCCACAAACAGAAATGCAAATCAAACCCACAATAAGGTATCATCACACACTAGTCAGAATGCCTGTTACTAAAAAGTCAATAACAGATGTTGTCAAGGTTGTGGAGAAAGGGGAACACTTTAGACACTGCTGGTGGGAATGAAAATTAGTTCAGCCATTGTGGAAAGGAACGTGTCAATTTCTCAAAGAACTTAGAATTACCATTTGACCCAACAATCCCATTGTTGGGTATATATCCCAAGAGATAGAAATCATACTACCATAAACATACATCCACGTATATGTTCATTGCAGCACTATTCACAATAGCAAAGACATGGAATCAACCTAAAGTCCCATCAATGGTAGACTAGTTAAAAAAAAAAAAAAAAGTGGTATATATGCATCAAGGAATAATACTACATAGCCATAAAAATGAATGAAATCATATCCTTTTCAGTAACATGGATGGAGCTGTAGGCCATTTTCCTAAGTGAATTAACACAGGGAAAGAAAACCAAATACCGCATGTTTTCACTTACAAGTGGGAACTAAACATTTAGTACACATGGACACAAACAAAGGAACAACAGACACTGTGCCTACTTGAGGGTGGAGTGTGGGAAGAGGGTAAGGAAAACCTACGTACTGGATACTATGCTTATTGCTGGGGTGATGACATGCACTGTACACCAAATCCTGACAACATATAATTCACCTATATAACAAACCTGGATATGTACCCCAAAACTAAAATAAAAGTTAAAAAATAAAATAAGATGAGGTTATATGTCTACCTCTGCTATGATCACTCAAAACTCTGGGAATGCTTTTCCCTCTGATAAATAAAACTGAAGGGTAAACATACCTTATATTTATTAAAATTCTATTCCAGGCCAGATATATTCTGTGAATTTTATCTTGGTTAGTTCTTTCAACAGCAAGTAAAAGTAGATATTCTGCTCCTCCTCCTTGTTTAAATGAGAAAAAGAGGGGAGAGTGGTAGATAGGAGGCAGGATGAACTTGCAGCTCCTACTCAGAGGGACAGAGCAGCATGTGGAGATCCACATTGTGAGCTTTTTCTCCAAGAATTATCACAGGTACATACCAGGAAAGCCAAGATAATCCACAGGCACTTTGAAGGCAGTTGATTGCCACTGCGGGCAGCTTTCTCAGCTGGGAGGCTTGTAGCCTGAGGCAAGTTCTCAGCCCTGCTCATCAGCTGCCTAGAAATAAACTCAGTGCTTTTGGGTGGGACTGGAGGCATGGTGGGAGTAAGACTGGCCTTTCAGGCCATGGACTGAGTGGGAGGTAGATGAGGTCTGTGGCTGCCAGTTTTCTCCCATTTCCCTGGCAACCTGTGTGAAGCAGAACAGACAGCCAACATCCCCCAAGGAACATAGTGCACTGACCTGTGAACCACATCCCCATCTGCCACAGAAGCCACAGCAAGTCCTGCCCAAGGAGAGACTGAGCTCAGACATGCCTAACACTGCTCCCACCTGATGGTCTTTCTCTACTCCCTTGGTAGCCAGAATACAAAGAACATAATCTTTTGGGAGCTCTATGACCCTGCCCACTGTCTGAGAAACCTGAATACTTACCCAAGGGTGACCCTAGGGCAAGCTTCTGTCTTCCCTATACAATGGCAGCTGATGTGCTCTTGAAAGTGCTGTAGCAGGACAAGCCACAGAAAAAAACCTCTCAGACACCGAGTTGTAGAAGGAAGGGCTTTATTCAGCTGGGAGCATCGGCAAGCTACTGCCTTAAAATCTGAGCTCCCTGAATGCACAATTTCTGTCCCTTTTAAGGGCTCACAACACTAAAGATTTCATATGAAAGGGTCATGATTGATTGAGCAATCTAGGGGATACATGACAGGGGTTTCATGCACTGTAGTCAGAGAGAAACAGAACAGGGCAGGGAGTTTCACAATGTTCTTCTATACAATGTCTGGAATCTATGAATAACACCGGTTTTTAAGTTATGAGTTGATTTTTAACTACTACGTTTAGACCAGGCAGGCTCAGGCCTGGTTTTGGGCCTGGCGCTGGGCTGCCTGTCTTTGGTTTTACTTTCCTGTTTTTTCTTAAAACAGGTATTGAGTATAAAACAATATAAAACAATATGAGAGGGTCTCTCTCTTTCCTCAGTGCCACCTCCTTCCTGGAAACCAACCAAAACAAAACCAACACACATAAAAATATAAAAAACCAACACATATAAAAATATAATCAAAGACTCTCACAGAGTCCTCTTCATTCTCTTGCTACCTCCACTAGAGTAGGTATTGGTATCCAAAGCTGAGAGACCTGAAGATGAGTCACATCACAAGATTCTTTACAGACACTCACCAGTACCAGCCCAAAACCCAGTAGCTCCACTGGGTGACTAGATCCAGAAGAGAACAATCACTGCAGTTTGGCTCTCAGGAAGCCCCATCCCTAGGGCAATGGGGAGAGCACCAGGGTCAAGGGAGCACCCCCATGGGACATAAGCAGCCCTTGAGTTCCAGATCTTCCCTCTGACATAGCCTACCCAAATGAGAAGGAACCAGAAAAACAATTCTGGTAATATGAAAAAACAAGGTTATTTAACATCTCCAAAAGATCACACTAACTCACTAGCAATGGATTCAAACCAAGATGAAATCTCTGAATTGTCAGAAAAAGAATTCAGAAGGTTGATTATTAAGCCAATCAAGGAGGCACCAGAGAAATGTGAAGTTCAACTTTAAGAAATCAAAAAAATGATACAGGATATGAATGGAAAAATCTCCAGTGAAATAGACAGCATAAAAAACAATTACAACTTTTGGAAATCAAGGACACACTTAGAGAAATGCAAAATGCACTGGAAAGTCTCAGCAATAGAATTGAACAAGTAGAAGAAAGAACTTCAGAGCTTGAAGACAAGGCTTTTGAATTAACCCATCATGACAAAGACAAAGAAAAAAGAATTTTAGAAAATTAACAAAGCCTCCAAAAAATGTGAGATTATGTCAAACAACCAAACCTAAGAACAATTGATGTTCCCAAGGGAGAAGAAAAATCTAAAAGTTTGGAAAACATATTTGAGGGAATAATTGAGAAAAACTCTGGTCTTGCTAGAGGTCTAGACATTCAAATACAAAAAGCTCAAATAACACCTGGGAAATGTATTCCAAAAAGATCACCTAGGAACATAGTCCTCAGGTTATCTAAAGTCAAAGCAAAAGAAAGAATATTTAGAGCTGTGAGACAAAAGTATCAGGTAGCCTATAAAGAAAAACCTATCAAATTAACAGCAGATTTCTCAGCAGAAACCATACAAGCTAGAAAGGATTGGGGTCCTGTCTTTAGCCTCCTTATTATCAGCCAAGAATTTTGTACTCAGCAAAACTAAGCCTCATAAATGAAGGAAAGATACAGTCTTTATCAAACATGCTGAGAGAATTTGCCACTACCAAGCCAACACTATAAGAATGGCTAAAAGGAACTGTAAATCTTGAAACGAATCCTCTAAATACACCAAAATAGAATATCCTTTAAGCATAAATCTCACAGGCCCTATAATACAATAACACAATGAAAAAAAGGGTATTAAGGCAACAAATAGCTTGATGAATAGAATAGTACCTCACATTTCAATACTAACATTGAATGTAAATGGCCTAAATGCTCCACTTAAAAGATACAGAATGGCAGAATGGATAAGAACTCACCAACCAAGTATCTGCTATCTTCAAGAGACTCACCTAACACATAAGGACTCACATAAGCTTAAGGTAAAGGGTTGGAAAAAATTATTCCATGAAAATGGACACTAAAAGTGAACAGGAGTAGCTATTCTCACATTAGACAAAACAAACATTAAAACAAAAGTGGTTTTAAAAGACAAAGAGGGATATTATATAATGATAAAAGAATTTGTCGAGTTGGAAAATATCCCAATTCTAAATATACACACACCTAACACTGGAACTCCCAAATTTACAAAACAATTACTACTATACCTAAGAAATGAGATGAACAGCAACACAATAATAATGGGGGACTTCAATATTCCACTGACAGCACCTAGAGAGGTCCTCAAGACAGAAAGTCAATAAAGAAACAGTGGAAACTGTACCCTAGAACAAATAAACTTAAAAGATATATACATAATATTCTACCCAGCAACTACAGAATATACATTCTATTCATCAGCACGTGGAACATTCTCCAAGATAGACCATATGATAGGTCACAAAACAAGTCTCAACAAATTTAAGAAAATGAAAATTATATTGAGAACTCTCAGACCACAGTGAAATAAAATTGTAAATGAACTCCAAAACAAACCCTCAAAACCAGACAAATACATGGATATTAAATAACCTGATCCGGAGTGATCATTGGGTCAACAATGAAATCAAGATGGAAATTTAAAAATTCTTTGAACTGAACGATAATAGTGACACAACCTATCAAAACTTCTGGGATACAGCAAAGGTGGTGCTAAGAGGAAAGTTCATAGCATTAAATGCCTACATCAAAAAGTCCGAAAGCGCACACCCAGACAATCTAAGGTCATACCTCAAGGAGCTAAAGAAACAAACAAACAAACAAAAACCAAAGAGAAGAAAAGAAATAACCAAGATCAGAGCAGAACTAAATGAAATTGAAACAAAAAGAAAACATACAAAAGATAAATGAAACAAAAAGCTGGTTCCTTAAAAAGATAAATAAAATTGATAGATCAATAACAAGATTAACCAAGAAGAGAGAAGACTAAGCTCAATTAGAAACCAAAAGGGAAATATTAATACAACCAATATCACAGAAATATAAAAGATCATTCAAAGCTACTAGGAACACCTTTGCATACACAGACTAGAAAACCTAGAGGAGATGGGTAAATTCCTGGAATTATACAACCCTCCTAGATTAAACCAGGAAGAAATAGAAACTCTGAACAGACCAACAAGCAGTGATTGAAACGGTAATTAAGTTACCAACAACAAAAAGTTCAGGACCAGATGGATTCACAGCTGAATTCTATCAGACATTCAAAGAAGAATTGGTGCCAATCTCTTTTCCGAAAGAGAAAGAGGGAATCCTCCCTACATCATTCTATGAAACCAGCATCACCCTAATATCAAAACCAGGAAAGGACATATCATAAAAGAATACTATCGACTAATATCCATGATGAACATAGATGTAAAAATTCTCAACAAAATGCTAGCTAACCAAATCCAATAGCATATCAAAAAAGATAATCCACCATGATCAAGTGGGTTTCATACCAGGGATGCAAGGACGGTTTTACATCTGCAAGTCAAATGTCAAACACAATTAAAAACAAAAATCACATGATCACAATAGACACAGGAAAAGCATTTGACAAAATCCAGCATTCCTTTATGAATAAAACCCTCAGCAAAATCAGCATAGAAGGGACATACTTTAAGGTAACAAAAGCCATCTATAACAAACTGACACACTCACAGCCAACATTACATTGAATGGGACAAAGTTGAAAGCATTCCCCCTGAGAACTGGAACAAGGCAAGGATGCCCACTTTCACCAATTCTATTCAACATAGTGCTGGAAGTCCTAGTCAAAGCAATTAGACAAGATAAAGAAATAAAAGGCATCAGAAAACAAAACAAAACAAAACAAAACAAAAAAACCTTAGGAATATACTTAACCAAAGAGGTGAAAGACCTCTACAAGGAAGACTACAAAACACTGTTGAAAGAAAACATAGATGATGGTCAGGCATGGTGGCTCATGCCTGTAATCCCAGCACTTTGGGAGGCCAAGGCCTGAGGTCAGGAATTTGAGATCAGCCTGGCCAACATGGCAAAACCCCGTCTCTAATAAAAATACAAAAATTAGCTGGGTGTGGTAGCACATACCTGTAATCCCAGCTACTGAGGGAGGCTGAGGCAGGATAATCATTCCAGCCTCAGTGACAGAGTGAGACTCTATCTCAAACAACAGCAACAACATAAATGACACAAATAAATGGAAACATATCTCATGCTCATGAATGGGTAGCATCAATATGGTGAAAATGACCACACAGCCACAAACAATCTACAAATTCAATGCAATTCCCATCAAAATACCACCATCATTCTTCACAGAACTAGAAAAAACAATCCTAAAATTCATATGGAACCAAGAATAAGCCCCCATAGCTAAAGCAAGACTAAGCAAAAAGAACACATTTGGAGGCAT
Organism: Trachypithecus francoisi; assembly: GCF_009764315.1. Lineage (NCBI taxonomy): Eukaryota > Metazoa > Chordata > Mammalia > Primates > Cercopithecidae > Trachypithecus > Trachypithecus francoisi. The sequence continues at coordinate 51,826,205 of NW_022681453.1, forward strand.
TACATTACCCAACTTCAAACTATAAGGACATAGTCACCACACCAGCATGGTACTGGTATGAAAAGAGGCATATGGACCAATGGAACAGAATACAGAACCCAGAAATTAATGCCAAATACTTACAGTCAACTGTTCTTCAACAAAGCAAACAAAAACAAAGTGAGGAAAAGACATCCTATTCAACAAATGGTGCTGGGATAATTGGCAAACCACATGTAGAAGAATGAAACTGGATTGTCATCTCTCACCCTAAAGATCAACTCAAGATGAATCAAAGACTTAAATCTAAGACCTGAAACCATAACAATTCTAGAAGATAACATCGGAAAAATCCCTTCTAGACATTGGCTTAGGTAAAAACTTCATGACCAAGAACTCAAAAGCAAATGCAACAAAAACAAAGATAAATAGATGGGAGTTGATTAAATTCAAAAGCTTCTACACAAAAAAGTAATCAGCAAAGTAAACAGACAACCCACAGAATGGAAGAAAATCTTTACAATCCATACATCCAACAAACAACTAATATCCAGAATCTACAGGAACTCAAATCAGCAAGAAAAAAAAAAAAAAACAATTCCATCAAAAAGTGGGCTAAGGACATGAATAGATAATTCTCAAAAGAAGATAAACAAATGGCCAGCAAACATGAAAAATGCGTAACATCTCTAATTATCAGGGAAATACAAATCAACACCCTAATGCACTCCTGAAAGAATGGCCATAGTCAAATAATGAAAAAATAATAGACATTGGCAGATATATTATGAAAAGGGAACACTTTTACATGGTTGGTGAGAATGTACACTGGTACAATCACTATGGAGAACAGTATGGAGATTCCTTAAAGAGCTAAAAGTAGATATACTATTTGATCTAGTAATCTCAATCTTGGGTAACTACTCAGAAGAAAAGAAGTCACTGTATGAAGAAGAACTTGCACATGCATATTTATAGCAGTGCAATTTGCAATTGCAAAAATATGAAATCATCCCAAATGTCCATTGATCAACAACCGGATAAAGAAAATACGGTATATGCATACCATGGAATACTACTCAGCAATAAAAAGGAATGAAATAATGGCATTTGCAGCAACCTGGGTGGAATTGGAGACCATTATTCTAAGTGTAGTAACTCAGGAATAGAAAACCAAATATCGTATGTTCTCATTCATAAGTGGGAGCTAAGCTATCAGGATGCAAAGGCATAACAATGATACAATGGACTTTGAGGACTCTGAGGGAAAGTAGGAGGGAGGTGAGGTATAAAGGACCACACACTGGGTACAATGTATACTGCTCAGTTGATGGGTGCACCAAAATTTCAGAAATCACCACTAAAGAACTTATTCATGTAACCAAACACCACCTGTTCCCCCAAAAATCTATTGAAATGAAAATAAACAAATGAGAAAAAGAAGTCTGAGAGTTTAAGTGACTCTTGTCCAGAGAAAGAGTTGAAATGGGAGTAGACATCTTTGGTTAGTTTTAACCATAATCTCATCTAATACTCACATATAAACCCTGCGACCTCTGAGTAATCATGTCACTCAGAATGGCCTAGATATCAACATCCCCATATTACAGAAAAGAAAACTAGCTAAGATGCATGCATACCTTAGAGCCCAGGGATTTTTTTTTTTTCACCTAAACAGTCTCCTTTAGTCATGTCATTTATAAATATCACCTTCATTGTAGATTAACAATAATACTTGCAACACGAACATTTGGAAAGCAGTTTATCACATACAAATGCTTTTATGCATATTTAATTTCCATTTTCTCAATAGCCAATGACAAGGGCTTTTTTCTTCCAATTTTACAGATGTGGACACCAAAGTTCAGTGTACTTAAGTGAAGAGCTTAAATCAAATGACAACAATTGAGACTGAAATCATAACCAGAAGCAGTCAATAATGTTATAGAGAAAAATAATAGTTTATTATTAAGTCTTGTAGTACAGGTCCAGCGGAACAGGCAAGAGACCAGGTTTAAAACAGAAGCTGCATGGTAATGCTGAGTTGTCAGGCATAAACAATGATTGACCAGTGGTTTGAGATTTAAATGCTTAGTTGGACCTCAGATGAGACAGGTATCAGAGATGCAGGGACAGCCAGAAGATCTGTTGCCAATAAATATGCCTAGCAGATACTGTGTTCTGGGCTCTGCAATTGCCATGGGCTTCTCGGATTCTGTTTATCCCTTCATTCTGCCTCAAGCTTGCCAAGTCGTGAGTCTACTTGCAGAGGACGAGAAATGAAAGAAAACCACTTCCGGACCTACTCCCATGGACTCTTCCTTATCCCCATCCTCTGTTGGAGAGCACCAGAAAATATTCTACCTGGATATACTGCTGCTTAGACAAGAGCAACACCATGTTCAAAAACACCAGGCACATGTTCTGTGGCTGGCACATGCAGCTTAGGACCATCTGCCATGATGGCTTTTGGCCTGCTAAGAAGATAGTGAGCTACTTCCCTCACAGCAAAGGAGCCAAAAACAAGCTTCTAGAGTCTTTGACTAAATCTAATAACTTGTCTCCTGATCTTTTTTGAACAAAAAGTAATGAATTGTATTTTGTTAAACCAGTCATCTGAATTTCAGAACCCTCTACAGTCCACTGAGAGAGGCTTAACTGCTCTCTAATAAGCCTGCTTGATTTCTGATGGCTAATGAAGTTAACAGTGAACTTCATTGTTCATTGGTCCATATAAGCTCCGTGGAAACAGGGACACCATCTTTCCTTTCCACCAAGCATCTAGAGTCATGTGTAACACACAAGAGCTATTTAATATACAAGTAATAATGACAGGAGCATCTATTACAGTACAAGACCATGTCATTCAGAATGAACTGTTCCAGACTAAATACCTGGAGACTTAAGAATTGGTAGCAGTATAAAATGTCTTTCAATTCACCATTTTCTCTTTGCAAAGTTAGAAAATGCACGGTCTCCACCTACATATTTTGGTCGGCAGAGTGGGATGATCAGGCATCCAGATTATTTTTCTTTATTTGGAGAATCTTAAAACAGTGGCAGGTGGGATGTGGGAGGGGTGGACTAGGGCAGGGCAGTCATGAGAAATAGGGTGGCCAATCATATGCGCTTGAACAAAACAATGAATTTTAAAGAATCAACATAAATATCTATCTCCAATAAAGATTTTCAGGGTAATGGCAACAGGAGGTTAAAAAATCTTCTGATGACTCAGTCACATGAGTATCCTATGGTGGACAAAGGTCAATGGAGAAGATGCCAGCAACAGCAGTTTTAAGTGAATGAACACACTGGTCACTTAGAGGGATCATATGCATACCTGTTTTCCCAGTATGTCTTGGTTCTGGCCTGTTTTGCAAACCTTCCCCTCCCATTGTCTCTAGGTACTGTCCAAAAGCCTTCTAAGAGGATCCCTTTGAGGATTCATTAAATCAAAGTTGGATTCGTTGATTTTCCACTAAGAGCATATTTTGGTAGGGAAAAGAGTGCTAACACCATTAGAGTTGCTCGGTTTCCTATGGGCCAGTATGTGCCTTGGGAGGAAGCAAGAGGAAACTGTAGTATCTGGTGCTTAAGAATGTTTTACCCAGCAGCCTGATAACACAAGAAGGCATCAGGCATGGTGTGTAGTAATTTTGTGTATGTAAATTCTGATGACTTGGACACTGTGCCCCAAACCATCACTCATTTATTCTTTAACTATGAATCAAGTTCCTCCTATGTGCTTGGAGCCATGCTAGATACTGAGGAAGTGGCAAGGAGGTAGATGAGGCCCCAGTCTTTATTTTAATTATACTTTACATTCTAGGGTACATGTGCACAATGTGCCAGTTTGTTACATATGTATGCATGTGCCGTGTTGGTCTGCTGCACCCATTAACTCATCATTTACATTAGGTATTTATCCTAATGCTATCCCTCTCCCATCCTCCCACCCCATAACAGGCCCTGGTGTGTGATGTTCCCCACCCTGTGTCCAAGTGTTCTCATTGTTCAGTTCCCACCTATGAGTGAGAACATGCGGTGCTTGGTTTTCTGTCCTTGGGATAGTTTGCTCAGAATGATTGTTTCCAGCTTCATCCATGTCCCTGCAAAGGACATGAACTCATCCTTTTTTATGGCTGCATAGTATTCCATGGTGTGTATATGTGCCATATTTTCTCAATCCAGTCTATCATTGATGGACATTTGGGTTGGTTCCAAGTCTTTGTTATTGTGAATAGTTCTGCAATAAACATACATGTGCATGTGACTTTATAGTAGCATGATTTATAATCCTTTGGGTATATACCCAGTAATGGGATTGCTGGGTCAAATGGTAGGTATTTCTAGTTCTAGATCCTTGAGGAATCACCATGCTGTCTTCCACAATGGTTGAACTACTTTACACTCCCACCAACAGTGTAAAGGTGTTCCTATATCTCCACATCCTCTCCAGCATCTGTTGTTTCCTGACTTTTTAATGATTGCCATTCTAACTGATGTGAGATGGTATCTCATTGTGGTTTTGATTTTCACTTCTCTGATGACCAGTGATGATGAGCATTTTTTCATATGTCTGTTGGCTGCATAAATGTCTTCTTTTGAAAAGTGTCTGTTCATATCCTTTACCCACTTTTTGATAGGGTTCTTTTCTTGTAAATTTGTTTAAGTTCTTTGTAGATTCTGGATATTAGCCCTTTGTCAGATGGATAGATTGCAAAAATTTTCTCCATTCTCTAGGTTGCCTGTTCACTTTGATGGTAGTTTCTTTTGCTGTGCCAAAGCTCCTTAATTAGATCCCATTTGTCCATTCTGGCTTTTGTTGCCATGCTTTTGGTGTTTTAGTCATGAAGTCCTTGCCCATGCCTATGTCCTGAATGGTATTACCTAGGTTTTCTTCTAGGATTTTATGGGTTTTAGGTCTAACATTTAAGTCTTTAATCTATCTTAAATTGATTTTGGTGTAAGGAAGGGATCCAGTTTCAGCTTTCTACATATGGCTAGCCAGTTTTCCCAGCAACATTTATTAAATAGGGAATCCTTTGCCCATTTCTTGTTTTTGTCAGGTTTGTCAAAGATCAGATGGTTGTAGATGTGTAGTATTATTCCTGAGGCCTCTGTTCTGTTCCATTGGTCTATATCTCTGTTTTGGTACCAGTACCATGCTGTTTTGGTTACTGTAGCCTTGTAGTATAGTTTGAAGTCAGGTAGCATGATGCCTCAAGCTTTGTTCTTTTGTCTTAGCATTGTCTTGGCAATGTAGGCTCTTTTTTGGTTCCATATGAACGTTAAGGTAGTTTTTTTCCAAGAAAGTCATTGGTAGCTTGATGGGGATGGCACTGAGTCTACGAATTACCTTGGGCTGTATGGCCATTTTCACGATATTCATTCTTCTTATCCATGAGCATGGAATGTTCTTCCATTTGTTTGTGTCCTCTTTTATTTCATTGAGCAGTGCTTTGTAGTTCTCCTAGAAGAGGTCCTTCACATCCCTTGTAAGTTGGATTCCTAGGTAGTTTATTCTCTTTGTAGCAATTGTGAATGGGAGTTCACTCATGATTTGGCTGTCTGCTATTGGTGTATAAGAATGTTTGTGATTTTTGCACATTGATTTTGCATCCTGAGACTTTGCTGAAGTTGCTTATCAGCTTAAGGAGATTTTGGGCTGAGACAATGGGGTTTTCTAAATATACAATCATGTCACCTGCAAACAGGGACAATTTGACTTCTTCTTTTCCTAATTGAATACCCTTTATTTCTTTCTCCTGCCTGATTGCCCTGACCAGAACTTCCAACACGATGTTGAATAGGAATGGTGAGAGAGGGCATCCCTGTCTTGTGCCTGTTTTCAAATGGAATGCTTCCAGTTTTTGCCCATTCAGTATGATACTGGCTGTGGGTTAGTCATAAATAGCTCTTATTCTGAGATATGTTCCATCAACACCTAGTTTATTGAGAGTTTTTAGCATGAAGTGCTGTTGAATTTTGCCAAAGGCCTTTTCTGCATCTATTGAGATAATCATGTGGTTTTTGTCTTTGGTTCTGTTTATATGATGGATTATGTTTATTGATTTGCATATGTTGAACCAGCCTTCCATCCCTGGGATGAACCCAACTTGATCTTGGTGGAGAAGCTTTTTGTTGTGCTGCTGGATTTGGTTTGCCAGTTTTTTAATTGAGGATTTTTGCATTGGTGTTCATCAGGGTTATTGGTCTAAAATTCTCTTTTTTTGCTGTATCTCTCCCAGGCTTTGGTATCAGAATGATGCTGGCCTCATAAAATGAGTTAGGGAGGATTCCCTCTTTTTCTATTGATTGGAATAGTTTCAGAAGGAATGGTACCAGCTCTTCTTTGTAGTACCTCTGGTAGATTTCAGCTGTGAATCCGTCTGGTCCTGGACTTCCTTTGGTTGGTAGGATATTAATTATTGCCTCAATTTCAGAGCCTGTTATTGGCCTATTCCAAGATTCAGCTTCGTACTGGTTTAGTCTTGGGAGAGTGTATGGGCCCAGGAATTTACCCATTTCTTCTAGATTTTCTAGTTTATTTGTGTAGAGGGGTTTACAGTATTCTCTGATAGTAGTTTGTATTTCTGTGGGATTGGTGGTGATATCCCCTTTATCATTTTTTATTGTGTCTACTTGATTATTTTCTCTTATTAGTCTTGCTAGTGGTCTATCAATTTTGTTGATCTTTTCAAAAAACTAGCTCCTGGATTCATTGATTTTTTTGAAGGGTTTTTTGTGTCTCTAGCTCCTTCAGTTCTGCTCTTAGGTATTTCTTGCCTTCTGCTAGCTTTTGAATTTGTTTGCTCTTGCTTTTCTAGTTCTTTTAATTGTGATGTTAGAGTGTCGATTTTAGATCTTTCCTGCTTTCTTTTGTGGGCATTTAGTGTTATAGATTTCCCTCTACACAATGCTTTAAATTGTGTCCCAGAGATTCTGGTACGTTGTGTCTTTGTTCTCATTGATTTCAAAAAACATCTTTATTTCAGGCTTCATTTCGTTATTAACCCAGTAGTCATTTAAGAGCAGGTTGTTCAGTTTCCATGTAGTTGTGCAGAGTTTTGAGTGAGTTTCTTAATCCTAAGTTCTAATTTGATTGCACTGTGGTCTGAGAGACAGTTTGTTGTGATTTCTGTTCTTTTACATTTGTTGAGGAGTGCTTTACTTCCAACTATGTGGTCAATTTTGGAGTACGTGTAATGTGGTGCTGAGAAGAATGTATATTCTGTTGATTTGGGGTGGAGAATTCTGTAGATGTCTATTAGGTCTGCTTGGTGCAGAGCTGAGTTCAATTCCTGGATATCCTTGTTAACCTTCTGTGTCATTGATCTGTCTAATATTAACAGTGGGGTGTTAAAGTCTCCCATTATTATTGTGTGGGAGTCTAAGTCTCTTTGTAGGTCTCTAAGGACTTGCTTTATGAATCTGGGTGCTCCTGTATTGGGTGCATATATATTTAGGATAGTTAGCTTTTCTTCTTGAATTATTTAATGACCTTCTTTGTCTCTTTTGATCTTTGTTGGTTTAAAGTCTGCTTTTTATCAGAGGCTAGGATTGCAACCCTCCTTTTTTTTTCATTTTGCTTTCCATTTACTTGTTAGATCTTTCTCCATCCCTTTATTTTGAGCGTATATGTCTCTCTGCACATGAGATGGAGGCCCCAGTCTTAAAACATGTCCTGAAGTCCAACTGTCTGGGCATGAATACCGGTGTTGCCACTTCTAGCTATAAGACCCTAGGGAACTGACTTAATCACTCTGTGCTTGTTTCATTTGCACCACAATATTATTCACACTTGCCATGTACAGTTGTTATATTAATTCATTTAATCCTCACACATAAAGCACTGAGAACAGAGGTTTTTTTCGAAAGAAGCATTCAGTAAGCATTAATAGCAGTTGCCATCTTTAAATTTATTATCAATACAATGTTTGACTGAATGTTACACACAGACAAGGCAACGGGAAACATCAAACAATTTGATGTGTTGTAAGCAAGGATATGCAGGAAAACATTGAAGAAATGCACCATGAGGATTCTGGTCCAAGATGGCTGACTAGAAACATGAGATACCTTCTCCAGAAAGAGGAACCAAAATTATAAATAGACAATCATACCTCAAATTTAACATGTAGGAGTGTACAATAAAGTATAACAGGAAATACCTGAAGCAGAGAAAAAGAAAGTGAGCATTCAGCTCAGCCTGACAGTCCAGAGAGACTAAGTATTGCAAGGAGAGGGTAAGTGAGAGTGCTTTGGTGATCCACATCTCTGCCATACACTGCTATTCACTGTACCACAGGAGAATGCCTCTACCCCCATGAACCCTGACACTAGTTTGGGTGATGATTTGGAGACCCCATGAGAGCATGGCACCAGAGAGGGAACTTATCCTGAGCCACTCACCCCACCCTGAGACCTGAGCAACTGTGGCAGGACACTATTTTGGGAGCACTGTTGTCACTGAACTGCATCTTGTTGTGGGAAACACAGCCCCTGTATCTCCATATCCTGGGAACTCCCACTGATATTCCCCAGCATCCACTGGGATGGCTTTAGCAGAATAGTGCTGGCCAGACCCAAAGTTGCTACTGGGTCCCCCAGTGCTCTAGCACAGGTGTCCCCAAACTCCTGGCTGTGGACTGGTACTGGCCTGTTAGGAACTAGGCCACACAGCCCAGTTCACAGCCTGGTAGGAACTGGACTGCACAGCAGCAGATGAATGACAGGCAAGGGAACAAAATGTCATCTGTATTTATAGCCACTCCCTGTCACTCACATTACTGCTTGAGCTCTGCCTTCTGTCAGATTAGATTCTCATAGGAGCACAAACCCTATTGTGAACTGTGCACGCAAGGGATCTACGTTCCATGTTCCTTGTGAGAATCTAGCAAATGCCTGATGATCTGAGGTGGAATGGTTTCATCCTCAAACCACTCCACCCCACTCTGTGAAAAACCTGTGTTCCATTAAAACCAGTCCAGTCTTTGATTCCAAAAAGATTGGGGACTACTGCTGTAGCCCACAGGGAGTAATAATCCTTGAGAAAAGAATAGTCCAGTGAACCAACAAGGCAAGCTTCTGGGACAAAGGAAACCAAGACATGCACTTTGTGGAGTTAAAGAGCTCCCCGTCTGGAGCTATGAGAAGTGACCCTGCCACCACCAGCAGCAGAAGCTCTGTGCTAGGCTTTGCATGTAAAGAGTGAAATCTGCTCCCATGAGTGGAGCAGCCTCTGTGCTTGGTCTCAGGTAGAGAATGGAACCCCCTCTTCTCTCTGTGCACACCAGCTCCTGCAGCTACTGGAGGCTGGGATGGGTGAGCCAGTGGGCTGTCTGGGGCTGTGAGTGGTGACTGCTACCCCACACCACAGCCACTGCCAATACCAACCCACATCACTCAGAGGATCCTCCCACCACTGTCACTGATCTTGCTTACATCACACTGGCTGCTCAGGGACCCAAGAACCTGCTCAATTGCCTGGCCCACTGTTGCCACTACTCACATATGAGCAAACCACCTGGAGACCCAAGAACTTCCAATCCAAGTGCCAGTGTTCACCAATATAGGGAACAAAGACAGTCATGCTCAGTCCACTGCTGCTGCCACTGAGGGCTGATAACTGGCCCACTTTTCTTCCTAGTGTCCAGTGTAGCTTCACCATAGCCTCTACCAATAACTTCACCTTAACCTTGTGAGTAAAACTCACAGAAAGCATGAATGCTGTTTATAGCCAAATAAATCATACAGAGGCTACACTACTGTACACACACAGAATCAAAAATTTTCCTACCCAACCAACACCAAAGATATGTCTTCAGGAAAGTCCTCTACTGCAAAAGTAAATTCAAAACTAGGAAGAAGTAACTGTTAGACCAGTTGCACCGATATCAACATAAGGACCCAAGAAACATGAAAAAGCAAAGAAATACGACACCTCCAGAAAAACACAATTATTCTCCAGCAATAGATCTTATCAAAAGAAATCTTCAAAATCCCAAATAATTCAAAAAATTGATTTTAAGAAGCTCAGCGAGCTACAAGAGAATTCTGAAAAATCCAAAAAAAAAGTCATCAAAGAGAGAGATTTTTTGTAAGAACCAAACAAATTCTGGAACTGAAGAATTCATAGAAGAAAATACAAAATACATTTGAAAAATGTTGACAAAGTTGAAAGCCTTTTCTCTAACAACTGGAACAAGGCAAGGATGTCCACTGTCTCTCCTCCTATCTAACATAGTACTGAAAGTCCTAGACAGAGCAATCAGACAAGAGAAAGAAAAGGCATCCACATTGGCAAAGATGAAGTAAAATTATCTCTTTTCTGACAATAAAATCTTACATCTTGAAAAACCTAACAACTCCCCCAAAACCTCTTAGATTTTATATTTGGCAATGTTGCAGTATACAAAAATCAGTCGTGCTTCTATACAACAATAGTAACCTAGCCAAGAGAGAAGCCAAGAATGCCATTTCATTTACAATAGTGACAAAAAATAAAATACCTCTAAATGAATTTAACAAAGGAGATGAGAGATCCCTACAAGAAAAACTATAAAACACTGATGAAAGAAATTGAAGATAAAGTAAACAAATAGAAAAACATCTTACACTTATGGATCAGAAGAATTTGATATTGTTAAAACCACCATATTGCCCAAATCAATCTATAGATTCAGTGCAATCCCTATGAAAATGCCAAACTCATTCTTTATAGAATTAGAAAAACCAATCCTAAAATTCATATGGCACTAAAAAGAGCCCAAATTGCCAAAATAAGCCTGAAGAAAATGAACCAAGCTAGAGACATCACACTATCTGACTTCAAAATATATTATAAGGCTGGAGTAACCAAAATGCATGGTATTGGTATAAAAATAGATGCATAGACCAATGGAACCAAATAGACAAGCCAGAAATAAAGCCAGTATATTTACAGTCAACTGGTATTTGACAAAGCTGACAAGAATTTATACTTTAGCAATTGAGGAAACTATTCAATAAATGATGTTGTGACAGTTGGACACCCACATACAGAAGAATGAAACTGAACCACTATTTCTTACCATATATAAAGATCATCTCAAAATGGATTGACCAGTTAAACATAACATGTGAAACGATAAAAATACTAGAAGAAAACTTAGGGAAAAAACTCTCCTGGACATTAGCCTAGACAAATAATTTATGACTAAGACTTCAAAAGCACAGACAACTAAAACCAAAACAGGCAAATTGGAATAAAACTAAAAAGCTTCTGCACAGCTAAAGAAATAATCAATAGAGTAAAGTAACAACCTGTTGAATGAGAGAAAATGTTTGTAAAGTATTTATTAGACAGGGACTAATATTCATAATACACAAGGAAGACAACTTACCAGGAAAAAAAAAAAATTTTAAAGTGGTCAAATAACATACAAATTTTCCACAAGACAATATGCAAATGGTCAACAGGTGTTTAAAAAAATGTACAACATATCATTAATCAGAGAAATGCAAATCAAAACCACAATGAGACATCTTACACTACTCAGAATGACTATTATTAGAAAAACAAAATAACAGATGTTGGCAAGAATGTGGAGAAAAGAGAACTCTTGGTGGGAATGTAAACTCATACAGCCACTATGGAAAACAGTGTGAAGATTTCTCAAAAATCCTAAAAACAGAATTAGCATTTGATTCAGCAATCTCACTACTGAGAATATACCCAAAGGTAATCATCAGTGTATCAAAGGAATACCTGTACTTGCATGTTTATTACAGCACTATTCACAATAGCGAAGATATGGAATCAAGCTAAATATCCATCCAAGTACAATACATTTTCACTAATTATAGTGCCGCAATAAACATAAGTGTGCATGTGTCTTTATAGAATGATTTATAATCCTTTGGATACATACCAAGTAATGGGATTGCTGGGTCAAATGGTATTTCTGGCTCTAGATCCTTCAGGAATCACTACACTGTCTTCCACAATGGTTGAACTAATTTGTCAATTTGGCTTTTGTTGCCATTGCTTTTGGTGTTTTGGACATGCAGTCTTTGCCCATGCCTATGTCCTGAATGGTATTGCCTAGGTTTTCTTCTAGGGTTTCTATAGTTTCAGGTCTTATGTTTAAGTCTTTAATCCATCTTGAGTTAATTTTTGTATAAGGTACAAGGAAGGAGTCCAGTTTCAGTTTTTGTATATGGCTAGCCATTTTTACCAACACCATTTATTAAATAGGAAATCCTTTCCCCATTGTTTGTTTTTGTCAGGTTTGTCAAAGATCAGATGGCTGTAGATGTGTGGCATTGTTTCTGAGGCATCCGTTCTGTTCCATTGGTATATATGTCTGTTTTGATACCAGTACCATGCTGTTTTGGTTACTGTAGACTTGTAGTATAGTTTGAATACAGGTAGCATTATGCCTCAAGCTTTGTTCTTTTTGCTTAGGATTGCCGTGGCTATACAGGCTCTTTTTTGGTTCCAGATGAAATTTAAAGCATTTTTTCCAATTCTGTGAAGAAAGTCAATGGTAGCTTGATGGAGATAGCATTGAATCTATAAATTACTTTGGGCAATATGGCCATTTTCATGATATTGATTCTTCCTATCCCTGAGTATGGAATGTTTTTCCATTTGTTTACGTCCTCTCTTATTTCCTTGAGAAGTGGTTTGTAGTTGTCTTTGAAGAGGTCCTTCACATCCCTTGTAAGTTGTATTCCTAGGTATTTTATTCTCTGTAACAATTGTGAATGGGAGTCCACTCATAATTTGGCTCTCCATTTGTCGATTATTGGTATATAGGAATGCTTGTGATTTTTGCACATTGATTTTGCATCCTGAGACTTAGATGAAGTTACTTATCAGCTTAAGGATATTTTGGGCTGAGATAATGGAGTTTTCTAAATATACAATCATGTCATCTGCATACAGAGACAATTTGACTTCCTCTCTTCCTATCTGAATACCCTTTCTTTCTCTTGCGTGATTGCCCTGGCCAGAACTTCCAATACTATGTTGAATAGGAGTGGGGAGAGAGGGCATTCTTGTCTTGTGCTGGTTTTCAAAGGGAAAGCTTCCAGCTTTTTCCCATTCAGTATAATGGCTGTGGGTCTGTCATAAAGAGTGCTTATTATTTTGAGATACATTCCATCAGTATCTAGTTCGTTAAGAGTTTTTAGCATGAAGGGGTGAATTTTATTGAAGGTCTATTCTGCATCTATTGAGATAATCATGTGGTTTTAGTTGTTGGTCCTGTTTATGTGATAGATTATGTTTATTGATTTGCATATGTTAACCCAGCCTTGCATCCCAGGGATGAAGCTGACTTGACTGTGGTGAATAAGCTTTTTGATATGCTGTTGCATTTGCCAGTATTTTATTGAGGATTTTCTCATTGATGTTCATCAGGGATATTGGCCTGAAATTTTCTTTTTTGATTGTATCTCTGTCAGGTTTGGCATCAGGATGATGTTAGCCTTATAAAATGAGTTAAGGAGGAGTCCCTTTTTTTCTATTGTTTGGCATAGTTTCAGAAGTAATGTTACAAGCTCCTCTTTGTACCTCATACAATTCAGCTGTGAATCCATCCAGTCCTGGGCTTTTTTTGGTTAGTAGGCCAACCAAAAAATTACTGCCTCAATTTCAGAACTTGTTGTTGGTCTTTTCAGGTATTCAACTTCTTCCTGGTTTAGTCTTGGGAGGGTATATGTGTCCAGGAATTTATCCATTTCTTCTAGATTTTCTAGCTTATTTATGTAGAGATGTTTATAGTATTGTCTGATGGTAGTTTGTATTTCTGTGGGATCAGTGGCAATATCCCCTTTATGATTTTTTTATTGTGTCTGATTCTTCTCTTTTCTTCTTTGTCTGGCTAGCAGTCTATCTATTTTGTTGATCTTTAAAAAAAAACAAAAAACAAAAAACAGCTCCTGGATTCACTGATTTTTTATAGGTGGGTGCCTCAACAGGAGGTTGAGGCAGAAGAATGGTGTAAACCCGGGAGGTGGAGCTTGCAGTGAACTGAGATCCGGCCACTGCACTCCAGCCTGGGCGACAGAGCAAGACTCTGTCTCAAAAAAATAAATAAATAAATAAACATATGAACAAAAATCCCTGTCATGTTGACTAGCCTTTTTATTGCATCCTTTTGTTAAGGATGGAATAATAGCTAGCTATATGATACCTATAATAAGTACAACTAAAACAAAGTGCAAAGAAAGGTTAAAACAAAAGAAGGAACAAAGAAAATATAAAGAAATACCTTCAATAATTCTACAAAAACAGGAAATATCTAAATATGTGGCCTTCCTTTGAATGAAAACCAAGAGGGAATGGTACCCTTTGCCTCTACAGATGTTTCACTATCGCTTTTTCCTTCTTCTTTAAGCAAGTTAGGAATCCAATTGAATAAGAAACGAAGGAGTAACTTAAAAGGCTGAAGTTGAAAGTATTGATTTGCACTCGAGTGAATTTTATGGGCTTTGTTGTTTTCTGAGGTTTCTCTGCAACCTTTACTCCTAAGTACTCTTTGTAAGCCTGAAGAGCAACAACATGCTAAATTTTCATTTCTTAAAGGACATCTCATTTTTTGGATTTGGGATGTTAGCAATTTACATACCTAAAGCATACTGATCTTCCTAGTGCTTAATTCTTCCTAAAAATCTAGAAGACTGGGATTATGCCAAATAATAGGACACCATAACAACCAGATGGCAGGTGGAAGATGCAGCCCCTTAGGTCTTTTGCCTACACAATATCACATCATTGCCTAAGGGCTCCCCAGCATAAGAGGCAATCTCACCAACAACCTCACCAAAAGAAGCACCCTGCCTGCCTCTCATTCCTGACCTTGCCACTTGGATATTATAACAGCTGTGTGACATCAGGCAGGTCAGCCCCTCTTATTTGGCAGTGGGTGTCTGCAAAATATTTCACTTCTACAATAGGTGGGGGGGTATTAAATAAAACCTAGTTCTACAATAGGTGGGGGATATTAAATAAAACATAGTTCAGATGTGAGGATAAACGTAACCTACATCTGCTCACAAATTTTGATGATGTACTGCTGGTAGGAAAAAGCACTAATCATGAACAGATATTATTTGTTGCTTAAAAATAGTCAAAGTATATATTTAAATAAAACAAGATGATTTCTTAAAACTTATGAGGATTGAAGTAGTATACAAGTCTTAATAATTATTTTCTGGTCCCAAGCTAAAAACATCTCTGGTGAAGTATTTTTTTTTTATTTGGTTTTCATAACCTTCTTTGTAAGTCCCAATATTATCCCTTTTTATAAGAGGAGACTGAGGCTCAATGAGCCATAAGAACTTACTGTCTCTGTGACCCTAGCATGTATTAGAGCTAGGGTTTTGATAGGTCTGATCTGACACCCAATCCAGTGATTTTCTCCACCCAACAGTACAGACTCCAAGAACGTTGTATTGGGTTACTAAAGTCATATACGAAGTTGAGACAAATTTGTACCACATAAGGAGTTTGGCAAATATTAAACTCTTCTTCTAAATTCTGAACCAGTTAAAGCTATTTCTGAAAGAAAATTATATAACATAGCATACTGCTCAAATTTCAGAACCTTGAAATGAGTTAAAATCAAGGTGGATGCCATATTTGCTTCCTGTTGCAATTAAAATTTAGAATAACCCTCTATTATATATAACTATAAAAAAATACAGTATATAATTATATAAAATGAGAAGCACAGATGTTATATAATAATATTGTTATAATATCCTATTATTAAATCAGCATTTCTTATTTTATTTTTCTTAATATGTTAGGTTTTTCTCCTACCTGATGCTCTTTTTCCCCAACAATTATATTTTCCTAGGCTCCCTGAAGACCGAGAGCAGGAACGCAATACATTAGCAAATAACAGTGAGCCCCAGCAGTTCCCCACACCCTTGCCCCA
This sequence comes from Trachypithecus francoisi, assembly GCF_009764315.1. NCBI lineage: Eukaryota > Metazoa > Chordata > Mammalia > Primates > Cercopithecidae > Trachypithecus > Trachypithecus francoisi. Next base: position 51,842,119 of record NW_022681453.1, read on the forward strand.
CCATTTTCTGTAAGTTATTTCTGATTCCTTTGATAATTTAAGAGAATGAAAGAAACTTGGATCTTATTGCAAAGTTACATCAAAACAATCATTTTAATGTGGAAACTCCAACATCATAAAAATTACAGATTTTTTAAAAGTACACTAAACTTAATTGAATCTTAAACAGGCATAGTTATGAAGACCAATATTATGTATATGGAAAAATTGTGAAAAGTTAATACAAGTGTTTTTTTAATCCAGAAATTGCTTCTCTGACAAACTCAGCCTATTCTTGAAGCAGCCAGGAAGGTAGAAACAAAGACATTTGATCAATCAAAAAAGAAGTTCTGGAAGTCACCAACACACATGACCAAGGAGGCCAGGTTGATGTGGCACCTGAATTATACGAGTCAACGGGAATGGTGGTGACCAAGGATACAGTACCTAAAGTGAGCAACAGCTACTCAGCACTAGTGGGATTTTGCTGAGTAGGACCAAGGTCATAGGATCTTCCAAGTTTCAAACAGAGGCAAAATTTCCAGATGTTTCATGTGACATTTTGTCTTATATGAAGCATTGCACAGGGCAAAAAAAAAAAAAAAAAAAGCTCTACCATCCAAAACCCAACACCCGGATGCCTCTGAACTCTGTGCTAGCTGTACCTCCCACCTATGCATGAATGCCTAGGAGATTTGAGTGACTCTCCCAAGGTCAGACAGTTAGAAAGGGACAGAACTGGAAAGAGAACCTAGGTCTCCTGTCAACCTCATGCTCTCCATATTTATATCACAGCCCCCAGAAGAGATAATCCATGAATTTTCTTGGCAGCTGTTCCTCCAGCACATCACAGCAAGCCCACCAGTGGGCCATCCTCCAGAAAATGGGTAGAAAGCAAGTAGTGAATGTGGATGACACTGCACCAAGCCCTTCTGTGTCCTTCATTCAATCATGCCTGCATTATTTTTCCCTTTGAAATGACAGTTTATCCTCAGAAATAGGATTTTATCAACAATGAAGGGGATTCTACTTAGGTGTTTTTACCATGAAGCAAATTGAGAACTAGTCTAAGGAAAAAAAATCTGCTTGGTGTCATTGAAACACTACTCAAAGGGGGAAAAAACAAACAAAAAAACAAAACTAAGATTAATATTAAGCTATACAGATGGCATTTTTCTTCTCAAAGTACTTTTCAAAATTGTTTTAAAATATTGAGTCTTCTCTGTAATCTCATTACAAGTCAAGGAAAATTCATGGCTCTGTTGCATCTTGCATGACAGGATTTCTAAGCACTTACAGAGCCATAAATTTGCATCAAGAACATCTCACAACCTGAAATTCTCCAAAGGAAACTCTCCTTGTTCCTCACTCAAATTGGGCCTTATATTCCCACCACCAGACTTTGGCCTCGTCCAGGGCAAACCCATGAACTCATGGACTAGATATATTATTCTTCCAAGTACAATAAATTCAAAATTAAGAAAAACAAAGTCTGTGCTCATATCATTCAGAATAATCTTTTATAACATCTTTGAGAAATTCAAATAAAGCTTGTACAGACTCTACTTTGCCATAATTTTCTGATTCTTGATAATGTTACTATTATTGAAGTATCAAGAGTAATAGGGAAATAGGTTACCTTCTTTATGTTAGTGTAAATATTTAGTAGCAAAAGCACATGTTGTTTAACATGTCAGACATTCTCTTTGTGACCCTATGAAGGAGCTACCATTATCAGCATTGTACAGATGAGAAACTGAGGCACAGGGAAATGAAGTAAGTGGCCCAAGTGCAGTGCCAGGACTTGAATCCAGGGAGTCTGTCAGAGTTCAAATACTTGCTAGACCACACTGCCTTATGGTAAGGCATCAGTCCTTCTTCAGCAAGGGGATCTGGGCTTTCTCGTATCTGCTATGGTAAAAAGTTACCCTGCAAGGGTGTTGGAGTCCTAGAGGTCCACATAGATTTGTGTACTGTCTCTGAGGCTCTCCTCAGAGGTCACATCCACCATAAGGATGGGAGATTCAGGGTCACCTTTCATCAGGGCCCCGGAGAACTTTTTTTTTTTGAGATGGAGTCTTGCTCTGTCGCCCAGGCTGGAGCGCAGTGGTGCGATCTTGGCTCACTGCAAGCTCCGCCTCCCAGGTTCATGTCATTCTCCTGCCTCAGCCTCCAGAGTAGCTGGGACTACAGGCGCCCGCCAACCATGCCCAGCTAATTTTTTGTATTTTTTAGTAGAGACGGGATTTCACCGTGTTAGTCAGGATGGATGGTCTCGATTTCCTGACCTCGTGATCAGCCTGCCTCAGCCTCCCGAAGTGCTGGGATTACAGGCATGAGCCACCACGCCCGGTTGAGAGCGTATTCTTAATCCCAAGGCCATTTAAAGCACTGGGGAAAGGTTTCAACAGTGGAAATAAGTCTGCTTCTGAACTAAAGAGGAGGAATTATCTACCTACTCTCAAGAATATTCCTTTCCTTCTATCAACAGGATCCTGCTGAGATGTGTGGGGAAAGGTTTGGAAATAAAAGAGTCAGGAGCAAGTGCAGGGCCCCCCCAGTCCAGCAGGTTGTCCAAGACCCCCTGTGTATTCCTGCTTATGGGCTTAGGAGAATGGGGGAAGGGGGTGGTAAAACATCATTCTGAAAGGGTCAAGCCAGATTTAAGTCATCAACATTTATTTTAGCAGGCTCTTTCATTTTATCCTCCTGGTAATCCCTTGAGGTGAGTGTTATCATTTGACACATGAAGAAATTGAGGTTAAGAGAAGCTAAGCTACTTGCCCAAGATCAAGCCTCTTGATAAAAGAGAGCCAGGGCCGGGGGCGGTGGCTCAAGCCTGTAATCCCAGCACTTTGGGAGGCCGAGACGGGCGGATCACGAGGTCAGGAGATCGAGACCATCCTGGCTAACACGGTGAAACCCCGTCTCTACTAAAAAAATACAAAAAACTAGCCAGGCGCGGTGGCGGGCGCCTGTAGTCCCAGCTACTCCGGAGGCTGAGGCAGGAGAATGGCGTGAACCCGGAAGGCGGAGCTTGCAGTGAGCTGAGATCCGGCCACTGCACTCCAGCCTGGGAGACAGAGCGAGACTCCGTCTTAAAAAAAAAAAAAAAAAAAAAAAAAAAAGAGAGCCAGAAAGCAAAACCTCAGATCTATGTGAACGAGTCCAGTGTTCTGTATGAGCAGGAGGGAAAAACAGGAGCCCAAATGCCTTAGATGTCAACCATCAGTGAAAAATCAAAACGATATTGAGTCTGTGGGTTTAGCAGGTCTTGTCGCAGGACTCTGTTTATTTTGAAATATGCATTTACATTGCCTATATGGCTCTACAAAATGGTCTTCATCTGAATTCAGAGAGAAGCACAAAAAATAAAAATGTTAGCACAGAGTATGTTGGGACTAGAAACTATGGCATTAAGGGAGATAGGGTACTGGTTCTAGAGTTTCTCAGGGAACCTGCCCCTCACCCTCCAAATTCTCAGATTTATAAACTGTTACTGATACAGGAACTAAAAAGAAATTATTGAGGCAGATAGCGAGGACAACAGAATCCTCAGTGTAATTTCCCTTTTAACAAAAAGGAGCCCCAAATTCATTTCTTTTCTAACAAAGAGCAGCCTGAAAAATTGAGCTACAGACATGGGTAAGCAAGCTGGAAGCTTACATGGGGGAATGCTGGCATCTGTGCCAATAGAAAAGGGCTACCTGGAAGACAGGCATGTTCAACATGGAGGCTTCATCTTCTCTTTTCTTTGTCACCACATGTAGAGTAAGAAACAGGCAACATGGAGCCGGCCAGGTAGAGAACCCATCTGCATGATAAAAGATTAGAGTGGGGGTGGCCAGATTTTCACACGCTACTCAAATTACACACCTGCTCCGACCAATCTCTCATGCCCTATATAAACCAGACACCACCTCCTCAAGCTCACCTATAAAACCTTCTGCACTTCACTGCAGAAGTGGCAACCCATTTTCTCTGAGACTTCTTTCTGTAGCAAAAGAGCTTTTCTCTTTCTTTTGCCTATTACATTTCTGCTGTGAACCTTACTCTTGTGTGTCTGCATCCTAGTTTCCCATGGTTGTGAGACAACAAAGCTCGAGAATTTAACCCAGACAACATGCTGCTTCCTTACCAACCCCAAAACCAGAGCAGAAGCCAAACTCAGGCATCAGATCACCAATGACACAGCTCAAAGTGCCAGAGAGCATCTACTTCAACCTGTGCCCTGCCCAACGAAGTGAAAGGAGAAATCAGAGATTCAGAAGCTCAAGGTCAAATAGAAAGTCTCTGTAACAAAGACTAGAATGTACTCTGGCTATTAGTTTGGAATTCACTCCTCTGCTTTCTACTTTCTGGTTATAGTATAGGGATTGCAACTATGATTTACGGCTCTGGGTCAAATGGACGAGGGTTCAAGTTGTGATGCTAATTTGTGACCTTGAACAAGTTATTTAACCTGGTATGCACATTGGTTTCCTCATTAGCAAGATGCGGATAGTAATAGTGCCTACCTAATAGAGTTATAAAGCATAGAAGCTAGAATTATTATGCATATAAACACTTCGTACAGAATCTGACCCAAGGATGTGCTCAATAAATGTTAGCAGTTGATTATGATGCTTATGAAAGTACATTATAAACTGTGAAGTACCATTTGAATGTTATTTATTACTACAGCCTAATATTCCTAACAAGGTACTATCCTATATAAATCTATTCTCCCTTACATATCATAATAGCATTTAGGCAGTTACAAAATCTATAAAGCTATCTTGTTTCTCATCATTTTAATATAAGAAATGCAAACTACACACATAATCCTTTCGAATATTCTTATGCATCACAGTCCAGACCCAGATAGTAAATGTGTCTTTGCACAAAGCTACAGATTAGTCAATAAGACAAATAGCCCTCACTGACAACAGTACATATTCAAAATACAATTGAAAGATGTAGTATAATACAAATAAATATTTGGTCTTTGTCCCAGAGTTCCTGGCACAGAGCTCCTAACACATTTGGAATTTCCTCAGTAGGAGGAGTATCTTTTGTGATTTACAATGAGCCACTTAGACCACACCTGCATTTATGCTAATGAGGTGACTCACGACAAGGCCGGTCAATAGCTTCAGGATGAGGCTGGTCACAGAAAGTCCAAACGTGTTTAGAGAGTGGGAACTATCAGCCTTATCCTCCAGTCGCTGGGGATGAAAGACAAACTGGAAACTGAGTTCAATCACATGGCCAGTGACTTCAAACATCACATTTACATTATGAAACCTCAATAAAGATTCAGAAAATGGAGGCTTGTAGAATGTCCTTCTTGGTGACCACACTGTTTTTGCAAGGCTGGCACACCTGGAGATGTCATGGAAGTGCTGAGCCTCTCCCACAGCCTCCTATCTTACACTTTGCATCTCTTCCACTTGGCTTTCCTTGAGTTATACCCTTTATAATAAAACTGTTATAACTACAGCTGTTTCTTGAGTTCTATGAGTTTGTTGTAGCAAAGTATCAAACCTGACGGGGTAACTTCATGAAAACTTCCAAATTGGTCACCAACCAGGCAGAAGTGTAGAGGGCTTGGGGGCATCTGGGATTGAGAGCTGGCATGTGAAGTAGGGGTGGTCTTGTGGAACTCAGCCCTTCAACCTGTGGGGTCTGTGCTAGCTCTGTCTGAATTGAATTGAACTGTAAGACTCCAGCTGTATCAGAAAGCTGCTGTTGGGATGACACAGAAGACCATTGCTTTGATTTTGAACCTTCATTTACATGTTGGTAATTGAGCTGGTAAGAGCTCTCTAGCTCCCAACACACACACACGCACACACACACACACACACACACACACGCCTCCCCATGGAGCAAGAAAAGAAAGGTTGTCTGCACCTTCTATCCTCAGGCTGTGTCTGAGGTTATGGAGATACAGAGCAGTCACCAAGATAAAAATCTAGAGCTGAATTTTAAAAGCAACCTCAATGACCTGCTAAACATTTGACTTGTTTTTGTCACCCTTGGTTAGGACAAACCCTTCCAATTGTAAATTGAGAAAGATGTGTTTGCTTCAAAGGCATTGTACAGAAATACAGGTTAGCTGCAGATCCAGGTAATTCTAAGGCACCATGGGGGTGGGATACAATCCTTGAGTTCCAGTCTTGGTTCTGCTTCAGAGTTTAAGTGGCTTCACCAAGCTCACACAGACAAGGAGCTTCCATTTCTTCATTCATACAGTGAGGAAGTTGTATGAATTTTGAAAGTGTGTTCCAGGAGCCACTTGTGTCAAACTCACCTGGTATGCTTAGAAAGGCAGTTTATGTTGTCCCACATCTGACAACTCAAAATATCTGAGGTTTTGCACCCTGGAATCTGCATTATTGATAAGCCTTTTGGGCGATTCTGATGCCCAGTAAAAGTAACAACTGCAAGACTTCCTTTCATTCTAATAAAGTATTTTATAGCACTATTTCTATCACATCATTTGTCTAAGTATAGAGTAAGTTATGTTTAGTCAGGGCATCAAAAAGGCACGCATCATGTATTTCAGTATTAATAAGTCTTGCTAAGTACTGATATGGACAGGAGACAGGGAAATACTGGGTAGAAGGGGGGTGTTCCCTGGCAAAGGCCCCACCCTCAAGCCTGGAAACCTGCAGCCCTAAATTAGATCAGGCATTCCTGTTTACATGCCCCAAAAGTTGCCTTTTGGCCTGCCATTCCCCATATTCTGTACCCAAACTCTAGGCTTCAGAAGGAGAAGATGAGCAGGTGAACAGAAGAATGGCATGGCAGAGAAGGAGCGTCTGAACATCAGGAGGAGTTCAGCTGGGGATGGTCAGAGAATCAGTTGCTGGATGGTCAAACTCCAGAGGAAGATCATCTTCCCACTCTATCCCCTGTCCAGCTCCCCATCCCTCCCACTGAGAGCCACCTCCACCACCCAATAAAACCCAGCATTCACCATCCTTCAAGTCTGTGTGTGACCTGATTCTTCCAGTACACTGGACAAGAACTCGGGATATAGAAAGCTGTCACATTGGTCCTCTGCCCTTGCAAAAAGGCAGAGGGTCCACTGAGCTGGCTAACATTTAAGCCATTCACAGACAGTAAGGCTAAAAGAGCACACTGTAACACACGCGCACTTAGGCTCCTTCACCTATCTGTCTGCATGCTCCCCGTCCTGTAAGGGGTTTGAGCAGTGACAAACCACACCCCTGTCACACATCCTGTGAGAGGGGTAGGGGAACTCTCCCATTTCAGTATAGCTAGATAAAAATCAACACTTTTGCAATTTATGAATCTACATAATTCTCTGATAATCCCCAAAACCTCCTTGTACAACTTCATCTTTGTGATAGTTTATTTTGTGTGAGTTTTTCACACAATGGCATTATCTTTCCATTTAATTGGTCTACATAGTTACAGCAGGCCTCAGAAATAAATCTCCCCCAATTCTATACCAAGCCAGTTACAATCTTCTTGACTATTCACTAATATCAGGTTAAGGGCAAATGCATGTAGTTAATGCTATGATACAATATTTTAGCCGTCAAGGAAGTGCTCATTAAAGTAACAAAAGAATTTAAGTGATTCTGATACAGTTAACAATGCAAATGCTTCTGATTCTAAAGATTAGTACCGACCCCTCAAATCCATCTCCTTCAAAGGACATCAGCTATTGCAAAGTTTCAGAATCCTGCTTCTCCTTTTTTGTCTTCCTTCTTCCTTCTTTCATGTAATATTTGAGTTGTTATCTGAAGCATCTAGCTGAGGTCTTTGGCTTTTTTATTTCCATTTCAAAGTGCCTGGCTTCTACACAGATCTCTTTACATTTTAAATAACATTTACACGTTTGCAAGCTTCTTAAATTGCATGTTTGGAAAACACACGCTGACTGAAATCATTCCCACTTCCTTCATTTAAGTGGCCACTAAACTGATGCATCAATGCTCAGACCTAAGCCACTTATCATACGTAAAGTGATTTAAGGTAATGGAAATTTGGCTAGGAAAATAAAGAATCAGGTTCTATAGAAGGATTGTAATGGGTAACTTAAAATAAAGGTTGTCTGGATGGTGAAACCACTTTTTGTTCTTATGAAAGATTCCAAGAGAATCCAAGAATCTTCAAAGCTCAATTTCATTTTTATAAACAATATCTTTCTACACACTAGTTGCATAGGATAGACTCTATGTATATGGGTCCTAACCCTTGGAGGGAATGGGCAGGGTAGAGGGCTTTACAACTTTTAGGCAACCTTTCCCCTACACTAAAAAAGATGGAACCTTCCTACATACACTCCTAACAAGAGCTTCTCCAAGTGCGGGCCATTGTGCTGGCCTATAAGTTGTTTATTACTGGTCTGCAGCAGGTACTGACATTGAGGGAAAAAAAATCAGAATTTATAGAGATTGAAAGAACAATTTTATGCCTACTAAAAACAAGGAACTTGTATTTTGATTTTTGTGTTATTGTCTTATAAGAGTGTTAGCCTATAGTGGACTAGAAATTTTTAAAACAAAAAGACCCTTTATCACAGTTTGAAAAATGTTACTCTGTGTGACAGCTTCCACTCAACTTTCATGAGAAATCTCAAAGACCACAGACACACTCCCCCAAGCCATGATGTGCTGATTTGTACAAATTCTAATGGCCTATGCATCCCATCTGCTTTAATATTTGCAACACAGAGATGGGAGGTTACTTCATGCCATTTGTGCCAAAATTTGGTCAAGAGCCAGAACTCAATCTCCAGTATGAAAGAAGTTATCAAATAGCAGAAAACAGAACAGAGGTGGGTTTCACCATTATGGAGCTCAGATACGAGCCTCAGTTCTTTGAGCTCAACAAATCCCCAGAATCACAATAACTTGTACCTCTGGGGGATATGCAGGATCCTTTTAGGAAATACAAAACACACTTATCAGTGTTGACTGCTATGGGGGGATGAGGAATGTAGGCTGCAGAGACTGTGGGTGCATCAGTGAGCACTTCAACATTCCCTTCCCCACAATTTCTCTAAATGAATTAACCTGCTGGGGGTGGACATCCCAAGGGTGAGGAGACTCCTGATAATACACCCAGAATATGGTATCCAGTCTAGGAAACTCATAGACTTCATCAGCCCATGAGCTACTTTCTAGTCCTCTTGCTCAAAACCATCATTTTCTTGGCATGGGGGAAGCTATCAGGATTAACAAGGAGAGGGATAGGGTAGTAGCCTCCAGTCGATTGTGTATTTGAATGTTTAGAGGTCATAGCCATTGCTTACTCCTACAGCTTTTGCAAATCAGTCAAAACACAGCTCTCTTAATGATGGGGGACTACCATATCTTTTATTAAAAATATAAAGTTCAGGAGAATCCTTGATATTCCTTCTCCAGAGATAATGTGCAATAATCAAAGAAACCATGCACTGAGAAACAGGAGAGTAGGTTTCCATAATGCCCCCATCTTTGCATCTACTTCACACATACAGAATTTCAATCACTTACTCCCTGTGTGACTCAAGGAAAGGATCACTTCCTCTCTTGGGCCTGCAAAGGCCACACAGCTACCTATGAGTCTCTCCAGATGACAACCCAGGTCTTCCAACCTCAAGCCTCACATCCCTTCCGCTTCTTTGATCTATTTTAAAAATAAACAAGTTCTGCACTTACTGAGTCCAGTTGAAAGCAGAGATGTCTTTAATTATTTACACCCAGCAAATGCATTCCTTGTCTTCAATCCTGAAAGAAATCCAAAGAAATGTCATCTTCAAAACCCCTTTTTAAAAATATTAGAACTTGCTTTTGCCATTGACATTTGTGTGCCTGCATAATTGGGCCAAATGGTTAATAATAACTAAAAATCCATGAAAACTGAGTGGTAAAAGAAAATCCACTCAAAAAACTACTCTGGAAAGCCAAGAATTTTCAAAGTGGTTTTAAGTACAGGGATAATTCAAGAAGGTATACCACTGATAGGCAAGGATTGATATTATCTTAAATCAGTACATTGGCCCGGGAAAGTCACCTCTTGCATCCTTCCCAGAATCTTGCACTTCTGAGAGGCTCATTGCTGGGTGGGAATTGTGTTGGTATAATACAGTTAATACAATAAGGTATCTGATGCTTGCATATCCTTAACTTCTTCCCCACTGTTTCCTTCTTCCCCCAGCTCCCAAAATTTGTGTTTGCTTTTTAGATCTGACCCTACTGTTCACCTTTACTACAAAATTGTTTTTAGCATGACAGTTTTTGACCTTATGATCGCTAGAAAGATCCAGAACAGGAGGGATTTTAAAAGTCTAAAGATCCTGTAAGAGTAACATTGGAAAGAGAAAGAACTACTGAGTTGGAAGGAGGCAGAGATAGGATCCAGTGAGATAAAGCAAGAAAGGTAGGAGTCCAAGCAGCCTAAAGATTTAAGTCTAGAGAAGTAGAAAAAGACAAATGGCATGCATGGGACTGGTGGGGCAGTTTTTGGTATTAGAGATAGAAAAATGTAGTGTAATTATACAGTCCTGCTGCTATTATGATCCAAAACTTTGAAATCTGCTTTGATAATCACCCAACACCTGGAAATAGGGTGCTGAGGAGGTAAGTGTGGGATGAAGGAGGGGCGCATGTTTAATCAATAACATACTGAGGCCTCGCCTAAAAGGTTTACTCAAGGATTATTTAATTCTGTAGAAGCCCGTACACGTGTTTGACATAGCTATTTAGTATTTGACAGAAGCCCAGATAGTGTGAACTTACATGTTAATTTGTTGATTTATGTCTAGTAAAAGAGATGTCCCCAAACATCAGGGTTTTAAGTTTTATTGCTCTGTGAAACATTAACCAGTTTTGTATGTAACCAAGCAAACGTATGCTCACATTTTAAAAATGTCTATGAATTCCCAATTCTTCAAATACTTTTGCAACCAGCTTTATCGTCTCATTTGTTCCCTTTTCAATGAACTGAAACTGACCTATTTATACATTTGTATCAGGGTCATGTTTTTAACTTTTTGAAAATTATACTTTGACAAAGAATGTATAGTTCCCTCCACCATTATTACTACCATTAGCTTTTGTATTAAACCCTCACATTTAGTTTTTTCAGCTGCTATACTATTTTCTTTGAACCAAAATGTTCTAAGCCTGACTTAAAAAGAAAAAAAGAAGAAAAAAAGGCTACCCTCGTTGTGCATGCATTCTTTTTGTTTGTTTGTGTGTGTGTTTTTTTGTTTTTTGTTTTTTACCTGAGTGACAGCTGTATTTGGGGATGTCTGCTGTCTTAGAGTCAGGAAGCCTGAATTCTGGTCCTTGCTTCGCCTACCATTCTAAGCCAGGCTCCTTTCCTCAGTTTCTCCATTTGCAACACGAGAGGTGCAGCCTCCAGGCTATCTTCCCCAGTTCTGACAATGGTGCAGTCTATTCCAGGATGCTCTGTTTGTCTTAAGAGCTGTTGTGTGGCCCCTGTTGTCTATGTAGTAAAAATGTTCTAAAGCTCCACAGCCTCCCTTCTTGTTCCACAAAGAAGGAAGAAAACGCACCCTTGTGGGTTGAGCTGAGTTACTTTAGACCAATTAGAAAAGGAAAGTCTGGGTCCTGTCCAGAGAAGAAATTCATCAGAGTGAAGGCAAGCAGAGAAAACCTTAGTGAACACACAGAAATGCAAAGCAAAGTAGCTGAAAGCTCTCCCAACCCAGCCAGTATGTAAATCCCTTAGCAGCTTGCAGATGATTTCATATTCCTATTTGGGAGGGGGGAATTAAAAGGAAAAACATTTCCATTGCCATCACCGATAAATATATTTAGGTATCAATATGAGCTTAAACACGAGGATCTGTTCGCATTTTCTAGCCATTTGAAGTGTTTATATCTGTTGAATATGTATTATTAAATTAATGCTGATTGGAGCTGGGAAGCAATTTAAATTGAAATGTCTTTCATTGTGCTGTAGGTAAGGCTGACTGTGGGAAGCAAATTATCTGGCAAATTGAACTTGCTACACTCCAAATACCCATTCCTGGTGAACGTATGGTTTTCTGATTATTTACTTGGTTTCCTTCCCAGTGCTGACAAGCTTCTTCCAGAGCTGCCATCTGGGAGGAAACCAGTGTGAGGGTTGGTAGAGGACACTGGGGCTTGCTGGGGCCAGGGCTCCGAGGCTGCCTAACCAGCCCAGGAGCACTCCTCATGGTCCTTTAATAAATAAGCAAATCATAAATGGAGTGATAGATATGTTGACCACTTATGAGTTCCATATGAGCTTATATAAAGCCAGGGTTGATTTTTAATTAAATTAATGCAAGGAAAAGTACATTCACTTAAGAATAAATATGGATTCAAATCAACCTGAAGGGAAGAGAAGGGTTGAGTCAGTTCAGGGGTATCAGTGCTCGAATAATCTCAGTCCTGACTCAGCCTAACTAGGGAAAAAATGAGTAGGTTTTATCCTGTAAGATAGGTTACTACAAGCTGTTGGAGTTTCTAGAAGTGGTCTAAATGTCCCCATGCTCTTCTTTCCCCATGCTTCTCATATCACAGGAGGGCATTCCAGCTGCACAAAGCTTCATGAAGGGCTGTCCCCTGGCTCCATCCCTGCCAATACCTGTAGGGACCATGCGAACTGCCCAGGATGGCAGCAGGATAGAATGTGTGAGACAAGATGACACTTTACAAGCCCCAGAGTCAAGGATGTCCAAGCCCTCAGTCAGTCATCCCAGTGAGAAGAGTTCTCTGCACTGAGTTTCCCTGTTCCATAAACACAGGTGCCTGGCACAGGAGGATCAGATTTGAGATAGGCAACACAATGGCCATTTCTCACCATGGTGTTGTCCCTGCCAAACAGTGAGAATAACAACTGGATTCAGGATTCATCTATTTTCATCGGACTCTGCCACATTTTTCTCCATTGGCCATCATCAGTGTGGTGGTTAGATAGACTTAACCCAACAAAAATTAAGGAATGTAGAGAGGATGACCATCTCAAATCCTATCCAATTACCTAGATTCTTGTGGCAAGTTAAAAACACAAAGTTTTCTAGTTCCTTGGTGGAAATATCTACTTAGATTTCTAAAGGGAAATGTTAGGCTTTGCCTAATTTGGCTGTATGGTCTGACCACATTTTGGGAAGAAATAGAATGAGTCCCATTTCTATAAAGACCATCTTTGGCTACAGTAATGAAGCAGAAATAACAGATATGAATGGCAACAGCTAAGACTTTTTGAATGCCTACACTCTGGCAAGCACTCTTCTAAATGTTTCATACAAATCACTCCATTTAATCTTCCCAGTTCTATGAGGTATCTTGCCTTTTCCTCTCAATTTTTACAGATGAGGAAACTGAGGCACTAAGGTAAATTTACTCATCCAACATCGTATAACTGGCATTTTAGTCAAGAGGCTCACTGCAGTATGAGACAATCCTAAAATCTCAGTAACTTAACATATTAAACATGTATTTCTCTCTCCAATGAGGTCCATTTCAAATATTCCAGGTCATGCAAACTCCATCCCTGTCGGGCAGCTCTTTTGCAAGCAATGACTCAGGGATGCATGTCTGGTGCATTTTATGAGGCTAAAGGTCATATGTCAAATATGGGCTATGAGACCACCACAGCTAAGCATTGAGTGTGCAGAAAACAAACCTAAATTTTAGACTTCCTAGGTTATGATGTGACACACATGACTGCCTCACATTTTATTGCCCAGCACAAATTACACGGTTTCCCCTAGATGCAAAAGAGCTTTAAAAAAACAAAATGTGACATCTGGCTGGGCAACCACTTTCCAGCAGTAGACTCACCACTCTGAGCAGAAGCTACCACTTCTAGTGACACATCATCCTGTCTGCCAGAACTGGGGTATGTTATAGCTGAGATTTAAACCTTAGCCCTTTCAAGTCACTGCTAGATCAATTTCTGGCATCAAACTGTTTCAGATACTTTTAAAGATATGAATGTATATGTTAAAAGAAATTTTTTTTTTTTTTTTTTTTTGAGACGGAGTCTCGCTCTGTGGCCCGGGCTGGAGTGCAGTGGCCGGATCTCAGCTCACTGCAAGCTCCGCCTCCCGGGTTCACGCCATTCTCCTGCCTCAGCCTCCCGAGTAGCTGGGACTACAGGCGCCCGCCACCTCGCCCGGCTAGTTTTTTGTATTTTTTAGTAGAGACGGGGTTTCACCATGTTAGCCAGGATGGTCTTGATCTCCTGACCTCGTGATCCGCCCGTCTCGGCCTCCCAAAGTGCTGGGATTACAGGCTTGAGCCACCGCGCCCGGCCTTTTTTTTTTTTTTTTTTTTTTTTGAGATGGAGTCTCACTCTGTCACCCAGGCTGGAGTTCAGTGGCATGATCTCAGCTCACTGCAACCTGTGCCTCCCAGGTTCAAGTGATTCTCCTGCCTCAGCCTCCCAAGTAGCTGGGACTACAGGTGCGCACCACTATGCCCAGCTAATTTTTGTATTTTTTAGTAGAGATGGGGTTTCACCATGTTGGCCAGGATGGTCTCGATCTCTTAGAGCTTGTGATCTGCCCACCTTGGCCTCCCAAAGTGCTAGGATTATAGGCGTGAGCCACCGTGCTGGGTCTAAAAGGAAAATTTCTAAGAAAAAACACTGTATTAATAAAAGTGGCCAGGTAAATCATGTATTTAAGTAAAGCCAGCAGAAGAAAACATGATGCTTATCCTATGGCAACAGTCATTCAGGTTCAAGGCCAGAGAGAGTGAATATTTTGGAGGTAATGAAACTGTGAATAAAGAAATCTTATCTAATGAGAAATGCAGATTCAGTGTGATGGATCTTTCTTTTCTCAGAGAGAGAAACCAAAAATGTAAAATTTTATGAGTAAGCTCCAGGTTTTCAAATGTTAACCAAAAGAAACTAATTTGAGAGCTAGTTCTGGCAGGCATTTGGTTTTCAGATGGATTATTAATAGCATTCAAAAAAGAGAGGACTTCATGAAATGGGCTGAAGGAATTGCAATTGGTAGATTTTTTTTTTTTTTTTTTGAGACAGAGTCTAGCTCTGTCGCCCAAGCTAGAGTACAATGGCATGATCATGACTCACTGGAACCTCCACCTCCCAGGTTCAAGCGATTCTCCTGCCTCAGTCTCCCAAATAGCTGGAATTACAGGCACCCACCACCACACCTAATTTTTGTATTTTTAGTAGAGATGGGGTTTCACCATCTTGGCCAGGCTGGTCTCGAATTCCTGATCTTGTGATCCACCCGCCTCGGCCTCCCAAAGTGCTGGGATTACAGGCGTGAGCCACCACGTCCGGCCAGTATCTTAAAGTGTCTGGTGAGAAGTCTTCTGGCTAAAGGCAATGGACTGCTCCCAGGTCCCTGACCATCGCTACACACAGTTTTTCTTTGAACCTTCCTTGGCTTTATCTAGATGCCCACCCTAACTTCTTCTGGGCACTCCACTTAAAATCCCATTTGCTATTAACCCCAATGCTTATCCAAGTTTTGTTTCTTTAACATTCTTCTTTCTTCTTCTCTGTACAGCAGAGGTATTTTCTACTCATTCTGGTCTTAAATGTCATTCTAAGGATGACTTATAAAAGTCTGTCTTTCCTCTCTTCTCAGCACTAGGGCTACCTTTCTAGGAAATGTCATCTAAATCAAACTCTTCACCCTGCCCCTCAGCAAACTAAGGTTCACATCTTGATTTTCTTCTGTTACTTACTCTAGTGCTCCTCAAACTACTTTGGAGTGGGACTTGTTTTTAATACTCTTGGGATGCTTCTTCTCCATGAATATTTTCACATTTATGTTTTGTCTGAACTTTCTGCAAACTGGTGAGCTTAAATAAAAGATGATTTAGTGGAATGTATACATTGGACGCTGAAGATAGTATATTTCTCTGGAGAGAGAGAGATTTACCTCTCCTAGAACCACTGACTTATATTCCAGGGAAGCGATGGACCACATTCCTCTTGCCTCCCTGGAGAATATTTGTTTATATTTGGGAGTAAGTGTTTCTCTTTCTAGTGGGGGGAGGATAGGTCAATATTCCAGTCACTCGATGTAAGCTCTAAGTCTCTTAATTTCAGGGTTCTTGCCCTGTTCTCATTGTATCATCCAAAAAGGACTGAGACTGAGAGAACTGAGTAATAAATAATCTGTTCTCTGATCCAGAGGTGTCATGTTTCCTGTCAAAATATCATATGCATATAAATGTAACAGATGCATGTGTGAAATGCCATAAAAATGAATGACATGAAACTTAAAATACAAAAGCAAAAACATAAAACATAAGACAACATTTTTACTATTACATTCAACAGACATAAAGTCACTCCATCAACTTGCCATAAACGTTTCTAATGCTTACTTTCAGTTTCTGTGCAATGTCATGGATGAATGCAAACAGTTTATGGACCTACACTGATTTGTGGACCTTCTTTTGAGTGGCACTGACTTTTACTACTAGCTGGTTCAGGTTAAAACTTCAACATTAACCTATCCACAATTCCTTAATGAAGATAATAATATGGGCAGAAGTTGGAATAACGCCCAGCACATAAGTAAAAGTTCAATGATTGTTAAATATTATTGCTATCCAACTCCACCCTCTCCTTCACCCTTTCTTCATAATGAACTCTCAAGTCTCATTAAGTTTATCATTTAATTTATTTTCTGCACTTGTCCCTCCCTCTTCATTCCCACAGTCATGACTTCAGTTTAGACAGACTCTTATCCCACAGTGATGGTATTTCAGTCGCATGGTAATGAGAACGTAGACAGCTTTAATATTCACAGCTTGAGAAATTGGTTGGATGGTCAATGATTCCACTGACAACAATATGAAACGCACTTCAGAAGCCTATTAGGAAATAAAAGCATTAGTTTATTTAGAGGAATACCGAGTTAAAGCAGTGCATGGTTAGAGACCCATTGTATGACGACCATTTGTGTTCCATGGGATCATGTCTATAAAGGCCAAGTTATCATGTACCGCATTCCAGCAAACTCCAATTTCCTTCATTCATAATGGGAGATAGAGGAAAAGAGGAGACAAAGGAATATTGTGTGACTTCTCTTATGCCTATACAGTCAGCCTGTCACTAGAAGTGGCTTGGGAAGATGAAGCAGGGAAAGAATGAAAGAACACATCCTATCAAGGATGGGCTGAGATAAAATTGCTCCCTGCCTTGGGAGTACAATTATATATTCATTGTGTGTGCCCAGAGTGTCATAATACATATATGCTTCTGTCTGACTCTCATCGGACAACTCCTGCAATCATTTTCAGTGATTTTGCAGAATTTAGTCTAGAGAAAACTGTAGACACTTCCAGAGATGAAGCTTCCAGGCCATGGTGCTTGGAGCCCTAAAATATAAGCCACATGGTACTCCTCATGTACACATGAAGCGTCACAAATCTGCAACATGGAATAGATTGCTTAGAGGGCTAGATCCACTTTAAGGCTAAATGGAGAGAGGTTTTGCAAGCCCCTAACAGGCACCAGAAGGACTTTTGGATGTAGAAATCTATTACAGGCAGCTAGAAATGCAGCGCCGTTGAGACTTAAGATTGGAGATAAGAAGTGTCAACGTGGTATATACAGAGAAATGCCATATTATGAAATTGGTAGGTCAAATGTATAAAAATACAATCAAAGATAGATCCTAGAAGAATCTTTGTATTTAAGGATGAAAGAAGAGCCAGACAAGGAACATACAAAAATGAAGAAGAAAATCCAGAAAAGTAAACACAAAACAACAGCAAAGCATTAGAGAAGCTATTGGCAGAAAATATTTTAAGAAAAGGATACCTGTAATGTCACATGTAAGACAAATGATGAGAAGTAAGGGATGGAACATTACCAAATTTTACTACTAGGAGGGCATGCTAGACCTTTGAGAAAGAAGTTGGAGTGAATAGGGAAAGTCAAGGAGTAAGTGGGTGGTGAGGCTGACAACTCAACTATGAGACAGGACAATTTCAAAACCGTAATAAGAGAAACGAAGCAATTATACATTAATGCAAAGTTACGTTGTAAATGACCTGATTTACTTTCAATGGTTTTTCTGGTTCTTTTATTATTTATATGTAATACCTTGCTATCTGTTGTAACAATAAGTCAAAATCTGGAATATAGGATTAAACAACAACAGTAAGAGGGCAATTATTATCCGTATAACTCAACTTAAAGTGCCTGTTGGTTACAATTACTTGAATAATACAAAGGAAAGCATTCAGTGACTTACGTTATCCATAATCCCCTCAAATCCCAGTTTATAGTATAAAATTAAGAGCTGAGGTGAAGTCCAGGCACTGTGGCTCCTGTAATCCCAGCACTTTGGGAGGTCAAGGCGGCTGGATCACTTGAGGTCAAGAGTTCAAAACCAGCCTGGCCAACATGGTAAAACCCCATATCTACTAAAAATACAAAAATTAGCCAGGTGTGGTGGTGTGTGCCTGTAATCCCAGATACTCTGGAGGCTGAGGAACAAGAATCGCTTGAACCTGGGGAGCAGAGTGAGCAGTCAGCTGAGATGGTGTCACTGTACTCCAGCCTGGGTGACAGAATGAGATTCTGTTTTAAAAATAAATAAATAAATAAATAAATAAGACCTGAGGTAGAGAGGAGAATAAGACATGGCATCAGAATCCTTACCTAGTACCATATTGGAATAAAAACTCTCATCAAGAGAAAGTGAAGCCTCTGGAGATTGTTCTATTAAGAAGTTCAAACCCAACTGAAAACAAAAAAATTCAAATGCAGAAAGAGAATAGAAAGATAATCTACACCATCCACTGAGCCCCTAATCATGCAGTGTGTGCAAGATAAGAGGCCATGCTCAGCAGCCACAGCCTTCTTAACAGTGAAGTTCAAAGCCAAGTCAGCCGAGTCAGTTTTCCACTGCTGCTCTTAGACCTTTATGTTACTAGACATTATTATCCAATGCAGAACGGAACATGGGGCCAGTCTAATAAAACCTCCTCCATTTCTTGAGGAACAAGAATTTTGGTAGCTTGACCTTAATGTTGAAATCCTGTGTAGAAGAGAGAGAGACTTTTACACTCACTAAGGTTAAAAGAGAGATTACTTTAACAAGACTGAGTCTCACTCCTAGAAAGCAACCTGAACCCCTTTGTTCACTCTTTCCTGATTCCTATTGGCCTTGTTTCTCAAGATAGACGATCAACACCCTCTACTCAGCCCCTTCCACCCACTCATAGCTCCTTCGTATGTAGCTCCTTCTAAGTGTTGACATTGTCACATAAATGTCACCTCCTCAACAAGATCTTCACAAACTACCACGTAAATAAAGGAAGCACAATCCCCATTTTCTCTCCTCGCTGTTTATTCCCTTCAAAGCGTCTGCAGAATGTAATACTTCCTGCCTTTTTATTGTCTAAATACTCTACTTCATTTACGTACAAAGGTTTTGGTCTTGTTTTTTTCCACTATTACATATTTTAAGAAATTTTGGTAGAAGAAAGAGAGCAAGAGTAAGTGGGAAGGAAGAGGAAGGAGAGCAGAGGGTATAGGCTAGGAAACAGAAAGGAGGGTATTGAAATTGTATTAATAATTCTCTAATTGCTACAAACTTAGAGGCTAAAAACAATACATTTATCTTGCAATTCTATAGGTCAGAAGTCTGAAAGTGGCTCTCATAGCTAAAAGCAAGCTGTTGGCAAGGCTGCATTCCTTCTGGAGCTGTAAGGGAGACCCCGTTCCTTGCCTTGTCCAGCTTCTAGAGGCCACCCACATCCCTTGGCTTCTTGCAATAGCCCACTCCACCCATTCCTCTTCTACTCTCCCCGTTCTTGAACGCTGACTCTCCTGCCCCCCTTTTACAAGAACACTTGTTTTAATCAAGTGTCTCCAGTTTTCTAAAAGCTAGTTTTATTTTTTGCTCTCTTTTCTCTTTCTCCTTTTTCTCCTCTTCTTGACTTCCTACTTAGCTCTTTAGAAATGCAATTTTAACCTTTTACCTTCATCTCACCAGACACGCCCTACAGGGCAAGCTTATCTAACTGTGCTTACTTAAAAACTCCACAGCAGAACTCTCTCCCACCAGGAGATTGCCTCGAAAGACAACAGTCAATTTACAACCAAAGCAAGTCACATGGATCCTCACCTGTTCATTCCCTCTCCTACTGTCTTTCATGCCACTTCCCTTTTTAAAAGCACCTGCTTTTTACTCCAAAAGGAAGGTGGCACACTTAAGGCAGGAAGCCTGTGCTACTTTTTTATATCAGACCTCACTCTTGTCAATTGGGTTCTGCAAGCAGTGAGCCACTGAACTTGCATTTTGGTTAGGTTGTGAGTGCAATGGGCCTGCCTCAATAATTCAGGATAATGCTTACATATCAAGATTCTTAATTAAATCACATCTGCAAAGTCCCATTTGCCAGGTAAGGCAACATATTCACAGGTTCCGAGGTTAGAATGTGAGCATCTTCAATGAGCCATTATTCATTCTCTACCACAGTCAGGAAGAGAAAGAGAAAGGAAGGGACAAAATAATAATAATAATAATAATAATAATAGGCTGGGCGCGGTGGCTCAAGCCTGTAATCCCAGCACTTTGGGAGGCCGAGGCGGGCGGATCATGAGGTCAGGAGATCGAGACCATCCTGGCTAACACAGTGAAACTCCGTCTCTACTAAAAATATATATATATAAAAAATTAGCCGGGCGAGGTGGCGGGCACCTGTAGTCCCAGCTACTCGGGAGGCTGAGGCAGGAGAATGGCGTAAACCCGGGAGGTGGAGCTTGCAGTGAGCCGAGATCTGGCCACTGCACTCCAGCCTGGGTGACAGAGCAAGACTCTGTCTCAAAAAAAAAAAAATAATAATAATAATAATAATAAATTATTTTCTCCTGATTTCTCTTTTTTTATACTAGGCTACTAGTAAAAACCTGAAAAATATTTTTACATTGCAACACTATTCCTATATGTATTGGTCACTTTTGTCTTCAACTAATTTGTTTTAAAATTCAAATTGAAGTTAACAAAACACTATGGTCAGTCCGAATTTTCCTTCATCATCTGTTAATTAAATATATTATATTTAATTGTTAAGGATCTAAAGAACTATTTCCTTTTGTACATTCCAGGCAAAATGAGTAATTATCATCCATTCCAAATCAAGTAAAAAGTCATTATTTTAGGAGTCTTTGTGAAATTGACCAAAATAGCAATAACTGGCAAGTATTCTGTTTCTAAAGGTTGGTAGCATCTACTTGTTTTAATGGAATCAATCAGCTCAATTCCTTTAGACAGTCCTTCAACAGTTACTTAATAATTGTTCAACTGAGTCAAAATAGTCAATTCAGAAACTATTTAATAAGATGTTGCCTGTATAAGAAACATCAAATAATTACTCTCATTGTCTTTTCCCCTTTTATAATTTTTTCTGGCTGTTTCTACGTTATGTAGCACAAGCAATCAAAAGCAAAATTTTGGCAGATCACATAAACATGATTAAAAATGGCTACCGTTTATTCAGAAAACAACAGATTTTATCTATCAAGCATAATTGCTCAGTGTTAGCTATTATTATTATAGCCATCCCTATGATTCTTATCTTGAAATCTGCCAACTTATATGTAATTAACAGTGAATTTGTTAAATATTCAGACTTCTTTCAAATTATCCTGATAATTTTTTTCTGAAGCCAAGATCCTCCTCTAAGCTTCACATTGGCTTTCAAATTAGGATGTATTCTACATTCCTAAAGAACAAAACTGTCTCCTGCTTCTTCAGACCCTAGACTCCATAGTTGATGGAGTATTTCATTATGTTGCCTGCAGTTCTTGACAAGAGGTGGGAGAAAAAAGGAGGAGGAAGACACTTAAGGAAATAATTGAAATGAGAAATGTCACCTTGAGTTTAGTGTCAGTGAGATTATACTCAGCCTTGACTGGAAACAGACAGTGGAAGTAAAATGGCATTTACAAAAAATACCAATCCTGTGCCTGAACAAATCCATCTTTCATTAATATTTGATTTTTTTTGTTCTTGTATTGATTGCCATGACATGGCTGTCACCCAGCTGAGTCCCATAACTTCTATTGCAGGCAATTTCCTTACAGAATTACTTTCCTGAAAGGGCCGGACGTTATAGCAGCCTTGTCAAACTGCACACGTCTACAGCAGCACTTGGTAGTGACTGTTCAATAATTAATTTACTAGGCTGGACTGTTGGTACCATTTGAAAAGTCCCTGTTTACTCTCCACACTTCTTGAGGCCAACAGCTAAGAGTAGAAGCATCATGATTGAACCATGTGTAGCAAAATACCAGGTTATGTGAGCTGTTACGATTCTAAATGTCTTGAAGAAAGCGAGTTCAAAAATGAGACTAGAGCTGAGAAGAACCATTATCCATTAGTCATTTGATCAAATGATCCATTAACAACCCTTGTTAATACAGAATTTGTTGCATCCTCATTTGTAATTAGAAAATTTGTAACTAGAAAACTTTTCTTAGTTATGCCATTAAAATAACACAATTTATATACTATTCTTCACTGTATGAGAAGGAATCAACAGAACAGGAACTAGGGCTAGAAGGACTAAAATGTGCTGAAGACAGCTCCGTTTCAAGTTTGCTTTGCCTCACAGCAAATCTGCATGAAACTGAGAACAAGCTGCTCATTTTAAGTAGTCACTCCAGCATAGTATTTCTGGTTGTATATCATTTCTCCAATCACAGCAGATGTAAAACATGATTGCAAATTTGACTCCTCCCACTAAGAGTTCAACTCTCTTCCTCTTGAATCTGGGCAGACTCACAATTGCTTCAACTATATAGCACAGTGGAAGTGACGCAGTGTGCCTAAGTCATGCGGCTTTTTTCACACGGTCGCAGACATGCGACCATGTCCCTGGTCACTGGAACACTCAGAGTCCTGAGCTACTGTATCAGAAGTCCAGCCACACATACACTATCATGCTGTGGGAAAGCCCAGGAAATTGAGGTCATATGTGGGCACTGTGTTTAATAGTGTTCCAGCTGAGATGAGCTGTTGAGTCATCCCAGATTTCGTATGTAAATGAGAAAACTTCCAGATGATTCCATCACCAAGCCATTAAGCCTTCTCAGTTGAGGCTCCAGACATTGTATGTAGAACACGGACTAGCCTTCCCTACTGCACTCTGTTCAAATTCTTGACCTGTACACATTGTGAGCATAATTAAATGATTATTTTATGCCACTAACTATTAGAGTGATTTGCTTTACAGAAATAAATTGGAATATTTATCCCATCTCAATTTAAAAGTGCAAATTAAGGAGATTGTTTTTTCCAACTCTAGGTTATAGTACCCTTCCCTTCCCTGGTGGTCTGCTGCTCATGTCGACCATCTCAGCGGGGGAATACACAGGGTGGAAGATCAGAAGAGAGATTAAAGGAACAGGAAGACAGTTTATACTCACTCCAAAACAGAATTAATTATGGGTATTCAGAACAATCATTGAAAGAGCTAAAAGTGCCTTGTGGTGGGACTAGAGGTAACAGTACATGGCATTTCACAATTGAAAACAAAATGTACAAAATTGAGAAGCTATCTCAAAGGACTCGAACTACTCACAACCAACTTCAAAAAGTCTACCTGGATTTTTTATTTTGAACTGAAACTTGTTTCTTACATCAGCTTTTCAATCAGCAATGCAAAAGTTCCCTTCAGTTTGGTATTTGCATAGGTTATGCTACACAATGTTAAATGGCCCCATAAAATATTACTTGTCTGTTACAAAGCCATGATGGAAATTCATGAAGACTTGCTGCCCACCTGCCACGTTTCCTATGCAAAGCACCTGGATCAATGATTGGAAAATCTCTGGAGGGGTTAAAAAATCATGTTCTAGTTTGAATTATGTCACTGCCCTGCTGAAAATCTTCAGACATCTCACTGCCTAATTACTACAGTGCAATTCTTTTTTTTTTTTTTTTTTTTTTTGAGATGGAGTCCGGCTCTGTCGCCCAGGCTGGAGTGCAGTGGCCGGATCTCAGCTCACTGCAAGCTCCGCCTCCTGGGTTTACGCCATTCTCCTGCCTCAGCCTCCCGAGTAGCTGGGACTACAGGCGCCCGCCACCTGGCCTGGCTAGTTTTTTTTGTATTTTTTAGTAGAGACGGGGTTTCACTGTGTTAGCCAAGATGGTCTCGATCTCCTGACCTCGTGATCCGCCCGTCTTGGCCTCCCAAAGTGCTGGGATTACAGGCTTGAGCCACCGCGCCCGGCCTACAGGCCTACAGTGTAATTCTTGTGTCTTACTTTTCTTGGCATTTTTTCATCTCTTCTCCTAACTTACTTATCAGTTATAGTTATTTAATATTTTAAAAATGACTATGTGTCAGGTACCATTGTGTCAGGTGACTAGGTGTCAGGACAACATTGGTAACTAGAGACAGAAGATCCCTGCCCTGATCAAGCTAACATTCTTAGTGGTGCGAGTCGGAATCCTCAGTAAATAAGAGATTTTCTAATCTTGATTAGTGCCATAAAGAAAATAAGGTGATGTGACAGGGTAATGGACAGGGTAATCAGAAAAGTTCTGAGGTTATAAGTGCAATTTTCAACTTTTTATTAAGAAAATTTTCAAAGATTTGGGAAAATAGAATACTTTGCTATGTATGTTCCTATTTTTATTAAATATTTTAAAGCAATATACAGATATTTCACTCCTTAAATTCTGTAATCTTAGACAAGGGCATTTCCCCAACAGTTCTATTAACACATGGAACACAACTGATAATTTCTCACTGTCAAATTCTCACACCATATTCAATCTGGTAGTTCCCCCCAATTTTTTATAACCACTCTGTTCAAAGATCCAAATAAGATCCAATCTTTACAACAGGTTATGTCTTTTGCTCTTTAAGAATGCTGCTACTCTCTTTTCTCCCCATGATATGGACTAGTTAAAATACTGGGCTAGCTTTAGATTTGCCCAGTGGTTTCTCATGGTACCATTTAACCTGTTCTTTATTCTGTATTTTGTATACACTGGAAGTTAGGCATAGCAGCTTGATTTGACTGAAGTTAAAAATTTTTGGAAAGACTACTTGATAGGTAATTCTGTACACTTCATGTTATATCACCTCATAAAGCATATCACATTCAAATGCTCCTCCACCAACCTTAAACCTTCCAGGTTAAGGTTTCATAGACTGATCCTGCCTTCAGCAAGTGACATTTCCTGACTTGAAAGCAGAAATTATTACATATGGAGAAATATTATGACACCACACACATATCCAATTCTTTATCAGTCTTTCATTGGAATGCTTTAGTTAATTTGTTTGTTTTTGGTTTTGTTTTTGGAGACAGAGTCCTGCTCTCTCACTATGTTGGAGTACAGTGGCGTGATCTCAGCTCAGTGCAACCTCTACCTCCTGGGTTCAAGGGATTCCCCTGTCTCAGCCTCCCAAGCAACTGGGGCTACAGGTGTCCACCACCATGCCCAACTAATTTTTTGTATTTTAGTAGAGATGGGGTTTCACCATATTGGTCAGGATGGTCTCAATCTCCTGACCTCGTAATTCACCCGCCTCAGTCTCCCAAAGTGCTGGGATTACATGCATGAGCCACCGCACCCGGCCAGTTGATGACCTTTGATTGACTCAATTATTCCATTAGAGAATTCAAAGGGGCAATTTTTTAATGCCTTTGTTTCTTCTATGTTTATTAGCCAACAGTCTGCTGTTAAAAACAAAAATCAAAAAAGAGCCTTCTCTCATCAAATGGGGTTATTTGATCACCCTATCATGCAGTTTGCAGAGAAAAGGCAGAATACTTACCTCTGCCTTTAAATCCCTGATGGATCTTTAAACTGTAATTATTTGCCTTTTTGTTTTTTTTTTAGATGGAGTCTCGCTCTGTCACCCAGGCTGGAGTACAGTGGTGCAACCCCAGCTCACTGCAAGCTCCACCTTCTGGGTTCATGCCATTCTCCTGCCTCAGCCTCCCAAGCAGCTGGGACTACAGGAGCCTGCCACCATGCCCAACAAATTTTTTGTATTTTTAGTAGAGATGGGGTTTCAGCGTGTTAGCCAGGATGGTCTTGATCTCCTGAAATTGTCATTATTTGCTTTTAATGTGGATGGCTTTTATGAGAATAACTATGAGCTCATGGAATTTTATATAGTAATTATGCTTTAATCAATTATAGTCATTCTTACTATTATTTGGATCATAACGACTGTGGATACTATGAGCACCTTCAAACTGGCTGTGGCTTTTTAAGTGACCGTATTAGTCTTTAAGTATTCTTTGCTCTCTAGAAAAAAAGAATATCCCAACACCCAGGGCATTTTCTTCATCAGACCTGAAATTAGCCATTTCTTTGCATCCAAATTCTCTTCATGATAAATGATATTTAGAGAACAAAATCTAAATGTCAGGAGTGATCCCTGGTCCTGGGAAGCTATTGTTTCTTTGTTTTCTCAACGTGAATCTAAGATATTTATCTTTTAAAAATTATAAAGTTTTTTTCCCATTCCAAGATGGCCAAATAGGAAGAGCTCTGGACTGCAGCTCCCAGTGTGATCGACACAGAAGATGGGTGATTTCTGCATTTCCAACTGAGGTACCTGGTTCATCTCATTGGGACTGGTTGGACAGTAGGTGCAGCCCATGGAGGGCGAGCCGAAGCAGGGTGGGGCATCGCCTCACCTGGAAAGCACAAGGGGTCAGGGGATTTCTTTTTCCTAAACAAGGGAAGCCATGACAGACTGTACCTGGAAAAACGGGACATTCTCACCCAAATACTGCACTTTTCCCAAGGTCTTAGCAACCAGCAGACCAGGAAATTCTCTCCCATGCCTGGCTTAGTGGGTCCCACACCCACGGAGCCTTGCTCACTGCTAGTGCAGCCGTCTGAGATCGACCTGCAAGGCTGCAGCCTGGCTGGGGGAGGGGCATCCACCATTGCTGAGGCTTGAGTAGATAAACGAAGCTGCAGGGAAGCTTGAACTGGGCGAAGCCCACTGCAGCTCAGCAAGGTATACTGCCTCTATAGACTCCACCTCTGTGGGCAGGGCATAACTGAACAAAGGGCAGCAGAAACTTCTGCAGACTTAAACATCCCTGTCTGACAGCTCTGAAGAGAGCAGTGGTTCTCTCAGCACAGCAATTGAAATGTGAGAATGGACAGGCTGCCTCCTCAAGTGCATCTCTGATCCCCTTGTAGCCTAACTGGGAGACACCTCCCAGTAGGGGCCGACAAACATGTCATACAGTCGGGTGCCCCTCTGGGATGAAGCTTCTGGATCAGGCAGCAATATTTTCTGTTTTGCAGCCTCCGCTAGTGATATCCAGGCAAACAGGGTCTGGAGTGGACCTCCAGCAAACTCAAACCGACCAGAGCTGAGGGACCTGACTGTTAGAAAGGAAAACTAACAAACAGGAAGGAATAGTATCAACAACAAAAAGGACATCCACACCAAAACCTCATCTGGAGGTCACCAACATAAAAGACCAAAGGTAGATACACCACAAAGAAGGAAAGAAACCAGAGCAGAAAAGCTGAAAATTCTAAAAACCAGAGTGCCTCTTCTCCGCCAAAGGATCGCAGCTCCTCACCAGCAAGGGAACACAGCTGGACAGAGAATGACTTTGATGAGTTGACAGAAGTAGAGTTCAGAAGGTCAGTAAACTTCTCCGAGCTAAAGGAACATGTTCTAACCCATCGCAAGAAAGCTAAAAACCTTGAAAAAAGGTTGATGAATGGCTAACTAGAATAAACAGTGTAGAGAAGACCTTAAATTACCTGATGGAGCTGAAAACTATGGCATGAGAACTTCATGACACATGCACAAGCTTTAATAGCTAATTCAATCAAGTGGAAGAAAGGGTATCAGTGATTGAAAATCAAATTAATGAAATAAAGTGAGAAGACAAGTTCAGAGAAAAAAGAGTAAAAAGAAACAAAGCCTCCAAGAAATACGGGACTATGTGAAAAGACCAAATCTATGACGGGTGTACCTGAAAGTGATGGGGAGAATAGAACCAAGTTGGAAAACACTCTTCAGGATATTATCCAGGAGAACTTCCCCAACTTAGGAAGACAGGTCAACATTCAAGTTCAGGAAATACAGAGAACACTACTAAGATACTCCTCGAGAAGAGTAACCCCAAGACACATAATTGTCAGATTCACCAAGGTTGAAATGAAGGAAAAAATGTTAAGGGCAGACAGAGAGAAAGGTTGGGTTACCCACAAAGGGAGGCCCATCAGACTAACAGCAGGTCTCTCTGCAAACACCTTACAAGCCAGAAGAGAGTGGGGGCCAGTATTCAACATTCTTAAAGAAATTTCAACCCAGAATTTCAGCCAAAATAAGCTTCATAAATGAAGGAGAAATAAAGTCCTTTACAGACAAGCAAAGGCTGAGAGATTTTTATCACCACCACGCCTGCCTTACAAGAGCTCCTGAAAGAAGCAATAAACATTGAAAGGAACAACAAGTACCAGCCACTGCAAAAACATGACAAATTATAAAGATCATCAATGCTATGAAGAAACTGCATCAATTAATGGGCAAAATAACTGGCTAACATCATAATGACAGGATCAAATACACACATAACAATATAAACCTTAAATATAAATGGGCTAAATGGACCAGTTAAAAGAGATAGACCAGCAAAGATGGGTCCTGATAAAGCGTCAAGATCCGTCAGTGTGCTATATTCCGGAGATCTATCTCATGTGCAAAGACACAAATAGGCTCAAAATAAAGGGATGGAGAAATACTTACCAAGCAAATGGAAATCAAAAAAAAGCAGGGGTTGCAATCCTAGTCTCTGATAAAACAGACTTTAAACCATCAAAGATCAAAAGAGACAAAGAAGGCCATTACATAATGGTAAAGGGATCAATTCAACAAGAAGAGCTAACTATCCTAAATATATATGCACCCAATACAGCACCGAGATTCATAAAGCAAGTCCTGAGAGACCTACAAAGAGACTTAGATTCCCACACAATAATAATGGGAGACTTTAACTCCCCACTGTCAATATTAGACAGATCAACAAGGTAGGAGGTTAACAAGGATATCCAGGACTTGAACTCAGCTCTGCACCAAGTGGACCTAAAAAATCTACAAAGCTCTCCACCCCAAATAGAATATACATTCTTCTCAATACCATATCACACTTATTCTAAAACTGACCACATAATTGGAAGTAAAGCACTCCTCAGCAAATGTAAAAGAACAGCAATCACAACAAACTGTCTCTCAGACCACAGTGCAATCAAACTAGAACTCAGGATTAAGAAACTCAGTCAAAACCATACACAACTAATGGAAACTGAACCACCTGCTCCTGATTACTACTGGGCAAATAATGAAATGATAGCAGAAATAAAGATGTTCTTTGAAACCAATGAGAACAAAGACAAAACGTACCAGAATCTCTGGGACACATTTAAAGCAATGTGAAGAGGGCAATTTATAGCACTAAATGCCCACAAGAGAAAGCAGGAAAGATCTAAAATTGACACCCTTAAAATCACAATTAAAAGAACTAGAGAAGCAATAGCAAAGACATTCAAAAGCTAGTAGAAGAAATAACTAAGATCAGAGCAGAAGTGAAGGAGATAGTGACATAAACTACCCCCCCCAAAAAAATTGATGAATCCAGGAGCTCATTTTATGAAAAGATCAACAAAATTGTTAGATCACTGGCAAAACTAATAAAGAAAAGAGAAAAAATCAAATAGATGCAATAACAAATGATAAAGGGGTATCATCACCGATCCCACAGAAATAGAAACTACCATCAGAAAATACTAAAAACACCTCTACACAAATAAACTAGGAAATCTAGAAGAAATGGATAAATTCCTGAACACATTCACCCTCCCAAGACTAAACCAGGAAGAAGTCGAATCACAGAATAAACCAATAACAGGCTCTGAAACGGAGGCAGTAATTAATAGCCTACCAATCAAAAAAAGTCCAGAACCAGACGGATTCACAGGTGAATTCTACCAGAGGTACAAAGACGAGCTGGTATCATTCCTTCTGAAACTATTCCAATCAATAGAAAAAGAGGAAATCCTCCCTAACTCATTTTATGAGGCCAGCATCATCCTGATACTAAAGCCTGGCAGAGACACAACAAAAAAGAGAATTTC
Source organism: Trachypithecus francoisi (assembly GCF_009764315.1). Lineage (NCBI taxonomy): Eukaryota > Metazoa > Chordata > Mammalia > Primates > Cercopithecidae > Trachypithecus > Trachypithecus francoisi. The sequence goes on from NW_022681453.1 coordinate 51,872,195, forward strand.
ATACCAATATCCCTGATCAACATCAATGCAAAAATCCTCAATAAAATACTGGCAAAACAAATGCAGCAGCACATCAAAAACTATCCACCACGATCAAGTCAGCTTCATCCCTGGAATGTAAGGCTGGTTCAACATATGCAATCAATAAACGTAACCTATCACATAAACAGAACCAATGACAAAAACCACATGATCATCTCAATAGATGCAGAAGAGACCTTTGACAAAATTCAACAGCCCTTCATGCTAAAAACTCTCAATAAACTAGGTATTGAAGGAATGTATCTCAAAATAATAAGATCTACTTATGACAAACACACAGCCAATATCATACTGAATGGGCAAAAACCAGAAGCATCCCCTTTCAAAACTGGCACAAGACAGGGATGCCCTCTCTCACCACTCCTATTCAACATAGTGTTGGAAGTTCTGCCCAGGGCAATCAGGCAAGAGAAAGAAATAAAGGGTATTCAGTTAGGAAAAGAGGAAGTCAAATTGTCCCTGTTTGCAGATGACATGATTTTATATTTAGAAAACCCCATCGTCTCAGCCCAAAATCTCCTTAAACTGATAAGCAACTTCAGAAAAGGCTCAGGATACAAAATGTGCAAAAATCACAAGCATTCCTATACACCAATAATAGAGAGCCAAATCATGAGTGAACTCCCATTCACAATAGCTACAAAGAGAATAAAATACCTAGGAATACAACTTTCAGGAGATGTGAAGGACCTCTTCAAGGAGAACTACAAACCACTGCTCAATGAAATAAAAGAAGACACAAACAAATGGAAGAACATACCATGTTCATAGATAAGAAGAATCGATATCGTGAAAATGGCCATACTGCCCAAGGTAATTTATAGATTCAATGCCATCCCCATCAAGCTACCAATGACTTTCTTCACAGAATTGGAAAAAGCTACTTTAAAGTTCATATGGAACCAAAAAAGAGCCCGCATTGCCAAGTCAATCCTAAGCCAAAATAATAAAGCTGGAGGCAACACGCTACCTGTTTTCAAACTATACTACAAGGCTGCAGTGATCAAAAACAGCATGGTACTGGTATCAAAACAGAGATATAGACCAATGGAACAGAACAGAGGCCTCAGAAATAATACCACACATCTACAACCATCTGATCTTTGACAAACCTGACAAAAACAAGAAATGGGGAAAGGATTCCCTATTTAATAAATGGTGCTGGGAAAACTGACTAGCCATAAGTAGAAAGCTAAAATTGGATCCCTTTCTTACTCAAAAATTAATTCAAGATAGATTAAAGACTTAAATGTTACACCTAAAACCATAAAAGCCTAGAAGAAAACCTAGGCAATACCATGCAGGACATAGGCATGGGCAAGGACTTCATGACTAAAACACCAAAAGCATGGCAACAAAAGCCAGAATGGACAAATGGATCTAATTAAAGAGCTTCGGCACAGCAAAAGAGACTACCATCAGAGTGAACAGGCAACCTACAGAATGGGAGAAAATTTTTGCAATCTATCCATCTGACAAAGGGCTAATATCCAGAATCTACAAAGAACTTAAACAAATTTACAAGAAAAAAAAAAACAACAACCCCATCAAAAAGTGGGCAAAGGATATGAACAGACACTTTTCAAAAGAAGACATTTATGCAGCCAACAGACATATGAAAAAATGCTCATCATCACTGGTCAGAGAAATGCGAATCAAAACCACAATGAGATACCATCTCACACCAGTTAGAATGGCAATCATTAAAAAGTCAGGAAACAACAGATGCTGGAGAGGATGTGGAGAAATAGGAACACTTTTACACTGTTGGTGGGAGTATAAATTAGTTCAACCATCATGGAAGACAGTGTGGCAATTCCTCAAGGATCTAGAACTAGAAATACCATTTGACCCAGCCATCCCATTACTGGGTATATACCAAAAGGATTATAAATCATTCTACTATAAAGACACACACACATGTGTGTTTATTGTGGCCCTATTCACAATAGTAAAGACTTGGAACCAACCCAAACGTCCATCAATGATAGACTGGATAAAGAAAATGTGGCACATATACACCATGGAATACTATGCAGCCATAAAAAAGGATGAGTTTATGTCCTTTGCAGGGACATAGATGAAGCTAGAAACCATCATTCTGAGCAAACTATTGCAAGGACAGAAAACCCAACACCGCATGTTCTCACTCATAGGTGGGAGTTGAACAATGGGAACACTTGGACATGGGGCGGGGAATATCGCATATCAGTGCCTGTCAGGGGCTGGGGGGCTGGGGGAGGGATATCACTGGGAGAAATGCCTAATGTAAATGACGAGTTGATGGGTACAGCGACCCAGCATGGCACATGTATACCTATGTGACAAGGCTGCATGTTGTGCACATGTACCCTAGAACTTAAAGTATAATAAAAAATTAAAGAAAAAAATAAAAAGTTTATACTGAGACAAACTTTTAGTGAACAATTTGACTTAACATTTTATACTTGTATTGCATTTCTCTTGCATTGGAAACCATGGTTTTTAATTACAATAACATAATTGTTTATTTACTCTGTAGCTTAAATATAGCAACTTCTAGATAGCAAAACCAACATTATTCCTAAAATTAAATTTACCTCATGTGTTTAAATAATTGTGCAGTTATTTTTCTCTTTAGAATATTATTTCTCACTAAGGATGCAATCAGTAATGCATCAACATCATTTGAATTAGCTCTTTCTTTATGGATACATTATATATACTTAGATTCATTTGCTCATATATTCCAGTTTGTTTTTAAGTTTGGAGACCTTAAAAATACCTATTAATTTGTGATCTAGTTGATTTAAAGTTATCCCATAGAAGTTTTTTCTGTTTATTATACAGTTAGCTCTAATTGCTTCTATTTTCTAAATCAACATGAGATATAATTTGATAATAAAACCCACTGAAATTCACTCATTTGACATGTTTTAACAAATAAATAAAAACACTCCTGAAACCAGCACCATAATCAAGACACAGACTAATTTCATTAAGCAAGGTCACTCATGCTCCTTTGCAGGCACACTCCATCCTTCCCCACTTTGATCTGTTGTTAGGCTCTATAGTTTCTAGATATTTTTATAAAGAAAATTATACAATGTATATGACCGTATATAACTTACGGCAGGCACCCTTCAGTATCATCCATATTGTTCCTACATTAGCAGTTAATGTATCTTCATTAGTAGTATTTTATTGTATAGCTATTTGACAGTTTATTCACCAGCTGGTGAACATCTGAGATTTCTTAGTTTTTGGTTGTTTTTGGTGTGTGTTTGTGTGTGTGTACTTTGTTTGCTTTGTTTTTATGGATAGTTTATAAATGTTTACATGTAAGTGTTTGAATATATGTTTTTATTCATTTGGACTAATACCTGTATGTGGGAGTATGGGGTTGTATGGTAGGTTTATATGCAGCTTCATAAGAAATGTTACCTTTTTCGGACATGAACAGACACTTCTCAAAAGACATTTATGTGGCCAAAAAACTTGAAAAAAAAGTTCAACATCGCTGATTAGAGAAATGCAAATCAAAACCACAATGAGATATCATCTCATGCCAGTCAGAATGGTGATTATTAAAAAATCAAGAAACAATGATTTGGTGAGGCTGTGGAGAAACAGGAACACTTTTACACTTTTGGTGGAAATGTAAAATAGTTTAACCATTGTGGAAGACAGTGTGGTGATTCCTCAAAGACCTAGAACCAGAAATAGCATTTGACCCAGCAATCCCATTACTAGGTATATACCCAAAGAAATATAAATCATTCTATTATAAAGATACATGCATGTGTCTGTTCATTGCAGCACTATTGACAATAGCAAAGACATGGAATCAACCCAAATACCCATCAATGATAGACTGGATACAGAAAATATGGTACATATATACCACGGAATACTATGCAGTCATAAAAAGGAAGGAGATCATCTCCTTTGCATGGTCGTGGATGGAGCTGGAAGCCATTATCCTCAGCAAACTAACACAGGAACAGAAAACCAAACACCACATATTCTTGCTTATAAGTGGGAGCTGAACAATGAGAACACATGGACACAAGGAGGGGATCAACACACACTGGGGGCTGTGAGGTTGGAGGAGGGAGAGCATCAGGATAAATAACTAATGCATGCTGGGCTTCATAGCTAGGTGATAAGTTGATAGGTATAGCAAACCACCATGGCACACATTTACCTATGTAACAAACCTGCATGTGTATCCTGGAATTTAAAAAAAACAACAAAAAGAAATGTTCCCTTTTTCCCCAAAGTAGCTATTAACACACTCCCTGAAGAAATAAGAGCTCCGGTTGCTCCATATTTTTGTCAACACTTGACATTTTCAGTATTTTTCAAAATCAAATGTAATGGTATATAATTTACATGAAGTTTACTTTTTTGGATTCTGTTTACATTTGGCAAAGGTATAATCATGGGATTATCAAAATCGATAGACTAGTTCCATCACAATAAACCCCCTTGGCTCCCTTATGGTCAAGCCCTCCCCTGTCCCCAGTTCCTGGTAACCACTGATCCCACTTGTGTTCCCATAAGTTATTTTTTGTTTCGTTTTTTCTTTTTCTGAATGTCATAGACAAAATAGTATAATAAGTAGCCTTTTGAAATGGCTTATTTCATTGACATGATCAGTTTGAGATTCATCCATGCTGTTGCATGTATATTATGTTCCTCGTAATCGCTGAGTACTATGCCATTGTATAGGTATGCCAGAGTTTACTTATTCCTTTACAAGTTGATGTACATTTACATTGTTACCAGGTTTTTTGGCTATTACAATGCAGTCACTGAAAATTTGAGTACAGATTTTTGTGTCAACATAAATTTTCATTTATCTTGTAGATGAGTAGGATTGATGTCATGGGATAAGTATATATTTAACATTTACATTTTTGTGTGTGTTTATTTGAATACATGAATCATAGTTTCTTTTTTTTTTTTGAGACGGAGTCTCGCTCTGTCGCCCAGGCTGGAGTGCAGTGGCCGGATCTCAGCTCACTGCAAGCTCCGCCTCCCGGGTTTACGCCATTCTCCTGCCTCAGCCTCCTGAGTAGCTGGGACTACAGGCGCCCGCCACCTCGCCCGGCTAGGTTTTTGTATTTTTTTAGTAGAGACGGGGTTTCACCGTGTTAGCCAGGATGGTCTCGATCTCCTGACCTTGTGATCCGCCCGTCTCGGCCTCCCAAAGTGCTGGGATTACAGGCTTGAGCCACCGCGCCCGGCCGAATCATAGTTTCTAATAGATATTTTCACACTCTTGTCTGCTAATTTTGTTATCTGTTATGCCTGGGTCTGTTTCTGTCGAGTGTTTCTTATGGCTAGGAGTTATATTTTCCTGTTACTTTGGATGTCTGGTATTTCTTTAAAATTGAGATGGGGTCTCACTATGTTTCCCAGGCTGGTCTCAAACTTCTGGGTTCAAAAGATCCCGCAGTGACCAGGACGGGTGGCTCATGCCTGTAATTGCAACACTTTGGGAGATTGAGGTGGGAGGATCACTTGAGGCCAGAATTTAAGACCAACATGGGCAACAAAGCAATGCTTGTCTCCACAATAAATTTTAAAAATTAGGCACGATAGCAATGTGCCTACTGTGCTGGCTGCTTGTGAGACTAAGGTGGGAGGATCACTTGAACCTGGGAGGTTGAGTCTAGTGAGCTGTGATTGCACCACTGCACTCCAGCCTGGGCAACAGCACGAGATCCTACCTTAAAAAATAATAAAAAGGCCGGGCGCGGTGGCTCAAGCCTGTAATCCCAGCACTTTGGGAGGCCGAGACGGGCGGATCACGAGGTCAGGATATCGAGACCACGCTGGCTAACACGGTGAAACCCCATCTTTACCAAAAAATACAAAAAAAACTAGCCGGGCAAGGTGGCGGGCGCCTGTAGTCCCAGATACTTGGGAGGCTGAGGCAGGAGAATGGCGTAAACCCAGGAGGCAGAGCTTGCAGTGAGCTGAGATCCGGTCACTGCACTCCAGCCTGGGCCACACAGTGAGACTCTGTTTCAAAATAATAATAATAATAATAAGACCCCCAGCTTCAGTCTCCCAATTTCCCAAGACTACAAGTGTGTACCACTGCACCTGACCTGGTAATTTTTTATTATTCCTTTAAATATTATGGGACTTTTATTTCTCTAGTACTCAGTTAAGTTACTCTGAAACAAGTTAATCTGTTAAGGTTTGCATTTAAGCTTTGTTAGGACGGATCTAAGACAGCTTTTGGTCTCAGGCTAACTTATCCCAAATACTGACATTGTAACTATGTGAGGACTTGAACCAATGCCCATGTATAAGGAGGCCTTTCCAAACTCATTAGAACAGAAAATATTCCCAGCTTGCAAGGAGCTTCTAGCATTATTTAACTGCTTCCCAAAAATTATATCCCTGGCCTTACCAAGTTCCCTTTCATACACTCTAAAACCAGTACTCAGCCAAAAACCAGAGGGAATGCTTCTGCAAATTACCAGAATGCCCTCTGTGAATTCCATCTTCTCTGGTGTTCTGCTCGAACAAATACCTGCCTTATTGGTCTCTTGAATTCTGTCTCCTGTGTTATTACTTGGAAACTCTCTGCAGGCTGATAGACTCTCTTCTGTTTCTTCTCTTTGATCTGGGATTACATTCCTGTACTATGTTTTCCAATGATTGCATGCAAACCATTGTTTTATATGTTTTATCTGTTTTGTTGTTTAAAACAAGAAGGAATCTGGTCTTACTCCATCATGTCTGGAAGTAGAAGTCCCTGAAATTGCTTTTCAATTTCCATTTCCCACTGTGTATTGCTAGTGGCTTCTGCTTGTTTTTAATTTTAGATTACATTTATCATTGACATAATTATATTTTTAAATTTATATTTTAAAAGAATATTAGAAATAAACTCAGTAATTGCATTCACGCTCTCATACCCCTATATCATTCCTTTGGCTAATCTTTATCATTTTATAATTTATTCTTCTGAGTTCTTTGGTAATGGTCTCATATGAAGAGAGAGATCTGCAAAGATCCACAGGGTGGGGACTTGAGCCAGAGACAAAATACAAATGCCTTGATGCTTTCAAGAGTGTTGCCTATTTTAAAAAAATAATAAAAGAGAAATAAAGGAACAAAATGAAAGCCTGGAAGGTGTCCAGAACATTATAGTGAAGAGAGGAAAGACACCATTCATTTTAGGTTATAGAAGTCGCAGAAATCTTATCAGGTAGGGCCTGAAGTGCTAGAATAAAAAAAAATTTACCCATTATTCTCAATGTATTAAGAGGCAACTGAAGAGTTTTAAGCAGGGGAATGATCGGAGAAGGTTTTCAATCTTAAAACTATCCCTCTAGTAAGAGGTATGGAGGGTGAGTTTTGTTAAGGGGACAGCAATAGCTATATGAAGACAAATTAAGAGGCATGGTAAAAGTTTAGGGGAGAGACAACTTTGCCCATATGGGTGACCAGAGTAGAAACAGAACGGTAAAAATGGCTTCAGATTACATTTTTTTCCATCAGAAATTGCTTATGAGTTTCATGTGATGATAAAGGGAAGAAATAAATATGAATGATTCTCTGGCTTTTGAGAAATTAGGTTTTCTGAATTACAAGCGAGAAACAGTTGATGGGAGGAGACTGGGGGACCAAGAATTCTGTTTTGGCCTTGTTCAACTTGAGGGACCTATTAGAAATTCATCTGCATATATCAAGTATGAGGTTGGATATATTGACCTGGAGCTCAGGGACTAGGGAGGGCAGAAAACAAACCAAGAGGTAACGAACAAAGCGGTAGATCAAACCGTCCTGGGAAAACGTGTTTAGAGAATAACAGGGGTGAGATCCAAGCCCTTAGTACGTATAAACGTGTAGGTCTGGCAGAGGAAAAGAAAGCAGCAAGACAATACTGTAAAATGAAGTCAGGTAGGAAAAAAAGAATAGAAAAATGCTATGACATAGAAAAGAAAAATGCAACTCAAGAAGGAAATAAACTTATGTCTAACTCAGATCTCTAAATAAAAGAATAGAGCAATCTCAAAGAGAAATAGAGATGGAAGCACAGATAGCCCACAAAAAGACAGCAGAAAACAAAAAAAAAGGTGGGAAGTGGGGGACGGCTACCTGCTTCTTTTCAGTCCCTGTCATGTTGGGTAGTATCTCCTGTAACTGAGATCCATGCACTTCCCAATGTGTCCTCCAAATTCTCTTCACATATTCCGGGCAGATCTCTCTCATACTTATGAATCCTATGACACTGCTTCAAGAGAAGGAACTAGATAGCCGGAAGCAGTAATTCATGTTAAAAAAAACTTTTTGAGAACCATAATTGATGACTACAGCCATGTGTGACTTTTTAAAGGGGTAACAACAAAAAAAGGAATGAACATTTGAACATGACCTGTATACCAGACATAAGATGTGCTTCACCATACATTAAATCATTTAACTATATAGCAAACATGCAGAATTAGATTCTGTTATTCCTATTTGGATATAAAGAAATGAAAGCTTGGTCAAGTTAGCCAAGTCTCTATTCCTTGGATGCAAAGCTAATTCATGGCAGCCAAGTTTCAAATCAAAGTTTACTTCAAAGCTCACCATGATCACTCTCCCAAATAAGACATTATTTTGAAGGACATGATTTTTTTTCCCACCCTTAGCAGATTCCATTTCATGGAGACAATGTTGCCATCAGTAAACTATCTGTGACACTGACTCCTGCCTCCACCACTGCAGTAGCATAGTCTACATGTACATTGCTGACATGATTAGGAAAGGCCAATGACACAAAGAAAATGAAGTATGTTTTCTGAAAAGCATGCACATTGATCTGCATGAGGTATCCCTCCCCAAATTCCCAAAGTTAGTTGAGCAATGGTATAAAAATAATGAAAACAATGTATTGAGTTTAGGAGAGACTACATGTTAAATTATAGAGGAGATTCTGAGATGTTTGTAATTTCAGCTTGGGGCAAAATTACAGTTTTATATGTTGTACAAAAATAGTTATACAAAAAATTGTGCTGCTCTTTAAACATTTAGCAATAAAATACAGCTGAAGAATGAAAGAGACAGGAAATGTCAAATATTTTATTTAACAGGTGTGGCTACTGAGACCAAGAATTAAGTTACTAACCCAAGTTAAAGTGAAGTTGCTTGCCCAAGATCAAATAGTTAGTGACTAGTCAAAGACAAAAGTAGAAAGCAGATGTCTCTCATCCTAAGATTGAGCTCTAAGACTATATGGTGTATCAGTTGAATCCCATGTGTATGTATAGCTGATCTTCACACCTGTATGTGAATACTGTAGCTCAGATACAGCAAATGCAAATTTAAGTAAATTAGAAAGTGAACTTTCTTAATTTCTGAACAATTCGTAATTTCAACTTCAAAAAGGCAGACAACAGTTTTCATATCCATGACGACAACCTTTAACAAAAAAATAGCAAATGCCTCATTCAGGAAAGATTTTTAAAGTGTTTTTTTTTTTTTTAAATAGATGCAAAAAGAAATGGAAGATTTGAGAGAAATTTCTGCAGCGCTGTCAGTATGGAGGGGCTGAAAATCGACAGGATCTGCATTCTCAAAGGAGAAACATCAAAAGAGGTCAAGGGCCAAATGTGCATCTGGGTAGACTTTTCTCCTTCCTTTAAAAGAACACTTGGCCTTTGAACTGCATGGTTTTACACTACAAAGGTTTTGGAGTTATCCAACATCTTTGAAGCTGTAAGAGGAGTTGCTTAATGCTAAGGACTGAATATCCTGAACAAGTAACTAAAGCAGGCAAAACCAAAGGCTTTCCATGAATCCAGAACAATGGCTTTGATCCTACTGACCATGATGTTGAAACACAACTTTGAAAATTAGAAGTGGGAAAACTAGGAAACCCTCTAAAATCAATGAGACAAGGTCTGTGTAGCAACTAGATTACCACAGAGTTGAGCATCATGTACCTAAATCTATTCTCATACCTGCAATTACTAGCTGTGTGATCTTGACCAAGTCACTTTCTCTCTCCTAGTCTCAAATTCCTAATCACCAAATAAAAAGATTATAATATGGCTGGTAAACTGGTTACACCTTTTGGATCAATTTCAAATGACAGCTGGGTTGTCCCAAGCAAGATCAACTCTCAACTACATCCTGTTGGAAAGAAATGCACTTTAAATATAACGCAATTAGGTTAAAAGTAAATGGATAAAAAAATTATAGCATGTAAACACTAATAATGAGAACATTGATTTATATAAGACATAGACATATTAGACTTTGGGTTACAATAATTTCCAGATAAAAAGTATTTAATGGTATAAAGGGTCAGTTTATAAGAAGGACATAGAAGTCTTAAGTATATATGCACCTAACAATTTCAAAACACTGACAAAACTAAGAGGAAAATAGATCTATCTACAATTATAGTTGGAGATTAACACTCCTCTTAAAAACTGAGAGAAAAAGTTGGCCTGGCGCCGTGGCTCACACCTGTAATCCCAGCACTTTGGGAGGCCAAGGCGGGTGGATGACGAGATCGGGAGATTGAGACCATCCTGGCTAACATTGTGAAATCTCATCTCTACTAAAAATACAAAATATTAGCCGGACATCCCAGCTACTCGGGAGGCTGAGGCAGGAGAATGGCATGAGCCCGGGAGGTGGAGCTTGCAGTGAGCCGAGATCGCGCCACTGTACTCCAGGCTGGGTGACAAAACGAGACTCCGTCTCAAAAAAAAAAAAAAAGAGAGAAAAAGTAGACAGAAGCATTAGTAATCATTGAATACTTGGACAACACTACCAAACAACTTGATCTAGCTGACATGTACAGAACATTACAACACACGTCAGACTGCGTATTTTATTTCAACTGCACATGGATCATTCATCAAAATAATGGCAAAAAATAAAAATAAAAAATAAAAAAAAACATGAATTTTTCAATCCTGGAAGCACAAGGAGTTCTGAGAAAGTAAATCACAAATCAATAGCTAGAAATGTGTAGTGAAACTATAGAACACTAAAGAAAATGATCTTAAAATCAGCTAAAAAATATTCATTTATAAAAGGAGTAGTAATTAGAAGATTTCTTTAAAGTAACAATAGAAATCAGAAAACGTTCATAATAATGAGACAGCCAGGTGGGAACGGGGTCCCCAGAGAAACTCCAGCCAACCTGCACACTTGGAGGAATACGCAGCAAGACACAGAATTTCTGGCCCTTGCAGCAGGAAGGAGCCCGGCCCCTCCTCTTCCTGGGTGGAACTTGGGATTCAATCCGCAAGGAGGGAAGCATGTACTAGTACTAGCAGGGTTTTCACTCTGCTGAGTCCCTGTTTCCCCTTTTCTTCCTTTTCAACCCAATAAAAGCCTGCCTTACCCTTCAAGTTGTTTGCAAGCCTCATTTTTCGTGGCTGTGTGATAAGGACCCTCATCTCTAGCCGAACTAAGGAAAAAGGCCCACAACAACAACATAATGTTCAAATAATATGCAAGGTGTGAGAGAAAATAGCTGTCAATTAGAATAGAAATGTCTCTGAGAAAAATCTCTTAAGGCCAAATGATGTTTCTAGATAAACAAAAATATGGAGTTCAGCACAACAAACCTTTAAACAATCTTCTATGGAATTGAAGAAGGAATTTAGACATTCAGAATTTAAACATTCTAAGGTTTCAATATTGCTCGGGAGGAAAGTCAAGTTGTGATTGACTGAAGGCTTCAAAAAATTAAGAATACATAGGGAAATGTCAAGTTTGAGACTAAAAATGGATTATGTAATTTTCAAACTAGTAGAGAAAGAAATGGAATTTTCAAAAATAAAAGATGAAGCAAGGGAGTCAGAAAAGCTTCTAAAAACTAATACAAAAAGCAAGAACATTAAATGAGACAATAGCAATAAAGTTTAAAACAACAGTAATCACAACAAAGACTGATCAACTATGTTGTCATTTGAAAGGCAGATTTAAATTCTGCTTTATGCAGTGAAGGAACACGCTAAAACATAGGAAAATCAAAAGGTTGATAGGAAAAAGGATGGAAAGCATATACTAAAAAAACTAGCTAAAAAAACAATTGGGGAGTTTGTATTTATATCAGCCAAAATAGCATTTAGGTAAAAAATATTAGGGAAAAGGAAGATCATCACATAATCACAAAGTTTCAGTTAGCAAGATGATACATTAATGCTAAATGCGAGTATAATTAAGAAATCGACAATTTACCAACATACCCTTAGGCTTTCACATAGCTCTCAGTAATTGAGAGATAAAGCTGACAAAAAGAATTAGTAAAGATAAACAACTTATTTGCATTATGCAAATTTTGTGTAACTAAATGAATTCATATTCATCTGAAGCCCACCAATAAAACATTTGCTAAGATGAACTACTATAACAAGTTTTAACAAATAATCAAAATATAATCTGTATTCTTGAATCTCAGTATAATTAAATTCAAAATCTGTAAGAAAGCGTCTGGAACTATCCTTATACGGGAAGGTCTAGAACAAGTAGGTAATGAGTAGTTGCCATTTATCTCATTTTAAAAATTATTTTCTCTCCCATTTTAAAATTGATGTAAAATCTAAATTTTGCATGGGTAAGAAAGAAAAGAGACCAAAACTATGGGAAGATAATTGAGTCCCAGAATCTGATGGATGGGGTCGAAGGCAGGAGAGAAAGAAGGGACAGAGGAATTAGGAGATTTGATTTTTATGAAGATTCAAATCATTCTTTGGGGTGAGTTAACTAGACAACTGAAGTGGGATAACCATAACCAGCTGGGTCTGTGGAGGTCAGGGGTGAGCGGGCAGGATGAGCTGGAAGAGTCAGCACGCACTGAATGAGGGGCGTGGATATTAGCTGACAAGCTGGGCCTTCCGCTGAGTGCTGTGGTTTCAGATGACAGGTGGAGACTCTAATGTTATTTGGTTTTGGAGGAGCAGCACCTTGAGTTCTACAGAAAATGGCAGACTAATACCAGCCAAGAAGCATGACCTCATTCATCCCTTTTCCTTCTGGAAGGGCATCTGTGGTAGGATTGTGTTTCTGCTCCAGTTCTTAAACTCCATAACCATCATTTCAACAGGCCCAAAGCATGAAAATCAAGTTTTATTAAGAATATTAATAACAAAGGAGGAATTTCTGGTTCCTCCTCACCAAATCCCCGGGCATAGTGATGCACATTCAACCAGACTCTAGCGCATATTCACCCAGAGTACAATTAGAAAACAACTGTGAAACAATTCTTGCTAGATATAATACACAAAAGACTTGGCTACCAAGATCTTTCAAAAACACTGATTAGATGTCAGCTTAGAATACTTCCCTGCACAGTTCCCTAGATGTTCAATAATAGATTGGGGCTAGCATTAAAAGAAAACATTTTTGCTCTCTCTGGTCTAATTATTATGTGAGTATTTTAAACCATTCTCCCTTACTCTGTCCACAGAAATCTGTCCTCCGCTAACTTCCATGTATCACTGCTAGTTTAAACCCTTAAGATAACTTTAATAAGCCTCACCCCTCTCTGAAATAAGTCTTGCCAATATTAGAAAATTTATGTGTGTAGAAACTGGGGGACAAAAAGGATTATAATTGACTTAAGTTGATACAAAAGTGTAGAGGATTACTAGGAAAGTTGTATTTTTAGAACATGAGTTCCCATTATGTTTGTGCAAATTTTTATTTTTACCAAGCAAAAAATAAAAACAAAAACAAAAAAGGAAGGTGTTACCAGTATGGTAGAGACTAGAAGTTCCTTCACTGAAGTTCTTGACGCAGTTGTGAGTCCATGTGACTGTCTTGTCGCGAGTTTAGCTTGCACCAGTCTGAACGCAAGTCCTGCTTCTTGCCTTCCTGAAGCCCAGGCACACTGCGGAGGAGCCACTGCACAACTCTGTTGGGTGAGTAAGCCTTCCAAAGCTAGCCCAGTGGTACTGAGTACTCTAGGTCCACTCACGCAAATATCTCCCAATGAAGTCTCTAATTCCCTGTTTGTCTCTCATTTACTATTTCTTCCCCTCTGACTCTTCTCCATTAGTCTACACATATACTTGAGACTACTATTTACTACGTTAGATTTTGGACAAATTCCATAACCTCACTAAGCTATTATCAGGAATTGCATAGATAAAAATGAGACAAGCCAATCTTTAAACAGTCTGTAAGGGGGAAAGCCTGGGAAATCAGTGCCTTTTAACCAGCACGTGGTTCTAATGATGGAGCAAGTTTGGAAAACACTTTCATTAATATCACGATGCTTTGTTAATATGTAGCTGAATTACCTGAATGCATTTTAAACAGGCAGTTTCCCCTCATCTCTCCAGACCCACCTGAGACCCACTAACCAAGGCAGACTCTCTTCATGTGTGCATATTCTGATGCAAGGCACCTGCAGAAAGCACTTTGTGGAAGCCTGACTGAAAACTGAGAGTGTGCTCCTTGTCCATCAGCATCAACATCACCTGGAAGTGTTTCAGAAGTACAGAAAATCCTAGGCCCTACCTCTTCTGAATCAATGTGCATGTTAGCAAGACTCCATCCCCCTGCTCTGGGCAATTCTTATGCATGTTACCTTTGAGAATGGGTTTTAGTTAGGGTTCTTCCTAGAGACAGAACCTACAGATGTATAGAGAGATATATGAAAAAGGGTTTATTAGAGGTAATTGTCTTACTTGCTTACGGAGGCTGAGAAGTCCCACAACAGACCTTCTGCATGCTGGACAACCTGGAAAGCCTGTAGCGTGGCTCAGTCTGAGTTTGAAGGCGTCAGAACCAGGGCATTCTATGGTGTAATTCTCAGTCCAAAGCTGAAGGTCAGAGAGCCCGGTGGCGCCTTGGTGTGAGTCCTGGAGCCCAAAGGCTGGAGAACCTGGAGTTCTGATGTCTGTCTACAGGCTGGGCTCTTCTCCAGAGAGACTTTGCCCTTTATCTGCCTTTTTGTTCTATTTGGGGCCCCCAGCTGGTTGGATCGTGCCTGCTCATATGGAGGGCAGATCTTCTTCATTTAGTCCCAGTTTCCCTCAGAAGCACCCTCACCGACACACCTGGGGCAGCCCAATTATTCTAATCAAACGCCAGATCACCTGGTTCCCCTTTCAGCAGAAGGAAGGGCTCAGTATCTACGGAAGCATGGAGAGTAAATAATGCGTTCCCCAGATAAGTATCCCTTAATGCAGACAAGTTCACACCCAAAACCAACCATCACAGAAGCAGTGACTTAAGCCTAACAGTGAATCTCAGAATCAAGATTCTAAAAATGATCCTGTTCTCAAATGTCCATGGGCTAATTTAAGATGTCACTTAACCTACTTAATATCTATCTCTAGATTTTAAAAATGTGTGCACAGAAAACTTTAACAGGTAAGTAGTTTTCTGTCTTTAGAGCTGAGGTCTGTGTGGCCAGGTGATCTGTGTCTGTTCCACACTTCCATTTGGAATGCCCAGAGCTCTGCCTACCAGCTGGTTTGGGATGTCTACGGCATGAATCATCAGCCATTTGGACCTTGACAATAAAGGTTTTTTACAGGAAAATTGCTCTTCATCTTAGGCGTCAGTTTCTCTATTTGTAAAGGAAGATTACCATGCCCACTTCATTGGTTTGCAGAGAAGATCCAAATGATGTATGTAAAATGCAAGCTCAGAATGAAGCATGAGGCCATGTTTTATTTGTGAAAGGGAATGGGAAACCATGGAGGCAGGCAGTAGTGGTGAATGTCTCTGGAGCTATATTTGAAGCCCTCACTGGCAGGTTCACACTACCTTGCTATTGTCAAAGAAGGAATAAACAACAGTTGTATCACATTGGATCACATCTGGAGCAACGCATGGGAGGACAAAAGGCAGGTAGGTATAAATGTGAAAATCATTTTCCCAGAGAAGTCAATTTTTATTTGCAGCTCCTTTGGCCTCTCAGTTTATTGTTCTACCTCCAAACCCAGAAGGACCTTTACATTTACCAACAACCTGGAATAATAAGTTTCTGACCCAAATTTTAACAATTGAGGATTTTTGAATCATAAATGCATACACCAGCAGGACTGTTTAGGATCCTTCTCTCCGTTTCCTTGCAAAGTTATTCATTCCTATGTTAATTTATACCTGCATTCCTCAAGTATTTACTATGTCTCAGGCACTATGCTAAGCTTTGGATATGCATGACTTTATTTAACCCTTATTATAACCCTGTGAATGAGGAACTCATGCCTTTTCTGTAGAGAAGGAAACTGAACCACAGTTAAGTTATAAACATGACGAGTTCACTCAGCTAGTAAGTGACCAAGACAGCCATTAAACCCAAGCAGCCTGACTCAGACTCCTTTGCTATTGGAGCAGCTACTGTGTGCCTCGCACTGGGGCTACAAAAATGAGATACATACAGTTTTTGCTCTCAAAGGCTAATGGCCTAATAGAAGACTGCAAATTCTAATGCAAAGAGGGTAACTCCATCACAAGACCTGCTCATCGTAAGCACTGCTAATGGATCCTCACAGTCTTTCCCACTGAATCTGGACTTGTCACGTAGGGTTCCAGGAAATCACTGCAATTGCTTGAAGTTGGCATTTCAGATGACACTTTTTTCCCATTCTTGCTACAGTGGAAATAAATCTAAAATTATTAATGTTTATTACATCTTGCCTTGGCCTGTGATAGAGGCAGAGTATTGATATGTTGTGCAATTAACAATATTAGGTATTAAAGATCTATTGCAAACAAGCACAAGTCTAAGAAACGACAATATCATGATAGTCAAATAGCCAAGAATACTGCTCTAATTGTACAATTTGTCAAGAAAGACAAGCCTTTTACCTTATCCAAATCATGTCACGTCTCCTAAATCTCATAGCTCATATGAGTAATTTGCTTTGAATTTTGTCTTTTCAGGAATTAAAAAAAGGTTAAAAACAGAGTCTAAATAAGATATAACTGCATTTAATATCAGATGAGGTGGGCTGACAAGGCAGAAATCTACCTTAGCAAACCTAATATTTTTCACCTTTCTCCAGTTAATTGAAAATGCACAGGTGGGCTAGGCTAAAATTAGCATAAGAGAAAAATATTATTTCTGTTTATATAATTTGCATTCCTTTGTAATCAGTGAAATGACATATCAGACAAGAGGCTTACCTGCTGTGATGCAATCTTCAATCCCCATCATATATTAATTATCCCTCTGCAATATAATAAAGCTGCTTCTGTCAGGATGGCATTGAATGTAAACAGTCCCAATTACTGGTAATTCTCAACTGTTTTGCAGAAAGAACAGTGTGGTATGATCCGTGCGCTTTGTAAGGAAACAAAATAATAAAGTTAACTGAGTTTGTCATCTTAGTTGAAACTTTTCTGCAGACTCCCCAGGTCCTGTGCTTACTTTCTTGAATTATTTCTAAAAACTGAAGCAACATACAAGCAGACTCTTGGGAACAAAACATCTTTCCATTTATAAGTTTCAGGAAAATTTTAATAGGCTGAAAGTGAGTAAGCAAGTTGTGCTGCTAATTTCTCACAGGCATTTCCCAAGTTTTTACCCATCACACCATAAGACCTTTGAATAACAAGGTTCTGTTTGGGCTGGGCACGGTGGCTCGGTGACTCATGCCTGTAATCCCAGCACTTGGGAGGCCGAGGTGGGTGGATCACGGGGTCAGGAAATCGAGACCATCATGGCTAACACGGTGAAACCCCGTCTCTACTAAAAATACAAAAAAAATTAGCCAGGCGTGGTGGCGGGCGCCTGTAGTCCCAGCTACTTGGGAGACTGAGGCAGGAGAATGTCGTGAACCCAGGAGGCGGAGCTTGCAGTGAGCCGAGATTACGCCACTGCACTCCAGCCTGGGCGACAGAGCGAGACTCTGTCTCAAAAAAAAAAAAAAAAAGTTCCGTTTGAACCACAATATTGTTGTTACTCTTGTTCCACATAAGAGAGAAATAAAAATTTCCATCAGTGAAAGCAAATTACAAGACAGGGAATGAATGTCACACCTGTCTAGCATTATGATGCACTTTCTTTAAGCTTTATCAGCATTTAAACCTTTTGACACTCTCAGAAAGTAAGTGGTCACTAGTATTTCTAATGGTTTTTGAGAGAAAGCTCTTCAAAGAAGACGATTCCTCGGATGTCAGAGAAAGGCTATCATCCAGGTTGGAGGGTTCAGATGATGGTGACAAAACCAGTCACTCTTCACTATTTTCTCACCAGTGGCAGACATTATGAAATAATTTCAATGCTTTTTTTCTGAGCCCCATTTAACCTTCTCACCTTAATCCTTTGAGAAGCCACTAACAATGAATTGAAATTGAAGCACAAAGTGAAAGACATTGTCATTTCTTCTTTCAGATTCAAACACCTAAGTCAAGACTGTTTGAACCACTTCTTCATTAGGAAGGTACTCAGGAGATAAAAAGGAGCAGGAAATATTTGATGGGATTCCCTAAGCCTTCTCTTTCCTCTTACTTCTACCTGTCCACCAACCCATCTTCTGTTTAAGAAATAATAAAAGTAGTTGTAGAAATTCAAGGTAGGGAGTCTGATATGGATGACTGCCTCATCCCTGGGGAACTAGAATGTCATTTTATGCAGAATGCTTGCTTATACCCATAGAGAGCTTTGTAGGCCTTGGTAAAAAATAAAATGAGAAACTATTAAAGGATATCATCCAAAGAGAAGCTTAATGTCTAACTAAAAAAAATCACTATGGCTCCTATGTGAATAAAAGTTGGAGAAGAGCAGAATGAATACTGGGGTAACCAGTTGGGAGTTGCTGTAGTCTATGGAAAAGATGATTGTCCTTGATGAGGTTGGCCTGCCATAACAAAACACTACAGAATGGGTGTCTTTTTTTTTTTTTTTTGAGACGAAGTCTTGCTCTGTTGCCCGGGCTGGAGTGCAGTGGCCGGATCTCAGCTCACTGCAAGCTCCATCTCCCGGGTTCACGCCATTCTCCTGCCTTAGCCTCCTGAGTAGCTGGGACTATAGGCGCCCGCCACCTCGCCCAGCTAGTTTTTTGTATTTTTTAGTAGAGACGGGGTTTCACTATGTTGGCCAGGATGGTCTCCATCTCCTGATCTCGTGATCCGCCCGTCTCGGCCTCCCAAGTGCTGGGATTACAGGCTTGAGCCACCGCGCCCGGCCAGAATGGGTGTCTTAACAAGCAGATACTTATTTCTCAGAGTTCTGGAGGCTGGAAGCCCAAGGGTGCCAGACTGGTCAGGTTCTGGTGAGGGCTCCCTTCCTGACTTGCATTTGGCCACCTTCTTGCTGTGTCCTCACATAGAGGATAGAGAGCTCTGGTGTATCTTTTCCTTTTTATTAGGACATTAATCCAATCATGGTTACTCCACCCTTGTGACCTCATATAAATCTAATTATCTCCCAAAGGTCCCATTTCCCCCTGAAAAAACCCCATCTCTCCCTGTCAGATTAGAAGTTAGGGCTTCAACACAGTCATTTGGAGTGGGAAGGAACACAAAAATTCAGTACATAACAATGATGGTAATGTGGAATAGGTGAGAGCAGTGAAGTGCAAAATTATTCATAAAGCAGAATTCACAGGACTTGGTGAATTGATTGAATTAGGGAGGTGAGGAAAGAGGGGCATCAAGGATAGTGCCAAAATTTCTAGCTTGAGTAAATGGGTATGTGATATCATTTACAGTAAAGAAGAAACAAATTTAGTGATTATGCAACTTATTCCAAATAAAATTAATCTGATCTTATATATGAAATACTTTTTGAAAGACCTAGAGTGATGCTACTCAATGTAACAGTCTATCCTAAAGATAAATATTAATTCTAATAATAATAATAATTTTATTGTTTTGTGACTATCAAGTATAATGCTAGGCTTTGTATATTTATTCATTTTCCATTTCATAAATAGCTCTATAACATGGATATTATCATCCTCATTTTACAGATGAGTTAACAGAGACACAGAACAATTAGTTTTCTGTGTTTTGTAATACCAATATTTGCCAACATTCATTTCTCTTCTAATCAGGGACAAAGAGGACTACAATCCCCTGCCCACTTGAAGTAGAGTGTAACCTCATGATGTGCTTTGGCCAGTGGAATATGAGTGGATAAGAACTATCACTTTCAGATGGAAGTATTTAAGAGCCTTTGTTTGATTTTCTGTGCCCCCTCTTCCTCTGCTGAGCTGACCAAGAAGCCAGGGGTTCAGGTAGTATAGCTGTATGTTAATATAGCTCATATAGGATCTGTAAGTGATGACAATTACATGGGGCATGGAACATGAACAAGAAACAAAACATGGTTGCATTAAGATGTTGAGACTTGGGGAGGGATTCCTTATTACAGCATAACAGCTTCTTCTGACTTACACGAATTCACTGTCAGTAAAAGACTGAGTCAGTATTGGAAAACAGACCCTTTAACCACAACAGAGTGTTTATAAAAGACGGAAATTATCTCAAAAATGTGGCAGCTTATATCAGATCAGAGACTTGGCAAGTGGGGTGAAGGGAAGGCAGTGTTGAATATCTGTGGCCTGTACGGACCTTTCCCTATGGGAGGTATCGTCCTTTGTCTTCACTTTTTTTTTTCTACTTGCATTGGACCTCTTGCCCTATCGACAAAAAAAACCCTGCTTATTGGTATAAATTCAAGTCTTTCAAATAAGCCTGTGAAGAACATCAGTGGTTGCAGTCAACTACTTCAGGTCTTGGCCAAGGGAAGAAGCTTAGTCACTGAATGATCAATGGGCCAAATATACCAAATTTGCTTGTAGTAATTTTGTAAACATTTAAAAAGACTTAACCATTTTAACAGAAACGTTCATCTTTGGGTATCAAATATAATATTCAGAAAAATAATTCTGAGTATTAATATGGACATTTTTCTTTAATCTTGAATTATTATATGTTATATTTTGGGTAATTATGATTTATTTTATTTACTTTTGAGTTTAAATTAAAGCTTACAATTGGCTTTTGACAAATTGGCTATCAGTGAACTAGCCTTAGCAAACGAACATTTGGAAAATTAATTTTCAGAAAGTTGTCCACTTCCACTGTCCCAAAGAAAGTTCCAGGTCTCAGAAATAAAGGCAATTTTATGAATTTAGCTGAAGCTGCAGTGACAAAGAGACATGTTGAAATGGGAAAGTTTCCCCTGTTCCCTTCTCAGGGCACGTGACAGGAAGTGGCTAGCTTCTTACGTGCCCCACTGCTCAAACCTCTAGGGGAGCATGCAGACAGGAATGTTGTGGGGCTCCAAGCCCACAGCAATGAATAGGCGTGAATGTTTACAGCTGAAGCCCTAGTGGGCGTGTGTTACAGGGTACTCTTTTAGTTTAGCTGTTCGTAGGCAGCTTGCGCTAGTCAGTTCAATTAGACCTTCTGCCTTATCGCAAGGACAGAGGGCTTTCTGTATCCTGGAGTTTCTTGCTTTGGTGTACCAGAAGAATTGGATCACACGTGGGCTTGGAGAATGAGTGCAAGGTTTTATTGAGTGTAAGTAGCTCTCAACAGATGCGGGAGCCAGAAGGGAGATGGAGTGGGAAGGTGGTTTTCCCTTGGAGTCAGACCACTCAGTGGCCTGGGCTCTCCTCTGACTACCCCAGTCAAAGTCTACATCGTTCCGCCAGTCGAGGGCCTGCTGGTGTCCATCCTGTGCTCTTCTGCCAGCGTGTTCCCCTAGACATCCTCTCAATATTCAGCCACTTGTGTCTTCTCCCACCGATGTGTTCCTCTCGATGTCCAGTGACTTGTGGGTCTGCCTGCTAGGGACTCAGAGTTTTTATAGGTATGATAGGTGCAGGATGGGGGCATGGCAGGCCAGGATAGTCTTGGGAAATGCAACATTTGAGCATGAAGGCAGGAGTGCCCATCCTCACCTGGGTCTGTGGGTACAGGCAGGGTGTGGAGTCCTTGCCAGGGACCAAGCCCTTCCCTTCCCAGCACTTCCCTTCCCTCCTTTGGTATCAATGTCACATGGACAAAGTAGACACCTTTGCTTTATTTGCTTTTGTCTCCTGACATTCTTTCTCCATTTTCTGATAATGGAGTCTTCAGTGGTTTGGGTGGGAATAACTTCTCCCACCATGAGCCACAGGGGTTGACATGAGACATCAGGTCAATCAACTATTACATTTCTCATTTCAAATCCTGTATTCACTATTTATTTGTAAATGACAAAAATCTCAATTTAAAAGAGCTATAGCAGAAAGGACATTTGCTGACTCATAAACCTGGGAAGTCCAGAGGAGCTTCTGGGTTCAGATATGGCTGGATCAGAGAGCTCAGATGATCCTTTCTCTGCCTGTCCTCCTTCTGAAACATGAACCATGAATCTGGAAGTATCAATAACAACCATGGTACCTGGGAACTCTCAGGTGCCACCTTTCCTTCTACATGGTTCCAGCCTGCCTGAGAGAGATGCTAACAAGGCTCACAAAAAAAAGGGTCAGAGAATTTAGAGAAGAAACACCACAAAAATGAGTACTCTAGGCCTCACAGCCTCACTTGTAAACCTGGAGGAAGACAAAACCAAACAACAACAAATCCTTAAATATGAGATGACAGGGCTCTTTGCAAAACAAGTCACGAGCAAAATAAAAGCCTTGCTTATAAAAAAGAAAGGCAGTTTTTATAGGAGTGACTGGGATAAAATGTTTATCCTCCACTAAATCTTCTAACGATGGGGACAGTTCTGCCACATTTGACCCTGGTCAAATTTCTCTCTGCTTCTGATACCCTATGTTCCTTTCTTCATTTCTAGGTTTATCTGTTTATTCAAACTCTTTAAGAAACAATATAGAGCTTCGCCTGTATAGTTAGTGTGCTGTAAATACGTAAGTTGGGATTATTTCAACAAATTTCAAGCAACTAGAAATCAACTAAAAATCAAGATATTTATGGAACACCTAGTGAGTACCAGGCAATATGCTAGTGTGGAGGCAAAAATAGTGAACAAGATGGAGAAGATGGAAGAGTTCCATATTCTGAGAAATATCAGCAACATTGATAAAGAACTCTAAATGCAATGAGAGGGTATTGAAGAGCATAAAGTAGGAGCATCAAATGTTGTTGGGGGCATCAAAGAAGGCTTCCCAGAGGAAGTAACAGCTGGAAAGATGGCAGGGAGTTAGCCAGGGGAGACGAATTTCAGGAAGTTGGAACACAGTGATGCAGACAGAGGGTGCAGCATGCACCAAATTCAATGGCAAGAGAGCTTGGTGTTGTTGAAAAATTGAGCAATGGTAGCTTCAAAAGTGAGGAGGAGTAGTAAGAAATGCAGCTGGAAAGAAGTCTGATGCTAAACGCGGAGGGATTTTCAAAGTAACAGGAAAACTTTAGACTTTATTCCCGCCCTGCTGGAATGGTATGGAAGGATTTTAAGCAAGGGAGCAACATATTCAGAGGATGCCTTTCAAAGATTACCATGTTACTGGGCGGGAAGTGGGTCAGACAAGGGCAAGGGCTGAGGGAGATCAGCTATCACAAAGATGGGTTTGCAGTGGTATGTTGAAAGCATGCAATTGTTTCAAATATTGTTGTAAAATGTATGCAAATTTTGCATTTTGATATGCTATGTATACTACTGTGTTTTAGTGCTTTAAAAATATTCCCAGTTATTCACTGGTGCTAACCCCATTAATTGAGTAGCAAATAGATGTTTTATTCTTGTTGAAAGAACCCTAATTTTGTTAAAGATGGCAATGTGATATAAGCCCCAAATTCAGGGTCATCAGTGTCCTAAGTCCATTGAGGCAATTTTGATCTTTCTTTCTTTCTTTCTTTCTTTCTTTCTTTCTTTCTTTCTTTCTTTCTTTCTTTCTTTCTTTCTTTCTTTCTCTCTCTCTCTCTCTCTCTCTTTCTTTTTTTTTTTGAAAATTCTGACTTCTGATGCGTAATGGTCCCTACAACTCAGAATACAATATGATCTAATTCTGGAAACTGAAAGTGAAATGGAATTTGTATGGAGAGGATTCTGGAAAGTTTTTGCTTTCATTAAAAAGGGGATGGATGGAGACAGCAAGCACTACTCAACACCTTGTTCTCTTCTTTCCACCTTGTACACAGACTTGGGTCCTGAAAGTATAAAAGTGATAGAATAAAAGGACAAAAAATAGGGCAAAAGCTGATATGCTAAGGATGGTTAAAGACTGGCTGCTGAGAATGAAAAGATGGAATCTAGGTCCCTAAAAGCACCAGTTGCCTAATTCTGGAGATATTATGTGGTCAAATTAAAAGCCCCTATTTGTTTAAACCATTGTTTTTGTTACTTGCAGCCAAATGCATTTCTACTTGACATGCTAACCTTCAGGTAGAACAGATATTCCCCTGAAATAGATTTTATTATCCTGAGATTTCACATATCACCAGACACATCAGGCCAGACCCCCCAGGGAGCATATGCACCTGAATTGGAGAAATATCCACCATTTTCAATAATTTCATTCTTGATTTCAAATCCAAGATTCTTTTCCTTTGCTTAGTTTCAACCTACGAGCAGTTTAAACTCTGAAGACCAAGAAGTACAAGTGAGAGTCCTTTCATCCTGTGTGTCTGGGTTTACCTTGGCCCTCTGGTGGGAATGACAGTGACATTTTCTTAAACACAAAGCCCTTTTAAATTGCAGATGAAAGTAGTACATCAGTACAAAGAATATTTACTGTTCTTGGAGAGCTTTTCCATTTGTTTCCTTCTGGACTAATGTACTTTTTTTTCAAGAGCCCCTGAGTGGTCTGATCCTTTCAGTTTTCAATGTAAGTTATGCAGGGAAGGATGAAAAGAGGGATGGCTTTGCGATGTGGCTTCTCTCAAAAAGTTGACAGTGGAATAGTACACTTTCAATTGCTGGACGGGCCTCAAGCTATAAAGAAGGCTGGGTCTTTTTCTGCACTTCTCTTGTTTGAACATCCTCCCACAGCCTAACAGTCCAATAAGCAAGTGCCAGTTGGACTGCACAAGCATTGTTCTTTGATAGCTGTTTATGAGCAAATGCAGGCTTTCCCCAGACTCTAGGCAGTGAATCTATTTCTCTGTATTTAAAGAGAGAAGCATGGCCATTAGGAGGAAAGGGACTATTTGTGTGATAAATGCAGAAATGCTGTGGCTTTGTGTGATTTATTGTAGACGAGTGTGAGAGGGAATATACAAACTATTCCATTAATTTCATTTCTATTTTAGTGGTTATGTGGGCTTAGCTGCTTTGAAAATTATCTTCTTCTTCTCTCCGGAGGGAGATTTGCAAAACTACAGAATGGCTGGCTGTGACTTGGCATAAAGAATGGAACCATCTTAGGAAGCTAGTCCTCCTCACTCTCCCAGCCTCAACCTCCTTTAATGATTTTTGGGCAATGAAAGAAAGTTGGAGGCTTTTCTAATTCTACATATCCCCAATCTAATAAGAGTGTCATTGTGCCTTCCCACTAATTATACCTAGACTATCATTTCATTCATCCATATGTAAGTCCATCTGTTCCTTGAAGGGGCTCAGGAATGTCTATCCTTGGAAACTCTAATATTCTGGTTATGCTTTCATATCAAGAAGGTTCTTTTTACTGCCTTCATTGCATTTTCAGAACCTAGATTTCTGAACTGGATATTTAGAAGGAATCATTTTAAATTCATATCGATTCTGCCCATGCCCAAAGATATCTTCAAGCTGGAAATTTCTTATCACAAGTTCTAGCTTCATTTTAGCTTAACTGGCAGAGAAGCATTTTGTATTAAGCAAACAGGTGATATTAGCTTAAATGTATTGAGTTCTTATTATAAGTCCAGGACGGTTCCAGTTGAAATATTATCTCATTTCAGCATCTCCACAGCCCACTGTGGTAGAGTATATAAGTAATTAGTAACTAAGAATTTAATTGTCTAAAATCATACATCCGATACATGGTAGCACCTGGATTTGCACCCCAGTGTTCAGATCCAGAGTCCAGGCTTTTAACTGCACTACTTAGCTGCTACAAATGAATATCTTCAAGGAAAGCTATGCATTGAAATTTATCAATTATCAGTCCGGCATTTTCTGTGGCTATTTTGAACAACAGATGAAATTGATAGTGGCATGAATATTTTTGGTGGTCAACCCAGCATCATGTTTTCTTCCCTCCTTCCTTCCAAAACAATTATTTTTGTTCAAGTATTCACGCTGTTCTCATAATTAACTCTATCTTCACCTCCAGAAGTGGTCCTTGATTAGTCTAAGCCAGATGTGGTATCCTGATCTTTCTTGATGGTGATTGGATATCAAGCTTGAGCCGATCTACTCTAGAAATTCTCCTGGTCATTATCATTGGTTCCAGGATAAGTTCAATATATCAGTCAGTTCAGTAACACTGAAGGGAAGAATATTTACCCTAGAGTGAGGGAAACGGATTATCTCCCTCCCACTATAACCACACAGTCACCCGCCCCATGTGCTGTTGGCAGCCATCTTGCTACTATGAGGAGAGCCAAGCGGATACAAAGTTGATAGAGGAAAGAGTTAAGTGGACAGGAGAGAAACCTCCAAATCCCTGATCACCAGAGTTTGATCACATACCTTTTTATGGGAAATACATTTTCTTTGTATTTGAGTTAATTTAAGCCACAGCTTCTTTATAGCCAAATGCATCCTTAAGGGATGTAGGAAGTCACTCACTTGGTATGAGTTCAGGGGCACTGAGTGGGAGACTGCATCTGGGTATCTCACCTGGCTACAGAACCTCACATTCCCTATAACTACAGTCATTCCTTAAGGATCTTCTGATGCACTGACTGTTAACTAGGTCAACATAACACCTTATTTGAGGGGAATATTTAAGAACATCAGGTTCACAGGCTAATTCATATTAACCTGGTCCTGTTTGGTGTCCCACCTTCTGAAGTCTCCATTGTACCTATTCTTCCACTAACTACTGCCACCCTGGCTTTCCTTCAGGTCTTCTAATTTACCACGTTCTCCTCTGCCTCAAGCTCTTAGCTGCTATCATCCCTCCCTGCCATACACACACACACACATACACACACACACACACACACACACAGAGAGAGAGAGAGAGAGAGAATTTTGGCTAGTCTCAGCTTTCTGATCTCAGCTTAGTTAACATTTCTTCAGGGAAAACATCTCTAGTCTTTCTAAGCAAATCACATCCTCCCGTGAACCATTTCATGGACACCATCATGGCAGAGACTGAGAGATGTCTGCCTATATCTATTCCTTCTTCTTCTTTAGAAGCAGAGCCCTAGATTTTTAGCCAGGCACAAAATTGGGCCAGAATAAAAAAAGATTACATCTCTCACCTCCTTTTCAGCGAGGAGTGTCCACATTTCAAATATAATAACTGACACTACTGGTGCCTGGTTCATTTGCCCTCAGCCATCACCATTCCAAGAAATTCCAATCCCATCCTACCACAAGCACTGGATACTCCCTGCATTGAGGCTGTTCTCTGGGCTGGGACTGGCTGGAAATGCTGGGAAGTTAGTGAAGACTTCAGTCAATTATAGATTTGGTGCACGAGAGTAAATAACACAGCTTCCTTACCTTTAGGCTGGAATTACCCTGAAGCCTATGTTCTCCACTGCCTCCTAGAGTCCCCAGTGGGATTGAACCTCAGGTGTCCCTGCAGTAAGTTGTTCTAGAAATGTTCATGTTTGCCTGCCTTCCCTTCTCATTTCTCCAGTTTCCTGCTGTAATATTCTAGGATCATCTACCAAATAAACTACATATACTTTACCCTTCATCTCAGGTTTTGCTTCTAACAGAACTCAACCTAAGACATAGTACTCTTCCCCATGCAAAGGTTTCCCTAATATTCCCAAATTAAATATGATCATCTTTCTTTTCTGAAGCCGTTTATACTTATTTTGCATCTTTCTTGTGAAAGTTTGTTCCCCTGTCTTCTTGGCTTGTATACTCAATTAGAATCCTAATTCTTTGTGTGTCAAGTAAAATCTCAGGTTCTGGAATCAGACAAATGTAAGATCCCAGCCACACCTGTATGTGACTAGCTGTGTAATTTCATACTGTATCCCTTCAGGCATGTTTTCTCATCAACATAATAAAAATAATGAAGGAATCTACCTTTTAGTCTTTTTTGTGAGAATTAAATTAGGCAATCCGTGTAAAGCATTTAAAAAAATGCTTGACACAAGTTATTATTTAATACATTTTGTCTCCTATCATATTATTATTATTATTAGCAGTAGTAATTTTTACAACTTCCATAGTGTAGAGTACAATACCCATTCAGTGTATAATTAGACATGAAATTGATATTTATTAATAATAAAGTGATGAGATAGATCAGCACATTTCGTCTCCATACTCAGCATTGAGACTTGATTTGACCAATGGACTTTTACAGCACACAAAACAGAAGTACTGGTAAACCAGTCAATCTTTAGGATTTGTCAGAGCTGTAAATGTAAACTGCAAGTGGTCTTCCATCTGCTCTGGGAGCAATACACAGTTGGCCATTTTCTGAGAAGTTCAAAGGCACAAACACATGGGTTAGATATCTTTCTTCTCCTTTGATCTACTCAAGACATGCTTAAAGAGATGAACTTTAACTTTATACATTAAAGTATAAAGAGATAATACTTTAAGCTGCACTTAGCAGTTCCATATGGAGAGTGGATATGGGAGCAATGCAGAAGCATGATGTATCTTTCTCCCAGACATCCTCTCTGTCATACCAGAGTGAGCTTGATAAAACAAAACTGACCAGATTACCCCTCTGCTAAAATGTCCTTGAAAGCTTCCCATCCTGCTGTAAAATGTGATTTATAAGGTCACTTACAGTTCATGCCAACCCCTCCAGCCATGTCATCCCAGCAGGGTAAACTCAACCCAAGCCAAACGCCTTGTGATCCATCTGAAGACTGCTTACCACTTACATGCCATTGCACATGCTGACTGCTCTGACAGGAATACCCTTCTCCATCCCTCTTTTGTGCGTAGTATCTCCTCACCTTCCAAGATTCAGCTTATCCTCCACCAAGAAGCCTTTTCTATATCTCAACCCTGTATCAGGTAAAACTGACCACTTCCTCTTATGTCTCTCTTCCAAAAGCTCTAACTTTGAACCTATGATGCTAAATAATACATGGAACTCATGTACCACAATATCCAGGTTGTTCATACCAGAAAGAAATAATTATTTGTTCCAGCTAAGCTCAAACATAGTCGACATCCAAGCCAAAACATTTCTCCACTCATCTCGTGGGTTTCTTTTTTTTTTTTTTTTTTTTTTTTTTAGACGGAGTCTTGCTCTGTCGCCCAGGCTGGAGTGCAGTGGTGTGATCTCGGATCACTGCATGCAAGCTCCATCTCCTGGGTTCACACCATTCTCCTGCCTCAGCCTCCCGAGTAGCTGGGACTACAGGTGCCCACCACCATGCCTGGCTTTTTTTTTTTTTTTTTTTTGTATTTTTTAGTAGAGACGGGCTTCCACCATGTTAGCCAGGATGGCCTTGATCTCCTGACCTCAT
This sequence comes from Trachypithecus francoisi, assembly GCF_009764315.1. NCBI lineage: Eukaryota > Metazoa > Chordata > Mammalia > Primates > Cercopithecidae > Trachypithecus > Trachypithecus francoisi. Next base: position 51,901,664 of record NW_022681453.1, read on the forward strand.
GATCTGCCCACCTCAGCCTCCCAAAGTGCTGGGATTACAGGCCTGAGCCACTGTGCCCTGCCCTCATGGGGTTCTTCTTTAGGCCACAGAGTGCCTACTTTAGATGAGCACCCTAAGTCCCCTCTCCCTTGATTTGCCTTCTTGAATCTACCCCTCTGCCACTTCCCAGTTCCTGGCTCCATCAAACCAACCCCTCACTCTCTGTGGTTAAGGGCAGCAAGACCTCTGGCCTCAGGTGTCCAAGGCTGGCAATGGTCAAACCTCACTTTTTACAAAACAAACTCTCTTGCATTATGGAACAACTAACTTAATATTTCTGTGCCATAAGTTCCTTAACTTTAAAAAAAAAAAGTATTTCATAGAATAGTTAAAAGTATAAGTGAGGTAATATACAGAAAGCATTTAGAACAATGCCTGGCATATACATGTTCAAAAATGAGAGTTATTATTTGTTACATTGTTAATTATATTAGAAGTAGTAGAAATATTGATCACTTCTCACATTATAACTTTTAAGGATGATTGTGCCAAACACACTCTACCTCCACCAAGAGTAAGGATAGAGAGAAATGGAAGGGGCAGGAAGGGGATGAGACTCTATTGGCCACACATACATTTGTTCATGTATGTGTCCTATTCCTCCTCCCCCCATGTAGCTAATGGACTGTGAGTACTTTAAAGGAAGAGCCTATGTCTTGATCCTAGTTGTATCTCCAGCATTTGGCAAGATATTAGGTCCCCAGTAGGGACTCAATGAATGTTTGTTCTGTATTAGAGGGACACTTGGATGACAGCCTGTTTCTACCTAGCATTGGTACTTATAGACAAAATCCAGAATAAATAAAGGTGAAGGCACTGGCCATGTGTTGCTTATCTGTATGTGGGAGGCTCCTTCATGTCTGGCTAATCTTTGATTTCTACTCCCCATTTTCAGAGAAGCACTGAGAGTATGTAAACAATGTGTTAAGAACTTGGTTAATTAATAGAAAACAGATTTGGGATTTAATTATGTGTGTGTATAAAACTTCACCTCAACTCCTCCATGGCCATTTTTTTACTTTTGATTTTGGTACCTATAGAAGACTAGCTGGCACATAGTAGGTGCTCAAAATAGATATTTGCTGAATGAATCCATGGCAGATACAGTCAACTCTGCAAGAGCTGCAAGTTAGAGAATCAAGAAAGCAGGAGAGCTGGTACGTTCAAAGAACACATTGCTTTCAGGGTGATTATGCACACTTCCAACTGAGAGCAAATGAACAAGCTGGGGGCCCTAATTCTTTTTTCTTTCTTTCTTTCTTTTGTTCTTCTCTTTCTTTTTTTTTTAGAGACAGGGTCTCACTCTGTCATCCAGGCTGGAGTGCAGTAGCACAATCATAGCTAACTGCAGCCTTTACCTCCTGGCTGGCCAAGTGTCCCTCCCTTTTCAGGCTCCAGAGTAGCTGGGATTACAGGTCCAAACCACCATGCCTGCCTATTTTTTTTTTCTTTACTTTTTTTAGAGACAGGGTCTTGCTATGTTGCCCAGGCTGGTCTCAAACTCCTGGACTCAAGCAGTCCTCCCACCTTAGCCTTTCAAAGTGCTGGGATCACAGGCATCAGCCACTATACCTGGTCTTCCTAATTCCAAAGCAAACAGATTTTGTATTCCTCACCACAAGCTAGATGCCGGGGCAATCTCTGGTCCTAATTCTTTCTTTATAATATATTAATTTATCTCTGTATATTTGCCTTGTTTTAAAAAAAATTTAAATGTACACATAGGACTATGTGAGAACAAACAAAGACATCAAAGTTTATCTTCTCTACAGTTGGAAGAATAATGAAATACCTGCAAAGCACCCCCTCCATAAAATACCTTTATGAGCAAATGTAAACTAACATTTATTATAGAAGCAGGGATTTTAAGAGGAGAAGCGGAAAAGCTTTTAAATCAAATCTGGCACTCTTGCCTGATTCATCCCATAACGGAGCAACATGATATATTATGGATAAGGAGGCAAAGCAGTGAGGAGGCTCATTCAGAAGCTACTGAGAAGCTCTGAAATCATTTTAGGGAGTAGTATGTTAACAAAGAAAGATACTAGAAACAACAGGAACCAGGTAAAGACAGGTGGATTTCTTCTCATTTGGCTGCAGGAATTTAGCTTCATTACCTGAGCCAGCCACATGCTTCCATACCAGACTTTGCCTCTTTATTCCATTCTCCTTTTTCAACTTTCTGTTTTCTTTGGTAAGGTAATAAGAGCTTCTTAATCAAACAGACGATTTGTATTCAGACTCTAGCTCTGTAGTATGATATTTATGTGTTTGTGGGCAAGTTCCTCCTCATCTATAAACTGTGGATATTTCTTAGCAGATAATAGTTGATATAAAGATAAAATAATATAATGTATGTGTATAGAATATAGTTCTTGCATAATTCTTATTACTAATACATTTTCCCAGTGTTCATGTTGCTATGTTATACTGTGAACAAACATTTAAGATCCTAGCACTACTGCTTCAAAGAGGTTAGTGCATCTAGGGAAACGGTTATATACATGGGTAGGGGGAATTACAGAAGTGGGAAGAGAAGATAAATAGTACCTGTTGCATACATACCTTGTGGAAAATGCTGTATTATGTTTCTAGAAATGACAACATTTCAGGATAAATATCATTAGTACGCCCATTTTTTTTTTTCAAAAGCAGACATCAAGGTTCAGAAATAGGAAGTCATTTACTTAACTAGAAAATAAAGGCAAAACTAGCTTTAAACTCCAGTCCGTTCTATGTGACTTCAAATTCCGTGGCCTTTCTGTTGCTTAAAAAGGAAAATATATAAATACAACAAATTTTTAAGAACCCAGTTTATTAGATACTTGCAAATGTATTGCCTTATTTAATCTTCACAGCAGTCTTTTGAGGAAAGTATTCTTATCTCCACCTTCATTTTATAGAAGAGGAATGTGATAGTTTGCCCAAGACCATTATGTCCAATGGGAATCTCTGTTTTGTAAAAGACAAGCATCCTAACCTAGACCATTAGTTGGTTCGTATAACTGAAAATGTCAGAGCTACCTGCTTTAGGCAGGATGTGTGATCCAGCAGGCCAACCCATGACACCAACACTGTTTCTCTCTCTCTCTCTTTTTCTGGCTTTCGCAGTGTTGACATCATCCTCAGGCTCCACAGAGTCTCCTACACTGCTCCAGTCCTTGCCCTGACAGCTGAAGCATGGGAGACTCTCTATGGAGCTTGAGAGTGAAGCCAACTTCCCTTTCCCAGAAGCCCCAGCAGTGCCTCTGTGCATTTATTTGGCTCTGATTGCTTTCAGAGCACATCCCTGACTGATCCATATGGCCAGGCAGGGGGATGGGATATGATAATTGGCTCATGCCAAATGGGAACTATCCCTGGAGGCTGAGGATGAATGGACAGACATCCTTTCTACCCAGAGGCATAAAGACAAAATGTAGTGGAGAAGAAGCTGGAGGGATATCAGGGCTCTGTCATCCAAAAGATGCAATGGATTCTGGGGAGGTTGAATGTATTAAACAACCTTGATAATCAATGCTGTCTGATTACCAATGGAATTTTCTTTCCATTTCACAATGACTGCTTTGTAAAAACAATTAGGTAGCAACATAAAGTGCTTTTCTAGGCCAAATGAATGGTTCACATATTAAGAACCATAGATCATCTGCAGTGACTGTAGGAAAGGGTGAGAGTGGAAGTCTGCTAAGTAATTCCACAGTCCTAAGCTCTGGAATTGAAGGACTCAGAGAGCCAGAGGATGACAGAAATTCTAGGTCAGAGTTGGGAGGATGCATTGCAGAAAGTTTTCACGATGAAGCTACATGTAGGATGATCAGGGAACAGTAAGTTAAAGACCTCACTTAGTCAAAGACCTTACTATTAAAGAAGGATCATGGGAAATAGTTCCATTTTAAAAAACTTCAGAAACTCTTACAAGGTAATAATGGTTTTTGAATACAAGTAATTCATACATACTCCAAATACTGAACTGTATGAGAAGTATAAAGAAATCTAATAGTCTTAATTTTTTCCTTAGTGACTTTGATGCTTTTAAAAATATAGCAGGTGTAAAACTATTTCAAAAATGATTTTACTCACACTGTTTGGCATCCTTGATTTACTGAACATTTTTCCTGAGTTATTCAGCAAGGGGGCTAGGAGTGGGGGACAGAAAGGAGTAAGGTTTGAGAGGTAGGAAGATTCTGGCACACTCAGGTGGTTGAAGTGGACTTGATTCTGAAAATATTGGTGAGCTGCTGCAAATCTGTTAGCAGAAAGGATAAACAAAGGCAAAGCTGTGCTTTAGGAATATTTGTGGAGCAGCAGTGTGCACAAAAGACCAAAAGAAAAAGATATTTTAAGAGATGGATTTGATAGACATCAAGAAAGAGAAATTGGCAAGACTTGGTGACTGATTGATTTTGGTTGGAGAAGGAAGAGTTATGGGTTTGTGCACTTGAATGAATGACAGCAATGACAGAGGTATAGATGTTATTTATAAAACTCATATCTCAGGCTTACTGCAGGTCACTTTTGTTATTTAAGAAGTTATTGGCTCAGTATGAAGTCAACCTGACAGGCAGAGAATTAAACACACTTTCTTCAAGGGGAAAGTACAGGGCTAGAAAATGAGAAGGTGATTTAACTTAGATATTGAGAGAAGAGAAGAACATTTTTTAATTAAAATAATCAAAAAATTAGAAATATTTTTCAGTGTTCAATATGATTTTTAAGAACATTTAATTCAGTGAAGCAAAAACCACTCAACACTATCAAATAGTTTTGTTTAAAGGAACTGTTTTAGTGTCAAATAGAAAGGTTTTTGCTTTTGTGAATATTGCCTTGAGGATTGTGTTAAATTCCTATAAATTAAAATTTGTGTGTAACTCACGTATTCGTAGAGAGCTTTAGGCCCTTAGAACCTTACTTTTAAATTAGGAGAAGATCACAGGTTCATTCATCTTTTACAATTCTATTTCATTATCATTGATGTTGTTTCTTATCTCAACTTTTGGAATGTTGCTTCTTATTTCAACTTTTGGAATATCACAATAATTTGGTAGACAGCCACAGCTATGTTTCCTGAGAACGACTCTCTCTGCCACTAAATAAGTAAGCACAGCCATAGGTATACCATATGGCACTGCCTCTTGGCCATAGCTGATTGGACTAGAAGTAGTCAGATGACCCATGTTGAGCCAATCAGATGTTTTATCCTGCTATTTGAGCACTTGTATTAGGAAAGATGGAGATATTTGCTTATGGAAAGAGACTTCTAATAAGATGTGAACTTGTTGGCCAAAAGTGCCATTTTGAGGGGAGTTGTAGCAGTTCATATACACCTGAAGAGAAGGCTTTCCTCTTCTGAAAGTAAATGTGGAAAGTACAAAGAGACAGATAACTTGTAGCTCTAGAGAAAGGTGGAAAATAAAAATGCTTTGACTCCTGGTAACACTCCTGTACTGCAGGAAACCAAGGTGCATACTGCTGAATTGTGTGAGAAATTTCTAAACCATAACCAACACCTGAATGTTAGACCTAGGAGATGGAACTTAGCAAATAAAGTTTTTGCAACCATATAAGGTAATTATGCTGGATTTTTAGGGTTGTGTTTAGGGCTATTCAAGTCTTGATAAGCAACCTTTCTCACTTTAACAACCCTCCCCATCAGATTTTCTGTTGCCCTGTTCCTGTGAACACCCAGTATTCATATTCTGTACTACAACATTTGACATGTATTCCATAGAATTTATGTCTACTTACTGTTGATAAGACTCTGCTATGCATTAATTTGCTTGGTTCTTCCTAATAATTAGAGTAATCTAATGAGCAAAGTTCAGCCTGAAGTGATGCTTTCCCAGGGCAGGCAACAAACATTCTGATATAAGATCACTACTAACCTAGTCAAAGTAGCAAGTTGACAATGCTACTTAGATTTATTCCTTCTATATATTCACATTAATTGCTAACATATCACCCTAAGAGTATCATTAAATCACCCATTAAAGAGATAGTATCCTCTATTTTCATCCATTTATACATAAACTACCTCCTTCCGGCAATACCCTTAGCAATTTATGGGCCTTTCGCAAAATTGGTTAATGATTCTGGGAGGCTCTTGCCAAAAGACATGTAATACTTCCACTTTCTTAAACCAAACTGACAAAGTCAATCCTTAGAACAGTAGGAGGTTATAAGTGTATGTTGTGTGTCCATGATTGTGTGTTTTTATTTTCCGCAATTTAAAATTCTCCAACCAATACTGTTATCGTCCTTGACATTAAAACTGAGGGAAAGTCCTTGAAAGAGATGCTGCCATTATTTCTGGTCTCCTGGTTTTGATAGCCTGGTGGTTAAATAATCTCTCTAATATTCTGAAATGCATAATGCATTAAGCTCTTTGACTGCCAAAGAGGCATCACAGACAGATGGGATGTGTAATGAGCATGAGGCAATGGTGGCAGATCCTGCTCAATGCTGGCTAGTGGGGATGGTGAACTTATATCAGCATGATCTGAGCTCTGCAAAGAACATGAGGCATTGAGAATTGGGGGATCTGACAAAGAATCCATAAGCCTAGAAGAACTGCTCATCTGAAATTCTGGAGTCTTGGAGGGTCAGGGGCCAATAGAACTCAGCCTATGCTAAGGGAGGCCAGCCAGAGCTCTACAGGAGGAAGGCCAGAGCCCTGCTGAGTTACCTCCCCTCCCCTCACATTCTCCATGTCTTCACCTGAATTATCAAACATAAACATTTAGATCATCTGGTTGCATCTTATTTACCAAGTTAAATATAAGAAATCTTGTCCCTTTTGCTGAACCTCTGGGTCAGACTGGAGCCTGAGAAGACGCTCTGAATATACAAGGTATCCTGGCTATCCGGGAACTGATAGACGTGCTGGGAAAACCAAAGCAAGGGAGAGGGGAGGAGAGAGGAGGATGTGAAGCAAGGAAGAGAAAGGATGAGCAGAAGAAAGGGGCATGAAGAGGGAGGGAGCGGAAGGGGGAACTTAACATACAAAATGGGAGGAGAAAAGGGAAAGACGTAGAGGTGGAAAACAGGGAAGAAAGAAGAGAGGAGAAAAAAGAAAGAGATGGCAAGAATAAAGGAGAGAGGTAAAGTAATTTACAAAAGACATTAATTTATTTAAGGGAGGAGGAAGGAAACAAGCAAAAAGAAGGGAGAAGAAGAAAAGGAAAGACTAAATGAAGGAAGGGAGGGAAAAAGGAAAATGATCAGCCTATGAAAAGCACCACATCTACTGTTCTAGATGCCCTCAGTGCTAACCAGGGGAATAGAGGACAGCGGACTTACCCAAGTATCTTTGACCTCCAGCTGCAGACTGATCAAAGAGAGATACCTCTGATGGCCAGTGATGATGAGCATTTTTTCATGTGTCTGTTGGCTGTATGGATGTCTTCTTTTGAGAAATGTCTGTTCATATCCTTTCCCCACTTTTTGATGGGGTTGTTTGCTTTTTTCTTGTATATTTGTTTGAGTTCTTGGTAGATTCCATCTCACACCAGTTAGAATGGCAATCATTAAGAAGTCAGGAAACAACAGGTGTTGGAGAGGATGTGGAGAAATAGGAACACTTTTACACTGTTGGTGGGATTGTAAACTAGTTCAACCATTATGGAAAACAGTATGGCGATTCCTCAAGGATCTAGAACTAGATGTACCATATGACCCAGCCATCCCACTACTGGGTATATACCCAAAGGATTATAAATTACTCTACTACAAAGACACATGCACACGTTGTTTATTGCGGCACTATTCACAATAGCAAAGACTTGGAATCAACCCAAATGTCCATCTGTGACAGACTGGATTAAGAAAATGTGGCACATATACACCATGGAATACTATGCAGCCATCAAAAAGGATGAGTTTGCGTCCTTTGTAGGGACATGGATGCAGCTGGAAACCATCATTCTTAGCAAACTATCACAAGAAGAGAAAACCAAACACCGCATGTTCTCACTCATAGGTGGGAACTGAACAATGAGATCACTTGGACTCGGGAAGGGGAACATCACACACTGGGGCCTATCATGGGGAGGGGGGAGGAGGGAGGGATTGCATTGGGGAGTTATACATGATATAAACGTCATGCACATGTACCCTAGAACTTAAAGTATAATAAAAAAAAAATAATAAAATAAAAAAAAAAAACAAAGAGAGATACCTGTGAATTCTAGGTGACTTTACAAAAGAAAAATAGAGGACTACTTAGTGATAGGATAATGGACAAAGAAAAAAAAATGTCACCAATCCTTGTACCCATGTTCCCAGGCAGGATATTTCCACCATCTAGGTTCTCCTTCAGGTGGCTGTGGCTGATGGCAGATGCCAGTGTTAGTTACCCTTCTAGGACCAGAGCTTTAAAGGCTCTGGCACCTACCTAGGTAATGTCTGAGAAACGTAAGAGTTCTCCTGTTATGGAAGACTTTCATCCAGCAAGGAAGGGGTGGGCTTACCACAATGACCCAGGATGCATCTACTTACTACACATGTCTCCCCTCAGTTCTGTCATCTGATATGTGAGCCTGTTCCTCCCTAGACAATTTCCTCCAAATGTGTAACAGCCATTAACATGTTTTAAGCTGAGACCAGCATCAACAAGTATGGGATCATCATTGGATTAATTTTTAACTTACTTATAAAAGAAAAGGTTAGTAATAAACAGGAATCAAAATGTTCTTGTAACCAAGACTTGTTCATCAGTGCCATGTCATTATTTGTGCTATTTTGTTGTAGCACTTAGTTCATAAACCAGCCTGTCATTTGTTCTTCTTTCCTAGGTGAGAATAGCAGATGATATTGGTGTCGCACTCAGATTTTTTTTTATTGGGCTATTGCAGTCATCCCCCAGCTTCTGTTTATATTGGACTCTAGCTATCCCCTTCTGAGAATTGTCCTGGGTCAAAGTGGGGCCATCTCCCAGGTACAGTGGCTCATGCCTGTAATCTCAGCACTTTTGGAGGCCAAGGCAGGCAGATCACTTGATGTCAGGAGTTTGAGACCAGCCGGCAACATAGCAAAAACCCCATCTCTGTTAAAAAAAAAATAATACGAACATAGCTGGGCATGGTGATGGGTGCCTGTAATCCCAGCTACTCAGGAGGCTGAGGCAGGAGAATAGCTTGAACTCTGGAGGCAGAGGCTGTAGTGAGCCGAGATTGCACCATCGCACTCCAGCCTGGGAGACAGAGCAAGACTTCATCTAGAAAAAAAAAAAAAATGTAGGGCCATCTCGCCTTAGAGATTGTCCACCTCTCTCCACAGCCTGCAGTCACTCATGAATTCCACTAGTGTGAGGACACAAAGGCTAAATCTCTGGACTCAAGGTGGGCCAGCTCTGTAGGGTAATTCACATTCACAGCTCCCTGGGGGACTCGGCTAAGATTAATTATGAAGTCATATTTTTGCCTAATTTTTTCACACATTCCCTTTCTCTTAAGCTCATCATCAAAAATCTACTTGCACAAAATTCTCTGTTTCTGGCTCTGCCTCTGGGAATCTGAACTAAGACAGCAAGATCACCCCTCCCTACCGCATCCAATCAAATTCCACACAGAGGCAGGAGATTGTAGAAATACCCAACATCACCACGCTTACAGTATCTACCTGCCAAACCATTCTCATGTCTATAAAATGATGTTTTAGGAATTGTTGCTGCCTCAATATTATTTGAACCAAAATATTTGAGCTGGGGCACCATACAGACCCAGAAAAGACTTCACATACTTAAAAGTGCATTTGCATACTGTTAGAGAAAAGGCTTTCTCAAATAATACTTTCATGAAGGCTTCTTTTACTTAATTCCTTATTTTCTCAGGTTGGAAATACTGCACTCACATTGTAATAATATGAATGCAAAAGCTCTGGGTTGAGGAGGAAAGCAAAGTACCCTAAATTACTTCATATAACTCTTGTGGTGATAACTAAACACTTTCTTCAGCATTGTACTATTTACTGACTGCATTTTATTTCTGCTTCAATAAAAAACTGTCAAGTACTCTGAGAATTTCACAAATTCACTTTACCCTACTGATTATAGTGTGCCATAAATTAATTACTGCAAGTGCATAATATTTATTTCTGCCCAAAGCAGTCTGCACTGGTAGGCCTTATTAACATTCATTGAAGAATATAAAAATAAAGAGTATAGTTAACATTAAAAAATCATTTATGCCTTCACATCTTCAATGACTAAGCTTAAAAATAATTTTCTACCTTATTTTTTGTTGTTGAGTTTGTGTCATACACAGCCTCTTCACATCTTTAAGTTGGTTGCACAAGACAAATACAACTTGTAGGTAATTCAAGCTATGTCACCTATCAACCACATACAAAGTGAAATATCACAGAAGTTTGATAAATTTGAAGCCAGTTCTCCAGCCATTTCCGTAAGCAATCACTCTAGCTTGTGATACAGGAGCGCAACAGGGAAGTGCTGGGTAGAGAAGGGCAGGGTCCCTGGCAAGAGCTCCACCCTCGGGTCTGTGCCCATGGACCTAAATGAGGACAGGCATTTCTTTTTTCATGCTCAAAAAGTTGCCTTTTGGCCCACCAAGCCCCCACCATCCTGCACCCATAAAAACCCAGGACCATAGTGGGCACACACACACACAAGCAGCTGGACGTTAAGAGGAGCAGAAGATCTCACTGACGGATGCTAGCAGACACTGGTTGGTCATTGATGGTGGAATGACACCGGTGCTGAGGGGAATTTGGCTGGAGGCAGTTGGAGAAGAGTCTAGCCACTGGGAAGCCTGACACCAGGGAAAGACCACCTTCCCACTCCATTCCCCTTCTGGCTACACATCCATCTCACTGAAAGCTACTTCCACCACTCAATAAAACTTTGCACTCAGTCTCCAAGCCCACGTGTGATCTGATTTTTCCAATACACTAAGGCAAGAACCCCAGGATACAGAAAGCCCTCTGTCCTTGCGATAAGGCAGAAGGTCTAAATGAACTGATGAACATGAGCTGCCTGCAGATGGCAAAGCTGAAAGAGTGTGCTGTAACACACATCCACTAGGGCTTCAGGAGCTATAAACACTCAACCCTAGATGCTGCCATGGGGTTGGAGCCCAGAAATGCTCCCCATGGCCTGCCCATCTGCTTGCTCCCCATAGGGATTTGAGCAGTGGGGCACTGAAGAAGGGAGCCACACCCCGTCACATGCCCTGTGAGGGGGATAAGGGAACTTCTCATGTTTCAGTTGTAATATCATGGAGGGCAAGAGTCATGTCTATTTTTTTAATATAATTCACTTTCGAATCCCCAACAAAACCATCTATAGTGGCTTGCAATGAACAAAGTATCACTAAATGGTTGTTGAAGTGACAAATGAACTTGAATTCAAAGCATGATAGAGAAAATAAATCACTGAGTGTCTGGACTACAGACTTATCTGGCGCTATGCATGCTTACATAATGGTAAGAATTTTTCTGATTTTAGTTTCCCTTCTGGGAAGAAATGAAGGATCGAAAACCTCCCTTGCAAATGTAAAGTGCTCTAACTAAATATCTAACCTCACTGATAAAATATTTGGAGAAAACCTGTGGTAAAACAGAGTGTCTCTCTAAGAAAATGGTTCTAGTTCAAACTTTTCAGTAAACCATGTTTGCCTGAAAACTAACTTGAACAAGCCAAATAAAGCTGGGTCTTCCTGTACAAAATAATTGAAGGCATGTTGCTGTACTTTACTTCTCAAAGTTTGGTTCACAGGAAGCATCAAAGGCATCACCTGGGAGCTTGTTAGACATGCAGAATCTTAGGCACAGCTCCAGGCCTGCTGACATATGTATTCCCAGATGACAGCATGCTTGTTAAAGGTTTGGAGGCACTGTAGCAGCAGGGCTGTTGGTGAGGGGCCTATAGGTCCAGGATTCTTTTTCCATATTTGTGTGCTCTCACCTTCAACAGCTAGCAGCTGTCTCTGTCATAGGCCTTCCCTCCTACTGATGGAACTTGCTTTACCATTGCATACAGAAACAGGAAGTGCTTAAGAATATGTGTTCCCTGGGGACAGTCCTATGACTGACAGGTGAGAGTACAAATACACCAGATCCCTAGTCCCTGACTGGACAACTCTGTTTTCAGAGTTTCTCTGTGGCATTGAGCCAAAGTAAAACTCCATGGAACTTTGCTTGATATTGAAATGGAGAGTTCCCTTATCTCCCTTGCAGGGTGTGTGACAAGGGTATGGCTCGCTCCTTCCTTGCCCCACTGCTCAAACCCCTAGGGGGAGCGGGTGCAGAGGCCATGGGGAGTGCTTTTGTGCTCTAGCCCCAGGGCAGCGTCTAGGACTCCAGAAGCCCAAGTGAGTGTGTGTTACAGTGCACTCTTTCAGCTACGCTGTCTGCAGATGGATTGTGTTAATCAGCTTAATAGACCCTCTGTCTTATTGCAAGGACAGGGAGCCAATGTGACAGCCTCAGTTCTTGCCCAGTGTACTGGAAGAATCAAATTACATGTGGGCTGGAAGGATGAGTATAAGGTTTTATTGAGTGCTGAAGATGGCTCTCAGCAAGATGGACGAGGAGCCAGAAGCCAGGGATGGAGTGGGAAGGTGGTCTTCCCTTGGAGTTGGGCCGCCTAGTGGCCAGACTCTTCTCCAACCTGGCTGAACTCCCCTTGGCACCCAGATGTCCTTCCTCTTCCCTCCTTCTCTGTGGTGTCACGCCAACTCTGTCTGATGCTCTGTTCCTGTGCTTCTCTCGATGTCCAGCTGCTTGTGTCTATGCCCGCTAAGGTCTCAAGTTTTTACGGGCACAAGATGACTGTTGTGGCAGGCCAAAAGGCAACTTTTTGGGTGCCTAAACAGATATGCCTGTCCTCACTTAGGGCTGCGGGTCTTCAGGTTTGAGGGTGGAGCCCTTGCCAAGGACCTCACCCTTCTTTACCCATTGCTTCCCTGCCCCACTCCTGTATCAATACCACACTCTTGCTTGATCTTTCCTTACTCTTTCCTTACTGGCCCCACTTCCTCACTTTCTCTATTAGTCCCTCACCCCCGGATTACTTTCTAGTAAATAACTTTCTCACGAAATCTCATTTAAGGGACTCTTCCTGAAAATCACAAACTAAGAAACTTATTTGTCAATGACATGTTGGGAAATGTTTCACAACTCTCTGTCTGGGCTAGGGGGTTGGCGGTCGGTGGCCGAGGGGTGGGGGTCGGGGGTGGAATCTCTGTTTTTTAACCTTTGACAGTTCCATGGTGTAAATATTCCCACCATTACAGATCTCAAACTATAAATATGTGGTTTCAGAATTAGAACAAGATACTTACAATCTGCTTTTGCAAGTGACTATGAGCTGGTTCTAGCATACCATTGCCTATGTTTATATCCCATCTCACTTAAAACCAATAAGTCTTTACAAACGTTTCTGGAAGATTAATTATGGCATAATTGTATTTCACAATACAAAGTGAAAGTTTCTAAAAGTCAGTCTATCTGTCCAAAGAATCACGTGGCAGAGAAGATGTTTCAATTCATTAATTAAATGAACATTTATTGTGTAATTTCTATGTGCTCATTACTGTTGCAGAGGCAGGGGAACAAAAAAAAATTAGTGAATAAGACATATGAGATCCCAGTCTATGAGGAGTTTACAATGTAGTGAAGGAAACAAAAAAATCAGTAATTTCAAATTTTGATAAATACTGTGCATAAAACAAGGAGTCAAGATGGAGTATTGGATGCATTTGGGGAAACCTACTTTTGATAGAACTGCCTATAAAAGCAAAAGGAGATGCTGACCATGTAAGAGTGGTAACAAAAACATCCCAGGCAGAGTTAATAGTATGGGCAAATGTCTGGAGACAAGAAAGAGGCTGAGATGCTTGAGGAAATTTTTAAAAAGTTGAAGAAGGCCAAGTGTGGTGGCTCACACCTGTAATCCCAGTGCTTTGGGAGGCCGAGATCGGCAGATCACCTGCGGTCAGGATTTCTAGACCAGCCTTGCCAACATGGTGAAACCCCATCTCTACCAAAGATACAAAGATTAGCCGGGCATGGTGGCACACACTAGTAATCCCAGCTACTTGGGAGGCTGAGTCAGGAGAATTGATTCCACCTGGGAAGCAGAGGTTGCAGTGAGCTGGAATCACGCCATTCCACTCCAGCCTGGGCAACGACAGTGAAACTCTGTCTCAAAAAAAACAAAAAACAAAAAAACAAACCAACCAACCAAACAACAACAACAACAACAAACAGTTAAAGAAAATGTTGGAGCAGATTGTGCAAGGGAAGATGTGAGGCAGTGAAAGATGAGATTGAGTGACTAATGTCCATTATAGGCCATGCCTCACAGGCCATGGTTAGGAAGTATGGATTTTATTCTAAATGCAAAGCACAGCATTGGAGAGTTGTAAGTAAGGGAGTGACTGGTTTTAATTAATTTTTAAGTTGATTCTGAATCTGTGGAACGTAGATTGGCAAGAGCAGAAGGTGAAGGATCTGTTAGGAGGCAAGATGTGGCCCAGGAAAGAGATGATACTGCCTTTGATAGCAGTGGCATTAAATACTTGGAGAAGTGAAGGAGTTGAGCATATATTTTGGAGGTGAAATTAAGAGAACTTGCTAATGAATTGAATGTGACCATGGGAAAAAAGAAAACTGAGTCAAAAGTGACTCTGGGTTTATGGCTTACACAACTTGCTGCATCTTATTTTGTCTCTCTCTCTCTCTCTTTTTTTTTTTTTTTGTCTTTTCCTAAAAGAATGGGTTCATTTCACCGTCTTGGTCATACCTCCTCTTCTTGACCCCATTTACATCTTCCAGAATTTTTCTTTTAAATCAAAGGTTACAGCATACCCTTTTAAAATGTTATATTACTCCCAAGTAGCTGGGACTACAAGCGTCTGCCACCACACCTGGCTAATTTTTTGTACTTTTTAGTAGAGACAGAGTTTCACCATGTTAGCCAGGGTGGTCTTGATCTCCTGACCTCATGATCCACCTGCCTTGGCCTCCCAAAGTGTTGGGATTACAGGCGTGAGCCACCGCGTTCGGCCACAGCAGTCCCCTCTTAATCAAAGTTTATCTTTCTGAGAGTTGGGCTTTCTACAGTGTTAGTAACCCACAGTCGACCATGGTTTGAAACTAGATGATTACTCTATAATAAGATACTTTGAGAGAGAAAGAGAAGGGGAATACCACATTTACGTATCTTTTATTACAACATGTTATAATTACTGTATTTTATTATTATTATTGTTAATCTCTTACTGTGCCTAACTTGGAAGTTATTTTATTTTATTTTATTATTTTATTTAAGTTCTGAGATACTTGTGCAAGATGTGCAGGTTTCTTATGTAGGTAATTGTGTGCCAGGATGGTTTGCTGCACCTATCAACCCATAACCTAGGTATTAAGCCCCACATGCTTTAGCTATTTATCCTGATGCTCTCCCTCTCCTGCCCCCTGACAGATGCTGGTGTATGTTGTTTCTCTCCCTGTGTCCATGTGTTCTCATTGTTCAGCTGCCACCTGTAAGTGAGAACATATGTTGTTTGGTTTACTTTTCCTGTGTTAGTTTGCTGAGGATAATGACTTCAAGCTCTATCCATGTCCCTGCAAATGACATGATCTCATTCCTTTTTATGGCTGAATAGTATTCCATGGCATATATGCACCACATTTTTTTATCCAGTCTATCATTGATGGGCATTTGGGTTGATTCCATATATCTGCTATTGTGAATAGTGCTATAGTGAACATATGCATGTATATATCTTTATAATAGAATGATTTATATTCCTCTGGGTGTATACCCAGTAATGGTATTGCTGGGTCAAATGGTATTTCTGGTTCTATGTCTTTGAGGAATCGCCACACTGTCATCCACAATGGTTGAACTAATTTACATTCCCAACAACAGTGTAAAAGTGTTCCTATTTCTCCACAGCCTCAACAGCATCTGTTGTTTCTTGACTTTTTAATAAACGCCATTTTGACTGGCATGAGATGATATCTCATTGTGGTTTTGATTTGCATTTCTCTAATGATCAGTGATGTTGAACTTTTTTTCATATGCTTGTGGGCCACATAAATGTCTTCTTTTGAGAAGTGTCTGTTCATGTCTTTACCTACTTTTTCATGGGGTTGCTTGTTTTCTATCTTGTAAATTTATTTAAATTAAATTCCTTATAGATTCTGAGACATACTCTGAAGTGTCTAGAGGAGTGCCCAAAATATACAAGAATAGAGATGGCATCATGAATGTGTGCATTTTTTTAAAATAAAATGTTTTAACTCCCACTGTCATTTCTTCCCCCAGCCCTTAGGTAATAAATTCCTCAGTTGTAAACCTGATTGCCTGCCTGCCACTGCGTATAAAATGCAGCCCTTCAGAGAAGCACAGCTCTCTGGGCACAGTGGTAACTTCTCATTATGAGAGATGAAACAGATGAGTTAATCAGGAATTTCCTTCATCTCCTCAGAGGCTCATCATTCCTGTTTCAGAAGTTCAGACAAGCAGTTAATCTGCTGGAAAGATGGAAAATGAAGTGGCTGTAGAAATCTATTCATGCCAGAGGGGGCCTTATATTAAAAAGAGGATGCTCATGTATTATCATTAAGGACATCTAGGTTGTTCACTCAAGGATTTATATTTTAATACTATGTTTATTGAGCCTGCTGGCTCTTTTTCTTCTAGGTAGGGCAAAGCCACAACAAAATTATCATGTGACTGTATACTACTTTTTATTCTATGAGGCCTTTAATGGATAATATCTTTTCTTAAACCTCAGAGTAACCTGGTTAAACAGGAATTGTTCTCCCATTTTGCAGATAAAGAAAGTGAAGCTCACAGAGATGACAGGCTTTCAGGAGTTCACATAATAAGGTGGTGACTTACCTGAAACCTAAATTCAGTACTTTCAACTATTCATTCCATGACCTGACTCCACGAGAAGTTGGAGACTTCAGGATTCTGTGACTCCATGGGTTGATGGAGTTGACTTCCAACTCATGAGTCCATGAATTGATTAAAAAAAAAAAAAAAAGCCTCACTCCAGAGTGTAATGTCCATACACAGCCATTAAACTAAACTCATCCTATAAAGCACTTCATTAAAGTCTGTGCTGTGCTGTACTGTAAGGGTTCATGGGTCTGAGTTTCTGCTCACGAGACTTCCAGGCACATTCGTTCTGACCAAATCCATTGAGACTTTCACTCCATTTTTTTAAGTATGGGGTGTAAGTCTCTTTTAATAAAAAGTCACATCCTGTATAAAGGCCACAATGAAGCGTATGCACTTACTCATTTTTGAACATTTTTAACCTGCAATTTCATATAATTCAGCCTAACAAAATTTTATAAATTTTATCAGTCTTTTCCATGGAGACAGACAGATGTTCTGAAAAGAAAAATGGCCTTGAGTTCAGAAGCTCCGAGTTCAAGTCAGACTCTGAATGTAGCACTCAATATCTGTGAGCCTTAATTTCCACATTGATAAGAGGGAAATGATTATAATAATGCCTGGATAATAGCATATTTGAGAGGATGGTTTGAGAGCATCTCATTTAGCTAAGATTTATAAAATATCTATCTTGTTCCAGGCACTCTACAAAGTGCTGAATAGACAATGAGGAAAAGACAGAGTCCTTGCCTCCAGGAAGCACTATTCAGCAAAAGGGGCAGAGGAGCAAATCAGCTATTGCCAAACAGCCTGGAAATTCATAGCAATAGTACAATGAAAACAGAAAGAGGCCAGGTGCAGTGGCTCACGCCTGTAATCCCAGCACTTTGGGAGGCCAAGGCAGGTGGATTGCCTGAGTTCAGGAGTTCGAGACCAGCCTGGGCAAGAGGGTGAAACCTCGTCTCTAATAAAATATAAAAAATCAGCTGGGCGTGACGGCATGCGCCTGTAGTCCCAGCCACTCGGGAGGCTGAGGCAGAAGAATTACTTGAATCCAGGAGGTGGAGGTTGCAGTGAGCTGAGATCACGCCACTGTACTCCAGCCTGGGCGAGAGAATAAGACTCGGTCTCAAAACAAACAAACATACAAAAAAAAAAAAAAAAACGAAGGTGGCAGCTACCTCTGTGATTGGGGTGGGGCTTAGAAGGATTCAGAAGTGTCAAGCAGGAAAACTGTCTGAATCAGTGGTTTCCAGAATCATGAAGAGCTCTGGAAAATCCCTACACCCTGGCTGCCCCATGAAAAAGGTACTGGAGTAGGTAGAGAGAGATGAGGTAACCCAGGTTTACTTCTAAGTAGGTTAATTTGTGAACTGGAAGAGCTGCAGTATCCTGGGACATCATCATTTCAAGTGAATAAAGAGCAAGGGGACAGGAAATTGTGGCTTTGTTTCCACTGAAAGTATTTATGAATGAAAGCATTAACTGAGTGACTTAATCACGAAAAAGAAGATTAACTTTTAAAATGAGCACTTTTCTTTATCCATGATAAATAATTACATTTTCTCAACCAAAGCTATTACATTAATAACCTGGGGTTGGTTTCCCAGAAGAGGGAGAATGGGTATTGCCAACCATATCTCCTTGCTAGGTATTAGTCATGCTATGATCTATTGCTATGAGGCATTATTATTAGAAAATTAGAAATTATAGCATAGATATTGGAGAAACTCTTGGGGTAAGGTCACATTGCACAGTGCTCTGAGCTTGAAATGTCTGTGCAAGGATTCAGAATTGAGAGACTATGTAGGCACTCAGAAGCCACCAAATGTTCCTTCCTCACTGGGCCAGTCACTGGATCAGAACGGAAACTACCAGGCAGAAATCTAGAAGGACCGGGCCAATGGATTCTCTGCCTCTCTTAATTCTTTGCCATCATATAGAACACCCACTGGCCAGGGTAGTGGATACATCTTAACTACCAACTAACATTTATTCACCCTTAATCTGGAGGAAAACAAACTAATCCTGGGGAACTAGCTCTACCCCTCATAATCATCTCCTGTAATTTCGGTTGGGCTCACTTCAGTTCCAGCCACAGGGAAGCACTCATTATCTGCTTCAAGCAAGTTATCAAATTTCACCTCCTGGCCAGAATATTAGAGAATGTGAAACAATACATAATGGTCCCTTTACACTCAATGCTGGGATTTTGGCTGGACTTATTCCACTCAGTTGAGAGAGCTGGACACCTACTAAGCTTGAGACTCCTGAGTGCCTGAGACAAAAACAAGGTTGAGAGATGAAAGTAGGAAAATTAGTTTTGATGACATAACTTGCCTCCTGGGATCCATCTGTGCATAACGCTAGTTAGCCTTTAACCTTCCAATTACTAGCCAAAATTCTACTATTTCACTCTAGATTGTTTGATTTGGATTTCAATTATGTTACTGAGAGAGTTCTGACTAGAACATGATGATGTGGCTTGGCTCTGTATCCCTACCCGAATCTCATCTTCAACTGTAATCTGCACATGTTGATGGAGGGACCTGGTGGGAGGTGATTTGATCATGGGGGTAGTTTCCCCCATGCTGTTCTCATGATAATGCGTGTGTTCTCATGAAATCCGATGGTTTAAAAGTGGCACTTCTTGCTTTGCACGCTCTCTCTCTCCTTGCTGCCTTGTGAAGAAAGTACTTGCTTCTCCTTTGCCTTCTGCTATAATTTTAAGTTTCCTGAGGCCTCCATAGCCATGAGGAACTGAGTTAATTAACCCTCTTTTCTTTATAAATTACCCAGTCTTGGGTAGTATCTTTATAAGAGTGCGAAAGTGGACAAATATACATAAAATACTCTATATTGAGAATGCAATGAGTCCACTTAGCAAATCCAAGAATCAGGACATATGCCCAGCCCTGGAACCAGATAGAGCAATAATATGCACACTTTATCTGTAAAGGGCCAGATGGTAAATAGTTTTGGCTTGGCTGGACATACTTCCCTATGGCACCACCTCAGCTCTGCCTTTGGAGGATTTGGCCTCCGGACCCCAAGATCTGCTGCATCTGGTATCCCTTTCCTATTTCTGTGCTGAAGTTGTCTTTCAAAATTTCAGAGCTTTCTTTGCCCACTATTAGCTGTGTGTACAGTCAACTAAAGAAAAGAGGCTGTGCACAGAGCCAAGCCCAGGTATAGTTACAGAAGGAGCCTCCACTACCTGAGTGACCAGAGAGATGGTATGATGCAACCAATAGCAGAAGAGATAGGAATCCATAGACTGACAGTGGGCAGGAGAACCAGTGGGATGAATTTGTAGAATATGTAAGCATTTGCTGGGGATGACCAGAGAGACCTAAGGAATAAAATCTCAAGACAGAGCTTTTTGCAGCCAAATGTGTTGGGGACTCATGTCTTAATTTTGATATTTAAAAAATACATTTTAACCTTATTCTCTAGCAGAGGCTGATGGCGTCTGAGGCACTTGGGATATACTTATATTTGTCTTTATCAAATGTTGATAAGACAAGCAAACAAATATGCGTGTTTAGACAAGTGAGATCCTACGATCTTCCTCCTTCCTCTCTTTTGACTCTGACAGCATGTTTCCAAACAGCACAAAAGTTAACAGGAGAAACAGCCTCAAGAGTCCACAGTGTAGAAAACTAGCCCAGTGCATTGGGAAAAATCCAGGGGGACAGGAAGGTAACAAAAGGCCGGGGTTAAGTGTTTTCTTCCCAACTGTTCGAGAAACTTGGGGATGAGAAAATTCAATGGCACTTAATGACATTTTCTAAATACCTTAATTACTTAGATGTTGGTTATTAGTTAATGAGCTAGGAAGATGAAATAAGACAATATTAACTCATGAGCAATCAGAATAATTCAATTAACATGAATATGCATGATGTTGTCTGGAACCCTGTTGTGATAAATAAAAATGAAAACTCTTTGGTAGAAATTCAAAGGAAAAATAAATGTCCTCATATTCCTCCAAATCACAGGGAGGTAATTCAAAATGTTTACTTTTTAATCCTGGCCTTTCTTTTCCTGACTATAATCTATGAAATAAGAAAATTCAATGATAAACATATGAAATAGGCATCTCTATCTTTAATTAACCCAAAATCTCCTCACTCCTACAGACATACACAGAGCCCAGTCAAAAGCATACAAAAACAGAATATTTAGTGTTTCTTCTTCTCAGTTATTCAGTTAAATTCAATATCTGAGGTGATAAAGACCTGGCTTAAATGCCTGTTAAAAGATGAAGGTGATCAAATAAATCATATGCTGTAGAAGAAAATTCTAAACTCTCAAAAAACTCACTGTCTTCTAGGGCATATGATGTATTGACAACAAATATAGCAATATGGGCAATAATAAAAGTCATTATAAATCTATAAAAAGTGTAGAGATGGCACTGATGAGAGAAAGGCGAACGGAGTAGGATGGGCAGACAAAGGTTGCAGAGATGAGCATGCTCAAGCTAGGTGTGGAGTCTGCACAGGAATTACTAAATGGACAAAGGGGAGTTTAAAAGGGTCTAGGTAAAGACGACTGAATGGAGAAAGGTACAGACAGTCAAATAATAAGGCAGAAAGCACATTTCAGTTGATTTTACTGCTGGAATGGAGAGTCCAAGATGGAGGACCTAGAATGGTCAGTGAGCAGGCAACAGTAAAAGTGTTTAAGCAGAGAAATATTTTGAATACATTTTTTTCTACAACAGGAGACTGTTGTCTGTAGCTTTGTAACCAAAACACCAGGGGTTCAGTCTAGGTCCTGCTGCTTGCTGCACAGAAAGCCAATGACTGAGATGACTCATCCTGCCAAGGAAGAAGGCTTTAACCGTGCCCTGCAGCTGGGTAGATAGGAGCTCAGTCTCAAATCTATCTCTCTGATTGACTAAAAGCTCAGTCTCAAATCTCTCTTTCTGATTGACTAAAACTAGGGGTTTCTATAGTAGGGAAGAAATGTAACAATGTGTAAGAAAACAGGAACTAGGGATGGGGCAAGGAAACAATCATGATGAAGGAGTGTTCCCACATCTTATTGTCTAGATGTGGTGATCTGGTGAGTTTCAATTCTTTGATACCTTTTTAAGAGGCCTGAAAGTTATTTCCTGAGGAAGGAACTCAAATAAAACAAATGAAATTTCAAGTTTTAAGACCAGAAGGGTCAATTTCTATGTTTATCCCAGAACGACTGTCTATAGGACTATTGGGCTGGTTTCAGCTTGTTACTCAGTGGGTTAGCAGGCAGTGTTTATGGGGAAGGGATCCTAGCATCCAGTCTATTCAGACTGATAGCAACCTCAAGTCTGTGACTACTGACAGTATTCTCAACTTCCCCCAGCCATTCCCATAAGAGGCAGGTGTTTTATTGTCAGAAAGTAAATTAGGAGCAGCAGCTGGGTGTCTGAAAGGGCTTGTAAATGCAGCGACCATTGAGATGGCCCAGGGAACTTACAGACAACTTTTTATTAGCAGGAGCCAAATTTTTAATGCGGAAGTTGGATATGTACAGGCAAGAGATGCCAGGCATTATTAGCATCAGTGCTTTCTGGCCTGCACCCTGCTTCTTCTTTGACATTTTTCCTAATTTCATTCAAGCATAATAGAAAGGCGGGGAAGAGAGTGTTGGACCCAAGAATGCCAATGCCTGTGTGTCAGAACTCTCTGTTTCTAAACTAGGGAAACCTCACTAATTAATTGTGAGACACTTTCTATTGGTCCTCAGTATCCTTTTGATTTGTCCAGGCTGCCACAAAAAAGCTATTAACATTGGCACAGGAAATGAAGCCTAGCTGCCATTTCTGTTTTAGGACAGTCCTGTAGAATGGCTTGTTAACAGTGGCTTCCAGTGGACATAATTCCAATGGAAAGGCATTTAAGGTGGTGGCCTCAGTGCTTGATGGTGGGCTACCAGAAGACTAAAAGCCAGCCTTTGCAGAGTCAAGGCAATAGTCAGAAGTAAGGGTAAAAGTAATCAGGGAATAAGTGTCCAGAAGTCAAAACTCAAGAGTCAGAGACATACACTATCCCTTCTGCTAGGAATATTCTTCTACTCACTATTCCTTTGATAAATTCATATTTATTCTTCAGGTCCCAGCTTGGAAATTGCTTTTCTTGCTCAACTCCCACTTGTCAATTTTGTCACACCTTTTATTGCACTAACAGAATCCCAGACTTTTCTATCATGGCACTCTTTACCATCTATGCAACTCTTATAGTCATTAATATTTCCTTAAAAATGCAAAATATTAGTCTGACTCTACTTATGACTAGTACAGCAGATTTCCCATTTATTTATTTTCAATTTTTTTCCTAAACTTGTTTTGATGAGCAAGCCTCATTTACATTTTTCAAATTGAATTGACATCAGAATACAGAAAATAATAGGATTTGGCCACCCAACCAGGTTAGTTAAGTCAAAGGGTATGTATATTATCAGGACCCAAGGAGGCTTTGTGCCTTGAGCAGAAAAACTTTTTTTTGTTTATTGTTTTGTTTTGTTTTGTTTTTTGCTATAGCAGGGTCTGCTTCTTTTTCCAGGACATAGCCAGCCTAAAGTCTTGGCTTGAAGCCCTAATTCCCCATCTCTGGAAGTTCTCCATAGTTGCTGACTGAATTCAATCAGTGAAGTAAAATGCGATTAGAACCCAGTTTGTTATTACATAAACCTGTATATATTATGTAGCCAATTGCAACCTGAGTTTGAAAGAGACAATGTACTTTGGAAAGAAAAAGGGCAATTATTCAAGTCAGAAAGGCCTGGGCTTTATTTGTGTTGTTTATTGAGGGAGGGGAGTGTATTTTGATTCTGCGTAAGCTTAGTCAAGTTACTTAGCCTCTTTGAGTTTCTGATTTATTAATTGTAGATACTTTGAAAGCTTGCTGTGTTGCCAGCTTTCAAATATCATTTGTTGAGGCTGGCACAATTTTTGACCATAATTAAAAGAAATAAAATTACAAGTACACATTTTGAAAATTATTAATCAGGTTACAACTTGTGTATATATATATGCTCTTTCAGTCCTTACCACTGCCCTAAGTAGGCTCTCTTACTATCTCCATTTGACCTGATCAAATTAAGTCAGAGAAGTTAACCTGACTTGCTCAAGGACATCCAGATAGTAAAGGTCAGAGAGAACCAGGATTCAAACACAGATTGGTCTGATTCCTTAGCTCACGTAGTGCAGTTTGCCCACGACTATGTAAAATAACTGCAAATATAGCTCAAACGTGGTCAGCTTACGAAGATGGTGTGCATGCACCTCCACATTGTGAATGGCTTTTTGACAAACTCTAGATGAAACCTGTATTTCCTGTCTTCCCTGGGGATAGTAGGCAAAAGCTGTGGAAGTGTGAAGCACTTTAAAGGTGGCTCACTCAGTGTGAAACCACACTGTTTGCCCCTTACTCCTTTCAATTGAACGTGATGGCTGAAGCTACAATAGGCATCTCATGACCATAAGGTGGCCTCTAGGATGAGTGTCATACTAAGGATAGAGGAGCAGAAACAGAATACTGCTGGGTCCTTGATAAATGTGGAGCTACCATACCATCCCTGGAATGCCCACAACTAGACATCTTGAATGTGAGAGAAAATACAATTTTTTGTCTTATTTAACCCATTGTTATTTGATGTCTTTTTTTTTTTTTTTTTTGAGACGGAGTCTTGCTCTGTCGCCCAGGCTGGAGTGCAGTGGCCGGATCTCAGCTCACTGCAAGCTCCGCCTCCCGGGTTTACGCCATTCTCCGGCCTCAGCCTCCCGAGTAGCTGGGACTACAGGCGCCACCACCTCGCCCGGCTAGTTTTTTGTATTTTTAGTAGAGACGGGGTTTCACCGTGTAGCCAGGATGGTCTCGATCTCCTGACCTCGTGATCCGCCCGTCTCGGCCTCCCAAAGTGCTGGGATTACAGGCTTGAGCCACCGCGCCCGGCCCCTATTTGATGTCTTTTAAAAAATATATGGCTGAACTGAATCCTAGCTAACACAGGCTTCCACTCAGTGTTTCATTTTATGTTTCTTGGACTCAGGAATATAACAGTATGGAGACTTCAATCACATTTAAAAATGTATAAGGCATAATGGAATCAGGCAAGATACGCAAAAGAATAGCCAGAGAATACCAAAGTGACCATATAATTTGTTACTTCTTCTGGCTCAGGACAATCATAAAAAAAGAAAGGAAAAGCAAATATTTGTTATTCTGCTTTGTAGTATTCCAATATCCATCATTTAGCTCCCAAGGGAAAGACTCCCAAAGACTGAATCTTCTGGAGTAAAACCTCGTATCCATCCCCTAAGAAATCATCCTACTAGTTGGTCTAATCTTTTTGAATACTGCTATAAGAATAGTCTTCTGAGCTCCATGTTATTACAAGAACATGATACAAGAAAGTCCACAAACAACAGGGACCACATATTGAGTACTTGCTCCATCGAGCAAGTACTCCTTTACATCAATTTAACTCCTTTACATCAATTTAACTCCTTGAATTTCAAAATAACGTCATGATCATTAATTTCTTTTACAAATCAGCAGGCTCACATTATAAACTAGGTATGCACAGGAAAGACTGATTTCAAAGAAATAATGATAGAGCAAATGATGTGAAACCCATCTAATACTTTCAATTATTTAAAAAATGTTATAGATGCCCTCCTTAAGAGAAAAATAGGGAAAATATTAAATCAGAAATATGTCTCTTTTTAATATAGGAATTGACTTTAATTAAAGCAAGTTATGAAGTAAATCTCTAGAGCCTTAAAGTTTTTTGCCTACTCTGGTTTTAAATTTCTTAGCTCTACTGATAGAAAAGCCATTGGATCTATATTTGTAACCTGGCATGCACAGAGAACCTTGATTTGTTAGCAAACCAGCTAAGGCAAAAAGCTCAACACACTCAAGTCATACATTATCCCTGAGGTAACAGGAAGCTAAACGGTGTTTGTGTTTATTTGTTTTTGTAGAGGGTTATAGTCTTTAAGAGGACAAATTAGTAAAGATCAAATGCCAGTTAGGAACAAGATAACAAAAAATTTCAGAAGCAATTAAAAATGCATAAGGAAATATCAACATACTTTCCCCAAAATTATTTTGGAGTGAAGTCATTGGAGGCATGCCTCCCATGCACAGGCACTGTTATCTTTGCATATTCTTCTGGGGGCTGTACAGTGTATCTTCCACTTCCCCTTCCAGATCCTATTTCCACTGCTTTTCACCCTTCTCTGTTCCCTAAGAGGCTGCCCAGTGGGACCACTTCCAGTGGGGTTGGCCATTGGAGCACATTTCGCAGGAGACCAGAGGAGTGGAGAAGAGTATGTTTAGGCCATACATTCCCCAGAGTCTCCATGGGTTTTAACAAAGCGCATGCTCCTTCCACCCTGGCATCCCTCCTAACAGTTCTCATTCTTTCTCTCCATTTATTTTTCTTCAGGTTTTTGTAACTATTCCTTTCCCTTCCCCACTCAGGCCCATCCTATTTCTAGCCTCAAGGTGGTACCCAGACTCTTTTGGTGTTCCCACATTCTGACCATGCCATGGTAAAGATTCCCTTTCTAAAGTGCTCTTGAAACTACACAGTTGTGTGTCATCTGCTTCCTGCCAGAACCCTTATTAAGGCAAAATGCCTTCAAAATCTTGGATATGAAGACTTCGATATGATAAAGCAGCTCCCTTTATAGCTCTCTACCTCAGGAAACAGCCCCATGTATAATGTCCTTTTTGAGGATTATCCAGGGGAGTTCTAAGGTTATTACAGTCATAAATAAAGATGCTAACAGCTACAGGGATTCAAGAGTACCACCAAGAAAACTTCCTTGTGCCAACCTGAGATGAAGAATGGTTCACATCAAAATGAAAGGGGAGAGGCAGCAGTTGAGTTATAATAAACAGAGCAATAAGCCACAGGCAAAGTCCAATCACCGGGGAGAAGCAGGCAGGCATGCCTACCTTGGGATGCGAGATCAGGGCCAATTGGATGATAATGGGAACTCACTTCACGAATCAGTCACAATTGTTCAGGCAGCCTGTAGGGCAGACAACAGAAAATAGGGAAAAGGCGACTTAATTCAGATAAACTTTTCTGAAAATGACTTGAGACAGGCTTATCACAAAAAATCCCTCACAGCAGTACGTATTGGAGTTATTCCATTACATTTACACATATTAGAGTCCTCAATACAGCCATAATTATAGATCATATTCTTACTGAAGTCTGATTTTCTAATTTATTCATTAGTTCATTTACTTCTTCATCATCCATCCACCCATCCACTCAACAAACTGTACTAGGACATCTACAGAGTACAAAGCATGAGATTATGCATGTGAGATACAAAGAAAAGCAAGGGACAGTCCCTAACTATAATCTGGTTGGGCACATTAACAGAGAGATGAACAAGCTAATGATTTCATGATAAGTGGTGGACACCATGATAAGTGCCAACAAGAAGTGGACAAATTCATAGACACATACAGCCTACCAAGGTTGAACCACAAATAAATCCAAAACCTGACCAGACCAATAACAGTTAATGAGATTGAAGCCACAATAAAAAGGTCTCCCAGTGAAGAAAAACCCAGGACCCAGTGGCTTCATTGCTGAATTCTACCAAACATTTAAAGAAGAGCAAAGGTAGTGAAATGCAGAAGGCAAGGGGAGCGCAGAGGAGGCAGACATGGTTCAGAGTCTGAGGGTCCTTGGGGATAGCCAGGGGAAACTTCATGGAAGAGGTGGCAACTGAGCTGAATTTTAATGTGAATCTGACTTAAAAAGAGGAAGAGTGTCCTAGCATGTGGTATGGTTCATAGGCATCTTTAAATAGAGAATTTCAAAAGAGCAGAAAGGTTTCTTCACATTTTTCAAGGAAACTCAACGCCTGAAGTGATACCCAATGTCTGAAGTACTCCCATCCTTTTCCTAACACATAGCTTTGTTGCTAGGCAACCACCACTGGGCTAGATCCAGCTTTATTCTCAATTAATTTGGGGGAGATATTTTGTTGTTTAAATTAATACCCTTGGAGCTTCATTTTACAAAGAACAGGGAATTGCTTTAGGCCTTTCTATTTGGTTTAACTGTGAATTTTCTAACTTCTCTTCAATCATACTTCCACCTCAATTTAGATCCAAGAAAGTCACACCTCTCACAGTGAAGAAGTACTGGTGTAATCATTTTGAAACAACCTTTCTCAGATCCACTTGCTTAGAAGCTATTAAACTTTTTAAACTCTCTTGGGAAATAGAAAAATGATTAAGATGAGTTTTTAGTATCTTTTTATAACAAGAAAATCTTGCAATATAGAAAAAGGTGTATTGTAATTATGTACATTAAACTTTGACTGCCTCCAGCTATGTAACCAATGCAATGCCAGGGGTTAGGTGATGGAATAGCAATGTGCTTCAGGGTTTTCAGTCCTGAAAACTTTTAAGACTGATAGGAAAATGTCCTGGTGCTGCACTATGAAGAAATACTCTTTTCTTGATTTCTATGAAATGCTATTGAATCATTTTATGGAAAGAGGCAGACTGAATTAGAATTATCTCCAAGAAAAATGAAGGCCCTAGAATAATTCATAAAATACGAGCTTACTATGCAGAAAAGATGTCTTCATTGCTTTATAGATGTATAAAAGGAGACAAAAGGATATGATTAAAAACTGTTTGCAGTAATACCTGTAGTTGGGTTGAGAAACAGTAGTGGAGTTTCAAATGCTATAATGAATCGTGTAAAGGACTATGTAATTGAGTGTGTACAGGCATGCCTCATTTATTGCACGTCACTTTACTGATCTTTGCAAATACCACACTTTTTTCATTTGGTAACCTTGTATTGAGCAAGTCTATTGACACTATTTTTCAAACAGCATGTGCTTACTTCATGTCTCTGTGTAATTGTAGTTTTGGTAATTATCATATTATTTCAAACTTTTTCTTATTACATCTATTATGGTGATCTGTGATCAGTGTTCTTTGATATTACTGTTATAATTGTTTTTGGACACGATGAACCATGTCCATATAAGATGGCAAATTTAATCAATAAACGTTATGTGTGTTCTGACTGTGCCACCAACTACCCATTCTCCTGTCTCTCTCCATCTCCTTGGGTTATATTCTCTGAGACACAATGAACAATAGTGAAATTAAGCCAATTAATAACCCTACAATGACTGCCAAGTGTTCAAGTGAAAGACAGAGTCTCACATCTCTCATTTTAAATCAAAAGCTAGAAATGATTAAACTTAGTGAGGAAGGCAGCATGTCAAAAGCTGAGACAGGCATAAAGTTAAACCTCTTGCACCAAACAGCCAAGTTGTGAATAAAAGGAAAAGTTCTTCAAGGAAATTAAAACTGCTACTCCAGTGAGCACATAAATTATAAAAAAGCAAAGCACACATTGCTGATATGGAGAAAGTTTGAGTGGTCTGGATAGAAGATCAAACCGGCCACAACATTCCCTTATGCCAAAACCTAATCCACAGCAAGGCCCTAACTCTCTTCAATTTCAATTGTATGAAGGCTGAGAGAGGTGAGGAAGCTGCACAAGAAAAGTTGGAAGTTAGCAGAGGTTTGTTCACAAGATTTAAGAAAAGAAGCTGTCTCCACAACGTAAAAGTGCAAGGTGAAGCAGCAAGTGCTAACTTGGAAGCCATAGAAAGTTTTTCAGAGAAGATCTAGTGAAGATAATTAATGAAGGTGGCTACCTGAAACAACAGATTTTCATTGGAGATAAAACAGGCTTATATTAGAAGACGCCATCTAGGACTTTCATAGCAAGAGAGGAAAAGTCAATGCCTGGCTTTGAAACTTCAAAGGACAGGATGATTCTCATGTTAGGGGCTAATGCAGCTGCTTATTTTTAGTTGAAGTCATTACTCATTTACCACCCTAAGAATCCAAAGTCTACTCTGCCTGTGCTCTAGAAATGGGACAACAAAACCTGGATGAAAGCACATCTGTTTACAACATAGCTTGCTAAATACTTTATATCCACTGCTGAGACTTACTTCTCAGAAAAAGAGATTTGTTGCACAATATTACTGCTCATTGACCATATATCTGGTTACCCAAGAACTCAGATGGAGATGTACAAGGACGTTAATGTTGTTTTTATGCCTGCTAACACAAAATTACTCTTTGATCCATTTTGCACCCCATGGATCAAAGAGTCATTTTGACTCGCAAGTTATTATTTAATAAATACATCTCATAAGGCTACATAGATAGTAATTCGTCTGATAAATCCAGACAAAGTAAATTGAAAACCTCCTGGAAAGTATTCAATATTCTAGTTGCCATTAAGAACATTCATGATTCAAAAAGAAAAAAAAAAAAAGAACATTCATGATTCATGGGAGGGGATCAAACTACCCACAATAAACAGGAATTTAAAATATGTTGATTCCAACTTTTATGGGTGACTTTGAGGAGTTCAAGACTTCAGTGGAGGGAATGGGTATTCCAGATAACGAGAGACCTGGAATTAGAAATGGAGCATGAAAATGTGACTGAATTGCTGCAATATCATGATTAAACTCAAATGAATAAAAAGTTGCTTCTTGTGGATGAGCAAAGAAAGTAGTTTCTTGAGATAGAATTTACTTCTCATGAAGATGCTATGAACATTGTTGAAATGACAACAAAGGACTTAGAATGGTACATAAACCTAGTTGATAAAGCAGTGGCAGGTTTTGAGAGCATTGACTCCACTTTTGAAAGTAGTTCTACTGTGGGTAAAATGTTACAAATAGCACTGCATGAGAAATCTTTTGTGAAAGAAAGAGTCAGTCAATGTGGCAGACTTCACTGTCTTATTCTAAATTGCCACAGCCACCCCACCTTTTAGTAACCACTGCCCTGATCAGTCAGCAGCCATCAACATCAAGGCAAGACCCTCCACCAGCAAAATCGTTATTACTCACTAAATATGCAGGTGATCATTAGCATTTTTTTAGTCATAAAGTATTTTTTAAAGAATTTTAGCCAGGCGCGGTGGCTCAAGCCTGTAATCCCAGCACTTTGGGAGGCCGAGACGGGCGGATCATGAGGTCAGGAGATCGAGACCATCCTGGCTAACACAGTGAAACCCCGTCTCTACTAAAAAATACAAAAAACTAGCTAGGCAAGGTGGCGGGCGCCTGTAGTCCCAGCTACTCAGGAGGCTGAGGCAAGAGAACAGTGTAAACCCGGGAGGCAGAGCTTGCAGTGAGCTGAGATCCGGCCACTGCACTCCAGCCTGGGTGATAGAGTGAGACTCCATCTCAAAAAAAAAAAAAAAAAAAGAATTTTAGACATAATACCATTGCACACTTACTAGACTACAGTATAGTGTAAGTATAAGTTTTGTATCTAATAGGAAGCCAAAAAAATTGTGTCACATGCAAGTATTGAATATTTGCTTTACTGCATTGGTTGGAACCAAACTCACAGTATTTCCAAGGTGTGCCTGGATTTAGTATACAGAGCATTTTTAAGTATCTAAACAAACAGAATGCCTTTTTTTTTTTTTTTTCTGAGACAGAGTCTCACTCTGTTGCCCAGGCTGGAGTACAGTGGTGCAATCTTGGCTTACTGCAACCTCTGCCTCCCCAGTTCAAGTGATTCTCCTGCCTCACCCTCCTGAGTAGCTGGGGCTACAGGCGTGCACCACCGCACCAGACGAATTTTTGCAGTTTTAGTAGAGGTGAGGTTTCACCATGTTGTCCAATCTGGTCTCGACCTCCTGACCTCAAATGATCCACCCACCTCGGCCTCCCAAAGTGCTGGGATTTTAGATGTGAGCCACCACACCTGGCCAGAATGTCTTAATGGAATCTTGCTCTCTATTAATGTGATGCCTGTTGTCCCCTGTTACCCTATGTTCCATAGAGGAACAAAACACTTCACAAAAGACTGGAAATCCTCCTACTTAAGGGTTTTCTGTAAAATGCAGAGACTCTAAATGACTTACTCAAGCCTGCCTGTCTTCACTTTGAGTTTCAATATATGTAATATACATAAATATATATAAAAATATATATAAAACATACAAAAAATATAGAAAATGACACAAGACTCCTAAGTATGCAAAGGCCAAATGTAGCCAATATTAGCATTCCATTGTATTTTCTTCAAAACTTTTACTTTTGTTACAAATTAAAGCTATGTCTTTCTTCCCACTCTTTCTTGCCCTGCCCCCTCCCATGTATAGGTACCAGAGCTCTAAAGGTGGTGATTATCATTATTGTGCATATTTTTGTATTTTTACTAAATTTATATGTATCTATAAATAAGATAGTATTGATTACTGCTTCTCTATAATGTACGTAAATTATGTCACAGCATATATATTCTTTGTACCTAAACTGGACTTTTGGCACCTTTTCACACCATATATTGATTTAAAGTGTACAATTAAATCAACATTACCCAGAAATATCTTGATAGAGTCAAGTAAAGAGATCTCATGGCATATTAACAAAAATGTGAGGATTGTTATCAGAATCACTCTTAGAATTCATACCTCTGTATGGCAGTGGTCAGTAAACTATTTTTATAAACAGCCAGATAGTAAAAATGTTCTGCTCTGAAGAATATATGGTTTCCATGGAAACTACTTGACTCTATTTCAAATTTAAAAAGCAGGCATAGAAAATATGTAAATTAATGGGCATGGCTGTGTTCCAATAAAACTTTATTTATAAGAACAGGCTATGGGCTCTTTTTGAAGTTTGCCAACCTCTGGTACATGGCAGTGAGAGAGGAAGGAGGGACCTGGCTGTGCCATCTTGCTGTCTATAGAACACTGGAGTTGGTAGGGCTTATCTAAGGAGTCAACTTCCTCCTTGATGCTCCAAATGCATCCCTTATGAAATGCTTCTCAGAGAAAGATAAACCCTCATTAGTGAGGAGCACCGTTTGGTCCAATTTATAAGGGGAATGTAAAATTAAATAATTCAGACCTGAAGGTGTTGGAACTTTAAACTATTTTGAGCCCTGAGAGGAAAGTGGCTATGTGACCTGAGTCACATAGCAGTTAGCTGCAACTTTTGCTTTTTCTTGTAAATAATTAGGAAAGACCAAATAGTTACAAAGATAAGACCCCTGGAGATCATGAACCCCCTCTTATAGAACATCACAGCAATCTTCCTTGAGCTACAGCAAGCTGTAACCAATTAAATCATTATAATATATGTACTAATGGAGAATGTTTTAACCCTTATAAACTCTGCTTCTGCCTATATAAATGAAATCTTCACTTATCTGCTTTGGAGCACTGACTCTATTCCTTTGGAGTCTGTGTTTCCTGAGTGGCTATTCTCAGCTTTTTGCTCAAATAAACTCTATACATAATCATAGTTTCTAAATTTAAGGTTGATAGCAACTCTCTACATGGCTAGCACCTAGTACCAAGAGGCAGGCGGAGCAATGACGTGTTACTATGGAAAGAACACTTAGCTGGCAGTCAGGGGACATGGGTTTGGTTCTCAGTTTACCACTATCATCTTTGTCATCTATCTGGTCTCAGGCAAGACAGTATGAATATGGCTATAAAAGCAGACATCAAGAAGTGACCAGAAAGATGGAGCAGGAATTAAAGGAATCAAGGAGAGAAGAGGTGCTTAGTGTTAAGACTACCACTATGGATTAAAAGTCCGACTTTAGATATAAAGGCAGCTTATATAAAATTATAAGCTACAGTAAAATTGTTCCATATTGGCCCAGAAAGGAGAAATGAATGCTGTAAGAAGGACTTAGGTTTAGCTCAAGCAAAAGAGATTCTTTCAAGAAATTCTAGATTTCTAAAAATGCAGCAGCTATTACAGGAGCATCTATATTCATAGATGTGTGCAACAACAACAACAACAACAAAAAACTGACTACTTGAAGTAATATAAAAGGGTTGGATGAGAAGTTGGGCAAGAATCTTGAGACTGAATCTCCTTCTAGACCCAATATTTTATAACTATATCAACGTAAGCTGGACTTGACGTATTTAGAGCTTCCTTCTGAAAATGGTTATTGAATTTTTAATAATATGTAGCTGTTACAAATTATCTCAGACAAGGAAGATTTTTAAAATATTTATGGTTTTCTTTAGTACCTAGTACAATGTCACATTGTGCTAATGGCACATAGTAGGTGCTTATTAAATATTTGTTAAGTAAATGAAAATTTAATCTATATAATACTGCAAAGGGAAGCGTTAAATGGTTTACGTGTTCCTGGTCAAACTTGAGCTAGCTTCCTTGCTTTTCTCTTCTAAAATATCTCCACAGGGTCATCCAATTAGTGTTTGAATTGAGTGACCATGTGAGCCTAAGAGCAAACGCTCGCTTTCCAAGACATGGGGAGGACTAGGAAAAGGCAGACCATCCGGTAAGGTTTGGTTGGCCACAGCGGCGTGTGGTCCGTTGTTAACTTGGCAGCATTCCTGTGTGCTGCAGGATGAGGTGAACACTGGCAATTAACACAATCATCTTCTCTGTAGCAGCAGCAGGATTCTCTGGAAGTTATAGCAGTTAAGAGGAGAGCGCAGCTTGAGGCTCAGCTCTGGGATGCCAGGGTAGAGGCGTAGGAGAGTCTGTTCTGCCTCCAGCTTCAATAAACTCTGGCTTTGGAAACAAGATCCATAGCAGAGAACGACCAAAAGGGAAAGAAACTCATTCTTTTCCCACTCAGAGTAGAATGGGAATGTGTCTATGTGTTGGGTAGGTCAAAAATATAAAACAGTCAGTGATGCTGCTGCTTCTTCCAAGTGC
Organism: Trachypithecus francoisi; assembly: GCF_009764315.1. Lineage (NCBI taxonomy): Eukaryota > Metazoa > Chordata > Mammalia > Primates > Cercopithecidae > Trachypithecus > Trachypithecus francoisi. The sequence goes on from NW_022681453.1 coordinate 51,936,328, forward strand.
ATTCAGCTACATGATTCATTTGATCCTGCTGTAAGGTGAATAACCCAGAACTTCAGACTCCTAATTTCAGACCCCTAACTGATGCCAACAATAAATTTGAGATCCGTTTCATTTTGTCTCATGTTTCATGTCATTTTGTCTCATGTTTCCACAGCCAGATAAAATAAATCCCCTCTAAGAAGCACCTGGACCTGAGAGGCCATCACCCAGGTGTGCAGCTTTGGAAACGAGAAAAGAGCATTGTGATTATCATTCTGTTTTCTATAGAGGAAAAAGATGAGCAAATGAGGATCAGAATTCTGCCAAGTCGAAAGCCAGTGCCTCCATGGAAACCTAATTTCTACTTAATAGCACTAAATGATTAAATTAGACCCTTTGACACTGCTTCTTAACAAGGCATGATAGCTGGGTGCTTTGTTTTATGATTCTAGTTGTTGAATATGATTAAGAGAAGATTCTCTGAGCTCTCTTTCAACCTTGAGAGAACCCTAAAATGTTTTTTTTTATTACACCAGCAATGCTGGAAGATAACATACGCTACATTTATTGATCAACTTCTCCAAGTGCTGGGGTTATACTTGGCACTTGCTAGACCATTACATTAGATTTGCTGTTAATAATTGCACCCCGGGAACTAATTTAACTTCTCATTCCTCCCCAAAGTAGTATTTTACCTTACCCTTTAGTTCAAGGGAAAGTTGCTGAATCTCAGTCACCATAAATGAGATAAAAGGTAATTTGTCAGATTAAATCCCTGAGCTGAAAATTAAACAGTGAGAACACTGTACGAGGTTTTTATGATTCTCAATCCTTGAGCTGATCACAGAGACGTAAATTTAGGTTTCAAAACTGGAGTCATTCCCTGAGGAAGGGACTGGCTTTGGCCTGAGAGGGAGGATCTTGAGGCATGGGAAGTGATGACATCAGGCTCAGTTTTTCAAAGGAAACTTTAGAAATGAGGAGGATTTTTAGAAAGTGAGAAGAAGTGCACATGGCCTGCATAGGGTCCTGAGAAGATACAGATTAGGTCACATTCATCTGGGAGGAGGGGGAGATGTAGAGGTGGAGGCATGGGACTGCTCACATCCCTTCAAGGAGAAACCCTAGAAAACATTACAATAATGACTCAGCCCTACCTGATCTGGACACCCCACCCTCACCCCCTCCCTATCACTGTGCCCTTTGTCTGCCCTACCCACCCATGCTGCCCAGGCTCTTCCTTGACTTTCCCTGCATGTTCCTGCCCCAGGGCAGTTGTATTTGCTGTTCCTTCTGCCTAGAATGCTGCCCCCTCACTCCCCAGGCGATCACCTGGCTCACTCCCTCACTCCTTCAGGCCTTTACCCAAAGGTCTCCACTTGATGAGAATTTCCCAGACCACCCTGTTTAAAATAGGAATCCCCTGCCTCCTGACCTGTCCACTCTCCTAGAAGGCTCTTTTTTCCTGTAGCACTGATCACTTTCTAACGTATCACATACTTTACCCTTTTATTCTCTGTCTCCCTGTCACTCCTGAATACAAGCTCCCTGTGAGTGGTGATTGTTGCCTGTTTTGGTCACTGCTGTGTCCCCGGTGCCAAGAACAGTCCCAGGGCACATAGTCGAACGAACGAAAGAGAGAAAACAAAGGTCCAACTCAGGGAAAGAAAATAAGAGAACCCCAAGCAGGATGGAAGAGATGAGTTGCAAGGATAAAAAGAGAACTCCAAAAGCTGAGATTTTGGGAGATGTACATAAAGAACAGAAGAAGATAAATTGCTCCTGTCATCCCTGCTGTTTGGCTTGGCATGGGGGCTCATCACCTGACGTCCTGCCCTTTAAAATGATCTGCTTACACCTCATAGGTTCTGTTCTGCCTGAAATAGTTACAGTGACTCAGCACAGAGGGGTGGGAGTAAATTATTCTCTAGGCTGTCTCAGCTGTGGCCAGAGCTGTGTTATCTGGTGGGGACTTGGCAGTGGCTGACTGAGGCTGGGGCAGGCCCAGGCGGGCACTCTTGGCATGCTGTCCTCTCCACAGTGCTGCCACACGTCTGGTAGGAATAGAAGGAAACATGTCACCAGAGCTCATCCCTCCTTATACCAAACCACAGATTGACCTAAAATTTCCATTCAATTAAAGAATAGTAAAGAAAGAAGAATAACCACATGCATAAAACTCTACTATCCCCTGAGATTCCTCTAAAATGAGAAAAAAATACAGAACAACAGAGATGAAATAAGAGATAATAGTAGATGAGAGATGTTAATTTATTTTGGCAAGAGTGGGAGACAATGGAGGAATTGGCATATTTCGTCAGTTCTAAAACATTCATCTTTTTAACATTTTAATGTTTCTGAAATCAGAATGGCTCTTATAATTGGTGGTATCTTACAGTTGTAGTTGGCAGCATTTTTCCTTCTAAATTATTTATTAGATAATGAATAATGTATTCTATAATCGATTGCATCCTAGATGGAATAAAATATGATAACAGCACAGAGAAATCTGAATGCTGAAAGTTTACAGAGAGCCATGACAATGAGAGGAAGCCAAGTTCCCTTGCAGAATTCCCGAAGGGACAGAAGATTTGCCTGCACCATGTGCAATGCGGGTTGGGGTGAAGAGTTGGGCCAACGAGGGATTGGTTGAAAGTTGGTAGACGATCTCCAGACTCCCCCAGATCCCTGCCACTTTCCACACTGAGGAGCCAGCTAACTACCCTTCTCTTCCCCTCATCCTCTGGATCCAGAGAAAATACAGGAGGTTCAATTAAATTTGAATTTCATATTATAATTAATTACATGAGATATATTTATGCTAAAAATATTCCTTGGCCATCTGACATTCAGATTTCGATGGGCAGACTCTATTTTGTCTTTCTTTGGATGTGGAGGAATTGAATCAGACATGTTCTAAACTGTGAGATGCAAGCTCCGTGGAAACCTAGCAAGAGGCACAGGACTGAGCACAGTTTAAGCAAAGACCTATTGAATGATGACAGACTCAACCACGTTTTATTTTTTGTTGTTGTTGTTGTTTGTTTGTTTGAGATGGAGTCTCTCTCTGTCACCTAGGCTGGAGTGCAGTGGCATGATCTTGGGTCACTGCAACCTCGGTCTCCAGGGCTCAAGCAATTCTCCTGCCTCAGCCCCCAAGTAGCTAGGATTACAGGCATCCAGCACTGTGTATGGTTAATTTTTGTATTTTTAGTAGAGACGGGGTTTCGTCACGTTGGTCAGTCTGGTCTTGAACTCCTGACTTTAGGTGATCCGCCCACCTTGGCCCCCCAAAGTGATGGGATTACAGGCATGAGCCACCACGCCCGACCACTCAGCCACACTTTGTAGTTCAGCTTTGAGAGCACTGAGGAGCAGATCCACTCCCTCACTCCCATCACCACCATCTGAGGCTAGAAGGTTGGGAGCTCTTGTGTGGGGACCCTGATTTTGGAAGATCGCCTAGTGAAGCAGCTAGTCCCCTGTCTACCCAATCATCCTACAGAGAAGCCCACCATTCAACAAGTTCTCTCTCCCTGCTCCCCGTGAACATATGGGACTCTTATGCAGATTTCTACCTCGCTCTGAAAATGGGCAGACAACAAAACACCACTAGACATTCAAAGGAAGCCTGCAATTTGGGAAACAGTAGCAGACGATAATACAAAAAACAACTGGCCGGGAGCGGTGGCTCATGCCTGTGATCCCAACACTTTGGGAGGCAGAGGCGGGCAGATCACGAGGTTAGGAGATTGAGGCCATCCTGGCTAACACGGTGAAACCCCATCTCTACTAAAAAAATACAAAAAATTAGCCAGGCGTGGTGGCGGGCGCCTGTAGTCCCAGCTACTCCGAAGGCTGAGGCAGGAGAATGGCCTGAACCCGGGAGGCGGAGCTTGCAGTGAGCCTATCGAGCCACTGTACTCCAGCCTGGGCGACAAAACGACACTCTACCCAAAAAAAAAAAAAAAAAAAAAAAAAAAAAAAAAAAAAAAAAAAAAGAAGGGTAAAGGTAAAGACTGTGAAATCTCTCAGAAAATAAAATAAATAGTCATACAGATGAAAAATTGGAATAAAAAATATATAATATTGGGAGGATCCATCCAAGAAGTGTTCAACTAACAGGAGGCCTAGAAAGAAGAAAAATCAGGAGGAAACAAAATTATCAAAGAATGTAAGAATATTATCTGGAACCAATAAATATGTGTTCCTGGACTGATAGGGCCCACCAAATGCACAAGACCAAGAATGGAAATAGTGCCAAGTCAGACCCATTGGCATGACCACCAGAACCCTGGTGATGAAGATTCTTAAAGAATTGAGGGTTGGGGTTAAATGCACATCTAAGTTATGGTTTGGGAGCAGGTAAGCACCACATTTCAGAAATGAGATTACCTTCTGAGATGGGAATCTCAGTGATAGTTCAAGATCCCAAGGAGGTAGGAAAGGGTTTGTGAGGGGTGCATGGAATAAGTTAGGCTGGAATCACTTCTGAGCAGCTATCTACACAGCCTTCACTCACGTGAACAATGCATTTCACTTGGCTCTCATGTTGGGCAGTTAGCCTCTTCTAAAAGAACTCACTGTTACCATGCACGTTGGAGATTCTGGACTCAACATCCGATTATGTAAAACGACAGAGAAAATGAGCAAGATTTCATCACTCAGAAGCATTCAAACTACTGAAGATATTTACAAATAAGCACATTGTAATTAACCATAATTAATTGAAAGCAATAATTGAAATTGGGAAATCACATGCTAAACTCTAGATTTCTGGCTGATTTCAAAGCACATGTAGATTTTAAAATATAAGGCTCATCTTCTTGAGACAATTGACTGGAGCTTAATAGTTGCCTCCTTCAGATTCAACTTGCTCTTCCAATTAGCCAGTCTCTATCACTCCCTATTTTCCCCAAGTCTTGATGTCAATTGTCCATTGCCATTTGTCACTGAATGGATATTCTTTTTTTTTTTTATTGTAATAGAGTTAAGTGGAAAATGAACTTTTTCCTTAACATGGTCAGCATTACTCAGACTCATCACCAGCCTAATTGTTTTGGGCATTTAAATTGCTATCCTGCTTTAGCAAGCCACAGCAGGACATCCCACTAGCATTGTGTCTAGCTACCGCTTAAAAACTGCACCACGAAGGCAATTTCTTTTTCTTTTTTTTTTTCTTTTTAGATGGAGTCTTGCTCTTGTCCTCCAGGCTGGAGTGCAATGGCATGATATTGGCTCACTGTAACCTCTGCCTCCTGGGTTCAAGTGATTCTCCTGCCTCAGCCTCTTGAGTAGCTGGGATTACAGTCACCTGCCACCACATCCAGCTAATTTTTGTGTTTTTAGTAGAGATGGGGTTTCACCCTGTTGGCTAGGCTGGTCTCGAACTCCTGACTTCAGGTGATCCACCCGCCTCAGCCTCTCAAAGTGCTGGGATTACAGGCATGAGCCACCATGTCCGGCCAAGAATTTCATTTAAAGAGAAGTCCTTGGTAGGAACCAGGGATGGAAATGCTTTTGATAACTAACCACTTAATTATTCTGGATCTCAGTTTCCTTCTGCAAGAGAGATCTTGTGATGCTTAGTTGCTAAGGTGCTGCTAATGTAGTAAGAAAAACTATGGCCAATGGAGAAAGTAATATTTCTGTTATCAAAACTGAAGTCACATTTAATGACTTTTCTCTTTTTTACCCCAGCTCAAACATGAAAGCCCCCATTGTGGACACAGTATTTCACAATATTTCCCTGGTGTATCCTTTCTATATCTTTTCAATTTAGAAACATTGAGAAAGAGAGAGAAAATAAGTTATGATTCAGTATTTTAGAGAGATTAAAGATTGTAGAGAATTCTTCCACTTTAACACAGAGACTTTTCATAAGCTTAATTGAGGATAACTCTGGAAATTTACGAGAAAAAGATAAAAGTAACGTGTTGCTATCAGTTATAGCTGCCAACAATTTATCAAGAGTCTGACGTGGCTGTGTTTCAGTTGGCCCTGACTAGAAGAGGGGATGCTCTGAAACTCTCCTATTAGTTTAGTGCAAAAGTAATTGTGGTTTTTGCCATTGAAAGTAATGACAAAAACCACAATTACTTTTGCATCAATCTAATATAATTGGTATGTCCTTAATTGGGGGGTGGAATAAAGGCCAAAATCATTTTATATATTGCCTCAGCTTACCTCATGTAGGCTATTTCAGGTAGAGGGATCCAAAGCCCCAGGGGAATGAAACAGTGTGGCTGCCTGATGAACTTTGCTTTGTTCAAGGTGCTGGAGCTACTGTGAACCTTGAGGAGGGAAGTGGCACAGATGAAGGGTTGCAGCATAAATTTTGCTGAACTATTCATGTAGATGGTATAGCATATTATACTAGATGTGTTCACACTCCAGAAATATGCGGTTGTTTGGAAGAAACCCTTCCTGTCTTCTTTGTTGTATGGCTGTTTATTAATGTCAGTAATGATAAGCACTTGTTATTTGAGTGCTACAAGTGCCTCTCACTGCATTAGGTGTTTTTACGCATCGTCTCTGATCTTCAGAACAATGTTGCTAAGTGGATAATTACCCATGATTAACCCAATCATCCATCCAACCTACACATGTGTTTTGAGCGCTGCCTTTATGCCAGGGCCTTTGTAGCCAGCATGGGAAATGCAATTGTGAATAAAACAGTCAAGGTCCCTACATTCACAAAACGTATGTTCTGGGAGAGAGTACCCTATAATTAACTGAAATATAAAATGTAAGAAATTAATAAGCACCATGAAGAAAATGAAGACAATGAGATAGGAAGATACGATAAAGAATGTGGGTGACTACTATATATGTATATTTGTTTACAAACTGTAATGAGTGCCACCACCATATAATACAGAGAACCTACTGATGAATATGCAATGAGAGTAAACTTAATTTTGGCTTGGGTGGGGTGTCAAAAAAGACCTGTGTAAGTAAGTGGCTTTTAAGCTGAGACTGAGTTACTTGGGGTGTTAGGTGAGGTATGGGTGGGAGGTGGGTTGTAAGTAAGAGGAATAGCACAGGCAAATGCCTTGGTGTAGAAAAGAACTTGACTTATTGGAGGTGCTAAACTAAAGCCATAGCAATCAGAGTAACTCATGGAGTGGGACAAGGTAAGGTAGAGAGGAGAATGGCACAGGTCAAACGTTTATGAAGGTCAGTGTCATATCTAAGGAAACAGGTTGTTACAGGTTAATAAAGTCCTAAGAACCCAAAGATAAGTGATCAATATTAGATTAGAATCCAGATATGTCGAACTATATGCCCCATCTATTCAAGTAGCTCTTTCTAGTACACATGCTGTCTCTGAACTAAGAGGCAGTTGGGAACACACACACACACACACACACCCCTAAACTGGGAATACCAGTTCAGGAGCAGATCCCTGCAGTTTGGCTGCATATGTTTTGGGATAAAGATGACCTGGCAGTGCCTGGCCCATGTTCCCTCAGTGCTAAAGTTCAGACCAACAGCTGTGTGTCTCAGTAAGGAGCTGGACCATGCAAGTCAAAACTGGGCTGGAAGCACTTAACACCTGAACTCCTGGGCTGCTGGCAAGTCAAATGATAAAGGAATAAACAGAGTCATTGTACCTCATTCTTGGCCTTTAAATCATCCGAGAGCCTTCATCATTTTTGTAGAGCTATTTTAATTGCTCTCATTTGCAGAAGCAAATTAGGTGTAGCATTTTTTCAGGATGCTGTTCAGATTGATGCCAGGGAGGAACCAAATGAGAAAAAAAAAAAAAAGAGAGAGAGAGAGAGAAAGAAAGAAAACCTGTTTCTAAACAAAAGTCCAACCAATCTCTGTGAAGGAAATTGATTTGTAAACCTTGTCAAGGTAGTTTCAAAGGCAAATCTACTTGGGGAATCGTGGGGTTTGTAATCAAGGTCAGAAGAAATAGTTCAATTAGTACATGTGTCACACCAATAAAATATTTTTTTGCATTAGAACTCTCAAAGAGGATGACCTTACCACTGTGTAGTCTCCATGAACTCAGAATCAGAGAGGATTGTTTCTTATAACAATGATATTGAAAGTTTGTTAGATTAAACCTTATCTAACACATGCTGAATAAAATGGTGATTGGGGAAGTAATTTTGAGAATGAGGGGACCCACACACTTCTCTCAGGTTTTCTGGATAATTTATTTCTGTTTTCTCCTCACCAATTTGGGTTGTTCTGATTAATTTACTGCTTAATGACCTGACTACAAGAAGGTGAACAGGGAAAGGAAGATTTGATCCAATTCAACACATTTTTAATGAATGCATATTTAGACCAACTACAGAACAAAGCACTGGAGATATATTCTATAGCAGGGGTAAGGAAGAGACAGACACTTTCTGAGAGCCCAGAATGTACGATTGAGCTATAAACTTGCTCAGACCCTCAATGCCATTCTCAAGGACTCACACAGGCATATGAGGCATCCCTTGGGAGCACATATGATGGCTTTCCAAAGCAGTTTCAATTGCTAAGTATTTTGTGCTGTTGTCTAGGGACCATTAACATAATTCCAAAATTTCAACACTTGAAAAGACAATCTAGGTTCTTATTGATCTGGAAGCTCAGTAAAATCAGTCCTTTGTGTCTAGGTTTTGAAACTATTTTCTACATTTTGTGTATATTTTACAAACTATTTTCTTAAACTACTTGCAAGCCATTATTTGTATGAGTCTTGTCTCTGAGGATTCCTCTGCATTGTCAGCAATGATGTTTTTTCAGAATTTGGTACCAGGACCTCCTACATCAAAGCCATTTGGCAAGCTTGTTAGAATGTATGTTCTAAGACTTCCCCCAAACCCACTGAATCACAGTACTTGAGGAAGAGACCTAGGCACCTGCATTTTACTCATCTGAACATGCTGATGTGCCTACAAGTTTGAGGACAACTTGTCTAGAGTTAAAACATTACACAAATGCTGAACTTGAGTAATATTGCTTATTATCTTCATGAAACTTTAAAAGAAGACTTTAAGCAAAGCTTCTTAGGAAATTACAATGCAATTATGAAAGGCGTGTAAAAAGCTGACGCTAAATACACCAGGGAGGAAAGACTTATGTTGCCAAAACTCCTGGCAAAACCCAGTCGTTCTCTAAGGTCTTAGAAATAGTATTGGTTTCTGAAGATAAATGAGTTTATGAAATAAGAAATGTTATTCCATTATGATGTGCAAGTAGGTCGGGTTTGGGTTGAGGAGCAGCTCCTTTCCCTATGCATGTCATTTTTACTCTATTTTTTCCCAAGGCCTTTGGATTGGATGGCTGTCTTTATAAGGTTAGATAGTAAAAGTAAGAAAATATCTACTGGATTCCCTAGAGCAATATATCCAATAAAAATTTGCGCAAAGATGGAAATACCGTCCATCCTCATTATTTATGGATTCAAAATTTGCAAATTTGCCCAGTCGCTAAAATTTATTTGTCAAATTTATTTCTCCAAAGTCAGTACTCACAGGGGTTTTGTGATCATTCATGGATGAATTTGAGTGAAAAATGTGAGTTACCAAATATATACATTCCCAGCTGAGATTGAACAAGGCCTCATTCTGTCTTCTTGTTTTCAGCTCTTATACTCTGTTTTTAGGTCTCTTTAGTGCCATGTTGTTCATATTTTTACACTTGTTTTTGGTGATTTCACTGTTTAAATAGTGCTCAAGTGTAGTGCTGAAGTGCTGTCTAATGTTTTTAAGCACAAGAAAGCTGTGTTGTACCTTATGGAGAAAATAAGTGGATTAAATCAGATTCATCCAGGCATGAGTTATAGGGCTGTTGGCCATGAGTTCAATGTCAATGAATCAACAATATAAATATCAAATAAGGTGTTTTAAACAGAAAGACATAACACAAGGTTATATAATGAATGCTTGATGAAAATGTTATGACCATAGGCTCACAGGAACCTAACTCAGTATTTCTGCTAGGAGGGAATGTTCAGTATTCACTAATGCAGTGCTCATGGTGACTTTATAAAACATAACTATCATGAGTAATGAGAATCGACTGTATTCCATTCTGAGGAAGCTAGCCACTCATGACCACTGAGCACTTAAAATGTAGCTAGCACAAGGTAAATTTTTTATTTACATTTTAGTAAAATTTAAGCAAATTGAAATAAAATACAGTTGTGCAATTACAGTAGCCACATGTGGCTAGTGGTTATTTTATTGTGCAATGCAGCTGTAGACTCTGAAAGCCCTGGTTCTCATGAGGTGGATATATTAGTTTAGTGTTGTTGAATAACTAACTACCATGTGTTGACGAAGAGTGAAACTCTAAAATATTTGAAAAGATTTATTCTGAGCCAAATATCAGTGACCATGGTCCATGACTCAGCCCTCGGGAGGTCCTGAGAACATGTGCCCAAGGTGTTGGTGTGTAACTTGGTTCATGTCTTAGGGAGACATGAAACATCAATCAATCAAATACATTTGAGAAATACATTGGTTTGGTCCAGAAAGGCAGGATAACTCAAAGTGAGGTGGTGGGCGGGGTGAGGGCTTCCAGGCTAAAGGTAAATGTAAGCTTTTTCTGGTTGACAATTGGTTGAATCTCTCTAAAGAACTGCTTTCAAACAGAAAGGAATGTCTAGGTTAAGATAAGAGGCTGTGGAGACCAAAATTTAATCATGCAGGCAAAGCTTTTAGCTAGCAGGCTTCAGGGAGAATAGGTTGCAAAATGTTTCTTATCAGACTTAAAGTCTGTGTTGATGTTAATGCTGAAGAGGTATAATGAGGCACGTTCAACCTCCACTTTCCATCATGGCCTGAAACAGACTCTCAGGTTAAGTTTTAAGAGGCCTGGCTGAGGAAGAAGTCCATTCAGAGGGCTGGGGGGCCTTAGAATTTTATTTTTGGTTTACACATGTGCTTAGTGGCTTAAAATAACACAGATTTATTTTCTCAGTCTCTATGGATCAGGAGTCTGGGCCTGGATTAGCTGAGTCCTCTGCTTTAGGGTCTCAGACTGCAAGCCAGGTATTAGCCAGGGCTGTAGCCTTATCTCAAGACTCAAATGGGAAAGGACCCACTTCCAGCCTTATGTGGAGGTTTGCTGAATTCAGTTCCTTGTGGTTATAGTGAAACCACCTTTGCAAACATGATAACTAAGAAATTATGACAGTAAAAGATACCAGACCTAACCAACTTCATCTTGCTTCTAACCTCTAAACTGTCCTTGTCCATTCCTGGATGTAAGCCAAACTAGGCTTGGGAAGGAATTTAGTTTATAGTTTAAACAATAGCCCTTCCCAAAAGCTAAACTGCTAATTGTAAAATTAATGAAAGGCCACCAGCCACCAAGTCAGAATGAGAGGAACTGTAATTCTAAATATTACCAGCCATTATTCCGGAGGTCATAAAATACGAAACTTTGCCAATTATTCTTAAAGGTAACATCACTGTTGTGAACCTAAAGTGGGCCTTTTGAGATGCCTTTTCAAATTTTTGCATTTCTAACAACTGGATGGCCTCACCTGGACCTCCAACCAGTTCTGTGGCCCCCACCCAGGAATTGACTTAGCATAAAAGAACAGCTTCAACTCCCTATGATTTCATCCCAGAGCCAACCAATCAGCACTCCCAATTCACTGGCCCCCTACCCACCAGATTATCCTTGAAAACTCTGATCCCTGAATTTTCTGATTTGAGTAATAACAAAACTCCTGTCTCCTGCACAGCCAGCTCTGCATAAATTATTCTTTCTCTATTGCAATTTCCCTATCTTGATAAATCAGCTCTGTCTAGGCAGCGGGCAAGGTGAACCCATTGGGCATTTACAGTAGGACTGAGGGGTCTTTATTTTATTTTATTTTATTTTGGCTAACTATTTGCTGGAAACTGCCTTCCTAAGTTCCTTTCCTAAGTTTTTTTGCCATGTGAACCTACCCAACATTGCCACTTGCTACATCATAGCCATCAAGGAAAAAAATCAGTTACCAAGAAGGGTATGTTATCCAAAAGATCACCAGGATGGCTGAATAGTAGAAGTGTTACCGGGAGTGGGGGGGGGGTCCTTGCTCCCAGAGCTCCCAAGGTGGTGGTGGGCCACTTCCAAGATGGCCGTGGGCTACTTCCAAGATGGTGGCAAGCCTTGTGTTCTCTGACCTGGGGTTCTTGGCCTCACAGATTCCAAGGAATGGAATCTTGGGCCATGTGGTGAGTGTTATAGCTCTATTAGAAGCCATGGGTCATGGAAGAGAACGGTGGAACCCAGTGACTAGTGTTCAGCTCGATTAGGATGAACCTGGGCACTTAGCAGTTCAGGAACAATGGCAAGCCTTTAGCCTGATCAGGAATGGCAACGGGTGCCTTGCTGGATCAGGAGCACAGCAGACACCCTGCCGCATCCAGAGGGATGGAAGTCAGTGGTGGGTCTGCGACGGCGGCAGACAGCAGTGGTGGAAGGCGAGCAAAAGCTCAGCTCGAGTTGTAACAAACACGGACCAGAAGAGAGTGCAGTTGCAAGATTTAATAGAGTGAAACAGAGCTCCCATACAAAGGGAGGGGACCCAAAGAGGGCAGCCATTGCTGGCTCGAATATCTGGGTTTATATCCTGATCATTGTCCCTCCCACTGTGCTCTCAGGCAACAGATGATTGGCTATTTTTTTACCTCCTGTTTTTGCCTAATTAGCTTTTTAATGAGCTCTCTTTACTACCTGACTCGTTGGGTGTGAGCTAAGTTGCAAGTTCTGTGTTTAAAGGTGGATGCGGTCACCTTCTCAGCTAGGCTTAGGGATTCTTAGTTGGCCTAGGAAATCCAGTTAATCCTGTCTCTCAGAAGGGAGAGTTTCATCTGTGATACCAGTTTACAAACCTGGAAGAGACAGACTCTGGAGTTTACCAGAGATTGATGTTATTATGCCTTACAGGGTCTGTATTACATAATAGAGTCATACGTATTTAGCAGGTTTGAGGAAAAGTTATATGTATCTATGAGGGGGATTGAACACGTGCACAACGGTAAACATACATGTAACGTACATCCCATGTTCACATTGGACAGGGTTTTAGCATTATGATGAGACAGAATTTGGTTCTTTACATCAAAAGGTAAACTCTAGGATACACAGACAGTTTGTGCAGTCTCTGCTGCAACTGACTTGTGGTCTACAGTTGCTTATCAGGAAATAGTGTTTGTAAGGCCAGTCCTCCTTCTAATCAGAGTTTAGTGACCTGGGTTGTAAACCAGAGTTAGAAGGGTCTGATAGCTCCATTGTTAGGGAGTTTGGCAACAGTGTGATTCTCTTGTAGCTCTAGGAATTTAGGAAGTTGCTATTCATGCCAATGAAGCCCTAAACCCTCTATCTGTAGGTAACTGTTGATTCTGTAACCTTAGGGTCTATCCTAGTTGATAAAGAGGTGTGTATTTTGGTCTCTCAGATCACAAGCATTATAATCTTACATAAAATCATCATGGAATTTACATTTCATCACCTTCTCAGCATTTTGTTGCTTAGAAGCAAGTCACAGGCCTGTACACACTTCTGGAGAGGAGATTACATGGGGTGTGATTACCAGGAGGTAGGTATCATGGGGCTTTCTGAGAGACTGTCCTCCCCAGATATCCCCATGATCTTCTCTTGGGCAAGTCTTTCTACCTCATTGTGCCCGAGTTTCTGAATGTGTAAAACAAGGATAATACATATTTTATAGGATTATCATGAAACCACCTCCAGAGGGTTGACAAGAATTGCATACTGGGTTTTGGACAGAAATATAGTTACAATTAAGCATTAATCAGGCTGCACTCTGGCCTCATCCCTTGTTGCTAAAGGTCACTTAGCACTAGATTCTGAACACTTGCATACCCATCGTTCCTATAGATAGGATTTTTGACATTGGGGTCATAAAACTAAGAGTTGATGTGCATCCCCATTGTTTCTATACACGGAATCTCTCACACTAGAAAGGATTTTGCTTAAGGATCCCTTAAGATGTTTTGCAGATCTCTTATTCCAGCAACTAATTTGAAGATCTTTCACAGAGGAACAGGATCGGCATGAGAATATAGCTTCTTCATCTCCAGGTTCCATTACTTCACCCTGTACTCTTTGACCAATCAATAATCTCCATGTTTTGGCCCATTCTAAACCTTAAAAACCCTAAGTCCAAATTCCTTAGAGAGATAGATTTAAAGTTTTCTCCCATCTCCTTGTTAGGTGACTCTACAATTAAATCTTTCTCTGCTGCAACCTGGTGTCTTGGCGTATTGAATTGCTGTGTGCACTGTGCAATTAAACAATTATGGTTACAATCATATGAATTAAATGACCTAAATCAGGGATTAAATGGCATTGCCTGGTCTATGACAGAATACGAATAATTGTTATACTACCGGTACTATTATTTAACATAACAATGATCTTCATTCCAACCTAGTGGTTGCAAATGGAACAATCTTCATTTTACCACAGAGAAACTGAAGCCCCTACTAGTCTTATACTTTTCTGACCCTGTGGTTTCAGGGAACACGAGGCAACTCTCAGTTTTATTGGTTCAGTTGGGCCCATAAAGATTAGGATTTCACACAGCAAACGAGGCAGCATAACATAACACATTTATTTTAACACTATAGTCTCCAATGAAACAGGACTTTAAGGTCATCCCAAACTAGTTTTACTTTATTATATATATGTACGTGTGTGTGTGTGTGTATGCACATACATACATATATATGATTTATCATATATATTATAGTTATATAGAGAAAACACACACATATATCATCAAATATGTATACATATTTAGTGAGATATAATTTACATACTATAAAAGCATCTAAAGTGTACAATTCAATGACTTTTAGTATATTCATTCAATTATTGTAGGACTTTCTCCTTAGTTCAGCTAAAAATGGCGTCCTTGTCACACAACCATGAAATATTAGGCTTGCAGATACTCTGAAGGGTGAAAAAAAATGGAATTTGTTGGGCAAAAAGGAAAAAAAAGGGAAACAGGGACTCTCAGCAGAGCAAGAGTTACTAGTATAGGCTTCCTGCTTCACAGATTGAATCCCAGGTACCAACCAGGAAGAGGAGGAGCTAGACCCCCCCACCGAGAATGATGTGGACTTCTGTGGCTCCACCACAGTGTGCACTCCTCCTAGCGTGCATGTCGGTTGAAGTTTCTCTGGGGACCCCTTCCCACCTGGCTATCTCATTCTCTCCTGTAAAGAAGTGCATCTAACTGCCATTAGAATAAGGATAAGGATAAGGATGAAGACTGATCCTTAACTGTTTCCTACTGACAGGGTCCCTGGCAAAAAGAACCGTCGCCAGAGGCTCCAGTTGCATGACCATTTGGAGTTTTATGGCCTGAAGGCAAGAAAAGACAAACTGGTTTATTAGAAAACATTAAAATGAAACAAGGGGAGGGGTGAGGAGAGTTGAAAAATCCTGAGACCTTTTACTGGTTTTCAGAGAGAGGGAGGCCAAAAATCCGACTGGTAAAAAACTTTAACCTGTTTGTTTAGTGACTTTTTAAAACTAATTCTATAAAGTCTGTATTCTCTGTTGTGTGTGGCCATAAAGTCTCTGCTCAGTTAGCTTAGTGGTCTGCTAATGTTTGGACAAACATTTCCTTAAATGCCTGAAACTAGTATATCTCTTGCTTTTTGCTGTGGAGTTTTACGTGTGTGTGTGTGTGTGTGTGTGTGTGTGTGCATGCCTTCAGTACTCAGGCAGTTTACAACTCTGCCTAAGCCTTTACTTTCTATTTGCAGAGTCTCATGTCTTTCCAAGCTAAAATCTCAGGGCTTTCTCAGGTCTTTTCTGAGTTTGTACACAACTCTGGGCATGTGCATAGCCCTGTACATATATGTAGCCATCTAGATCCTCAGGATTACATTGACATTTTAAAAAACCCCTATGAACATCTCATTCCCCAGCTTTTCCTTTTAAATTATTTTAAGTAGCCTATTATTTTCCCTATATGTTATCTACTGCCTCAGGCAGCTGCAATGTTAAACATTTGCTGCTAATTGTTTTTGAAAAACATACCCAAGGAAAACAGTGTTTGCATTTGATGTTTTCCAAGTCAGGCAAAGACAATCCTTGCAAGTGAGTTCTTCTAGGGAACCACCAGACAGGTCAAATAATGGCAATTTGCGGGGAGGATGCTTTGAAGCAGTTCTGTTCCAATTCTATTATGCCTTCTCTAGTGGCTGCCAGGGTGCTGATTTTAACATAACTGGGGGTTGTTGTTTTGCAAGGTTATTATGACTCTTGGGAAAGGGCTAAGAGTAGGACAAGTTGAAACATGACAAAGGTTGCTTCTGTCAAGATATTCAGCCATTTTCCTCAATAAATGTCCTTTAAGTTGCTTTAAGACTTTAGTTAATGCATGTCGTTACAAAAGAAGTTAATTTTGCCAGAATTTTCATTACTTTTATAAAGGAGATTATTTCTGGAAGTTTTTACCCTGCCTTTCTTCTCACATGTCCCCTTTTACTTTTAGTCAACAAAAGCACTGCTTTATTTAGATTTAATGTAAATTCTACACTTCTCCAAATATCCATAGAAAAGCATTCTTTGCTTAGCAAGGGTTTGCAGCTTTTGATTTCTCTCTTGTTTGAAAAAGAAATAGATTAAGTTTTTTTGTGTTTCAAATTTGAGTGGATTGTGATTTCCATTAGCTGGTATTACTAAAACTGTCACACCACTACCACCACTAATTGTGTCATGATTATTGATTTCCTGCCAATTAAATGAACTTATTGATTGAGTATAGAGCCTGGATTCAACTTTCTGAAGCAACAAGATGGATTTTTTTTTTTTTCTGGTAAAATGTATCATTAGAGGTAGGAGGTCCAAATTATATTAATCTAATGATGATAATAATGATAATAATAAAGAAGTTCCACTTGTCTGCGAGTGGCCCACCATGGAGAGTCAATACCTACAGAGACATTCTGACAAGTAGAATACATTCTTGTATCAAGAGCAAACCTAGATTAAGTTAGGGGTCAGTGAACATTAGGAAGGGTTGTGCAGCAGAAATCAAAGTATAATCTAAATCCCTGAACAGCTCTTAGAATTCAGCTTTAATGCAGTCCTGCCAAACTATTTAAATAGAACTCCATCATGTTACCATTTTTGTAAAATAAAAATGGTCAAATATTGGCAATTGTATATGGTCTAAATATATGAATTTAGACCAACCCTAAATCTAGAAAACACTCCTCAACAAATAAAAATAAACAGGGGTGGTATGGGTGAAGATTTTGATCAAATATTTTTGGCAAGTACTTGTAAATAGTTTCCACATTAGCATATTAAAGTCCCTGAGAAGTTATGAAATACATAAATTAACCCATATATCCCAATGTCTTTGATTTTGGAACTACTTTTCCCCCACAGAAAACCTTAAGGACACTTTGGGAAATACTGCTTTACGGAATTCACATATGTCAACAAGAACAGTTGTAGGTGACATAATGTCATTTAGGAATAATAGAGTGTTTATATATTGAAAAATATAGCCTTGGGGTCTCCAGTTGTTTCAACACAGCATCTGCAGACATATATTCCAAGATAATCAGAGGAGCTATGCTTGGATTATAAATGAGTTATCTTCATGAGTAAGATATCTTGAGAAACATAAAATCCACTCTCGTAAATGTAAGACGACAGCCTGAGAGCAATAAATCCTCCCACTTTTCAGCTGAAATATCCTTTAATTATCATCCACACATATTCTCAAGTGACAAGAGCACATGAGTAGCTGTGACAGTTTTCTTTCCTCATATTTACTGTATTTACTTCCTGAGTTACTGCCCAAGTTACTGATATTATTTGCATATGACCTGGTACAGTGAAATGTTAATCAAAAAGCACTGAACAAAATGGAAACCTTGAAAAACTGGAAAGTTTGTGCATAAAGCCCTTGGAAAAAGGGGAAGAAGCTGAAATGTGATATTATTATAAGAACAGCCACCACTTTGCAGAGAATGGACTAAGAGTTCCTCACTGTACCCCTGGGAGAAACAAGATTTTGTTTTAAGCAGGGTTCTTTCACAATATTTGAACACATTAGTGAGCTATTGCTAGACTTGATTTTACTCATCTGTAAGATAAGGAGGAACATATTAAACTCTTCCAGATGCTCCCACTGAACTTTTTCCTGGCCTCATACATTTTACTCTCTCTATTATAAGATTTATTTGTATGCTTATCCCTCTCTCTAGGACTTAAGTTTTAAAAAAGTGATAACCAACTTTGATTCATCTTTGTTTTCCACTTAGCAATTCATGGTGGTTAAGGGTACAGTTCTGGAATTAGACTGCCTGAGATAGTTTTGATTCTATCCTACACTGGGTGTGTGACCTTGGGTTTATTGATTAACTTCTTCTTACTTCAATTCCCTCATACATCATATTGGAATTATAATCATACCTACAATGTGATTGTTCAATCCATACATGTACTTAAGACAGTGAGTGACACATGTTCAACTATCAATAAATGCTAACTCTTTCATACTTTTAGTAGATACTCAGGCACTATTTATTGATTCAATAAATGAGTGGGTGATAAGAGGCTGATATTCCTTCTTTATCATTTTTTTTGGTTTTGTTTTGTTTTAACTCTTTCAGTTTCTCCCCTGCTCCTTCTGAATATCACAAATAATATTGTTTCATCCTAGCAGTCTCAAAAAGACATCTTGGGACATCAGCATATCTTCTTATACTCAAATTTGCTTTTGCATTTTTTATTTTATTTTCCACCCCTGGAGAATGGGACGTTTTTCACATTTTGCTATACATAAGATCTTTGCTGAAGAGTACAACTATATACTTATAACCTTGAATTATATTTCTGCTAAATTTGGAGAAGGAATTTCTCTGAATAAATGAAGTTTATGTTTCCACTAATTATCTGTCTAGCATGCTAGCTGGTAGACTCTCAACTTTCAGACCAAGAGCATTTAGGAGAGAAAGTGAGCTCTCTCAAGGTATTTCCTCTCACTGACTTCATCCTAGTCCAGCCTTCTGTAGATTTCCTGTGACATTTTACCTTCTATAATTCTCTATTTTTATGGAAGGCTCACCATGGATTGGAGATATAACCCAAGATTTGCTCTAGAACTGTGTTGTCAATATGGCAGCCACCAACCCCATGTTGTTATTGAGCAACTGAAGCATGGCACATGCAAAATGACATGAAAGCCAAGTGCTGAGATACACAGCAGTTTTTGAAGACTTGGTATACCCCCCAAAAGTAAAATTGTCATTAACAATTTTTTTAATTGACCACATGTTGAAATGATAATATTTTGAATATATTGGGTAAAATAAAATATATTATTAAAATTAATTTCAACTGTAGTTTACTTTTTTATATGTGGCCACTAGAAAATTTAAACCACATAGGTGGTTCAAATTTGTGGTTTGTTTCAAATTTTTATTAGAGAGCAATGAAAATATGCTATAGTACATAATCTAGATCTAGAATAGTCTCTGGCACAAGTCCTGTCTTAAATTCTTTATATGTGTTTAGTCATTGAATAAAGAAGTTCGGTGAGGAATTATTATTGTTATTTGAGATTTAATAACACTGTGAAAATCTGGAGGTGAAAAAACTTTATCGAATACAAGTAGAACATTAATTTTTAGTTTTTTTCTGACTCTGAATTCAAGTTCTCTTTGTGGCACTAGACTATATTCTAGTGGCAAACTGACCCAATATTAAACATCAAAACCAGCCTGGCCAACATGGTAAAACCCTATCTCTACTAAAAATACATAAATTAGCTGGGCATGGTGGTGGGTGCCTGTAGTGCCAGTTACTCAGGAGGCTGAGGCAGGAGAATCACTTGAACCCAGGAGGTGGAGGTTGCAGTGAGCCAAGATGGTACCACTGCACTCCAGCCTGGGTGACAGAGGGAGACTCCACTCCATCTGAAAAAAAAAAAAAAAAAAAAAAAAAATCTTTATGCCAGGCTGGAATCTACAGAAGCAGATGCTGAGGTGGAGTTTGTGGTAGAGGTATTTTTTAGATATCTACATCTGTGGAAGAAAGAGAAAGAAATTGGGATTGAGCACAGGAAAAAGTCAAACCATGATGTAGGCCTAATGAAGGCCCAACCAGCCCTGCAGGAAGCTCCAGTATAAGTATTGCCTGTCAGAGTAATCTCTCATTGGGCCACACCAGCCAGGCCTTATACCCATGACTCACTCAGTTACTGGATGTGCACTGCTCTGGGAAGGACTTGAATTGGATAGGGTGGCTCTCTGCAGCTGAGATAGCACTGAAGGAGCCCACAGCTGGAAGCCATCTGCTGACTGTACTCCTGTAGCTCTACATCCCATAAATCCTTGAAGGAGGATCTGGGTTGTGCATCCCTAAGTGGAAAGGTATTTTACAATTTTTTCTTGTTGTTTTTCTTCATTCTCTTTTTATTCTTCTGAATACTTCAAGGAGAAATGTCTTTTTTTTTCTCCCCACAGGAAAATAGTAGGCTTCAGACTCTGGGAATTGGCAGGCAATGGAATCTAGCTATAATTTAATAATATTATTTATTTAAAAGCATTTATTTTTCTACTTGTATTCCATTTATACAAATATGTATTTGTTTTCTATGTATGATTATATAAAATTTCCTTTATAAAAACATACTTATTAAAAGAAGTAATTACAGCCATACCTCGGAGATATTGCAGGCCCAGTTCCGGAACAAACCAAGGCAGCAAATATTGCAATAAAGACAGTCACAAATTTTTTTGGTTTTTCGGTGCATACAAAAGTTATGTTTATACTATACTGTAGTTTATTAAATATGCAGTAGCATTGTCTAAAACTACATATATATTCAATGATCTTGAGGTGAAAAATCAAAGATCAACAACATACACATCAATTTAAAATGCTTAAAAAAAAGCTAATGATCATCTGAACCTTCAATGAGTCATAATCTTTTTGCTGGTGGAGGGTCTTGACTTTATGTTAATGGCTACTGACTGATCAAGGTGGTGGTTGCTGATCAAGGTGGCTGTGGAAATTTCTTAAAATAAGACAATAATTTGCCTCATTGATTGACACTTCATTTAACAAAAGATTTCTGGGTAGCATGCAATGCTATTTGATAGCATTTTGCCTACAGTAGAACTTCTTTTCAAACTGGACTCAATCTTCTCAAACCTTGCCACTGCCTTATTAGCTAGATTGATGCAATATTGTAAATCTTTTGTTGTCCTTTCAATAATATTTACAGCATCTTCACCAGGAGTAAATTCTATCTCAAAAACCACTTTCTTCATTGATCCATAATAAGTAACTCTTCAGTTTTTTCAAGTTTTATCATGAGATTAAAACAATTCAGTTACATCTTCAGGCTCTGCTTTTAATTCTAGCTCTCTTGCTATTTTCACCACATCTGCAGTTACTCCCTCCACTGAAGCCATGAACTCCTCAAAGTCATCCATGAGGGTTGAAATTAACTTTTTCAAAACTCCTGTTCATGTCAATATTTT
This sequence comes from Trachypithecus francoisi, assembly GCF_009764315.1. NCBI lineage: Eukaryota > Metazoa > Chordata > Mammalia > Primates > Cercopithecidae > Trachypithecus > Trachypithecus francoisi. The sequence continues at coordinate 51,957,804 of NW_022681453.1, forward strand.
GACTTCCTCTCATGAATCACAAATGATCTTAATAACATTAAGAATGATAAATCCTTTCCAGAAGGTTTTCAATTTACTTTGTCCAAATCTATCAGAGGAATTACTATCTATATAGCCTTATGAAATGTATTTCTTAAAAGATTAGACTTGGGGCTGGGCACTGTGGCTCACGCCTGTAATCCCAGCACTTCAGGAGGCCGAGGCAGGTGGATCACGAGGTCAGGAGATCGAGATCATCCTGGCTAACATGGTGAAACCCCGTCTCTAGTAAAAATACAAAAAAATTAGCCAGGCATAGTGGCGGGCAACTGTAGTCCCAGCTACTCGGGAGACTGAGTCAGGAGAATGGCATGAACCCAAGAGGCTGAGCTTGCAGTGAGCCAAGATCATGCCACTGCACTCCAGCCTGGGCGACAGAGCAAGACTCCGTCTCAAAAAAAAAAAAAAAAAAAAGACTTGAGGTTCAAAATTACTCTTTATTCTATGGGCTGTCAAATAGTTACTGTGTTAAGCAGACATGAAAACAATATTTATCCCCTTGTACATCTCCACCCAGGCTCTTGGGTGACTAGGTTTATCAATAGGTTATCATTGCATTATCAATGAACAGCAATATTTTGAAATAAATCTCTTTTCCTAAGCAGTAGATTTCCACCATAGGCTTGAAATATTTAGTACACCATGTTATAAACAGAGGTGCTATCATCTAGGCTTTGTTGTTTCATTTCTAGAGCACAGGCAGAGTAGATTTAGCATAATTCTTGAGAGGTCTAGGATTTTCAGAATGTTAAATAAGCATTGGTTTCAACTTAAAGTCACCAGTTGCATTGGCCCTAACAAGAGAGTCAGCCTGTCCTTTGAAGCTTTGAAGCCAGACATTGACTTCATATCTTTTGGGCTTTTTTTTTTTATGGAGTTTTGCTCTTGTTGCCCAGGCTGAAGTACAATGGTGGGAACTCGGCTCACTGCAACCTCCATCTCCTGGGTTCAAGCGATTCTCCTGCCTCAGTCTCCTGAGTAGCTGGGATTACAGGTGCCTGATACCACGCCCAGCTAATTTTTTGTATTTTTAATAGAAATGGGATTTTACCATGTTGACCAGGCTGGTCTGGAACTCCTGACCTCAGATGATCTGCCCACCTTGGCCTCCCAAAGTCCTGGGATTACAGGTGTGAGCCACTGCACCCAGCTGGCTTCATATCTCTTTAGCTGTGAAAGTCCTAAATGATATCTTCTAATATGAGGCTTCATTGACATTGAAAATCCGTTGTTAAGTGTAGTCACCTTTGTCAATGATCTTAGCTAGATCTTCTGGATAACGTGCTGCAGTTTCTCCATCAGCTCTTCTTGCTTCACCTTGGACTTTTATGTTATAGAGATGGCTTCTTTCCGTAAACCTCCTGAGCCAACCTCTACTAGCTTGCAACTTTTCTTCTGCAGCTTCCTCACCTCTCTCAGCCCTCATAGAATTAAAGAGTTAGGACATTGCTCTGAATTAGGCTTTGGCTTAAGGATATGTTATGATTGGCTGGTCTTTTATCCAGACCAATAAAACTTTCTCCATATCAGCAATAAGGCTATTTCACATTCCTATCATTCGTATGTTCAGTGTAATTGCACTTTTAATCTCCTTCAAGAACTTTTGCTTTGCAGTTGCAACTTGTCTGTTTAGCAAAAGAATCCTAGCTTATGGCCTATCTTAGCTTTCATTGTGTCTTCCCTGCTAAGCTTGATCATGTCTAGCTTTTGTTTTAAAGTGAGAGATGCATTATTCTTTTCCTTTGAACACTTAGAAACCATTGTAACATTATTAACTGCTCTAATTTCAATATTGTTGTGAGAATAGGGAGGCCTGAAGAGAGAGAGAGAGAGAAAGAGAGAGATGAGAAATGGCTGGTTGGTGGGGCAGTTAGAATACATGCAACATTTATTCATTAAATGTGCTGCTTTATATGAGCATGGCACCTAAAACAATTATAATAGTAACATCAAAGATCACTGATCACAGATCACCATAATATATCTTTGATAATTTAAAAGTTTGAAATATTGTGAGAATTATCAAAATGTGACACAGGAACATGAAGTGAGCTCATGCTATTTGAAAAATGGTGCTGATAGAATTGCTTGATGCAGAGTTGCCAAAAACCTTCAATGTATAAAAAAAAAAATCTGCAAAACACAATACAGTAAAGTGCAATAAAACAAGGTATACCTGTTACTGAAATATGCAAAGTTAGCCTATTTAATTTATTGCAAATTAGAAGGCTTAGAGGCCTGCGATTAAAAAAAAAAAAAAAAAGACAAAATTTGGAAAAACAGAGCTCAGACTTTATAAAGGAAATCAAGAATATGGGTAGTCATAAGGGTAGTTATTCAAACTCAGGAGACGACCATCAGTGGAGGTTTTGGGAGAACTGGAAGTACAAAGCAAACCTTTGTTCTTATTGTTTTTATTGTACTCATGCCACAATGCCTTCTGGAATTGGACCAAGACAGAGTTAATTTTGCCACATACAAGGCTACACATTCTTGTTGATTCTTTCTCTTAAAAGTCTTGGGTTTGTTAGCAAAGTCTATTACTTCACATTGCATCAGTGTTACGTGGGGTCCTTATTAGTATATGCTTTGCTCTTTTAGCCTGATGACCTACAGGGATACCCAGAGAACTTTTTGAGCCATTGAGGTAAAAACATAGCGAAATTATATCCTTGATAAGACATTTCAATATTGTAAAAATGGGGATTAGGTCTCTACCTCTTATATATGTGAAAAAATACAAAAGAAACTGTTAAAAGTAGCTCCTGGCCAGGCACAGTGGCTCATGCCTGTAATCTCAACACTTTTGGGAGGCTGAGGCAGGAGGATTGCTTGAGGCTGGGGGTTCAAGACCACCTGGGCAACATAGCAAGAACCAGTGTCTACAAAAAATTAAAAATAAAAAAAATAGCAAGGCATGGTGGTTTGTGCCTGTAGTCTCAGCTACTTGGGAGCCAGCGGTAGGAGGATCTTCTGAACCCAGGAATCTAAGGTTGCAGTGAGCCTTCACTGTGCCACTGCACTCCAGCCTGAGTGACGGAACAAGACCCTGTGTCTAAAAGGAAAAAAAAAAAAAGTAGTTTCTTCTAGGGAATAGTTTGAACCTGGGGAAAGTGTATTGGAAAGAAACTTGTTTTCTAAATATTCTTCTGTATTATTTGAATGTTTCCCCATTGTTAAATATTATAGTTATAATTTGTTCAACTAGTTTAAAACATAAGTAAATACTAAAAGCCAAAAAGCTCTTAATTCAAAGATCTGCAGCTAGAGGATGCCATGATAAGCCCACCACAAGCTGTCCTTTGTGGGATGTTTAAAGACGAACTGTCCAGCAGTTGAGTGGCAGCAGAGTTGCTCTAGAGATGAAAGAAACTGAGAAGACGCAGCAGAACTTCTGTAAGATTCTAGGGTCTACAAGCTACTGAACATGAGAGTCAACACGGAAGAGTAACAGAGGAGACAACATGGATGAGAGAAGCTTCTGCTGAGAGCAATTGCTCAGCTGTGTGACTTCAATCACAGGAAATTCTCACTGGAACTCCCATTAGCTGACATCTCCACTGATAGAGCAGATAGGGTGTGGGGCCCAGGAGAATTTTGTTCTTAAATGCAAGGATTTCACCTCTATCCTTTATTCTACCCTATTCTTTCAAAGCAGCTATCATCATCTGACATTTTATTTATTGATTGATCATTTCTCTCCCTTGACATTATACAAATATAACTCTATGAGAGTAGAGATAGTGACTATTTTTTACTGCTTTAGTCTCAGAGTCTACAGCAACTTTTGGAACCTCAATAAACACTGGCTAAATAAATTAATTTAGTGAGAAATGAGGCAATACTTAACCAGCATCCCTATCCAACTATGAAATGTGTATAAATATAACTTAACAAACAGGTCTGGCTCAGTGCCCATAGGTCAACTATAAAACTAAGATGAGTGTTCTTTCTAGTTTTAACCCAAGCTTCATTACAATCTACAATGTAGGAATTATTATCTAAAAGTTTTCTATTATTAAAAAAAACCACCTTAATAAGTATGATAATGAGATTTTCATGTGAGAAGTGAATAAAGCTCTCAGATAATGATGATGTAAGTTTTTCTGTCTGAACCTTTCAACCAATTTCTGCATTCTTCTGAAATAATTACTAGCCTCAATACAATTAGATTTCATTATTTTCCATTACCATAAAGTAGATGTTCAATGAAAATTCAATAGAGGTTATAAACATAAGTTTGCAAAATCTAGTATCTAGTAAAACATATTCATTATAAGAACCAACTTAGAGTCTTCTTTATTGGGGCTTTTGCTTTTGTAGTTGTGGAAGAAAATAATTTCCTTTGGGTTTCCCTCAGAATTGCCTTCTGACCTTTTGAACACTTCATCTAGTTTGCTTTACTGGTTTCTCCTCTGCTCATCCAAGTGGATGTGGACAGGCACCATGCTTATCCTTAGAACTTCTCTCGCCTACCTGTGATTCCTCACACCCATAATTTTATCAACTATCAGGATACATATTACATAGTTATTCCAAACCCCAATCTTCCTCCCTGATATCTCTGCTCACCTATAACCCTATACTTCCACTTCTTTATTCCATCCTTGCCAGAAATTCCTATAGCACTCTCATAGTCAACATGTTCTTTTTCCAGACGCCTTACTCACCTTCTTACCCCATTCTTCCTCCATGTTCTCCATCTCAGTGAATAACGCTAACATTGGCCGTGCCTCTCTAGCCTTCAACATCTCTAAGCTGACCTCTCACTAACATCCTAGCTCCAAAGACTGAAATAGTCCTACCCTACCATCTATTCACCAAAGACCTCCAGAGAGGGCTTCATATAAAACATGGCGATATACAGACCACTTCTTCCTTTCTTAAAAACCTATAAGGGCCGGGCCCCGTGGCTCATGCCTGTAATCCCAGCCCTTTGGGAGGCCGAGGCAGGTGGATTACGAGGTCAGGAGATCAAGACCATCCTGGCTAACACAGTGAAACCCCGTCTCTACTGAAAATACAAAAAATTAGCTGGGCATGGTGGTGGACGCCTGCAGTCCCAGCTACTCGGGAGGCTGAGGCAGGAGAATGGTGTGAACCCGGGAGGCGGAGCTTGCAGTGAGCCAAGATCCTGCAGGCGACAGAGCAAGACTCCATATCAAAAAAAAAAAAAAAAAAAAACCTGTAAGAACTATTGAGCACCAGAACAAAAAAGAACATTTCTCTTGCTTATCCCAATTTCAACTCCCACTGTATCAGCTCACAAGCCATGTTTCTTCAAGCAAATGAATCTACCTGCTCTTACCCAGACAGTTTTACAGTTGCTGTTCTCTCTTCCTAACACGCCCTATCTACCTGCTCCACATGGTGAATGATGTAGGTTTCATTCTTAAGACCGATATGTAAAATCTCTTCATATATGACACTTGCTTCCATCACCTTATCACTGACCTAACATACACTCAGATTCATGTTCTGGTAATTCCAGGAACTTCTGTCACAGAACCGACCACAATGTATTTTAATAACTATTGTGCTGATGTCCATCCTTCCCTCTCATAGACCATAGCCACTCAAGAGGCAAGGTCCATGCCTTAGCTTTTTAAGTCTTTTACATTCCTATTGTAGCAAAGGTATATATAGGACCTCTGGGGATTGTTTTGGATGAACAAATAAATAAATAAACATTTAAAATGCATAAATGAAGCAAATAACTGTGGGTCCTAAAGTAAATAGTAGTCACCAGTTGGGAATTGTCTGTAGCATGAATAGACACCATTCCTCAATCTAAAAATGCCGCTTTTCCTCTTTTCTTTCCTTCCAAACCCCATCCCATTCCTCCACCCAGGAACAGTAACCCTCCAGGCAAAAATTCTATCCAATGTCAGTACTACAGGAGTCAGAGAGGATGACTGTAACTCCTAAGAAGGGGATTTTGCACATTAGTAGTTGTTTGCAGCACCTGCTCAAGAAATTTGAGCTTACTGAGTTTTTTCACCCCCTTACAAAGCTTGCCTGACAGTCAAGTTTCTGATACTTTTACAGCTCAAGTATTAATGTTTAACACTCCTCCCCTGGGCTAGGTAATGACTGCAGCATAGCAGTCTCTCTTTGTTACCTCTTGACATTCCCGAATTACCCAACAACAAATAACTGGCATCTATTCTGTGGCTGACACTTGGATCTGTATTCTTTATAATGAATAGCATTTATCAATGATCAGCTATTGATTACTGCCATCTGGGTCCACAACGTGAATGAATGTGAGGTAGATACATCTGCGATTCACCTAGACTTGGTGCACAGAAACCCGGCCTGAGCTGGGTAAATGAGGTGGCCAGAAACAAAATGAATAGCACCAATCCAAATTATATTAACTTTTAATGAGCCAAGATTAAAACAGCTCCAGGGACTCCGAGATCTTGAGAAGGAATAAAAATCCAGGCTGATGAAATACCACTTCAACTGGCTGTTGCAGAGGTTTGGATTCTGTATTCTCAGAATTCTGCACATTTCCCATGCAGCTGAAATACCTGTTAAAACACATATTTCACCATGATTTTTTGCCTCTCGGTACTTCTTTAATGGGAGGCACAGAGAGATGGGATTTGAATCAGATGGGAAAAGATGCCTCAGGAAACTTCCTTAATAATTAAACTCAGTACTGAGACCAGCTCAACGCCACCAAAATGAGGTACAGATTTGGGGAAATTGGAGAACTAATTGTAGGATTTTAAAAACTTGGCAGATTATCATGTTTGAATGGAATTCTGAGCCATTTTAATTTGGACCCCCCCACCATCCGGCCATCTGCTATTCTTAAAAATTGGCAATTTTGTTAGTTCATTTGCATTGCTATAAAGAAATACCTGAGGGTGGGTAATTTATAAAGAAAAGAGGTGTATTTGGCTGTACAAGCAGCATGGTACCAGCACCTGCCTCTGGTGAGGCCTCAGGAAGCTGATGATCATGGTAGAAGGTGAAGGGGAGACGGTGTGTCACATGGAGAGAGTGAGCAAAAGAGAAAGGGAGGAGGCACCAGCCTCTTTTAAATAACCAGATCTCAGGTGAACTCATGGAGTAAGAACTCACACATTGCCACAAGGACAGCACCAAGCTGTTCAGGAGAGATCTGCCTCCATGACCCAAACACCTCCCACTAGACCCCCTCCAACACTGATGGTCACATTTCAACATGAAATTTAGAGGGAACAAGACATCCAAACCATATCAGCAATAAATATAAAGCATCATAGCTGATAGCACAAATGTATAACAGAGCTCAAATTCAAGTTTAACAATTTAAAAAATCACTGGGCAAATTACTTAACCTCCCTACAACTGTCTACTAATCTCAATAACAGGAATAATAATAATCTCCACTGAGGAATTGTTGGTAGAGTTGCTTGACATCAGTAGATGGATTATGCTTAACAAGTTGTCTGGCATCTAGAAATAGTGCAATAAAAACAGCATTGTTGTTATTGTTATTCTTTTTATTACTTCATTTATTCAACAAATATTTATTCAATGCTTACAACATGCTAAGCTCCATGCCGAGGTGCACAATGGGGAGGGGAAAAAATAAGCAAGGTTCCTACCATTATATTAACAGACAAATAACTAAAATAATTCCACTTTTAAGTAAGTGCTATGTAGATATTAAACAGGATTTTCAGTAAAATAAAAACAGGTGTACCTATTTTATGTAGGTGGTTCAGGGAAGGCATTTCTGAAGAGGTAGCTTCTGAGATAAAAATTAAAGAAGAGAGATAAAAACCATTACAGGAGTAGGAGAAAAAACAGTCTAAGAAGGAGGAAGAATATGTTCAAAGGTCCTGAGGTAGGAAAACATGCTGGTTACAGGAGGGATTGAAGAAGAATCACTATGGTTAGACTGCTTTGAGCAAGGGAGATTGCGGAGATATGAAGAGGCAATACTTTGCATACGCTTTTTGGCCATGGTAAGGAGTTTAGATTTTATACTAAGATTAATGGGAAGCCATTTATGCAATTTTCGGGCAGAAGAGTGTGTTCAAATGTGTGTGATAATTCAATATTCTCCCCCTAAACCCTTGATTATCCTTAAAGGTCTAAGGCAGTACACAAAAAGAAGTGTGGACTCCTGTCTCAGTCTTCAACACAGACTCCCCAGTGGGAGTTCCTTCGTATTTCCTAGATGTTTCCACTTACAAGGCAAATGAGAAAGCCAAAATGCTACCTTAGAGCAAAACATAACCAGTATATATAGTAGCAGACCAATTAATACTTTTTTGGGGGGAGGCAGGACTGGATTACAGCTCCAGATACAGCAGCAAGCAGAGGCTCACTTTACGAATTTTAGCTCCAGATTGACTGCAAAAGAACAAACCAGCAATCCTGAGAGGACCCAGAGACCATCTCAAGAAAGCGGACTGCTCCTGCAGGACCCAGCTGACCCCCTAAATAATGTGAGTGCCCTAAATGTGGAAGTGGGAAAGGGAGACCCTCCTCTCCCAAACACACACCCCTGCTGGAGAAGCTGAAGGTCTGTTTGAGGGAGAAGTTTCTGACTTTACCTGGAGCTGAGTCAATTTGGAGAGCTGAACGAAATACAGGAATAGAGGAAGCAGCAGAAAGGCCCTGGGAACTTGCTGAGTCCCCTAGCAGCCCATTCCTGCCTGGCACCACAGGGATCCATTGGGAAGGTGGCCAAAGGAGCAGCAGGTAAAACTCCACAAAGAGAAGGAAATTTCTAGCTGAATGTTCTAACAATTTGAATGGGGCAAGAAGCCCCCTGGCCTGAACTCAGGGGAGGGCCCAAATCTTGTGTGCAGACTCCACAGGCGGGGGAACACCCAAGCCCTTTTCTTTCACAGCTGAGAGGCGGGTAGCCTGGAGCAGGTTTTCAAGCCAATCTTGCCCTCCACCTGGAAACAAACCCAGGGCTGTTGGTGAGGGGGCAAGGTGAAAGTGAGACCAGCCCTTCAGTTTGCATGGGAGCTGGGTGAGGCCTGTGACTTCTGGCTTTCCCCCACTTCCCTGACAACCTGCATGACTCAGCAGAGGCAGCCATAACCCTCCTAGGTACACAATTCTAGTGACCTGGCACTCTCACTCCCACTCCCACAGCAGCAACAGTCAGACCTCCCCAAGGAGAGTCTAAGCTCAGACATGCCTAGCCCCGCCCCCCACCTGATGGTCCTTCTCTACTCACCCTGGTGGCCGAAGACAAAGGGCATACAATCTTGGGAGTTCTACAGACCCGCCCACCACCAGTCCCTCTCCATACTACCACAGCTGATGCTCTTTGGAAAGCACCACCTCCTGGCAGGAGGCCAACCAGCACAAAAATAGAACATCAAACCACCAAAACTAAGAACCCTCACGCAGTCCATTGCAACCCCACTGCCACCTACACCAGAACAGGCACTGGTATCCAAGGATGAGAGACCCATAGATGGTTCACATCACAGGACTCTGTGCAGACAACCCCCAGTACCAGCCCAGAGCTGGGTAGACTCGCTGGGTGGCTAGACCCTGAAGAGAGACAACAATCACTGCAGTTCAGTTCACAGGAAGCCACATCCATGGGAAAAGGGGGAGACTACTACATCAAGGGAACACACTGTGGGACAAAAGAATATGAACAACAGCCTTCAGCCCTAGACCTTCCCTCTGACAGAGCCTACCCAAATGAGAAGGAACCAGAAAACCAACCCTGGTAATATGATGAAACAAAGTTCTTCAACACCCCCCAAAAATCACACTAGTTCACCAGCAATGGAGCTAAACCAAGAAGAAATCCCTGATTTACCTGAAAAAGAATTCAGGAGGTTAGTTATTAAGCTAATCAGGGAGAGACCAGAGAAAGGTGAAGCCCAATGCAAGGAAATCCAAAATGATACAAGAAGTGAAGGGAGAAATATTCAAGGAAATGTATAGCTTAAAGGAAAAACATAAAAAATTTAGAAAACTTTGGACACACTTTAGAAATGCAAAATGCTCTGGAAAGTCTCAGCAACAGAATTGAACAAGTAGAAGAAAGAATTTCAGAGTTTAAAGACAAGGTCTTCAAATTAACCCAATCCAATAAAGACAAAGATAAAAGAATGAGAAAATATGAACAAAGCTTCCAAGAAGTCTGGGATTATGTTGAACAACCAAACCAAAGAACGATTGGTATTGCCAAGGAAGAAGAGAAATCCAAAAGCTTGGAAAACATATTTGGGAGAATAATTGAGGAAAACTTCCCCTGCCTTGCTAGAGACCTATACATCCCAATACAAGAAGCACAAACAACACCTGGGAAATTCATTGCAAAAAGAACCTAAGAATAATTGGTGTTGCCAAGGAAGAAGAGAAATCTAAAAGCTTGGAAAACATATTTGGGAGAATAATCGAGGAAAACTTCCCCTGCCTTGCTAGAGACCTATACATCCCAATACAAGAAGCACAAACAACACCTGGGAAATTCATTGCAAAAAGATCTTTGCCTAGGCACATTGTCATCAGGTTATCCAAAGTTAAGATGAAGGAAAGAATCATAAGAGCTATGAGACAGAAGCACCAGGTAACCTATAAAAGAAAACTTATCAGATTAACAACTGATTACTCAGAAGAAACCCTACAAGCTAGAAGGGATTGGGGACCTATCTTCAGCCTCCTCAAACAAAATAATTAACAGCCAAGAATTTTGTATGCAGTGAAACTAAGCATCATATATGAAGAAAATACAGTCTTTTTCAAATAAACAAATGCTAAGAGAATTCACTATTACCACCACCACTACAAGAACTGCTAAAAGGAGCTCTAAACTTTGAAACAAATCCTGGAAACACAGAACTTCTTTATAGCATAAATCACACAGGACCTATAAAACAAAAATACTAGTTAAAAAGCAAAAGTAAAGAACAAAAAAAACAAAGTACACCAGCAACAAAGAACATGAGGAATGCAATGGTGCCTAACATTTCAATACTAACATTGAATGTAAATGGCTTAAGTGCTCCACTTAAAAGATACAGAACCACAGAATGGGTAAGAATTCACCAACCAACTATCTGCTGCCTTCAGGAGACTCACCTAATACATAAAGACTAACATAAAGTAAAGGGATAGAAAAAGTCATTTCAGAAAAATGGACACCAAAAGCAGGCAGGGGTAGCTATTCTTATAACAGACAAAACGAACTTTAAAGCAACAGCAGTTAAAGAGACAAAAAGGGACATTGTGTAATAGTAAAAGACCTGTCCAACAGGAAAATGTCACAATTCTAAACATATATGCACCTAAAACTGGAGCTCCCAAATTTATAAAACAATTACTAATAGACATAAGAAATGAGATAGACAGCAACATAGTAATAGTGAGGGACTTCAATATTTCACTGACGACACTAGACAGGTCACGAAGACAGAAAGACAACAGAGAAACAATGGATTTAAAGTATACCTTGGAACAAATGGACTTAACAGATATATATAGACTATTTCATCCAACAACTTCAGAATACATATTCTATTCAACAGCACATGGAACTTTCTCCAAGATAGATGATATGACAGGCCATAAAACAAGCCTCAATTCTTGGAAGTTTAAAAACCTGCTCCCGAGTGAGCCTTGGGTCAAAAACAAAATCAAAATGGAAATTAAAAAATTCTTCGAACAATAATAACAACATAACCTATCGAAACCTCTGTGATACAGCAAAGGCAGTGCTAAGAGGAAAGTTTGTAGCCCTAAATGCCTACATCAAAAAGACTGAAAGAGTACAAACTGATATTCTAAGGTCACACCTCAAGGAACTAGAGAAATAAGAACAAAGCAAACCCAAACCCAGCAGAAGAAAGGAAATAACCAAGATCAGAGCAGAACTAAATAAAATTGAAACAAAAAAATACAAACAATAAATGAAACAAAAATTAGCTCTTTGAAAAGATAAATAAAATTGATAGACCATTATCAAGATTAACCAAGAAAAGAAGAGAGAAAATTCAAATAACTTCACTAAGAAATGAAACAGGAGATGTTACAACTGACACCACTGAAATACAAAAGATTATTCAAGGGTACTATGAACACATTTACGCACATAGACTAGAAACCATAGAAAAGACGGATAAACTCCTGGAAAAATACAACTCTCCTAGCTTAAATCAGAAAGAATTAGATACCCTGAACAGACCAATAACAAGCAGCGAGATTGAAATGGTAATTTAAAAATTACCAACACAAAAAAGTCCAGGACCAGATGGATTAACAGCAGAATTCTACTAGATATTCAAGGAAGAATTGATACCAATCCTTTTGGCATTATTCTGCAAGATAGAGAAAGAAGGGGGAAAAAAGGCTCTAGTCATTCCTATGCTCACTATAGACACTATCCAATGAATAAATCCTGTCACCTCCACTGGTCCAGAATGCTCTGCGGTGTTACTTTTCAACATTGGTTGTTTTGATCACCTTCTCATGTTCACTGCCAATTTCCTATTGCCCTGGTATGTAATCCCCTCTACGTGTCCTAGCTCTTCTTTTGCCCCTGCCAGTCTGGTCCCCACTAATAGCCATTTCAATGATAACATTTTGGAGATCCCCCATTCCTTTATCCTATGGCCCTTTTGCCATATGCTTCCTGCCAACCTGAAATTAGCAACCCTGAATCCATCCTACATATACATTTTCTCGACAACTGCTCCCAGGCTTCCCACAAGGGCTGGAGAGAAAAATCATTATTGTGCCCTCTTTGCTACATTATGTTTTTTGCTCTGAGTAGAGCTCTTACTGATGCTTTCAGGTCTTCTCCTCAACTTTTTTTTCACCTTCTTCCTCATTGTCCATGGGCGCTGCCAAAATTCACTAATGTATAAATGCTCCATCTCCACCTCCTTACACTGAAAAGACAACTTTACCTATTCTACAGAGAAAATACGGGCCAGTGTGCCACCCCACCACCCCCCTCCAATTTTAGCTATTTCTCTATGCTTTTTTTTTTTTTTTTTTTTGAGACAAAGTTGTCCAGGCTGGAGTGAAGGGACGCCATCTCCGTTCACTGCAACCTTTGACCCCCAGGTTCAAGCGATTCTTCCGCCTCAGCCTTCTGAGTAGCTGGGATTACAGGCGCCCATCACCATGGTCCAGGCTACTTTTTTTTTTTTACAAAAAGTAAAAATACTTTTTGTATTTTTAGTAGAGACAGGGTGTTGGCCAGGGTGGTCTCCAACTCCTGACCTCAGATGATCCGCCCACCTCAGCCTCCCAAAGTGCAGGGGTTACAGGTGTGAGCCGCCATGCCCGGCCTATGCAACCTTATTTTATTCCCTCTTGATACAGGGAAAGAGACTCCCCACTCCCATTGGAAACAAATTGCTCCAATTGCAGTTTTTGATCTCTTCTTTGGGCTCTGCAGTCGTCTCTTCTCTCTGTTTTTAAAATTTTCTGTTTCTTAACCAAACCTATCACTTTAAAAATGTTCGAGTATTCCAATTTTTTGCTTTATGTTATTTAACTTCCAATTTCTTCTCCCCCAGCCTTAGGTTACTAACTTTTTCTCTTTGTTCTTTGCCTTCCAATTCCTTGGAGGGTTGGTTACACTCACTGCTTTCATTTCCTTACCCTCTCTTTTTCAGCTGCAACCAAAAACTCCACTCAAACTGATCTAATTAGACCATCAATGAACCACTAATTGCTTCAACTCTTGACTTTTTTCCAAGTCTCAGCCTTCTTGGCATCTCAGTGGTATTTGACGTTGCTAGCCCACTCCATCCTCCCAGAGCCATCATTTTCCTTGACTTTACAAAGCCAGGCTGTTTCTCTCTCCCTAGTCTCTTCTTTGACTGCTCCCCAGCTGTCTCCTGCATTAGCATCAGCACTTATTTCTCTGTTCATCCCTGAGACATAGGATTCCCTTAGCCTTTTCCTTTGACTCTCTTCATCCTACATTTGTTGTGGTGATCTTTCTCCATTCACATGGTGTCAACTACTGCTGAGCACCAATGGTTTCCTAATATATGTCACCGCACAAAAGTCCTCTAACAGGTCTCTCTGCCTCAAAACTCTTCCCTCATTCAATTCATTGTGCCACTTTGAACAAACTCTCTAATACACAATTCTGTGCTTTGCCTTAAAAATGCCTGTGGATGTCCTTTGCCTTCAGGTTGAGGTCATTCTCTTTACCAGGTCTATCAGTCCTTTCCAAGCTTGCTTCAGTCATCTTTTTCTCACTCATTCCATACAAATTAGATCAGTTTTGCCTATTAAATGTTACCCAAGCATCCCTGCTCTTTCATACCTTCATGTCTTTGTCACTCTGTCCCCAATGCCTTTCTTATCCCTGCTTCTACCCATAACACCCCCATTTATCTTACTCCAAATGCTACTGCAAGGAAAATAACCAATAAGAGCTGATATTTATTGAGTGCTTACTATATGTCAGGACTGTATTGAATGCTTTCCATGCATTAGCTCATTAATCATCAAAACAACCTGATAGTTAGGCATGAGAGTTATGATCCCATTTTACATATAGGAACACTGAAGCTCAAAGGAATTAAGTAACTTATTTAAGGTTATATGGCTAGCAAATAAACTTAATCTGAGTCCAGAGCCTACTTTTCTAACTACATGTCCAAAAGCCCTGTGTTTCTCCTACATACTTCTGTTTTCATCCTTATTATATTTGCTCCTTGGTTATTCATTTATACCTGTATTTTGGTGCCATACTGAGAGCTCATGGAGAAAAGGAAATAGGTTTCCTTTACCCATTTCCCCTCCCTCATCTATCAACATGCCTGGCAGATACTGATGGTTCAACAAATGCTTTCTGCATCTAAATTTGAACTGAATGCATTATGCATATTGACTAAGGGTGGAGAGAAACTTCAAGGCAAAAGATCTAATTAGTCTGACTATGTGGGTGACTGCCAGCACTCTAAAATAATCCATTTTCCATTGAGTCCCATAAGAGGGCAAACATTTGTGCTTCATTCGGTCTGTAAATCTCTAAATCTCTTGAAATAGGCTTTCTATGCAGAACTATCCAAATTGCAGTGACTACTGGAAAGAACTTTATGTTTGTAGAAACCTATGTTTTTCAAATTTCTATTGGACAAACACTCAGACTACTGACAGCCCTGTGATACTGAGGCATTAAGTCCCTTGAAAATATTGCAAAGGTAGAAATACAGTTCTTACAGCTTACAATCACAATAGCAGTTTTCTATTCTCCTTGGAATATTCTGCAACATCCTAAGTTTACCTTGAGATGGAAAGCCTGTGTGTGTACTGTAAATGCTGAAGGAGGGAGGGGATGGTCAAGTGAGCAGAAGAGCATAAAATAGAGATGTCACCATATTCTCATTGCATCCATTTGTCTTTTTCAAATACAGAAGTTGTGAGTGTAACTGGGTTATCCAACACATTGTAACTGGGTGCTTTATCTTCAGTTGTTTTTTAATGCTAAGTACTAGCTTTCCAAAATCCACTGGTGCTTGACTTTTGAAACTGGTGAGACGTAGTTGTATTTTACTTAGGGGGCAAACAGGTGGATTCCTTTAGTTGGATATCAGAAGTGGTGTATTTTGAATGTACTGGGACATATTTCTGAGAAAGGAAAAGAGAGAGCTGATGTGCTATAACTACTTATTGGTCTGAACACTTTACTTGATCTACTTGGGATTTAATCCTCCATCTCATACTTAACCCATCACCTCAGCACCCGAATCTAGTGGAAGGACAAAATAATGAAAGACATCATGTATAGGCTCATAGAGTGTCAGAGCTAATAGAGTTAATAGAAGCCTCTAATCCAGAAGATGAGGAGAATTAAAATCAGAGAGGAGACTAATTTTCTCTAGACAAAAAAAAAAAAAAAAAAAGAAAACCTGAGAAAGTAGCACAAGAGCTGGCAAAAGTCAACACTGGGCATGTCTTTCCAACTCTGCATTCAGTGATATCACACTGGGAGCTTAAAATTGGTCATAGTGGGAGCATTCACACAATGGAAACTGGCAAATGCTACAAATCTGGGTGCTTTATTTCCCCCAAATAACTGGTTTATCAGCACACCACTGTTACATATTTGTAAATATAAAACCTACTGATCTTCCCATATCCCCAAGAGCTCCGTCTTCTTTCTTTCACTTTCTTTTTCTTGCCTATTTGTTTCCTTTTATTAATTCACTAAGCAAGTATTTGTTGACCACTTTTTATTTACCAGGCATCATGCAAAGGGTTGTGGATAAAGTAGTGAAGAAAACAACAAAGCCCTGCCTTCATTGAGCTTAGTACAATGGGAGATGCATGCATTAAGCATATGGCAGTTATGGTTACATTTAAAAAATGCCTATTATGGGCTATAAGAGCAGCCACAAGAGGAGCATAATTAGGCTGGGGAAGTGACATTTAAGTAAGATTTTCCTACCAAGTTATTGCAGAATAATCTGTGTGATTCCAAAGCTTTCCAGCCAGACAGATCTCAGTTTGAATTCCAGCTTTAAAATATTTTTTTGAGTGAACTCGGACAACTAACCTGTTAAATCCTCAGTTTTCTCTTCTGTAAAATGGGCATAATCTTTTTTTTTTTTTTTTTTTTTTGACAAGGTCTCACTCCATCACCAAGACTGGAGTGCAGTGGCGCAATCTCAGCTCACTGCAACCTCTGCCTCTCAGGCTCAAGGGATCCTCCCAACTCAGCCTTCCGAATACCCAGGACTGCAGGTACATGCCACTACCCCAGCTAACTTTTGTATTTTTTGTAGAAATGGCATTCTGTCATGTTGCCCAGGTTATTCTTGAGCTCAAGTGATCCTCCTGCCTTGGTCTTCCAAAGTGCTGGAATTACAGGCCTGAGCCACTGTACCTAGCCATAGGCATAATCTTATCACTCCACAGGGTTGATGTTAGGGCTGAGTTGATAATCTGTAAAATGTCTAGCACTGAGCCTGGCATGTAATTCCTGTTCCATAGATGGCACCTATGTTTATGATTACTATCATTGGTATTATCTCTTCTTCCCATTGCATGTCTAGAATGTTCATTCTGCCTGTGCTTTTACAGGACATAAGCTTAGCCTCTATGTGTAATTTCTCTGAGAACATGGAGAACTTGCAGAGGCCATCTGGTGATGGTGGACACTGGCCAAATCATCACTAATTGCCTTAGTGTGCTGGCTCTCTTTGGTAGTGGGCTTGGCAGGTCTAATTAGTTCTGACCACATGATGTCTTTGAGTTGCTGCTCTTGGGAACTTGAGCCCAAGCCAGCAGTTCCAGGTTCCTTCTGAGGTTGGAGAAGTGCCTTCAGAGAATTGCTTTAACAAAGATCTGGCAGGAGTGGGTCCTGCCTGCCCCACGCCTTCCATGTGGGAGCTTGCTGGGATAACAGGAGTACAGGGGTTTGTGATTAGAGGGACAGATGGAGAGTGGGAACATTCACTTAGCAGCTTTCAGCGACCTCCGAGGATCAATCTTTAAGCAGCTCCAAGCCCTTGGCCTGGATTTTTATTTGCAAAGCTAAGGCCAAGGCCCCCCAGCCTAGGGTAGGAAGCATATGCTAATTCCAGGATTTACCTACCATTTAGCCTCCCAGCTGACTCTCTTTACATTGCCATATGTGGTCATGCCTCAGTCTCAGTAACAAGCACCAAGATATATGTTTACCCAGCAGAATGCCTGGCACAGAGGAGGGACTCCATAAATGGTAGCTGAACAAATGAGTGCAGCGAAATTCTACGTTGCTCTTCTTCACCATGGTCTGCTTCCTAATTGTTTCTCCTTCCATGCACCTTCCCCTTTGCTTGCACTGATAGATGAAGCAGGAATCGACTCTTTATAGGGAATCCAAGGGAGGTAAGGCTCTCCCCATGCGACAACTTCAAGACAACCGCATTGGACGTTTGTGTTGTCAGTTCATTGATCTTCTTTGGAAGACAGTCTGGTGGGGGTTTTAGTTTGGACTTCTGGTGGAGAATTAGTTCAGCAGACCTTGGTTTTAATGCCCTGTCTTTCAGTCACAAACTGCATCCTTAAGGAAGTCAGCTAATTTATTCAAGACTCAATTTCCATATCCACAAAATGGGACTAATAAAATACTTGCCTTAAAACTAAGGAGACAAGCAAAAAGTCAGTGGGTGTCAGGGTCTGGAGGGAGGAAGGGATAAATAGGTGAAGCACAGAAAACTTTTAGGGTAGTGAAACTACCTGTGTGACACTATAAGATATACATGTCATTATACATTTGTCAAAACTCATGGAATGTACAGGGCAGAAGACAGAAATTGGAGAAGATTAAGAGAGGAAGAGGAGGGAAGAAGAAGAAGAGAGAATTTCACTTTCTGAGAATTAAAGTAAAAATCCGTTTTGCATTACCCTGTAGATTCTCTGGTGCTTGGTTGCTCAATAGTAATGTATGTTTTCTGTACTGTATTCTTTGCTCTTTTAGTCATCCAGGGCAGAGCTAAGGATTTGTATTATATACGGTGACAAATTTAGCAAGGGATCTGTCCTGAAGGACCCTTAGTAGTGTCTCTTTATTCTTATTAGCTTGCTGCTTCTTCACAATTCTCACTATTGCTCTTTATACCAGAGGTGACTGGAGCAAATGGCCTCCTTTCAGCTGGGAGTGGGAGGGAAGGCTCTCTGAATTACCTTTACCATTGTTGGTACCTTGCCTTAGCATTTTCTCACTTAGTTTCCTATTTTTCCCATGAAAAGGAGAAACCCATCAGGTACAGGCCAGCTTTTCCTAACATCATGACTGCCAGAACAATTTTTAAGCCCCATGTTTTCAATGGTGCAAGAGTTGTAACAGTTGGCATAAAATAGGTGCTTAATATAATGCTCTGCAAATAGTAGGTACTTGATAGATGTTCCAATTATAATACTAGTTGCCTTGCTTAAAACACAAACCAACAAGCAATGCAGATGTTTCTAAGTGAAGGTGATTCTTTATGAATCAGCCTTTTTACTCCTGGGTAGATAAGCATTAAGATCCTGGTGGTATAAAATTATAAAGAACCCTCGCCCTTACTTCTGGTAGAATGTGAGGGCTAGGTGCCTTTAAGGGCAAGATGGGTAACATGATTATTAGAAGAAACTGGGACATAGGTCAAGACAGTGGGTGGGGTCTGTGAAGAACTGGAGGGGGTATGCTCCATTTTTATGCCCTGGCTGGCCACAAGACTACCATGGTGGTTCTGAAGTTTAGGACTCCTGGACTAGACTTTCCCTGTGATTCTAACCACTGAGTGCCTCATATTTCATATTTTCTAACTGTACAATGATATGAAAATATTTTTCCAAGAAGTATCCCCTCAGGTCCTCAAGAAAGCCTCATGAGGCAGCTAGAAAATTTATTAGTTCCATTTTTCAGACCCTGAGTAAGAGTTTGAGTGTAAGCATTTGCTTTGGGAAGAAAGGAAGCCCCAGCAGAAAAAAAATATAATATAAAAGAGAGTTAGGTAAGGAAAGATACATAGGACAGAGCATATTAATGAGCAGGCTGCTAATGTGAACAACAGGATCTTAGTCCTGCTGGAGTGCACAGATCACCCCTCAGAGCTGCCCCACAGAGGTTGAGGAAGCTGAGATGTTTAGCCACCAGCTCTTTCCCTCGTGGTTTAAGGGAAGCTCCTGAGAATGTACTTCCCAAGTACTTCCAGTCCACTCTACCTGTAGACTAACCAGGCCCTACAGTCAGAGATGTCCTAGACAGAAAATTGCAAATGCTTATAATAAATAGGAAACTAATGACATACACCAATGCTGAATACTAAGGAGATACGGGCAAGGTACCTCCAGCATTTGCTACTGGAGAATCAGAGTACTCTACTTTCCTGTGGCAAGCAATTGCTACAGCTATCAGAATTCTACCTGAGGTCTCTGGTATCTGGTCCGATATTTCATCCACTGATGAACATGCATTGGATTCCTTCTTGTCTTAAAACAATCCTTGGGCTAGACTGAATTTTTGGACGTCCCTAGAAAGAATTAAAGCTGGAATGCAAAACAAGAAGGCAAGAACAGTTTTCAAGAATTACTTTATTAAAGCATCTGTGCTCTTCATCTTGAGTTTCAAGTATGTCTAAGTGACATTGGCAACACTTGGAGGAACACTTAACCTCTCGGTTCTACATAAATCATCTTTATAGAACTGAGTGTCTTTCTCAGAAATGCAAGAAATTTTGATCAAATTTCTGTCCTTGGGGTGTCACAAGAGAGCAAGATCTTGGCAGGCTATAGCGGCAGTGCTGAAAAGGACGTATTTGGAAATTAATGAACAGTAGTGTTTGGTGGAATGCAGCCTGTGTTCTCTTAGCCTCTTGCTTTTGGCCAGAAATGAAGCCACAGAGGAGAATTTTCTTCGTCACAAAAAGAGACAAGCCAAGAACTCCAGATAAAATACAAATATTGAACTGTGAAATTCTATTTCATGTATGTTTCTTAGACTCCAAGAGGGTAAGCAAAAGGGATCAAAATATATGAGTGACTAAAAAATATCGAGTTGCATGCTTGTCTTCCTGCCAGCTCCCATCCTACCCACCTGGGGTGGACCACAGCCTAGAAGTGGACAGAAGCTGTCTAGAAGGCTCACCTGCACCGAGAGATCCCCCCACTTGCTGGGCTCTCATGTCACAACTTTTAGGCATTCCTTTGCAGACAAAATCAGCATTTCCCAAGTGACTGTCATTTTTGTACATCCTTTGTGAATCTTGTCACATCTTCTGCACCTATGTTATACACACACGCACACACACACACACACACACATATATATATATATATATATTTTTTTTTTTTTTGAGAGAGTCTCACTCTGTCACCTAGGCTGGAGTACAGTGTCACAACCTAGGCTCACCGCAACCTCTGCCTCCTGGGTTCAAGCAATTCTCCTGCCTCAGCCTCCTGAGTAGCTGGGCTTACAGGCACACACCACCACTCCTGGCTAATTTTTAAAATATTTTTAGTAGAGACGGGTTTCACCATGTTGGTCAAGCTAGTCTCGAACTCCTGACCTCATGATCTGCCCACCTTGGCCTTCCAAAGAGTTGGGATTACAGGCATGAGTCACCGCGCCCAGCCATGTATTAAATATATATTTTTAGTTCCTTAATGCTATTTCAAAAGGAAGTCTTAAATTACTAGTTAGTGGAGAACTGGAATCTATTGCCAAACACAGAGGTTGTAAAGTAAATAAAATTAAAATAAAGTTGATTTGTTAAAATTCCAACTAAATGTTCTTACTAAACAAAGGCTCTTGGTCTGAGATCTGGTCTTTTTTGTAAAGTAAAAAAAGGCGGGGTTGGGGGGGCATCAGCAAAAGTTAAAGAGGTGTTAACCCAAGCTGCGACTTGCTCCTCAATAACACTCGCGAATTATTTATCAAGTGTACATTACACCAGGCACTGTTTTAGACACCTACCTAGAGTACAGAGTGAGCAAAACAAATAAAGACTTTTACTCCCATGGAGCTTATATTCCAGGCAGGTAGGTAATGGATAAGATATAATATAGATAAGGAAAAAGTAAACATTACTTTAGAAGCTGTTAAATGCCATAGACAGGGGAAAAAGAAGAGTTGAGTGATAGGCAAAAGGAATGCAGGAAGGAAAATTCTCAAGGAAAAGGCAAGATTTGAGCAAGGGCTTCATGGATGGGGAGGAGTTTGCCCAGCAGATAACTGGAGGAAGAGCATTTCAAGAAGAGAAATAGGGTGGAGAAGGGGTTCTCAAACTCTAACATACATCAGAGCCATCCAGTGGGCTTCGTTTAAAATACATATTGCTGGATCTGACATCAAGAATATTCTTTTCAGCAGGTCAGGAGTAGTGCCTAAGAATTCACATTACTCAACATTCCCAAGTGATGCCGATGTTGCTAGTTCGTGTACCATATTCTGAGAACTACTGGGCTCAAGCAAAGGGCATCATTGGTAGCCTTCCTTCGTAGAATATGGAAGGAGATTGGCAGAGAATCAATAGAGAGTTAATATTGCCTCACTCTGACTACTTTGTGAAAAATAGACTGTAGAGTTGGCCGTGGGAGATAAGGGTGGAAGCAAGAAACCCAGTGAAGGTGCTATTGTAATAATCCAGCCAAGAAAGCGTAGTGGCTCAGACCAGGGTGGCTTAGTGGAGATGTGGGATGTGGTCAGAATCTAAATATGTTTTGAAGGTAGAGCCAGGCTGATTTCCTATTAAGAGTAAAAGTGTGGAGTATAAGAAAGGAAAGAGTTAAGGATAACTCCAGGTTTTTTGTTTGTTTGTTTTTGACTATAAATTATAACAACGTTGCTTCCATATGGTTAATGTTATTGAATATTCTGTCAATTTTGTAAGATATAATTACACTGGACTCTTGTTAAAATGGCAAGGAAGACTTTATTCAAGACCCTTGCAACAGGGGTCTAGACTATTGCAATAGTTGAACTGGACTTCACTGAAACAAAAGGATTTTTAAACACTAGAGTGAGCTAATGGAAAAGTAATGAAGAATGTTAGGGAGGAGGTTGTTCAATGTGATTAGGACATTATTGGTGGTTGTTAATTGTCACTTAAGGAAATTAGGTTTCCACTCTCCCACAGAGACTAGGACATAGGGGCCCTATCTTTCTTGATGATGACATTTCGAAGGGATGGCTCTCAAGTTCTTGAGAAAGACATTCCTGAGCAAAACTGACAAAAGGCTGGGAGAAAATTTATATTTTTAAAAGACAAAGAAAGAATTTACATTTGCAAGCTTCTAAAGAAAATGCTTTAAGAAATGGAAGATTAGGGGCCTAGTTTCAGGAAGAAGTCTATTTAAAGTTTCTCCAAGCTGATGGGAACTTTAGGCCTTCTTGGTCACCATGCAAATATCACAAGAAAAATAGAATTATGTGTGCCTTCAAACAAAGTATTTAATTCCAGTGATAAATGAGCAATTTAGATTGCTTTTTAATCCTCAAGGGAGTCAGTCTGACAGAGGATGAGAAAAAAAATTTTTTTTAATTTCTTCTTTAAGTTTTATTGCATTAATTTAATTCTATTCCCAGAAATAATGGGAAATGACTTAGGGCAATTTTTTTCTTTCCAGAAAATTCTGAAAGATTATGCTTTTGATTGGTAAAAGGAAAGTGGGAATAACTTATAAAAATCACCATGAAAGATTTATAAAATATAAAAGCTATAAAGTAGGCTTTTTCTGAAGAGATAGAAATTTAAGATCTTTGAAAAAAGCTATGTTCTTCAAGAAGTTCTATAAGATTAATAGAGAAAAAGTTAAAAAATTTTTGGCAAAAAACTTAAGGTCCACATGAAAAATGGAAATTTGCTCAGGAAGGTACCAGATGATAAATAAGACTATAGCAATAAATTATATAACCTTGAAGGAACTTAACGTGTACATATCTTGCAGTTCCTTATGGAATTGCGAGGTAAGGGCAGGCTTCTCTGAAGCAAATGGTGTTAATGTGAGCATGTGGTAGAAAGATACAGGATTGTGCCCTTTAAAATACACACAGCTCTTTAAAAAAAAATACACAAAGCTCCTATATTTTCAAAGGAACTCTTATGTGATATGATGAACTAAGGGAGTTAGCTAAATTTTTTTTGTAAAAGCCTTGCACAGTACAGAGTAATCTAAAAGCAAAATATCTTAACCTGACTGTATTTCAGTAAGATTCCATTTTTTGTTCCTGAATATATTGCATTCAGAATTTCTTCTTCATATAGGCATGTCACATGTCCTACAATCAAGTTAAGACAAAAAAGATGAATGAAATATTTTCTACAGACAAAAGAAAAACAGAGGTTGTGCATTTCCTACTACCAATACAAACGAATAGCCTCTGTTGAAGACACTGATAAAATATAAATTTTCAGACCCGGCAGCCTCTGCTTGGTTTTGTCTCACCCTAACACCTTGAAGTCTAGGACACTGATCCTTTCTGTCATCCACCATCCCCTTGGCTTTGGTGACCCTCCACTGATTTCTCTCTAGCAGCTATACTTTTCTTTTCTTTTTCTTTTTCCTTACACTTTTATTGTATTATTATACTTTAAGTTCTAGGGTACATGTGCACAACGTGCAGGTTTATTATCTATACATGTGCCATGTTGGTGTGCTGCACCCGTTAACTCATCATTTACATTAGGTATATATGCTAATGCTATTCCTCCCCCTCCCCTCACCCCACAACAGGTCCTGTTGTGTGATGTTCCCCATCCTGTGTCCAAGTGTTCTCATTGTTCAATTCCCACCTATGAGTGAGAACATGCGGTGTTTGGTTTTCTGTCCCTGCAATAGTTTGCTCAGAATGATGGTTTCTAGCTTATCCATGTCCCTACAAAGGACATAAACTCATCCTTTTTTATAGCTGCATAGTATTCCATGGTATATATGTGCCACATTTTCTTAATCCAGTCTATCATTGATGGACATTTGGGTTGGTTCCAAGTTTTTGCTATTCTGAATAGTGCCACAATAAACACACGTGTGCATGTGTCTTTATAGCAGCATGATTTATAATCCTTTGGGTTTATGCCCAGTAATGGGATGGCTAGGTCAAATGGTATTTCTAGTTCTAGATCCTTGAGGAATCACCACACTGTCTTCCACAATGGTTGAACTAGTTTACAGTCTCACCAACCGTGTAAAGGTGTTCCTATTTCTCCACATCCTCTCCAGCACCTGTTGTTTCCTGACTTTTAAATGATCAGCATTCTAACTGGTGTGAGATAGTATCTCATTGTGGTTTTGATTTGCATTTCTCTGATGGCCAGTGATGATGAGCATTTTTTCATGTGTCTGTTGGCTGCATAAATGTCTTCTTTTGAGAAGTGTCTGTTCATATCCATTGCCCACTTTTTGATGGGGTTGTTTGATTTTTCCTTGTAAATTTGTTTAAGTTCTTTGTAGATTCTGGATATTAGCCCTTCATCAGATGGGTAGATTGTAATAATTTTCTCCCGGCCGGGCGCGGTGGCTCAAGCCTGTAATCCCAGCACTTTGGGAGGCCGAGACAGGCGGATCACAAGGTCAGGAGATCGAGACCATCCTGGCTAACACGGTGAAACCCCGTCTCTACTAAAAGATACAAAAAACTAGCCGGGCGAGGTGGCGGGCGCCTGTAGTCCCAGCTACTCGGGAGGCTGAGGCAGGAGAATGGCGTAAACCAGGAGGCGGAGCTTGCAGTGAGCTGAGATCCGCCACTGTACTCCAGCCTGGGAGACAGAGCCAGACTCCGTCTCAAAAAAAAAAAAAAAAAAAAAAAAAAAATTTTTCTCCCATTCTGTAGGTTGCCTGTTCACTCTGATGGTAGTTTCTTTTGCTGTGCAGAAGCTCTTTAGTTTAATTAGATTCCATTTGTCAATTTTGGCTTTTGTTGTCATTGCTTTTGGTGTTGTAGTCATGAAGTCCTTGCCCATGCCTATGGCCTGAATGGTATTGCCTAGGTTTCTTCTAGGGTTTTTATGGTTTTAGGTGTAAGATTTAAGTCTGTAATCCATTTTGAATTAATTTTTGTATAAGGTGCAAGGGATCCAGTTTCAACTTTCTACATAGGGCTAGCCAGTTTTCCCAACACCATTTATTAAATAGGGAATCCTTTCCACATTTCTTGTTTTTGTCAGGTTTGTCAAAGATCAGACGGTTGTAGATGTGTGGTGTTATTTCTGAGGGCTCTATTCTGTTCCATTGGTCTATATTTCTGTTTTGGTACCAGTACCATGCTGTTCTGGTTACTGTAGCCTTGTAATATACTTTGGAGTCAGGCAGCATGATGCCTCCAGCTTTGTTCTTTTGGCTTAGGATTGCCTTGGCAATGCAGGCTCTTTTATGGTTCCATATGAACTTTAAAGTAGTTTTTTCCAATTCTGTGAAAAAAGTCATCGGTAGCTTGATGGGGATGGCATTGCATCTATAAATTACCTTGGGCACTATGGCCATTTTCACAATATTGATTCTTCTTATCCATAAGCATGAAATGTTCTTCCATTTGTTTGTGTCCTCTTTTATTTCATTGAGCAGTGGTTTGTAGTTCTCCTTGAAGAGGTCCTTCACATCCCTTGTAAGCTGGATTCCTAGGTAGTTTATTCTCTTTGAAGCAATTGTGAATGGGAGTTCACTCATGATTTGGCTCTGTTTGTCTTTATTGGTGTATAAGAATGCTTGTGATTTTTGAACATTGATTTTGTACCCTGAGACTTTCCAGAAGTTGCTTATCGAGTTTAAGGAGATTTTGGACTGACACAATGGGATTTTCCAAATATACAATCATGTCATCTGCAAACAGGGACAATTTGACTTCCTCTTTTCCTAATTGAATGCCTTTTATTTCTTTCTCTTGCCTGATTGCCCTGGCCAGAACTTCAAACACTATGTTGAATAGGAGTGGTGAGAGAGGGCATCCCTCTCTTGTGCCAGTTTTGAAAGGGAATGCTTCCAGTTTTTGCCCATTCAGTATGATATTGGCTGTGGGTTTGTCATAAATGGCTCTTATTATTTTGAGATACATCCCATTGATACCTAGTTTATTGAGAGTTTTTAGCATGAAGGGCTGTTGGATTTTGTCAAAGGCCTTTTCTCCATCTGTTGAGATAATGATGTGGTTTTTGTCTTTGGTTGTGTTTCTATGATGGATTACATTTATTGATTTGCATATGTTGAACTAGCCTTACATTCCAGGGATGAAGCCAACTTGATCATGGTGGATAAGCTTTTGGATGTGCTGCTGGATTCGGATTGCCAGTATTTTACTGAGGATTTTTGCATCAATGTTCATCAGTGATATTGGTCTAAAATTCTCTTTTTTTGTTGTGTCTCAGCTGGGCTTTGGAATCAGGATGATGTTGGACTCATAAAATGAATTAGGGAGGATTCTCGCTTTTTCTATTGATTGGAATAATTTCAGAAGGAATGGTACCAGCTCCTCTTTATACCTCTGGTAGAATTTGGCTGTGAATCTGTCTGGTCCTGGACTTTGTTTTGGTTGGTAGGCTACTAATTATTGCCTCAATTTCAGCGCCTGTTATTGGTCTATTCACAGATTCAACTTTTTCCTGGTTTAGTCTTGGGAGGGTATATGTGTCCAGGAATTTATCTATTTCTTCTAGATTTTCTAGTTTATTTGTGTAAAGGCGTTTATAGTATTCTCTGATGGTAGTTTGTATTTCTGTGGGATCAGTGGTGATATCTCCTTTATCATTTTTTTTGTGTGTCTGTTTAATTCTTCTCTCTTTTCTTCTTTATTAGTCTTGCTAGCAGTCTATCAATTTTGTTGATCTTTTCAAAAACCAGCTCCTGGATTCATTGATTTTTTGAAGGGTATTTTGTGTCTCTATCGCCTTCAGTTCTGCTCTGATCTTAGTTATTTCTTGCCTTCTGCTAGCTTTTGAATGTGTTTGCTCTTGCTTCTCTAGTTCTTTTAATTGTGATGGTAGGGTGTCAATTTTAGATCTTTCCTGCTTTCTCTTTTGGGCATTTAGTGCTACGAATTTCCCTCTACACACTGCTTATAATGTGTCCCAGAGATTCTGGTATGTTGTGCCTTTGTTCTCATTGGTTTCAAAGAACATCTTTATTTCTGCCTTAATTTCGTTATGTACCCAGTAGTCATTCAGGAGCAGGTTGGTCAGTTTCCATGTAGTTGACTGGTTTTGAGTGAGTTTCTTAATCCTGAGTTTTAGTTTGATTGCACTGTGGTCTGAGAGATAGTTTGTTATAATTTCTGTTCTTTTACATTTGCTGAGGAGTGCTTTACTTCCAACTATGTGGTCAATTTTGGAATAAGTGTGGTGTGGTACTGAGAAGAATGTATATTCTGTTGATTTGGGGTAGAGAGTTCTGTAGATGTCTATTAGGTCTGGTTGGTGCAGAGCTGAGTTCAATTCCTGGATATCCTTGTTAACTTTCTATCCCGTCAATCTGTCTAATGTTGACAGTAAGGTGTTAAAATCTCCCATTATTATTTTGTGGGAATCTAAGTCTCTTTGTAGGTCTCTAAGGACTTGCTTTATGAATCTAGGTGCTCCTGTATTGGGTCCATATATATTTAGGATAGTTAGCTCTCCTTGTTGAATTGATCCCTTTACCATTATGTAATGGCCTTCTTTGTCTCTTTTGATCTTTGTTGGCTTAAAGTCTATTTTATCAGGAACCAGGATTGCAACCCTGCTTTTTGTTTTGTTTTGTTTTCCATTTGCTTGACAGATCTTCTTCCATCCCTTTATTTTGAGCCTATGTTTGTCTCTGCATATGAGATGGATCTCCTGAATATAGCACACCAATAGGTCTTCACTTTTTATCCAATTTGCCAGTCTGTGTCTTTTAATTGGAGCATTTAACCCATTTACATTTAAGGTTAATATTGTTATGTGTGAATTTGATCCATTATGATGTTAGCTGGTTATTTTGCTCGTTAGTTGATGCAGTTTCTTCCTACCATCAGTGGTCTTAACAATTTGGCCTGTTTTTGCAGTGACTGGTCCCAGTTGTTCCTTTCCATGTTTAGTGCTTCCTTCAGGAGCTCTTGTAAGGCAGGCCTGGTGGGACAAAAATCTCTCAGAATTTGTTTGTCTGTAAAGGATTTTATTTATCCTTCACTTATGAAGCTTAGTTTGGCTGAATATGAAATTCTGGGTTGAAAATTCTTTTCTTTAAGAATGTTGAATATTGGCCCCCACTCTCTTCTGGCTTGTAGAATTTCTGCCGAGAGATCCACTGTTAGTGTGATGGGCTTCCCTTTTTGGGTAACCCAACCTTTCTTTCTGGCTGCCCCTAACATTTTTTCCTTCATTTCAACTTTGGTGAATCTGACAATTGTGTGTCTTGGAGTTGCTGTTCTCGAGGAGTATCTTTGTGGTGTTCTCTGTATTTCCTGAATTTGAAAGTTGGCCTGCCTTGCTAGGTTGGGGAAGTTCTTCTGGATAATATTCTGAAGATTGTTTTCCAACTTGGTTCCATTCTCCCCGTCACTTTCAGGTACACCAATCAGACGTAGATTTGGTCTTTTCACATGGTCCTATATTTATTGGAGGCTTTGTTCGTTTCTTTTTACTCTTTTTTCTCTCAACTTCTCTTCTCATTTCATTTCATTTCTTTGATCTTCATTCACTGATACCCTTTCTTCCACTTGATCAAATCAGCTACTGAACTTGTGCATGCGTCACGTAGTACTCGTGCCATGGTTTTCAGCTCCATCAGGTCATTTAAGGACTTCCCTACACTGTTTATTCTAGTTAGCCATTCATCTAATCTTTTTTCAAGGTTTTTAGCTTCTTTGCGATGGGTTCAAACATCCTCCTTTAGCTCAGAGATGTTTGTTATTACTGATCATCTGAAGCCTTCTTCTCTCAACTCATCAAAGTCATTCTCCGTCCAGCTTTGTTCCGTTGCTGGTGAGGAGCTACGTTCTTTTGGAGGAGAAGAGGCACTCCGATTTTTAGAATTTTCAGCTTTTCTGCTCTGGTTTCTCCCCATCTTTGTGGTTTTATCTACCTTTGGTCTTTGATGATGGTGACGTACAGATGGGGTTTTGGTGTGGATGTCCTTTATGTTTGTTAGTTTTCCTTCCAACAGTCAGGACCCTCACCTGCAGGTCTGCTGGAGTTTGCTGGAGGTGCACTCCAGAACCGGTTTGCCTGGGTATCACCAGCAGAGGCTGCAGAACAACAAATATTGCAGAACGGCAGATGTTGCTGCCTGATCCTTCCTCTGGAAGCTTCGCCTGAGAGGGGCATCCAGCTGCATAAGGTGTCAGTCAGCTCCTATTGGGAGATGTCTCCCAGTTAGGCTGCTCAGAGGTCAGGGACCCACTTGAGGAGGCAGTCTGTCCATTCTCAGATCTCAAACTCTGTGCTGGGAGAACCACTACTCTCTTCAAAGCTGTCAGACAGGGACATTTAAGTCTGCAGAAGTTACTGCTGCCTTTTGTTCAGCTATGCCCTGCCCCCAGAGGTGGAGTCTACAGAGACAGGCAGGCCTCCTTGAGCTGCAGTGTGCTCCACCCAGTTTGAGCTTCTTGGCCACTTTGTTTACCTACTCATTGCTGAGACGCCTCAGCAATGGTAGACACCTATATGGACCTGTTTAATGCAGCAGTAGCTAAAACAAAAGGTGAGGCTGAGAGAATTGGCATTGGTATACTTTATTCATGTTATATAAATCCTCTAAACGAATCTATTTTATATATAGGAAAACTGAGGCTCAGATGGGGTTGAATTCCATTTGCCCAAGATCACACAGTCAACTCAATAGGAGATTCAGATATCTAACCTACACAGTCTAACTCTTCAGCCATCACTCCAAGTACTTACATTTTACTTGCTATATTGCTTTCTATTTGTGACACTAACCTTGAGCCATTGCTTATGGTGGAATTTAAGTGTCAAAGAGAATAGCTACAATAGCTGGATTTATTTAACACAAAGAACAAAAATCCCCAATAGAAAACCTGTTATGATATCAATGGCTCAGCTGGGGCAATAAATGATTGATAGTGTGTTTAATGTCATTAGTGTTGCCTGATCTTAGAACCCCACAGGCACCCCCACCCTACCCCCTCACTTGACCTTTGCTGAACCAGCGGTAACATTTCTCCTCTTTTCCTTCAAAGCCAGAATGTATTGTAAAAGCGAGTATGGGGCTATTTGGAAAAGGGGAAATATTGCCTTACACAAAATCACTCCAACAACTTAGTAAGTCTTAGTAAAAGCAAAATTTGAAAGCAGTTTGGTCCCTACTGTCACCAGCTTTACAAATTATTGTTCCTAGCTTGCATACAGTAGAGCTGGGATTGAAGGGGTGTGTTCTTAGAGAACCATTGGACACTTAATCACCAATCTCTGGGGACTTATAGGTTAGGCCAGGGGAAACATTTAAGCCTGATGATTCATTTCTGTGGTGTACATTTGAGGCTGATTATATACACATATGTTCTCCTACTTGTGATTTATCTTGTTCTCTGAAAATATTTTTAAGCCTAAAAATCCTTTTCATGCCCCAGTGGGAAAGCCTCCTGTGGTTACCTTCAGCCAGGTTACTTTGACAATA
Organism: Trachypithecus francoisi; assembly: GCF_009764315.1. Lineage (NCBI taxonomy): Eukaryota > Metazoa > Chordata > Mammalia > Primates > Cercopithecidae > Trachypithecus > Trachypithecus francoisi. Next base: position 51,988,848 of record NW_022681453.1, read on the forward strand.
AGAAATCAAGCAACCTTTGTGAGTGCCTCTCACTGCCGCTGGTGTAAGTAAATATTACTGACTTTAGAATTTGTCTGGAAGAAGAAAAGTGCCACCCTGGTGGGTCATGGCAGGAAGAGTTTGCAGAATTTAATGATCACATTTCTTATACAGGCTTTCTGACCTTGGGCAGGTTGCTGAGACCCTGGCATGTTAGAAGGAGTAGGGACTCCTCACCTCCCTCAAAGGGACTGGGGAAGGCAGAGTAAGAAGAAAGCATTGGGAATTACCTTGCAAACAATTAAGCACTGTGTTACTTGAGATTCAGCAGATGCTAACATCTTTCTCTCTGACCCTCAGTAAAGGAAGGCTGAGGGTGTGAATGTCCTTTTGAACTCAGTCAAGGCCACAGTGCAGTGGGCTAGGTTGATGTCATCCAGGTATGTGCTAACATTATCCAAGGCTAAACCTAGAGGAAAGGAGAGAAACAGTGTTTCCCTGCTTGTCTCTGGGAAAGATCCCATGATTATAAAATCATTTGGTTGTTTGCCATATCCCAGATTCTATGCTAAGCACTTTCTATATGTTCCTCATGTAAATCTCATAGCAGCTCTAGGAGGTAATTCTAATGCTAATTTCTTTCAGAAACAGCCTCATAGACACACCTAGAAATAATGTTTTACCAACTATCTGGTATCTGCTATCAACTTAGCCCACTCACATTGACACATAAATTAACCATCACGGGGAGTTATGAGATGAAATAGGTAGAACATGCCTAAAGATTCTACTTTTCCCCAGTTTTACTTTGGTTTCTCTTTTGGAGAGTTATGGGCCTTGAGATTTGTTTTTTTTTGTTTGTTTGTTTTTTTGTTTTTGTTTTTTTTTGAGCTTTCTCTTTTGTAGGAGACAGATTAACACATATTGTTCATAACCAAGGAAATAATACAACGTACATGTAAAAAAATTGTAGACATCAACTACACTTTATGTTTTTTGTTCTTTACCTCCTAAGTGGCAGTGCCAACTTGCAGTTCGATCTCAGACTGCTGTGCTAGCAGTGAGCGAGGCTCCTCTGAGCCAGGTGCGGGATATAATCTCCTGGTGTGCCGTTTGCTAAGGCCACTGGAAAAGTGCAGCATTAGGGTGGGAGTGTCCCCAGTTTCCAGGTACCATCTGTCACGACTTCCCTTTGCTAGGAAAGGGAATTCCCTGACCCCTTGTGCTTCCAGGGTGAGGCGATGCCCTACCCTGCTCCATGGGCTGCACCCACTGTCTGATAATCCCCAGTAAGATGAACCTAGTAGCTCAGTTGGAAATGCAGAAATCACCCATTTTCTGCGTTGCTCACGCTGGGAGCTGCAGACTAGAGCTTTTCCTATTTGGCCATCTTGGAACCTCCAAAAGTTTTGAAGGTTTTCTTGTACTAGATGTGAACTCAAGGGGGCTGACCACAAGGAAAATAAAATAAAAACAGAAGCCCTCATTCAGACAATAGATCAGGCCCCTGAAACCCTGAAGCAGATGGTCAACTCTCCTGCTACTTGCCTTTCTTAATCCAAGGCTTGTGAAAGATATTCAATCAACAAGAACAATGATTTATACTGCAGTCACCATCAGGCTCATAATGCCTGTTCCTCTCATTTTACTCATTCATTCATTCATCCACTCATTCATTCCCTTATTCCTACAAAATCATATATACTGGTCACCTAACCTGTGCTGAGGAAAACACAGTGAATGAGACTCCGTCTATGATAACGTCCAGAGGGAGGTTATCCTAGGTAAAAGAGGAAAGGTGACAAGGATTTGAAGAGAGGAAAGCACCAGCAAGTTTCCTAGAGTCTCTGGGGTGGAGAGGGTGTGACCTTGAACTATCAGATTCTGGCCAAAGCCTTGTGATGACTGGGCAGCCTGGCAGAGTGGTTGAGAGGGTGGGTTTTGGAGTCTGGGGTCAAACTCTAGTGCTGCTACTAATAGTTGTGCAATGATGGGCATACGGCTGAAACCTTTGATGTCTCTATTTTCTCATGTGGAAAATGGGGCAAATGACAGGACTTACCTCTTAAATTAACTAATACTAGTGCGCATCCTTCCCGTAGCCTTCTCTATGTACTAAATAAACATACACACACACAAAGATTTTTAACATTTGATTTTTTTTGATACATCATACTATTTGCACTTTGCTGCAACTTGTTTTTAAAGCAAATAACATATTTTGAATACTCTTCAAAATTATTAGAGGATGAGTTTCTAAACATAGCATCTACATAATGGTCTGTAATATGACTATGAAAATTCAATGGCTATTCCTGCCCTCACACTTGATAAGGTTTTCTTCTGTGGATCTTACCTTCCTCCTTTTGGCTCTTGATACACAGGTAGAACCAAATCAACTTCCCTTGAGCCAAGGCATGTGTGATTATTTGAATTCAAGGATGCTGCTTAAAGTTACACAAGCTCTCCTGAGTTTTGAGCATCAATTGCTGAAACAACCATCAAATTTGAATACACTGGTGAAGAGAACAAATAGGGTTCTTGCTCTTGAGAAACTTTTATTGTGCATTATGCAACAATTGATACACACAGGGAAAGGAGAGGCTCAAGATAAAAGAGAATTTGGGGTGTAATCAAAAATATAAATCATATCAGTAAGGTAGTTTTGGGGCATTCAGTACAGAATCCCCCCTAGACCTGGCATCCCTGTTGAATTTGAATGTCCTTTTAAATCTTCTTACAGACGATAAATAAGATGGTTGAAAATTGATGGGTAATAGAAAAAAGGGGCATCACTCAATTTCTGTTTTGCTTCTACTTTTTCTGTCAGAAGACAGATATTGGTATATATTGAACTGCCGTTTTTTAAATCTCTATTATTTATCTATATCAATAGATATTGATATGAAAGAAGTGAAACTCAAGAAGGGTGAGGCCTCTAAAATAGTTTTGTGTTTAGGTCTTTGATAAGCAGCATTTGAGGACACTAAGAGAACTCACAAGTGAGATATATGAATATGAAACAGATGAGTATTTGTGAGGGATGCCAGAGAAAAAATTGCTCATTCATTCATTCATTTGGTCAATACATTTATTAAGTATGTTCTGTTTGCCAGACATGTACATGATAAAATGGAAAACAGAAAGACAAGAACAATGTTTTCAATGAAATGACATTCTACTGAAAGCCTAAGAAAATAAGTTAATTTGAGATTATAGGTTATATGAAGGAAAATACTGTGAAGGAAATGAAGTCAGATGTGCTCCTAAGCTACAGTTGCAGTATGTCACTCATATCTGGCTGCTGTACCCTTATTTGAAGCCTGAAAAACTGGAATCTGTCTAAGGAGACAGATCCTGATGATAAATAATCTGGGAATCTTGACATTCAAGAAACCATAAAAAGAAATAATGACAAGGGGGATGGAAGATTCAAAGGCAGTGCGACCCTTGTCTTTAAATCCTTCAACAGCTGTCATGTGGAAAAGGAATTATTAGACATGTATTTGTGTGAATTCAAAATAGTTGGGCAGGCCTTTCAATGAGGAAAATATCCAATCAATATATAAGAGAAGGTTCTGACAATTAGAACTGTCTGAAAATGGACTTCTTTGCTTTGAGAGATAGTGAGCACTTTATCATTAAAGGAAATAAAACTGAAGGAACTGGACCACTGACTGGGAAAGTTATAGAAGAGATGTGCATGTAAACAACAAAAACAGAAGCCTATCTACCCTTTACTTTCCCTCATAAATAGACTATAAGAGAAAGAACCTGTATTAGTCTGTTTTCACACTGCTATGAAGAATACCTGAGACTGGGTAATTTATTGATATGATTTGGCTCTGTCTCCACCCAAATCTCATCTTGAATTGTAGCTCTGATAACCCCCACATGTTGCAGGAGGGAACTGGTGGGAGGTAATTTAATCATGGGGGTGAGTTTTTCTCCTGCTGTTCTCATGGCAGTAAATAAGTCTCATGAAATCTGATGATTTTATAAAGGGAAGTTTCCCTGCACATGCTCTCTTGCTTGCCACCATGTAAGATGTGCCTTTACCCTTCCTTTGCCTTCTGCAATGATTGAGAGGCATCCCCAGCCATGTGGAACTGTGAGTCCATTAAACCTCTTTTTCTTTATAAATTTCCCAATCTCAGGTATTTCTTCATAGCAGTATGAGAACAGACTAATACATTTATGAAGGAAAGAGGTTTAATTGAGTCACAATTCTGCTTGGCTGGGGAGGCCTCAGGAAACTTACAATCATGGGGGAAGAGGAAGCAAACACATCTTACATGGCAGCAAGCAACACAGAGAGAGAGAGAGAGTGAAGGAGGAAGAGCCCCTTATAAAACCATTAGATCTTGTGAGAACTCTCTCACTATCATGAGAACAGCATGGGGGAAACTGCCCTCATAATCCAATCACCTCCCACCCTCCCTCAATACCTGAGAATTACAATTCAAGATGAAATTTGGGTGGGAACTCAAAGCCTAACCATATCAGAACTCCAGTTCAATAATTCACACAGGCCCCTGAAGTGGCAATGTTCCTTGAACTGAATTTGGAAGAACTAGAAATGACTAAGTTACCCTGCCTAAGAACAGAAAAAGGATTTGGTTTTGGTTCTGATTGGGAAGGAACCTAGAAGAGAGGGAAAGGGAGAAAGTGAAGTTGAAGAAGAAACAAAAGAAGGAAAGAGAAGGTCTGTTCTGGAATCTAAGTTGAAGAAGTGGTCTACGGACACTTGAAGAGCTGTCTAATATCTGATTTCAATTTGCGAGGAGAGCTTACTTCGGAAAGTCGTAAGTGTGTGTCTGTATGTGTGTTTATGTTTGTGTGTGTGGAGGCACAAACAAGCCCTTATGTATGGATGTTCATGTATATCTGTGTTTAAGTTAGGAAACAGGACTGACTGAATTCCACATCACAGTTGATGTGGTCAAACAGAAACAACAAACTTTCATTTATTCATACATTTGGCAAGTACGAATGAGGCATCTATTATGTTCCAGAAGATTCAGGTCTGCAGGTTTTTAGAGCCTATATTTACTAAATATTCATTGATAATGCCATATTTTATCAAATCAAAGATTATGTTGTTTGTGAGATGCATCATTATTTTACATAACATTTAAAAAGTTACCAATTAAACTGTAACTTCATTTTATAAGGTGGATCCCACTTTCAGAGATGTCACAATGTGAAAAATATCCATCTTAGAATCTAGGAAATAGGGTGTTCTTTTTCTTCTCTTCTATGCTTGAAATAACACATATTAGGTACAGCTGTCACTGTGTAAGTGGGATGTTGACAAAGAGGAAATTTTTCAGAGAATGATGATGATCGGATGGAATTAAAAGCTAAGAAAGTAAAACAAAACCAAACAAAGCTATAGCAAGAATTTTGAACTGGAGATGATGATGACAATATAAGCCCCCAAGTATTCTCAGAAATCTTGTTTTATGAACCTAGAACTTTCTTATAATTTTTGATTGATAATTAATAGATATACATGTTTTCAGAGTACTTGTGATATTTTTATACATCTATGTAATATGTAAAGATCAAATTAGACTAGAAACATTTGTATTATTATCTTCAAGCTATTTTGAAATGTACAATGGCGTATTGTTAGTAATAGTCACCCTACTGCTCTATTGAGTCCTGGGTCTTATTTTCTCTGTCTAACTGCATATTTGTACCCATTAATCAATCCCTTTTTATCCCCTCTCCTCCTTTATTCTTCCTCATCTCTGGTAACCACCAATCTACTCTCTATCTTCATGAGATCCACTTCTGTAACTCCCACATGAGAGAGAACATGCTATATTTGTCTTTCTGTACTTGGCTTATTTCACTTAAAATAATGATCCCCAGTTCCATCCATGCTGCTGCAAATGACAGGATTCCATTATTTTTATAGCTAAATAATATTTCATTGTGTATAATATACCACATATTCTTTATCCATTAATTCATTAATGGATTAATGGACAGGTTGATTTCATGTCAACTTTAGTTGATATGGTTGATTCCATATATTGGCTGGTATATATGGTTGGCATACCATATATATATGTTATATGTGGTTTATATATATATATATATATATATATATATATATATATATATCTTAGGTTGATTCCATATATTGGCTGTCTTAGGTTGATTCCATATATTGGTTGATTGGTTGATTCCATAAATTGCCTGTTATGAATAGTGTTACAATAAACATGGGAGTGCAGATATCTCTTTGATATATTCATTTCCTTTCTTTTGCAAATATATTCAGTAGTGTAAATACTAGATCAAATGGTAGTTATATTTTTAGTTTTTTGGGGAACTTCCATACTCTTTTCCATAGTGTCTGTATTAATTTACGTTCCTACCAACAGTTTATGAGGATTATCCTTTCTCTACATCTTCACCATAATCCATTATTCTCTGTCATTTTGATAAAAGTCATTTTAACCGGGGTAAGATGATATCTCATTGTGGATTTGATTTCTGTTTCTCTGATTATTAGTGATGTTGAACATTTTTAAAATATACCTGTTGGCCATTTGTGTATCTTCTTTTGAAAAATGCCTATTCAGCTATTTCCGATTTTAAATTGGATTATTATTATTATTATTATTATTATTGCTGTGGAGTTCTTTGAGCCCCTTATATACTCTTATTATTATTATTTCTTTGTCAGATGGATAATTTGCATTGCGTGGATTATTTTATCCTATTTTGTGGGTCGTCTCTTCACTTTGCTGATTGTTTCCTTTTCTGTGTAGAAGTTTCTTTAGCTTGATGTAATCCTGTTTGTCTATTTTTGCTTTCGTTGCCTCTGCTCTTGAGGTTTTATACAAAAAATCTTTGCACAGACCAATGTCGTGGAGCACTTCCCCAATATTTTCTTCTGGTAGTTTTGTAGTTTCAGGTCTCAGATTTAAGTCTTTAATTCATTTTGATTTGATATTTGTATACAGTGAGAGATAGGAGACCAGTTTCATTCTTCTGTAAATGGTTATCCAGTTTTCTCAGCACTGTTTACTGATACTGAAAGTATCCTTTCCCCCCATTGAATGTTCTCATTACTTTGCCAAAAATAAGTTAGCTGTAAATGCATGGATTTTTTGAACTTGCTGTTCTGTTCCATCTGTCCACATGTCTGTTTTTAATGCCAGTATCATTCTGATTCTGGTTTAGTTACTATAGTTTTGCAGTGTATTTTGAAGTTAGTATGATTCCTCCAGATTTATTCTTTTTGCTCAGGAATTTTTTTGGCTATTCAGGCTCTTTTGTGGTTCTATATAAATTTTAGAAGTTTTTTTTCCATTTCTGTAAAGAATGTCATTGCTATTTTGATAAGGATTGCATTGAATCCATAAATTGTTCTGGGTCATATTGACATGTTAATAATATTAATTCTTCCAATCTATGAGCATGAAATATCTTCATATTTTGTATCCTCTTCAGTTTCTTTCATCAGTGTTTTTATAGTTTTCCTCATATAGATCTTTTACTTTTTTGGTTAAATTGATTTCTAGGTATTTTATATTCTTCATAGCTATTGAAATAAGATTGATTTCTTGACCTTTTTTTCACATTGTTTGCTGTTGGCATATAGATATGCTACTGATTTTTGTATGCTGATCTTGTATCCTGCAACTTTACTGCATTTGTTTATCAGTTTGAACAGTTTTTTGAGGGAGTGTGTATTAGGATATTCTAAATATAAGACCATGCCATTTATAAGCAAGACTAATTTGGCTTTTTCCTTTCCAGTCTGGATGTCTTTTATTTATTTCTCTTGCCTATTTGCTCCGGGTCAGTACTTCCAGTATTGCATGTAATAAAAGTGGTGAAAGTGAGCATCTTTGCTTCTCTCTTTCTAGACCTTAAGAGAAAAGTTTTCAATTTTTCCTCATCACTATGATATTAGCTGTGGATTTGTCATATATGGCCTTTATTATGTTGAGGTATGTTCCTTCTATACCCAGTTTGTTGAAGATTTTTATTATAAAGGGATACTGAATTTTATCAGATGCTTGTTCAGCATCTATTGAAATGATCATATGGTTTTTGTTCTCAATTCTGATAATGTGATGTATCATGTTTATTGATTTGCATATGTGGAAAAATCCTTGCAGTTCTGAAATAAAACTACTAATTCAATTTATTATGAGAAATGGTCCTTTTTAATGTGACGATGAATTCAGTTTGCTAGTATTTTATTGAGAATTTTGTATCTATGTTCATCAGTGCTATTGGCCTGTTGTTTTCTCTATTGGTTGTGTCCCTGTCTGGTTTTGGTATCAGGTTAATGCTGATCTTGCAGATGAGCTTGAACATATTCTCTCCTCTTCAATTTTTTGAAATCGTTTGAGAGAATTAGTATTAGTTCTTTATATGTTTGGAAGAATCTAGCAATGAAACAATCAGGTTCTGGGCTTTTTAATGAAATTTTAAAATTTTCTTGTATTTATATATTTTCCAAAGTTCCTTTTGTTACTGATTTCTAATTTTATTCCAGCATAGTCAGAAAAGATACTTGATTATAATGTCTACTTTTTAAAATCTTTTGATACTTGTTTTGTGGCCTCAGATATGGTCTGCTTTGAAGAATGTTTCATGTGCTGATGAAAATAATGTATATTCTGCAGTAGTTGGGTGAAATGTTCTGTGACTGTCAATTAGGCCTATTTGGTCTATTGCATAGTTTAACTCCAATGTTTCTTTGTTGATTTTCAGTCTATTACAAACAGTGGGATGTTAAAATCCCCTACTATTATTGTATTGCACACTACCTCTCCCTTTAGACCTATTAATGTTTGCTTTATATACTTGGGTGCTCTGGTGTTGAGTGCAAAGATATTTAAAATTGCTATATTATCTTGCTGAATTCAGCCTTTTATCATTATATAGTAACCTCTTTGTCTCTTTTTGCAGTCTTTGGCATGTGCTCTATTTTGCAGGGATATAAGCACAACTATTCTTGTTCTTTTTTGGTTTTCACGTGCATGAAATATTTTTTTCCATTACTTCACTTTCAGTCTGTGTGACTCTGTCTAGGTGAAATGGGTTTCTTGGAGGCAGTATATAGTTGGGTCTTCTTCCTTTATCCATTCAGTCAATTCTTTGAATTGGAGAATTGAGTCTATTTATACCCAATGTTATTGTTGATTAGTAAGGACTTACTACTGCCATTCCTTTTACTTGTTTTCGGCCTGTCTTGTAATTTTCTTTCTTTCTTACTATCTTCCTTTATGGTTATTTTCTCTGACAGTTTTTTTTTAATCTGTTGCTTTCTGTTTTCAGTGTACCTATTATAGTTTTTGGCACCATGGTTATCACAGGGCTTAAAGAAAACGTCTTATAGATATCACAAGTTATTTTAAAGTGATGACACTTACCTTTGATCAAAAGCAAATAATAGAAACAAACAAACAAATATAAAAAGAAGAAAAACTTCTACACTTTAACTCCACCACCTCCCCCATTTTTACTTTTTATTGTCTGAATTTACATATTTTTCTATTGCCTGTCTCTTAACAGGGTTCTGAAGCTATCATTGTTTTTGATAGACTTGTCATTTAGACTTTATGCCATAGTTATGAGTGAATTGCACATCACGGTTACCATGTTAGAGTTTTCTGGGTTTGTACTTACCTTATCAGTGGCATTATACCTTCATGTGTTTCCTTTTTTTATGTTAGTGTTTGTTTGTTTGTTTGTTTTCTTTCTTTCAGATTGAAGAATTCCCTAGAGCCTTCCTTTTAAGACAAATCTGGTGGTGGTGAATACTTTCAGTGTTCGTCTGGAAAAGACTTTATCTCTCTTTCATATTTGAGATGCAGCTTTGTCTTACACAGTATTTTTGGATGTAAGTTTTTGGGTTTTTTCAGCATTTGAAAATGTCATTCCAACGTTTCTTGGCCTATATGGTTTCCATGGAGACATTTGTTGCCAGATGAATTGTAGCTCTTTCATATGTTATGGCTTCTTTTCTCTTGCTGCTTTTTAGGGTCCTCTCTTTGTCCTAGACCTTTGAGAGTTTTGATTATTATATGCTTCAGGGTAGTCTTATTTGGGTTAAATCTGTTTGGTGTTCTATGATATTCCTGAGCTATTTATATCTTTCTCAAGTTTTGGATAGTTTTCTGGTATTATTTGAAAAAGCTTTCTACCCCTCGTTCTTGCTTAATTTCCTCTTGAACATCAATATTTCTTAGATGTGGTCTTTTGAGATAATTTTCTATATCTTGCAGGCAATCTTTCGGGATTTCTTAAATTCTTTTTTCTTTTGTGATTGTATTTTCAATTAGCTTGTTTTCAAGCTAACTGATTCTCTTTGAACTATTCTGCTCTTGAAAGTCTCTTATGAATTTTTCAGTTCAGCAAATGTATCATTGTCTTTTTATGGTCATTCCCTGGTTCCTTGCTTTCTGTGTTTGGGGAGATCCTGGTTCCATGTTTGCTATTGTTTTTTGTGGATGTATTAATACATGTATCTTTGCATTGAATTGTTAGTAATTTATTCCAATCTTTTCTGTCTGTATTGTTTTATTTTTACTGAATATGTTTGCTTAGGGATTCATTGTCGTTCACCTGTTGGGTTTCTTTTTTCTCCCACTAGGATACTGTTTCAGTATCCTTCCTGTTCAGCACTAGAAGACAGCTTAAGCCAGGGTTTGTCTTTGCTGTAGTAAATAACTAGACTGCTACATATCCTGCATGGACATCCAAAAAGGAATATCCCAGCCTTGTGGGAAGGCTGGTCAGGGATTTGTGCCCAGGGGACCTGTGGAACATACTTGCTACAGCCTGGTGCTACTGAACAACCACTCTAATTTGGTGTCTCCTTTGGCCGAGTTACAGAGCACACTTTCCAGGCTGGAGAGAGTAGTCCCATCTCCCATTTTCGTCTCTGACTGTCTTAAGGGATATTTCTTCTTTTAGTATTTGAGATTTCCTATAATCTTTAGAATAGAAGTTTTGCCCAAGACTCAAGATTACTCTAGGAAATATTGAGAAAATGTGTCCCAAAACAGTAACATATAGCATCTTGCTCTAGAGAATATTTAAAGAGATAAGTACTTATAAATAAACTAAATATTAACATATTTTGGAAATTTTATTCTGGGAAACACCAAACTGGCAAACATGGAGCTAAAGGTTAACTAACTAGCTTTGTGTAAATAGTGTCTTATCCAGACACCCAGTGTATAAATCAGTTTAAAGTAGAACTTCTCTGATTTATGAAGAGTTGGAGAATTACAGGGAGAGTAGCTTGAGATTTGCTCTTTAGGCCTTCTCATTGCTCCCAAGAAAGCCCTTGAAGCCTCTCTATGGTATGGTTAAATCCTACAAATCAAAGTTTGGAATAAGGCAACTTCTAAGATGTCTTACAATGGTGTACTCAGGTTGTCTCCTGTTGATTATCAAGAGCTAATTCTGTTCATATCTTCCCAACCTCATGTTCAATGACATCAAGTTAGTAGCATAAAAATCAATTACCATGGTTACCATGGGACTACTTACACCATAGAAATTGGCAAACACTACAAATCAGGGCTTTTTGTTTGTTTGTTTCCTCTCCAGCGGGTCAGTTTTCCAGCACACCACTGCTTGAAACCATGAGTCTAACTTAGCCTAAGTCCTGAGATGCGAAAGGAAAGCATAGATGGGGGGAGCTGCCACTGGTTTGTAAGAAGTATTCTTCTGACTTTCACCTTCTATTGCATCTGGAGTAGAGGGTCCCAGACAATGGGCTATAAACTCTTCAGAGTTTTTGGAGCTATACCAAGAGATACCTAATTCACACACACACAAATATTTTCTCAATAAAAAATTAAAAATATAAAATATAAATAAGATAATGTATATACAGGGAAGCTGTATGAGTATATGAGATGACATATAAAGACACACACACATATATGTGTGTATAGAGAGAGAGAGAGAGAAAGAAGGAGGGAGGGAGATCCTTATATGTAAAACAGCTATGAATCATTGATTTAGGGCTTTACCATAGCTATTCAATCTTGTATGGTTTATATGCCATTCAGATTTTCTCTTATACTGCAAGCTCTTTGTGGAGAAAAAGCATACCTTAGCTATTTTTTATTTCTACAAACCCACCTACAATATGTTCTGAGTGGATTAATACTTGATGATTAAGCAAGGAAGGATCCTTTCCTCATTTCTTTCTCTCTTTGCCTAATGCTATTTTCTAGGATTTAGATAGATGTTGAGCGTAAGAGGCATGAAGAAAAGAAACCTCGAAAATAGAAGTTATTTGGCTGAAAAAAAAAAGTGTCTAGCACAAAGTAGGAGCTCAATAAATATCGTTAGCTGATAGACTGAAGGTTCCAGATTAACACAGTGAGTAGTGTTGACAGGAGTTCCTTGGAGCAGTAGTTATGTTTTATTTATTTCTGTTTCCATGGTAATCAACATGTTTACCAGACCAATGTCTCAATAGGTTTTAATTAATTAGTCATTGTGACAAGGAAGAAGTTCCTTATACCCTCTTTGGCACAGTGAAATTATCTGTAAAATGGGGATAATAATGCCCTAGAAAGAGAAGATTTTATTAACGGATCATTTGTAGCCCAGTTTAGCTGGGAGCTTTCTAACTCTCATCATTAACAGAAGAGAAGGTGATGCAATCTAGGGAGGAAGCTCAAAGAAAGACAAGTTTTCTTCTTTTTCCTGCGTATCTCCAAGCCTTCCTGTTCTAGGTCTTTATACCTTGTTTCTGTTCATTGCACTCTCAGAAGGTATTTATGTGTTTATAAACCTACAATAGAATGGTATAACTTAAAATTAAGATGCTTTTATGTGATGCTGAAAATAAAAGACAGAAATCAAAGTATATGTCTTCCTTGGCTCCTTGCAGCTTGGATGATAAGGTTCTTAGCTATGATCCTGCACAGTCTCTATGGCTGTGCCTCAGTCCATCTGGATGAAAAAAACTAAGTTCCTGTGAATCACTGCAGCCTTTTGTTATGGCTCAGTTAGGTTGTAGAGAATGAAAACCATGCTTGCTGCTTACAAAGTATTGTGACACTCAGCAAATCAATCTGACCCAATTTGTAATCTCCATACCCTCTCATCTGCAAAGGTAAGAAATACTTTTTTTTCTCTATTTCTACCTTCTCTCCACTGAGCAAAACCTTTGGATTCCATTTGACTTAAAACTTACAGATTGCTTCATGGGGTCCTTCAAGAAGTAATAAAATACAACACAGGCCAGCAAAGCTTGTTTAGAAGAGGGCCCTATTTTCTTCTCATTCCGCACTTTGAGAGTCTTAGCCAATTGAGAATCAAGAAAGCCTGTCAAATGTACTTAATTAAAATGAAAATAAAGAAATTCCACTTTAACATTTCTAATCAACAGGAGCCTAATGAGTCATGTTGGTTCCTGGAGTTGAGACACAGTAGGGCATTTTTGGAGCTAATTTGCTTCATTAATATTCAAAGGATGTAGATCATCCAGCATTTTCTAGGATACTTAAGAGCTGGAAACGTCAGCAGGAAAGTTTTATTTTGCATGTCGTATTAAACAGATGTTCCACATCGGACCAACTGTAGCATTTAATATAAAGTGTTATCAGTTTGAATAATCATCTTATTTCCTGCCTCAATCTTACTTTCAAAGTGGACCTGCAACTCTCACCCCTAAGATTACTCCTCTTCTCCAGTGTTTAGACTTGACACTGATGCTACTAAGGCCACCACGACCCGTTCTGGACTGATGGAAATAATTTGAGTTTTGAAGCCCATCAATCCAAGTTCAGATTCAGGTCTGTTATCTCCTACAGAAGACACATGGAGCATAGTGGACATTCAATAAATTGTAGTTTTATCTCCCCCAATGCAGGATTATCTGTATAGCTACAACTATACTCAGGCATTTCATTCCAAAGTCGTGATTTTTGACATGTAATCGCAAGGTTGAAGTGTGGGTTTAAAAGGCCAATCTGTGAAGCACAGTTAAGCCAAAACTCTCACTGAGAACATAACTCAGATCTCATTGTCATTTATAATGTCATCTAACAAGAAACTTGTAAGTCAATAACTTTGAATCCATGTTAACTCTTTAAGCAACAAGTCATTAACAGAGACTTACATATACTATACATTTAGCAAATGTTTCCTGCATTATAGGAATGAATCAGCTAGAGAGAGTGAACTATGTTTTTACCTAACAATATTAACAATATTCTAGACAATTTACAAAGTTATTTCAAGTTTATTCATTTCACTCCTGTGTATGTGATGTATACATATATGTGTGTGCACATACACATAAACAGAATCTACTATGTTTAGACAAGGTTCTAGACACTATAAAGTGTAAATACTTTACTAAGTTAAGTATTAAGTACTAAGTTAACACTTTTTATACTAAATACTAAGTAAACACTTTACTAAGTAAATACCTTAGTAAATTATTCATATTTACTAGTTATACTAGTATTACTAGTATTTACTAAAGTATTACTAATACTAGTATTAGTAAATACTAAGTTCCTGACCTCAAAGGATTATATTCTAGTGGGAAAGACAGACAATAAGCAAAAAAGAAATAGAATAGTAAGTAGTAATTGAAAAGGGAAAAAACAAACAAACAAATTAGTTTTTACTTATCTCACGCATTCTCATTCACAGAGTGTGTTTTTAAGAAACTGAAATAAAATAAAGATAAATAAAGAAAATAAAAATAATATGATAGAAGAGAGACAGATATGCATGGCACTTTCTGATGAGATGGTAATGGAAAAATCTTTCTGAGAGGGTATTGTTTGGGTAGAGACCTGAATGAAGTTAGAGAACCAGCCTAAAATCTAGGGTAAAAACATTTCAGGAAAAGAAAACAGCAAGTCCTGGGACCCAAAATGAGAGTAAGATTTGCCTATTTGAGGAAGGACAAGATGGTTGGTGTGCTTAGAGAGAAGGAAAAGGAGGGAAGAGGGTGGAGTTGGTGGGAAATGAGGACCCACCTGATACAGTTTGACTGTGTTCCCACCCAAATCTAATCTTGAATTATAGCTCACATAATTCTCACGTGTTGTAGGAGGGACTTGGTGGGAGGTAATTGAATGCTGGGAGCAGTTTCTCCCATACTGTTCTCATGGTAGTGAGTACGCCTCATGAGATCTGATGGTTTTATAAGGGGAAACCCCCTTTACTTGGATCTCATTTTCTCTTTGCTTGCCACCATGTAAGAGGTGCCTTTTACCTTCCACCGTGATTGTGAGGCCTCCCCAGTCACGTGGAACTTTCAGTCCATTAAAACTTTTTCTTTACAAATTACCCAGTCTTGGGTATGTCTTTATCAGTAGTGTAAAAACAGACTAATACATATCATAGCAGGCTTTAGTAAGGATTTCAGATGTTATTCTCTATGTAATGAAGTGACAACTAATGCCCATGATTGGCCCCAACAATTCCCCCCTCATTGTTTACATATATAAGTCTTTGCATTAAAAAGTGCATCTAGTTTCTATCCTCTTGTATCTGGGCTGCCTGAGTGAGAGATTTGACAATAGTCTATGGTAAAGTGGTGTTCTGGGACTCAAGTTCCAGGCCTCAGGAAGACTTACAGCATTTGCTTCCTTTCTCTTTGAGCACTAAGAACACCCTCTCTCAGAAGCCAACTGCCATGTCCCAAGGAGAAATCACATGAAGAATGGAGGTGGTCTGTTCAACAGACCCCCAGAGCTTCAAGCTGACAGCAGCATCAACTCTAGGAATGCAAAGGGGCCATCCTGAGCATTCCAAACCATTTGAGCGCCCAGATGATCACAGTCAACATAACACAGAGTAGGAGAACCACCCAGTCAATCCCAGTCAACCACAGAATCATGAAAGATAATAAAGTGGTGGGTTTTAAAAAATGTATGGAGTTGTGAAGGTCATTTTTTTAAACTTGTATTTTAAGTTCATGGGTACAAATACATGTTTGTTAACATAGGTAAACTTGTGTCATGGGGGTTTGTTGTACAGATTAATTCATCACCCAGGTATTAAGCCTAGTATCCATTTGTTCGTTTTCCTGATCATCTTCCTTCTCCCAACCTCCACCCTCTGAAAGGACCTAGTGTGTTTTGTTTCCCTCTAATGTGCCCATGTGTTCTCATCATTTAGCTTCCACTTACAAGTAATAACATGCAGTATTTAGTTTTCTACAAACAATGGATAATCGAGAAACATGAGAAGTCATTGAATATTACCTTCATTACAATACTTAATTTTTATACTGTCCCTAAAAGGTAGGCTTCATTACAATCTACTTTTCATAGTTAAAAAGACAGAAGTTAAATATAACTTTCCAAAAATCACACAGCAGGTAAAATAGGTGTGGGTGTTCTGCCGAAATTTTTCCCCTCAGGTAGAGCTAAGCGTTGATTCAACCACACAGACTAACTTAAATTTTATAGACATAAATAATTCCAGACACTCCATTCATCACATTGTTATTATACTTGGGCCATGTTTATTAAAGCACTTAAGTTGCTTTTAAAGCCAGAATTGTTTTTACCTTCTGCATCAGGCTATTTAATAACCAGATTGAAAGCACTCTGGGGATGTGAGTGTGTGAGATACTAAAGACTTAATGTCTACTGAATGCTTTCCGGTTGAGAACAAAGTGAACAAATTTATGAATTAGCTTCTGCTTATTTTGAAATTCAAAAGACTTAATATCAGTCCTCTATATTTGGAACTTCCATCTTGATCAGAGACAGTCTTATCTAAAAATGTGACTAAAGTTATTCCTGGGAAGAGATACAGTACTTGTGACAATCAAATATTGTGAAAAGTAACTGCATTTAGGTTGTTATGTTAAAAAATCAACTTTCAGTTGTTTTTTTTCCTGAGTGGATATGCTGAAAATAAATTCACGAGTGCATTTTTCTTTTTGTTGCATGAGAAAACATAGAAATGCAAATGCACTTTCTACATGTGAACTGTGCTAAGGACTTTTGAAGTTGTGCTCCTTCTTCCCAATATGACTTCTGGGTTAAAGAGAAGCTTACTTTATATGGCTAATTGACTAGTGCATAGTAGGCCTCAACGAATAATAATTTGTTGAAAGTTTTCCTCTTCCAAGGCTCAGTTTCTTCATCTGTGGATTAAGGATGTTGCCCAAGAAGGTGAGCATGTGGCTTCATTACCTTCATGTGTGGTGAACACTTCCCACTGTGGTCCATTCCCACACTCCACCTTGTACCCTTCTCAATAGTGTTCTCAAAGCTTCTACCAGTCATGTACAATTGGCTCTTGAAAAGAAACCATTTATCCTCTGGTATATAAGTATATGTTGCCCTCCAAGCTCTGAAGTTCATGACTCCATGATTCCTAAACTACTGAAATATTTAAAATAATCCCGATTCCTCTTAAAGTGTTGTCATTGTAACAAAGGTAAAATGCTTTCAACATCAACAACTGTGCTAAACTACCCACTATAGACCTAGGTGATTAATTACTTAATTATTAATGATCTCTTCACTTTTTGCTGCAGTGTTTGTTATCTTTTTATATTTAGGATGTAAAAAAACACTTTAGCTCTTTTGAATGACAAGGTGAGCAGAGGTGTCTCTCCATTAAAATTTTCTCTATAATTTGTGAGTCATAACAAACTATATTTTTATCTATACTTTTGAATCATCAAACGAGAAACTTAAGATGAAAGAACTGGTGCCAATAGAGATCAAGGCAGGGAGAGGAGAATGCTAGTAAATAAAAGCAGAGCCTCAGAGACTTAAAAACAGTATCGGCTGTGTCTAAAGCATTGTATCAGGCCTTTAGGGAACTCAAAGCAGAGAATGGCAATGTGTATTCTCAGGGACCTCATTGTCTAGATAGAGATGCAGTGGAATCCTAGCAAGACAAATACAAATACTGAGACTCAAACTAAATGTTAGATATGCAGGAGGATATATTTTAAAAATTCAGAGAAATGTCATGTGGACTGGCACTCAGACAAGATCTTAAAGACAGCTCCTTGGAGGATACAGGACCCCTTTTTGTAGCCTGTAGCATCTAGCCAAGTGTCTGGTATACAGTTGACACCAAAGAAATGTTTGGAGAACTCTGCTGACATAAGGTGCACTTAGTCAAGTAAAGAAGAGAACATCAAAACTGGGGTGGATAGCAGAAGTAAGGCAGGTGTCTGCTCCTGGGGGGCTCTGGAACATAGAATGCTGGCCTGGAGCAAAGGGTTCAAAAGGGGAGAAGAGGGTGATTCTTTCTGCACTCTGTCCCTGAGCAATCTCGCTCCCGTCTGTGGCTCACCTATGCTTTCTGCTCCAAAGACTCCCATGTGTCACTTAAATGCTATTCTAACAAACTTTCACACACTTACCCCACACAACCACTGGACATTCCTCTTGGAATATCTCCCAGAAATGTCAAAATCAAGTGGTCTAAAAATCTCCTTTCCTAAACCTCCTCTTGATTTTCCTTTTTCTGATATTGGGAGCTCTTCACGCAGACTGGAAATTGTGTTGGCATCTTTAACACTCTTCTTAGGCATCTCTGTTGATTCCCCATCAGAAGATGATTCTACATTCATAGTTGCTCACATTCCATCTTCACTGGCAGCACGTGATGGCACCTGTGGATCAGCCCTTCTTGCATTTCCTTTGAGTAATTTTCTTTCCTTACCTCTGCCCAGAACCCATGGCAATCACCTCTGTCATATTAACTTCTTGGGAGAACAGCTCAGACATTGCCTTCTTTCATGCACGCATCCATTATACTGAGTTAGCTCTTACTATATGCTCAGCACTGAGTTCTGTGATTGCCACCCCCACACCCAACCAGAGACAATATTTCCTTCTCCTTCTTTGGATCTTATTTATTCAATTCAGCTTTTGTCTCCCCTTTTAAATTTGTGAGCTACTTGAAACCATGTTCATGTTTGTCACTGTATCCATATCACACAGTCTTGCATACCACTGGCACTTAACCAATGTATGTAGAAAAAAAAGAAATTAATGAGGGAGGCTGGGACTAGAGGGCTAGAGAATCCTCAATGCCAGGCTAAGGAATTTGGCCATCATCGTTTAGGTATTCTGGAGCTTTTGAAGTTCCTGGCTCTGTCAAGCAATATCTGCAAGGCTAAGAATGAGGAAGATTGCTCTGGCGCCAACAGGTAGAATGATCCGGAGGGGAGGAATCAGTTACATAGAAAGAGCCTCGATTTTTCTGGGGAAATGTGATGCAAATGAAAAACTGGTTAGGAGAAAATAAGCATAGGCATTAAAATAGAAATTTAGAGAAAAAAAGGTAATCGGCTATCATTTAGAATATCTCTGTATTTCTAAAGGATCACATGAAGTATCATTATAGTATACAACACTTGTCTGTGGTAATGAGGTGGGGAGGAGAGTGTTAACATGAAGTCATGTTAAACATTTTCTGGGATAAAGAATAGTAAAAGTCAATACACGTATACTAAAAACAATAAACTTTTGTTATGCCAGAATCTCTCTCTCTCTCTCTCTCTCTCTCGCACACGCACACACACAAAACCCCACACACTTAAACATACACACTTCTAAGGCTAGAAAAGGGAAACTTAAAAGGTGGCTTAGCTTACCTTATTCGCACTGCTCTGAATATGTGCTGATATAGGTATGTGTGAGTAAGGAAAGGGTTACAGAAAACTCCAATGGAAGAGAGGTGAATGAAGAGGTGCCACAAAGGGTATTACCAGACCCTGGGCAAGTTGGAAAATTGCACCATCCTCATATTCACATTACATGTACACTGCACCAAAAACTTCTCTCACTGATGTATCAGTTTGTTCAGAAAACTTGGTCCTATTCGTGAGGGGACTGGGCAAGTATAAGGGGGAACAAAGATGCCCACAAAGGTGCTGATGAGTAATGAGAGAAAATAAGTCCTGGCCACTTGGGTTTGGAAATGCACTTTCTTTATCTCAAAACAAAATTTGTAGATAGCTGTCAAGCTTTAAAGATGCACACTTCCCAGGACCAGACCATCAGAATTTATTCATTCAGTGACATTCCTTATTTGTTCTATATCAGCTTTTAGGAATTAAGGAGATCCAATGACAAACCAGACAGGCTTGATCCCTGTTCTCATGAGCGTATGGTCTAGCCATGAGAATAAACATTCAGCCATTAACCACCATTAACTACAATGAGTAGAGTGACTGGAGAGGTACAAGCCTCACGGGGTAGTCAGTAGGGTCAGAGGAGAGTATCCAAAACTGGCAAAGCATATTGGGCAAGACCAAAAGGAAGCGGCATTAAGACTGAGACCAGAGAGTAAATAGGAGGTAGCAAGTGAAGTGGTGAGGAAGCATCTTGCAGAGGAAAGGCTGTGTGCAAAGGCCAGGTGATCTGAGGAACTGGAAGCAGCTCAGTGTGGCTGGAATGTTGAGGAGAGGCTGAAGAGTGATGGGAATTAAAAGTTGAGAGTATTAAAATGAGTGTTTGCTGGGGGTGTGGTATACCCCCTTTATTCTAAATGCATTAAAAAAATCATGGAAGTCTTTAATGCAGAAAATTAAGAATATGAGATTTATCACTGATAAAAGTTATCTGGCTGACAGGAGGAGAATGAACCAAAGGAGAAAGCACTGAAAGCCAATGGTTGAAGATGCTGCCATCTCCTTCTGTCATCTTGAGTGACTTCTTTCATTGTTACATACACAGTTCCCTGGTTTGAAAAGAAACAAAACAACAACAACAAAAAAAACTAACCTGACATCTCATCAACTGTGAGATTTTTCTGAGCTAGTAGTTTTGGATGATGTTATGGAAAAGCCAGCAAAATCTGAGTAATTATTTCATGCATTCATTCACTCATCTACATATGTGGAGTAATTAAGATAAAGTCTTCTTCCCCATTGTGTTCTCTGTCCAGCCAGGGAAAGAGACAAAGGAATCGATAATTCTAATACAGTGGAATGATGGCTAAAACAGAGAAGAGTGCTCAAGTCATAGGACAAATATAAATAGGGAAAGTTAATTCTGTTGTGGGATGTCAGGAAGTGCTTTCAAGAAAACTGACACTTGAGCAGAATAATCAATAAAACTGTTAATATTATTGATTAATAAAATAATAATAATGTAAATATGATGATTAATAAAAACAATTTGTTATAAAATATGTACGGCTAAGTCTCGAGTGTTTTTTCTTACGTTGTCTTATTAAACACCATAAGAACCCCGCAAAGTAAGTATTTGTAAGCTATTTTGCAGATGATGAAACCAGAGACACACATTAAACAACAAGCTCTATAGTTCAGCTTGTATAGCCCAATTCAAAGTCTAATCCTTTCCACTGCAACATGCTACTAGGATTTAACCACATGTACAGAGAAAGGAAAGGTATTTTAGGTAGATGAAGCAGCCTGAGCAAAAGCAGTGAGCAAGAAGAGGCATGAGACATGCGGGAGGTGAATGTCATTACTCTGCATGCAGAGAAGGTCCACGTGGGAATCTGTTGAGAGAGGAAACAGGAGAGACCAGCTAAGTGCAGGCCCTGACCAGCAATGGGCTGGACTTCACTTTGACAACAGAGCCTCGGAAGACAATTGAGCCAGCAGGTGGTGACAGTAGATCCACGTTTTACAAGGGGCACTCTGTCAGCCTCACTGGTGGGGATGGGGAGCTACAGGCAGGGAGGAGGGCTTCAGGAATCTGGGGAAGAGAGGCTGGGGTCTGCACAAGGGCATAGCAATGCTAATAAAGAAGCCAGCTAAAAGAAGCAAAAGTGGATAGAGAAATGACTAAGCAAAGCATAGGGCAATTCTTATTTTCCACTCTTGAAAACAAAATTAAAGCTCTGAATATTACTCTTAGAAAGGAAAACTTTCATGCTAAAGATCATAGTAAAATCAAGTTAATGCATTTTTTGAGATGAATCCATTGTATAACTATGCATATATATGAAAAAGAATCATTCACTTAAAGTGTATGTGTGTGTGTGTGTGTGTTTGTATGCTTCCTGTTTGTGTATCTTATATCAGCAAAATATATCCAGACCAATTATCATGTAATGGGAAGCATTTTGGCAAAAAATATCAGTAAGTCCAAAATAGCCTTTCTCTGTCCACATAAAATTCTGTCAATGGCCTAATTATGTAGTATATCTCAAAGCCAGATTATTTTATTTGATAATTTACTACAAATGAAATTTACTTTCATATAATATCTCCAAGTTACATCTACAATGTTGTCTCCATAGACAAGTGTCAAAAGCAATGATTCTGAAAAGTTTTGACTCTGGAAAATCAATCTTTCTAGCACTCAAGGAAGTTTTTGCACTGTTGCCATTTAAAAAGAAATGGAGTAAAATTTGCAGGGAGAGGGTTGTACAATGTCCTTGAGGCTCTGAGCCTCTTTCTTTTCTGGACTTGATTATCTATTTTCATCTTATCATGTTCTCGTTGTAAAACACATTAAACCTCTAGAAAGAGGCAGACGTTAAAATAAATCAACACAAATATTCTAAATTTTGATAATGGCTTTGAGAGCGTGAGAAAGGATACTTGGGGAGAAGGCAAAGGGCATAATAGGACAGCTATAATGCACGGGCAACTGCTCGTAGCTACCTCTTAAAAAAGTATTCATGACATGTTTTTCTCCATGACATCTGAAAACTCCTGAGAACAGGGATTGGACTTAATTATGACCTTCTGTATCCCCAGCACCTACCACATATTCTTGATCTAGACATTATGACCAGATCTGTGCTGTTTCTCACTTTAATACAGGGACAGGGGTGAAGTGTCCAGGCTCATCAACAGTCTGTGTGCAAAGTTACAGAACACTTCTTCTCATAGCATTTGAGAGAGAAAATTCTATGGTGAGACTTTGAGGCATAATTTGCCTGTGTACTGCAAAGACAACATTTTAAATGTTGTTATATCATATGTCTCATTTATATCTAGGATTGCCGGAAATTTGTTAGTGACTATAATCTTTGCTGTTGTTTCTAGTTTGGAAATACATAGAATCTTGTGTGGCTGACTGGCTGTCTTAGACTAGTTTATAATTAGGTAAACTTCTGCAAGTAGCTAACCTTTATTGTGGTAAAATATACGTAACATAAAATCTACCGTTTAGCGATTTTTAGGTGTACAGTTCATTGGTATCGGGTCCATTCACATTGTTGGGCAGTCTTCACCACCATCCAACCCCGGAACTTTTTCATCTTCCCAGGCTACAACTCTGTGCTCGTTAAATACTAACTCGCCCTTCCTCACTTTCCCTGACCCCTGGCAATGTCTTTTCTACTTTCTGTCTTGAGGAATATGACTATTCTCCATATCTCACATAAGTAGAATCACACAATATATGTCACTTTGTGATTCCTTTATTCAATTTAGCGTAATGTTTTCAAGGTTCATTCATATTGTAACATGTATCAGAATTTCATTCCTTTTTAAGATGGAACAATATTTCATTTTGTGTATGCATGCATATGTGTGTTTATACCACATATTATATACTTATCCATTCATCCATTAATGGGCATTTTGCCTGTCTCCACCTATTGGCCATTGTGATTAATGCTGCTAAGAACATTGATAGACAAATATCTGTTTCAATCCTTTCTTTCCATTATTTTGGGAATATACCTAGAAGTGGAATTTCTGGATCATGTAGTAATTCTAGGTTTAGTATTTTTGAAGAAATCCCATAATATTTTTCCCAGGGGCTGCACCAGCTTACATTTCCACCAACAGTGCACAAGGGTCCCGATTTATCCATATCCTCATCAACATGTGTTACTTTGTTTTCTTTTTTGTGTGCATTTATCATTATTTTTTACTGACACGTGATAGATGTACATATCTTCAGGGCACATGTGATAATTTGATACATTCACATAATGTGTGAAGATCAGATCATGGTAATTGGGATATCTATCACTTTAAATATTTATCTTTTGTTTATGCTAGAAACATAGAATTATCCTCTTCTAGCTATTCTGAAATTTACAGTAGATTATAATTAACTATATTTGTTTTGCTTTGTTTTTCATAACAGCCACCCTAATGCATGTGAAGCAGTATCTTCTTGTGGTTTTGGTTGGCATTTCCTTAATGATTAGTAATGTTGAACATCTTTTCCTGTCCTTATTGGCCATTTGTATTTCTGCTGTAGAGAATTGTCTATTCAAGGCCTTTGCCCATTTTTTGATTGTATTGTTTGGTTTTTGTTATTACATTGCAAGCAGCATTTTACAAAAGAAACAAAATCTTCTAGATTCAACTTCTAAAGTTAGAGTTGGTAAACTATGACAGTGGGGTCTCTGTTGTTATAAGTAAAGTCTTATTAGAACATAGCCGCATTCATTTATCAATGCATTGTCTATGGCTGTTTTCATGCTACAAAGGCACAGTTAAGTAATTAGAGACCATATGGACCAAAGGCCTAAAATATTTACTATCTTTATCTTCACATAAAAAGTTTGTCAACCACTGTTCTAAAGATGTCATCTGGTCGAGCTATTGCTAAAGAAATACCTGGAAATAAGAATTATATATTTTTTCATGTTTTTAAGATTTTTAGCCTGCACAATGTAGTCTAAGGTCATCCTTGTAGTTTATGGTTGCCGGATAAAATACAGCAAGGGACATACTTGCACTAAAACATATTTGTTATCTGAAATTCAAATTTACATAGGTATCCTGTAATTTATTTGCCTAATCTGACAACCCTACTGTAGTTTCATGAAACCAGGATCAGTAATGAGCCCTACCCGTTTTAAGAAGCAGGAATAGTTTTTAACAAGTTTTACATCTTTTCCTCAACATCTGCAATTATTTATTCCTACTACTTCCTCTTCCTAGAAGGTTTTTTGCCATGTCACCTGGCTCCTATTCCTATTCTGCTTTGATACTCAGAACCATGTGAAACCTTTATGGATCATACCCCAGGAGAGGTTGGATTCCCCTTCTCTATGATCTCATTGAACACTCTTAATAATAATAAACAAGAGCTAAGACACAGTTGCAGGTTTCTATGTGTGAGGCACTTGAGAACATATGAGAAGGCCTCAACAAATAGTGAATGAATGGACTTAAGACAAGTGGGACTAGGTATGAGTTAAATCACTGATGGACACCTCTTTTGCCCCCCTTTAATTATCCTGAACAGCCAGAACTTGTTCTCAGCTGTTTAGGAAGTTGCGTAAAACTGGCTTCTGCTCTGTCTCTCTACCACCACCTTCTGGGCCTTCCCTTCAGCCTCATGCACATGGTGTTCCTCTTGCTGCATCTAGGACCACAGCATCCCAGCAACACATAGTTCTCAATGCACTGACCTATTGCTCTCCATCAAAATTTATCCTTCTTGTGTCCCAATCCTTCAAGATCCTAACTTTTGCTCCTTGGGGATAATGGATGCTAAAATATTTGCTGCAAATATATGTTAACCTGCATGCTCTTGCTTGTAAGGAAAGATCCTTAGGATGAGTCTTAGGAGGGGTGCTAATCTTAAGAAGAATTTTCTGACTGGGTTTTTAAAAATCTGATTCAGAGGCAGCAGCTAGGGTCACACACAAAGGAAAAATCTCCCTCATTTGGCTGTTCTGCCAGTCTTTGCCTATTTGCCTCCTAATTTATTCCTTGTGTTTCTCATCTTCTGCTCTCTGCTATAAGGGACTGACTACAAACTACAGTCCCCAAGGTTCCTTGCCAAGTGGCATCCAGTTAGGATCAGCCAGCAGGAGGCTCCGGTGGGAGAAGCCACAGTATTCGTCTCCCTGTCTGTTTGTTATGGGCTGTATCTCTTGCAGTGGTTGTGTCTTCACAGTGGTTTCAGTTCATGCAGGGCAGCCCTGGCTCCTGGGCTCTGGTACCACCATCTCCTCCTTTTGTTCCTCAAGCCTCAGAGTGATAATGGCTTCTGGTAGTTGCTAAACAGGAAAGTGCCTCCCATCTCATTTGGCTTTTGAACCATTCTGCCATCCTTCTAACTAGTTGCTTCCATTCTGCTCTTGCTACTAAATTCCCGGCATACTTTGTTTTGTTGACTGGACCCTGACTGATAAAACTCCCCTTCAGGAAGGGGGTTGGAGAAAACCTGCCATTAGCCCCTAGGACAGTTCCATGGCTAGGAGAAAAGGGACTGCCTCATATTCCCCAGGATCCTAATCCTACATGTATTCATTCTAGATTTGAATAAAGCAAGGTAAGAAGAGGAGGATTAGGGAGGAAAAGCAGGGAGAAATGTCACTCATATTCACTTATTACTTACACGCCTAGGATTTTTAATTGCTCCTTAGAATGATCCTTCACGGAAAGTATTATTATCCTCAAGGATTGAAGAACAACCATTTAAGGGAAGCAATGAAGAGCTTTGCTTTGAAAGGTTGAGCTGCATTTCCAAGGTTACAAAGCTAGCGAACCTTGTGCTGTAATTTCAACCTAGATGGGTCTTTTTTCAACTTTGCCTTACTGAAAAGAAAGAAGTTTTTTGAAAAGGCAAAAACTGGAATTGACAAAATCAAATTATGCAAAAAGAATTGCTCAACTTTTACAAAATTCTGGAATAATTCCTTATGCCAAGATTTCCTTACATCAACATATGATGAAGAAATTGATGTTTTTTTTGCAGAAATAATTGGAATTAACCAGATAGGCAACTTTAGATGATATATGCTCTGAAAGTTAATGTCATGTCCAGAAACCTTGTTATCTCATAGTATTTTATGATGCTATCAGGTGGCCCTGTGAGCCTATCAGTCTATATTCATGAATCCCTAGAAGATCTAGCTCCAGCTGACCATGAAATTAAGCACATTTTTAGATGACCACTGGGGACAGGTCAATGACAGATATTAAGAGTCACTTCAACTCCACAGGTACATCTGAACACAGACGGCCAGCTTGTCTACCTTTGGTATTGAGTAATGTTCTATTGGCTTCATTAAGCTCATGTTGACTCAATAATTTTTCTAGTGAACTCAGAGCCAAAAATAGATACTTTATATTATGTGTTAGAGTTCAAGATAATTGTCTAATTATTGTGCTATCTCAAAGCCATTTAATAATTGTAACCAAGTTATTTTAACATGAAAAAATAGGAAAGCCTTAAAACAAATGTACAAATGAATAATACTAAGTTTTTTGCTTGTTTGTTTGTTTTTGAGATGGAGTCTTCCTCTGTCACGAGGCTGGAGTGCAGTGGTGTGATCTCAGCTCACTGCAAACTCTGCCTTCCAGGTTTAAGCGATTATCCTGCCTCAGCCTCCCGATTACCTGGGACTACAGGCGTATGTCACCACGCACAGCTAATTTTTGTATTTTTAGTAGAGATGGGGTTTCACCATGTCAGCCAGGATGATCTCGATCTCCTGACCTCGTGATACGCCTGCCTCAGCCTCCCAAAGTGCTGGGATTACTGGCATGAGCCACTGCGCCCGGCCAACACTAAGTTTTAACAGTCTAACATATGTCCTACCATATAGATGCATAAATGCAGCATAAACACTAAAAATAAATTTAGAGCTTAATGGAGTATTGGAAGTAGCTTAGTATATTCCCTTACTTTTATAAATAAAGATACTTTGACCAAGGGAAGTATATGCATATATATATATATATATATATATGCATGCATATGTATTCAGGTGTGTGTGATGTGTATGAATACACACCATCATATACATGCACTTACAGGCACTCTCTATATCTCTCTATATATATGCTCATTAAACATTACATATATAAGCATCATATACGTAAGCATCTACATAAGCATCATATGTAAGATATAATATATAAACATCATCTATATAAGCTCATTAAGCATCATATAGCATGCATATAATGGTGTGTATTCATACACATCATACACACCTGAATAGATATTTATGCACATGTATACATGCAAACACATAGAAAGAGGGAGGAGAGTGAGAGAGAGAGAGGATGAATGTACAGCTGTTGAAGTATATGTTGGCATTATGGTAGAAATGATGATTAAAACAGCAGGTATCAGGATTTTTGGTTAGAAGGAAAGCTGACTTTGGACTGCTGAGCCTTCTGAGAAGGCATCATATATATGCACTCTCTCTCTATGTGTGTGTGTATATATATATATGCTCATTAAACATATATAAGCATCATATATGTAGGCATCTATATAAGCATATGTAATATATAATATATAAGCATCATATATATAATCTCATTAAGCATTATATAGCACGTATATAATGGTGTGTATTCATACACATCATATGCACCTGAATAGATATTTTGAATAGAGGTCTTGATGAAATGGGTTAGAGAGAACCAAATAGCTCTGCACAGGAAATAAACAGGATATGGAGGTGAAATAATAAGAGAAGGGAGAGAGAAAACTGAAGAAAGAAGAGAGTGAAGTTGATGATAATGCAAAGTGGTCAAAAGAATTTGACAGCAGACATTCTGGATGTTTAACTAACTTATGTATTTAACATATTTGTGGTTGCTCTGGTATAGGGGCCCTCCAGAGCCTCTAACTTTCAGTCAAGTCTGCTATGCACACAGTGCCAACCAGGTCTATGTAGATTTGGAGTAAAATCAAGGAAAAGAAGCTGAGACCTATAAATAGAGTGGCATGGGGCAGGGAGAACAGGTCACAGGACATGAGATTTCAGTGAGATCAAGTCAGTGAGAGTGGGATCTGACTATAAACAGGGAACATGAGCTAGCAAACCCTGGCAAAGATTTAGAGAACTGGGAAGAACAAACAAGGGGTCAAGGGCCTAAACTGTCTCACGGTCTATTTACACGCACGCATGGCCATCCAATCTGTATGTAGCAGAGATTTCGGTGGATTTTGGTGTTTGGGGTTGCTGGCAGCAGAGTCTGAGAAGGTGGTAGTGTGATCTGAGATTTGGGGGTCTCTTGGGCAGTCAGTTGAGAGCCATAGTTCCAGTTTCCCCAGAGAGTTAACAGATAAGACAAAAGACATGATGGCCAGGGAGGGAATGCCTGCTGGGGACAGAAAAGATTTATCCTGAAACTATAAGGGTTAGCTGAGGAAAGAGGAGCTATAGAATGATTGCTCAATCATCTTAATGTCCTAAAGCTCCAAACCCTTGTTCATCCTTCTGCTACAGATGTTTACCTAATACCATCTCAGAAAACTAGCAGGATTTGTGTCTTGCCAAGCCAAGTTAAAGGCTAAAAGCCATATGCCACTACCAGCAGGGAAAGGAAGGTAGAAGGTAGAAGATGTGTTTAAATGGAGCCAGTGTGTTCACTCCAGGGGGCTGGCTGGGCGTGGCTGCTGGGTGCAGTGAGGGGCCACATTTGAAATCTAGACTTCCCTCAGAATCTCTGGAAAATGTGTTTGTTTATTTGGTTGTCTTCTCAACTTACGCATGCTTCCACTGGCTCTGTTCCTACCTCCCACTTTACCAGGAGGTTTTGGTGGGAATTAAAAGGATCACCAAAAAGAATTTTTTAAAACACATGGTACAGAAACAACTCAAACTAGCTTATGTGAAAAGGGAATGTCTTGGTTCTCACAACTGGAAAGTGTAGGTGGGGATACCTTTAGACGAGGCTGAGTAGGGCCTAGTCTCTTTGTCTAGCTCTGCCTTCACCTTCCTCCATGTATTTGCAGACTGTCTTTCCAGGAGAGGAAGATGGATCTCAATACTCCCAACTTTACCTCCCACTAGCTTAGCAACACCTTTGGGAATTAAGATCCTTTTCTTCGCAAACTTACTTTACAAATCTGCAAACGATCTTTTGATTGATATTTGAGACTCATCTACTAAGTACTTATGGAGCTCTTATTTCAAACGACTATTCTAGGACCAAGAAGGCAAAGCTCTTTCTCTTGTGAAGTTATCTGTTTACGTACGGTTTGGAAGAGGGAAAGGAACAATGTGGATTAGATGCTTACCTATATGGGATCATGGTGTGGAGTGGACACTGCAACTGGCAGTGCCAATCAGACATCATGGACTGAGGTAGGGACAGTTTTCCAAATGACACCGTGTGTTGAACATGCAGAACAGTTGATGCATCATGTACCATCTAACTTCGTGTTTCACTCTTAATACATTCCAGAACTGTAACCTCAAGCCCACCAGCTGCATTTTAGCATTCAGACAGGAAAGAATGCCAATGGAGGCTTCTTTCTGGAACAGCTCCCTCAATCACTGATAAATTACAAACACACAGGTATAGGGCAAACATGAGGAATATTGCCCACAATCTCCAAGTCTGCAAACTAGGTAAACGAGTTGGCATCTTGGCAGCTGATCTTGTTTGCATTTATAAATTAAGTTTTTAATACTCACATTTGTAGAGGTGATTTTTTTTTTTTGGCATTTGACTTTTGTCTCAGAAGTAAAATGTCATGGTATTTTTTAAAGTGCATAGATTTGAAGCAAATGCAAAGCAAGTGCCTTCTGGCTTGGAAAATAACCAGACTACACTCATCTTGAGATGGGATGGAATGAGAGACTGGGAAAGTGCTTATAGTTTCTTTTAATGGGCCATACCTTGGCTTGCCTGTTATTTTGAAATTCCAAATACTTTTAACACTGCATATGTCTGGAGGAACATTGGAAATATAATTTGCAATGCCTGAGAGATTCAGGAAACTGGAAATTATATTCTCAAGAGAATAAGCAAGTCTTATAAGTGCCACAGACACTAGGTTAGGGGTTCCTAAATAAATAGCTTATTTATTTCACTGAATGTCAAATAAAGTCATATAGCCACGAATCTGAGTTAGAAGGATGATAGAAATATTCAGTGCATGACAGAGGAGTTGACTCCATTAACAATCCTAGGCAGTGCCCTTCGTGAACGCTTATCTTTCTATCTAAATCTGCTTGATCACTTCTCTTCTTCCTTTACTAGATTTTAAGTTCTGCGAGGACAGAGGCCAAATGTTTCTTACTTGTCTTTGAAACCCCAAGGCCCAGCAAGATATTTTGCACATAATGATGATGACAATGAAGACAACTAGCATTTATTGAACAGTTGTCATATTCTAAGCATTATATTGATCATTTTAATGGATTAATTATTTTAGTCCTCATGATATACATAATATTATACCACTGTTTTCTACTCTTGTTACAAAGAAGGAAACCAAGGAACAGAGGGGTGAAGTGATTTGTCCAAAGTCATATGCTATGAAATAAAAGATTTCAGACTGAAGTCCAGGCAATTTGACTCAAGAGCCAGAGCTCAAATGTTTCTGTTGTGTGAATGATGAGAGATCTCTCACAATCCAAGCAATCTCTAGCAATGACTTTTTGTCTCATGAGAGAAAGGAAAAGAGCTACCCAGGGCTGGGCGCAGTGGCTCACCCCTGTAAGCCCAGCACTTTGGGAGGCCGAGGTGGATGGATCACCTAAGGTCAGGAGTTCAAGACCAGCCTGGTCAACATGGCGAAACCCCATCTCTACTAAAAATATAAAAATTAGTCGGGCATGGTGGCGGATGCTTGTAATCCAAGCTACTTCGGAGGCTGAGGCAGGAGAATCACTTGAACATGGGATACAGAGGTTGCAGTGAGCGGAGATCGCGCCACTTCACTCCAGCCTGGGTGTAAGAGCGAAATTCCATCTCGGGGGGAAAAAAGCCATCTGGATCCTGGCTATGAGCAGAGATTTGGGAAGTGAACTACTCTTGGGACTTGTTTCACTAAAATCAAACTGGTAGATCAACTAGTGTCTTGACTAGGTAAAGATTTTTCTTAATTGTTTTAATTAAAAAGTTCTAAAATCAAAGTAATACATTGCTTGGAAACAATGTTCTAGTCTACCGTTCCTAACCCTGTTCTTGTTTGGGAAAGACTCCATTTCAAACTCTCCTGTTAGTTATCTTCATACAGTTCAAACTTGATAATCAAGGTCATGTTTAGTCATTATTGACTCCTATGATAAGAGGGAAAGAGTTGGTCCACTTATTTCATTCCTGCCTCCCCTCCCTATTTACACAGTTCAACATTTTTACATTTTCTGTGAGTTACTTTTAAATTTTTAAGTAATACCCTAGGTAATCTCTAACGGCTACTCCATGCCTTATAAGATGAAGTTAGGGGTACCCGTTCTTTTTCCTTCAGCTTCTGCCTCTTTTTTCCACTGCAACTTTTGCTTTCACTTTAACACAATTAAGCTACATAAATTTTACATGTTGTCTTGCCTGCTGTATCTAGAAGCTAATCTTAAAATTGTATATCAAGAATGTTTATAAGATGGTTCATTTTACGTGTTCATTTGATTAGCCCACAGGGAGCCCAGATATTTGATTAAATATTATTCTGGTCCTCTGGAAGGCTGAGGTGGCTGAATTACCTGAGGTCAGGAGTTTAAGACCAGCCTGGCCAACATGGCAAAACCATATCTCTACTAAAAATATGGAAATTAGCTGAGCATGGTGGCAGACACCTGTAATCCCGGCACTTTGGGAGGCCAAGGTGGGCAGATTACTTGAAGTCAGGAGTTCAAGACCATCCTGGCCAACATGGTGAAACCCCCTCTCTACTAAAACTACAAAAATTAGCTAGGCGTGGTGGCAGACACCTGTAATCCCAGCTACTCGGGAGGCTGAGGCAGGAGAATCACTTGAACCCGTGAGACGGAGGTTGTAGTGAGCCAAGATCGCACCACTGCACTTCAGCCTGGGGGACAGAGTGAGACTCTGTCTCAAAAACAAAAGAAAAGAAAAGAAAAGAAAAAGGACAATTATTTTGGGTGTGTTTGTCAAAGTGTTTCTGGATGAGATTAACATTTGAATAAGCAGACAGAATAAAGCGGATTGCCCTTCCCAATGTGGGTGGGCCACATCCCATCCACTGAAGTCTCCAATAGAACAAAAGGCTGAGCAAGACAGAATTCACTCCCTGACATCAAGGAGTTTCAGCTGGGACATCAGTCTTGTCCTAACCCCACACTGGAACTTGCACCATCTGCTCTCTTGGTTCTCAGGCCTTCAAACTTGGATTAGAACTACACCACTGGCTCTCCTGGATCTGCAGCTTGCAGATAGCAGATTGTCGACATTCTCAGCCTCCATAATCATGTAAGCCAATTATTTAGAAGAAAACTCTCTCTCTACGTGTGTGTGTGTGTGTGTGTGTGTGTGTGTGTGTGTGTAATTGGTCCTGTTTCCTGTTTCTTTGGAGTACCCTGAATGATACACTATGTTTATATTTTTATTATCTGGAGAAATTATTCACTGTGGAGATAATGTGTATACTATTATTTAAAATTTTTTTCCTGGAATTTCTCATTTTTATCCATTTCCTACTTGCTTTTATCATATGTGTGTCACTCTCTTGGGCCCTCTCTTACATCCAATTTTTCTATTGACTTCCTGGGTCTTCCAGCTCCTGCTTTGAATTGTTTACTGTATAGCTACAATCTTGGGACTTCCCTTTAAGCTGTTCCTGTTCTGGACTCACTGTTTTTCAAATCTTATGCTTCCCTTTTTTTAGTACTGGCCGGTGTTGGTCAGAATAGACCCCTTTATGCTGAAGTAACAACAGCCTACAACCTCAATGGCTCAAAACCCCAGGTTTTATTGCCTACTAAGAGTGCATGTCGACTTCAGATTGGTGTGGCTCTGCCTGACTCTCTCATTCTCAGACCCAGCCTGACAGAGCAGCATGCTGCCTGGCAAAGGAAAATAAAACTTGGCTCATTTTGCATTGGCTCTAAGACATTCCACTTGAAACTGACACATGTCACTTTTATGTACATCTCACTGGCCAAAGCAAATCACATAGTTAAGTCTAACTTCAAAGAGGGGCAGATAAGTGCAATCCTACTATGTGTCAAAGAAAAGACCTATTAGTAAACAGCTCTAATGACTACTGTACTCATTCATTTGCTTCATATCCTCAAGCAACTTTCCAAAGAAAGGACATATAGCATATAGCTGATAACATTCAAGCTCTTGGATGTCTGAAAATTGTCTGACAATTTTCACTCTCATAAAGAAGTAATGAGAGCACTTGCTGCTTCAGGTTATATTATAATCCACAAGGATCATAGGGAAGTAGGCCTTCTGAAAAAAAAACGGACCCAACGGAAGACAGGAAATAGAGTAAGCACTGGAAAATTTAGGTCATTTATTGTCCCAAATAACTTGAAAAGATGGAAGTAGAGTCAAACTTCTTTTGTTTGATTGTGGAAAAAGAAATTCAATCTTTTTTTTAGAGCAAAGATTGGTGGATAGGAAAGTTCTAGAGTAGCCCTCTCCAATATAACTTCCCATGATGATGGGAATATTCTATAATGTGTGCTACCCAATATTGTAACCACTAGCTCAATGTGGCTATTGAGGGCTTGGAACATGGCTACTCTAAATTGCGGAATTGTGGCACATGGCTAGTATATTGGACAGAGCATTTCAGGAGATTTCAAAAGAAATGTGGATTCAATAGGATGGTCTCAAAAATGACAACCTTACATTGCAGTCATAAAAAATTCTGAGGAGGAAAAAGACTAAGAGACTGGCACAGGCCCTAGAGAGCTCACATATTAAAAATGGAACACACAAAATATGGGAGGAGAGGTTATCACATAAAAGAATATTGACAGAATAAATGAACACAGTCAAATAGTATAGAGCAAATTTCTCGGTAAAACTTCTAAGGAAACCAAAAAAAATATTTTTATTCTGTCTTTTGATAATGCAGAAGAAGAAAACGAGCAAGGATATAATGAGGTATGCTGCATGGGGTCACAGTGTGGTTACCTGGAAAAGAGAGGCATGTCCCAATACTGTGCTTATCTTCATCTTTCTTCCCAAGCAGAATATCAGTTGGTTTACAGGCAAGGGGAAGAAATTTGTAGGAAAGTTCCTGGGTCTTCCAATGGAATTAAATTTTCTGGCCCAAACTTAAGGTCATGATTCTCAAAGTTGAGAATACAAAATAATCACTTCGAGTCTTTGTTAATCAAGCAACACTGAGGGTCTAACTCCCAAAGAGTGTGGCATACTCTCCAGGATCATCATAAAGGTGGGCGGGATAAGTGACGGAAAATCACTAACAGTATGACTGTCAAAGGAGCCTCTAGAGTGGGCTACATGCACCCCTAACAGAAATGCAAGATAAAAATGTTAGACCTAATTAGCCGGTGTTTCTCTTTTCTTCTTGAGAGAATCTATGTATATACAAGCATATTTTAATCTCTTTTCTCTCTTGACACAAATGGTAGCTTATTAACTATGTTGACCAGTATTGTGATTTTTTGATTTTTCGTTTGTTTGTTTGAGACAGTCTTCCTCCGTTGCCCAGACTAGAGTGCAGTGGTGTGATCTCGGCTCACTGCAACCTCCGCCTCCCGGGTTCAAGCAATTCTCCTGCCTTAGCCACCCAAGTATCTGGGATTACAGGCACATGCCACCACACCCGGCTAATTTTTGTATTTTTAGTAGACACGGGGTTTTACTATCTTGGTCAGATTGGTCTCAAACTCCTGATCTCGTGATCCACCTGCCTCGGCCTCCCAAAGCTCTGGGATTATAGGCGTGAGCCACTGCGCTTGGCCTCAGTATTGTGCTTTTTTTCCACTTAAAATTATAAGTTGTTGGCCCTTTCCTATAACACATATTTATCTGCCTCATTACTTTTAGATATAGAGAGGCAAGATGATGTAGTGATTTTGAGCACTGACTCTGGGTTGAAATCCCCAGCTCTGTCACTTACTGGCTATGTGACCTTGGCAAGTGACTTACCACTCTGGACCTTAGTTAGCTCATCTGTAAAGTGAAGGTAATAGTAATAGTACCTATCTCATAGGGTTGAGTGAAGAAAAAATGAATTAATTTAAGAAAAGTAATTACAACAGTGTCTTATATATGGTATTACAGAAAAGGATCAGGTGATTCTGACGGGAGTGGGCCAAGTAACACACTTGGAGAATCTCTGTCCTAAAATAAGGTGGTTTCATTCATTTATTCATATGTTAGGTATTTACCACATCAAATAATTAATATATAGAAGTGAATTTTTGCCTTCACAAAGTTGAGACTCCATCACAGCACAATCGTGCAATATTGCCATCCCCACATCCACCCAATTAGTTGTGTTTCTTTTCTTCTCTGTTTTCTTAATAGGATAATAAGGTATGCTCAGTAAATGCTTAACAATAGAAGTAATGGTAAATTTGTGATCATATAGACATGACCTCAAATACTGATTATGCAAGGGGGATTCAGTGACTCTAAAAATAAATGAAGTTTCGGCCGGGCGCAGTGGCTCAAGCCTGTAATCCCAGCACTTTAGGAGGCCGAGACGGGCGCATCACGAGGTCAGGAGATCAAGACCATCCTGGCTAACACGGTGAAACCCCGTCTCTACTAAAAATACAAAAACTAGCCGGGCGAGATGGCGGGCGCCTGTAGTCCCAGCTACTGGGGAGGCTGAGGCAGGAGAATGGCATAAACCCGGGAGGCGGAGCTTGCAGTGAGCTGAGATCCGGCCACTGCACTCCAGCCTGGGCTACAGAGCGAGACTCCGCCTCAAAAAAAAAAAAAAAAAATTAATAAATAAAGTTTTATAAAACCTTGCCACTCCTGGCAAACTTGTGAGGCTGAACCATCTTCTGGCTCAGACTTTCCCCTTTCTTCTGTTCCTCTCTCCAGCCACAATTTACTTTGGAGAGGAGGGTCTGATACACTACCTCAGCAGAGAACCCCCCTGCCCCATGCTAAAATGTCTCCTACCTTTCCCCAAAGCTGGATACCTTAGCTCTTGCGCTCAGCCAAAGGTATCAGTCCCCAAAATTAACACAGCAAAATGTTGATGATTTGTAACTGTTTACTGTGTGTATGTGCCATTCCAAGAGAAGATGCTCATTAAAGCAGAAGCTATGAATTGCTTTATTGATTGAAATCTAAATAAATTAATATCTAATAGTAAAGTTTTAGAAAGTGTACTATACTTCAAGGAACTCATTTTTGAATCCCGGATCTTTCCTGGGACTTTTACAACATGTAGATGAATGTGGTCACCCTCGATAATAACAACGACCCCTCCCTCCATGCAGTTGCTAGTGCATTACATCATACAAAACCTTGAACCTTCCACTTACTAAAACTCTCTGTGGGCTCGGTTCGCTATTCCTGTTTTGTTTTGTTTTGTTTTTAGTAGCGATGGGGTTTCACCATGTTAGCCAGGATGGTCTCGATCTCCTGACCTCGTGATGCGCCCGTCTCGGCCTCCCAAAGTGCTGGGATTACAGGCTTGAGCCACCGCGCCCGGCCCTATTCCTGTTTTATAGATAAGGAAACTGGGATATGTCAGGTTTAAACGATGTGATTAAACTCAAAATGCCAGAAATGGACAGAGTCAGAATCCAGACTCTGATCTTTAGCCTTGAGTTCCAGTCCCCTTCCCACCTCATTATAACCAATGCGGATAGAGAGTACTCCGGGAAAGACTATTATCAACGTAATCTGCCGTTTGCCTCTGAAAATCACACTCTCAGTCTGGTGGTTATCCGTCATGAATCTAATCATCAGTTCCAGCATGCTGAACATGGCCATGATTGGTAAAATTCACACTGAAGCACAAAAAGGACGCCTGTCATCTCAACCGGAAATACAGTCCGGGTACAGCAAGCTTCCTAATTCAATAGCATCGGACCAGAAAGACACCCTTTCTCGTTTCTGTAGCTTCAATGCCCTCTAGTGGGAAGATCTGACATTACACCCCAAAAGGACAGGCTGAGTGAGGGGGTGTTACTCACAGTCCTTTCTTACGGGGTATGACATAACCCCAACTCATAAGCTACGATGTGCCTGAGAATAACTAAGCCTTATGCATTATTGCCACGTTGGGTCACAGTCTCAGATTAAGATGTAGGAGCTTCCTTATAGCCTCAGGATGCCGAATTATATCATAGATCATTTTGCCCCTTTATTTTGAATTGTTCATGTTTCCTACATTTCAGGGGATTGCCTGACATCGTACACACATCATAGAAAGCAACAGCTGGACCTGAAGGTTATCCAGCACAGAAATTGCAAACAGGCGAGACTGGGACTGTGGAAGTGTTTTGCATGCCCTGCACAACATGTTACTTGTTTATATGCTATTTTTCTAAAGTTAATTTAAATGCTTCTAGGTAGATTTGCACTCTCCAGTTGCTCACAGTTTTTACGACTTCCTGTTGGCTTAGTTTGGTTTCCCCAAAGCCGATTCAAAACAAGATCTTGTATATAGGAAGTTAATTTGGGAGAGGACCTAAGGAGGTAGTGAGGGGGTAAGGAGAGTGAGACAGGAGGAAAGAAATGCCAATGAAGCACAGTGTCAATGGGCTGAATCACGTGTGCCCCAAATCCATTTGTTTAAGTCCTAACCCCCAGTACCTCAGCATGTGACTGCATTTGGAGGTAAGACCTTTAAAGATGTAATTAAGATGAAATGAGGGCATATGAATGAACCTTGATGCAATATGACAGGTGTCTTTATAAAAAGAGATTAGGATAAAGATGAGTACAGAGAGAACACAGTGTGAAGATACAGGCGGAAGCTACAGGGGGAAGGAAGCCATCTATAAGCCAAGGTGAGGCCTCGGAATAAACCAACCCTGCCAACACCTTCATCTCGACTTCCCTCCTCCGGGACTGTGAGATGATCTACTTCTGTTGTTTAAGCCTTCCTGCCTGTAGTACTGTGTTATAACAGCCCTGGCAAGCTTAGATAGGATATGTGAATGAGGGGCCACTACTGTGGGCAGCTGGGGCTTAGTCCTGCCAAGGACCCTGAGAAATTTCAGGGAAGATACCTCAGAATTATGTCAGCAGAGCAGTAGGAG
Organism: Trachypithecus francoisi; assembly: GCF_009764315.1. Classification (NCBI taxonomy): domain Eukaryota; kingdom Metazoa; phylum Chordata; class Mammalia; order Primates; family Cercopithecidae; genus Trachypithecus; species Trachypithecus francoisi. The sequence goes on from NW_022681453.1 coordinate 52,027,617, forward strand.
GCTGGGGCATTTGTCCTGAGACTGGTCCCCCTTGGCCGAGGGCTGGTCCCATCCCAGTAGCATTAACTCCCCTGCATTTCCAGGTTGCCCTGTGAATTAGGGAGTGGGAACACCCACAGGCAGAAAAGCAGGCAGTTGGAGTGAGAAGCATTTGCAGTGTTAGAGGGAATTGTCCACCTTCCCTGCTGGAATCTCAGAGATGGGCCAAGGGAACACAGCTGAGTATCCACCGCACCTGCCACACTATTATCTCACAGCTAAATGCTTTGCACATTTCCCAATCACGTGGCTTCTAAGCGACTCACAATAGCAGCTTTTCCATCATAAACATCCATCCCCTGGACTCAAGCACAACTTTCTTCTTGCTTTTCAGGTCTCATCCCAAGTGGATCTTTCAGAAAGCCCTTCTCTGACCACAATATAGTGCTAGTGCTAGTGCTGCCCACCCTGTGGTGTGCTGGAGAGACCTGTCTGACTTAGAATCCCCGCTACTCCCTGCAAGTGTGTCCATGGCGCTAAACATCCCCAAGTATTTGTATATGGTGCTTTTTATAGGGTGATTTACGTGCATTCACGTGATGGTTCTGAATCTCAATGAGAGGACGATGTTTGCCACTGCTGTACAAAACAAGGCATATGTCAGCTATCAGCTTATCTTTTACATTGATCAATTTGTCATATCCCCCTTTCAATGGCATGGATTGTTCCTTTAGTATTTGGGCAAAACCAATGCTAACGACCTTGCATTGCGTGTGCTTTCAGAGCTACAAGGTGCTTTCAATATGCACAGTTTCCTTCCAATATGCACAGTTTCGGGAGGCCCTCAAACAAGCTAATGAAATATAGTAGCAAGGCAATACTACCACACATTATACAAACTTAGAAAACAGAGGCCAGGGCAGTGTGTGATGTGTCCCAAGGTCACTTGACAAGGTTCTGACAGACCCACACTGAGATCACAGGTCTCCAGATTCCCGGCTTAGAGTCCTTCAATTTGCAGATACGGTACGAAACATAAACTCTCCTTTCACAAGCAACATAGGATGATTGAAAAAAAAATGGCATCAAATCTGGCTTCCAGGAACTTCCCCTTGAGAACTAGACTCTTTCATTGGCTAGATCTTCCCTTTTTCATTGAAATTGTTGCTTTATTTTGTGAACAATGGGTTTTCAGCTGCTACTGTGCAATTAAGCTCCTTGTTGATTGAAAAAGAAATTATATGATAGCATACTGGAGTAGCTTATTCCTCCGTCCATGAAGACTCTATGGGCTTATTTTTCTAAGGTTTGTTTTCTATCTAAATGACGTCACAAATTAATAGCCAAAGATTGCACTTGTAATCAGGCCAAAGGCATCCCAGCTTCTCTCTGCGCTTTCTCTACTCCACACAGCAACCAGAGTAATCCTTTGAAACCATATGGTAGTTCCTGTCACTGCTTTGCTCAGAATCTTCCAGTAGCTTCCCATTATAATAAGAGGAAAAGTCAAAATCATTACTAGACCCTGTATGATCTTCTCTCCGCCCCCCACATCTCTCAGATCTCATCTGCTCATCTGCTCCTCCCTCTCCTAATCATTCTGCTCTAGCCTCACCAGCCTCCTATCTATGTTTACATTTTTTAACACACCAAATATATGTGTGTGCAGGACTTTTGCACTTACTGTTTTCTTTGCTGGAACTCTCCCAGGTTTATACATGCCTGCCCCTTTATCTCCTTCAGGTCTTTGCTTAAATGTCATCTTTCCAATGTGCTCTTCTAGCAAGGAAAGGATTTGCTTGTTTGGTTTGCTGCTGAATGCTCAGCTGCTAGGATACTCAATACATATCCATTGAATTAGTAAAATGAATGATAATTAGTGATATATATATATAAAACACACACACATATATGTATTTTTAGTGTTTGTTGTATACCTTATCTAAAATAATTTAGATGAGGAGTCTAAACTTATGCAATGGATATATTATGACCCTCTCCACTATAAAAGCCTTAGATACTGACCTCTTCTATTATAGAGAACTATGTGTAGTTTCTGACACTGGCAAAGGGAGACAAACAGCCAGTGAAACTTCATGTTCAAACAGTAGTAGGGACTACTCGCTGTCAGTAGTGCAAATAAGAAACTGAGAAATCAGGTCTTGATTTATATACAACCCTGTAAATCTACCTTTTTCATAGTCTGAGGTTGCATAATATTCTGTATGTAACTTAAACCTCTTATATTGACTGTTCATCAAGGATCTACTCTTTGATTAAACCAAAAAATGAAATGAATGCTCTTAAAAAGGCCACTGTTTTGTTTTGTGTTTCTTCAGAGTAGATCCTGAGAAAAGAATTGGAGGACACATAATTTATTTGGGAGGGGATCCCAGGAAACAAGACAAGATGAAGGAGGGATGAGACAGGGAAAGAAAAAATGCTGATAAAAGGACTTTTAATAAGCAAACGATGACTGAGGACATGTGGAACTGAGTCTCCTTGGGAACTCTGGGAGTCTGGGTAGGAAATGCTTCCAGGAAAGGAGGATGCTTAGTGGTCTCAGTAGTAGAGTCGCATGCAGTGGGCTATAGCCTGGGTAGGGAGAAACCATTTCTGTAGAGAGAGCTTCTGGAGACATCCAAAGGAGGTGATGATGCTCAAGAGATGTGCCAGAGATGATGGAGCAGGGCAGTCAGGCCCTGGATGAAGCACAAAGGGCCATTTGAGACGTCAACTCACATACCTGGCTATTCCAGACAAGGGACTATTTCTCCAATAGTTGAATTTAATTTTTCTTGAAACTGTATTCACTATTGCTTCTTGGCCTTTTGGCTAAGAACAAGTGAACCTGCACCCATTGGAAGGCAGACACTCAGTTTATTTTATTGCTCTCCTCTGTCTCGCTCCAGGGATTTGCAGAAGCCCCAGAGAGAATAAGGGAAGTGGAAAAATCTGATTCTCTGTTTTGGAGTTCTAGTGGTTTAATTTTATAGGTCAACTTGGCTAGGCCACTGGATACAGATATTTGGTCAAACATTAGTCTGGATGTCACTGAAAAGGCATTTTTAAAATGAGATTAACATTTAAATTAGTAGCCTGAATAAAGCAGATTATGCTCCATCATGGGAGTAAATCTCATCCCATCAGTTGAAGTCCTAAACAGAAAACCAACTGAGCTCCCCATAGGAAGAGATAATTCTGCTTAGAGAAGGCTTCTAGACCAGAGCTGCAAATCATTCTTCTCTGAGTCTCCAGCCTACAGCACTGCCACGCAGAATTTGGACTTGCCGGCCTCCACAGTCACATGAACCAATTCCTTAATCTCCTCTCTCTCTCTTTCTCACTCTCTTTCTCTCTCTAAAATATATATAATCTACGAGATTTGCTACTTCACCAGCCTCAGCCAAGGATGCTCCGGCTTGGAGTCCCCAAACTTACGTTTTCATTTTCCAGCCCCTTGCCAGAACTCACTGGGGAATGGGTTTGCCAAGTGTGTGGAAGGGAGACGAGATGGGGCTTTCGCAGGAGCTATGCTAGCAAATCACTGATTCCCCTCAGGTATCCCATCCCTCTCCACAATCTTCAGCTGTCACTTGTTCATCCTGTTTTTTTTTTTTTCCTGTTTTTTGTTTGCTTCCTTGTAGAATTTTTTAAATTTTATTTTTAATTGTAAATTGGCAAATTATAATTGAATATATTTATGGGATACAAAGTGACGTTACAAGTTATAAATGCAAGGTGGAATAACAAATCAAGCTAATTAATATATTTATCACCTCAAATACTTATTCCTTTTTCTGGTGAGAATATTTAAAATTTACTCTCTGAGCCATTTTGAAACGTATGAAACATTGTTACTTACTGTATTCACACTGCTGTGCAATCTTCTATCTCAAAGAAAATAAAACCATATTGCTTTTGTCTAACTGAGGCATTGTACTCTTTTTTTTTTTTCTTTTTGAGATAGAGTCTCCTTCTGTCACCCAGGCTGGGGAGTAGTGGCGTGATTTAGGCTCACTGCAACCTCTGCCACCCAGGTTCAAATGATTCTAGTGCCTCCCAAGTAGCTTGGACTACAGGCACCTGCAACCACATCTGGCTAATTTTTGTATTTTTAGTAGTGACAGGGTTTCACCATGTTGGCCAGGCTGGTCTCAACTTCTGACCTCAGGTGATCTGCCCGCCTCGACCTCCCAAAGTGCTGGGATTACAGGCATGAGCCACCCTGCCCAACCTGAGGCATTGTACTTTTTAGCTATCATCTCCCCATTTATACCTCCTCCCTTAGCTTCTGTGATTAACATTCCATTTTCTGCTTCTCTGAGTTCAAATATAAGTTATTTTATTCCACATATAAGTGAGATCATGCCTTATTTGTCATTCTGTGCCTGGCTTGTTTAACTTAATGTCTTCCAGGTTCATCCATGTTGTTATAAATTACATTTTTTTTTAATTATCAAAGGCTGAATAGTATTCATTGTGTATATATAACACACTTTCTTCCTCCATTCATCTGTTGATGAACACTAAGGTTGATTTCACAACTTGACTTTTGTGAATGATGTATAATGTATATGAGAGTGCAGACATCTCTTCAACATACTGACTTCAAATCCTTTGGATATATACCCAGAAGTGGGATGTCTGGATCATATGGTAGGTCTATTTTTAGTTTTTTGAGGAATCTCTGTACTGTTTTTCAAATTGGCTATACTAATTTCTATTCTCACCAACAGTGTGCAAGCATTCCATTTTTTCTACATCTTTACCATCATTTGTTATCTTTTGTCTTTTTTGTAATAGCCATACAGACAGGTGTGAGATATCTCATTGTAGTTTTAACTTGCCTTTCCTCAGGGATTAATGATGTTGAGCATTTTTCATGTACCTGTTAGCCATTTGTTTGTCTTCTTTTGAGACGCATCTATTCAAATCCCTTACCTATTTTTAAAAATTGAATTATTTGTTTTCTCTCTATAGAGTTGTTTCAATTACTTATATATATTGGATATTAATCCCTCATCAGCTGTATGGCTTGCACATATTTTCTTCTAATCTATAGGTTGTTTCTTCACTCTGTTTTGTTGTTGTTGTTGTTGTTATTGTTCAGAAGCTTTTCATTTTGATCTAACCCTATTTGTCTATTTTTGTTTTTATTGCCTGTGCTTTTTCTTTTGTGCTAGTCTCCTTCTAAATAACTTATCTTTGAAGGAAATAAGTTTTTTTCTGAAACACCTACAAAGAAGTGGTCAGGGATATATTTCAGGTGAGCAGAAATTTTTCTTTAACCCAAGTTTTCGTATGTGAGTTTGTTTAGCTTTTACATCCTTCTAAGCAATGTAAAAAAATGGCTATGAGACTGTTCATAATTGTAAATTCCATCTTTTCTTCCACTACCTCAATGACAAACTGCTGTCTGCAAATATGGCTGCTCTGTGTGATTCTTTATGGTCTCTGTATGACCCACTTTTTGAATTCCCCAGATAGAGATAAAATCCAGGACAATGTCATCTGTCAACCTGGATTCTTGTTTCCAAATTCTACTGCCAAGAAACTTATGGTTTTCACATCAAAGTCTGCTCCTTTAGCTTTAAGAATTATCCTTTCCAGAGTTTTCCTGAGATCTGCATTCTTAAAGTAACCTATTTCCTCCCACATACACCCCTGCTCAGCCTCTATCTCTGTAGTCTGCCCTTCTGCCTATTTCATAGTTTAAGATTTCAGTAGTTTCCCCATTTCACTGAAGGTGAGTTTGTATTTCTGTTTTTTTCCAGTGACTTTGTGCCACCATGTTCAAACCAGAGGTCTCTTATATCTCTTATGAGCTCGTTATTTAGCCTGACAGGGCAAAGAAAACCCTGGCTCTACCCAGTCAGATGTTTCTCTGCCCCTAATTGTTTATGTTTGAAGATTTTAAAAAAAATTAAAGAAAATGTATACCCTGAGTCCTCTGGACTTAGAAGTCCAAAAGGTCAGATTCTTTCAACTGAAAAGCCTTTTCTCTCAAAACTTCTCTGCATGAAATATTTTTCAAATGTTTGCTTTAAAACCTCAAAGCCAAGATTTAACTTCTGGGTTACCTGAGATGCGCCAAACAGCCATATTAGAAATCAGTGGGTACTTCAAATGTAAGGCAATAGATTCATATATATATATAAATATATTTATATTTAATATTAATAATTAATTTGTTTATACATAGATTTTCATATATATGTATATTTACTGAGAAAAAAAGCTATACCAAATTATTCTACTACATAATATGTAGTAACATTTCAGAAGCAATACACTGGGGCTAATGACCTTTTATTATGGTATAGTGACTTATTACAGAAAAAAAATTTTTAAAACCCAACTGTAAATAAGTACCAAGTAAGTGTAAGAACAACAGTTTGGCAAAAAAAAAAAAAAAATTAATTGTCCGTCTACACCAATCAATTATTCAATCTCTTTCATGTTTTCTCTCTCTCTCTAAGATTATGTAATCATTTTTTAAAAATTTCTAAATTTTTAAACTCAATTTTTTAGTGATTTAACCACCATGTCAGATTTGTTTACACAAAAGACATGGTAAAATTTTCTATGACTTTATTGGAGGTAGTATTAGCTAGAAACCATTAATAATATAAACAAAAAAATTTTTACCTATCCACTCTTAAGATATGCATTATATTCCGCCTCTATCCCAATAAAATAGTATTTCCAATGCCTATAAACTATATTACGGTGTTTAGGCCAAATGAATAATTTATTGATGGCAATAATAACTAGCATTTATTCGTATTTTTAAGTGTTAGTTACTCTTTCTCTGACACAGATTCTGAGAGAGACATGGAGGTAACTTAATCATGCATCTTTCAGCACCATTTTCTCTGAAAAATAGATTATCAGAAATTGTTTACTTGTATACTTTCTGCATATGCAGAAACTTTCTTTTATTCAGTTTTGTATAAAATATCATAACCTTTCCTGCAGAACACATTGTAACTGTTTATCTTTGGTCTGCAAGTTTTGCAATGGCCTGTACCCAAAGCAACAAAATTCTGACATTTAGAAAGAGTCAAATATCTCCAACAGGTTGTTTAATTTTGTTTTTTTATCTTAAAAAAAAAATCCAAAGTGATCCAGCAGCTGCAGATGATTAGAAGTGAATGGCAAAGCAATGTCAAGGGATTCTACATCCACAAAACAAGAATTTCAACCAAAGAAGTGCACAAGGAGACAAACTCAGACTCCAAGGTTGTCAAGTACAAATAATACAAAGCAGCTGGGCACAGTAGAGCACACCTTCCACAGTAGAGCACTTTGGGAGGCCAAGGCAGGTAGATCATTTGAGCCTAGGAATTCAAGACTAGCCTGGGTAACATGGTGAAAACCCATCTCTAAAAAAAAATTTTTAAATTAGCTGGGCATGGTGGCAAACACCTATAGTCCCAGCTACTCAGGAGGCTGAGGCAGGAGGATTGATTGAGCCTGGGAGGTTGAGGCTACAGTGAACCTTGATCGCACCACTGCACTCCAGTCTGGGTGACTAAAAGAGACCCTGTCCCCAAACAAACAATACAAATTACTGAACGAGAAGACCCGGGATTGTGAACCACCCAAGTTTTTTAAAGCAATCTGTGCCTTGTTTTCCTCATAGCAAACCTGGGAAAAATACTATAACTCCCAATAGAATTATTTTGAAGTGAAGTTCACATGTAAAAAACACTACACAAACTGTGTGATATATACAATGTCAACCATTATTATTAACAAACCATTGAATTTTACTTACTAAATAAAACCATACATAAAGCATTGCATCTCTTTGCTGTGTCTTCAGTTCATCCCTTACTTAGGTGGGATCTCAAGAAGAACAGTTTGAAACTGAGACACTTGCCATGAGAATAGTCTCAGGAAAAACCCATAGGAAGTGGGGAAACAGAATAGGGCAGAGAGTGAGAAGCCCAGACAAGATGTGGTTTCCACTAAAGTCTAGCCTCAGCCTGATCCCCTGGGGAGCTCCGGGGTGTAAATGGCACCATACAGTAACCTTGAGACAAGGGGGGCTTTTGTATCCCTAAATGACATCTGTCACTGGCTATGAGGGAAGTGGGAGCAATACAATATCCCAGGGATTTCCAGGTAGGAGACAACTCCATCTATCAGGAACAATTCTCCAATGAAGGATATAGACATAGCTGGCTGTAGCCAGTCCTCTCAGCATGAGGTGCATACACCAATCAGCTACCTTTCCTGTCTGGATGGGGCACCAGCAACACCTGCTATCATTTCCTTGTTGACACAGAAAAATACAATGGTGCCCATATCTTTCTTACATGTATTCCCTATGTAGAATCAGATTATTTGCTAGTTTACTCAAAGCCTTCATCAACAAAATCAGCAATGGGTGAAGTTAGATTAACTGGAACTAAGTTTAAAAATCACCAGCTATGCATTGTTTAATAAAGTAAGTCACAGACTAAAGCTAGACATGAAAATGATGTTTGTCCATTTTAATAGATCCACCTGACATTTTTTGAACTCCTATTACGTACCAGGCACTCTGCTAGCTACTTACACATGGTTATTTCTTGCTATCCTTAAAATAGTTCTATAAAGTTGGTAGATGTTGTCTTCCTTCTGCTCACCTTTTATTTTTATGGTTCAGGTAAACTGAGGCTCATTTGAAAAGTATTCATTTGGGAGACAGAACTGAAAACTTTAATGCCCAATACCCCAAATTACCAAGATTTGAGACCCTCTTTGAGATCTCTAGTTCATACTTAGGCAACGTTGAAAGTTATATTTGGCACCCAATTCCATAAACAATTTGAAGCTTGCATGTGCAACATATTGCACATGGGTGCAATAAAGAAAAGAGCAGTAAATCTCAGTCCTGCCCTCCAAGGGTTTACAGGAGTGTAGATGTACTTGATGGTGCAAATGGTGCTGCAGTAGTGGTATATCTCCAAAGACAGAAAAGGAATTAATCCAACACGCCTTCACTAAACACCTATTATGTGCCAGGCCTTGAATCAGGATTAGGAGTAGGAACATAAAGGAATAAGTCATAGCCCTGCTCCAGAAGGGTGTATGGTTTGATGATATGATTTGTTTTGAAAAACTCAATTTTTTAGCTCTTAAGTCTAAATCTTAAAATGTAATCTTATTTCTACCTCAATGTTATGTTTAATTTGTTCCAGAATGGGCAGGAATGCAGCCATTCCACAGGATACATCATTTAACCAATTCATTCATGTGCAATGCATCAAGTTCTTGCTAGAGAATGAAAATTGACATTGGTCCTGCTCAGACCAAATAAGACAAAATGAGAGCTAAATTAGATATTTTCACTTTAGTAACACAGGAAAAGCACACTCTTAGAGGGCAAGGTTAGACATTAGCCATAATCGGGAATAATTTGAATTGCAATAGTTGCCACATTAAATAGATATATTTAACTTACTGGAATAAAAATTTGAATCACACTTTGCATTTCAAGTTCTCTAAAACAGAAGCACTAATTTAAGTATCCTCCCTCCTCCATCGGATTTCATCTTCATTTCAGCCTAGATATCAGGGATCATTTCTGTTTCTGAACTTACTGGGTATTTATCTATTTGTGACTAATGACATTGGTCAATTCTGTCTCAAATGAGAGATCATCTTTATATGTCTCATGTCTTACTTCTTTTACTAGATCTCTGTTTTAGTTTGTTTTCTGTTTCTATAACAGAATGCCACAGACTTGGTAATATATAAAGGAAAAAATGTTATTTATCTTATGATTCTGGAAGTCCAAGACAATGGCCTGGCATCTGGTGAAGGCCTTCTTGCTGCAACACAACATGACTGACAGAGGGGATCACATGGTGAAATGGCAAGAGCAAGAGAGCCAGAGACAGCTCAGTTTTATAATAAAGCCATTCCCCAATAACTAACCCACTCCAGTGACTGCAACACTATCCATTCATGAGGGCAGAGGGGTTAAGTTTCCAACACATGAACTTTTGGAAGACACATTTAACTATATGATTTCATTCCTGACCCCTCAACTTTATGTCCATCTCACACTCAGAATACACCATCTCAAGAGCCCCCAAGTCCTAACTGGTTTCATCACCAATTCAAAAGTCCAATGCCCAGAGTCTTATTTAAATCAAATATGGGTGAGATTCAAGGTGCAATTTATACCATAGCAAATTCCCCTCAGCTGTGAGTCTGTGAAATCCAAACATGTTATCTACTTCCAAAATACAAAATGGGACAGTAATGAGGCAGATAGGCTCATTCCAAAAGGGGGAAAGAGGCAAGAAAAGAGGAGTAACTGGTCCCAGGTAAGTCCTAAATCTAACAGAAAAAAATAATTTTAAACCTTAAAGCTTCAGATAATCTTTCACTCCATGGACTGCCGCCTAGTTACACTGAGGGATTTAGGCTCTGTACCAAAGCCTTGAGCAGCACTGCCCCTATAGTTTTGCTGAGCTCAGACTATGCAGTGGTTCTCACAAGCTGGAGTTACATGCTTACAGTTTCTCCAGGCTGGAATTGCACACAGGTAACTCCACAGTTCTTGAGTATTGAGGGTGGCCCTGAACCTGTGGCTCCACTTGGCATTGCCCTAGTAGGGGAGTCTCTGTGGTGGCTTCAGCTCTGACCCCACATTTCCATTCAGCATTGCCCTTCTAGGGGCTCTCTATGGTGACTCTGCCACTATGACAAGTCTCTGCCTGAGCCTCTCTGCTACTGGAGACATTCTTTGAAATCCAAATGGAGGAAATCCTGTCCCCACAACTTTTGCATGTGTATACCTGCAGAATTAGAACCACATGGACACTGCCAAGGCTTACAACTTGTAGCTTCTAAAGAGATTGGTTGAGTACCATGTGGGGTCACTTGAGCAACAGCGGGAACTGGCCAAGATGTGCTTCACCAGAATGCAGAGAGCAGAGACTTTAGGTGGCCCTGAGCAGTGGCCCATCTCCTGAAACTATTCTGCCCTCCTAGAGCTCCGGGCCTGTGATAGGAGAAACAGCATGAAAGATCTCATTAATGCCTTCTGGACTTTTCTCCCATCATTCATATGAATAGCCTCTGGCTTAGTTCTACCCATATTAATTTCCTTATCAATCATGTGGCTTGGTCACACACTTGCTTTCCTCTGCTGGAAAAGTTATTTCATTCTCTACATGGCTAGATTGCAAATTTTCCATATCTTTCCACTATTCTTCCCTTTTAATTATAAATTGTGTCTTTAAATCATCTCTTTCCTCTTGTTAATGTAAAACTCACACAATCTATACATTTGGAAAAGGATACTTTTTTTATAAAGAATTACAGCCTGCAAGGTGGCTGTCCTGCAGGCTGGGAAATGTAGCCTTCAGCAAAGACAAGAGCCAGGCACTTCCAGGGAAGTAGGAATAAGACAAGAATCTATGCTGAATGGGTTGGCTAAATATATTCAACAGGGTACAGGAGAACCTGTGAATATTTATGAAAGGGGGTCCTGCACATTTATTATAAGCAAACATGCATGTTACATGTGATCCATGTTCACGTTGGGGTGGAAACAACATTTAAATGCATTAAAATTAGGATCTATACATCAAAAGGTGAAGCAGGGACACAAAAGCACTCAAATGTGCAGCCTCTGTAGACTGGCCAGAAGGAGTTCACGGTTGGTGGTCTTCTTGTTAGGAGAAAGTTCCTGATATCAGTCTCTTGTCCAATCAAGGCTGCAGTTATGGCAGGTGCAACACAGGTCAATTAGCACCTGACAGTAGATGTGCTGCAACTGTTTGAACATTCCTTATCTTGAAGTCAGTGCTTGTTTGGCTGCTGGAGAGAAAGAAAACCCCTGTGGCAACAAGAACATAGTTTCTTCTTTAAGTGTAGGAGTGAGCGACTTAACCCTTACCTGGCATGACCTTAGGTCCTGTTTATGATTTGATATTTTATTGCCGCAATGAGTCCATTCTGTCAGCCTTATGATCTCTATTTTAACATTAATTCTGGTTGGTGGTTGTGTCTAAAATTCAAAAGAGAGGGTGTATAATGAGTCTTGTCTAATCTCTGGTCCCATCATGGCCAAGAACTCCATTTTTAAGGTTTCTTTGGGATCCCCTTGGCCAAGAGGGCATCCGTTCAGTCGGTCTGGGGACTTAAAATTTTATTTTTAGTTTATACTCTCATTTTACTGTAAGCAGTTAAAAATAGCCATGTTGCGCCCAAATGCTTTGTTGCTTAAATATTTATTCCACCAGATATTCTGGTTCATCACTCTTAAATCCTGTCTTTGATAAAGGCTTCAAGCATGTACCACAGTTCAGCCAAGGTCATTGCCACTTTATAACAAGGATGGCCTTTGCTCCAATTTCCAATACTTGGTTTTGGTTCTATTTGAGACCTCATTGGAATGACCTTTATTGTCCATATTCCTACCAACACTCTTCTTTTTTTTTTTTTGAGAAAGAGTCTCGTTCTGTCGCTCAGGCTGGAGTGCAATGCTGCGATCTTGGCTCACTGCAACCTCCGCCTCCTGGGTTCAAGCAATTCTCATGTCTCAGCCTCCTGAGTGGCTGGCATTACAGGCGAGCACCACCATATCTGGCTAATTTTTGTATTTTTAGTAGAGGTGGGGTTTCGTCATTTTAGCCAGACTGGTCTTGAATTCCTGATCTCAGGTGATCCACCCACCTCGGCCTACCAAAATGCTAGAATTACAGGCATGAGCCACTGTGCCCGGCCCCTACTCAATATTCTGAGGGTAATCACTTCGGTAATCACTAAGAACTTCTGGACTTTCTCTGGTCCTTTCTTCCAAATCCTCACCAGAATCACCCTTAATGGTCTGACCATGGCAGTGCAGGCCATTTTCTAGCTTGCTCCTTCATATTCTTCCAGGCTGTACCCATTACCCTTACCCAGGTCCAAAAATGCTTTCACATTTTCAGGTATTTGTTATAGCAATAGCCCCCTTTTGGTACTAGGTTGTGGTCTTAGTCTATTTTCTGTTACTATAACAGAATACCATAGACTGGATAATTTATAAAGAAAAGGTTATTTATCTCCTGATTATGGAGGCTGGGTAGTCCAAGAGCATGACACCTGCATCTGGTAAAAGCCTTTTTGCTGTCATAACACTGCAGAGGGTATCACATGGCAAGAGGACAAGAGCAAGAGAACCAGGGAGACCTCACTTTTATAACAAAGCCACTCCTGAGATGACAAACTCACTCCCATGGTAGTGACATTAATTTATGCATGAGAGCAGAGCCCTCATTAATCCATTAATCTATTCTTGAGGGCAGAGCCAACATTAATTTATTCATGAAGGAAGAGGGATTAAATTTTCAACACATGAACTTCTGGGGAACATATTCAAACCACAGCCATCTAATTCTACATTTTCAGCCCCTTGAAGGCAAAATATTTGTTTCTGATTGGTCTTGACCTCTTTTGCAGCACAAGGAAGGCATTCAATAAATGATCATTGAGGCCAGGAACGGTGGCTCACGCCTGTAATCCCAGCACTCTGGGAGGCCAAGGCGGGTGGATCACGAGCTCAGGGGTTCGAGACCAGCCTGAACAACATGGCAAAACTCCGTCTCTACTGAAAATACAAAAATCAGCTGGGCATGGTGGCAGGCGCCTGTAATCCCAGCTACTCAGGAGGCTGAGGCAGGAGAATTGCTTGAACCTCGGAAGCAGAGGTTGTAGTGAGCTGACATCATGCCACTGCACTCCAGCCTGGGCGACAGAGCAAGACTCCATCTCAAAAAAAAAAAAAAAAAAAAAGATAATTTAATTGACAGCTGGACTGACAAAAGGACTAATAAATACATACATGAAAAACATAGCACTCTCTGCTAATATTCTCTTGGGGCAGATAAATACTACACTACACTTTTGGGCTATAAGTAAATGATGTGACCCACCCAGAGCAGAGCAGAGAATAAAGGGTAGAGACCTAGGGTTAGAGCAGTTGCCAGTGGGAGAAACCAATGGCACAGGACATAGGCCTTGCACATAGTACATGTTCAGAAAATTATTTCTGAATTTTATCTGAATTGCAGACTAGGTTTTGGATTTTCTGCACACATATATAAGGACATCAGATTGGCCAAAAAAAAAAAAGCCAAGAAATTCATGTGTGAAACAGGGCCCTCCATTCCTTGGGCTATATGGTAGCCCTATCTCACTTTTGCCTCCTGACATCTAAAACCTTTTCGAGAGATGATGGTTAAAGATAAATATGGAAATACAATTCCCCCGGGTGATCATACTAGACATTTACGTTTTGGCTTCACAACATCTATTGTCCCTTCTGTAAGAGACAGCTTCAACTTTCATTTGGGGATCTACTTCTCCCCAGTTTTAGCCCACAGAATCTGGACCCAAATTGCAATATATGATGCAGGCCTAAAACAATTGGTGCATCACAGTCCCTGGGCCATAGTGATTTGTTCAAAGGTTGGCATGTGACCTAGACTAGTCCAATCAGAATGAAGTTTAGAACTTTGGCTGGACATTCTAAACAAAAGTGTTCATTCTCCTATTGGATTTGAACCTATGAGGATACAGAGCCACGTGTTGCTAGCAGCCACTTTTGGGCTATAAGTAAAGAGCCTTTCTCAAAATAGGGAGTCTACCTCACAGTGGAAATGGGAACAACCTGCCACAGCCCCTGCATAGCTCAGCCCCTAAAGTCAAAGTTTCTTCTAGACTTTTCTTCTACCTGATCCAGTAAATTCCTTTTTGTGGTTAACAGCCAGTTTGGGTTTGATTTTCTGTCACTTATAATCAAGAGATTTGAGAGAGGATTCCAAATATCTTGAAAGAGAGGTGATCAAATGGCTTGAATTCACAATAAAAATAAATGGATATATCACACACTATTGGTGCCCCCTTCCAACATTATCTCTTTGCTCCCCTGGCAGACATGAGAACTGCAGCTTCACGGGACAATAATCATACCTGCTAATGTCTTTCTATCTCAACTGCCCATATATCTGGGAACATTCTCTGGCCACAGGAGTATCTTCATCCCATACACATCCCAGAATGGATAGCTAATGTCCCCAGAAACAAACTTTAGATATTGAGGGGTAAGAGTTGGCTTTCCTTCAGTGGGGCCATTCTGAGGTGGGTTTCATAGAGCACACCTGATGGAATGGAGTCCTGATTGTCAGCATTAACTCACTCATTGTCCTTCTTCTCTCTTCTGTCTTTTTCTCTCTGTGTGATACCTGAAATCATCTCCCAAATAAAAAACTTGCACCCTAAACTTTATCTCAATGTCTGTTTTGAGGGGAGCCCAAACTAAGAAAATGATTGATAGCAATTGTTTCTAGAAAACAGCGGAAGGAGGAAAAGAATACTGCAAGGGGAAGGAAATGCCATGAGAAAACTCAAGCACAGAAAAGATATTAGAGCCATCTTCTGTAAGGAGTAACCCACTGCCCAATCGTTAGACAATGGAATTAGTCTTTGTCACTCAAAGCATTCCCTTCTCTATTATTATGAAAAACAGCACAAGATTTGGAGCTCTGAGATCTGAAACTGACTATCAAGTCTACCCTTTCATGTTACTGTCAACCTTCAGCAGGTTACCTAACACCTTTAAACCTTATTTTTCTTATCTAAGGATAATATCTATTGTAAAGAGTGGTTTTAGGACAAAGAATAAAATATGGGAAATAATTTGCAAAATATAAAGCACTAGGCAAAAGCAATTATTTTTGACTTTTGAATACAGAAAAGGCAACATTTCCTGACTAAATCCACATCTGAATGTAAAGGAGAAAATCCCATTGAAAATGCAAAGTGAAAACATTTTACCCCAGGAGAGTACCCAGACATGAAAAAGGCTAAGTTCATGATACAGATGCGATCACCAGTTTATGCTGATTCCTCAAATAAGGAGAGCATTCATATCAATCTATCCTCTACAGTTACTATAAGAATCAAACTGCTTTTAAAACAAGAAAGTGGATCTTGTTCTTTGAACACATGAGAAAGGTCCCAGCTGGATATTTTGGAAAGAGAAAGGCAGAAGTGAAAGTGTTTTATGGCCTTAGAAACTTAACTAATTTGGACTCAGAAGTTTACTGCTTCACTGATATTTATGGTATAACAAATTTATCTAAGAATTTGTTTTTGTCCCACACAACCAAAGTTATTAATGGCCCAGCTGGTGGTTATTAATCTTCATTTCCTAAAACAAAACTAGCCCTATGTTTCCTGCAGGCTGTACATCATACATAAAAACCACACCCTGGAAACCAAATTGAGCTCAAGTCAATAGCTCATAAGAGCTAAGAGTTGTGAGCAAAAGCCATGGGGAACTGCATGCCTGGAGTTGGGATGCTGGAACCACATTTAGATGTAGAAAGGTTTTAGAAACACTCTATTTTTTCATTCAGCAAATAACTTATGACTTATACCTTGGTTTTTGTTTTGTTTTGTTTTGTTTCATTTTTAAATTCCACTCTCTTTTGGCACGTTTCCTTTCTTAAAGACTGAGCTTCAAAGACAAGGCGTGAGGAGGACTGAGCCATAACCATGTATTGACAGGTAAGAAACAGCAAAAAAATGTGCTCATGAAGGGAAATGCTAATAGTATACATTTGATTGTGAGTTTACCATGTTCTAAGAGCTTTGTTAAGTGTTTTAGTGACCATTTTATTCCTATTTTACTAATATGAAACTGAGACTCAGAGAAATTTAGTTATATGTTCGAACTTACATGGATCATAATTTGCACAGCTCAGATCTGAGCTCAGTTTATTCCAGTGCTCTGCTCTTAGTAACTATGGAATCTGTATCACCTACAAGAAACACATTAATTCACTTTAATAATGCATGTTGGCCAGGAGTTTTAACAGAATGCACCAAAGAATTGCTTGGACTTTCAATATTCTTTTTTTTTTTTTTTTTTTTTTTTGAGGCGGAGTTTCGCTCTGTCGCCCGGACTGGAGTGCAGTGGCCAGATCTCAGCTCACTGCAAGCTCCACCTCCCAGGTTTACGCCATTCTCCTGCCTCAGCCTCCCGAGTAGCTGGGACTACAGGCGCCCGCCACCTCGCCCGGCTAGTTTTTGTATTTTTAGTAGAGACGGGGTTTCACCGTGTTAATCAGGATGGTCTCGATCTCCTGACCTCGTGATCCGCCCGTCTCGGCCTCCCAAAGTGCTGGGATTACAGGCTTGAGCCACCGCGCTCGGCCTTTCAATATTCTTTGCCAGAGTAGATGATACTTTGCACCAACTTATAAACTGAATTTGAGACTGATTCATTGCAGCAGATGGCTGGGGTAAGGAGTAGCTCAAGCAACTTGGAAGGAGGCCATAAAAGGTTGGAGGCAACAAAGAAAGCTTTAGAAAAAAGTTCAACTTCCATCTTTTGTAATGCCAGTTAAGAAGTTGCTTTGTATGTATACACTAGGGGGCGAGGCTGCAAAATGGCAAAAAAGTTCTAAGAGGAACACAGAGTAACCCCAGTTCTGAACCTACAACTACCTCTACACCCCTCTCCACTCTCTGATCCACACATTTCTGGCCAGTAATGGATTCTTGTAGCATTTTTGTATCTTTTAAAACACACTGAGCATGGCCATTGTCTTATATGGCTACATGAGGAGTCCTCTCTTTTGGAACTCAATGTCTCAAATAGTGTTGCATAAATTCAATAAGTATGTCAGGGTAGACAACAAGAGAAGCATGGTCCTTGTGCTTCTGTAGCTAACATTCTGATTCTGGCTGTGTATTCCTTTTTCATACTTACCTCTGGATTGATGTGTACCTCTCTAAGACAGCTCAGTAAAATGGAAGGTTGTTTTTGTTTGTTTGGTTGGTTGGTTTGTTGGTTGGTTGGTTGGTTGGTTATTTTTTACAACAAATACCATGCAAAAAATCTTCCCCAGAAAATGTAAACCCAACTTGGAATTCTACTTGCTAGGGGTTAACAAGAGATCTAATATTGTCCATCAGTGGGACACCCTTCCTCTCATTGGAAGTTCAGAACTCCCAAGGAGGTTAATTCAGTATAAGAAATTTGAGAAAGGTTTTTAGGTCTTCACTGTATCATAGTTCCATTGAATCGTTTACTGTTCAAGACCATTTGGTCTCTTCAAAGTTAGAAGCCTCAAATTCCCCCAGCATTCAGATCCCTTATGTTCAGCTTAGCTACTGGACATTTAATGCTGCAGAGTTTATAATCACTCCTCATCTTAGAGGAACTTCCTGCTCCTTAGGGGCTGAATGGGTGCAGAACAATGGACTATGTTGACCTAGGGACTGGCCAACTTCATGTTTCTGCCTTAGTCTTAGAAACTAAATTTCTCCTAAAATGAGGCTTTAAAACTACTTTTAGCCCTCCCTTTCTCAGGCAAAAGAATATTTAATTTAACTTTCCCCTGGGAAGCTCTTGGGAAGAAGCAAGAAAGCATGGCTCTTATTCTTTCAAGATAAGAGTATAAGAAATAAATAAATAAAACAGTTAATTTTTCAACTGTATTCCCTTGCTATATCTATTTGTACAAAGCTTCATGATTTTTCTTTCCTCATGGAGAGGATGCAGCCACAATGTTTATTTTATATATTTTACTCTGTGAGTAAGATGTGTCAATGAACAGCAAGTGAACAGATCTACACATAATAGCAGAGGTTGCACATTGCATAACCCTGAGGTACCATTCATGGCAACTTATGATGGACATTATTCTCTTTGACTTGTGACGGCACTCATTTATGCCCTTCTGAGGTTAATCAAGTAACATGAAGCGGCTACAAAAAAGATTTTCACATTATTTTCACCAAGTAGATATTCATGAAAATTCATAAAATTCTTTTTTTAAATGAACACATCAATGACCATAAGCAACTCTGTTGAAAAAAATATGTGAGGTCATTTTTGCCCTTCTGACCAAACAAAAAATGCAAACTCAAGTAATCTCGAAGTATCATTTTATATTATCAAGTTAGCAAATATTACTACTAATAATTATGAATTAATGTTCCATTCCACATCAAATGGACTGGCAATCTAGTTCTTATGCATTTTTCTTCTGAGATACCAGGTTGCTAGGGTAAGATTGCATCAGATTATTTGAGATAGAGTAAACTCCTCAACTACTGATAATATGTTACCTCCAAACAACGTTTTTGGAATACATAGTGAAAACATAATATGCATATTCATTTTGATGTAGTAATTCCACTATTGGAATAAATACTTCAAGAGAAGAAAAACAAATATGCAAACAAACAAAAAGCAGTCATGTGAACAACGAATATATTACTTATCATCCCAAACAGGAAGCCATCAAAATATTTAATAATGGAGAAACAAGTAAGTTAATTGTGATCCATCCAGACAATTTGCAACACTAAACATAAAAATAATAAGCTGAATTAATTAATGAAAACTATAAAATCAGAATAACAAATGATATGACTGCAAATATGTAATAATACAAAGATATGTGAAGAAAGTTTGGAAAGTAATTTGCAAAATGAAATTGTTATATTTGAAAAATGGGATCATGGTTTAATCTTCTTTTGAAAATGTTTTAAATATCTATGTTTATTTCCTAATTTAATTTAATTTTTTACTTAAGTTATGCTTAAAAATTGTTTAAAAATTAAAGTAGCACAAAATTTAAAGAAATATTCTTTACCCAAACCTTCCTATCTCTGATATCCATTCCCTAGAGAAAACCACTTGCGACCGGGCACGGTGGCTCACGCCTGTAATCCCAGCACTTTGGGAGGCCGAGGCGGGCAGATCACAAGGTCAGGAGATCGAGACCACGGTGAAACCCCGTCTCTACTAAAAATACAAAAAATTAGCCAGGCGCGGTGGCGGGCGCCTGTAGTCCCAGCTACTCAGGAGGCTGACGCAGGAGGATGGCGTGAACCCGGGAGGCGGAGCTTGCAGTGAGCCGAGACGGCGCCACTGCCCTCCAGCCAGGGGGACAGAGCGAGACTCCGTCTCAAATAAAAGAAAAAAAGAAAACCACTTGGAACTTCTACAAGTTACTTCCACATTTTAATATAAAAACTTATCTGCTATTTATTGATTTTACAGTTTTCATCTATTACTTTTTATTATGAAAAATGAATCCAGGCATGGTACCTCAGGGCTGTAATCTCAGCACTGTGGGAGGCTGAGGCGGGTGGATGACCTGAGGTGGGTGTTTGAGAACATTCTGGTCAACATGGTGAAACCTGTCTCTACTAAAAACACAAAAATCTGCTGGGTGTGGTGCAGCATGCCTGTAGTCCCAGCTATCTGAGAGGCTGAGGCATGAGAATCACTTGAACCTGGGAGGTGGAGGTTGCAGTGAGCCCAGATTGTGCCACTGCACTCCAGCCTGGGCAACAGAATAAGACTGTGTTTCAAAAAAAAACAAAAAAAAAAAAAAGGAAAGAATAATGAAAATTTGAAGATTTGACTTTTTTACATGGTTCCCACAAAACACACACATGCACACTGTCCCTGTCTATATCATTCTGGAATAGTTACACTGCATTTCTTGGTTAAACCAATATTCAGTTGTATGGCTATGTAAGTACTGTTCAGAGTTAGTCCATGTAATACTCTGTGGATTCACTGCCTTCCTTTTATAACTATTTTATTTCCATAGATTTAATCATTGCCTCTTTTTGTTGTTGTTTTTGTTTGCCTGTGTTCTACATAAGTCACACAAAATACAACTATTACTGCTACTAACTATTTACTCTGCAACAAGCAATATGTAGAAAAACTTATATTGTCCTTCTCTGTGAGTTAGAAATTATCTCCATTTTACAAATATAAATTAAATAACTTGACAAAGTTCTTACAATTAGTGTTTTGCAGAATTGAAATTTAAGCCCCAGTCTGTAGTCTATGTAATAAAACACCAAGATATACTGCCTATCACTGTGGGGTTTAATGTTGCTTTGCATCTAGAGAAACATCATAATGCTTTTAGATTCATAATGCTTTTAGATTTTTATCTTCGGCATTTGTGGCAGGCAACCTGTCAGATGGCTCTCAATGAGGCCTGGATCCTGGTAGTTGTGTCCTTGGGTAATTCCTTCCCTGTGTGTGTGGATGGATCTAGCGACTTGATTCAAACAAATAGAGTGTGGCAAAAGTACTGGGATGCCTTTTCCAAGATTAAGTATCAAAAGACTGTCTTTCATCTTGCTTACATTCCCTATTTGTCATCTTGATTGCCCTCTCTGACAATGCCAGCTACATGTTGCAAGTGATCCTGTGGAGAGGCCCATGTGGCAGAGAACTAAAGGAGGCCTCTGGCCAGCAGCCAGTGAAGAGTTCAGGCACTCTGTTAAAAGCCCATGAAGAATGGAATCCTGACAAAAATCTCTTGAGTAAACTTAGAAGAAGATCCATCCCCAGCCAAGCCTGAAAATGAGACTGCAGCCCAGTCAGCACCTCGATTAGGCCTTGTTAGGGGCCAGAGGCCTAGATTTTTGATGCACAGAAACTGTGAGATAATGACTATAGGTTAGTTTAAGTCACTAATTTGGAGGGAGTAATTTATTAAACAATAATAAACAACTAGTACAGCAATGTTCCTACACATATACATCTGTAGAACTTAGGAAATCCACAATAAAATAATCAACTCAACAATGGAAGTTATGGTTTTGAAGAAGGACCATCCATCAAGATGGGGCAAGCAACCAGAAGAACATTTTTGCAAATATCCATATTTGAAACTTGAAATTTATGTACTTCCTTGTTTGATGATGCATTAACATGAAGTGCTTACCATAATAAAAGGTTTTCCATCATGATGTAGAACATTTTTAAAAATCATTGGAGGCAGCAGAGGATGTAGACTTTCACATTCATTGATGACTTAGGACTGTCCTTTGTATTCAATCATAAAGCTTTTTACCCATAATAAAGTCATTAGCATAGAACAGTGATATTCTCAACTAAGTTGTGTTTCTAGAATGTGTGTGATTTATTTCTCATTTATACTATGCATCTTTGTCTCTTTCTAATTTCTGTTTGTTGGGTATTTGGAAAGACATCACTTCATAACCAAGGAATTAAAGGGAGACCAGTGACAGGCAAATGGCTTTACTAAATGCTCTCAAGCTTCTCCAGAGATTTTATCCTGTATGGAAGATGAGTCATTATTAGTTTCTAAACAATAGCTTACTTACTTCTGGATTTTATTTCAACTTAATGAATAGAGATGCACTAAGTAATAACCACTTATCATCATCACAAATCTTAATGTCTATACCTGCATATTTTATTATTTTGTTTTCCTATACCTGCTTCCATCTCCTGAAAGGGATTTCTAATATACATTCAAGGTCTTGCTAGAAAAACAAGTGGTGAGAAACTTACTTTAAATGATGTGAGGACCACATTGTGAGTAAAGGCAGTTAGTAGCAGAAAGTCAGGGACCTGGCATTGTTGGATAAGCATATACAGTGCTTACATCAAAACAGAGAAGGCAAGGGGGCTGGAACTTAACTTTCACTTGTAAAACTCAAGGTAGTAACTGAGACTTGCTCAGTAGTACTGAGACCCAGGGGTGTGGGTCTGCATTCTCAGTTCTAGAAAAAGACTGGGACTAGGTGTCGAGACGTGTCAGCTTCCCTGTGGCCTGGTTGCTAAATAAATAGACCCATGCTTATTATATGACTTGTTGCCTTGTTATTAAGTATGAAGGGATTCTTTTCCCTTCTGTGGGTTTTCAGAAAGCAAATGTTATAATCCTATTAGGACGTTTCTGCAGAAACTCGACATGCATCACCAGACATGGGGCTGGCACTATGCGATGTCAGCCTTCTGTGATGGCACTGATTGATCAGCATCTCTCCCAGACTCCCCACTAGGGAGGCCATGAGAGGAAATTTTGAGGTGTTTTCGTGAGTTAACGCACAAAACTATAGCTCTAAGTCCTGTGATCCAACTGCTTCTTTGTTTATAGTTTTTGTATATTCTACGGATATTACTCAAAATGCTGCATGGCTATTTATTCATTGGTCACCCCAAGTATGGGGGCTTGGCTGGGACAAGGGTGTGGTATCAGGGAGGGCAAGAGTTCCTGGTGCAGAAATGATGTAGAAACTTGAGGATAAGTCAAACTAAACGTGTAGCTGACTTCCAGAGTGCCAAACTGTTTCATGCATTTACTGTTGTTCTAAACCAATTTGATGTATTATCTTATTTAATCCTCACAGTGCCACTGTATGACAATAGCTATTTATTATTTCTCACCACAGTATCGATTTGCAGTGAAGGAAGCTGAGTCCCGGCAAAACAAAGTGACTTAGTTCACGGCCACAGAATTCATAAGTCAAAAAGGCTGGATTTGAACCTGAATCTCCCAATGTCTCAAGCCATACTGAGCTGCCTCTTGAAATTGCTTCTTCAGAGGACTAAGGAGAGACACTGAAGCATCAGGGCACCATCCAGGAAAGGAGAGGAAGGGAGGGAAGCAAAAGCCTGAACAAGAATGTAGTGGCAGCATCTTTATCAGGAGTATCTGGGTCTGTGGGCCTTGATCCCCATCTAGGGGACCTCAAACTCTACTCAAAAAACAATAGTTCTGGGGAGAGACATTGTGTCCCAGGGAGGAACAGAAAAGGGAATTTGTTCATTCATTCTGTCATTTATTCATTCAGCAAATATTATTAAATGCTGACTCTGTGCCACGCACTGCATCAGGCACTTGAATATAACAATGGATAAGAAGAGAGGTAAAGTTCTCCACTTTAACAAGGGTACATTCTAATACAAGAAACAGGTAGAAAGGGAGACAGGCAGATTTTTTGAAAGAATTATTTCAAACACAGTTGACCCTTAAACAAAATGGGTTTGAACTGCACAGATTCACTTATAAACAGATTTTCTTTCACCTCTGCCCCCAAAGAGACAGCAAGACCAACACCTGCCTTTCCTCCTCCTCCTCAGCCTTCTCAATGTGAAGACAATGAGGTTAAAGACTTTTATGATGATCCATGCCCACTTAAGGAATAGTAAATACATTTTCTCTTCCTGATGATTTTCTTAATCACATTTTCTCTTCTCTAGATTAGTTTATTGTAAAAATACAGTATATAATATATACAACATACAAAATATGTGTCAATCAACTATTTATGTAATTAGTAAAGCTTCCAGTCAACAGTAGGCTATTAGTAGTCAGGTTTAGAGAATCAAAGTTATACTCAGCTTTTTTATTGTTCGAGAGGTCAGTAACCCTAATCCCCACATTGTTCCAGGGTCAACTGTGGTGGTAAGAATTATAAAGAGAAAAAACAGCTAACAGCATAGATTAACATTAATATCTCTGGGTACCATGTTATACGATGGGTCAGCAAGATTTCATTGAGCTGAAAGATAACTTAGGAGGAAGAGCCTGTGGGGCATGAGGTGAGGGACATGCATTCCAGGCCAAAAGGAGTAGAGAGTTCAAAGGCCCCGAGATGGGGCAGGTTTGGCAGATTTGAGAAACAAATAAGGTCATTTTGTTTGGAGCACAGTGAACAAGAGAGAAGCAGAAAGATATATGATTATGTGGGTGTTTGTCATTTTATGGTAAGTAGGATAGGAAGCCTTTAAAGGGTTTGGAATAGGAGAGTAACAGGACCCCAAAGAACCAGGAGGCTGCAAGCAATTGAGAGCCGTAGCTAGGGCTACAGGCTTATGCTCCATGTGGAACACTAGCTGCAGACGGTAAGGTCAGGGCCATAGAGCCAGACAAAGGGGTGAGATGGGGCTGGGTGGCTACACAAGAGAAACATGGGGGTCCAGAGGCAGGCCTTGGAATCTGCCACCTAATGCCCTGCCATAATGTTCATTCAACATTTTTACTGACACCTACTCAGTACCTGGGTAAGGGATTCAGTGCACTTAGAGAGCTGGGTTTTTGATGGGAGAGAGAAACTAAACAGCTCAATTAGATAATTCTTCCTTATAATAAGTGCTCCTGAAATAGAGGGCTGGGACTGAGCTTGCTTATGTCAGAGAAGGTCTCGTGGAAGAGGTGACTCCTGGGGGTGAGAAGGAACTAGTTCCCAGAGGTGAGGGTGAGGGCCCTGGAGGAAACAGCATAGACTGAGGCCCAGAAGCTGAAAAACTCTGCCATGTTGGAGGAAGAGGAAAGCAGCCCTGATCCTGGAGCTTAGAGGGGTACTAGAGGAAGCTAAGAGGATCCTAGGGTCATCTCATGTTGCTAGGGTCAGAGCTTGAAATTTATCCAAAAGCATAAGGGTTTTCCTAAGAGGAAATGCACAATTCACTGTTTTAATTTTTAAAAGGTAATGATAATTGAATGTTAACTCAGTACTTGCTATTGCATGAACACTATGTCTGTGTTGTTGTCACTATACGTTGAGTAGCCCTTATCTGAAATACATGGGACCAGAAGTGTTCTGGGTTTCAGATTTTTTCAGAGTTTGAAATATTTGCATTGTACTTAGAGTTAAGCATCCCTAATCTGAGATTCTAAAATCATTTGATCATGACTTTTGAGAGATATGTCACTGCTCAAAAAGTTTCTGATTTTGGAGCATTTCAGATTTTATATTTTCAGATTAAGGATGCTCAACCTGTGCTACATGCCAGTATCTGCTGTAAGCACTTTGCTTACTTTAAAACTTTTACTCTTCAAAACCACACTTTCAGTTAGGCGCTCTTTTCCTTATTTTGCAAATGAGGAAATTGAGGAACAGAGAGATTCAGCACCCCAGGTCACACAGCTCATGAATGGCATAGCTGGAATTTGAACCAGACATTTTGACTCCAGAATCCCCTCTCTGACACAACATGCTAGGCCGATGCTCTTTGATGTTCAAAGAGCACCCAAGGGCAGGACATCCCAGGGAGACATAAAGACCAAGAACATGAGTAGAGTCAGCATTTGGGGTTCACCCTGAACACAAGAACAAGCAAAGCTATTCTTCACTTCTTTTCTGCTCTACGTATTTATTCAAGAAGTATTTATTGAGCATTCATTAAGTACTAGACTCCAGGTCAGATGTTAAAGATCTCTGAAGAGGTAAAACAGACAGACATAGATTCTCCCTCCTGGACTCTCTGTCTGTTGGAGGGCACAGAAATAAGAGAAAATTAAAAGACTAAAAAGTGTCATAGAGGAGAGGTAGGCCCTGCTTCAAGAACATATGACAGGCAAAGCAGCTTTGGAATAGTAAAACTTAGGAAAGGGCTGTTAGGCTTGGGAAGCCTTCTGTTTAGGAGGAACTTTGGTCTCTGGATTGCCAAGTGATGCTGAGAGGGAGAAAAGTGGGTCAGGTGATGGTAGGGGTGAGAACACGCCAGCCTCATTGAGTTAACTTTGGTTTCTAGGTTTACAGGTGAGAAGTCAATTATGTCTAATCACCCTGCTTGGTTTTTCAGACCAGCTCAATCCAATGGACAGGAAGACCAGATTCAGCCCAAATGCTTGGACTAGTAATAATTTGGCATATGGCTGGAGTGTCCTGCACACCCTAACTCTGATTCTTCCCCTGGGATGGATTAGGAATCCCCATGAGAGAAGGAGGGATGCTGCCCTAGACCTGTCTTCATACCACCCTCCAGCTATACCCTCCATCCCCCACCCCACCAAATGGTGGCATTTAGCAGTGGGACCAGAAACATTAGGGCAAAGTATGAATGTTAAGGAAGCAGGGTAGTTGGTGAAAAAAGCAAACAGAGCTCTGGAATCTGACCAAACTAGAGCCTGGCTTAATGTGGGTTCTCCCAGGCGCAGACCCCAAAGCCAGTATTCCAGTGCAAGTACCATGTTTTGAATGCAATTACTGGAAATACAGGTAAGGGAGCAGGAAGAGAGAAAGGGACGGCAGTTAGTAAAAGGTGTGTTTTTCAAATCAATTACCCTCGAAAGGAACTTAATTCTGTGAGGTTAACCCTGTTGGAAAACCCTATGTGAGACATGCACTTCAGGGTTATCTCATTTGACGAGTGAACAAGATGAAACATCTACCCACTAACTCCCATTGGCTCCCAGGGCATGTTAATTCCCCAGCCTCTCTAACAAAGCAAGCTATTAATAGGCACAGCAAGTCCTGGTGGGCATAGAGAGCTGAAGGGAGAGTCCCAGACACAAGCATATGGAAGTTAGGCTGGGATGCCTGGGGG
Source organism: Trachypithecus francoisi (assembly GCF_009764315.1). NCBI lineage: Eukaryota > Metazoa > Chordata > Mammalia > Primates > Cercopithecidae > Trachypithecus > Trachypithecus francoisi. Next base: position 52,054,729 of record NW_022681453.1, read on the forward strand.
TGGTAAATTCCAAGGGGATATGGGTGTGATATCAACAGCCTCCTCTGCATGACTTAACTTATCAGGGACTCAGTTTCCACTTCCATAAATGGGGACAGTAACACCTAAATCTCTCAGGACTACAGAACCTACTTGAAAGCCCGTCTTATAAGAAAGATGGCTATTTTGCCAACATTTACAGCACATAAATAATTCCCCATAAATATCTACTGAATGAATGAATACTTGGAGTTGTCTCCTGGAGCCAGCTCCACACTGGCTTACAAATGCACATTGTGAAATACTCAGGATTTTCACAAGCCAGTTGTTAAATGGTTGGTAGCTCAAGAGTAGCCACAGTGGGTGTGTTTATACACCACATAAATCAGCAAACACTACAAATCAGGGCTTTTTTTCCCCCCTCTGAGAGCCAGTTTACCAGCACACTATTGAATGTATGTGAAAATATTTGACATAGTATCAAACATATACAGGATGTATTCTAAAATGTGTATTTTGATTTTTCCATTGAAATTCAACAGTCAGTGTTAAAGGAGCTACACTTTTCACTATTTTGCTCCTGATATCTGGTTAGGGTTACCAGAAAGTGCTCTTCGAAGTGAGCCGTGACTCTATCTGTACCACTTCATTTATTTAAAAAAATAAACAGAGGGTGACATTAAGCAAATATGATAAAACATTAAATCTGGGTGACGGATACCTAGGAGTTTATTACTCCCGGTAATTTTGTGACCATTTAAAATATTTCATGAAGAAACAAAAGGAGGCTGGGCTCGGTGTCTCACGCCTGTAATCTCAGCTATTTGGGAGGCCAAGGCAGATCACTTGAGCTTAGAAGTTTGAGACCAGCCTGGAGAATATAGCAAAACTGCATCTCTACAAAAAATACAAAAATTTGCTGGGGGTGGTGGTGCACGCCTGTAGTCCCAGCTACTGGGGAAGCTGAAATAGGAGGACCGCTTGAGCCCAGGAGGTGGAGGTTGCACTGAGCTGAGATTGTGCCACTGTACTCCAACCTGGATGACAGAGCCAGACCCTGTCTCAAAAAAAAGGAAAAAGAAAAAGAAAAAATAAAAGGAAGGAAGGGAGGGGAGAGGCAGGGGAGAGGAGGGGAGGGGAAGTAGAGGGGAGAGAAGGGAAAAAAGAAAAGAAGAAAAAGAAAAAGAAACCAAGGAAAGAGGCTCCTTAACTTCAATTCTGATGTCCTGGCCCTCTGGGAGTGAATCATTACTGTGGCTCAGGACCTTGGCTGAAGTGATGATTTATAGAGACTTGGCTTACAGTTCAAAGCGTGTTCAAAAAAGGAAAGGAAAGTCCCCACTGGAACCTGCCTGAGCCCACCGTGTACATGACCACAAAAGAAGAGACTATTTCCTAGAAACCCGCTGGTTATACAAAGGGCAAAGGTGTTTCTATGTAAGGTTTTGTTTTTCTATCAGTGTAGCTGGGGGCATGTCTTAGGCACAAACGACAAAGGCGTTTTTATGTTAGGCCTTGTTTCTTTATTTGAGTGGGCCAGAGATTTGTGCAAGTCTCCTTATCTGTGCCTGCAGCCTGATTTTGCAGGCTATTTCTCTGTTTAAAAGTTGTATCAAAAACCCACCCTAACTCTTCAACCTTTTCTTAGAATGAGGGTCCCAATATCAACTTTTTACTGAACTGAACTGAGGCCTGCTCACCCGGCGAAGTAAAACCAAATATCCACACTGAAAGGTGGGTATTTATTTACAGGATACCAAGTAAAGGGACTGACTGGCCAACTAGCACTTAACACCAGACCTCCTTGATGGCTTACAAGCAAGGAATTTTAAAGGTGGGGCAAATATCAGGAAAGCACAAATTACAGGCAAAACAGTAAATCAATACATGGAGATTATACATTGGTTTGTCCTAAAAAGGTGGGATGTCTTGAGGCAAGTGTACTTACAGGTTATAAGTAGGTTTAAAAACCCTCTTATTTGTGATTGGTTAAGGAAACTAGCTTTGTCTAAAAATTTAGGGTCAGCAGAAAGGAATACTAAGATTCGGCCCATGAGTATAACTTTCTCCAGGACCCTCAGGAAGAAATTTAGTACAAACAGAGTTCAGTTCTCAGTTCCCTCTCATCTGAGGTCTTTGTGCCAGCACATCCATTTGGTGGGGATCTAGGTTTCTGAAAAACAACGCAGGGATATATGTTAAGATGTTAACTTTAGTTTCTACAGGGAACCAAACATGGCGTGACTCTAGCTTCCTTGGCTATCATTTTTAGCTGTCATTACCTTCTTGCATATTAGATTGATCCTTTACTTCTCAGGGATAACTAGGTGTGTGGAATTTCCCTTTAAGGAGCCCAAGATTTTCCTTGATATTCCTGCTTTCAGGGGCCTGCAGGCCACTAATAGGAGTCCCTGCTCTGTCTCAAACTTACACTGAGAGGCATCTAACACACACAAGAGCCATCCACCTAAAGTGGTACCAAGACAGGGCTACAATCAAGCCTTCATCTGCCTGCAAAGTTGAACATAGCAAGTCACAACATCTCCCTGGATTCAGATAGGACCTTTATATAATCTATAATCAGGAATAATGGCAATTAACATGTATCACATCCACCTTGTAAATGTCTCTGAAAAACAGGTCTTCAAGTTTCAAAATTATTAGTTGCATCCTTCATAGATTAACTTTCCCATTCCATGGTAATTAATCCTGAGGAACTGGTAAAACTGATGAGATCTTGACATCCTGTGCTTAATTCTTCTTGTTTCCAGAATTATCGGTAAATATGATAATGTATATAGGGAATTTTAGAAGGCTTTTTTTTTCTTCTCATAGACCATAACCCATATAATTTTTAAAATCTTAAATTCCTAATTACAATTAAGTTTTGCTACTAGGCGTTTTATGATTCACAGTCGTATTTCTCTATCAAAAGGGTCATGAAGATCTCAGGCTTTATCAAATTTAACCCTGGTCAGATGCATATTTCCCTTTTATTGAGTCTCTGATGGCAGGAAACATCCAATCTCTGCTTAACATTCTTGTGACTGGAAATGGACTACTTCAAAAAGTAATTAATAAAAAAAAAAACCATTCATTGAAATACTAATCCTATGCCTGGCATAGAACTTGGGGCTTTATAAACATTGGCTCATAGAATCTTCATGGAGATGTACTAAGATAGGTGCTATAATAATGTTTATTTTAGAGAAAAGAGATTTGGGACTCAGAGAGATTATGTGGTTTGTCCCAGGTTGTATAGCCAGTCAGTGGAAAAGCTGGGATTTATTATGGGTTGATCTCACTGTGAAGTCCATGTTCCTAAAAGATGGGTTAAAGCTGCTTTCTTCTGACTTTGAGGCACTAGTCGTTGACCAGCTTCCTGGATAGATCAGACACTTCTCCCATCCAAGCTTTAATGTCTGTTCTTATCCTGGTCTTTTCAAAAATTTACCAAGTAAGACATTTTCTTGGCACTTCACTGTTTTGACCTTTCTCCCGAGATGCTCTCCAGTCTACCATGCCCTTCTTAGAACCCAGAGTCTATTGTGAATAAAACTGACAGAGCATGTCTTCTCAGGATCCATACAAGAGGAGACTAGGACTTCTATTTTTTTCCATGCTGTCGGTCAGCCTTTACTAATTGATATGGTTTGTATCTGTGTCCCCACCCAAATGTCATATTGAATTGTAATCCCCAATGTTGGAGATGGGGCCTGGTAGGAGGTGACTGGATCATGGGAGTGGATGTCTCCTGAATTGTTCAGCACCATCCCCTTGGTGCTGTTCTCATGATAGTTCTCATGAGATCTGGTTGTTTAAAAGGGTGTAGCACTTCCCCCTGCCCCACTCTCTTGCTCCTCTTCCTGCCCTGTGAGACACCTCATTCTGCCTTTGTCTTCCACCATGATTATAAGTTTTCTGAAGCCTCTCCAGAAGCCAAGCAGATGCCAGCATCATGCTTCCTGTACAGCCTGTGGAACTATGAGCCAATTAAACCTTTTTTATTTATTAATCACTCAGTCTCAGGTGTTTCTTTACAGCAATGTGAGAATGGACTAATAAACTAATCTTGTGTGGATACCTTACATTTCCAAATTTGCTTAAAAATTGACTGCAAAGAAAGCAATATCTTAACATTTCTTTACTTTGGTAATTTGATGTTGCTTGTTTGAGCTTAAAAGGAGGGTTTTCTCCTCACTGATGTATTGGACCTCTGTGGTTTCTGCCTTCCCAGCACCCATCTCCTTTCTTCTCAGAAGCAAACCAACTGTGTTTTAGGAAATCTCCTCACCCCCATTGGATATAATCTTGATGGGACTATTATTCGAAGTGGTCACCTTGGGGTGGGCATCTGGGGCTCTCTCTTGGGAATGTGGTCCTTGAGCACAGACATATGTTCTGGGGAAGTGAAGGACCTTGGAGGAGGTGCTTCATATATGCCTTCAACCTAGGTTCTCAGAACTACCTTCTCCAATCCTAGTTCTTAGTGCTAGCCTTCCCTCGGATAATCTTGGTTGACTCACTGGATTATTCATTCATTTACCCACTCACCCAAGTACCATTCAGTAAGTTTCTACCATGTGCCAGAAACTAGAGGCCCATTCTAAGCCCGAAATATTTCTTAGGAAGAGTTATTCAAAGAGTTTCATATATATTGAACAAAAGTAGTATGTAATGTGTACTTATCATTTTATTCAGAAAAAATATAAACAGAAACTTTGTTAAAAGCATTGCTTGAAATCAGATCCCCTTGGAAAGCAAAGAACTTCCCCTCAGGAAAGGAATGAAATAATAAGAGGGAGGGGAACTTCTTAATATTTTCTTTTAACTTTTGGTGTGATAGATGATTGATAGATAGATAGATACATACATAGAGACATACAGACAGTTAAATAGATGGAGATAGGTATACATGTATATGTATTTATAAACATAGTTTATGTATAAAATAAAAATCTAAACCAAATTCATGCTCTATTTTATAAATGGTTTTTGGAATAAAAATTATAACAGGCATAGGTAGCCTGACAATTTCTAGTTAGGAATTTCTAATAGAAAAACACCTTCATATTGGGTATTTATCAGAGAGCAATATGTTTTTACCATACCTCACTTAGCATTATGACTAACATTTATCCAGTCAACCTAGGCTTACTATGCACTTCAGGCACGACTTCTTATACAATTATACCATATTTTACATATACCTACATTTCTACCACCTGGGATTAAATTCCCTCTAGCTTCATATTTTTCCAATGGATATAAATTGATTTCTTTTTTACTATGGCTCCTTTAACACAGTCTCTGTGTTCCATACATAATGATTTTGTTTAACTGAAAATATCTCCCCAAAGCTTAGAAAGATGAGGATGGGAAAGGAGATGAGAAAGCCAGAACTAACAGTGAGTGCACTTTGTTCTTGAACCTGTCTCTGTCTCTGTCTCTCTTTCCTATGTCACCTCAGATAAGTAACTTAATCTCTTCTGGGTCAACTTTCTTCGCTTACAATGCGCCCTAGATCCCAGACTAGCCCATGCATTTTTAAAGTTCATGTTTCTGTGTTTTACCTCTGTTCTACTGAACCAAAAATTCTGTGGCTGGAGAATCAAAAACAATTTTACAAAACCTCTCTTAGTGATCCTAAACCAATTGATCCCTGGATGAGAATTTAGAAATAATAAAAACATAACAATAGTGACTCATGTATAGAGAGCAGTTGTCAAGTGAGCTCAGCACTGCTGCTATCTTGCTTTTATAGACAAGGAAATCTAAGCCCAGAGATGTTAAGAAACTTGCCTGAGGGTATACATCCAGTAAGTGGGGAGCTAGAGTCTCTGTTGAGCCAGTCCACCTCCAGAACCTGCCTCTCTTCACTGCACTAGACTGTTCCTGGGAACCACTGGTTTAGATTATGTCTATGATCTTTTACAAATATATTAGTAACTTTGATTTTGCCCAATAACTTTGTACAAATTAGAATTCGTTTCTGAAGGTCTATTTTGTTCGTGATGTCTTAAACCTGTACTTAAACAATTTCTAGGCATATAAGGAGAATTCTTTTATCATTAAGAATGTGGCTCTTTAAAATGTTTCTCTACCTGGAACACCTGCTTCCCCAATCTTAGCAACTTTTTCACTTGCCCTCCAAGATTTTACTTAGGTACCTTCCCGTCCAAGAAGTCTTTATGACATTCTATTACTACTAATAAGCATGCATGAAACACTTAATGTGGGGTAGATTACTTTATCAATCGATGGCAACACTTACATCTCTGGCCTTTCAGTGGTTGGGCTAAAACCATGGACATTTACCAGCCTCTCCTTGGACTTTTTGCCTGGGAAGTGCAGCCAAAGTTGCTGAGGAATGAACGAAGCCACAGGAGAGCTCAGTCCTATCCTCACAGCTGTGTGCTTTGCCCCTCATCTTCACCGTCTGGTCCTCAACTTCCAGCAGCTAGCTCCTGCTAGACAGTTTCCTCACCATCTGTGTTTTGGGTCTGTGCTCATCTGTCTTCTGCCTAAAGCTTGTATGTCCTGGGATTATTGTCTGCAACTAAGACACACACACACACACACACGCTGTCTCTCTCAAGCAAACATCATCTAACTGGGTACAACCTCTTTACTAATGCTTTTTCCCTAAGGAAAATTATGCAATATATTGAAAATCCAAATGAAAACTTCAAACTCAAAACTCATGACTATCACATTTCCAAAAGGAGTCTGGCCCTGCAATTCAATCCAGATAACCTAGCCCACACCTAGGCATCCTACTTAGCTGTCCCCTCACATTCAATCTAATTCTGTCCCAATCTAGACCACCATCATCTCTTGACTTTTAATGGTCTTGTTGCCTCCAATCCTGCTCGCCTCCATCCATTCTAAACAGAGTGATCTAGGACACACGTTTTATTAAAGCACCCTAAAATCTGTCAGGAGCCTCCCATTGCTCCCAGAATAGGGTCAAAATTGTTTAGTTTATGAAACAACCTGCTTGCCTTAAGGGAGCTCACTCTCCCATCTTGCTGAACAGCTGTATTTTTCTATATATTCTCTAGCATGTGGTTCTTTCCATATGCTCTTCCTTTTACCTGGCTATGCTCCACTCTTTTGTTAAGCATCTTCTATTTGCCCTTAGGTATCATTTCATTCAATGCGCCTTTTTTGACATTCTCTTCTCAACTCTCACCAAGGGGGTGTGATGGCCCTTTTCTGTGGTCCTTATGTTATCATCACCACTCATAGTACTTTGTTCTCACTATTGGCTGATTTTTTTCTCCACTATAAGCTCTTTAAGGAAAGGAACCATGTGTTCTTTAATCCTGATTGCATGGTTTAAGAACTGGCGAGTGTTCAGCATTTTGTAAATCTTTAATGAATAAAGTAAGATCAGTATAACTCTGATAAGCCAAGGTTTTTGGTGTATTTAATGTCCATAATGGCATCCTAGTTAGAACATGACTTGAAAAATAAATGTTCTCAAAACGACAGGCACAATTTAGTTCTCATGCTGTCTGGAAAGGTGTGAAGCTCTGAAACCACTATACCCATCGATTTAGATAAATATGATAAGATACAAGGTGTGCTCTATTTTAAAAATAGAGACCCTCTTTCTTTCCCTTGGATAAGACACAGTGGAATCCATTTCTAATTCTGAAAATAAGAAAAAGAACAAATTTCTTTCTAAGTTAATACCCAAGAACTTTCTGTGGAAGTAGTTTTAGCAACCATAATTTGACCTGAGTATTTCTGAAACCTTGTGATAATATGTAACATTATAACAGATTGATACTTTCAGAGTAATATGGAACTCAGAGACATTTATGATATTGCAATAAAATAATACAGATTTTAAAGACTACTTTCTGGATATGGATTTCAAAGGCTATGAACAAAATATGTTGGCTTTTTTTTCTTTATTTCTATTTACCTACCCAAATAATTTATAAAGGATTTATCTAAGATATAATCATCTCTGCCATCTCAGGGACTATTAAGAGATGGTGCACTTTGACACAATGCAGAATGGAAGGCCCAGATTTAAGGACATTGCAAATTACATGGGACTAATTCCAATTCCTTCAGAGGACAAGTTTCTTTGGGGTCTGAGTCATACAGTTTGGCTGCACAACCTTTTTCCTAATCACCTGAATGACCAGCGTTCAGTTCATTTAGCTGCAAGGGGACCTCATTAAATGCTGTGTACACAAAAGGTCAACAATTCCTCACACTGAAAAAAGGGAAGAGAGAAGCCCTTCCAGCAAAACAACTGAATAAACACTGTAAATGTTACTACACAGAACAGTACAGAGAAGTGCCTGCTGGAAGGAGATCCATGGCAGAACAACAATAGCACAAAGAGAGGTTCTCTGTCATCCATCAAGATCCAAAAGCAGTTCTCCAGGCTAACCAATGATTTGATTATTTAGAGATTTATTACCTGTTCAGATTTCCAATTTTTAAAGAAATCAAACAAAAATTAAATACACTCAAAGTCATGTACTCTTTTTCTGGCAATTCAGAGAGTTTTAGGACTCAGCAGGGACTCAGAGAAACCCAAGTCAAATGATTCCTTCATTGTTAGATTTTATTCCCCATCAAGATCAAGTTTCTCCAAAAGCTCTGCCACCACCAAGAGCATCAAAAAGTCAACCACACTGTGGCCTCATGCTACTTTGAATAAATAAGTGTGACAGAAGTTCTAGTTCTCCCAGTTTTAACTGAATAATAATAAATATATTATCTTTGCTATGAAGTTATACTGATACAGAGGAAAATCCAGTTATTGGCTTCTACAACCACAGTTATGTTTTTCTATGTAGACAAATGCTATATTCTTTTACAATTGCTGAATTCCTTAATGGAGTTGTTGTAAGAAAATCAGATTGGAAAGACAACTTGTTCTGTTGTTGGATTCATTAATTTGGAGACAGTCATTTGGTGGGTTTAAGTGTTTTGAATTTTATAGATACTTTCTCAGATACAATTCCTTTATCACATTTTGTGGTTGTCTTCACAGTTAACATCCTGATACTAAGGAATCTAGAGTAGACATGATAAGCAAAAGATAGTCCACAAAAGTCTAAAAGTAGAGCTTCTAAGGAGTACACAAACGCTAGGTTATTTTTTTTTTTTCTCGAGAGAAGGACAGCCCATTTATTATCAGCTGCTGAAACCCAACCTTTTTCTAAAACTTTCCATATTAATGACAGCTCTTAAGAATTATTCCCATTAAGAGGTTAAGAGTCATTACACTTTATTATTTTCCATGTCAACAAATATGATCAGGAACAAGTGAATTAAATAGTCAAGGCATTTAATGCATTTATTTACGAATCCCAAGAATGAATTTGTTCACATAGTTTCTGCCTCATCAAGCATTAAAAAGCCTTAAACCACATGCCTTTCACAGTTTGACAAGTCTGTCAACCTGACTTTACCCATGTACATGAATAGGTAAATCTGCAAAGGCACAAGGTAAGCTAAAAAAAATTTTGGTTGTTTTCAAATGACTGCACTAATCATTTCAATTGTACTTTGGCTGAAATGCCTCCTTAAAGAACTCCAAAATCTCATGTCCACTCTGGTCAGAATAGTAACAAATTCTCCTCCACACTAGGTCAAGCCCAGATTTCCCATAAATTTGCCATTCTTTTTGTCTTTTCTTTTCAAATCTGTGGGTGATTTTGTTAAAACAAGCCACTTAAAAGAAACAAGAAAAATAAAGCTGGAAATCTTCCTAAACAGGTGAGTAGCTAAATCACACAATAGTCTTTGCCTTGTGGGAAGATTGACATGTTAATGCCAATTCAGATGATGTTCCTAAAGTTATTTTTGTTGAGTGAGTTGGAATTCTGCAAAGTAAGAATTCTCCTTGGAAGTGGGATGTTTTTGAAACAACATATTAGAACCAGATTGCATCAGATATAAAAGAAGAACACTGACCAATCACTGTTTCTAACTGAATTGCTGAGTAATCCTCCGAATAATTTAAGCCATGTGATTGCCCTAGTAAGCAGAGAATAGTAACATGACAATTTTAAAACAACTAATATTTTGTTTCTGGTGGACATTGCAGAGTCCTACAAGGAAAATCTGCATTCTCATATTAAAAAAAGAAAAGAAAAGAAAGACCTCAGTAGGAAGGAAAAATTAAAATAAAGCCAGTGTAACTACCAATGTAGATGAGAAGTTTTGGGAAATATTTAAGAGGTTCATTAAGATTTATTAGATAAAAGCTGACCATACAGACTATAAAAAATATTCTTGAAAATATTTAGGCAAAGAAAAAAGGGAAGTATAGAGAACTACTAGAAGAATTTGGGAAAATTGATTATTTTAGTGTTTTTCTCATAAATATACCATCAGGAATGCTAGTGGTTATTTTTTGAAACTAAGCTTAGGAATGGCCCCCTTTGATCTTCTAATGTCTTATTCCCTTAGGATACCTACTAGATGGATATCTGAAAAGCTCCCTTACAGATCAAACATACAGAGAACACATGACACCGAAAGACAGACCTGGAGGGAAATTAGACCTGTAGCTATAGCAACCAGAGTAATCAAGCAGCACACTTTCTGAGTTGGGAATAAAAATGATTCAAAACATTATTAATGGGGGCAGGACTCTTCCTTAACTCACTAAGGGGTAAGTAGTGATGGAAAAGAGGTTTTGATGGATTTGTGTTGAGTGAAAGAGTCAAGAGTATTGTACCAAAGCTAATGTAGGATTTTTGCACATGATAAAGCCCACGCACACCCATCAACATAAATTGCAGAGCAATAGTTGATGCGTTTCTTTGAACAAGAGGAAAATGTTCAAATTGTAAAGCCTTGTTGAGACTGAGAGAAAGGTAAATCTCAGCAAAGGGGATACTCTGCTAAAACCAAAGGGAAGGTGAATTATAGTATTCATGTGTCTATTCCCTCACCCCACATCTACATGTGAAGCATCTGCAGCATTGGGCCATCCAATCAAAATTAGCTTTGTCTAAATGGGAGAATGACCAGAAAGTGATCAGTAGACTTGCTGAAGAGATACTTTTAGAGGGAATAGAAGCTCTCTGTGTAACTATCTAGAAGCACAAACCTTCCCCTGGCATCCTCTTCTAGTCTGTAGGAGCATGCTCTCCCCTTCCCCACTATCAATTTCTTCTGCAACATGGGACCGTACGTGCATGTGACTCTATTAAAGCCTGTAGTGGTGGTTTTCAAACATTAGCATGCTTAAGAATTATATGGGGAGTCTGTTGTATATTTAGATTGTTGACTCACAATCCCAGTGTTTCTAGTACATTAAGTTTTCAGTAGACTCCAAGGATCTGTATTTTTAACTGGACTCATATTTGATTTTAGGCAGGAAGTGCTTGGACCTCAATTTGAGAAACACCGGCCTTAGGAAACCATTCTTCCTTCTTGAAAATATGCACCCTTGGAAAGTCCAGGTAATATCAGGTGGAGTCCACTTCCTCCAGACTTGGAGTAGAGAGAGAAAAAAACAAAAACTAAACATTTGCTTTCATTAATGAAAGATAATATATGTAACAAGGGTTAAATTTTAAGTCCTGATATTTGAATCACTTCAAACTGATACTGGAAAAACTGGACATCTCATACAATTAGTTATAGTGATTATCTGTGAGAGGTCCCAGTCTGGTAAAATGATGGTGGAAATGAATGAGATTTTGAGAATCACATCTGGTTTAAGAAAGTCCTCATTGGTACCACAACCATTCCTATCAAACAATGTACACACACACAATGACCAAGTAGATTATTTTCCTTTTCAAATAAAGACATTATCTTCAGAGATGAGACTGGACTCTGAACTAGGGCATTCTCTTACAGTCATAGCATGACCAACTAAAACAAAGAAAGTACCATAATGCTAGAGAAATGGAAGACCCAATAATAAGTGTTTTCAGTCTATTGTCAATCAAAGGGAACTGTCCTGGTTTAAATCTCATGTTGCAATTATTTGACTTCTACTTTAATTGTGTTAAGGAAACCTGTCGCTATCTGATAAATTTCAAGTGGAAAAAAAAAGGATGTGTTCATGGGACTGTCACACCATTCAGACACTGGTAGTTAGGTATACAACTATAAAATTATAGAAAGTCAATAACATTTTAATATATATATATTCATATTTCTAAATACTCAAGGATAACTGATAATTTGGCTGAATCTAATAGAAAAACATGAATATCCATTCTTCAGTAAACTGCTTTTGTCAAATTTGACTTTTCATATAACAGCTCATCTCTTATTTCTGAAACATTGATAGAGGAAACAGAGAAACCTGTAAGCATACTGTTAAAAATTGAGATCTTTCTTTCTTTCTTTTGGGGGGATGGGGGGTGGGGGGCGAGGTACGGGGTCTCTCTCTGTCACCTGGAGTGACATAGCTGGAGTGTGGTGGCATAGTCTCAGCTCACTGCAATCTTTGTGTTCTGGGCTCAAGTCATCCTCCCATCTCAGCCTCCTGAGTAGCTGGGACGACAGGTGTGCACACCATGGTGCTAATCTTTGTATTTTTTGTAGAGATGAGGTTTCACAAAGTTGCCCAGGCTGGTCTCAAACCCCAGAGCTTGAGTGATCACCTCCCTCAGCTGCTCAAAGTGCTGGGATTACAGGCATGAGCCACCTTGTATGGCCTAAACTGAGAGCTTTTTAAATACAAAGGATTAACTTTCTCTCTCTTTGGTAAGTTCATTGTTTTTGCCCTGCGCTCCAGGCAGTATTATTCTGAAAATCTTAGATTCTGAACTCCTAGAAAATCGAAATTCTATCCTAGCCCAGTATTTTATCTTAAAAGGCTCACAATACATACACTCTAATTATCAAAATATCCTAGACTGATTTCCACCCTACAGCTCTGATCTAGATAAATTCATTCCCATACCAGAAGATTTGAAGAGAAATAAATAAATAGCAGCCATTAGCTGTAGCCATCAGTGGAATAGCTCACTTAGCTGTCTCTGCTGCTTCCTAAGTCTTACTTTAAAGACAGGCTGATCTTGCTGATTCATCTACACGACAAGCTCACTAGCTATAGAGGAGACTAGATGACATTTTCCAAAGTGCATTGATGCCTCTTTTCTCATTTACCCCAAAGCACTGGTCTAAGTTAGCTAAAACAGAAAGTATTATTCACAATGAAAACAGCAGAAACTTAGGCTAAAGCAAGTGATATGCTTCATATAAGATGTTGATGGTATCACCTGGGTCTAAAACTCAGATATCTTGACTCCCGGCCAAGTCCATTGTTTTCCCACTTGATTGTGTTCTGCTCTGAAAGTTCCTCATCCCGAAGATTCATCATCAAACAAACACTTATGGAACATCTATTATGTGCCAGACACATAGTTCAGCTTTACAGGTCAAGATTTCTTATTTTCAACTTCCTCTAAGAGGGCCACAGTATCTTTATCTGTGCAAAGAGAGAGATAGACTAGATTTTTCCCTAAGTTTTTTGTTTGTTTGTTTTTGTTTTTTAGCTGGGACCAATTATGTGGTTGGTTTTCAGTATATAACAAGAAGGAGGAAGATACAAGTTATCCAGGTCATAATAAAAAAGTTTGCCTAATCAATTTCATTTTATTTTCAAAGAAGGTAAAAGACCTGATTACCCTCATTTGTTTCCGGCAAATTAATAGCTCCCACATTATATGAAATGCTGGGTTGCTTAATGATAGATCATAATAAAAGGTTGTAATAACCAGAGAGTGGATGCTTGTTGTGACCATTTGTCATGCTGTTGACTTGAAATCATTTATTTCTCTTAGTCACTATGTTACAGCCCAGGTTTGCAATTGTCTTGCTACATAAATCAGTGGTTTAAATGGGAAAGAGATCAGAGTCCTATTAATTGCAATTAGTCTATGAGACAACTTCTCAACAAATGTATATGTATGTGTGTGTATGTATATGTGTATGTGTGTTTTTGTGTGTGTATCTCCAATAAACAACTACAACAGGTGTAATTTAGTCTATCTGGTTCTTATCTCCCAAATCATTTCAGAAAAAAATTGCTCTGACATAGTACAATTCTGATGATTATATCCATTTATATAAAACAAGGAATTTAAAAAATATTTTTCCCCAATAAATTGCTTAAGAATGAAAGCCTTAATCTAATATATTTGCTGCAGTGTAGGATTTGGCTTCAGAGGGTCCAGCTTTGTAGTCTTAAGAAGATTTAGGTAAGCAGCTTTTACTTTTCAAAGTGCTTTCATTGTTTGCCTTTCCATAGATACCTACCACAACCCAAGGAGGATAATTGGATGAAGTTGCAGATGAGAAAGCAGCTATATTTACATAGGACAATAGTGAACAGTCTGAGATCTTATATCAGGTTGATGACGAAGACCAAAACTAGACCCAGCATCCCTGACCCTTGGTCCAGGGAACTTTGCCTTCCACAGTGCTATAGTTTTACCTGAAATAGGATGAGTGTTAGACAGAGAACTACCGCAGTGTTAGCCTCTGGGCTCTGACTCAGTGTTCTCCACTAATGGATTGCTCCTGCCTTTCTTCTTCCCTGTTGTTCTCGCCTCACCCAGCTGATTGATACATGAGCCTAGACCATTGATAAGGTCCTGATAAGATGTTTAGAGGCTCAAGTAATGCAAGGTGATGGTGCATTCATCAACCCAATCAATGCTAATTTAAATAATAAATCAGAAAAGATGTTTGAGAGTAGCCAAGGTAGTTCTTGGTTCTCCTAGAATGATTACCTGGATGCTTTCTTTAACATACCAACATTTTCCAAAGAACATTTTGGAGGGGTTCTCCTGCCTTATAGATACCTTAAGTACGTACTCATTGGGCTATCAAAGTTGGCTACTCAAAAAGAAGTAAGTGGTAAAAAATATATCCCCGCCCAGCTGACACACACACTCCTCCTCATCCCACCCATAACCAATGCCCATAGAAGGGGTCTCTGCCAAGCCAGTGCCACCTGAGGCCCAGTTCCCTGGAGGTCTGCTGTCAGATTTCTGAAAAAATGCTTCTGTGACGAAAGTCATGATAAACAACGAGCTTCCCTGAGGGGCCACGCTGTCAATTCTGTTTCCTTCCACCAGGACTAGAAGCTCAAGTGCTTTTCTAACTGAGTCAGAATCATTTAACTCGTAAATAATTCCGTCACAACTAGTGACACGCTGCACTAGAATCATTCAAAGTTAATAGAAGTATAAGTTTAAGAACTTGACGGAATCCAAACACAGCTTCCTTGATGAGGGTGAAAGTTGTGGTGAACAAGAGGAGTCCCGGGCCCAATAACTTTATCATAAATCTGAACCTCCAATTGCCAGTGGGAGGGGAAAATTCCCAGGTGTCCATTAACTCAGAAATTGCTCCTTCCATTTGCAAGTGAGTCTTAAAAGGAACAATTTGCATTTCCAACCACGATGTCTGGAGCCAGAGACAAGATTTAAGTTCCATATCAAACTTCACTTTGGCAACTGTATATTATCCTGTCCTAACTCTTCGATTAAACATTCAGTTATGAATCGATTTCCCTGGCACTTGCTAATTCCACCCCATGGAGGGAAGGCAGAATAATGTACTAAT
Source organism: Trachypithecus francoisi (assembly GCF_009764315.1). Lineage (NCBI taxonomy): Eukaryota > Metazoa > Chordata > Mammalia > Primates > Cercopithecidae > Trachypithecus > Trachypithecus francoisi. Next base: position 52,070,290 of record NW_022681453.1, read on the forward strand.
GTGAGGCTGCCCTTGCTTGCAGCTCCGATTTGCTCATGTAGACATGCAAATCATGTGCCTGTTTATGGCGGCAGCCGGTCATAATGGCCCAGTTATGTTTAAATTCAAAGTACAAACCTTAACAAAATTATTCATGATTTACTATGGAAGAAAGCTGGGGTGACAGCTAGCCACTTTCTTTGTAAATAAGCAAGATAATAACCAGGCAGCAAATGTAAATGATAGCCACTATGTATTTTAAGCAGCTATGGTGTCTCTGCTAAAATAACATTCTAAATTATGTTTCATCTAAGACCAATAATTTTAGGGGTGAGTCATTAGCCTCTACACCTCTTTACAAAAATCTGATTGTGTGGTATTAATTCCAAAGGACTATTTGTAGCGCTGAGAGCTATACAAATGCTCTCAGGATGCTTGCTTTGCCAAAAAGAACTTTCCCCACAGGACTTATGTTTCCTGGCTCCCTGAAATTGAGCACTGTCAACTGGATGATCTGCTGAAATAGAAGGTTTAAATTTGGGAAACAGGAATGAGCCCATTATAGCCTCATTGTCTTATTGGCAGACAGCAGGATCTTGTGGGCTTGGGAAAGAAATGAGATAGGTTTTGACCCTCCTGGCTCCTGCAATTTACTCCTGTTGCTATGCTTGGACCAGCCTCACTCCTTCCACCTCCTTCTGACTTCAACTCCCTCACCCACACATATGCTTCTGCAGGACCAACCTCATCCTGGGTCCCAAGATTAATCCTGACCTTAGGTTGAAAGGAAGAAAGAGTCAGCCCCAACATCACCCTCCGAAGAGTAGCAATTTCCTCCATTATCTTTTTATCTTGGAGCAAATGGTATGGACCTGATAGGGACAAAAGATGGAAAGACCCTGGACCCCTAAAAAACCAAATGGAAAAGAACTTCCACTCACTTGCAGTTAACTTAAACCAAAGCAAAAACCAAACCTGATCTGGGCTAATTCACCGAGATGGGATTTATTAATTGCTAAGAAACTATAAAATAATGTGTGTCTCTTTTCCTGGATCCCCACTAAGCACCATCATTTAGCCAGCATGACATATGTGCTGTCATTTTAAAAGCCAATCCTACCCTTTAGAATCCTCCCCAGTCATTAGTCTTCCTTTTAAATCTGGCAGCTCTCCACAACCCAATGAAATGTTGGTCATCCCTCCACTCTGTGATGGGGTCAGTAAGAAATAAAATGAATCAAAGCTCTGGCTGTGGCCTGGCAAGTCTGCTGCAAGTACAGCCAGTCTTAATTGATGAAGCCACTTACTGAGTCTCTAAATTAAAATATTGGATTTGAGCCACATGACTTCCTAGGATCAGCCTGACCTCTCTCTGGAGCTCAGAGGTGGTGACATCAGAATACAGCAGGAAGCAGATGAGTGCATCGCTTCTGTAATTAAAGTCCTTCAGCCTCGAGAGAATGGTGACTTAAGACATAGGGCAGATAAAATGTTAATTGCAAACATGTAGGAGGGGGCATAAGGTATTAGCTGCACTGCTCACCTTGCTGAGACGTTAAGAAGGCGGCATCTGAGGGTTGATGGCTTTGTTAGCATTCTGACTGTGCCTTCCAAGCCTATAATGTTGTGAAACTCTCTCCCTAAATATACAGTTAAGAAGAAGAGAAAAAGGTGCCCAGTAGGTAATAGCAATGGGGCTCACAAATGGTGATAACTTATAGGATTGGGGTATGTTATCCATGCAGAATCACTATTATTAAGGTTTTAACATTAAGCCTGGCTGGGCTGTATGCTCATTACCTAATTATATCAAGCATAGAGCACCAGAAGGCATGTGTTTTCTTAAAATATGTTTCCTTCAGAAATGTCCAGATGAAGATACTTGCTGAGCTAATTTGCAAGCATGTGGTCCTTTAGTATATCAATAGGTGATTGAAGAATTGGCAAATGCAACTCTGAAAACCAAAGGAGAAATAGCTCTGGAATCAGGTCTTCTAATAGCAACCCAACTGGCTGTTCCCTAGACCCCTGTCTAGTGTCACTGTGGTCACACCCTTCCTATCAATACACTAAATTTGTCAAATATATGGCATCTGGGTAGATACTATCTATCTCCACCTACACCACATGTAGCTAATCAATCTCAGCACTGTTTCTGAGCCAGATTCTCCAGATGGCCACTACTAGTTGACCAAGGTTAACAAAAGGGATGAAACAGTTGTTCACCCAGGTACTAGATACTGCATTTATTTTTCTGCTAATAAATGCTCAAGACAAGTGTGCTAGCCCCAACCTCTCTCCCCACCCTCAGACTCTCCCCACAGTCTGCTCAGGAAGTCAGGCTGAATGGGGTTCAATCCATCTTCATTACTCACTAGCTATGGGTCCTTGAAGAACTCACCTGACCTTTCTGGTGCTCAGTTGTTTTATGTATGGGAAATAATGAAACTTTCCTTGCAGTGTGATTTGGAGGATTAAATAAGACAACATGTATGAAAATGCTCAGCACAATGCCCCACACTTAGTACATGCTCACTAAACATGGGTTCATTTCATTTTCCAGTATGGAAAACACAGACACACCCCCAGGGGCAAAAAAACTAAGAGATGAAGATTTTTTTTCTCAGAACAGAAAACTAGAATTTAGAGCCCACAGAACTCTCCTGGAGCACCATAGAAACGGGATAAAGTCAATAGGTTATCAATGTCCAGCTTTGAAATGGGAGCAGAAGCTGCAAGTCCACAGGCCTGGCTCTGGTGGGGGTGGGGAGCCATAACAGAGCAAGACTGAAAGCCTTGAGCAACAGATGATGTCAGCAACCTTTGACCAGTGAAAAATCCCCAGTGCCATAGAGGAGACCAACAAGATTGGAGTGAGCCAGGAGAGTTAGGACATGAGATTACCTACTGCCATCTGATGGGCATGTTAGACAATGAGTTCTGGGACTAATTCATTCAGTCTTGACTCCCCAAAGGCTTCAAGATAAAGACTTGAAGATAGACTTCAATATAAAGTATTGGGGAACCCATCCCCAATAGTTAACATTGGGCACCAGATATCGGGGGAACCCCACCCCCAATATTTAATGTGGGTTCTTTTCTATTTCCCTAAGTGTCAGCTGGTCTGAGAAATAAAGGAAAAAGAGTACAAAAGAGAGAAATTTTAAAGCTGGGTGTCTGCGGGAGACATCACAATTCAGCAGATTCCATGATGCTCCCTGAGCTGTAAAACCAGCAAGTTTTTATTAGCGATTTTCAAAAGGGGAGGGAGTGCATGAATAGGGTGTGGATCAGAGATCACATGCTTCACAAGGTAATAAAATACCACAAAGCAAATGGAGGCAGGGCAAGATCACAGGACCACAGGATGGGGCAAAATTAAAATTGCTAATGAAGTTTCGGGCACGCATTGTCATTGATAACATCTTATCAGGAGACAGGGTTTGAGAGCAGACAATCTGTCTGACTAAAATTTATTAGGTGGGAATTTCCTCATCCTAATAAGCCTCAGAGTGCTACAGGAGACCGGGGCTTATTTCTTCCCTTCAGCTTCGACCGTAAAAGACGGCCACCCCCACGGGGGCCATTCATAGGCCTACTCTCAGGGGCGCATTCTCTTTGTCAGGGATGTTCCTTGCTGAGAAAAAGAATTCAGCGAAATGTCTCCTATTTGCTTTTGAAAGAAGAGAAATATGACTCTGTTCCACCCGGCTCACCGGCAGTCAGAGTTTAAGGTTATCTCCCTTGTTCCCTGAACATTGTTGTTATCCTCTTCTCCTTCCAAGGTACCCAGACTTCATGTTGTTCAAACATACATGCTCTACAAACAATTTGTGTAGTTAATGCAATCATCACAGGGTCCTGAGGTGACATACATCCTCCTCAGCTTACAAAGATGATGGGATTAAGAGATTAAAGTAAAGACAAGCATAGGAAATCACAAGGATATTCATTGGGGAAGTGATAAGTGTCCATGAAATCTTCACAATTTATGTTCAGAGATTGCAGTAAAGACAGGTGTAAGAAATTATAAAAGTATTAATTTGGGGAACTAATAAATGTCCAAGAAATCTTCACAATTTGTGTTCTTCTGCCATGACTTCAGCCAATCCCTCCGTTTGGGGTCCCTGACTTCCCACAACAGTAAAGTCCACACTTCTAAGCCTGACCTATAGGCCTTCCATGGCCTGGCCCCTCCATTCCATCTAGTCTCATCTCGTATTCCTCTGCCTTATTCAGCATCTCCACACAGCTTATAACACCATGCATCCCATGGTGCTCCTCTTCTGTGGGTCTCTGTTCATCCTGTGCCCTCTATCTGGAAGGTCCTTCCTTCCTCATTCCCTTCCACCAACTTCCTGTAATTCTCCTGCATGAATCCTTGTCTTTTAAACCTCAGTAACCCCTGGAAGTCTTCTACAAGCTGTGTTGCATATACTTCACATGTGTTATATATGTGTTATATGTACACCATAGCATTCTGACCATTGGCTCCTTCATTGCACTTACCATCTACTGGAAGACAGATTCAGAGATGGACAGTTACAAAACAGGATCATGAAATGCAGCAAAAGGACAGGGATCATGCCTGTACCTTTCAGTGTTGTATCTCCAGTGCTTAGCATTATGCTTGGTGCAGAGGGTGTGGAGTAGTGTAGAAATGGTACTGGATGAATAAATAAGTAAATGAATAAAGTGGGGAAAGGCGGGAAACTATCCCTTATAGACCACCTAATATCCACGCTGAAATAATGGGGAGCCCTGGCCAGCCACACCCATGGATACGAAACTGCCCAGGTGACTATATATTGTAAACCCTTAAGAGTGGGGTTTCTTGGCTGGGCACAGTGGCTCATGCTTGTAATCTCAGCACTTTAAGAGGCTGAGGTGGGTAGAGCAGTTGAGATCAGGATTTTGAGACCAGCCTGGCCAACGTGGTGAAATTCCGTCTCCACTAAAAATGCAAAAAAATATATATATTATATTAACCAGGCATGTTAGCATGCACCTGTAATCCCAGCTACTTGGGATGCTGAGGCAGGAGAATCTCTTGAACCCATGAGGCGGAGGTTGCAGTCAGCCAAGAGCCCACCACTACATTCCAGCCTGGGCAACAGAGTGAGACTCCATCTCAAAAAAAAAAAAAAAAAAAAAAATGTGGAGCTTCTAGAATTATCACACCAGACTTCTCACCCCACATGGCAGCAGCTGATCCACCTGACCTGAGTGTGATCCAGTGTCTTTCCCCAAGGTCAACTTGAGGTTTACATTAAAAGAAAAAAAAGTCTTCTTCAATAAGGAATCCCCAGTGCTCAGCCAAACACTAATTACATCAGACTGTTTGTCACTTCAGTCAACACAATCCATGAAGTTATGCCCACCATAACCAGGGCTTCCCATCAAACATGACAACACCAAGCTGATAAGGAGTGACAGTAGACATCGCTGGCATACGCGTGCCACCCACTCTTGGTGCTGGGTGAGATCTAGCTAAAAGGCATTTTAAGAGTGTGAAGAAAGGAAGGATTTTTTTCCCAGAATGTGTGGTTGGAATGCAAAGGATAGATCGGTGCCAATTGCTCTCCAGACACTATGGTGATGCAAAAAATATTAAGGGGTGTAGTGTTTTCCTTGAGTGATTGAACCCATCATTGGTTCCTCCCTGTCATAACAACAAATATGTTACAAATGTTCAACTCACATTACAACCTTGCTTTCCAAAGGACCAGTTGATTGGTTACTTACACCACACAGGGGTTAATATAGGAGAGAAGAAATAGAAGAGTGTCTATGTTTTGGCTCTTCACGAGCTTATTAATTCAGCCTAGTTGCTACAGTATCTACTTTCATCCATTGTACACTTAATGAATATTTGCTGGGTGCTCACTCTATAAAAAACTTGGTGCTAGGCTTGAGGCACAGTAGGGTCAACAGGTAGAAGGGAAGACAGGACTAGGAGGGTAAACTGATATCTAAAATTGAAGTGAATGGGATTCTAAGAGCAATCATCACTTGGGGACTTTTCAGTGACTAGTGATCCCTTTAAGTCTGTGGCTCTACACTGGGCTTGCATGATTTGTAAAGATATGTGCCAAGTTTATCTTCTATTTATCTTAAGAGATGAATCAACTCTTGAATACAAGGGGAGCCCTTTGCTTAAGATGCAGCAAGGGTTAGTTTATTTATTACTAAAAGATGCAAGATCCCCAGTAACCCTGCTCCAGAACAATCTGATACAAAAACTAGGAAAGTGAAAAGATGACAAATGACCTTCAGGGGCTTCAAAATAATCAAAAGAATGAAAGGCATTAGAAAGTTAAATAGTTAAATGAATAACTAATGCATAATAAAATTAATAGTAATTAATAGCAATGCATTATGTCCTTTTAACACCTGGCACCAGATGTCATCTTAAGAAGAGAATTAAAATTGCTGGAGAAATCACTTATAATTAGCTGAGTAAGTGGTATAAGCTTAAGAATTTGAGACCAGAATGTCTGAGGAAGGTAAAAGAAAAGGGACGGAGAATATTTTTCTCCCAAGGGTAGGGGAGGTGAGTGAGAAGAGGAAATGGAGAACACAGTTTGAAGGCTGGACACCAAGAAGCATGCTGAGAGAGCAGCCTGGCAGGAGCATGGCTCCAAAGGATCTTAGGGAAGAGAAATTCTAATATCCAAGATTGAAGTTGTTTTGTGTGCAAGTGTGGAATGTAGACCTCTCTACTCTCCCTCTAACACCTTCTATTAAGCCTATAGTTCTCAAAATACTTGAGGCTGGTAGAGTTTTCATGAAACTCAAGGAGTTTTAGATTCAATTATACAGAGAAGCACAGAAAACTATGTGTGGGAATGTGGTTGAAGGAAACACTCTCAAACTGTGTTTCCTCTGCTCTCACACAACCACAGCAATCATCAACAAAGAGGAAGACATTTGTGACCAAAGACGAGGAGGATTTCCCCATACACCAAAGAGCAGACACCAGCCAGGTGTTCTCCCATTCAATTCAAATCTTATCTACATCAAGGTAGTTTCAGATGTCACAGGATGGGGTCTCAGTCCCCAAGGCTGCCCTCGCTTCACACACCAGTCTCAAGTCCAGGCCTCCGGAACTTCTGACTGACCAGGTTCAAGGTGGAGTTCCCACAACTTCTCTTTGGGTTCGATTAATTTGCTGCAGAGCCTCAAGGAACTCAGGGAAATATTTATTTATGTTTACTGGTGTATTATAAAGGCTAGAGATACAGAGGATAGAGATAAAGAGATATGTCAGGTGAGTTAGGGGAAAAGGGCGTGGAACTTCCATACCCTCTCCAGGTGCTCCACCCTCTAGGAATCTCCCCTCTTCAGCTCTCCAGAAGCTTTCAACCTGCTCCTCTAGGGTTTTTGTGGAGGCTTCATTACATAGGCATGATTGACAACCATGTGGAAATGTGACTGGACAAAAAGCACATGATCTAAACCCAGCAAGGCTTATCTGTTCAGACTTTTCTTGGCCTCTCTATGCAGCCTTCTTTCCTCTAGGGTATGGGGCAGGACCCCGTATCCCGGAATAAGGGCCTTTGAACCCACAATCAGATTAGAGTCCTGCCTTGGGCAGGTAAAAGGAAGAGAGGAGAAAGAGAGATTATGTTTCCCAAGGCCTGCTCCTGAGACCTAACACGCCCCAACATTATAACAAAAGACCGTAACAAGGGCTATGAGAGTTACGAACCAGAAACTGTGGACAAAACACACACATATATATATTTGCACATATATATGAAGTATATATTTATTATATATGTATTTAAAATGTATGATATATATTCATATATAGTATATATTTATTATATATTATTTCTATTTATTATAGATATAATATACATTTATTATAGATATAAAAGATTTGATATATGTAAGGGATTATATATAATAAATATTACATTTATCAATTTATTAATATAAAATTTCAATATGACAGAATAGAATCCCTAGAGGCAAACAAAGGGAAGGGAATATAATTCTTGCAAAGAAGTCACTGAAATCTTAAAAACTCCTACAGACTAACTGGCAGAGATTCAAGCCAGTTTTACCTAGATCTTAAGGAGTTGACTCCTAGGTTATTTTCAGCTTTATTTCATATGAGAATCTTTACCTTTCATGATAACTAAAAGAAACATTGAGACTACTTTGCAGATATTTATGGCCATTGGAATTTGGCACCGGGGCACAAATTATTGTGCATCTATCTGGGTTATGGTGATCTTGTCAAAATCTGTGTCAGCTTGCCCTCAAACAGTCAAAATCTATAATGTAATCTTTCTTTCTCTGAAAAAACACATTTCGTATCAAGAATAAAATTTTGTAATTATAAGTACATTTGAGTCTTCATTAGTCAGAGTGGTCAAGTAGTGCTACATTTCCCCCCCTCATCTGTCACTGAGCACAAATAAGCAATAGAGACAAACAATTCATAATATAAATCCACACAATTTGACCACGACTTTCAAAGGGCAATTGAAGTCAGCAGTTGAAGTAAACCTCAGTTTTCTCATCTGCAAAATGAAGTAATTAGCAGTGAGACTTGAGTAAGGTGAGTAAGATCTGTAGTCTACCTAACCGTATTGTACCAATGTCAGTTTCCTAGTTTTGATAATGCACTACAGTGATGTAAGATGTCATCTTTAGCTGAAGGAAAGGTATATGGGGCCTCTCTGTATTATTTTTTGCAACTTTATGTGAGCCTATAATTATTTCAAAACAAAAAGTTGAAAAGAAATGATGTTAATAATATGTTCTTCGTGGGGTAGTGATGATTACATGGGATTAAACAATAATAATAACATATTGTTAAACTGCCAAAAGTATACAATTATTGGTTGATTAATGACCAATCCTATTTTCAAGTTCTCAAAATCAAGGTTCTAGTCCTTTTTTCCCCTGGGTAATAGTAGCTAACATATATATCTTATATGTGCCAGCCACCATTCTTAGTTCTTTACTTTTATTATATCATATAAGCCTCTCAACAATTGTTAAGAGAAGCCAATAATGATTTTCCTTTGTGCAGGTGAGGAAACTGAGGTTTCACATTTGGTGGAACTCACATAGCTTATAATTGGGTAGAACGGAACCACAAACCTGAGTTTAGGATTCTGGAACTAGACCTCTTAATTGCTACTAACATGCCTCTACTCCTGTGATTTAGCCTGCCACAAGTGTCAAAAGAAAACAGGTGAGGTTTTCTATAACAGATGAGGTTTTCTATTCATTTTCTGTTGCTCCATAATAAACCACCACAAACTCAGTGGCATAAAACAATGGTCATGTATTATTTCACAGTATGTAGATTAGAAGGTAGGGTACAGTATGCCTGGATTCTCTGCTCAGATATACATGGGCTGAAATCAAGGCACTAGCTAACACATTCTTAACAGAAGCTCAAGATCCTCCTCCAAGCTACAGTGATTGTCACAGAATTCAGTTCCTTGTGGTTATTGGACTAAAGTCTCTGTTTCCTTGCTGCCAGTCAAGGGGCACTCACAGCTCTTGAGTGGACCTTGCCATGTGATCCCCTCCATCTTCAAAGCCAATAATAGAAGCTTCACATGGAATCTGTCTTGTATTCCAAGTCTCTCTCTCTAGGAAGAGCCAGGTCATCTAAATAGGTCAAGTCTAGACAAGATAATCTCCTTTTCTTAATTTCAACTGTGCCATATAAAACCTAAGGACAATATAAAATCCATCAGAGCCACAGTCTTGGGAATTACACAGGAATCTTGGATGCCATCTTAAAATTCTGTCTACTTTCCAAAATGATGAAATGTATTCTTTATCCTCAAAAGACTGGAATTTGATGGCTGGGCGCAGTGGCTTATGCTTGTAATCCCAGCACTCTGGGAGGCTAAGGTGGGTGGATCACTTGAGGTCAGGAGTTCAAGATCAGCTTGGTCAACATGGTGAAACTCTGCCTCCACTAAAAATACAAAAATTAACCAAGTGTGATGGTGGGTGCCTGTAGTCCCAGTTACTCCAGAGGCTGAGACAGGACAATCGCTTGAATCCAGGAGGTGGAGGTTGCAGTGAACCGAAATCATGCCACTGCACTCCAGCCTGGACGACAGAGACTCTGTCTCAAAAAAAAAAAAAAAAGGAATTTGAAAAAATAAAATATCATTTTATATTCACCTCCAAATGCAATTAATTGATGCATCCAATCCTTCCATAGATATGACACAATTGATAAAGGGATTTTGCTTATTTCCATTCCCGAGGTTGCCAATTAATGGAGATTTTAATATATATTGAGAGTTGAATTCAATGTTTTGTTGTCACATTTTTACTATAACATAAATATTTACAAAATAAAAAGAATAAATGAAGGAGCACACAGAATGATAATTTATCAAGATAACCAAAAGAATCCATACCAAGGCAACAAAGAGAATCTTAATGTCTTCCATTCCTTGGCCGGGCGCAGTGGCTCAAGCCTGTAATCCCAGCACTTTGGGAGGCCGAGACGGGCGGATCACGAGGTCAGGAGATCGAGACCATCCTGGCTAATACGGTGAAACCCCGTCTCTACTAAAAAAATACAAAAAACTAGCCGGGCGCGTTGGCGGGCGCCTGTAGTCCCAGCTACTCGGGAGGCTGAGGCAGGAGAATGGCGGGAACCCGGGAGGCGGAGCTTGCAGTGAGCTGAGATCCGGCCACTGCACTCCAGCCTGGGCGACAGAGCAAGACTCCGTCTCAAAAATAAATAAATAAATAAATAAATAAATGTCTTCCATTCCTAAAGGAAAACAGAATATAATGAGCTGCTCTGGCAAAAAACTTGTTTCAGCTTTCAGGGCTATATATTCTTATGTCCCTGGTTGGGCGACATTGGAATCAGAAAATTATCCTGCTAGCTTCTTCCAAATGTCTGCCTGAAACTCGGGTTATGTGACTCATCTACTCTTCAGGAGACTCAGGGCAAAATTCTCTAAAAATACAGTGTTTTGAAGATTTTTCTGTCCGATCAATTGCTGATCAATGAAAGTCATGCAGAGGTTAAAAAATATTAATATGTCAAGATTCTTGGCCAGGCACGGTGGCTCACGCCTATAATCCCAGCACTTTGGGAGGCCAAGGTGGGCGGATCACAAGGTCAGGAGATCAAGACCATTCTGGCTAACACAGTGAAACCCCGTCTCTACTAAATATACAGAAAATTAGCTGGGCATGGCAGCGTGCACCTGTAAAACCAACACCTCCCTACAACTATTCAGGAGGCTGAGGCAGGAGAATGGCGTGAACCCGGGAGGCGGAGCTTGCAGTGAACTGAGATCACGCTACTGCACTCCAGCCTGTGCGACAGAATGGGACTCCGTCTCAAAAAAAAAAAAAAAAAAAAAAAAATTCTTAGGTCTCTCCCTCCACCAGAAAGAATAAAAAGAATAACAATGCTATATGCACCATTCACCTCTCCTCATCCCTCTCTACACCTGGGAGTGCTCCCACTCTTCACAAGAGCCATCATACCCAACTGGTTACTAAATTTGTCAACGCACAGTTAGAGGGTGGGCAGAAAGACACAGAATTAAGAAGGAGATAGAGGCAGGCAAGTCTAAGACTAAGAAAGATTGAGTCAATCTACATAAGAAAACACTTGAAGAGAAAGGGGTGATGGAAGGAAAAAAATTGTGTGTAGGCTGAAAGCAAAAAACACAGGGGTTCAGAATTAGAAGAAGAACTAGGAAGAAGCATATAAAATCTATGAGAAATGTTGAGAGTGCCAATTGAAGTCACATTTATTGTATTTTTGAGAGACTTAAGTTAAAGATTGCAATTTTTAAGGGAAATAATTACTCTTGGCTATTTGGAGATCAGACCATATGAATAAATTCTCATTCCTGCATAAATTTTTCTCTAATTAATGTATAGGCTGCTTTTTACCCTCTTCTAGGAAAAAAGCAAAAACAAAAACAAAAACTTAACTTCCTCTAAGTAAGTATTAATTCACTTAAAGGGAAGGAGTGCTCCTGAATCTACTAAAATTGTAAGCAAAATTGTGTGTGAATATATTTTTCTTAAAAAGTATCTTTATACTTTGAGAAGGTTCTGAAAAGCTTATTTGACTCCAAATATTTGTGGGAAAGATGCCACGAGTGTGGTACCTTACATCATAATCATAATCAAATCATTCTGGATTCTTCTGGGGAAGATAGCTAGAGAGTTGTTATTCTTATAGTAAAGGACTCCAGCAATCACTGGCATAAAGGGGCCCTGGAGATGTAAGTCAGTGGCTTCATGGTTATGCATGGGATAGAACATACATAGCAGATATAACATAAAAATGTAATTGATCTCTGTTGATTGCAAAATCTGGCCTTAGTAGGTATTCTATTGTCCCTTGATAATAGTCAGTAGCTGCCAGATCCCAAAATAGTAACAAATGATCCTTGATTCCTGGTTTTCACACCATTTTGAGCTCTCTTTCCCCCTTGAATCAGGGATGACTCATCTGACAAATAGAACACAGTACCCATAATGATGTGTGACTGCTGGGGTTAGGTCATGAAAGGCATTGGTGACCTCTGCCTTGGCCTCTAGGATGACTCATCAGAGGAGCTAACCACCATGTCAAGAGGTTAAGAGTCATGACATGTGGAAAGACCCATGTGAAGAAGAACTGAGGTCTACCATCAACTTGTCAGTCATGTGAATCAGCCACATTGGAACTGGATCTCCGTCCCCAGTCAAACCTTCTGATGACTGCAATCCTGGCTGACCAATGACTGCAATCTCATGAGATACCCCGAGTCAGAATGACACAGCCATGCTGCTGCTGAACACCTGACACACACACACACACACAGAGAAAGAGATAATGAATTATTGTTCTAAATTTTACATTAATGTGTTACCCAGTATTTATCTAATTAATACAAGACCAGTGTGCAGAATTGGTGTTCAGTTATCAATTGTTAACATTGATATTTAATCCAATATAATCAAAAGGTAATATTCAATCCAGTCAAAACAAAAAGGTGTCTGCTAATATTGGATAATAATAGTACTATTACTTATAAATACAATAACATGTTTTCAAGATTGACTAATAGTGGTGTTTATTTTACAGTAGGTATTCCATAATTGTTGACTGATAATGGAGGCATTTTTTTATTTCTGCTTACTTTGGGAAATTACAATGCTGATACTTGCTTTTGATATTTTTATATCACAAATGTACTATACAGCTCTCTCACTCTAGAGTAAAACCAACACCTCCCTACAAAAAATTAAAATCCATATCCTATTCATATTGTTTGTCTTTATAATAATAAAAGGAAAGGCTTATGCTAATCCTCAACTGAATTTAGAAACCAAAGAAACTGAAATTTGGTAATATCTTTAGTGACATAATAATGAAAATAATCAAATCAGTATTAATACTCTTGATGGAATTTGTTTAAGTAATGAATTTAAATGTATTCACTGCACACCTTGCATAATTTAATATTCTCTATAATAAAAAATTAATAAGCATGAAAATCTACAATGTACTTACTCCTGAAAATAATAAATATTATGGCCTCATAAGAAGAATCGAATGATCTCAATATTTTCCCCCTCAAATTTAACACAATTAAAGATAAATCAACCTAGGAAAAAATACAAATAGTTACAAAATCAAAACCAGTGAAGAGAAACTTGCAAACAAATAACAGATTGTGTAAACTAGATTATTAAAGACTGGTAATTTCCAAGGTCTTGCTGAGCAGATAAAATATTACTTACAAGATGAGAAATTACAATTTTTCACTTTTGTAATACTCTGCTAATGACATACATGGTGTCACTTGAAATATTTTAGGAGGCAAAATATATATTTCTAGAAGTTAACTATAACTGGGTTTCAAAGAGAAGTCCGAAAAAGAAACCTAGGGTGATCCCTAATCTAAACCATTTTTTGTTTGTTTGTTTTTGTTTTTGTTTTTGAGATGGAGTCTTGCTCTCCTGCCCAAGCTGGAGTGCAGTGGCACGATCTTGGCTCACTGCAACCTCTACCTCCTGGGCTCCAGTGATTCTCCTTCCTCAGCCAACTCAGCAGCTGGACCTACAGGCATGCATCACCATGCCTGGATATTTTTTGTATTTTTTGTATAGACACGGTTTTGCCATCTTCCCCAGGCTGATCTCAAACTCCTGGCTTCAAGTGATCCATTTGCCTCGGCTTCCCAAAGTGCTGGGATTACAGGCATGAGCCACCACCCTCAGCCCCTGAGCTAAACTTTTAAAAAGTCTAGTAGCAAGAGTAATAACGTCTATAGCAAGTAATAGAAAATAAACCAGTTTAGCCAATAATAACAATATCAGCAACATATAGTGAGATTTACTGAACACTTAACAGCTTGAAAAAGGCAGCCATAATCATTCACAGTTGGACCGTAGCTCCTTCCAAGTAGAGGTAGAGTCTACTCTATGGCTTGCTTTTGTCACTAGAATGCACAGAAAAGACAGTGTGCTATTTACAAGCCTAGTCCTCAAGGGGCTTTCTACTCCCTTTTAGAACTGTATCTAGCCACCAAAGGAAAAGGGTGTGGGCAAGCCTGCTGAAGGATGTGTGATCACAGGGAGGTGAACTGGGCCATCTCAGAAACTGACCAAGATGTATGAGTGAGCAGAGCTGAGATGAGAATAACCACCAAACAGAACTCAACCGAAAGAGCCAGACAACCTGCAGAATTGTGATCTCAATGAATGATTGTTTTAACACAAATTTGAAGGTGTAATAGTTTGTTATGTAGCAACAGCTACCTGATATGTTTCTCTGCTTTGTTTTGTACATATTACTTAACGTAGTCCTTGCTACATGCTACAAGGTAGGTAGTATTATTATCCATCTTTCACAGGTTAGATCTGCGGCATACAGCAACAAAGGGAATTTGTTGCTTAATATAACTGAAAAATCTAAAGGCGATACTGGATTCAGGTATGGCTGGTTCAGAACTTCAATATCACCAGAGCTTTGCTTTGATTTTTCAGTTTTGGTTCCATTTGCCTCTGCCTGGATTTTTTCTCATACAGGTTCTTTCCATGTGGATACATGTTAACTGTTTATAGTCACAAGTTTGCTTTGTTCTTATAGCTCATAATCCAGAGAAAGTTTGCTCAGATGACAGTCTAGGGAGGTTCTGATTGGGCAGAACTGGTGATGTGCCCAATCCAAGAACCAGGGGACAGGTACAGCCTTATGATCGACAGTTCCACCAGAATCACCTGATGAGGATGGGATGAAGTAGGAACAGTTTTAGAATGAAGAAAAAAGTATGGGAGGCAGTAATGTTATGTCCTCCACAGTAGCTCACAGGTTCACAAAGTGGGTTCTAAGACTCCTTAGTGATGACGTAATTAGAAACCTTTGAATTACTACATCCAATTCATTTAGAAGTCAGTGGTCATTACACAGAATCAACAACCTCACTCCTCCAGTCCTCAAGCAGCCTGCTCTCCCCATATCTCTTCAGACAACCTCACCACAGCTGCTCTCCCTGAATAAGAAGAATATCCTCCAGCACTTTTTAGTTTTATAGATTTACCTGATGTTTGAAGAACAGCATTTTCTCCCAAGCTAAATTGGAGAGTGGATTATTTGCTTTACAAAAGGATTCTTGACTTTACAAAGGATTTCCAGAATAGGACTCTAAATAGCAACCTCCCCTGGTGCATTTAAACTATGATTCTGTCTGCAAGATGTTGCTTCTGAATACCTCAAATTCCATTTACCAGGGGGCTAGGTTAGGCGGTTTCTAAGAGCCCTTCCAATGTAAAAATTCCATGAGTCTGTAACCTATAGAACACAGTTGCAAAGAGGCAAGGGCTCAGAATTGAACAGCCTGGCCTCTAACTCTGGCCCTCTTACTGATTAACTAGCTGTGTGATGACTTTGGGCAAGTTGCTGAACCACTCTGAACCTCGGTGCCCTCGCTTGTTAATGAAACCCACTGCAAAAGTGTGTTATGAGGATTAAAAGGGTGAATACATGAAATGTTCAGTACATTCCTAGGCACACATGAAGTATTAATATACTGACTGCAGCTACTTTTTGGCTAGTTTCCAATCTACTTGGTCCTCTGCAGACAGAGAGATCCCTTCAAAATGTAATTCGGCTTTTGTCAAACTGCTCTGCTTAAAATCTCAAAGGTTTCCCACTTCTCTAATAAAAACCCAATATCTCAGAATGTCTTACTAGGGCCTCCATTGCTGGCCTCCCCCTGGCCACCCAGGGTCATTATTCACCACACTCACTACCATCTGTACACAGACCTGCTGCTGCTTTTTCCAAGTTCAAAACAAAACAAAAAGGCTTCCTCTTGACCTTACTTCTGGTTAGCCTCCGCTTTACATCTCTGCTCCCGTTGGCCATGAAACTTCCCGAAAGATGTGTCCGTGTCCTCTTTCTTCAATTTCTCTCCCCACAACTGCCTCCTTGGCATCTCCACTTGCATATATCATAGAAATCTTTTTTTTTTTTGAGACGGAGTCTCGCTCTGTCGCCCAGGCTGGAGTGCAGTGGCGCAATCTCGTCTCACTGCAAGCTCCGCATCCTGGGCTCACGCCATTCTCCTGCCTCAGTCTCCCGTATAGCTGGGACTATAGCGAAATCTTGTCACAGAATCTCCAGAAGTGAACCCTGATTCAACCCCTTCCCCAGCTTGCTCTCCCTGGACGCATCCTTGAATCAGTCAGTGGCAACTCCAACTTTCTGGCGGCTCCGGCTGGAAATCTTGAAGAAACATCTGACTGTTCCTACCCACTGTCCACCCGCTAATCTTGCTACCTCCCCTTCAGAGCATAGCTGAAAGACACCCATTCTCCCCAGCTATGCCGCTGCCTCTCCCTGGCCCAGCCATCTCCCTCTGAATCATTGCTATAATCTCCTTGTGGTCTTGGCTTCCACCTTCATTCCATACCCCTCTGTTTCCAGGAATGTTAATAGAAAAAAGCCAAACTCTGTAAAATATTTTCAAGATATTTATTCTGAGCCAATATGAGAGACCATGGCCCAGGGAACACAGTCTCAAGAGGCCCTGGAAGACTGCGTCTCAGGCAGTTGGGTTACAATTTGGTTTTATATATTTCAGAGACACAGGGGTTGCAGGCAAAGACACAAATCCACACCTGGAAAGGATACATTCATTCTACCAGGAAAGATGTTGATACTTTGAAGCACAGTGTACAGGTTATAGGTGTATCCAGAGATTCTTTAATTTGAGATTGGTTAAAGGAGTAGAGCTTTATCTAAAAATTTGGAGTGAGCAGAAAGGAAGGTTTTAAGTTAAGATTAAGAAGTCTGTTAATCAAAATACTGGGTCAGGGTGACCAGTAGGGGTGTGTGACTTAACCTCTGTCTGGCATGGCTTTAGGTTCCCTATCTTCTTGTCACCAAGAGTCTGTTTTGTTAGCTGTTTTTGTTGTTTTTGTTGTTGTTGCTGTTGTTGTTACAGAATCTCGCTGTGTTGCTCAGGCTGGAATTCAGTGGCACAATCTTGGCCCACTGCAACCTCTGCCTCCAGGGTTCAAGTGATTCTTGTGCCTCAGCCACCTGAGTAGGTGGGATTACAGGTGTCCATCACCACACCAGGCTAATTTTTGTATTTTTAGTAGAGACAGGGTTTTGCCATGTTGCTCAGGTTGGTGTTGAACTCCTGACCTCAAGTGATCCACCCGTCTTGGCCTCCTAAAGTGCTGGGATTATAGGCATGAACCACTGTGCCTGGCCCATTTTGTTAGTCTTATTGCCTCTACTTTAACACTAATGTCAATCAATTGTGATGTCTAAATTTCACAAAAGAGGGGGTATAATGAGGTATGTTCGACCTCTCATACTGTCATGGCCAGGAATTAAGATTTTAAGTTTTCTCTGGGGTCTTCTTGAGCAAGAGGGGGTCCACTCAGTCAGTGAGGGGCTTTCAACTTGAATTTTAGCCTACAGCACTCGGAGAAGTCCTTTGAAAACAGAAGACAGATCAGATCTCAACTGCTCAAGGCCCTCTAATGCTGCCCCACTCTGTCAGAGTAGAAGCCAAAGCCCAGCATGGCCCTAAGTCCCCCATGATCTGATCCTCAGCCTTGCCCCTCTGGCTTTATCTCTGACTGCTCTCCCTCTCATCTGCTCTGTTCCAGCCATACTGGCCTCCTTCCATTCCCGAACATGCCAGCTGTACCCTCACTTTGGAACTGTCTGTTCCCTCTGCCTGAAACACCTCCCTCCAGGAATCTGTAGAGCTAACTCCATCACTCTTCAACTGGCACCCATGTCATGAGGCCTGCCTTGATCCTTCTATTCAAAGTGACTCACCCCAACCTGAGACACTCATGATCCTCCTTGCCCACTTCCCCCTTTCCCATATCACTTATTATACTATGGAACTTAATTATTATATTTACCTTTGGTTGACCCCCTGCTTTCCAAATATAAGCTTTTCAAGGACAGGTGCCTTTGGCCATCTTGCTCATGTATCCCTATCAACCAGCAAAGTGCCTGTCACATAACAGATGCTCAATAAATAGCTGTTGACTAAGCATATGCTGTGTCCATTCTGATCTGTTTTCTCATGACCTGAAGTTGCATTTCATACATCACTTCCTCAGGGAAACCTTCTCAGACCTCCCTGATCAATTCCTACAGTTACAGGTTCAGTTTCTCTATCCTCCATAGCACTTTTGAGAGATTCAATTTTGTATTGGTTTTGTGACTACACAAGCCTCATCAAGGCAGATTCAACCCTGTAGGTTTTTCCTTACCATCTTATCATGAATGCCTAAGAGTATCTGGCACATAGTAGGTGCTCAACAAATACTTGTTAAATACATGAATATTAGATGGTTATTCATATTATATTAAGTAGTTAATATTTCTTTACTTATTAATGACCTTTAAGCTCATACACAACATGATTAAAATCAATCAACCAATCAATTTGCTACTAGATAAACTGCTACTTGCCCCTAAAAGGATCAGTGGTTATCTGCAGGGCTTTTAAATATACTCCATTTGCTACTTTATGTGCCTAAAGGGGTGTACCAAGAGAACTATCTGCCTTTCATTAGAATTTCATCTCAGTATTATTTATTTGCATCTGAAGCAGATCACTTCCTCTCTGTCTTCCAGGTATGCAAACACTTTTGTTTTATCCAAGTGATGAATCAAAATTTGCAGATTGCACCCAAAACCAAAATCCACTTTTTAACCTTGCCAATTTAAAGTATTTTTTTTTCCAAACCTACTTTACATATGAACAATCCAAGATTCACATCAGGGTTCTTAGAAAGATGATCATACTAGTCTAGTACAAAGAAAAAGGCATAATTCTGATCTTTCGATGACTGTGTAACTCCCATAATTCCACGGGCATGGAATCATGACTAATAGAATGAAAACTAATTCCATATCCCCTAGTTTAGTTGGTGGTACCAGTAATTTAACAAATTATTTATACAATACTGTGCTTACTAAATCTAAATAATGTTTCCTTCTTGATACGTAGCAGCTGTTTGTCTAGCCCTTTAGAAGGGTTCAGAAGGAAGAGACTTGGGCTAACTACTTATGTATTCCTAGCTTTCTCCTCGGAACATTTACATAGCATGTGCCTGTTGGGATGTTCAAGATTGACAGCTGAGCACTAAATAGACTGGGCTCAGACACAGAAATAGATTGGTACACAGAGGCCTGATGGAATTTTCCTCTGATGAAAAGCTCCACCCCCCCTTCCCATTCTACTTCTGAACACATGCTATAACTCTTGTGTGTGTTTGAGGCCTTGGTAAATAAAGCAGCCAGTACAGAGAAAGGTTAGACACCTTACTTTTGGCAGGGACTCGAGAGAAAAAGGAGACACTCTAACCATTTTATTGCCAAATATTTCAAGCATATAAAATGCATCCAAAATAATAAAATGAACACCCTTGCACCTACCACCTGATAGAATAGCTGTTAGGCTATATTAGAAATGGCTATGTTAGAAATAATCATAGCTATGTTTTTTGATTTAACTTTGTCAAGTCAATGTTTTGCCTTAATTGTGTCAGACCCTTTGGAAACAAAAAGAAAGGAAATGCCAGAGGCATAGGCGAAATTTCACTGAAGACTCCTTCTATATCTTCCATTCGCCCATCTTCTTCCACAGAGATATTTACTCTCTTGAGAGTGTGGTTTAGCTTGACATATGTGCTTTTATTCTTGTTATCTATAAACTTTAATTTTTGTGTACTTTAAAACTTTATATAAAGGCTATCATACATATATATCATATATACATGTCTCTGCAAGCTGTTCACACACATAGACACACACTTCTTGGCTCATTTTTCTATTTTTGAGATGTATTCATGTTAAAACATAAATATACGCTCATTCTTATGGTTCTGTGTGTTTATGTGGTTTTCTTTTTTCTGGGGGCAAGGGGCTCATAGCAGGGGTCAGCAGAGGATACAGAACTGCTTTTCCTTTCTAGTGATTTAAATCTGTGCCCAGCAAGAGAGCCTGTGTGATTAAAAGGGGTCTGCTACGGTTAATTTAATGTGTCAGTTTGGCTGGAGCACATTACCCAGATATGTGGTCAAACACTCTTCTAGATGTGGAGTTTTGGGGATCTGATTACCATTTAAATCAGTAGACTTTAAGTAAAGCAGATTACACTTCATAATAAGGCAGTGATAGAACAAGACTGGACCTCCCCCAAGCAAAAGGAATTATGCCAGCAGATTGCTTTCAGACTCAAACTGCATGTCTTCCCCGGGTCTCCAGCCTGCTGGCCAATCCCATCAGATTGGAACTTGCCAGCCGCCATCACACTTGAACCAATTCCTTTAAATCAATCTCAATCAATCTCTCTCTCTCAGATTATTCTATTATGCTACATGTCATATTGATTGGAGGGCATGAGATTAATTTCTCTACCCCTGCTAGGCACACAACTAACATTTAATGACTAATTAGTTGGATAAGTCCATAGTAATTTTAGAAAGTTCAAACACAGGGCAGTGGCTCAAGCCTGTAATCCCAGCACTTTGGGAGGCTGAAGTGGGTGGATCTCTTGAGATCAGGAGCTTGAGACCAGCCTGGCCAACATAGTGAAACCCGGTCTCTACTAAAATAATACAAAAATTAGCCATGCGTGGTGGTGGGCCTCTGTAATCCCAGCTACTCAGGAGGCTGAGAGAGGAGAATCGCTTGAACCCAGGAGGTGGAGGTTGCAGTGAGCTGAGATGGCGCCACTGTAATCCAGCCTGGGTGACAGAGCGAGACTCCTTCTCAAAACAAAAGTAAAATAAAATAAAAATAAGAAAGCTCAAATACAGGGATTATACTAATAATGGAATCAGTTAACCAACAAATCCATCAACACAAATGTACCTTTCGGGTATGGTCACATATTTAGCACTATGCAGGGAGCTGTTGGATAATGGGGGAATTCAGAGACTTAAAAAAAAGGAATTGCAATGGGTGGTATTTAAGGTAAAAAAAAAAAAAAATCCAAAATTCTGGAGCAAATGACAAAAGTAATTTGGTCCAATGGGAGCAAATGATGAAGGTAATTGTTTAAAAAATTATCAGAAAATTATGATAAAAAGTAAATATGATGAAGGTGAGTTTGAAGGGAATGACAGCTAGCATAATAGAATAAAAAGATTGCTGGATTTTGAAACTGCAGGTCCATATTCAAATCATGACTCTACCACTGCCCCTTCCACACAATTTTTGGGCCAGACAATTAGCTCTTTATCCTTGGTGCCATGTCTACATAATGATGTTGAATCATTATCTCTTTGTGGCCATCCTCTACCTCACCCATGTGCTGTCTGGTGAGTAGGTCAGTTATTATACTAACGTTGGATACTGATTTACTGTATTTTTTTTCCATTCAATATCCCCCAGACACAAAAGCTCACCAGCTATCCAGAGGTATCAGCATTCAATACGCAAGGATGCCATCGTCAAAAGAAATTACTGATCTCTGTTAACATCCAGTGACATGAAGTCATGTAGGATGCACCACCCCATTTTCTCTTGGGTGATTTGACATTCCACGTCCTATTCTGAAAACTTCAAACTCTTGTAAGGTTTATGAGAGAATGGAATATGGGTCAAATAAGTGCCTCCAAGTTGCTCACATCAGCAATCCCATAACTAAACAGGCAGTCAGATGAAATTATCAGTACAGATGGCACTCCACTGTGTTTAGCGCAGGAGAACTCCCTCTCAAAACATGCATGGCTTGAGTCCTCTCTTTTGCTACTCCTTTTGTGGAAATGTGTTACGTGTAATCAACCTCTCTTTCCCCACATGCCTGAGAAATGTAATTCCTTTCTTGATAGGGAAGATTGGCCCCTGACTGATTTCCATTATATTTATATGTTCTCACCCTTGCTGGGCATGCATCAGTTGGGTCTCTGCACTGCCAAAATGATGAATGGGGCTCTGTGGAGTAGAAAGGAGATGCATTCCCATGGGATGGAGTTTCTCTCCATCTCTCTGTTCTGAAGGTGTATCATCTCACAGCTGGCAGCCACAGAACCACAACACAGAGATCCCAAGACACAGCAAAATGCTCTGAGAAAGAGAATTTGGGGATTTAAAATACAGTGGAAAGGGTCAGAGTATTCTAGTTTTGGCTCTGACACTAGCTAAAGATGTGACTTAGCACAAATCACATAAATTCATTGGTAAATGAGATTCTTTCTTCTGCCTTATCTATTTTAGGGGCCAATTTGAAGGTGAAAATGACATTAGAAATGCAAAGCATTTTGATAAATATTATCACACATCATCTATCTGATATAAAGACTCAAGCTGTTTCCTGCAGAGCATTCATTTGACCCACAGCAGAAAAACTTTGGGTTTACTTGTAAGGTGGGATGTTGAAGGGTTCCACAGGGTTTTAATCCACCTCCAACTCTGGCTGCAGGTAAAACCCCTGGCAAATCACTCAAATTTAGCTATAAACCTTCTTTTCCTTATCTACAAAATAGTTAATTCATAGTTATTGTCAGGTTCCTTCCATGGATGACAAAATTTAACACTAGTGAGTTGATTCTAGCTCTGGATATTCTAGAAGTTTGATTCCCTGCTGGTTCCATTTGGTGCAGTGTTTGTTTAAAAAATTGGAGTCAACTCATGGAATATTAACAAGACAAGTCATGGAGGAGGCAAAGTTGCTTTCTGGGTGCCTGCACTAGCACTCATCTTCAGACCCTTCTTCCTCCTCTCACCCCAAGCATCCCTTCAGTGAGCTCAAGTTTTTTGTGGGATATTAAGACAGCTCTTTCTTTACACTGCCCAGTGGAAGAATAACTTAAATACAAGACACTATTTTCCAGAACGTGCATCTTATGCAACCAGGCAGAGGACACAAGAGAGTCTGGAGGATAATGCTGAAGTGTGTGCAAAGATGCTCAAGAGGTAGGAAGTTAGAGAAGAGAATGCAGCAGCGGAAATATCCTAGTGGAATATTCTCTTTGTAACCATGGCTATAGTAGAAATAATCACAGCAGCTTTTCAAGCATCTATTGTGCAAACGTTTTCCAACATACTGTAATGTGTGTAATTTCATTCAGTCCTCACAAAGGTGCTGCAGAAGAAATATTATCATTCCCATTTTACGAGGGGGAAAAGACTCAAAGTTATGTACCTCCTGGCCGAAGTCAGACAGAAGTGAGTTAGAGGAAGAGGATTGGTCTGAGGCATCATGATGCCTTGCAGCTATGTCTTACACCCCCCACTCTTGGGTTTTTAAAAGTTCATTTGGCCAACCACATAGCTCACCCCAAATGGCCAGAGCAGAGTCTACTGGACCTTGGGAAGATGTTTTCCTCCCTTTACGAACCCACCAAAAACCTCAGTTCCTAAATCTCTAAATAAGAAGTAGTTCTCTGGACTTAAAAGAGAAAAGGAAATAATAAATAGAAAAGATCCCAATTACACATGGAAAAAAATGATGGTGAAAATAGGCTACTAAAAATGGAAGCCAAGATTTCCTAGAAAAAGGGAGAGAAAAGTTTTAGACTTTATCTTAAAAAACTAAAATGTATGAAAATATGATGATTTGGAATTTAATAGAAGCACAGGTTATATTGCAATTACTTGCTAGGTATTAAAATTAACAAATAATTAAGTATTTTGTGACCAGTTTTCAAAGAAATTATGACATATTAACATGATATGACACCCTTCAATACACAACCATAAAGACCTTTTGAGAAAAAAACTGAGGTTTCATCAGTTTTCCCAAAGGCCTCACTGCATCCTTTGATATTTAAATGATCAATGTATTCTCTTTTAAAGCCTATAGTGTCAACATCCTTGTCAATTTTCTCTTCTTCAGTTATTAACGGTCTAATTCTGTCAGATCCTTATTTGTCAATTACTTTGCATGTGATTAGAGAAATTCTCCATCATCCTTTTCATCTTGGCAAAAGCCTGCCTGTTTTCCAAGATACGCAGTTTCCTTTTGCAATCAAATTGCAATATATTTGAGCCGTGTGATCAGATGTTTGAGAGCAACCGGCAAAGATACTGATGCTGTGGATATAGAGAGAAGAGCACGGATTGAAGAGGGACCCTTGCGTGGGGACAAATTTTAATAAGTGTCATCAATGATGTCTTTTGTCCCACTCTCCTCCGTATCTTTGTACCTTCGGGGATAGTGATAAATAATACTTTGTAAGAGTATTCTCTATGATAGAAAAATAATAATTCTTAAATCATGCAAAGCTCTTCAAAACCTAATCTTGTATCCATCTCTTTGTGTCCCCTAACAGCATCCCTTAGAGAGAGGTGGCACATGTATTTCACAGATGAGGGAGCTGAAACTTAGCAGGCTGTACACTTTTTAGAATTTGCAAACTAACCCACTCTCTGCCTTCTAGCAGTAATTTTCACGTATTGTCTTCTTGCTTGGTACTGAGTACTGTGTTAAGTACTCAACATGTATCACCTCCTCCTTTATTCCCGATCATTGTCCTACTAGGTGATGAGCATGGTTAATTTTATTTTTAAAAAAACAAAACTGAGGATAACTAAAGTTAAGAAACTTTCTGTTAAGTCACTGATTGTTGCAATAATACCACATAACAAATGACCTCAAAAATCTCAAACAGCTTCCAGCAACCAACATCTATTTCTCACTAAAAGGATCAGCTGGAGGGTTGAGCTCACTCTGATTTAGGCTATTGGTTGGGTTCAGTTATCTTCCATGTGTCATTCATTTGTAACCTAAGCTGAAGGTGCAGTAGCTACTTGGGGCAAAATCCACTGACTAATGGCAGTAGCATTCATCATGGGTGGCAGGAGGCCAAAGCTAACCCATCAAACATATTTAAAGCCCATGCCATTGTCATATCTACTAACCTATCATTGTCCAAAACAAGTCACTGGACAAACACAAAATCAGCGAGATAAAGACATAGAATCTGTCTATCTACTGGTAAGTATTCAAAGTTACATGACTAAGGGTATAGATGAATACTCCTCTTGCACGTGTGTATTGGGGTGGGGAGAAGGGTCATAGTTAAGAATCTCCAACAGTAGATTACTCTGTACCATGGACCTAAGTTCCTACAAAAAGTTCTGGCTCCAGAACTCATGCTGCTAACCATCCAACTGTACTTCCTTGGGAACTGCCCCCAACTTTCAAAGGTGAGTTCTCATAGTTATGTCGATATTATATCCCTCTTACCCATGAACAAAGTTGTTTGGCATGTGATGGCTGGATTCTTTTGATCCTGTTCTCTATATTTGGGCCTACTCAGCTCTGGCACCAACCCAACCCTGCAGTTAATGTTGTCTGTATCTTCAGGCCAACAACTAAGCAACAAGAAAAGATTTTTTCCTGGCCTGTTCTAATCTTAAATACATATAAATAGCAATTATCAGTTCACAAAGCATTGTCACAGTTCTTATCCCCACAAAATTTTCTTCCCCAAATTCCATGAAGTGGGTGTTATTATAGCCATTTTACATATTTATAAGTTGAGACTTAAGGAGAAATGACTTGCTAAATACACAGCTCAAGAACTCTGCAGCCCTGATGTGACCTGTGGCCTTTTATTTAATATACTTTTATGTTATCTGAACACTTTTGGAGCCCGCAACCGACTGAGTACTACAAATGTGACTTCATTTAATTCTTTCAGTACTGCAGTCGTGGGGTGGTGGGGGGAAATATTCTTATCCAGTTGTGTTCATGAGAAGGTAAAACAATTATCTCAGGACGTAAGCTAGGAGGTGGCAGAACCAGAGGTCTCATCCAGTCATGTCTCACTCCAGCGCCTGTGCCCTGAAGCCTACAGGATGCCTCCATCTGCTTTATTCTTGTTCTGCCTCACTCCTTAGTAACCCGACACCAAGAGTTGGATGGTCTCTTGCCTTGAGCTCTGTGATGCAGCTAAACTACAGTCTGGTTTTTCATCTCCAGCATGTGTTCTTGGCTCCATGCCTGAACTTCTGCTTTTGGTGTCTGTTCTCAGACCCTTGTACTTGACCCTGACCTTTATGTCTACCCGGAGACAATTGCTTTCTGATGCTCTGGCCCCTTGGCTAGGTTATGCTGCCTGTTACCTCTCATCCTGTTACACACATCTCCCCTTTGCACCTGCTGCCCCATGCCAAGCCTGCCATTTTTCTGTAATGTCCTACTTTCAGACATTTCTGTATATAGAACTCTTATTTCAATTTATATTGAAGTTTATTCAAGGTCAAACTTGGGAGTAATAAATTGTCAATATGTTTACGAGAATAAATTTATCTTTGCAGCTGGCATCTATAACATTTCTCAAATATTTATTTTTACCTTTAAATTAACATATTATAAAATTGGCCTTTACTTTGGTATACAGTTCTATGAGTTTTAACACGTCTAATTTGTGTAACCACTGTCACAATCAACACACACAACAATTCTACCCCCCCACCCCCTCCTGTCCCCATCATTATAGTTTTGTATTTTCAAGAATGTCATAGAAATGGAACCATTGCCTATGTAACCTTTTGAAGCTGGCTTCTTTCACTCAACATAATGCCTTTGAGATGCATCCACGCTGCTACAGTTTTAATGATTCATTTCTTCTTACCACTGAATAGTATTCCATTGTATGGATGTACCACAGCTGTTTGTTCATTCACCTGACATTCAGGGAGATTCTAGTATGGAATGGTTATGACTAAAGCTGCTATAGGCAGTTCTATATACGGATTTTTGTATGAGTGTAAGTTTTCATTGCTCCAGAAGTATCCAGAAATGGATCACTGGATTGTATGGTGATACGGTTTGGCTGTGTTCCCACCCAAATCTCATCTTGAATTATTTCCACATGCTGTGGGAGGGACCCAGTGGGAGTTAATTGAATCATGGAGGCGGTTTCCCCCATACTGTTCTTGTGGTAGTGAATAAGTCTCATGAGATCTGATGGTTTGATAAGTGGAAACTCCTTTCACTTGGCTCTCATTTTCTCTCTTCCCTGTCACCATGTAAGATGTGCCTTTCACCTTTTCACCATGATTGTGAGGCCTTCCCAGCCACGTGGAACTGTGAGTCCGTTAAACCTCCTTTTCTTTGTAGGTCCAGTCTTGGGTATGTCTTCATCAGCAGCATGAAAATGAACTCGTTCATATGGTAAGAGTATGCTTGAGTTTATAAGAAAATTCCAACCTAACTTCCAGGGTTACGACAGTTAATTTTCATACTTACCTGTGTGCAATTTTATAATATAGGCAGAGTATACTGCTGTACCTCCCACTTTCTGTTTTTTCCTCCAAATTGACCCTTGGGCTTTCACCATGTCTTGGGAGACTCATGTCTCTGGGCTACATCAACAGGGTCCATTGTCCTCTGGCATTCAGTTTGGTTTGGCTGAAGAAAAGCACTGTCAGAAGACCAGAGGGCAGGAGGAAAAGGCTGTTCAAGGACTTATTTGCCTATTTCCTCCCTGCTAGTGGCTACAGACAGCTGCACATCTCCCTAGAGTATCTGCTGCTTGTGGCAGGCTCCTCTGGACCTGCCTTTCACTACCCTTTCTCCCTCAGGCCTCCTCCTGCTCACCACAGATCATTGCATTGTCCCTGATTACTTATATATTCAGTATCTTATTTAACACTTCCAAAATCACTATGAAATAAGAAGGCAGAAAAAGAAACTGAAGCATAACGTGCCTGAGGTCACATTGCTGTTAAGCAACAAAGTCAAGCAAGGCTGAAATCCATGTCTTTTGACTCTTAAGCCCCTGCTTTTTCCAACGGACTCTGAGTTCACCCCATTTGTGTCAATGCTTTTGAAACAGGAAAAGTTCCCTTGTCCCCCTTGCAGGGCATGTGATGGGGGTGTGGCTCGCTTCTTCAGGGCCCTGCTGCTCAGACCTCTAGGGGAGTATACAGGCTGCGGGGCTCTGACCCCACTGCAGTGTCTAGGGGTGTATGTTTACAGCTCCTGAAGCCCCAGTGGGTGTTTGTTACACTGTGCTCTTTTAGTTTAGCTATCCATAGGCAGCTTGTGTTAGTCAGCTCAATTAGACCCCTGCCTTATCACAATGACAGAGGGCTTTCTATATCCCGGGTTCTTGCCTTGGTGTATCAGAAGAATCTGATCACACTTGGGCTTGGAGAATGAGTGCAAGGTTTTATTGAGTGGAGGTAGCTCTCAGCATATGGAGGAAGTCAGAAGGGGATGTAGTGTAAGGTTTTCCCCCGAAGTTGGCCTGGGCTCTCCTCTAACTGCCCTGATCTAACTCCGCCTTGTTCTGCAGGTGGATGGCCTGCCGGCCTATTGGCGTCTGTCAGTGTGCTCTTCCACAGGCATGCTCTCTTTGACATCCTCTCATTGTTCAGCTGCTTGTCTTCTTCCTCCGATTTGTTCTTCTTGCCATCCAGCAGCTTCTGCCTCTGCCTTGCTAGGGTCTCATGTTTTTAAAGGCACAGGATGGGGGCGTGGCAGGCCAGGGTGGACTTGGGAAATGCAGCATTTGGGCAGGAAATGCCTGTCCTTACCTAGGTCCTTGGGGGCAGGGCCCTAGCCAGGAACCACACCCTCCTCTATCTAGCATTTTGTTTCCCCACTTCTGAAGCATTTAAAGGGACTATGCTCTTCCCTTCCCAGCACTCCCATATCACTTCTATTACACAGTTTTACAAAGAATTCATTTTACCTGCTATAAGCATTTAAAATAGATTCACAAGTTCTAGAATTCACGATCCAATTCTCCTGAGTGGGTTATATCCATTAACATAGTTTCTCTTCTTCCTATTTGATTTTTTCCCTTAATTCCCAATGCTCATGGTATGTTTTATATCAATTCTAAGTTTAATAAAAATGATCAAAATTCCTGAATAAAACATGGGAAAGCTAAATAAAATATTTGTATTCTTAAGTGAACATTGCATAATGTTAATGTGTTCTGTATTCATTATTTGAATGAATTATTGATTAGATTTATTATGTATTTTAAACTTAAATATTTAAAATAAACTACTACTGACATATAATTAGCAATAGGGAAGCAGAAAGCAAGTGATTTTGCTTAACTAAACTACCAATGCCTACTATTGAACTGACTTTACCCTCCATAGCAAGGAACATAAATGTAGGTGAAATGGGCAAATCTACATGCACAATTGCTTACTCATTCTTTTGCAAATAATCATTGACTTTATTTAAACTCCTTACCCAAGATCTCACTGCTGTGAGTAGGAAACTGGTTTTCTTGATTTTCAGAGCAGGACTCTGTTTCCTACATAAACTTACGTGTGTGACTTTAACTGGGGTCTGCAGATCACTAGGGGTCTGTATATGACCTCTTGAGTGTCTGCTAGGTGGCTCTAATTCAGGGTGACCACTATCCTGGTTTGCCCCAGAATTGAGGAATTTCCTGAAATGTGGGACTTGCAGTGCTAAAACTGGGAAAGTCCTGGGCAAACTGGGTCACTATAACCAGACATCATGTGTTCAAATTCAATTATAAGAAGGTCACCTAGGTCATCTAGTATATGCTTATTGTGTTAGCCATTAGCCAGGGTTCTTCAGAGAAACAGAACCAATAGGATACACACACACACACACACAAATACACACACACACACATATATATAAAATACACACACTATATATATATATTTCTGAACTTGACACCAACTAGTTCTCTAATTAAAAGAAATTACTCAGATTTCTGACAAAGTCCCTAGAAGCACATGGACCTAGAGAGTGCTTAATCTAATCATTCTCAAACAGTGTACCCCAAAGCTTCAGGGTCCACGGCTGTATTTCAGAAGCTGACCAGGAGAAACTCAGTAAGGACCCAAAAGGAGATGTAAAATTTCCTTATCTTTTCATTAAACTAGGCATCTCTACTTCTCTCTGTTTTGTTTATTGAGGTTTCACTGGTAAGATTTCATTGACTGAACACCACTGAGGAGTCCAATCCTATCATATTACATAAAAGGAAATGACACCCAGAGAGAGGAGGGAATTGGTGGCTTAAAACTCACAGCAGAATTCTACACATGGTAAAAACAAAATGATAGCCTCCTCCAAGTGGAATAGTTTCTAAGTGGCCTAAACCTCACTTTCTATCAAAATAGCCCCCAGAGCCTTCTCCCTATAACATATACTGTGCTTGGCTGATTTGACAGCATTATTGATAATATCACTTAGAAAGTGTAATGGTCATCGCTATTGACTTGCTGAGAATCTCAGCGTGTGGGCCTGTGTCATTCTGTTCACGTATGTGGGCTCCAGTGACTCTTCTGCACAAGTAATCATCCTGTCATTAAGTCTCCATAAAGCCACACTGTCAGCGGTAATTGTGACAACATCTGTAACCAGCATAACACAGAATAGATATTTCAGGGGAAATGGACACATCCCAGGCTTTACAAAAATAGAATGACCCCTGGCACTTGCATTTGCATTTTATGTATGTAGGTTCTACTTTCACTGACTGTTTCTTTCCCATTTATTCTTTCTGCCTTCCTAATGACATATGGTATAAGATACTATTTTTTCCTGTTTTACAGTCCTGCATGTAGAGTCACTGAAAATATAAAATTAAGTTAGTAAAAAAAGAAGGAAATTATTTGGGGAACTACATAGCAGATAACACAGAAAAATCTCCTAGCCCAGTGGAAACTTTTTTATTTTTTAGAAACATTGCCACTAATTTAACTGTTCACAGATATTTTCTTTACCTAAATGCTCATGATAGAAAGAGACAGAGAGAGGCATACAGAGAGAAAGACAGAGAGAGATACACACACATGAAGAAACAGACCACTGAAGGAGTTCAGAAATGATGAAGAAGGTGCTTAGCAAAATTCCTCTTCAAGAGTTTATTCGAAGGACAAAGGTATCTCTTAACGGCTAATTCTCAACCTCTTTAGGTCTTAATACATCTTTCTATACTTAAAAAAAAAAGACCCCAAAGACCATTTACTTGTGGGATGTAAACATCTTTCAATATGTTCTATATTTAAAATTAAAGTTGAGAAACATAAAGGATATTTATTAATTTGTTTTCAAATAACAATAATAAAATATGCATGTTACATGTTAATGTACATGTTTCTATGAAAATAAAAAAGAATAAGAAATTCTGTAAGCATTGGCAAGTCACTAAGCTCAGTTTAGCAGATACAAGGTTTTCCAAAATTCTAAAATTGTTTGTTACTCAATTGATGCTTGAATTTTTCAATGGCAACAAATGCTGTTAGTTATGTCTCTTAGAGTAACGAGAACACTTCATGTATTTAAAAGGAAATGTCTGTCAATGCCCAAGTCTAAATAACCATGGTTTGTCTGTCATTTCTTTCAGGTGAAAATGGTGTTCAGTGAAAAAAGGAATTAGTTCTACTCACAGCCTCAACTATTGCCAAAGTACTTTCCCTCAAGACAGCCATCATACTTGGTTTGAAACAGAAATATTTCATGTGGGTTTCGTATTTCTTCACATAGTACAGTATGCAAGGTTCAAAATTTAATAAGATTAATACTTTTATTCCTTCATCAAGGGCATTCCTACACTAAACTGACTTTTATTTTTAATTTTCTTGGGTACATAGTAAGTAGTAGGTGCATATATTTCCAGAGTATATGAGATCTTTTGTTATAGGCATGCAATGTGTAATAATCACATCAGGGTAAATGGAGTATTCATCACCTCAAGCATTCATCCTTATTTTGTGTTACAGACAATCCAATTATACTTGTTTAGTTATTTTTAAATGCACAATAAATTATTGTTGACAGTAGTCATCCTGTTGTGCTATTAAATAGTAGATCTTATTCATTCTACTTAACTACATTTGTGTACACATTAATCATCCCCATTTCCCCTCTACTACCCTTCTCAGCCTTTGATAACCATCATTCTACTCTCTCTCCATGAGTCCAGTTGTTTTAATTTTTAGCTCCAGAAATAAGTGAGAACATGCCAAGTTTGTCTTTCTGTGCCTGGGTTATTTCACTTAATATATTGACCTCCAGTTTCATTCATGTTGTTGCAAATGATGGAATCTTATTCTTTTTATGCCATATGCCACATTTTCTTTATCTATTCATCTACCAATGGACATTTAAATTGCTTTGAAATCTTCGTTATTGGGGAATAGTGCTGAAATAAACATGGGAGTGTTGGCATCTCTTTAATATACTGATTTCCTTTTTGGGGGTATATACTTAGCAGTGGGATTGCTGAATTAAATGGTAGCACTATTGTTAGTTTTTTTGAGGAAGCTTCAAACTGTTCTCCATATTAATTGAACTAACCTACATTCGCACCAATGGTATATGAGGGGTCCCTTTTCTGCACATTCTCGTCAGCATTTATTATTGCCTGGCTTTTGGATAAAAGGAATTTCAGCTGGAATCAGATGATAGTTTTGATTTGCATATCTCTGATGATCAATTATGTTGAGCACTTTTTCATATATCTATTTGCCATTTGTATGTCTTATTTTGAGAAATGTTTACTTATATCTTTTGCTTATTTTTAAAACAGATTATTAAATTTTTTTTCCTGTAGAGTTGTTTAAGTTCCTTGTGTTAAATATATTCTGGTTATGAATCCCTTGTCAGTTAGAGAGTTTGTAAATATTTTCTCTCATTCTGGGGGTTGTCTCTTCACTTTGTTGATTGTATCCTTTGCTGTGAAGAAGCTTTTTAACTTAATGTGATCCCATTTGTCCACTTTTGCTTCAGCTGCCAGTGCTTGTGGGATAATACTCAAGAAATCTTTCCCTGGTCCAGGGTTGTGGAGAGTTTCCCCAATGTTTTATTGTAGTAGTATCATAGTTTGAGATCTTAGATTTAAGCCTTTAATCCATTTTGATTCGATTTTTGTATACAGAAAGAAATAGGGGCCTAGTTTCATTCTTCTCCACATGGATATCCAGTTTTCCTTGCACCATTTGTTAAAGAGACTGTCCTTCCCCAATTTTGGCACTGCAGTTGATCATGCATTCACTATAGATGCATGGATTTGTGTCTGGATTCTCTATTCTGTTCCATTGGTCTATATGTCTTTTTTATATGTCAGTACCCTGCTGTTTTGATTACTATAGCTTTGTAGTATAATTTGAAGTCAGGTAATGTGATTCCTCCAGTTTCATTATTTTGCTCAGGATAGCTTTGGCTATTCTGGGTCTTTCACGGTTCCATATAAATTTTAGGGTTGTCTTCTGTTTCTGTGAAGAGTGTCATAAGTATTTTGAGTGGGATTACATTGAATCTGTAGATTACTTTAGGTAGTATGGGCATTTTAGCAATACTCATTTTTTTCATTATTCCAATCCATGAACATGGACTATCCTTGTGTGTGTGTGTGTGTGTGTGTGTGTGTCCTCTTCAATTTCTTTCATCTTTCACGTTTTTGGTTAATTCCTACATTTTTGCTATTGTAAATGGGATTACCTCCTCTTTGTCCTCCTTGTCCTCCTCTTTCTTCTTCTCCTCTTTCTCCTCCTCCTTCCTTTTCTCCTTTTTCTTCTCCTTCTTCTCCTCCTCCTTCTTCTTCTTTCTAGTTTTTGTTGTTATTCTTCTTGTTCTTCTTGTTCTTGTTCTTCCTCTTATTCTTTCTAATTCTTCTTCCTCCTCCTCCTCCTCCTTCTTCTTCTTCTTCCTGCTCCTCCTTCTTCCTCCTCCTGTTCCTCCTCCTCCTTCCTCTTCCCTTTCCCCTTCCCCTTTCTCTTCCCCTTCCCCTTCTTCTTCCTCCTTCTCCTTCTCCTTCTCCTTCCCCTTCCCCTTCCCCTTCCTCTCCTTCTCCTTCTCCTTCTCCTTCTCCTTCTCCTTCTCCTTCTCCTTCTTCTTCTTCTTCTTCTTCCTCAAGATAGAGTCTCACTCTGTCACCCAGGCTGGAGTGCGGTTGCATGATCTCCACTCACTGCAACCTCCACCTCCTGGGTTCAAGTGATTCTCATGTCTCAGCCACCCAAGTATATGGGATTATAGGCCCATGCTACCATGCCTGGCCAACTTTTATATTTTTAATGGAGATGGGGTTTCACCATGCTGGCCAAGCTGGTCTCAAACTCCTGGCCTCAAGTGATCCTCCTGCCTCGGCCTACACATGTGCTGAGATTACAGGCATGAGCCACCATACCTGGCCAGGATTACTTTCTTGACTTCTATTTCAGATTGTCTGCTGTTGGCATATAGAATGCTACTGATTTTTGTATGTTGATTTTGTCTCCTCAACTTTATGACTTTGTTTATCAGTTCTAACAGTTTTTTAGTGGAATATTTAGTTTTTTCTAATATTAGATCGTATCATCTGCAATCAGGGATAATTTCATGTCTTCCTTTCTAATTTCGATGTTCCTTATTTCTTCCTCTTCTCTGATTGCTCTAGCTAGAACTTCTGGTGCTATGTTGAGAAACAGCAGTGAAAGTGGGCATCCTTATCTTGTTCCAGATCTTAGGGGAAAGTCTTTCAGTTATTCCTTATTCAGTATAACACTAGTTTGGGGTCTGTCATATATATATTTTCTTGTGTCAAGGTACGTTCCTTCTGTACCCAGTTTTTTAAGGTTTTATCATGAAGAAATATTGAATTTTATCAAATGCCTTTTTAGCATCAATTGAAATAATCATATGGTTTTTTTTTCATTCTGTTGATATCATGTATTACAATGATTGACTTGCAAATGTTGAATCATCCTTGCATCCCTAGGATAAATCTCATTTCGTCATGATGAATGATCTTTTTAATGTGCTGTTGAATTTGGTTTGCTAGTATTTTGTAAGGATTTTTGCATCAATGTTCATTAGGAATAATACTGGCCCATGGTTTTCTTTTTTTTTTTTTTTTTTTTTTTTGATACGTCTTTGTCTGGTTTTGGTATCAGGGTAATACTGGCCTCACAGAATGAGTATGGAAGTAGTCCCTCCTCCATTATTTTATAGAATAGTTTGAGTAGGATTAGTATTAGTTCTTCTTTAAATGTTTGGTAAAATTCATCAGGGAAGGCACTGGATCCTGTGCTTTCCTTTGCTGACAAATTTTATATTATGGCTTTGATCTAATTACTTGTTATTGGTCTGTCCAGGTATTAGATATCTCCATGAGTCAATCTTGGTAGGCTGTATGTGTCTAAGAATTTACCCATTTCTTCTAGGTTTTCCAATTTTTTGGCATATAATTGCTCATAGTAGCCTCTAAAGACTTTTTGAATTTTGGCAGTATATGTAGTAATGTGTCTCCTTTTTTAAAAATCTCTGATTTTATTTATTTGGGTCTTCTCTCTTTTCTTAATTAGTCTGACTAAAGGTTTGTGGATTTTGCCTATCTTTGTAAAAACTTTTCATTTTGTTGATTATTTGGGTTGTTTCCTTTGTTTCAATTTCATTTATATCTGCTCTGATATTTATTGTTTGTTTTTCTCCACTAATTTTGGGTTTGGTTTGCTCTTGGTTTTCTGTTTCTTTAATATTCATTGTTAGATTGTTTACTTGAAGTTTTTCTGCTTTTCTGATGTAGATGTTTATAGCTATAAACATTCCTCTTAGTACTATTTTTACTATATCACATACATTTTTGTATTTTTTGTTACCATTATTATTTGTTTCAAGAAATGTTTGAATCCCCTTCTTAATTTCTTTATTGACCCACTGGTTACTCCAGAGCATATTATTTAATTTAAAGTGTTTGTATAGTATCCAAAATTTCTCTTGTTATTGATTTCTAGTTTTACTCCATTGTGGTAAGAAAAGATTCTTAATATAATTTCATTTTTTAATCTTTACAACTTATTTTGTACCCAAACATATTGTCTATCATTGAGAATGATTTATGCGCTGAGGAAAAGAATGTATATTCTGCAGCTGTTGGATGAAGTGTTCTATAAATATCTTTTAGGTCCATTTTGTCCATAATGCTGATTAAGTCCGATGTTTATTTCTTGATTTTAGATCTGAATGATCTGGGGTGTGGAAGTCTGGGTATTATTAGACTGAGATCTATCTCTTTCTTTAATAATATTTGCTTTATATATCTAAGTGTTCCAGTGTTGGCTGCATATATATTTACAATTGTTATGCCTACTTGAGGAATTGACTACTTTATCATTATATAGTGAGCTTTCTTGCCTTTTTTTTTTTTTAAACAGTTTTTGTCTTGAAATCTATTTTGTCTGACACAAGTACAGATACTCCTGCTCCTTTTTGGTTTCCGTTTCCATGGAATATCTTTCTCTATCCCTTTATTTTTACCCTATATGTGTTTTTATAGGTGAAGTGTGCTTCTTGTAAGCCACAGATTATTCAGTCTTGTTTTGTTATCCATTTAGCCAATCTATGTCTTTTGATTGGAGAGTTTAGTCCACTTACATTCAATGTTATTGTTGATAAATAAAGACTTAATCCTACCATTTTATTGTGAAGTTTTTTGGTTGTTTTGTGGTCTTCTCTTTCTTCTTTCCTTCCTTCCTGTCTTTCTCTTAGTAAAGGTGATTTTCTCCGGTGGTATGTTTTAATTTCTTGCTTTTTGTTTTTCATTTATCTGTGGTACGTTTCTGATTTGAGGTCACCATGAGGTTTGGAAATAATATCTTATAACCCATTATTTTAAACTGATGACAACTAAACACTGATTGCATAAACAAACAAAGAAACAACGAGAAAACTAATAAAAACTTTACACATTAACTGTGTCACCCTGCTTTTTAACATTTTGTTGTTTCTATTCGTATCTTATTGTACTGTCTATGTCTTGAAAAGTTGTTGCAATTATTATTTTTAATTGATGTATTTTTTTTTACTTAACATATGAGTAGTTTACACACCACAGCATATAAGTTATAGTGTTATAATATTCTGTGATTTATTTGTATTTACAATTACCAGTGAGTTTTGCACCTTCAGATGATTTACTTTTGCTCATTAACATCTTTTTCTTTCAGATTGAAGAACTCCCTTTAGCATTTTTTGTAAGACAGGTTTGATGTTGATAAAATTCCTCAGCTTCTATTTGTCTAGGAAAGGATTTCTTCTTCATATTTGAAGGATAATTTTTCAGATATATTATTTTAGGATAAAACTTTTTTCCTTCAGAACTTTAAATGTTGTGGCACTTATACTGGCCTGTAGGATTTCCACTTAAAGTCTGCTGCCAATGCACTGAGGCTCCATTGTATATTATTTTTATTTACTTTTGCTGCTTTTAGGATCCTTTCTTTATCCTTGACTTTTGGGAGTCTTATTAATAAACGGCTTGAGATAGTCTTATTTGGGTTACAACTGCTTTGTGTTCTATAGCCTTCTTGTACTAGAATATTGATATCTTTCTCTGTGTTTGGGAAGTTCTCTGTTATTATCCCTCTGAATGAAGTTTCTACCCTTATCTCTCTGCCTCCTCCTCAAGGCCAATAACTCTTAGATTTGCCCTTTTTAGGCTATTTTCTAGATTTTGTAGACATGCTTCATTCTTTTCTTTTCTTCTGTCTCCTCTGACTGTGTATTTTCAAATATCCTATCTTTAAGCTCACTAATTCTTTCTTCTGCTTGATCAATTCTGTTAAAAGATTCATGCATTCTTCAGTATGTCAACTGCATTTTTCACCTCCAGAATTTCTGCTTCATTCTCTTCAATTTCCTGTGTTATCTAGAATTTCATTACATTTCCTCAAAACAGATATTTTGAACTCTCTGTCTGAAAGATCAGATAGCTCTGTCTCTCAAGAATTGGTATCTGGTGCTTTATGTATTTCATTTGGTGAGGTCATGTTTGCCAGGATGGTCTTGATGTTTATGGATGCCCATTGGTACCCGGCCTTTGAAGAGCTGGGGATTTATTGTAGTATTCATAGTCTGGGCTGGTTTGTACTCATCCTTCTTGGGAACGTTTTCCAGGTATTTGAGGGGATTTGGGTATTGTAATCTAAATTTTTGGTCTCTGCAGCCATATCTTCATTAGGGGATACCCAAACCCCAGTAACTCTGTGGTGGCTCTTGCAGACACTTAGAGGTACTGCCTTGGTGGTCTTAGATAAGATCTAGAATAATTCTCTGGATTACCAAGCAGAAACTCTTGTTCTCTTCTCTTCCTCTCTTTCAAACAGAGTCTCTCTCGGTGTGCTGAGCTGCCTGGAGCTGGGCAGGGGGTGATACAAGCCCCTCCACTGGGACTGTACTGGGTCAGACCTGAAGCTAGTATGGCACTGAGTCTCATCCAAGGCCCACAGTAACCACTATCTGGCTACCACCTATGTTTGCTCAAGGTTCTAGGGCTCTATAATAAGCAGGTGGAAAAGCCAGCCAGGCCTTGTGTCCTTCCCTTTAGGGTGGTGAGATCCTCCCAACCTTAGGCAGGTCCAGAGAGGCCAACTTGGAGCCACAGCCTGGAGTTATAAACCTTAGGAATCTATCTAATGCTCTATTCTACTGCAGCTGAACTGGCACCCAAGTCACAAGACAAAGTTCTTCCACTTTCCCTCCCCTTTCCATAGGCAGAGCAGTCTCTCCCTGTGGCCACCACCACCCCAGGACCATGGTGAATACTGCCTAACTACTGCCGATGTTCACTCAAGGCCTGGAACCCTCCCTTCAGGGCAGTGGCCTCCTCTCTGACCAAAGGCAGGTTCAGAAATGCCATCCAGGAGCCAAGACCTGAAATCAGGGATGCCAAGAGCCTGCTTGCTGCTCTACCCCTCTGTGGCCAAGCTAGTACCTAAGCATCAAGATGAAGTCCCCTTTACTATTCTCTCTCCTTTTCTCAAGGAGAAGGAGTCTCTCCCCATAGCCACCACAGCTGGGAATGTGCTGGGTCTTACCTGAAGTCAGTGCATCTCTCAATCTCATTCAAGGTCCACAGTAAGTACTGCCTGGCTACCACTGCTGATTATTCAGGACCCACGTACTCTTCAGTCAGCAGGTAGTGAATCCTTTCTGAACTGGGTCTTTCCCTTCAAGGCAGCAGGTTATCTTTCTGGCCCAGGGTGTATCTGTAAGTGTTACCAAGGAGCTAGGGCCTAGAATGGTAGCCCCAGGATTTTGCCTGTTACCCTATCCTACTGTGGTTGAGCTGGTATCCAAGTTGCAAGATAAAGTTCTCTTTATTCTTCTTACTCTTCCTTCTCCTCTCTTCAAGTGGAGGGAAGGAGTCTTTCCTGGAGTTGAGAGCTGCACTGCCTGGGATTGGGGAAGGCGTGGCACCAGCACTCCCTTGGCTGCCCCAGCTGGTGTTTCACTAGGTCATGTCCCCCTGAGTCCACTGGCTCCAAGCCCAACACAGCACCAGGACTTGCTCAGGAATTGTAGTCCTTGTGGCCCAAACTACTTTTCAAGTTTCTTTAGGACCCCAGAGCCTCCAGTGCAAGGCTTGCTGGAACTCAGGTCCCAAGTGCTGAGCTGGGCAATTCTCCTCTGGCTAGGGCTGTTATAAATGCACCCACCCTCAGTGGGTGCCAGCTAAGCTCTGCCTGACATTGCTGTCCACTGTGACAGGACAGCACTGAGTTCCAAGGCAAAGTTCCACAATCATTGTGCTCTCCCTCCCACAACCACACAGATTCTTTTTCTGTGCCATGTGGCCACTTTCAGGGTATGGGGAAGGAGTGGTATCAGCAATTCAATTCCTGCTCTCTTTGGTGCCTCTTTCAGTGATATGAAGTTAAACCGGGTACTGTGACTGTTCAGCTGACTTTTGGTTATTATGAAGGTGCTTTATTGTGTGGATAGTTGTTTAATTTGGTGTTGCCACAGGGAGGATGATCAGTAGAGGTTTCTATTCAGCTATCTTGCTCCATCTCCAGGCTGACTTTATTTTTCTATATAAGTACATGGTATGAAAAATACAGTAACTGCTAATATAATTTGGTGTCACTACCTTGATTTGTACTAAAGCACTGGTAGTTTTACGTCACTATTTTTGCATCATCAATAAAATTTCAATGGCAAAGTATATTACATATTAGTATTACTGTGAAAAAGGTTTTGAACTCTCAGAATCTCTGAAAGGGCCTCAGGGAAACCCAGGGGATTACTGAGAAGACTTTGATAACTACTGTCTTAAATTATGTCTTTCTTCCCTTTCTTTCCTACTTCCACCTGTGAAAAAATTAGAGATAAGCTTGGAGTCAGATACTGGCAAGTAATCATGGGTAAATACAACATGCTATACCTCCACACAGACCCCAGTTCCTTCCTCGAAGAGCTTATTTCCTAGTTGTACACTCCTTTTCCTTCCCTCCTCCTCCTGCTAGTTGGTTGACTTTGTCACTTACAGTCAAAGATTCTTAATCAAACAGAGCATTCAAAGGCCAAATCTGGAGCCCTTCAGTCTAATTCCACAATCAAAATCCATAGTGCTTACAGATTTTGCACTCCATACTTAATTTATTATCTAAATCTATAACCAATGACCATGGGTTAATTAACTGATTAATATTCAAACACTCTTTCCTCATTTTCTTATAAATATTCTGCAACATGTTCTATCGGTATTTATTAGGGTGAGCTACATGAAGTTGATGTTCATGGTGGGTGAAAAATCAAGTTTCATGTAGCTCAACTTCATAATAACCAAAGTATTATTTTCCACCATTGGAAGAGAAGTACCAAAATACATCAATTGAAAGAAAATTGATTCCCAGTGGTTGGGTGGACATGTACTCAAAGAAGAAGAGAAGATTGTGAGGCAAACATCACGTGACTTTAAATGTGTCTTAGTCAAAACGACTAAGGAAATTTTGGACAATATGGGCCTCTTCCAAATGTTGAGCTCACCTGTTTTATGTTTCCATGACCCCATGTTGAGAACAGATTTCCCCGTGCTGTGGAAGGAGAACCATCCATCACTGGAACATTTCCAGCCTCTCTCCACTTACCCTCTCACTTGCTCTTCCTCAGTAAAAAATGTGAAAGAAGGAATAGGGCATGTGTGGCCTGGTCCCTCCCTTTCTTTTTCTCTTCAGATTATGTGCTCTGGTCTCCTCCCCCAAGGGAACATTGATCAGTGCCCTTGATCAGGTCCCCAGGTAAGAGAGAGAAGGGGACGGTGTCAATGCAGTGTTATCTTAGACTGGGGAGCAAAGTTTGTAACACTCAAGGGTTGAAAGTAAAGAATCCCACCACTGCCACATGCCTAAGGCCATTGGCAATAAAGATACTATTTCTATCTTGGTTTTCATGGCTTCTCACTGGCTAGCTCTCAGCAAAATAAAGAAAGATTATTTTTTGATTCTTTAGACACCAACAGACATCTGCTCATAGAAGCTGATGCCAGAGAACTCACAGTATAGAAGTGGAGCCCCCAACATTTGTCTGAGAAAACCTTAGTTTTACTTTTCACTATAGGTTCTTGGGTAGGTGTTGGGGAAATAAAGAGAAATGTGGGATGGTGATATTCCAAAAGCAGAGGAAAACCTCACTCTCATGCCACAATTTCCTCTCTTCCAAAAAATCTCAGTGAATTCACTGACTGAGTCCTGGAAAGGAGATTGGAGGTTTACCTAAGAAGACTAAGAATAGCAATATTCTTATCCCAGTTCTATTACTTACTGTCCATGCCTCCAAAGGCAAATATTTTACCTGTCTATACCTCAGTTTCCTCTTCTGTAAAATGTAGATAATTATAGTCTCTCCCTCATCTTGTTGTTACAAGGATGAAATACATTAACACAAGAAGTGCTTTGAAAAGTCTGGTGTATATTAAGTATTTTAATAACTATTTTCTTATAATTAACTGTATTTTATTGCTATAAGCAGCTGATCTTCATTTATTTATTCAAAAGGTATTTGCATTACATTTATACACATGGCACACTCCTAAGCCTGACGATAGTGACAATGAAGACAAAATTCCTGCTCTTAAGAGCTTCTATACTCTGTTGGAAGTCTCTGAAAAAAAGTGAAATATATTGGAGAAGAGGGACATTCTTGGAGACCTCATTTTATATATGAATGAATATATATTCTGGATGGAATTGCTGTAAATGGTTAGGGGTGGAAGGCTTGGTGTCAAGCAAGTACTTTCAGGCAACTAAAGAGAATTTGTGTAGTGCCTTTAATAAGTAGGTAGGATGTGGGAATAATAATTTCTATTTGCAAAGTACTTTAGCCTTCAAATTGTAATCATAGCCTGTTTATATTTAAGGCAGTATGAGATGGTGAGAAATGAACATGCCTTTGAATCAGAACAAAGAGGCTACAATCTCATCTCTAATGGCCACTGTCTGGTTCCTTAACCGCATAGTAGGGGTAGTCACAATAAAAAATAGTAACAGCCCCCCAAGCTATTTCACAGGGTTGTTGTGTAGATGAGATGATACACTATGTACAGAAGAGCATGCATTCCTTCAGCAAATACTTAATCAGACATGTAAGGTATGCTGGGCTTTGCTGCACTGCTTGAGGCCTTGTCCTCATGCAGTTACATCTTAATGATGGGAGCAGACACTAAAGGAGTAGCAAATAAATGAGATAATTTTCACTTACAGTGGTTTATGTATACATATATGTGTAATATACATATATAATATATGTATATTTAAACCACTGTAAGTGAAACCATATAATATATGTATAATATAATATACATATATGTATAATATACATATATAATATATGTATATTTAAACCACTGTAAGTGAAAATTATCTCATTTATTTGCTACTTCTTTAGTGTCTGCTATATATATAAAATATATATAAAATATATGTATTACATATATATATTTAGGGATTGCCTCTTGGGAGGAGAATATATATATTCAGGGAGTGCCTCTTGGGAGGAGAAATTGGAGCTGAGAAGGGTCTTGGGGCAGAGCTGGAAGGAAAGTTCTGGTTGGAGTAAAGAGGGTATGAAGGACAGGAAGCAGAATAAACTGTGGTATGCAACAAAGGGAAAGGAAGACAAGCAACTGGAACAAGGAAAGGTGGGGAAGGAGGGCCTGAGATGAGGCCCAGACACAGGAAAAGGTCAGGTATGTAAGGGCTTGAAAGCCATGGGGAGGAGTTTGCATTTTATATTAAGGAAGAGGGACCCCAGTTGAAGAAGCAAGAGAGTGCATAATCAACTTCCTGTTTAAAATTATAATTAAATAACTGTGAAGACAAGTGAGAATTTGTTTCTGCTGGAGACGCCAACATGGACAGGTGGAGGGGAAGGCGGAGAGAGGATATCATATGGGTCTGTTTCCACCTCATTACTTTCATGGTCTTCTGTCTGGAGGTGAAACAGGGAGATTTGCATCCTGCTTGATCTCAGTGCGTGGATATTGTTACTTTTGTCACCTGCCTCACAGTGCCTGACTCTTTGTCCTTGGTACAATCAGGCCTCTCTGGGGCCTGTGATGACAATGTCAGTATTTCCCCCAGTGGGAAAATAAAATTGACCCTGGAGTTTTATTAATGAGTTTCAGCGATCTGCTTCTCAGAGATAAAAAGCCTTCCACACATTATATGACTGGCAATCTAAACACTCTTTAATAGTCATTGTTGTCTGGTAATTGTGGGTGTCAAATGGGGACACACTACAGATTTGTCTTTGCTTTCTGTCTCAGGACTGCTTTGTAAACAGACTGAAGGGAACATCCCAGAAATGGCAAGGGCCTTATGGACCCACTTCAAGGTTTTTAGAGTAAATTTACCACTTTCTGCCCTTGACTGGAGAATGGACCTCTCCTCTCTAAGAAAGTCATCTTAAGTAAAAGCTACCACATCTACAGCAAGGAAGGAAGAAGAGGCTGTCTACTCCATTAACTAGATCAACAGGGTTAGTCCTGGCCATTTGCACAGTGATAGATATTGGACGAAGATCACCTTCACAGCCAAATTGCCAAAAAAAGCCTGAAGTTGGAGTTAAATCCAATAGTGACCATAAGTACATGAAAGTGGGTTTGACATTTTCACAAGGTACAAATAGAAGATGTTATCAAGTAGTAGATGAATAGGAAGCATAATAGCTGTTGATTTTTTTTCCCCAGAGACCTCAATACTTTCCACTTGGATTCCTGCTGGGTTAAGGGGCTTTAGATCATCCTTGCTAGTGAATACTGCAGGAGTGAAATCACACTACCCTTCCAGTTTTATGCATGACTAAGTGTTGACCTTTACCGATGCCAGATTCTCCTGAGACATACTTGCTTTTGACTTCAGTTGTGCAGCTTTTTTCATGGATAAGCCATAGAGTCCTATTCTTAAGGAGCTAAATATTTGCAAACATTCATTTATTTAACAAATATTGATTGAATAGCTGCTGTGTGTCAAGCATTGGTGACTGAGTAAACATGTGTGAACGAAACAGACAAAGCCTGTGTCCTCATG
Source organism: Trachypithecus francoisi (assembly GCF_009764315.1). NCBI lineage: Eukaryota > Metazoa > Chordata > Mammalia > Primates > Cercopithecidae > Trachypithecus > Trachypithecus francoisi. The sequence goes on from NW_022681453.1 coordinate 52,115,033, forward strand.
AATACATATAGATGCAGGCGCATGCAGAATTTAAAATTTTCCATTTCTAATTAAGGTATCATGAAGAGCAATTCAGCCTACCTTATCACTATACAGACGGAGAAACTGAGGCCCCAAGAATGACTTCCCTAACATTACACAGGTAGTGGGCAGAAGGATCATGGGTGGTAATAAGCATTATTAACCTTTTTTGAATACTAACTATGTGCCAAGTACCTGGTAAAAAGTACTTGGCATAGCTTATTTTCATGAATTTTCACAAAATCCCTCTGAGATAAGTACTATTATTATCTGTCCTTTTCTGGATAAGAATGCTGAGACCCAAGTCTATAGAGCTCGGAAACTGTTGAGCTGAGAGTTAAATCTAGGCAGGATGACATCAGAGAAAGTGCTTCTACTCACTGTCAACTGCATTATCTAGAGTTCTTTTAACTCCAACATTAAAAAAAAATTATCCCTTTAACAGGCTTGCATTTCAATCCCACAGCCACTTGTCAACAGGTGGTCTAATACCTGACAGTATCCATAGAAAGGGAAGAATTTACCCAGCTTATAAAGTGATGGTGATGAAACCATCTGTTTGTTTGCATTTAAGCAAGTAGTGGCTATTAGAAATGAAAATAGGTTTGAGAGTCTCAAGAAATACCTAAATATTTTCTCCTGGTATTTTATAATATTCAGTTTTCATGTAAGAATGATACATGGAGATAGAAAACGGTTATCCTTAACAATAAATGGTGAAACCACAGCAGATTTCCTGTAAAGATAAGTACTCTTCATTTTCCCAGATGCCTCTCAAGGCCTGTAGAGGGCCTGGACCATATTTAATAAATACTTTTCTCTTTCTTGTCTTAAAGAAGGTCCTTGAAATCTTATAGGTTTCAGGCCCCTCCAAGCTTACATTTGTCCCTGCTTTACCCCAATATAGAAGTTTACCTCAAGGTTTTAGAGATAGTAAAACCTCAATTTACTATCTCTGGCTTTGCTGTTTATTAACTGTGAGAATTTGAGTAACTTATTTGCCTATTGTAACTTCTATTTCTGTATCTGTGAGATGAAATATATACTCTTGAAAGTGTATGGTTGTTGGAGAAGAAGAGTGGCTGTGTTCATCTAACAATAAGGATAAAATGGCAATACATGTTGACTCAATATATTTCATTGAAAATTATGTTCATCTACAGTAACAACATATGAAAAACAGTGGCTTAATGGAACACAGGTCCCTTTTTCTCATTTAACAAGAAGTCTGGAAAGAGGCTCAGACATGTCCTGGGGACATATACTCATAGTATCTTTCTCTTTAGCCTTCTGCAGTGCGGACTCCACCTTCATGGTCACAAAGTGGCTGCTCTCTTCCAGACATTGTGTCTGCCTTCAAGGAAGAATAAAAGAAGAGCTATATGGAGAGATATATAATCGATATATAATTTTTCCATATGCCTGTAATGTATATTATAGAGTCTATATTTCATATAGATTGTCAGTTCTTTTAATTATCATCCCTTGTGTAAATGTTGTACATTTCTATGTATATTTCATTGGTAAGAAGTGAATCACATGGCAATCTTAACTCTGAGGGACACAGGGAAGAGAAGATTTTTAACTAGCAATAATTCTTAAGGGAAATTGAAGTTCTGGACATATGAGAAGAAAACTAATTTGTCTGGTGCAGGGATTCTCAGACTTTAACTAGCATCACAATCACAGATCGTCAGGCCCCATTCCCAGAGTTTCTGATTAGTAGGTCTGGAGTGTGGCCTGAAAGTTTACATTTTTGACAACTTCCTGGGTGATGCTGATGCTGCTGGTCAAGGGATCATACTTTGAGAACCACTTACCTAGTAAAACAGGTACTTCTTTCTTTCTTCCTTAAAGGCAGACACAATGTCTGGAAGAGAGCAGCCACTTTGTGACCATGAAGATGGAGTCCGCACTGCAGAAGACTAACTATGAGTGTACGTCCCCAGGACAAGTCTGAGCCTCTTTCCAGCAAAAAGAAGACTGGATTTGTTTTGCTTTGTCTGTAACAGCTTCTACTGGAGTCAATTTTATGTTCCAAACAAAGCAGCAAGTAAATGAAGAAGCCAATATTAAACCTAAATAGGGTTCACTTCTATGTTCCTGGGGAAAATGCATCTGTATATAAAGTGTGTGTGTCTGTGTGTGTGTGCATGTTGTGTGTGTGAGTTTGTATATATATATATATGTATTGGTCTATTTCATTGGCTTTATTTGGTGCGAGGACCAGACGGGTGCTAATGAAGAGGCTATATATTTGGCCAAGGTTTTTTAAACCCATCTGAGAAGTGAAGAGTGAGCCTCATGTGCCAACTGCCATATGAAGAACACGGAGGGAAAGTGACAGATGAATCCCAGGGACAGTCAGTTCTGAAAATGTCATTTTCCACAGTGAAAATATGGCCAGAGAGACCATGTGTTCAAGAAGCTGCCAAGCTAGAGTAGCAGGGAAAAGAGGGCAGCAAAGTTGCTAAAAGCTGCTGAGAAGGGATGCTCCCAGCCTGGCATCTATGCCTTTGCTTCACTAGGAAGAATGTGTCATGGTAAGGAGGTTGGGGCTTCTTAACACGCCATCAGAAAAAGTCCCTAGACCAAGACAGCTTCATCTGAGAAACGCCTAAACTGTCACTGCTCTTCTGAGCGCTAAAGAGCCATCTCCTGTCCCCTTTTTGACACAGGTCTACAATCCCTTATCCACAACTTCAAACTCCAAACGCTGAAAACCAAACACTTTTAACTCCTTTTTTTGTGAAACATGCCCTGACCTGAACACATTCAGCAGCAACATCTGACTGACCTGAGATAACTATTCATATGCTTAAAAATGTTCTTATTTGATACTAGCGGTTATACATCTCACTGCAGAAAGAGCGACACACTTGCTTATGAGTTGCTGCCCAGACATGCTGCAGGGATTTTACATAATTAATGGAGTATGCATCATGTTACCTTTCAAAAATAAGAAAATTTCTGAATTCTGAAACAAATCTGACCCCAGAGGTTTAAATAAGGTATTGGGGAACGGACTCCTGGCTTGCCTGTTGATACTGGTTCCCATTTCTGATGAACCTTTCAGCACAGCCTTGCCACAGCTTTGCTGCAGCTCTCCAGCTACTTTATTGAGCACTCTTTTTAACACACCCAGATGTTCTCTAGTTCCCTGCAAATTGGAGTTCCGATGCCACTAATCCTGTGCTGAGTCATATCTTGAACTCAGCAAAAATCCTTGTTGACACAGTTTATTCTCATTGGACTCATACACAGGAGAGGAAGCTTCAACATCCTGTCTCTACTGCTTACTTGGAAAAATAATCCTTAGAGTTTAAGCCTTTGGCTTCTCTCCTTAGACAGCATGCAGTGCAGTCTCTTTATATATACAAAGAGAGGAAACCAAGGCTCAGAACAATTAAGCAAGTTCCTACGTTACTGTCCTAACATGATTCTAATACACAATGTTTTGAACTCCTTAGGCAAGAAACAGAATCTGCCATCTTCTATGCAGAGAAAGCTGCCTCTTTTGCAGAGCCCTGTAAAAATAAAAATGCAGGGCCCCTTGTCCAAAATTTAATAATTTTAAGACGGCAATAGCAGAGCATTAATCCAAGTGCAAGCCTCTGTGCAACTGTACAAGTCAGATACCCTTGAAGTCAGCACTGCTTCTCTATTTTCCACAGCACGTAACATAATATGACTTGATAAAATATTATTTTAATTGAATGCCATCAACAACAATCAACAGAAGATAATGCCAAGCAACAATATCCACAAAATGTAATAGAGATGGCTCCACAATATTCTCCGGTTTAATAGTATCCATTAGATAGTCTGCTTAACTTGCAAACTGCTTTTTTATGGGTTGAATCAACACTTCTGTAGCAGGCATATTGCCCAGAAGATGACAATACTGCTAAAAATCTATCTCTGCTCAAAACCATTTATTATCCTCAAATCTTTTGCCTTTTTCTATGCACCAAGTTGTAACCTCGTCCAGAAAACATCACCTACCACTTTCTCAAAACACTATCTTTCAGCAGCACTGTGGATTTGATGGTAGGTCCATTTGTCACGGTGATTTTATAGGCATCCAGCTTCTTGCCATGGAATATTTAGTTTATTGAAGTACTGCCAACTCATGACATGAAAAGTAAGCTAACCAGCTGGTAAAGCCAGTATCTACACAATCACACCTAATGAGTAGAAAAGGTTGGAAAAGTAGAAAAGTAGTTGAGCCAGTAATGTTAAATCACCTTTACAAATGAAAGGGAACAGAAATGCATAAAATCTCAAACAGTGCACAAAATCTTCTTTTGTGACTGTGGAATTTTGCAGGTTTTCTGCTTTTTTTTTTTCTCTCCAACATTCTCATCAACTGTCATTCATGTATGCTATATAAAGAGCTCCATTTAGACTTAATAAAGATGCAGGGAATTGAATCAGGTAAGCCAGAGACCTGTCTAGTGTCCCCATTTTGTCACCTTGTACAACTCTAAGGATAAAAAGAATGCTCAAGCTGTGTAAACCTTAGAGACAAACTGTTTCAGCTTCCCCATGTCACAGACAGAGAACCTAAAGCTCAGAGCAACTCCTTCCTGCAGTCCTATGCAAGCTGGAGACTGGAATAGGACTCTTATCTGTCTGCTCTCTCTTGAAATTAACAAGGTGATCAAGGGCTTGGCTTCCACTATGGTAATCTAAATTTTATGTCAGAAACAGCTTAGATGTTAAGTAAAAGGAAACTGTTGAAAGTAGGTCAGGAGTCATGGTATTTTGATTCTTAAAATGTCTGCAAAATAAGTTTCTAAGATTGGTAGACATTAACTGTTATAGGTTTAAACCATTTATTGAGTAAGGAAATAGCACTTAACATTAGTTAAATACTTAGAACTCTGCCAGGCACTGAGGGAGTTACCTACAGCAACAAAGAATGGGTGAATAACACAGTCATCCATCTAATGAAAGCAGCAAACATCCAATTTTGATGATAAAAGTGAATTCCCACCAGACCCTAAGCTCCTCTGGGGCATGTACTGTCTGTGTGCCTTTTATCTCTGTGCAGCCAGTGATCTTTTGAAAATGAAAAATCTTCACTAGCTTCCCTTTCTCTTAGAATAAATGTAAAATCCTTAATGTTCCTTATAAGGCATGCCACAATATAGACTTGGGATTGGGAAACTTTTGTGTAACAGGACAGATAGTAAACATTTTTGGCTTTGCAGGCCAAACAATGTCTGTAGCAACTACTCTATTCTGTCATTGTAGTATGCACACAGCCATAGACAATTAGCAAATGCACAGGCATGGCTATGATCTAGCAATACTTTGTGTACAAATACAGGTAGCAGAATGATTTGACCTGCAAGAATAGGGTGCTGACCCTTGGTATGGATTGTGCATTTCACACTGTAATCACCTGGGATCTTGTTAAATACAGATTTGGACACAATAAATCTGGGATGGAGGCTGGGGGCTATGGCTCACGCCTGTACTCCCAGCATTTTGGGAGGTGGAGGCAGGGGGATTACATGAGGTCAGGAGTTCAAGACCAGCCTGACCAACATGGTGAAACCCTGTCTCTACTAAAACTACAAAAATTAGTTGGGCAAGGTGGTGCTCGCCTGTAATCCCAGCTACTTGGGAGGCTGAGGCAGGAGAATCGGTTGAACCCAGGAGGTGGAGGTTGCAGTGAGCCGAGATCACACCATTGCACTCCAGCCTGGGCAACAGGAGTGAAAATCTGTATTAAAAAAAAAAAAATCTGGGATGGAGTCTGAGATTCTGCATTGTTAGTAAGTTCACAGCTGGTTCTGATGCTGTCTGTCCAGAGAATAGTGTCTCTATCATTCTAGCCTCACTTTCAACCTGGCTCTCCCTCACTTCCTGGGATGTTCCACACTCAGCCTCTCCTTCTTTTCATGTTTCCTCCTGCCCCAGGACCTGTGTGTATGCTGTTTCTCTGGACTAGATTTTTCTTCTCCGTTTACTTAATCTACTCTTTTAAATATTAGCTCAGGGTCCATGTGTTAGTCCACTTGCATTGTTATCAAGAAATACCAGAGACTAGGTAATTTATAAAGAAAAGAGGTTTATTTGGCCCACAGTTCTGCAAGCTATACACACATCATAGCGCCAGCATCTGCTTCTAATGAGGGCCTCAGGAAGTTTCCAATCATGGTGACAGGCAAAGGGGAGTCAGTATGTCCCATGGCAAGAGAGGAAGGAGGTGTTGGGATCTTTTAAACAAGCATATCTCACATGGACTCATAGAGTGAAGACATTACCAGGACATTACTGTGAGGACAGCACTGAGCCATTCCTGAAGGATCCGACTCCCTGACCCAAACACCTCCCACCAGGCCCCACCTCCAACATTGGGAATTACATTTCAATATGAGATTTGGAGGGGAGAAACATCCCATCTATATCAGTCCAATTCCTTAGGAAATGTGCTCCAGACTAGATCAAGCACACCCCTTCTATGAACTCATTGTTCCTAATTCTTCCCCATCAAAGCGATTCTCACAGTTGTAATTTTATATTTACTCATGTCATTCCTCATCAATATCTGTCCCTCTTCCATTGGAATGTAAGCTGCTTGAGAGGAGATAACATTCCAGTTTTTTTTAAATCATTTTATACTGTGCAATTAGCACAGTTCCTAGATGAGTTGCTGTTCAATAAATAATGAATGAATCAATAAAGCAGTTAGTCAATCCTCATTTTCCAGCCTCATCTTCCAGGCCCATAGTAGACATAACTAGACAGGCAGTCAGTAAAGATTGTTGAATAACTTTTAGAAGGTTTTAGAATTTAGAGGATTTTTAAAATTCAGAAAACTTTCAAAGACTCCTTCACTGTTCCTGATACCCCTCTTCTCTTCTCAAGTCATCTCTCTCTAAACCACCAACGTCCAGTAGAACTTGGACTATCATTCTGACATGGTGGGAATTTCTGTGCTATCTAGTATGGTAATCATGTGTGGCTATTGAGCTTCTACAATGTGCTAGACCTACCAGGAAACCATACTTTTAATTATATATAAGGCACAGTGCATAAAAGTCCAGGTTCCAAAGAATATGTAAGAGTTTTTTAGAACCCCTTATGAACATTTAATTCCCCAGACTTTTCTTTTAAGTGTTCTGGTTAGCCTATTGCTTGCCTTAACTGTTATGTATTGCCTCTGGCAGCTGCAATATTAATCAATCAATTTGTTGCTTATTGTTTTTGATAAATACTCCCTTCAAGGAAAGGCTGTTTGTACTAGGTGAGCTCCGAGTCAGGTCAAACAAGGACAATTCTCCACCTGACCGGTCTAATGACAATTCTCTGCGAATGGGGTTTTGAAGAATTTCCAACTCTGTTATGCCTTCTCCAGTGCCTCACAGGACTCTGGTTTTCACCATGCCCATAGAATATAGGTTTACAAGGCTACTGTGATGCTAGGGTGATGGGGAGGGCAACAGAATAAGAGAAAACACCAGAATGCTTGCTGTTCTTCCTGAGATTCAGCCATTGTTCTTAAGCAAACCCTCCCCAAATGACTACAACATTTGATTAATTTCTAGAGTTCTAAAATTTGATTCTGACACTTTTTGTTGTGTTTTCATTGACTGCTGGAGAAGACTTTCTGAGGTCTTTACTGCACCATTCTTGCTGACGTCACATCCACATCCATTCTTAAAACCTCAGATCAAATGCCACCTCTTCCGAGACAAAGCTTCCTCTGTTGACATGATTTGGTTCTTTCCCTATGCTTCCTTAGCAGTTCCTACACACTTCTAAGAGATTGTATTATTTATACTCAATTCATTCCCTCCCTATGCAGATACTTTATTTAATAAGCTCCTGCTGTGTATCTATCTCCCCTCATTAAATTGGATTTCTTAAAGGACTGGGACTATATCTGATGTGACTCTGTAGTCCCCTTGCACAAAGCTTGGCACATTGTAGGTGCTTAAAAAACATTTGTGGTGCTACAGACCTCATAAGGGGACTGAATGCAGGTCCTTATGGGGGACTGGTCTGGAGCTGGGCTGTCATTCTGAACACCAGCCCTCTGCCCCTTTTGCAGCCCCCTCATTTTTGTCCAGTGCTGCCTATGCTTCCTTAATATGCCTCTGAGCAATTTTTTAAAATCTTTGACTCTTAAATTTCTTTTATTTGCCTTTAAAAGACTGAAAATGGAAATGAAATGCACATATAAGAGGTAAGGTCCAAAATATTTGTTACTAAATATAACCCAGGCCTTTGAAGCTGCAGGTGAAGCATTTCTGTGGGATTCCATACTCTTTCTTGTGTTCTTGCTGTTGTTGTTGTTGTTTTGTTTTTTGTTTTTGCTTTGAGACCTCTCACTCTGTCGCCCAGGCTGGAGTGCAATGGCACAACCTCGGCTTACTGCAACCTCCGCCTCCCAGGTTCAAGTGATTCTCCTGCCTCAGCCTCCTGAATAGCTATCTGAGATTACATGAGGCTGCCACCATGCCCGGCTAATTTTTTTATTTTTTGTAGAGACAGAGTTTCACCATGTCAGCCAGACTGGTCTCAAACTCCTGATATCAAAAGATCCACTCACCTCAGCCTCCCAAAGTGCTGGGATTACATGCTTCCCTGTGTTCTTTTCCCTCTGCCCTACTGCTTCAGTTTCTTCTCACGCTTCAGTCCTCCACATCCTATGTCTTTCAAGTTAACTAAGGACCTTCCTTTCCTCCAGGAAGCAGCCTATGATGTGTACATTGGAATGTATTAAGTGATGAGTGACACATTACAAAGAGCACTGGAACTTGGAACTTGGCCTCCAGAGATTTTTTTTCTGTCCAGACTTTGTTCATAGTTTATTTTGGAAAAGTTTCTTCTCCTCTTTGTGCTTCAGTTTCCACACCTACCAAATGAAAACGTTGATCTCCATGGTTTTACTTCCAATGTCCCACAATTTTGTTACTATTAAGTCACCACCCCTGGGAACTTCATTTTTAAATAACATATTAATTTAAAGGAGAATATAAAAAGACAACAATGCTGTATTGTAAGGCAAGACTCACCAGTGGTGAGATTTCAAGCACCACATGTTCATTCCACAAATATTTATTGAGGATCCATGCTCAAGGCCCTCCCTATGTGTTAGTAATACAGAGCTATGGTTCTGCCCTGTGAAAGTGGCTCCTGCCCTATGGAAGTATGTAGTCTTGTAAACAAATGACTTTTGGAAAAGGCATAAGCTAACCAAGGTTGGTAAATTATTTTTATATCCCTTGCCAATTTCAACCTATTGGTAATGCCCACCTGAAGAGTTGTTTTGGCCCTTCAGGATAGAGTGTTGTGATTGATAGGTCATGGTGCTATCCTTACTTTGATCACATCACTTGGATCACATCATTTAATGATTATCTCTTTGCATTGGTTTCCCATCTCTTTGTATTAGTTTCCTGTCTTGGTCCTTTAAGGCTGCTGTAACAGAATATCATAGACTGAGTAGCTTATAAACAGAAGAAATTCGTTTCTCACAGTTCTAGAGGCTAGAAAATCCAGGACCAAGGCTCTGGAATGTTTCATGTCTGGTGAGGGTCAGCTTCCTGGCTTATGAAGGCACTTCTTATGGCTTCACATGGAGGCAGAAGGGGTAAGGGAGATCTCTAGAGCCTCCTGTAGAAGGGCACTAATCTCATTGCATGGGCTCTACCCTCATGACTTAATCTCTTCCGAAAGGCCCCACTTCCAACTACCATGACATCAGGGATTAAGTTTTAACATCTGAATTTTGGCGAAATACAAGCATTGAGTCTATAGCATTTCCTTTTTTATGCACTATCCTTCACCTCCATGAACTTTATGATGGAGATAATGGCACTTACTTTATGGGACTGTGTGAAGAATAAGTTAGATAATGTATATGGAATAATAAACACAGAGTCTGACACATGATAGATTGTCTTACTCTATTCATGCTCCTATAATAAAATATCATTGACTGAGTAGCAAATACACCACAGTTCTGGAGGCTGGAAAGTCCAAGATCAATGCACCTGCAGATTTGGTGTCTGATAAAGGCCCACTCATAGAGGTTTCTCATTCTGTCTGCACATGGTAGAAGGTGGCAGGGTAGCTCTCTGGGGAATTTTTTATAGGAACACTAATCTTATTCATGAGAACTCCACTCTCATGACCTAATCACCTCCCAAAAGACCCCACATCCTAATACCATCACTTTGAGAGTTAGGATTTCTTTTTTTTTTTTTTTTGAGACAGAGTCTTGCTCTGTCACCCAGGCTGGAGTGCAGTGGCACAATCTCGGCTCGCTACAACCTCTGCCTCCTGGGTTCACGCCATTCTCCTGCCTCAGCCTCCCGAGTAGCTGGGACTATAGGCGCTCGCCACTACGCCTGGCTAATTTTTTGTATTCTTTAGTAGAGACAGGGTTTCATTGTGTCAGCCAGGATGGTCTCGATCTCCTGACCTCGTAATCCGCCTGCCTCGACCTCCCAAAGTGCTGGGATTACAGGCTTGAGCCACCGTGCCCAGCCGAGAGTTAGGATTTCAACACATGAATGCTGGGGGGTACCCAAACATTCAGATAATGGCATAAATGTTCATTATCCTCTAAGTCAGTCTCTCTCTATAGTGGGGAGAGAAGGTTATTTTCTCCCCGGGGAACATGTGACAATGTTTGGAGGCATTTGGAGTTGTCACTACTTGGGGAGGCATATTACCAGACTCTACTGTGTATAACCCAAAGATGCTGCTAAACAGCTTTGCAATGCACAGGACAGTTTGCCACGCAAAAAATTAACCAGCCCAAAATGTTGATAGTGTCAAGGTTAAGAAACCTTGCTCTAAATTAGTGCTAGAACAAATGCCAAAGCAAGTTATAAATATGAGACATTAATTCTTGCTACATTTTCAAATTAAATAATTGTTTTCTTAAAATACAAGAGTCAAGAAAGTTGACTGTTGCTCAGTTCCAGGTATTAGAAAAAGCAGAAAATAAAGCCTACCTTCCTTCCCTTCTGATATGGTTTGGCTCTGTCTCCCCATCAAATCTCATCTCCAATTGTAATCTCTATGTGTAGAGGAAGGGACTTGGTGGGAGGTGATTGGATCATGGGGGCAGTTTCACCCATGCTGTTCTTGTGATAATGTGGGAGTTCTCAGGAGATCTGGTAGTTTGATAAATGTCTAGCATTTCCCCTGTGTCCTCTCTGTCTCCTGCCACCTTTTGAAGAAGGTGCCTGCTTCCCCTTTGCCTTCCACCAGTATTTTGTTTCCTGAGGCCTCCCCAGACATGTGGAACTGTGAGTCTATTAAACTTCTTTTGTTTATGAATTGCTCAGTCTCAGTAGTATCTTTTACAGCCATGTGAAAATTAACTAATACACCTTCTTCCCTCCATTCTTTCCTTACTTTCTTCCTTCCCTCTGTCCCTCCTTCTATTTCTTCTCTTTCCTTTTTGTCCAAATTCTGTAAAGATGGCTGCCAGGTGCAGAATAAGATCAAGCCAAATAATTTGCATTTCAATTTTACCATAAAAATGTATGCTTCCTGCAACAGGCAGGAAACATGGGAAGCTGAATTTCTCTATGACATATGTCCTCCATAAGGCAGAAATTGTTGTTGTCAGAATAACTAAGCTAAAATATCAGGATATTTGCCTAAACTCGGAAAGCTTGTCACATAAATTGCCACTGAACAGTGGTTGCATATAGATTAGAACCTGCCTTTTGGAGGGGCAATTTGTGAGCCCCATTGGCAGAACTAGCATAGTAAATAACACTAAAATGAAATGAGCTACATTCTCAGAAATGCTGTACTTTATGTTGCAATGGGCAATCAGGGAAAAAGAGATAAGTAATGGGCTGCTGCCTGCATTCTCTCATTTCTACCCAACCATTACTGCCTGGGCCATAGGCAGTACGTGTTAGCGTGAGGACCAAACATGGCCTGACACTCTTCATGGGACTGCATATGTGCTTATGGTAGCATATAAGCAAACCATAAGTAATGCACATGAGCTTTTAAAAAAACAAAAAGCCATAATGCCATGAGGGGTTAAAAGAGGTAGGTTAATTCTAACTGAGTGGGATTTGGGAAGACTTCTTTGAGAAGGTATATTTGAGCTAAACTTTAGAATATGAGTAGGATTTGAATGAGGACTTCTTAACTTGAAGTCCATGGACCTTCAGGTGAAGTCTGTGAATTTGAATAGGAAACAAATTACATCTCTATTTTCACCAATCTCTAGCTGACATTCAGTGTTTCCTTCAGTTACTAAAGTAGACTACATGCACCCTAGTATTAGCAGAACCAGTGATTTTTGTCACCAGCACAAATCCCAGATATTCTTATGTCATGCTACTACTATTGCAGATAACTGAAATATTATTTATGTTAATCACTATTTTAAAACAACAGTAATTATTAGATTAATTATTGGATCTTGCTATTTAATGTGTCTATTAAAAACACATCTATTGCCATATCACAAGTTTAGTTATTTTAGTTTTTCTTTAGTTTGTTAACCATTTTAAAATATAATTAGTTTTCTTTGTAAAATTATGAATTTTTAATTATTGATTTAAAATTTTATTCTGACAGGATGTGAATAGACTCTACCAGGTGCCAGGTAGACTCATGGTAAAAAGAGAGCTAAGAACGCATGCTAAGACAGGTAGAAATGAGTGGGCTCCTATGTCACAAAACAGCATGCACAAAAGCATAGATGTCTGACTGCATGACTATTTTGAAAATGACAAGATCAAGACCACCATTTTTGTAGTGCTTTACCGTGTCTCAAATGCTGCTCTGTACTGGTCAATTTAGTTCTTCCAAATAAACCATATGGAGTAGCTATGATTATTTCCTCCATTTCACAGATGAGGCAAAGAGAGGTTGAGCAACTTTCCAGTAGCCACATAGCCAGGAAGAGGTAGAGTTGGCCTGCTGACTTCAGAGGCCAAGTTGATAACAACTATTATTATTATTATACTGCTGCACAAGAGCAACAACAGCAATCATGGTAACAGCAATGATCACCTGCTGAGTGCTGCACAAGTCTCAGCTATTGTGCTATTTCTTTACAGACATCATCTAGTTTAATCCTTACAATTCTAGAAGGCAGTTATTATCTTCATTTATGAAACCAAGGCTTAGAGAAACTATGAGATTTGCCCAAGTTAGACAGTAAGTAGCTGAGCTAAAATCAGAATCCAGATCTACATAATGTCAAGTCTGGGTTCCTAAAGTCTGCACCAAACTATGCAGCAGTGGAGATCAGAATCCTGTAGTGCAAAGTACGCACTGCATAAACTTGAAGCCAAAATATAAATGACTTTGAATGCCATGCCAAGAAGTTTGATTTCAGTATGTGGCAATGGGGAGTTATTGATGGCTTTTGAACAGAAAACCAACATTATATAATGTCTGTTTTAGGCAGATCATTGTGGCAACAATGTGGAGAATGCATTTCAGGAGCAAATAGTTAGAGGCAATGGAACCAGCTAAGCAGCCATTGGAGCACCTGTCCTAGGTGGAGTTAAGATAAAGGTAGGGTACTTGAGGAAATGACACTACCTGGCTCATATTATACATCGTAGGAGGTGATGTGAGGAAATAGAGGTGTCAAAGATACCCCAGGTGTCCAGCCAGAGCAATTAGGATGAAGGTGGAACCACTGACTAAAGCAAAAACAGAGGCGGACAAACAAACTTGCTTTTGAGGGGCAAGGAGAGTAGAAAATTGATGGATTTTTCTTTGAACATATTGAGTTGAGGTACCAATGAAATACCTTGTTGGGTATATTCAACTGAAAGAAGGAAATTTGGATGGGGTACTCCATACTGATATATAGTGTGCTCTTGAAGGATGCGCCTACATTTCAGAAGTAGACCAAAGACACAGAACCGATGGTAGAGCTGAGAAATGGACAGAGAGGTACAAGACATAGAAGTCAGGAGAGGAAAGTGTTCTTACTAGTCGAGGGAGATAGAAGAGCCAACAGAAAATGAAAGTGCCATAAAACTGAAATAGTTCCCCAAGGAAGATTTTGTACTTCTTTTCCTGAGGCCCTTTAAAGAACATAGGAGTTGGCTTCTTTTTGGATTTATTTAAGTCATGATTTGCATAGAGGCAGAGAGATGGGGAAAAATGGCATTTCTAGATCCCATCTGGCCCATTCACAGACTGGAAGTTCTATGATAAGTAACGAGAGAAACATTAGGGCTTCCAGGCACAGGGAGGAGAGGAGTGAGCAGTTGTCTAAGAAACCTATTTTTTAATTGTAAAACAAGAATAATAAATGTGTGTGGGGGGAGAGAGAGAGAGAGCATGTGCATGTGCATTTTGAGGATGGGGGAAAGAATTATTAAATGAAAGATTTAAAAATTGGCCTTGAATTGTTCAAAGATTTATCTGCCAATGCTACAACATTGTATGAACCCTGGAAACAACTAGCCGAGAAATTTAAACCATGACAATTTTTAAAACAGCCTGAATATAAGTGTGGCAATATCTATAAAGAGTTGTGGATCTTTGGGAGGGGTGGGAAAATATAGAGTGGTGGATAATAAGCTAGTCAAGCAGGTGAATCATTTTAAATACCTGGAAAATCTCATTAGCCCAGAAGGGGAACGAATCCTGAAGTTAAGAGATTGAAATTTATCACAGTAAAGAACATTAAAGAAGATTTACAATATAGTCACAAAGCCGATTATTAAATTTGGCAGGGAAACTTGGAAATGGAAAGAAGAAGATAAAAAGACAATATGGTAGAAGCTGTTGAAATGAAATCTCCCCTTTCACTTGAGGCTTGGATAAGATTTTAAGAATGAAAATATGTTCACTTTGGGAGGCCGAGATGGGCAGATCATGAGGTCAGGAGATCGAGACCATCCTGGCTAACATGGTGAAACCCCGTCTCTACTAAAAAATACAAAAAACTAGCCAGGCGAGGTGGCAGGCGCCTGTAGTCCCAGCTACTCGGGAGGCTGAGGCAGGAGAATGGCATAAATCCGGGAGGCGGAGCTTGCAGTGAGCTGAGATCCAGCCACTGCACTCCAGCCTGGGCGACACAGCGAAACTCCGTCTCCAAAAAAGAAAACAAAAAGAATGAAAATATGTTATGGTTAATATTGGTAATCAGTGGCCAGAATTTACTTTTACAAAAAAAGAGAAAAGATAAACTAGAAAACATGTTGAGAGAATTACTAAAATCTAAACTGCAATTAAATAATCAGTAGAAGAAAATCAGGTTGAAATTATTGCATGGAGAGGGACCTTGGAATGCCAGTTAGTCCAAACCAAACAAGCCATTACTTTGATGACCATCTTTCATCAAAGATAAATGTCCACCCATCAAAATATGGGTCCCCACTCCCCAGTGCAAAGGGCCAGCACTAGTCCTCTTGGTGCCTGGTGTTGCAGGAAGTCAGGGTCCCCAAACAGAGGGACCAACTGGACCCGAAGCAGAAGAACATAAATTGTGAAGATTTCATGGACATTTATCAGTTCCCAAAATTAACACTTTTATAATTTCTTACGTCACCTTTACTGCAATCTCTGAACATAAATTGTGAAAATTTCATGGATTTTATATCACTTCCCTAATAATACTCTTATAATTTCTTATGTCTGTCTTTACTTTAATCTCTTAATCACATTATCTTCATAAACTGAGAATGTATGTCACCTCAGGACCACTACTGCACAAATTGATTGTAAAACATGTGTGTTTGAAAAATATGAAATCAGTGCGCCTTAAAAAAGAATAGAATAACAGCGATTTTCAGGGAACAAGGGAAGATAACCATAAGGTCTACTGCCTGCAGGGTCGGGCAGAGTAGAGTCATATTTTTCTTCTTGCAGAAAGCCTGTAAATGGATGTGCAAGTAGGAGAGAGATTGCTGAATTCTTTTCCCAGCAAGGAATAACCCTGGGGAAGGAATGCATTCCTGGGGGTAGGTCTATAAATGGCCACTCTGGGAGTGTCTGTCTTATGCAGTTGAGATAAGGACTAAAGTATGCCCTGGTCAGGCTTAGTAGGATTGGAAAATTCCAGTCAGGTAAATTCTAGTCAGACCAGTTCTCTGCTCTGGAACTCTGTTTCCTGTAAGGATGTTTATCAAGACAATACGTGCACAGCAGGACATAGACCCTCATCAGTAATTCTAATTTTACCTTGCCTTGTGATCTTCATTGCCCTTTGAAGCATGTGATCCTGTGACCTACTGCCTGTTCATACACCTCCTCCCCTTTTAAAATCCCTAATGAAAACTTGCTGGTTTTGCAGCTTGGAGTCGTCATCACGGTCCTACCAATATGTGATATCATCCCTGGAGGCCCAGCTGTAAAATTTCTCTCTTTGTACTCTTTCTCTTTATTTCTCAGACTGGCTGACACTTAGGGAAACTAGAAAAGAACTTACATTGAAATATTTGGGGCTCGTTCCCCCGATAGCCTGGCTCAATCATACATACCTCATAAATATATACACCTATTATGTAACCATAATAATTAAAAATAAAAATATTTTAAAAAGAGATGTCTTCCAAATTGCCAGTGGCAGGAAATTGAATCTTCCTTGAGTGAAACAGAAATTCCTTGACTTCTGAACCAGGAAACTCCAAGGCTAACAGTGTATCTAAACTCAACTTCAGAGAGTGGACCAAATGATTTCTCAAGAATCCCTTCTGTCTCTGAGATCGGCTCTGCTGTCCCCATGTGATTTCTTTCTCACCCAGGCTCTCCTCCTGTTCTCAACGTAGTTGCTGCAGCTCTAGACCTTACCTCTTCTCAGCTTCCCAACCAGTGAGATTAAAGCACTGCACACTCCACAATAGTCAAGGATAAGTCTTGGGTATGATGCTCACTGGCCAGAGTTAGGCCGTGTGCCCGTCCCAAGCCAATCACCGTGGTCAGGGGAATGGGATATTATAATTGGCTGAAACCAATCTGGACCCACCTGAGGGAACCGGTGAACCTTAAATCACCTGAGTTAAGAGTGTGCAAGGAATGGTTTCCCCAATGAAAGGTAAGGAATAGTTTTTATATAAATAAGGGAGCAAGGATTGCACAAATAATAAATGTTCATACAGTAACAACCTTCAGTTTTGAAAGTCCTATTTTTATCTCATTTAAGCTTCTTGTACTAAGGTTTTAATACATTTCATTTTGTTCAGATCAGTAGAGCTGTCAGGAGGTACATATTATTAGACAAAAAGTCCCTGAAAGACAGAAAAAGTCTTTTGACACTTTGTATTTGTGGTCGGCTTGTTAATTACTGGAATAATTCTAGTTATTGTAGATGAGCTGCTCTTGTTTTCTTTCAAATAACTTAAAGAACATGATGACAGAATATGTATTTAGGAAGATAAAATTTTCTGCCCATACAGTTATCTGGCTATTGGATTGTGTAATGTATAAACAGCTATTGATTTTTTTTTTTTTTTTAAGATTCCACTGGTCATTGTGTAAGCCTCTCTACTTTAAGGTGTCTGCTGTTTACTTCCTTCAGCCTGAGGAAGGAAGGTCTAAATATATGAATTACAATCTATTAGACCTTGGTGCAATTAGTGCTGTTGAAAACATATAATCACTTGGAAAATAACCAAAGAAAAAATAGTTGGGAATATTGCAGAGGTTCTGTGCAGTACACAACAAAATATTGCACATTTTCTAGGTTCACAGAACGTGATTATTATACAGAAGAAGTCAAGCAGAGCTTGATCTGTTGCTCCTTGTGTGTGGGTATCTGAGCACATGAACACATTAAACTCTTCTGCGTAATCTGGGAAGAAATTTATACTCTCCCCTTACATTATATTTTCACAGTGCATAATTATAAATGCCAATCCAGATGCAGTGAAGACTTCCCTTGAATATATTAAGGTGAAACCACACATCTCTAGTGGGAGAGAAAGCAAGAGAAGCAGATTGCATTGTGCCATCCATCAGGCTGGGGCAGTTATCTGCATAGAGAGCGCAGAAGAAGGAAATATATGCATATGCAAAGTTCCCTAAGCATCAAGATAAGTATCAGGGGTGGCATTTTGCTCTGTCTGCTCAGCCCCACCCTCTTTCATTCCACACTCCCCCTTCCTTGCCTGAGAAAACCTCCACACAGAATAGCAAAGACTGAGGAGTCATTAGAGAAAAATGCTTCTTCGTAGAAAGCAAGATCTGATTTCTTAGAAGCTTATTTAAAATACGAGATAATTTAAAGAAAAAAAACACCCTTTCGGTTTTCTTCACATTTTGTTGTCAGAGTTTTCAAATACAAGACGAATTGCATTTCTGTTTGCCACAAATGAAAATCTTCCAAGAGAATGCATTCAAGGAACTCAGCAAATCATGTAATACCAAGCAACATGCTGCCTTAGAAGTATATAAACCAGCTCCTTGTCAGTTTCTACAAGCAAGAGAAAGACATTCAGGATCACAATATTCCATCAGTATCTTCCATAGGGATTCCAGGTAGCTCTGAAGAACATTCATTCATTTGCTGAATGAACATTGGTTGATGCTTTTGTATGCCTGACATGTTTTATTAGGTTGGTTTAAAAGTAATGGCAAAAACCGCAATTATGTTGCACCAACCTAATATTTTCCTCTGTATGTTGTTTCATTCAATCCTCACTTTATCCTTATGTAATGATCAAGAAACTGGGAGCTCAGGGAGGTTAAATAACTTCTCCAAGTTCAGAAACAAAGCAGTAGAGCTGGTCTTGGACCAGTGTCTGTCTGATTTCAAAGCTCATACTGTCTCCAGTATGCCATGTTGCTCTTTGTTAGAAGCACACAAGAAGTTTTCCTTCTCACTGTGGTGCTAGGGCTTCATGAGGATGATGCTAGAGAGTGCAGAAGAAGGAAATATGTGCATATGGAAAGATCCCTAAGCATCAAGATAAATATCAGGGGTGGCATTTTGTTCTCTCTGCTCAGCCCCACACTCTTTCATTCCATTTTTTTCCCCTTTTTGGCCTGGGAAAACCTCTACATAGAATATCAAAGACTGAGGAGTCATTAGAAAAATATGCTTCTTTGTGGAAACCAAGATGATGCTACTTGGCCCTCAGGGCCCCCAGATGACAGAGTCTCAGCTGAGGCAAAGGGGGCAATTCCAGGACCTCTAGCCCCCTGCATTAGCACTGTCCACATCTAGGACCATGCCAACAAGAGAGGGGTCTTCCTGCAGGAATTACGTCATAATCCAGGAAAGGGTGGGTCTCAAGGATGCACTACAGCTTCTCCTGAGCCCAACCTCAGAAATAAAAACTGAAGCCCAAGGTTGATGAAATGTCCACCTAAGAGAGAAGGTCTGGACCACAGACTGCTCAATGGCTTCCAGAATGCTTAGACACTTATAAAATTTACCCATTATTTTTGCATCTTATTGATGTTAAATCTTTGTTATTCATTTCACTTTGGTGACTGGAAATAAATACCCTGAAGCCAGGGAGGTGAAGGGAGGAGACAGAGGGATACGTTTGCCTCAGCAACCGTGGGAGATGGGGCTATGAAAATGGCATTCGCCTCCAAAGTTTGTCCATGGGACAGTGTGGTGGTTTAAAAATACAGTCATGCCTTGCTAAACAATGGGGCTACATTAGGAGAAATGTGCGGTCAGGTGATTTTGTTGTTGTGTGAACATCTCAGAGTGTACTTACAAACCTAGAGGACATAGCCCATTATACCGAGGCGGTATGGGACAGCCTATTGCTCCTAGTCTACAAACCTGTACATCATGTTTCTCTACTGAATACTGTAGACAAACTAGAAGATAATGGTAAGGATCTATGTAGCTAAACATAGAAAAGATACAATAAAGATACCATATAAAAGGTATAAAAATGGTACACCTGTTTAGGGCATTTACCATGAATGGAGCTTGTAGGACTGGAAGTTGCCCTGGGTGAGTCATTGAGCAAATGGTGAGCGAATGTGAAGGCCTGGGACATTACTGTACACTATTGTAGACTTAGTAAACTCTGTACACTTATGCCAAATCAGATGCAACAAAGACTTCACTTGAATCTATTATGGTAAAAATAAATTTCAATTTAAAATTTACACTTAAAATTCACATTAAATTTATAAAAAATATTTTTCTCTCTTCAATAACAAATTAACCTTAACTTACTGTACCTTTTTTATTTTATAAATTTAAAATTGTTTTAAACTTCTGACTTTTTTTCTTATAACACTTCGCCTAAACGACAGATTGTACAGCCATACAAAAATATTCTCTTTTTTATATCCTTAATCTTTAAGCTTTTTTCTCTTTTTAAAAAGTTTTATTTATTTTTTACATCTTAAACATTTTTGCTAAAAACTAACACATAAAAACACACATTAGCCTAGGACTACACAAGGTCAGGATCATCAATATTACTGTCTTCCACCTCTACATCTTAATTCTCAGGAAGGTCTTTGGGGCAATAACATGCATGAAGCTGTCATCTCCTAAGACAACAATGTCTTCTTCTGGAAAACCACTTAAAGACCTGCTTGATGCTGTTTCATGGCTAACTTTTCCTTAAAAATAAATAGAAGGAGTACACTCTAAAATAATGATAAAAATATATTAAGCACATAAACTAGTAGCATAGTCATTTGTTATTATTTTCAAGTATTATGCACTGTACATAATTGTATGGCCTAGACATTTGTACAACTGGCAGCACAGTAGGTCTGTTTCCACCAGCATCACCACAAACACATAATGAATGTCTTGCACTATGATGTTGTGGTGGCCTCAATGTCATTAGGCAGCAGGAATGGTTCAGTTCCATTATCTAATGGGACCACCATTATATATGTGGTCCATCATTGGCAAAACGTCATTATGCAGTGCATGACTGTACATGCAAAACTTGGTACTTTTTCCTTCGAGAGAGAGCCTAATTGCCCTTCCAGGACTGGACTTAGTGATTTACTTCTACAGAATAGGATACAATGGATGACTTCAGAGACCAAATTATAAAAAGGTGTGTGGCTCCAATTTGGTGGCTTCCTTTCTCTTTTTTATCTCAGCTCACTGCAACCTCTGCCCCCAAGGTTCAAGCAATTCTCTTGCCTCAGCCTCCAGAGTAGCTGGGATCACAGGCGCCCACCATCATATCATGCCTGGCTAATTTTTGTATTTTTCATAGAGACGGGGTTTCACTCAGTTGGTCAGGCTGGTCTCACACTCCTGACCTCAGGTGATCGATCCATCTCCACCTCCCAAAGTGCTGGGATTACAGGTATGAGCCACCACACCCGGCCTTGGTGGCTTGTTCTCTTGAATCACTTACTCTGGGGGAAGCCAGCTGCTGTGTTATAAGCGTTCTATGGAAAGGCCCGAGTGGCAGGGAGTTGAGTTCTGACAACAGCTGCACCAGCAAGCTTGGAAGTGAGTCGTCAGCCCCATCAGGTTCTGCACCTCCACTGCAGCCCCATGAGAGACTGAGCCAGAACCACCGACGTGAGCCACTCCTTGATTTCTGATCTCAGAAACTGATAAGTGTTTGCTGTCTGAAAGTGCTAGGTTTTGAGGTAGTTTGCTGCACAGCAGAGAGATACATTAATATTAATGTTCAGTGAAAAGAAGGCCAGTTTTGAAGAGGAGAAAAGAGTTCGATGATTCTTGAGGCTTTGCTAACTCTTGAAGTATGACTCCTAGGCCCAATCTGGAAAGAAAATAACACAATCTGGATTCCACATCTGGAAAAAGACTGAAGAAGTCCCCAAAGAGGTGACAAAATGAAGCTTTCTTTCTTCCCTTTTGTACTTATTATGTATAAACTAAACTGGGTTAAAGGTCTTCCACATATGTAATGTAGAATGACAGGAAAGGTATTAAAATATGAGCTACAGAAATATCTATGTATGGTGGCCACACATAATTAGCTGTTGGAAAATTATGTTAAACAATCACAATATATGCTGAAAATCCATATTGATGGTCTGTTTTCTGGAAGATGTTGACTGGATGGGGGGATCAGAGGTGGCTCTTGTCATCAAGGAGCAGGCCATCTTCTTGGAGAGCAGAAAGACACAAAGATTCAGTATCTATTCTAAGGATAATTCTCCACCAGTTCTTATGTGTCAGGTTCTGAATTTGCTCCTGAAAAGATGACATGAAATCAGGTACAGTGTCTGCCCTCAGGATCTTTAAGTTCATACAGACACAGACAACATGAGAAGATGCCATGATGCTGTGTGTGATAAAGGATAAGACCTGGACATTCACAGAAGCACCTCTGGGAAACATGTAGTGAAGATAGCTAGTGATCTCCAAGTATTCTAAGAGACCCACTAAGCTTCCAAGCCTCCCTGGCTTTGAAGTCGCGGCCTTGGAGCTAATTGGGGCTGTGGTCCAGAAGAAGAGTAGAATCATAGGTTCTATGGTGCAGCTCCAGCGTGGCAGAGCTCCTCTCAACCTGTAGGTGAATGTGCGAGTGAAGTAGAGCATCCCCATCCTCCCTGAAATTGACTTGTTGGACATGAGCGAAAGAAATTCTGTTTTGCTGGTAAAGCCACCAAGGCTCTGGGTTCTGATTTGTGTCTGCAGCACAGAGCAGCCCATCTTGACTGAGACAAGGGACATGATCTAGCTGTGGAGAGGAAGAAAGAGGCTTTGCAATGTAATGTCTGGCATACTATGGTAACTGTCTGGATTCAAGTATGTGTTGAGGGGACAGAGGTAGGGGAAAAAGTGATTCAAATGTAAGGAACAGAATGCACAAACATCCAAAAGTGAAGATAGTACAATGTGTTCCAGGAAATGAAAATTGCCCAACATGGCTGGAGGAGAGCTTATGAGTAGGGAGACAGCAAGAAATGAGGCTGGCACTGTGCGGGTTCTAGTAAGAATCTTGTTCCCCATCCTGAGGACAGAGGTATCTCTTGGGAGATTTTTAAAAGGGCACTAATGTGGTCTGATGTATGCTTCTAGAGAACTAAGAATATCAGACAAAGTTTGAGTTGTGAAATAAGAGATGTGAACATTAAGTAGTCTGAAGAAGGGAAACATCCCTAGGAGTTGTGTTCATCGCAGCAAAAACGACGGAAGAAGAAAGATATTGGAACTTGAAGAACCAGTGAAAGAGCAAAAGGTGAGGAAAATGGTCAAAAAATGTGAAGGGGGCATGTTACAGAGACCACTTTACCAGCTGCAAGCATTCCCATATGTGGGAGAGTTTAAAAGATGAGAAAGAGCATTTGAGTCCTCGAATGTCAGGACAGTCATTTATTAGGGCTGTAGTAATACTGTGTAACCAACAACTCCCAAAACCCAGAGGTTTACAACAAGGAATTCATTTTTTTTTTCTCAGTCATGAGTGTTTGGGTCAGTGCCAGCAGCTCTGCCTGAGACTGTGGCTTGAGCTCACGGTCACTCGCAGGTCTTCATTCTGCAGCCAGGCTAATATGATAAGGACTGCTGGGGACATGCTTTTCTTATGGTAGAGTACAGAAAGGAAATCCTTGCCAGCAGACCCCTGTTTACATCGTGCTCACTCCCATTCCCTCAGGCCCTACAAGTCACATGGTTAAGTTCAACATCATTGCAGTAGAAAAGTATATACTCTGCTGACATGGAGAGGTACTGCAAAGGCTGGGAGATATATTCCTGTTATGGGAAGTGAAGAATTGAGCAAATACAACCTATTGCAGCTAGTCGGAGAGTTTTAAATTTATGGTACAAGCAATAAAGACCCATGACATTTTGAGCTTCAGAGTGGCAGGCATTGGAAATATTTTAGCAGAGCAAAGAAGTTGGAAGAGTTGCAAAGCAAGTGCAACACTTTAGATATATGGTAATAGCATAATGTAACAACAATGATCAAGGAGAACAAATTGCTGGGGAAATTGTCTGATGGGCAAATTAAGAGGTTTTCAACGATTGGAAATGATAATAACAGGCAGAAGGATGCCAGGATAATTCTAGTATCTCTGGTTTAGTGGAGCAGAAGCTCTAGGTGGCATCGATCACTTAAAGGACAGGAGCTATTTGAAAGATGGGAAAAGAACAGAGTGTTGAGTGTAATATGGGGTCCTTCTGGTACATTTGATGGAAAGATGGGATAGCCAAGCAGAAATGCCTGGCAGAAGTTAGAAAGGTCTAATTAACATCTAGGAGAAAGGCCAGATCTGAGTGTACAGAATTAAGGGTCATCCACAGGAAAGAGTAGCTCAGATTTCCAAGGAAGTGAGCCTCAAAAGAAAAGTCCTAATTTTACAGAAAGAGGATATGGAGGAGTGAAAATGAACAAACATGGTGAGATGAGAATAGTGATGCTAATGCATTAAGGAAAAAAGTCTTTGTAGATAATAAAACATAGGAAACAAACTTCTCAGTGTGATTGTCTTAGATACAGCTTTGTCCACATTAAAATTGCTTCAAAATTTTAAAAACAAATTGCATTTCTGTCGCTTTGTGGAACTTAATCTATATAACGAGAACATGTAAAGATGTGAATTTACGGAAGTTAAAAAGCTGGAAGAGAAATGCAGCAGCTGGGATGTTAATGAAAGCATAATCTGTTATGTGTGGAAATAAGCAACATACATTTGCTGTGATGGGGCAACCCTTACGAAACTTCACTGCAGCACAGTGAAAAATCTGAGCAGGGAAACTTTCGCAGCCAAAAGGGAGAGACGTGATGAATTCTTTTAATTTTCTTTAAACTCAAATGTTTCCTGGCATATGCCAGTGTCACAAGAGGGAAACAAAACTGGCTTCGTACTGGCATTGTACATTTTTTTAAAAAATTAAGTGAAGTCATTTAATGTATGAGACAATCATCAAATCATTTATTAATGACCATGTTATATATGATGTCAGATCTAACATATATAGTAGAATCTTTTTTTTTTCTTTCTTTCTTCTTTCTTTCTTTTTCTGTGACAGAGTCTTGCTCTGTCACCCAGGCTGGAGTGCAAAGACGCAATCTCAGCTCACTGCAGCATCTGCCTCCCAGGTTCAAGCAATTCTCCTGCCTCAGCCTCCAAAGTAGCTGGGATTACAGGTGCATGCCACCATGCCCAGCTAATTTTTGTATTTTTAGTAGAGACGAGGTTTCACCATATTGTTCAGACTGGTCTCAAACTTGCGGGTCTTGAACTCCTGACCTCATGACCTGCCTGCCTCAGCCTCCCAAAGTGCTGGGATTACAGGCATGAGCCACCGTGCCTGGCCTATAATAGAATATTAATTGAAGCATGGAAACATGTGCCAATGTGACAACCTTCATGCATTAGATGAGAAATGCATACTACAGTTGACAAAGGATTTTTGTACACATGATGCTCTTTGACCCTCACACAAACTATAAAATAATTGGAGGATTGTGTTCTAACTCAACTGACAGC
The DNA here is from genome assembly GCF_009764315.1 of Trachypithecus francoisi. Lineage (NCBI taxonomy): Eukaryota > Metazoa > Chordata > Mammalia > Primates > Cercopithecidae > Trachypithecus > Trachypithecus francoisi. The sequence goes on from NW_022681453.1 coordinate 52,140,389, forward strand.
TAAGAAAACAAAGCATAAAACAGATTAAATGTCTTGCCAAGAACATACAGCTAGAAGGTCAAAGTGTCTTTTAAATCTGTGTTTGTTTCCTTTCCACAATATTAAGGTAATTATCTACATAAAAGAGTCCCTCCATTTGCTTCCATCCTTCTCCTGTCCCAGCTTGGAGCCCTCCATTGGCTATTTAATGCCTACTAGATAAAATCCAGTGTCTTTCACAAAACATACAGGAGTCTTTGTCACCGACCTTCATTTGCCAGTCTGATCTCAACCTCTAACACCACCTTCTCACCTATCTCATCACACTGTATCCCTACCATGTTTCAGGGTTCCTGCCATACAAAATGCCAGCCATATTGATATTTGCAATCCTGCTTTGGGAATATTCTAATAACCTATGTTTTTTGGAAAAAATCAATTTCAATTAAGGTTTTTATTGAGATAATTGTAGATTCACACAAGTTGTGGGAAATAATACAGAGATCATGTCGCACACTTTGCCCAGTTTCTTCCAATAGTAACATTTTGGGAAACTCTAGTATAACATCCCAACAGGGATGTTAATATTGACTCAATCCGCCAATCTTATCCAGATTCCCCAAGTTTTACTTATGCTCCTTGGTGTGTGTGTGTGTGTGTATTCATGTACATATAATTTTACCACGTGTGTGGGTTTGTGTACCTACCACCACAGTAAAGACACTGAACAATTTCAACCCCACAAGGATTCCTGTGTTGCTGTTATAACCACACCTACCTCCTTCCCTACCCTTCGTACTTACAACTCTTACCCTTGGCCCCCACTAATCTGCCCTCTATTTCTAAATTATTTTTATTTCAAAAATGTTGTATAAATGGAATAATGTAGTATATAACCTGTTGGGATTCACTTTTTAAATTCAGCCTAATTCCCTGGAAATTCATACATCCTGTTGCGTGTCTCAATAGTTTGCTCCTTTTACTACTCAGTAGTAGTTCATCATATATAATACCATAATTTGTTTAACCATTCATCCATTGAAGAATATCTAGGTTGTTTTCCAGTTTGGGACAATTATAAATAGAGTTGCTATGAATATTCAGGTATAGATTTTTGTGTAAACATAAGTTCATTTCTCTGCAATAAATACCCAACAGTGCATTTCCTGGGTTATACAGCAATTACATGTTTAGTTTTATAAGAACTGCCAAACTATTTTCCAAAATGGTTGTACAATTTTACATTCCCATCAGCAAAGTATGAGTGAGCCGGTTTCTCTGCATCCCCGTCAGCATTTAGTGTTGTCGCTATTTTCTATGTTAACATTTTAATAGCTGTGTATTAATATCATATATATATGCACTATATATACACATACTATATATAGTGTATATATGTTATATATACACTAAAATATACTAAATTCACTATGTATACAATATAGTATATATACACTATATATCTTCATATATGTATACATAAATGCAAATGTTTATATGTTAATGCATACATGTATATATGTATATACATGCCATATATACATATGTACATATCACAATGATCTAACAGTCTACTGCTTACAGCAAGCTACATATATCAACATTTTATCACCATTTACCATTTTATCAAATGAAGTATAGAAACCTCATTTTCATTAAGGTTTTATCTTTCCCACTTTTAAATATCATTGTCTTGAATATCAGATGATGTTACAATTTTTATTTCAATCACCAAGGGTGATTTATGTTTCTGCTTAATGAGCTAAACAGTAGAGTGGAGGCTAGAATTAGTGAGGTTGAGTACAGATCCATCCAATCTGAACAAAAAGAGCAAAGAGACTGAAAAAAAATCATGAACAGAGCCTTAGAGATCTGGGTTTCAGAAACAAAAGATCTGATATTTTATCACTGAACTTTCAGAAAGAGGGGAGAAAGACAGTGATGCTGAATGATTGTCCAAATAAATTGTTGAAAAGAATGGTCTATTGTGAGTGTCCATATTTATGCTCTTTCCATCATTCCCTTTTCCTTCCTGTTGCCCCCAAATTCTTTTTTTTTTTTTTTATTTCATAATTTTAGTTTAAAGAACCTCCTTAGCTATAACATTTCAGGGTAGAATTGTCAGTGACAAATTTTTATTCTTTCTATTTTCCTTTATCTGAGAATGGTTCCATTTTCTTTTTATTTCTGAAGTAGAGTTTCAGTGGACATAGAATTCACAATTGACAATTCCTTTCTTTCAACACTTCAAAATACGTTCTGCCATTTCCTCTGGCATCTATAGTTTAAGACAAGAAATCTACTGTAGGTCATGCATTCCTTGTAGGCCATGCATTCTATCTCTCCCTGGCTGCATTCAGTGTTTTTTCTTTGTATTTAGCTTTCAAACGTGTAATTAAGCTGTATTTTGGTATGTGGATTTCTTTGGGTTTATCCTGTTTGAGGTTTACTCAATTTCTTGGATCTGTAGATTTATGTCTTTGCCATATTAGAAAAGTTTTCAACAACTATTCCTTTGAACAATCATTCAGCATCACTCTCTTTCTCCTCTCCTTCTGAGATTCCAATGATAAAATATTAGATCTTTTGTTTTTAGTGTACAGATTCCTAAAGCTCAATTCATATCTTTCTTTAGTCTGTTTTCTCTTTTAGTTCAGATTGGGTGGATCTGTACCCAACTTAACTGATTCTATCCTCCACTCTACTGCTTAGCCCATTCAGAAGGTTTTGATTTTTTTAATTGCAGTTTTCAGTTCTGTAATTTTTTAGTTATCTCCTATAACTTCTATTTTTTCTGAGAATTTCCATTTTTTAGTTTATTTCAAGATAGTTTGTGGTAGATTGTTGAAGTATTTTATGATTTCTGCCTTAGCATCCTTGTCAGATAATTCCAATGTGTAATTCTTCTTGTTATTGGTGTCAGTTGTCTTTTCTCATTCAGTTTGCAGTTTTATTGATTGTTGCTATGATAGATAATTTTCAGTATATGCTAGACATTTTGTCTCTTATGTTAAGAGGCTATGGGTTCTATATATTTTATATTAGCACAGTCACCCAGTTCAGATTTTGCACACAGATCTTGGCCTAATTTTTGTAAGCTTATTTTTCAGTGGAAGTTTTTCTGATTGCTCGTTTGTTCATTTGTTTGTTTGAGACAGAGCCTCACTCTGTCACCCAGGCTGGAGTGCAGTGGCACAGTTTTGGCTAACTGCAACCTCTGCCTCCTGGGCTCAAGCGATTTTCCTGCCTCAGCCAGCCTCCCAAGTAGTTGAGACTACAGGAGTCTGCCACCAGCCCAGCTAATTTTTGTACTTTTAGTAGAGACAGGGTTTCACCATGTTGGCCAGGCTGGTCTCGAACTCCTGACCTCAAGTGATACAGTGCAATGGCCTCTCAAAATGCTAGGATTACAGGTGTGATCCACCATGCCAGGCCAAAAGCTTAATTTTTAGAGTTTCTGTAGTTTTATTTTGATATGCTTGGTTTATGTGGTTGATGACAGTGCCCTTTCCAGTCCCTGATGGTGCTGCCCCAGTAGGGCAAAAAGGAGGTTCCCCAGGCTGGGCCACCAGGTGTTTCTCAATGGGAGATGGTGTGAGGGGATCTCCTTTACCAGCCTCCTCTCTGACCACCAGTGACTATGAGCATAGGAGTAGAGTCTTGGCCCTTGAGGACAAAAGAGGTTTCCCAGACTAGGCCATCTGCTGTAACTGGGTTCCTTTTTCTGGTTCTTTGTGCCTTCCTGGAGTTTTGGGGTCAGGAGAAAAGTCTTGGGCCTGCAGGTACAAAGATATTTTCTAGACAGGGCAGCTTGCTGTATCTGAGCCTCTCTTGCCAGCTCTGCCCACCTTTCCTGTGTATTTCTTGGTATAAAAGGGGAGTCTTCAGCCAGTGGGGAAGGAGAAGCAGCTTCTTGTTTCTGGCAGAGCTCTCAATCTATCTCACTTGCAGGTGGTATCAGGCTCACCTGATGGTGTCAAAAGGACTTTTGTCCAATCCATGGGGAAAAAGTGTTCCTGAACTGTTTTCTGTTGCTAGGTCAGGTGTCAGGAAATGCCAGTTGTGATAGCTTTCTTCTGTTGGGTGAGGGGCTTCAAAACTATGTTGCTCCTCCAGACCTAGGGCTCTGCACCAGCTAACCTGCTTCTGACCATGTTTCAGAGCTCTCTTTTGGTTGTCTCTTATACCATTTCCAGGGTTTGTAGTTGTGCTTAGCAGACAGGAGCAGAAAGAACAGGTCTATAACATCTTACTTGCACCAAACTCAATCTACGTTATTTTTACATAGCAATGCCTGGAATTTTATTACTGTAATAACAGTATTTCAGTATGAGTCAGTAACTTTCTCTACCTTTCTTGATCATTTCTTTGGTCCCTCTCCTTCTTTTTCCCAGCCTCCTCATGCTCATCTTCAATGCCCTTACCACGAACTCACCCAGTCCCTTTATATCACTGAGCTCCTACAACTCTCCTGATTTCTTCCATCTTCCCTTAATGTCTTATCTAATAATAATAGCAACAATACCAATCAACATCATCATCACAATTTTCATCATCAAGACTGAAAAAGAAGCTGGTGAGGGAAGCCTCGTAAAGCATGCAGCTATCTCCACCAAGGCTAGGGGAAGAGAAGAACTAAGGGCCAAGACTACCCCTAAGGTCAACCAGGAGACAGAAATCAAAATGGCTGAGGACTGAAGTTGAAGGATGCCACAAAGCAGTATGGCTAGTATTTTATATGATAAGTATAGTGCTTATATAACATTAGTATTTTCATCAATTTACATTTTACCTGCATTTCAAAGTGCTTATAAATTTATATTTTGAAATACATTAAATATTTAGTTTCACTCATTTACTAAATTTGGGAATTCTGAATCATTTTAAATTAAATACTACTACTGCCAGTAGTATTTTAGCGTTACATGAAATAAGTAGTAAAATGCAGAAAATGACAACTTTCTGCAGAATTGGAATCACTAATCACCATATTGCTCAAACCTGTCAAAACCTAGACATTTTAATTTTCATTTATTTCTGACCTTTTAACAAAATACAGTCGTCTGCTGCACATTGAGAAAGACAAGAGCAGTCTTTGATCGTTTAGGTATAATAGAAACTTGGACAATACAGAAAACACCAGCTCACATCAAAGTTTGACATGCCTCCAGGCTCCTGTTCAGTGTGGCAATCAGCAAGTCATCTTTGCACATTGTAAATATATTACTGTAGTATCCCACACATTCCAAAAATTCAAAGATACGAGTTAATCAAAACCCAGGGGCTTTGAGGATATTAAGTGGACACAGATACTATAATTTCAGTGCGTAAATTTTATAAATACAGCCATCTAACTTTTTTCCATGAAATATTTATTAAATCCACTGTTCTATTTTTTCTGTTTGATAATAATTATTTGAGAAAGATGAAAGGTAAATGCTGAAGAATGTTTTAGAGTTTCCATTTACCATACCTCATATGATGACTAATTAATAATAACCACAGAAAATAATTTAATTTTATATGTGTGTGCATGTGTGTGTGTTTATTCATGGCTTATTCCAGCTACACATATATCCTACACAGAAGACAAATTGACAAAAGAGGAACAGCTGCTATTATCATACCTACCCCAAGTGGGTCACTCATCTATGTTCCTCTTTTGTTTTCCAGAATTTCATATAGGGCTCATTTTGTTAGAAGAAGTCCACACTTCTAGGTTGTTAAAGCCTACACCTTTGTTCACAATCTTTTCTGATGCAGAAAAGAGGCTCCATTTTCTCTCCTTCCTGCAAACCTCAGATGGCAACTAGCCACAGAGAAGAGCTCTCTTTCCCAAATCCTGGAGAATTACTGTCATAAAATCAGATAATCTTCTGATGGGACTCAATCCTAACTTTCAAAACTTGCCCTTGGATGCTTGAGTACATTCATTTACCTATGTAACTATTATTCAACAATCATTTATTAAGCCTTACTCCATTGTCAGGCACTGTTCTAGACATGACGATGTAACTGTTGAAGAGACACACACATTTCATACCTGCAAGGAGCTTATTGGCTCATCTTTTCTGAAGCTGAAATATATCTACCACTTAGGGTTACATATAAAAAGCCCTCTCTCTTTCTTTCACATTACAGCCCTTAAATAGCTCAAGATGTGCTACATCCCTTCCCTCTCTTCATCTGAATTTCTCCAACTCTACTGAACCACTTCTGCTGAACCCTGCGTGGTTTTTGTTTTTGTTTTTGTTTTGTAGAGACAGGATTCTTGCTTTGTTGCCTAGGCTGGTCTCAAACTCCTTGCTTCAAGCAATCTTCCCTCTTAGGTCTCTCAAAGTGTTGGGATTATAGATATGAGTTCCTGCCCTCAGCCCCTGCATTGTATTTTTCATATCTACCTATGTGTCTATTTCCCCAGTTAAGCCGTGAGCTTTTAAAAGCCAAGGTTCACATTTTCTTAATCTGTATTTTTACAGCATGGTGGTTTCTCAACCCTGACATGGTTGACATTTGAGGCTTGATAATTCTTTATTATGGGAGGGCGTCCTGTGCATCATAGGATGTATAACAGTGTCCCTAGCCTCTATTCACTAGATGCCAATAACAATCCCCCCTCCTGTTTGTGACAGCTGAAAATGTTTCCTGACTTTGCCAAATTTCCTTGGGGATAAAGTCACCTCCCACTGCTCTGGCACTATATCCTGCAAAGAACTACACATTGGCATACAATTCACATTTGAGTAATTTACCATTTGCAAAACTTTTTAAATATATTGTTTCATCGATGCCCATGATATTTTTTGAACTATGATTCCATGTCAATTTTGTATTTGAGATTCAAACCTGGGCACTCTGAATCTGGAGCCAGCACTGTGAACCTAGTGGTGCAATCTTGGGAGAGTTACTCAACATCTGAGAGCCTCAGTTTCCTCATCAATAAGAGGAGAAATATAGGCACATCTATCTCATAGTGTTGTGGTGAGGATTTAATGAGATGAACCTGGAACATAGGGGCTCAATCAAAGTTAATTCACATTATTATTGCAATCAAGTACAATGTTTTTTCTTTTGACCAGGCTGACTGTTTTACTAAGCTCTGAGAAAAAAAAAATTAGCCATGGGAAAGACTAGATTCAGTTCAGAATCAACAAATGTATGTTGATGGGTAACCATACATCCTGGTTTGCCCTACATAGTCCTTGTTTTATTCTGTTTTTATGAAATTATAATAGACAAAGGTATATGATAAACAACATAGACACACTAATTAGCACTTGTTATACACAAAACATTTTTTTAGATCCTCTAATAGTATGCCAAATAAAAGTTGAGGTCATCTCTAACCTTACATGCATTTTTCTAGGGGGATGGGTAGTCACGTTTAAGAGTTGGTATATTGAGGCATAAACACAGTTCTTTGGGACACAAATGAAAGATGAAAGAGGGAATTTTAATGCTTGGCTGATGCCAATTTTGCCTTCCAATGTACATATTCATGCCTGCATGCACACATACACATATAAACACACACACGCATGCACACACCTCTGTATTCTAATACTCTTTTTATCAAAAGTGAGATGGAGTAGAAATATACAAATACTAACATAAGTCCATGAAAACTATGACCAAATAAAACAGTCAACTCAAGCTGTGAAGAAAGATTTGTCACATCATTGTCACCTCAAGTGCAGCATTAGATTTATGGACACAGTTCTCATTTATTGCTTGTAAGCTAGAAATTTTAGTTTTGATCAGAATGGAGCTGAGTTGAAGATCAAAGTCAGATAACTAGTTAAAAGTAGCAAAGAAAATTCATCTCCACACCATAAAACCGTTCAGCCAGAAGGTAAATTTGGGACTAGCAAGTCTTCCAAAAACATACAAATACGTTTTCTTTTCAGGCTGTAATTTTTTTCTTTTCAATAATCTGACTTTTGCTACACCTCCACGGTATTCACATTAAGTTTATGTTTCCTCCACTGACCATTGTTTTAAGTCTGAGGTCTTACGGTTTTCTAATTTTCCATTTCTCAGCTTGCAAGAAAAGAAAATCTTCTTAGTCAAATATGCTAAGACAAAGATTAACAAACTAAGCTACTGCTCAAATCTATGTACTCACCATGAGAATGAAAAATATGAACACTGAGAGAAAATTTACTATCAAAATTGAGTGGGTCTATTATTCTGATCTATCTCTTCCAGGGAAGGAGAATGTGATGTTATAATACGAGTCAATATTTCCACGGAACTTTGGAGTTGAAGAGCACTCTGTCACATTCATAAGTTAATTTAATCCTCTCGCGGGGTTAAGATATAGATGTTTTCACTTTTATTTTAGAGAGTGAGATAATAGAAATTAGGAGAAAGTTAAGAGACTTGTCCCAAGTTACAATCTAGAGAGCAATAGAATTGAACAACAGATCCAAGCCCAGGGACCCTACATCCCATCTTTCCAGCCCACTTGCTTATGCTTTGAGCCTTAATTTTGAGTTAGCAGGTGATGTCACCACTGAGTAAATTTCAAAGATCAAAGGGAAATAGCAGGTGGGCAATACAAGCAAAGAAATGGAAACTCTAAGAAAGAAGCAACAGGAAATGCCAAACATCAGAAACCTGGTAACAGAAACAAAGAATGCCTTTGGTAGGCTTGAAAGCAGACTGACCCAGACTGAGGCAACAATAACTATGATTAAAAATGGTCAACAGAAATTTCTCAAATTGAAATGTAAAGAAATAAAAAAACCAGAACCTCCAAGAACTATGGGGCGATGTCAAAAAGAGTAATATAACTGAAACGGGAAAACCAGTAGGAGAAGGAACAGAAAACAGAGTGAAAGAGATAATTGACATAATAATGGCCAAGAACTTCCTAAAACTAATGACAATTAACCACAGAACCAGGCAGCTCTGAGGCACCAAGTAGGATAAATGCCAAAAAATACACTTAAATATATTATCTTCAAAATGAACATAAACAAGTAAATAAGAGAAGAGAAAATCTTGTAAGAAGCCAGAGGAAAAAAACACTTTGTTTATAGTGGAGCAAGAATATGAATTACAGTAGACTTCTCATCAGAAACCATGCAAGTGAGAAAGAGAGTATGGTAAAATATTTCAAGCTCCCAATGACCAAACCTAGAACTGTTAAAGCAACAGCATAAGATAGTACTGGATTAATACCCAAAGTATAAAATCAAAATATCTGAGTCCATTTGATATAAGTAAATAGTTGAACATACAAGTAATACATAAGAGAGAAGAGACAACGGAAATCTTTACGCAGAGTTCCAAATAACTTATGGAGAAACTCTACCCTCACAAGGGTGGGGCATAATTCCCCATTCCTCAAGTGTGTGGTTCACCTAGTGATTCCCTTAAAAAGAACACAGTATGGAAAGGGGGAAAAATAGAAATAGCTTTGTAGTGTCAAAATGCTACCACATTTATAGTGACAAATGCTACCATAGGTAGGTGATCGAGGTCAGCATCAACAGTGGCAAGTCACACCAATAGTATTTACACTTGATATGATGTGGTACAAACCACACTGCCACCCTACCTCTACTAAAAATACAAAAATTAGCTGGGCATAGTGGCTCACACCTCTAATCCCAGCACTTTGGGAGGCAAAGGTGGGAGGATCACCTGAAGTCAAGAATTTGAGACTAGCCTGATCAATATGGTGAAACCCTGTCTCTACTAAAAATACAAAAATTAGCCAAGTGTAGTGGTGCATGCCTATAATCCCAGCTACTTGGGAGGTTGAGGCAGCAGGATCACTTGAACCCGGGACGTAGAAGTTTCAGTGAGCCAAGGTTGCGCCACTGCACTCCAGCCTGGGTAACAGAGTGAAAAATCTGTCTCAAAATTAATTAATTAATTAATTAAAACTTGAAAAAAATATTTTAAAAAACTGACACTGCCTCTGTGATCTTCCCCCTGAGACTGACAACCCCAGTCTAATTATGTGAAAAACATCAGAGAAAACTCAGCTGTGGGACAGTCTACCAAACAACTGACCAGTACTTCTTAAAACTGTCAATGTCATCGATAACAGGGAAAGACTGAGAAACTGTCACAAAAAAACAGGAGCCTAAAGAGACATGCTGAAGAAATGTAATGTGATATTACAGGGTAATAGACCCAATCAATTTTGATAGTAAATTTTCTCTCAGTGTTCATATTTGTTCATTCTCATGGTGAGTACATAGATTTGTGCAGTAGCTTAGTTTGTTAATCTTTGTCTTGACATATTTGATTCCCAGGGTGGGATCCTGGGGATGTGGGAGCAGAAAAAGGACATTAGGTAAAAACTAAGTAAATCAGTCTGTAACCATCATAAAACAATTAATATTTATCTACTAATTTTAACAGATATACAATACTAATGTAATAATGACAATATAACTTTTACATATTTTTATATTTCATAAGGAATTTTATATGCAACTAAGGTAATAATAACTTATCAACATTATGCCAAAATGTACCATACTAAAATAATATTAAGATGTTAATGGGAAACTGGATGAGGAGTATATGGGAACTTTCTGTACCATCTTCACATTTTTGCTATATAACTAAAATTGTCCTAAAATAAACATTAATTTAAAAATAAAGTCAAAATAGACTGGGCATGGTGGCTCATGCCTGTAATCCCAGCACTTTGGAAGACTGAGGTGGGCAGATCACGAGGTCAGGAGATGGAGACCATCCTGGCTAACATGGTGAAAACCCATCTCCACTAAAAATAAAAAATAAAATAAAATAAAAAAATTAGCCGGGCGTGGTGGTGGGAATCTGTAGTCCCAGCTACTCGGGAGGCTCAGGCAGGAGAATGCCATGAACCCAGGAGGCAGAGCTTACAGTGAGCCGAGATCGTGCCACTGCACTCCAGCCTGGGCGACAGAGCGAGACTCCATCTCAAAAAAAAAAAAATAAAATAAACAAAGTCAAAATAAAGGCTTTCTTGGGCTCATAAATTAACCTACAACTAATCACCAGCAATCATGTATTCTAAGAAATTTCAAAGGGTGTTCTTTAGGCAGAAGCATAATCAGACAGAAATTTGCATTTACATAAAGAAATAAAGAGATCTGAAATGGCCAAAACAAAAGTAAACATAATTTTTTCTTTCTTGTAATGGCGCTAAAAGAAAATCCACTAAAGAAAACTTTGTGACATTGTTTTGTAGAGCTTGAAACATTTGTAAAAGTAAAAATGTATGATGGCAATTGCACAAAGGACAAAAGAGGGGAATTGGAAGTACCCTATTTTAGGATTCTCGCACTATGTATGGCCTTGTAACATCACTTGAAGGTAGACTATAATAAGTTGAAAACAGAAATAATGGATCAAATAAGCTGCAAATATATAGTTGCTGCCACAAAATTCATCTTATGATTCAAAAAGTAAGGCGCGAAATAGTTCGGAAAAGCACACAGGAAGAGATCAAGAGAGAAAGACAATGAAAGACAGCAGTAGCCACATTACGTGTTTTGGAGGGTGTATATGTGTGTGTTTTCTTCTAACTAGAAAGATAGCAATGTTTAAAGTAACAAAAGGACAACAATATAGTGATTTTATCCCTGACGCTTTGGAGCTATGATTTTACTTCATGCCTTTCACCTTATGCCTGGTTCGGGGCCGAATTAATTAAACATGTGAAGATGAGGTACAGACTTTTACGTAAGATTAGGAATGTGATTACTTAAGGAGAATAAAAGGAGAATACAATGAACAAGCCAGGATTCAGCTTTTGACTTGGTCTCTTAAGAATGTGCCCTTAAGTAACACTTGACTTTACCTCAATTCCTCATGTATATAATGAGGCAAATGCTCTACCTTAAATGGAAGTTATAAGGCACATTAACAGGTCATCCATACATTTTAGCTGCCTTCTCTAAGAGAAAGATGTGGATGGAGAATATTTTACTCAAAATTAAGGGTGAGAGTTAAAACGTGTACTAGACAATACAGCAGAAATATTGCCCAATCCAGACAGTTAGAACCAAATCAGAATGGCTGTGCCATAAAAAAAACTTCACTAGGACTTTGCTAGGTTAGACAGGCTGAATATCAGCTATGCTTGAAACTGTAAGTTATTTTGATTTCTAAAGTTGGCCCAGTCATCCTGTCCTAATTACCAGAGGCTAGTTCAAACAGAAATTGTTTATTATATTTTATTTGTGTCTGTGATATGCAAAGCAAACAGCATTTGAAGAACCTATCTGTATGTAAAGGCTGAGTTTTAGATGTTTGGCAATAAATGAGCTGTGGTGGGTTCATATAAGGATATATCGACACATTATGCTGTGCAAATATTTGTGATTTCTCTTCTAGTTGGAAGCCCAGGATGGCATGTGAGTCTGTTTCTAAATTTTAGCTCCAGTTTTCTCTGGCACAAAATGATCATTGCTTCTCCTCCTCCTCTTCCTCCTTCTCTCTCCTCTCCTTTTTTTTTTTTTTTTTTTGTACCTCTTCTGGAAGCTAAAGCTTTGTCTTACATGATAGCTTTTACATTCACCAGAAATTTAGTCTAAGTTTTGTCTGTCTGATTTTCTTTCTTTCCTTGAATTTAATTCATTTTGTTCAATTAACAGTCAGTGAAGATCAACAAGATACTAAGTGCCAAACGATTAATACAAGAGTAAACCTATAAATACAACTGTGGGAACTTGGAAGATTTTCTGGGAGTGTAAACGGATGAGGTGAGCAATGAGAATGGTTGCCATCCAGAGGTAGACATAGAAATGCATTTGCTTGTGTGAGTGAGTTGGCAACATTGGTGAACAGGAAAGCCTGAGTGAGAAGGGAGCTAGGCAGGTGATGGTCTAAATGAAAAGTCAACAAGAAGAGGAAAGGATTCTCTGAAAAGAAGTAGAGGATGCTGTACTAAGAGGTTTTCCTGAGTAGATGGCCCCATAACCTGGGGCCTGAGCCTTACCTTGGCCAAAGTCCCAGAGTTGCCTGACATGGGAAGGTTGACTCAGGTAATCAAACATGAGATTGAGGCACATGGTCCATAAGCCAATCTGCTAGTTTCCAATGAGGCTTACACTGTTCTGATCAGTTGAATTCTTAGTCCCCCATTTAAGGCCCCACTCTTTCTCAATTCAGAAGCCTAAAACATCAGAAGATTGCCATGTCACAGACTGAAAGCTGTATTTTGAATGCTAAACACCCACAAAACTTAGGAATGGCAATTCTGAATGTCTGGGGTGGCATGCTCAGTATGCCACAGTGATCATTGAAATCACCCTGGTCCCACCCTTGCAAACATAAAAACATAGCCAAAATAAATTAAATTATTTTCATGAACTTATGTAATTGTTGCCTTACCACAAGTCTAATTTAATGCAAGGTGAAATAGTGTCAAAGATATATTTAGCATGTTCTCTTTAAATACTGCTGCCAAAACTAAGAATATCCTGGATCATACTTTTTTTAGCTCTAGGAGTCACTTTTTTCCTGACAGTTTATAGCTCTGATACTTTATCACTAGGAAAGAAAGGTTCAATGTATAAGAATCTGATTTACACACTGTGAGCTGTGCAGCTACTATGTACATGTGCTCTTGGATGTCCCCTGGTGGCTGACTAGAGTCAATACACGTCTCATAAATGCCCCACTACCAGCTCTTCTTGTTTCCCCTTTGCACAAAGACTGCAGCCTGTTCTTGGAATGCATTATCATCACATATTATTAATACATCTGAAAGGAAAACAGATATCATCTGCCTCCACTTACTCATTTTCGACCTGGGGACTAATGCTCAGAGACGCAAATGTTTCACCCAGGGTGATAGAACCAGCCACAGACAGAGCTGGGACTGGGTTCCAAATGGTCACACAACCAGACCCCACAAAGTTTTATGAGCCCCCATTCAGCAAGCCAAGAAGTCTGCATCTCCTTGTTTTCTTCTTCCATTGTGAATATATGCAAAACAGTAAAATTGTAATTGCAAGTATTGTATACCCTCATTGAGCTCATTTGGTTTAAATGCAGAGTGCTACGATTCTTGTCGTTTATCATCCAGAACTAAAACTCCTTCATGTATTTTGAAAGAAGGAAATGAAACAGCAGAATTATGATACATCAGTCCACTTAATTATTGTTTACAAGTCTTAGTGAAGCAGCATGCCAAGAGTTTTCTTTGCCACCCAAGCTGTACTCTAGATGGCGAGCCATAGCCTCATAGCTGCCAGCAAGTTTGAATAGTCCTGCCAGATTTTCAGCAAGTCGATCCATCAAACTAGAACTAAGTGAGTATGCAATAAATACTAGAATTTCTACAAATATGATGCTTGAGCCATTCTAATTGTCTCAATTCCAACTATCTTCTCATGAGAGATGGTTCAGATCCATGGACTGCTTAGATCTTCAGCCAGGATGATGTGCTCCCAGAATGGTTCTACTGGCCATTAGAAGAGATGGCCAAGTGATATCTAACTGACAAATAGGAACACAAACACCACGAATATAAAAATGGTAGAGACTGAAGAAAGATGTTAGGACCACTGAGAGATCCTTCCAAGTCACACCTGAATTATTTCATGTCCTTTTAACTCTAGACTCAAAGACTAGGTTTCAGCACACATTAGTTATTGCAGGACAACAGGTTCCAAATGGATCTTTCTATCCATTTATTCCAATTAAGCACGTAACCCTCTTGAAGGTCTCAAAGAGTTTTGTGTTTTTGCTAATAATAAAATCAGACAAAAGCCACCATAACAAGCAAAGGGAGATTTACAGGGTTGGAAAAGTTGATCAGATTAAAAATAACACACACCTTGCCAAAGAAGATATACAGACGACAAGTGAATATATAAAAATATGCTCAATGTCATTTGTCATTAGTTAATTATAAACTGAACAATGAGGCACCAATGCATACCTATTAGAATAGCTAAATTAAAAAATAATAACAATACCAATTGTTGGCAAGGATATGGAAAAACAGGAACTTTCACATACTGCTGGTGGGAATGCAAAATGATATGGTCACTTTAGAAGAAAGTTTGGCATTTTCTTACAAAGCTAAATATAGTCTTATCACACAACCCATTAATCACACTCCTGGGTATATACCCAAATGATTTGAAAACTTCTCTCTACACAAAAACCTGCCTGTGAGTCTTCATAGCATCTATATACATAATCACTAACTATTGAAATCAAGCAAAATGTTCTTTAATAGATGTGGAATAGATTAACAAACTGCACTATATCCGTATAACATATTTACTTTAAAATTATATATTATTCTGTTTATATAGGTATATAATATTACATATATGTTTTATGGATATACATATATTCATATAACAGAATACAAATAAATTAGCTATCAAGCCATGGAAAGTTATAGATGAATCTTAACTGTATACTGCTAAGTGAAGGAAGTCACTCTAAAAATACTACATACTGTTTGGTTACAATTATATGGCATTCTGGAAAGGCAAAACTATAGCAATGGTAAAAAGATCAGGGTTTGCCAAAGGTTTCAAAGATGAGGAAAATGGTTGACTAGGTGAAGGAAGCATAGAGGATATGTTAGGGTGGTGAAGCTGTTTTGTATGGTACTATAATGATGGGTACATGACACTACAGATTAGTCCAAACCCTTAGAACTATATGCATGGAGTGAACCTTAATGTATACAGATTTTTAAAATAAATTTGTTGTTCATATTTGACGTTTACAACATGACATTGTGGGATACATATAGATAGTAAAATAAATGCTACAGTGAAGCAAATTAACGTTATCTCTCAGCTCATATAATTACTTCTTTTGATAAAAGTGATTTTAACAAAATTTCCTAATCCAATACAATTTTGTTAACAATAGTCTACATGTTATACATTTAAAAATCATTCAAGAGGTTGAAGATTCCAGGATGGAATCCAGAATGTGACATTTTAACTGTATTACAAATGTATGAAACAACCTCACTGAAAGGGGTTAGGGAGAGAGAGGCTGATCTAAGTAACTTTGAAAATGAGTGGAGTCTATAAGACTAAAGGCAAAATAAATTGTACTTCAGCACTGTACTCCAGTTGATAAACTTATTTCCCATTGAGTAAAGATGAACAAATCTGATACGTCTATACATGTATACTGAAATTAAACAATGGCAGATAGTGAGGCCATGTTTCTCATGACTGCAGTGGGGGTTTGCAGATAAAGGGAGACCCCTCTTTACATGACATCCCACAGAGGTGCCTTGCTCATAGTGGCATAATGACTTCCTCAGTTAAAAAAAAGGAGGAAAAATAGTAGCTTTAGAGTGTTAAAACATAACAGACATACCTCAGCAACAGATCAAAGTCAGTATCAACGGTGATAAGTCGTGTTGATAGCATAGTGTCTCCTGGTATCCATGGGGAATTGTTTCCAGGACTCCCCTCCCACCAGGATATGAAAATCTGCAAATGCATAAATTCCTTATATAAAATGGCACAGTATTCACGTATAACCTTCACATATACTTCTTTATACTTTACATTATCTCTAGATTACTTAAAATTCCAAATACAATGTAAATGCTATGTAAATAGTTATTATGCTGTATTTTTATCTGTCTTATTTTTTACTGTTGTATTGTTAGTTTTTCTTGTTTTTTTCCAGAATACTTTTGATCTGCAATTGGTTGAATCTGTGCATGTGGAGACCACAGACACAGAACCCGTGGATTCAGGGGGCTGACAATATTCACACTTGATGTGAGGTAATGAACACAATCTTCACCTCTCTGGGTTTCCTTCTCAAAACCTATAACCTCAGTGTAATCATGAGAAAAACATGAGACAAATCCCAACTGAGGGACATTCTTCAAAATATTTGACCAGTACTCCTCAAAATTGTCAGTATCATCAAAAGCAAGAAAAGTACAAGAAACCATGACAGCCAAGAGGAGCCTAAGGAGGCATGATGACTAAATGCTACATGGTATCCTGGATGGAATCCTGGAACAGAAAAAACAACGGTTTTTTCAGACTAAGGAAATCTGAATAAAGTATGGACTTTAGTTAATAATAATGTATCCTCAGTGGTCCACTATTGTAAGAAATTTGACACACTAACCCAGTACGTAAGGGAAGAAACTGGGTGTGAAGTATATGGCAACTCTCTTCATTATCTCCACCATTTTTCTGTAAATGTGAAACTCTTCTAAAACTAAAAGATTTAAAATAAAGATGATCAGTGAAGGAGTTCCCTGGAAATGTTGTCATTTACTACTTGACTTAACAATGCCAACCATCTCCCTTAACCCCCATTCCTCCTTCATCCCTAGGTTGAGTATTTCTAGGTAGTCCATTTATTCACCTAACACACAGCAGCACCACTACCACTACATACTTCTTTCTTTCTTTACCCTAGAGAAAGGAAGAAAGAGATAGGAGACGGCCAGGCGCGGTGGCTCACGCCTGTAATCCCAGCACTTTGGGAGGCCGAGGCGGGCGGATCACAAGGTCAGGAGATCGAGACCATGGTGAAACCCCGTCTCTACTAAAAAAAAATACAAAAAATTAGCCGGGCGTGGTGGCGGGCACCTGTAGTCCCAGCTACTCGGGAGGCTGAGGCAGGAGAATGGCGTGAACCCGGGAGGCGGAGCTTGCAGTGAGCCGAGATCGCGCCACTGCACTCCAGCCTGGGCGACAGAGCGAGACTCCGCCTCAAAAAAAAAAAGAAAAGAAAAAAGCAAAAAAGAGATGGGAGACAATGAAGATACAAAGGCATGGAATGTGTGTGTTGATTTGGGCAAAGATCTGAAACAAAATACAATTTCATCTAAGAGGAAAAATCCCAGAGGCCATATCCCTCTTCTCAATTTCTCAAGACTTCACCTAGGAAAGTCATCATGGCCTTTTACCAGGTGGATCAGAGCAGCTTACACATGAGAGTCAGAAGTTTAATTGCTGCTGATTCAGAAGACAGTTGTAGGTAGATATGGAAACATAAGTTGGATTAATTAAAATTATCTTTGGCCATGACAGTAAACTCAAACAACAGAGGCTTTAAAAAGCCTACATTGATTTCTCTCAAATGTGAAAGTAGGAAGTCCAAGACTAATCTGGCTGCTCTATTATTACAATCAAGAATACAGATTTCTCCCCTCTTGTTGCTTGGGAATTCTACATCATGATGCAAGGTGGTTTCTCCAGTTTCAGTCAACAGGGAGAAAAAAGTGGAAGGAGAAGGACACTCTCTCAATGTGGTAGGTTTTTTTGTTTGTTTTTGTTTTTTTTTCTAGAAGTTTAAATCACTCCTTGAAACAAATGAGATCATGTGGAAGAGAACTCAGGGAGGAAAACTTCCCAAAATAGGGGGTATTTTAGGGCTTATCTTCTCCACTTCTCTTTGCTCAGTAGCCATGTACTCCAGTTATCCTATGCAACATGAAAATTTACATAAACATGAATTACTATAAAAAATAGGAGGGAGGCTATTGAGGTGTGAAGAAGCAGATGTAAAAGATCCTTAAGGATGAGTATTTGTAGCACTATCTTTGTAACCCTCTCAGAGCCATAATCTAGGTGATCCAACTTACAGCAATATTAAAGTTTACAAAAAATGTCCAACAACCAAAGCACAATTTCAAAATAACTCTGAAGTTTTCTCCCTGCATTTTACAAATACCATAAAAAATACTTTTTAGTGCTGTTTCCTTTCCATGCCATTCCTCACACACCATGATAGTCCTGTGATTTCTATCCAAATGCCATGAAAATTTTCTGCTCCCAGGTGGAATAATTAACTCTTGCTCTTCTATTTTCTCTCCACCTTGTGAAAATAATTAATGCTGCAGCCAAGTCATTACGTTCCAGGCCACAGAGCCACCCAACTCCCACTACCACAATTTATAGTCACATAAAAATGCTAACCAGTACACTCTGTTGGATTAGTTATTTTTCTACTTCGATGTGTTTGGGAACCAAAATCAATCATTAACATATAAGTGTCCCAGTTATTTTTTCTTTTCTCTTACCCACTGAAAGAGTGCTATGGTCTGCATGTTTCTATCCCCTCCAAATTCATGTGTTCAAATCCCCACCCCAAGGTGATGGTATTAGGACTAGGGCCTGTAGAAGGTGATTAGGTTATGAGAATGGATCCCTCATGAATAGGACTAGTACCTTCGTAAAAGAGACCTGAGAAGACACAGCAAGAAGGTGCCCTCTGTGAATAAAAAGTGGGCCCTCACCAGACACCAAATCTACTGGCACCTTGATCTTAGGCTTCTCAGCCTCCAGAACTATGAGAAATATGCATATCTTTTGTGTGTAAACTACTCAGTTTATGGTGTTTCATTATAGCAAACCAAACCGTCTAAGACAAATGGGTAAGGCCTTGTTGATTAGTTTAGTGTCCTCACCAGCCCCTCAAGTTCACTGTGTGTTTATAGCAGCAGAGTGGCCCTGAATTATTATACCTGAATAATTCAAGGCACAGCCTTGAGTCTACCCACCAGGCCTTACAGTGATGTTGTAAATACCTAATTCCCTGAATGTCTGCCAAATAAAGCCAGAATCATTTATATTTTTTAAAACTAAACACCAACTTACTCGAACTTGATCAAAAATTTCTCACGCACACTAAATCCTGGATCATAAAGCTAGACTAAAGGAAAAAGAAAACTGTATATGTGGATGTTTGGGCCTTTAAAATAATTTTCAAATCTCTGCCAGTGAATGGGGATAGAAGAAAAATCTGAAGGTGTCCCTGGTGTTGGCAGGTTTAACTCTGTGCTGTTTACTGGGTAGTCATACATGCTAATAGATTTGTCTGTTCCCATGAACATTTAACAGAATAGTGTAGTCACAGATAACTGAACATTAGATAAATTTGAGTTCTTATTTGGGGTCCTTCAGGGTACCTAGCAAAATATTTTGTTGTCCAATAAAATCCTGTTGAAATAAATTACTCAACAGAAAAATCTCAGTCTCCCCAAGGAACAAATTTGAAGTTAGTTATATCCATGTAAAAATGCTTTTACTACCCTCACCTCATCCCCTGTATAAGGCTTGTAAAATCCAAATGCTGGGTATTTTACTTTCTGTGAATTGTTTTTTTAGGTTTTAAGGCCTTTTAAAATCTTGTTTCATATACATTTATCACATACATTAGAAAAACATAAATTTCCAATTTTAAACTTTTAGAAGGAAATGAGCCTAACAAAAACCCACTAAAGAAACTGCATACTAAAATATAAAAACAGCAAAAACATTTGCACATAAAATATTAAATTTATTCTTTCCTACTAGGGTGAAGTCTCCATGGATTTTCTGAAGTCAAAGCCATCAGGTTAATTAAAGGTTTAATGATGTAATCTAGCTCTCTTTAGAGGGACTCTCTTCTTTCTTTGAGCCTTTTGTATTTTACATTATAAATGTAAAACTTGCTTCAGCAACTCTGGGAACAACTTGGTTATTGATCTTACAAAACCCATTACTTGAGATTTGGTCTTTTAGCTCCATGGCAGAATATATAATGTCTACCTGGGAGTCGTTGAAAGCCTATCCACTATTTGAAATAAAAATCAAGACATTATACAAGTGTAAAGAGGAAGAAGTTCTGAAAAAGAGGTAAGGAAAGAATGGCCCTTTGGCCTCCTTTTACATCCCATCTTTACAAAGTGGTAATTATCTCACATCTTTGCCCCCATTTAGGACAGAGCTCATATCTCCTTGTCTTGAAGAGCAGCATCAGAGTAGAACAGTTGTTCATTGCTTCTCCTTCATCCTTCTCATAGTACTGGCTTCCATTCCAATTGGAGTACAGCACTTATATGAAGAATTGCTGTTAGTTACTTACATATTGCATGTATTTCTACAGCTAGATTATGACCTCCTCAATCAGAGGGTCCCTCAATAGTTAATATAGATAGAGATTAGATTGCAGAAAGATTACTGAGGAATACTCTGAGAATACTACCTGACGAACAGAAGGGAAGAAGTAGAACTGGGCAAAAGGAACAGTGGGACTGCAGTGCAGTCTCAATGAAGCCAATGCTATGGAGATCTCTGAAGCTGGGATGGCCCTTTAGGGATAACACTTTAGACCAATCATTATATATGGGCCATATATAATGGGTGCAGCCTTGAATGAGGCAACTCTCACTAGCTGAGTCCATTTCCAACATGGGCTGACAGTTGAAGGCTGTCAGCCAGCAGCACCCACAACAGCCGGCTAGAGTTAAGACCTTCAGTCTTGAAGGGGCACCATAGCATCCACTGTTATTTTGTGTATTGCTCTTATTCCTAGTTTCCTAGTCCTGGGCATAGAATATTGTGTGTTGAATGAATCTGTTCAATTGAATTACTCTGCATCAAAGAGAACATAGCCAGAGATGGGATTTGCCATACTACAGCCTCAGGCACCCTAACCCTTGCAACCTTCACTATCTCAGGAATTACAGTGCAATGGTTGTGAATGATCTGGGGTGACGGTCTCAAGAATTCGGAGAAGCAGTGGAGTGCTCTAAGAATTTTAGTTGACATTAACAGATAACAGATCTTATGTAGGGACCATTCCCTATCAAATAAATATTTTAGAGTAAAGTATGTCTGCACCAGAGCAGAAGACTTGGGCAGTCTGTAAGGATACTTTCTCCAAGGTCTAAGTGGGGTCATAGTCAAGAAGAGTATGATACCCTTCATCCAGCAACTCTATCTGGGAGGTGGTGACAGGCTCTTTATGCAAATGACTTGCCAGGCTTGAGTGTGCTTGCTTTTCATGCAAATGCTAGAATGTGTTTGGCTCTGAGCTACCTCCTGTAATGCAATGGGGAGACAATAGAGAAACCAGCCATGTAATGAATCCCCTTGAGATAAAAGAGAAGCATGATGAGAGCTCTTGTGGCTTTTGTAAGCATCTGTATGTAATAAAGCTAGTAACTGTCTACAAAATGTTGTAACATGTGTTTGTGTGTGTATACACATATACGTATTTCTAACTGTAATATACAAAGAAAGAATTATGGTACAATGCTGGGTAATAATGTTCCTTTCATTGATTCAAATGATCCAAATGGTACACACCAGAGTCCAAAGAGCACAGGATACTGTTCATTAAAAATGGAGCTATGAAAATGTGCCTCCCGTGGAGAAATTCAGTTCCTCTGTATTAGGACAATTAAGCTTCCAGGGGTTAGTGAAAGGGAAGCTTGAACTCAATGGTCCATTTCCTAGAGAAGATCTAGGTGCAAAAGTAATAGGGAGTCTCCTATGAAAGTTTTACCTGTGGGGTGGCCTGAAAAGGAGCTAAGACCTCCAGTGGAGGGAAAGGCAGAGTACTCTGGAGAAAGTGACCTCAATCGCCCAACACAGAGACAGGACTTGAAGAGACTGCACTGAACACTGCCTTGCAGACCTAGACACATACATAATGTCCTGGCGCCTGCTTGCCTTTTTACCTATGGCCAAGATGGGTTGTTTGCCACCAAAGACTCACACTCACTTTCCATAGCGTAGAGTTATTGCTGGGAAGCAGGTGCCATCCAGGACTATATTTTTTAGCATCCCTTGCTTCCAGGTAGGACCAAAGGACTGATTTCTGTCAAATAAAATATGGATAGAAGTGATGCATATTACTCTAAACCCACCCCATAAAAATCTTCCACCACAATTACCCCTGTTCTTTTCTCATTTATTGTTTAACGATAGCCAGTATAATGAGCAAGAAATATGTTTTTATCGTATTAAACCACTGAGGTTTTGTTATTTATTTCATATGACAGTTAACTAACCTTGACTAATACAGCAAGAGAGGAATAATTCAATGCAAAAGGATTGGTCAGTGTCCAGTGCTTCTGAAGTCCAGTAAGATGAGGACAGAGCATTGGATCTGGCAATATGGAAATTGTTGGTCACTTTATCAATGACAGTTTGAGCAGCAGAATGGAGGAAAGGGAAACCAAACTGAAGCGGATGGAGGAAAATGTAGGAGATGAGAAATGGAAAGCAACACCATGGGCAATTCTTTTAACAAGGTTTGCTGTGAAAGGGAGCAGAAAACTAGATGGCAGGAGCTGGGGATAGAGATAGAGCTAGATAGAGATTGAGATGGAAATAGTGATAGGGATGTAGATGAAGAGATAGAGATAGAAATAAAAATAGAGTGGAGATGGAAATAGAGTTAGAGATGGAGGTAGATAGAAATAGAGATAGAGATGGAGATAAAGATAGAAATACTGATGGAGATTGAGATGGAGGTGAGGTGGAGGTGAAGGTAGAGATAGAGATAGAGATGGAGATGGAAATAGAGATAGCAATGGAGATAGAGACATAGAGATAGAGATGGAGATGGAGATAGAAATGGAGATAGAAGTGGAGATGGAGATGGAGATAGAGATAGAGATAAAGATGGAGATGGTAGTGAAGACTGAGGTGGAGGTAGAAATAGAGATGATAGGGAGATGGGAGATTCAGAACATTTTCGTATCCTGCTGAAAATAGATGGTGACTCCACGCTAACATAGTTAGGAAAATGAAATGGTTATCTTCAGGCTGGCAGGGCAAATCAACCTACTCCAAGGATGCTCACTTACCATATCCACTGTTACTTCATTTACTTAAATGTGCACATCTCTGATATTTGCTACCCCTGCCTGCCTATATAAACACAGAGAAAGAACACGTCAAACACGATCCCCTCTCGTTCCCCGAGGCCATCAAGTGTGTGTCTAACTGTTAACATGACTATTTTTAATAATCAGATACCTCTGAATGAAAACTTGTTGGGACAGAAAAGTCATCAGGTTCGGAATCAGAAAGACTGGATTTTGTCCTGGCTGTGCTGGTTCAGCAAAATTTTAAATCTTAGACAAGTCAATCAGCACATTTGACTTCATCAAAAAGATGTCAAAAGATCATTACCTACTTTACAGGACTCTGATACGTTTAGATGAAACAATCAAAAACAAGTATGAACATGGGGTGTTTGATTTTCTGTCTCTTCATTAGTTTGCTAAGCATAATGGTATCCAGCTCCATCCATGTTTCTGCAAAGAATATGATCTCATTCCTTTTTGTGACCGCATACTATTCTATGGTGTAAATATACCACATTTTATTTATCCAATCTGTCACTGATGGGCATTTAGGTTGTTTCCATGTTGTATCACTCTGTTCTCACACTGATATAAAGACATACCTGAGACTGGGTAATTTATAAAGAAAACAGGTTTAATTGACTCACAGTTCCACGTGGCTGGGGAGGCCTTACAATAATGGTGAAAGGGGAAGCAGGCACATCTTAAGTGGCAGCAGGCAAGAGAGAGTAAGCAAGAGCAGGGAAAACTGCCTTATAAAACCATCAGATCTTGTGAGAAATCACTCAGTATCACGAGAACAGCATGGAGAAACCACCCTCATGATCCAGTCATCTCCCACATCGTCCCTCCCTTGACATGCGGGGATTATGGAGATTACAATTTGAAATGAGATTTGGGTAGGGACACAGAGTCAAACTATATCACATGTCTTGCTACTGTGGATAGTGCTGCAATGAACATTCACATGCATGTGTCTTTATGATAGAAAGATTTATATTCCTCTAGGTATATGCCCAGTAATGGAATTGCTGGGTCAAATGGCAGTTCTGCTTTTAGCTCTTTGAGGAATTGTCACACTGCTTTCCACAACGGTTGAACAAATTTACATTCCCACCAACAGTGTGTAAGTGTTCCCTTTTCTCCACAACCTTGCCAGCATCTAAATAATGAGAACTCATGGACACAAAGAGGGAAAAACAGACACTGGGGCCCATTTGAGGGTAGATGGTGGGAGAAGGAAGAGGATTAGAAAAAATAGCTATTCGATACTAGACTTAGTACCTAGGTGATGAAATATTCTGTACAACAAGCCCCTGTGACACGAGTTTGCCTATATAAAAAAGTCAGCACAGGTACCCCAAACCTAAAATAAAACTTTAAAAAATGGTATGGAAAAATAATTTGAAAACATTAAAATGCTCCAAGACTTTATTGATAATTCATTTAGAAAATAATTATTGTTTGTTTATTTATTTATTTATTGTGTTTCTAGCAATGGGCTAGGCACACAGCTAAGATACAAGGGCCTCATGGAGTTTACGGTGTAGTAGGAGAGACACACAAAAAACAAATGAATAAATAATTACAGCCAGTGATCAGTTCTATGCCATAAGCAAACAAGAAACTAAAACAGAGAAGGAGAGCTATCTAGATAAGGTGATCAGAGAAAGCTTGTTTGAAAAGATGACTTTTAAATTAAGAGTTGGCCAGGCATGGGGGCTCACCCCAGCAATCCCAGCACTTTGGGATGCCAAGGTGGGAATATTACTCGAGGCCAGGAGTTTGAGATGAGACTGGACAATATAGTGAGGCCCGTCTCTATAAAAACATCTAAAAATTTGCCAGGTGTGGTGGTGTGTGCACCTGCAGTTCCATCTACTTGGGAAGCTGAGGAGGGAGGATTGCTTAAGCTCAAAAGGTTGAGGTTACAGTGAGCCCTGATCATGCCATTGTATTCCAGCCTGGGCAACAGAGCAAGACTCCATCTCAAAATAAATAAATACATAAAATAAAAGTAAAGACATTAAAAAAACACAAAATAAACCAAGAGCTAAAGGTTGGGAAGGAACTGAGCTGTGCGAAGAAGAAGATGGTGACAGTAATTCCTTGATGCCATCAAATATCTGACCAGCTTTCCTATTTCTCTGCTTGTTTCACAATTTTCCTTTTCATAGTTCCTTGGATCAGATAAGGATCTAAACAGATTTAATAACTGGAATCATGACTCTTAAGTCTCTTAGAATCCATACATTTCCCTCCTTCTTCTTTGCTTCCAAACAATAACTGCATTGTTTGCCTTGAAGAGTTTCCCACAAGCTGAATTTTGCTGTTTGCATCCCTGTGGTGACATTGTTTGCCTTGCTCCTCTGCCCCCTGTATTTCCTGTCAGCTGATAAGTCGATCTTGCTTGACTGGTTCAGGATCAATATTCTGACAAAAAATTCCTCATAGGTGGTTTTGTGTATTTCCATCAGGAAACACATACTGTTTAGTTGCTTTTTTTGTGTGATATTAACAGTCACTGATGATCACTGCCTCACTCGGTTATTTCCTTAAGATTGCAAAACAGTGGTGCTATAATCCAGTAGTTCTCAAAGGGTGGTGGTCACTGACCAGTAATATCACCATCACCTGGGAACTTCTTAAAAATGCACATTTTCCAGCCCCACCCCAGACTTACTGAACCAGAAACTCTTTTCTTAACAAGCCCTCTGGGTGATTCTAATGCACGCTGGTATTTGAGAACCATTCTCTAGTTCCACCATTTATTTTTTATTGATTAGCTGGACAGCTTCTATAAAGAGAAACATCGCCTCATTAATTCTTTGGTAATCTTGACACAGTTCATGTAGCAAAAGCCAGTTAAATGCTTGGCTCTTCCTTTTATTTACCAATTTTCGGAATAATGAGTTGTCTTCCGAACAAGGCCATTCTTTTGAAGGTGCCTGCATGGAGGTGACATAAGAGGAGAGCTACTCAGTTTGCTTCTTATTTGTGGGGTTCTGTTGGCACCAGCAAAAGGAAGGATGCTGCGGTGATGGAGAATCTGGGCATAAGATCCTCCAAAGGAAGTACCCACAAGTGTTAGCAGCCTGGGCACTTCAGGAAATCAAGCACTTGCCATTTTATAGCACTTCCGATCTGCCTTCCCTACAGGTACAGGTGTATGTTACACAATATGTGCCAGGTTTTATTAATCCAATTTCCTATCCCTATGCAAAGGCAAGAAGGGCCCTAATAATGATCAATACCCTTACTCTGATGACAAACAAAAACAGACGAGCCTGTGAGGCCCGGCTGGTATTTGTAATTACTGCCTCTGTAGGCATTCAATTACAGCTAATGAAAGGGTGACAGGCATTCCCCTTACTGACAGAGGAGCATTTATACAGGCTCCCTCACTTGGCACGCAGTTGACAACAGGTCCCTTTTCTTTCCTCCTCTGACTTCAGTTCACTGCACCAGCACAGCTTCCTGGGATATGGAACGTCTAAATGCTATGCCACCTCCCCTAATGGAATTTTCAAGGAAGAAGTCCATTTTGCTCACCATAATGCCATCGTGTTGAGCAACCCCTGAGCCTGCATGTGGCCCGTCAGCATGATTCATTGATGTGCTGTGACTCAGGTGGGTTGTGCAAAAGCAGGGAGGTGAGCTCAGGTGAGCGGCACTGCTTGTCGGCTCTCCACTAAAAGCTTTTACTTACAAGCCTGGCAGCAAGAAGGCAGCACAGGCAGCAGCTTCTGCTTTTCAATATTCCGGATCAGGATGTACAAAAGTGTGTGCATGGTGTACTTTTTTAAAACTGAAATGATGTCATTAAGGGACAATCAATTCTGTCTCCTTTGCTATGGAGTTAAGTATAGAGGATAGCTGTTGAATGCCTGACTAGCATCCGTTTCTACTGATTGCATCTTTAGGGACCACCCCTTAAAGTGGGCACTGGTGGTGCCTTGGCAAAACCCTTTTGCTGGGCCATGCAGCTATCCCTGGCTGCTGTGTGTGTTGGCAGGTAACTACTCACAGCTGTCACATTCTCTAAAGAAATGTACTCGGCCAAACAGAACTGCCTTCCTCTGCCACCACTAGACCTCTGCCAATGACTGACAGGTATGGGAACACAAAAAACAGC
Organism: Trachypithecus francoisi; assembly: GCF_009764315.1. Taxonomy (NCBI): domain Eukaryota; kingdom Metazoa; phylum Chordata; class Mammalia; order Primates; family Cercopithecidae; genus Trachypithecus; species Trachypithecus francoisi. Next base: position 52,168,066 of record NW_022681453.1, read on the forward strand.
CCCCTTTGCCTTACTTAGTGAGATCACCTTGAAGCTAGTCTTCACCTAAAACCACATTCTTGTGTAGTATTGTCCCCCTTCTCTGGAGCACAACTCTCCCCCTAGCAACCCAATCAACCTAGTGAGAATTCTCGTTTCAGATTCTGCCTCCAGTAGGCCTTAATAAGACACCTTCTCCAATACTCTCAAGATGGAAAGGGACTGATCCCACTCCAGCTGCAGCACCGAATCAAAGCACTGCATTCCTCTTAAGCATCGATGATTGGTTCAGGGATGGGCATGGGACCAACGCCAAGCCAATGACAGTCATATCTTGGAGAGGTAGGAACTAGGAAGCTAACGAAGGAAAGCTCTTTTGGAACTAGTGGAAGTTCTCTTCAGGGCTGGAACTAGGGTGAAGTGAGCAAGACACTACTCACATGCAAAATCTAAAGAGGGTTATTTAAAAACTCAGGAATCAAGTAAAAGTTTAACTCTTTAAAAAATAAAAAATAATGCATGAAAATATAATAAACAATGTACCAAACTTTAAAACAAAGATAGGATCTGGATTATGTAGATTTTTCCTTTTGCCTCAGGCTTCAGTAGGCTCAATACAGCACTGCAACTTTGCCACCACTCTGGAGAATCTGCTGACAATCCAGCCAAGACCGAGAAAAACAGAGCCAAGAGATGTGAAAAGATAAATTCCTGTTGACATACAAACTACCACATGGGATATTGGTGAGGATTAAATAAGTTAATGCATGCAAAGCCCTTAAATATAGCCTAGCTCAGAGTAAGCCCAAGATAAATGTTGTTATGCTTTCTACTATTGTCTCTTCTGTTGGAATTAATCTCTGCCTCCTCTGAACAACAATGGTATTCTCTCTTCACCATGTCTGTTCTCAAATTGTACTCAGTAACAAGGGAGTATATGGTGCTAGGTAAGTAGGTAGGTTGGTTGGTTGGTAGGTACGTTGGTAGATATAATAGGTAGATAACAGGTAAGTAAAGATAGATATAGGTACATAGGTAGACACAGAGATGGATAGATACAGAGATAGAAAAAAATGTAGTTATAAAGAGATACCTAAATGTGGGTGTGATGGTGGGTACCTGTAATCCCAGCTACTCAGGAGGCTGAGTCAGGAGAATAGCTTGAACCTGGGAGGTGGAGGTCAAGTGAGCCAAGATTCTGCCATTGCACTCTAGCCTGGGCGACAAGAGAGAAAACTCTGTCTCAAAAAAAAAAAAAAAAAAGAGAGAGAGAGAGAGAAGAGATAGCTAAATGATAGACAGTCCTATTTTTATTAGCTTCCTAGCTCCTTGGGATAAGGATACATTCCTTTTCCAAAAGTCTAGGACTCAGTCCAATGCTTCTCACACACAAGTCATTATTTGTGTTAGCAGAAAGAAGGAAGACGGACATGAGAGAAGAGCCTGAGAAAACATCTATAAATCACGGGTCTTGTATCTTCTAGGGAGCCTACATCAAATTATAGTATTAGATGTTGTTATATTGCTTACTGTGCATATTCCAACAGCTAAACTTGAGATTGCATAGTCTTAGCCACAGGAAGTATATCTCTCTTATTCCTGCACTTATTCAAATCCTTCCAGTCATTGAGAACTGGCTCAAGTACTGCCTTTTCATTGGAGAGATCCCATTTACACAAGAACCTAGCCTTTGCTGCACCTCTCTTTCTTGCTTCCTGATGATGTATGTCATTGGATCCACCATATAGCAATATTTCTCCACTTCATTAATCCAAATTAGTTGTGTGCCCTTGGGCAAGTGCCCTGTGGACATGTTTCCTCATGTGTTGAAAATAAATGATTTGAACCTGATGGTGTCTGAGGTCCTTTCTGGCTAAAATTTTGGATCAGTGTTTCTCTTTTGCTAGCTTCTCACATCTCAGTGTGGGAGGAGACATTTTACCTTCACTGAATTGCTTGGCATTTGTTTATTTTTATCACAACCTTAGTGTTACTCTTTAAAGAAGATTTCTGTTTAAAAACAGTGCTGACTTATGTAGGGGAATAATTCCTTGCACTTAAATCACCTCTTGGCTCCCCAGAGCTCCAAGTGCTTTGCAGGCAATTGTCTCATTAATCCTTGTGCCCTTTTCAGGATTAAAAAAAGAAAAAAACTGTCAAGAATAAAAGCTTTCCTCAGAGATTACCTGCTAGTCAGGGTGAGCCCAAGAGAAGGGCAAAACAAAGCCTTTCTGATGTTGTCTGTCTCCATGACTCAAGACACTACCAACCTTGCGAAGTCTGACATGATTGAACCTTTTAACCTGGTCAACGTGTGGAAAGTGATTCTGAGGACAATACGAAACATCAAGTCATGCAAACTTTAAACTAAATTTATCTTTGAAATACAATATGTGAAGATTATATAACGAGGTTTATGAAGATCATAAAACAAGCTAGGAAGTCAATTCTCTAATCAGAGTGCCTGGGCTTAAAATTCTAAACTTAACCACATAACAGCTACAGGCTTTGGAAATTACTTTTCTTCCATAAAGAAAAAAAGAGAGAAAGTAAGAAGAAAGAAAGAAAGAGAAAGAAAGAAAGAAAGAAAGAAAGAAAGAAAGAAGAAAGAAAGAGAAAGAAAGAGAGAGAGAGAGAGAGAAAGAAGGAAGGAAAGAAAGAAAGAAGAAAGAAAGAAAGAAAGAAAGAAAGAAAGAAAGAAAGAAAGAAAGAAAGAAAGAAAGAAGGAAAGAAGGAAAGAAGGAAAGAAGGAAAGAAGGAAAGAAGAAAGAAAAGAAAGGAAGGAAAGAAGGAAGGAAGGAATGAAGGAAGGAAGGAGGGAGGGAGGCAGGGAGGGAGGGAGGGAGGGAGACTAATTTTACCACACTGGATTGTTTGTACGATTTAAATGAGAAAGCAGATTAAATTGTTTCCTCCTCTTCATTTTTAGAGATTAAAGACTAAGTCTAGATAAACAACATGTGTACTAAGGAGAAGACATGCTGAGGATAAGGAAAGTTTTATTTTGTTGGTATTCTTTGGTATTAGCATTCGCCAAGTAACTAACATCCTATTAACTCAGTGATTTCCAACAACAACAAAAAAAACATTTTTTTTCTTGCTTGTGTTACATGCAGACTTCAATTGACTGTGACTGCTAGGTTCAGCCCCACATGTCTTCTCATACTAGGTCCCAGGTCTAAGGAAAAACCATGGTCTGGAACACTCTGATCTCATGATGTGAGGGCAAAGACAAGAGTAGCAAAGAAAAAATACTTAAAGCTTCTGTTCAGATATATTTCTTTGGCCAAAGAAAGTCACATGGTTGAGCTAAATGTCAATGAGGCAAGATAGTATACTAAGACTACAGAAAAGTCAGTCAAAAATGGAGCAGAAATAAATATATGTGAATAATACCACTTGCCATGCCTGCAACAACAAATGATAGCAAGCTTTTTGTGTTAACACGAGAAAATGGAAGTGGTCATATTAAGTAAATGCAGACTTTCCCTTACAGAATCTAGGGTGCCACAGAAAAACTACTGATAGAATATGTAGCTCCTAGTGTAGAGTTGGAGGAAAAAGTCAGAAAACAGGGTTTTTGGAGAAATGTGTTTGTTGCTTTTTGCATTTCAAATTCTAGTTGTAAGAGACATATGCTTAAAATAAGTTTTTTTGGTATTAGCTTATCTCATTTAAGTTTATAAAAAAGAATTCAATATCATTGCTCAACCATCACATTCTTACCTTAGTGGCTAACTATGAATTAACATAGATTAAAAGCCAAAACTTAACTCTAAGAGATATATCCACCTATATAGTCATTATCTCAAGTCTTATTTATTTGCCAGATAATAAGATTTATAACCAGGTTTGGTTATATTTTTGACTTTAGGCATCATTATGTATGAAAGGAATAATAATTTTTCAATGTTGCATTTTCAACTGAGATACATTTCAGCCTTTTGAACAAAACAAATTAGTTGAACATAGTATTGGTTTGTGGGGAACAATGTATAAAAGAATCAGATTTTTATGTTTTTTTGTCCTGAAGAAAAAGTCAACAACCCTTTGATCATTTAGAGATTTCACCCCTGGGATAACTAATTTCAGTCTACTACAAAATTCAATAGTACATATTTTAAAGGTGTTATTCTTGCTTTGATAACTACAGCTTTACTTTTTATTGTTTAGCATTTTGTCGCTAGCAAGAACATAGCTATGGTTTCTGGTTAAAAACAAACTATTGAGGGGTAATGTCAACTAAATGTTCAATTTCAAATTGACAAATAAAGATTGAGCCAATGATAAATTTTAATAACCAGAAACCTGGGGAAAATGTGTGAGTTGTCTAAGCAAGAAGGGACTCAGAGATACTCAGAGATTCTTCAGGCTTAAACTCCACTTTTTCTTTAAAGCCAAATATCTCTGTGTCTTTATCACTGTTTGGGAACTGAAGGCAAGATTGATAATATAGGAGGTAATCTGAGGAAAGCACATTGGTTTTTGAAGGCTCAACCTTGAAATAATACAAGCCCAGATGGGGATACTAAAGACCTCCTGTGACATTATCCCACTCTAATCTTTAATCCCAAACAGCCTAAAGTAAAAGCTGTTAGTGCATTGAATTTACTAGGGTGAAAGAGATTAGTCGCAAGACCAGCTACAAAGTCTTTTGTTTACTACAGTGGAGCATGAAAATGTTGTCTCTATTCCTTCCCACAGAGAGTTTTGCAGTATCCTGATAACATCTCTTAAACTCATACTAAGGAGCATTTAATTTCCCACTACTTTAACCCTCTTGATATATGACAGTTTTGTGTGTGTGTGTGTGTGTGTGTGTGTGTGTGTGTGTAGTCTTGAGGTCTAGTTTTCTGAACTATCTGGCTCTAATACTATCTTTTCATTCACTATTAGCATATTTTTTGGTAAGCCTTTGGAAATAGTTATATAACTACTTTAAAATCCTTTTCTACTATTTCCAACTTCTGGATTATCTCAGAATCAGTCTCCACTGATTTTATGGTGTTTTTTCCTTTCTTTTATCTAGTGGTACAATATACATTAAAAAATACCATTGTAATCATTTGAAACTATACAATTCTGTGGCATTAAGTACTTTCACAATGTTGTTAAACCATCATGACTATCTAGTTCCAGAATTTTCTTACCTCTAACAGAAATCCTTCACCTATGAAGCAGTAATTCCCATTACCCTCACCCCACATCCTTGACAACTACTAATCTGCTTTCTGTCTCAATAGAAATGTTTACTTAGGATATTTCATATAAATTGAATCGTACAATATGTGACTTTTTATATCTGAATTATTTCACTTAACATAATGTGTTCAAGGTTTATCCATGTTGTAGCAAGTGTCAATCAATACTTTCTTTCTTTTTGTAGCTGAATAATGTGGCATTGTATGAGCTATTTACATAAAATATATCTTTACATTCTTTACTTTTAGTCTTTTTTAGTCTTTGGATCTAAAGTGATTCTCATGTAGACAGCATATAGATAAATCATGCTTTATTTTTAATCTGTTCTGCCAATCTCTTCATTTTAATTGGAAAAATTAATCCACTTACATTTAAAGTAATTACTGATTTTTAAAAAACCATTTCTGTCATTTTACTATTTGTCCTCAGTATGTCATATACTTTTTGTTCCTCAATTACTCCATTAATTCCTTTTTTAAAATTTAATTGATTTTTTGTAGTGTACCATTTTGATTCCCTTCTCATTTTTTTCCTGTATTTTTAAGTTTTTCTTAGTGGTTACCTTGAGTATTGCAATTAACACCTTAAAATTAGACAACTACTTTGAATTAATACCAATGCAGATTCAACCATTTACAAAAACTCTGCTCCTATGCATCTCTGTCCCTCCGTCTTTATACTGTTATTGTCACAAATTAAATATTTATATATTACATACACAGTCAGATAGATTTATAATTACTGTTTTATAGATTTCTCTTTCAAATCATCTATAATAAAAGAGAACTTACAAACCTGATAACCTGTAGGTCACATGTGGTAGGCCTCCAAATTAACCCACTTGGGGGAAGTCATGATTCATGGCTAACATCCTGTCCCTGGATAAAGAATCTTATCATGAGTCCCTCAAATCTTATTGTGAGTTCCACATGAATAGCCTACTGACACTGAAAAGACACTGATTTGTTTCTGTATCATGAAGTTGTACTGATTGTCTTGCATGTAGACATTTTAGCCTATATGTTGTCATCTGTATCCAATGATTTAAACTTTTGTAGTGCACCCTCCATTGAAAAGGACAACTCCAGTATAAGGAATCCTCTTCCCTTCGTCTAAATGTTCCCATAAAAGCCTTCCGACTTGTGGCAGACTTTGGAACATCCCCAACTTTGTTGGTATGTCTTCCCAGGTTGACCCCCAAATCTGGCTTCCAATAAACCTTTATCAAATTATTTCTACCTCAACAGCATTAATTTTGGTTGAAAAACCAGATTGCAATAATACTGGATAGTTTATTTGCCTATATAGTTACTTTTACCAGTGTTCTTTATTTCTTCATATGGCTTCAAGTTAATAGTGCCTAGTGTCTTTCATTTAAGCCTGAAGAACTTCCTTTAGCATTGCTTGTGAGCATGCCTACTAGCAAAGAACTTCTTTATCTGGGAATGTCTTAATTTTTACTTCATCCTTGAAAGTTAATATTTTCAGGCATAAAATTTGTGGTTGAAAGGTTTTGTTTGTTTGTTTGTTTGTTTGTTTACTTTCAACAATTTAAATATGTCATCCCATTGCCTTCCAGCCTTCATGGTTCCTGCTGAGAAATTGATTATTAATTCTGTTTGCAATCCCTCATATATTATGAGTCAATTCCCTATTGCAGCTGTGAAGATTATCTTTGGCTGTTGAAAGTTTGATTATAATGTGTCTCAGTGTCTATATCTTTGAATTTATCCTATTTAAAATTTATTGAGCTTCTTAGGTGTGTAAATGGGTTTTTAAAAACAAAATTTGTGAAGTTTTAGACTATTATTTCCTCAAACATTTTCTACACACTTTGTCTGTCTTTTTTCTGGGAATACCATTATGTGGATGTTGGTATATTTGATGTTGAATTTGAAATTAATTCCCTAATGACATATGATGTTGAGGATCTTTTCATACTCTTATTTGATATCTGTATGTATGTTTGGTGTGGTGTCTGTTTATATCTTTTGCCCATTTTTAACTAGGTTGTTTTATATTTGTTGAGTTTTAAAAATTCTTTGTATATTTTGGATATCAGTACTTTATCAAACATGTGTTTTGTAAGTATTTTCTCCCGGTCTGAGACTTATCTTTTCATTCTCTTAACACTGTCTTTTACAGAACAGAAGTTTCTACCTGTAATTAAATTCAACTTCTCAATTTTTTTCTTTCATGGATTATGCTTTCAATGTTGTATCTAAAGTCATTGTCAAGCCCAATGTCACCTATATTTTCTCCTGTGCTAGCTTCTACAAGTTTTCTAGTTTTTACTTTACATTTATGTGTATGATCCATTTGAGTTAATTTTTGCAAACAGTACAAGGTTTTTGTCTAGATTTCCTTCTTCTTATTTTCTTGTGGCTGTCAATTTGTTCCAGTGTCATTTGTCGGAACATTTAAGCAAAGAGAAGACAATAAAAATCACTAAAACAGACGGCCTTTCCTCTTAAAGGATATTGTTGTATATGGTTGTAGATACATTATATGAAAACTGTATTTTCCCAGTGTCCCACTGATCTAAGAAAGCTTAAAATTGAAAGAGGATAATGGGTGAATAAAACAGTAAATGAAGGATGTAAGGAGTCATCATGTATGGTTTGGGATCAAATGTAAAGAGATGCCAGGTAATTTGTAGGAATAAAATGGTAAGGAAGGAGACAGGGAGAGTTCTTGCAGCCCTAGATATCTTCATGCTTCTGCACAGAGCATGAGACAACAGTTCAATCCAGCAAGGTATCAGTTTCAAGAATCTCTCTTCTGTCTACTAACAACCATTATCAATGGAATTCATTCATAACCCCAATACAACTCAAATTGTACATCTTCTAATCCCTATCTTATAACCACCAGAGGAAGACATATTTTAGAAGACTAAAAGACCCAGTCAGTAAAGCCATGGAATTTACCTGAGATTTTTTACAAATCCCATACAAGTTCACTTTTGTAAGAATCCCCGCTTTACATTCAAACTCTTGTTGGAGTTCCAAGGCGACCCAAAGGTAAAACTCTTCAAGACTGGACCAACAGTCTACAAATCAGGCAATCTTTACCTCTATAGGCATCCTTGTTTCAGGTGCCAATTGTTCTTTAGACTGGGGACCTATTCCAAGTCTATTCACAACCAGATACAACCTACTACAGTATAATTCATAGCCAAGATTGGCTATCTTTTGGCTATAACTGTAGAACAAAGCAGGCTGATACACCTATATCCCCCACCAATATCCCGCCAGTACCAGTTTGACTTACAGCTGTTTTCCTCTGAAATATTTTTCTAAATGTTGGTTATGTAGGCAACATTTTATGATAGTACGCTGTTGATACGTACTATCATAATTATGTATTTCCTGATGCTTTCAGCACAGCTGTAAACATTCTCAGTCAGTGGAAAGCTCAGGGACCAAACTTGTCCATCCCCTCTCAACCAGTGAGCACGGTCCATGCTGTCTTCAAGTAGGTAGGTTTGCAATGCATGCTGTGCCCTCTATTGTGGCCTCACCTCCTATCTATTTTGTATCTGGTGAACAGTTTTGATCCATAATGGATGGCAACAGGTGTACAAAAGGAGCATTGAATTTACCAATATCTAATATTTATCACAATGGATATGAAATATAGGGCAGCTGAAAAAGTTTTCAGGAAATGGTTGAGAAAGAAAAATTAAAGATCAGCAGGCATCTCAGGAATAGTGAAAACTATTGCACATAATGAAGGTTAATGTAAACCTTACTCTAGCCAACAGAATGAATCAGTTATTGCATGTAGAGTTCAGAGCATAGAAGAGCACAAGGAAATTTGAAAAAAGAAATGGAAGAGGTATTGCAAAGATACAGTGTTGGGAAGCATCTCTGTAGAACCGTGCTACAAATTGTCAAATACAATGCCAATTAATTACTGTACTCATGTCTAAGAATGCATATTCTTGTTAAATAGCACAATTATGTAATGTTAAGTCCACAGGAAGCCTATATTAGAGTAATTTTGAAGCCTATATTAGAGTAATTAATGTTACCTGCTGCAACAACTTCATAACCTTAGTAGATTAATTCAATAAGAGTTTATACCTTGATTATGGAAAGTTTAATGTGGATGCTCCTGGACAAGTAGCTTTCTTGCATGACTTTCTTTAAAGAAATGATGGTGGAGGGATCCAGTTCCTTCCACGTATGTGCCGTTCTCTTCCTAGCTTTGGAGTCCATTACTTTCAGCTATGCAGATAGGAAAAGTATGAGAGTATATGAAGGATCACATGGAATCTTGGGATATTTTATGGCTAGGCCCAAAAGTACAGTACTTCACTACTGTCTACACTCCACTCTCTAAGATTAGTTATATGAACCTACATAGTTTCAAAGTAGCTGAGAAATTCCAAACTTCTTTCTGCCCAGTAGGAAAATGACACACTGTGGTAAACTCATGAAGCCACAATTAATCTTTCTTTCCTACTTTCAAATGTGTATTGAGTATCCTGCTAGGTGCCAGACATTGTGCCTTGTGCTAGTGCTATGACAGGAGTAGGATAAATTTCCACAACAGGTGACTTCCAGCTTTCAATCTTAATTGATGGTTATATGGTAGTGCCCCAATTGTGGAACAAAACATAGAAGGTATAGCTTAAAAGGGACATAACAGATTCAGTTTTAAATATGCTCAGTTTGATATCCCAAAGGGACAGTCACGTGGTGTCTAAACTACAAAGAAAGTTTCAAATGGAGATCCAAATTAGGAAGACATCAAAAAAAAGCCAATAATATATGAGGCCTTGTAAAACACAGGGGACTTCAAAATAAGGGAGGATTTTGCTTTAGTTTGTTTTTGTTTTTAAGGTGGAAGAGAAACTCCTGAGTTTTTAAAAGTGAAAGGAAGGGAAAGATCTAACTGAATGAGTGAAGTTGAAGATATAAGAGAGAGTGGGGGAACCCTGTAACTTCCTAAAAAGTAATGAGAATAATACATACTCATTTGAGCAACAAAGAAGTAAATAAAGTAGAAAATGAATCCCCCATCCCCTCCTTCAGGACCAATCACAGCCTCAGCAGTTATCACTGTCCACTCTATTACTTTTTCTTAGTGCGTATATTATCTTTTATCGTATTAGGTAGCTCTCCTATGTATTACGTTTATTGTTCCCATTTCTCTGCATGAAAATTGAACTTCCACAAAAGCAGATTTTTTTTTCCTGTTCACTGCCTGGCATATAGCATACACTCAATAAATATTTGTTAAATATCCTGCTGTATTTTTCTGTACATAAAATGAGGGTCTTACAATATACATTATTCTGGAACTTTCCTTTTCAACATTATACAGCTATATTATTGCATAGATATCTACCTTATTCATTTTAACACTTTTATAAAATGGCTATACCCAGATTTACATAAACAGTCTTTTATTGAAGAAACTTGAAGATATTTTTAGTTTTATTATTACACGTAAGCCTATGATAGAAGATAGATAGATAGATAGATAGATAGATAGATAGATAGAATTTCTGTAAGGTAGAGAACCCAAAAGCGGGGTTACTGGGTCCAAAAATAGGCACATTGAAACGTTAGGCTGGGCATGGTGGCTCACTCCTGTAATACCAACAGTTTGTGAGGCTGAGGTGGGTGGATTGCTTGAGGCCAGGAGTTCAAGAGCAGCCCAGCCAACATGGTGAAACCCTGTCTCTACTAAAAGTACAAAAATTAACCTGGCATGGTGGCACATGCCTGCAGTCCCAGCTATTCGGGAGGCTGAAGCGTTATGAGAATTGCTTGAACTTGAAAGGCAGTGGTTGCAGTGAGCCAAGATCACCCCACTGCACTCCAGCCCGGGAAACAGAGTGAGACTCTGTCTCCAAAAAAATAAATAAATAAACAAACACATAAAATAAAAAAATAAAATGTTAACAATGCATCTTAAAATTGACCTTGCAAATGTATAGAATTATTTGCATTTCCCACAAAGAATATATGAGAGTAGAGAGGAGCTGTGTACAGAGCAAAGTTCCAGAAGATAGGAAGGATTCAGACTGGGAGAGAACGTGGACAAGGCCATAAGAAGAAGTGTTGAAGAAATGTCTGGACATGGAGGGTATCTGCAGAATCATCATCTGAGCAATGGGGATCAAATATCTCTCCCAGATAAATTTTCATGAGAGCTTCCTTTCAGGAATCCTCCCTCTTCCTAGAACTACACAGGGAGCTGGCAACGCAAATTGGAGAAACTAACATTCTTTCTGTGGGCCATCCTTTTCTCTACTGTTTTGTGCCAAAAAAAAAAAAAAAAGGAAAGAAAAGAAAAGAAAAGAAAAACCACAAGGGCTCCCTGTCTCCCTTTAAAAACATAATTAACATTCTCAGTGGGGCAGGTTGTGCACATTACTTGCAGATGGATGCTTCCTGTCTTGTTAGCGCTCATGCTGGCTTCAGGAAAATATGCCAAACAGTGTTTTCAGTTCCATTTTTCTTTAATTGAGAAAACCTTCGACTCTGCTACATTCCGATTCTTGCCTTCATCAATTCGACAAACCTGTATTGAGTACCTACTACATGTCAAACACTGTGCACACTGAGATAGTCATAGGTCTGCTTTAAATAACTCATCATATTTGAGAAAATTAAACCCATATATAACTGAAAAGAAATGTGTTCAGCATTAGGATGTAGCATATACAGAGTGTACTTAAGGAGCTTTAGAAGTAGAGGGAGTGGGAGACAGGAACTGATTCTGCCTTGGATGTAGAATTGGGATGCTTTTGCAAAGGGCTGACATGGAAGAATGATTTGGTGTCAGAAAAAAAGCAATTCTTAATTCTATCTCCCCAACTACCAGCTGAGGATCTCTGGCCTCATTTTTCTTGTTTTCAAAATGCAGACCATAGTCACCCCTCACTCCTTAGAGTGGTTGTGAGGACCAAGTGCAATAAAGCATGAGAACCCCTTACGAGGCATAAGGGAGCATACAAATTTGAACTAGCATGATCATATGAATCATTTAGCTAGCACCTACTAAGTACCAGGTATTGTTTTGGGCACGTTCTATGCTTAACCAACTTCAAGTCTCTCAAAAACTTGTTAAAGTGGATGTTATCAGCCTCATTTCACAGCTGAGAGTAAGTCGTTAAAAGTTTCCAGTTGGCAGGGTCAGAATTTGAACACATAACTGCTAAAACATGGAGCAGTTATGTAGTCTTTTCAATGTACCACACTGCCTTCTACTTTGTCAGTTAAGCCCTGGAGTGGCCAAGAGGCTGCAGACTGAATGTCTTCATCTGCTCCTCCCTTTTATGCTGAGTAGCCACTTGCAATCTCCACCGCTATTTTTCTAACAGTTAGTATTTGTTAAGTGTGTACAGTGCTCGAAGGCTTGTGAGAGAATAATCATCAAGACATAATGTTGTCCTCAAGAAAGGCTATTTCTGGAAGGTAAAACTAATGCCTGTCTGGTAGTACACAGCAGTCTACCTAGTTTACCCTAACACATCCTGAGGCTGAGACCTTCAAGTGAAAAGGTCCAGCAGGCAGGTGGAAATTTGTATCTGAAGGTTTGCATTTTTGGAATCATCAGCATACAAGTAATATTTGAAATCGGTTGCGCAAGCATTGATCCAGCAATCAATTCCACTTTGACTTCCAAAGTCCACAGCAACTCTGGAAAAGTACAAAGGGAGCAATAAACTCAGCCTCAAATAATTGTTTATTTTCAGTTACCAGGAGAGAAATACCACATAATTTGTCTTCCTTTTTCCCATGTCTGTTTCCACAAACATCCCACCCCATCTTTCTCAAAGACAAGATCTACCCTAAGTTTGTAAATGCAAGAAAACCAATTTTCCTTCTGTCTTTAAAATTATAAATAAATAAATATGAGCATAATGGATCTAAAATGTAGTGTGTGGAACCTTCAAAGCCATGAAAAGCTACATTATTAGGAACCATGTGGCATATATTTAGCCCTACCCAACTAGTAGTAGCATACAAATCAACCCTCAAAGTATTCATTTGCTATCCAAATGCAGTTGGTCGAATCCCGGAAGGCATTTTCATAATAATGGTTTTCTATATGCCTTCTCTCTACCAGAAATTATGGGTTCCATAAAAAGTAATAGCAGTATGATTTTAGTTAAGAACCAATTTACATTCTGCATTTCTGTTCAATAGTCTGGTTGATTGAGGCCCTTCGGGAACAACCCTCATCCTATGATACTGAAGCTCATTAAAAGAGCCATGAATTGTGCAAAATGGTTACACACTTAGTTTACAAGTTCCTTAAATATTATTTACTTTTCTCTTTGGCTTAAAATATCAAGCAGAAAAACTATAGACATATTGTGACTAAATTTTACACACATGGGGAAGAAACCATCTTAGTTGGAAATAGCAACCTAGTCTATGCTTGGGAAAAGAAGATGGCATAATTGCTTCAGAAATTGGAAATAGAACAAGAGTAGCCACTAAATCTACTATTGATGAACCAGGAACATTTAGATAAAATTCAATGAGGCACTACCTAACTAGGCAAAAGGAAGAAACAAGGTGATTAACTGGTTTTAGAGCTGTAAGCAGCTGCAAATGCTTCGCTATTATTCATCTCCAACATCTATTATTCAAAAATCCTGTCGACTTTCCCATATTGTACTAGGTGATTCATTACCAACTTACCATCACTTCAACCCTTCCTGAGCATCCTCTGAATTTCAGAGGAGAGGCTGAGAATTACACTTCCCCATAATCCCTTTCCCCATAAGTTTCCTGATTAGACTTTGTCAATGAAAGGTGCTTGTGTGAGATTTGCATGCAGATTCATAGGTAAACACAAATGTTGAAGTAGCTCTTGGATAGGTGTATTGGAGACCCCCTGTACTTATGCTATAGCCCTGTGGTTCTCTAGCTAGTGTGCATCAAAATACCCACCAAATACTTGTTAAAATACGGATTGGCAGGTTCTATGACCAGGGTATGATTTGGGATGTCTAAGGTGGAACCTGAGAAAATGAATTTCTAACAAGTTAGCAGATGATACTGATGCAGCCACATATTGAGAACCACTTCTACAAGTTGAGATACCTATAGGAGCTTCCCAGAGACTCAAGGAATTCACAGAAGCTTCCAGGTGAACTCTTGAGGGCCACTTGGATCAGAGCTGCAAACTGAGATCACAAGGTCTCCATCATGACTTCTGTCCCCTGTCCCCCCATTTTCAGGGGTCACATAAGCCTCAAATTTTCTTTACATAGAAACCTTCACATACCTAAGATAGAGATGAGCTTCAGTTTTCCTAATATGTATCTCCTTCAATCCACTGCCACTGCACCAATTTATTGTCCTTTTCCTAACCCAGCCATCCTCCAAACAATAGGATATTTCAATTATCCTCTTAAAAACATTTATGCTGCCAAACTGGAAGCAGTTCAAATGTCTATCAATGGTACATGGATAAACGAATTGTGGTACAATGAAGTAGTACTCAACAACAAAAATTACTGGTGCATGCAACAACAGAGATTAATCTCAAGGATAATCGCTAAGTGACAAAAGCCAGACCCAAAAGACTACGTACTCTGTGGTTCCATTTGTTTGACAAAGTAGAAAAGGCAAAACGATAAGAGTAGAAATCAAAATCAGTGTTGTCAGAGACTAGAATGGGAAAAGGAGATTGACCACAGTGAGGTAAAATAAATGATTTGCGAGATCTATTCTACATTATAACTGTGATTACACAACCATAAAAATGTTTAGAAGTATACATGTCAAAAGAGAAAATTTTATAATATGTAAATTGTACCTCAATAGACCTGACTTTTAAAAAAATGATGCCTAATATCAATTTTGATCTTGAAAAAAGAAGATTTAACAATAAAAATAAAAGGCCAGGCACAGTGGCTCATGCCTGTAATCTCAGCACTTTGGGAGGTTGAGGTGGGTGGATCACCTGACGTCAGGAGTTTAAGACCAACCTGGCCAGCATGGTGAAACCCTGTCTCTACCAAAAATACAAAAAATAGCGGGGCATGGTGGTGTGTGCCTGTAATCCCAGCCACTCAGGAGGCTGAGACGAGAGAATTGCTTGAACCCCAGAGGCAGAGGGTGCAGTTAGCCAAGGTTGTGCCACTGCACTCCAGCCTGAGAAACAGAGCGAGACTCTGTCTCAAACAAACAAAAAAAAAGAGAGAGAAAAGAAAAAGAAAAAGAAAATCTATAGAAACCGAAACAGTGTTGGAAAGGGACAAAGAATAATCTAATCTGGCCATCTCATTTTACATCTTCAGAGAAAAGATAAGTAACTTGGTTAAAGTCACAGGCTATGGCACTTTTTTCTTTTTCTGCCTCAAAGAATATGGGTGAGAGTTTGGTCCAGAAATGAAAACTCAAGCTTATGAAAGCACGGCATTCAACTCTTACTTATCTCATGGCAGAATATTTTGGAATTATGGAAACCAGATTTAATTACAAACATTCCAAAATTGTTCTGAAAAACATCAGCCATCAGACCTGCACATTTAATGTATTTGGTTAGGAAATGCAGTTCCTGCTCTGCATTAAAGGAGTCTAATGTTCACCCATGTCGAGTCATCCTTTCCCTCGGGGTGCATGGAGAATTGTACCCTTCATATGGGGAAGGCCATGGGTCTAATGCTAGCCAATAGGCTATGAGAAGTGGCATGTGTCACTTTCATGCTAGAGCACTTATCTGATGGTGTGGGACATTCCAGCACTCCTTTCTTGCAGCAGTGATTAGCAAGGAGGCTTCAAGATGAAATGGAAGGCATTCTGGATTGTGGAAAATGGAGAACAACTGCTCTGAACAGTCACCTGAACTGCCAGAGGACTTACATGAATGTGAAATAAATTTGTATTGTCTTAGGCACTGAACCCTTGAAGTTGTTTGTTATAGCAGCATGACGTAGGATATCCTAAATAACATACCCACATTGACTCCTAAGTTTAATGTTAACTGAGAGAGGTCTCTAGCCTAGATTTGCATGAGAAAAGGATTATTCAATCCACAGGCTTGTAAATTTTTCTATAAAAAGATAACAACACTTGCCTGATAGGAAAGGCCATTTGTTAAATGAGAATCATCCAGCCTCACCTTTGTTTCACTGCAGCCCAAATTGCCTCTCTGTTTCCATGGGGAAACTCTGCTCTACAAAGAGACAATGCATATCAGTTCCCTAATCTCGAACATCACCAGTAATACTCTTTATTATACTAGCACTTGGCAATGGCTGTATTGAGTGCATGTTCTCTGGGAAGCCTGAGGCAATCTACTCTTCCTTTGCATTTTAAGGGTGTTCAACTAGAGAATAAGGTTCAGTAGCCAATCAATTTCTGTGAAAGAGGGCTTAAGAGGTGAGCATCTGTTTAGAAGGGATGCTTCAACTGTGTAGAACTTTATATACATTGAGAGAAATTTTGTTGTCTCTATCTGGAATGTCCAATAGATATTCTACAAGGATTCAAATGTCCTATATTTGTGTTATCTACATGAGACTACTGAGCACAAGAAATGCGGCTAGTGTGAGTAGGGAATTGAATGTTTGATTTTATTTAATTTAAGTGTAATAATAGCCATACAAGCCTAGTGACTGCCATATTGGACTCTGTAGGTCTGTAGCAATGAATGGGATTGCTGAAAATTTCCATCCTTGACATGATCACTGATGAGATAGAAATTTTTCTAAAATAGCCACAGTCTTTAATTAAGCCATAATAAAAATATAACAGTTCCCCAAATTTTCTAAATTATTGCTATGGTAAAATCTAGCACAATTACTCTTCTAATTGTGTAATGTTTTGTATAATGTTCTTGTTACTGGGGGGAGATGAGGGGAGCAGGATTAAAAACCAGTGAATCTAGCCAAATAGTTCCTTGTTTTATCAGTCAGGATAAGCTGGGTTATGCTGTGATAACAAACAACCCCCAAATATCAATGGGTTTACACCAGAAGTTTTTTTCTCATTCATGATACCTATCCACTGCTGGTCAGCAGGTAGGCTGTGCTTACTGCCTCTGCTCTAGCTATGTGGTACCACAATGGCTAAGCCAGTGGGAAGAGGACATGGCAAATTACCTATTGCTTCTTCAACCTTCCCTCATATGACATGTCAAACTTCATTGGTCAAATTAAGCCACATGGCCACATCTAACTTAAAATGATATGGCAAAATATAATCCTACCCTGTATCTATAAAGAATAGACTCCAAAGTATCCAATGAACAGCTAAATATGATTATCACAGTTGGTTTCACCCATTTTTTGCTATGCCTACTTTATAATATCTTATATAGAGAGTCATCTCCCTTAATATTTACTGATATATAGCAGTTCATTGCCTAAAAATATCAAGCAATTAAAGAAAAAGGAGTAGAATTCATTGAACACTTGTGATATTCCAGGTGCCAGGCTAAGTACATTTGTATATGTTATCTTGAATCCTTCTTCTTATGAAATAGATACTTTCACACTTATTTTACAAAAGACAAAGCTGAGACTCATAAGGTTTTCTTCTCCTAAGGTTTTTCCTAAGGCTACACAAAGAGTAACGGGCAGAGAAGAAATGGATGCGAACCCAGATCCAAAGGCTGGTCTCTTTCCACTAAGGTGCATTACCTGCCCTGCCAACAACCAGTGAAGAATCAGCATGCCATGGAACTCTTATTAAAAGAAAAATGTTTGCTCTATGTCATAGCTATGCATATTTAATTCACCAACTCAATGGATTTGTGTATTAAGTGGCTTTTTTATGTCCCCAAATTTTAGCTGTCATGAAGCTCCACACACACACAAAATGTAAAATTATCATTTTTAAAACCCCTCTCAAGGCTTCTGGATAATAAAATACTGGCCTATATTCCCAGCTGACAGGATGCTGCACCAGGACAAAGATGACAAAGATGACATACACACAGAAACTCTGATCCAGAGTGTGATTTTGTCGCAGGTGGTACGAGAGCAAGTGAGGAAATTCAACACTGCCAGACACAAATCTCAAATCTCATGCCTGGCAAAGTATTCCCACTTCCCCTCTCAGTCTTCATCAGCCTGCTCATTCAAGGCATCAGTATTCCTGTCAGACATGCCATCAAATGATTCAGCGGCAACATGCCTCCCATTTTCTGGTATAAAATTTTATTTAGAGAGTGACATACATTTTGACATTTGAGATTTTTTACTGAAATTTGAAACACAAAGGCAGAGAATTGCTGCTAGCAACTGAAGTACAAGCATTTACCTCTGGTTCGATAATAAGATCTCATCGAGAAATATGGACAGCTAGTGTCCTAATGGAAAATTTTGTCTGCATTTTTAATATTTCTGCCAAAAAGTTTGATAGCTGAAGCTGATGCATTTTCCACAAATAATTTTTTATTCAGCAAAAGCCCTGTAATGCTGGGTAATTGAGGAATGATTAATTGAACCCTTACTCCTGATTCCTATAAATCAGAGTCTCGCTGAAAGGGTGTGCAAGGCTGGGCCCTGCTCAGAGATTTCCTACCGAGGAGGTTAGGGACATAGACCCCGATCAACCTCACCTCACCCAGGCGTGGGTGCAGGGCTGCAGGAGGAGAAGAGGGCTACATCTTCTAACACACGCAAACATGACAGGGTCCTGATGGAAGCCCTTTCAGAAAACAACCTTGAAACTCTGCCTTCCTGTTCATCCAGCTCATCTGCCCTCCCTCTCCTATATCCTCTCCCTCTTTTATTCCTGTTTTCTCTGCTCTGAGCCAGTCTTCACTTTTCTGCTCATTCTGTCATAGTCCAGGGTTTTCATAACAGGCTTGTATGTGACATTCCAGAAGAAAAATGCTGAGGTTTTGCTTTTGGTAGCACTGGCTCCCTTAAGCTGAGCCCCAGTGGTCTCTGTGATCCATCTTGGCCCCTTGCCTTTAGGGACCCGTTGCCTTGGAGCACCTGTCTCAGCTCTGGTTCCCCAAGAGATCTTGGAGAACCTAGAAAGTGATGAACACATACATTACATTCTGCTGTGGTCTACTGGCATCTCCTAAGGGACTCTGTCTTTCTCAAAAGGCTTTTTCTGTGGGGGGAGGGGGGAGGGGAGAGCAAAAAGTTAGTAGCCAAAGAAAATTAATTACCCTCTACCTGAGAGTTTTATTTTTTTTTTCCTCATCAGGAGCATAAAACACTAAGAGGATTGCAAAAGGGTAATATGGAGGGCCTTTGGGGAAGAATGTCCTGCATCTTGATTTTGGTGGTGCTTACACAATTATTCGCATTTGTCCAAACTCATAAAACTGTGCACAGGAAAGAGTTTTGTCATTTGTAAATTTAAAACTTTTAATATGAAATAAAACCATTTAAAGAAAACTAGACAGGAGACTGAGGCTGGAAGATCGCTTGAGCCCAGGAGTTTGAGGCTACAGTGAGCCATGATTGCACCACTGCACTCCAGCCTGGGTGACAGAGTGAGACCCTATCTCTAGCATAGTTAACTTATTGATTAAAATAAAGAAAACTTGAAAGATACTAGTACTTGCATGACTAGCAGGAGAGTAGGCGGGAACCCTGAGATTACCGGCAGAGAAAAATCCCCATGGAGGAGCAGGGAGAAGAACAACCAGTCTCCACCTCCGGGGTGGTGAAGGAGAAAGGCAGTGATGGGGAGTTTCCAGGTGCTAAGATTCAACCCAATGCAACTTGCTACCTGGCTAAGTCATCTATGACTTCCACATCCTGAAGTCCTCAGACTTTCCTTTTACTTCTCTCCCAAAATCGGTACTCCTGGGGCATTTCCGCCAGATTGTGGGAGCCACCAGCAGAGAGGCGATCTGGGGAAATACTGGTATCAGAGCAGCCCAGGGAAGGGAGATGGGTTCCTGAAATCAAAGGTTGAAATTCTCCTTATATGTTTTCCACAAAAATGTGGATGTATTTGGCTCAAATAAGAACAACAAGAGTAATTGAAGAGTAGGCACAACTGCAATTGCTTGAGCAGTTACTGTGGGCCAGACATGGTTTAATCTTCCCCAATAACCCCATGAAGGAGGCATTTTCAGTTTTATTTGACAGATGAGCAAACTGAGGCATAGATGAGATCCCAAAGTTAGTAAGTGACAGCTAGAAGTAAACCCAAGTACACTGAAAATTATATAAACCTAGTGTACTTTATATACAGTCTTACATTTTATTTTCCAGGGGGCTTATGTGTTGAATGGGCATTCATGGGCTATTCTTGGCAACTAATTCATACCCAATGGTGCTTCTGTGGGGAAAGGGATTCTGTTTTCCAGCAATCAATGCGCACAGGCAATGGAGGTTTGTCGTGGGTTGGGAATGAGCCTGTAATCTGAACAAAATTATTTTATGTGCCTACACAGGTTTTTCAGTGCTCAAAGGCTTTAAGTAGAATGTTATATTTGAGATCAGCTAGATACAACTTTATTTCTTTTATAAGGATTCAGAAGGCATTTCAGAAATTTGCAAAACCTCAGGAATACCATTGTAAAGCACAACCCTCCCCCAAACAGTAAGATTCGTAACACCACTGTGCAGAGACCCATGATTGGCAGGAGTCAGCTAGTATCCAGTTCTACATCTGAGGGAACAGAGGCTTGGCATGGTAAAGTAACTTAGCTCTCAGTTTCACAGACATCCCATGGTAGGTCCCGGATTCAAATCCAATTCTGTATGACACCAAAATTCTTACTCTTTTTATAACTCCATACTGTTTTGCAAAAATGAAGTTATATCGACAATGATCCCTATATCTAAAAACAGGAAAACTAAATTTAAAGATACATTTTAAATATATTTTAATAGCTTAAAAAAGTTCTTATATACATTTTAATAGCTAAAATATATAAAAATAATTTTGTAGCTAATATATCATGTTTTTAATAGCTAATATATATATTTATAATATATCTTTAAATTTAGTTTTCACATGCTAGTAAAGAGGGAAAAAGAAATTAAGCTCTTAAATTCATCTTCCAGGCCTTATGCTAAAATATTTAGACTACATCTGTGTTAGTTATCTTACTCGGTCTCACTGTTATGGAGGAAGAAGCCTCCTCCCCGGGGTTTCCACGGCCTGCAAACTTTAGCAGGAAATCAGCAGTGCTGACAAAAAAATTAAAATTATTTCTCCTACTCCTGATTGAAAAAGAAGATAAGTCGATAACCTTAGAGATCTAAGAACAGCCTCTGCAGACACTAGCTGATGGCAAACAGTGGGTGTTTGATAAACAATAATACAATTGTAATATTATAACAGCTAATACATCTCAATCTAGTTCTATACCAGGCACTTTTCTAAGCGTCATTCATTCATAACTAATTTGGTTCTCACAGCAGCCCTAGGTAGTGGATCCTTTCATTACCTCCACTTAATGGATGGGGAAACCAAGTCACAGAAAAAATGGAATAATTTGTTAAAGGTAATCTGGTTTGAAAGTAAAGGTAATTTTAGTTGATAATTGAATTAGTCTTGAAAATGGGGACTTGGAAGAAGTTAAAGGAATACTGATTAATGGCATTACTCATATTCCTCCTTTTTTGTGATTCTAATATGCATATATACATTATCATATGTATTAATAGATTCTAAATTACATAAATAAAATATAATATACATTATATATAATTACATATATACATCAACTTACATATATGAAATCTAATATCCAGTATATAATATAGTAATATATAACAGCAGTAAGAAAATTGTACCCATGGAAAATCTGACATATCTGTGGAATCTCTGCAGAAACATAGAACTCTAAGACATGCTGGCAAGCACATGGCCCAGTCTCCTATCCAGTATCCATGACAGACATTGCTAACTGTGAAAGGAAAACAAATCTTGGGGCCCCCAAATCACTAAGCTAAAGGGAAAAGTCAAACTGGGAACTGCTTAGGGCAAACCTGCCTCCCATCCTATTCAAAGTCATCCCTCTGCTCACTGAGATAAATGCATATCTGATTGCCTCCTTCAGAAAGGCTAATCAGAAACTCAGAAAAATGCAACCATCTCTCTCTTATCTACCTATGACGTGGAAGCCCCCTCCCCACTTGGAGTTGTCCCACCTTTGCTTCAAGATGTCCCGCCTTTCCCGAACGAACAACCAGTGTTCATCTTACACATATTGATTGATGTCTCGTGTCTCCCTAAAATGTATAAAACTAAGCTGTGCTAGGACCACTTTGGGCACATGTTATCAGGGCCTTCTGAGGCTATGTTACAGGCATGCATCCTTAACTTTGGCAAAATAAACTTCCTAAATTGACTGAGACCTGCCTCAGGTATTCGGGGTCCACATAACCATCTCTGCATTCTTTTTCACTGAAGCCAAAAAGGAACTCAGAATTCCTAAAATAGCTCTTCAGGCAGCCACAACCAATGGAACAGAGCCACCTTGGCAAGTTCAAGTCTAGGCAGCTGAGTCAAGACCACAGCCCAGTGTAGTGCTGCAGAGCCTGAACCCCAGGAGGTTCCTTGTCACCACTCTGCCATGTGGCTAGAGCCATGGGCCCCTCAACAGTGAGGAGACAGGAGAGCTGGATCCAGGAGAGAGGCAACCCCAGGAGGACCCACTTCTGCTTTCCCCCACCAAGATCCCCAGTGAAGAACATGGTTAAAAATTTTCTGTGAAATTTACATTCTTGAATATCAGGCACTTCCACTTGAGTGGCATGTGAAAATGAGTCAAAGTTTCATCTCAAGTTAATTTAATTAGTTCAAGAGGTGCTCTTTAAGGAGAAGCTAATTGGGATACTCAATATACAGAAACTCAAAAGAACACTCAGAATCTTTCCTTTAGGGATTTCCTCCTTTCACACTAAAAAAAAAAAAAAAAAAGTGTAGGCAGTGTCGCAGAGCGCCTTGCTGGCAGTCTATTTGTGGCCAATGCTTGTGACTGAAGCTGAACACGCAGAAGCAGAAGAGAGGCTGTGCAAGTAGGAAAAGTTTCATGTCCAACTCTAGGGGTGCAAGTCTGTGCCTTGTCAGTCAGGATATGTGCCATCTGGAGGTGCTGTTCTCTCCAACAACATGTGTTACTCCACCACCAAGAATAGCTTTCTTTATTCAGTACCTACTTTGTACAAGGCATTTTCTCATAGTTTTCACCACTCTACAAATTAATTGTGATTGTTATGCTTATTTCGCAGATAAGGAAATGGAGACTTATAGAGGTTTAATAATATACCCTAAGGGTGGCTGGGCACAGTGGCTCATGCCTGTAATCCTAGCACTTTGAGAGGCCAAGAGTTCCAGACCAGCCTAGTCAACATGGCAAAACCTTGTCTCTACTGAAAAAAAAAGGCACACGCCTATAGTCCCAGCTACTCAGGAGGCTGAGGCACAAGAATGTCTTGAACCCGGGAGGCAGAGGTTGCAGTGAGCCAAAATCGCACCACTGCACTCCAGCTTAGGTGACAGAGACTCGGTCTCATATATATATATATATATATATATATATATATATATATACACGGCATATATATGGTGTGTGTGTGTATATATATACACCATATATATATACCATATACATATACACCATATATATATACCATATATATATACCATATATATATATATAATATATATATATATACACGGCATATATATGGTGTGTGTGTGTATATATATACACCATATATATATACCATATACATATACACCATATATATATACCATATATATATACCATATATATATATATATATATATACCATATATATATCATCAGGAGATGTGGTTCAGTCCTACAGAGGAACTCTGGACACAGTGTTGGTCACACCTTGGAATGGGGGTGAAGGAAGCCAGGGTGCTTATATGTCATTGGTTAAGGGCCGCCCCTGGGAGATGTAAATTCTCAGGCACTTCCAGGCTTCCTGAGGAACTGGCAAAATGGGTCCAAAAACCTACATGTCTCTTTTTGCCAAAAGGAACAGCAGTGGGTGCTGTTCTACACCACTGTTCTACATCCACTGTTCTACACTAATCTTTCTGATCCAGAGTTTTTACTCCCCACCTGCAACGCTGCACAGTAATTGACCTTGACCAAAGGAGTAGCCTTGCCCAAGGTTACTGCGCTTCCTAGAGGTAGTCGTCCCTCATGGCTGGCCAGTGTGAGGGTACAAAGCCTGTCCGCTCCTCCCCTGCCCCCCGCAAACCCCAGCCTCCTTTGCACAGCTCTGAAGAGCTGTTCCTGCTTCTGGAAGCTAGTGTGATATAAACTAGCAAAGGGATCTAAAGGATACTAGAGGGGGTGCATCTCAGCATCATCTTGGTGCCTGATAGTAGCAGTATGCATTACCAGAGCTGCAAAAAGGCAAGGGGTGTCATCGTTCATTAGTCTGTTAAATCAAATTTAATTAAGTTCTGCACTCATTCAATTGAATGGACATATGTTCAAGCTTAGTCCCTTTTCAGAACCTGTTCCTTAGGATTGCACCTCATGCATGAACACTCTGAGGACTGGGAATTGGAGGAATGTGTTGTCTGCATGGGTGGCAGGGGTGGTGGTGATGGTGTTCAGGGTAAGGATGAGGGTTATAGGAGCAATGGATGAATACCTCTTCTTAAAGGCTGACCCTTCAAGGTCCACCAAGACCTGAACAAGCCAGAGCTTTATAGTTGCCCCCTTGGACCTCACTTCTAACCTGTCAGGGAAGAGTAAGCCTCACTAGAAAACAAAGCAGTGTAACCCTCCACACAGTTATTGAATCTTCTCTCCTTGCTTTCCAAAGGCACTTTGTAATCTGACCCCTTCCATCCCACAGCTTCCCCCAACTACAATCTCAGCTGGCTGTAGTCAGGCCAGTCTCATCTCCATCCTGCCTGATCCCTGGCTGCCCCTCTGTGCCCCCATTCCCAGTGACTCTTCAGGGTTTGATTTTGGTTAGAAACACCCTGCTGTTCCTTCTTCACTTGTTACGATCTCATCCCATCTTTCTAGTTTCAAAGCAAGCTCTCCTTCCTCCAGCAAGCTCTCCTTCCTCCAGGAAGCCTTTGCTGGCTGCTTCACTCCACACAGTTCCTTCCCTGACTGCCAAAAACACTCTCAGCTGTGGCCTGTCACCTGTCGTCATTTTTGTGTGGATGCTTCACTCCCCCCAGATGGATTGTCAGCAGAGACATTAACTAATAAAAGCCTCTCAGAATTTTCCGCAGCACAGAACATGAGGATACAAAGGATGTTCTCAGAGAAAAGGTAATAAATCCACTGACGATAGTATATGAAAGTTAAGAGCCAGCAGTGATTCCTAATTCCAGTTCTCCTTCTTAGAATTGCAGTTACAAGCACTGGGCTGAACTGTATCCATTTTATTTCTCCATACGTACTCTTCAATATTGGCTGAGCTATATTTCATTGTGGGAAAGAAAGAGGGACTCCTCTCCCACGTTCTTCCTCTGTCTCTACTTCCCAATCCTTTCCCCAGATGAGACTTTGCATCAAGTACCCCCCAACTGCATTGCCTCTATTTACCATGAGAGGGAGACCCACAACTGTTAAACATCATGGTTCTCCAAGTAGAAACCACAAAAGCATGTGCTGTGGGTCTGGATGTGCCAAGTCTCAGAGGAGGTCATGAGAAAGGGTATAGTTTCAGCCATAGGTGGGATAATGGGTTCTGCTATACTCAGAGACAATAGATACACTGAGAAAGAATGAGAGGCTTAGAGAGAGACCCCGGGTGGATTAATGCATTTGCTCAGTAGTGGGAGATTGACATGAGAATCATATCTTGTAAAGTGAAAAATGTAGCAGAATGAGCAGAATGTAGTAGACCTTGTTTCCCAGATCTCTTTGCATGTGAATGGGGCAGTGTGATTGAGTTTTAACCAACAGACTGTGAATGATAGCGATATTCACCACCTCTAGGCCTGGCCCACAGGAACCTCCATGTGAGGCTCACACAACAAGCCTCTTGATGTAGAAGATGCAGCAAGTGGCTTTAGGCTCTAGGGATTTACAGACTGGAAAGTAGAAGGCACCCTGGTCTTTCAGTCATTTTGGAGAAGAGATTTATCAATCAAATTTCCATACTGTACTCACGAATATGCAAGAAATCAACTATCATATTAAGCCACCAAGACTTCAAGGGTTTCCTGTAAGAGAAGTTTAGCCAAAACAAGGATTGTATGTTACATCTAAAGCACTTAGCGCCATGCATGACACTAAGTAAGCACACAGCATATGGTTGTTATTGCTTTCGGTATCCCTAACTCTATGCAACACTTTATAACTTCTACCATATTAGAGAGATGAATTTAATTTGTGTTGCCAAGCATTGAGGATGATACAAAGGCAGAGATGCCATTCTTCAGGGACTCATATTCTAATCGTACAATTAGACCCATAATATAAGGAACTATATTGCAAGGTAAATTCGATTAAATGTTTTGAAAGAGATTCAATGTGTGATGAGAAGTGGGAGATTTATTTTAGCTGAAGAATTTGAAGTGTTCTGGAGGAAGGTCAATGGGAATAGGGCCTTGAGGCACAGGTGGACATTGGTCAGAGGGATTGGAGCAGGGAAAATTCTAGATACTGGGAAGCACCCTAGGGAGACCCAGTAGAAGTTTCCAAGCCACTTCCTCTGTTCTTCTGTATAAGACTTGGGAGAAGATAAGCTGTGTTAGGACGAGGTACAGGCAGAGTGGACAGTGCTTTGGCAGTGTAGTAGGAATTAGGGCTACAAATGTCAACTGGTACTAGATTGAGAGGGCCCTGGAATGCCAAGCTGAAGAGTTCAGATTTTACTTTATTAATCATGAGGTGCATTTTAAGGCCCTGACTAGAAATGATAGAAACCTAACTGGCACTAGCTTATGCAAACAAGGGTATTTACAGGCTCTGCACATAATCAGACTATAAGTAGGATTAGAGCTGGTCTTCAGGAACAAATGAAACCAGACAGATGAACATCATCAAGAATTACAGGTAGCAATCCCCTATCCTCACCCCCTTTCACTCTCATAATAGTCTTTTAAATGACTTTTAGCAGTTTTTAGTAACTAAAACTATTTGTTTATTGACTTGTCCAACTTCCTAGGATATTAGCTTCCTGAGGATACAAGTCAGTCTGTTTTGTTTACTACGACATCCCAGCTTCTAGAATGGCCTCCTGCATGCCTGGCACATAGCAGGCACTCAGTGAATGTTTGTTGAAAAAAATGACATAAATGAATCAGAGATTTTAAGATGTGCTGGTTAGGCAAACATGAATATTTAATCTCTCTGACTGCTCCAGTTCCTCTATATAAATTTGTACATTTGCAGAAAGGTTTGAATGACTCAATATCTCTGTGATTAATATTCCCCAAGAGTCACCAATCAGAGTGAACTTCTAGTTACGCAAGGCTGAAGGTCAGAAGCTGGTCTCTGGTGGAATCATTGAGATCAATCATCTTGTAGTACCACAGGGAGGTAGACCAGCCAGCCTGTGCCAAGAAGCTTTGACAATTCCAGGGGGCATCTTTGAAATGTGTACAGTCTCTGCCTCAGAAACTCATCATATTTCTAGAAGCAAACTGTATCCTTGAAGATTCTGAACAGAGTATAGGGGCTTTAAGTCACATAAAGGGCCACAGTGATATTTTCTTGACCCTATTCTGCAAATGGAAGTCACCAGGGGGGGCTTTGCTAAGAAGTCTTCATCCGGGCATAACCAAGACACTTTTAATCTCCTGTTATTCCATGGTTGAATGAATGCTAAAACGATGTCATCCTCTCTTTGTTCTGAGGTCCTACCAGGTTGTTTGGTTTTGCCAAGGCAGAAATTGTTTGAACATACTGGAGAGTTCCACATCTGTTCTCTCTGATATCACGTGACAAAAGATGATCACAGCCCTATTTTGAACCTCTTTGTCTAAAATAGCCTTCCCTATTTTTACTGCCATTTAACTAAAAGCAGCCAAAGTTTTTTCAGGCTCAAGACAAATAATCATCACACAATGTTCTGAGTGGGTTGACATTTTTTTAGCCACTCCGCCCCCACATATCTTTGACCTATAACATTTTCACCTTGATATGCTGAATATTTTATTCTTGTGTTGCTCTGAGGATAAATGAGGTACCAAATGTTCTTTTGTATTTTTCTTTCCCATTTTTATAGTTTGAAATATGTTTTTGTTAGCACAGTTAAACACCACCAGAAGTCACAGAGCAACACAGGCATAGTAGCATATTACACACCAGTATGTCCTGCTTTTTGCCCATTTTAAGGAATCCTATCTGACAAAAACCTGGAAATGAAAAAGATTTAAGTAACAGAGACAAGAATACTCCCTAATTTTCTCAACAGACAGAATGGCTTTTTTGGGGAAGGCAAAGGGTAGAATGTGCAGACTATATCCATATTAATGCAGTCACTTATTATAATCCCAGAGTCTTTCAGATGAATCCAAAAATGTCTCTCATCATACATTAGGGTGAAATAAAGGTGAGGCATTCATGGTGCAAGCAAATTACTGTGGTTCACCTCATACATCTGTTGTCTAAGCTTTGTCATTATTAGGGAGATGAGTTTGTGCCAATCCATTCTTAAATCTCACTTGGTCTCACCTGGAACCAGTGATATTTATTCACTAGCAAGTAATCAGGACATAATTTCCATGTGTGGCTATCACAAACCTGAGACTCAAATTTACCATTTACCAAAAATTTTTATCGAACGCCAACCAGGTACAAAGATTTATTCTAGAGATTTAGGGGCCACAAGAGTGATAAATGTTCTGTCCTTTAGAAACTGTTATTCTAGGGCCGGGCGCGGTGGCTCAAGCCTGTAATCCCAGCACTTTGGGAGGCCGAGACCGGCGGATCACGAGGTCAGGAGATCGAGACCATCCTGGCTAACACGGTGAAACCCCGTCTCTACTAAAAATACAAAAAACTAGCCGGGGGAGGTGGTGGGCGCCTGTAGTCCCAGCTCCTCGGGAGGCTGAGTCAGGAGAATGGCGGGAACCCGGGAGGCGGAGCTTGCAGTGAGCTGAGATCCGGCCACTGCACTCCAGCCTGGGCGACAGAGCGAGACTCCGCCTCAAAAAAAAAAAAAAAAAAAAAAAGAAACTGTTATTCTAAAACGAGAAAGAGAAAAAGTGCCTAAGTGTGCTAAAACAAAAACAAGTGCCCTTAGAGGTAAGAAGAAGGAGTGATAAAGCAAAGATCAATATCTATGGACATGAACTGGGCTTGACTATCAGTCTACATGTATCAGTCAGCTACTGCTGCAACAATACTGTGTAACAGGCATTCTTGAAAGTGTCATAGTTTACAATAATAAACATTAATCTCACTCTGCAGGAATCAAATGTGTTTGGGCTGATCTAGACTGTGCTCTTTCTAGACTCCTAGACTTGGCTGTAGATTGTGGCTTGGATTCAAGACTTCTCCACATGTTACTCACCTTCTTGGGCCAGTAGCCACCTGAGACATATTCTTCTCATTGCAAAAGAAAGGCAAATGCTCTAGACTTTGGCCACATAGGCCCATGTATTTTAAGAGTCACTCAAGAAAGAGTTTCTTCATAGAAAAGACCATTTATAAAAGCTGGAGTTTCTGAACAGCAAGAATAATACACATGTGAAAGCAGGTAAAACCCTCCACAGCCCCTACCTTCCTTTCTTTCTCTCTCTTTCTCTCTTGGAGTTTATTCTGGTGGTGAAATCTGTTAAAATAACTACTACAACAATTGTGACAATGCCATAATAGTTTGAAAACTTGTGTTGGTATTATAAGGTTGATGACCTTTCCAGGATGGATTTTGCTTCACTAAGTTTTTTAAAAGGTTTTGAGGGTATGAATTGCTTGGGGAGATAATTTGAGGTAAGGTAGGGAAAGTAAAAATATTATAGGGACAAAATGTCATAAACTCTGGAATATTAGAGTCTGGAGTTTAGTGAGAGGAAAAGAAAGGGAAGAATTGACCAAGTATATTGTACAAAGTTGGTGCTTGAGTGAAACATGGGTTTAGAAAAAAATTCACTATGGTGAGTGATGGTTGGAGAGTATTGCCTGATATTTAATTTTAAATTATTTTTACTATACCATACTAAGTTAATTTGGCTCTCAAATGCTGCATGTGTACATTAAGGTCTGTACCATGCAGTGGTCTTCTATAAGTGAACATGGAGGGAGTGAAAAAAATATAAATTCTGAACAGTATGGAGCCAAGGACAGTTGGCCCTTGAACAAAATAAATTTGTACTGCTGAGGTCCACTTAGACATGGATTTTTTTCAGTAAAAGTTACACCAAATTTGCCTACCTCTCCTACCTCCCTTTCCACCACCTGCATCTCTTCCACTTCTGCCACCCTTAAGACAGTAAGAACAACCCATCTCTTCTCCTCCTCTTCAGTATACTAAATGTGAGGACAAGGAAGATAAAGACCTTTATGATATCCACTTCTACTTAATGAATAGTAAATATATTTCCTTTTCCTTATGATTTTCTTAGCTGGGCATGGTGGTACCCACCTGTAGTCACAGCTACTCAGAAGGCTAAGGCAGGAGGATCACTTGAGCCTAGGAGAGGAAGGTTGCAATAAGCCTAGATCACACGTCTCTTCCACCTCTGCCACTCCTGAGACAGCAAGAACAACCCATTCTCTTCCTCCTCCTCTTCAGTTTACTGAATGTGAGGACAATGAGGATAAAAACTTTTATAATGATCCACTTCTAATTAATGAATAGTAAATATATTTTCTTTTCCTTACGATTTTCTTACTCACATTTTCTTTTCTCTAGCTTACTTTATTGTAATAATACATTATATAATACATAAAACATAAAATATGTATTAATCGACTCTATGTTGTCAGTAAGGCTTCTGGTCAATAGTATTAGCAGTTAAGTTTTTGGAAAGTCAAAATTTACACATGGATTTTTGACTGCATGGGGGTTCACTGCCCCTAACTTTCACATTGTTTAAGGGTCAACTGCAATAATAGAAAAAAACAGGAATTGCAAGATGCAGGACAAAGATGGAAAATTAAGCAGCTGGGAGAAATCACAGTGAGAGGCCAATTATTGAATTCTAGGCTGTCTTCAAATTTTTCAGTTATCCTTAGTTTTGCTTTGATTTCTGTTGGGAGCTCCTCTCCCCCTGCTGTCGGGTCTATCAAACACACGGCCCTTCTCTTCCACTCCCTTAAGTGGAGGAAAAGCATGCAACACAAAATGCTTCGTACAGCACCTTTACCCTCCTGAGCATGGCAACTGATCCCGTTGGGCACCAAGCTCAATCAGTAGAGTGGGCATAGGGGCTGTAATAGATGCTGGGAAAAAAGGGATATCTTTCCTTCAGTAGCTGTAAAATCTAAGGATCCTATATAAGTCCAGTTATAACAATAGTCATCTTTTCTACCATGTAGAGAGAGCCTGCCTGAGAATGAAGCTAATATAGCAGAAGGCAGAAGCAAGAGGTGGGGAATAAGAGACGCTTGGTAACTGTCTTAGTCCGTTTGTGTTGCTGTAAAGAGGCTGTACCTGAGGCTAAGTAGTTTATAAATAAAAAACATTTATTTGGCTCAGGGTTCTACAGGCTGTACAAGAAGCACTGCACCAGCATGTATTTCTGGTGAGGGACTCCAAGACATTCCACTCCGCAAGGGAGCTGGCATGTAGAGATCACGTGGTGAGAGAGGAGGAGGGGCCAGGCTCTTTTCAACCACCAGTTCTCATGAGGAGCTAAGAGTAAGAACTCACTCACTCCTGCTAGAATGGCCCCAAGCCATTCATAGGAAATCTATCCCACAATTCAAACACCTCCCATTAGCCCCCACCATCAATACTAGGGATCAAATTTCAATGTGAGACTTGGAGGAGCCAAACAAACCATATCTAAACCATAGCAGTGGCATCCTTTGAACTCACAGATCCTGTCATAACTGTTTCCATCTACACCTGGGTCTCCAGACCCAGGCTCTGGAAAAGAGCCTGTTACTCACAAGCAAAAGAAATTCTGCCTGTTGTCCTCAGGTATGTGCATGCTAATTTACCCAATATTCTCTCTGCAGCAGGAGGAAGAAACTTTTTAAGTAAAGGGCCAGATGGCAAATATTTTAGGCTTTGCAGGCCATAAGGACACTATAAGAACTACTCAACACTGCTGCTATAGCACAGAAATAGCCATGGGCAGTATGTAAATGAAGCAGCCACGTTGTGTTCCAATAAAACTATTTACAGCTGGGTGCAGTGGCTCATGCTTGTAATCCCAGCACTTTGGAAGGTCAAGACAGGTGCATCGCTTGAGTCCAGGAGTTTGAGACAAGCATAGGCAACATGGTGAAACTCTGTTTCTACAAAAATAAAATAAAATAAAATAAAATAATTAGCTTTGTGTGGTGGCCCCTCCCTGTAGTTCCAGCTACTCAGGAAGCTGAGGCCGGAGGATTGCTTGAGCCCAGGAGAAGGAGGTTGCAATGAGCTTAGATCATGCCACTGCACTCTAGCCTGGGTGACAGAGTGAGAATCTGTCTCAAAAAAGCAAACAACGAGAAAAAAAAAAAAACTAACACTTTATTTACAAAAACAGGTTGAACAGATTTTGCTCTCACCCTGGGATTTACTGACCTCTCTGCCCAACAGATACCTTAAATGGCAGATTCATATTCCTTAAGGAGAAAACTTTATATAGGGTTATAGGGGCTTAGAAATGGTTCTAAAAGTCATTGCCATAGTAAAAAAAAAAAAAAAAGGTATAACAGATTCTGCATAAATTTGCATGTTTTTCTTTTATCCTCTCTATGTATGGAGTTAAACATATGACACATAAAGTGTTCATAAAACATAGGGGCTAACACTGGACTTCCTAGGCCTCAATCCAGTGAAACTTTGAAAATTAGTTTACAGTCTAATCAGTACTGTCCAACACAGTTTAAAAAAATTCATCTTCAGTTTTACTTTTTGTGTTATATTTTTATGATGACTGTTTTCATCCAGCAATACTCACCAACCTTTACTTTATCCCTTTGCCAAAAGACTCAATGAAAACTCCCTTCCCAGCTCATTAATTATTTTATTTTCCAATCTCTTGATTCTCTAACAGAGCTTCCCCCTTTGAAATAGGTCTTAGCACTTTGTACCACACTGATGCTAGAGGATGAAACATATGCCTACTTAGCTTTATTCTTATGAAACACAGTCAGAATGGCCACCAGAAACATGTATATGAGTCAAAAGGTACTTATATACCTTTAAGTATCAATCATGACCAAGTTAAAAATCAGGTTTACATGTATCAGTCAATCACAAGGCCTAGTTCCTCCACCATCCAGTTATCCTATCTACTACTTCCATGAGTTCTGGAAGCTACTGTCATGTCACATTCTATTGGGTTGAATATCACCAAGTCCTAGAATTCCCTAGGATGGCAACCATCTCTCTGGGGGCCTTAGAATCCTAAGAGCTGATGTCTGGATCCGACAAAGCCCTGGTTGCCCTCTTTATCTGGTGCAGTCAATCTCCCCAATACACTTATGATGAGTCTTTTCTGAACTTAGGACCCCAGGTATGCATATTCTCTATGTCAAGATCATTTTTCCTGGCGTCTCTCAGAAGGCCAGGGGCTTATAGAAAGAGCTTAGTCTTTGAAGTATGAAAAATGTCAACTATATTCACTGACCCCAAGATATAGACCTCCAAAACCTTAAACCTACTCCCTTCCCAGAGCTAGGATTCAATTTGCCTCTTCATCCATCAGATTATGCATCAGCTGGATCTCCTAGCAGGATCTTTGGATTCATGGGCTCCAATTTCCTCTGCATTTTCATTATTATAATGTTAGTGTTCAGCACCATGCCTGACACATAGTAGAGGCTCAACAAGTGTTAGCCGGATGCATAAGCAAGCTAATAAATATGTTGGAACCTTGCACATGCCCCTCAGCTGGCAGATGGTTGTCATAGAATAGAATACTGTTTGCCAAACATCCATCCCCTACTGCCCTCTCACACAAGAAATATACTTACCTACTTGATTGATATTAGGCTTGGCCACTTGACTTTCTTTGTTCTCATAATAGGCAGATTATGCTTCCTCATCCTTTGAACTTAGACTTGGCCAAGTCACTTGCTTCATCTAATGGGATGTGCACAGACTTAATGCAATAGTGACTTTTGCAGTGTCACTTACTCTCTTACATAGTTGTCATTGCCATGAGAAGAACTCCCACTCTACCTATCTACCAAATCCAGCTGGATCTGCACCATGAACACAAGCACTCAGCCTCACCCAGCCTATGACAACCCACTACCAGGCCACCCACTACCAGGTTAGTAAGAATAAATAACTATTATTCTAAGCCATTGAGTTTGGAGTGCTTTGTTATGCACCATTATTGTGGCACAGATACCTCCACTACCACAACAACAATAACAGCACGGTCATTATTGCTATCATTGCTGTTAATCATGAGACATACACCTGCACACAACATTGTCCATTTGCAGCAGCTGTACCTGCGCTGAAAAGACAGAAGGGACCATGGCTGCTCTAGTGCCTAAGTAGGTGACAACTAAAGAAGAAAGGGAGAAGCTGGGAAAGGGAAGAGACCCAAATACATAGTTTGTTAAATGCACAACAGGGCTGAAGACCCACTTTGAAGGTAACAGCTACCACATCTAGAAAATCCTTTCTCTACTAAGGAAGAAAAAATATGCCCCAAATTTTCTTTGCACTTGCCCATAAGTGAAGAAATCAATTCCCTCTTTAAAATTACTCTTTCAAAAGGTCCTCACAGACTTGAGTGGGCACAATCACTTTAACAATAGCTTCCTACAGTATTAAGATGCAGGTGCAGGCATTTATCAGGGTCCTAGGCTCTCAGCAGTGATGACTATTAAATGCAAGCCCAAACACATGCCTTCCAAACTGCCTTGATTTCTGAAGCTAATATAAAATCTTGCATATACATTCATTGCCTTTTCCCTGAGAAGTTTCTAAAAAAAAAAAACAAGAAAGAAAAGAAAGAAAGAAACAGAAAATAAAATGGCTTTTTGTTTGAATTTCCTTAAAGAGTCGTTTGCTGAAGCAAGTATCATCGGCTCTTGTAAACACACAAAATTCATTTAACTGATCTCTGACTGTTCTGAGAAATTGGAACCTGAAGCTTTCTAGCAAATTGTCTCAGACAGATCATGGAATGTGAAATACATATGATATAGGCAAGACTGCCTTTATGAAAACTCAGTCACCGAAGAAAACAATTGCTGGTGCTTTTAGTGCTCTGGGATAGGGCTCCACTGTCTGCATTCTTGATAGGGAAGTCACCCCAAAGTTTGAGGCACACATTCTGCAGTAAGACTCAAGAAGTTGTGGACAAGGATGGCTGGAGGACACAGAGGCCTAGGAGGAAACTTAAATATTACCCAGACTTACCCAATCTATGTGACAAAAGTTGCTCAGATGATTTCACTCTCCCTCCTCACACATCTGCCTCTTTCTCCAGCTTCCAAAGAAGTGTCTAAATAAGCCAAGGGAACCAAACTGCACTCAAGAATGCTGACTAGTGCATGCTGGCTTTCCCTGAGTGTGCCCCATAAATAAAGGTGGGTGCTTTTCACCTCCTTCTCTCCTTTCCTTTGGTTCCCTCTCTCTGAGAGATCTCATCCACTCCATAGTTAGTGACTATCAAAACTTTAATTCTAGCCTGATTTCCTTGTTAAGAAAAATCCATAAATCAGGAAACTGAACTTGCATATTGCACAAGCATTCAGACTCAACATGACCCAAGTAGAACTCATTAATTCCCCCCAGATATATTTCTTCCCCTGCCTTTCTCATATCAAGTAAAGGCATCATCCCAAGCTAAAGATCCCAGAATCATTCTTTTACTCTTTTCTTTTCTCCACCGTTAAAGTCAATGGGATGTGAAGAGGTGCAATTTCCAAACTGCTAACCTAAATCTGTCATTTTTTCCCAGTAAACTGCCCATTCATTTACTCATCTAGTATTTATTGAGTCTTTATGCTGTGTCAAGCATTCTAGGTGATTTGAGATATAGTAGTGAGCAAATAAACAAAGAACCCTACACTGGAGATACATTTGAGTGTGGAAAGACAGACAATAAACAATAAATAAAATGAATATGAAAATTACATAGCATGCTAGGTGATGCGTGCTATGGAATATAATAATAATAATAATAATAATAATAATAATAAAAGAGCGAGTCAGTTAAGTGGATGAGCTGTACTGGGGAAGAGGAGGAGTCTTGTTAGATACAGTGGACAGGGCAAGTTTTCCTGAGAATACGAGGTTTGAGCAGTGAATGATGGGATTGAGGAAGTGATCCAGGTGGATATCTGGGGGAAGCAGGATTGGATCCCCTGGAGCAGAGGCCCAAAGGAAGGCTGGAGTTTTCTGGTGTGTTTTTGGAAGAGTCAGCCCAGCAGGCAAGGAGGGGAGAGTGAATGAGGGAGATGATGAGGAGGGTAGAGCCAGTGGGGTGTTATGATTGGCTAAATGGGGGTGTGAAAGAGAAAAATCAAGGGAAACTCCAAGACTGCAACCTGAACAACTGAAAGGATGGAGTTCTCATCAACTGAGATGACGAAGGATGCGGGGAGCAAGTTTGGGGAAGGCTAGATCAGGAGATCTACTTTGGTCATGCTGAATTTGGAATGTCTATTAGACATGTAAGTGGAGAATCAAGTAAACAGTTAGATATAAAGGGCTGGAACTCAGGAGATAGCTTCAGACTGGATATAAGACTCTAGCCCAAGTTCACATCATGACTCACCTGCATTATTTCAATCATCTTATAACTGGGCTCCCTGCTTTCATCTCTGTATTTTCTACAATTGCCCTCTACATTCCTACCAGAGAGGTATTTCCAAAACCAGAATCAATTCCATTTTTCATCTGCTTACAGACCTCTGATTTTCCTCTAAATATCAAATCCATACTATTCCACAGCATGGCATTCAAGCCTATGTTTAGAGCTCTCTTTCATTAGTGTCAAGTATATAGAGATAATACACTAGCTCCTGGACTTAGGGATAGTCTGGAATGTTTTCAGTGAGAATGTCTCTGTGTTCTTTCATTCCTGAATACCACCCTCCCTGTATCCCTGGCAAATCTATTCATCCTTAAAGTTCCAATACAAATGTCACCTCCTTGCTAAACCGTACTCACAGCTCCCAGTAGAATTAATTGCTCTTCCAACCATCTTGCCATTGCACTTCATACATTCCTCTATTGGTAAAACAGCTTTCTACCCATGACTAACCCAATGACTAGATGTCACTTTGTGCACTTCCTTTGAGTCAGTGGCTAGCACAGTGCATTAAAAAAGTGCATCAAATTGTAATGAACTAAAATAAACCCAGCTGCCTTCTTAGTGCACACATCACAGTGGCACAATCTGGGATCCTGGAGTTATGAAAGGGAGTGGAGAGTTGTGGTCTCCATCCCTTGGGCCAGCCAGAGGCTGGTAGTCAGAGTGGGGCCCTCTGCAAGAGGCTGACGGTCTTCGAGCCTGCAGCAGGGAGCTCCTTTACTCCCTCCTCCTGGAATCCTGGCAGAGAAGAGCAGTGGAGGTAACAGGCTTGAGTTCTAACAGTAGGGGTTTTGTTTAGGCATAAAAAATGTCCCCATTAAAGCAAGAAATGAGATGGAACTTGCAGGGAAACATTAAGGGAAATAGAAAAAATCCTCTCTAAACTCATCAGGCACCAGGACACCAGCAAGCAATCCAGTTCATCGCATTTTATTTCCCTCATATATTTACAAAGGATCCACAGGCCTGGTTCTTCAGGTTGCTCAGGTGATTAAGAAACATGCCTTCCACTCCCATATCCCCACACACATGCCTTCTCTAGCCTTCTGTCTGCCAACTTCTGCAATCCTCTAACATTTAGAATGGCTGGCCTCCCAGTTCCAGGCCAGCCACTCCTTCAAAGGTCTTTTGAAAACTTAGCACTTTTAAAGTTAAAACAAAGCAAAACAAAACTTTCCCTAGTTGAGTGGAAGAAAAGGTTCATTGGTTCATCGCAATTGGATGCACTTTTTCTGCACACTGTGCTACCACATCCCAATTGTAGAAGAACCTCCACCTCCTGCTAAATAAATAATTAGCTACAAAGGTAAGTCTGTGCTCTTCTCTAGGATTTGGGGCCGATTCCTGATTATTATGAACATCAAAGCTTCAGGGAGGCTCTGAGTCCTCAATATCATAAATGAGGCTCTTTGAGAGAAAAGCAAAACAAGAGTGACTTAGGGATGAGATTTATTCTTCAGTAGGTTTTAGGTCTTAATTGCTTCTAAGGAAAATAGAGTGGTGGTTGGGAGTGGTCCAGCCTGACTCTCCTGCAAAACTTAATCAAAACTCTGAGATTCCAAGAGTGTAAAAGAGAGGCTGCTCTGTGAGGCCAAGGAATTTTGTTTGCTTTGTTTACCATCATATCCTGAGGCCCCCAGAACAATGCCTGCCACAGAATCAGTACTTCATACACCTTTGTTTAATAAATAACAAATCAGGGCACTTAAAAATTAGAGACAAAAAGGACAAGAAGCTAAACTTTAAATGTCATGGTAAGGATCCAAGGAGTCATTGCACATTTTAATCTGGTTAAACAAACTATCTTCAAAACATATAAATGAGCAAAATGATAAGATGTTCATTTGGCATCTAACAGTTTTATGTCTAATGTATATGCAGATAGAAGAGCAACGTTAATGGAAAAATTCAGTCAAGTATTTACCAAAGATAGGAATCTCAGAAATATTCCAATCTTTCTTCTCCTCCTCTTTCTGTCTTCCTCCATTTATTTTCTCCCTCTGTTTCTTTTTGCCTCTTCCTTCTCCCTCTTCTTCTCTTTCCCCTCCTCTTCTACCTCCACCTCCTCCTCCTCCTTCTCCTTACTGTCCTCTCTCTCTCTCTCTCCTTCTCTCTCTCTCTCTCTCTCACACACACACACACACACACACATGCTTACTGTCCACAGGCAACCTGCCACCATATCTTGTAGTTCCAGTCTCTGCACTGAGTCCTTTTCGTCAGTATCTTCTCATCTGTCTTCCTGCAATAGTCTTCCAACAGTCTCTTTCTTGCCCCAAGTCTCTCTTGGGTGCATTCTTTCTCCACTCATCTACCCAGGTGGCCCTTCTAAGCTGCCTATCTGACAAAAACCACACAGCTCCTCCCCACATAAAGCATAATGTTGAGGCATGTCTCAGAAGTATTCAAGCCCTCATCGTCTTCACTACCAGATAACACTGAGCATGCCATGCCCTGTATGTGAACTGTCACTGCCTTCTCCACATTGTCTGCCTGGCAAATCCCTCCCAATTCTTCCCAGCCCCAATATCTTAAAAACAGTGATAAGTAATATAAAAAGATGAAAAAAAAAAAGCACGAAATATCTGAATCCTTATACTATCTATACAGCATGCCTACAGAAAGTCACAGTCAACATTTTTCCAAAAGCCTGAAATAATTCCTGGTTTAAAAGATATAAGAACAAAAAAGTATATTATATGCTTCCGGTCTCAGACAGTCACATTTCTGTAACTACCTGTTGCATAGATGACCAGAATATCTTAGTAACAAGTACCTAACTGTGGCATTCTGGATGTCACTGCTGTTTATATTTAGGCATCTTATCTGCCTTTGATTTTTGTGATTTCTTAATTGTTTCATTTCTTGCAAGGATTGAGACTCCCAATTATTGCCTTCTTAATGAATTAAAATAATGTACTCTCTCTCTTCAGCATTGAAGGTTAGAATAATTTAGGATCATATAATATCATGAGCAGTTTGGAAATCATTTCACTTGATTTTTTTATTCCTGCAGAATTAAAGACAGGATGTTTCAGGAAGATACTAAACTAAATATTTAGCAATACATCTCTTTCTTTCTCAGAGGCCACACAGCAAAGATGGCAGCCTGGTTTGGTGATAGTCTGGTTATGAATTATTTTCTCAGTGGTTAGAGAAGTGGTTTGCAGTCATCTTAATCATGGACAATATAAAAAGGCAATAAAAATAACTGCAAAAGGATATGAGAAAGTCACTATAAGGCTCAGTAAAAATAAGTTAAAAATTTTAACTTTCTGAAAAAGGCTTCTACGTAAATATAATCAATAAAATATAATGTCAGCATGGTAAAAATCCTACCCTTGAATTTTTAATCTGTATTTCAAGTTCTCTAAGATAGTTAATTGGTAATATTTAATATATGTCATAAAATCACTTTTAAATTGCTTCTGGCTTCAAATAATTTGGAATCTTTGAATTCCAAATTATTTGAGGAGACATTAAATGGAGAGAATATTGAAAAACATTTTTCCAATGGAAAATATTGTCATAGGGAAAGATCAGATAAGTAGTAACTTTTCTTTGCTATATTCTGCTTATAGAAGAGGGATGATGCAGAGAGTAGCTCTCTCTTGAGAATAAAATGCAAGTGTGATTGAGACCCTGAATTATTTTCAGAGATGAGCAGGTGGAAGCCTCAGATAAGGTCTTTACCCCAGAACAATTCATTAGAGGATCCTCTTGACCCTATTGAAAGCCCCAGAGAAACCCAAAGACCTCCTTTTAGGGACAAAACAAACACAGTGGTAAATCCACTCTTGCTTGATGCAAACCTTCCTAGATTAAGCAGTGATTGAGACCGGTTGAACTATAGTCACAGCAGCTGGTGTTTATACCTAACATTTTCATCCCTTGATCATGATCAAAATGCTGAGTCAAAATATGCCGCATCTGGCATTTTAAGCCAGAAAAAGTCATGGAGAGGAACAGGGACACATATTGTACCAACAGTGGCTTCCTCAAAAACTGCCTGTGCGAGACTTTGTGACTATGCTCACAGAGGACAGCACAGAACCTTGTGAAGCATAGTCCCTTCAAATGTGGGGTGACTATATTCAAGTTACCAGCTGGGTTTCCTGTAGCTTGTTCACCATCAGAGGCTGCATTCTCCTGTACTCTTGACTTTATTTGATAGATGTTTACTGGGATCCTGGGTGAGGCACTAAAGGTATAAAAACAAGGAAGACCCAGTCACCATCTCCCCTGACCCAGGGTCTAGCTGGCATGATTTTGAACACAGCAGGCAGTAAATGCCAAATTTCTAATGATGAGGAAAGGTGATGGTTTGAAAGAGCATATTCTAATGTGATCAAATGTTTCACATTTGTAAGATACAAAAATTATTCTTGTTTCTGTCATGCAAACTGAAGGAAATTGTGCTTGAGGCTACACAGAAAGCTATGCTAATCTTCTGGCTAGAGCTGTAGGGAAGCTATTTTAGAAAGAGGAGGCATTTAAGATAAGACAGGAAAGATAAGAAAGAAACAGTAAAGTGATTGCGATGAGATATTGCTATAACATTGCCATAGAATTCCACAGTACCTAAAGGTTTATACTGGCCAACCCCTACAAAGATTTTGAATTCTGTATTTGACATCCCTCACCTTCACTTTCAGCCTTCTTTTGTCCCTTTGTACCTCCTTAGATTGAAGTGTTCCTATAGTCAGTGAGGCAACTAGCCTAAATAAATGTTGCACCTTTGATGTATTAATTTGTCAGTAGTTTTTACATTACTTAACACTGCCAGCAAGATACAGAAAACTGAAGATAGTATGCATACCTCTATATTTAAAAAGGGAGGGTTGGTATACATATGTGTGCTTTTATATGCATATAATAGCTGAAAAATACACAAAGACATTGTCAACCGTGGTTGATTGTGGGGAAGAAAACTGGAGGTCTTGGGATATGGAGTGAGATGGAGACCTCCTTTCACTGTCTGCCCACTTGTAATGTGTTATTACTGTTGTTTATTTGCTAACCTTGTACATGTATTACTTCTTCAATTTAAATTTAAAAATAAAAGAAAGGGCTACCAAAAAGAAGACAATCACCATAAATCCTAAAGAAATAAACTACAAAGGTTGAATTCAAGACACTGTGGCATAGGGGAATAAAAAATTTAGGGCTCAGAGGGCTATCAGTGATGGGTGCTTTCTCCCTCTGTTAGGGAGAGCTCAGCCTGGCCCAGAGCTCCCACAGTGCATTAGTTGTGCTATTTTTAAGTTCATAATACGTAAGATGCTATCTTAGGCAGCTCAGGGTGCCATAACAAAATACTATAGGTTGAGTAGCTTAAACCACAGAAATGTATTTTTTCACAGTTCTGGAGGCTAGAAATCCAAGGTCAAGGTGCCTGTATGGTTGGTTTCTGGTGAGGGCCCTCTTCCTGACGTGCAGATGGCTGTCTTCTTGCTGTATCCTCCCATGGCAAAGAGAGGGAGAGGGGAGGGAGACAGCAAGCTCTCTGGTGTCCTTTCTTAATAGAACATTAATTCCATTATGAGGGCCCCACCTAATTCTCTCCCAAAGACCCCATCTCCAAATACCATTGCACTGGGGATTAAGATTTCCATATATAAATTTGGGGTGCACACAATTCAGTCCATAGCAGATGAATATAGGTTAAGATGTATCTTAAGAAGTTCAGTTGCATATTTGATACCATCAGGCATACTTACGTCACGGATGTAGGTCTAGTTTAGAGGGCTGGCTCTTAAACAATGCTTCCTATGATTTTATGCCAAATCTTTTATCAAAAGTGAATATAGATTGAGAGTTGAGTATGGAACCTGGCTGGAGAAAATGCTTTTGTCCTCCGTATCCAGGAAGACACGGAGTAGAAGCAAAGTAGGCTCATTAAGAAAGTACAAAAAGGGTAATAAGGAAAGTCTTATTGCCTCCTGCTCTCATTTTCCCTTATAACAAAGGGTAGAAAACTACCCTATAAAACTAAGTAAAATGCCACCTGTGCTGTTGCTTCTGGAAATTACTTAATTGATAGTACACCAGGAAACAAAGTAAAGCCTGTTTCTAATTCACTCAGCTCAGTCTCACCTCGGGAGTCTCAAAGGCACAGACAGCCTATATTGCACCTAATTTGGAAGTTTAAGCTCTTCTTCCTGCATCAGATTTGATTACCCAACATTTGAAATATCTCACTGCAGTTATGAGGTAATCTAGTGAACACGTGGCCTTGGTTACAACCTGGCTTGAAAATCATCACTGCCTTGGAGTCATTCTATTCCTAGCAGAGCTTGCAGAAAGAACACTGGAGGTCTCAAATGGATTTCCTCTGCAATTTTCTCTTAACACATTTTCCTGTAGTTCCATAAAGGTCCATTTTGTAAGAAAGGCAACTTGTGTCTTCTCAGAGTGGAAGGCAAAGTTACATGCAAAGAGAAATTAACAGAATGGCAACTCTCTAGAAAACTGAATACGAGCTTGTTTTATTGCAACTTACTCCTGAATTCCATTGAAACCGACAGGCTGAGATCAATATTTCATCAACCGAGGCCATCTCAACACCTTGAGAATAAACTGGCAATGTGCCAATCTCCTATACAATACGAAGCTATTGACCCAGGAGCGGTGCCTGCTGCAGATAGGACTGTGTTCCTCTCTGGTACCTGGGCTTTCCTGATAACCGATGAGTGTGGTAGCCAGAAAAAACATATATATATCTTATCAATTCATTGTCTGCCAGTGAGAGAATTCTATAACAGCACGATCGGTGCTTCAAAATATGCACCAGGTCATTCCAACGAAGTTTTGAGAACCTTAGAATTCCAAGGGTCTTCAATTCATTCTATTCTGCCAAGTACTTACTTCAATCTGTGGCTGCACTACCAAGTAATTGAAGATTACGATTCTTGATTTAGAAGGCTCATCTCAAATGTTTTAAATCTTTAGCTTCAGAAAAAGGGGATATCTTTTTCTTTCCTATATGCCTATTTCTCCTCTCCATGGGGAAACCCATGGTATAAGTTATCTTAAAAAGTATAAAAACAAGGAGGCAAAAAAAAAAAAAATCACAATGTTAACCCAAGTTTTCAGGGCTAACAAATGCTAAGAGGATAGATTTTAAGTGTTCACATCACACACACACACACACACACACACACACAAATGGTAAGAATTTGAGGTAATGTATATGAATATCAATAGCTTGATTTATTCATTAAACAATGTAAACATATACAGAAACTTTGTGTTGTATACCATAAATATATACAATGTTTACTTAATTAAAAAATAACCAATGCATATGTAGCATTTACTATGTACCAGGCATCCATCTAAATGCTTTTCATAAATCCACTTATTTCATCCTTACAGCAGTCTAGGAGGTGAGTGCATTTTTACAGATGAGGAAACTGAGGCACAGAGAGATTAAGTATCTTGTCCAAAGTAAAAAGGCTGTGCCATATATGCTAAGGAGGACTCTGGTTAGTTTTAATTCAAACACCAGCCCCCATTTAGTTTATTTAATTTTAAGGGGAAGAAATTTTCCCTCAACAAACAAACAATGTTTGAAGAAAACCAAATGATCCTGTATCCCTGAAATTCTCCCTCCTCTTAGAAAGGTAGAATGAAGGCACCATCCCCAGTTCTGCATGACCTCATCTCCCTACACAAAGCAGATACTGAGTGAATGCTGGCAGAAAGAAAATGAAGGTTGGGAAGATTCTCAGTGCTGTCTCTATACTCCTGCAGTTTCTCTGAAAAGCTCCAGAGGCACCCCCCGTGATGTGGGAAGTAATATCACCACCCTCCCCCGCTGGCTATTACAATCCACATCGC
Organism: Trachypithecus francoisi; assembly: GCF_009764315.1. Lineage (NCBI taxonomy): Eukaryota > Metazoa > Chordata > Mammalia > Primates > Cercopithecidae > Trachypithecus > Trachypithecus francoisi. The sequence goes on from NW_022681453.1 coordinate 52,212,855, forward strand.
AGGGGGGGTGAGGCACACCCCGTGATGTGAGGAGTAATAGCCACCCCCTCTTCCCCACTGGCTATTACAATCCACGGTGGACTCATAGCTTGCTAATGATATTTCGAGTAATATCATTTCATCCTGTGGAAATTATGAACTGTTTCACAGACGGGTGTACACCCTCGATGTACAGAGGGTGTACACCCATCTGTATTGGGAGTGATATCATCCTCTTCCTCCCTGGATATTAGGAACAGTATCATAGGAATATTTCTACTCTCTGTGATATTGGGAGTCATATCCGCCTCTCTTACGTTGATATTAGAAACAATAGGGGCGTGTACACCTTCTGTGATATTTAAAGTAATATCATCCTTTTCCCTCCAGGATCATGGGAATAGTTTCCCTAGGGGGTGTACACTTTCTGCCATACATGTAGTAATATCATTCCCTCCGCCTTGGAATATTATTAAGGACCATCTCACACGGGGGTGTGCTACCCCAGTGATACTGGCAATATTATTATCCTCTTCCCTCTGCATATTTGGAAAAATATCAGAGTCAGTGTACACTTCCTGTGATATGGGGATTAATATCGTCTTCTCCCTTTCTGGATGTTAGCAACAATATCACACAGGGGTTACACTTTCTTCAATATCTGCAGTGATGTCATCCTCTCCTGTTTTGAATGGCAAGAACAATATCTCAGGGGGGATGTACAGCCCCTGCCATATTGGGAGTAATATTACGCTATTCCCCTCTCCCCCCTTGATATTAGGAACAAAATCCCAGCGTGAGTGTACACTTCCTACTATATGGAAAGTAATGCCATCTTCTCCCTTCGTGGATTTTAGGAACAGTATCACAGGGTGCGTGTACACAACCTGCGATATTGAAAGTAATATCATCTTCTCCCCCTCTGGATATTAGGAACAATATCACAGAAGGGTTGTACACTCTCTGTGATATTGGGAGTAACATCATTTTCATCTTCCCTGAATATTAGGAGCAATATCCCCGGGTGGATATACACCCACTGTTATATTGGGAGTAACGTCATACTCTACCCCCTGGATATTAGGAGCAATATCACAAAGTGGGTGTACACCCACGGCGATATTGGGGGTAATATCATGCTCTCCCTCCCTGGACGTTAGGAACAATATCACAGGTGGGTGTACACCCCCTGAGTAAAAGAATAATATTATCTTCTCTTCCTTTAGCTATTGAGAACAATATCACGTGAGGGGTGTACACCCCCTGCTCTATTGGGAGTAATTTCATTCTCTCTTATTCTGGATAGTAGAAATAATATCACAGGCGGGGTGTGCAACCCCTGTCATATTGAGAGTAATATCACCCTCTCCGAATGTGGATATTAGGAACAACATCACAGGGGGCGTGTACACTTCTTCGATATCGGTAGTAGTATCATCCTCTCCCCCGGATACAAGAAACAATATGGCAGGCGGGGTGGACACGGCCCGCGATGTGGGGAGTAATATCCCTCCCTGGATATTACCATCCACGGTGAACACACAGCGTGTTTACGATGTTGTGAGTAATATCATCTCCCTCTCTAGAAATTACGAACAATATCAAAGACGGGTGTACACCCTCGGCATTATAGGGAGTAATATCATCCTTGCCCCCCTTGGATATTAGGAACAATATCAAAGGAGTGTTTATAACCCCTGAGATATTGGGAGTAATATAATCCTCTCCCACGTTGGAATTAGGAACAGTATCCCTGGGGGCGTGTACATCCCCCGTGATATTGAAAGTAATATCCTCTGCCCTCTGGATCACGGGAACAATATCGCTGGGGGGTGTACACGTTCTGCTATATTGGGAGTAATATCATCCTCTCCGCCTTGGATTATCAAGGACAAAATCACGGGGAGGGGGGTGTACACCTTCTGCAATATTAGGAATAATAGTATCTTTCCCCCACTGCGTATTAGGAAAGGTATAACAGAGTGGGTGTACACCTCCTGTGATATGAGGAGTAATATCAGGAACAATATCACACGGGAGTGTACACTTTCTGTGATATTGGGAGTAATATCAACCTCTCGGCCTTTGACTATTAAGATTTACAATATCACAGGGTGGATGTACACTCCCTGCGATATTGGGAGTAATATCAGCCTCTCTTCTCCATGCGTATTAGGAACAATATCCCAGGGTGGGTGTACACCTCCTGCTATATGGGGTGTAATACCATCCTCTCCCTTCCAAGATATTAATAACAATATCACAGGGTGGGTGAACACAGCCTGCAATACTGGAATTATCATCCTCTCCCCCTCCAGATACTAGGAACAATATCATAGAAGAGGTGAACACTCCCAGCAATATTGGGAGTAATAATCATACTCTTCTTCCTTGACTATTAGGAGCAATATGACCGGGTGGGTGTACATTCACTGCTATGTTGGGAGTCATGTCACACTCTACCCCCTGGATATTAGGATCAATATCACAGGGTGAGTGTACACCTACTGCGATATTAAAACTAATATCATGTTCTCCGTCCCTGGATATTAGAAACAATATCCCAGGTAGGTGTACACCCCCTGAAGTATTAGGAATAATATGATTATTATTAATCATTATCAATTTTAATAATATCAATGCTAATAATAATTACTAGAGTATTAATTATTAACAAATAATTATTTTAATTATACAATTCTGCATGACTTTAATTATTAATATTATTTATCAACAATATTAATTATTAATCTTAATAGTAATAATCATTTTATTACCATATTATTTAGTTATTATTGATTTAATTAATATTAATTACTGATATTAATTTATTAATGATGATACTGCTATTAATTATTAGCAGTAATCACTAATATTTATAAGTGATATTAATTTTACTATCACTATTAGAATTATTAATATTAAAGATTACTATTAATTTTTCTTATATTTATTAATATTAATAATTGATATTATTCTTCCTGAAACCCAGTGGGGAGGGGATGATATTACTCCCAATATCGCAGAAAGTGTACATCCCTCTATGATATTATTCCTAATAGCCAGGGGGTAGAGGATGACATTGCTCAAAATATCGCAGTGGGAGTACATTCCTTCGGTCATCTTCTTCCTAATATCCTGGGTAGGAGAGGATGATATTACTCCCAATATTGCAGAGGGCGTAGACCTCCCCTGTGATATTGTCCCTAATATCCAAAGGTGGAGAGGATGATCTTTCTCCCAATTTCGCATGGGGTGTACACCACCCCTGTGATATTGTTCCTAATATCCAGTGGGCGAGAGCATGAGATTAGTCTGAATATCGCAGGAGGTGTACACTCCCTAGTGATATTTTGTTCCTAATATCGGGGACGGAGAGGATGATATCACTCCCAATATAGTAGGGGGTGCACACCCATTCTGTGATATTGCTCCTAATTTCCGGAAGGTAGAGTGTGATGTTCCTCCCAATATACTAGTGGGTGTACCCCCGGCCTGTGTTATTTCTTCGAATATTCAGGGAAACACAGGATGATAAAACCCCAAATCTCGCAAAGTGTGTACACCCATTGTGTAATATTTTTCCTAATATTCGAAGGTGGAAAGGAGGATATTAGTTTCAATATCACTCGCTGTGTACACACACCCTGTGAAATTGTTCCTAACATCCAGGAGGAAAGAGAATTCTATTAATTGACATTCCACATGGCCAGGAATGAAAAGCTATGGCTTCTTGTGAGAAAGAATCAAAAAGGAGTCTTCCCCCTAATATCAAGATTGCCTCTGATCCCCTTCTCCCAGCCCTAACAAATTAGCACCTGGCCGACTCAGTTGCTTCTGATCTGTGAGTTAAGCTCATCCAATGTCCGTTGACCCACCTTCTGCTTGCCTCTGCAGGGTTTGGACCACCATTCTATCCTATCTGGCACTCCTGCCTTTCCCTAGATCCAGGCAGTCAGCGTGGTGTAAGAGGGGTAGACCCCCAGGCCTTCAAGTGGGTCAAGATGACTGGACATGATCACTACATCAATGAGCATGTCATTGCCACTTTCTCTCAGAGGAAATTCTCTCTCACTGCTTCTTTCTTCCCCAATAAGAGGAATATTAAGCTAGGACACACTCAAACAGTCAGAATGGACAATGTGCTGGAAATAAGCACTGGACTTAAGACACTCAGACACCTTATTATAAACTTGCTGTGTGACTTTGAATAAGCCTCTGCCCTATGAAAAGAGAGACCATTGGACTACTCAGGGATAACAAATCCCTGACATGTGCTTCACCATGACCCATTCCCAGACCCACGGCAGGCATCACTAATCAATCACTTTCAACTGTGCCAAAATTAAGTGTCACAATTCTTCTCCATAGACAAGCCCTATCAATAGAACAGGACTGGCACACTGGCTTAAGCCTCTTTACCACCCTAAATTTGATTATCCTTAAGATATTTTCCATTAGTCAATTTGGTTCATATTGCATTGAAATCTAGTACAATTGGTCTATGTAGATATATAATAATCTATAAATATACATATATATTTTTATCACAACATACTTCTCATCTGATCATGCAGTAACTCCTTTCATTTTCCACACCTCCTCAGAGGCTATCAAACAAGTTTGCCCACTCGTACGCTCTTAGAACCTAGCAATGTCATTCATAAGGATCATGAAATTTGGAATATGTTCATCCATTCACTCATTCAAACTCACTTCTTAAATTTTCTGAGCAGCAGCCACATGTCAGACCTAGCCGCTGCCCTCTTGTTGATTTCTCTCCTGTTTGGGTGGTGATTCTTTATTCCTGTTTGGTTTTGTTCTTTCCTTTCAAGACCATTTTTCCTGATATACTACACTGCTTAGGTTCAGATGGCTGTCTCCTACACTTTCCTTTTAAACTGCTACTCTCCCAGGGAAGTGTTCCTCATTGAATTCCCATATACCTGCAGTAAACAGACACATCAGATGAGGTTTGGATGTGGTCAACCCCAAAATGGTAACAGAACCACTCTGAGCTTCTAACTATAGAAATTTTGGAAGAGGGAAGAAGACTCAGAAGTGTCACAAAGGAAGCTAAAGTCCACTGTTGCTGACCTGTAAAATTCTGTCTGTGTTAAGGCATATTAGCTGCTGGGACTTCGAGCAGCCCACCTCAGGCCTCAGAAGAAAGGTTCATAATCCAAGGTCAGGATCGAATAGTGATGGCAATGAAAGAAGCCACTCAAGGGAGCCCAAGCTAGTTTTTAAAATATCTGAAGGGAACTCAGGGGCAGAATGCTCATATGGCTCCAAGCCCATTGTGTGCCAGTTACGATGCTGAAGCAAAAATTGGAATCAAAGGATGGACAGTATTAGGGAATAGATTCTGGCTTCATGGAAGGAATGTTTGAACAGTCAGAAGGCCAAACACAGTGGTTCACAACTGTAATCCCAGCACTTTGGGAGGCCAAGGTGGGAGGCTTACTTGAGGCCAGGAGCTCAAGACCAGCCTGAACAACATAGTGAGACCCTCATCTCTCAAAAAAAAAAAAAAAAAAAATTAAAGAACAGTCAAAGCATCCCAGAGAGAGAGTGAGCAGAACACCCCACCTCAAGGAGTAAGGAGCTTCCCAGACTGGGGAGGGCATCAAGCAAGGCTGTAAGTAGAAAAAGAGGTGGGTACATGCTCATCATGTTTGTCTCTATAACCTCAGTGCCAGGCGCACAGTGGGTGTTTAACAAATATTTCTAAAAAAGAGAAGGAGGGGATCTTGGTGAGGAAACGGAGGGGGCTAAAAGAGGAGAGTCAGGCTAACAGCCTTGGTTCTAGAGGGAATTCTTGCTCTGAGAGAATGGTTAGACTAGATGGTTTCTGGTCCCTCCTATTTCTGAGATTTTATGATTCTAAGAAGAAAGAGAAGTTTATGAAAACCTAACCCAGGGTTTTTCAGCAAGGATGTGTGACTTTTTAATGAGGGAGCTCCCTCTACTGGACAGAAGTCTATTCTTCAACTGAATTTTGCCATTGCGTCAGCACTTGGAACTCAGAGGTAGTAGAATGTCTTCCTGTACCAGTGCTTTTTAAATCCTAAAGAAACCACTATCCCATATGTTGCACCCTGGTCTGGAGAATCAACTGTGGGAACGTGACTTTGTCATAAGTAGTGAAAACACTATTGGTCAGAATCCTCCAGTCTAGGTTTTATTGTTAGCAATTTCCTTCCCACATAGAATTTGTGCCATTACCTATAGGAAAGCCACACCCCATTCCACCATATGCAGCCAGCTGATTAACCAGCCTATATTGAACACCTACTGTGTGCCAAGCTGCTTGGCACTGAGGACACAATGGTAAGCAAGTAAACAGATAAGCGCTAAGAAGGAAAATTACAGAATCCTAGGAGAGCAGATGGCAGGGACTTACACCATGAGTGTGTGGATGGGGGATATAAGAAGGGTGGTCCACAAAAGCTTTCAAGAAGAACTGATTTCTGAGCTGACATCTGGGTCTGGCTGAAGGATGAATAGGAGTTCATCAGGCACAGAGTAGGTGCTTGCTATTTATAAACACTGAATGGCCAGGACACACAGCCGATTATTCCACTAAAGTTTATTTCATGCTCTTTACATACCTGCTGTTGAATAGGCTGCAGACGCTTTAAAGTCAGATACTACAGCTTGTACACCAGGTAGCCCTTGAACTGAATTATTTAAGTAGAGTATGCCAGGTTACTTCAGGTCCCACATTGAATTAAGGAATAATTATACTAGAAATCTATGTTGCTTTATTTTCAGCAATTTCACCTTTGACCTGGAAGTAATTGGAATGTTAATAACATTTGACTTAATCTCCAAATACGGCTCACTGGTGTATTCAAGGGAGCTTTGATAATACAGAGTCCTCTTAACCCATTTTGCAAGGTTAATGCATGAAGAGTCAGGGTGGGAAGAAACCCACAATAATCACTGTTAGACCAGATAGAGACGATATCTGCTCTTGATGAGAAGGAATGAGAAACTGACATTTATTGAAGACCTTCCAGAATCCACCACATAGGTCTATGCTATTTCATTTGGTCTTATAGAAGCCATATGAAATATACAGGCCCATCTTTAATTGATTGTTGAATTGGTATTGTTTCAGCCCTACCTCACAATGGTTGCATAAGAGTAACAATTAGATTTCTTCCAGGTTTCTTCAAATTTAAAGACCATAAAACAAGATTTTGAGCTGTTACCTTGTGTCAGGCTCCACGCCCACCATTTTAATATAAGTGCACCATTTCACTTAATTCTAAGAATCACAATTATCCTTTCTAGTTAGGTCACTGAGACACTAAGAGATTTTGTACTTTGCTCAGAGCCACACAGCTGCTGGATGAAGGACACTTCATCTAGACCCATTCAACTCCAGAGCCCTGGCTCCTGGCCATGTCTAACACAGCATCCCTGTCCACCCAGACAGGTGGATCCGGAGGATTCAAGAGGCCTGAATTACACCAGAAAGCATGTATAGGCTATCACAACTCCAGCCAATGGCCCATGCTATGCACTCATTAGAAAACAAAATAGTCACCCTTTTGCTCAGATGAGAAGAAAAACAGCGAATTCCATTTTCCTAGCGGCACACCTCAGGCTATAAAAATTCTAATGAGAGATTTTAAACCTTTAGCTGATGCCTGTGTGAAAAAAAAAATGCTCCAGATCACTGTAATTTAATATGTAGATGCATTGCCATCATTTAGACCCTGCAATATGTTACACAGTAAAGCAGGGCTTGGCTAGGAAGAACCCTGTCAGGAAGTTTAAGACACAAGATCAAACAGACAAGACCAAGAGTTGGATTTCAGCTGTGGGAAGCCCTTGGTCTCCTTTCCCTCCAACCCAACGCAGACTGAAGGTCACATCACCCATATGAATTGCGCCCAAATCTGCTCTCTCCACTTAGCACCATTTGTTCTGCACTCTGGGGCTTGAATATGTGTGCTCACCTCCTTGGGGTACTCGGTGTGCCCAGCAGGGCAGGGACCACAGCTTATACATCTCAGTCATCCTTAGTGTCCAGCCCAGTGTCTCCCCTACAGCACTCTCTCTAAATAAGTTAGTTGCTGTGGCTGCTGTACTGCTCAGACTGCCATAGTAAAATACCACAGGCTGGGTGGTTTAATAGCAGACATTTATTTTTTCACAATTCTGGAGGCTGGAAGTCTAAGATCAAGGTTTCAGCAGGGGTGGTTTCCAGTGAGGCCTCTCTTCTGGTTTGTAGATGCCACTTTCTCACTGTGTTCTTACACAGCCTTTCCTCTGTGTGCATGGAGAGAGATCGCTGGTGTCTCTTCCTCCTCTTACTAGAGCACCAGTTGTACCAGATCAGGACCTCATCCTCAGGACCTCACTGAACCTCACTGAACCTCCTTAAAGGCTCTATCTCCAAACACAGTTACAGGGATTAGAGTTCCCACGTATAAATGTAGTTGGGGGGTGGTGAGGAGGACAGGAGGACACAATTCAGTCCATAACGGCTTCTGCCATTATTTTTACCATTATTTTACGCATAAAACAATGTATTCTGTATTTCCAGAACCAGCATGGCCCCAACACAGAATAGATCTTCAGTGAAAATTTACTAAATTGAATCCTACTCCATTGCGCTCACCAACTAGCAGTCAGTGTGACCAGCTGTAAGCCACACAGGAACAAAAACAAAAAACAAAACAAAACAAAAATACCCAGGCGCAGAGTTGCAATGCAAGTTTCCTGAGTCTGGAAGAAGGTAATTATCCACCCATTGGAGCTGAAGATATTTATAGACAATGCCAAAAATTAAAATGAGATCTGTCAAAAGAGGGTGAAAAAGTGAATGTGAATGAATGAAGGAATCAATTAATTAATCAAAGTGTGCTATGAGACTCAGAGGTGGGAGCTACTGGTATTTCTGTTGGCCCTCAACCATATAAGCTGAAACACTTTGTAATTTTGCTCATTGATTGGATCTCCAGACATACCATTTGGGAATTATAAATCATAAAAACTGGTCATTACTATTAGAATCACAAAGACTTTTCATGTAGATGAGGGCATTTGCAAAATAACCAGGACAATAGGCATTAATTGTAATTAGATATTGATTGTGCTGCCAATATTATGTACATATCTTATAAATATCACTTTTCACACACAATTTCTAATTCATCCAGTTACACTGTACACAAAAAGATAAATTTTTGCTCCTGGAATTAACTGGAGCCATTGACTCTTCTCTTTTATTAGTTCAAAAAGTTAATATCTTGTGAGAGAAAATTGTGTAGTCTGGCAAATGGCCATTCAAGGTAGGTTCTCTGGGATCAGATTACATGAATTCAAATTTCCACAGTGCCATTTATGACCTGGCTATCCTTGGCTAAGATGTTTGTCACCTTTGTGCCTCAGTTTCTCCTCTGAAAAATAGAGGGAGAATAATACCAATGAATGGATATTGGTATTATTGAGCTTTGAAGCCTCAGCTTCTCATCTGAAAAATAGAGCGAGAATAATACCAATGCGTAGATGTAATAGCATATGTGAAATGACCGTTTTTCTTGCATTTGAGAGCTGCAATACCCTATATCGCCTACAAAACCTTTATCTTTTCTTCCCAAAGACTTACCACACATGACTGAGGGATCTCATGTTCACTATAGTCTTAATAGAAAACAAAAATCATCAGAAGTTCTTTGCACTCAAACACTAGCAGGCTATATTTAAAATAAAGTTTTAATGTGAATTTATGTTGTTAGTGAAAACATGTACCAATGACATGGAATAATGGCTTAAACCATCACAGTTGACCTGCAGGGACCAGTACTTTAGCTTCACCTAGAACAGGGCACATGATATTAATTAAGGTCACATGTACTTGACTGTAGCTTCACCTATGACAGGGCACATGGTATTAAGGCCATTGACTGCTAGAAAAGGAATTGCCACTGGTGGAGCTATGAGAAAACTGAGACTCAGAGAGGTTAGGCAAGTGACCCAAGGTCACACAGGTATTAAGTCGTAGAATCAGGATTTGAACCCAGGTCTACAGGACTCTAAAACCTCAGGGATTACCTATAATGCCACAGTATCTGTCCACCAGATAAACATCACCCTGCCCTCAGGGCCTTTGCTTTTTCCAAGATAAACCTTAAAGATAATCCGAGCAAACTAGAGCAGAACAAAACAGGCTACTACATCACTAGGTACACTTGGAGTGCGTATGTCAAGTAGCAGAAACCCAAGCAATTCAGCCAATGGGATGCCGGTTCCTATAATGTCAAGCAGCCTACCCGGGCTGAAATTTTCAGAATAATCTCCCAGTTTTAAATCATATCAACCCAGCTCTGAGTGCACCAGCTCTGTCAACATAATGGCCAATATCTGGGGCCAGGGGAAATAAACCCTCATTCTGATGTCTTGATGTTCATTAACGTCACAACGTCTTATTAAGGACTATGGTCATAGCACTGCATGGGCTGGGTGTTTGGTAGGGAAATGATTCCTTTTTTCTTATCTTCCAGATGTGTTATATGATAGAAATAGAAACATTGCCTCAATCTACATAGAAACAAAATTAGCAAAATAAAATGGCAAGGATGATAAAACAAACATCTTTGACTAATTTACATTGAATTAGCAGGATTTATTATTAAAATTGCAATGGCAGCTTACATTCATGGAAGACTAATGGCATGTTAAGCAATATGTTGAATGCTTTATGTATAGTGTTGTCACATTTAATTTCTGCATCATTTCCCACTTGAGACACAAGTAAACCAGGATTGGGAGACACCGGTCACACAGTGAGAGAACAGGTTGGATCCATACCTACGGCCGTCTGACTCCAGAGCCCTAATGTTGGTGACTCTTTTATACCTTTGCTGCTCAAGGTGTGAGGCAGGGGCTGGCAACAACTGCTTTCTTGCAACTGATTAGAAATGCAGAATATCCCCCTCCTCTCCAGACCTGCTGAATGAGAATCCGCACTTTAACAGGTGACTGTACCCAGGTCATCTCATCACCTAGCCATGCTTGTTTCACACTCTGGTACCCTTCTTGGGTACTTGGTGTGTTCATCAGGAGCAGGGACCATTATTCTAGATGTGATGCATAAACCCCTTGCCTTACATCACCTGAAGTTTCCTGGGTTCTATTCCAAGCTTGCTGAGCAAGATTCTCTGGTCGTGGGACTCAGGAATCTATATTTTAACCATTCTTCAGACTATCCTAAAGGCATACTACTGTCTGAAAACAAACGCTATGATACATCCCATTCTCTTAAAGTTCACATGTAGGAGTCTATGCTTTCTTCCCAAACTGAAAAGTGTATTCAAAAATTGGAGGGTTATGCAAGGAATAAATGGATCCATTCGAGTGATCCTAGAAAGACATTCTGTTATTGTTGATTTTGGAGTCCTGGTAAAGCATTCGTGCTTCCTTTTAAAGCCAGCTCATCAACCCCACCCAATGCAGCAAACATTTCCCAAGCTCCTCAGGTCAGCATCAACAGAAGGGATGAGTTTTGAAGCAGCAGAGTGATACACAGAGATGCAAGTAAACCCAACCCAAGGCACAGAATACTGGTGACACAACAGAGAAAAGCAACATCCACATCAGCACTCCTGAAATGGAAACCCTGATGCCCTCCCTCAGCCAAGTGGCCCCATCAGGCACCACAGCCACCATCCTCACCAAAGCAGTAGACTGCCCACAGCTTGAGTCTGAACTTTGGGTGCTGCCTGAAGTAAGGCTGGTGGACAAATAACCCACACCTGGATGAACTCCTAGCATGTGTTTGCACACCAACCATGTTAGCCTAATGTACTCAACTGGATTTTTGCTATTTAGCAGTCAAATACATTACTAAGATTAAAACCTCCTTCTCTTTCAGAGTATAAACTTTTTTTTTTTTTTTTTTTTTTTGGAGATGGAGTCTCGCTCTGTGGCCCAGGCTGGAGTGCAGTGGCGTGATCTCAGCTCACTGCAAGCTCAGCTCCGCCTCCTAGGTGCATGCCATTCTCCTGCCTCAGCCTCCCCAGTAGCTGGGACTACAGGCGCCTGCCACCACGCTCAGCTAATTTGTTTTGTATTTTTAGTAGTGACGGGGTTTCACTGTGTTAGCCAGGATGGTCTTGATCTCCTGACCTCGTGATCCACCTGCCTCAGCCTCCCAAAGTGCTGGGATTACAGGCGTGAGCTGTGCACGGCACCCTGCCTCAGAGTATAAATTCTTTTTTTTTTTTTTTTAATTTTTTATTATACTTTAAGTTCTAGGGTACATGTGCATAACGTTTATATCATGTATAACTCCCCAATGCAATCCCTCCCTCCTCCCCCCTCCCCATGATAGGCCCCAGTGTGTGATGTTCCCCTTCCCGAGTCCAAGTGATCTCATTGTTCAGTTCCCACCTATGAGTGAGAACATGCGGTGTTTGGTTTTCTCTTCTTGTGATAGTTTGCTAAGAATGATGGATTCCAGCTGCATCCATGTCCCTACAAAGGACGCAAACTCATCCTTTTTGATGGCTGCATAGTATTCCATGGTGTATATGTGTCACATTTTCTTAATCCAGTCTGTCACAGATGGACATTTGGGTTGATTCCAAGTCTTTGCTATTGTGAATAGTGCCGCAATAAACATACGTGTGCATGTGTCTTTGTAGTAATTTATAATCCTCTGGGTATATACCCAGTAGTGGGATGGCTGGGTCATATGGTACATCTAGTTCTAGATCCTTGAGGAATCGCCATACTGTTTTCCATAATGGTTGAACTAGTTTACAATCCCACCAACAGTGTAAAAGTGTTCCTATTTCTCCACATCCTCTCCAACATCTATTGTTTCCTGACTTCTTAATGATTGCCATTCTAACTGGTGTGAGATGGTATCTCATTGTGGTTTTGATTTGCATTTCTCTGATGGCGAGTGATGACGAGCATTTTTTCATGTGTCTGTTGGCTGTATGGATGTCTTCTTTTGAGAAATGTCTGTTCATATCCTTTCCCCACTTTTTGATGTGGTTGTTTGTTTTTTTCTTGTATATCTGTTTGAGTTCTTTGTAGATTCTGGATATTAGCTCTTTGTCAGATGAGTAGGTTGCAAAAATTTTCTCCCATTCTGTAGGTTGCCTGTTCACTCTGATGGTAGTTTCTTTTGCTGTGCAAAAGCTCTTTAGTTTAATGAGATCCCATTTGTCAATTTTGGCTTTTGCTGCCATTGCTTTTGGTGTTTTAGACATGAAGTCCTGATGTCTAACAATGTGCCTGTCTGCTTCCTGAAGTCTTGATTTTAAGCATTCATTCATTTCATAAACACATGCTCAGGGATGGAGATACGGTGGAGGAAAAAGACTGATATTCTATTCTGAGCTTGTAAGTCTTACTTAGAGTCTAGCAGTGGAGGAAGTTAACCACTTGTTACAACCAGAAATCAATGTGAGGAAGGTAATGTTCTGAACCCTGTGAAAGTGAACCACAGGGGAGCTCCAGGAGAACATGGAAGGCTTTCCTGAGGAAGTCACATTTCAGTGGAGACCCAAAGATCCACTGGGAAGGAATTGATTCCCTGGCCCTGACACCTGCTACAGGTCCAGAAGACTTGCACCTGCACTTCCCCTGCTCTGTGATGCTAATGACTGTTAAGATGCATTGAACATTTGCTATTGTGAAAAAATGAGGCTTTGTGTTCTGTTATAGACTGAATGTTTGCATTTTCTCCCCAATAAACATGATATGATAAGGTCCTAATCCCCCAGGTGACTGTATTTGGAGATGGGGCCTTGAAGGAAATAATTAAGATAGATAAGATCATAAAGGTGGGGCCCTGATCTTACAGGACTTATGTCCTTATGAAAGAGATACCAGAGCACTAATACACACTCCCTCCTCTCCCCCTCCTTCTTCACCCTTTCCCTGTACACTCCCACTTTCTGTTTTTCTCTCCTTCTTTCCAGCATGTGAGTACTCAGAAGACAGCCATCTGCAACTCAGCAAGAAGTCTCACCAAAGACGGAACTCTGCCAGGACCTTGATCTTGGACTTCCCTGCCAGCTAGAACTATGAGATAATAAATAAGTATATATTTGTTGTTTGCACCACCCAGCCTGCAGTATTTTGTTATGGCAGCCCTAGCTGTCAAAACATGCACTGTTTTGATATAAATTTCTTAAAGAAACTTCTTTATTTGCTTACCATTCCTTGATCAAAAAAGGAAAAGCTAGACTTGGGGGATAAGGATTTCTTCTGATTAGCAACAACATCTACATAATATTTGTAGTTATGGTCTAAATTAAAATAAAGTCAGGAATCATTTTATAGCTTAGGTAAACAAAATCAATCTCCTATGATTAGCATAATTTTAAGTAAACAAAGTAAGGTGTGTATGGCAGGGTTTCTCAACCTCAGCCCTGTTGACATCTGGGGCTAGATCCTTCTTTGTTGGGGGGCTGTCATGTTCTTTGTAGGATACTTAGCAGCATCCCTGACCTCTTTCCAATAGTTGCCAGTAGCGCCCCTTCCAGTTGTGACAATAAAAAATGTCTCCAGACACTTTTTGAGAACAAAATTGCTACTTAGTAAGAATCACTGCTTTATAAGGTGTTGCCTCATCTCTACATGGCCCTTTCTGCACCCTTTACACCTGCCTTTACCTAGAAAACACTTACACATTATTTAATGATTAACTGAGACATTGCCTCCTCCTGAAAGCCCTCCATGACTTTCCAGAGCAGCTAGGTGCCCCTCCTCTGGATTTCATTAACCCTTCTTTCCTCATCTGAGTTATGGTATCTGTCACTCTTTATGGCAATTGCCTGATGATCCTCCAGTAGACTGTAAGTTCCTTGGGATCAGGACTCACTTACTGCTCATGTCATACTCCCAGTGCCTGATAGAGTGAGCTATATTTGAGAGACATCAAAGAACTCTTTGTGGATAAAGAAAGTAGGTGAGGGCCCACAGCTCACATTATATGCATAGTAAAAAGCTGAAAGCTCTAAGATCAGAAACAAGACAAAGATGCCCACTCCCATCACTTATATTCAACACAGTAGTGGACGTTCTAGCCTGAGCAATAAGGCAAGAAAAAGAAATAAAAGGCATCCAAATAGTAAAGAAAAAAATACAATTGTTTCTGTTTGCAGATGACTAACCTTGCATGTGGAAAACACTAAAGACGTCACCAAAAATCTGTTAAAATTAATAAATGAATTTGGTAAAGTTACAAGATACAAAATCAACATACAAAAATCAGTTGTGTTTCTGTACACTAACAAAAATATCTAAAAAAGAAGTAAAGAAAATTTTATTTACAATAGCATCAAAAAGAATAAAATACTAATTTTAGAAATAAATTTAACCAAGGATATGAAAGATCTGTACACTGAAAAAATATAAAATAGTGATGAAAGAAATTAAAGAAGCTGCAAAGAAATGAAAATATATTTCATGTTTAGGAATTCGGAGAATTAATGCTGTTAAAATGTCCATACAACTCAAAGTGATTTACATATTCAATACAATGTCTATCAAAATTCCAATGACATTTCTTACAGAAATAGAATAAACAATTCTAAAATTCCTATGGAACCACAAAAGCCCCAACTATCCAAAGCAATCTTGAGCAAGAAGAACAAAGCTGGAGGCATCACATTACCTGCTTTTAAACAATATTACAAAGCAATAGTGATCAAACCAGTATGGTAATGACATAAAAACAGACAGAGATAATGGAACAGAATAAAGAACCCATAAATAAACACATGAATATATGGTCAACTAATCTTTGACAAAAATGTCAAGAATACACAACAGGAAAAGAATAGTCTCTTCAAAAAATGATGTTAAGAAAGCTAGATATTTACATGCAAAAGAATGAATTTAGACAGTTATATCATACATAAGAATCAACTCACAATGATTAAAGACTTAAATGATCAGAAACCATAAAAATCCTAGGAAAAAACATATGGGAAAAGCTTCTTGACATTGGCCTTGGCTATTATATTTTGGATATGACACCACAAGCACAGTCAACAAAAACAAAAATAAATAAGTGAGACTATATCAAATTTAAAAGTTTCTGCACAAATAAAGAAAAACAAATCAATAAATTGAAAAGGCAATCTGTGGAATAAAAGACTGTATTTGCAAACCATATATCTGATAAAGGATTAAAATCCAAAATATATAAGAAAACCATACAACTCAATGGCAATTAATAAACATATAAATAAATAGAATAATCTGATTAAAAATTGGACAAAGGATCTGAACAAACATTTTTCACAACAAGATAGACAAATGACCAACAGGTATATAAAAGTAGTCAACATGGATAATTATCAAGAAAAGGCAAATCAAAACCATAATGAGATGTCACCTTACACTTGTTAGGATGGCTATTATCAGTCAAATAATAACAAGTACCAGCAAGGATGTGGAGAAAAGGGAACCCTGGTAATGCTAGTGGGATTGTAAATTGATACTTATGGAAAACACTATGGAGCTTCCTCAGAAAAACTAAAAATAGAACTACTACATGAATCAGCAATCCCACTGCTAGGCCTGTATCCAAAGGAACTAAAATCTATCTTGAAAAGATATCTCCACTCCCATGTTCAGCAGGATTTTTTAAAATAGCCAAGATATGAAAACAACCTAAGTGTCCACCAGTGAATGAATGTATAAAGAAAATGTGGTGCATATACACAATGGAACACTATTCAGCCTTAAAAGTGAAGGAGATCCTGCCATTTGTGACAAAATGGATTAATCTGGAGGACATTCTACTAAGTGAAATAAGCCAGGCACAGAAAGACAAACACTGCATTCATGATCTCACTTGCATGTGGAATGCAAAGAAGTTGAAGTCTTAGAAACAAGGAGTAAAAAATGGTTGCTAAAAGCTAGAGGGTGGGAAAAATGAGAGGATTTTGGTCAAACATACAAACTCTCAATTATAAAATGAATCTGTTCTGGAGATCTAATGTGCAACATAGTAGCTATAATTAATAATAATGTATTGTATACTTCAAATTTGCTGAAAGATCAAATATTAAGTGTTATCATCACACAATACACACACACACAATAGTAACTATAAGAGGTAATAGATATGTTAATTAGCTTGATTGTGATAATCACTTCATAAGATATACATATATCAAACCATCATGTGGTATACTTTAATTATATACAATTTTTGTTTGTCAATTATACCTGAATAAAGCTGAGAAAAATGCCTATTAAGATGGGGAAAAATTTACATTTCAAGAAATCACAGAAAAATATTATTATGACTTAAGAATTTCTCAGTTGGAAGTGAGCATTGACACTTCAGGCCATTAATTGGCTACTGCTGGTATAGACAGGAGCTTTATTAAACATTTAGAATGGAATAAATCTCTAAACTAGAAAATTTGATGGTTTGAAAAAAAAGAAAAAGGAAAGAAAGAAAGTAAGCCAAGTAGTATCAGCACCACTGTATGAAGGACAAAACAGATCAAGCCAATCAACTCACTTCCTTGTCCAAGGCTAGGTAAATTCAGCTGATTTTACTTTCTAAATTTCTCTGGATTCCATTTATTTCTCTCCATCTCCATGGAAATCTACCATATCCAATCATCATTTCTCTTCCAGCTCTCTTGTACCCCTTCTAGCCCACCCGTCAGTACCCAAATGTCAGACTTGTGGTCTTTCAGAACCCAAGTCTGATCATAACTATCCAACCTATAACCTTCAATGGCCTCCCTGGATATACCTAACCTGATAGGAAAGCCCCCGCCTGTCTCTCCAGCCATCTCCCACCTTCCCCCACCACTCTCCAGCCCTCTCTGACCTTCTTTCTGCTCCTTATGCGGGACAGTTCCCTCCCACATCAGGGCATCAGGGTATACTTCTTCTTTTTCTGGAATATTCTATCCTTTCTTTTCACCTAACAAATTTTTCTCTTCCTTCCACTATCAGTACTAATGTCACTTGCTCCTCCTTCTTCACCATCCCACAGCATGATCTAGATCAAGTCCTCCTGCTCTAGGCTCTCATGGCCCCTATACCTTTCCTTCATGGCACTTACCATAATTTCTCACTGCTGTATATATTGTTGACTTTATATGTTTAATGTCTGTCTTTGCAGACATTAAAGAAGAAATGAGGGAGGGAGGGAGGGAGGGAGGGAGGGAGGAAGGAAGGAAGGAAGGAAGGAAGGAAGGAAGGAAGGAAGGAAAACTATTATTAATGGGCAAAATATAAAAAACAGAACTATCATTGATAGTGGTAGCCTTAAAGAAAATTCCCCTTTTCTCTCCCCTTGGACAAGAATTCCCAGACCTTCTTCCCATGTTAAACCATCAACTCATCTAATCTATCATGTAAGCAATAGTTGTTTGGAATCTGCTACACACACACAAAAAAAAATGAATTAGAAATCAATAGAGCTTGTGACCTTTAAAGGAAATGACATTTTGCAGAATGTATCTGTGGTATGTTGAGTACACAATGGTTCTCAGGCATCATGTGCACCTCCAGAGACGTATTTCAGGTTTTCTTTCTCAATGTCTGCCTGCACTCAGGCTGTGGTTGGGTTTTCCTCACCTGGAAACATTGAGTTTAGGCCCCATTCTTCCCACAGACAGAGAAGGTCTTTGGAAACGGTGCTGCCTCTTGGCAGGGAGGCAGTGGTAGAGGGAAGAGTAAGGAACAGTGGCAAAAGGGAATGGGAGCCAAAGACTGGCTCCCATTAGAAATATTTGGAGAAGAGCAGTGGCACCAAGGGGGATTACTTTCTCTTTTTATTGATGTTTTCTCTGGTCAAAACTAGGAAGAACAGAGAACCCTGGCATCTCCCAGAGCTGAACAGGTAAGTATGATTCTCAACAAAATGGGTGCTTTAGGTTGGCTTGGCTTTCTGGGCTAAATCTCATTTGCCCTGCTCCTCTGGCCCCCTGGACTTGCCCCTCCCTGTGTTCCCATGTAGGACATTCTGACCTCTATCTCCCAAATGCTGCAGACTTGGAAATTTCCACTTGTAATTGCTAATTTTAATTTTAAACATCAGTCCAGCTGTTGCTATAAAGGTATTTTTAGACGAGATTTGCATTTAAATTGGTAGACTTTCAGCAAAGTAGACTACCCTTAATAATGTAAGTGGGCCTCATCCAACTTAAGGTGGTCTGAAAAGCAGAATTCCATATTCCTTGGGAAATCTCAGAGTTTTCTCTAAAGACCTTTAAGTCTGTCTTTAGATGTGAGCTGCAACATCAGTTCCCTGCATCTCCAGCCTGCAGCCTGCCTTGCAAATTTCAGACTTTCCAGCCTCCACAATCATGTGAGCCAATTCTTTAATATAATTTCCTCTCTTTTTCTATGTCTACATATCCTATTGGTTCTATTTCTATGAAGATCCCTGACTAATATACCACTCCTTCTTCTCCTGATCACAAATGCACAGCCTTAGGTATGACCTACTGAGCCTGCTAGGACCATTTGATTAATTTACATCTGGCTACAACATTATTAGATATGAACTGAGTGGGAGATTACCCTTCCTGAGACATACTGTAACTAGCGTCTACAAGTATGTTCATAGACTGATATCAAACTATCATACTCCCAGACAACCAAGAATAAGCATCAGCATGTCCATTTTTAAAATAAGGAAAACAAGACCAAGGGAGGCAAATGGTATGCCCAAACTTACATGTCTAATAAGTGTCAGCGAGGACACAAACCCACGTGTGTTTATTCTCAGTTCTGGCTCATTTCTAGATGCTGTACTGTTCTTCCTGGAGCCAGGATCTTGACATTCAAAAGTCGAATTGCTGGGACCCTGAGACCTAGTGTCAGACAGAGGGAGAAGCTGCAAAATGTGACAGAAAGAACTTGAATTTCAATTGAGTCAGACTGAGTGAAGCATCCCACCTGTGCTGCTAACTCCCTGTTGGGGCTTGGGCAGTCATTTCATCCCTCTGAGCCTCAGTTTACCCATATTTAAAAGGAGGAGATTGGACTAGACTAGATGAGTGATTTCTAGGAAGAGTCTCTTTCTACAGCCTTTCAAGTTCTGTGATTGGAAAGAAATGGTCAAAAACCAAAAGTAAATGAACCCAAGAAAGGAACAAAGGTTTCTGTGTGTGTGTGTGTGTGTGTGTGTGTGTGTGTGTGTGTGTTTTGTTCTTATCACTTCTCCTGGCTGCCAGGGTCTGTTTTGAGTTTTTCCACCCCTGACACCCGTGTCTGACACATCTCTCCAGCTCATAATGAGCTTTCATTCAAGTCACTGATCAATAGCAGGAACTAGCAGGTCTCTCTCCCCTGCTTGTTTTCTCTATCTTCAATCTGCCAAGACAAATTAGGCTGTTTCCAAGGTCACTCAATATTCGGAGAGAGAATGGAAAGATATCTGGTAGGCTGTTCGTAGAACAAGGCTGCAAAGAGACAAGATGAGAGCCCAACTGTGTGTTCCGTGACAGATTCGATTTACATCAAGGTCAAAAAGGGTATGTTTTCTTACTGAGTCTTTCTCTACCTCACAGCCACCGGCTTATCCATCAGCTGCTGAGTTGGGGGTCTCCCCTAATGGAACACTGACTTATGAACACAAGACCAGACTTACCAGTCTAGGAGTACTGTGTAGTCTCGTGATCCAAGGTGTCCCTTGCTATGCAACCTGCTTTATCAGTTTGTTAAAACATTCATCACTGAACTAAAGAGCAAGGCAGGGCACAGGGCTGCATTCCCTGCCAATAGAATGCAGATTTTTTTGTTGCAATGGCTGAAGTCTAATCTCTTGACAGGTACCAGCATCCAATCAGTTCCACAGGGTGCTTGTAGAGAAAAAATAATCTGTTCAGCTTCCACCTCTGAAGACATCCACAGAAGTTTTCTTGTTCGGAAAAACAACATAATAAGCACCACATCACCATTTTCCCCCAATTATCTGGGAGGAAACTAGAAAAATAAAACTTGGAAGATGGTAAGTTCAAAAGGTTTTCAATTTCAGACTTGTAAGCATTGGTTTAAAAACTGTAAAGGTGAAACCCTGGCTGCAACATACAAAACTTGGGGGAAGATTTACCTTGGGTTTAATTATGTCTCCACCTAATTTTATGTCGAAGTCTGGAGTACAAGTACTTCAGGATTTGACTGTATTTGGAGATAAGGTCTATGAGAGGTAATTAATTTGAAATAACACCATTAAGATGGATCTCAACCTAATATGGCTATTGTCCTTATAAGAAGAGGGAATTTGGACACAGACATACAAAGAAATAATCACATGAAAACACTGGGAGAAGATGGTTATCTGCAAGCCAAGGGGAGAGGCCTCAGAGGAAACCAAGGTTACTGATACCTTGATCTCAGCTCTAGCCTCCAGGACTGAGAGAAAGTGGCTTTCTGTTGTTTAAGCCAGTCAGTCCGTGCAGCTCTGCTATTGTAGCTCCAGGAAACTCATACAATTCTCTCTAAAGGCACTGTAACATTTGCCAAACAACTAAAGAAGTACATTTAGATGTAGCATTCCCTCTCTGAACAGGTTTTCAATGACTATAAAAATGGTCAGTGTTTGGAAGCAGATGCATTCTAGGAAAAAATATAAATAGAATATGCATGTATATGAGAGAAAAAGAGAATAGAGAGAGAGAAATAGAGAGGCGAACTTTCTTCTAACCTCTTATTTTTTGTGATCCCTTGAGAGTGTCAAACTCCACTCAGTGAACCACGGTATTTTTCAGAAGTAGCCCCTGGGTGTTGTTAAGAGATTTATTTACCCATTCTCCAAATATTTATTGAATTCCCACTATGATAAACTATTCTAGGCACTGTAGGTACAACTGTGAACAAAATTACTGCCCTAGTGGAGTTTCCACTCATGGAATCAGGAGACAAACAAGTGAGTACATCTATAGTGTACCAGGCAGTAATGCATGCTAAGGAGGAAAATAAAGCAGGGAAAAGGGATTGATTATTGGGAGTTATCATTTTAGACAGAGTGTACAGGGCATGCTGGTTACTGGCCCAGTGTTTTTCTCCTCTCTTCCAGTCCCTCCATGCTCAACTCTCTGCAGCAGGGGGCTATAATCCTGCAAACTACATTTCCCAGAGTCCCTTGCAGCTGAGAGTGGGTAGGCTCCCGCAATGGGTGTCAAGGAATGGAGAAAAGACAAAGGCAGGAGGAAGGGGCGGCGACATTCTTTCAGCTCCTGATGGTGTTTTAAGCAACTGCAGCTACCACAGCAGAGTGTAAGGCTGCTGAGTCCCTGCTCAGATGATAGCAACAGCAGTAGCTGCACAGCATTTAATGCCTCTGACAGCCACAACATCAGAAGAAAATCTCTTCTAACTCCTGAGCACCAGAGGGGGTGGGAGAAGATCCAGCAGCAGCCTGTCTGTGGCACAGAGAGCCTGGACTCTGGTTACACCATCTCCCCTTTTGCCTTCAGCCCTCCTACAGCAGCTAATCTCTGCAAGAGCTCATCTATCCCTTCTGCTTCTCCAGTGTTTTCATTTTGTAACCAATCTCCTCTATTAAATTATCTGAAATATCTACTGTTGTTCCTACGTTTCTGACTAGACATCAACCAAATGGTCTCACTCAGTAGGTGACATCTGAGTAGAGACCTAAAGAAAGAGGAATGAGGTTTGTGACTATCTGGGGTAAAAGCTTTCCAAGCAGAAGAAAAAGAGCAAGTGCCAAGGACCTGAAGAAGAGCATGTCTGTTGCGCTCGGGAAGCAACAAGGGAGGCCAGAAGAGTTGAGACAGAGCAGGGAAAGAAGCGGGGGGTAGAAGATTAGATCAGAAAGAGCCAGATCATGAAAGCCTCATAGGCCACTGAGATGGCTCTATTGCCCTCCACAAGTCTAAGCATCCTTTACTAAATATGTGAAAATGACAAAATAAACTGGGAGTTGTCAGAACTCCAAAGGAATATTTGGGTCCAACGTAAGCCTGTTCCCACATTATGAAGATAAAGAAACTATGGGAGCTATGATTTAGAGCAAGGGTTGGTAAATCATGGCCCAT
The DNA here is from genome assembly GCF_009764315.1 of Trachypithecus francoisi. NCBI lineage: Eukaryota > Metazoa > Chordata > Mammalia > Primates > Cercopithecidae > Trachypithecus > Trachypithecus francoisi. Next base: position 52,235,858 of record NW_022681453.1, read on the forward strand.
AACCGAAATCTAGCCCACCACCTGTTTCTGCAAATAAATTTTTCTGACACTTAACCACAGCCATTCACTTACATATTGCATATGGTAGCTTTTGCCTTACAATGATAGGGCTGAGTAGCTGCAGCACAGACCATATGGCTCACAAAGGCTAAAATATTTCCTTCCTGGCTCTTTATAAAAAAAAGTCTGTTCACCCTTATTTAGAGAGTTAGCTATCTCAGTAACGAAAAGGAGTTGAGTTCAGAATAGGGAAGTAATCTTACATGGCTGATGAAAAATGCTGTAGCCTTTACCTACATATATGGTCTTGGTATGAGAGAGTGCAAAGATGAGAATACAGAAACTTCCAAGCATCACTACGTTTTTCACTTCAAAGTAGTCTGGATATTGTCAGGTACATATCACTGAATATCAGGTGGCAACTGGGACAATAAAAAGAGACATTTAAATTGGCCAGTGACATGAGCTCTTCAGCAAGATAACACTTGCTTAGAAGTTATCAGAACAAAACAGAAGCTGATGTCTAAGACATAGTGAAAATTAAGAAAGCTGGACAAGAGAAACCTTCACAACTTTTGGAAAGCCAATTCGAATCCTAAACCCTGGGGCAAGGAGAGGGAAGAAGGCAAGCCCAGGTCTCACTCTATCCTCCCCACTCTACCTTCACAAAATGAGAACCCTCCCCTACTTCATCTTTCTTTCCTCTGCCTAGGTTCCAACCCACTCTGAGCACTGAGGTAGAATAGCAAAATTTGCCTTTGAATATGGAAATTAAGCTCCTCATTTTCTTAAAATTGTACAGAGACTAACATTTGCATTTCACAGTCTCCAGATTCTCACAGACCTTGATGAGCCAAGAGGCAGTTAACACCAGCATTCCTGGGTAAACTGGCTATTCTATTGGCAAATAAATCTTTTTATATTAAGGTGAAACAATAATAATCATTTTAAACAATCATGTGGAGTGTGATTACAATATAGCTCATTTGGAAAGAACATTATCAGCTTATGAGATCCTCAGAGATTCTAAAACGGAAGGTGCTACAAATAAAACCAACTGTTATGGGGCTTTGTCATTTCCACAGCCCATGAAGGCAAAATTCACACATTAATACTGTAATGAGAAAACAATGCAAATTCTGATTAAGTAAAAAGTGAAAGTGCTTGTTACAGACAAACCTAGCATCTCTCATATCCTTGCTGGCATTAGAGAGGAATTAAGTGGGGAAACTTCTAACTTTCTGAGGCGCCTCAGGTACCATTCAGGTCTGCACACTCACATTCAAAGCATACATCCGTCGGTGGCTGGGTAATAGGAGGGGTTTGCCGGCAAATGCAAACAATTACACTTTGCAATACTCCACTCACTTGCTGTTTACCCAAGGTTTCCTATAAGCAGAATCCCATCTGGCCCAGTTTAAGTCATGCTGACCTCGTTTCAATGGCATATTTTCCATAGCAGTCTAACCCCACTGACTTGGGCTTGTTGGTAAAATGTCAAGCCTGAGTTACTCACAGTCAGAAGGGTCGAGAACATTGAGTATTTTTGCTAAGATATCTTTGTATTACTTCCAAGTACTATAGTAACACCTAGAACATGAAAAAAAAAAAAAAATAGAACAAAAAACTAGCATTCATTCATTTGACAAAGGGTGATTGAACCCCATTCTGTACCAAATGCTGTCCAGGTGCTGAAACTGCAACTGAGATTTTTTCTTCATGGAACTTTGTATTCAACAGAGATGGGAAAGATGAGCAATCATCAGATTTATGGTCTTCTGTGAAGATGGTGTGCAACCTGTCTCCTCCTGAGCATGGCAATCATCCCCCTTAATCGTATTTACACAAGGGCAAATATTATTTACCCTTCTTTCATAAAAAATATTAAAGGTGGTTTTGAGCAAAGCCATTATCCAAATCATGAATTCTTAAAATCAAACAAATGCAACTTAATTCCTAATTGCAATGGTAAAGATTTCATCTATTCCTGAGCTATCCATGCTTATTTTTTCGGTTCATGTTGGCGTTTTCCTATTGCCACATGCATCAAGCTTGCTTCTCCCAAAAACAGAAATTGCAGCTGCTTGGAGAATATATTCTCTTTCTAATCAGACATTTACATCTTTATTTTCTCATCTTCTGCTCCCTTCTAACCCACTGCAATCTGGCTCCCGCCTCCATCTTGCTGTGTGACTCTTTCTGAGTTTATTAATGACTTCCCTATTGCTAACTTCAACAGACATGCTTCATGCCTCAACTGACTTAGCTCTGGTGCATTCAATATAGCTTAGCATCTGCTTTCATGGCACTGCATTCTTGCAGTCTTCCTCTTTCCTTCTTGGCCTCCTTTGCCCACTAATTCCCCTAAAATGTTGAGAGTCCTCAAAGATGTCTCTACAGTCTTTTCTCCCAGTTTCGTACCCTTCACCTAACTACCATCTTTATGCCAATAACCTGCAAAGTGATGTGTCCGACTCATAGCTCTCTTCAGAGCTAAAAAACAATATGCCCAACTCTCTACTTGATTTTTCACCTTGGTTATATCACAAGTACCTCAAGATCAACATATACAAAACTAAACTGTTGATCCCATGCCCAAAAACATTTTTCTCCAAAGTCTTCTGTCTCTATGAATGGCATAATCAGTTGTTGCAAATCAGTAGCTTCAGAGACAATCTTCCTCCTTCCTTACTCATGACACCCTCAACAATGTCGAGAACCATTGATTCTTCTTTCTAAATAACTTCAGGGCAAAGCTCTCCAAATCCACTACCACCACTATAGTCCAAGCCAAGATTTTCTTTTTCATGGACCACTGCAAGTCCTATCTTCCATTTTTATCCCTTTTTGATGCATTCTGCACATTATAGGCAGGGTTATCGTTTAAAACACAAACTCAATAATGTTGCTCTCCTGCTTCAAGCCTTTCAATTACTCTCAATTAGTCTTAGGATAAAATCCAAACTCTTAACCTGGCCATGCCTGATAAGGCATCTGCCCTTTTCGCTTCACTGTTCAGCCAAACTGACATTTCATTTCCTCAGATCGGTCATACATCTTCCAAAAGGACCGTCTTCCATTTTCCACGTGACCTAAGGTCCTTTGCATATACTGTTCCCATCACATAGACTGCTCTTCCCACTTCCTTCAAATTTCATTTTAAATACAATTTCTTCTCAAATACTCACTGATCCCCAGACTATAAGCACCCCCTTCTTCCAAGCATAGAAGATCTCATTGTGCTTCTCCTTTTTAACTGTTATAACAATTATAATAAAAGGATGGATGCATGTTTTACATGCAAGAATGTCAGCTCCATGAGGGCACATAAAAACTTGACAGCACATTTCAAATAATGAGTCATTCAGTGAATTAATGACTACAAGAATGTTAAGGCCGGGCGCGGTGGCTCAAGCCTGTAATCCCAGCACTTTGGGAGGCCGAGACGGGCGGATCACGAGGTCAGGAGATCGAGACCATCCTGGCGAACACGGTGAAACCCCGTCTCTACTAAAAATACAAAACTAGCCGGGCGAGGTGGCGGGCGCCTGTAGTCCCAGCTACTCGGGAGGCTGAGGCAGGAGAATGGCATAAACCCGGGAGGCGGAGCTTGCAGTGAGCTGAGATCCGGCCACTGCACTCCAGTCCGGGCGACAGAGTGAGACTCCGCCTCAAAAAAAAAAAAAAAAAAAAAAAAAAAAGAATGTTAAAAACTTCCTATATGTGGGGTATAGTAACCCATGACTAACAGCCCAAATATCACATGCCTAGTGATTTGGTGAGATCTCTCTGCATTTTTTATCAAATACAGGAGAAAAAAAGTGTTGCTTTGCCATCACCAGCAGGTAAGCAACAGGAGAAGATGTATATTTTCAGTTAATTCATACTCAAATTTAATTACTTTATCAATTAAGTGTTTCCTCCCAGCCCTCTTTATCTTCTGTCCATGACATAAGCAGCCAAGAACTCAATGAGAAAAAGCATCCTCTTACATCAGGCCCAGTCCTGCTTGGCTTAAAACAGTCTCCATTTATCCCATCTCAGCTCACCTTTATATCTCATCTACTCTACAAGTGTACACCAAAAATGTTTAAAAATCCAACTGTTGACATCAACCTCAACTCCATTCGGTTTCATCTGTTTTGACCTCCTGTATTAGTTCATTTTCACACTACTATAAAGATACTACATGAGACTGGGTAATATATAAAGGAGAGAGGTTCAATTCACCCACAGTTCCGCATGGCTGGGGAGGCCTCAGGAGACTTACAATCATGGCAGAAGGTAAAGGCGAAACAAGGAAATTCTTCACATGTTGGCAGGAGAGAGAAAGAGGGGGAAGTGCTACACTTTTAAACCATCAGATTTCATGGAAACTCACTCACTGTCACAAGAACAGTATGGGGTAAACCTCCCCCATAATCCAATCACCTCCCACCAGTTTCCTCCCTCAGCATGTGACGATTACAATTCAAGATAAGATTTGAATGGGGACACAGAGCCAAACCATATCACCTCCTACCTCTGTTCTTACCTTTTTCAGATCTCCAACTCCTGATCTTCCCTCAGTAACTCACTATCCATCTCCAGTGTCCTACTGTATCAGACCCCTTGCTTCAGTGAGTTAGGTAGCTATTTCTGTGTAACAAATGAGTTCAAATTCAAGTGGCTTACAATAGAAAAACACTTAGTCTGAAGTGTCTGAAGGTTGAGTTGATTTACATTTAATTCAGCCAGAGGCAACTGTGTTCCACATGCCTCTCATCCTCCTGCTGAGACCAGTAGGCACACCTGAGCATGCTGTTCTCATGACAAAGGTAAAAATTCAGGAGGTTGAGGTCCCACTGCACAAGTCCAAGTTGAAACTCTGCTCATGTATATGCTAACATCCCATTGGCTAAAGTCAGTTACAGCCAAGCCCAAAGTCAATGAGTAGAACTCATTATTCCACTGCAAAGCTGCAGAGAAAAGGGTGTGGATGTAGAAAGGGTTGAAAATTAGCCTAAGGCTTCAATCTATCACCTGAAAGAGAATTCTGGTGTTGCACATGCAGTACGGATTAGAGACACTCTAGTATCCCTCTCTCTCTCTACTCCCTTCGGCCCCTTAGCTGACTTTGCTTCCTAGCTGGTCTCATCTTCAGAAAGAGTAGACAATATGTCCAAGATGACTATTTGATAATAAACCCAAAGAAATTGGCAAGATTTTGGATGTTCTACTTTAAATATTTTCTAAGCTGAGTTGTTAGCTCCTGATGGAGTGGAATTTACTTTGAAAGTAAACTCGAATAATATAAGAGTTCTGTGCTATTTTGGTATTATTTATGCCCTTGTTATGCAAAGGTCTATGGACCAGCAGGATAGGCAATTGCTTGTGAACTTGTTAGAAATATAGATTCCCAGGACACACTCCAGACCTACTGAATCAAAACCTGCCTTTTGACAAGATCCCCAGGTGATTTATATGCACGTGAAAGATTGAGAAATACTGGCCTGTACCAAGAGTCTTTTAAAATCAGGGGAATGCCAATAGGTAACTTCAAAAATGATGATGACTGAAAGACTATCTGACCAGTCTTTATAGAGATAGAAACGGACAACAAATAGCAATGTTGCTGTTGCCATTAGGTTATTAGACTCAGAGTTTTGGCTTTCAAAATATCCCCTGGGAAGGTGAACGGTGCATTCCTCAGAGAACAGTCTATTTCTTTTGAAATCATAAAATTTTGAACAAATTACAAGAAAGGTCAGGCTGAAAATTAAAGCTATAATTTTATTGGGTGACTCCTTTCAGGCAGACAAAGCCGTTTTCCTTCACTGCATTGCTTTTATTGAATTTCTGGGTCATTTAAAAGGGAAAAAAATAAAAGGTATACACAGAGTGAATGGGCATATACAGTCTAGTTGAGTAAAAGAAAAAGTATAAAAGATTCTCATTAATTGGCAAATTATAATGGATGACGAAAATAACTCTGTAATCATGTAGAAAAGACAAACATCCAAGCAATTTTCTTATTAGGAATAAAGTAGGCAGGAAATGTGAAAAAGGAAGTGCATTTTCAAATATAATCTACTTATCAGGGGAAAATGTGCTAAATGTAATCTGGACAAGGGCAACATATACAATAAAATAAATGATAACAGTTCCTTGTGCCCCTTGAAATTCATCCCTCCCTCTACTGCTGTACCAGGCAATCACTTATCTGCTTTCTGACATTAAAGATTAACTTACATTTTTTAGAGTGTTATATAAATAAAATCATACGTTATGTACCCCTTTTTTTAGCCCAGCCTGTTTTACTCAGAATAATGATTTTTGAGAGTCATTCATGTTGTGTGTGTACCCACAGTTGATTATTTTTGATTGCTAGGTAGTTTTTCATTGTATGAGTATACCATCATTTGTTAATGGATATCTGGGTCATTTCTATCCAGACTATTAGAAATAAAATTGTCATGAAAATGTGGGTATAATCTTCACATGAATATATGTTTTTATTTTTCTTGTATAAATACCTAAGAATGGAATGACTGGCTCATACAACAGGTATTGGTTTAACTCTTTTAAAAAACACTGTCAAGCTTTTGCTAAAGTGGCTGTACATTTTATATTCCCACCAGCAGTGTGTGAGAGCTCTGATTCCTCCCATCCACATCAGTGCTTGGTGCGGCCACTCTTTTTAATGTTAGCTATTTTAATGGTTCTGTAGTACTATCACCCTATGCCCTAGGTTTTTCATTTGCCTTTCCCTAAGGAATAATTATTCTGACCATCTTTTCATGTCCTTATTGCCCATTGGTATATTTCTTTCTAAAATGTCTGCTCAAATATTCAGCCCACTTTTACTGGGATATTTTGCTGCCTCTTATTGAGTTGCACAAGTTCTTTATATTATGGATACATGTTCTTTGCCATATACATGATATAAGAAAAGACTTAAGGTCCTTTCTGGTTGTCACATTTTAATATTCTGTGATTTGGGTATAATCCTGAGTATTCAGACACCTGTATTTATAGAGTTAAATAGTGGAATATTTTATTTTTCAAGCAACTATTTGCACTTTATGCCGATGTAATCCAATCAAAATGAATAGATAGAATGTAAAGGATTCCAAAGGCTTTTGTTTATTTATTTTGTTTTTTAGGACCACCATGGTTTAAAATGTACAGTGTGGCTTTAGCCAATTAATAGCAACTTTTGTTCATTGCCCAGCAGCTGTGGAAGAGATGAGACCTATTTTGAAAAAGGAGAAAAGGCAAAAATCATAACAAAGGGAATCTTTTCTTATTTAGGGGCCCAAACAAGTACATGCTCCAAAAGGCCGGAGGAGCTACCTGAATAACCTGATAAGCAAAGAGCATCATGAAGGGGATTTGTGAGAGATCCCAGACATAAAATAAAAGCAGGTCTCCCAGGGAGATCAAATGGATGGGCTCGATTCCTGGTCAGTGTGGCCATGGGAGTGAGCAAGAACAGAGAGATGGCCAGAAAATGCCAGCATCTCCGGATTCATGCAGCTAAGACCAGTGTCCCTCAGGACACCAGGACCTGTGATGCCTCCTTAAGTACTGAGACTATGTCCACACCGTTCTGTAGCGTGAGGCCAAAGAAGGAGCCAAGGTACGAATCCTGCCTCCAAGCAGCTCACACTCTAAGGAAGACAAATAACTACAAAAGAAGGTGTCGCCTAGGAAAAGAATCCAAGGGCAGCTCAGGGATGGAGTGCAGGTCAGCATGACCCAATCCCTAGACCAGCTGGAGGCTTCAGAGCCCAGCACCACGGAACAGTGTAGTGCAAAGTCCACTTAATCTGTGATGCACTGTGGCTTTTCTGCCAACCCATAGTAGATGTCCTTCTTAAGTGGAAGACTCAAAGCAGCAGACTATGAGCAAGACTCAAGGACAGAACCACAAAACAGCATGATGCCAGTAATACTGATGGTATTAGCTAGGGCAGGAAGCCTCGCATTTCAGAAAATGAACTTAAACTGCAGAGAGACATAAGCCCCGAGCTGTTTTCCAGGGATTAGGCTGTTTCTTGACATAAAGGTCGAGCCACAGATGAAAGTTTGGCAAATCAAAGGTAGAACCTAGGAAAAGAATGACCCCAAAGAGCCCAGAGTCAGAGATGGTACTTTGCCTCTAACCACTGCCCTTGGCTAAAAGAGTGTGCTTGTCCCAAGCAAGAAGGTTTTTGTTTGTTTGTTTGTTTGTTTGTTTAATAATTGCTATAATTAACTAAACATACACCCAAGTTTACTGTTTGGTAAGACTCCATAAAAAATTGTTTAGATTCTTCTTACACCATTCCTTTATGTGTTTTCCCATGAAAAAAATCATATTCAAGTGTTGATAAGGTAAAAATACCTAGATATGTCTGATTGATCGCATCACTTGGAAACAGCACAATGTATTGAAAGATACTTGGTAGCTCAGAGTTTGCAGAGTGGTTGAGAGGCTGTGCAGCAACCACACTTCAGAACTGCACCAGCAGAGGTCCCACTGCCCCTGGGACTCAAACGCTGCAGTTCAATCCACAGTCAGGCCTCGAACAACAAGAATCTCCCCTACACCTGCCTCCAAAAGCCGAATGCCTCCACCAACACTATTGCCAGTAAATGGACTTTGTGCTCTGCTGCTTCCTCTGGTCACTTCACATCAAAATCTCCCCTGTGTGTGCATCTTATTGATGGGGAGCCTAAGTCATAAGACTGCATCCAGCAGCAAGAGAGGATAGGAAAATGTACGACCGGCTCCCACCTTGGGTGGAAAAGAGTCATATTATGGGAAAATATCCAAACAGAAAGGCTTTTCAGAAAATCCTGTATGACCACAAAACATAATAAGTGATTCTCACTAATGTTCAATTTTTTTCTTTTTCTTTTTTTTTTTTTCATTTCTTATCAAGAGGTTCAAGTCAAGTTGCAGCCTCAATTGCTGCCATGAAATGATGGGAAAAAACGAGTCTGAATTTGTTTTGCGGGAGAACAAACCTACACTCATTTTAAAGAGCTTTTGTCTGCTCCACACACAATAATGATTAGCTAACAATCGCTATTGTATTTTGGAAGGTATGTTGAGACTTGTTAAAAAATACTCCTATACTTCTGTGGGAGCAAAACTAAATGTCTGAACAATGATAAATTCACTGGAGGCCACAGAGAGTGGAAAAGTTCCAAAGAATAGCAAAAGCTATTTTTCAGATAATAGCAGGCTGAAAAGAAGGTCATGTTCGCAAGAAAAAGACACTTTCTTTAAAAAGAAGATCAAAGCAACCTATTGAAAATGAATCGATACTATTCATATCACCAAGATGTCATTTAATTTTCTGGTTTGATTCATGAAATAAAGATTAATGATTTTAAACCAGGAGAGAAGGGTCAAATTGTCAGGGTGGATAGATAGCTGTAATGTCAGATAAATTCTCACATTAGAATGAAGTCAGTTCAAAGATACTCAAGTAGGTATATGCCTACATTTATGGAAAATATTACACATATGAAAAGATGTATATAAACACACACACATACACACGCACCCAAGCAGTAAACTGCTTTGTTTGTGGACAACAGCATCAGTAAAAACATAAGGAAATTAACCCTAACAGGCAAAGGTAGTTGACATTTTTAACTAACTTTTTCCAGGGAAAAAAAAAAAATCTCAGACCTACTTTCTTCTTAACAATACCTCATTACTTAAGATGCTTCAGTGTTACTCAACTGTCTTCATAGTCCAAAAGATATGAAGAAAAGCATTTAATATCCAGATTGACTTTATGATTCTGCATAGATGCATTTTGTATAAATTCCAAACTATATTTACTGTGCATTATAAATATAAAATATATATTCTATTTTAGATGAAACTTTATTTTTTATTTTTTAAAACAGCAATAAGTATAAACAGAAATTGGGTACTTGACCCATGAAACAGCTACCAAAATTCATGTTACAATTAAGTTCTTATGGTCTTAAGTGGGGTAACGTGCAAAAGTTCAGACTAGTAGTAGATGTCTCTTAAGTGAATTTCACATGTGAATAAAAGTACTCTGATCAAAATAAATATCTTAAGCTTTAAAAATATGCTGAGAGTTAGTTTTGGAACTATCAGAAAGCTTAGGAAATTTAATCATTCAGTCCACCTAGGCAGTTTCTTAAAGAGTCATTTTGTTAAAAGATATTCTCCTTTCAACAGAGATGTGGCTGTCTGACTGGACAAACTCCTGACTAGGCTTAGCAAGCAGCCCACCTCCCAAGTTCAGTACCCTTTGCTCTGTTTCTAAGGAGCAATAGGAATCCATATACCCAGAATCCATAGCTTTTCAAATGATTATTTGAAAGTAATGCGACTTCACATATCCCAAGCTTTCAAAAGAACTTTTCAAATAAACTTCATCTTTTGCATTGCAAAAATTCACATAGCAACCTCTTTCCTACCTCTGTTGACCTGGAGTCGTAGCTGGCCCCACAAGGGGAGCTTTCATAATGGGAGAAATGTTCTCCAACCTCGAACTGTCATTCTCCTCATCATCTGCAGAGACAAAGATGAATGGGAAGAGTGGGTCGCAATTTCCTGATACAGGCGCTAATCATGCTGGTGACATTAAGCCTGGACAGAGAAGAATTACATCCACAGCCAGATGGAAAGAGTGCCCTTTATTTGCAAGTTCCTAGGTGTGGAGAACTGGTCTTGTGCGAAATGGTAAAGTTAGGAGAAAGTTCACCGCACCTTGGCACACTCTTGCCTACCTCCAAGTGCCCTGGTTTCTCTCATTATTCCCTACAAGGAGAGCACCCTTACCTGTCTTTCAGCTGCTCTGAGCCTTTGGTTCTACATCTGTAAAATGAAGATGAAAACGTAACAGTGTAGATGTTTGTGAAAGGAACTATAATAGGTAGACATGTTAGACTAATGTACATGCTAGACTTATGTAAGATAGTTTTTCTTTCCAACAATCAGCACAAATGATATCAATCTAGTACTGTTGATCATATCTTGTGGTTGCTGTGTTAAGGTGAACTAATCAGCCTAGTTACCACGAATCATTAAGAGTACCACCTGTTCCTCCTGGCTCTGGAACCCAGCATAAATGACTCAGAACTGTGGCTTTATAACACATTTGTGATGGTACCATGTACTTAGCTCTTACTACACACCAAGCACTGTGGTAAGGATTAAACACATGCAAACGAATTCAACCTTTGCAACAAACAGCCTGAAGGGCTAGAGCGGAGGGGAGAGAGGAAGGAAGAAGGTCTTTCTAGTGCTCTTCAAATCACTTGCAGGCAATTATCTATTCTGTCTATTCAAAGGGCCAACATGTTCTGGGAGCTTGAGCAGGTAATTTTATTTGTTTTAGAATAAGTTTCCTCAACTGGAAAACAAAGGCTAGATGATATGTGTAGTTCTTAATATCTCTAACCTTGCAGACAATTACTTACGGCAATACCACTCTTGTTGCAGAACACAGTAGTCTGTTTGAGTTAGTTCATGAGGAATAAATTTACCATAGTATGGTCAAGGCTAAAATTGGGAAGTGGTGGGTCCTGAGAAAGTCCTGGGGCCAGTCCTTCTATCATGGAGATTCTGCTTCTCTCTGGGCTTCTGTTCTGTTATTCTCTTTATTCTATCCATGTGGGCTTTCTCTCATAACCCTAATAATGTCAGTTTGCGTTTCAGTTTTCCCCTTTTCTTCTCCATGCACTCTATGGCCTTTTGCTCCCTGACATTAGCTGATTTGATCTCTTTGTTTTCCAATTCCAAGAAAATAATCCGGTTGGTTCAAGCCGACCTCAGGATCCTATGTCTGTTCATCCCATGGACTGGCTGCTTCTGAAGCATTCAGCTGTGATGAATGAGGGGGAGGATCCACCTAGCACAAAACATAGTCCTTCTCCTCAGCAAGGAAGTTTCCTTGAGAAGGGGAAATATTCAGTGAGGACCCTGGCATATCTCTAGCATGGCTACTAAACCACATCAATATCTCAATCGATTAAAAGATGTGTTTTTACCAGTGAATGGCAGCCACACACACTGCTGAGGCTTGAAAACACACATACACACACACACACACACACACGCATACACGAAGGAGCACCGACTCTGTATCTATACAATTGCAAACACAACACATCCTGCTTTTCTACAATGCATGAGAAAGAGAAACGCAGCCCCTGGCATCCAGGACCTGATCGGGCATTACTAGCTAGACCTTGGTGTTCTCCTGTTGAACATAAACAATTTCACAGAACATTAACATCAGACAAAGCCACTTCATGACCAGACACGATCGAGACAAAAACAGGACCATTATGTAATTATGTCGGAACACAAACAAAGCGTGACGATGGCCCAGAGCACAAAAATAATCAGACAGCCCCTTTCCTGACTAATATGAGTGAGGGCTTCTTCTTTATCAATTATAGCTTCAGCCTCACTCTAATCTGTCCTCCCTCTAGATAAGATTACTTAAGGTATGCATTCATAGAATTGCCCACTGCTTGACAGCCTCCAATCCAGAGAGAAGCCTTACTTCCTTATGCCCTCCTCAAAACCTTGACACAAAGCCAAATCTTATAGAAGTCCTTCCTGACACCCTCTTACTGAGACACCCTATAGTTCCCTGTGGAACAGTTCTCCTTCCCTCCTGTGAGAACTGAACCCCAGTTGTTCAACGACAGGTATGTTCCTGGTGGAGGACATTCTGCTGGAGGACATTGACATGTTCTATAGCCTAGCAAGTATTTTCCCTTACATGAAATTTAATCTCACATTTGTCCTGTGAAAGCAGCATCACTAATCAATAAGTGAAGAAACTGAGGATTAAAGAGGGTTACTCAAGGTACACTTCGGGTCATCAACAAAGGTCAAATTTAAGCATAGGCTGCCTAATTCCAAACCCAGTGCTCCTTATTCCAGAGGGAGATAACCTCCCCAATGTGACTATTTTCCTGGCAATGACTGTAGAAGCCAAAGACAGTTGCATTTATAGTAGTCTGTCTCTGTCACCTCTGTCTCTATCTCTTTCTTTCTCACACCCACCCTCTCTTCCTGTTCTAAAAATGAAGATAAACAACACAAAACTATCACATTTTTACCCAAAACTTGTGATCAGTTAGAATCTGAAGCTTGGGTGGAAACAAGGGCCAGTGACATAATTTAGGAGAAAATGTCAGTGGCACTTGGAGACACCGGCCCCATATGACATGCAGCCCCTGGTGTGATTTGTTTTTCTAAGACCACCAGAGCGGGCACAAAAGAACCAGTGAGCAGGCAAGGGTAGGAGCAAAACTGCAAATTTATTTTTGGTCACCTAGCTTCAGGGAAGAAGGTGGGTAGGGAGAGGTTTGTCGGCCTCCGGCAAAGGAGGCCAAGAGAGTCGCCTGGTGAGCTCTCGGGTGGAGTTCCTGATACAGTCCCGACTGGGGGCTGGGAAGTCCGCATGGCATGTCTGCCGGGAGCGGCTTTTCTAGGAGTGGGAGGGCAATGGGGGGGGCACGGGCGTGTCGGGGGGCGTTCTGCAGGTGCGACCAGGTAAATCTTGGTCTCTTCGGATTGACGTCGCCTGGCGCATGCCCAGTTGGTCTGCACCTTCCCAGGTGCAGGCTGCATTTTTGCGCGCACGGGAAAAGTTGGTGATGAAGAACCCGGAAGTGTGCCATCTTGCCTCCATTCGTCCAAACAGTCCAACCTTTTATTGATAATAGTGATAAGGGGCGCCATGGTCTGTCTGGCTACTTCCTGCTGTTAAGGGGCGTCGTTAAGTCGGGGCCTATGGTTGGTATTTGGACGTACGGATGAAGAATAAAATAAGGCACAGTATTAGTACAGGAATGAGGAATGGAAGCATTTGTTGGAATATGGGCAAAACCCAAAAGGATGGTCCTGGCAAGGTTGGGGAGTATGAGATAGTTAAGAAAATTTAGTAAGTTTGAGGCGAGTGGGGGAAAGTTGAACTGATTTCTTGGCCTAGTAAGGGGGTAGGGCATGAGGGTATAATGAGGAACGAGTGCGCAAAGTAGTTGTTGGCCAGGCAGCAATTAAGGAGTGGAGTTTTTGCTTACTCCTACTACAGAGATATTGGATGGAAGGCTAGGTCCAGAGAAGGACGGCAAAACAGTATAGGTACCCCGCTGTCATTAAAAAATTGTCAGCCGGGCGCGGTGGCTCAAGCCTGTAATCCCAGCACTTTGGGACGCCGAGACGGGCGGATCACGAGGTCAGGAGTTCGAGACCATCCTGGCTAACACGGTGAAACCCCGTCTCTACTAAAAATACAAAAACTAGCTGGGCGAGGTGGCGGGCGCCTGTAGTCCCAGCTACTTGGGAGGCTGAGGCAGGAGAATGGCGTAAACCCGGGAGGCGGAGCTTGCAGTGAGCTGAGATCTGGCCACTGCACTCCAGTCCGGGCGACAGAGCGAGACTCCGCCTCAAAAAAAAAAAAAAAAAATTGTCTTACCCGCTACCAGGAGAGTTACCTGCGGCTCGGCGAGGGTGATGAGGGTCCCTGAGTCTCGGCACCTTCAGTTGTCGTCGTCCAGATGTAGGAGCTGGAAGGAGCTCCCAGGATCCTGGGAAAGGGGGTCACGTGGAGACGCAGCACCTGTTCTCAGGGTGGGGCAATCAAACCTCCAGTGTCCCTCCTGTTGGCAAGCAGGGCAGGGGGTTGCTGGTGGACGAGGGTTAGGACATTCACTGGCCCAATGTCCTGACGCCTTGCACTTATAGCAAGGCTGCGTTGGGGCTCGGGGACCTTGTGGACACCTGTTGGCATAGTGTCCTGCCTTGCCGCACTTATAGCAGGCTCCTTTTGTAGCCTTGGAGTCTGCGGGGTGTGTGCTCTCTGGTCTGGGGTTACGACTGGGCTGTAAAGCCGCTGCTAGGAGCTGGGCCTTCTGTTCAAGGCGAGCCTGCCTCTGTGCTTCAGCCGTCTCCTCTCTGGAGTTATAGACCTTAAAGGCTAATTTAACCAGGTCTTGTATTGGTGCCTGAGGACCATCCTCTACCTTTTGAAGTTTTTTACGAATGTCAGGAGCTGATTGAGAAATGAAATAAGACGCCAAAATGGTGGCCCCTGTGGGGGAGGCCGGATCTAACCGGGTATACTGGGTTAGAACCTCAGTCAGTTTAGGGTAGAGGTTAGGATAACCTGGAGGTCATGCCAAGTTAAGTCATAGGCCTGACAAAGGTATCTACATTCCTTTATGTATATGGTAGGATTAGCTGAGAAATCACCTAAACACTTCTCGATTTTGGAAAGATCAGCCAGTGAAAAAGGGACATGTACTCTGACTACCCCCTCCGCCCCAGCTACCTCTCGCAAAGGTGCTAACACTGTAGGAGGGTGTGGGCAGGAGTGAGGGTGTCAGCAGGGCACTTAGAGCGGGTGTGTGCAGAGATAGGGGACCCTAGGTGGCCGGCTGAGGACGTGGAAGGGGGCACGGGTGCGAGCGGGCTACTAGTCGATGAGGAGCAAGGAGGAGGAGTCTGGGCAGGAAGGGAGGGGGTGGAGAGAGCGGAGAGAGAAGGAGGAGTATAGGGCAGGTCGGGATGAGAGCGTAAGGCCCAAAAGCCTTGTATGTAATTAATTTCAGACCACTTGCCTAGCCGCTGGCAGAAATTGCTGAGGTCGATCACGCCACAGTGGAAAGGAAAATTAACCGCTTCCTCCTAAGGTCTTGTTCAAGCTGTAAGGTTTTTAAATTGGCTAGGAGGCACCCTAAGGGGGTGCTCTTTGGAAATTTGGACTGGGGGGTTTCCCATTTGTTTCCTCTTTACTTACACAATGGACACAATGGAAATGGAAGTGGATCTCTGCCTGGCTTCAAAGCGTCCTTTGGAACCACCAGAGACAGACTGGAGGCTCTTGGAGCCAAGGTGGAGATTACCTTCAGGCGGACGTCTCCGTCCTGAACGGGTCTCCCGAGCCACTTGGTGGCTCAAAAGTGGGCCTTGGACCTGCGCAGGATTTTTGGCTGACGGAGGTAAAGAGGAGACAAGGGCACTCACCCCAGAGAGGCCGTGAGAGTGAGGGAAGCGGGTCTCAGGTCCTGGTCCGTCTGCGGCGTGGGAGCAGGAGGAGGTTCCTCAACCCTTAGAGGCCTGAGGAGGGGTCTCCTCCCGGGTCTTTGGCACCAACTGACTTGTTTTTCTAAGACCACCAGAGCGGGCACAAAAGAACCAGCGAGCAGGCAAGGGTAGGAGCAAAACTGCAAATTTATTTTTGGTCACCTAGCTTCAGGGAAGAAGGTGGGTAGAGAGAGGTCTGTCAGCCTCCGGCAAAGGAGGCCAAGAGAGTCACCCGGTGAGCTCTCGGGTGGAGTTCCTGATACAGTCCCGACTGGGGGCTGGGAAGTCTGCGCGGCGCGTCTGCCGGGGGCGGCTTTTCTAGGAGTGGGAGGGCAATAGGCGGGGCACGGGCGTGTCGGGGGGCGTTCCGCAGGTGCGACCAGGTAAATCTTGATCTCTTCGGATTGACATCACCTGGCGCATGCCCGGTTGGTCTGCACCTTCCCAGGCGCCGGCTGCATTTTTGCATGCGCAGGAAAAGTTGGTGATGAAGAACCCGGAAGTGCGCCATCTTGCCTCCGTTCGTCCAAACATGGGGATGTCTTCACTTCTGTGCTGCCAGCCTGGGTCAGGTTGGTCACATACTTTTCTTACCCCTGTCCTCTCCTCTCTGCAAACTGGCACAGATCCAATCTCTATTACTATTCAAGTGAGTTGACAGGAACCAATTCCTCCTCTCAAACTTTTCATTTAAATGGAGGTGAAAAGTCATCCTAATGTGTACTTACTGTGAAGAGTTGCTCCTATAAATGGAGTACTGCATGACAGAGTTAATAAAACATTGAAAAAGAGGCATTTTCTCACCTGAGAACTTAATTGCTACAGCAAATTTAACAAGGAGCTCTTGACATTCTATTTCATAAAGAGTATTTTATTCTCAAATTGTACCTTTGATTTATAAACTACAGGGTGAGGGCCTGTCAATGGCCATGGGGAACATTTCTCTTCCTAAATACCAAGGTGTAATTTATGCACGTCAAGAGTAGAACTAATTTATTTGGTTTACAATAAAGCTCAAGGTGCCTTTAATTTATGTCATTATAATTTTGAAAAATTAACTTTGAAAATAAATTAAACCATTGCCCATCTTCACAAATACAAATATATCATGAGATTTTGTGCAGGTCAAGGGCTCAAGTTATCATGGAGAATACCCTATCTTACCCCCTCTGTAATAGTTTAAACCTAAAATATGAATAATAGAATAAATATTTTAGGACTTTTTTTTCTAAGCAAGTCTAAATAGGGGTTTAATTTTGCCATATTAAAAGAATTTTAACAAAGGATTTTATATGATAGAAACAATGAGTATACCTTGTCTTCAACAAAAATTATTTTTGAAAATGTACTGATTTCATTAACACATATTAGTTAGGTGTTGATTCCATCAACCAGCAGCTCAGCACAAAATAGGTGACACACTCAATATAAATATTCCTTGGAGGGTTTGTTCATAATGGCACAGTTTACAAAGATGTAGGGTAGGGCAATCACAAGGGGTGGTGGTGGACCCCCTGGGCTAGAGGTAATAAAGCTGTTTTTATCTGTCTGTTCTTTTTTAAATGAGCAAGTATTGCATTCTAGTAAAAACAAACAATAAAAGAAATTTTATTTTGAAACACATACACCATTATCACTCTGACTTTATCTAGTTTTAGGGCTTATAAACACTTATATTTGTTCTCAATTTTCTCAGACCTCCATGGCTCCATAAATTATATCCAGATGTATTTGTTATAATTAGGTTTTGCTGCATGTGACCCATGTGACCTCAAACCCAAATTAAGAGGGGCTTAGAACTGAGAAAGTTTTATTCTCTCCCATAAAATTTCTAGAGATGAGTGTCTAGAGCCAATATGTGGTTCTGCAAATACTAAGGGACTCTGTCACCTTCCAGCCTTCTGCCGCACTGTTTCTGGAATGTGGCCACTTCTGTGAGGTCCCAGATGACTACTGGAGTCTTGGCCATTATATCCCTATTCTAGCCAGCAGGAAGGAAAAAAAGGCAAAGAAAAAAAAAAGGTTCTTCCCCCTTAAAGACATTTGCTTGAGTTGTGCATACCACTTTTGTTTGTATCCTGCCTACTGGCTAGATCTTAGCAATGTGGCCACACCCAGCTGCAAAGGAGGCTGGAAAATGCCTTTATTATGAGAAGTTATATCCTTCACTAAAATTGGAAGTTCCATTACTGTAGGAGAAGGAAAATGGATATGGGAAAATAATCAGCAATGTATGCTATTATATGTCATATAAAAGACATGATCTAGTTAAACTTTACCCAGTAATTCCTCCAAATAAGCCACTGGTCTCATTTAAGACCTAACGTCAGAAATGGAGCTGATTTCCAAAACAGGTGAGGTCTACTCACGCTGGCCACCAAGCCCTCCTTATTATTCCATGCATGTACTAGGCAGCTCAATGCCATTGAACTTACTTGCCCTCTGTTTGGAATGCTCAGATATTTACTTGGCTCATTGCCTCACTCCTTCACCTCTTCAGGTCTCCATGCAAATGTCACATTATCAGCAATACTTTACTCCCCATTCTATTTAAAATAGCAATTTAAAATAGTCTTCCCCATCCAACACTCTCTACTTCCTGTTCCCAACTTGATTTTTGTCTTTTACATTGATTTATATCTCATACAGTATATGCTTTGAGTATTTACTCTCTGTCTCACCTCCTCTCAACTAGAAAGCAAAAACTCCATGAAGGCAGGAATCTTTTTCTGTTTTAGACAATTCATTTGTCCCCTGACCAAGAGCAGAGCCTGGCACATAATAAGTGTTCAACAAATATTGGATCAAAGAATCAATGAACAAACAAATCTTATATCCCAGCAATCAACACAGTTGAATATGAATTTTACGCAAGAATAAATAAAACCATTTCAGAGGTGGCTCATTAAATCCAGAACTCAATTTTGTAAGTAATTATAGAGCTCTTTTCTCCATTAGGCTCTTTGCTAGGCAATTAGAAAACAATAGTGGGTAGAGGTGCTGCTTAATAAAACTTTCAATCTGATTAAGGAGAACTATATGAGTTAAATTGTCCTAAAAACAAAGGCAAAACTGAACCATGCCAGTCACTACTAAGGAGAGGGATTCCTTCCTACGTCATCATTTGATTTCTCATATCACTTCATATTTTTCTAATATCTTCCAATGAATCTTATTTAACTTCCTATTTGTTTACCTCTTTATTGTATATCTTCCCCCACTAAAATAAATGGAGGTCCCCAAATAACGAAAATCTTATCTTCCTCTTTTCCATATCCCTAGTTCCCAGAATAGTTCCTAGCATTTAAAAAGGAATCTGTTAAATATTATTGAATGTGTGAATGGGTAAATAATGCTACGAATGCCTGGGAGGAATTGAGAAAGTTAAGGGGAGGATATGACTGTTACGAGGAGTGAAGACAAGAAAGAGTTAAGTGGGCAAATAAGGAGAGGAAGAACATTCCACGCAGAGGAAAAATGGCATGTGCACAAGCTCTGTTCAGCTCATGGTTTGTATACACAAACAACTCACCCATCATTGGTTTTGTAAATAAAGTTTTATTGGAATACAACTACTCTCATTCTGTATTGTCTATGGCTGATTTCACACTACAATGGCAGAGCTGAAAAGGCATAATTGAGTAACTGAGACAGAAACCAAATGAAATGCAAAGTTGAAAGTATTTACCATCTGGTCCTCTACAGAAAAAGTTTGCTGCCCATGATACAAAGGCTCAAGGATGGACTAAAATGTGGTCGGCAGTGCTGCTCAAAGTGTAGTATTCAGACCAGCAGCATCAGCATACCCTAGGAAAGCGTCAGAAATGTACCTGTCAGACCCCATCCCAGATCTACGGAATCAGAGTCTTTGGAGGCAGGAGTGCAGCAATCTGTGTTTTGACAAGCTCTCTAGATGATTCTAACACGTGCTATCTATTGCGGCAGCGAATAATAGAAAAAGAAGAGTGTGGTGAGAGTTGAGGCTGGAAAAGTTGGCAGAGGCTAGACCATGCAGGCATAAGGCCATGGTCAAGAGTTTAGTCTTTATCTTAAGAACAACAGGAAGACATAATGGGTTACGCAGTCAGATAGGAGCAAATTTGCAATTTGGATCACTCGGACTGCAGTGTGAAGAGTAAGTTATAGGGGGCGCTAGAGTGCAGGCAGCAAGATCCACTGGAGAGATGATGGTAGTTGGAATTCTGGATGACATCGAACCACCATTTTCTTCTTTCTCTCTTTAACCTCGCTGAATGTCAGTTTTCTTGTCAGTAAAATGGGGATAGCAATTCATAAATTTGCAATGAGGTTTAAAAAATAAAATGTATATGACAAACCCAGCACAGTCTCTAGCACAAAGCAGGGACTCAACTAATAGGAATTCTCTTCTTGAGATCTATTTTCTTTTTCTCCTGCTTCACCTTCATTCCTTCATCTTGAATGATGACTCTTGCACTCCACTTTGGCCAATATACAATATGACAGCTTGGAAGCAGTTGAATATGATCCTATTTCCTTTCATCTCTAGCAATATTAGATTCTATCTCTGTGATGAACTTTAAAATACTATGAAAAGCAATGAAAAACTCATTCATCCAAGACTTTAAACTAATTAAGGGAGCCCAGCATTAATACAGTCATTTGCAGGGAATTCTTTTTTGAAGAGAATAATTTTGCTTCATTTATATCCCACTCTATTCCAAAAGGGATTTGAGATGGCTTCCAAAAATGTGCACATCACAGAAAAATAAATGAAAAGGAAGAAAAATTAGACAAAAGGAAAAGAAAGTGATTTATAGCTATAAGCTAATTCAGCAAACTCCCTGTGACTGTGCCACTAATTTGGCTCTGAGTTTTCTAAAAGTCAATATGTCAAGGAAGTCACAGTGGGTTATGAGATTCAAGGTCCATACAACTAAAGCATACCCGTGTTCAAGAGGAGCTCTTAACACAGAGGCCAGAGAAAGATGCCTCCCCGGGGTCCCTAGAGTGAAGATACCGAATAATTTAACAAGCAACATCCTTGGCAGCTTCCAGAACAGCCTTGAAGAATCACTTCCTAATTGCTATGTTTTGTAAAGCCAGGATTCAAGTTAGCATCATCTATGATTTAAGTGGTCCCCTTGAGGGCAGAAGAATTAATGCTGATATTTTATGCTGCTGTATTAGTCACTTACAAAGAGAACATGGAAGCTGAAAAGCCAGAGAGGTCTTTCAGCCCTAGGGTTCTCAGGCTGTTTCTTGGATTCCTCGGGTTTTACAGAAATGCTTCAGAGAAAGTGGGGGCCTGGAGGAGCACAAAAGAGATGCCAAAGTCTTGTGCTCCACATCCCTGGCTTTAACCACAGCAACACTACTTTATTTTTAAAAAGTTTGAAAGCCACAGAGGCCTCAGCACAGTGCAGCAGTTCAGTAAGTGAATTTTGGAGTTATTTGGAGGGCAGAGAGCCTGGGTTAGGATTCAAACTCAGGTACTCAGTAGCTGTGGGACTGTGGGCAAATTACTTCACCCCTCTGTGCCTTAGTTTTTTCCACCTACAAAGGAGGATATCAATAGTACTTACCACATAGGAACATTGAGAACATTAAATTGCTTGATGCAGATAAAGCCCTTTAGCAGAATGCACGGTACAGAAAAAGTCCAAAAGAGGTTTAACAACAGGAGTCTGGGGAGGAGAAATATTAACCTCTTAATCTACTCCAATATCCCATGTATAAAGAAACTCCTGCTGTAAAAATATTCTGTCTGCATAAAGGCTATCCAAAATAAAAATGTCTAGAAGTTGAAGTGACTTGCCCCAAATTACATTCCCTCTAGCAGAATAGGTGCTTGAACCCAGTGATCCTGACTTATTTTCCAATGTCCTGTCCACATAAAAAGGAGACTGCTTTCCATTTCTTATGACTGTGCTCCATTTTGCTCTAAATGCCTCACTGTACCCATTTCATGAAATCTAATATATGGAACAGCAAATGACTCTCATCTCATGGGTGAATTCCAACTGTTAATGGCTTTCTAGAGAAGGATTTTATACCACATTCAGGATTAGCACCATAGAGTTTGGCAATCAACTAGTAATGTCTGCTATTGGAAAGAAAAGGGGTAAGTTTGGATATGCATATCAATGATTATCAGTGCTTTCAACTCTCCACAGCACATCTCCCCATTCCAAAAACACAATAGGCTGTTTGTCAATATTCACAGAGTGACTCATTGATTCATGGATTGTTTGTATAAAATATTTTGTAATCATAAAAATCAATGGTGATAGATTTCATTGACCTTTTACAGAACATAAGGCAGGTGGTATTACTTGAGGCTAAGAATTATGAGTATTCAATTATGTACTTTCTCAAGATCCTCCAATATAGAGGAATGCCTTACTGGTTTTGGAAGGCCCATTGCCTGGAAAATGGAGAGAAACAATGCACTGATTTCCATTGGGAACATGTCTTTCTGTGAAAGTCCTAAATCAATTCAAGACTCTCGCACAATGGCTGACTTCAACATTTATTGCCTCTGAAACTGAAATTGCTTATTTTCAAATAGTTTTGACACTGCAGTTACTGGGTCCCTACTTTGCCCAGATGCTGTCTCGCTAACTATAAGGCATGGACAATGAATCGGAGTTGCTGGCTTCCAGCAAAGATACAAATGCCAGTTAAGCTCAACTAACTTCAGAACATGGATTGATCTAATATAAGGGCAGGAGAAGCGTTAATAGTATGTATGCTTGGTTCTGTTTATCCTCTCTGCTCCTTGAAATACTTTCTTGCTCAGTTGACAGGACAGGGCATCTTTGCCTGTTTCTCTAACTGGGAAGTTTCAGTCTCTTTTCCTGATTTTCCTTATCTTCCTAAGTTCAAACTGTTAACATACACTACAGCCCAGTTTTTGGACATCCTTCCCTGCATATTAACACTCGTGCATGGTGATCTCATCCAGCCTCATGGCTTTACATGTAATCTATGTGCTGTTGGCTCTTCAATTTACATCTCCAGTCCCGGCTTTGCTTCTGAACTGAGACTTGTACATTCAAGTCCCACCTAACATCTTCATTTGAATATTTAAAGCTATCTTAACTGTAGAATGTCCCAAACCAATTTCTGATGTTCCCTGCAAACCCACTCTTACCATAGTCTTCTCATTACACTGCATTACAACGCATTCTATGTCAAACCCACCCTTTCAGTGGCTTAGGCCTAAAGCATTAACTCCTATCTTTTGCTTATGACTCCTAACCAGTCCACCAGCAAATCCTCTCCACTACTACTTCATCTTACATAGAATATAACCCCTGTTCCCCACGTCTACTGTACCTCTATCCTGTCTCACCTGAATTACCGCTTTATTTCCCCACTGAGCCCACACTTTTACCATTAGCCACTTGTATGTCTCCACGCAGCAGCTGAAGCAAGCCTATCAAAGTGTAAGTCAAATAATTCGGATCTAGCCCAAACCCTCCAAGAGACTCCCATTTCCCTTGGAGAATAAGCCTAAGACAATGAGGAGAAACACTGCAGTCTTTACAAGGACCAGCAAGGTCCTGAATGATGTGCTGCACCTCTGTTATCTCCCTGCCATTACTTTCCCCCTTGTTCACTCTGCATCAGCCACACTGTCTCCTACTGTGCCTGAAACCCTCCAGGCATATTCATATTTTTCCTCAGGACCCTTGCACTTGCTTTTCAAATTTATTTCCTCAAATAGCCACACAGCACAACCCCTCACTTCCTCCAGTTCTTCTATTCAAAAGTTATGTTCTGTAAGCCTTTTCCTGACGACCCTATCTAAAATTGTAAGCCCTACCCCTAATACTTCCTATGCTTTTCCTTTGCCTTACTTTTTTTCTCCTTAGAATTTATCACTATTTTCTATATTTTTCTTAATTAATTTGTGCATTTAAAAATCTCCCCCACTGGCCGGGCGCATTGGCTCATGCCTATAATCCCAGCACTTTGGGAGGCTGAGGCAGGCAGATCACGAGGTCAAGAGATGGAGACTATACTGGCCAACATGGTGAAACCCCGTCTCTACTAAAAATACAAAAATTAGCTGGGTGTGGTGGCACATGCCCGTAGTCCCAGCTACTCAGAAGGCTGAGGCAGGAGAATCACTTGAACCCGAGAGGCAGAGGTTGCAGTGAGCCGAGATCGAACCACTGCGCTCCAGTCTGGCAACAGAGCCAGACTCCGTCTCAAAAAAAAAAAATCCCCTACTAAAATGCAAACTCCGTGAATGTAAACATTCAATGCTGTGTCCTCAGCACCTGGAACACTGGACAACCCATAGTAGGCACTCAAGAAATATATATTCAATGAGGAAAGAAAAAAGAAGTTCAATTGCAGATAGGAGAAAAGCAGAGAGAAGAGCATGACGATAAGAAATAGCCTATATTTCAAGCCAGATGCTGTGGCTATTGCCTGTAATTCCAACAGTTTGTGAGATCAAGGTAGGAAGATTGCTTGAAGCCACAAGTTCAAGACCAGCCTCGGCAAAACAACGAGACCCTGCCTCTACAAAAAATGAAAAAATTAGCAGGGCATGCTGGCGCATGCCTGCAGTTCTAACTACTTAGGAGGCTGAGGCAGGAGTATCACTTGAGGCCAGGAGTTCAAGAAATAGTCTATATTCCTGTAGTGAAAAACAACTAACATATTCAAAACATATTCTCTAATCTTAGAAGACAGAATCTGGGGGAAAAAATGCAATGGCAAAGCTATATAATGAACATGCTGTGCTTTTTATGCAATTTCTAATCATTTTTATTTAAATGTTTTATAAATATTTTTAAAAGCTTGATGAGTTTGCAAGTGCCTCGAAATATTTAGAAGTTATTTTGGAGCACTTCAAATGGTTTCAAAATCATTTTCAAAAAATTTCAACTCATCAGCAAGCTTAGAGAATAAACTAGTTTAATATCTAAAATGTTTTGAAATTGTGTCTTAAGATGTTTAGATTTAGAATGGGGAAAAATTATTTGGAAACAGTTGTGAAAGCCAACTCTTCAAACTGATCATTTTGAAATTTAAAGTTCTTGTTATCTTGGTGAAGAAGAAGAGGGAATAAATCAAACATTTAAAGTCACTTAGAAAGCAACATTTTCAAATTTTGGGGGAAGTAAATTGAAAGTCTGCAAGGATACTTTTTGCAGCCTTGTACTTACAGTAAAACTTGAAAATATGTCTGTCAATAGAAAAACTGGTAAATAAGTAAAATATTTAAAATACAATACGAAATATATTCAGCAAAGAATGTAAGTTGTGAAATAAACAAATCATCATCCCGTTTGGTCTTTCCTAGGAAGTTGAATGTATGTGTCTATAAAGCATACCCATGCATATCATATGGATGTCTGGAGGGGTGCTGCTCCCTGTGAGAAAACATTTTAAATGGTCCATTCTCAAGGCATAATAAATCTAAGTACTGGCAGCCAGCCTGTGGACGTGACAAACCACACAGCTTATGCACCTAGAAAGTCACGATAAACAAACAGAATGTAGAGGAGGGGTCAGCCCATAAAAGGGAAGAAAGTTTCGTTATCGAAACTTAAGCGGGAAAGGGAATGGGGTATAACCTTATAAGGGAGATAATGAAACTTAGGCAATGTCCGAGAAAATTGTAACCCCATAGTACTCAACCAATGAGGAACTGGGGGAAGGAGTTGTGTGCTAGGAGATAAATTACCTGCTGTAACTGCTCCGGGTGTGCCTGCCTACCAGATATCCCGTCTTGCAAGACTGCTATAAAAGTCTCGCTTCTGCTGTTCTTCGTGTCTCCAAGTTCATTCTTTGAGTTTGGACAGGTGAATGAGATTCCCATACTCCTCAGTTTTTAGTGGTGGTTACCCCTAGAGTAAGACACTGCAAGGGCCTGAGGAACTGGGGACTTTTATTTTATCCTCATTGCATAATTTTAAGATTCTTTGAAATGTAATAAGATACTTAATGGGGTTTTTCTTTAAAAAATAAAACTATGAAAACTCTTTCAAATGTTTTGAGCATCAAAGAGTTTGAGATATTAAGATGAATTAAACCTCTTCTCAGCTTTTGCAGGATTCAAAATATAGCAACATAGCAAAAAATTTTTAAAAGTAATTGTCCTACAATATAATAAGCTTTTTATCAATAGCACAAAGTTCAGAAGATACATAGATAAAAGAACATCTGAATCTGTTAGGAATGCTTCCCGGAAGATAATTGGGCCAATTCTTGAGGCACACATACAGTTGGGTTGAGATATTTCAGACACAGGATCACAGCCAAGGAATAAAAAAATTCATCTGGGGGAAACAGTTTAGCTAGACTGGGGGATGGGATCCAGGCTCCTTCATGATTATTGCTAGGAAGGCTGAGCTCAAATTGTGAGCTCTGGAATAAAGCAAGATGTAAATAAGTAAATATAACAAGCTACAGGACCTATTTGGTTTCAACTCCCAAAACCATGTTTATCCTACTATATCCCAGATCTTTCCTTTAATAAAATGCTCCTGAGTGTGGCATCCTTAGACAAAGCTTTCTTTCTAAAGGTAAAATGACACTTCTACCTAACTTATCAAAAGAAACTCTTAAATAATAACCTTCTTAGATTCATCATTTAACCTTTTCCTACTATGCCCATATCTATAAGTGTGTTTGACCTTCCCAGTGATTCAGAGGAATAGATGAGTTGGGGTATTTTTTTCTCCATTTCATAGCCAAGGTCATGGAGGTCCAGAGATAAGCCATTTTGCAAATTGCAGACTTGGCTGGAAGTTGGACCCGCATGCCTCCTACCTCCAGACCTGGACACCTCGCATTACATCACATCATGGAAAGATAATGGGTCCTGAGGGGGCACTGCAGGAAAAATACTAGGAGATGTTTATTTCCCCATGATATTTCTTACAGGACAGAAGTTCTTCTTTCTTCCGTATTATTGAATAAGATAACACTTAATTTATTGCCAGTTAATCCCCAAAGAGGACAAAATCTATAGAAACTTATTTTAGGTAGAAATCAATGTTTCCAAAAATAATAAAAGAGAGAAGTTGGTGTTCTGGAAGAAAAATGAGCAACACTCTGCTTTCATCAAGAGTTAACTCATAATTTTTAAATTTAATTTTAATTTTTTAATTGACATAGAATCATTGTACACATTTATGGGCTACATAGTGATATTTGGATATATAAAACGTACAGTGATCAGATCAGGATAATTAGCACATCTATCACCTCAAACATTTATTATTTCTTTGTGTTGGAAGAATTCAGCATCCTTTTTCTAGCTATTTGAAATTCTATACAATATTATTTTTAACTATAGTCATACTATGGTGCTATAGAACACTAGAACTTATTCCTCCTATCTAGTCATAATTTTGCATCCTTTAACAAATCCTTATCTCCCATTCTTCCCACTTTTCACAGTCTGCAGTATCCTCTATTCTACTTCTTACTTCTATGAAATCGAGTTTGTTTTCCACATACGATTAAGAACATGCAGTGTTTAACTTTCTGTTCCTGGCTTATTTCACTTAACATAATGTCCCCCAGTTCCATCCATGTTCCCACAAATGACAGAGTTTCATTCTTTTTTTATGGCTGAAGAGTATTTCATTGTGTATATGTACCACATTTTTTTATTCATCATCTATTGTTGGACACCTAGGTTGATTCCACATCTTGGCTATTGTGATAGTGCTGCAGTAAACATTAGGGTGAAGATGTCTCTTTCACATACTGATTTCCTTTTCTTTAGGTAAGGAAAGTAGTGGTGGTATTGCTAGATCATATGGTAGTTCTATTTGTAGTTTTTTGAGGAACCTCTATACTATTGTCCATAATGGTTGTACAAGTTTCTATTCCCACCAACAGTGTATGAGATATCTCTTTTCTCTACATTCTTGCCAGAATTTGTTATTTCTTGTGTTTTTGGTAACTGCTATCCTAACTGGGGTGAGAGGATAACTCATTGTAGTTTTGATTTGCATTTTCTAATGACTAGTGATATTGAGCATTTGTCATACATTTGTTAGCCATTTGTATGTCTGTTCAAATCATTTGCCTATTTTTAAATTAGATTACTTGATTTTGGAGATTTTATTTTGGTATGACTTCTGATGTTCAGTTGTTTGAGTTCCTTGTATATTCTAGACATTAATCTCCTGCACATGAATGGCTGGCAAATATTTTCTCCAATTCTATAGGTTGTCTTCTTACTACATTGTTTCCTTGCTGTATAAAAGCTGTTTAGTTTGATATAATCTCATTTGTTTATTTCTAATTGTGTTGCCTGTGTTTTTAAGGTCTTATTCTTAGAACTTTTTTCCAGATTAATGTCCTGAAGTGTTTTCCTTATATTTTCCTCTGGTAGTTTTACAGTTTCAGATCTAATTTTAGGTTCTTGATCCATTTTGAATTGATTTTTTAATAAAGTGAGAGGTGGGGCTATAGTTGAATACAAAAATATCTACAATTTAAGAAGACAAAATTCACAGTGTCTGACACCTAGATAAAAACTAGCAGGTATGTAAAAAGCATAAAAATACATTATAAAATAAAGAGATAAATTAATCACTCAAAGTCAATCCAGAACTGAAACAGATGTTAGAATTAGCATATAAGAACATTAACAGAGTTATTATAACTTGATTCCATATTTTCATAAAAACTACAATTTCTGAGGTGAAAAGTATACAGGTTGAAATTAATGGCAGGTTAGATTTTTAAAAAGTAAAATATTACTGAACTTGAAGACATAACAATAGAAATGATCAAAAAACAAGAAATAAAGAGCACAGACATTTTTTAAACAAAATATCAGCAAGTCATTTGACAGCTTTCAGGAAGTTTCTGAAAAGGGGATGTATACAGAAACAACAGAAAAAAATACTTGAAAAAATAATGATCAATTTTTTTCAAATTTAAATAAAACTATAAACTTATAGTTTTAATAAAATCAATAAACCAAAGTACCAAAAAATAAAATCAAAAGAACCCAGCAAAAAGCATCATTATCAAATTGTTGAAAACTAGTGAAAACGGGGAAATCCTAAAAGCAGTGACAGAAAAAAAGACTTGTTACACATAGAGGAACAAAGACAAGGAAGACAGCAGATTACCTGTTGGAAACAATCCAATAAAAAAGACAGTGAAACAACAACTTTAAAGCACAGAAACACCGTAAATTTAGACTCCTATACTCAGTGAAAATATATTTCAAAAAAGAAAATGAAATAAAAATATGTTTAGGTTATTCACTTTCCATGTAGTTGAGCGGTTTTGATTGAGTTTCTTAGTCCTGAGTTCTAGTTTGATTGCACTGTGGTCTGAGAGACAGTTTGTTATAATTTCTGTTCTTGCACATTTGCTGAGGAGTGCTTTACTTCCAATTATGTGGTCAACTTTGGAATAAGTGTCATGTGGTGCTGAGAAGAATGTATATTCTGTTGATTTGGGGTGGAGAGTTCTGTAGATGTCTATTAGGTCTGCTTGCTGCAGAGATGAGTTCAATTCCTGGATATCCTTGTTAATTTTCTGTCTCATTGATCTGTCTAATGTTGACAGTGGGGTGTTGAAGTCTCCCATTATTATTGTATGGGAGTCTAAGTCTCTTTGTAAGTCTCTAAGGACTTGCTTTATGAATCTGGGTGCTCCTGTATTGGGTGCATATATATTTAGGATAGTTCACTCTTCCTGTTGAATCGATCCCTTTACCATTATGTAATGGCCTTCTTTGTCTCTTTTGATCTTTGATGGTTTAAAGTCTGTTTCATCAGAGACTAGGATTGCAACTCCTGCTTTTTTTTGTTCTCCATTTGCTTGGTAGATCTTCCTCCATCCCTTTATTTTGAGCCTATGTATGTCTCTGCATGTGAGATGGGTCTCCTGAATACAGCAGACTGATGGGTCTTGACTCTTTATCCAGTTTGCCAGTCTGTGTCTTTTAATTGGAGCATTTAGTCCATTTACATTTAAGGTTAATATTGTTATGTGTGAACTTGATCCTGCCATTATGACATTAACTGGTTATTTTGCTCGTTAGTTGATGCAGTTTCTTCCTAGCCTCGATGGTCTTTACATTTTGGCATGTTTTTGCAATGGCTGGTACTGGTTGTTCCTTTCCATGTTTAGTGCTTCCTTCAGGGTCTCTTGTAAGGCAGGTCTGGTGGTGACAAAATCTCTAAGCATTTGCTTATCTGTAAATGATTTTATTTCTCCTTCACTGATGAAACTTAGTTTGGCTGGATATGAAATTCTGGGTTTAAAATTCTTTTCTTTAAGAATATTGAATATTGGCCCCCACTCTCTTCTGGCTTGTAGAGTTTCTGCCGAGAGATCTGCTGTTAGTCTGATGGGCTTCCCTTTGTGGGTAACCGGACCTTTCTCTCTGGCTGCCCTTAACATTTTTTCCTTCATTTCAACTTTGGTGAATCTGGCAATTATGTGTCTTGGAGTTGCTCTTCTGGAGGAGTATCTTTGTGGCATTCTCTGTATTTCCTGAATTTGAATGTTGGCCTGCCCTACTAGGTTGGGGAAGTTCTCCTGGATCATATCCTGAAGAGTGTTTTCCAACTTGATTCCATTTTCCCCCTCACTTTCAGGCACCCCAATCAGACGTAGATTTGGTCTTTTTACATAATCCCATACTTCTTGCAGGCTTTGTTCATTTCTTTTTCTTCTTTTTTCTTTAGATTTCTCTTCTCACTTCATTTCATTCATTTGATCCTCAATCGCTGATACTCTTTCTTCCAGTTGATTGAGTCGGTTACTGAAGCTTGTGCACTTGTCACGTATTTCTCGTGTCATGGTTTTCATCTCTGTCAGTTTGTTTATGGCCTTCTCTGCATTAATTAATCTAGTTATCAATTCTTCTACTCTTTTTTCAAGATTTTTAGTTTCTTTGCGCTGGGTACGTAATTCCTCCTTTAGCTCTGAGAAGTTTGATGGACTGAGAAGTCAAATTACCCTGTTTGCAGATGACATGATTGTATATTTAGAAAACCCCATTGTCTCAGCCCAAAATCTCCTTAAGCTAATAAGAAACTTCAGCAAAGTCTCAGGATACAAAATTAATGTGCAAAAATCACAAGCATTCTTATACACCAGTAACAGACAAACAGAGAGCCAAATCATGGATGAACTTCCATTCACAATAGCTTCAAAGAGAATAAAATACCTAGGAATCCAACTTACAAGGGATGTAAAGGACCTCTTCAAGGAGAATGACAAACCACTGTTCAGTGAAATAAAAGAGGACACAAACAAATGGAAGAACATACCATGCTCATGCATAGGAAGAATCAATATCATGAAAATGGCTATACTGCCCAAGGTAATTTATAGTTTCAATGCCATCCCCATCAAGCTACCAATGAGTTTCTTCACAGAATTAGAAAAAATTGCTTTAAAGTTCATATGGAACCAAAAAAGAGCCCGCATTGCCAAGACAATTCTAAGTCAAAAGAACAAAGCTGGAGGCATCACGCTACCTGACTTCAAACTATACTACAAGGCTACAGTAACCAAAACAGCATGGTACTGGTACCAAAACAGAGATATAGACCAATGGAACAGAACAGAGTCCTCAGAAATAATACCACACATCTACAGACATCTGATCTTTGACAAACCTGAGAAAAACAAGAAATGGGGAAAGGATTCCCTATTTAATAAATGGTGCTGGGAAAATTGGCCAGCTATAAGTACAAAGCTGAAACTGGATCCTTTCCTTACTCCTTATATGAAAATTAATTCAAGATAGATTAGAGACTTAAATGTTAGACCTAATACCATATTTTATGGTATTTTAATACCATGAAAACCCTAGAAGAAAACCTAGGTAATACCATTCAGGACATAGGTATGGGCAAGGACTTCATGTCTAAAACACCAAAAGCAATGGCAACAAAAGCCAAAATTGACAAATGGGATCTAATTAAACTAAAGAGCTTCTGCACAGCAAAAGAAACTACCATCAGAGTGAACAGGCAACCTACAGAATGGGAGAAAATTTTTGCAATCTACTCATCTGACAAAGGTCTAATATCCAAAACCTATAAAGAACGCAATCAAATTTACAAGAAAAAAAACAAACAACCACATCAAAAAGTTGGCAAACGATATGAACAGCTACTTCTCAAAAGAAGACATTCATATAGCCAACAGACACATGAAAAAATGCTCATCATCACTTGCCATCAGAGAAATGCGAATCAAAACCACAATGAGATACCATCTCACACCAGTTAGAATGGCAATCACTAAAAAATCAGGAAACAATAGATGCTGGAGAGGATGTGGAGAAATAGGAACACTTTTACACTGTTGGTGGGACTGTAAACTAGTTCAACCATTGTGGAAAACAGTGTGGTGAATCCTCAAGGATCTAGAACTTGAAATACTATTTGACCCAGCCATCCCACTACTGGGGATATACCCAAAGGATTATAAGTCATGCTGCTATAAAGACACATGCATACGTATGTTTATTGCGGCACTATTCACAATAGCAAAGACTTGGAATCAACCCAAATGTCCATCTGTGACAGACTGGATTAAGAAAATGTGGCACATATACACCATGGAATACTATGCAGCCATAAAAAAGGATGAGTTCGTGTCCTTTGTAGGGACAAGGATGCAGCTGGAAACCATCATTCTCAGCAAACTATCGCAAGAACAGAAAATCAAACACCGCATGTTCTCACTCATAGGTGGGAACTGAACAATGAGATCACTTGGACTCGGGAAGGGGAACATCACACACCAGGGCCTATCATGGGGAGGGGGGAGGGGGGAGGTATTGCACCGGGAGTTATACCTGATGTAAATGATGAGTTGATGGGTGCTGACGAGTTGATGGGTGCAGCACACCAACATGACACAAGTATACATATGTAACAAACCTGCACGCTATGCACATGTACCCTAGAACTAAAAGTATAATAATAATAATAATAATAATAATAATTATGTTCAGATATACAAAAAAAGAATTCATCATTAGCCAACAGGGAGTATAATAAGTTTTAAAGAAAGTCTTTAAGGCACAAGAAAAATAATACCAGAAACAAATATAAATAAATAAATATATATATATACACACATATATATACAAAATAAAAATATCTAAAATATAAATATATATACTAAATAAAAATATGTATCTACACAAAGAATAAGAGCATTAGAAATGGTAACTAAATGGGTGGTTATGTAAGATATTCTTTTAGTTAAGTATCCTTAAACATAATAGCTTAAACAAAAGAAATATGTGAGGTTTATAATATACGAAAATTAAAATATATGCTAACAATATAGCACAAAGATGAGGGGAGAAGGAATGAAAGTATGTTTCTATAAGGTTATACTATACTTAAAGTGGAATTGCATTATTTAAAGGTAGAACGTAGTAAGTTAATGATGCATATCATAAACTAAGAAAAAATATCAATGGAACACAAAAAATAGTTACACATCATAAACCAAAAAAGGTGATAAAAGGGATTCATTAAGAATATTCAATTAATCCGAAAGTAGGCAGAAAAAAAGGGAAAGGGATGGCTTTGTCTGTTCTGTGTTGCTATAAAAGGATACTTGCTATCGAGTCATTTATTTTTTTAAAAATAGGTTTATATAGCTGGTGATTCTGCAGGCTAAGAAGTTCAAGGGCATGTCCCTGGCCTCTACTGAGAGCTTTTGTGTTGCATCATAACATGGCACAGAAGGTCAAACGGGAAGTGGACACCTGCAGAGAGAGAAAAACCTGAGGGACATCCTGGGTTTGTGACAACACTCTCCCAGGAACTAATCCATTCCCAAGAGAACTAACATAGTCTCAAGAGAGTGAGCACTCACTCATAGCCATGAGAAGAATACCAAGCCATTCATGAAGGATCTGCCCCCATAGCCAAACACCTCCCACTAGGCTCCACCTCCTAATGCCACCACATTAAGGATCAAATTTCAACATGAGTTTTGGTGGAGACAAACTATATTGAGAAACCAATTATGTGAAACCATAGCAAGGGGGAACAAAGACAATATGAGATAAATAGGAAACAAAAGGCAAGATAACAGTTTAAACGTAAGCATATCAATAATAACAGTAAATGTACATGTTACTCTTACATTTAATGTTGAACCTAATTAAAAAGCAGACAGTATCTAATTGGACAAAAATGCAAGACACAACCATATGCTACCTACAATAACACACTTGTAATATAAAGACACAAATATGCCAATATTAAAAGAATGAAAAAGATATGCCATGCTAGCCTTAAACAAAAGAAACACATGATGGCTTTATTCATATTAGACAGAGAAGGTAAATGTTAGGGAAAAGAAAAGTATTGTACATAGCAAATGTCATTTCATCATCATAAAGGGGTCATTCATCAAGCTCATAAAACAATCCTAAATGTTTATGAATCTCGTAACTAAGCTTCAAAAAACATGAAGAAAAAGTTTTTTAAAACTGTGAGACAAACAAATCAATCCACAAATATAACCAGAGACTTCAATATTTTTAAATAACTGATAAAACAAGCAGACAGAAAATTAGTAAGGATGTAGATTTAAAAAACATTATCAACCGATTTTACCTAAATGGTGTTCATATTTACATTTATAAAGCACCCAGTAAGTGAAGTATGAATCAACGTCCTCCTTTTGTTGTTTTGGCATCTAAGTATCCAGTTATTCCAGTACCACTTGTTTAAGAGACTATTCTTTATACCTTGAATTGCATTTGCACTTTGCATCATATGCAAAACTTAAACTGTATCATAGACCTAGATGTAAAACTTAAAACTATGAAACTTCTAGAATAAAACAGAAGAGAAAGCCTCAAAGGCTTTCTCCGAGTTAAATAAGAATTGTATATATATAACACCCAAAACACATGTTATAAAAGAACAAAAAGATAAATTAGACTTCACCTAAATAATAAAAAGTCAGCTTTTCATAAAAAGAGAATGAAAAGACATACCACAGACTGAGAGAAAACATTTGAAAATTACATATATAATAAAGAACATGTCTCCAAAATACATAAAGAACTCTCAAAATTCAGAAATTAAAAAAAAACCCAAAAACCTGATTTTAAAACTAGGCAAAAGGTTTTACACTGTTTCCAAAGAAAATGTATGGATGGCAAATAAGCACACAAGGATATGTAATATCACTAGTTATTAGGGAAACATAAGTTAAAATCATGAGATACCACTATACACCTGGTAAGACAGGTAACATTTTAAAAATCGACCATACTCAGTGCTGATGAGAACATGAAAGAAATTGGAACTCTCATGGTCAGAATGTAAAATAGTACAACCACTTTGGAAATCAGTGTGGCAGTTCTTGTTAAACATATACTTACCATATGCTCCAGCCACTCCACTCCTAGTATTTACCCAAGAAAAATGAAAGCTTATGTTCCCACAAAGATTTATATGTGGATGTTTATAGTGGCTTATGTATGAAAAATAAAAATTGGCAACAAGCCAAATGCCTATCAACATATCGATAGACAAGCAAATCGTGGTACATCTATACAATGGAATACGACAGTAATAAAAAGTAATGAACTACTGTTATACAGTAAATGTGAATAAAGCTCACAATAATCACTCTGAAAGAAAGCAATTCAAAAAGAGGAGGGCATAATGTATAATTTCATTTACATAAAATTCCAGGAAATAAAAAGCAGCTTATAGTGCCAGAAAGCAAACCAGTGATTGCTGGGGATGGAGTCAGGGCCAGCGGGGGGAGTAATTATGAAAGGAGCAAGGAAACTTTTGTAGGTCGTGTATATGTTCATTATCTTTATTTTGGTTATGATTTCACAGTATATACCATTGTACTTTTTAAATGCATGTATTGTATTATATGCCATCCTATTTTAATTTGTTTGCTTTAAAAACAAAACAAACAAAAACAGTGCAACAACAAAAACAAAAAAGACCAGAAAAAAATAGTCTAGGAGATGTGAAAAAGGACCCAAACTACAATGTAAGGGCGTGAACAAGGATAAAGGAGAAGTTAGGTAAATTGGGTATTTAGGAGACAGTATAGTGTCATCTGTTTTCTATAATTACAGATTTAAAATAAGTTGAAAGTTTTTGCAAGAGATTTTAAACCAATTCAAAGTATCACAAAACAGCACCAAGCAAATTTCGGTTCAAATGTTGACACTCACTAGCTGTTGGATTTGGGGGACATCAAGAGTGTGTTATACTACAAATAACAACAGCTCACCTCAATAAAATAAAATGTCCTGGCTCAAACAATGGAAAAGTCAGATTATTCTGGCCTCAGGCACAGCAAGATTCAGATCTCATCATTAGGGTCAAAGTCATTACCTCAGTTTCTCTCAACCATGACTCAGCCTCCAAGTTCTCCCCTGGCCATGACCAGGCAGCTGCCACCCGCCCACCCTACCTTCCTTAAGTCCAGTGGAAAGATAGAACCTATTCTTCAATTGTTTCAAAGAAAGGCCTCTGATCCTTCTGATTGGACTGGCTTAGTTCCCACATTCACCCCTGAACCTATCTCTGTGGATAAGAAAATGAGATGCACTGATGAGATTAAAATCTGTGTCCCACACATACTTCATTCATGAAGTTGAAGTGGAATTCCATTCACAGTGTGCAAGAGGAACTGGTCTGCAGTCAAACACTAAGAGCTGTTTCTAGAGGAAAGAAGTATGACTTCTGGGGAGATGCTATGATCCGAATCTTTGTGTCCCACCAAAGTTCATATGTTGAAGTTCTAATGCCAAAGGTGATGGTGTTAGAAAGTGGAGTCTTTGGGAAGTGATTAGATCATGAGGGCAAAGCCTTCATGATTGAGATTAGTGTCCTTACAAAAGAGGCCCCAGAAAGCTAGTTAGTCCCTTCCACTATGTGAGGTCACAGGGAGAAGGCACCATCTGTGAACCAAAAAGTGGCCTTCACCAGACACCCAATCTGATAGTGCCTTAATCTTGGACTTCCAGCCCCCAGGACTGTGAGAAATAGATGTCTGTTGCTTATAAGCCACCCAGCTTATGACATTTTGTTAGAGCAGACTGAATGGTCTAAGACAGGAGGTAAACACCAAATCCCAGTAGGAAATTCGACTCCAGTTTTTGGCATATGATAGTGTGCCCAGAGTTCGTTCCTTCCAGTGGGTTCATAGTCTCACTGACTTCAGGAATGAAGCCGTGGACCTTCACGGTATTATAGTTCTTAAAGGTGGTATGGACCCAAAGAGTGAACAGCAGCAAGATTTATTGTGGAAAGTGAAGGGACAAAGCTTCCAGAGCGTGGAAGGGGACCTGAGTGGGTTGCCACTGCTGGCT
Source organism: Trachypithecus francoisi (assembly GCF_009764315.1). Lineage (NCBI taxonomy): Eukaryota > Metazoa > Chordata > Mammalia > Primates > Cercopithecidae > Trachypithecus > Trachypithecus francoisi. The sequence goes on from NW_022681453.1 coordinate 52,273,255, forward strand.
GGGGTGGCCAGCTTTTATTCCCTTATTTGTCCACACCCATGTCCTACTGATTGGTCCATTTTACAGAGTACTGATTGGTCCATTTTACAAACCTCTAGCTAGCTACAGAGCACTGATTGGTGTGTTTTTATAGAGCACCAATTGGTGCATTTTACAAACCTCTTGTAAAACAGAAAAGTTCTCCAGGTCCCCACCCAACCCAGAAGTTCAGCTGGCTTTATCTCTCAATAGGTGTTCAGGAAACAATACCTTCAACTTTACTTTCTGATCAGAAAGAATCTACTGATATAACGTAATCGTGGACACATAAAAAAGCAGAAAGAGTTTATCCAGTTTTTCATCAGGAAATTAGATCAGATCAAACAAGAAATACTGTTCCAACAGTATACACCAGGTTATAATCTTTAAAGGAAATTTTAAGAAAGCCGAGGGTAGGAGATATTGTACTGGCCACCTGCTCTTTTGAGGGATGTCCATAAACCCTTTTTCTGGTCCTAGAACCCATCTCTTCTTTTACTTTCAGCTAATATGATTTTTGAGTCTGACCCCATGCACCCCCCTAACTCCAGGGATGGTCATATAATTCAAACCTGACCAATAAGAACACACATACCCCAACCTACACGATTCGTTCTGGAGAGGCACACAACCTGCCTAACCCAATAAGAGAAAATCAAGGTCTTTTGCTAGATGTACTGAAAATAAGATATGTTCCTCCAGATGGGGTTACTATGCTGGTGGCACAGTTGGCTTCCTATGTAAGCACAGTGCTGCTGCTGCTGATGACCTTTGCCACCCTTGGGGAGGGTTTGACTGAGAAAATGACAACACAGAGAAAAGCAAAGCTCAAAAAGAAAGATTTTTCAATGGTTATATTTGAGCCCCTGGATCTAGCCATACCTGAATGCAGTGGTACCCCTAGATTTTCTAGTTAAGTCACCCAAGCTTAAGTCAGTCTTAGCTGGTCGGTAGGAACCATGTCTGTTCAGTCACAGTATTCCCAGCTCTTACACAGCTAGTTCAGTCCAAGACCCTGGGAAGGCTTAAAGTCATAGGGGATGGTGGACAACAAATTCACTTTTTGAGGATCAAGCTTGAGGTTTTTTCCTCCTGTATTGTCCACTCCCTGCATGTTCAGTTCAAGTTGAATTGTCTTGACTGCCAGGTTATTTGGACTTTGTCACAGTTCAATTTATAGCTGTGTCGATGAAGAATTTGGAAGGAGTAAGCATAACAAGTTGATTCTATTTGCTGTAATGCCAGAGCTTAGCCAGATTCAATGATTTTTCAGGAGATGAATCTACAGCTGGGTCAGGATGAGGGTGAGCACAAGTGGGGAGTGTGTGGGAACAGAAAGTAAGGATTAATGAAACCAAGTGCAAGAGAGTAAGGAGAGGCACCTGGATGTTGTGGAAAGATCACTGGATTGGGGATACCACTTGTGTGTTAGGTTCTCATCCTAACACTGCTCTACCTTGAGCAAGTTTTTCCATTTCTCCTTCTTTTTCCATCTCTCCTTCTATAAAATGAACATGAGAATATCTACATTCAAGAGTGGAAAGTTCACAGGACTGGAGGCACCCAGACCCAGATCTCGGTTCTGGTCCTAATCCTGCTCTCCTTTGGGCAAGCTTCTTCCCTTCCTGATTTTTCCACTTCTTCCTCTATAAAATGAAAATCACATGACCCAAAAAAAAAAAAAACAAAAAAAAACAAGAATATCTGCCAGGGCTACATTCAAGGATGACTGGAAAAAACAAATGAAATAACACATGAGCAAGAGTCCTACAAATGGCATGGATATTCCTGTTATTGCATCTAGCACTTCCATGAAGGAGAAGATATTGGAGGGGCATGTCAGAATTCAGGTGCCCCTCCCTGGAGCCTCCCATGAATTATAAATTTTCCAGGTGGGGCCACTCTTCCTCTGTCCTCCTATTCCTCCTGCAATAGGCAGGCATGATCAACTGGGAAAAGCAAGAGATATAGGCCCAAACAACCTGAGTTCCAGGCTGCCTCCACTACTTTCCATCTGTGTGATCTTGGGCAGGTGAGTTGAGGATTTACCTCTGGGGACAATGAGGTAGTTGAGGAAGGAGATAGGAAGGGAAAGAAACTAACAGGTAATGAGGACATAGAACGAACCAAACATGTTGTGAATGTTAACTGCCTTAATCCCCAAATGACTCTGTAAGGCAGGCATCATGTTCCTTGTTACACAGGTAAGAAAATGAACTCAGAAGATGAAGTCACTGGCCTGCTATCCCATAGCTCATGAACGGGAAGACAGATAGGATTTTAGTCCTGACTTGAATGAGTCCAGAGCGTAACTTTCCTTCATGGCTTCTGCTGGAATAAATAAATTTAATAATAGTAACAATAATATTTCTATTAAGTAATAGGGAAAGGAGTAAACATTATTGAGTACTCACTCTGTGCTAAGGGCTTTAACACAGTATCTCATTTAATCCAATTGACATGCTTTGGAGATAGATCCTACCATTATCCTGAATTTACAGATGAGGAAACTGAGGCCCTAAAAGTTTAAGTGACTTGCTCGAGGCCACAAAGCTGGCAAGCGGCCAAGACAGGATTTGAACTTGAGCAGTGTGACAAGAGACCTCATTACTTACTAACCACTATACAGTATTGCCTCCTCTATATAACAACATTTGAGGACATGCAAAGTCAGGTTCCCAGTTCACATGGAGGTGCTTCCAGCCTGAGCTTGATGGGGGGCTCCAAGGCTCCTCACAACTATGAGATCTAAAGCACTTTCCTAAGTGGTTCCCTTAGACAGACTTTTCTCACTCAAACCTCGAGCTCCCACATACTCTGTGCTGTCACCCTGTCCCTATCGTGGGTCAGGGGAGGACACCCATTCACCAGGCCTTCTGTGCTGTATGTCTTGTGGGACTTCCCTCTGCCTCCACGGTCATCTGCATGTGCTTACATCCATCGGTAGTGCCACCACCTAATAGTAAATCTTCAGGGCCCTGGGGAGTCTCACCTCCTCCATGAGGCCTGCCTGCCTCTCTCTTCCATCCCCTCCTTCTTTCCTCCCTTCTCCCTCCCTCATCCTCCTCCCCAAACATTTATCTCACATCAGTGAGTCTGGGAAGGCAGAACCAAGCCAGGGCACTCCTGGACTATCCTCCTTTCCCATTGTTTCCAGGAGTACTTCTTTGAGACCTTCCAAGGTCCAGAAGGGGCTGACAAGGCCATCTCAAGAGCCACTCTCCAGCTCCTTCTACCTCCAGATGCCCATCATGGCGGGCTGCTCTCCATGACTCCAGACTCTGGTGCTCAGCCCACATGCCCAGTGCCCAGGTTATCTGTTGTTAGCTGAAACCTGATTTCATTGCCCCAGCAACCCTGTGAGGTAGATGTGATTACCTCCCCAGTATCCCAATGAGAGAGCTAGAGTCACAAAACATACTCAGTCACTCAGCACGGGCCGTTGTCTGGCCTTTCTCTTGTTGCCCCACATTGGGTTCCATATTGGCTCCTTGACAAAGGCAACATGGTAAAAAGAAAGAAACTTATCATCCAGTGTGGCAGGAGACTCAGGAACATGCCAAGTTAACTGTCTTCTCAAGAGGAAATCTGCCAAGTCCCCATCTGTAAGTAGGGGCTTCAGGTTGGATAATATTAATAACGATATTACTAGCAGCCTCTTTTTCCTAAGTCCTTAGGCACTGTAGGGTGGATTGGGCTGCTTGGAAACATGTGCTCTAGATTCATATCCTGGCTCCACCACTTACTCATGAATGACCTGTGGCAAGTTATTTTTCTCAATTTCTTTATCTGCAAAATGGAGATAACAATAACCCCTACTTCAAACTTTCCCTGCCAATTTAGTTAATATGGATAAAAGCACTTACAACTGCATTTGAATTTAGATTTAGTTGCTGTGCTGTCTTTATAACCTTTGCCTTAATTATCTTATTTAACACTCTCAGCAACCTTCTAAAATAGAGGCTATGATATTCATTTTACAGAAGAGGAAACTGAGACTTAACAAGACTAATTAACTTGCGCAAGACCACACAGACAATTAAGTATACAGCTGGGATTTGAACTCAGGTCTGCCTGGCTCCGATGTCTGGGTTCTTATATCTCTGCTACACATCCTCCCACTGCATCAGGGATTCTCAATCCTTAACACTATTGATATTTGGGGCCAGGTAATTCCTTGTGGGGGCTGTCCTGTGCATTGAAGGAGTTTGATAGGATCCCTGGGTTCAACCCACAAGCTACCAGTAGCACCCCTACCCCATTGTGACAACCAACAATTTCTTCAGATATTGATAAATGTCCCCAAGGGGGCCAATTTTTCAGAAGCACTGCATGAGATGCTCCCAGAGGTCCCTTGAGCTCTAACAGTCCACATTTCTCCTTCTATTAGAACTTCAACCAGTTGACATCCTACAGCAGAACAGAGAGTTTTGTGATACTGTTTATACCAGGAAACAGACAAAATCTTGTAGAAAGCTTCCCTGGGGCTTGCCAACCTCACCCTCCCAGGCTTGCCAACCTCATCCTCATCTTCATCCTCACTGGCACCTTCGTGGTTATTGAAGAAAGGTGCATACTCTCCAGCAGATGAATTACTGAATTGTATCTTTTTCACTTTTTGGCATCTTCGAAATTGGGATGTGTCTTACAATCAACGAATGGCACCTCAGGATTTAGTTGGCAGTGTCTTGTGTTTCCTAGTTGTTTGTAAAATAGTGATGCAGCTTATGATCAACAGAATCCTAAATGCGATGATACACAATCTGCAAAGCTCCACATCCCCATCCCCGCTACTGGAAAATACAAATAAGAAATAATCACCACCTCTGACTGGTGGTGGTCCCAAAGGCCATCATTTTGTAAGTGGTCAGCACATTTGGAATTTTTAAAAAATGCTTTTTCGTCCAAGAAGACAGAGGGCACAAGGATTAGAGGTAGAGCACAGGCTACATTTCAGTCCCCGGTGCATTTGTGTGATGCACAACCTCACAACTGTGCATGGCATCCCTGCTGTCTCTAACTCTGTCTGGCCCCAGAGACTAAGAATTAAAATGCAGTCAAATATTACTGGATTTCACATAGCTTCTCAGAGCCCGAAATAATTTCAAGCTACAATTTCTTGAAATGGCTTTTATTTTTTTTTAAACTCCAACAAAGCAGATTTTTTACAGACTAAAAATGCCAAACAATTGCCTGCAACTCAAAGGCAAGTGAATAAACATCCATGATTTAAAAAAAGAAAAGAAAATGTTGCAAGGAGGGTTACTCTCTCAACAGCAGTCAAATGTAGCAAAACATCTATTAATATTGTTCCCTGAAGAAGAATGAGTTAGTATAAAACTGGGAAGGACAACAGCCATGCATCTTTCTCTGTCTTCCTAAAATACAGCCTTCCTGAAAATTGATGTGATTACTTGTGAAGCCAATGTTTCTCCATCTTTTTCTTCTTCAATAGCTGTTTGGGCCTTAATGTGCTTTAAATGTGTAATAAAAATATAATGAAAAACATACATTTATTAAATGTGGCTGCTACAACATATGCATAAAGCCTGAATCCATTTCTTAAACCTGTTCCTTCTACTTATAGCTGCCCTACAATATTGGTCAGAATTTAGTGCTTCTCTCTCCCACATTTGCCTTGAATTACTATGCTTGAACTTGCAGTTCCCATTTCTGCTTTTTCCTTTTTCTTCCATCTTACCTCCCACACTATACCGTAATTCCCCTATTCTTCGCACTCTATCCCCCGACATCCCACCACAAAGAAGTACATACTAGGTGTGACTTGTCAGAAAACCCACACCAAAACCTCACAATTAGGCTCCCCTATCCAAAAACAGCCTTTTATATAAAAATGTTAAGTAGTGGAGTTAGAGCAGGGATCAGCAAACTACAAAGAATGAAGCTGACCCTCCTCTGTTTTTATAAATAAAATTTTACTGGAACACAACCATGCTCATTTGTTTGGGTGCTGGCAAATGCTGCATTCCTGCTACAAAGGCAGAGTTGAGTAGTTGTAAGGGAGACTTTATGGCCTGTGATCAAATTGATTGGATTAAAGGATGCAAAGTGTTGTTCCTGGGTGTTTCTGTGAGGGTGTTGCCAAAGGAGATTAACATTTGAGTCAGTGGACTGGGAGAGGCAGACCCACCCGCAATCTGGGTGGGCACAATCTAATCAGCTGGCAGCTCCACCAGAATAAAAGCAGGCAGAAGAATATGGAAGAACTAGACTGGCTGAGACTTCCAGCCTACGTCTTTCTCACATGCTGGATGCTTCCTACCCTCAAACACTGGACTCTAAGCTCTTCAGCTTTTGGACTCTTGGACCTTTGACCACAGACTGAACTATACCACTGTCGGTTTCCCTACTTTCTAGGTTTTGGGACTGACTTTCTTGCTTCCCAGCTTGCAGGCGGCCTACTGTGGGACTTTACCTTGTGATCGTGGGAGTCAATACTCCTTAATAAACTCCCTTTCATAATACATCTATCCTATTAGTCCTGTACCTCTAGAAAACCCTAATACAGCCTGCAAGTCCTAAAACATTTATTATCTAGCCCTTTCAGAAAAATTATGCCCATCCCTGGGTCAAAGCCAGATCTCCAGAGCTGGCATGCCTGGGTTCACAGCCAGTTTTGAGATACTGTGGACTACGTTCCTCTCTGGCATGGACTCTCCTCCCTGGAACATCCATCCAAGGGTATCAATTGACTGCAGTTGCTCCCAGTTCTCATGCTTTGGAGAACATCAGTGCTTTTCTCATCTCAACCTGAGATAGGAATAACGGGGTGGTCACAGGACAGTCATGAGGGAACAATTAATGCAAGGCAGCCATTAAAGACTCACATGAGGCCGGCACAGTGGCTCACGCCTGTAATCCCAGCACTTTGGGAGGCCGAGACGGGTGGATCACTTGAGGTCAGGAGTTCATGACCGGCCTGACCAACATGGTATAACCCCACATCTACTAAAAATACAAAAATTATCTGGGCATGGTGGCAGGCGCCTGTAATCCCAGCCACTCAGGAGGCTGAGGCAGGAGAATTGTTTGAACCCCCAAAGAGGCATAGGTTGCAGTGAGCTGAGATTGCACCACTGCACTCCAGCCTGGGTGACAGAGCAAGACTCTGTCTCAAAAAAAAAAAAAAAAAAAGAAATACTCACATGACTGGTGAGGAAGGAACTGTTAGAACCAACTGTAGCTGCAGTAGCAAGGGGCTAAGTCCCTGACAAACAGGATGTGGGCAAAAGTTGGTTAAAAAAGGCAGAATCCAACATGGCATTAGATTTGACCCAGCTTTCACCTAGGTCCTAATTATATGCTCATTAGCATGCTAAATCCATACCTACGAGTACCATGACAGTTCTGAATATGCCCATGTTTGGTATAACAATACATGACACTTCATTTCAGGGAAATCCCTGCCTCTTCTATAGAATCTAATGAATACCACCCTCTAATTAAAGAAAACCCATAATAAAGGAAAGTTCATACCCTGTGAGGCACTCTTCTCTTGAGTGTGTACTTTTGCTTTGCAATAAAAATTCTTATATTCTCACTACTCTCTGACTCATCCTTAAATTCTTCCAATGGTGTCAAGAGCCTGAACATTCCCTAGAGTTGAGGTCCTGCTGCTGTCTAGGAATCTCCCCTCACTGGCTGGCATCAAACCCACCATAAAAGCCATTGTTGAGGCCTCAGGGGCAGCATATCCTCACAGCAGCTGCAGACTACCCACCCAACCTATGCCTGTGTATTTCCCTGTCCTCACTGGGACAGTTGCCTTCATGATTTGAGGACATTTGATTACTCCACTCTAAGGAAAGAAAATAACTTTTTTTCCTTGAAAACAACTGCTGTACTTTGGATTCCCCAAGAAGCAGTCTCTGAGACAAGATTGGAATGACTGAAATGTAAGTACTTTATTTGGGAGTAATCTCGGAAGATTCTGGAAGGTGAGGGGGAGGTAAAGCAGAGAATGGAAGAAAACCAATAGGTGTGTGATTGAGCAAGTTGGAAGGATGTGAAATCAGAGTTTATTTCTGATGAATCTTTGGAAGTCAGTGTAGATCATATCTCCAAGTCATCCCAACTAGAGGTGAAGAAGAGCCCTCTGGAGGCTCTATCCACCAATTCCAGTCCATCATTGGTTGGAGGAAAGCTCACAAAGGTGTTCATTATCTGGCCTTTTTCCATCATCAGGCATCTTGCTCCAGCAGTCAAGAGAGAACTCAGTCAAGAGAGATGAAGGAATGTCCAGAGTGCACTCAAATGGTAAAGAGGCCAGGGGATATGGGTACCTACAGGATCCAATACCACATTGTGTCAAATAAAGCACCCTCAAAGGAAAGAGGGGATAGAATCAGAGTTAGGGGATACTGAGATTTTACATAGAAATGTAAATAGCTTGTTAAAGTTGCCATGTTGCTGTTAGAATACAATTGCCTCAACCAAAGGCAACTGAAAGTGTTTGAATTTGGAATAGAGAGTGTTTATTCTTCTGATAGAATTGCTCTGGGATGTTTAAAGTAAGAGCAGCTCTCTACCTTCAACGTATTATTAATGTTACTAGGCTGTCAATCAAGCTCTGTTTTCATTTCTTTTGTCCTAGAAGAAAATATTCTGCTTTCTTTGCACTTAAGACATATCATTTCTCCTCACTAGTACTACAGAGAAAACTGTCCTCGTAATGCCATATCAAGTTTTTCACACTTTTGTTTTCCTTCATGTCAACACGGTTGACACTTTTAAGTTGGTTTGGTTTATATTTTACAATGCATCAAGTCAGAGACAAAGATATTTTTAACGTTAAGCCATTTCAAATTTACTCATTTTGCTGCCATTGGTTCATGCACTCATTCAATTAACAACTAGTTCTGGAATATTTATTGTGTCATTTGTTAAAGGTAGGATTGGGGTGTTAAAAAAATTAGTAAGCCATAATTTCTGCCTTTAGGAGGTTTAAAGAATAATTGTGTTGCAGAGAGCATTGGCTATTTGGGGTCTGTGCAGCATCTTTCCCACCTTTTTGGTGACGGTGCCCTCACTTCTTTGAAGAGAACTATCCTCTCCCCTACTGAAAACATATGGTCCCCAGCACAATTCCAATGCTGAGGCACATGACCCAGGCTGGTCTGTCAGCTCACCGAATCCTCTAAGACACAGTGATTTATTCAAAAATGACCACACAATCAAGTTTTTTCTATCAAAATGAATTCCAGGGCTTATTTGGGACTTTCAGGAAGTGGTGCTTTTTTCTTCTTCAGTTAAACTTGAACCAAGAACAATTTAAGCTGGAGATGCTGCAGTCATCTTGCTTCCATGACAGGAGAGGCTGTCTGAGAGTGTAGCCAGTACAGACAATGTGGAGCTGAAGGACGAAGAGATGGAAATAGAATCTCAATGACACTGTACTGTGGCCCAGACATTCACCTCTCTCTTGACATTTCCCAATAGTTTCCCTTTAAGGACTAGGCCAGATAGCACTAGATTTTCTGTCAAAGAGAAAAAGGTCTATCCAACTCGAGGTGAAATAAGATGTTTTTTACTGATGAGGAATTTCAGGTGTCCATCAATTTCATGATACACGTAATGCAGCCACTGAGAGATAAATGTGTCCTTCGGTTGTAATGACAGAAATATAGAGTACAGGACCACAGAGATATTATTGTTGATCTTGACCTTGATCTTGACTGGTCAGGCTTCATCTAGAATATTTACCAATTCTGGGTACATCATCAGATAGAAGATATTCAGAGGAGAGGGAACAGAATGAAGTTGCTTCTGAAAACCACGTTATAAGACAAATTGAAATATTTGAGATATATATCTGGGAGAAGAAAACCCAGAAGTTATAATTCTATAGTTATTTGCACAATTTTTAAATTATCTTACGGTTGGGGCATTTTAAGGATCACAAAATCAATATTGCCTTCCTTTAAGATGTGTTTCAAGCCAGCTCTTGGCTTTTTACTTTGGCTAAGGGACTTAATATCTGACAACTTGCTTTGCTGGCCTATGGAAAGTAAGCCTAAAACTAGAATTTTTCAATGCTACTTGAAAGTTAATTCTATTACAGGTGATAATAGAGTATTGGATGTCATCCATTCATCCAGTGGTGCCTGGTCTCATTAATCACCAGAGGTAACAGTGCAGAAGGAGTTCTCAAGTCAGCACAGTCAGATTCCTTAGCAAACTGATACTTGAAGGAGTAGACACTGTAATGTAATACAGCTGCCTGATCAATGCAGTCACAGCTGGGCTCACAGCTCTTCAATCTTTTGTAACTAAACAGCATATCAAGCATTAGGGGATTTATTTAACAAACATTTTGAAATGTCTAATGATCTTAGGACATGGTGCAGGTAAACTCAAGAATCGGGTAAATAATTCAGCAGGATACAATTTATGCCTTTAAAGAACTTAGCAATTAGTGTAAGTGACGTTGCATACATAAGAGAAGACAAAGGGAGACCACAGAAGGCATCTAGACAACATTAATGTCTCAATCCCTCTTTCGTGCTCTAGACAGACACTGCTAATGAACACAACAATCTTTCCCACTGAGCCTAGATACAATCTGAGAATCCCTCTCAAAACAAGTCTCCAGTTTTTATTAACTAACCAGATTTTGCTTCTGAGATGAAATCTTCTTGCTACACCTGAGTTGGAGTTATAGGAAGTCAAGACTGAATCCCATTGTAGAGATTAGGAAAGTCAGTTGAACTGGCACTTGAAGAGTAACTAGAATGTCTTCACATAAGGATTTGAGTAACTTTCTCTGCATATGGAAGAAGTGACATGAGCCATGTCTGAGGTGCCAAAGAAAGAGTAGTGTGGTCTGGCTGAAGACTATAGGAGTGGAGGTAAGGCTGGAGACAGATGACCAAAGGCTTGGATGCTACACTAGTATTTGGAAGTTACTTGGAGTGCAAATAGAACCATTCACGGTGTTATATCATAGAAGTGATTTTGTAAATGTCATTAGCTGGACTCTGTAGGAAGAACAGGAAGAGTTAAAAATAAATTAAAATAAGAGATAGAAGTTGTATAGTCAAAACATAGCATGAAGCGGGTATGAAGGTCTAACAGTGAAAGCAAATGATGGGCGAGTCACCCTGGAGAAGAGACAGCATTGACAATGGACCAGTCCTGGGAGTGGGAAGATGGCAAATGAGCACAGCTGAACATGACTCTGGGGTGTTGAGTGTCAATGAAGAGAGAATGTGGTATGTTTAACCGTATTAGACCACTCTCATGCTGCTATAAGGACATACCTGAGATCGGCTAATTTATAAAGGGAAGACGTTTAATTGACTCAGAGTTCTGCATGGCTGGGGAGGCCTCAGGAAACTTACAATCATGGTGGAAGGGGAAGCAAATATGTCCTTCTTCACAAGGCAGCAGGAGAAAGAATGACAGTGAATGGCAAGGAAAGCCCCTTATAAAACCATCAGATTTCGTGAGAAATCTATCTATCACAAGAACAGCATGAGGGTAAGAGCCCCCATGATTCAATTACCTCTCACAGGGTCCCTCTCATAACACGTGGGGATTATAGGAACTATAATTCAAGATGAGATTTGGGTGGAAACACAGCCAAACCATATCCTTAACTAAGACAGATAAGTCTGGTTCTGTTTGGAACACACTGAGCATCAGGTGTGGGTGGAATACCCTGTCAATGTGTCTAGATAGAAGTTGAAAATATGGGCCTAATATTTGGGGGAAAATAGAAAGAGAAGCCTTGGAGGTGAGAGCTCCAGTCACAAAAAAAGTAGGATCTCAGTATAAATGAGAGGGATGATGGCCAAGGGACAACCTGGAAGTAGCCTGAAGGAAGACAGGCACACAAAGAAAGCAGAAAGGAGGTGTATTTTTTTTTCTAAGCTAATTCCTATACAGGGCTATAGAAAATTTTGAATCAAATAGGATTTTTCTTTTTCTGAAGCAAACTCTTACAACAACTTCGGTCCTGACTGTTGGTGTGGTCATCTAGAGGCCACCATCAGAATCACTCATTTCCTAAAGCCAGGGACATCAGGGTGGAAAGAACTTCCTGGGACAAAGCTGTGAAGAGGCTGTTAGAGCAACAAATTCAACTCCCAGCCAAACTGGCCTTGCAGGGCTGAGTGGAGAGAAGCATTCACTCATGTATCCCAAATGTTTCTATGGCACCCCTTCTGAGTCAGGTTTTTACTTGATGCTGGGAATACAGAAGTGAATGAAACTCAAACCTTTCAAAGCCTTAAGGAGGTTGTAATTTAGCACAGTTGATAAACAATGTGTCTGTTGAAGGAGAAGGGTAATAAGAAAAGACTAACCAGGTCTAAGAGATTTTTCTTTGACTTTCAAGGGTCCTGTACTTGGCCTGGGACCACTAAAATTTAGATAGAAGGATGGAGAATGGATGGATGGATGGATGGATGGATGGATGGAGCATACATTTGTTGATGACAGTGATGTAGAATAATTGTTAACATATTGGAGTTACTATCTTTCCCCTGCTAGCTAAAAGAGACACTGGTTTAGTCCCTTTCCTTTCTATATCCTGCAAAAAGATGCTTCAACTGTCACAAGTCTTCTTCCCAATCTTTGAGGGATTGGAAGAAAGATTAAAAGACACATTTTTTTTTTTTTTAATTCCCCACATGCCGGCCGGGCGCGGTGGCTCAAGCCTGTAATCCCAGCACTTTGGGAGGCCGAGACGGGCGGATCACGAGGTCGGGAGATCGAGACCATCCTGGCTAACATGGTGAAACCCCGTCTCTACTAAAAAAATACAAAAAACTAGCCAGGCGACATGGCGGGTGCCTGTAGTCCCAGCTGCTTGGGAGGCTGAGGCAGGAGAATGGCGTAAACCCAGGAGGCGGAGCTTGCAGTGAGCTGAGACCCGGCCACTGCACTCCAGCCTGGGCGGCAGAGCGAGACTCCGTCTCAAAAAAAAAAAAAAAAAAAATTCCCCACATACACACTGATCACTGTGAAGAAAAATATTGAGAGTTAATGAACTATACCACTCCTACTCCTAACCTCTGCTCTATGTGGGTGGTGTGTGGTAGGAGTAGGATATCTAGAATGAGGAAAAGAGCTCTTTCTAGGTATGAGTTAGTAGTCCCAGAATGTTACTGGACTCATAGGCTAGGAAATGACAGGACCAGCATGTGCTCTCAAGTTGTACATAAGGTCCAGGTTGAAATCAGAATCATAGCTTGGATTATGTCTCCATGATTGTGATGAAAACACTAGCTTTCCTTGGACTCAGGGTTCAGAACCTGTAACTAGTTCTCGTCAATGAACTGTAAATGCACATGGTACATGTCCCTTCTAGGCTGATGCAAATAAGAGTTGGTGAGCCTTCTCGAGGTCTCTCTTCCTGCTCTGGTGATCTAGAAATTATCTAGAAATACTAGATGTCATAATCAAGATGGAAGAGGCTGCCAGAGTGAGAAATCTACCTTTGATGTGTTACACCAAGGTAATACCAGGGTTTATTTGTTCTTGCAGCATAGCCTAGCATTATTATTACCAACATTTAACACCACTCTGACCATAAATTACTTGGGTCACAAGTTCATTACAGTTATTACAGTAATGCTAAATATTTTAAGATGGTCTCATACTCATTTTTATACTGCTTCACCTCCCAATTTTTCACCAATCCTTTACCTCCCAATCTTTCATCATCTCTTGCCTCTAAAATATATCAGCACTCATACCCTGTTTTATTATCAGATGTGCATATATATATTTGTTTGTTTGTTTGTTTGTTTGTTTGAGACGGAGTCTCGCTCTGTCGCCCACGCTGGAGTGCAGTGGCCGGATCTCGGCTCACTGCAAGTTCCGCCTCCCGGGTTTATGCCATTCTCTTGCCTCAGCCTCCCGAGTAGCTGGGACTACAGGCACCCACCACCTCACCCAGCTAGTTTTTTTGTATTTTTTAGTAAAGACGGGGTTTCACCGTGTTAGCCAGGATGGTCTCGATCTCCTGACCTCATGATCTGCCCGTCTCGGCCTCCCAAAGTGCTTGGATTACAGGCTTGAGCCACTGCGCCCGGCCGCATATATATATTTAATATCATACTTTTAACAAAAATGCAAGCCAGAAATTCAAAGAAAAAGATATTAACATTCATATCTATCCAAATCAATCATTGTTTTTCTTACAGACACTGTATTGGATGATGATATGTTTTAAACATAGTTTTTGTACAAACAAAACACTTAGAAAGGCAATAATAGGAGACACAATTGATATTACACCTATGTATGAATAGGAAACTGGCATAAAGTTTAGTATCTTGTTTTCAAGACAGTCCATTTAATTTCAAAGAACATTTATAGAGGTGGCTTGGAAGATAGATCATTTTTATTTCCATAGCTTTAGGGGTAAATTTTAACTACCCTGTCATTTTTTTTTTCTATTAAAAAAGATACAGAAAAAAATTTTTAAAACTTAATTTTTTCAAGCCTCTGGCATAAATATTAAGAACAGCCATGAACACAAAGAAAGAAAAAAAGAAAGAAAAAGAAAAAGCTTTAGCTATTATGTTCTTACAATTTATCAATACTGTTCCATAAAGTTTTTATGTGACTATCTCAAGATGTGATGAAATAAAAAGTCATAAGTTTAAAATAAAACTCTCCCTGTAGTTCCCTCCTAATAAGTCTACATGTGAAGCTATGGCAAATGTTATTTCTAAATTATGAAGGAAACTAGAGGGTAGACTCAAAGGAAAATGACAAAAAATCAGAGCAAAAAATATTTTAAACAACACCATCACACAGAAAACCATTATTGTAAAAGTCACAATTCTTTTTCTCTTTTTTCAAATTTTTAAATTTTTAAAATTATTTTTGGAAAATAATTTTTTTTCAAATGGAGGTAAAGCCAAGCTCTAGTTGATGTTGGCGTGTTATGTAGGCATTAGCAGTACTGCCTGCATTACATGCTTATTGGACACCAGTGCACCTCCAAGAAAAGAATAGTTGCAATTATTTTTCTATCTCCTCCTTGACCATCCATCCCTTCATCCATCCATTCATTCATCTACCATTATGTATCTATTCCTCCATCCAATTCCCCATCCATGCATTCATTCAATTCATTCTCTAAGTATTCAATTATTCTATGAAATGCAAAGTCCCACCCTCAAAGAATGGTAAACTATGATGTAAATAATTTTAGAGCAAGGCTGAGGTTGCTCAGCCTTGCGCAACATCATTACATCTATTACATAGATGTACCATCTCTCCTATGTCATAGGGGAGATGCCCAAAAAGTGCTGGGATGGAGAAATGATCCATCTCACGGTAGATGTGGAAAGACTTCATGAAGTAGAAGTCTGAAGGTAGGTTGAAGACCCAGTAGCAGCTAGTTCACTGCCTTACAGATGAGGCTGAAGTGGAAAGCAGTATTATTAATAAGCAACTACCCATCTCAAAGCAGGTTTCTTAGCTGCCAATGAGACCGATAATAATTTCTTCAATCCGGCCGGGCGCGGTGGCTCAAGCCTGTAATCCCAGCACTTTGGGACGCCGAGACGGGCGGATCATGAGGTCAGGAGATCGAGACCGTCCTGGCCAACACGGTGAAACCCCGTCTCTACTAAAAAATACAAAAAAAAACTAGCCAGGCGACGTGGCGGGCGCCTGTAGTCCCAGCTACTTGGGAGGCTGAGGCAGGAGAATGGCGTAAACCCAGGAGGCGGGGCTTGCAGTGAGCTGAGATCCGGCCATTGCACTCCAGCCTGGGCGGCAGAGCGAGACTCCGTCTCAAAAAACAATAATAATAATAATAATAATAATATAATAATAATAATAATTTCTTCAATCCGGCCGGGCGCGGTGGCTCAAGCCTGTAATCCCAGCACTTTGGGACGCCGAGACGGGCGGATCATGAGGTCAGGAGATCGAGACCGTCCTGGCCAACACGGTGAAACCCCGTCTCTACTAAAAAATACAAAAAAAAACTAGCCAGGCGACGTGGCGGGCGCCTGTAGTCCCAGCTACTTGGGAGGCTGAGGCAGGAGAATGGCGTAAACCCAGGAGGCGGGGCTTGCAGTGAGCTGAGATCCGGCCATTGCACTCCAGCCTGGGCGGCAGAGCGAGACTCCGTCTCAAAAAACAATAATAATAATAATATAATAATAATAATAATAATTTCTTCAATCCTCTCTTGAAAATCTCAGTCACTAAAAGCAGCAGCAAAAGTTTTACCATTTTCTTTAAAAACAAAAAATACAATGCAGATTGAGGTGGTGGATTTGTCATTTACTTTGTTTTTGTTTTGACTTTGTTAACCAGAAAGTTCCACAATGCCTTTCCAAGTGGGACCTGCAATCAAAATGTCATTGGCTTGCCTCCTCCTGATTTTCCAACCTCTCAGGAAAATTGCTGTTTAAAAAAAATAGAGGAACATTTCGACATTATTTCTATGCAGTTGCCCAAAAAGTGACATTTGGTTAATGTCAGCATTCAGGTATCCTTCACATCAGACAATGTGATGTGTTTGTTTGTTTTTAACTTGGGGGCTTTACTTTACTAATGACAGCTATGGTTATCGCCCACCTACCCATCCTCACAAAAAAAAAAAAAAAAAAAATCTGCGAAATCCCTACCTTTGGGCATTGAAAAGGGAACTGAGATGTACCTCTGGAGACCAAGCATGGGATTGCTGTTATGGAGAGCACTGAGTTACTGTTGAAGCAGCCAGCTTTGTCTTCTATTTTCCATTTCTCTTTTCTTACTCCCTGGAGACACAGAGCTGGAAATTCTCTTTGCTAGAGTAGCAGGCTTCTCTCCTGTTTTCCCATCAGCTGCACCACTACTTAATCAAGTGAGCTAATCAACTGCGGAGTTCTTAATGGATGTCAGTAACATTTCCTGTGTTATGACTGATGAATCTAACTTTGGACTTAATGCCTTTGTTCAAAATTAGATGACAATAGAAAAGAGATTAATACTTTTTTTTTTTTTTAAGCTGCGTTACGGCAGCGAGTAAAAGTAGTTCTCTCACCACAACAGCACCACATTGGTGGTACTAGAGGTTATTTTTGGCAGATCCCGAATGACTTTAATTCTAATAACTACATATGTTTTAACATGCATTAATGTGAATCTTCTATTTATGATGACTGATAGTATTTTTTCATTAGTGGCCATGATAAAAATTTCTTTTCTTATAAAAGTGAAAAAAATGAGTTATCTCCAGATGTGTGTGTGTTGAATAAATAATCTTCTATCCATTCCTTCTTCTGCCAAAAATCAAAACAATGTATTGAGTCATCTTTCTCCTATCTCTTCTACCTCTCCAATCCATTCCCTCCCTTAATGCAGATTACCCATAGACAGGCCCTTAGGATTTGCCCTCTTGCCCTCCAGGAATGCTGAGTAAAATGAGTGTGGGGGCTGCCCTCATTGCAGCTTCTCTCTGAGCATGGGTTTAAATGTGACTATGTAATCTAGAGCCCAGCAAGCACAGGCTTCCTTTACAGTGTCTTCTTTGTTCCCTTTAATTTTCCTTTCTTTTTTGATTAACCAACAATGCTTCTTTGTAATAATCTCAAAAGAACATCTTGATAGATTGCAACCATTAAAGGAGTTTCTCCACAGAGAAATGCACTTCAAATGTTCATCAGGTTGAGGGGAGAGGGGGCCAGTGGGGGAGTCCTTAACAGTTATAATAGGAAAAACTAATAAGACTAAAAACACGAATTTCAACTCAATGGGGAAAGAGGTTTTTTTTAATTATTAAGTTCTTAAGACAACCAAATCATATTATTGCACCATAAAATTGAGCAAAATACTGAAGGATCTTCTGCATAATAATAAAAAAACCATATTATCTTGATTTTTTTTAAATTTCCTTCAGTCCCTAGAAACAGTAATATATAGATAATACAGAAATCCCAACACTTACCCATTTCTATAAATCATTTCTCATGTGCATTACTTTAATTTCCTATCACTGTGTGTATAACTTATTTAGAAGTTAGTCTCAATTTGTTCAAGTCTCAATATGAACTGTTTTTATCTTTTTTAAGAATTGTCACCAATTATCCCTTGTAGAATTCCTGTGGTTTGCTGGGTAGACATGTTCTTAACGACATCTCAGTCTGATTGTATAACTTGCTGGTCATTCTCAGCTATTAAAACCATCTCAGGTTGGTCCTTCAGGCACAGCCATGTTGCTGTCAAAGCATCAATTGCATATTAAATTCCAGGCTGGCTTCTTTTCCTATCCTCCTGAATACAGGCTACAATGATGACCCAGACCCTGGAGACAGAGAGGTGGGCAGCACCTGCAGTTTCTTTGCGAAACGAGGTGAGGTGAAGAAGAAAGAGAGAAAAGTGGACACTCCTTTAGTGACCCCATCCCCACCCCATGGCTGGGCTGAGCCTTCTCCTTGGCTAGTTGTAACCCCTCATCTATTTCTTTGTCTCTGGGATGGAGGAATTTGAGCAAGGACTCTGGCAGGTGCTGCTGATAGGGCTTCACTCCACTCCTTGCCCAACAAGTAAAGCCTCAATGCCAGAATCTGAAATGTAAGCCTTTTTACAATCTGATTCAAAACTCCCTTTCACCTCAACTCCTTCCCCACTCTACTCCACTCCAGGGACCCTATATTCCAAGTCTATGGTGCCTTCCTTGGTTTGCCAAACATGATGTGCTGTGTCCTGTCTCCAGACTGGTCCATTTGCTTTCTTATCCTCCCAGTTAGATCACCTTCTGCTCTTCTCAGCTCTCTAAATTCTTATTTATCCACCCAGAGATCCTTGAGGTGCCTTGGTCATCTAGGCAGGTTGGGGGCTGGGGATACTCCTAGTTCATCAAGTTCTCTGGAATTCTGAGCAGAGAAGTCTGGCTACAAGATTTAAATCCAGGTGAAAACTGAAATTATCCAAACCGTTCTATAAGTCCTCTACACATCTAGGTGATATTTTCCCCTCTGCTTTCAGTACTTTCTATAATGTTGCCATAATTCTTCTATAACTAAAAGACAATTTAAAAATAACAATAAGCCATATAAAAAGCCATCAGGAAAACATTTACAATTTCTTCCACAAGCCCTGTTATTAATTCTCACATAAATGATACTATGTTCTTAAAACAAATGAATTATAAAAATAATGGAACAAAATAAAACGGTATTACTGAATGCTACTTTCTTGAGAAAATACATATACAAATACTACATAAACACTGCTTGCATGCATGCACAAACTGCATATACACTGCAGACATACGCACAAAATGGAATTCCATCAAGAGAGCTTTAATATATAGTCTTCTAAGTGAATAATGCAAAGTGATGCTTCACACCAAAAACAACAAAATGCATTAATTAGATGATGTGAAACACCATATTTTGTGCCAGAGAATAAGGCAGTAGAAAATATTCTAAATTTACACATATAAAACAATGTGATTTTTACAGGAGAGGGCATATTTATAATTGGTTATCTGAAATAGAATTTTCTGTTGTGTTATTTATCTCCCCTCTTCTCTTCAAAATAAACAGAATGTATAGGAATTAGCCAAAGTTCTGGAAGAATATTTGCTTTAACTGAGTAAGACATTTCTGTTTCCTTTCTGAAATAACCTTTGTTTGAGGTTTCAGTGTGCTATATTCAGAGGAAGAGATACAAATTGAAAATTGATTTGGGCTTTTGCCTTCTTTAGAAAGTTTCACAAAATTTCCATAATGGTCTCTAGGGTGGTGGCCAGGCTGAAGTCCTGTGAAAGTCAGCACACAGGCTAGGTAACTGATGGCCTTCACCTGATCGGACCACCACTGGCCTGGGACACCAGACCTGAGTAGCAGATCTGGGCATGCAGAACCAGACAAATCTTTGTTCTTCAGTTCTTAGGTTTTCCCCACTGTGCTATGGGGAGCGTCTAGTACCACTTCTTCCATCAAGGTCAAAAGCATCATAGATTTTTAAATTTAATTCACAATTCAATTTTGTATTTGAGGCAGAGACTAGGGAAACATAATGGCTGGGTGGATCTATATGAAGCAGGAGAATGATGTAAAATAAACACTGGCTATCACCAGCTTCCAGAAAATTACATCACAGATCTTTTTTTTTTTTTTTCTCCACCATCTGAGGTATGGATGTGATCGTATGAACCTTCACAAGGACAAGGTCATAGAGTATGTGTTCAAAATCTGCTTTAAGACTGTACGTAGAATTGTTGAGGCTCTCAATTCCAGAGAAATGTCATACAGTCTCTTGATACTGTGATTTCTGTTCACAAATTGCTCATGCTGGCAAGTAGCTGTTATTTAAAACAAACAAATAAACAAAAAGCAGGCACAAGTCTTTCCTTTGGTGGGAATTTTGACAGTATGGAGCCCACACAGTGTAGTTAGAACTGAGAGTCTGGGAATCTCTAGTGCTGAGTAGAAGTCCCAGCTCTGGAAATAACTAAATGCATTATTTAGGGGGAAATCAGCTTCTGTTGGCCTCAGTGCTTCAACTGTAAAATTGGATGAAAATTGAGGGTCTTCAAATCTTTTAAAACTAGTTGAGAAATGCTTTGCTCAAGTGAATCTTCTGCAAAGTCCCATAATATAAATGGATTTTCAATTGTGCTACTCTGGTTGAAGGGAAGAGGTGGGACAGAGGCCCAGCCATCACTGGGAAACCCTGAGATCTAAGGGCCATGGTTTGCAATAGCCTGGGATACAGGAGATGAGTAGATGACTTCTCACAACCCTTCCCAACACTCGAAATCAGGGATCTGCAAGATACAGCCCATGAGCCAAATCCAGCTCACTGACTGATTTTGGTTTCATTGAAACACAAGCAAGACCCACACCTCTGTTTAAGTATTATCTATGCCAGTTTTCATGCTATACTACAGAACTGGGTAATTGTGACACAGTCTAAAGTATTTACTTTCTCTTCTTCCATAGAAAAATTTGCCAACTGCTGTGCTAAAAAATACTTTTAGCTCAGTACTTAGGACACAGTTGGCATTTCACCAATGCTTGCAACTTTACCATCATTTTATATTTTTTAAAAAAGCAAGATTCCAAGTTACTGTTTGGAACACTTTCCCAGTAGGAAGCCAATCTAAAAACACTACATGGACAAAGAGACTAGAACATGTTAATAGAATTTTAAATAATGTAAGTCAGTCATCATTCCTATCGTGCAACTGATACACAAAGTTACAGTATCACTTCCTTTCTATCAAAGTGAGCATGGTCCCAACTCAGAGACCTTCAGAAAAAGAAATTCCAACTAGAAATCTCAAATAACTCATGTTCCAAACTACCCACTGCTTCAGTTATTCCAGTCAGGAAAATGCAGAACCTTTCTCCTAAACTCTTAGTTAATTCTAGATTTTCAGATTTAAAAAGGAAAAAAAAAAGAAGAAATGGGAGAGTATACCAAGAGAAAACCAGTGTAAGGGGGTCATTTAGTCAATTAAAACCAAATAAAATAACCAGTTTGGTTATTTGAAATCAAATATGTGACAACACCAAGATAGAAAACCAAAATAAAATATCAGCAATATCAACAACCTGGGAGATCAAACCTTTTAATAAAGCAAGTAATATTTCTATTTCAACTTGGGATTTACTACTGCATGTGGAAGGTTGTTATTCATCACTCCAATGTGAAAAGCACAGGCTTTGGCCACTGGTTAATTACTGGATTATCATAAACTATTTCATGCCCAGCCATCTTTTTTCTAATAAGCTGACTTTGTTAGTATTTTTCTTTTGTAACTGCAGACACCTGACAAGTGCCCTCTCATACCTGCTGTTTTACAGCAGTCTACTGAGAGAGGGAAAAAATTCCTCCATGGATAGAGACTTCAAATACCTTACCATCTGCTCCCAAGACATAGAGCTTTAAAACAGTAGGGGAGGAATACTGAACTTCCATTCTGATATGATATTAGGTTAGTAAGAGCCCTTAAGGAAATATATCTTTTAAAAAACATATATAACTTCCTTTAAACATATACGCAGAGTTAACAACCCTATCTTAGATGCATTTTCAGTGAATCCTGAGAGAAGCTCTCTATTCAGGCTGATTAGCAGTTATTTCTGAGATCCTGTAATTATCAAGATGACTAATTTAACGAGCACTACGACCAGTGTTCACATTCCTCATAGCTGGGTATGTGGCGAGGCTTGCCAAGAAAAAGAAAGGGGTGGTTTCACAGCCTCCTTGCAGATAACATGAAGATCAAGATTCTTTTGCTACTTCTATCTTAGTCATATTTCATGAGCCTAAATAAAAATGGTATTTTTCTGACCCCTCTGGGCTCTCACAGCACTTCTGTCATCCAGCCATGTCTGTGAGTACTCACTGTATGTCATGGTGTTGGCTGATCATGGTGTCAGTGCTCGTCACCTCTCTGTATGGCCACTCTTTAAGACTAGGAACCCCTTGAGAACTGAGACAAAGCCTTGTTTATGGATAAGTCTCTTATCCCTAACATAACATCTGGCACATTCTAGGTTCTATTCAGGAAGTGTGTGTTGAGTTGACTTACACATGGCTCTGCTGGTATGGGGAAGCCCATGCAAGTTGAGGGCAATGTTACCAAACTGTGAAATCCTGAAGGATGCAAGCCATATTTCTCTTCTATGTATCACCAATGCCTAGCACATAGTAGCTGCTAAATGAATGTTTGTGGAAAGAAGGAAAGATTTTCACTAGGAAGTGAAAAGTCCATTTGATAATATAAAAATCTAACTTCAACCAAATATGTTGTGGATCTAAATTAAGAGCCGACAAGCTTTTACTGTCAAGGTCCACTTAGAAAGTATTTTAAGGATTGCTGGCAAATGGCCGAATGGGAACAGCTCCCATCTGCAGCTCCCAGCAAGACTGATGCAAAAGGCGGGTGATATCTGCATTTCCAACTGAGGTATGCAGTTCATCTCTTTGGGACTGGTTGAACAGTGAGTGCAGCCCAAGGAGGGGGAGTTAAAGCAAGGTGGGGTGTTGCCTCACCCAGGAAGCACAAAGGGTCGGGAACTCCCTCTCCCAGCCAAAGGAAGCCATTAGGGACCGTACTGCGCACTCCAGCCAAGATAACTGCGCTTTTCCCGTGGTTTTCTCAACTTGCAGACCAGAAGATCCCCTCCAGTGCCTTCACCACCAGGGCCCTGGGTTTCCAGCACAAAACTGGGTAGCCTTTTGGGCAGACACCAAACTAGCTGCAGGAGTTTTTTTTCCACACTCTGGTGGCACCTGGAATGCCAGCGAGACAGAACCGTTCACTCCTCTGGTGAAGCAAGGGAGCCAAGTGGTCTGTCTTGTGGATCCCAGCAAAGATCCACTGGCTTGAAATTCTCACCGCCAGCACAGCAGCAGTCTGAGATCGACCTGGGACAGTCGAGCTTGGTTGGGGGAAGGATGTCCACAATTGCTGAGGCTTTATTAGGCGGTTTTCCCCTCACAGTGTAAACAAAGCAGCAGGGAAGTTCGAACTGGGCAGAGCCCACAGCAGCTCAGAAAGGCTGCTGTGGCCAGACTGCCAGATTTCTCTTCTCTGGGCAGGGCACCTCTGAAAAAAAGGCAGCAGTCCCAGTCAGAAACTTATAGATAAAACTCCCATCTCCCTGGGACAGAGCACCAGGGGGAAGGGGTAGCTGTGGGTGCAGCTTCAGCACACTTAAACATCCTTGCCTGATGACTCTGAAGAGAGCAGCAGACCTCCCAGCATAGTGTTCAAGCTCTGGTAAGGGTCAGACTGCCTCCTCAAGTGGGCCCCTGACACCGGTGTATCCTGACTGGGAGACATCTCCCAGTAGGGGCCAACAGATACATCATACAGGAGAGCTCTGACTGGCATCTGACAGGTGCCCCTCTGGGAGGAAGCTTCCAGAAGAAAGAACAGGCAGCAATCTTTGCTATTCTGCAGCCTGTGCTGGTGATACCCAGGCAAACAGGGTCTGGAGTAGGCCTCCAGCAACCTCCAGCAGACCTGCAGCAGAGGGGCCTGACAGTTAGAAGGAAAACTAACAAACAGAAAGGAAGAGCACATCCACTCAGAAACCCCCATCCAAAGGTCACCAATATCAAAGACCAAAGGTAGATAAATCCACAAAGATGGAGAGAAACCAGCTCAAAAAGACTGAAAATTCCAAAAACCAAAAGGCCTCTTGTCCTCCAAAGGATCACAACTCCTCACCAGCAAGGGAACAAAACTGCACGGAGAATGAGTTTGATGAATTGACAGAAGTAGGGTTCAGAAGGTGGGTAGCAACAAACTCCTCCAAGCTAAAGGAGCATGTTCTAACCCAATGCAAGGAAGGTGAGAACCTTGAAAAGAGGTTAGACGAATTGCTAACTAGAATAACCAGTTTAGAGAAGAATATAAATGACCTAATGAAGCTGAAAAACACAGCATGAGAACTTCGTGAAGCATACACAAGTATCAATATCTTAATCGATCAAATGGAAAAAAGGATATCAGAAATTGAAGATCAACTTAATGAAATAAAGTGAAAACACAAGATTAGAGAAAAAAGAATAAGAAGGAACAAACAAAGCCTCCAAGAAATATGGGACTATGTGAAAAGACCAAATCTACATTTGATTGGTGTACCTGAAAATGATGGGGAGAATGGAACTAAGTTGGAAAACACTCTTCAGGATATTATCCAGGAGAACTTCCCCAACCTAGCAAGGCAGGCCAACATTCAAATTCAGGAAATACAGAGAACACCTCAAAGATACTCCTCGAGAAGAGCAACGCCAAGACACACAATCATCAGATTCACCAAGGGTGAAATGAAGGAAAAAATGTTAAGGGCAGCCAGAGAAAAAGGTTGAGTTACCCACAAAGGGAAGCCCAACAGGCTAACAGTGGATCTCTCTGCAGAAACCCTATAAGCCAGAAGAGAGTGGGGGCTAATATTCAACATTCTTAAAGAAGAGAATTTTCAACCCAGAATTTCATATCCAGCCAAACTAAGCTTCATAAGGAAAGGAGAAATAAAATCCTTTACAGACAAGCAAATGCTGAGAGATTTGGTCACCACCAGACCCACCAGGTCCGCCTTACAAGAGCTCCTGAAGGAAGCAGTAAACATGGAAAGAAACAATGAGTACCAGCCACTGCGAAAACATACCAAATTGTAAAGACCGCTGACACTATGAAGAAACTGCATCAACTAATGGGCAAAATAACCAGCTAGCATCATAATGGCAGGATCAGATTCACACACAACAATATTAATCTTAAATGTAAATGGGCTAAATGCCCCAACTGAAAGACACAGACTGGCAAATTGGATAAAGAGTCAAGATCCATCAGTGTGCTGTATTCAGGAGACCCAACTCACATGCAAAGACCCACATAGGCTCAAAATACAGGGATGGAGGAATGTTTACCAAGCAAATGGAAAGCAAAAAAAAGCAGGGGTTGCAATCCTAATCTCTGATAAAACAGACTTTAAGCCAACAAAGATCAAAACAGACAAGGTCATTACATAATGGGAGAGGGATCAATCCAACAGGAAGGGCTAACTATACTAAATATATATGCACGCAATACAGGAGCACCCAGATTCATAAAGCAAGTTCTTAGAGACCTACAAAGAGACTTAGACTCCCACACAATAATAGTGGGAGAGTTTAACACCCCACTGTCAATATTAGACAGATCAACGAGACAGAAAATTAACAAGGATATTCACGACGTGAACTCAGTTCTAGACCAGGCAGAACTAATAGACATCTACAGAACTCTCCACCCAAATCAGCAGAATATACATTCTTCTCAGCACTTCATCACACTTATTCTAAAATTGACCACATAAATGGAAGTAAAACACTCCTCAGCAAATGCAAAAGAATGGAAATCATAACAAACAGTCTCTCAGACCACAGTACAATTAAATTAGAACTCAAGATTAAGAAACTCACTCAAAACCACACAACTGCATGGAAACTGAACAACCTGCTCCTGAATGACTACTGGTAAATAACAAAATGAAGGCAGAAATAAAGATGTTCTTTGAAACCAATGAGAACAAAGGCACAATGTACTAGAATCTCTGGGACACATTTTAAGCAGTGTGTAGAGGGATATTTATCGCACTAAATGCCCACAAGAGAAAGCAGGAAAGATCTAAAATCGACATCTTAACATCAAAATTAAAAGAACTAGAGAAGCAAGAGCAAACAAATTCAAAAGCCAGCAGAAGACAAAACATAACTAAGATCAGAGCAGAACTGAAGGAGATAGAGACAAAAAAAAACCCTTCAAAAACTCAATGAATACAGGAGCTGTTTTTTTGAAAAGGTCGACAAAATGCAAAGACTGCTAGCCAGACTAATAAAGAAGAAAAGAGAGAAGAATCAAATAGACACAATAAAAAATAATATAGGGGATATCACTACTGATCCCACAGAAATACAAACTACCATCAGAGAATACTATAAACACCTCTAAGCAAATAAACTAGAAAATCTAGAAGAAATGGATAATTCCTGGAAAAATACATCCTCCCAAGTCTAAACTAGGAAGAAGTCAAATCCTTGAAAAGACCAGCAATGAGTTCTGAAATTGAGGCAGTAATTAATAGCCTATCAACCAAAAAAAGTCCAGGACCAGACGAATTCACAGCCGAATTCTACCAGAGGTACAAAGAGGAGTTGGTACCATTTCTTCTGAAACTATTCCAAGCAATAGAAAAAGAAGGAATCCTCCCTAACTCATTTTATGAGGCCAGCATCATCCTGATACCGAAACCTGTCAGAGACACAACAAAAAAAGAAAATTTCAGGCCAATATCCCTGATGAACATTGATGCAAAAATCCTCAATAAAATACTGGCAAACTGAATCCAGCAGCACATCAAAGAGCTTATCCACCATGATCAAGTCAGCTTCACCCCTGGGATGCAAGGCTGGTTCAACATATGCAAATCAATAAACATAATCCATCACATAAACAGAACCAATGACTAAAACCACATGATTATCTCAATAGATACAGAAAAGGGCTTTGACAAAATTTAAAACCACTTCATGCTGAAAACTCTCAATAAACTAGATATCAATGGAACATATCTCAAAATAATAAGAGCTATTTATGACAAATCCACAGCCAATATAACACTGAATGGGCAAAAAAATGGAAGCATTCCCTTTGAAAACCAGCATACAACAAGGATGCCCTCTCTCACCACTCCTATTCAACATAGTATTGGAAGTTCTGGCCAGGGCAATCAGACAAGAGAAAGAAATAAAGGGTATTAAAATAGGAAGAGAGGAAGTCAAATTGTCTGTGTTTGCAGATGACATGATCATGGATTTAAGAAATCACATCATCTCAGCCCCAAATCTTCTTAAGCTGATAAGCAACTTCAGCAGTCTCAGGATACAAAATAAATGTGCAAAAATCACAAGCATTCCTGTATACCAATAACAGACAAACAGAGAGCCAAATCATGAGTGAACTCCCATTCGAAATTGCTACTAAAAGAATAAAATACCTAGGAATACAACTTACAAGAGATGGGAAGGACCTCTTCAAGGAAAACTACAAACCATCACTCAAGGAAATAACAAAGGACACAAATGGAAAAATGTTCCATGCTCATGGATAGGAAGAATCAATATCGTGAAAATGGCCATAATGCCCAAAGTAATTTATAGATTCAAAGTTATCCCCATCAAGCCACCATTGACTCTTTTCACAGAATTGGAGAAAACTACTTTAAGCTTCATATCAAACCAAAAAAGAGCCCACATAGCCAAGACAATCCTAAGCATAAAAAACAAAGCTGGAGTCATCATGCTACCTGACTTCAAACTATATTACAAGGATACAGTAACCAAAACAGCATGGTACTGGTACCAAAACAGATATATAGACCAACAGAACAGAACAGAGGCCTCAGAAATAACACCACACATCTGCAACCATCTGATCTTTGAGAAACCTGACACAAACAAGCAATGGGGAAAGGATTTCCTATTTAATAAATGGTGCTGGGAAAACTGGCTAGCCACATGCAGAAAACTGAAAGTGTTCCTCACACCTTATACAAAAATTAACTCAAGATGTATTAAAGACTTAAACATAAGACCTAAAACCATAAAAGTCCTAGAAGAAAACCTAGGCAATACCATTCAGGACATAGGCATGGGCAAAGACTTCATGTCCAAAACACCAAAAGCAATGGCAACAAAAACCAAAATTGACAAAAAATGGGATCTAATTAAACTAAAGATCTTCTGTACAGCAAAAGAAACTAGCCATCAGAGTGAACAGGCAACCTAGAGAAAGGGAGAAAATTTTTGCAATCTATCCGTCTGGCAAAGGGCTAATACCCAGAATCTACAAAGAACT
This sequence comes from Trachypithecus francoisi, assembly GCF_009764315.1. Taxonomy (NCBI): domain Eukaryota; kingdom Metazoa; phylum Chordata; class Mammalia; order Primates; family Cercopithecidae; genus Trachypithecus; species Trachypithecus francoisi. The sequence goes on from NW_022681453.1 coordinate 52,301,618, forward strand.
AAAAAAAATTTTACAAGAAAAAAACAAACAACCCCATCAAAACGTGGGCAAAGGACATGAACAGATACTTCTCAAAAGAAGGCATTTTTGCAGTGAAGAAACAATGTAAGAAAATGCTGATCATCACTGGTCATTAGATAAATGCAAATCAATACCACAATGAGATACCACCTCATGTTGGTTAGAATGGTGATCATTAAAAAGTCAGGAAACAACAGATGCTGGAGAGGATGTGGAGAAATAGGAACTGTTGGTGGGAGTGTAAATTAGTTCAACCACTGTAGAAGACAGTGGGCAATTCCTCAAGGATCTAGAACTAGAAATACCGTTTGACCCAGCAATCCCATAACTAGGTATATACCCAAAGGATTATAAATCATTCTACTATAAAGACACATGTATGTTTATTGCGGCACTATTCACAATAGCAAGGACTTGGAACCAACCCAGATGTCCATCAATGATAGACTGGATAAAGAAAATGTGACACATACATGCCACGGAATACTATGCAGCCGTAAAAAAGGATGAGTTCATGTCCTTTGCAGGGACATGGATATAGCTGGAAACCATCATTCTCAGCAAACTAACACAAGAACATAAAATCAAACACTGCATGTTCTCACTCATAAGTGGGAGTTGAACGATGAGAACGCATGGACACAGGGAGGGGAACATCACATACTGGGGCCTGTCAGGGGCTGGGGGGCAGAGAAAGGGATAGCATTAGGATAAATACCTAATGTAGGTGATGGGTTGATGTGTGCAGCAAACTACCATGGCACATGTATACCTATGTAACAAAACTGCACATTCTGATTCTGCACATGTACCCCAGAACTTAAAGTATAATTTTAAAAACAGAGAAAATATTTTAAGTTCATGGGCTATATGGTGTCTGTTGGAATTACTCACTTTTGTGGTTGTGGCACTGTGACAGTTAATACTGAGTGTCAGCTTGATTGGATTGAAGGATACCAAATATTGATCCTGGGTGTATGTGAGGGTGTTACCAAAAGAGATTAACATTTGAGTCAGGGACTGGGAAAGGCAGACCCACCCTTAATCTGGGTGGGCACAATCTAATCAGCTGCCAGTGTGGCAGAATATAAGCAGGTAGAAAAATGTGAAAAGAGAGACAGGCCTAGCCTCCCAGCCTACATTTTGCTCCCATGTTGCATGCTTCCTGCCCTCGAACATCAGACTCCAAGTTCTTCAGTTTTGGAACTCAGACTGATTCTCCTTGCTCCTCAGCCTGCAGACAGCCTATTGTGTGACCTTGTGATTGTGTGAGTTAATACTTAGTAAACTCATATATGTATATATATGCATTCCATTAGTTCTGTCCCTCTGGAGAACACTGACTAATACAAGCATGAGATCTTCCATAGATAATAGGTAACTGAATGACTGACTACATTCCAACAGAACTTTACAAAAATGAAGTCATTGGCTAGATTTTCTTGCCAGCCATAATTTTCTGACTCCTGATATAAATTAAAAAGGCAAAGGCTTTTAGAAGATAATAAAGTTCATGTATAATCTTGGCATAAAGAAGGAGTGTCTTAAATAAGATACAAAAAGCAGTTGCCATTCAGGAAAATAATTTGTTAGTGGACTATATTAGAATTAAGAACACTAGCATACTGAGTAGCCATGAAATGAGCAAACTAGCTACTGATACAATGTGAATAAGCTTAGTGTGGTTATAGCATAAAAGTGAACAAAAGAGGCAGCACATAAATGTACACACACACACACAACTCAAGAAAATAAAAAGACAAGCCATAGGGTGGAAAAGGAATTTGTCACTTATATAACAGGCAAAGACCTCTACCTATAATACATATTTCTAAAACCCTATACTATATATCAATAAGGAAAGACAATAAGGAAAAGACAAGTCCAAAAGAAAAATAGAAAATGATAAGAACAAACATTTCACCCAAAAGTTATGTCCAAATGGCTGATAAATGTGAAAATATGACTAACTTCATTAGTAATCAGAAAAATACAAATAAAAATCACAATGATGTACCACTGCATACCCAACAGAATGACAAAACTTAAAGACTAATAATAGCAAGTATTGGTGAAGATGTCAACTAACAGAACTCTGTTGCGCTCTTCTAGGAAAGAGAATGGGTGCCACCCTTTTGGAAAATAGTTTATCACTCTCTATTCATGCTGAATATAGTCTCCTAGGTGATACCTAAGAAAAATGCATGTCCAGATGCAACAAATACATATTTTCAAATGTGCATACAGCATTAGTTTCTGGAAACAACTGGAAGCAGCCCACGTTCATCAGCAGTGGAATGAATAAATATTCATACAATGAAACTTTCTCCCGCAATGACAAACAAACCACAGCTGCACTCACAATATATATAGAGTTCAAAAACCTACTATTGACAGGAAAAAAAATTTAAAACACAGACACAAATGAATACAGGCATTATTATTCAATGTACATAAAGTTCAAAAACAGGTAAAACATAGACAATGGTTATCAGAGAAGTTGGCCCCATGGTTAATTTGAGGGAGTGGAGACAGATTATGACTGAGGCAGTCATGTTTTGGCTCTGCAGTTCTGGACATTTGTTTCTTGACCTGTGACTACATAGGGATTTGCTTAATTGAAATTTAATCAGCTGTATATTTACATGTGTGTACTTTTCTGTATTTGGTGATATTTCATAATTTTGAAAAGGCTTTATGTTATCTACAGCCTGCCACAGGGACCTGCCACTGTGAAATGAGATACTTAAATAAAAATATCAGCTTTAGTAGAACTCCTTTTTTTTTCATTGATGCCACTGCATTATAAAGGACATGTCAGATCAGTTATGGTGAAAGTGGCATACATAACATGACTTTCAAGGCTAGGTCATAAAAGGCCTCCCAGCCTCTGTATGGATCCTTTGACATGCTCATCCTCAGGATGCTCCCTGTTGGAACACAGCCACCATGCTGTGAGAGGCTCCAGCCACAGCGAGGCCAATAGGTCCTTCAGTTGAGAGCCCCAGCTGAGCCCAAATTTGTCATCATCCCAACCAGGAACCAGCCACATGAGTGAACAAACCTGCAATGGATCTCCATCCCCAGCCATTGAAGTCTTCCCAGCTGCTTCCCCAGACATCCTGGAGCAGAGACAAGCTACCATCCTACCCCCAGTCCATGCCCATAGAAGTTCCCAACCCACAGAAATCACAAACACAATGAAATGGCTATTGTGTGGGGACATCAAGTTACTAGTGTCTATTTCACAACAGTAACAACTGGAACAAGACACCATAACTCCATTACTTCTAGTTGTTGTAAGGACTTCATGAAGATAGGCATTTTATTTGCATTTTCTGTAGGGCATAGGTGAGGCTCAGAGCATGAAGTAAATTCCCTCGTGTTGTATAGTGGAGCCTGGATTTAAACCTGAATATGTCTGTGCTGAAAGCCTGTGTACTGCCTGCATGTGCTATGGCCTGAATGTCTGAATTCTTCCGAAATTCATATATTGAAGCCCTAACCCTCAATGTGATGGTATTAGGAGGTAAGAACTTTGGGAGATAATTAGGTCATGGAGGTAGAGCCCTCGTGATGGGATTAGTGCCCTTATACGAAGAGACAAGCTAGAAAGGTGATCTCTCTCTTTACCATGAGAGGACAAAGAAAGAAGGCACCCATCTGCAAATCAAGACAAGAGCCCTCTCCAGACACTGACTCTGCTGGTACCTTAGTCTTGGACTTCCAGCCTCCAGAACTGTGAGAAATAAATGTTTGCTGTTTAAGCCACCCGGACTATATTTATTTGTTACAGAAGCCCAAGCTGACTAAGGCAAGAATTGGTGCTGAGAAGTGAGATGCTGCTGTAACAAACACCTGAAAACGTGGAAGTGGCTTTTGAACTGGGTGATGGACAAAGGCTGGAAGAGTTTGATTTTACAGGTTCACAGATTGAGTATAATTTTGCCTAAGGATGAATCACACCTCAAGTCTCACCCATAACTGACATAGTTGATACATAGAGATAAACTTTGGACTTCAGATTTTAGAGTTGATGCTGGAATGAGTTAAACTTATCTGGGGCTGTTGGGGTGGGATAAGTGTATTTGCGGTATGTATTTGGAATTGTCCAGGGGAAGAATGCTATGAACTGAATGTTTGTGTCCTGGTAAAATTGGTAATTTGTTATAGCAGTGTGAGCTGAATAAGATGTAGACCACACTGCCTTTCTTTCAGGGAGGGGTTCATCACCACAATGAAATACCTCAGAAATGTGTGTAACAGCAATAAGAGAGTTTCCTCGATGTTACACTGGATGCAGAACAGAGCCAGACCACCAAAATTTTCATAGGACTAAGAGGGTTTAAGGGAGGCTCTGTCATGTAACAGCTCCATGACACAGGCTATCTGCCCAGCCCCATCTTCTCACCTGTAAACTACTGTCGAAGACACTGGGACATATCATGGGATAATACCCACTTTGGGCTACCTTTGAGGATTTTTATAAGAATAGAAATGAGGGAATAATGGACATTAAAAGTAATGATGATGCTATCAGACACGTTGCTTCTTGGCCAATTGGCTGATTTTAAGAATGTGAAATTCTCACACCCATTTGCATAGCACTTTGTTGGTTTCAAAGGGTTTCCACAACACACCTTGGGTAAAAGCCCTCAGTAAATTGTAAGGCACAATGACAGACTGCATTATTATTGACATATACGGAGACAATAAAAGCTAGAGAGTGTTAATCTACTATGGTGATGACCCAAAATGGGGGATAAAAGGGAATAAAAGAAGGATGGGGCATGACATGGAAATGGAGTTATCCTTCTCTGTATTATTGGCATCAGATACATAAAATAGTGTCAATTCACCAGAACCATATCTGGATGTTCCCTTTCAAGCTAGTCACTGAAATTTTCAAGATCTCAGAATTGGCAAAAACTATGCAATCTTATAGGAAAAATTTTTATCCCAACTTTGTTCTTTCAGATAAGAACTCAGCAAAACTATTCCATATCACATGCAGGAGAAAAACAGTGAAAACTATCAGCATAGTATGAAGGCCAATATGGTGTTCTACTTTGTGAGCTGAATCTCTGCAATAGGACATGATTGTAGGACCCTCAGAAAAATCCACCCCCGACAAAAGAGTCATTGTGACTTCAGTCAATGGTCTCAATTCAAGGACTTACTGCTTTTCTAACCTATAGGAGTTTAAAATGTGCTGGGTGACTTGATCTGATTTTTTCCCCATTGCATTACACACAATGAAACAGAACATGAGGTCAAGAAAAATGTAGAATGGAAATACATTTTCTTTCTCTGGAAATAGATGAGAAGATGACAGATCATGTTCTGAAATGATTTTTACTGCTTTCTAAGGAGCAAAATACAATGAAAGACTCAAAAAGTAGGGTTAGAGGCCATTTCCTTGCACAGCGCTTGAGCTGATGCATTTTATTCTTGGAATGTTGTATTGTATTCTGCTCTTTCTGGGCGGGGAAAGTCACTTCAGAACTTGCCCAGTTATCTTCTGCTTTTAGTGGAAACTGTAATGGAGTCAAGGGTTGGACTGTCTTTTCTTCAAAGAACAAAGTTATATGGGGCTCTTCCTACATTCTCACACCATGTTAAGTTTCATGTCTGACCCAGTGCCATAAATACAGTTGGTGATCAAGAGGTGGTTGGTTATTCACAAAAATATTCATTGTGCTAGACCCTCAGCTCAGTTAATGAAAGAGACAACCTCTGCCCTCAAAGAACTCCAATGTAATCGTGGTGGCACTGGGCACTGAATGCTGTAGCAGGAGAGGTAGTAGGGTCTAGCTATCTGCTACAAATTAGTGCTCCCATTCATAAGGTAGTTGCTGAGAAGCAGTTGCCCACTACATTTCTAGCCTCCTTTGCATATAGGTGAGGTCATGCTCACCATCCCCTAATCCTCCCCCCAAAAGAGGCAGAGAAAGAGACAGAAGTGGTCCATAAGGACCGTAACATTTTCTGTGCAATTCACAATCATCTCTTTCTTCCCACCTCTGTTGACTGGATGTCAATGTCTTTAGGAGCCACATAATGAAGGTGGCAAAACCTCTTGTCAGCCTGAGTCCCTGAGTGGCTCTATGGAGCAGAGAGTAAGCCCTCACACCCTGCATGGCCACCCTGCCATCAATGATTAGACTGACATTCATAAAAAATTAGCTTTTATTTTATTAAAAGATTGGAAAATGTATCTATTGTCACTGCTAGAACATTTGTTCTATTAACTACTCATTTGGCATCTTCCAGTTCATTCATTCATTTTATTTATTTGACACACTTATTGAGAGCCTCCTGTTGGTTAGGCATAGTTCTAGGCATTAGGGACACCAAGGCAGGGGGAGTGGAGTGACAGGAAATAAAAATACACAAGGTATTCAAACTGAATAATGCTGTGAAGGAAAAAACAAGCACTGCTGTGTTGGAGAATAATTGAGAAACATCTGTGAGGAGTTGACAATTTGGCCTAAGACCTGAAGGCTATGAAAGAGCCAACCATGTACGTATTTCGGGTTAAAGCACTACAAGCTGAAGCATCAGAAAATACAAAGGCCTCAAGTAAGAAAATCAGTAGGCATATTCCAGGAACCAAGCAAAGGTGTGTGTGCTGTGCAAGCTAGAGCAGGACCACAGGAATAAACTGAGACAATGCAGAAGCACCTATAGAACCAGGAGGTGCGATCACCCTCCTCATGGCCTTCTGAACACTGTTTCAAGGCCAAACACTGCCACCCTGTAGTCCCAGAGCCTTACGCCCTTCCCAGTGCTCCACGCTGTGGCTGTGGCTGCCCCTGGTGAGAACTGATCATTGAAATAATTTTTTTCAGCAGCTACAGCAACAAGCCTAATTCCAGAATGCCACTTGGAATAATCTGCTTCAAGCAGCAAAACATTAAATGTTTTGAATTTTTTTTAACTGGTAAAACTTCTAATGGCTTGAGCATCCCTTAAAATCTTGATCTGAGGATTTTAGGAGAGCAACAACACACAAATTGCTAAGTCTTTCTTTATGAAAAAATAAATAAAGAGTAATGGCAACAACATCACTGTGAAGTGTTTCCTCTAGTAGGGAAACAGGAAATTGTAACAATTTCAATTCGGGATCTGGGGACCACATTTGATATGAACTCTTCTGCCCTTACATGAAATATTGAATTAATTTCTGTTATCAATTGGAATATGTTGCTGTCTTATTCACTATGAATTACCCTGGCTGAAAATATTTGCTATTTTTTTTTCTCCTAGAGATTCTCCTGTGTCAATAGCCTGGGGGATAAACTGTCTGATTTAGTTATAGAGAAAATCACTGTTTTTATTTGATGCCTATTTTTTTCCAAGGGGACAAGAAAAGCATTCTCACTGTTATCAACTTGTTTCTAAGGAAAGAAGAAGGTGCTATTTCACTAAAAATCTATCACACAGTCCAATAAATGAGGTTACTCCTGAGTGGGCCTGGGGAAAAGCTCCTGGAGATGAAATAAGTAGGAAGGAGAATGTGATGCTAAAACGAAAGAGAAGAATCGAGTAGTTCCTGTTGTTACCTCAACCCTGGGGACAAAGGGAACAGAAGCTTTGACTTTCAAAGGTCCCTACAGAGCAAGAAGGGTTGGGAAGAGTTGAGAGGGAGAGAGGTAAATGGAGTCAGGAAACTGGATTCTGGGGCTGATTCCATTTCCAAGTGAAACTTAGTAGGTAATTATTATTGTGGGTCTCAGTTGCTTTATCAGTAAAATGAATTTGGTTTGGTCTCTGCCAGTCTTAATGGTCTGTGAGAGGGGTGTCCAGCTTGTGTCTGCCCTGGGCCACATTGGAAGAATTGTCTTGGGCCACACATAAAATACACTAACAGTAACTACAGCTGATGAGCTAAAAAACAAAAATCACAAGAAAATTTCATAATGCTTTAAGAAAGTTTACAAATTTGTATTGGCCACATTCAAAACTGTCCTGGGCCACATGCAACCTGCTGACCGCGGGTTGGACAAGCTTGGTCCATACTTTGTTGACCATGCTTATATAGCATTGTAATGGTTAATTTTACGTGTCAATTTGGCTAGCCCATGCTCCCCAGATATGTGGTCAAACACTAATCTAGATATTTCTGTGAAAGTTTTTTTGGATGAGATTAACATTTAAATCAATAGAATTTTAGTAAAGCACATTGCTGTCTATAATATGAATTTATCTAATCAAGTAAAGGCTTTAAGGAAAAGACTGATGTCTCTCAAAAGAGGAAATTCTGCCACTTGGCTGCTCTTTGGACTGAACTGCAACTCTTTACTGGGTTTCCAGCCTGCCAGCCTGTCCTACAGATTTTGGACTTATGAGCCTTCTCAATGGCATAAGCCAAAAAACAAAGGCACACATACATACTGCTATGATTTGAATGTGTTCCCCAGAGTTGTATGTTGAAACTTAATTCCTAATACAAAAGTGTTGAGAGGTAGTAACTCTGAGAGGCGATTAGGTTAACGGATTAATGTCATTATTGAGAGTGGATTTGTTACTGTGAGAGTGGGTCTGTCATAAAAGCAAGTTCAGCCCCCTCATGCTCTCATGCATATGGGCTCTTTTGCCCTCCCGCCTTCTGCTATGGGATGATGCAGCAAGAAAGTTACTGCCATCTGTGTGGCTCTCAGTCTTGAACTTCTCAACCACCAGACCTTAATAAATAAATCCTTTTTCTTTATATATTACCCAGTCTGTGGTTGGTATTCTGCTGTAGCAACTCAAAACAGACTAAGACACATGCATACATACATACATACATATGCACATACATGTACATATATACACATGTATTAGTTCTGTCTTTCTGGTGGAGAACTTCAATACAAGCAACTAGTTTGTGCCTGGGATCACCCTAAACTCTTGAGATTTATTAAGGAGAAAATGAGGCAAAGATCCCTGCCTTCTTAGAGCTTATGACCTTGGCCTGTGCAGTAAACTCAGCAGGTTTGAGGTGCCCAAACTCTACATATTCCAAAGAAAGAAGTGGCCCCGATTGCCCCTGGGAGAGTATCACGTCTAATCCCTTGGAAACCCTGCCTAATAAGTGTGTCTTTCTATCACTGGGGAATTGAACCATACTAGACACTTTATGCTAACAGTGTGATTCATGGTAAAGGCCTGCTTTTGCTTGCCTGGAGCCCTGGGTAATATTGTATCAATTTTACCTCTGGACGGGGAGGAGGAGATGGAGACTGAGTATCTAAATCTGCTCACTTGGGTACTTCATGCCTACCTGATCGACCCTTAATAAAAACCCTGAACGTCAAGTCATGGTTGAGCTTCCCTGGTTGGGAACACTTTGCACACATCATCATACGCTGGTGCTGGGAGAATTAAGCGTTGTCCGTATGCCCTTACTAAGAGAAGACAACTGGAAGCTTGTGTCTAGTCTCTCCTGGATTCCACTCCACAAACGTTTTTCCTTTGCTTATTTTAATCTGTGTCCTTTCTCTGAAAGAAACCATGACCATGGGCATAATAGCTTACCTGAATTCTGTGACTTCTTTCAGCAAATTATCAGACCTGGAAGTAGTCTCAGAATCCCTGATACAGTCAACAATGTTTACAGAGCATCCACTATGTGCCAAAACTACCTTAAACACTTGGGATTTATGGGAAAGCAAAAAGAGACAGATTCTCCTTCCCTCCTGGCCCTCATGATCTTGATTATGACTGTGGGAACTGTGTGTGGAGTTATTACAGTTTTCACAATAATTTGCTAGGAGAGTCCTCAAGAGTCAGCTTTGACCACAGGTAAAAAGAGAATTAAAGATGTGTTGAGATGATCAAAAATAAATATGTAACTAAAATAAAATCCCAGTTGATCATGTGCTGCAATAGAAGGAGATGCCTTGTTTCACCCTGCTCCTCAGATCATGCCTGAAATGTGCCCAACTGCAGTCAGTTATAGTGGTCTTTGTGCACCATTAGCAAACCACTGACAAACTAAAATGCAACCAGGTGAGAAAGCTCAGATTGGTGAAGTTGGCTGAAACCATGGTTCATGGGTAACAGTGGGAAAATCTGCAGATATTTAATAAGAATGGTGGTTCTCAATTGATAATGGTTTTGTCCATAGAGGACATTTTTCAATGTCTGGAGACATTTTTGGTGGTTACAACTGGGAGTGTGCCCCTAACATCGAGTCGGTAGAAGCCAGGGATGCTACTAAGCATCATCTAATGCACAGGGCAGCCCCCGCAAAGAATGATCCGGCTTAAAATGACAGTAGAGCTGAAGCTGAGAAGGCAAAGATATACCTACCTAACCAAGTGCATAAGATGGTTTGAGAACTATGCACACATAGAACCAATTACTCCACAGGAATAAGTCTCGTGTTGCAGGACATTTTCAGTTAGCAATTACACAATGAGTTGTCAGGGATACTATAGAGGATACCCAAGCCCTGAATTATAAGTGATTCTTGAACATGTACAGGAAGCCCCAAGGAAAGGTTCATGAATCTTTATCCAGTTCAAGAATGAAGAAACATCAGAAGCCACATGACTCAGATGCAATTCTGTGGTCCTCTAAGAGCAGAATCAAAATTAAAACACACAGCTATGGAATCTTGCATAGCAACTGAGAAAATACATCTTTAATCTTTCTCTTTTGGCAGATACAATAACTTAACTGAATCTTAAGTAATAAAGTAATGTGATCATTATTTATTATTATTACATGTGCTATTTTGAACCCTTTTTACTAATCTCCCTACATGTATTATTGCATTTAGTCTTCTCAAACAAGAGTGGAGAGCACAAAGAAGGAATTCATGACAACTGCTGAGGCAGCTACTATTATTGCTCCCATTTCTTGGATGAGAACACTAAGTGTATAGACAGGGTTCCCCCGAGAAACATAACAAATAGTGTGTATGTGTACACACACACACACATATATACACGTATGTATGTATACACACAGAGAGAGCTTTATTATAAAGAATTGGCTGAATTAGCTTATGTGATTATGGAAACTGAGAAGTCTCCCATTCATCTACTGTCTGCAAGCTGTAATTCCAGTCTGAGACCAAAGACCTGAGAACCAGGGAAGATGATAGTGTAAATCCCCATCCAACTGCAGAAGAAGACCAATGTCCCAACTCAGGCAAGCAGGCAGGAAGCAAAAGATGCCTTTCTCCTTCCTTCACCATTTTGTTCCTCCCAGGCCCTCAATAAATTGGATAATGCTCACCCCCACTGGGGAGGGCCATCCACTACACTGAGCCCACTGTTGCTCATTTTTTTCCATAAACATCCTCAAAGCTACATCCAGAAATACTCTTTAATCCAGGCACCCCACATCTGAGAGCAGTCAGGTTGACACATAAAATTCACTTTCACACTGAGGCTTACTAAGATTAAATAATTTGCAGAGGGTCATACAACCAGAAAGCAGCAGAGCTGAGATGTGAGCCCAGTCTGCCTGATAACCAAGTCCATGTTCTCGTATGTGCTCGAGCTACACAAAAGATAGGAGGCAGGTGGAAGACCCTATTATCGATGACCAAGCAAAGCATTAATGATGCTTCTTGGGCAGTGGATTATATTTCATTGCTAGAAATCACCTTTCCTGAAAATTCCCTGGTAATAAAACCTCTCTGACCTTCATCCTTCTGTCAGGATATCCCGGAGAAATCAGTAGAGGTTAGACACTCATCTCCCTGGGCAAAAACTTCATGACTTGTAAGCTAGAGGCGATGACCCATCGATGTGAGCAGTCCGCTGCAAGTACCAATAAGACCATGTTTATCAGTCAGTGTCCCAACAGGAATCAGAGGCAACAACAAAATCAATTCAAGAAGAGTTTCTTCACAAATAGATTCATTCCAAACTTCAAGGACTACTGCAGGAACCTGGACTAACAATAGTGGAGCTGTCTGGATATCTAGGCACAAATGGACGAAGGAGAGAGTAGGTCCCAGAACACAGAAGGAGAAAGAGTTGCATAGAGAGAGCTACCTTGGGAGGACCAGGGCTCTGTGTCACAGCTGGCCACACAGGGAGGGAAGGAACCAAAGGAATAAGCACCCTGATCTCTCTCTCCTCCCTTCCCTAACCCCATCTTCTGCTGGGGCTCCCCACTGGGTGAAGCCAACCAGAAACCACAGGCCAGGGACCCCCTTGATGTGCTTCTCATAGGTTACCCCCCAGGGCCAGGAGAAGAGAGAAGATGGGAGGCATGTGATATAATGGAGCTATAAAACACATGAAAAATGTGGAGCCTCACTGGGATTGTGGGGTTGGAGGGGATTTTTAAGGTAGTATTTTTCATAACAAATGGGAGAGAAGTATTTTTAAAGGCAAATTTGATGAAACAGACATACTCATTACAGCTGATTGAGACAAAGGTATTCATTGTTTCTAGAAGGCCATTTGGAATAAGTAGCAAGAAGTGTTCTAATATCCTTGCCCTTTGACTCAATATTTTCATTGATGTATCTACAGATATTTCTATATTAGAATATTCACTGTAACATTATTTATGATAGTGAAAAGTTGTAAAGTTAAATGTCTAACAATAAGACCTTAGTTTAAAAAATTACAGTATGTTCATAAGGATAGAAAACCCCATAATCACAAAAAAAATCATATTGTTGAAGGGTATTTAAAGATGTAATAAAATGTTCAAGATATAAAATTTATGGCAAAACTTTGAGTTCTCAAATATGTACTGTGAAACCCAATGCCAACATATTGTGCATGTGCACCTGGGAATACATCTGAATTAAATCAACAGTGAGGTACACCAAAATACTAGCAGTGACTACTTCTGGGTAGCAGGATTGTAGGTGATTCTTAACTCTGTCAACTGAGGGAACAGGAAAGAGAGGAAAGCAAAATAAACACCAGGCATTAGTATGCCTCAAATCAACAGGGAAATCAAGGTTTTAAATTTCAGATGAAAATTGTGTGCAATTTCCTAAGGCCCTTAAGTCATATCAGAGAACCACTATCAGAGAAGGGAACAGGAAATGCTACCATAACCCTCTTCTCTGGATGGGAAACATGAGGTTCTAAAAACTAATAAAAATTACAAGTCAATGATCTATTATTTCTTAATGTGGTGATTTAAAGTCAAGCTTTAGTTACTCTAAACAATAAGCCCCAAAGTGAATGTCTCTTTTAAAATGCATGCCTCCTCATTCTTATTAAGTGATACCATTTACTGTCAGCTGGTCTCAAAAGCTGCAACAACAGTTTCCATGAGGCAAGAACACCCTTGAGACTCAGGTCATAAAAGGAACTTCTACTTATACAATCCTTTACAGTTTACCAAACTCTTTCACTTACATAATTTCCTATAGATTATCCCACATTCATTCCCACATTTAAATGGAAAGAGCTGTGAAAGTCCCTGGCACAATTGCTGGCCTGTCATAGGTCATTACTGAGCTCCACGGTAACCTGGAGGGCCAATGTCATGGCACTAATTTTGTAGATGAGGAAAGTGAGGCTCAGAGTGGTCAAGCTTCTTATGAAAGAGGACACAGTAGATGATGACTTAAACTCAAGCATCTGGAGGAATTTCCCTTCTACCAACTTCTCCCTGGATGGCTGAGTGTGCTTCACCCAAACACAGCCTCCCTCCCTGGTGTGGCTTGGATGTTTGTCCCCTCCAAATCTCATGGTGAAATGTGATTCCCAATGTTGGAAGTGGGGCTTAGTGGGAGGTGTTTGTGTCATGAGGATGGATCCCTCATGAATGGCTTGGTGCCCTCGCTGTGGTAATGAGTTACTGTGAGTTCTGATTGCTTAAAGGAGTCTGAGATCACCTACACTCTCTCTTGCTCCCCCTCTCGCCATGTGATGTATTTGCTCCCCCTTTGCCTTTCGCCATGAGTGAAAGCTTCGTGAGGCCCTCACCAGAATCAGATGCTGGTACAATGATTCCTGTACAGCCTGAAGAATCACAAGCCAAATAAACCCCTTCTCTTTACAAATTGCCCAGTTTCAGGTATTTCTATACAGCAATGCAAAAGGACTAGCACACACCTAGAGAGCTATACAAGTATGAGCCTTAAACTGGGTGTGCTCTTTGGTTCTGCATCTTTTCATCCACCAGGAAAAGTATTAAATAATGATGATTTCAAGAAAAAAATGACTGCTTCTTGCAGTGCAAAAAGCAGGCACTAAGTAAATGCGTACTGGGAGAACTTTCTTTTTTATTTATTTTTATTTTTTATTTATTATTATTATTATTATACTTTAAGTTCTAGCGTACATGTGCATAACGTGCAGGTTTGTTACATATGTATACTTGTGCCATGTTGGTGTGCTGCACCCATCAACTCGTCAGCACCCATCAACTCGTCATTTACATCAGGTATAACTCCCAATGCAATCCCTCCCTCCTCCCCCCTCCCCATGATAGGCCCCAGTGTGTGATGTTCCCCTTCCCAAGTCCAAGTGATTTCATTGTTCAGTTCCCACCTATGAGTGAGAACATGCGGTGTTTGGTTTTCTGTTCTTGTGATAGTTTGCTAAGAATGATGGTTTCCAGCTGCATCCATGTCCCTACAAAGGACTCAAACTCATCCTTTTTTATGGCTGCATAGTATTCCATGGTGTATATGTGTCACATTTTCTTAATCCAGTCTGTCACAGATGGACATTTGGGTTGATTCCAAGTCTTTGCTATTGTGAATAGTGCCGCAATAAACATACGTGTGCATGTGTCTTTATAGCAGCATGATTTATGATCCTTTGGGTATATACCCAGTAATGAGATGGCTGGGTCATATGGTACATCTAGTTCTAGATCCTTGAGGATTCGCCATACTGTTTTCCATAATGGTTGAACTAGTTTACAATCCCACCAACAGTGTAAAAGTGTTCCTATTTCTCCACATCCTCTCCAGCACCTGTTGTTTCCTGAATTTTTAATGATTGCCATTCTAACTGGTGTGAGATGGTATCTCATTATGGTTTTGATTTGCATTTCTCTGATGGCCAGTGGTGATGAGCATTTTTTCAGAGAATAAAATACCTAGGAATCCAACTTACAAGGGATGTAAAGGACCTCTTCAAGGAGAACTACACACCACTGCTCAGTGAAATAAAAGAGGACACAAACAAATGGAAGAACATACCATGCTCATGGATAGGAAGAATCAATATCGTGAAAATGGCCATACTGCCCAAGGTGATTTATAGATTCAATGCCATCCCCATCAAGCTACCAATGAATTTCTTCACAGAATTGGAAAAATCTGCTTTAAAGTTCATATGGAACCAAAAAAGAGCCCACATTGCCAAGACAATCCTAAGTCAAAAGAACAAAGCTGGAGGCATCACGCTACCTGACTTCAAACTATACTACAAGGCTACAGTAACCAAAACAGCATGGTACTGGTACCAAAACAGAGATATAGACCAATGGAACAGAACAGAGTCCTCAGAAATCATATCACACATCTACAGACATCTGATCTTTGACAAACCTGAGAGAAACAAGAAATGGGGAAAGGATTCCCTATTTAATAAATGGTGCTGGGAAAATTGGCTAGCCATAAGTAGAAAGCTGAAACTGGATCCTTTCCTTACTCCTTATACGAAAATTAATTCAAGATGGATTAGAGACTTAAATGTTAGACCTAATACCATAAAAACCCTAGAAGAAAACCTAGGTAGTACCATTCAGGACATAGGCATGGGCAAGGACTTCATGTCTAAAACACCAAAAGCAATGGCAGCAAAAGCCAAAATTGACAAATGGGATCTAATTAAACTAAAGAGCTTCTGCACAGCAAAAGAAACTAACATCAGAGTGAACAGGCAACCTACAGAATGGGAGAAAATTTTTGCAATCTACTCATCTGACAAAGGACTAATATCCAGAACCTACAAAGAACTCAAACAAATTTACAAGAAAAAAACAAACAACCCCATCAAAAAGTGGGCAAAGGATATGAACAGACATTTCTCAAAAGAAGACATTCATACAGCCAACAGACACATGAGAACTTTCTTTTTTAAATACAAGAACTTGGAATCACCAAAAAATTCTTTCTTTGACTTCTGTCTTCAAAGTAGTTCAACAAAACTGCATCTATTTTAGTAATAACTTCGTTAGTGATCACAATTGTAGTATATACACAAAGCTGAAAACTTGACAAAAAAGAAAAACAAAAGAAAATAAAATCATTCATAAATTCTTATTTACCCAACCTAGCCTGTGCCCTCAAGGTGGCCACTCAACATTCTTCTCCAGACCCTCCCGTTTTTATCCCAATATACAGTCACTCTTGACCAAGTCTTAAAATTCTGTAGTTAACTGTATGAATGAAAAACAAAATACTCCTTAACCTTACAAGCAAATTTTACCTGTATCCCCTTCTTTCCTTTGTTGTTCGAATATGAATTAAAATTTTTAAAAAAATACTACCAACCCACCAAACTTTTCTTCTTCTTTTCTTTTCTTTTCTCTTTTTCTTTTTCTTTCTTTCTTTTTTGTTTTTATAGACAGAGTCACGCTCTGTTACCCAGGCTGCAGTGCAGTGAAGTAGCTCACTGTAGCCTTGAATTCCTGGACTCAAGGGATCCTTCCACCTCGGCCTCCTAATTAGCTGGAACTAAAGGCACAGTATACCACATCTAGCTCCAACAAAACTATTGACCAGCCCTCCCTGCCCCGAGCATCATCAAGGTAACTCTTTTTTCCCAATGAATGAGTTAATTAATAAATATAAAAGTCTAAACAAAACCAAAAATAAATAAATGAAACCTAATTAAACTGAAAACCTTCTGCACGGCAAATAATAATAATAATAATCAGCAGAATAAAAAGCCAACCAAAATGGGAGAAAATATTTGCAAACTACACATCCCAAAAAGGACTAGCATACAGAATCTACAAGGAACTCAAACAAATCACTAAGAAGAAAAAATAATAATAATCTTGTTTAAAAGTGGGCAGAAGATATGAGTAGACTCTTCTCACAAGAAGACACACAAATGGCCAATAAACATATGAAAAAATGCTCAACATCACTAATCATCGGGGAAATGCAAAATAAAACCACAATGAGATAGCACCTTACTCCTGGAAGAACAGCCATTATTAAAGAGTCATGTTGGCATGGATTGGGGAAAAGGAAATGCTTATTTATGGCTGGTGGAAATGTAAATTAATGCAATCTCTAATATACTAATTAGTATGAAGATTCCTGAAAGAGACAAAAGTAGATCTACCATTCAATCCAGCAATCCCACCACTGAGTATCCACCCAAAAGAAAATAAGTCATTTTATGAAAAAGACTTGCATGTGTGTGTTTATAGCAGCACAATTCACAATGGCAAAACGTCAACACAATCCAAGTGCCCATTGACTAATGAGTAAATAAAGAAAATATAGTACACATACAACAGGGAATACTATTCAGCCATTAAAAGGAACAAAATAATGTCTTCTGTAGCAACTTGGATGGAGCTGGAGGTCATAATTCTAAGTGAGGTAACTAGGAGTGGAAAACCAAAAACTCTATGTTCTCGCTTATAAGCTATGAGGACATAAAGGCATAAGAATGATACAGTGGACTTTAAAGCTCAGAAAGTAAAGGCTGGGAGTGGGGTTAGAGATAAAAAACTACACATTAGGTACCATGTACACTATTCGGGTGATGGGTGCACTAAAATCTCAGAATGCACTGCTATATAATTCATCCATGTAACAAAAAACCACCTACATTCCAAAAGCTATTGAAATAAAAAAATAGGTCTGAATAAATAAATGTATGCAGAGTAAATGTTTCCTGGCCTGGAGCAAAGCGTATGAGGCCATCTGCAAAGCTACTTTCTGGCCCATAATAAACCAGAGAGATGCAACACAAGGGAGCGATGCCCTGAGGTACTCTCTATCTTGCCACAGGAGCAGCAGAACTACTGTTTACAGTCCAGCTTCATGAACACAATTCACTCCTTATGGTACTTTCTTTTTCTTTTTCCTGATGGGTTTTAGACTATGGTCAGTCACCACATAAGACATTTCAGTCAACGATGAGCACATATATTACTGTGGCTCCATAGGATTTTAATGGAGCTGAAATATTCCTAATACTTAATGGCATTTCGATGATCTTGACTCTGGGTAGGTAGACCTAGGGTAATGTGTGTGTTTCTGTGACCATCAACCAATGAGTGAATAAAGAAAATATGGTACATATACCACAGAATACTACTCAGCCATAAAAAAAGAATGAAATAATGTCTTTTGTAACAACTTGGATGGAACTGAAGGCCATCATTCTAAATGAAGTAATTAGGGAATCAAAAACCAAATATCATATGTTCTCACTTACAAGAGGGAGCTAAGCTATGGGTATAGAGCAACGGCATACAGAGTGGCATAATAACACTGGAGACTCAGAAGTGGGGAGAGTGAGGGTGTGAGGGATGAAAAACTACCTGTTGGGTACTATGCATAGTACTTGGGTGATGGGTGCACTACAGTTCTAGACTTCACCGCTATTCAATTCATCCACATGACCAAAAACCTCTTGGACCTCTAAAGCTATTGAAATAAAAAAATTTTAAGAAAGACTATATGGAAAGAAAAAAAAATTTTTTAATCAGCATCCCTAAAATAAATAGGCAAAGGAGATGAATAGAAAACTCACAAAACACAAAAAACAATTGGCAAGCTCGGCAGTAATAAAATAAATGGAACTTAAAACAATAAAATGTTAACATTTTTATTAAATTCACTTTTAGAAATAAGAATACTTAAAATAGTGCAGTGAGACAGGCATTTCCATCACCACTGTGAATGAGAAAATTGGAAGCCCTATTTTGTAAAGTAATTTAGCATATTAAGTAAGAAGAAATAAGTAAAAAGAAATACATAAAATAAATTACTATGTTCACTTCTTTCCCCCATTATTCAACTTGTAACAACTCTAAGGTAATAACTCAAACTGCAGCAAAGGCTCTATGTATAACAAATGCATTGGAGTTACAACCTAAATATCTGTCAATAAGAAATGTGGAAATAAATTGGTTCATCCCTGTAATAAAACATATTATGTAGCTGTTAAACTTTAATTTATGAATACTTTTTAAAGTTTAAAATTGATAAATATATATATATATTGAATGAAAATAGAAAAAGCTTATAGAATAAGAATATAAAGAAAGGAAATATTTTGTGTGACTGTGCGATGTGTTTGTGTTTTAAGCTATGTGTTATTACAAAAGAGTCAAAAAGTTTAAAAATTTAAAAGCTTTTGAAGTTAAAAAGTTACAGCAAGCGAAGGCTAATTTATCATTGAAGAAAGAAAGATTTTTTAAATAAATTTAGTGTAGCCTAAGTGTGCCATGTTTATAAAGCCTACAGCTGTGCACATTAATGTCCTAGGCCCTCCCATTCACTCACCACTCACGCCTCACCCAGAGCAACTTCCAGTTCTGTGAACTCCATTGGTAACTGCCCTATACAGATACGATATTTATAATCTTTTATATTGTATTTTGACTGTGCCTTTTCTATGTTTCGATATGCAAATACTTAGCATTGTGTTCCAACTGCCTACAGTATTCAGTACAATAACATGCTGTACAGATTTGTAAACTAGGAGCAATAGTGTACACCATACAGCGTAGGTGTGTGGTAGGCTATATCACCTACATTTGTGTAAGTGTGCTCTATGATGTTTGCACAGCAACAAAATCACCCCAGAACATATCCATGTCATTAAGAGACACGTGACCATACTTTGGTTCTAAGTGTTCATATTGAATGAGGCAGCAGGGAAGAGAAAACAGTATCTGGGAATGAGGCTTAATTGTCCTGAGCTCACTGAAGACACGCTGCTTTGGAACTGCAAGTGTCCTTGAGTCCTCTATCCTGCTCAGGGCTGTCTCTGTTACATCTTGCTGCCTCCTGGAGGCAAGGAGCAGGTTGTCTACAGAGTTATCACCCTTATGGCCATTTCATCAGGCATTCTTCTCTCATTCATAAATATCTAAGTATTAAGAACCCCCATGACACAAGTTTACCCATGTAACAAACTTGTACATGTACCTCTGAACTTAAAAGTTGAAAAAAAGAACACAGAGTTCATTTTGATCATAATCTTATACAAGAATAAATGGCAGAGAGACTGGGGAGACATGATGCTTCTTTTACAAGCTCAGCATTACTTTAAGACACAGACAAATGTGTGTGTCTTGATAACTATCTAGAAAGCTCAGCCAATGGGTAGAATTGCAAAATATGTGAAACAGACAAAGTTGGCTGGAACTGAACTCCTGCATGCCACGGGTTTGTATCTGCAGTCAGCAACCTGCAAGGTTGGTTATCATTAAACATTTCTTATTCATTCATTCATTCAGGAAATATATATTAAGTGCCTACCATACTAAGCCCTATGCAATGAACTGGTGGTACAACAGGGAAAATGATAAACATAATCTTTATCCTTGTGGAGCTCACAGCCCAGTGGGGAAAACAATAAGAAAATAAAGAAATATTGGGAGGCCGAGGTGGGTGGATCAGAGGTCAGGAGATCGAGACCATCCTGACTAACACGGTGAAACCCCATCTCTACTAAAAATACAAAAAATTAGCTGGGCATGGTGGCAGGCGCCTGTAGTCCCAGCTACTTGGGAGACTGAGGCAGGAGAATGGCGTGAACCCGGGAGGCTGAGCTTGCAGTGAGCTGAGATTGCACCACTGTACTCCAGCCTGAGCGACAGAGAGAGACTCTGTCTCAAACCAAAAAAAAAGAAAATAAAGAAATAATCAGGATATTCAGATAGAAAACTTTGGGACAGACACCAGATGGTCAGAGATGGCTGTGTGGTGGATGCTGCCATGCTTCCCCAGATCCTCTTCAAGAAGTATTTATGTCCTAGCCCCTGGGAGAACTGTCAACACTTGGCCTTTTTGTCCCCTAGCCCCTGGAAGTACTGTCAACACTTGGCCTTCAGTTATCAGTCCTACTAGGGATTGCCTTGACGAGAATCACCTCCCCAAAGTCACATTCTTCTTGGCAGGAGAGGGGTCCCCATTTAAGACTGATCAGTAAAAGAGTACAAAGACCTGGCCATAACAGCCAGTTGACAGCAACTCTGAAAGACCCTTCTAGCTCCAGGGGTCCCTGTAGGGCCAATGCAGCAATAGGATCCATTGTTCCACTTCTTCCTCTACCCACTCCTGCTCCATTCCCCTTCCTTCCACAAGGATTGAGTCCAACAGCCCTCCACAATGGACATCCTTCATATGAAACTCTACCTCAGGATCCTTTTTCTGGGAAATGCAGGACAAGTGGACACTTGGAGGCTGACCAGGAGCCAGCCATGCCAAGAGGCAAAGAAGCCATACAGACAGGAGGAACATCAAGTTCACATCACTGAGGCATGAGCAAGTTGGCCTCTTTAAGGAACAGAGAGGCAACTGATGGGGTCTCACCATAAAGAGCAAATCTAAACATTTGGAGATGGCATTAGAGAACGAGGGCTGTGTGGATCACAACAAAATCAAGGATTTTATCCCAGTGCTAAGGGAGTGAAAGGAAGGGTTGTAAGCCTGCGAGTGACAAGATCGGATGTGCGGTTTTAAGAGATGACTCCAGCGGCTCTCTTTGCTAGAGTTGGAAGCACAGAGGTATAAATCCCCATTCCAGCTTTTCCAATACACGAATTTGGTCAGAGAGCAGCTCTTTTATGATTTGTTCAAAAGATAACTTTACAGGGCAAGAAGAGGGAAAATCCCTTGTATCTAGTAAGTACCTACTATGAGCTGGCCCTAACAATACTTTCAGTGCAGACACAAATTACCTTTATGTAGCAGAGATAGCAATGAGGGCAAAGAGGAAGCAAGAAAAGGGTTCAAATTCACACAGATTGTTATTAGGTTGGTGCAAAAGTCACTTTTCATGGCAAAAACCATGATTCCTTTTGCACCAACCTAATAAAACCAGGGGTGTGAATCCAAGTCTCTTTTATTCCACAAATTACTTCTTTTGAAGTATTATAGTATTATAATTATGTATTACATATGTTTTTACTGTATATAATTGTAGTACTTATACATAGTATATATATTACAAGATACTACATCTATTGTAAAGCCAATGATAATCACAGGCATTTAAATGGACAATTGCTACCATTTTACAAAATCCCTCATCCTATTAAACAGCTGCACTTGCCCCCAATACAATCATCAGCCTTTGTGGGAAAAGGAGGAACTCAAATGCAGCTAATGGTAGCCGAGTTCTGTTCTGTGTTCTGAAGAATCTCTGGCAATGCCCATCAATGCTCACTTGGCCCGCCCCTAGGATACCTCCCTCTTGGCTGTTTCATGAGAAGGGCTTCTCTTGCAGGTTGCTGACTGCAGGCACAGATCTGTGGTGTATGAGAGCCTAATTACCAGCCAACTTTGGTTGTTTAAAGGTATTCTGCAACTGTATCCATTGAAATTTGTTGTAAGTGGCTGAACTTTCAAGAGTGTCTCCTTTGGCTTTCCCTCGATTGGGAACAAGATAGCAAGGCAAATGCCTGCAACTGAAGAGCTTTTGTAGTGTGGTGATGTGAAGGTCAGAAGAAGGAAACTTGTTCTCTCATCTCCTTCCAAGCCTTGCACAAAGAAGATTTCTAATACTAATAATGTAAAATGTCAAAGCCAAGAAGAAGGTCCCCTCTTCTTAAACACTTTTGAAAAAAACCAAGGTCACCGATGCATTATACCATTTCAAGGACTGAGATTCTTTCCACAACATGAAAGGGCGAAATAGAATTCTGGCCCCACCTCCTCCCACAATGAAACCCAGTAATTTTGTGCTGTTTTTTGTTTTGTTTTGTTTTTTTAACTAGACTGTATTTACTCATCCCGTGTTCCGGTTCTGTTACCTTTTGAACAGAACTGCACCTAAAATCCTGAGCAGCCATCCAGGAAACAGAAGAAAGACCTTTGCAACCATTACAATGATTCAAATTGTTTTGAAGTCACTATTAATTATGTCCAAAAAAGCCTTGAGGCAGCTTAAATTAGAATGTACACAGAAATGACAAATTTGCAAAATCCTTAAATCGAAGTAAAAAGACAAGAACTGAGAAATAACCACATTCAACTGGCTGTTATTTTTCACATGTATTTTCATAAATGCATGAATAATTCTCTAATTTTCCCAGCACAGTGGGCTTTCTGGTCCAGATGGCCATTTCTCCTTGGGCTGAGCTGCTCTTGTAGGACTATGTGTGTTTTATTTAATAAACTTTTAAAGAGTAATAAAAGTTTATTAAATGAACTTTAATATATTTTACATATAGAAGAGTGTAATTGATGGAGTACAGCTCCATCAATTGGATGAAACTTCCAAAGTGAATATTCTCATGTATCAGCAGCCAGATCAAGAATTTGAGTACTGTCCAGGACCCAGCAGCACCCTTCAGGCCCCTCAGTCTCTATCCTCCTGAATCTCTTCACCAAGGTAATCAACATCCTAACTTCTATCACCATACGTTAGTTTTCCCTGGCTTTGAACTTTATATCAACAGGATCGTGTAGCATGCGCTCTTTTGTGCTTGATTTCTTTTGCTCAGCATAATGTTTGCAAGACTCACCCACATTGCGGCAGGTAGCAGTGATTCATTTTCATTGCTATATCATGGTCCGTTGCATGAATATGAAATACCCACTGGACTGCAGATACACGTTTTGTTTTTTCCAGTCCCCAGCTGCCATGCATAGTACTGCTACAGCCATACTTGTACATCTTTTGGCACACAACTGTACATACTTCTGTTGGAACCAAGCTTGCTGGTCCATATAGTGTGTGTGCAGTCAGCTTCAGTAGATACTGCCAGTTTTCTGAAGCAATTGCACTAATTATACTCCCACTGACAGAGTATGAGAGTTCCTGTTTATCTAAGAAAATTTTCAAGGTTTTGATAGTTTTGAATTTTTATCAAGTAATGCATGTTCATAGTTGAAAAAAAAATCTCACCCAAACAATCTCATAAGGCTTATTATGCAAAGGAGCAGTACTCTACTTTGCCTTTAAATCCTGCTCTGCAGAGCCAAGAATTTTCAATTCTTTTAGCTCCTTCTTCCAGTATTTATGTTTTTGCTTCTATATACTTATTTTTTACTTTGTACTTGATTTTTAAAGAATTATCTATTAATTTCCTTCTTTAGAAAAATAAAATTTTAGCACTGTTACAGCCTATACCTTTACCCTTTCCACCTGCATTTCACTGCTACCTTATTTACAATACAGCTTTGTCATAATGTTGGTTATATCAAGAGTTACTGTTTAAACTGCTATTATTCACAGATGAAACCAATAGAATACTATGACTACATTTCCTTTCTTATACAAATGTTTGTTTTCCCTAAAGTTAGTGATTGCCTTTATTTTTCATCTAATTATTTTTCTAAGTGTCACTGGCTTCTCTCAGACTCTCTGATGGGATTAGTACTCTGATGGGATTAGAAAACACCTCTCAAAAATGTTCAACTCCTTAAGAAATCTGTTAATGCTTCATTTGCTCATTGAAGCTCTTTTCCTTCTTTTTTTATTTTAGCTAACGTGCTCTTTCTCCCTATTCACTGAGCCTTTGGAACAGTTGTTATTCTAGGAAATCCCTCCATTATTATCCTAAGAATTCTTTTGTGCATTTTTTTTTTTCAGGGATGGATCCCCTGTCTCCAGGATCTCACACTTTCTTTCTTGATGTTTTCCCCTGCTTGCTGGAGCAAAGCATCCCATTCCTTCCCAGAAGTAAATGTTTTGAGACACCTATATTCCACGTTTGCCTCCTACATTTACATTTGATTGACCGTTTGGAGGCAGATTGATGTCTAGGTTAGACACAAGTGCCTCAGCTTGGAAGACATTGCTCCATTGACTTCTTGCTTTGAAGCTTGCTGCTAAGAAGTTGAATCTCATTGTGATTCCTAATCCTTTCCTATGTAACCTTGTTTGCTCTTCTCTGGAAACTTTCAGCATCTTCTCTGGTGTCCCAAAATTCCACAGCAATGTGCCTTGCTGCAGGCTACATATGCGTTGAATACACATGAAATATTTTCAATCTGGAGATTCAAGTTCATCAGTTCTCAGTATCTGTATATATAATTTTAAAAATTCCTCCTCTTTTGTGTCTCTCTTGATTGGATGTTGGACCCAGTGGATTGATTATCTGATTTTCTTATCATTTCTCTCCTCTTCTCTGTGTCTGGTTATTTTGTCCTACTTTCTAGGAGATTCCTCAACATCAAATTCCAAACTTCTGCTTATTTATTTGACTATCTGCTGTCATATTTTTAATTTCCAAGAGGTCTTTGTTCTCCAGCTTTTTTAAAAAATAGCATCCTATTTTGATTCATCGACGAAATGTCTTCTCATTCTTTCTGAAAATACTATAGTGTTTTTAATTAAGTTGCCTTCTGCTCACTTCACTGTCACTAGATTCATCAATTTCAATTTATTCTGGTACTTGCTTTGGTCTTTCTCATTTGAGAATAGAAGCTTTCCTCAAAAGTCTGGTGATCCTGACATATCCATTGTTAATGAAGAAAGAGGCAATAAAAAGCTGATTTGCAGTTATCTATGAGTAGGCATGGCTCTACTGGAAGGTGATAAGATAGATATTTATCTAATCCACTGGAGGATTTTTCTTCTTAGAGTGGCTGATTTCTGCTAAGAAAAATCTCTTTAACTCTGCCTTCTCAACTCTAAGAATTCGGACGGGGAAGGGGATTAAGAAGTCTCTTTATTTTAATATCTGAAGCCTGCTCTCTACTCCTGATGTCTCCATCTGGTTCCCCTCTGGTTGAGTTTCTCCATAGACAAATTTCCTTTCTATAGATGCTGTAGTGGGGCAGGAGGTAGTCCATTTTCTGGTTGTATGGGAAAGAACATCGTATAAACCTATCTATTATACATGCAGTAATAATAGAGTTGTTTTGAGGCTTGGCGGTTTTTGTTTGTTTGTCCATTTTAAATTGCAGTCAGTAGAAATGACTCTGGGAAATCAGTTTATTAAATGGTGAGTAGTTCATTGAATTTTGTGGAGGGTTTAAAAACTAGGCTCCAGTTGGGAGGCCAAGGTGGGTGGATCACCTGAGGTCAGGAGTTCAAGACCAGTCCGGCCAACATGGTGAAACGCCATGTCTACTAAACATACAAAAAATTATCTGGGCTTGGTGACAGGAGCCTGTAATCCCAGCTACTCAGGAGGCTGAGGCAGGAGAATCGCTTGAACCTGGGAGGCAGAGATTGCACTTAGCTGAGATTGCGCCGTTACACTCCAGCCTGGGCAACAAGAGCAAAACTCTGTCTCAAACACAAAAAAGCTAGGCTCCAGGCTAAGCTTCTAGAGCTATGCCCAAAACTTATCCCGCCAAAAAAGCCTGATGAAGAAAACTTCACACAGACTCTGCTGCCCTACTGAGCACTAAAGTAGATTATCACTGCGCTGACCAGCACCATCACGAATGACAATTCTGTATGAGAAATGTAACCTTAGAAGCACTTGCCAATTGCTTCCACTAAAATCCTGAGAGCTCTCTCCTTCAAAAATAGAAACACAAGTAGATCTTCTTTCCTCAGCTCACACCTGAATTAAAAGTATGTGTGTGTGTGGTTGGCACAGCCAGAATGCTTGACCGTAGCCTAGCTATAGGGGAAGCTGAGAATTCGAGTTTGGATTAAGGAAGCAATACTCATAAATTGAGATAAACCTAAATATAGAAAAGCTACTAAAAAGTGGACAACCATAATATGAGATCTATCCACTACTGAGCTGATTCTTCATATCTGTCTTTAGAGGTGTCTCTGGGCTCCAATTTTCTTGTCTCTCTAGGATTCTGTGACAAAAGTTGGCTTGCTTCTCTCTGAGATTCCCCTCTCCAGGCACTTTGTTCCAGCTTTCTTGCTCTGCCAACCCAGTAACATTCATCCATCTGCTTTCCATCTTCCAAACATTTGTTGAGATATTTAATTTGCTATTGTTTCCTTATACTGCTTGTGTAGGTTCATAACATTTTAATTCCTTTTCTATCATTTTAGTGGGGTTCAGCAGGAGGCAAAAATCAATGCACGCTATGACTAGAATAGGAAGTATCTTTTGTGTAGCTATGAAGGAGAATACAGGTTTAGGGGTGATTAATTGTTTACTGAATGTGCCAAAATAGCCTGTTGAACAAATTAAAATTTCTCAGTGGGCTCAGACTCATCAATACTGCCACCTTTACCTCCTGACCATCTCGCACCTAGGCATGTAGCCAGGCTTGTGTGTCTCTGAAGAATAGACTTTCCTCTCTGAGAATTTTATGTATTTCAGGAGTTAAAAAAGGAGAAATTTGCAAGGTGAATACCTCTCTGTTTTAACAACATGATGGAGAAAGGCAGCTCCAGTCTCCTATCTTTACAAAATTTCTCTCTCTAGATTCAATGTGAAAATCTCAGGGAAAAATTCTGATTGGCTGGCTTGGATCATGCACCCACCACCATGGTCAGGGCAGATAAGGATAGGTGACTAGTCTAGCCTACCTTACTCTGTGACTAGAGCATGGGTCTGATGCCACAAGGGATTGAGAGAATGGAGCAAGACATACCACGTAGGTAACAGCAACCTATAAATATGTGGGTACTCCACTGCTACATGATGGATCTTCTTGAATATCATGTGAGCATGGCAAGATGAACACATGGAAAATAAACTTGTGGTGAACTGAATAATTCCCCATAAGAGACATCCACACCTGAATCCCTAGAACTATGAATGTCACCTTATACGACAAAAAAATGAACTGTGCAGATGTGATTAAGTTAGGGATTCTGAGATGGGAAGTTATCCTGAATTAGCTGGCTGGCCCTAAATGCAAGCAAATGTATTCTTATAAAAGGGAGGTAGAAAAATATCTGACACACACATGCACAGGAGAAGAGAAGCAATGTGACAATGACAGGAGAGATTGGAGTGATGCAGCTACAGGCCAGGAACTACTGAAAGTCACCAGATGCTGGAATAGTTGAGGAACAAATTTACCCCTTGAACCTCCACGGGGAGAGCAGCCCTAGACTTTGGTCCAGTGAAACTTATATATATAAATAAAATATAAATTAAATATTACTAAAATATTATTATATATTAATAAAACATATATTTTATATTTATAGACTGTATAAATAATATATTTATTTATATAATATAATTATATAATTACTACATATTTGTAAATATAATTGCATTTTAAATATTATTTTAATAATATATTATCTATTATATAGCATATAGTATATAATAACATATTATATTATTAATATTGATATGTGATTAATATATCTTATTAATATTATTAATAATATCGATTATAATTGTATTTATAAATATTATTTTAATAATATATGATATATCATTATAGTATATAGTATATAATAACATATTATGTTATTAATATTGATATATGTTTATATTATCTTATTAATATTAATAATATCAATTATATATTTTAAACATATTTATAAATTATATATTTATGTTTATATATAATATATTAATATAAATTATAATAAAAAATGTAATTTATAAAAATATAGTTACATAATTATATATATTGTATATGTATTTGATTTAAGGCACCAAGTGTGTGGTAATTTGTTATAGCAACTATTGAAAATAAATACAGATTTTGGTAACTGCCTCAGTACATTTCTGAAAATGTAGAATTAGCTTTAGAATTGACTAATGAGTAGAGGTTGAAAGAATTTAGAGACCCATGATAAAAAAAAATAGCCTAGATTTCTTTCAGTAGACTGTTGGTAGTAATATGAGCATTAACGGCACAGTTGCTGAGGCCTCAGACAGAAGTGGGAAACATGTTATTGGAAACTGGAGGTAAGATGGCCCTTGTTAAGTAGTGGCCGACTGTCAGACTGAATTGTACCCTGCAGTTATGTGGAAAGCATGAATTGTAAGTGGTGAACGTGGATATTTAACTCAGAAGATTTTCAAATAAGGTGTTCAAAATGCAGCCTGGTTTCTTCTTGCCATTTATAGCAAAATATGTAAGGAAATAAATAAAATGAGAGAATAACTGTTAAGCAAAAAGGTACCAGGACTTGATTACTTGGGAAGTTCTCAACCTATCCAGCTTCCAAAAGATGCTAAAATTAGGAGATTCACTGTTGAGAAATCATGTTCTAGACAGTCAAGGGTATGACTGGACAATTTTGGTTGTGTTAGAGATTAGACATGTGACTCACAGATCCCCTTAGCTATCTCAGTAGAAGCCAGGAAAAGAGATGGGATTCTCCAGAAAATATTTGTGGAGGATTCCCTTGTCTAAAGGCATGAATCCCTGTAACATATATGGGAGACCCACAGGCTTTTTAGAGTGTTATATCAGCAGAAACACAGCCAGGTTGAACCGAAAGGGACAGAGAGAACAAAATGAAAGGAGGCTATAAGACTCCCAAAGTTCTACAGGTAGGAAACAAGTTCACAATATTATCAACCAGTTCTACCTCAAGCAAAAGGAAGAATGACTCCAAGGGTGGAGCCTCAGGCTGAGAAGGCAGAGTCACAAGACAAAGACAGATTATTTCTAAGCCTCTGTGGAACTTGTTCTGCTGGATTTTCCATTGTTCATAATCAACTACTCTTTTTCCCCTTTCTATTCTCTTTTTTGCAATGGAAATGCCTATAGCTGTTACACTACACCTGTCCCACTATTGTGTTTTGGAAGCAGAGAACATATCCTCTAGTTTCACAGGTCCACAGATGGAGAGGAAATTTTCTTCATGATGTAGCATATAGAGAGTGTTTCCTATCTCTGATTTAGATGATGGGATTTGGGACTTTTGAACTGATGATATTTAGATGAGGTTTTGGACTGGAGTTGATGCTGTAATGGGATGAGACCTGGGAATGTTGGTTGAATGCATTTTGTGTATGGAATGGATGTGAATCTTTGAGGATGTGAATCTCAAAGGGTAGACCGTAGTAAACTGAATAATTCCCCCTGCCAAATAAAACCCAAATGATATCCTCATTCAAATCCTTGCAACTTGTAAATGTTTTCTCATATGGTAAAAAGGGAGGAGTTTGCAGATATAGTTGATTAAGGACCTTGAGGTGGAGAGATTATCCTGAATTATCCAAATGGGCTCTAAATGCAATCACACGTATTAGTTTAAAAAGGAGTTAGTGAGAGATTTACCATGGAGAAGTCAATGTGAAGATGAAACAAAAAGAGAGATTTGAAGATGCTACAACTGCTGGTCTTGAAAGTGGAGAAGGAAGCCATGAACCAAAGAATGCAATGAATGCAGCTCTAGGAACTAGAAAAGTAAAGAATGAATTCTTCTCTAGGGGCTTCAGAGGGAGTACAGCCCTGCCAAAGCCTTGATTGGGCACCATAAGAGTTAGTTTGAATCCACCGCCTCCATAAGAAAGGAGGCCAAAATTATTACTTATGAGAGAATACATTTTTTGAGCCTCTAAGTTTGTTGCAATTTGTTACAGTTGCCATAGAAAACTAATAAAGAACTAAAAGGGTCGATAACCTACGAGAACAAAACAATGAAGAAGAAAGGCATATACTACAATGGAAAGGGAGTTAAATCAGGAATTAAACGCCCCAGGCATCCTCAAGTCCAGACATTGCCTCTCATAATTATGATAATTACGTGACCTTGAACAAGACACAATGTCAGAGGCTCCTTCTCTTACCTGTAAAATGGGATGATAATACCTGACTCACTTTATTCCCTTGGTTGTTTTGAATTTAAATAGAAAAAAAAGCATTATTAGTGTTTTATAAATTTAAAAGTGCAAATAAAAGGTATAATGGTTATTTTTAATAGATAAACCACCCAAAACTTTATCACTCAATTATTAAGTACTACAAATACAGGTTACCTGGACTTTTTATTTTAAAAATATAGAACAATCAAACCCACAGAATTCATTTGGTAGAACATGGAGCTTGAGAATTCAGCTAATAGAAACCTGAGTTTTATAGAAAGGACTGATTGATTTTCTTCATTCAAAACCAAGAATTTCAACCACCTAGGCAAGCCCATTTGGCTCATTCTAAGCTAAATGTGCTTATCTACAAAAGACTAGACACAGTATGTCACATCTAACAGGCATGATAAAATGAGACTTAAAGAAAAGTAAGTTACTTTGGAAATGAAACCCATTGAAATGACACCATCACTGTTCCAAACATTTGCAGAATGCTTCTTTGAGAATTCTTTTTCAAAGTCAATTTCATAGCCACGCAAACAAACAACAATTCACTAGCAATTCAAACTCAAGTCTTTGATTTGGCTCCAAACTGGCGTCTCCCAGCATAATTTCCCACCTTATTTACAAGACTTGGTTCTCAAAGTGTTTAGGGTCTTTTCAAAAATGAAATCTATTCTCAAAGAAACAAGACTTGCTAATATCAAAATTGTTCTTAAAAATAATAATAACAGTTAAGAGGGTTCCAAATAAGAGTGTTCCAAACAATAGCACATCACTCCAGTGAGTTTCTAGTTCCCTGAGGGACTAGCTGTGGGGAGATGTGCTCATTGCCCTGTACAAACAAGCAGAAGACTCTGGCAGGAAGGACTTCAGTGCCAGAGACCGACCTGGGTTAAAATCCAGCTCCATCACTCACCTGCTAGGTGATCTTGGGCAAATGATTTACCTTCTCTATACTTCTGTTTCGTCCTCCACAAAATAAAGATATTATCTCAGGGGACCATATTATGTATTGTCCAACTCAGTGCACTTTGGAAAGAAAAAAGGTGTCTTCTACTAAGTCAGTTATGTACCACATAATTACATTTCAATTAACTATGGAGAGAACATACAATGGTGATCCCATAAGATTATAATGAAGTTAAAAAATTCCTACCACCTAGTGACACAGTAGCCTTTGCGACGTTGTAGTGAAACACATTACTCACATGTTTGTGAAAGTTCTGTAAACAAACTTACTACCCTTACTTTTTATTGTTACTTTAGAGTATACTCCTTCTATTTATTTAAAAAAAAAAAAGTTAACTATAAAGCTGCCTCAGGCAGGTCCTTCAGATGGCGTTCCAGAAGAAGGCATTGTGATCCTAGGAGATGATGGCTCTATGCGTCTTACTGCCCCGGAGACCTCTCAGTGGGTAAGAGGTAGAGGTGAAAGACAGTGATATTGATGATTCTGACTCTGCAGGCCTAGATAAATGTGTGTCCTTGTGTCTTACTTTTTTTTTTTTTTTTTTGAGACGGAGTCTCGCTCTGCCGCCCAGGCTGGAGTGCTGTGGCCAGATCTCAGCTCACTGCAAGCTCCGCCTCCCGGGTTCACGCCATTCTCCTGCCTCAGCCTCCCAAGTAGCTGGGACTACAGGCGCCCACCACCTCGCCCGGCTAATTTTTTTGTATTTTTTAGTAGAGACAGGGTTTCACCGTATTAGCCAGGATGGTCTCGATCTCCTGACCTCGTGATCCGCCCGTCTCGGCCTCCCAAAGTGCTGGGATTACAGGCTTAAGCCACTGCGCCCGACCGTGTCTTACTTTTAAACAAAATTTTAAAAGGAGAAAAACATTTTTAATTTAGAAATAGAAAAAACCTTATAGAATGAGGATATAAAGAAAATATTTTTGTACAGATGTACAATGTGTTTGTGTTTTAAGTATTACTACAAAAAAGTCTGAAAGTTGAAAAAGTTAAAGAGTTTATCAAGTCAAAAAGTTGCAATAAATTGAGATTAGTTTATTATGGAAGAAAGAAAAATACTTTTTATATACTTAGTGTAGCCTAAGTGTACAGTGGCCGTAAAGTCTCTAGTAGTGCACAGTAGTGTCCTAGGCCTTCACGTTCACTCACCACTCACTCACTGACTCACCCAGGGCGACTTCCAGCCCTGCAAGCGCCATTCATGGTACATGCTCCAGTACAATCACAAGCTGTACAGGTTTATAGCTTAGGAGCAATAGGCTATACCATCTAGCCTAGGTGTGGCATAGTAGGCTACACCACCTAGGTTTGTGTAAGTACACTCTATGATGTTCACACAACAATGAAATCGCCCAATGAGGATGCATTTCTCAGAAGGTATCCCCATTATTATGTGACACATGACTATACTTGCATTAGGACAGTAAGCATAGGCTGGGATTGGCACATGAAAACCAGGATGCCTGGTGATCCTAACACCCCACTTTCTTAAGGGTGTTTGTGAAGATTAAGTAACATAATGGGTCCACAGGGTGTGATTAAGAGGTAATCCTATATAATTTATACCAGGCTAAAAAGCAAAAAGTCATAGCCCTTGTCGGTGATGCCTGTCTACTCCATTGGGCCTTGCTTTCAAAATCCTTTTGTTTACAAATATATGCAGGTCTGGCGGCTTGCCATGTCTGGTATGATAAACGGGTGTGCATTTACACAGACACAGTCCTCCCTCTCACCCAGTGGCACTACCACAGCGTGGCAGCTTTCCCTTTGAACGCAGCCAGGAAGGTGGCAGCACAAGGCCCATTTATCATTTGCTCTGCATCCAAGGCACTGGCCATAGAGTGAGGTTTTCAGACGTGTGACAGGCTCAGCATAGACACGTTGCTCTCAAGGGATGGAACCTTCTCAAGAGAAGTAAATGAAGCCCAAGCACACCCATATATCCGACAGCGGACAGGTGCCCACACTTCCACATTTCACCTTGGCAGGAAGCAACAGCATTAAAATAATATAAGCTCCTATTTACTTTACTGTGAGCTAAGTACTTCACTAGGCTCTCTGTGTTTTTCTAATACCAAATACATCGTTCCAACACAAATTCTCATATTCTGTGACACCAGTAAGGGGTCTAACAATTCAATTCAATTCTGACACTATTCCAAGTTAGCACAGACCCCATGGGTTAAGGACTCTGTCCTGCAAAACTGCGCCCACTGCAGATGCTGGCCGGAAATGGGGTTCCCAGACCACCTTCACTTTGGCCCAGGAGACGACAAATTCAGGGGTTCCCAGAATCACTCTTTGGGTTTGATAACTTGCTAGAACAACTCACAGAACTCAGGACGGTGCCATGTTTACTGTTACAGTGTATGATAAAAGATACGAATGAAGAGCCAGATAGTGAGGTCTGAGAGTGTTCCAGATGCAGGCACTTTTGTTCCCATGGAGTTGGGATGAGCTACCTTCCCAGCACATGGATGTGTTCACCAACTTGAAAGAACCCTCAAACCTCAAAAGCCTCTCCACTTCAAAAACCTGCTTGGCACACAGTCTTCCCCACCTAAGTCAAGGGCTACATTTTCCTACTTGGTGCAGCCCAGAAGTCTTTAAGTCTTTCTTTCTCTTTCTTTCATATTACCAATTCATCAGTGCTCCCAATGGCTCTACTTTTTAGATATAGAGAGCCATTGGCGAGACATAGTAGCTCATGCCTGTAATCCCAGAACTTTGGGAGGCCAAGACAGGAAGATGGCTTGAACTCAGGAATTTCAGACCAGCCTAGACAACACAGCAAAATCTCCTCTCTACTAAAAAAAAAAAGATAGCCTGGCATGGCAGTGCATGCCTGTGGTCCCAGCTATTTGGGAGGTTGAAGTGAGAGGATTGCTTGCACCCAGGAGATAGAGGCTGCAGTGAGCTATGATTGTGCCACTACTCTCCAGCCTGGGTGACAGAGTGAGACCCTGTCTCAAACGAAAACAAAACAGTATTGAAGATATAGAAAGGCAATTACTCCCCTCTCCCTACCACTACAAGGGTGGTCCATTCCTCATCGTCTCCCAACTGAATCTTTGCAACAGCCCCCTAAATGGCCTCCCTGCATCTACCCGTTGTCTCCATCATTCTTTTCACAGCACAGCAGCCAGAGCAATCTAGTGAAAGCATGGGGCAAAACTCCCTCTCAGCGGCCCCTATCTCACTTGGGGTCAAAGCCAATGACCTCATGATTCCCCTCTGCTCATCTCATCTCATCCCACAGCCCTGTTCACCCTTCTGCATAACACCACCCTCCCTGAGCGCCCTAAAACACACCAGGCCACACTTGCCTTGAGAACCCTGCATCCTCCGTTCCTCTGCTTGGAAGGCTCTTCCCCAGCTATTCCTGTGGCTTCCTCCCCACCTCCTTTAGTTCTCTGACTGCCCATTACAAATAGTAACACTTTCCACCCTGTCCCCACCCCATCCCAGCACTCCCTAACCCCCCTTCTCTGGATTATTCTGCTCATCAGACTTATAGCCATCTAGCATATATTCTTATTTGTTTACTGTTTAATGTAAAGTTCAAAGAAATAAGAATGGTTGGAGTCTCTGCTTTATCCTTTGTGATCAGATCAGTGTCTGTCTTGTAGAGGCACTTAATAAATATTTGTTGATAAAAAAAGGAAGAAAGGAGGGAAGGAAAGGGAAGAAGGAAGTGGGAGTGAGGAAGAGATCTTATCAAGGAAATGTTGTAACCAACCATGTATGTGGGAGAGGGGAAAGGGATATCCCAGCTTGAATCCAAACTTTGTCCACCTCTGGTACGTCTGGCCAACTGCTGCCAGATGTTGAGGTGGGACAGCCAGAAGTCCAAGGGAATGACAGGCTGAGAAACCTCCTGGGAGGAGAACATTCCAACAGGAATCAGGCATATGGTTTGACCCAGCCTCAGAGTCTAGCGGTCAGAGTGGCAGGTTGTGCCCAAATGAAGCAGGCTGTCTCTCACTCTGACGTGTCCAAAGTTTAGCCCCATGAACTCACAGCTTAGCACCCTGGAGAGGGAGAAAACTGAAAGATCTGATTCACTCTTTGGAGCATAAGTGTTATGAGACTGGACCCCCCTTGGGTGCCAAGTTCGGTGTAAAAAGATCCTATGCTACATCTTGTGTTTGTGCAGCT
Source organism: Trachypithecus francoisi (assembly GCF_009764315.1). Taxonomy (NCBI): domain Eukaryota; kingdom Metazoa; phylum Chordata; class Mammalia; order Primates; family Cercopithecidae; genus Trachypithecus; species Trachypithecus francoisi. The sequence continues at coordinate 52,337,508 of NW_022681453.1, forward strand.
TTCTCCACACTTCGCAAAAGCATGGCTGCCACCCAGTTTGGCAACTGAGGAAGCACTCAGGCCTGGCTGCAGAGGAAGAGAAAGAGTTGGTGGCAGAAACGGCAACTGGGCCCATCAGGGGATTCAGTCTTTTATGGACATATTGGTAACCACAGCAGAAGATAAAAGAAAGAGAAAGGCCAGGTGTGGTGGCTCACACCTGTAATTCCAGCACTTTTGGAGGCCAAGGCAGGCAGATCACGAGGTCAGCAGATTGAGACCATCCTGGCTAACACGGTGAAACCCTGTCTCTACTAAAAATACAAAAAATTAGCCAGGCGTGGTAGCACGTGCCTATAGTCCCAGCTACTCGGGAGGCTGAGACAGGAGAATCACTTGAACCAAGGAGGCAGAGTTTGCAGTGAGCTGAGATCACACCACTGCACTCCAGCCTGGGCTAAAGAGTGAGACTCCATCTCAAAAAATAAATAAATAAATAAATAAAATAAAGAATGAAAGAGAAAATTCTGTGACACACCGGCCACTCAAGTGATAGTTTGTTCATGAGCTCATGAAAATTCCCTGCCAAGACAGCAAAATGTGTGGGGTGATTTTTAAGGATCAGGGGCAGTATGAGCAAGAAGAGACCAACGCCAGCAGGAATGACACTTACGACTCCACTGGAACCCACCAGTTGATGGCTAAGATAAAATCCAACCCTAGATTTGATTTCAGAAGAGCAGCTTTTGGTGCATTCTCTTTTTATTTATATAAAATTTAGAGCCCAGAGAAAGGTGATTAATTCAATTGTTGTTTTTTTGCAAAGTCAGGCTTTCCAGAAACATGCCTTATTATCTAGGTTATTGGTTTAGATGTAGAGATAGCCTCTGAGCATGGAATTTGAAGTGCCAAGTACTATTTTAATTATAATATCACCACAAGTTGACTTCTTTAGTTAATTCCTAGTGTTTCTATGAAAGTCTTCATTCAGGTAAATCCATCCATTTTAAGATTGTAACCCCTAATAATGAATAATAAAAATGCTGCTCTAGACGAAGCAATAGAACAATGAGAGGTTCATTTGTGTCTCTCCTGACATCCAAAAGTGAACAGCAGACTGAAAATTCTGCCTGTGGTAACATATCAATTACGGACATAAAGAGCTGCTTATTTAATAGAATCAGTTAGGAGCCTCAACATCAAAAGGGCATCAAAAGAAAATAAATAAGTCACCTAGGGAAATACATGAGCACCGTGGATGTAAACTCTGTTTATGTTTTTTCAGGTTTAATTTTATCTTGACTTAGCAGCCACTATCATTAAGCAAACATTTTTAAGTTCAATTGCCACTTGAGTGAAATCAGCTACCATCATTAGGCAAACATTAGGTTTGGGACATGTGTCAATACAAAAATGATTTGCTGTATTGATTGTCACACTGATGTAGAACAAATTCTGGGCCAACTTGAGTATATCAGAGTCAGCTTGTTTTATCTTCAACTCACCACTTCTCCCCTTCAACTCCAAAGCTCTTACTGTAGATCAGAGAACATTTTCCATTCCCACTGGTTTCTCTCCTTCTCCCCAATGCCCGTTATGACAGAAATGGGGGAACTTGCTTCTCTTTTCTTCTTTTCCTTTAAGATTCAGTCAGAAGAGAAGGACTCCAACTCCAATTGGTTCAATTATCTTTCCTTAGGGGACACATTTAACAAATCAAGCGCTCTTTGAGCTAGGTCATGTGTTGACCAATATAAAATTATAATTGTTTTTTGGCCTATTTCTAGCTCAAACACTCTCAGTATCTGAACTGTAATCATCTGTTGCCTTTTTACTACTCTTCTAAAATTATCCTAGCACTACTCTGTATCAGGAAATTCATGCACAGAAGCTGACATCTGCTTTGTGTTTTCCATTCCAGTCCCAAGTCACAGATTCACAGTGAGGACTTAAGCAATCTCCTCTACATTTACTTTAGCATCCATGCTAATGCTCATGGCAAGCAATGGATAGAGTGGATTTTATTCAGGGCAGACTTTCTTAGTTATGGGTGTGAATCCCAAGGAAAACCCTCCAAAACTGTTGGCTGATATTCTTGCAGCAGGGAGACCAGATCCAAGACACTGGGTTGTGAAAGTCAAGCCCCAGCCTCTTATGGGAAATTTTTATTAATGTTTTAAGGATCTTTTGCAAATTGAAGATGGCCATACATTTATTTTAACACTTGTTACCTCAAGAGAGGAGATTTATTTATTCAGCCCTTGAAGTAAGAGGATTGGCATCTTTGACCAGTAAATAAGGTAGAAGTGATGATATACCAGCCCTGGGCCTGGGTTTTTAGAAGACCGGCAGCTTCTATCTTGGTCTCTTGGAAGCCAACACCCAAGTAAGAACTGAAAAACTCCAAGACTGTCCTGCTGCGAAAAGTTCAAGCCATGAGAGAAAACTCTGGGGATGTGACACCATGTAGAAAAAAAGTGACCAAGAAGCATCAAGGTGTCCAACATGTAAAGGAAGACCCATTTTGAAAGCAAATCCTCCAGCCTCAGTTGCCCTCATGAATGCCAGGGGAACCAAAACAAACCACTCAGCTGAGCCCTTCCCAAATTCCTAATGCCAACAAAATTGTCAGCAATATAGACAGGCTGTTTCAAACTGTTGAGTTTGAGAATCATCTGTTATGAAGCTCTAGATGATTGGAATATGATTGACCTATGAGAGGTTCTTTTCTTGCACATGACAAGTTTGATCCCACATCAGGGCCTTTCCACATGCTTTTTGCTGGGATGCTCTTCTCCTAGGTGCTTGCCTGCCTAGAGCCTTCTAACCATTCAGGTTGAGGATCAAACCCTTCTAGCTTGGAAAGGCGTTCTTTGACCACCCTATGTAAAGCGGGTGCATGTGAACACATGCACTTAAGCCACCTTTTGGAAATTTCCTTACTTGTTCATGTGTTTACTAGTTGATAATGAAAGGAAATGCAGCTTTGCCTTCTTTGTGTGTGGCCTTATTTCAATCACCCAGAACGCTGCATGGCACACACAAGATACTCAGGAAATATTTGTTGGCCAAATTCATAGATAAATAATTTATTTATCAAACACAAGGAAAAAAAAGGAAATATAAGCATAAGTTGCCAGAATATTTGAGGAAACAAAATAGATCTCTGTCTCAGTCCATTTGTGTTGCTATAAAGGAATATATGAGGCTGGGTAATGTGGAGAAAAAAGGTTTATTTGGCTTATGATTCTGATGGCTGTAAAGTTCAAGACTGGGAATATGTATCTGGTGAGAGCCTCAGACTGCCTCCACTCATGGCAGAAGGGGAAGGGAAGCTGGTGTGTGCGGAGATCACGTGGCCAAGGGAGAGCAAAAGAGAAGGGAGGCACTAGGCTCTTTTTAACAATCTGCTTTTCAGGGAACGCATAGAACAAGAACTCACTATTATGAGGACAGCTCCTAGCCATCCATGAGGGATCCGCCCCCATGACCAAACACCTCCCACCAAGCCCCACCTCCAATGCTGGGGATCAAATTTCATCATGAGGGGTAAGAGGAAAAACATTCAAACTATAGCAATCTCCGAGAGGAAAAAGTTATAAATTTTGATAAGATTATATTGTAATAAAGCAAATAAAAGCTTTTATCCCTCATTTACCTGGTTCTTGAGGTTCTTAAGTTTCCAAAATAAGAATCTAAAGGAATATTTTAAAATTTTCCTTCCTGATTCTCCGGAGTAAAGACCCCAGACATTAAAATATCATTTACAACAGACATTACTCTATTATACAGTAATGCTTCTCGCTTAAATGCAACCCATTTTTTTCACCTCAAGAGTCAAATTTAAAAGGTATACTAAGGGGCTAATTTGTTAAGGCAAAATCCTGAAATCAAAGCTGCTACCACAGTGCCACCTTGTGGCTAATGCTGATTCTGCACTTTTTTATTTTTTATTTTTTATTTTTTTTGAGACAGGATCTCACTTTGTCATCCTCGCATCCTTGAACTCTGGGTTCAAGCAATCCTCTCACCTCAGCCTCCTGAGTAGCTGGGACTACAGGTACACACACCACACCTGGATAATTTTCTTTTTCTTTCTTTTTTTTTGAAACGGAGTTTTGCTCTTGTTACCCAGGCTGAAGCGCAATGGCACGATCTCCGCTCACCGCAACCTCCACCTCCCAAGTTCAAGCAATTCTCCTGCCTCAGCCTCCCAAGTAGCCTGTCTAATTTCTTTTTTTTTTTTTTAAATAGAGACGAGGTTTCTCCATGTTGATCAGGTTGGTCTCGACTCCCAACCTCAGATGATCCACCTGCCTCGGCCTCCCAAAGTGCTGGGATTACAGGCATGAGCCACCGCGCTCAGCCTTGTTTTCTTTTTTTATAGATCAGGGTCTCAAACTCCTGGCCTCAAGCAATCCTCTTGCCTCTGTCTCCCAACGTGCTTGGATTATAGGCATGAGCCACTGCACCCAGCAACATATTTTTCTTTTAAAACCAACTGGGAATGAAGAAAGTGTATCTTCCACACCAGGTTATATAAAGTGTTTGGTGTGCATGATCTTATTGGAGATATAGTGATTCTGAGATAGGTAATGTCACCCCCGTTATGGAGACTAGGAGAGAGAAAAGGACTATGACAAATACTTACTGATACCCAATGTCTGCTGTATTATACAAGGCCTTTTGAACAGCTTCTCTCTCTTAATACTTGAAATTATACTGGGATTTTGATACTATCCTCCTTTTTGCACATAAGCACATTTGTGCATAATTATGTTACATGTTTTGTCATACATCTAGTAAATGAAGACTGGTCCCAGGAATACTGACCTCTGGAGCTGTTTTCAATCTATGGTATAGCATCACCTCTCCAACAAAGTTAAACTTCTTCACCAAGTTTGACAAGCCTGTCAATTGGAGAGACAAAACTCAAACCCCAGACTTTTGGCTCTAATATTCATTCATTCAACAAACACTTATTGAGCCCTGATATGGTTTGGATCCGTGTTCCCACAAAATATCATCTCAAACCTAATGAGAAGGTGGGGCCTGGTGTGAGGTAACTGGGTAGTGATGGTGAAATTCACATGAATGGTTTAGCACCACCCCCTCAGAACTGTCCTTATGTTAGTGAGTTCTTGCAAGATCTTTTTATTTAAAAGTGTGTGGCACCTCCCCCCTCTTTTGCTCCTTCTCCAGCCATGTAATGTGCCTGCTTCCGCTTTGCCTTCCACTATGATTGTAAGTTTCCTGAGGCATTCCCAGAAGCCAAGCAGATGCCAGCATCGTGCTTCCTGTACAACCTGCAGAACCACGAGCCAATTAAACCTCTTTTCTTTATAAATTACCCAGTCTCTGGCATTTCTTTATAGCAATGCAAGAGTGGACGGATACAAGCTCCTACTGCATGCAGAAACTGTGCTGGATACCAGGGATATGCCAGCAAACTATGTCTATCATTATGTTCTTTCTATAGCCTTAGAAAACCAAGTATCACCCATTTCTTTCAAAGTTTGGCCCACACATCAAAATCCAGTAGGCTCTAGGAAATTCTGGATGATGTGTTCATTCATTCACTCATTCATTCAATAGTCATTAAAAACCTGGAAAAAAGGCTACTGTGGTCAAAAGCAGAGGTAGTTCCTGGCATCATGGAACTTATACCCTGGTCGAGGAGAAAGACATTAATGGAATAATCACAATAAAATGCAAAATTCCCATATGGTCAACAAACTCTCCTAATTAAATGCTCTTATGTCCCACCCAAAAGCATGTGATTGGGAGAGTTGACCAGTTCAGGAGGTCAACGCACACTCCCCTGAGGAAGTGATGATGGGTCAATAGGATAAGTAGGAGTTATGAAGGAAAAGGGGGAAGGAGAGAATTCCAGGTAGAGGGATCTGAGGTGCAAAGGCCCTGAGACACTTGTGGGAGATGATATGTGTATGATCCTAAAACTAAAATCCTTTCCCGGGGCTTCTGCCTTACACTAGAAAATGGAGATACATTCTCAGCACTTCAGCTGCTGCTCCAATGCGCTCCGAATCTTCCAGGAACGTAAAAAGTCGGAACAACCCCTAAACGCCCACTTTGTGACAATGAACTATTAAAAAGAGCCTCAAGTATGTGTGGTACTTTGACTTTCCAAAGTACTTTTCCATTCGCCTTATTTTGACTCTCTCCCGTAAGCCACATGGGCTAGGTGAGGTGTATGCTTATTCTTGCATGCCAGAAAGAGGCACCACAGAAAGCCTGGGTAATTTGTCCACATTCGTGCATTAGTATGTGGTCCAAGTAAACCTGCATCCCATCCCAATCTAATTATCTGTCCACCAGTCTTCCTCACAATGTAATTTAGCCCCTGGTTACTGCTAACTTACCACACTGCAATCGGCAACTAACCATTTGGTATCTAAGTTAAAAATAAATATAATGTTCATATTATTTATGCTCTTAGCCTTCTGTGCAACAATTTTGTTGTATGATTTTATCAGCAGGAAATATTTTGGTCTTAAAAACAGATAAATGTCTGTATTTTCTTGGCTATCATATCAATACTCAACTGGAGGACTTAACAACTGATCGATTCAAACTAGTTTAATTAATTTTTTCCACTGAATTGCTCTATTCTAATGAATTTTTATCAAATTGATCAGTTATGTAAGAATTCGGAAGACAGAACAGGATAATTCAATTAATTTTAAATTTCATGAGAGGGAGGGATTGGGGTGAGTTGAGTAAAAACTGTCATTTGCTATTTTCTGTAGATAAAATTTAAACTAGAGAAAATTGCATTCTCCAAAACTGTTGCCAGAAAAAAAGCAAACCCTGTCTTTCATTCATGTATGCATGCATGCAATCATGAATTCATTCAATCATTCGGTTAACATTAATTTTGGATCTACTAAGTGCCAGATCTGTGCCAAGTGGAATGCTACAGAAATGATTCAGAGGAGTGTATAGTGCAAACCTGTGCCAATTACCAATGTGTTACTTTCCAGTTAGCTATAGATCCATGTTTCATTGCCTGCTCTGTGAAAAGTTCTTTGAAGATAACATCATGCTCTATTTTGCCAGTAGAGAATGCTGGAGAGACACTGCAGGAAGAAGGGGAGTCTCTGTTCTGGTGTTCTTCTGTTGGCTTCTGGCTCCTACCAAGAGCTGTTGCCAGCAACATGTTGGGAGAGAACACTGGTGCTCATCCCCATGGAGTTTCAGCAACATCCCCAAGGATGGGTTTGCAGCGAGTCTTGCAGGTCCCCTAGCAATCTGCTCCCAGCCTCAGTCCACCTGCACTTATGAGGGATGTCTCCTGCTTGCTGGTCCCTTCCTCCATTTTCTGCTCACCCATGCTCAGAAAACTAATTTCTGCTTGTAACTGCATACCAGCTCTAGTCAGGGTAACCCAGAGAACCACCCCACACAGTGGATTGTAGCCACACCTCCAGCAAGGTCTGAATTCCAGCTTTGGGGGAGAGACTCTTTACAAGTGGATCCCTCCTGTAGGATTCTTCTTCAGTCCTAGGATACTCTGCAGCATTCTCTTTACACCATTATAAATCATCTCTGATTTAGTTAATAATCAGAGATTTAGCAGCGTTTCTCAACTGGGGTGCATTTCGCAGACCAGAGGACTTTGGTAATGACTGGAGACACTGTTGGTTTTCACCACTGGAGTAGGGGTAGGAGGTGGGTTGCTACTGGCATCTAGTGGGTAGAGGCCAGAGATGCTGTTCAACATCCAAAAATGCATAGGACAGTGCCCAGAATACAGAATCTTTCAGCCCCACATGTTAATGGGACTGAGGTTAAGAAACTCTATGGCAAATGGTTCTCGTTCAAGTGAGGTTCAAGTTACTGTGTGGTTTCTTTCTCCTAACGACTCTGACTGATGCAGAGGGTGAAAAGGAAATGAAGGCAGATAAATTATTCCCCGGTAAGTTTTATCATGAGGGTTTTGTCTTAGCCACTCTGCCTTGTCTAAACAGCCTTGTTTTCATCAATTTGACCTGATGTGGCTGATCAAGTCAGGAAAAACATGAGTGCTGGAGGTTGAGAGGAGAAGACCAGGGAGGCTTTCGTTTTATGGTTTTTGTTTTCCTTAGCTTGGCATGAATTTTCCTAATCGATGAATGGGGAACACATTTTTCACGTGCTCTAACATCTATTTTCAGCTGAAAACAGATGGTAGGAAGGGTGGGTAAGGACACCATGAGATTGCAGCTTATGTGCTCACTAACAAAAAGAGTATAAACATGAAATACTAGAAAAATAAATTCAAGAAATACTAAAGTAATTCAAAATCACCTCCTATTAGAATGAAGAAGGCCTGATCAGGCGCGGTGGCTCACGCCTGTAATCCCAGCACTTTGGGAGGCCAAGGTGGGTGGATCACCTGAGGTCAGAAGTTCGAGGCCAGCCTGGCCAACATGGTGAAACCCCATCTCTACTAAAAATACCAAAAATTCGCCAGACGTGGTGGTGGGCACGTGTAATCCCAGCTACTCAGGAGACTGAGACAGGAGAATTGCTTGAACCTGGGAGGCGGAGGTTGCCGTGAGCCAAGATTGTGCCATTGCACCCCAGTCTGGGAAACGAGAGCAAAACTCCGTTTCAAAAAAAAAACAAGAATGAAGAAGGCCTTGAGAGACTGCCAACCCAATTGTACCCAAAGCAGGAGGAAACTCTGTGTCATCTAGAGATTTTTTAAAAATATACAGCTTCTGGGGCTCTAGCCCATGATTATTACATATTGTTATTTACAGAGGCAATAGAGTTCAGCTTCATTATTTTATCTAGGGCCACTGCTAGCCCATAAGGTGCCTTTGTGAAAATTAGAAAAGGCACTCCTCCCTCTGGGCCAGGAACATGACATGGCAGGTGGAGAATCTGGGTTTTAGTTTTTTCCTACCTCCCTCAGCCAAGTTTCCTTGTGCAGTGCACAGCCTGCACAACTATACATGGGAGCCCTGCTATGCAGAATGAGGATATTGAAGCCCACAGCACTGAGTTTCTTTCTTTTTATAATTTGCTCTCTGGCCCATTCATTCACAATTTCATTTACTCAACCTCATTTATTGAAGACTTGATATACGCAAGATCTGTTAATATAAGATGAATAAAACACAGCCCCTTCCCCTCGGGGAATACGTAGTCTAGGTGGAAAACAACTTTAACCAAATGTTTTTGCTTCTTAACTAAATGTTTTTGCTTCTATCATTTCACCTGATCTTCCAACAATGTGGAGGAGTAGGAAGTATAATTATTATCCCTATTATACAAGTGAAGAAACAGAGAGTCTGGGACATGTCTGAAGTCACACATCTGGCCAGTCCCAAATTGGAACCAGAAGACAGGGCTCTCCAATCCTTGTGCAGTACCTGTTTCTTTACAGAACATCACCCTCTGTAAGAAGTCACAGTTTGGTACCACTGGACCCCAGCCTCACATATACCCTATACTCCAATGTGGGCTATCAAGAGTGATTTTCTTACCTATTTTCACATTCTTGAGTTCTTCCTGATTAGTGATCCCTATGAGCTGAGCACCAGTGAATACCGATGTCATCTCAGTGCCAATGACTGCATTTGAGAATGAATCGAAAATTGCAGAGAAGGGTGGAAAGACATCAAAGTAGCATATGTTTATCCTTTTCACAAAACACGTATCCAGTGTTCATCTCTTGACACTTAAAATTTTTTTTTCTTCATAGCTCTAATCACTAGGTGACGCTAATGCTTAACCATGGATTTGTTTCTCCCACTAAAATGTCAGTTCTTTGAATGTTGGGATTTGTCTGTTATGTTCAATTTCTGACTCACAGAATGAGAACAATGTCTGGCTCAGTAAACACTCACCAAATAAATGAATGAACAAATTAGTAAATTTTATAGAGCGCATGAAGTCAGCCCAACCAAACTTTTTTCCGCCTTTGACAGAAAAGCCAAAAGCAATGTAGTTTTATAAATTTCAACAAAGAGCTCATAAAAAATCCTTTGTTTTATAATGCAAACCTTATTTGTCAGAAAACTTGAGTATTCTAAACCTGTAGTATTATAGTTAAGATTTTTTTTTTTTTTTGGCTATATTGTCAGTAAAAAGATGTTTTTATTGCAGCACTAGCCAGTTTATGGTCTGTTTCCTTTTATGCTGACAAGTCACACTAAAAAAAAAATCTATCACATAATTTTGTGCCACTCCAGTGGTCTAGAATAAATTGTCGAAATCAAATGTGGACAGTATGACCACCATTCTAGTGATGCATCACAGAGTCACAAAATACTAGGGACAGGAGAAATCTTCTTAAATATGAAAGGAATTGCAGACCAAATTAGTTAAGGGAATCATTGAATATCACTTGGCAAGTTGGTGTCAGGGCTGGGACTGAACTCCAGCTCTCACTGATGGTGAAGAGACTCCAGCTCTTGCTGAGGTGTTCACAAACAATCACAGCATTATGCATCTGTGGCACAAAGCTGTGAAAATGCACTCTCTGGGAACCATGAAGAAGGAAAAATGTGTCTCTAATTTACCTGTCCTAACTTCTACCTCTAGACTCAACACCCAATTCTGGGATGAATCGGCATAACTCAAAGCTAAGTATATCAGGTAGATTTTGTTGCATAACAAACTACCCCTGAACTTAATGGATGAAAACAATAACCATTTATTTAGTGCATGGTTCTAAGAATTGGCAACTTGGGCTGGGCTCAACTGGAAGATTCTTCTGGTCTCAATTCACTTATGCATCAGCTGTCAGCTATTCGTTTAGCTACTGGTTTAGCTTTCTGAAGGTTGGCTGGTGGTTTTAACTAGCATGATGGAAGAAGCTGTGTCATGTGTCTATTATCATCTGGAAAGCTAGGCAGTAAGATTGATCTCTACCTAGTTCCTTGAGCTTCAGTTTTCTTATCTGCAAAATGAATATATGTAATAAATTGTTGGAAGGATTAGTCATAAAATATAGAGCATGCCCAGCACAGCACTTAAAACAGTTACCATCGGCATCTTTACGAACCCTTTTAATAATTTCAACTGATCCCAGGTAACATGTTTCATATTTCTACTTTTCACTCACAGGCAAGCCCTCCTCTCTCAACAATGACTCCATGGCTCTCTGACTCACTTCTTTTTCCCTTTCATTCTAAAAACAAGCCATGTTTGGTCACCAAAGAGAAACCGAGCATCACACCCAATCTATTGCAAGTCTGGTAGTGTCCAGCCCAGACTTGGGCAAGAGTGGAGTGGAAGGGAAGTGCTGAGACCCATGGGGCCAGGTCTCAGGAATAGGCAGACAGGGACCAGTTCCAGGAGTCACTGGGAGGCATCTCGGGCCAGACTAGGAGGCAAGTGGGAAAGGGGTACACCAATATGAGAAAATAGACACACAGACCTGGAAATAGCCATTCTCTGAAAGAGTCTCAGGCTAATTTGACTTCTTAATTTTGCCAGAAGCATCTTGCCAGCCTGTGGCCGTTTTCGAGGCCTTGTAGGCATGTCTAAGAATTGTTTTGCTCACTGCTCCCAATAGGACATCTGCCAATATTCTTAAGATTGCCATTGCGGATTTTCACTTATTGTAGCTCTAATTTATATTTTCCAGCCTTGAGAATGAGATGATTCTTCCTGGCAGGCCTGCACCAATCAGCTCCTTGAGCCCCTCCCCTAAGTGGTGGGGACCAAAAACCACCCAGAGGAAGACTCATCCTGAAGGACCTACGCTCACAAACACATCAAGGGCCCTCTGCCCAGCAAGAGCAGCTTTTCACAAGAACTAAATAAAGGTGCTACATTTTTTTTTCAAAATTAGAACATTCTTAGTAACAAAAAGCACTCTCTATGTTTTATTTTCACTCAGTTGTGAATTTGTTCTTGCTAACTAAAAAATAAAATGAGGTACAATGGGTCATAAGAGCTAACATACCCTTCCCCTTCCCAGTCTAGAAACACCTAATTATTCCATTGGAATTGAAGTGATAGCTTTTGCACTCAAGGTGATGAGACCACAAACACCCACCAGCATAAGCTAACATAAGGCATCAATGTCTCTGGAATTGCATGGCTATTTACAAAGGATAATTAAGTATTTAAACAAGCACGTTGTGCTTTCCCTGTGCAAGCCATTGCTCTGAATGCTTTACAAGCACTAATTCTTAGAATATTTGCAGTAGCTCTAAGAGACAAGTATCAGCCACATTTTGCAGATGAAGCAAATGAAGCATAGAAAAATGGAGTTACTTGCCCAAGGTCACACAGTCAGTTAGTGGCAAAACAGGATTTGGTGCAGGTAGGCTGGCTCTAGTGTCTGTGTGCATAGCCACTACACTATGCTGCAAACATCCTGACTAGAACTTTCCACCAGACCTGGGAAAACGTGACCACCATCAGGACTATAGTGGAATCCACAATCTCAAAACATCGAGCTTGAGCAACTTCTGATGTCCACTCTGAGACAGCACCACCTCCAAGTCAGTCAGCCCTGACCCTTGGCGAGCCCAGACCAGTTCTCAGTTCTTGATCTTGGCTCAGTCAACTCACTTCACTAACCCTCAGCCTTGGCTGCTGTGAGGATTCAAAGGGATAACACCTGCAAAGCGTTTAGAGCAGGGCCTGTCTCATCTTAACAGTTTGATAAATATCAGTCACTGTTATCATGATCATTTTGCAGATGAGAATATAGACATGGAAAGAAGCAAAGGACCCCCTCAAAGCAAAGCCACACTGCTGGTGCATAAGGGGTGTGACAGGAGACTCAGGACCATGGGTCTCAGCTGCCCTGAGCAAATTCAATTACAGCAGGTGTGGATTCGTTTTGCCGCATCCCTTTCTCTGCCCTGCTAACTTGGATATCCGCTCATTTCAAGGGTGCATCAGGACTCCTGACCCCACAGGAACCCCAAAACCCATCAGAAAGGAAAGGGGTTTGGAATTCCATCCTCGCCACACAAGGGCCACTCCTGTAAAATCAGACAGGTTCCAATCACCTCTCACGCACCAGTGTGCTGAGTCAATGTTTATTTCAAGGCAGATCCCCAGTTGCTCTGATGGTTGGAAAAAGCAAATGTGATCCAACATGGGAGAGATGGCCATGAAGGCAAACAAACAGCCAGCAATCAATATAATTAATCTGTCGGAAAGTCAGGCACCAAACTCAAGTGTGTTTGCTGCCCGTTTGAAGCATTTATCTTAAAGGCTGAGATGTGTGGAGTCTGCTGAGAGAACAAGTTTGCATTTCAAAGATGCCTTGAGGAGAAGTGGTACCCCAGCCTGCAAACAAGGTCTTTGAAGGTTTGTAATTCCTCAGCATCTAGCCAAACAATCACTCCACAAGATGACTTAACTCTGTCAAGGTCTTAGCTACATGGAGATGGGGCATGTTTTCCCACCAGAAAGCCTGGGAATTTCTCTGCCCACATTTTTTTATATGGGCATTTATTTATTTATTTATTTATGGCAGGGACCAGTGAAGGCAAAAGTGCCTAAATTCCATGACCTGGGTTTCTCCAAGGGCCAAGCGGACATATAAGAAATAATGATTAAAAGGAAAAAGGCTTTCTTCTTATGTATTTATTTTTCTTTTTTGAAATGGAGTCTTGCTCTATCGCCCAGGCTGGAATGCAGTGGCACCATCTCGGGTCACTGTAACCTCTGCCTCCTGGGTTCAAGCGATTGTCTTGTCTCAGTCTCCTGAGTAGCTGGGATTACAGGTGCCTGCCACCCCACCTGGCTAATTTTTGTGTATTTAGCAGAGACAGGATTTCACCATGTTGGCCAAGCGAGTCTCAAACTCCTGGCCTCAAATAATTCACCTGCCTCAGCCTCTCAAAGTGCTGGAATTACGGGTGTGAGCCACCGTGCCCAGCCAAGGCTTTCTTTTTAAAATGTTAAAGAAGTATAAGAAGCAGGGAGGTAATGAAGAAATAGCCCTTGGCTACACAGAGACAGGGCACTTGCCTTTTTTTGTGCTCATCATTGCCCCTCCCAAGAGAGGTGGTGGCACACAGTGCATAAGAACTTGGACTTCAAGGCAGGGAGCCTCCACCTACGTGGAGCATAAGAATTACCTGGCAGGCTTATTAACAAGGTTCTCACTCCCAAGAGAGGCTGCTTAGACTGAATCCTATGAAATGGTCCATACAAGACCACGTTTAAGTTCCTAAATGGCAATTTCATATGGTTCAACCTGATAATTCAGCAAATCTGAGATGGAATTAGGAAATCCAGTGTTCTACAAAGTGCCCCACATGATCCCGAGCAGGGAATTATTGAACCTTTTCTCTGAAGTCTGACATGTCTGGATCTAATTTCCTTGGCCATCTCTCGCCAACTACCAAGCTTAACAGACATTCCAATGCTCCAATATCTGTGTGCTCCTCTACAAAGCCAGTGTACCTCCTCCATCTCTTTCTCTGCCTTGGCTATCTGCCTTGGGGGCTGCATGCTCCAAGTGGCAAGGCTGCTTGCTGGAGGAAGGCCATCCAACCTGCTTCACACTCTGTGCAAGCAAGAAATCCCTTTTTTCTGTGTTAAGCAACAGACATTTCAAGGTGTATTTGTGACTTCTGCCTAGTCTAGCCCATAGTCACTAGAGCTATTCATCTCCGGAGCCTCAGGGTATTTACACACTGAGATCCCTCAGCCCTCAGGTCTTATTGACCACCTTTCCTTCCCTGCAGCACCTCCCCCCACTACACTTCCCTCTAATCCCCAAATAAAAACTTGCACTCTAGGAAAACTCAAGTAAAACCAGCCTCCCTTAGCAGTTGGCTGGTGTAAGCTTAAGGCAGTGAGAGCCATAGGGGAATACACATAGACAAGACAGAGCTCATGTGTTCACTTTATTGCCATTCACAGACAGACCTGTGTCCTTTGAAACTCTGCCTGTGGAGGTTCCATGCATCACTCACCCTCTACATTCAGGAGGACGAGAGCAGAGAGAGTTTGGTTTATTAGAATTGTCAACATGTTGGTGGGTGCCCCTACCCCATCCCACCTCAAAGATAACTTAGTACTAGAAGACAAACATCCCATTCATGAAGAAAAGCTTTGAAGACACAAAAGTTGTCCAAGTACTCAACATCTAAACAGGAGGGCGCGAAAGTATCTTCCTGGGAAAAACCCAGCACCCCACTTAAGAGAAAACTGATACTTCCTCCTCCATCACAGCCACAGCCCGCTGACCCCTTAACTGGCGGACCTGTGTATTGACTACATTTTTTGTTATCTTGGGATTCTGACATTTGGGGCCCTGTTCTTGGAGTGGCTGCCTCTCTAGGGACAGCTAATTACGAGGCATAGAAAATGACTCCTCTGTGAGTATATTTTTCTCATGCAAACCAATCAGTTTCAAATCCATATCCCTCAATCATCTCCTTTATCAAACTCTCAGACACCAGTATTTCTAACATTCCCCTACCCTAAATCACCCCAGGGCCAAGTTCTGGACAACTAAAGACCACTCCTACAGCCCAGAGACCACCAAAATTATTCAAATCATTCAGTCCTAAATTTACTCAGGGTACCTACCCTGCCTCATCCATCCCTTCCCATGAAAACCCCAATACAGGCTCTGGGCCATGCTCTCCCCTTCCCTCCCTCTGTCTCCTGACTGGTCCTGGTATATCCCCATGTGGGCCTGCATGACATACTTGCCTCCTGCTTCTAGGGGTCTGTAAGTATAAATTACTCCCTCATAATGATCATTTCAGCATCTTGTATCTTATCATAACTGATTAAAACAATCCTGGGTTCAATTTTTAGAACAAATCCACCTGGTATTGACCTTCATAATACCCTTCACAGCTGATAGTGCTTAGTCAGGGTAGGAAAATGCCCATTCTCCAAGTGGACTTTTCCTTTATTTAGTTTATTTTCCAAAAGCTTTCCCTAATGCAATGTGACAAGACAATTTATTGAGATATTATGTTTTTTTCTTCACTTATTTTTTCTCTGTCCACCCATGGACCACATGTATTTCCTTGACTTGGAGAATTTTTAAGAAACCAGACCTAGCTTGATGTCAACAGCTTTTCCTGTACACTGTAAAACATAACTTAATTGTCATGATTATACTAGATGCCCCTGACAGGGAAGCGAGAAGTGAACATTCTGTCTTAAGGGTAGGGAGAAAGATGGAAGGAAGACTGGCAGAGGTTCCCAAGAGTAGCAGCACGTTGGGCCGGTAGGACACCAGTGGGACCCCAAGTACTAGGCCCAGCCCCAGGCTTGACATCAGAGACACCAGACATCAATGGACATGGTGAGCTAGAACACTGGGCCATCTCAGAGTAATCAGTGGACCAAGGTTTTGCAGGTCCTGAGGAGCTGTCTAAGACTCTCCTGATACTCAGGACCTTAGGAAGACCCCAGAGAGAGGAGCTGCAATAATCATGTCATGGAATGTACTAGTACCCTGTGTTCTGGGAGCGTGAAGGTTAATTTAAATTAATTAAACACAATATGAAATTTGATGGGAACGTATCAAAAGGACACAGGAGCTGCAGCAGCAGAATAATAGCCCCCAAAGGTGGTCGCCCTGCAATCCCCAAAACCTGTGATTGTGTTACCCTACATGGCAAAGGGAATTTGTAGATACAATTAAGTACAGATCTCGAGATGAGAAGTGCTATAGACAGAATTGTGCCTCCCCAGCTCAAATGCATACATAGAAGCCTTAATCCCCAATGGGACTACATTTGGAGATAGGGCATAAAGGAGATAATTAAGATTAAATAAGGTCATAAGAGTAGGGGCCCTAATCTGAGAGGACTCATGTTATTATGCCAAGAGACACCAGACAGCTCACTGGCACTTTCTCTCTGCCATGTGAGGACACACTGAGAAGGCAGCCATCTGCAGGTGAGGAGAAGAGCCCTTACTGGGAATAAATCAAACAGCACCTTGATCTTGGATTTCTCAGCCTCCAGAATTGTAAGAAATAAATTTCTGTTGTTTAAGCCACCCTATTTGTGATATTTTGTTATGTCTGCCACGCAACCTGAGCTGACTAAAACATGGAGACTGCCTGGGTGATCTGGGGTAGGGGGTGGGGAGAATGTAATCACAAGCATCCTAATAAGTAAAAGAGAAAAGCGGGGAGGTCAGAGTCAGAGATGGAAGCAGAGGACTGAGTGACAGAATTTCTGGCTTTCAAGATGAAAGGGGATCATGAGCCAGGAAATGTTGGGGGAGGCCTCTAGAAGTTGGAAAAGGCAAATATAGGGGTTCTCAACTAGAGCCTCCAGAAGGGATTGCAGCCCAGCCAGCACCTTGATTTTAGCCTGATGAGACTTTGGACTTTGAGCCTCCAGAACTGTGAGATAATAAATCTGTCTTGTATTAAGGAATGAAGTTTACAGTAATTTGTTACAACAGCAATAGGGAACTAATACTAGAGCCAATCTGAAAGAGCTTCCAATGGCCAAACCTGGAACAATTTGAACAAAACATAAATAAATAGCATGGTACTGCGTTACAATCCAAAGTATAAAATAAATATATGAGTCCATACTGATATAAGCAATGAAATAAGCCAATAAATGGGAAGAAGGGATAAATCATCCTCTGTAGAATAATCACAAATCATATAAGTAGATAGCTTCCCCTCCAGGAGGAAGAGGTAAAACATCGCCCTCCTCCCATCAAGTGTGGACTCAACTCTCAGACGCTCCTCCAAAGAAAAGAGCCTGGAATGGGGGAAATAGAAACCTGGCAAACACTACTTTCAACAAGTCCTCTCTTGTATCCCCTGATTTGAAGTGATGAGAAGATTTCACCTCTGCAATATTCTATCCAAAAGTCCATAACCCTGGTCTAATCATGAGAAAATATCAAACCAAACCAAATTGAGGGACATGCCTCAAGACACCTGATCAGTGCTCTTTAAAATTGTCAAAGTCATGGAAAACAGACAGACTGACCAGAGATTAGGGAGATACACTAGCTAAATGCACTGAGGTTGACTGAATTAGATCCTAGAACAGAACAAAAGCACGAACCTAGAAACTGGTGACATCTGAGTAAAGTTAATAGTGAAGAAAGCAAAGAAAACAGAAATATGCTATGTCTTATAGATATGAGGTTGTACTTACAAAGTTCTACCACGTGAGCAACGAGGATGAGGATAAGGTAGATACTTTAAATTACTTTAAAGTACTGGTTATAAACACAGATGAGAGACAGAATACCAGCTATAGATATAGATATGTAAGTATTCAACTTACCTTTAATCTACACCTTGGGACAGTTTATTAACATTGGAAGTTCCCTAGTCAGGAATCCACACCCCAGGGAGGTTTGTTTAACATCTGATGGTCTCTAATCAGGAGTTCAATCTCCAGAAGCTGCCACCTGAAGCATTTCAAACATCTCTATTTAAATATGCTCTAGAGGACCATTAATTAGCAGATGAGATGTTAGAAATAGTTTCTCACTGCTTAGATGAGTAGTGTTCAGGGTATGATGTCGGCCGGAAATACAATGATACAGACCTCCGTCTCCAGTCAACTCAGTACCAGAATCTCGCGAGCTCAGCATCCTGACAGTGTCTTGTGTGTGGAATCCCACTGGGTCGTGTCTCTCTCCCAACTTTATTTGCTGGTCTTTCTTGTCTGATTGGACATTTTAGCTACTACCTCATTGATCCTTCCATACAAAGTGGTTGTCGAAGCATCTAAAAGCAGAGGTGGTTGTGATGCACGAGCTCACAGGACAGAGTGGAGGGCTGTTTCTGTGCCCACTTACTGAGCCACAAGTGTGCATGCAGCAGAGTTCAGATGGTACATAATAAATCTCCTAGCAGTGGGGCAGTGGAGAGGAGACCTGGTAGCTTTCGTTTGCCTCTAATAATGGAATAATCCTGCCATTAAGAATACAACAATTGATCCCCAACTCAGCTTTTGCCAGAAAAGGGATGAGAGGGAGAAAGGAAGGGAAGGTGGAAGAGAGGAGAGAAAGTGAATAAAGATGGAGATAGAGAAGCAAGAGAGAGATAAGGGAGAGTAGAAGGGAGGAAGAAGGCAGGGAGGGAAGAAGGGAAAGGAATGCAGATGGTGAGCTTGGGCGTGGAATGGGAAGGGGACGAGGTAAGGGAGCCGACTGAGAAAGCTGCTGAGGATGCAGAAAGCTGAGACTATGGGCATCTTAGGGTCTGTGTGGCTTCAGGGTGACTTGAATTCTTGGCCAGCAAGTGAGGTTGTGTCCTGTTTGTTGAGTAGCTTTTGCAGGCCCTGTAGTCACTGCTGCTTCCACTGTTTTCCAGACAGTACTGGCTGCAGGAGGAACAATTCAGGCCCATGACTAAATACATACAGACAGGGGTGCTAAGATTCACCAACATTAACTGAAGGGTAGCCCAGTGGGGCAAAGTAGAGGGCCCCTTTCCCCACCAATGCCTCAGAGTGAAGAAGGAAGTGGAGCTCCCAGCAAAAACATGAGAGTCCTGAATCCTAGAGCCTCAGACCCATAGCATCAGCCTCCTTGGAAGCAGAATAAAGTAAATGTCAGATCAACCATAGCCCCTTTCTGCCCAGGCAATCAAGTGCCACTAATCTTGGCAGCAGAGAGGAAACGCAAGTCATCTCCTGGTTTTTCAGAACAGAGTAGCTGGACTATCTCCTCCCTCAGTGTCTTAGTCTGTTCAGGCTGCTATACCAAAACGCCATACACTGAGTGGCCTATACACCACAGAAATATATTTCTCACAGTTCTAGAGGTTGGCAAGTCCAAGGTCAAGGCATTGGCAGATTCAGTGCCTGGTGAGGGCTTTCTTGTTCATAGATGGCACCTTCCCGCTCTGTCCTCACAAGATGGAAGGGTGATAGGTCTCTCTCAGGCCTCTTTTATAAGGGCACTAATACCACTTATTAGAAGTCAGCCCTCATGACCTAATCACCTCTCAGAGACCTCGCCTCCTAATATCATCACCTTGGAGGTTTCCATATATGAATTTACAGGGGACATGAACATTCAGACCATGAAACCCAGGAAGTCTTCCCTGACCACCTCCTTTTGAATAATATTTTCCTCTGCAAGTCTCATACCACTTGCCTCTCTGCTACTTACATGTAACACTTTTAAGCAAAGAGAGAAGCGTAGGGATTTGGAGAATACATAATAGTAAAGTACTAACAACAACAACCAAAACACAACAACAATAGGTGATATACAAATCTGGCTCTTACTATGGGCTACACTCTATGAGAAGCCCTGTACACATATTATCTCAGTCAATTTTTGCAACTTATCATATAGGTCCTATGATAATCCTCATTTTACTAATGAGAAAAATAGGAAAACTGAGGGATCAAGGTCACAGAGATCATGGATGGTGAAGCCATAGTCCAAATCTTCCAAAGACTTAGCTGGATTAGAGCCTAACGCTGCCATTTGCTATCAGGGTCACCTGGTACAAGGTATTTTAACTCCCTACATCTGGGTCACCTCGCTAGTTCACTATTACTCTACCCACCCGACAGGATTGTAAGGTTTGATTAAATAATGCACATAATGGCCCTGAATGAAAGCCTGGGAAGGGGCAGGCACTTAATAAAGTTGTTGAATAAGCAAATAAGCACATAATGGCTATTAGCGACCAGTATTGCCTTATGATATCTCGTAGCTTCAATTTTTCAATCCTCACTGCTGTAGGTAGCACTGGCTAAGGTAGGTGTCCACACTATATTTTCCCAGTGGCCATCACTGTACTATGTTTTTGGAAGAATTAATTGTAATGTCTCAGTCTACATGGATTTGGGTGGAGGAGATGAGGAGCTTTTATCCAGTCCCCTCAGGCCAATCAGAGTCCTTCCTTGACACTTTTCTAGAGGAATCTAGAAGCCCTCCACTCTGTCTGGTAAGCTCTCAGGATGAGGGTAGAGGTCTGCAGGCAGCCATGGCCACACCATGTGGAAGGAATCGCACCTGGGAAGAGAAATTCAAGCCATCGTGCAGACAAGGAGAAAGAGAGAGATGAAGAACAAGGAAACCCTGCCAGCCTCCGAGTGCCTGGTCCCAATTGTCACAAAGCTAGTCCCATCCCCACCCTTGCTGTAGTTTAGTTTCATCAGCCAGTGAAGTCCCCTCTTTGACTAAGCTATTTTAATTTGAATTTCTGTTATTTCAACCAAAGAAACTCAACCACTACAATCACCTCGTTCACCATTCATTCACCCAACATAGAGTTATTAAGTGCTAAAAATATGCCAAGCATTGTGGACTTAGACTGCACCCTGGGCTAGACACTGTGAAACAAGAAAGGAAAGGGATTGCTAAGTGCCAAAATATGAGAGCAAGTGCTGGCCACAAGCAAACACAATGCCTCCTTCAAGCGCAGCAAGAATTCTACCAAGAAGGTATTCTTGTTCCCACTTTACAGACAACAAAACTGAGGTACAGAGAACATGCTCACTATCATGTTAGTAACGACAATTATTAGCATTCATTGAGTGTTCACTATACGGCAGATGTTGGGCTAAGAGTTTCATAGGGATTAATCCACTGTCTTTTGCTGACTTTGAGGTGACATAACTTATAAGACATGTCATTAATTCAAAAGAAAAAATTATTATGAGTTATCATAGTAAGACACTTGTTATGGGTTAAATCGTGTCCCCTCAAAATTCCTATATTGAAGTCCTAAGCCTCAGTATCTCAGAGTCTGACCTGATTTGGAAATAAAATCATTGGATGCAATTAGTTAAAATGAGGTCACACTGAAGTAGAGCAAGGCCTCTACTCCAATATGACTTGTGTTCATATAAAAAGAACTTCAAGTGAAGACACACACACACACAGACACACACACGAAGAACGCGATGTGAAGATTGGAGTTCTGCTGCCAAAAACTGAGCAGCTACCAGAAGCTCAGAGAAAAGCCTGGAAGAGACCTTTCTCTCGCACCTTCAGAGGGAGTGTGGATCTGCACGCACTTTGATCTCAGACTTCCAGCCTCCAGACCTGGGGGACAATACATTTCTGTTGTTGAAGCCACTCAGTTTCTGGTACTTTGCAGAGCAGCCCTAGCAAACTACTTTAACACTGTTGCTTGGAAGATGCATTTGAATTATGAGATCTTAAAACATCGATTGTACAATCAATAGATAAGATTGTTTGATCTTTACAACAAATCTGCAAACCCACAAAACCTGACAAAGCTAGCCCCATTTTACAGATGGAGAAATTGGGGTACCAAATGCCTTATGTAATCATCATGTTATGCATTGGTGGAGCCAGGACTGAATGCAATTCTGGGTTCTTGAAAAGTGTCCTGGCCGGGCGCGGTTTGGCTCATGCCTGTAATCCCAGCACTTTGGGAGGCTGAAGCGGGCAGATCATGAGGTCAGGAGATCGAGACCATCCTGGCTAACATGGTGAAACCCCATCTCTACTAAGAATACAAAAAATTAGCCAGGTGTGGTGGTGGGCGCCTGTAGTCCCAGCTACTCAGGAAGCTGAGGCAGGAGAATGGCATGAACCTGGGAGGCGGAGCTTGCAGTGAGCTGAGATCGCGCCACTGCACTCCAGCCTGGGGGACAGAGCAAGACTTGGTCTCAAAAATAATAATAATAAAGTGTCCTGCACTGCCTCCCAGATGGCCCCATAACCAGACACACTTGCAGGTGCAAGTAAGCACATACACACACACACACACACACGCACGCGCACACACACACACAGCTCTTTAATTTTTAGGCCATTTAGAGTAACTAACAAAGTTTCATTTCCAAAGAGGAATGACCATCTATGCCCAAAGGAATTCTTCACTCTCTATTGCTCTTCTAACTTCTGTTACCAAAATAAATTCGAACTGTGGCACTTTGGCCAGATTTTTGCCGGGTGGTTCAAGTTCTGCATCAAGTCATGGAGATTCCTCAGCCTGCCCCTTGGTGCAGTCCTAACCATAACACATCAGATCAGCACAGAGAGCTCCTCAAGGACCCAGTAGAAATGACAGAGGCCACAGCTTGCTCCTTCTGCACAATAAATGGAACACGAAGTCCCCAGAAGACTAACCCAGAATGTTTTTGAAGTCTCCCAGATGGCTTAGGGGACATCTGTGTCATGGTCTGGCAACCCCACTAAATTCTGAGCAAGCCATTCACCCTTTCATCATGTCTCCAGTGTTCTTTTAATTCTGAGAAGCATCTTGAGAAAAGTGCATTTGTGACACCCCCGAGAGATATTTCACTGAGTGAGGAATGGAGAAAATGTAAAAACAAGTGATTCCAGGGTTTTTGTTGAAGAACTCATGACCAAGTGTGATGACTCCTGAGAACAAGGCCGATCAGAAACTGGTGTTTGCCAGTCTACCAACAGGAAAGCAGGCTTGGATGTTTGTTCATGCAATATTCTTGGTGCCTAGTCCAGAACCTAGTACATAGGAAGGATTCAATAAATCTTGTAGAATTAATGAAGAAGGAAAGCTGCTTCTGTCTGAGGTTTTCCAGCCCCCTTCCTGTGTCTGAAATTTTATCATTCTAAATTCATTCCTTTGGACTTAAATTAAAAGTCTGTCAGTAAAAAGCACAACTTCTAAGAGGGGACAGATCTTCAATGCTGTGAGACAACATGGCCCAAGAGAAGGACTGGGATGATCCCCTGGGGTATAGGAGTAAAACATTCAGCTCTTATTTATGTTTACTTTTTCTCATTATTCTTCAATTTCTACTTGTGTGTGCTTTACAATGAAATAATACATACTGATTTAGGACACACAGACTGTAAGCGACACACAGCTGAGATATTCCTGGTTGTTGTTCTTTTTGGGTTTTTTGTTTTACAACTGAGGTACAGTCAAAAAATTAAAAATCACTGTATTTTGCAAATGGGAGTTTATTTTTTGTTGTTGTTGTTGTTTTTGTTTTTTGTGAGACAGAGTTTCACTCTGTTGCCCAGGCTGGCGTGCAATGGCACTATCTCAGCTCACTGCAACCTCCGCCTCCCGGGTTCAAGTGATTCTCCTGTCTCAGCCTCCCAAGTAGCTGGGATTACTGGCATGCACCACCATACCCAGCTAATTTTTACATTTTTAATAGAGAGGGGGTTTCACCATGTTGGCCAGGCTGGTCTGGAACTCCCGACCTTAGGTGATTTGCCCGCCTTGGCCTCCCAAAGTGCTGGGATTACAGGCATGAGCCACTGTGCCTGGCTGAGCTTAATGTTTTTTAAAACAGGGAGATGAAACGATTAAAGTCCATACTATAACTTTCTGTTCTCCTGAGTTTTAACCCCCACAAAAAATTTCATTGCACACTTCATCCAATTATCTGGTTGCTTCTTTTGCTATTTCATGTTAAGTTGAACTAGCCATAGATTTGTATGCTTTATGAATTTTGTCAAATGCATTGCTACCTGGGGTATAATTTGAAGGGTACTAGTCCAGTTCTAAGTGGCCAAATGCATTCATCTGCTCAAGGGTCAAGGGGGCGGCCATTTTCCACATTTATGACTCTTTTGAGTTTCACACTGGAAAAAAGGGTATTAACAATAATTATTTAGAACACACTGTGTGCCAGTTGTGCATTGGCACCTGAAATATAAAAGAGAAAGTGAGGACATGGGAAGAAGGGAGAGCTGAAGATTTTAACTGTTCACTGGGGAACACAGGCATGTGAATACATGACTCTAAAATCCAGTGTAATAGGTGCCTGATACGTAATGGGTTTTTGGTAAGCAGTGTTGATTAAATGAGGGGAATAAAAAGGAGTTAAAGAGAAATAAGAAGTGTCTGGAGGCACAAGAGGAACAAGTGCCTGAATGGGTCTGATCAGGGCAGGGCGGACTCACAGAGTCTCTGGCTTGTGGGTGGCAAGGTTCCAGGAATGACTTTGCCAGGCAGAGGGGAAGATGGTCATGGAGTTCCAGGTGTGAGATAAAGCACCAAACTTAAGAAGTCAAGTTTGCTCCCTTTTGTTTGTGAGCAGAATTTCACAAAGCCCCTGACTCTATGATGACATGCAGCTCTCCAGAAAGATGCTCTCAAGACTAAACAGGCTACAGCACGCGGCCTCCTATGTCTCTTGCCTGAGTCATTGTATTCCTTAAAAGATGAATGATGTGATCCTTGCCTTGCCCTATATGTAAGATAACACCTGGGTGGTGGTGGTCCTGATTATGCCTCTGTAGCCTGTAATCAGATGCACTCTCGCACCCAAACTTTGATGTGATTTTGAACTTCCTGAATCTTCACCACCTGTATATAAACTGTGAATGGAAATACCGCATTGCCGCAGCAGCTCTGACAGTGCTGTTCCAGCCTATAGGCTGTTCCCAATCTATAGTCCTCAGCAAGATTTCTGAATAGAACTAACTTTAATTGTTTAAGGTGGCCAGGTGAGGTATCTCAAGCAAGCCTGTAATCCCAGCACTTTGGGAGGCTGGGGCGGGCAGATCACTTGAGGTAAGGAGTTCGAGACCAGTCTGGCCAACATGGCAAAACCTCGTCTCTCCAAAAAAAAAAAAAAGATACAAAAATTAGCTTGGCGTGGGCGTGGTGGTGCATGCCTGTAGACCCAGCTATTCAGGAGACTGGGCAGGAGAATCACTTGAACCTGGGAGGTGGAGGCTGCAGTGAGCCGAGATGGCACCACTGCACTCCAGCCTGGGCAACAGAGCAAGACTCCATCTCAAGTTAAAAAAAATTAAATAAAAGACTCAATTCTTTTTTCTTTAGTCAACATAGGCAAAGGAACACTTTGATGAGACAGGAGATAACAGTGGGAGCCATCAGCCTCACTTTCTTACTCTAGTCACCAAGTGGTGCTCATCCAAAGGGGAAGAAATGGGGGATGGGGCCATTCAGGTTGCACTGCTGAGGAGTGCTGGAGCTGGAATGCTGCCTGACTCCAGAGAGAGATGGAGCCACAGACACATAGAGGCAAAGTGAAGGGAGACAGATAAAGGAGGCAGTTTTTCAGGAATGAGACCCCAGGGTTAGGGAAGGTGGAGAAGAAGGGAGGGAAAACTTGAGGCTTTGCACTCAGTTTGACGACAACCTCATTCAACCACTAGATGTCACCAAACACAAAACCTGTTAGAAACCGAGAAATGAAGCCATGGAATCTTGATCCCAAAGAATTCCTGGACTTCTGGAAAAGTCTTAAAGCTAAGGAATGTGGCATACAGATCACTCTAGGTAAAGCAGGACTGACTTTTATAACTATCACCAAAGGAGACGCCACATCTCTGGTGTTCTGGCGCCTGCATCTCAAATATACAGCATCTTAATTCTCAGAAAATGCTCAGAGGGCAGGACCACCACTATCCCCATTTCACAGTTGGGAGCACTGAGGGCCTGAGAGGTTGTTACCTACTCAAGTCCACGCAGTTAGGAAGCGGCTGACCTAGGATTGAAGCCAGGACTCTCCGACTTTCCATCTGGGCTCTTTCATCTATACCATGACATCCATCCCAGGGATGTGACCCGCTACCACCATTACAGAAACACCACAGCAGCAGGCTCAAAGGCAGGCGAGGGCATTTCTTTTTTTCTTTTTTACTTTTCTTTTTTTGAGACGAGTCTCGCTCTGTCGCCCAGGCTGGAGTGCAGTGGCGTGATCTCGGCTCACTGCAACCTCCGCCTCCAGGGTTCACGCCATTCTCCCACCTCAGCCTCCCCAGTAGCTGAGACTACAGGCACCTGCCACCACGCCCGGCTAATTTTTTGTATTTTTAATAGAGATGGGGTTTCATCATGTTAGCCAGGATGGTCTCGATCTCCTGACCCCATGATCTGCCCGCCTCGGCCTCCCAAAGTGCTGGGGTACAAGCATGAGTCACGGTGGCCGGCCACCCAGGGCATTTCTTTAGTTCATTAAACTCCATTATTCTAATATAATTAGTCCTTGATTTTACAACAGCAAATTATAATAGCCAGTAGTGAAGAACAGTAACCTAGATTGCCACAAACAGCAGAAGGTTTTGGTTTGGGTTTGTTTTTTTCCTTTTGACATTTACTGTATAGGTTGTACTTCATTTGGGGGAGGGGGAGTGGGAGTGTTGGGTGTGGTTTAAAATCAACATATTTAGCTTCTCAATGTCATTTGGCATTGGATAAAGATCTGAGTGTATGTATTGTCTGCTACAGAATGTGGGTGAGAATGTAGATAGAAAAAAGAAAAACAGTACACGAAGACACGTAGAAAGCTCAACTAAGTTCAAACTCTGCCAGTGAAACACCGAAAGTAGAGGGACAACAGTAGTTTGGGATGAAGCATGAATGTTCCAGCAGAAGAGAAACTGGAACATCCCAACATCAGCACCAAAGTAGTTTTCCATGCCCTCATTCCCTCGTTCATTCATTCAAACATTTACCAGGAGTCACAAACGTGACCAAAACATGCCCTTGCCTTTACAACTGCTCCCTATGGTAGAGGCGGCCTCTAAGTGAATAATCAGAATACAACACACTTAGTATTATATCTGAGATACACACAAGGTTCTACTGGATGGATAAAACAGGGAAGGAAAAAAATACGTTAAACATGGGTTTAAAAGATGAATAAAAGTTTAAGTACAGAAGGGCAGCCAGGCAACAGGAACGAGGAGTGCAAGAGCACAGCACGGAGCAAAAGGGCAGCAGAAGGTCACACTATGGCAAAAATTTTCATGCATGTGAGGGACTGGGAAACTTGTAGGGTTTGGGAAGGTGGAGCAGGAAGAGGTGGGAGGGGTAGGCAGGGGCTAGATACAGAGCCACAGGCCCCTGAGCACTTGCAATGTGCTGCTCTGAACTGAGATATGCTGTGGATGTAAAATACACACCAGTTTTCAATGGCAGTGGGAACAAATACAGTAAAATACCTCATTAATATTTTTACATTGTTTGGCTTTTGAAATAATATTTGGGTTATACTGAGCTAAATAAAATATATTATTAAAATTAATTTCACTAATTTGTTTTGGCTTTGTTAGTGTGGCTGCTAGAAAATTTAAGATGATATATACGGCTGACAATCATCTCCACTGGGCAGTGCTGGGCTCACTCAAGCATGAGAGCGTCGGATTCCATCATAGGGGTCTTGGGGCTCATCTGGTAGCAACAGGGAGTCGCCAGAAGTTCCAGAGCAAAGGAGCAATTCAGTCCACTGCAGGTTTAGGAACACCTGCAGTGGGTGCAGGCTGGTGGGGTAAAGCAGTAGTTGGGGATGGCACTCTGGGGGACATTAAGCTTCCTAAGTCAGGAATGTTTAGGTCTGAACAAAGCAGGGAAGGAAAATGTGGGAGAGGTATTTAAGAGAAGAGAAAATAATTAACAAATCAAAATCAGATGATTGCACTACAAAACATCACAGGATTCAATTATAGTCCTTTGTGGGGAAATGCCTACTCTCCCATCCCCCCACGTCCCCAACTCCCACCAGATCACATAGGGTAACCTTCCTGGCTGATGTAACACACAAAGCTGAAAAGATAGTTTTTAGGGCACAGGAAAAGCAAATGGCAATGCTTAAGAGAAGAACTTACTCCTCTTTCCTTGTTAAGGATCCAGGAGGAAAACCTAACCCCACTGGGCCCCAGCCAGCAATTCCTAACAGTGTGCCCTTTTATACCTTCCTTCAAGGCTGCTGAGAGGAAAGGCCATTGCCAGGGAAACGGGCCCAGCCAGGAAACTGAGTGAAGCAAATACAGACAGTCTCACGGCCGCTCTGTGGACAGAGCGGACCAGTTGGTAAATATTACACCAGGCACATACCAGAGACGCAAAGCAAACAGTATGTCATCCCGGCACTGGGCTGGAATCGTTCCACGAGGAAACGTTGAACTCAGAAGCTGTGCAGCTTGATTCCCATGTTACAAAGGGTGACCTCCCAATACGACAAGGCTTACAGTAGGGCATTGGGACATTTTGCTAGAGTGGGATTATAGCACTCTATATGTGCGAGTTCCACGTCTGCGGATTCGACCACATCAAAAATATTCTCCAAAAAATGTACAAATAATACAAATTGTAAAAATACATTAAATAAATAAAATAGAAACTACGTAGCATTTACATTGTATTAAGTATTGTAAGTAATCTAAAGTACACGGGAGAACATACCCAGGTTACAGGCAAATATGCTATTTTACATAAAGGACTTGAGCAGCAGCAGTTTTTGGTATCTGCAATGGCCCTGGAACAAATCCCCTTTGACTGTACTGGGCATCTCCCAGCACAGAGGCTCTCGGTGCTGGTGGCAAAAGAGATGTCAAGGTACTCTGGAGAAAAGTAAAAAATCAGTGGGCAAATTACTTCTCCTTCATGGCAGCCTCAATTTTACTTATCTTTAAAATGGGTATAATCGTTTAAAGATTATGTCACAGGATGTGAGCATTCAATGGAATAAAATAGTTTAATAAATAAGATAAATGTGTAGTCACCTCAATAAATGTTAGTTTCACTTTCCACTCCAGTGTGTGACATCTAGAATTAAAGATATTCTGTGTACAGTTTGAATGCCAAATATTTAGATACAACACTTCTATTAAGTAAGCCTAAGTCTGTCTTAGCTTTCTCAGTATATAACATTGAATACAACCACAGAGGGATTCTTTTTGCTCTGCATCTTTTACGTGAACTGCAGGTAGGTCACATCTTCTGGATTTTTTACTGATGTAATTGATCTGGGCTCAAGTCCTGAACATGCAAACCATTCCAGTGAATTCCATTTTATCAGACTGAGGCCATAGCTCTAGTCTAGCAAGATCATTTGAAAGCTGTCCTCTGTCCTCAGAGAGCTTCATGTCTGGGGCAGTGGTTTTTAAAACGTAGTCTCTTGACTTCAGAATTAACTGAGGTGATTGGTTAAAAGGTAAGTTTTCAGGCTTCACCTTAGACCTACTGAAGCAGAACATCTTGAGGCAGGTCCCAGAAACCTGCAATTTTAGCAAACTTTCCAGTTTTTACTCATGTGCAATAAAGTTTGAAAAATCAATTCTCTTCATTATTTCTGCATTTTAGAAACTGGTCCTTGGACCACCTGCATTTGATGCCTGTTGAAATGCAGGTTTCCGAACATCACCCACATGTAAGGAATCATAGTCTCTGGACTCAAGAACCTGCCTGTGTAACAAACTCTCCAGTTGATTCTCACTCACACTGAAAGCTGAGAACCAATGGCCTAGTGAATTGTAAAGAAACACTCCTCAAACTTGGCATTGGTGTGCATAGGAAGTGCCTGGAGAGCTTGTTAAAGCAGAGATCGCTGAGCCCACCTCCAGAAAATCTGACTCACTAGGTTTGGGGAGGGATCCAAGAACTTACATTTCTAACAAGCTCCCAGGTGATGGAAATGCTGCTGATCTGCAGATCACACTATGGGCAGCTGTGGTGTTAAACTCATAATAGTCTATATATTTTTTAAAATACACCCGTATCCATCTATACAAATCCTATTGAAACAAAAATGGCCATGCTTTATTGTAACCTGGAAAAGGTTTGTGTATGAATGTGGTAAAATACATGCAACATAAAATTTACCATTTTAACCATTTTAAAGTAGACAGTTCAGTGGGCATTTAATATGTACACAATGCAGTGCCACCATCACTACTGTCTAGTCCCAGGATTGTTTGTCACCCCAAAAGGAGACTCCATACTTATTGTAGCCACTCCCCATTCCCGCTTCCCCTCAGTCTCTGGTGACCACTAATCTGATTTTTCTCTCTATTAATTTGTCTATTCTGGATATTCCACATAAATGAAATCATACAATATATGGCCTTTTGTATATGGCTTCTTTCACTTGGCAAAATGTTTTCAAGGTTCATCCATGTTGTAAAATGAACCAGTCATTTATTCTAGATCACATTTCGTTTATCCACTTATCAGTTGATAGATGTAGGTTATTTCTACCTCTTGACTACTATTAATAGTGCTGTCATAAACAATAGTGTGCAAGTTTTTGTTTGAACATCTGTTATCAATTCTTTGGGAGTATATGCTTAGGAGTGAAATTGCTAGGTCACATAATAAGTTTGTGCTTAACTTATTGAGGAATTGCCAAATTGTTTTCCACAGCAGGCTATACCATTTTACATTTTAGTCAGCAATGTATTAGGGTTCCAGTTTCTCCACATACTCACCATCACTTGTGATTTTCCTTTTTTTATTATGACCATCTCAGTGAGTGTGAAGTATCATCTCATTGCGGTTTTGATTTTTATTTCCTCAGTGACTAATAACTTCAGGAACTTTGACCATTTTTAATTGGGTAATTTGTCTTTTTTTTTTGCTGAGTTGTAAGTTAGTTATATGTCCCTGATACGAACCCCTTATCAGATATGTGATTTATACACATTTTTATAAATAGTTAAATAATTTTAAATAATCTATTTAAAATAAAGTATTTTAAATAGGTAAAATATTTGTAAATATTTTATCCTGTTGCCTTTTCACTGTCCTGATAGACCATACCTTTTTGAAGATTAATTAAATTCCAAGGCAATGACCGTTCTACAAAAGTTCATAACTGGCAAAGACTTGGCATCCATGCTGTTGAAGACTCTCAGAAAAAAGAAAACTGAGGCCCAGAGAGCTACAGAGGCTGTTTCAAGGTCTCATGGGAACTCCCCAGCACTGGAAGGGCCTTAGAGAACATTCAGTCCATTCCCCCAACACACAGTAAGCACATGCAAACACATACACACATATGATGCCATTTTATGTCTTGGATATTAAGGACACTTGAAATACACCCTTAGAAAGTTGCCTCTTTTTAGAAGTCAAGGTGTAATGCACTTGCAGAGGTTAATGCAGTCAAAGTTAGACTTTCAGCACTAGACAGTTTTTCTTTAAAAATCTAATGTCAGAGCTTACAAAGAGAAAGCAAAATAGGTACTCAGGGTGGATCTGGAATTGCTTCCATATTGGACATTTCCTTTAATTCAGAACCTATTTCTGAATTAGAGGTATAAATTTATTACCTCCTAGTGAAATGGGTTAATAACCACAAAGCAAGTGTCTCATATGCAAACAACGACAAGGGCAAGGAAGTAACACAGAATGTCAAATCCAAAGGAGTGAAAGGCGATAGGCTTACAGTGCTTGTTTTACAATCAAGCATAAATTCCGCTTTGCTATGTCGCCGCTTAAAACACTGAACAGACCAAACAAAAAGGCAAAAGAAACACTTCCATGGGCTGTGACAGCCCTCATCCAAGCTGCCAGTTTACGATTCTTATGTAAAGTGCCCCTTCCTTCATTTTAAATTTAACTAAGTATCTCAGTTCATAACCTTTTCCAATCCAAAGAAGCAAAGATGAACAAAACAAAGTAAACATAATCAAGCACTGAATGAGTGTCTCTTATGTGCCTGGGCCTGGTCCATCTGCTAAACCCAAAGATGTAGAAGTGGCAAAACAGTAGAGTCAGGGACTGCCACAGCTGTAATGCCTGGCAGAAAAGCATCAGCCTCACAGGAGCAACAATTAACTAAAAATTTTTTGTTCATGTATACCCTATTTATTTCTCAAAAGAGCTTTGGAGGATCCTACAATAAGGAGTATAATAAGATTAATAGGAATAGCAAATTCAGGAAAAGGAAAAAGTGAAAAAGGAAATATGAAGCATAATAGTAGAGATGACTTAGAATCTATGAGTAGCAACAAATTTGACTATGAGCTTCCTAGCAGCCAGGGGGAATAAAAGGAGATACTATATAATTGCTAATATTAAGACTATGATTCTTAAATCCTTAAGAAAGAAAACATTTTTAAAATGGCAAATTCCCAAAGAACATTCTCAAATGGCTAAAATGACTCCTAATGATTTAAACATAAGGATTTGATAAGTTTTTCTGAAAACTGCCAGCCTACCATTAATGCTTTTCCCTAATGTTTTGCAGTAGGAAAGCCCCATGCAAACTCAGAAAGCTACATGCTGTAAATAAGAGAAAATGACATATTAGGAGCTTGATGGGAAAGACTTGGAGGGCTCACATGTTCAGCTGCATACATCCCTGGTAGGGCCATCATCAACATCAAAAATAGTCCATACTATACACCTCCAGGAGTGGAATAATTCCAGTATTAGATAGCTTTCCAGGGAAATAAAATGGATCCAGCCCAAATCCAAAAACCATTAACAACTCCTTTTTTGGGGAGGAAGAACTGTATCTGAGACATGGAAAAGCTAAATCCCTGGAAAAAAAAATCCAGTTATACGTCTCCTAGTAAGATGATGTATCCTGAAGCAATAGACTGTTCTGTCACCAAGTGTATTAGTCTGTTCTCATGATGCTAATAAAGACATACCCAAGACTGGGTTATTTACAAAGGAAAGAGGTTTAATTGAACCAGTTCCACATGACTGGGGAGGCCTCACAATCATGGTGGAAGGCAAATGAGGAGCAAAGTCACATCTTACATGGTGGCAGACAAGGGAGCTTGTGTAGGGGAACTTCCCTTTATAAAACCATCAGATCTCATGAGACTTATTCACTGTCATGAGAATAGCATGGGAAAGACCTGCCCCATGATTCAATGACCTCCCACTGAGTCCCTCCCATGACACGTGGGAATTATGGGAGCTACAATTCAAGATGAGATTTGGGTGGGGACACAGACAAACCATATCACTAAGGCTTGGTGAAGTAACAAAGAAAGAGGCCTTCTTCAAGAGGAGATTGCTGACTGTCTTGCATACTCTGCGCTGCCAGGAAAAATGTCAAGCAAATGCATGTGAAGGTGAGAAATAGAAACTGGAAGATTAGAAACAAGGAGAAGTGACTGTGGTCAAGCTGATTTCTCCATTCCATTCTATGTCTATAGATATCTATATGTTCTGAGATTAGAGTTATCAAGTCATAAAATGGAACAGTTTAATCATTGTGTTCATTAAGAATATTCTGTAGTAGGCAACCAGAGATTGATTCAAGTTAAGCATAGAAAGAATTTGTTGAAAGGTATTGGAGCGACATATAATAGAATCAAAGGAAAAGAAAGATTCAAGAATCCAGAAACCAGAGCATCTGTGAGCATCTACATAGCACGAACTCCTGCCCAGTCACTTTAGGATATCCCTCAGCTCAAGAGCTAAATTCCAAGGAGGGAGAGCCTGATTATTCCAGCTTGGGTCACACGTCCATTCTCTGGCATTTCATCTTAACCAGTGGTTGTGAATCAGGGGCCATTTTGCCCCCTAGGAGACACTTGGCATTGTCTGAGGACATTGTTGGTTGTCACAACCAGAGGGCATCAGTGGATTTCACAACCAAGGATGCTGCTAAATACCCTACAGCTCACAGGGCATCCCCCAGCAACAAAGAATCTACCCCAAATGTCAGTAGTGTCAAAGTTGGGAACCCCTGATCCTGACTGACGAGTCCAAAAGGAACACAGAAGAGGCATTTTCTCAATGGAAAACTGAGGTATGTAGTGGTCACATCTTCTTCCCACTCCACCCAGATTCCCTGGAATCCCTTTGACCATTTCTCTATTCCCCTCCCACAGCTTTGTCTCTACCAGCAACTAACACCAATGTTCTTCAAAGAATAGTCCTGGGTTGCTGGAGGCATTGGCAAGCTCAGAGAGCTGGGAGTGCCTGGGTGTTTACATCTACATGGGAGACTCATAGTGGGGTAATAGGAAAACCCAGCTCTCTTGCCTCAAGTCAGGTGTCATTCACACTCCAGAGCTCCCACAGGATGGGGCTGAGGCTGGGACTGTGCTTAAATGGCACCCTTGGTCAGCATCTCCCTCGTCTCAGCCCTACTTCCTCACTGCCTTACCAGTTTCCTCCAGCAACACTCTCTTAATAGCTCATATTTACCCAAATTTCCACTCAGGATGTGCTTTGGGGGAACGTGACCTAAGATAAGGTGCTATTGCCAAAAAAAGTGGGAGAATTGCTGTGCAGTCAAAAGCAATAGCAAACCACTATAATCATATGAACTCTCCTGCCTGGGTTTCCTGTTCTCCCCTCACTATATAAAAAGGTGAAAGATAGAAGTCCTGCTCTTATTTAGATGCAGTGACAAAGAAATGCTCCAGCCATCTCCGTATCCAGAATTAGACCTCCACAAGCAGAACCAGAGATATAAGGCTCTAAGACAGAACCAAACAAGTTGATGCTTTCTGATTATTAATAACAGGTTGACACTTTCTAATCACTGATAACACAAACAGCAAAATCACCTCCAACAGCGAGCATCAGACTTCATCTCTGTGGATGGCTAGAGAGGCAGCCACCTCATCCAGGCAGGAAGAGATTATTCATAGAGGAAGAATTATGATGGGTAGTCACAAAAATGAGATGGGGAATGGCACAAGAGAACCCAAAGTATCGACCCCTGGGGAGTTGAATTGCTAATTCCTTGTGAAAATTCAAGCAGCTGAAAAGCAAGGTTTAAATGAATGCCTTATGAATGAAATATAAAAGATTACTAGTCTGCAGATAAGAAAATTAGATGTCTGCAAGCAGCACAGAAGAGCAAAGGAAGTAAGCAATCTTTACAGATCTGCAAACAAAGTCCTTCAAGTGGATTGAAATCAAACAAAGGATATTAAAAAGACACCTAAATAGGGGCAGAAAACTGACCTCAACTCTGTTGCCTGCCTGGTAATGCCATTAGGGGCTTTAAGTAAGATCGAGGATGCACTCTTCTAAAGCTATGGAACTGTCCAACACAGTAGCCACTGGCCCCAATGAGATGTCTAAATTTAAGTTGTTTAAAATGAAACAAAATCCATAATTCAGTTGTTCTATTCCCAGTTCAGTGACTTATTTAGGCCGGTCTCATCCATCTGTGAACCTGAAAATCCCAACTGGTAAAGAAGGGGCTGACAGAAGGTCTGCAAGATCTCTTCCAGCTCGGGAGTGTTCTTCGTTCTGTGGCCAGTCTTGGAAAACAGTTCAGACGGAATCATCTTAAAATGATCAATAAAGTATGCATACCTAAAAATTCAAAATGTATGTGTCCCAGTAGGCCAAGAACTCTACTTTCCAGATCCTCCTTCAGGAAAGGATTTGCTACCTCTAGCTCTTGGCTTTTTGGGCTCTGACTCAGATGCAGAGAGCCATTCCACACAAGGTCATGGCCTCCTGGGAGCAGCCTATATCCAGTGACTGAACAAGGTGGGGGTATAAAGGCCTGGCCATTCTGTACCACAGGAGAAAGCTCTAACAGGCGGTACGGGTTCCTAAGCTCTCTACTGGGGTGAAGATCTTTGTGGAGCATGCATAACAGTTCAGCTTCTCCTCTGCCCAGCCCTTCTTCTTCCCCACCCTTTCATTGGTGTTGATCACCAACAAACATTGTGTGCACTAATAAATACTTCAAGGTCTGCTTCCAGAAAACCCAATCCGTATCAGTGTGGTCAATGGGAGGTGGCTTGGCAAGGCTGAGCAAACAGAATAAAAGGATTCTGTGGAGATCCGATGATATAACCACAATTAATAGTAATTGTAATAGTGAACAATTATATGATACTAATAATGCCCAGGCACTCTTCCGTATACTTTACACACGTAAATTCTAATGCTCATCCAACCCAATAAATTAAGTGTCATCATAATAGACAGGAAACCAAGGTACACTGACGCCGAACAATGGGCCTAGAGTCCCACAGCTAGGATACAACACAGCAGGACCCAAATCCCGGCAGGCTGGCTCTGGAGTCTGCATTCTTACCCACCAATTTGAGTCATTATCCCTCTTACTGGCCTTAGGTCATTAACCCCCCTCCCCTGGACGTCACTCTTTCCTTTGTGATGTGAGAAGTCCAGAGTCAGTAACCTCTCAAGCCCTTCCAAAGCCACTGCATGGTACTCTCTCTCCTTCTCAATGTGTCCATGGCGACCCAGAGCTGTTCACAGTGAGGCCTGGAACCCAAAAGTCACTGCTGCCCCCACACCCTGAGGTTCTTTGCTCCACTCTGGTCTGGCTTTACAGAAGGGGAGGTGGAGGCAGACCATGAAGAAGGTCTCTAATCACGTTCCACACTCTCAGGGCTGGAAGAAACTGCTCCAGTAGGCCCCCATCCAGACCTCCACTTAGGTTTTTGTTCCTCTTCTGCCATCATCACAAAACGTAAACAGAGAATGCCTGGCATGTCATCTCTCTCGCTCTCTCTCTCTCTCTCATACACACACACACACACACACACACACACACACACTCATAATACACACAGAGAGAGGATGTGAAGGAGCACTTTCTCTGACTTAGCACTTAAAATGTGCCAGGCCTTGTACTAAGAGATTTTAATATATTAAGTTACTTAGTCCTCACGAGAGATGTGGAAGCCGAGACTCACAGAGGTTAAACCACTTTCTGAAGGCCATGAAGATGTTACTGCCAGAGCAGGATTTGAGCCTGAGCAGACTCCAGTGTCTGCTCTTGATCTCTACTGACTCCAAGGCATCAAGGACCCCACCAGCACCTATGGAGATGCAGCCATCCCTGGCCAGCAGTCCCAGCTCCAGCCCCAGCCACACCACCACGAGGGCAGGAGACTAAAGGGGTGTTGGAGAAGAGGGAAGGAAGGAAAGAGGGAGGAAGATGGAGAGAAGGAAAGGAAGAAGATAGGGAAGGAAAGACAGGCAGAGACAGAGAGATGGTTGGAGTTGTTCATCAGTGGTGCCTACAAGTAAGGGAACTACATCATCTGGTCATCCAGTCTGACACTTGCCTAGGCAACGGCTGAGATACTCTTTCCTTTTGCAGGGAGGAGAGAGAATCAAAAAGACAAATGGTTGCAGAGGGCTGGGAAGGGGGACAAGGACAAGTCAGTTTCCCATTGGTTAGAAGCACGACAGTATCTAGTGTAAGCACTTGGCCTGTATTGACCCACATAGTCCTCACAACAACCGGATGAAATAAGCAATTTATAATCTCCATTTTGCAGGTGAGAAAAGTGAGGTATTTGCCTACACTTACAGCCAGTAAGTGTACCCTTGAGACTTATACTTAATTAGTCAACTGTTTTCAGTTTCCATGATCATAAATTACTATTGTAACATATAGTCCAGCAGGGCTAGATTATGGAGGAATGAAAAGAACATGAGGCTATGAGTTAGGGGACCTGATTTCTGGTCCCATTTCTAACTCTTGGAAATTCTGATCTTGGGTGGGTTCTTTATCCCACTCATAAAATGAACTGATTGGATTAACTCAGGTGGTAGTGGTAGTAGAAGCTGTGGAAGTACCAGTAGTAGTAATAACAGAAGTAGTAGCTGTAATAGAAGAAACAATAGTAACAGAAAAGAAGTAATAATAGAAGTAGTAGCAGTCGAGTAGCCGTAGTAATAGAAGTAGTGGTAGGAGGAGGATTAGCAACATTAATATAAATAGCAGTAGAAGTTACTGTAGTAGTAGAAGAAGAAGAGAAAGAGGAGGAGAAGAAAAGGAGGAAGAGGAGGAAAAGAAAAAGAAGAAGATATAGTAGTAACAGTAATGGTAGAAGAAGTAGAACTTACAGAAGAAATCACAGTAGTAATTGTGGTAGTCACAGTAATAGACATAGCTGTAGTAGCAGCAGTGAAAACAGAATTAGTAGTAAAAGAAATGAAAATAGTTAATAGATGAAATTGTAATACTAGAAGTAGTAGTAATAGTGATAGAAGAAGTCATAATAGTAGTTAATGAAGTAGTTTTTAAAGAAGACGAGGAGGACAAAGAGGTGGAAGAGGAGAGAGAAAAAAAAAACCAACATCTATGAAGACCTGCTATGTGCCAGATGCTGTGGAAAATGTGTTTTGTATACTCAGTCCTCACATCTCTCTTGTTAGCCAGCTACCTTCCATAATGCTCATTTCACAGACAGGCAAACTGAGATTCAGAGATGTCAACCTATGCAAGGAGAGGTAAAGTCCAGACCTTGGCTTCCCACCGCCCTGGCTGCCTCTCCAGGGCCACCCACACCATGCTCCACAGAGAGCAGCTGTGTTCTTTCAACTTTTACAATGCTCATTCCAAAAGTCTTGCTACATAAAATGATTTGACCCCCTTGTCCTCAGAATTAGAAGGAAACTTAGAATTAGCTTCCCTAGGATAAGATCCTTTGTAAATATTTTCTATCTTTGCTTTATTTGAAAGATCGACATGAGACTGGTTGCCACCCAAAACTCTGTTGATATTTCCTTTTTAAAGAACATAACATACATTCTTGGGCTGGACTCAAACATTCTTACATTTTGTTTTTTAAAAAGAAACTATTTATAGAAAACCATAATTATTGGAAATGCAAGGTGGAAGTCCTGCATTCTTTCTTCCTCTGTGATAAAGGGCATAAAATGTTAGCTTTCTACCATTCTAGGAGAAATACCCGTCTCTCCAGCCCCATTCCTAAGGATTGGCACAAAGTATCACCATAATAACAACTGAGAATGTTAATTGAATATTTGGTGTTTTGGGGGATGCTATGTGAAGCATTTTATGTGCATCTTTTCATTTAATTCTCATAATCTCCTTGTGAGATAGGGTTGTCAGCATCAGCCCCATTTTACAGATGGTGAAACTAAAGCTTGTGGACTTTAAGAAAATCACCCAGGTTCACCCTGTAAGTGACCAAAGTGGGCTCCTAAACACAGGTCTGTCTGAATCCAAATCAGACTCCCTAGATTAACTGGGAGTAGCTGGAAGTTACCAACTAAGGGAATTTAAGTAACTCGACTCCAGAAGGAATGAAAACTTTAGATGGATGACTATTCAGCAAGTGACCCACAAAAACACAGTCATAAGCGGTCACTGAAAATACCCGCCTACGTAAGAGCTTGGAGTTGGAGGTGGGGGTTCTGTGAATATCTTCATGGTCATTCATTCATTGTATATTCAGCAAACATGTACTGCTCATCTCATGATAGACAAAGCCCTAGGAATCAGGGACACAGCAGGAACCAAGACAGACAGTCACTGCCTTCCAGGAGCTCACAGTTGAGAAGGGGACAGATAGTCAACAGACAATTGCAGTTGAATGGGAGAAATGAAACACTAAGGTTTCATTTCGAAGGAACTGAGATGGGGACAGGATACAGCTCCAGGGGAGAGAGGATACAGTCAAGAAAGTATTCTTGGAGGAGATGCCACAAACTGCTATTTGAAAGACCAACATAAGTCAGCTGGGTAAATAAAGCTGGCTGTGGAAAGAGTCCTGGGCAGAGAGAATGGCACGCACAATGACTTGGAGGAAAGAGAGGGCAAGGAAAGACTGGGGAACTGCAGGCCCTTGATATGTACATTCTGATGCTGGAGATGGAGACCTCAGTCCTTTGTGGCTGGGTGACGTGAGCCACTCTAAGAGGCCTAAGTGCCCTCATCCTGGCTCCAGCTCCAGGCTCACCCAGTCACCTTCTAGTTATCACTGGCTTCCAATGATGGGTTATCTACAGGGACAGAAGGTTTAGACAGCAGCCAGAGTTCAAATGCAAATTAACAAATGGATTTTTCAATTCTTTCTTGCCCCTCTCAAATGAATTGGATTTTACCACTGAGTTCCCTGGAACCCAGTCACCTGAGTGTCCAAGCTCACACAGCACAAACGCAGACATAGGGCATGACACCCGCACTCTGCCTGGACCTTTTGACTGAAATAGATCATTTGCCTGGGGGTGCAGGCCATGGCCAGTTCATGCAGCAGTGTTTACTGAGAATCTGTATCTGCTAAAACTCTTCCAATAGTGACCAAGAAAAAAACCAATTCAAAATATTAAGTAATAAGGGAATTTATGATTTTATGCCCACAGTACCCAGAGTTGGTTAATTCCATAGCTCAATGATGTCATCAAATACCAGATTTTTTCCTACATTTTCTCTCTTCCTTCATCTTTCTATGGTTCCTGGTGTCTCACATAGAGATAATATTCATTAGAAGAAAAGTGACTTCATCTGCCCCAATCTTATTCCCAAAAGTGCCCCACCCCATTAGATTTTCCCCTATACCTCATTTGCCAGAAATTAGTCACATGCCCCTTCTAATTTGTAAAACTTTGGTTAAGGAAATAAAGAGGATAGATTGAACTGGATCCACTGTGGGGAATAGAAACTTTCACCATGCCTGACCCACAGCTCTGTAGAGAAGGCAAAATTGAACAATTAGGGACTCTCCCAGCCAGGAAAAGTAGGGGTTAAAAAAAATGGATAAGGGTCATTTGTCTGGCATTCAGTAAGAGCTCAATAAATCTTTTCTGAATGAGGAAAGGAATGAGCAAGCTGGGATGGTTACAAGAGGCAAGGTAGCATGACAGGTATGGACATATGTTCAACACAACTCTCTGAGTTGAAGAAAATAGAAACTAAATTCAAACTTGTTTCAGAGAAGAATAAATGATACCTATTGAATCCTGTAATTGAGAAGTCTAGGATTGTACGAGAGTCAGGTTTAGCAGGATCCAGTAATCCACATACTGTTTTCAGGTATCAATGCCGTCAACAGCAGCCTCCCAGGTCAGCAACCCTAAGGGTTGTTGGGTACTTTTGTTTCCCAGACTTCCACCCCAAGTTCCTGATCTATGGCTCAATGGCCTGGTTCAGATACACGGACTAGGGCTGTGAGGGGGCTGATTGGTCAGCCATGGGGTCACATGACCCTCATGGACAGGGGAAGCAGGAAGAGGGTTTCTTAGAGCTCAGGAGCAGGTGAACTGGAGGCAGAGCAGGCACAGGGTGAGGGAGGGAGGAGAGGCTGAAGAGAGATGTGACTTGGCTTTTTGTCATTTTCCATTGTTTCCTCACAGCTCCTGCCTGGTTTTTCTTTGGCAGATAGAACACAACCAAGCAATCCACACATTTCCTAGTCGCCTCTCTCTGGTAAACAGCAAAAAAGCCTTCCGAGAATCATTCCAAACCAAGAGCCTGGTGGGTGGATGGAGAAAGACATT
This sequence comes from Trachypithecus francoisi, assembly GCF_009764315.1. Lineage (NCBI taxonomy): Eukaryota > Metazoa > Chordata > Mammalia > Primates > Cercopithecidae > Trachypithecus > Trachypithecus francoisi. Next base: position 52,379,284 of record NW_022681453.1, read on the forward strand.
CACATCTAATTAATGGGAGCTGACAGTCATGAGATGATGTCAGTAGTAAAAACTTCCTTTAACTTAGGTTTAGGAAAGGACCACTTAGGAGATGATTAATGTTTTATTCTTCATAGCCACAGTGAAAGAAAAGGGGAAACATAATTGGTGTCATTTGGTTAAAAAGTGGCAATTTGCTTTTTGGCAGTTTTGTTCAGATGGGAAGGGGTGGGGACCTGGCCAGAGCAGAACAAACATGGCAGGCACGTTGTCATGACGCACAGCCAAAGTAGTGTGCCAGGAAGCCTGTGTGTTTGGAAAAGGAGCTGAACTGAACACGTGAGTGGTTTTCAGATAATTCAGAACCCACAACTACTGCACTCATTTCAGAAGAATTTCCAAAATGGGTTCCTCTTGAATGAGCCTATAGGAGGCATCAAACATCACATCCCCCTGGAATGATCACATGACAAACATGAGAAAGCATGCCACATATCATCAGGATGTATTCTGTGGCCCAGCATCCCCACATAGGCCTTTGCCCTTGCTGGTCTCCCCACCTGGAATGCCCTTCTCTGTGATCTTCGCAGGGCTGATTCATCTTCTGTCTTCACATCTCAGCTCAAATATCACCTTATCAGACAGGCCTGACTCCATGATCTGCTTCACAGGACACTATTTGGTTTCTCAGCATATTCTTGACTGAGATGTACTTGGTTTATTGGCATGTTCCTAGACTCATTTACTTTATGGCTCAAGATGGCTCCTTAAGGGCAGATGCTGGTCCTGTGTTGGTCACTGGTAGATGGCCAGTGCCTCCCCAGTGACTGGCACTCAAATATTTGTTGAAAAAATTAATTTTCTCTGGTCCCTTCTTGCTAACACTGAGCCCATAGCAGATTCCTTGCATAGGCTCCAAACTCTTGCATTGGCTGTTCCATCTACCAGAAATCCATGTCCTTACTCACCCTCACACCAAGGACTACCTGATGGATCCCATTCATTCTTCAGGGCCAGTGTTACTTTCTTTCTGTAGCTTGCCTGGATCCCCAGCTCAGTCCAAGGCAGAATATAACAGAAATAACCCAGGCCCTGAAGTCAGATAGACCTATGTTCAAATTTTGGCTCCAACACTTACTAGCTACGGATGCTCAGAAACATGTTTAGCTCTCGTAGCCTCAGTTTTCTCATCTGAAAAATGAGAATCTTGACAGTACTAACATTGAATTTCTTTGAGAACTAAATGAGATCAAACGTACATAAAATGCCCAGTCCTGGCACCTCACATTATTGTTTTAGGATTCTAGCATCAATCATAGTCATTTCTGGATGTATCTGTACCAATAGGCTGTGAGTTCTTCAAGAAGGGATTACTTGCTGCTTCTCTTTACATTATCATGCCTTGCATTTTTTGGGGATCATAGTAGGCACTCAATAAATATGTGTCGAATTAAATTGTATGTCATTACAACATTTCCCAGGAATTCAAGTGGCTTCTCTACTCCTTTTCCTGACTTGCAGCTATCCAGAAAAAGCAAACCCATGTGGCTCGTGTCACAAGCAAAAATTTAAGAAGAAATGTCATCCATGAGAAAATAATCACACCCCACATTCCCACACCAAACCGAATTGTTTTCAGTCAAGTTCTAGTCTATGCACTTTGCCCTTCCCAATGTTTATTAATATGTGGAATCAAGAGGTTACTAGGAGCAATTACTCAAAACTGGCAGGAAACTAACATTTGGTTGGTATCTGAGTCTCTCTCTGGAACGGGTGTGTCTTCACGTTCACTTCTCACACTGAGGTTTGTTTTCCCCACATATTGCTTAGAAAACACAAGACTTAATGACTTAGCTTTTTGCTGCCTAAAACTGCCAATCCTTCCCTTCTTCAGCCTCAGGGACTGTGTCAACCTTAAGGTCATGACCACAGGGCCACAGGGGAGCCATACATGATAACAAAATATTATTTGCTTCCCTGGTTTCTGGTGCATTCAACAGGAGCCCTCAGCTCCAAGTCCCAAGACTCTACAAATTCCTGTTCCAACCCAAAACCTCACCACTCACTAGGGCACTAATCATTTTATCAGAAACCTAAGGTGGCTCCAGCATCTCATTCCAAATTCTGACTATGCTTTATTTTTTTTCCAACATTATAAATGTGCTACTTTTTAAAAACATGTTTTTGTTGGAAAGATCTGTACGTCCTCATTAATCTTTTGGATCTTACCGGAGTTCCTTAACATGCCCCTTAAAATATCCATTAAAAAGTCAACCACAACTGTTTAAATACTTTTAATGCATACATTTAACAAGAGGGCAATGAGATATGCTACATCATTTAAAGATGGTGGTGGAGTTGGAAAGGGAAGTCAGTGATGGGCATAAGGTCACAGACTCGCCATTAGGGATCATTCTTCATTCAGCAAATTGTCATTTACTTGGAATATCTCCCCCATTCCATGGATTTTAGGCATACTTTCTCTTTCAATGGGAAAATGGAAGGAATAGATCATTGGGACCTTTCATTTTTCTCATTCCTATCATCTAAACACAAAGAAACTGCCCTGTTTAGAAAATGCTGCTAAGTTGGGGCAGCCCAGGGATATTTCAAGCTTGCATTTTGGCCATTTCTCTGTTTTATATGGCTTCCTGTTCTCACATCCAATGAAAATAGCTCTTTCCATGGCAACACCACATAGAGATATCATGTCAGGATTGTGTTGTGGTTGTTATTTTTTTAAAAGCAATACTATTTATCTTGAAACTGCACCAATTTCTCCCCCTTTTTCTCTCATTCCGTGTTGGCAGATCCTCTTGAGGGCATGTGAGGACACTTAGTCACCTTTACCAAAGGACTGTAGTTCTCCTTCTTTAGTCCACCATACAACGTTAGTCCTGTATGCTTGTCAAGTTTTTAATTTTGGGTGCTCAAGTTGAAGTTCTTGGTTTGATGTTCAAAGCCATTCACAATAGCCTTGACTGCTTCCATATTTTCATACACTAACACTGCCTATATTATAACAATACTGAGCTGTTTAATCTGTGACTCAAAGGTACATGGACCTTGTTGGCTAGGTTGCCATTTCATTACAGTCAAATTTAATGTATTACCTTACTCCAAACACACACATGCTAATACAAACATACACACAAATACATAGACACACAAATCTACTCCATATAGCATTTGGACAATGAAGTAAAATTTTGCTGAAGGTCTGTGGAGAAGACTGAGGATGGGAATTGTACTATACATCCTTAGCCAAATGTGCCTTTAAAGTGCCTTTTATAACATTTATTCAAAGTTCCTTTCCCTTTAATAATTGTTAAATGTACCTCTACCCCCAGCCCCTTTATCTCAAAACTGCTCTCCAGTTGAAGTTAACTGTTTCTCCCTATCTCTCCTCCAGTTCAAACATCCCACTGAACAAAATGAGAGCCAGGTCACCAGCTGAGAGGTTTCAGTGAAACCAGATCATTTAGCCTAATCACTCAGCAAAGATCATCAGGTTTGCCAATCAATCAATGATGGCTTGAATGAGTCCCAGGCTGGGGAGAGATGGGCATTAATGTCCACTTCATCCCATCATGTGAAATTTACAAATGTACTAGGCAGCTCTGGCTCCATGAGTGCATATGCTGTTCTCTCTTCCTAGAATGCCCTTCCCTCATTGCTTATCTGACAAAATCTTTAAGGTTTTAAGGTCCAGCTCAAGAATCAACACTTCTGAGAAATCTTGGGGATTTCAGACATATTTCCTCATCCAAAGAAAAATATAGAAGTCCAGAGTTGGCCACTCTGACATAGCACTGTTCATGACCCCTGGGTGTTTTACTTATTGACCATGTCTTTGCCCCACTTCTCCTTACCTTAAAAGGAAGGTCTTCTCATCTGAATCTCCGGAACCCAGCCCAGCACTGAGTATATACATATTGTATAACCAGTAAATGTTTGTCAGATGGAATTTTATTCTTACCACACATCCGGGAGTTAGGTGAAGCAGGTGTTATATATTAAGAGGCATTGCTAGTCAAATTCTTTTTCTTTTCTGAGACACATGTTATATTGCATGAATGCCCTAAGCACTATACATGCATTAATTCACTTAATCATCACAAGAACCCTATGAAGTAAATGCTATTATCATCCTCATTTTACAGATGAGAAGGTGGGATTTCTCATCTGTAATCTCATCTGTGGATTTGGATATATATATATATATATATCCAAGCCTTGTCAACGAAACCTCCTAAATCTCCCTGGAATTGAATGCCTGCACTTCTCTCTTCAATATCACCTTCCTAGGCCAAGTCACCATCATCTCTCCCCTTTACTGTTGAAATGACATACCTGAACTCCCTAGCCCCATACTTCACCCACTATTTTTTGCTGCCCATACTATCCTCCACAGAAGCTCTATTATAACAACAGCATTAATAGTGTTATTATGATGTTTAGAAACATTCCGTGCCTTCCCATTGTTCTCATGTGCTGACAAGACCTTCCAGAACTGACTCTACCTCTCCAATCTCTTTCTCTCTCTCCCTCTCTTTTTGTTTTGTTTTGTTTTGTTTTTGAGACAAAATCTCACTCTGTAACCCAGGCTGGAGAGCAGTGGTGCGATCTCGGCTCACTGCAACCTCTGCCTCCTGGGTTCAAGCAATTCTCTGCTTCTGCCTCAGCCTCCCGAGTACCTGAGATTTCAGGTGCCCACCACCACGCTCGGCTAATCTTTTTGTTTTTTTTTAGTAGAGATGGAGTTTCACCATCTTGACCAGGCTGGTCTTGAACTCCTGACCTCGTGATCCACCCACCTTGACCTCCCAAAGTGCTGGGATTACAGGCATGAGGCACTGTGCCCAGCCTCCAATCTCTTTTTCTCCTATCCCCTAACTTGAACTCAATAACCCAGCCACTCTGATCTTCATCCCACTCTTAAACCATGCTATGTTTGACCTTCAGGCCTTGCACATGCTGTTGTACTTGGACTCCTATCTCCTCCCACCTTCATTCTCTATCTCACTACTCAAACCGCACTTCCTAAGGAAGTCTTCCTTTGATCATAACCCCTATAGTCTGAGTCAGACTTCCTTATTAAGTGCTTTCATAGAACCAAGTACTTCTCTTTCATCATATTTTTCACAATTTCCACCTGGATACAATTATAGAATTGTTTTATTAAGTTGCCTCCTAGACCATAATCTTTGTAGTAATGGGAATCATGTCAAATTCATCTTTTTACCTGAACACCCAACCGTTTCTGAAACATGGCAGATGCTCAAATAAGATTTGATGAATGAAAGAATGAATAAATAAGACTCCTTCCATTTTGAGATTCTAGGGCTCCTTGTAAGGCTTGAAAAATAAACTGGCTTGCTCTCTCCCTTAAACAGGAATGAAAGACAACCCTTCTACTCACTTTGTTGGATCAAAAAACGCAAGGTACTACAGTAGTCCAATTTTTGTAAGTGTTTACAAAGGTACTTTTACATATCATCTCATCCACTTAGGCCCTCTGTCCATGAAGAAAAGATGTTTTATTCAGGATTGCTCTGAATACAGTCCTTGGACCTAAAGCAAATAACATGAACATTGGTACTGACAAGTAGGGCTGGATCACTGCAAAGTTAACTTGGTCATGAACTAAAATGGACTGTTGTCTTTTGGAATGTGTACAGATGGTGACCAGAAATGGAGCATTGCCTGATATTTTCTCTCAACAACTAGCTAGGGCTTTGGGCATCTCAGGGGCATGGTCTGGGCAGTTTCATATAAACGGCCCCAGAAGCCCTCAGCAGGGCCTCTGTGTTTTTCTAGGCCAGTGGTAATGCCATTGGCTGTACCACTGCTCCAACAGATGGTGGTCAGAGGCAGAAGGACTGGGCAAGCCACCAAGGGATGCTCCGTGATTGGCAAGGCTCTGTTTATTATTTCACAGAGTTCCAAACTGAGTTCTAGATCACAGCCTTGGCAAAGTTCACATCACAGGGAAGTCCAAGTGTGGCAGTGTGGTACAATGAAAAGAACCAAGTTCTGCTCAATCTTTGGAGTTCAAATCCCAGCATTAGCCACTTACTAGTAAAGTAAGGTTGGAGAGGTTACTGCATTTCTCTGAACCTTAGTATCTTCATCTTTCAAATGATGGACAGGGTGAGAATAATTCTTTCAACCTCAGGTACTCAACAAACTTCCACACCGTCTCTCCACCCCAATCTTTCTTCTAAGCATGTAGCAGAGTAAAATCCTCAGCTTTTGTCTAACTAAGAGACGGATTCTTTAAACCTCATACTTTTATCTTCATTTTAATGGAAAAGATCACATATTTCAGTTACTTTAGATATGTGACTACTGGAAGTGAATTTATAAAAAACAATGGAACTTGATGGAAATGACTAGATATTAATAAGTTTCCTTCTGTTGTAGAAGCAATAATATTAATATATACCTTTCTAAAGTGCCTTCAAGTGGCCAAGCACTGGACTGGATCATTTGCATTCCCACTACAAATTACCTATCTCTGCCTTGATTGCTTCTACTGTAAAATAAGAAGAAGAAGAATACCTTCATCATAGGGGTGTTTAAGAGATTAAGTGAAATGCTCTATGTTACATAGATTTCCCATTAGTGCTATATGCATATTAAGTGTTCACTATATGGTAGATAGTTCTTTCATTCATGAGTTTTCTGGAGCCAACTCATAGTTTTTAGGTTTTTGAGGAATCACCACACTGTTTTCTGCAATGGTTGATCTAATCTACATTTTCACCAACAGTGTGTATAAGCATTCATTTTTTCTCTGAAACCACACAAGCATCTGTTATTTTTTGACTGGCTTACAAGAGCAGATTTGTGTGCATTTCTTCCCAACCCTATGATTACTGACGTCATGTAGGTAGCCTGAAATTAGCTACAGTGGATGCATTTACACCACAGAAATCAGCAAACTTTACAAACAAGGGTTTTTGTCTTTTCAGAGAGCCAGTTATTCACTATTTAGTAGCACTCCACTCTATTCTCTCTTTATCCATGAACAAAATATGCTACCGAAGAAGTTAAGTGATCCACCCAAGGTCACACAGCCAGTAAACAGCAGAGCTGAGGGCTAAGTCGGGTCCATCTGAACTCAAATCCCATGTGTTTATTTTTTTCACAATGAATTTGCTTACATTTATAGTAAAGGAGGAGGAAGCAACTTGCATTTTTCTTAGGTTCCTTGCATATCATGAGGGTCTTGAAGATATATCTGACCCGTTGTTTTTAATTTACCAAACACTTGTAGAACATTTACTTTTACTCTGTAACAGCACTATATAAGTGTGAATTCATCTAATCCTAGTAACAGCCTAGGAGGTCACTTTTATTGTTGTTCCATTTTAAAGATGAGGTAACTGAGGCACAGGGAAGTAAGTAACTTGCTCAGGGTTATGCAGCAGAGCAGAGACCTACACCCAGATACTCTAACTCCAGACTCTGCGTTCTTAGCCATGAGGCTAGGCTGTGCCCCCTATATTAACAAGAAATGTTTGCTTCCAGCTTCAACACAAAATCCAGCCCCCTTCTTTGCCCTGGAAACATTAGTGGGAATTTTCAAAAGTATTTATGGATGCCCCACACTTGCACCATGGGGGCAGGCAGCTTGCACTAGGGTTTAGCATGCAGAATCCTTCAATCAGCAAAGTTCTAATTATTTCAAGACATAGCCCTCGTGCTGCTGAGAGTTGATGGCTGGGGTCTCTGAGGGGGCAGCCCAAGGGTGATTCCCGGGAAAGATCGATATGATTATTTTAATTTTTTATTACAGAAATTGCCCAACATTCACACAAAAAAAATTATTTTTAAAGTTCATTTTTAGTTTAAAACTGATTTCTTTACCCAGTAAACAACTAACGAGCTTTCCACTCACAAGGTTAGAAGGAAAACAAGGCAAATCCCAATAGATTCCAATCCCAACCAGGCCTCCCACCTCCACTGCTGGACCTTAACCCAAGCCAATAGCACCTTTGCCTGGAAAAAGTTGTAACTTCCTTATGGGTCTCCTGGTTCCATTCTTGCTACACAAAACTCTGTTCTCCATAAAGCAGCCACAGTGAGCCTTATAAAGTAAACACTAGATTACGTGACACCTCTACTATGGCAAGGAACTGCAAGAGGCCTCCAGGAGCTCAGAGTGGCCCCCAACTGACAACCAGAGACAAAAATGGGACTTCAGTCCTACATTTACAGGGAATTAATTCTGCCAGCAACCCGAGGAAGCTGAGAAGTGGTTCTTTTTCACAGTTGCACCTCTGATGAGACCACAACCCTGGCCAATATTCCTGGATTGCTGGCTGAGCAGAAGAATCCAGGTAAGTTGTGCCCAGACTTCAAGTCTACAGAAACTGTGAGGTAATAATCATGTGTGTTGTTTTAAGCCACTAAATGTGTGGTATATTATTACACAGCAATATAAAACTAATACAGAGGAGATTTAAATCATTTATTCATTTACAGAAAAGAAGTTCCCCTCATTAAAGATGTCTGCACTAAGGCCAAGACAAAAGCAATTAGAATTTATACAGCCTTACCTATATTTCCCTATCAAGAAAATAAAGAGCAAGATATGTTGATTTATCATTTCAAAGACAGTCAAGGAATGTTAACAATGCCCAGTATGGTTGTGTTGTCCCTGCAAGTTGGCATTAAATTAGGCAAAAAGTCCTTGTGTACTTCTCTTCTGGGGCAGCAGGAAAAGAGTCAGGAGACTTGCTCCACTTCCCAGCCAGCCTCAGGGGAAAAATGCTTCAAAGTGTGGGGTATATAGTGGTAGCTACTGAGAAGAGAACAAGAGAACATGGTGGGTTGAGACCTTAGTATTTGTGGGAAAATGAAGAAAGAAAAAAAGGCTGTTGTGCACAACATGGGCCCTAAATGTAAAGGGAGTGCCTAGCAATAAAGGAGCCACTGGTAGATCCCAGTGTAGTAGCTATCTTGTCTCTCTCTTTGTGTCTGTCTCTGGGAATCAGCTAAAAAAATCTTCAGACCACTAACTTGACTCAGACATGAACTTAAGGGCATCCTTGGGCACCCATGACCTTGGTTTCTCAGGCACTTCAGTCCAGTGAGTTGAGTGAGGCTCATTGGATGTCATACAATGATTCTGAACAATGCTAGTACTGCAGTGAATTCTGAGAGTGGGTTGGGTTTTAGGTCCAACCACTTCCCAAACTCCTGGGTAAGTTTAATGACATACTTGTTATGGCCCCATGGGAACCATTTTAATTCTTCACAAGTCATTAAAATCAGTGTTTTATGATGGCTGCCACTAGGTACCAAATATTTTTGAAGTGAAAATACAAAGATGTAATACAGATGAAAAAAAAAATACCCATCAGAGAACAGAGCCAGGGGACCCATATACGTCCTAGGGTATTATTTTCATGTCTATTGGCTATCTTTGTTCTAAACACGGAGTGTTTTCCTCCTGGAGGTTATGACTCAGCTGCCTGGGTTATAAGCAGTGTGTCTGTTGGGCATACCCAAGTCACACTTTGGATTCTAGCACCCTCCAAGAGTAAGAAGGGAAACACAGGTCAAGGTGCTAGAGAACAGGAGAAGGAGGAGCTCTCTGAGGGAAGTAAGTTAGGGGCTCAGAGTAAAAAGAGAGGTAAGTGACCAGGAGAGGCAAAAGGCTTGGACCAGGATTGGCATAAAATTAAAGGTGAGAGTTAGACCAAGCTTAGGCAAGACCATAACTAATGTAGGCTTGTCTTCAGTAGTAATCGTTTCCTTTGAGACGTGGTTCTCAAAATGTAGTTCCTATATGAACACCATGAGTATTACTAAGAAATTTGTTAAAAGTACAAATTCTTAGGCCATACCCCAGATCTACTGCATCAGAAATTCTGGGGGTGGAGCCCAGCAATCTTTGTTGACAAGCCCTCCACATGATTCTGATACATGCTAAAGTTTGACAGCCATTACTCTTGGGTATCTAGTGCCCTCTCATTGTCTCCAGGTGTCCAAATCACTGCCCTATCTAGAGATACCTGGGCTTTGCCTATATTCTTCTCACTTTCCCTTGTGGAATCCTATGAGCTCTATCTGCCAGGCCCTTCCATCCCTACTTTTCCTGGACTAAGCCACCTAGTTCATGTTTAGCTGTCAACAGTTGGCATAAATTGAATTTTCAACCCAGTTATTTACCCTTCCCTGTATCTGCCACTGTTTGCCTTGAAGCCATGCAGTTGCTCCACAAAGGCAGACTTCTCTTTGGCTTTGGTCATGTGACTTGCTTTGGCCAACAGGATGATAGCAGATGTGATTCAAGGGCTTGAAATGTACTGTGCAGTTGAGCTTGCTCTCCTCTACTCGGCCATCCCCATGAGATAGGCTCCGCCAGGGATATGTTGCCCCCATGGCCTGATCCCAGAATAAACACTTGTGGATTAGAGCCAACCCAGACAGCTAAGCCAATGCACAAATATATAAGCAAAACATATACTCATTGTTCCATACCATAAGGTTCTGGGGTTTTCATTACCTAGCAATAGCTGACCACAGCACATTGAGCATCCATTAGTTTCAGTGCTAGCCTTGCAAGTGATCTATTTCCCCTACAAGATGGGACTCCTGAAATCCTAGTGACTTATGGCAGAGGAAGACTTTCAGGCCCTTTGCTTGGAGGGAGTGAGGAATATATCTTAGTGGGGATCAGTTCGGGGGAATGGGGAGCTTTCACTTCTCTGAAGGCAACTGTGATCAGCATCGCCCTGAGAGTCACTCTTGGGTCAGACAATAAGAAAGACAATGAGGATGGAGTGGGAAACAGGATGGGAAGGAAAGACAAGAATGAATGAGCAAAAACAAGGCAATGAGTTAGGATAAAAAGAAAGTGAATAGCAACAAACATCATGTCATATTTCACTCTCACTCACTGCTGCTGATGGCTCCAAAGGGAATTCTTAAGTGTCTCAGCTCCAGCCAGACCTGTCTTCATTTACTCTTGCTTCTGACCACGGCTGCCACATGTTTCGCCTTTTATTTAGCAAGCCCAGAGGAGTTGCAGCAGCGCCAGGATGAAGAGCGGCATTCTCTCAGTGGAAGGTGGTTGGGTACTATTTGTATTGAGTGAATTATTCAGTCTGGAAGGCAAGCACTCCCACCCAGATTCATACACTGCAATTAATTATTCCTGAAGTGCTTTCTTAGATGGGGTCACGACAGTGAAATGCCACACATGCTTCCGCTCAGCTGCCTGCTCAGACAGTGAGAGAAGCAGTGTGGGTTATGTGCTAGCCATCCACGACACAACTTGGGCCACGCAGGGAAGACTAAGGTCACTCCTGACCATGGGCACTCGGCTTCCCTACAAGTTGAAAAATGCTTGTTATAGACATAGCAGAGTATTTGTCCTACAAGTCAAGGACAAAAGGGGAAATAATTTAGTAAGCACTTTCTGGGTATCCAGAGGTAGAGATTTAGGCATTTTTAGCACTGAAGCAACAGTGCCTGAGATATCTTATAAAACAGTCTCTCTTTCCAACCGAGTTAATTTAGCTGGTCTGTGCCATATCAGTGTCATCTACTCTCCCCGCAGTTCAGGGATCCAGGCTGGCCCCAGCTTCTCAGAAATTAAGGCAGTTGAAGGATAGTGCTGTTGGTTGAGCACTTGTTGTGCTAGGCATTCTGCCAAGTGGTTTACATAAGTTGTGTTAATTCTCCTAACTCTGTGAAGTTGTGTCCTTACGCCCATTTTACAGAGGCAAGAATAGTAAAACAGAAGTAAAGCAACTTGCTCTAAGCACACACAGTTGTTAAGTTGAGAGCCAGGGTTGGAATCTAGACTTCCTTAGAAACTAATGTTTGCATCCTTACCATAATACATTACAGGAGCTTGTCCATTTCATCATCAGAAATTTTACTATTAGTTCCTTGGGGGGCAGGGAGTGGATCTGCTTTTTCTCTGCACTAACTTTACATGCATTGTCTCATCTAGTCTTCTGAATTCTAGCATCATCCTCATTTTATAGATGAAAGAAAGTAAAGCTCAGAAAGGTTAAATAACTTGTCTAAGATCACACAGGTAAAAAGTGGTGAGCCAGGATTTGAACACAAGCCTGAATTAATTGTGTTCCCATTCCTTAGGTTGTGGGTATCTGTGGCCCCATCACACCAGTTAAAAAGTGGTTACAGGCCGGGCGCGGTGGCTCAAGCCTGTAATCCCAGCACTTTGGGAGGCCGAGACGGGTGGATCACGAGGTCAGGAGATCGAGACCCTCCTGGCGAACACGGTGAAACCCCGTCTCTACTAAAAATACAAAAAACTAGCCGGGCGAGGTGGCGGGCGCCTGTGGTCCCAGCTACTCGGGAGGCTGAGGCAGGAGAATGGCGTGAACCCGGGAGGCGGAGCTTGCAGTGAGCTGAGATCCAGCCACTGCACTCCAGACCGGGCGACAGAGCAAGACTCCGTCTCAAAAAAAAAAAAAAAAAAAAAAGTGGTTACAAGTCAAAAAAGAAATGCTGTAAAAAACATGGCTTTCTTAGAGCTGCTATAGACACCCCAGACCTCTTAGAGACATGTGACCTGCATCCACAGCAACCTTGAACCATTAAAAATAATTAGAGAACAAACTCTACCCTCTCACACAACTGTGCTGACCCAGGCTTTGGAGCTCACCTTTGGAAACACCAAGAATGAAAACAATGACAACAGTGGATTTGAATGAGCAATCTATAAAAGTAAGTTGCTGCTTGGATGAGAAATAATATTAAAAATATATTCCAAGGGTCACATTTCTGCAGCCTTGAAAATATCCAAAAATGGAGATAAGAAAGAAAAATAGGAAAAAATAAAAGAAAGAGTCATGTTCTCTCATATTCTCCCTTAGTTAATCCCAATGCTTCATAAGCTCAGAGAAACATCAAGGAGTTTCCATGTGGACATATCAGGGGCTCCCAACTTAAGCTTATATTATAATAAATAAAAACATTTAAAAAATTTTAAAAACTATTTTTTCAGTTTTGTTTGTTTTAGCTGTGCCTGCCTAGCATCTGTCCTCTCTCCTTTTGGGAGTATCCCCCTGATTTTCCTGGAGGGGAGTGACTCTCTCCCACTTGGGTCCATGTGGCTTGGGAGCAGGGAGCTCTACTCCCAGTCCCAAGGGAACCTTAGGCAAGCCAGGGTTCTGCAGTCAGCACATGTCATTGTCTTGGCCACAGTGATCAGTTCAAGGACGGGCTGGCAGCTCAGTACAGTCCACTCAGAGGGAGTCTGAGACTTGTGAGGGAGCTCCCAGGAACAGCAGCTCTCCTCTACCTTTCTGCCCCTGGAGGAAGGGGAGAGACTGGGGAAGGGGAGCTAGTGAGAAGGGCTCCACCTGGGAGGAAGCTGAGAGAGAGATGGGGAGACACTGACCCCTATGTGAGACCCTTCCCCAGATGGCCTGGAGTGACCTCAGCTTTCCCTGTGTGACCAGGCTTGTACCCTAAGAAATGCAGAATTTGGTTGTCTGTCAATGGTGACTGAAAAATCCTAGCTAAAATAATATTGATGAGTAGAATCCAGAAGAGAGGCCTAGACAGCCACCCTCTATATTCTGGGGCACTAAACTGCCAAGGTGATATTCACCAAATGCCTTCTATGCCCCACACCCTGGGCCAACACTTTTCTTACTTGCTTCTATCCAAGCGTCCCCTTTTCCTGGAATCATCTACCTGCTCAACTGCATCCAGTGATCTCCTACTCACCCTGCAATACCTTCTTTCATCTCCTCCTCTCAGAGGTAAGTGCCACCTTCTCCTGGCTCCTGCAGCACTCAACTCACAGCTTGTTGACATCTATGTCATACTTCCTTATTTTATATCTGCCTATATGGTGATTTCTGTATTAACAAATTAAGAAATAATCGATGAAAAAAGAAAAAGGTCTTACAATACATAAAAGAATAAGATAGAAAGTGAGGCTGCACATAGTGGCTCATGCCTGTAATCCCAGCATCTGGGGAAGTCAAGGTGGGAGGATCACTTGAGCTCAGGAGTTCAACACCAGCCTAAGCAACATAGTGAGACCTCATCTCTACTAAAAAATCAAAAAAATTATGCCTAGCCTACTGGTGCACACCTGTAGTCCCAGCTACTCAAGAAGCTGAGACAGAAGGATTGCTTGAGCCTGGGAGGTCAGGGCTGCAGTGAGCCATGATTGCGCCACTGCACTCCAGCCTGGGCGACAAAGTGAGACTCCACCTCAAAAAAGTAAAATAGACAGAAAGTGAGATAAAATTTCCCTTTCAATCCAGAATCTCTTCCTGGAGGAAAATATCAGCACTTGGCATGACTCCATCCAGAAGTTTTCACTAGACTACAGTGAACATCTGTCTGTCTCAGGACATATGAACCCTCCAAAGACAGAGAATTGGCTTCACTTTTTTTATTAGTGGCAGTGTGGAACTGGATGACCTTGATTAAAATGTTAGCTCAAACATCGACTAGCTTGTGATGTGGGAAGAGTTCATTAAGCTCCATGACTCAGTTTCCTCATCCATAAAACAGGGCTTATAATCGCCATCTATATCATCAGCTTCTTGTGAGCATTAAATGTGTTAATATATTTAAAACACTTTGACCAGGGCCTGGTACACAGTAAGTGCTATATAAATGGTTGCTATAACTAATATTAGTCTATACCTTCAGTGTCTAGTCCTAAACAAAAGTGCTGACTGAGTGAACATGAGTTTCTCTTGATCTGTACAACCTCAAGTGTGCGAGTAGCCAGGGGATCCCCTCACAGTCCCACCTATTGTCCCCAGGAAGGCTTCTAACACTGACATTCCCTCCTCTTAGCAAGCACCACCTTCATTACCACTACTGCTTACAAGCTCTTATTATGTGCCAAGGTCTACTGCAAAAGACTGTTACGTATCTTCTCTCATTTTATTCTCTCAATATTTATTCACCCATGTTCATAGCAGCACTATTTACAGTAGCCAAGGGGTGAAAACAACCCAAGTACCCATTACCAGATGAATGGAGAAACACAATATGGTCTGTACACACAGTGCAATATTAGCAGCCTTAGGAAAAAGGAAATTCTGCCACATGCTATAATGTGGAAGAACCTTGAGGACATTATGCTAAGTAAAATAAGTCAGCCACGAAAGGATATATATGGTATGATTCCACTTACATGAGGTGTTTAGCACAGCCAAATTCATAAAGACAGAAGGTAGAATGGTTATTGCCAGAGGCAGCAGGGAGAGGGAATGAAGAACTGGTTTTTAATGGGTACAGAGTTGCAGTCTGGGAAGATAAAATAGTTGTAGAGATGTATGGTGATGATGGTTGCACAACAATGTTAATGTACTTAATGCCACTAAATGGTATTCCTAGAAATGGTTAAATGCTAAGTTTTATGCTCTGTGCATTTTATCACAATTTAAAAAGTACTATGGTTATCTCATTTTCCAATTGAGGAAGCAGAAGTTCGGAAAGGTTAAGTCGCCCTCAAATCCAAGGCCAAGTGGCTGGTCAGTGGGAGAGCTCAGGTGAGAATGCACACCTGCCTGGCCTGCCCTATGCCACCCTCAACTGTCCTTCAGATCTTCTCCAGGCTCCTTTTTCAGATCTTCCTCCATGCTCCTGCCTCTCACACCCTCCAGGGCCACTAGCAGGGCTATCCCAGTGCAAGCCATTCGGTGTGGCCTGTTTCATTTGCTCAACCCTGTTGAGATCTAGGTCATATTTCATGAAATGTGTGGTCTTCGGCCTTTCCAGTGATTAGCAAATTCTGGATGAGAGAAACAGGCCTTGCTCCTAGACATAATTTGGTTCAACAAAAAGAAATCCTGGAGCACCACCAGCCCTAAACACAGAAAAAAGTCTCCAACAAGGTGTTTTCTTTTGGCCCAAGGACCAGAATAATGTATGTTGCATCAGAATGTTCCAATGTTCAGATGGGACTGATCTTGCAAGCTTTGGATTCTACATCTAACTCTGCCAATCACTGTGGGGACCCACCCTCCTCACCTCAGGGAGTCTCCCAACTTCATTGCACCTCTATTATCTCTCTTGTCATGAAGGATCCACAAGAACAATTCATCTGTTCCATAGAAGCTCTTGGAGGTCAAACAAAGAAATCAGAGAGATCATCCATCTGGGGAAAGACATGCTCCTCCAACCCAGAAGAACAAATATTCTCTTCTGCCCCCTCTCACTTCTTCTCTTCAGTGGTCTCCATTCCCAGTCCTCTGGGGTGGATGGGGTTGCGGGGGTGTTCATTACCTTCAGTGAAGCCACAGTCCTAGCTCCCAACAAATATTGTCAATAACACATCACTCATCCATTCCATGGTCTATGTGACAGGCACTGGGCATGGCTGCAGGACTATAACAGTGACCCAAAGAGGCTCAGTCCCTGCCTTCAGTGAGCTCATGGCCCCCTGAGCTTATCACAAAAGAGCCTCCATTTCCTCATCTATGATATGGGAATGAGAACAGTCACTACCACAGAACATTGTTTCAGGGATTCAAAGACAATGCATGTGAGATGATGATGATGATGATGATGATGATGATATGATGATGACTAAACATTGCCATGTGCCAGGAACTGTTAGAAGTCCTTTAATTCACTTGATTCACTCATCAAACTTATGAGGCAGTTTTTATCATTTGTCTCATTCTACAGATGAAAATGTTTAGGCACAAGTTCATTATTAATTGAAAAAAATAAAAGGACAGAGTTGGGATGTGAACTCTAGAAATCAAGATCCTGAGTCTGTTTTTCTAACCTCTGCTCTTTGCCTTACTCATTGTACACTGTAAGCATGGCAGTTGCAAGATGATTGACATGAGTTGAGGGGGCTTCAAACACAAGGCCAGGCACACACAGGATTACCCTGCTCACTGTCCTCTCCCAGCCTCACCTTGACTCTTTGTTTTTGGGATGAGTTACTTTCAAATTTATAACCCATAGCTATTCATTTTATAATGACCTAAATTAGAATATTTGCAAATTGAAGGAAGTAATCAAAAACAAATAAACAAACAAACAAACAAAAAAATGAGAAATGCAGAACTGGAACCAAGAAAATCCTGTCTACCAGGAGTCTCCTCCACCTCCATTACTTACTTTGTCTTTGGAGCTGTTACTTCTATTTGAAATTATCTTGTTTATTGATTTATTTGCATGTTTACAAGATATCTCTCCCTTCTAGAAGAACCACAGGGATGTTACCTGTCTCATTCATCAGTGGATGTTACCTGTCTTATTCATCAGTGGATTCCCATAGTCCACACAGTGCCTGCCATACATGGTTAAGGAAGCTAAGACCATGAAAATCTGACTATCCAAGTTCTCGGGGCTAGCAAAGAGTAAAGCCAGAATTAGAACCTGTTTCTATTTCTCCAATTGCATAATAAACAGTATATCTGTCCAGTATCTACCTATTCTTCTAATCTGATTATTTAGATTGTCAGAGTAATGTCCATATGCCAGGCCCTACACATAGGGACAGGAGATAACCAGATAGACATAATTTCTCAATGCCTTGCCACCAGGCAAGACAGACGATGAGGCAAGCAGATCATTATGACCCAGTCTGAACAATGTAGCCAGTGCCTGCTTCCCAGGATCACTTTGGAATTGAAGTACAGAGTATATGAAAGTATGTCGCCACCTCCAAATGCAGACTGTGCTGTGGGCTTTATATGCATCATTTCTAACCTGTCCTCAGCCCAGCAAAGTGAATTGTCCTCGTGATTGATTGTTGTATAACAAAACCCTAAAATAAAAATAATGGCTTAAAAAATATCTATGGGGGGGCGCGCCCAACATGGCCAAATACGAACAGCTCTAGCCTCCAGCTCCCAGCGTGAGCAACACAAAAGACAGGTAATTTCTGCATTTTCAACTGAGGTACCGGGTTCATCTCACTGGGGCATGTCAGACAGTTGGCACTGGTCCACAGGTGCAACCCAACCAGCGAGAGCTGAAGCAGGGCGAGGCATCGCCTCACCTGGGAAGTGCAAGGGGGAAGGAAATTCCTTTTCCTAGCCAAAGGAAATGGAGACACACAACACCTCCAGGGAAAATCAGGTAACTCCCACCCTAATACTGTGCTTTACCAAGGGTCTTAGCAAACAGTACACCAGGAGATTATATCCCACACCTGGCCTGGAGGGTCCCACACCCCCAGAGCCTCCCTCCTTGCTAGCACAGCAGTCTGAGATCTAACTGCAAGGCAGCAGCGAGGCTGGGGGAGGGCGCCCGCCATTGCTGAGGCTTAAGTAGGTAAACAAAGCTGCCAGGAAGCTCGAATTGGGTGGTGCCCACCACAGCTCAAGGAGGCTGGCCTGCCTGCCTCTGTAGACTCCTCCCCTGGGGACAAGGTGTAGCTAAACAAAAAGCAGCAGAAACCTCGGCAGAGGTAAATGCCCCTGTCTGACAGCCTTGAAGAGAGCAGTGGATCTCCCAGAATGGAAGTTGAGATCTGAGAATGGACAGACTGCCTGCTCAAGTGGGTCCCTGACCCCTGAGTAGCCTAACTGGGAGACATCCCTCACTAGGTGCAGATCGAGACCTCACACCTCACACAGTGGGGTACACCCCTGAGACAAAGCTTCCAGAGCAAGAATCAGACAGCAACACTCGCTGTTCAGCAATATTCGATCTTCTGCAGCCTCCACTGCTGATACCCAGGCAAACAGGGTCTGGAGTGGACCTCAAGCAAACTCCAACAGACCTACAGCTGAGGGTCCCGACTGTTAGAAGGAAAACTAACAAACAGAAAGGACACTCACACCAAAACCCCATCAGTACGTCACCATCATCAAAGACCAAAGGCAGATAAAACCACAAAGATGGGGAAAAAGCAGGGCAGAAAAGCTGGAAATTCAAAAAATCAGAGCGCATCTCCCCCTCCAAAGGAAAGCAGCTCATCGCCAGCAATGGAACAAACCTGGACGGAAAATGACTTTGACGAGCTGAGAGAAGAAGGCTTCAGTCGATCAAACTTCTCAGAGCTAAAGGAGGAACTACGTAACCAGCACAAAGAAACTAAAAACCTTGAAAAAAGAATGGATGAATGGATAACTAGAATAATCAATGCAGAGAAGACATTAAAAGAACTGATAGAGATGAAAACCATAACATGAGAACTACGTGACAAATGCACAAGCTTCAGTAACCGACTTGATCAACTGGAAGAAAGAGTATCAGCGATTGAAGATCAAATGAATGAAATGAAGCAAGAAGAGAAGCGTAGAGAAAAAAGAGTAAAAAGAAAAGAACAAAGCCTCCAAGAAATATGGGATTATGTGAAAGGACCAAATCTACGTCTGATTGGGGTGCCTGAAAGTGATGGGGAAAATGGAACCAAGTTGGAAAACACTCTTCAGGATATCATCCAGGAGAACTTCCCCAACCTAGTAAGGCAGGCCAACATTCAAATTCAGGAAATACAGAGAACACCACAAAGATACTCCTCGAGAAGAGCAACTCCAAGACACATAATTGTCAGATTCACCAAAGTTGAAATGAAGGAAAAAACGTTAAGGGCAGCCAGAGAGAAAGGTCGGGTTACCCACAAAGGGAAGCCCATCAGACTAACAGCAGATCTCTTGGCAGAAACTCTACAAGCCAGAAGAGAGTGGGGGCCGATATTCAACATTCTTAAAGAAAAGAATTTTCAACCCAGAATTTCATATCCAGCCAAATTAAGTTTCATAAGTGAAGGAGAAATAAAATCCTTTACAGACAAGCAAATGTTTAGAGATGTTGTCACCACCAGGCCTGCCCTACAAGAGATCCTGAAGGAAGCACTAAACATGGAAAGGAACAACAGGTACCAGCCATTGCAAAAACATGTCAAAATGAAAAGTCCGTCGATGCTAGGAAGAAACTGCATCAACTAGCGAGCAAAATAACCAGCTAATATCATAATGACAGGATCAAGTTCACACATAACAATATTAACCTTAAATGTAAATTGGACTAAATGCTCCAATTAAAAGACACAGACTGGCAAATTGGATAAAGAGCCAAGACCCAACAGTTTGCTGTATTCAGGTGACCCATGTCACATGCAGAGACACACAAAGGCTCAAAATAAAGGGATGGAGGAAGATCTACCAAGCAAATAGAGAACAAAAAAAAGCAGGGGTTGCAATCCTAGTCTCTGATAAAACAGACTTTAAACCATCAAAGATCAAAAGAGACAAAGAAGGCCATTACATAATGGTAAAGGGATCAATTCATCAGGAAGAGCTAACTATCCTAAATATATATGCACCCAATACAGGAGCACCCAGATTCATAAAGCAAGTCCTTAGAGACTTACAAAGAGACTTAGACTCCCATACAATAATAATGGCAGAATTTAACACCCCACTGTCAACATTAGACAGATCAATGAGACAGAAAGTTAACAAGGATATCCAGGAATTGAACTCAACTCTGCACCAAGCAGACCTAATAGACATCTAAAGAACTCTCCACCCCAAATCAACAGAATATACATTCTTCTCAGCACCACATGACACTTATTCCAAAATTGACCACATAATTGGAAGTAAAGCACTCCTCGGCAAATGTAAAAGAACAGAAATTATAACAAACTGTCTCTCAGACCACAGTGCAGTCAAACTAGAACTCAGGACTAAGAAACTCAATCAAAACTGCTCAACTACATGGAAACTGAACAACCTGCTCCTGAATGACTACTGGGTACATAACAAAATTAAGGCAGAAATAAAGATGTTCTTTGAAACCAATGAGAACAAATATACAACATACCAGAATCTCTGGGACACATTTAAAGCAGTGTGTAGAGGGAAATTTATAGCACTAAATGCCCACAAGAGAAAGCAGGAAAGATCTAAAATTGACACCCCAACATCACAATTAAAAGAACTAGAGAAGCAAGCGCAAACACATTCAAAGCTAGTAGAAGGCAAGAAATAACTAAGATCAGAGAGGAACTGAAGGAGATAGAGACACAAAAAACCCTCCAAAAAATCAATGAATCCGGGAGCTGGTTTTTTGAAAAGATCAACAAAATCGATAGACCGCTAGCAAGACTAATAAAGAAGAAAAGAGAGAAGAATCAAATAGACGCAATAAAAAATGATAAAGGGGATATCACCACCGACCCCACAGAAATACAAATACCATCAGAGAATACTATAAACACCTCTACACAAATAAACTAGAAAACCTAGAAGAAATGGATAATTTCCTGGACACTTACACTCTCCCAAGACTAAACCAGGAAGAAGTTGAATCCCTGAATAGACCAATAACAGGCTCTGAAATTGAGGCAATAATTAATAGCCTACCAATCAAAAAAATCCAGGACCAGACGGATTCACAGTCGAATTCTACCAGAGGTACAAGGAGGAGCTGGTACCATTCCTTCTGAAACTATTCCAATCAATAGGAAAAGAGGGAATCCTCCCTAACTCATTTTACGAGGCCAGCATCATCCTGATACCAAAGCCTGACAGAGATACAACAAAAAGAGAATTTTAGACCAATATCCCTGATGAACATCAATGCAAAAATACTGGCAAACTGAATCCAGCAGCACATCAAAAAGCTTATCCACCATGATCAAGTGGGCTACATCCCTGGGATGCAAGACTGGTTCAACATATGCAAATCAATAAACGTAACCCAGCATATAAACAGAACCAAAGACAAAAGCCACATGATTATCTCAATAGATGCAGAAAAGGCCTTTGACAAAATTCAACAGCCCTTCATGCTAAAAACTCAATAAATTCGATATTGATGGAACATATCTCAAAATAATAAGAGCTATTTATGACAAACCCACAGCCAATATCATACGGAATAGGCAAAAACTGGAAGCATTCCCTTTGAAAACTGGCACAAGATGGGGATGCCCTCTCTCACCACTCCTATTCAACATAGTGTTGGAAGTTCTGGCTAGGGCAATCAGGCAAGAGAAAGAAATAAAGGGTATTCAGTTAGGAAAAGACGAAGTTGGCCGGGCGCGGTGGCTCAAGCCTGTAATCCCAGCACTTTGGGAGGCCGAGACGGGCGGATCACGAGGTCAGGAGATCGAGACCATCCTGGCTAACACAGTGAAACCCCGTCTCTACTAAAAAATACAAAAAACTAGCCGGGCGTGGTGGCGGGTGCCTGTAGTCCCAGCTACTCGGGAGGCTGAGGCAGGAGAATGGCATAAACCCGGGAGGCAGAGCTTGCAGTGAGCTGAGATCCGGCCACTGCACTCCAGCCTGGGCGACAGAGCGAGACTCCGTCTCAAAAAAAAAAAAAAAAGGAAAAGACAAAGTCAAATTGTCCCTGTTTGCAGATGACATGATTGTATATTTAGAAAACCCCATCGTCTCAGCCCAAAATCTCCTTAAGCTGGTAAGCAACTTCAGCAAAGTCTCAGGATACAAAATTAATGTGCAAAAATCACAAGCATTCTTATACACCAGTAACAGACAAACAGAGAGCCAAATCATTAATGAACACCCATTCACAATAGCTTCAAAGAGAATAAAAAACCTAGGAATCCAACTTATAAGGGATGTAAAGGATCTCTTCAAGGAGAACTACAAACCACCACTCAGTGAAATAAAAGAGGACACAAACAAATGGAAGAACATATCATGCTTATGGATAGGAAGAATCAATATTGTGAAAATGGCCATACTGCCCAAGGTAATTTATAGATTGAATGCCATCCCCATTAAACTACCAATGACTTTCTTCACAGAACTGGAAAAAACTGCCTTAAAGTTCATATGGAACCAAAAAAGACCCCGCATTGCCAAGACAATCCTAAGCCAAAAGAACAAAGCTGGAGGCATCACGCTACCTGACTTCAAACTATACTACAAGGCTACATTAACCAAAACAGCATGGTACTGGCACCAAAACAGAGATATAGACCAATGGAACAGAACAGAGCCCTCAGACATAATACCACACATCTACAGCCATCTGATCTTTGACAAAGCTGACAAAAACAAGAAATGGGGAAAGGATTCCCTATTTAATAAATGGTTCTGGGAAAATTGGCTAGCCATAAGTAGAAAGCTGAAACTGGATCCTTTCCTTACTCCTTACATGAAAATTAATTCAAGATGGATTAGAGACTTAAATGTTAGACCTAAAACCATAAAAACCCTAGAAGAAAACCTAGGTAATACCATTCAGGACATAGGCATGGGCAAGGACTTCATGTCTAAAACACCAAAAGCAATGGCAACAAAAGCCAAAATTGACAAATGGGATCTAATTAAACTAAAGAGCTTCTGCGCAGCAAAAGAAACTACTATCAGAGTGAACAGGCAACCTACAGAATGGGAGAAAATTTTTGCAATCTATTCATCTGACAAAGGCCTAATATCCAAAACCTATAAAGAACATAATCAAATTTACAAGAAAAATACAAACAACCCCATCAAAAAGTTGGCAAAGGATATGAACAGACACTTCTCAAAAGAAGACATTCATACAGCCAACAGACACATGAAAAAATGCTCATCATCACTCGCCATCAGAGAAATGCAAATCAAAACCACAATGAGATACCATCTCACACCAGTTAGAATGGCAATCACTAAAAAATCAGGAAACAATAGATGCTGGAGAGGATGTGGAGAAATAGGAACACTTTTACACTGTTGGTGGGACTGTAAACTAGTTCAACCATTGTGGAAAACAGTGTGGTGATTCCTCAAGGATCTAGAACTTGAAATACCATTTGACCCAGCCATCCCACTACTGGGGATATACCCAAAGGATTATAAGTCATGCTGCTATAAAGACACATGCACACGTATGTTTATTGTGGCACTATTCACAATAGCAAAGACTTGGAATCAACCCAAATGTCCATCAGTGACAGACTGGATTAAGAAAATGTGGCACATATACACCATGGAATACTATGCAGCCATAAAAAAGGATGAGTTCGTGTCCTTTGTAGGGACATGGATGCATCTGGAAACCATCATTCTCAGCAAACTATCACAAGAACAGAAAACCAAATACCGCATGTTCTCACTCATAGGTGGGAACTGAACAATGAGATCACTTGGACACAGGAAGGGGATCATCACACACTGAGTCCTATTGTGGAGAGCCGGGGGCAGGGAAGGATAGCATTAGGAGATATACCTAATGTAAATGACGAGTTAATGGGTGCAGCACACCAACATGGCACATGTATACATATGTAACAAACCTGCACGTTGTACACATGTACCCTAGAACTTAAAGTATAATAATAATTTTTTAAAAACCTATCATTTATTTTACTTATAAATCTGGAGGTTGACTGGGCTCAGCTGGGCAGATTTTGCTCAGGGCCCTCATGTGGGTGCAGTTGGATGGTGACTGAGATAGGGTCATCTCAATACTGTATTCACTCATGTGTCTAGATGTTGTGCTGGGAAGTCTCCACAGCTGGGGCTGGATGAGCTGTGGCTCCTTGTCTATCTTTCATCCTCTGTGTTTTCTTTCTATGTGGGGTCTGTACCTGGGAGCCTCAGAGTCCCTGGGTTTCTTATACTGTGGCTAAAGGCCCCAGAGTGCAAAGATGCATGGCCTTTTCTAACTTGGCCTTGGGTGTTCTGCAGCATCACTTCATCCCATTCTGTTCTTTGAAGCAGCCACCAAGGCCCACCAGGCTCAAGGGAGGAGACATTGATGCCACTTCTTAATAGGAGGAAAGACTTTGCAGGCATATTTTAAAACTACTACCTGGATATTAGTCCCCATTTTAATAATGGGAAAACTGAAGCTCAGAAAGGTTAAGGAACTTGGTCAAGGTCCCCAGAGCCAGTAAAAGGCACTAAACTCAAATCTATCTGACATCTACGAGCACTATCTGCCCAGTGTGCCTGAAGCATTGTAGGTGCTCAATAAATGTTTGTTGAATGAACAAAAAAATGAGAGCCATCATGACAATTATTCTTAATTTTCCCTTCTGCCATGCTTAATCAATGGCTCCCTGGAAACCACTGCATTCAAGAAATGATAACCAAGTATCATGGTAATTGACAATCAAGGAAAAATTTAAAAGAGGCTATTAGGTTGGTGCAAAAGTAATTGTGTTTTTTACCATTACTAAACCGCAATTACTTTTACACCAACCTACTAGGACTATCATTGTTCACCCCAGGCCTCCCAAACCCAAATCAAGTAAGATACTTGGAGCTGCCAATCAAGACCTGATTATCCAAGACCATGGAGACCATGCTATGAACTGGCCAGATGGAGTGGAGGCTGGTGGGGACCATTCCCTCCCCTAGCACACCAGCCACTTTGATATCTAATGACAAGAAGAGTTAAAATGTTGGGGACAGATGATCTAAGATTTACTGGGAGAAACTACAGCACAGATGTACAGATGAAGAAACTAAGCCCAGAGACATAGGGACCAATTCAGTACTCTCCAGTCCATTGGTGCTATGGCAGGGAAAAGCATCAGACCTTGCATTGTAGGTCCATAGACGTCTCAGTAGGAAGATAGCATGGACCAGGTATTTGGGATATACACCAAATCAGACAGGCCTGGGAGGAATGCTGGCCCTCCATATATGGCTACATGATCATGACCAAGTCACTTAACTCTAGGACATTCAGTTTCCCTGTTAAGAAAATATAGCTATTAATTGTCTTTCTGGATTAGTAACAATAACACATTAATAACTCCTATAAAAAAGTCACTAAGCGTATTAGTCTGTTCTCATGCTGCTAATAAAGACATACTTGAGACTGGGTAATTTATAAAGGAAAGAGGTTTAATGGACTCACATTCCACATGGCTGAGGAGGCCTCACAATCATGGCAGAAGGCAAAAGAAGAGCAAAGGCACATCTTACATGGTGGCAGGCAAGAGGTCATGTGCAGGGGAACTTCCCTTTATAAAACCATCAGATCTCATGAGAGTTATTCATTATCATGAGAACAGCACAGAAAAACCTGCCCCCATGAGTAAATTACCTTCCACCAGGTCCCTTGCATAACACATGGGGATTATAGGGACTACAATTCAAGATGAGATTTGGGTGGGGACACAGCCAAACCATATCACTAAGTAAAGCATAACTAATGTAATAGGAAAATGTGGGCAAAAGAAAGGAACAGACAATTCACAAAAGAGGAAACATAGAGCCAAATATGTATGTGAGTTATTCAAAATCTTTAATGATCAAAGAAATGCAAATCAATACCACAACTTTTTTTAATGTTCATTAGCTTGGAAAAAAATTTAAAACTGACAGTTCCACACATTGGACTGACTATAATCTATGTATTTCCAGTAAGCATGTAAATTGGTGCAACTACTTTGGAAAACCAAGATGCAAAAGAATGTCCAAGGCCACACTGTTAACAAGAGCAACAGTCTAGTGATAACCCAAAAGCCCATTCGAGGAAGAATGAATGAATAAACTGTGGGATATTCACACAATAGAATATTTAAGAGTATATGGCAGATACTTAGAATATAGTAAGAGTCTAAATGGATAAACTACAGAGAAATGCAACAACATGGATGGGTCTCAGCAATGTATCAAGTAAAGAAGACAAGTCCCTAAACTTACCTAAAGTGTGATCACCTTTTATATAAATTTTAAAACAACTAGAATGGAATAGACACAAGTATTTATGAATATGTATAGATGAAATAAAGTTATATAAAAAGGAAAGGCGGGGTGACGGATATGAGACTCAGGACAATAGTATAATGGGGGGGTGGGGATGAGATGAGGGAGGAGGCATACACTTAGAGAGGTAAGTTATTGTCAAAGTCTGAGATTTTGTTTTAAATTTGAGGTCATGAGTATTCATTATGTGATTCAAATATGAAATTTTTAGTATGTGTATAAAACAAGAATCCTTAATTAATTAATCCTCAATTTAATTTTGTGAAGCAGAGGACCAGGGACAACAATTCCTTCTTGGTCAGGATGCTATGCAGATGCAGAATGAACAGCCCAGTTCTTACATACCCCAGCACACAGCAGGCCCACAGTAATAGGGTGGTGATTGTTGAAGTGGGTTAAAGAAAATAAAATCCTTTTACTCCAACCCCCTCTGCCTTGTGGCTTCATTAATTTTATGAATAAATACAATCTTTCCATTCTTGAGGGGCCCATGCTTTTAAAAATCGCCTAGCTCTTGTCTGATAGATAAGAAAACCTACTCACTTCCAAATCTCAGCAGATTTGCTTTGAACAGCGAGCTCTTTAAGGTACAGGGATGTGCCACACAATCCTTTGCTTCATAAGGAGCTCTCACAGTTTGATCTCTGGCCCTGTCCTTTTGAACCATTTCTCTTGGTCTGGACCTCAGGTCAAAAGAAAAACTGGCTTTCCACAGAGGGTGAGGGTACCTTGTTGACATGGCTCTTCTACCTGGCTGTAAGTTCGAGTTTTTTTTTCTTTTTATTTCCTTCCACGTGACACAAGGAACAGAGAAGTCATTTAAGCCATATGAATTATTGCAGGCTCAAAGAGCACAAAGCCAGCCTTAAAAACAAGTCTCTGTTTCCTTTGGCTAATTTGCAAATCCAGTAATATTTTCAGATAAGAAGGTAAACAGAGGATGGAGGAGATTAAGTAGAGGCCTATCTTAGGCTAGTATCTTTATAGAGAGACCAGGAGAAAAAATATTACTGAAGTCTTTCCTTTTCAGGGAAAAGAATAGTAGCCAAGCCCATAATAGCCTCAAAACCTGGAGGATGATTGTATAGTCCGTTCTCATGCTGCTATGAAGAAATACCCAAGACTGAGTAATTTATAAAGAAAAGAGGTTTAATTGTCTCACAGTTCTGCATGGCTGGGAGTCCTCAGGAAACTTACAATCAGGCAGAAAGCACATCTTTGCAGAATGACAGGAGAGAGAATGAGAGCCAAGCAAAGGGGAAGGCTCTTTATAAAACCATCAGATCTCATGAGAACTCACTCACTATGACGATAACAGCATTAACCACCCTGGCATGACCCGATTACCTCCCACCAGGTCCTTCCCATGACACGTGGAGATTATGGGAACTACAATTCAAGATGAGATTTGGGTGGGGACAGAGTCAAACCATATCAGTGATAGAGGGAGGTACTTCTCTCTGCACCTTCAAGATAAACGGGAACACAGTGAATAGGGTGAATCAATTATAGCTCAGACAGCAAATCATTACAGACATATTTGCACAAGACCTCAGCCTCAAGGCTTAGAGACAAGGAACAGTGTCAAAAAAGAAACTGGAATAGTCTATAGTCAGAGCTCTAGGATGAAATGAGCTGCCTGAGAAGGGAGCAAGTTCCTCATTTAAAAAAAAATCCGTTATCTTTAAGTAAGTTCTTATTTGCAAGGATACTGAGGAACTCTCTCAAGATGTTAGAACCAGATCAACGGTTTTAACCTACGGCTTGGATTTGGGGAGGTGGGGGGATGAATTATCAGAAACTGAAGGTGAAAGTTTGCATAGATTGAATGAGGATTCACATCTTCTTTAATATTCTCAAAGAAGTGTGTGATCCTAAGAAAGATAGTGAATCAATAGTATAAACGATCTTTAAGGTTGCTTCCGCCACCGAATCCCAAGACCTGGAATCATTTATGTCTTTGAATTCAGGCTGAGGCAAGTAGATATTTTATAGGCTTAATTTAAAAATGTACCCAACTAGAAAGTAGGCTCCATGAAGAAAAGGATTTTTATGTTCCGTTTGTTGCTCCATAACTGGTCTCTAGAACAGTGATTGACACATACTAGGTACTTGGAAAACATTTGTTGTTGAGTGGATGAATTGACCCTACCTGAAGCCTGCATTTCTTTCGCTTAGTGCGACCCACAGACAAATGATACCTCATCTGACTGGCAGTGGAGGTGGCTGGACCTTAGCAAGCACTCATCTTTGGACTTTATCTGCACCAAGTCAAGGAGTGTCCCACATAATGCTACTGACAACCGCGTCTGCAATCGAATGTCAGTGCCTGATTATTTCACCTAATGGAGCAACTCTGAAATGTCACCCTACCCCCCACAGCAAAACAACCCTTCCCAGTCCAGAAAGAAAGGTGTTAACTGTGGCCCTGGACACTGGATTTATAAAAGGCATCCGCTGTTCCTGACTTCCAACCTTCCCACGTTGTTGATATTGAAACCTAATTGTGTTGATGTTGGTCTCCAAGGTAAACAAAGCTTTACAGGGGAAATGTTTGGACCTAGAGATTCCTGTTTGCTCCAAGTATGGACTAATGGCCAGAATAATGAGCATTTTCATTCATTTCCTTTTAAAGTGCTCCTGCAAATGTAGCTAAGTGGACAGCTCAAAACAGTTCCTACTGGCCAATTATCAAAAACAGTTTCTGGAATATGATCAATACTTCCCACCCCTGTGGAATTTTCACTTAGAGAAAATCCCAAGAATTGTACCTTTATGAAGGCCCCAAGATCCTGAGGGTAGAGCAAGAAAAGAGGGGAAGTAGAAGAAAGGAAAAGAGAGAGGAAAAAGAGTGATGGACATCAATTGCTGACGTGAGTGCTTATTACATGCCTGGGACAAAGTTAAGTTTTTCAAATATATGACCTCATTAAATCCTTTCAACAGCCCTAAATGAAAAATTTTCTTTTCCCCATTTTGCAAATAAGAAAACTAAGGCCCAGGGACAGTTCAAGGTCGCACAGTTGAAGTATGACCATGCCGGGCCTTGATGCGAAAGCCTGTGCTCTTATACACTAGGTTGCACTGCCTTTCAAATCTTGTTCCTCTCTCTCCTCACCATATGTAGTTTTCCCCATAGTGTGAGGATGGTTTCTGAATTCAACTGTGAGTCTTCTGGCCTGGAGAGAAGAGATAATGCATATATAAAACAAGTAACCAATGGTGGTAGCAGATGGCAAAGGCTGGAGAAGGTAGTAGAGGTTGGTGGGTAGACCAATGAACTTGGACCTTCTCTGGAGGGCAATGGCGGCCAAAGCAGGGTTGGAAGCAGGGGAGGGGCATGACCAGGACTGTGTGTTAGAAACAACATGCTGACATTGGTATGCAGCCCACATGGCATCCTGAACAAGACAGACACCACTGGGCTGAGGAAGTCGTCTAGCCCATGAGTGGCACTTGTGGAAGGACTGAGCCTGGCAAACCTCAGCCTCGTAACCTAGTCTGGGAAGCCGGCCTCTGTTGGGTTTGGCAAGGAGACATGTATGAGCTCAGCAGGAGGGAATGCAGAGTGTCACTGGTTTAGAGAGGAAAACGATCTGCTGAACCAAGACCACAGCTGGGTCATCCTACAAAAGGGCTTGGCAGTGTATCCAGGGCTGCCTTTGTTTTCAGACACATGTGGTATCACATCCACATTGGAGGCAGCCTCAACCCTGGCACACAGGGGCTTACAGCTCTGAAAACAATCCCTAGGAATCTTGTTCCTCCAGGTGTGGTCCAGAGACCAACAGCATGAGCATCACCTGGGAGCTCATCAGAAATGCAGAATCTCAGGCTCCACCCAGACCTACTGAATCAGAACCTGCATTTTAACAAGTTCCCCAGGTAATTATTTTAAATTTGAGAATCACTATCCCGACATAGTGAATCAGAATCTCTGGAGCTACATTTCTCAAATCTGCATAATTTCTAAGTTCATCAGATGAATCAGACACATCCTAAAGTTTGGTCACCAAGGCATTAAACCTTTGAAATGTCCTAAGAATGTCAATATTGCAGCATCTAAACTACGTTCCTCATAGGCCTGCCATACCCAGGAGTGTCACAAAAATTCCCTGTGAGCAGGCATGGGCAATATCATGACTTGACCTGCAATGTATCAAGTTCTGAAAAAGGAATTGTGACTGTTTATACACAGAGCAGGTGGTCAGCTAAGGAGCATAATAGAACGTGTTCTAAAGAAATTCCACAACCCGCCACCCACTGAGCATTTCTCTCCATATCTGGAGGAGTTTCTAGCCTAAAACCCCAACACTGGCTTAAACTGTGCTTCTTTTAAAAACTTACATGTTTTGTTTTTTTTTTTCTTGGATAAAAACACACACACACACACTTACACTCAGATTAAGTTTTTGACAACTTTTCAGAGCCCTCTTTTCCTAGTGGCAATTTATTAGCAAGTATTTTCAGTCTACCTCCAAAGAAAATCTTGGATGTTCCACCTCTCTACACATCCACTGCCACATCTTGTCTCATCTGCATGCCTGCAAGAACCTCCCAGCTGATCTCTCCGCCTCTACTCTTGCCTTCTCTGGTCTCTACTCCACAAAGAGCTCCAAGGGCCCATCAGAAGACATAAATCAGACTATATTATATCCCAGCCTGAGGCTAAAATCTGCCTCTATCAGTGTCCTTCAGCTGCTATAACAAATAATTACCACAAATATGATGGCTTAAAACAACAGAAACGTCTTGTCTCCTGTTTCTGAAGGCTGGAAGTCTGAAATCCACGTCACTGGACTAAAATAAACGTGTCAGCACGGCTGTGCTCCTGGCTCTAGGGGAGAATCCATTCTTTGCTACTTCCAGCTTCTAGAAGTTGCCAGCACTCCTTGGCTTGTGGCTGTATCACTCCAATCACTGTCCCATGTTCACATTGCCTTGTCCTCTTCTGTCTGTGTTGACTTTCCCTCACCTCCCTTTTATTTTATTTTTTTTTTATTTTATTTTATTTTTTTTTTTGAGACGGAGTCTTGCTCTGCCGCCCGGGCTGGAGTGCAGTGGCCGGCTCTCAGCTTACTGCAAGCTCCGCCTCCCGGGTTCACGCCATTCTCCTGTCTCAGCCTCCCGAGTAGCTGGGACTACAGGCGCCCGCCTCGTCGCCCGGCTAGTTTTTTGTATTTTGTAGTAGAGACAGGGTTTCACCGTATTAGCCAGGATGGTCTCGATCTCCTGACCTCGTGATCCGCCCGTCTCGGCCTCCCAAAGTGCTGGGATTACAGGCTTGAGCCACCGCGCCCGGCCACCTCCCTTTTATAGGAACACGTGTGATTACATTCAGAGCCCACCTGGATAATCTTCCCATCTCAAGATCCTTAACATAATCACATCTGCAAAATCAGGTTTGCAATATCAGATAACATTTACACGTCTCAGAGATTAGGATCTGGATACCTTTTGGAGACCATTATTTAGCCTGCCACATTGTCTTTCCATTACACTTAATAAAATCCAAAGTCTTTACTGTGACCCATAGTTCCTACTGATATGGCCCTGGTCCACCACTCAGACCCCATCTTCTTCCACTTTTCTCCTCTCCCAGCCCACCCTGCCAGTCTACTTTCAGGTCTTCAAGTATGTTCCTACCCCACAGCCTTTGTTTTTGCAGTTCCTTTTGCTTGGAATGTAATCTTGGCCTAATGTGCTGAGTAAATGAATAGCTTATTCCCACGAGATCAGAAAAGACAATGGCAAAACTAGGAGCAGCATGGCTGGAGACTAACTTTGCCCACTTTTCAATTTGACCTAGAGAGTTTTCTGGTTAAAGACGTTTTTACCCCCTCTTTTTTCAATTACCAAATATCCCAAAATATCTACAGTTCTTAGTTACCTGTGGGCTCTCTAGAAGGGAATCACTTTAGACAATTGTACCCATTTGAACTGGGTACTGATGGAAATCATGTCACATGGAGCAATCTCCAGGTTCCTTCTTCTTGTAAAAACAAGGCAGTCTGAGAAAATCCAATAGATTGGCATTCCAATCTATTTTGACTTCCAGCAAGAATTTTGATGAGGCTGCTTCTTCTAGTGCTTGATGAATGTTCACTGTTGACTCTGGGCAATTTTACAAAAGCCACTGCTTCATCCTGCCCCAGAGACAGAAGGCCTGCCCGTGGCTAAGTGGCCTTTACTTACCTCCTGACTCTGAGAGCAAAGCTATCATTAAATGGAATTTCTGATAGGTTATTATGATGAAAACGTAAATATAAGGAGGTGTTTTTGCCCCATAAAGATTCTAACTTCTATACAGTTACACAAATTAATATCAGTCACTATAATACAGATAGTGGGTTATCTAGAGTGACCAATTCAACTCATTCTGGTTTGCCTGGGACTTTTTCTGTTAGCATTGTAAATCTTGCATCCCAGAGAAACCCCTTAGTCCCAGATAAACCAGGAAAGCTCATTGCCCTAGTAGTAGCTACCTGACCCTACCACTTGGTCAACCCAGGGCAAAGGGTATATAAGTGGAGACCCACATAGCATAGGTCTAAATATATGAGTTGTAAATCAAGCGAACACACTGTTGAATAAAAATATATTCTCTCCTACCATGACAAAGGTTTTTGAAACAATTTGGCAGTTAAGGTTTGAATTCCAAGTTCTTGCCCTTCTCTCTCGATCCTGGTCTGTCTCCACCTACTCTTCCCACTCCTAGCTGTGTTCCACACTTTCAGGGGTCTTGCTCACATATATGCCTAAACTCCATCTATAACCCATACACAGCCAGCTCTTGGTTATTGCTTGGGCCTAGGGGTAAATTGTTATGAGGTTCATCTTGGAAGCAAATAAACCCAGGAAAGTGGCCCACTCTGCTCCGGAAGTGTGATTAAGACCCTTCAAAGACCCTTAGTGGGGACTAAGGTACTTAAAATCCAGTCTAGAAGGAGTGGATAGCCTAGAGGAGGGCCAGAGTGTGATCCTCAGGACTGGAGCCACTCTTGCCTGGGCATGAGGGTGATGCTGGTAGTCACAACTCACTAGATGCCCCTTGTAATTGGAAACCATGAAATAATTTCCAGTTTCCAAATAAACCACCAGGTCCTTCTAGGCAGAGGTTAGAGTTGTTCAATCTAGAGAAATAAAGTTGCACAAAATCTTACAGATGCCCTCAAACTATTCCTAGAAATAACTAAGGCCCTCGCTAGAAGAAACAATTATAGTACAGTAGAGAAAAAAAATCATGTAGTACATTATAGTACAGCAGAAAAACAATTGCTTAGAAAATGACTCTCATGCCTGGAGATTTATAAGAAAAGTATCTGCCACAGAGGAAACCAGAAGCTTGACAAACTCCTCTTTCCAAGTTCATGTTAATGCTAGAATTTCTGTTTTCCTTCATGGGATTTACTTTGATGGATGATGCAGAGGGCAGTGGAAGTATCAGTAGGTTCAAAGGACCGCATGCTCAAAATGACTTGTCTGCTCTTACAACCTAATCATACAAGTGTGGTGCATGCCAGGAACTCTATGTTAAGTAAATAACGGTACAGATGATAAGAGGTGGTGTAAAAAAATCATGAAAGTAGAAAGTGATGATGTCATAGTGCCAGATAAGCTGGGTTTAGATAATGCCTCTGCAATTTACTACTGGTGGGGCTTAGGTGAGTTACTTTGCTTATGTGAGCCTTGGTTTGTTTCTAAACAAAATAGGGATCCAAACAGTACCTACCACATAAAACTAGTATGAAGATTGATTAAGATACAGCATGTAGGCCAGGCGCGGTGGCTCACGCTTGTAATCCCAGCACTTTAGGAGGCCGAGGCAGGTGAATCACGAGGTCAGGAGATGGAGACCATCCTGGCTAACATGGTGAAACCCCGTTTCTACTAAAAATACAAAAAATTAGCCGGGTGTGGTGGCGGGCGCCTATAGTCCCAGCTACTTGGGAGGCTGAGGCAGGAGAATGGCGTGAACCTGGGAGGCGGAGCTTCCAGTGAACCAAGACTGCACCTCTGCACTTCAACCTGGGCAACAGAGTGAGACTCCATCTCAAAAAAAAAAAAAAAAAAAAAATAGATACAGCATGTAAGTAACTCAACCCAGTGCCTATAACCTGATAAGTGTTCCAAAATACTGCTTACCTATAGTAATAGAAGTGGTTGTGGTGGTAGTTGTAGTATGACACAAGTACAGTAGTACTAATTGTTTTCAGGAACAGGCAATAATTGTAGTAATATGAGGTGCAAGCAGATTACCTGGTAATATGGTTTGGCTGTGTCCCCATCCAAATCTCATCTTAATTATAGCTCCCATAATTCCCACACGTTTTGGGAGGACCTGGTGGGAAGTAATTGAATCGTAGGGGTGGGTCTTACCCATGCTGTTCTCTTGATAGTGAATAAGTCTCATGAGATCTGATGGTTTTATCAAGGGGAGTTCCCCTGCACATGCTCTCTTGCCTGCTGCCATGTAAGACATAACTTTGTTCCTCCTTTGCCTTCCACCATGACTGTGAGGCCTCCCCAGCCATGTGGAACCGTAAGTCAATTAAACCTCTTTCCTTTATAAATTACCCAGTCTCAGGCATGTCTTTATTAGCAGCATGAGAATGGACTAATACAGTTGGATTCTGAGGCTCACTGTTCTTGAGTCTGGATGAGAAGGAGCCAACTTTAGTGATAACTGAGATATTGGGTAAAAGAATCCTTTGGGGGAAGGAGATGATATATGGATGAAGCCTGAAAAAACTGTAAAATGACCAAATGGAACTGGCAGGGAAACATGAATCATTCACGCCTTCATGAGAATATGCGGCACTGTATCAGCAATGCCTTGAGCATAGAGCCATCCCAAACCATGTGGGGGACACCAAGAGAAGCTTCTGAGAAAGCTCCCCAGCATACTCACAGTTATGAAGACTCCACCTGAGTCACTGCAGCAAGTCAGTGACATCTTAGATGATAGAAGATGGGTCACTTACTGGCAAGCCTGAATCAACACCCCCTTTAGCAACTGTCCCCATCACTGGCCAAACTTAGGTACTACACGATCTGTAGATGAATCACTTCTAAATTAAGCAGGAAGATTTCCAAGTTAGTTCAAAACGATCTAACATCTAGACAGAAGGTACATATCGGAGGACGGGAACATAAGGAGTGAGAAAAAATAGAAGGCTATGTTCTTTGAGAAAACAATTTATTTTCTTTTGAAAGGCAGGACCTATTTTTGTAAAAAATGACTGACTCACTTTATTTTTTGGATCATTGAAAAGGAAAGAGAGTATGTGTAATGGATTGCTTTACAACCAAATAAAGATGTCACGTGGACATTAAGCTTTCTAATTTGGTTTATATTATTCCAGCTACAATCAAAATGCACACTTGAATCTAAGACTGATTCATTTCTGGGTTAGATTCTCTAATGTTCTTTCTACTGTTATAAGTAACTTCCCGAAAACCTTTCTCATGCTTTCTGGGACTCAGGAGCATAGTTCACCCTAACATGCCCTCTGACCTGGTCCCCCCAATTCTTCCTCTTGTTCCCAAGGGCTGTGAGCCTCACTGCAGGGTTATTGGCTCTTTGGGAGTAAACTAGGAAGTTCCTGCGTTCTCAAAGTCTTTTGTCACAGCTTTTCCAGTTCCTAGGCTTGTGTTGGGGGACAAGCACTCATGGTTATTACCAGGAGCTCAGAGAGACCATAGTTCAACTCCCAGGTCTGCCACCTGGCTCTGAATGACCACAGACAAGTTGCTTAATCACTTAGAGCTTCAGCTTCCTCATCTGTGAAATGGGAGTACTCAGAGGCCCTAACTCTACGATTATTGGGAGGATTAAGTGTGACTATCTTTGTAAAGGGCTTGGCTCAGTGTCTACCCACATGGCAAAAGCTCCACAAATGTTAGCTCTTACTCTTTCTAATGGAGGAGTGTTTGGAGTTATTTATTTAGATGTCCTAGAAGTTAAGCCACTGGAATCTGATACTTTTGATAATAGAGAACTGTAAGTGCCAGCCAAACTCAACTTTTCTTGCCTCAAGGCCCATTCTTTTCCTGTCATAATGCTCCCATTCATTACCTTTTGTTGTAATTGTTTGTTTAACATCTGTCTTCCCCAGGAGAGTGAATCCTGTGTGTGTCTTTTTACATTGCTGCATGCCCAGCAGAGCTCTTGATACAGAAAGAGATGGGCAATCGTCATTTGTTAAATGCCTGAAAGACTGCTCCACAGATTGAATAACTGAGTGATTCAATGAAAAAAAGAACAAACTCAAAGATTGAAGTTGGGCATTTATATTCAACTGGAGTACATAAAAGTACTTTGCTAGCATGACAAGAGGTAGGACTACAGAATTGTAGATTTTACCTAGGAAATAGTAAGATCTTTAGAGGAACACATAATAACCATTTCTGAATATATTGAAGAGTTTAATTCTGATATTGCTACCCATCAGTGATGGGATAGGGAGTAATACCCTACGGCAAAACACTCACTTCACATTCACATAGCCCTCAAATTGTACATGCCTCCCACCCTCCATCATAATCCAGGATCTGTTTGACAGTTCTGACTTCAGTATGACTATCCATGTCAGATGATGTCATTGCTAAACCATGTGTCTTGTGTTGTGAGAAAAGCTGGGAGAATCAACAGGAAGGCCCAAAACTTTTAAAGCCTAATTTCTGATAAGTAAGAATCTTTCCTGAAATCTCCTACCCATTCTTTTCTTCTGGGTGAGCTCATCCAGTCTTTCCAGAAAGACTGATCAGCAGCAAGGCATTGCTGGACTTTGTCAGGGGGATTTGGTGTCTTCATACCTTGTTCATCAGCCACGAACACACTCATCTTTCAGAAGCTTTGGAATTCTGCCCATGGCTGTCTGGAAATTCTGCTGCATTCCCAAGGGGCCTCTTGGGATGTGCATGTTTAGTCACAGAATATCCAAACTATGTTTTTAAATTATTACCTGCCTTGTGGGAACAAACTAAAATGGCCATTGAACAACATGCTGACTATCCTATTTTGCGCCTAAAAATCTGTGATTGTGATAAGTGGAACACTTACTTAGTGTCATTTTTTGTCACTAGGGAAGACTGGACTCCCAAATGTAGCCTGAGCAAAATCTTAAATGTCACTGGGAAGAGTTTCTCAGAGAACCAAACATGATAGCTACCTACCTGGCAATTAGAAAATAATTATACAGCTACCAAGTACCAAACACCTTCTCCATGCCAGGCACTAGCTGCACGCTGTTCGTTTAATCTGTGTGCCAAGACTATGAGGTTGGTAGTATTGCCTCCATTTTATAATAGGTGGATTGAGGATCATGGTAAGTAGCCAACCAGGGATTTGAACCAAATTTGTCTGACTCCAAAGCAGGAACTTCTACTCCCTTACAGGTCATACCAGCCCACTGAGATGGGGGGCGGAGGACTACTGCCCACAAAGTGGAATATAATGGTGGAATCAAACTTAAGCAGAGTACCATAGTGCCTAAAACACAGAGGGGAGAGGAGGAGAAGACCTCTCATGCACATGATCCTAGCTTTCTAATCATGTGGGAAAGGGAGAACCTTTCGAATAGATTCCAGTGGCTGGAAAAGCACAGAAGGGTGACAGCCCCAGGAAAGCAGATGTCAGCCCAAGGTAAAGAAGAACCTTCTGACAGTGAGAGCTGTCCAAAAGTACTTGGAACTGGCTGGTTAAAAAAAAAGGAAAAAAAAAAGAGCTGCTTGCCATGGAAAGCATCCAAGAAGAGGGAAGCACACCCTGTTGGGATGCTACACAGTTGGGGGATACGATATCTTTGAGGTTCTGTCCAGCTCCCAGCCCCTCTGTTTGCTTTGGGAAGATGTTTACTAATCCCCCTTGCCTGCACGCAGACACTCCCTATTGCAGACATGCATGTAAAAGAATCTTTGCAGAATCAGTCTGACAAGACAGTTTCATCTCCCTGGTGATGAAGAAAGCACTATGGGGAACTGTTATTATGAATCCAATTCATGACAAACAAAGAAGAACTAGGTGAACATTAAAAAGGAAGGGAATCTTGGGAGAACTATGGGTGTGACTCTGTGCCAGGCAATGGGTGGGTGCTCTATGCACATCATCTCACTTCAGCTAGGTACCTCCCTCTTGATGCCGGGCTCATCATTTCCATTTTACAGCCACAACAACCTGGAAGAGAAGTCCATTTGCCTGTGGCCACATAGCTAACAAGTGATGGAGCTAGGGTTCAAACTCAGATATGCCTGACTTGGAAACCCTCACTCTTTCCTCAAAAGTATGCTGCTCAACCCAGTGAGGGGAAGGTGAGACAGGGCACTGAGAGGACAGTAGGTAGGACAGGCAAACTTTGATGGGCAGCAAATGAATAATGAGGCTTCAGCACGGAGTGAGACATAAAGGACTAGGACACTAGGTCAGAGGGACATGCTCAGGCTCATCACTGAGGAAGGGTGAGAAACTGGGAGGAAATGGATCAGGGCAGACATCCCTTCCTTCACAGTTGAGTCTAATTTTGGCCTCAAGCCCAAGCTACAGAAATTATTTCCAATCACAAATGATGCAGGTTCATAGACAGGAGTTCAGACACAGGTAACATTCAGAAGCATCTTCACCTTTTTTTTCTAGAAAATGACATGATTTCAACATCCCATGGGGCAAAGTTGCCAGGTAACATTATGTTTTCCAGAAGGCATTGGAAAATTAAAATGCCAACATGGCAAACAGAATGGAAAATGTGATAATGGGAAAAATGCTAAGGTTTTAATTATACTGATTTTTACCTCCTCTCTGTCTCTTAAGTTCACCTGGAGAACACAGGTGCTATAAGACTTCCCTCCTCCACTCACTAATTAGAGATTCCCTGATGGGAACATTCCCGATTTTCCCTATTTACTGGTGGGTAGGTTATTCTAAACTGGAATGTTATTCTAAATAGGCCACATAATTAGGTTATTGAGGGTCACCTACAATTAGCCCACACGTGTTAAGTGATGGGTAGGGAGGAGAGGAAGTGGTTTTTATTTCTATCCCAGGTCCTGTAGCACAGCACAGCTTGGCACATGGTAGTTACCCAAGAAGTGGTCACTGGTATTTTAGCTGTGGTTTTGTACTTTTTCTCAGTGTTAACTTTGAAGTCTGACCCATGTGGGTTCAATTTCAGGCTCTGCAACCAGCTATGTGACCTTGCGAAAACTACTTAACATCCCCAGGGCTCAGTTTGCTCTTCTGCAAAATGGAGATAAGATCGCCTGACTCAGGAGAGTGTCAGGAGGATTCAGTGAAATTTTGTGTGGCTAGAGCCTGGCAACGTCATGTTGGTGGTAGCTCAGAAACAGCACCTGGTACCAATTATCCTGAGCATGTCCCTCGAAGCTGATAGTTCCCTCTCTGGCAGGCTACTGTAAATCCACAACCCAGCCCCCTACAAGCTAGTTCACCCCTGCCACTACTCTCCCTTTCTCCCAAGAATCAAAGTGATTCTTAGACTAAGAACTTGGAACTGCTGTATTGCTCCTTAATCCTATTCAACACACTTTCTCAGTGAGTCATAGCAACACCTGATTCCCTGAGGGACACGTAGATAATGACAAGGACTTTGTTATATCCCACTGCAAACTCTACCTTTGGGTCAGCAAATTACAGAGATTCAGCTCAGTAAGAGGGTCCGGCTCAGCAAATTGCTCTAGGTTCCCCACTATCTCACACTCACACCTAATCCCCAAAGAATCGAGAGGAGATTAATGCAACTGGTCCCCCTGGTCCAGGAATCCAGGCCATCAGGGCTCAAACCATACTTTTGCATACAGCCCCAGATCTACTCCTCACAGCAAGCCCTACTTTTTAGAGGCAATTTTTATTGATAATTATTTTAATGACAATATTTTTCTTGCATCTCCAACTTACAAGTCATTTTTATGTATAGGTATTCCTGAGCGTAAGAAGTCTGATGGCTCAGGATTAGATTAGCTGAGGGAAAAGCACAAAACAGAAAGTGAAGGAAACCACTCACGAGAAGTGTTTGCCCACCTGTCGCCTCGTGGCCCAGTGACAGGCCCTGGTGCTATTTTCCATGACCCCGTGAAAATATTGATAGTGTTGACTGTTGGCATCGCGCGTGTTCTTTGTGTTTCTTTAATAAGGCCGTTCCCATACTTGAAGAGGCCACTTTTTTAAAGATGAGGAGACCCTGGCACAAGGGACTCAGTGCCTAAAGTCACTGTCAGTGGCTGAGGAAGAACTCAGCAGTCAGTTTCCTTATGACTCAAGAGCAGCCAACAGACCAATCTAGAAGGCTGCTAATTTTTTGTCTTGTCTTCCCAACACTCTAATTGGTTTTCCTATTGTAATTCATTTCCAAGTCTTCAATTCAATTATTTTAATTAATCTACATACTAATAGACAAAGATAATATAAAAGAAACATACCGGGCAGTCTATATCTGAGCAAGCCACCTAAGGCTGCCCTAGGATCATCTCTCAAACTCACTGTTGTGTCTGCGTGGGTTAGTGTTCTGGCTGGAAACACTCAAAGGGGTAGCTGGAGGAAGTTTAATGAAGGGGTTATTTATAAAGGAGAAAGTGTGACTCAAGGACTCCCCACTGGTTCCCATAACAGTGGGAAGCAGGGACCACCCCTAAGCCTGAAGAGGCCAAGGGAGAGAGCAGTCACCAGACCAATGGGAGCTGTGGCTTTAGGTAGAGAGGATGCCAACCCCACCAAAACCCTGCCTAGCCCAACAGGGAGGCAGTGGGAGAACAAATACACCTACCCCTGATCTCCTACCTCAGACTGGCTGGATCCAATGGAAGACAGCAAAGGAGTTCATGGATGGAGTCCAAGGGTCAACTTCCTGGGCACAGAGCTGGAGGAAGAGGGAAGAGAGTGAATCTGAGGGGCACATGGAAAATATCCAGAATAGTTCCCAAAGGCTGGGGGTCCAGTCTCTCCATCCTTGTCCAGGCTATGTCCTCACCCTGAAATCAGGGGTGTTCTGAGCAATCCCAGGGTAAGTTTGGATTCCAACTAGTGACGAGGCCTGGAACAGCTTACTTAACCCAGCGGAGCTTCAGTCTCTCATCTGCAAGTAGGAATAACACGCTTGCCCCTGGGGTTTTAAGGATTAAACTTATAAAGCACTAATGGCACATTGGAAATAAAAGGCATGTGTTCACTTCCTTCCAGCTACCCAGAATGGGGGCCTCTCCAATTCTGCTGCCCAAAACAAAAATGATAGAGACTTGACCACATCCACACACACCCTCAGAAGATGGATAGGCTGGATGTGTCATTAAATAGTACACTAGTTAAATTAAATGTGTAATATGATTAAATCATCCAGGACCATAGCTAGAGTCATCTCCTAGATGCTAGAATAAGATAAAATGCTGCTTTAAAAACGAGATACTCAGCTTATGGCACTTAGTGCCCCAGGAAAGTATAAGAATCAAGAATCAATTAAATGAAACCTTCATTTAAAAATAGGTACCAAGCTTTTTTACTCCAAGATAATTAAATCTTTAAAACAGAACCAGGAAAGATGGGGATGATAGTGTATTGGTTTTCTATGCTATGTAACAATACCACTAACTTCACAGAGACTCCAAAGTACCTTGTTCAAATCACCCAGCTTGCCCTTGTGATGGAGCTAAACATGCAGATTTTCTGGGACTTAGGCATGTGTGCCTTCCACTCTCATCAATCTGTCAAAGAAGGGAATGGCCCCATTGCACCATCAGGTGAGATGTGCGAATGATGTGCAGAGCAAGTTTATCACTTTCCCCCAGTAAATTATGACAAATTTGAATTGCCAGATGATGGTCAGTCACATTTTTAGCAGAACCAGGATCAAAATGCAGGGCTCCAGAGTCCTGATCTATTGTTATTTTGTAACAGGCACATTTTCCTTGTGTTTCCACTTCCCTTGTCAAAGACTGCAAGGCAAGACACTGTCTGGGTCCAACAATCATGTTCTGTTTTTATCCAGATGTTTTAGCCGTATAGGCAAAAACTTTTCTGGTTC
Source organism: Trachypithecus francoisi (assembly GCF_009764315.1). NCBI lineage: Eukaryota > Metazoa > Chordata > Mammalia > Primates > Cercopithecidae > Trachypithecus > Trachypithecus francoisi. The sequence continues at coordinate 52,421,921 of NW_022681453.1, forward strand.
TAAGAGGTCATCCAAAAATCCGGAAAAAATTAGACAGTTATTCTAAAGTGAAGGTTACCATGAAAATGACAGGAAAGAAACCAAAAACCTTAAGTTGTGAATAATTCACATATATATGGTACAAATGATGGTCCAAGTTGATACAAATTAATGTAGAAGGTTCTTGTATATTTATATTAGTTAATTCAGATATACTGTGTTCCATGGACCACTTCTGTCTACCGACGCTTAAGTGTTAACTGTTTTCAATGAATACAATATGTAAAAAACCAATATCCAAATAGGATTTGGTTATAATTTAATTTAACTAGTATACTATTTAATGATACAAACAGAACACACTATTCATGTTTTCACATTCAAATAGCTTGGGCCCTGCTTGCTACATTGTAATAGTAAAAACATCATTATGACCCATGATTATTGGGAATTTATGAAGATGTTGGCATGAAACCAAAAGATCTGGGTTCAAGGTCTTTCTAGTTCTGCCCCTTTCTAGCCTTGTGACTCTGAGAAAATCACATGTGCCTCCCAGTGCAGTGTTTAGAACACATGGTAGACCATACTGCACCAATTAATTACCAGTTTTTAATTGCTCAGTTTCTCCACCTGAGAGTGAGACATTGTGAGTTACTGGCTAGCTTTCCATTAATACCTTTTGGTGTCCTTGCTGTGAGTAACACAGTAAATCAGATACTGTCATTCCCCTGCTTAAGACTCGCTATAACTGCTCTGCTCAATATGGTAGCCACCAGCCAGATGTGGTTGATGGTAGCTAGATGGAAGCCACCAGCCAGATGTGGTTATTGAGTATTTATGACGTGGCTAAACTGAAGAGAGATATGCTGTAAGGGTAAAACACACCAGATTTCAAAGACAAAGCACAAAAAAAAGTGTAAACCATCTCAATAATTTTTATATTAATCACAGGTGGGAATGACAACATTTTAGTTATATTGAGTTTAATAAAATATATAATAACTATTTCACCTGTTTCTTTTAGATTTTTTTAATATGACTATTAGAAATTGTCAAATTACATACATGGCTTGCATTGTGTTCCAGTCCAGAAGAGAATGTAAACTCCTTAGCATGCTTTATAGGGCCTACATGAGCCAGCTCCTGCATGCCTCACCTGAGGCTCCTCATACTATTCTCCCTGTCCCACCACACTGACCTCATGATCCCTCAGACATACCACACTTGCACTCACCTCAGGGTCTCTGCACTCATGACCCCATCCTCCTGGAATGTTCTCTCTATGGGGACTCTACTCACAGCTGACTCATTCTCCTTCATCCGGGCTTAGTTCACACACCACCTGTTCAGCCAGGCCATCCTGGATCCCCGATCTAAAATGACTGTATCCAATTTATTTCCTCCTAGGCACTCACTGCCATCCTTAATTACCTTATCTAAATATCTATCCACTTGTTTAATGCCTGTTCCCCCCTACACACATTAGAATAGAAGCTATATGAGGGGAGGGACATTTCCTGTCTTATTCACTGTTGCATCCTCAGCTCATGGCCTAACCCATAGTATTTCCCAATTCAATCTTTGTTTGTTTGTTTAATTAATTCATTCATGAATGGTAAAAAGAATACAAAACTCAGAGTCAAAAATCCCAGTTAGGACAAGACCAGTGAAAATGAGGACAACAGCAACAGCATCTTAATCCAAGTGCTTCCTGTTTTGCTTATAATTGACCATCTGCAATCATTATGGAAGCAGTACAGTATAGGTGAAAGGGTGCAATCTGAAGTTAAAAACTCTGAATTTAAATTTCAGCTCTGACACTTGCCAGCTGTATGGCCTTTGATGCAGCCCTGGGACTGTTTGGGATTTCTGTTTTCTCTGAGACTGGTTATCTTGGAGTTCAAGTAAGATTAGGGCTCTGTCAACCAGAGAGCCCCAGAAATCATTATTAGACCAAGATGTTCTCCAAGGAGAAGGATTCTTTTATTTACCTTGATGTCTCCAGCACCTATCAGAGGGCTTGGCTTATGGCATGTACCCCAAAACTCCTTGATAGATGAATGAATGCTTCTAATAAGCCCCAGTGTCAAAAAGCAATGACCCTTGGAGAAATCAGATCTCTACTCTTTCAACTTGGAAAACATATCCAATTTTCTTCCAAAGAGAGGTGAAGAGGACCTCAGAGCTGGAGTGAGGCTCAGGTGAAATAACTATATTTCCCTCATTCTCCTAAAAAGTCCCAAGTTGTAATAGTCTGTCCAGGTGTCTGGCTAAGTCTCTGAATATAGGTCCCCTGGAACAAGTGGGTCAAGTGTAAGGTTTAAAGTGTCAAAGTCAGAATCCTCAACTGGGGAGACAGCAACTTCTAGCAGAGAGCAGGGATCCCCTCTCTGCCTACAGCAGGTCTTTTTCCAGAAAGCAGGGAAAGAGCCACCCCAAGCAGCAGCTTCTGACACTCGCATTCTGAGAAATTCTGAGAAATAGCTGCAATATCTGCCTCCTTAATTGTACCTGGAGCCAAGGGTAAAAATAAGGAGGGGGAGAGACTCTTGTGGTTGGAGCTATTAATAAATAGTGTTAAAGTTAATAAATTAGTATTATTTCATGGAACAATATTTTTTCAAGATGGGGCAAGGAGGGTGGCTGGGAAGGGAGTGGGAAATGACTTCACTGGGCAGGCTTTTGCCTGGTTTGAAAGGGATAAAGCTTGCCTTTGTTATATTCCTGGCTTCTATTCCCATAGCTCTAAACTATAAAGGCTTCTGACATGACATCCTGATTTAGCACTATTGTTCCCAGGATTTGCTACTGAAAGGACTATTCATGTGGAAACCTCCTCTCCCAAGCCAACAGAAGTTGACCACTGTTTATTTACATACTGGTTTAACATGCAGCCCACCTTGGAAGTTTGGACAAACCAGGCCAGGTGTGCCATTGCGCCATCTCTCCCTATTCTTACCTTTCCTGCTTACTGCATGGAGGTAGAGAGTAGAAGAAGGTTACCAGAGGCTGGGAAGTGGTGGGCTGGGGTGTCAAGGAATTAAGAGAGGTTGGTTAATGGGAACAAACATAGTTTGATAGTAAGAAAAAGTCTAGTATTCAATAGCACAGTAGGGTGACTATAGTTAACAACAATGAATTGTATACTTCAAAATAGCTGAAAGAGGCTGGGTGCAGTGGCTCATTCCTGTAATTCCAGCACTCTGGGATGCTGAGATAGGAGAATCACTTGAGGTCAGGAGTTCAAGACCAGCCTGACCAACATGGTGAAACTCTGTCTCTACTAAAAATACAAAAATGAGCCAGGTGTGGTGGCTCATGCCTGTAGTCCCAGCTTCTTGGGAAGCCAAGGTGGGAGAATCCCTTGAACCTGGGAGGTGGAGGTTACAGTGAGCCAAGATCGCGCTGCTGCACTCCAGCCTGGGCAATAGCGCAAGACTCTGTCTCAAAAAAAAAAAAAAAAAAAAAGCTAAAAGTGATTTGACATTTCCCTAATACGAGGAAATAATAAATGTTCAAGGTGATGGAAATCCTAAACACCCTGATTTGATCATTACACATTGTAAGCATGTATCAAAATATCACATGTACGATCATTACATATCAATTAAAAAATATATAAAAGCCAGAACCCAACCTCTATTCATTTGCCAAATGTGTACTGAGCCTATATCACATGCTAGGTACTTGCGGATACAGCTGGGAGCAAACAAGGCAAAAATCAATTATAGCAGAAATCTGTGAAAGAAGAAATAGGTCAACTCTCATCTTGGAAAAGAAAAGCCACAAATAGAAAGCCCTTTCCAGGAATGTGTAATAAAAAGTCACAATTCAGGATCCCTGGCCGAGATTTGGGATGACTGGAGACGATGATAAGAACTAAATTGGAGGAGGCTTTCAAGAGGAAAAAGCCTCCAGCAAGAGACAGCCCCCAGAATGGGAACTGCAGCCTCCCACTCTCAGCAAATCCCTCCGGAACGGGGTACTTCGGAACCACTCTTCAGTCTCTGTGCAACCGAGTTTTATTTTAGCCCACAGGAGCCCTGGTTTCTAGCAAGGGGCACTGCAAAGAGGCGTTACAGGCCGAACCCCTCACAACAGAGACAGCAGTATTCTCTCTAGGATAAAAAGAACTTGTGTTTAATCCTCTGTCAGGGCAGCGGGGAAATGCCTCTGGGAATCCAAGTCTGTGGAACCGGCTCAGCAGAGAGATGTGGCTTTATGGGCAAACAACATGACATAGAGAGAGGAACCTGGCCAATTCTGTCTTATAAGAGTAGTTATGTTATGTGTTGCAAGGACTCCACATTCCATGGATTTGTGAACTCTGATGGAATCTTGTTTGTCCAGGCCTGCATGACCCCATTTATCTAAAAATTACTAACTTACCAGTTTATAGTTTACAATCCTGTGCTCCCCCAAGCCCCACCCCCATGAGCTCTCTCTCTCTCTCTTACTCTCAGTCTCTCAGGTTAAAGCCTTGCTCAAGAGCTCAGCTGCGGACCAGTAATTCTCTCTGATTATTTCCTCATCTATCGTCTTAGAGTCATAATAATAATAATACCTGAGATAATATAAGCATACAACAAGACAATATGTCCTTAGGAGCATCTCTAAGATCAGGACAGTGATTTCTTGCTCATGGAATAGGGAGGATTTATGTTAAAGCAAGTTATGTGAAAGCAGTTTAATACTTTACAAATGTTACGTTAAAAAAATCATAACTGGCTGGAATCTTTTCTCCTCTCTGGATATTGGAGAACTCGCCCAGGTTTGGGAAAAGTTAGCCAGCTCCTGCAAAACACCTCCTCCCTCGGCCCTGCCCGCGCCCCCTACGACCAGGCAGAAACGGTGGAAAGGGGAGCACAGCTCAACATTTATTTCTGGATCCCACTCACTAAAAATACCTCGGCCCTCCTGTTTGATCACTCTCCCTTTTGACCTGAATGGATCGCTGGAGCCGCGCCGTCCGCCCCACCCTCGGCCCGTTGCCCTTTAAAGGAAAAGGGCGTGGGGACGGATTCCTGCCGCTCGAGGGATAGAAGCGAACCGGGCAGTCATGGACCGCGGCCATGCTGACGTCAGGGCAGCCAGCGCTACGCTCCGCTAGCCGCCACAGTGCAGAGACTTCCCGGAGGGAGGGGGACAGCCTCGCGCTGGGATTGGCTGGCCTCGCGCGAGCGCCGGCGCGGAGTGGCTGGCGAGGTTTTAGAGGGAGTCCCGCTCTCCAATTAAAGCGGCTCAGCTGCGCCTAGCTGCGCATAGAGCTCCCTCCCAGGCCCGCGAACTTGGCCATTCAGCCGCCGCTGTCCCCGCTGCGCGCCCTCGCGCCTCTGCCTGAGAAGCCAGGAGCTGTTCCTCCACCCCAGAAGAGGATGGCAAAGGTGGCTAAGGACCTCAACCCAGGAGTTAAAAAGGTGAGCGGAAAGCTGTCTGTTTTTACCCAGACTCATTCTTTTTCTTGTTTCCCCTTCCCATCTGTTCGCGGAAACTTCCCAAAAGGTAATGAGAAGGAAACTCTTTAAATTCCAAAACTGCATGGAAAACAAATAGTTGGGAATACATGTTTGAGCTAACAGGCACACACATCCCAAACCCATTGTTGTGTAAAATATTTGCAAAGGGTCTTATGTCTTTGGTGATGCTAGTTAAAATTTAATATTATATATATATTATATATAGATAATATATATTATATATATATATATATATATATATATATCTTATGATCTGTAAAGGAAAACCCCTAGCTTCCTCACTCCCTGTCCTCAGGTGGCTGAAGTAAGGGTTGAGGGCATGTAATATTTACTCATAGTCTCCCTTTTGCTATTATCCCAGTGTTTTGTGTGTTTTCCCCAGTACACACACACACACACACACACATACACACACGCACAGTTTCTTTAGTTGGTGATGTTGGCAGTGGCAGCAGTTCCAGCATAAGGGAACTGATTTCTGTCCCCAGGGTCTGCACGTTTCCCTTTCAAGAAGGGCTGGCCGGGAGCCCAGAAGGTCACGGGTAAACTCCTTCACAGGAGCCTGCGGCTGTGCCTATAGCTCCAATATCATTTGTTGCTTACCTGAATGCAGCTGGGAGAGGGCACAGGCTGGAGACTTAGACAACATGTGAATGGGAAGGGAACAGAGAGACAACCTAGGCTTTACAGATGTGGAAACTGAGGCCTGGAGTCACAGAGAGTTGGTTCTAGCAGGCAGCTGACTGTAAGGAAAGCCCTAGGTATCCAGACTCAGTTCCTGCCACTTTTTAACTGCACAGTATTCACCAAGTCACTTTTCTGAGCCTCAGTTTCCTTGTCTCTGATGTGGGGATGATAGACCTAACCTCCCTCAGGGCAGTGGTAGCAGGGATATTGACATTGTGAGTTAATTTCCCAAAGCAGTAGTTGTTAAACTCTGATTTCACAGGATTTAGTCTTGCAGGGCCAAGTCTTCCTTAAACATCTGCCATTAACCTGCAGGATAGAATGAGAGGGGGAAGAAAAAAGACTGTGAGAATCAAACTAAAGACACAAACAGCCACTTAGAGGCACAGCATTCACCATCGAATTTATAGCTGTGATCTTTTATAGACAATTTGCCCAGACCCTATCACAGAGTCCAGTGGATACATCTAAATGGGTGTACCAAGTCACATTGAATCTGGGCATTTCTCTGGAATGTATCATGCCTCATTGCATTTGCCAAGCTATTTGCAGAATCAAGTCATTTCCCTTTCTACAGAAATTACCATAATACTTTAGACTCTTAGAAGATACCTACTGATCTCTACCTAGTAGTGAGTTATGCATGCAATGCTCTTATTTCTCTATACATTTTTCTGGACTCCTTGAGGGCGAACCTGTCTTGTTCATCCCTGTTCGAACATAGCACACCATGCCACACAGCAGGACTCAAAAACGTATGAGTGAGCCACGAGAATATCTGTCCAGCTAAGACCACACTGTTTGCATAGGCTTCATTTTATGCATTATTTTTTAACTTGTAGCATTGATATTTGTGTGTCTGAACTGCCTCCCCAAGTTCAGACACAGAATAGTTCCGGGCTAAAGGTGGCAGAGTTCCATTGTCCTCTGGAAAGTGAAATGATTCTGAGTATTTTTAATATAAGCTGGTTTATGGTTACTGTATGAGGTGAGATGAGGTGTGTGGAGACTCCCCCTCCTCACTGCAGTCCTGGGTTGCCACTTGGAGGAAGCCTTGTTTTTATTTTCCTTTGCATAGGGAGTGTGATTATCCTGATTAGAGGTGGAACATGTTCTTCTTGTCACCCCCTAGTGCCAACTTCCTTGGCCTGCAAAGGGTTTGTTTTCCATTTAGATCCAATTACAGGCTTAGAGAAAGAATGTGGTGGGTAGAGATGAAAGGGCAGATATTTTTTTACCTCTTGGTACTGCGACAATCAGGAGGAAGATCACCATTTTGTAGGTTAACCAATGCCTTCAACTCAAAATGTGGAGGGGAAAGAAGAGAACCGACAAGCTCCTCTTGCTGAACTGAATGTCACAGAAGTGATTAAGTACTACGTGATATCAGCAACATGCTGAAAAGCTTTTACTGCATATTTATTTTTTAAATCGGCAACAGTGGGGGGGAGATTTATAACATTTGGCTTCAGGATGCATAATCACACTTAGACATTTTGAAACAATTTCATAGACTCTTAGAGCTACAAGGGGCCTATTTACAAAATGAGAAATGGCATACAGGCTGTTTCCATTGCCCTACCCCCAAGGGGGTTGGGGCAGGAATCCCCACCAACTGGATAGTCATAAAAAGATCTTCAGCAGAGAACACAAAATCTAAAAACTGGAGTAGACTTAAAGATCATTTCACCAACCCCAGGCAGGCTAGGGAAAGAGACTCACTAGGGGCCACATACATACATCATGGCAGACCTTACAAGTTCCCCAACTTCTCTCTTTCTTTCTAAGTAAAATGCTACCACTGGCTGCTCTTGAACCATCTTTTTTTTTTTTTCTATTAGGAAAGAGAAGGTTTCCTAGCCCAGACAGTTCCCTGAGAATGGTGAAATTGCCAACATGTCTTGATAACAAAGGGCCTTGAAAGCCAAATGCCATTTTTCTGGGTGAAATCAATCTCGACTATGGATTTGTTCTTGTTGATTAAGGATGCAAATTATTAGTGCAGGCTTTGGCTTCAGATCTGGGTTAAGTCCCAGCTCCACCACTTACTAGCTGTGTGCTCTTGGGCAAGCTAATTAACTTTGAGTCTGTATCCTCACCTCATTTGAAAGTTGAAGAAACAGTAACAACATCTACCTGCCAAAGTGGCTGTGATAATTAAATGAGATGATGTACATAAAAGGCTCAGCATATGAGCACTCAAAGTTAGCCATGGCAGTCCTTGGTGGTGGCAGTACATTTCAGTGGGTGCATGGATGCTGAAAGGAGTGTTTTGGCAAATGAAGGACACTTTTATTTATAACTGCCCCCATCTGAAGAGCACTCAGCTTGCACTCAGCTGAACCTAAGCCATTGCTCAGCTTTGACAGGCTAAGACGATAACCAAATGCTGTTGCCTTCATTCTCACCCAATGGATGCAAAATCTGCTTACGTGGAATAGTCTTCCCTTCCAAATGTGGATTGCCAGTTATTGAACATTTCACTTTGGAGTTATATAATGTTGGGCCTGGAAGGGGAACTGGAGCTCCTTACTTTTTAGATAAGGAAACTGAGGCCCAGAGGGATCAAGCTCCTTATCAGAAGTTGCAAAGAAAATGTACTGAAGCCTATTAGGCTCTGCAAAAATACAGACCTCTTGACTCTCAAGGAGCCATCTGTAGGAATTTAGAAGGGATTAGAAGAAAGAGAGCTAGGAGCCTGTTCATAGTTGACTGTGCAGTCACCAGTGGGCTGGCTCCACAGGGAGCTAATTAGAAATTCTCACCCCTCAACAAAATGCCCACGGGGCATTAAATGATGGTAATTCTAAGTGCATTGCCAGGTCCACCTGGATGTCCCTCTCCATGCTTCTCTACGTCACATCCCTCTTGGCTTTCCTGTCCTTCAGGCTAGGCCTTCCCTCTATACTCAGCCCTTCCTGCTTTCACCTCCACTTCCTGCAGTGTGCAAAACTACTGGCACATCACCCGGGTGAGCCGATCCAATGTAAACATGGCTCCTCGAGAATTGTTGTTGGCTCCCTCAATCTTAAAAACATATTAAACTGTCACTTAAAGACCTTAATAGCCAAGACATTGGAGACATGCCCATAGGTGTATAAGCAACTTGGCCCAAAACAGAGCCTTATTTTTTAAAAACAGAAATAAATTATCCAAGTCCCTTTTAAAGGCTCTCTAAAAACAGATGCTGAAACCATTACTTTGTAAATTGCAGATTTTTGTCCTAACTTGCAGGTGTGTCTGACTATGTGGAGTTGGGGGCTGACAGTTGACTTTCACCAATGTATCCGCCACTGTGGTAGTGGGAGGCAGGGAGGAGCTTCATCAGATTATCTTCAGGCTTTAATCTAAGCCATCTCAGCTCCAAGGCTAGGAATTTGCTCAGAGCTTACCAACACTCCTACGAGTTGGAAAGTGGAAAAATGACTTTGGCATTCCCCTCTGAGGATGCTTGGTTTGATCCTTTCTTCATGCAACTGACCAAAGGTGACAAGGATGAAAAAAGAATAGGCTGAAATCAGCAAAGGCTGGGGACCAGGAAGGAGGGGCTGCGCATAGGCTTTTGTGTGTGTCTTTCCTTCCGCCCTTATGCAGGCCACTTCCCAAGAAGAAAAGGTAAAGAGTAGAGAAGTAAGGGAATAGTTCCTCTCACAATCCACTAGAGCCGAGAGGGCTCCAGGAGAAGTATTCGATTTGACTTTAGGAAGGCAGATCGTCCTTTCTTTTCAACTTGCACATTCCAAATAGCTTGTGTGTCTCATAAAGTGGAGATTTGCCATGATAAGTAACAGATCTTGAGAGCTCTTATCTCCCGACCATTCATCCAACACCATTTAAATCTTTATTTTAAGAACAGATTTCTGGCAGGGGCGTGAGTCATTATAATAACTACAGGCATTTACTCACTGGGTGACTTTGGACAGGTCACCTTTCCTAGGAAGTGGCAGAATTTGGGTAACAACCAGGGTTCTTTCTGCCTCCAGCCCACTGACCTTTCCTTTACACCAGACCATCTCCCAAATAACAAATGATTATGGAAAAATAGGCTTAAAACTTCATTCCACTGAAAGCGGAATTGTGAAGCAGCTTTTCAGGACATCCAAAACGAAGAGCCAGCTGTTGCTCTTGAAGAGCCTTGGTTTAGAAATATCCTCACATCCCCTACCATTTGATAACAGGAAGAGGATTTGCCCAGCTGCTACTATCTCACCAGGTGCAGGGCCACTAGCTACTTTTGCAGGACTCCTTCAAGATCACAACATTTCCTTAACTCCACATGGAACAATTGGTATGTCCCAAACCATTCTTGAATGTTTACACATAGCAATAGCGTAGATCTGCAAAAGCTGTAGAAAATACTCTCTATAAAACTTTTATAGAAAGAGTTACATATGAAGTTGAGTCTCCTATGTCCACCAAGGCTCCTTTACTGGCTGAAACACAAATTTAGTATCTAATCTTGTATATTTGATGCAGAAATTGTGTTTTCACAAAAACAGAAGTGACAAATCAATTACAGTGCTTTGTGAAACTCCCAGATCAACTCCTTGTCTCATATCTGCTCTTTTGCATGAGAAGCAAACCCTTTTACTTTTTTTTCTCAGAAAAGAGAAAGGAATCTGTTCTTGCTTTTATTACCTATTTGGATTCTTGCCTCCTAACAGACTTATTCTCTGTTAGGACAGGCAAGTTTGGGGCTAGGCAAAAGAGAGGAAGGAAAGACGTCTCTAAGGGTCCAGAGATGATTGACATTTTCTTGTGTGTTAGCTCTTTAGCTTCAAGGACTACCATGCAAAGATATTTGTGTCCTTTTTTACACATGAGTAAGACTAAGAGTTTAAAATGACTTGCCTAAGGTCACGTGATGACAGATTAAGAACTCAAACTCAGGCCTCTCTGACTCCAAAACTTTAGTTCTTTTTACTCTACAAGAAACAGAAGGCATTCATAGAAAGCAGAAATCTGGTGTGGAGAGACTATGATTATTACTGTGACTTTCATACACAGATCAATTTCTTCCAGCCCACTGAACTCATTGATAGTCTGGTTCAGAATCTTCCCAGCATTTGCAAAATGTTTCCAGGTATCTGCATCTCTTCAATAGCTCTTGGTCACCACCAGGAGCGTACTGTCACCCACACCAAATCAGAGCCATTTCCTAGGTATCTCAGCTCTGATCATCCCTACAGTGTAACAGTAGAGTGAGTGTGGTAGAATAAAGACTTTCTTGATTTCTCCTGGTTTTCCAGAAGGCTAATGGACATCTCCCAGCAAAAGACTAGTAGAGAGACCTTTTAAAGAATAATACATATTATCCTAATACTCTAAAATAATCCTAGAGACCTTGTCCCAGAGCTTTCAGGAAACTCTGGCCTGGAGATAAGGTTGGCCTTGACATGCACATTTCTACATGTCTAGTCAGCCTGACCCATGGCTTACCCAATAATATGTAAATCATGACCAAGCCAAACATGGCCTGGGCCCCCACCAGGAGACATGCTTTAAAAGGAAGTGTAATTGCTAAGGGAGAATAAACAAAGGCTCCATTTGGCAAGTAACTCTGTTGAAGGACAAAGGAGTGCCAGTGTCCAACTCAAGGTGGCTGTTTCAAATCCACATGCTTTGTGTATAGGTTTTGTCTCCTCCTCCTGTTTAAAAAATATTGAGTCCTTTGTAAAATTTATCTTTGGAGACAAATGCTAATGAGACATTGTCTAAAAGAGCTGAGCAGAATCTTGTTATCTGCTCATTCAACCCCTTCATGTCACAAATGGGACGGGGGAAAAATGGCGTATCTGAAATTTACAAAGAAAAAAATGGCATATCTGAAATTTACATAAGAAATGGCATACCTGAAATTTACAAACTTACATTTACTTGAGTGGTGCCACAACCAAGATACATTGACTCTCAGCGTCTTTTATGAATGAAGGAGAAAAGAGTGTCTGCTGTATTCTGTCACTTCCACACCCAGAGTGTCCCAGTTTTGTGTCAACCTCATACCCTGAAACTCAGAAGTTCAGGTGGACATTTTGACTGTGAACTTAGCTTTGGCCACAAGATCCAGCAGCCACTTTGAGGAGCCATTAAACACACAGCATTTGCAAGCACAAAGATCTAGGTGCGACCTGCAGTTCTTCAATTTGCCAGGTCTGCAAACTTCGCCAAGTTACTGATCCTCTCTGGACCTCTGGTTCTTCATTTGAGAAAGATAGCTAACCATAGTTCTACATTAAACAATAGTTTAATGAGGTAAAGCGCATAAAGTGCCTGGATACATAATATACCCTTGATAAACATTTTCTCCTGCTGTTATGGGTATCCCCTCTCATCAGCAAGATGCAAAAATCCCATAGGTTATTAAGTATTGGAATGTGGAAGACCAAATTCAGTTTACCTACATCACATGGGGCTTCTAAGCTCTCAGACTGCAGGACCTTCTCTTTGTAGTTAAACCTGGACCTAGCCATAAATATGCCGAGGCCACATCACATTGCAAAATCATGAGAATAGCCACAGTTCATCTTGGGTGTTTCCACAGCAGCCCTCCCCTGTTCCATTACCAGTCTTTCCTTCCAATGTCTTGCTTATAAGATAGGGCAACAGTCACTCATTTCTTTATATAACAAATATTTATTTAGCATCTGTTATGTGCCAGCCACTGTGCTAAGTGCTGAATACATGACAATGAATAGGAAAGCTTTGATCCCTGCCAAGTAAACTTGAGTCTGGTAGAATTTATTTTTCATAAGGCAGGAGACAGGTCAAATAATGTCAGTGTTCTGTGAGTCTTTGTGTTCCTTGACCTCTCCCCTCCCCAGCACACCCACATACCTCTCCTTCCTTTTCCAACCTCCCTTTCCACCCTCAGATTTTCCAGGACACATACCTTCAGAGCCACATCTCAGCTCTGATCATCCCTACAGTGTAACAGTAGAATGAGTGTGGTAGTTCTCCCAGTTGTCACATTTTAAACAGGGCCTTTGGGAAGAAACCACCAGAGGCACTAAGTGAAAAGGAGTCTGAGGCAAGGGGGACTATTGGCAGCTCTCAGATCCCACCAGCAGCCAGTGGTCCCTCAGCCTTCCTACAGCGATGTGGTGGTAGGCCAGTTGTCTTTGCTCAGCCTATGTTTGCTCAGCATATGTTTTCAGAGGCAGCCGAACATTTAGATTGTATTTTTCATAGTATTGATGTCAGGGACACCAAAAGGCAGGAGCATAGGGAAAGGACTCTTGGCTGGCTAATGACCTCATAAGAAACCTGCCCTTAGAAGAGAGCATCTATTTGGGCTGTATGACTCAGTGGCATTTCTAGGTACTGATTCATGAGGCTGACCATCCAGGTGACTGACCCAGGCAATCTGCTGGCTGAAAGAGGTGGAAGGAAAGTAGATCCCAGCTCTGCCCTCATCCTGGAGGAGAGCCACCCCTCCTACCACGTCACGCGGGTGCTCCCCACCCCAACCCTGGCTCAGTGGCCAGCCAGTCTCCTTGTAAGAGGATCTGACTCTAATGTGGGGAGTGGTCAGCATCTGGGGGCTTCTTATTTTAGAGGAAGTATAAGAGAGAGATGTTTTGAAATCTTATTAGTGGATAGAGGAGAGGCTTTTAACCTAGGATCTGTAGATAGAATTGAGGGTGTCAGGGAACTTAAATTAGAAAAAGTATTGCATTTTTTATCCCTAACCTATAACTGAAATTTAGTATTTCTTATTGCTATGAATAAAGATAAATGCCCTAGAAGTTTAGCAGCCCTTATGCCTTTCATACCAATGGAAAGCAGGTATTTTTATATCACATTACAGCTAAGATGGATCCTCATCCTACCATTTATACTAATCCCTGCTCTGAAATGACCATAATTATACCCACTGCTAGATCATATTCATTAACTTAGTAAAGGCACATCTATTACTAACTCACAAATTTGTTTTTATATATTGATACTATCTTAGTAATATTGGTTTTCTTTGCATTTTTATCTTATGCATTTAAGACATTGTCCTAAGAGATATTCTCATGTCAGATAAACAAAGAACCTAAACATATAAAGACTCTTTCCACATCAAGCTAAGGCATTAGCAGCATTGCACCACACACACACACACACAAATATACACATATAAGCATAAACGTGTAAGCACACACATACAGCTATAGTGGATTGAGGTCTGAGGCTCTTGGAGTAAACAAACTCAATTCAAATTCCAACTCTGCCACTCATTTCCTATTACCTCGAACAAGTCATGTTAGTTCTGAGCCTTAGTTTCTTCATCAATAAAAGGGGCCTAAAAGTTATTGTACTCATAACAATCATCTAAGCTCTTGGCACAGTACTTGACATATAAGGAATGTGTATTAAACACAAGGCATCCTCACCATTAAAAGAACTAATGAAGGTGAAATGGTAAAGAGAATGAAAACATTACTTTGTTGAAGCTTTTTAAACTAACCGTTGATTTGGCTAACTCTAAGAATTTATTTTGTCGGCCGGGCGCGGTGGCTCAAGCCTGTAATCCTAGCACTTTGGGAGGCCGAGACGGGCGGATCACGAGGTCAGGAGATCGAGACCATCCTGACTAACACGGTGAAACCCCGTCTCTACTAAAAACTACAAAAAACTAGCCGGGCGAGGTGCGGCGCCTGTAGTCCCAGCTACTCGGGAGGCTGAGGCAGGAGAATGGCGTGAACCCGGGAGGTGGAGCTTGCAGTGAGCTGAGATCCGGCCACAGCACTCCAGCCTGGGTGACAGCGCGAGACTCCGTCTCAAAAAAAAAAAAAAAAAAAAAAGAATTTATTTTGTCCAAACACATATTACACAAATATTATATGCCAGGGACTGAGCTGGGAAACGGAGAAATAAAAGGAAAGGAATTTTAAAATCTGCTGGTCTCAGAAAAGGAACAGCCTAATCAAATCATCAAAGAATCATAGCAGTGCCTAAAGACCTTGATCGGGGTACATGTGTGGGACTGAGAGAGATCAGAAGAGGAAATATTTAATCTTACCTGGGGAGGTCAAGAAAGGCTTCCCAAAGAGGGGACATTTGAGCTGAGCGTTAAAAGACGAGGATGAATGAGCTGTTAGGATCAGGCCACAGTCCAGTTTTATACCTTCCAAATCTAACACCCATATTTTCCATTCTATTCGATTTCCAACTTGGGGAATATCACCCATCTTGGACTGTGGAGAAATACATTCCACTGTATTCATCTAGCCACAAATGCACATCTTTTATCTTCTCATCTGAGAACCTGTTCCTCTTCCTCTCAAGCAAAACCCATTGGGGTGACAGGATAGCAAGGCCTGTCAGGCTGCACGTAGAAAACTTCTCATGGTAGTGACTTGAGGCTCTCCCAAGCCCTGCAATGGAGATCCACAAAACTCCTCCCGGTTGAGTTTGAATTTTTGCAGGAAGATACAGGTTTGTGTTTTGACAGCAGGAAAAAAAGGTAACCAAATATATGCAATATATATGGAAAGAAAGGAACACACGTGTGTGCACACACATATACGTCTGTGAGATCCAGCACATGGCACATGTGCGCAGAACATGAAAACACTGTTCAGAGCACCATAGCATGTGTGTGCACCCTGAGCTTCACTCTGAAGCCATTTAATAACAAGAGGAAAAGATATCGCAAGTAGGACTTTTTGATGAACTGTGAGGAAGCAAAACAGCGTTCTGAAATACGGGAACTTGGTTAATAAGATCTGGAATCTTGCATCAAAACAATTTCTTTCACACGGTTTTTACTTCGATTTCTGACTTGGTCTGAAAATGTGAGTTCCTTCTTGCCGTATTTTAGAGCAGGTGATGCATTGAAATGAAACACACATGGCTTGGATATCTCAGTGCTGCTAGGATGATTGTCCTTGATTTTTGTCGGTTGTACCTGGTACATTAAACAGAGAAAAATAAAATCCCAGATGATTCCCTGGCGATTATCTGAAAAATAACATTATGGTGATCATCTCTGCATTTGCAAGGACATGAAGAAAGGGCAAGATTTGGTGGAAAAGCTTTGTTTCCTCTAATCTGTCCTCCTACAGAACCAATAGATCTCAGTAGCCCATGGGGAAGATACAACCCTGTAATGAGATTCCCAGCTAATTAAAATGGCTGTCATCACCCACCTTGCACATTTCCATGAGCCCAGCCCAGAAATTGGACCATCACGGGGGAAATCATCCTATATTTATTTGAATAATGTTTGTACTGTATATTTCAGCAATTAAAATTAACTTTTAAGAAGTAAGAAGAGGCTTAGGGATTCTCTAGGTCAACTGCCTTCTGTAACAGATGAGGAAACAGACCCAGCAAAGCCAGATGACTTGCTTGAGGTCACAGAGCTAGTTAGTGGGAGAGGTAGGATTAGAATTCAAGGTACTATAGCCTTTCAAGTTCAGAAAGACTTTTAAAAGCTGTGTTGTGTAGAACCACTTCCACATAAACATGAGATGAGCTGGGCAGCCAGCTGCTGTCAGAATACCACTGAGGAACACTCACACCTCCTGAAGATGTCTAATTTTTTAAACTTCTCTAATTATTGGGAAGCTCTTTGTTATTTTGAGCTAAAATTTCTCTCTATGTAACTTCTCCTTATTGGTTTCCTTTATTTCCTTGACAGATTCAAGGAGGTAACGGCCATTTTTTTCTGAAGTCCCAGTCCCAGTTAACCTACTAAGTCCTACATATTGGTCAGGATGAAGGTCAGAGCATCTATATTTTGGGTTTCTTCCTACCTTCAGGGAGACCTGGTGTCAGTTGTTAGCTGAGTGAGATGGCCAGCAGACATCCCCCAGGGTTTGTCTGGGGATCCATCTTGTTACTTGTGCCAGCTCCTCCACCTGGCTAGGATAGTTCCCTCTCCTGGCCTCACTCAGGTGGGGAAGCCCTTCTGTGCCACCAGCTATCCTGTTTCTTGCAAGAGGATTTTTAATGTGGGAAATCATGGCAAGAAAGAGGTGCTAGGCAGCATTAAAGCACCAAGAGAAGAACTCCAAACCCGTGTCATAAACACTCAAGAAAAATCAGCACTATTCTACATGTATACATGCATAGCACCTTTCTTTCAAAGAAAAAAGGAAGAGAGGGATGTATACAAAGTCAAAGAAGGCTAAGGAGGCAAAGTGGAAATGCTTGATAAATAGAGGTAATATCCAAAACTTTTAAAAAATTGTTTGTAAAGTTGTCATCACTTATTACTCTGTGGAATGCTAGAACAGGACGAGGGTAATCAAATTTTGCATGCTTGTGTCTTTTCCTCTGAGGGTAATCAAATTTTGCATGCTTGTGTCTTCCTCTGAGGGTAATCAAATTTTGCATGCTTGTGTCTTTTCCTCTGGAGGCGGTACTCAATAAACAACTATGAAGGCTGGCCATCAAAATGAACTTGCTCTCATGAAAAGATACCACTAAGAAAGTGAAAGGCAATCCACAGAAAGAAAATATTTGCGGTATTTGTATATACTGATCCCCAGACAAACCCTGGGGCATGTCTGCTGCCATCTCACTCCGCTAAGAGCTGACACCAGGTCTCCCTGAAGGTGGGAAGAAACCCAAGAAATAGACACTCTGACCTTCATTTTGAATATTTATTTGTGTATGTGTATATATATGTGTGTATATAGATAGATAGATAAATAGATAGATAGATAGATCTGGGTTGTACTCAGAATATATAAAAACTTCTACAAATCAACTTAAAAATCCAATTTTTAAAAAACAGGTGAAGACTTGAATAAGCATATCACAAAAGAAGATGTCTAAATAGCTAAAAGTATAGGAAAACATGTTCAACATCATTATTCGTTACCGAAAAACAAATGCACAATGAGACAGTGTCACATACCCAGCAGAATGGTAAAATTAAATACTAACAGGACAGAGTGCTGGAGAGGATGTGGAGCAACTGGAACTCACAGACGTTGCCAGGGAGAATATAAAATGATACAACCACCGTGGAAAGCTATCTGGTAGTATCTAAAAAGTTAAATATATATCCACTTTGTATTCCAACAATTACACTTCTAGGTATATGTCCAAAAGAAAGGATCACAGATGTTCACAAAAAATCTTGGGCAAGAATATTTGAAGCCATGTTATTCATTACAGACCCAACCTGGAAATATTTCAAATCTCCATCAACAGGAGAATGGATAAACCAATCATTTTGTATTTATAAAACAGAATATTACTTAGTAACAAAAAAATCTAACATATGTAACAATATGGGTAATTTTAAACATGTTAGACAGAAAAATAAACCAGACACAAAGGAATACACACCGTGTAATTTCATTTTTACAATGTTCAAAAACAAGCAAAACTAATCAACAGTAATAGAAATCAGAATAACGACCACCTTTATAAGAAGAGGTTTTTATTGAGTAGAAAGGGGCCTGAAGGAACTTTCTGGGCCACAGAAAATATTCTACATGTTTATCTAGGTGATGGTCACATGGGATATACATATATAGTAATCGAGCAAATACTGGAGATTGGTGCATTTTTACTGCATGTTAAGTTTTCCTTTGGAGTACTATTAGATAATAGAGACAGTATTTGATAAACAGTTGGAAAGTGATATGTATACAGGCAGCAGACCAATGTGAGGGCAAAGCATGAAGAGTGAGTTCCTGCTGCAGCCCCCTGGAGGTGTCACGTTAAGGGAGAACTTTGTCTCCAGGAGCTGCCACCAGGACCCTTTCAAATCTTGCCATTGAACTTAGCCTGGCATCCAGGTTTCTATGCGATGGGTCCCTTTTCAGCTACATCTTCCACTACAACATTCTGCTGCCCCAGGCAGACCTGTCACTCATTCCCTGAACATACTTTTTCTTCCTTGTGTGCATGCTGAGAGAGTTTCCTCCTCCATGGTCCCAAATCCCACCCCTTCCTCGGTGCCTTCCTCCATAAAACCATCAGTTCTGACCAAGTTCGCTGTCCTGTGAACTCCTAATGTGGACTTACTCTCCCGCTGCATGCACGTTTAATTTTCTGAATGGCCCTGAAGCATCTGCAGTGGCTGTCTTGCCTGCCTAACTCTGGTACCGTCGTATCCTGTTTATGCTGAAATTCTCCATGTTATGCTCCTTGAGAACAGAGACATTCCCTCTTCCCCTTTGGGTGTACCCTGGAACACTGGCACATGTTAAGGGCTCAGTGATATTAATGGATAGAAAAGGGAGTGGGATGGAATTGGGAAATAGGAGACAGAAGGAAAGACATCAAAAGAGGTAAGAGCAGCTTTGTTCTCCTTTCTGACAGGGACAAGGAATTCTGAGAGGTTAGAAAGAAGGAAAGAGACCCTAAGAGCAGAGGATACAAAAACAAAACAGCTGTGGAATAGAGGAGGGCAGACCATTAACCTATTCAGTCGCCCCTCAGTGTGGTCCCTTCCCATTCTGCACCAAGATCAGAACTGGCAAAGTAGGAGTGGGCGGGGGGAAATGGGGAGGAGACTACCTGGTAGCGTTTAGGAGGAATCTTAAGATGAAAAGGAAATGAAAATGAGAGGAACTGGGGAAGGCAGCGTACCAAACCAGACCCTGAATTTTTTTATGCTTTCAAGTTTTATTCTCCTTCTTTAAGCTTGTCTACAAAAAGATGGGCTTTAGGATGGTGAACGAGCCAGGCCTTGATTCATTTCCCCTTTTCAAACAACTAACTTGAACCTTCATCTGAACCTCGAGGCTCTCTCTTTCTGGATGGACTTCTCTTGAGAACAAACTCCAATGATTTCCATGGTCTGGGGAAGCGGTTGGCCTGGATCACGGAACAACAGCAGCTGCATCTCAGGAGGCTTGGCCCTCCTGAGAGACAAGAGCCGGAGGGACGACTGAAAACTGGCTGAAATTTAGTGCAAACCTCTCATAACTCAGACGGCTATCTACTTTAAGTTTGTAGTCCTTGATGAATATTTATACCAAACTAGGGCCAGTGGAAAAGTTCCATCTGCGTGGATTTTAAGAGTTTTGCCTTTCCTCAGCCACGTTGACCAAACTCAGGAAAGTGGCGGAATCATTGCCAAGTACATGCTCTTTGAAGTGCAAGAAATTCTGAGAAGGCCTTGAATTCATCATATTTCTTCTTATCCTGAAGACTTAGAGTTGGCACTCCTTTTTTTTAAAAAAAAAAAAAAAAAGCTTAATATCAACACCTCTCAGTGCTTTATGATTTTAGCCAAGCCCTTGACACCATGCTGACCACAGCACTCTTGAAGGAGTGGATAGGTCTATTCGAAGTTTTGCAGGGAGAAATTGCTTTGTTGGTTGATATTTTTAAAATATGAATGATCCAATTAATCACTGTAATTCTCCTCTTTAGTTTGCTAGTAAGAAAAATGACCCCAAGTTTTATCCTTAGTGTTGTTAGTCATCCTCTACTCCTCAGAACCAAAACACCAGAAATTTCAACCATGTCGTACCTTTGATGTGTGAAGATAAAACAGAGGCTTTACTCTAGCACGAGGCATAGTAACTGCTCTTACCAAGTATAGCCCAGGTGCCAAGCATTGTGCTACATCATTTTTTCCGAATTTTACAATCATCCCGTTTTGCAGATGAGTAAACTAAGATCCAGAGGGATTAAGTTCCATGGTTACATACTTAGTCATGGTGAATGTGAATGAAATGTGGGCAGTTCAACCCATAGCTCTTCCTTTTCCTTTGTACAGCTGGAGGATTCCTTATATGAAAATCTGAAATACTCTAAAATCTGAAACTTCCTGAGTGCTGACATGAAGCCTTGAGTGGAAAATTCCACATCTGACCTCATGTACCTCATGTACACACACTTTGTTTTATGCACCAAAATTATTTAAAATATTGTATAAAATTACCTACCAGGCTGTGTGTATAATGTGTATATGAAACATAACAATTTCAGGTTAAGGCTTGGATCTTGTCCCCAGGATATCTTATTATATATACCCAAATATTCCAAAATCTGAAAAATATCCAAAATCTGAAATACTTCTGCTCCTAAGCATTTTGGATAAGGGATGCTCAACCTGTACTATTTCTAATCTATATCTAACATGTTTGCAGTGTTCCAGAAGTATGGGTCATGGACTTGTTGGTCCAAAGATGAATTTAGTTGACACACAGACATGCATTGACAACATTGAACCATGTTAGTCAGCATCTTTCTCTCATTTCAGTTCTTTCATTCTTCCGATTATGTCAAGGAGGAAGTCTCCATCTGATGCTAAAACGTCTTTATCATCCCAAACACTTGCTGAACTTCACTTTAAACAATTGACAATTAGTTCCCAGGCTCAGAACTTTTAAAAGGCAATCATACCTAGCTAGAATTTAGTGATTCATATTTATTGCATTTGTTGTGGTTACCATCTAATTATTATACACTTTAGAGATAATGTTTTTCAAGAAAAATGTTTTTAAACGTGTGTTTAAAGAAAAGTCAATAATCACACAGATGGGGTATGGAGAACAAAATTCATAAAGGAGGAACATGAGGTTTTATAAACATCTAATGTTTAATTATCCCTAGTTTTCAAAGCATCTTACATACATTAAAATATTTGATTTCTACAGCCACCTCTTGAAGCTCATAGGGATTATGATCAATTTTAAAGATGAAAAAAAAGATTCAGAGAGTGGAAACTACCTGCCAGGGTTCACACAGGTAGTAAAAATGTAGCCAGGGCTCAGGTTCAATGCTAAGTTCCAACATGCACAGAGTTCCCCCAACGCTTTGTCAGCAAATCATTCAAGGGCAGGAGTGGATCAAGGGGTATTCCAGAGCAATGATCCCAGACCAGAAATGCCATGGAAAGGCTACAAGGCTTACTGACCCACTGATTGCTCTGAGTTTTCACAATTTCCCAGTGCTTGTCTGTATTCTATTTCATGGAGAAGCCTGCAGCAGAGTTTTTCTAGAGAAGTCTGATTTTCTCTCTCTAATGAGTCACCTTCCAGACGGTCAAGAAACTGGCTGTCCCATCAGAGGGTCATCTCTTGCCTCCTGAGTACACCACACAAGGGATGACACAAACTAGAAACAAACCACTTAATGAGGAAAACTGGGTTCTGCAGCAAGAAGACAGCATTTCTTTCCAAGTCTCCTTGCCTTGAGCAGTTGATTGGGATTCAGATGCCAGGTCTGGGTGGCTGGATAGGCAAAGATACCACAAACATAAGAGAAACAGGGGGAGAGTGAGTAAGCAGTCTCATCTGTCTATCCAGGAAGAGATTCCAGGAACTGAAAACACTCCTGGAGATAAAGATGAGAGCTGGAGAGAATAGTTGAAACTACAAGTAGATTCTAAGAAGAGAGGAGAAGAGCCAGTGGGAGAACCTTGGGGAGAGAAGAAAGTTTTTGAGGAAGGCAGAGAAGAGGGTAGTCAGAGGGGCTGGCGTAACCACAGGAGGCTAGGATCCTGAAAACCAGAGGAAAACAGGGTGGCTCTCTTTCCTTCCAGCTCCCCTTTTGGGCATCAAACTCAGATGCAGGATATCTAACATATATCAGATTTGATGTGCCAAGAAACATAGATGATAGCATAGATGAAGCATAGATTAAGGCATGGATGAAGCATAGATGAAGGTGTGTTACATAAATGTTTATTGAGGAGCTACTATGTGTAAGGCATTATTCTAGATACTGGTAATAGAGCAATGAACTAGACATAAAGGGACCCTGCCCTCATAGAGCTTACAGTCTAGCAGGAAACAGTGACATTGAAGAGTTATATACATAATTAAATAATTATCATCATGGTGGATACTACAAATAAAAGGTACAGGGTTTTCTAAGACCATATGATAGGAGTGTCTGAGGGATAAATAGAAGTTTGTTAGGTGAAGGGAGAGAGAAATGGTCTAAACAGAAGGAACTGTATGTGGGCAGGCTCAGAGGTATGCAGGAATTTGGCATCTTTCCTGGGACATATGGTTAAATGAATAATTCTAAATTTACTCAAGAGATAATTTTCTGGAAAGTAACTTGGCTTCTGTAGTTCTGTTTTACATTTGAATTGTGGCAAATGAGTCTGAAAAACAAGACCTTGAAAGTGAATTATTTGCAACTAATTTCTGTTCCATAAAACTGAGCTTAGAAAAATGTGGCCTAAATACTCTTTAAGTTCCTTTTAGTCCTAAAGATCTATGACTTTCCTACATGCAGAATCCAACTATATATAGTGTGTACAGTTAGATCATTATGTGGGGGAAAATCAAGGAAAGGATAAAACATCTGAACCAAAAAGTGTATTGTTAGTTTTAAAAACATATGATAGCAAAAAAAAAAAAAAAAAAAAAGAAAAGAAAAAGGAGTCTTTTATAAGAAGGATGCTTGGTTTAAAACCAGGAAAACATCTTGCTGAAGGCACTACACTAAAACACGTGGTATTTTACCATCAAGGCACCAATGTTGGTTGAAGGAAATCCTTTTCCATCTGCGCACATGTGTGTGTGTGTGCTGTATGTGACTGTGTGTGTGTGTGTGTGTGTATGTATGTATCAATACTTCCATTGTCGTGAAAGTTAACCCAGGAATTCCTGAGAGATTCCTGGCAGGAAGCATTTGCATAAGCAAAGCCTTAAGACTTTTAATAACAGTGCTGTACGTTTATACAACACATTTCCTTTTAAGATACTAAGATTCAGACAGGCAAGATTAAAAATCCACCAACTTGGTGTGTTATGTCTCCCCTATTTCCAAAATTAACTCCAATAAAAGTGTGTTATCCTTGGAAAGATCAGTAGTGCTGCAAATTTGGATTTCAGACACATGCATGCACAAACACATACACACACGCACACACCAAATGACATTCCTACAGGATGACATTCTTAGACATCAGGCTGCTAAAATCAGGGGCATCTTATAAAACTAGGGAGGTATAATAAATCGCTATTGCTGACTTCAAGCTTACAGATGTATCCTTGAGAAGGAGTCTGTTAAGGGCGGAAACCTAAGAACCACAAAACCAATTAGATTTTAATTTCCAAGTGTAACCTGAAGACACTAGGCCTGGGGACACCAACAGCTTGTTCAAATTTAGGAAAGGTGGGGTGCGAGGGGAGTAAGGGGTCCCCATGGGGACCTTCTTTTCTTCTATCTTGATTTCCCTCAAGTTACTTGGTAAATCACTAAATAAGATTCCCAGGGGAGTTGGATAACTTCTGGCTCATAGTGATGCTGGTGACTTTACTACATTTTCCCAAAGGCTGGCAGGGCATACCTAGGGAAAGAAAAAGACAACTCCAAGAGAAAAAACGATTGTGTTGAAACCTCTGGAAGCATTTAGTTTGGCAAGAAATGCCAGGTCAACTTTTGCCCTATAGGAATCCCTTTCATAGGCAATTAAAACAATGCCCACCCTTTGGGACTCTGAGTGATCTCAAAAGATTCATAAAAAGTCCACAAATGGAAGGAGATCAGAGGACCATCCTCTCACTGACTGAATTAAGCAGGTAGCCCCTCAAATAACAGGTTGACTTTTCTAGAAACATGGACAATTCTGAAATAAACAGCAGAGAATGGTTTTGCCTCTTAGCTGGTTTTCTCAGTCTGCCTTTGTACAATTCACTATTCACATTAGCCTGGGCAGTATCTGTAGCTAGTTCAAAGGGAGCTTGTGTCAAAGGAAAATATTAGTTCAGCCTTAAAAATCCTATCACTTCAGTCCAGTGGGGTCCCTTATACATAATATTTGTTGGCCTGCTTTGGATACAACGGCATGTAAACATCAGCAAGAAGCAAGAAGCTGGCAGCCAAAAAGGCTGGTTTCCTTTCCCCCTCGGTCATCATCGTGTTCGCCCTGCCAACAGAATGTTCAACAAGGAGTCTGTGTCCTGGGCCAGGACTGCCAGATTCGTAGATGTTCCATGCGCCATCACACAGATCCAGTCACCCAGCAATGAATCTTTGAATTTAGAATTTGGAACTTTTTGCCTTGTTCCATACTCCTCTTTTTCAAAGTGACCCCAACTCCATCCCCTTTGACAGATAAAAGAGAGATCCTGTGACTGTTTCCATGCTTCCCCTTCTCAAAGGCTATCACCCATGCCAACTGGGAGAAGGAGCCCAGCCTGCAAATGATTGTATAGAATTGCTTACAGCTCTTCTGTCCAAACGTCCCTCACATCAGGCTGTTCCAAGAGTTGCAAACCCTTGAAAAATGTGCTGATTTGAGTCTTATCACCTCTTTGTCTATTTTTGATGGAAGTGCTAAAAATACAAAAGAGTAAAATTATCCAAAAGACAGACAGAAGAAAAAGAAAAAGGGGCAGATAGTCTCCTATCTTGGCTAGCAGAGCACTCACAGTGTCTGCTCCCTTATGCCAAGTGATACTGTGATGATAGGTAGACAATGCTAGTAGATTCGGTTGGTAGACCAGATGACCGAGGGAACTGTGATTGCAGTAATGGATTCTTAATTAGAAGGAGAGTTGTTTTTGTTTTGTTTTGTTTTGTTTTTGTTTTTCAAGATGTAGATGGTGGGGTCAGCTTCTCGGGTGGAGTACAGTTTTAGAACCACCACCATCACCCAGCCCCTCAAAGGGAAGCACAGGCTTCTATACGCTTACTTCTTTCATGGCCCAGGGTCTGAGTATTTTGGCTTTCCTGGAGCCATTCTCAAATCAGTGAAACTTGGCTAGCAGAGATGGGGTGGGGGGAGGCACGAGCAAGGTCTTAAACAGAGAAAGCTTTCATTTTGTATTTCCCTTTCCACATATGGATTTGCTTTTCTACTCTGTTTTTATAGCCAGATTAACCCCTTTTGTTCACAGATGATGTGAGCCTTGGTGGTCTCCAATTATCCCCTCCCCTGGAGGGGAAGGCAGAGCTACACAAGTGATTACAAGCTCAGCAGTGTTCCATGAAAGGGCATCCATGGTGGCTTGGAGACTGCAGTGGGGAGGAGAGTGGGTATCTAGTAATAGGAAAGTCAGAGTCTGCCCTGTGGAGGTGATAGGAGGAAGTGGCCAACCTTTTCCAGAACTGCCCCAGGGTTCTGTTCCTCAAGGAGCCTGAACACAGTGATTGGAACAGAGACTTCAGGGACAGTTGCTGTGGGAGTCACAGGAGCAACAGTTCCCTTTCAACAGTTCCCCAAAGGGTCTGGGACTACCATGCTTCGCTCCAGCCTCTCACGTGCTCCAGCTTGGCACGTTGGGCTTCTGTGAATTTATTCCTCATTTGTGACCACCCTGATTTTAACTTAATCTCACCCATTAGACATGACATGTTGAGAGAGAGGGACATTAAGGAGAACATGGTATATTTTGCCCCAAACCCTAATTTTCCCTAGAGTTGAACCTGGAAAAACTAATCCTGAGAGAGGAGGATAAAAAAAGGAATGATCGAACAATTTAATTGATTTTTAAAAATTAAAAATTAAAGAGAATATATCATTTGACATAGAGAGTGAAAACTATTCTTTCATTCAGCATTTGCTTAAAACTTTATTTGGGACACCAGAAACTCCTGACATCATGAGATAAATCCATCTGACTCTTCCAACTACAACCAGTCCATGGGATAAATTGAACACACACAAACCATGTAATAGGAAATATCACGGAATCTTTACCCTGAAGTGCTGCTGATTCAGGCACTTCTGCCATCAACTCATTATCCACCAACTGTGTTCTCATTCTGTTGCTTTAAATAGTATTGATTTTTAAAAACAAAACAAAACAAAAGTTTCCATCCATAGAATTATTAAGTACTAGATCAGTAGGGCTCATCTCAATTTGTTTAGTCTGTGCATTTTTATCTTCATTACACAATTCAGGAAAAGAGTCTCTAAATTAAAGGGATTTCTTCACATTTGTGCTTGTCCAGACAGAGGAATAGGAATGCCCAAGGAACAACTCTGGAGTAGAAATGGTAGATCTGAACACACACACACACAAACACTCACACACATACACACGCGCACACATGCACAAGCACACACAGCTCCCTAAAGAGCATCTGTCATATGGCCCCTAATACAGATGAGGTCTTTGTTGCTGTCTATGTGAAACTCATTATGGTTTTAGGATGCACTTCATCCAAGTCGTTTTTTGGTTGATTTCTGCCATAAA
Source organism: Trachypithecus francoisi (assembly GCF_009764315.1). NCBI lineage: Eukaryota > Metazoa > Chordata > Mammalia > Primates > Cercopithecidae > Trachypithecus > Trachypithecus francoisi. Next base: position 52,449,135 of record NW_022681453.1, read on the forward strand.
AGTGGGCTGCAAGTCTCACTCTTTCATATCATACTTGGAAAGACAGGATTCTCTTGGCCACAGCCTAAAGCCCTAGCGTGGGGCTTCCCAAAGCTTGGGGAGATGAGTGAGCAAGAAGCCAAAGGATAAACACAGAGCAGCAGTTCTGCTTTAAGATTGGAGGGAGTAAGATGGGGAACATTTGTTTTATATTACAACAGAAAAAATATAGATTATGGAATAGGATGCAAAAAGTCACCCTGATGTTTAAGAGCAAATAGACTGGAAAGAGTCATTGTTCCCCTTCCCTCAGCATCCCTGGCTTTCCAACCCCCTGGCCTTCTCCTCTGGTGACACACAGGACCTGTCTCAGGAAGAGAGGTCAGGCAGAGAATTTACTTTCAGGAAGAGCAACAAATGTAGACTTTAAGTTATGGACAGGCAGTGATCATATTGGTAAGTATGTTGATTCCATTACTCTGTTAAGATTGTGTAACCCTGTTTCGGCAAGTCCTTGCTTCAATTCTTGGGAGCTTCAAACAATGGAAGAAGTCCAGACCCTTGTCAAGACCCCAGTATTCCTTTTTTTTTAACTTTTAATTTTTGTGGTTACATAGTAGCTATAGACCCCAGGATTCTTAAGTGGGAAAGTGAAAAAAGCCTTCCCTGCCAGGCCACTCCCCAGAAAAATCGTACTTCTTAAGGAAAAAAAAAAAAAGACTTCCCATGCAGCTTGCAACCATTTGAGTGTTGCACATTCCCAGGTTGGGCCCCTTTGTCTAGTGGGATTCCTCAGTCCAAGCTTCCACCTGGAGTTGGGGAGGGTTTGGGGACCACCCCTCACCTCAGGCGGGGCAGAGAGTCTCAGTATCCATGAGTGCCCCAGAGAGGAGTCAGCCAGCCAGTGAAATTTAGAGGAAGAGGAAGGGCTGTGGTTTCCCTTCGGTCTGGTTAAGAGAATGAGTGCATTTGGCACCAGAACCTGTGGGGCAGGCTTATGCCAGGGCTGATGCTGAAATGACAACAACAAAAGCCAGACTTGCTATAAAAAACTCTCCTTGTAAGGAATGGTGGTCCCACAAGCTGAGTATGAAAAGGGAATTTTTTTCAGCTTTATTGAGGTATAACTGACAAATAAAAATTGTATGTCTTTAAGAGGTACAACTTGATGGATTTGTGTTGTTGTTGTTGTTGTTGAGACAGGGCCTCACTCTATCATCCAGATTGGATGCAGTGGCACAATCACAGGCCACTACAACCTCAACCTCCTGGGCTCAAGCAATCCTCCCACCTCAGCCTCCTGAGTAGCTGGGACCACAGAAGTGAACCACCACACTCAGCTTAATTGTTTAATTTTCTGTAGAGATGAGGTGTCACTATGTTGCCCAGACTGGTCTCAAACTCCTGGGCTCAAGCAATCCCCCCTCCTTGGCCTGCCAAAGTGCTAAGATTATAGGTGTGAGCCACTGAGCCTAGCCCAAATGGATATTCATATATATTGTGAACTAATCAAACTAATTTTTTTACATGGTGAGAATACTTAAAATCTACTCTGTTAGCACATTTCAAGTCTAGAATACAGTATTGTTAACTATAGTCATGATACTTTACATTAGAGCTCCTGAAGTTACTCAATCTGCCTAACTGAAACTTTGTACCCTTTGACCAACATCCCCCCATTTCTCTCAGTCCTCAGCCCCTGGCAACCAAAATTCTCTTCTGTGTTTCTATGAGTTTGACTATTTTAGATTCCACTTCTAAATGAGATCATTATTTGTCTTTCTGTGCCTGACTTATTTCACGTAGTATAATGTCCTCGAGTTCATCCCTGTTGTCACGAATGGCATTATTCTTGTTCCTTTTTGAGGCTGAATATTACTCCATTGTGTGTGTGTGTTTGTGTGTGGGGGGGGTGGGGTGTGCCACATTTTCTTTTTCCATTTATTTGTTGACAGACACTTAGGTGGTTTCCATATCTTGGCTCTTGTGAATAGCGCTGCAGTGAACTTGGGAATGCAGATATCTCTTTGAGATACTGATTTCATTTCCTTTGGATATATATCCAGATGTGGGATTTCTGGATTGTATGGAAGTTCTACTTTTAATTTTTTGAGGAACTTCATACTGTTTTCCATAATGGCTGTACCAATTTACATTCCTCCCAACAGTGCGCAAAGGTCCAGGAAGGGAGATTATTAAACTAATGAACTGAGAGCCTAAAAGTCCAAGTTGGAACAGTTGAAGTTACAATGGTGATATCAAATGATTCCCAAACTTGTCTGAACATGGGCATCCCCTGGGAACTTCCAGAAATGATGCCTGTAATCAACCCCCAGAGATTGTGGCAAAATTGGCCTGGAGTGCAGCCCAAGTTTTGGAAGCATTAAAAGATCCCCAGGAGAGTTGAATGTCGCAGACAAGTTAGGGAACCACTGTTGTAGCCCCTCGATACTCAAAGTGTGGTCCCTGGGACAGCAGAAATGGCTTCTCCTGGGAGGTGGGTAGAACTATATGTCAGGCTTGCCCCAGACTTGCTGAACCAGAGTGTACATTTGAGCTAGATCCCAGGTGATTTTATGCTAATTAGAGTGTTTACTTAATTTGAGGAGCACTGCCCTCCTCACATACCCAGACCAGGCAAAATCCCCTGCTAAAGGACAATCTCATGGCACACTGTTTCTCCTTCCTAGCACTGATTGCATTTGTAATTTTACATTTGTGTGAGCTGAGAAAAACCTGTGAGGGCCCCAAAATATCTGGAAGAGGCTTTTTGACATGGAACTGTAGTGCATTGGTTAAATTAAAATGTGGATCTGGAATTCAGATACCTGTGTCCAAATCTAAGCTCTAGCACTTTAAATTGACCCCTTTGAGCCACACTTAACTAAAGAGACTGGATTTTCCCAGGCTTTTCTGTGTTTTGTACTAAAAATTTCTACATCCTAGGCACCAAACAGTCTAGTGCAAACCAGGACAGTTACCCTTCAGTTAACTCATATGCAACCTAGAAGCACTAACAATATATCAGTGGTCTCAAACTTTAATTGTTTATCAAAATCACCTGGAGGACTTGAACAGCACTGTCTGGGCCCCACCTGCAGAATGTTTGATTTCATAGGTCTGGGGTGAGGTCTGGGAATTTGCAGTGCTCACAGGTTCGCTGCTGCTGTGCTGCTGCTTGGGGACCACACCTTGAGAACCACTGCAACATACCTGCCTTACAGAGTTGTAAGATTTGCACAAGGTCGGGCTTAGCACAGTGCCTGGAAAACCACATATTCTAGTCCTTTTACAGCTACTATTATTCCTTTTGATTATGGAAAAGATGGGACTAAAGATGGACCCTAAGGAGTGGGCAGGTTTGAAACTCTCTGAGGTTTAGATGAGCATGAGCAAAATCCCAGAGTTTGTGTGGATTTAGTTCTGCAAGAGGCTCAGGTGGTTGGAAAGAAAATCTGGGTGGAAAACAGTAAATAATGTGGAAATAGAGACAAATTTGGATAGGTGAGGTGGGTCACATTGTGGAAGCCCCACGACATCTAACATTCAGCAGCCTTTATTCATTTAAAAGTGATTCAGCATAACTTCAAAATGAGACAGTCTCTAGTATCCTTAATATAGACGGATTTATGAAGAGTTGGGAATAAACCCAGAAATGACTTGCTTCTTGATTAGCATGGATTTTGCTTCTATTTTTTAAGTGAGAACAGTTTCTAGGTAGTAGTTTTCAACGTGTAGTCCCCTAAGCTACTGTCCATCCAGGCATCTGCACAACTTGGGTCCCAATGTGAGCTCCAGCTCCTAGATCTGGTCCTCAGCGTACGCAGTCTCTGGCCTTTCAGGCTTCCAGGGAGGCAGCAGACAAACTAAGTGAAGTCAATATCCTGTCGCTTTTCTCCCACAAACTTTGCCTGAGGTTCTGATTCACTTTCTCCTCTGGCCATTGACTCCCCACCTGCACTTGAAGTCTATTTGTTGCCTTGGACGTCTACATTTTAGTTTATTGAACAGAACAGGAGCAAGTGGTAGAAAGCCTGGGACCAAGGTGAATGTGTCTAACCCTTGTCCTGCTACTCCCAGCCCAAACCTTTCCAGCACCCCTCACCCCTGCAGACACACTGTTCCTCCTTTTTGAACCCAACTGGTCCAATGCCCAGAGTCAGAACTAGACTCCTAGGAGTGCTGTCTGGGGTCTGGAGACTCCCGGGATAGTAAGAAGTCATGGGTTCTGGGTTGCGATAATATGTGTGTGAATTACATTCTTAGAAGCAAATTCTGTCAGTTCTAGGAGCTTTTCTCATGAGCAAAATGTAAAATACCTACTTCCTAAGATCATTGTGAAAACCAGCTGAGATAAGGGATGTGAATATACTTTGTAAACTGTAAAGTGCTGCGTCCTTGGTGGAAAGTGCGATAGCAGATTGGATAAGAGCACAATTCTGATGTAAGGCCTGCCTGGTCTCACATCCTGGCTCCACCACTTGCTAGCTATTGAATCTTGAAGAAGAGCTTAACCTCTCTGGGCCTCAATTTCCTTATCTGAAAATGAGGCTAATGAAATTATCTCCTAAGGTTGTCAAGAAGCTTAAATGAAATATCACAAAATGTTTGGCATGTGCCTGGCACATAGGAAGTACACAATAAATGTTAACTATGATCATGATCACTGGGAAAGATGAAACACTTTTGATTAAAGGCCAGTATAGGGAAAGGTAGACTTAGGATACCCCACCACCACTGCCTTCAAAGGAGCTCCAGTGGAGACCATCTGGATAGGCAAGTTGCTTCTCCACTCTCAGACTCAAGGTCATTCATCATCTGTTGACTGGGAATAATGATGATAATAATTATACTTCAATGGGAAGTATAATTATTATATAAGAGAAGTATTAAATTATTAAATAAGAGAATTACTAAGTAAAATCACTTTGTAAACTCTAAAGCTGTTATTATTGAGGGTGTTCGTGGTGGTAGAGTAGTTTCAGGGTCATATTTTTAAATACAATTCCAGTCCCTTCCCAGACCTTCCCATAATTGTATTCCACCCAACCCATCTCACTCCACTTTCTCTCCTGGAACCCCTAGGGGAGGGTTTGTTTTAAATAACAAGTCATGTTGACCAATAATCTTTAATAACATTTATGCTTATAGAACTTAACCAGTAAAAGACAAGTCTGCTTTGAATAGAATTTTGTGTCAATTTGGAACGTACCACCTCAGAAAGCAAACCTGTGGGTAATCATTAGAGCATGTGATAGTACTAAGATACAACTTTCAAAAAGGTAGAATCACGACTTTTGTGTAAATACGAAGTGAAATTTTACAAAGATTGTGTTCTAACGAACCTGTATGATGTTTAGGCCAGTTTAAAAAGCTCTCGAGGAGTTAGGTATTTATAGGTAATTTAATGTTAGGACAAGATTGATGGGTTAGTTACAAAACTGGTTAATGTCTTCCAGAGCAGTAAACTATAACATTTGGGGTTATCTTTTTTGAAAGGACGGAAATTGTTTGTATCTCTATTGGACCAAGATCTGCAAGTTAACATGTTACTTCACCAAGTCTCGGAGCTGAGCAAAGTAAATTTCTCTAGATAATCCTATGGGGATGAGGAGAGCCAGTGTCATGTTGCCTCCATATGGCATTGAAAGGATGTGCCACTCACCTTTCTGCCTTATGTCTGAGTTTTAAATACTTTTCTGGGGGGGCGGGGGGACAGGATGGAGTGCAGTGCGTGGTCATAGCTCACTGCAGCCTTAAACTGCTGAGCTCAAACTATCCTCCGGCCTCAGCCTTTCAAGTAAGCTGGAACTACAGGTGCATACTACCACACCTAGTTTGTTTTGTTTTGTTTTGTTGTAGGGATGGGGGGTCTCACTATGTTGCACAGGCTGGTCTCGAGCTCCTGGCCTCAAGCAATCCCCCTGCCTCAGCCTCCCAGAGTGCTGGGATTACAGGAATGAGCCACCACATCTAATTATTTTTTAACAATGGTAAATGCTTATTTCAATTTACTGCCTTTTAATGTTACATGCTGCTTACAACAGCCCTATTGAGACAAAGAAAGGGCAGGGATAATTCATTTTTCAGAGGAGGAAACTAAGTTACTCCATGAGGAAGAAGCTGAGCTGGAAGGAGAACCCCCGTTTTCTAATTCCAAATCCCATGCTCATCCCTAAATTCCCGATTGCATTTTCTCTTTTACGTTCCTCTTCCTCTCAACCCTACATTGTTCTTGGTGACATTTGTTTCCCTCTAAGACTTCCCTTGGGATTCACCTGAAGGCAAATACTTGAGAGTTGCCCCTGCTCCTTGCATCCCCAGGGGTCTCCTGGTCTGATCTAAGTCCTTTTAAGTCCCTGCCACCATTCAGTTTCATGATAATATCAGATGAACCACATCCTACTAACCCGAGCCAAATAAAATCGTCAAAACATTTCTTCCTCTTCTCGGGAGAAAGGACAGATTAGATGCTGCATTCCAAGAAACCTTTTTTTAAGTGATGGTTTCTTTTAAACTCTTCTATTCTCAGCTACTGTGAGACACTGTGCCGTCTTTCAAGAGACAGAGCCCGCATCAGAAAAACCTACTGTTTATAAACCAGAGTATCTCACTTGTAACTGTGGCTGACTGATGTTTTTCCCTCCTCAGTAAACAAGATCGTTCTCTCTGTGTTGAAGATAGTGGGGTCTGTCTGGCTTCTGGATGAATGGCATGCAGTAGACAAATGACTATTTATTACATTAAACAGTCAGCCAGGAAACTAGCTGCAAGTGTGGCCTGATGACCTGAATCAATTTCTTCCTTGCAAGGCCATTTATTTTTCTCTCCCACATACTTCTGTTGCCATGGAAACCGTCCCACTAGCCAATGGAGACCAGGGCCAACTCTTCTACTTCCTGAACCTCCATTTAGTTTAGCATTCTTGCCCAACTAGGCCAGACTGCCTGCGTCTTCACTTGCCTGACTACATAGGGCTTTCTTTGTGCTTGTTGAGATTTTAACGTCGATTCTCTTCAGGTGATGGGTAGCAGAGCACCGCAAGGGCAAAGGGCTAGGGATGGCCTCGCTTAATGAATTAATCATTAAGTATGGGACATGTGTGAGCTTATTTTGTTTTTACGTTTTGTAGGAAAACCTAGTCAGAGAGACAACTCCTTTTACATGTCAAAAAAGTAGGGAATAAGAAAGTACAGAGGATGTGTATTTAGAAAAAATAGTTCCTCTGAAGTCCCCTAGCATTTTGAAGCTAGAAAAAAAAAATGCGTTGAGAACATCTAATTCAGGGTCTCTCAAACTTTTTTTCACAAGATGTAATTAATGACAACAACAACAAAGAACGCTCAGTGCCTGATAAGTGTATGCCAAGCCCTTTTCAGGCAGCATCCCATTTAACCTCTTTTTAACCCTGCAAGGCAGGTTGCATTCTTGTTATCCCCATGACGCAGGTCAGGAGCCTGGAACTCAACAAACCTACTTGCCCAAGTACAGCAGAGGAAAGGGGAGAAACTGGGACTAAAACCCAGGACTAAAGCCTGGGTCTCCAAACCCAAAACATCTGCTTGCTCTCTACCTCACTTGCTTCTAGTGTAGGCTGGCCTGTTAAAAGCTCGGGAGCATCTACATATCCAGTGCCTGCCATTTGTATTTGATCAGGTAATTCCCTCTCCCACTCCCAACCAGGAACCGCTTTGTAACATCTTACCAAGTGAGGATCCTGCAGAACAGAATGTGGGCAACCCCAGTGCAGGCAAGTTCCTTGTTTTTCAGAGGAGATGCTTTAGGCTGGGCAAGAAAATTACTCGTCTCCTGTCACACAGCTAATAAATGCCAGAGTTGGCACCCAAAGGCCAGACCCCCGCATCACCAGCCAGTGCTCTGCTCTGCCCTGCTATGCTACCTGCATCACTATTTCTAAATCAAACTCTGAGTTTGCAGGCAGATTGCAGCTCCACTCTCCAAGCCAAGCATCAGAACTAATCCCCTTGTAGAATGAGGGTTAAATCAGCCTCTCATTAGAAGAACAATAAAGCTGAAGTGTGCAGGGTGCTTTGCCACTTGGAAATGCTTCCACCTACCTCTCCAGTTTCCAGCCCTCTGAGTGTATATGAAATGGTCCAACAATGAAGCCTTATTCACAAGTTGTATATCTCCCAAAATAAACTTTGAATGCCTCCAATTTTAAGTGTGTAAAGATCACTGCATTTCAACTAGGAGAACTGAAGGTGTCAAGAAGGAGAGGTGGAAATGACCAAGGTTATATGCCAGTGGCTTTAGGGAGCAAAGTCCTGCCTGTGAATGAAAGCTCCCCAGCTTAGGAGAATGAGTTAGCAGTGGATGTTGTCTTAATTTTCACTTTTCACATGACTCTAGCATTGAATAGGCCTAAATATAAACATGCTTCCCTCCACACTCCACATATGTGCAATACGGCTGTCACTCCCTGAAGCTGTAAATATGTATTGAACAAAATGACAGAGTGTGTGGGGACATGGTGTAAACAGCAGTGACCAAATAGAAGGCAGGGAGGGAGGCATTATTGTAGGAAGATTTGGTACAGAAGAGAAGTATTGTGAAGGACAGTTGTCTCTTTCCATATGTCTGAATTCTACCACTGGCAATGAGGATGGCTTCACAAGTTTCACTGCTTGTTTTTTTTTCCCCCTCTTAAATGCCAAGAGAATAGACTAGTAGCATCCAAAGGACATGCTCAGATTGTACACCCTACTCATCATGGCTTTCATACCTTTTTTACCTTGCACATTTTCTTCCTTCTGCTAGGCATCTCCTTCCCCTTTTCTGTCTGTCCATCTTGCACAGCCCAAATCCAAAATCACCTCCTCTAAGAAGAAGTAATCTGCTCTAATAAATTCATATTTCCCATATGAGTTTATTAACACCTGCCTTTGTGCTTCTAAAATCTGTGGCAAAATAAGAACAGTTACCATTTCTAGTGCCTAATGTGGTCCTGTATGTTACATATATTATCTCTGTACCCATTTGGCAGGTAAGGAAACTGAGGCTCAGTATGTCCAAGGCCATGTAGACAATAAGTTGAAAAGCTCAATTTGGAATCCAAGTCTCTCAAACTCCAAAATCCGTGCCTTTTTTACTACACAGCAGGCAGCTTCCTTTACCTCAGACTTGCCCCTTACAGGAGCAGGAGATGAACGTGTTTTTCTCTCCATATCCACCTAGCTAACCGTGAGTTCCACTAGGGCACACCTGAGTCTTATGTTGTATTCCTGTGTCTGGTACATAGTAGATGCTAAATAAATGGTATGTTTGTTGGATAAGAAGCTTATCCCTTTACATTACTAGTTGATTGAGCCCTGCTTCTGGTGAAATCATAATAAAGTACATCCCTGTACCAAGTCGTCCCCACCCCAACCCCAATGGAGAGTTGGGTAAGTTTCTCAGCCAGCAGATCCATATTACTAACCCACTTCTTCTCCAATGTTAATGTAATGAAGATCTCCTGGGAATTTTGTTAAAGTACAGATTCTGATTCAAACGGGCTGGAGTGGGGTCTGATGGTCTGTATTTCTGGCAAGCTCCCAGGTGATGCTTCTGGTTCGAAGATGCCATTTGGGTCTAAACACCTCAGCAGCAGCAGCCAATGCACTTTTGGTACCTTTGGTTGGTAACAAGTAGTAAAACCTGTCTCATGCATTGTTCTCCTTCCAAAGGACATTTTAAGTACTCATGTGATGTTTCAATGTTTTAGCAAAATATTTAAGTTATGCTTGGAGCTATAAACATTTGGCAGCATGCATGTTTGTTTGTGTCTGTAGCTTTGGTTTAATCACATTCTATCAATAAATCACAAATAAATGAGGGAGAGGAGACCCTCATTGGAGATTCCATTCCAGTGACAAGTGAGAATGGGTGAGGGTGGGGGATGGAACAGATAGATGGTCACTCACAGCAGGGCGTTTCCAACCAGTCTTGCTGTTTTGAAACAGCACTGGAGGCTGGGAAAGAACCCCCATTGCATTCTTACTGGGAAGAGCCCCACCCTTCCACACTTGCCTACCCTCTGGCCCCATTCCATGTTCCCGTTTGGTCTTCTCAGTTCCTGGTAAACAGTTTGTGATGGCTTATTGATCTCAAGCCCTTTGAACCCCACACAGTCCCTTTGCCAGCATGCCAAGTCTTTTAGAGGTCAAGCATCTCCCGTCCAAGATGTTTGGAAGGAAAACACCCTCTTTTCTGTTCCTTTTCCAGATGTCCCTGGGCCAGCTGCAGTCAGCAAGAGGTGTGGCATGTTTGGGATGCAAGGGGACATGTTCGGGCTTCGAGCCACATTCATGGAGGTAACAGATTTTGTCAGGAGGGTCCCTATCTGCCTTTGTTACTTGGCTGTCCTCTCGGGGAACCCTGGTTGCTTTCTTCGCTGAGACTGCTTTGGTTGTATGCGTTGTCAGGGAAGGATGCCTGCAGAGGGAAGGCTCTCCTGCTTGGTCCAATTCAGAAACATGAAAAAAGTCCTTGGGGGAGGGTGGCGGGGGAAGTAAAGATGTGAAGAAGGAGTTTAGCACTTCCTAAACCATTTCAAGGTAGAGTCCACCAAGCCCAGCCCAGCAAGAACTGCTCTGGGAAGACCCAGGCAGAGGTTAGCTGGTCCCTTGTGCATTTGGGGTATGCCTTGAGGTTTGGTGGATGAGATTGATCTCCCCCCACTGCACTGACATCGCTGTTGATGGGTTTTAGTCTAGAGTGACCCCTGGGACAGAGAGAGAGGTCATTCTGTCCACAGTACTTAAAAACCAGGACCTGGTATTCATATCTGCACAGGAGGACCATAAGATCCAGCTGGAGTTGGATTTGCAGAAGTTTTCTTTCTTTTTTCCACTGATGATTCTGAGGACAAGAGTGAGGCTGCCACACTGCACAGTCCCTGGGCAGCACTCATGTCAGCATGTATGTGGACAGCACCTCTAGAGTTGTGCAGGGAATAGACTGTGAGACTGTCCCTGCAGCCCTGGGAGAGGAAAGTTAAGTTCTGCGGAGCACATAGCAAAGAAAGAGTTTTTATCATCACTGCTGTAGTGTTGCCCTGGGCCCTCAGTGGGGGAACAAAGTTTGGAAGGTGTTTTCGCAGCAGGTGACTTCCATTATGAGATGGGAATTATAAAAATAACTACTTACTCATGAACCGAATGGAATCTTTTTTATTTAAATGTTGAAATAAACCAAAGCAGTAGGTATTAGGTATCTCCATTTTGTTGATCAGGACACTGAAGGCAGGCAATGGGGTGACAACTCCCAAACGGCAGGATTTGAACTCAGATCTGCGTGTATCCCAATCCCATGCACCTAACCATTCTGCAGTATACTGGGCTATGAGCTTTCAGAGCAGAACTCTGTTCCCTGACTCCATTCCCTGACAGTTCCCAACCTCAGAGGAGCTCGCATCGTCTTCTGGTTGCTAGGGACCTTCAAGGTCATCTAACTCAGGCTTCTATCCCCTGCAAAAAATCCATCTATAATTTAAACACTCCTAGGAGGAGTTCTCCACATTTCTGTTTTGGCCATTTGAGCTCTTTCTGGCCTGGAAAAGTCAACTTCCTTATCATTTCAACCCCACTGGTCCTGAATCTTCCCTTAGAATCTCAGAACAGCGTTGATTCCTCCTCAGCAATTTGAAGACAGCTAGGGTGTCTCCTTTTAGACTTCTTGAGCCAGGAGAAAATGTTATCTAAATACACCCACTGAGTCAATTAAATCAGTTTTCCTTTCTCTCAAGGATCACAATCCTGTGCTGCCTGCTGTCAAACATCTGAAAATGGTTGTTTAGTAGATTTTTTTCTGGTTTTCCAGTTGTTTAGGAAGAGAGGACAATTCTGGACCCTGTTTCTCATGGCTACAAGCAGAAGTCTCTTAGTATTGTTTTAATCCCTCCATTTCCTTGTCATCGTACAAATGATTTGAACATCAAGTGAAGAAATACAGATTGAAGCTTGTAGGTCCTGCATATCAAGTGTCCTTGGTTTGAAGAATCCAAATAGGGACTTAAATTAGACTCAAATTGAAGCAGTAACATCACAGAAGCTTAGGAGGGAAATCCTGTTAAACTTTTTAAAACTCTCAATTGTTTGAAAGACCTTTAAATGACCAAAGTGCCAGCCAACCTGGTTTAATAGGAAAGTCCATCAGCTAATCATCACAGGACAGAATTCAGTCTCAGGTTACCAATGACAGATTGCAGAAATGACCGTTTTAATACCGTTGAGGATATTTTGGGGTGTGCCTGTGTCCTCTACAATCTGGGCACCTGGAAAGAGTGGGATGGAGTGAGAGGGGTGTATCCCTCATGTATAAAGTCCCAGAAATGTGCCTGGCCACATGAAGAGCGTGAATAAAAGGGGGAAATTGTGTCGACACAGTTTCAAAGAGCATCTCAGATCTGTTAACTTTTTTTTTGTTTTGAAATGTTTTGCATTCCCAGCCTCTCTAATTAGCATCCTGAAATTCCACATTAACCGAAAAAGCTATGGGCAGCCTCCTCATCTAGTTCTATTTATGGAAAATATTGGGGAGGTCAGAAGGTCAGATGGGACACTGAAGAGTCAGGTTCCTCCGTGTCCCTCCATGCCAGGATTTCCTTCACTTTCTGCCTCTTCCTCCTCCTTCCACTTCCAGCCCTGCTATTCTCACTCCCCACCTGTCAACCCCTGATACTGCCTAGTGCCTGACTTCTTAAAGAAGCAGGTTCCTCGTGCCTGGCTCTGAAAAGGGATAAGCAAGAGAATATTACTGATTGTGAATAAAATGCAAAACAAAACCACCCATTTTTATTTTTATTTAATTTTTTTTGAGAAGGAAAACCTCATTTATTCCCTGCAGCACCCTTAGGGTCATTTTCTCTTTTTTGCTACTGGAATGCATCCTTGAGATTGTCAATTTTAACATTTCTCAAATTGCAGCCCACTGAATGTGAACTTGTACTGCAAGCTTCTCCAGTAGCATTCAAATGTCATGCCGCACATCACCATATCAAAGTCAAGGAGTAGCTTTGCACTAAAGAGAGGTGTTTAACCTCCCTTAGCCCACTGTTTTCCAAACTCATGACCACTAAGCACCAAGCCTTTTTCTATGTACCACATAATAATCTCCCAAAGAACTGGCCTAGGCCAGTAGAACTACCCCCAGATTATAGGCAACTCTCTTCTGCCCCAAACGTATTGTACTTTAGTTTCCATCTGATTGTCTCTCCCTCCCCCATCCCAACTGTAAGCTCCTTAAAGGTCACAACAAGCCCTTCTTTTCATATTCAGTGAGGGGTTCCCAGTCTCTTAGCACAATTGACATTTTGGGGCTCATAACTCTTTGTTGTTGGAGCTGTTCTGTGGAATGTAGAATGTTTAGCAGCATCCCTGGCCTCTGCCCACCAGACACCAATAGCACTCCCCTACCCCACTGGGACAATCGAAAATGTCTTCAGACATTGCTAATTCTGTCCCGAGGCACAGAATTGACCTTAGTTGAGCACCATTAATGCAGTCCATCAAGGTATGTCCCCATTAGCCACACAATCAACATTTGTGATATTCGATCAGACGTATTTACTTCCTGAGTATAGGAGGGAAAAGGAGGGTTCCCTCGGCTTTGCCGATCATTCAGCTGCAGTGACCTCCCTTGCTGGGCCTCCCTCATCCCTGCAGTTGGCCTTGACATTGCTCACTTTACTTAACAAGCTCTCAAGTTGCATGCAGAAGAGCATCTGAGACCCAGCACAGCCTGCCCATGGTGACAGGCTGGAAAGGGAGGGGAGCAATTTTCCCCTCACGCCGTGGAACTCTGGATTTCTAAACCTTAACAGCATGACACCAAGTAGCCACACATTTTTTTTTATTGTCAAAGAGAAGCATGAGGCTTTTTAGTAAACCTGAACCCTCCCCAGGATGTGTTTCCTTCTCCTTACAAAGCCTTCCCAACAAACATCCATCTCCGCAGCCAGAGGGGTTTTCTCAGCTCTCTCCCTGCTGGGTTCTGTTCATAAATTTCTTGAAGAAAATGTTTGCTGCATTCTAACGTCAGCATTTATGCAAAAGAGTTTAAAAGTTGCTGAAGCTCCAAGGCTATGATCTTGGGAAACAATTTTAATAATTCTTTAGAGCCGGAGTTAGCAAACTTTTTTTGTAAAGGGCCAGAAAGTAAGTACATATTTTAGGCTTTGTGAGCCAGGTGCTCTCTGTTGTAACTACTAACTCTGCTGTTGTTGCCCCAGATCAACCACAGACAATATGTAAATGAATGGGAATGGCTATGTTCCAATAAAACTTTATTTGCAAGAGCAGATTGTGGGCCAGGTTTAGGCTATGGGCCACACAGACTCCATCCCAGCTTTAGAGCATCTCTGATGAACAAATCAGCCTTTGCCGTGGCAACCAGCAGGAGGGAAAACATGCCACTCTTTTTATCAGCAAAAATTGTATCCTACATTCCTCACTGATAGATTAATACAAACACTGTCATTTCCCAAATGCAAATCCCAATTCCAAAGGCCTTTTAGTCTCAGGTTACCATTTGTCTGCTGCTAACCTTTCCAACTTAAAGTTTTAGCTTGCTTTTAAAAGGGTAGATGCTGCTAGCAAAAAAATCTGCCTCTTTTTTCTGGAAGTTAATCTCACTCATCTCTATCCACCCACCCCCAGAAAAATATGCAAGTCTTGCAAATGCAGCCAAGAAGACCACTGCCTAACCTCCGACCTAGAAGACGATCGGAAAATTGGCCGCTTGCTGATGGACTCCAAGTATTCCACCCTCACTGCTCGGGTGAAAGGCGGGGATGGCATCCGGATTTATAAGAGGAACCGGATGATCATGACCAACCCTATTGCCACTGGAAAAGATCCCACTTTTGACACCATCACCTACGAGTGGGCTCCCCCTGGAGTCACCCAGAAACTGGTAAGAGAGCTTCCCCAACTAAGCAGTTGTTTTCCTATCCTTATAAATACTAGCTATGTCAAGTGTTTCTGAACTTCAAACATGGGGTGGCAAGAGATCAAGGTCACAAAAATGACAGGAGTGGCTGTGGTTTTAGCCCTGCCCTTATATTATGTGATGTTGAAATGAAAACTATCCGGGCCTCAGTTTTCCTTATCCATGAAATGGGTAGAGGTCTTCATATGGCCCTAAGAGGCCTTGCAGCTCTAGTACAGGGGCAATCATTGTTCCATTTGGGCTCCATACTTCTGAACAGGAGATAGTTTATCACTCAAAATTCTGAGTGCTTGTCTCCATCTGCAAGATACTCATTTTCCCTCAAAGGAGCCTGGGATATGCCCTTTGTAAACCTGTAGGAGAGCTGAGAAACAGTTCTCTCTTCTGCCTAAACACTGAAACCTATTGGTCTTAGAAGGGAGAACCAAACTGGTTTTATACAACCTTGAACAAAAGCAACCAGAGAAATCTCAGGTAAATGATCAGAGAAACCCTGAGGAGGGCAGAAAGGACACAGGTCCAGAGAGAGCAAGTGACTCACACAAGGTTACACCCTAGCTGCTCACTGAAATCCCCAGGACCTGCAGAAGGTCTCCATACCCAAGTCTTATCCCAGACCACTGAGTCAGAAGCTCCAAACTACAGAATCCAAATCATCAGATGTGACCATTTTAAATGACTCCCCATGCAGCCACCTTCAAGATCCAATGCACTGGATCAGGGCTCCTATAAGCTCAACATGTGTAGATATCACCTGGGGAGCTCATCAAAATGCATCCAGCAGGTTTAGGGCCATCCTGAGATATGACACGCCTGTCACACTCCCAAGTGATGTTGATGCTACTGCTCCCCAGAACCCCACACGTGGAGTAACAAGAGGCTGGATGATTTCTATAAGTTAATACAATTTGTAGAAGGTTCAACAATTTTAAAAATGCAAGCATGGCATTTAACTGAATATTTGCTGGAAGAAAAGGAGTGCCTTTGGAGTCCTTCATAGCCCTACCCTTCAGACTCTTCCATGGCTCCCATCACTGTGCTGTCACTCCCAACATCTCAACACCTTATGACACTCCAGCTTCCTGCTTCCAGTGCTAGAACACACCAAGCTCCTGCCCTCCTTGGGGCTTTCGCACTTCCTGATCCTTTTTTGAAAGGTTCTTTCCTTGCTCTTCCTAAATAGTCCTTCTCCAGATATTCAGTTTACAATAGATGTTACCTGCCATCCTATCACATTTTTTCTTTCTTTTGGTTTCTTTAACAACTTTTATTGCAAGCAGGTTATCTTTTTCTGTGCCTAGATAGGAAGGCAGACACCCTGTCTGTCCTGTAAACTGTAACATCCCTGCACCCAGCACAGTGCAGGGTGCAGGATAGGTGTGACAAGTGTTAGTGCAATGTTACCTTTTAGGCCAGAGATGCTCCAAGTGTGGGCTGTGGACTGGAGCTGTTCCACACAGTCTTTGTGACCTAGACCCAATGTGAGAATATATGTTGGGAAAATGTTACAGCAGTTTGACATGCAACTATGTGATGGGATGAGAACTCATACCATTGAACAGAATTCCACGTGGTAAGACTCACACTGAAATCTAATGGGGCATGTGCTACATTCTAATCACATGAGAGAGACTACAAATCACTCTGCAATAAGTGAAAAACAAACAAACCTTGATCCTTCACCATATGGAGTTTGAGAGGCACAGTTCTAAGCTGTTGCCTTAAGGAGGGAAAATCCCTTCCAGATAAAGTGAAGAGCGGCTAAGATTTTTTTCTTGATCTGTACTTTTTGAAAAGGAAAAGCACATTTTAAAAGAACACTTCAGCATCCATGAACTCAATCACCCTGTAAGGCAGAGTTGTTTTACATGTAAGGAAACACAGAATGGTTAATTGGCCTTCAAAAGTTTTTAGTGCTAGACAGGGGCTGGTCCCGGGCCACAGAGCGTGGCCACAGAACAACAGCAAAGCCAGGACATGCCCGGTAGTTCAGAGCTCAGGTCTCCCTCCAGCTCCAGGTCTGGGTAAGCTATCAAGCAGGTCTCCAGGACGTCAGTGGAAACTAAAGCAAGCAGCTCATGAAGGAGCCATCTATGGGCGTCAGGGACTGGCTGGTGAAAACCCCAAATACGTTGACCCCAGACTAATCAGGCGAAGGCATCGTCAGGCAGTGATTAATGCTGGCTCATAAAACCACATAGCTATAAAGAACCCCTCTGTCTGCTCTGCATCTGGGCGTCCAGGGCAAGTCACATTTCTGAGATTGGACAATTCTCCCTTGCCACTGAGCTTCCTAACTTTTTTTAAATTACTGAATGATCAAGACTGATTATATTTTGGGAATGGGACTGAATTTTGCTATGTCTCATCCTTTGCAACCAGAAAGAAAGCCTGAGCAATTCTTAAGCCTTCAAATGCTGATAACAATAAGCCTAATTGTGGATATTTGTTAAGTATTTACTGTCTACCAGCCACTATACTAGGAACTATCCATGCACAATCTCATCTAATTTTCCAGCACTGTTAGAAGTATACGTTCATTACCCTCATCTACAAAGAAGTAAACTGAGGCTCCGAGAGACGATGCAGCAATGCAGCTAGCCAAATGTCCCACAGCCGATTTAAGTGACAGAGCCAGGTCTTGAACTCAGGCCACTCTGACTCCAAAGTTTGGGCTCTTCCCTACCAATCCAGGCCAGGCCAGGCGAACTGGCAGGTGGGAGGGGAGGCAGGAAGGAGCAGATACTCTGGGTTAGCATTTTCAGGGAAGGCGATCATGAACAGGAAGCAGCTTGAGTGTGGCTTTGAAAGCTAGCCAGGATTTGGGGGAAGGAAAGAGGGAGAAGACAAAGGAAACCAGCATCCACTGAACATTTGTGTATATATCTCGTGAACATCTCACCACTCCCTATTTACTGAGAATGTTACAGGCCCATTTTACAGAGGAGCAAACAGAGGCCCGTGAGGAGCCAATGCAGGGGTGGCACTTACTCATACCTCGCCCTCTGCTTCCACACCCATGGCAGGCATTGCTTATCAGTCATAGTACTGTTTCCCATTGACTCCTTATCGGCCCTCAGGATCCTTCTTCACACAGCACTCTAGGTCACCACTACGTGCTGGGGTTGACTTGTCAGATGAAGCCCATTTACTGTTCTTGGCTGCCAGCAGAAGAATCAGAAAGAAAAGAATCAGAACAGGGTCTCTGGATTCCAGATCCCATGTGTTTCATTGCCTAATCCAGGGTATAGGAGTTCCTTCCCTTCCACTTTGCTTTGCATTTTTAGTTTCTTTCCTGATACAGTCAGATTCTTGGAACTTCTCCACTCAACGTGTCCCAGCCAGGTTGCAGAGCACCAAATAACTCAGAAAGGTCCTCAGGGGGTCAGGTACAGTGGCTCACACCTGTAATCCCAGCACTTTGGGAGGCCGAGGTGGGTGGATCACCTGAGGTCAGGGGTTTGAGACCAGCCTGACCAACATGGTGAAACCCTGCCTCTACTAAAAATACAAAATTAGCTGGGTGTTGTAGCGGGCACCTGTAATCCCAGCTACTCGGGAAGCTGAGGCTAGATAATTGCTTGAACCCAGGAGGCGGAGGTTGCAGTGAGCCGAGATTGTGCCACTGCACTCCAGCCTGGGCAACAAGAGCAAAACTCCATCTCAGAAAAAAAGAAAAATAAAGAAAGGTCCTCAGGGAAAACATAAAACCTAAACCAAATTCCCAACTGGTCTGGGAAAACGCCTCCTGCTAAAGGTTATGGGAACGTGAGGTGTCAGAGGTAGATAACGTGACGTAGTTGGTTATCAGAGAGATACCTGGGAGATTCTGTTTCAGAGTCAGTGCAGTGCCAGGTGGTTGACTCTGGCCCAAACCTCTGTCCCTGTCATTCCCTTCCCAAGTCCATGCCAGTCAATCGTGGTTGCTTGGAGGGCTGTGTTAAGAGGGATTCTGAGGTCTTGATTAGCAACGTTTGTGAATAGGGAGCAGTGGTGGAAGTCTCAGACCAGCCAGGCAAGGCCAGGCATCTCAAAGTACACACCAGTGGCAGCTGGGTGTGGTAGCATTGACAATGCAAAGACAGAGAGGCTGGAGCCTTTTTTTTTTTTTTTTTTTTTTTGAGACTGAGTCTTCCTCTGTCACAGTGGCAGGATCTGATCTCACTACAACCTCTGCCTCCTGGGTTCAAGCAATTCTCGTGCCTCAGCTTCCCAAGTAGCTGGGACTATATGCCCAGCTAATTTTTTTTTTAAGTAAAGATGGGGTTTTACCATGTTGGCCAAGCTGGTCTCAAAGTCCTGACCTCAAGCGATCTGCCCCCTTCGGCCTTCCAAAGTGCTTGGATTACAGGCATGAGCCACCATGTCCAGCCCCAGCTGGAGCTTTGAGCTGCAAAAGGATCACTGGGTCCTTGGGAAGGGAAACTCCCTTTCTCCAAGGCTCCAGACAGGAAGCACATTACCCCTGCAGCCACAGACACCCAAAGCCAGTGCAGAGCCGTGAAAGGACACCATGAACGCAGGGGTCAGCTAACATCTGGCTGATTCCACACCCAGATGCTGCCCCAGGATCCCTAGCACACCAACAATTGTAAAGTTCAGAAGAAAAGGATGCAGGTCCTGGAATCCCAGAGAAACAGACACATCCAGGGAATGGGGGATCCTGTTACCACTTGATGCTTACACAGCCCGCTCACTCTGAAGTGATGACTAAAGGAGATGCCTCCAGAGATTGGGGAACATTTTTCCTCTTGGAAAATCATCCATCTTCTGGAGAGGCAGCAGAGAAGGGCTTGAGACCCATGCTTCTGGGTTCAAAGCTGTCTCTATCACATACTAGCTGTGTGACCTTGGGGAGGTTATTTAACTTCTCTGTGCCTCTGTTTTTCAAGAGGTAACATTAGTACCTTCCTGCTAGGATTGTTGTGAGAATTAAATAGGTTCACGTGTGTGAAGCACTTGGCAGCGTGCCTGGAGCATAGCAAGCCCTCCCTGAGTTGGCTACTTCTATCATCCCTTCAACTGCTGAACCTGGGGAAGTCAGCAGTCTTCCCAGGAGGGGCAATTACTCTCCCATGAGCCGAATCAGCCTGGACGGGGCTGCTTCAGCACTTAGTGTGAGAAAGATGCTAGTCAGGCCTGATCCCCACGCTAGCAGAGTGAGCCAATCTCTTGTTTCCACTTCTCCAAAATCCTTCTTTAGATTCTGGAAGCAGGGACAGGCCCTGGGCAAGAAATAGGAAGGGGACAGTGTGAGCAAATTTGCCACCCGAGGCTACACACTAACACGTCTCTGCAGGGCCCTGTGCCTGCTCCAGCCTCTTGGCTGTCCAGCTGCTACTTCCCACTGTCTCTGATGGTCACATCCTCTTTCCCCACTCACTGCTCCCAGAGAAGCCCCAACCCTAAGATGCCTTGTGTCGGAGCCACCCAGGAGAAACTTTTAAACGGCTGATAGATAGATAGATAGATAGATAGATAGATAGATAGATTTTGAGACATGTTACCCAGGCTAGACTGCAGTGGTGTGATCGTAACTCACTATAACCTTGAGCTCCTGGGCTCAAGCGATCCTCCCACCTCAGCCACTGAAGTAGTCAGGTCTACAGGCATGTGCCACCACACCTGGCTGATTTTTTAGTATTTTGTAGAGATGAGGTCTCTCTGTGTTTCCCAGGCTGGCCTCAAGCAATCCTCCTGGGTCAGCCTTGGAAATGCTGGGATTATAGGCATGTGCCACCGCTCCTAGCTTAAAGTGCTCATTTCTAGGCCTCTTCAGACCTCCTAAATCAGAACCTAAGGATAGACCCAGAAAACTTTTCACAAGGTCTCCCAGTGGTTCTTATGCACCCTAAGGTTTGAGATTCTTCAGACCTACCTGGCTGACATATTTGTGTTAGAAGCCACTTGTAATTTCCTACTGATCAAGAAGGAAGATACCAGACACCCCAGTCTCCTAAGACGGGGTCAGGATGAAGCCCTTTCCAGATGTTTCTGCAGCTGTGGGATGCACAGGGGCTTCTGCTCGTCCATGTGGTTGGTGGACTATCTTGGCCTCTTTGACAGGAATCCACCATCTCCTTCCCCTTTTCCGAGCTATAAATTCGGGTTAGTGATACTGCTCTTCTCTCTCTCTTGGTTGTGGTGACTATTGAGTGAGATTGCCAGGGATTTCTCACGATAGTCAGAACCCTAGGGATTACACAATCTACCCTGAACTTTGTAGATGAGGAAACTGAGGCCCAGGAGATATTTTCTTGGTCTGACACAGAGCAGCAGGAGGACCGGACCTAAAACCCTGACTTCCTGACACTCTACCACTCAGGTCATCTCTTCTATCTGAGAAAGCACCTTGAAAAGCATTCAGAAGTGTGCAGACATACCTGGGATTAACTGGGTATGCTATGAGCCTATGGTGCCAGAAGGTGTCTCAGACAAGTGTCCTCTGGGATCTAGGGCAGAGCCACCAATGGGGCATCTGTAGCCACCCCTCAATTTGAGTCCCACAGGAGCTCAGGTCACCTGCCTCTCCCTTTTCTATGCTGTTTCCCAGAATTTATTTACTATGAATCTCAGCAGGTACCAAGCCCTAGACTTGTACTCCCCCACCCCACAACAACCCTAGCTTCCTCACCACTGCTCCCTAAAATCAGACAGCAACAGGGTCTGTACGATATGCATTTCAGCATGAATTTCCGTGTTCACTCCCACAATTCCCAAATGAGTCCAGCCCCAAGTGATAAGCTATGGGCCAGATGGGTTCTAAGAGGATGAACCTAGCAGCGGCCACCTAGGTGATGGGAATCAGGAGACCAGGTGCTAAGGTTCAGAGTCAGGGTCAGGTACAGAAATGGAAAATGGTTGTCCAGGATGAAATGAACAATTTGCCTCTCACAGTTTCTCAGGCTGTGGCCCTGACTTGTATCTTCCCCTAATCTCTCCATCCCTGGGACTCACCCAAGTATAAGAGTTCTGTTCAATAAAAACAAATATATAAATGAGGCCAAATTGGACACATTAATATTCAGACAGTTACCAGTTATATGATGTGGAAATGTTATTGACCTGAGACTTTGTCGATTCTACTATTAGAAGTTGCCTTTACATATTTTTTAATTAATAAACCATGAAAAACCTTATGTCAATAATGATTTAATTATACTTTTCTAAGAAAAAGCAATTTTATACAAGGTTGACTTTTTTTTTTTAATTAGGAATGTTGCCCAGGAGGTAAATGAAGTAAAAATATTCAGTTTTGAGAGAAACAAAATTCATGTTACAAAGATAGCAAATCTAAAATGAACATCTACTTAAATTACACCATTCTGATCAAGAATGTTAATCTCTGACTATAACTTGGAGCAGAGTAAGAGCTCATTTAGGCCTCTCTCAGGTGTTAGCAAAATTCATATTTCTTCCTTGAGAATTCTTAAGTTTTGCAAAAGCCTGAAGCAGCTGGGAATCATCCACCGGCCTTTCCTCAGATATCTGTCCAGTGCTTGAGAATCCCAGTTGTTTATCTCACTCATTTTTTTTGTTTGCCAGTATTTCGTTGAAACAGTAGTTCAAGTAAGGTCCAGGAGCCAACTTCTTGCATCAGAGTTACCAGGAGTCTTGTTTAAAATGCAGATTCCTGTACCCCACACCTAACCTGCTGGAGGGAGATCTTGACTAGGGCTTGGTGCCTGGGAATCTGCATGTTAGTAATTTTTCACAGGGTTATTGTACACTGTGTCTATTGAGAGACGCTACTTTGACATATGTAGCTGGTGAATCTGACTGTAATCACAGATTTGAAAAGAGAAAAGCCACAGATAGAAAACCAAAGACAGCCAGGTGTGGTGGCTCACGCCTATAATCCCAGCATTTTGGGAGGCTGAGGCAGGTGGATCACCTAAGGTTGGGAGTTGGAGTTGGAGACCAAGTTGGCCAACATGACGAAACCCCATCTCTACTAAAAATACAAACATTAGCCAGGCATAGTGGCTCACGCCTGTAATCCCAGCCACTTAGGAGGCAGAGGCAGGATAATCGCTTGAAGCAAGCAGGTAGAGGTCGCAGTGAGCTGAGATCATGCCATTGCACTCCAGCCTGGGCGACAAAGCAAGACTCTGTCTCAAAAAAACAAAAGCAAATAAAAACAACAAAAAAAAAGAAAAGAGAAGAGAAAGTCAGTAGCATGTGGATCAGGGGTGTCTAATCTTTTGGCTTCTCTGGAAGAAGAATTGACTTGGGCCATACATAAAATACACTATCACTAAGGATAGCTGAGGAGCTTAAAAAAAAAATCACAGAAAAATATCATAATGTTTTAAGAAAGTTTACAAATTTTTTACGAATTTCTGTTGGGCCACATTCAAAGCTGTCCTGGGCCATATGTGGCCCATGGGCCGTGGTTGGACCAGCTTGGTAAGTCCTATGGTTCTGTTAAGTAATCCTACAGCCACTCTAGGATTTACAAGCCTCATTTTCACAGCCGAAGAACCTGTGCAGAGAGTCGGCATGACATGGCCACAGTCACACTGCTGGGATACCTACAACCAGGATTTCGGTTCAGGACAAGCTGATTCCAGAGCCTTTGCTCTTGCTACTACAGTAGAAGGGACATGGCCTGCCCTCAGGGAGTGGACAGTCCCGCTAGAGGGTCAGCTGAAATACACTAGGAATGGTTAAGGACTAGGGAGAGATCAAAGCATACAGTGCTGCTTGTAAGAACAGGAAAGACAAGAGAGGGCTTTTCCTTCTGAGGGCAGGGGGAGGTGTAAGTCCATGAGTGAAGGTAGAAATCAAGCCCATCAATTGTGGGGCCAGTGAGAAGAGAGCGCCGAGTGGGACACAGGTTTCGTGAAGGCAGCCAGCTGGCATTACTTGTCATTATACTGTAAGAGTTTTATCAACTGGCTACTGTCTAGCAAATGATACTAGAGAAGAGGTTTAAAAATAGCAACTTTGGGGATACAGGCAAACTAGTAAGTGTAATTATTACTATTAATTGAAAGTCAGAGGCCGGGCGCAGTGGCTCAAGCCTGTAATCCCAGCACTTTGGGAGGCCGAGACGGGCGGATCACAAGGTCAGGAGATCGAGACCATCCTGGCTAACATGGTGAAACCCCGTCTCTACTAAAAAATACAAAAAACTAGCCGGGCGACATGGCGGGCGCCTGTAGTCCCAGCTGCTTGGGAGGCTGAGGCAGGAGAATGGCGTGAACCCAGGAGGCGGAGCTTGCAGTGAGCTGAGACCCGGCCACTGCACTCCAGCCTGGGCGGCAGAGCGAGACTCCGTCTCAAAAAAAAAAAAAAAAAAAAAAAAAAAAGAAAGTCAGAGAACAAAGCAAAATGAGCTTTATTCAAATTCTGATGGAAAACCTAGCCCATGAGTAAATGTAAACTTCTTTCTCTTTCCAGTGCCATCCAAAATTGAAAACTACAGTGTTCCTTGGAGAATAAGCGATAAAATAATGATTATTATTAGCAAGTAGAGAGCTAGCTACTTAACGAACAGATAGAGCACACATTAGCAGATGCAAACAAGTGTCTCCTTCTCACACGCAAGATTATTGCCTGTCCCACACCATGACATGGGCTGGTGCGGTCACAGGAGAAACAGAACCCACTGACCAAGGACTCATTTTAAGTGGTACACATGCACAGAAAATAGCATTTAAGTACATTAAGTACAACCCTGCTTGTTATTTGTTCCAGGCAGAAAGAAGACTGGGTGCCCTTATTTAATAAATATACATAGGAAATAGTCTGGAAAGATAAACACAAAGTTGTTGGTAAGCTGTTAGCATGAGCCAATAAGGTGTGAGTTTTTAAAATCCTTTTTAAAACAAAGGACAGTCATACACCACTTAATGCTGAGGTTTCGTTCTGAGAAATGTGTCCTTAGGTGATGTTGTCTTTAGGTGAATGTCAAAGAATGCACTTACACAAACCTAAATGGTGTAGCCTACTACGTATCTAGGCTACACAGTGTGGCCTATTGCTCCTAGACCACAAATTGTACAGCATGTGACTGTACTGAATACTATAGGCAATTGTAACACAATGGTCAGTCAGTATTTGTATATGTAAACATATCCAAACCTAGAAAAGATACAGTAAAAATCGAGTATGATAATCTTATGGGACCACTGTGGTGTGGCCCATCGTGGACTGAAATGCTGTCATGTAGCACATGATCGTACAGTATGCATATGGCAAAGTGCATGCATCTGATGTGTACAGCTTGACGAACTTTGACACAGATACTCTTCCATGGCCCTATCACCAAAATTGAGACATAGAACACTCCCTACATACACAAGGTAGCTAAGGGATGCATGTTTTTCCTTTACTAAAGTTTTTTTCTCTCATGTGTGTATTATTTGTCACAATGGACAGTATTGCTTTTGAAATTTTCTAAAATTACAAAAGTAATCTAACTGCATTAAGTTAAGAAAATAGACTGTGGGTCTTTCAGTTGCTGAGAATGCTGGAAGAGAATGAATGCATTTTTAGTTTTAGGTAGATTCTGTCATAGTTTCTTTAACTGATGAAGCCCCGTCCACATCACGTTGTCCCTTCTTCCTCCTCCTCCCTAGGGACTACAGTACATGGAGCTCATCCCCAAGGAGAAGCAGCCAGTGACAGGCACGGAGGGCGCCTTTTACCGCCGCCGCCAACTCATGCATCAGCTCCCCATCTATGACCAGGATCCCTCGCGCTGCCGTGGACTTTTGGAGAATGAGTTGAAACTGATGGAAGAATTTGTCAAGCAATATAAGAGCGAGGCCCTCGGTGTGGGAGAAGTGGCCCTCCCGGGGCAGGGTGGCTTGCCCAAGGAGGAGGGGAAGCAACAGGAAAAGCCAGAGGGGGCAGAGACCACTGCCGCTACTACCAACGGCAGCCTCAGTGACCCGTCCAAAGAAGTGGAATACGTAAGTTTCTCCCATGCTTCCAGCCAGGCTGAAACCATGCAGGCCCGGGGCTGGACCGTCAGGGCCCCATCACGGGACTTTGTTCCCTCATTCGTGCATTTATTCATGAATTTGTGCATTCAGCAGATATTGGTTACTCATTTACTCTGTGTCAGGCACGGGCCCATGGAAAATGATACAATACCACTGCCCTTGAAAGGCTCATAGTCCAGTGGAGGTCACAGACAAAACTGACACAGTTTAGAGAAGGGACATCTAAGCCTGCGTGGCGGTGAGGGTAAGCTTCAAGAAGTTGGCGAGGTACAAGCCGGTCTATAAAGAATGTCTAGGGGCCATCCAAGCCTTCAGGCTTTGAAGGGAGGATGTGTACCCCCTTAAAGAGGTGATCATTTGCAAAAAGAGCCAGGAGTTCAAGAAAGCACAGTGCATTTAGAGGATTAAAAGAAGTCCCACGTGATTGGAAGTGTGGCATGCTTGGGGAGCTGGGGACACAAGGCTGGGAAGGGCAGCAGAGGCTGGATTTCTGGAGGGTTCATTCCTTCCATCCATTCATCAGTCAAATACTGATTAGCTTGTATTAGCTGCTATGCCCCAGGAAATCAAACAAACAGAGGACACTGTCCCCAAACTGCAGAATGCCACGAAGTTAGGACTTTATTCCAAAGGTAATGGACAGGCTTTTGGTCAGAGGTACATGGTCCATGCTGTGCTTGCAAACGTTTCTTCTAGCAGTGTCTTAGTCCGTTTTCTGTTACTTATAGCAGAATACCTGAAACTGGGTAACTTATAAAGAAAAGGAATGTATTTCATACATAAGTGGAGGCTGAGAAGTCCAAGGCCGATGGGCTGCATCTGGTGTGGGCCTTCTTCCTGGTGAGCACTCTCTGCAGAGTCCCGAAGTGGCTCAGGGCATCACATGGCAAGGGGGCTGGGTGTGCTAACTCGGGTCTCTCTTCCTTTTCTTAGAAGCCAGTCCCACTAATGTGATAATCCATTAATCTATTAAGCCATGAGTGGATTAATCCATTCCTGAGGGCCTGAGCCCTCACGACCCAATCATCTCTTGAAGGCCCCATCTCTCAATACTGCCATGCAGAGGATTATGTTTCAACGTGAGTTTTTGGAGGGGATGTTCAACCCATAGGAAGTGGCAGTGTGGAAGAAGTGCTGTTGAGGAGTGAGCCACTGGGGGCCATTTTGAGAAAACAGAAAGGAGGAGCCAGTGCTAGGGAGATGAAACCTCATGGCTTGGTTTGTCTTAAACTGCCCCACAGAAGGCGAAAGGAATGCTTGAGGCTAGTGTGCACTGTATTTCTGGTCCCCAGCCCGTGTTTTACCTTTTGCTCCCCCTGCCCCGTCAACCAAGTGTCCTCATTTGTTTCTATGGCAATTAACTTTTGGAGATAGAAGTCCCAGCACAGCAGATCCCCAAGCACATTATCTACCTTGCTGAACAGACTGGCAGTCACCCATGAGCCAGGCGACCCAGGGAAATGCCAGCCCAAACGAAGCTGCTGCCACATCCAGAGAGGGTTGTACTCTTTCTCCCTTGGAGTCACTCAAGGGAATCATCCAAAACTTGCATCTTCCATCTCCAAGCCCCATCTTATTAGCACCATCTGGGATTGCCATCCAAGGAAGTGTTTTATCTGAGGACTCTAAGACCAAAGAACAAGATTTATTTACCCTACTACAGATTTGGCAGTGACGCATGAAAGGCCCATTTCTCAGGAAGAATACATGTCCTAGGGATGTAAAAAAGAAAAAAAGATTAGATCTAGTTACCATGGTCTATAAACTGGTCTTCCCCACCCCACCCTGATCCTGGCTTCTGTCTACCCTCAAATAGCTGTTTGTTCATAAACCCTAAATACTAGATAATTCCAAATTGGAAGGAGACCTCTAAGTCGTTGTAGTATTTCCAAATCGCCATTCCCAAGAGACATGTGGATCTGACATCGTATTTTATTCTTGACTGAGCCTCGCATATTTGTTCAG
Organism: Trachypithecus francoisi; assembly: GCF_009764315.1. Classification (NCBI taxonomy): domain Eukaryota; kingdom Metazoa; phylum Chordata; class Mammalia; order Primates; family Cercopithecidae; genus Trachypithecus; species Trachypithecus francoisi. The sequence goes on from NW_022681453.1 coordinate 52,476,986, forward strand.
CATTGAACAAAGACAAAGGCAGCGCGAGAACCCGGGTCCTTGCCTACAGTCAGTTTTAGGAAATAACTGTGACACTTGAGAAGCATTTAAATAACAATACTAGACAGTAAATGGAAAAGGCCAAAGTCAGAAAATAAGTAGGGATTCCAAAGGAAGCCTTTATTGGTTGGACTGGGCTGGGCTAGCTGTGGGAGACAGACTTCTATGTCCCTGCCCCAACCACAATTTTAATTTAATTATTATGTAATTAGTGAATGAATGTCTGTCATCCTCTGTAGATGCTGAGGTCTTGTTCATCTCTTTATTTGCAGTGGCTGTCATTGATATACATAGCAGTTGCTCAATAAATATGTGACCCATGAATGAAAGTTTGAACTTAAGCCTAAAAAATGGGATCTATTTGGATAGGCAATTTGCCTAGGGGGACGGCACGATTCCAATTCCACATTTATTAAGCCCCTGCTCTGTGCCAAACACTATGCTCACACTGTCAGGGTCTATCTTTAATTCTCACAGTTGTCTGGTAGGGTGAATTTTACCAAACCCATTTTACAGGTGAGATTCAAAGATAATAGGTAACTTTTCTAAGATCCCATGGTTTCTATGGGGCAGAACCTGGATCCAATACCCTTTCTGTGATAAGATGCTAAGTTGTAAAACCCTGCTTGTTATTTGTTCCAGGCAGGAAGAAGACTGTGTGCCCTTATTTAACTCCCTTTTCACCTCCTTGAAGCAGGGGAGTGAATCCTGATAAGGGTAGCTAGATAGGCTGACAGGCCACAGACAGTGTGTTCCCAGCAACCCCACCATTAGGGGTGGGTATGGGCTGCACTCCCTGACCCGTCTTCCTTGCCTCACCAGCATTCACATCAAGTGGACGTGTGTGCTGGCCGCCCTGTACGCTTGCACCCTCTCCTTTCTCATAAAAGGGCAGCATAGAACAATTACCAGAGCCAAGCATCAGGCAGGAGGCCTGACTTCTGCTCCCCTGGTGAAGGGCAATGATTTTTGCAAGAAGTGGTCCAGGGATTCAACTTGAAAATAAAGGTGTGGGGAAGAAATTGTAGGACTCAGCCTGACACCCCAAAACTGAACAGAGATTTATGGGAGAAAAATGAAGGGCAAAAAGAGAGACGTGAACATACGGGAACTGTAACACTTGCCTGTTTATCATCTTAATCGTGTTTACTGTGATTGTCGTTAGCGTCGGCAAGTCCGTGGGCATTGCCTGAACCGAGGACAGGACTAAGCAAGTATCTGATTTAAAGCTTACAACTGCCCCACGATGTGAAGTGGCTGTGCCTCCCCAGGCTGCTGGGCCTCAGAACTGGGATTCAAATGAACATCTGCCTAAAATCAAGTCTATGTTCTTTCCCATTTCCCAAAGCTTATTCCTAGGAGAGCTACCAGATATTTTGTACCATAAAAGGATCATGTGGCTGGCTCAGGAGACATTAAAGTGGACATGAAACTACGTGAGTTTCTTTACAGCAGGAGTGAAAGAAACTACATGGGTTTCTTTACAGCAGAACTTCTCAGAGCCTTTAGTAGGCCAATGCTGTGGTCCTTAAACTAAAATCACCTGGAAGTCTTGTTAAACTCCAGAAGCCTGGGTCGCACTTCCAGAGCTTCTTAGTAGTAGGTGTCGGGTGGAGCCTTTGCATGTGCATTGCTAACAAGTCCTTGGGTGATGCTGGTCTGGGGCTACACTTTGAGGACCGCTGCTAACAGTGTTAAAAAGTGCCTTAGCACTTTGGGAGGCTGAGACGGGCAGATCACGAGGTCAGGAGATCGAGACCATCCTGGCTAACATGGTGAAACCCCGTCTCTACTAAAAAAAAATACAAAAATCTAGCCGGGTGAGGTGGCGGGCACTTGTAGTCCCAGCTACTTGGGAGGCTGAAGCAGGAGAATGGTGTAAACTCGGGAGGCGGAGCTTGCAGTGAGCTGAGATCTGGCCACTGCACTCCAGCCTGGGCAACAGAGCGAGACTCTGTCTCAGAAAAAAAAAAAAAAGAAAGGGGGGGGCCTTAGATCTGAGCTCAGCAGAAATGATATCACCAATTTGGCCTATAGTGAGAGTCTAGATGGTAACATGGGCATTTTCCAGATGTATTTGGCTTCCTGGCTCTATGTATGTATGTATGTATGTATTTTGAGATGGAGTATCACTTTGTCGCCCAGGCTGGAGTGCAGTGGCACGGTCTCGGCTCACTGCAAGCTCCACCTCCCAGGTTCACACCATTCTCCTGCCTCAACCTCCCAAGTAGCTGGAACTACAGGCACCATGCCCAGCTAAGTTTTTGTATTTCTAGTAGAGACAGAGTTTCACCATGTTAGCCAGGATGGTCTCGATCTCTTGACCTTGTGATCCACCTGCCTTGGCCTCCCAAAGTTATGTATGTATTTATTTATGTGGGATAAATTGGGGGTGGATTACCCCAAGTGAGCCCATCTTTGAGAATGCTGTATAACCCTTCCTGTTGCTGGAGAGTTCTGGAAGCACAGGTGCAGAATCTACCACACTATGTACCCTATCTTGACGGCCCCCATCCCTGATGACACTAACTCTCTGCAATCTGAGGCCAGGGCCCCACTTTCCACTATACCCACCCCCCGACACACACCAGCTGTGAGCTCCCTCGGCTCCCTCCCACCTTGTCCACCTGCTGGGGAACGTCCTTCCTCTGAGTCCTTGGGAGGGGGCCTATCGGAGCTATGGCGGGGTCCGCCTGCCAAGTCCTCCCACCCAGCCCCCCCACCCAACCATCCCCATTGGAAGATAATGTCCACACCAGAGGAGCGTTATTGCCAAAATGCCTGTGGGGAATTCCTACTAAGGGGCCATGTTCTGAGTGAGCCCAGATAACAGTGGTGGCCAGGTTGCAGGACGCACTGCCGTCTGAGCCCAGCTCACCTGCATGACCGGGACTGTCAGTTACACAGTCTGAACACAGTGAGCAGATTCTGACCCCAATCCCAGCTTCCCAACCCCAGGCCAGCAGACAGGCCCTATTGACAGGACAGGGCCACCTAAAATTAGCCTTGGCACCTCTGTCCACTTCAGAAATGAACGAAAAGCTGTGGCTGTCCATGCCTATCTCAGGGCAGTCCTCTGAAAGTGTTATTATTACACTGAGGTTAGGAGAGGCAGGATATCATGGGAAGTTCCTCCAGCCACCAAGTTGTCAGAGTAATCCTTCTCCATGGGGCAATACCAAGCCTGAAAACTCCTGGTCCCAGATGCTACTGCACCTGCTGTCACCCCTGAAGAAGTGAGCCCTTTTCAATCAGTGAGGCCAATACAATTCAAAAATATTTAGTCTCCCTCTCTTTTCCTCACTTGTCCCATTGTGTGGGGACGGAGGATAGGAAAGAAGACAAGATGAGAATCAAGGGAAGAAAGGGGAAACTGTGAGCCTGCAGCAGGCACTGTGCAAGGTCTCAATCTCTTTTTTTTTTTTTTTGGATACACGGCTCTCACTTTCTCACCCAGGCTGGAGTGCAGTGGCAGGATCATAGCTCACAGCAGTCTCAAACTCCCAGGTTCAAACCATCCTCCTGCCTCAACCTCCCAAGTAGTAAACCTCTTTAACCATTTGTAACAACCAGCGAGAGAGGTTGGGGTTGTTATACCCATTTCACAGATGAGGAACCTGGGGCACATTGAGGTTACCCCACTTGCTGACGATAGTGGGGCTTCGGTTCAATCCCCAGTCCTTCTGCTTCAGTGGCAGAATGTAGTCTGAAGCCGTCTTGGGGTGGGGCCTCAGCAGGGTAGGTCCAACCATGCCACAGGGTATATACATGAGTGTTTAGGTTCTCCAGGGTGGGCAGCAGTGTTTGGGGTAACTCGCAGCTCAGCCCACTAAGCATTTGGGAGCCTCTTATCTGCATACTGAGAACAATGAAAGGACTCCCCTGCCCACCCCCAGTTCCACCCACTGTGGGTTCTTGTGGGCCTTTTGAGTATCAGAGATCTCCATGGCCAGGGAGCTGCTGACTCCAGCAACCTGGACCCGTCGTACTCACCAGGCTGGTAGGAGTCCCTCGCGCACTCTCCAAGCCCTGCGCTCCCCACCTGGATGGAACTGATGGGCCCCTGAGCTGGGTGGGCAATGATCTTAATGTTCTGACTGTTAGCAGCTCCATCAAGCCATTGCCCTGCATTTAGAAAGCTCGCTGAATATTTTCTCAGAAATTAAATACACAGATTTCCTGGGCATGGTTATTTTGCCCAGGAATTTCCGCCTTTCTCCACACCTCGAACTTGTAACTAAAGAAAGGGGAAAGAAAGCCAGAACATAGCCTTTAATGTGATCTCTACTCTAGCATTTACCATTCCTGTCGGGCGCCTCCCCGTCTTGCCCCTTCCCCAACCACTCCTTTCTCAGGCCAAGTGACTGCCCCAAAAGAGCAAACTTAGGAGGATGACAGTCCATTGAGAGAAGTGAAGATGTTCCCCACAGTCATAAAAACGTGTGAATATGGTTTGAAATCATCCTCCAGGATGCTGGGAGCACAGTCTGACCCCTCTGCCCCATTTCCCCACAAGAATGCTGAGAGGAGGACGGGAGTCCTCCGTCCCCTCCCTCCCCGCCAAAGTTCTGCCTCTCAGATGGAAACTTACAGCAGCTGGCGGCTCAGCCCAACTCCAGCCCCAATAGAGGGACATATTTGTGGGCAAAGGACTTCCAAGTCTTTGTCTAAGCAGATGTTTGGCTTGTGGGCTCGGCAGGCGGGCTGGCTGGCTTTCCTGCCAGCTCCACTTGGGAATTTGAAACTGCCACTCCTCCCGACTTAGTGAGCCCCATCTGAGCTGGAGGACAGGAGGGTAAGAGGGCCAGAGACAAACCTGGGGTCATTCACTCAGAGGAATCCCTGCTCCCCACAGTCCCGCCACCCCTGGCTCAGGCATCATGGGCAGGAACCTGGGGGCAACTGCAAAATCACTATGGTTACCAGCTTCTTGGCATCTGCCTGCCTCTTGCTTTGCAGTGGAGATACTTTAGAGACTTTCAGGGAGATCTTTTTTTTTTTTCCAAAGAAACTTCCCTTTCTCCCACTTTTTATACTATAAATACTTCCCATGTTGCCACATGGCCTTCACGAGCTTTTTTTTTTTTTTTTTTTTTGAGTGGGCTGCATATTATTCCATTGACTAAAACAGGGATTGGTAAACTTTTTCTGTGCAGGGCATATAGTGAATATTGAAGGTTTTTCAGGCCACATGGTCTCTGTCACAACTAATTAACAGAGCTCTTGAAGCACTAAAGCTGCCATAGACAATATCTAAACAGATGATCGTAGCTGTGTTCCAATCAGACTGTATTTACAAAAACAGGTGGTGGGCTGGATTTGGCCCACAGATGGATGCAGTTTCCTGACCCCTGAATTAGAAGAATCATAAAGACTGGTTTTAGCTTTTTATTAATCTCTTTGGTTTTACTCAATTTTGTTTTGCTAATATGGGTTAAGTGATGACGATGATGTTGATGCTGTCATCTCCCATTCATTGACTACCTAGGTTGTGCCAGGCACTGTGCCAGAGATTTTGCATGTTGTTTTACTTAATCCTAAGGATTATCCTACAAAGTATATCATCCTCCTTTTTACAGACAAGGGAATTAAGAGATACTCTTAACAAAGTTAAACAGTGTTTTCAAACTTCAGGTCACAGTCCATCAGTAGGTAATACATCAATTTAGTGGATTACAACCAAAATATTTTTAACTGAAAATGGGAGAGTGTTTCAGGAGTAGTAAATATTTTTCTAGGAAGCTTTTTTTTTTCGGTAGTGTGTGTGTGTGTTGGATCAGGACATGAAATGTATTTCCCACTGTGGATCACAGACAAAAACAAAAATTTCAAAAAACAAAGCTGAGGAAATTGTCTAGTTACCTAGATGGTGAGTAGTTAATGCAGAACTAGGATCTAGACCTGCCTCACTCCAAACCTGACACAGGCTCTGATTAACAGATGCTCCCATCTCGGGAGCATCCACGCAGTTCTAAGCCCCGGGCAAGGCCGTTGCAATGGCAATGAACACATCTGAGACTCTGTCCCTGCTCAGCTGTGGACCAAGCAGCATCTTTTTGCCAGGAGCCAGTCCTTGGGCCCATGCTTGTCAGAGCTGGATTTGAGAACAACCCACACTGATGTTCTCTTACACGTGTAGCATTTATGAAGCCTCTCCATCTCCCTCACTTCATCACATAACCAGGGAGGGGAATTCAGTTAGAAATGTTTAATATTTTGCCTTGCTTGGCAGAGAGACCCTTAATGGATAACCTGCCCCTAGAAAAAACGTAAGGTGAAGGGATCAGTTAATAGTGACCACCAACATCAGGGTAAGACATTTCCTATGAGCCAGGGCCTGCTTCTGTGTGCTACAAATGAGAAAACTGAGGTTCAGAGGGTTGGATGATTTGTCCAAGAGCTTCAGCAGTGATGAAACCATGGCATGAACCATGTTCCAAAGCACATGACCCAAACCGTTGTCCACCCACCCTGCACATTCTGCACCATAGGGAGACTTGGGAAGACTATACAGTGTGGGGAAACAGAACTTAAGAGAGCTAAGGATGCCAGAAATGATGTTAGACTACAAAAGAAAGAAACACACCCATAAAAACCTCTGGGATACATGAGGTTGCAAAGCAAAGATGGTAAATAGTCACCATAAGAGGAAATGGGGAGATGCTGTTTATAAATAAATTATTGAGTATTTGTGTTGGAAAGAACGCAGTGCCTGAATTCAAGGCCCTTGTGTTAATATTTACTGTATTGTAGTAGTGAGATTTCCATGAGGCACTCTGGGTTTAGACTGGGTAGGCCTTTGGATAAGGGCCTTTCAGAGGAAAACAGTACAATTCAGACAGAACTTCTGGCAAACCCGAGACAGAGATTATTGCTGATTTAGAGCCTTCTCCATATCTGCTGATCCCTCTCTGAAGGCCAACACAGTTCATTCCTTAGAGACAGTTCTTCAGCTGAGTAACCCTTGGCCACTGTCCCGAGTCTGCTATTGCTTAAAACACTTTGTGTCTTGGTTACTCCCATTTCAGAAACCTTAATAATTCTGCATGTACACATTTGATGTTTCCATCACCTAGGGCTACATATCAAAGCATCCCAAGGCATATGGCTGAAACCAACATCTATTTTGCTCACAAATCACCATTTTGGCAGGGTTTAGTGGGGACAGCTTGTCTCTGTCCATTCGCTGTCATTTGGAGGAGCTTGCAGGCAGGAGGCTGGAATCACCTGAAACTCGTTCACTCATATGTTTGGGCTAGAGGCTGGGAAGACACACACAGCTGGGACCCTCCCTTGACCTCTGCAAAGTCTCTCCACGTGGTTGCTCTCAGATGGAAGCTTCGGGATACCAAGACTTCTTTCCTGTCAGCTGAAGGCTCCCAAGGTGTGTGTACTGAGAGAGAGAGCCCAGGAGAAAATATTGCCTTTATTACTACCCTGGGAGCTGCATAGCATCACTTCATCCATGTTCTGTTCTATAGAATCGAGTCACTAAGGTAGGACTATATTCATGGAAAAGAAATTAAATTCCATGTTGGTTGGAAAGGTATCCAAGAAATTTGCCAACATAACTTAAACACACCATGGCTGAGGGAACCCCACAACCCTGCAGGGTCTTAACTTTTGAGCAGCTGAATCTAAAATGTTCCTCAGCTTTCTTGAGGCAGGTGTTTACAAATTGCAAAGACCCCAATATTCAAAATCTTTCATTTCAATTAAGAATCTTGTGCCATTAGAATAAGGAACAAGGTAACACTTTATTGGCACAGGGAGAAACTTCCCATTTGTTCTACTTCTGAAGGGTTTGTTTCATACATCCTCTACCCAGGTGGGAAATCGTCTGCAAACAAGGTCACATGACAGATGTTGGAAGCGTTCTCATGAGCAAGCTCCAATCTTAGATATTTGGGAACATGAACAAGAAACAACTGATATGCTAATTATACAGTATTCTTCTCCATGCCTTTTATCATAGTCCCAAAGAACTTTCATTTGACCATACTAGGTCCTTAATAGGGGAAGTAGCCTGAGAATGGCCTCATTGGTCTTTCTTAAAAATAGTGTTGAATTTAAACATCCCAGGAATTCAAATGAGCCTTTGTTGTAACTGACCTGAATTGGTGATATCAGTTTTGCTGAGCTTATGTATAAAGTTATTTTTAAACAGTCTATAACAGCGGTGCTCAAAGAGTGGCCCCGACCACACCAGCATCCCCTAAGAATTTGCAAATTCTTGTTCCCCACCCCAGATCTACTGTATCAGACACTGTGGGAAGGTGGTGGCGAGAAGGGGAGCAAAGATATGTTTTAACCAGCCCTCTAGGGGATACTGAGGCAGGCTCAACCCTGAGAACCACATCAGGGTGCCTGCCAGTGCTCCCCAGACCAATCCAGGTGCATTTCTATCCCTCTCCCTTCCCCTACTTTCATGTCAGTTCCCATTTGGTAATGTGGAGTGGGGAGCCCCATTGATATATCATGGTGTTACCCGATGGGGTGTAGTTTGGTGAACTGGCACAAAGTCCCTTTTGTGTGGGAGGGAAAGAGTGGAAATTTCATTCTGTAGAACTGAGAAGCCAGACAGACAACTCACTTTGTATTCAGACAGCCCTGGCCAAAAAGTTTACAGTTCCCAGCTCTGCAGGAGGGAGGGTGAAAATAAGTAGACGATGATTGGTCACTGGTTTTTTGTCTAGACCCCCTGATGGGCTCCAGGCCAGCTGAATCTCAATCATGTGAAGATGAACAGGATTTTCATTTGGGCGAAAAACTCACACCCTTCATTCTTGGGGGTGTAACTGAAACCACAAATCTAGCATGTTCTAAGGAACATTATCAGGCACAGTCAGGATCCAGTTCAAGATATATCCAGTTAACCAAACACATTCCTTATATAGGCAGTCATTCAAGACCTCCTATACTCAGAAACTGCTATCAGTACATGGACATTCTTTGTTATTCAGTGTTTTTTTTTTTCTAATTTTCACCATTTTAATGTTTATTTCCTCTCCAATATATAAAAGTATATTAAGTATGCTATCAAAGTATGTTAGTTAAGAATAGTAAGTGTGCAGACTCTTATACGCTTCCCTGTCTTCACATGGCAAAACAATAAATATTTCTATTTTGGCTGAAACATAGTTGATACTAAGTTTAAATTAGCATCTAAAGCCAGGGTCAGCAAACACTTTCTGTGGACGGCCAGGTGGTAAATATTTTAGGAGATGTGAGCCAAGAGCCAAAATTGCAATATCATGTGGGCACTTTATGTAACAAGAGAGAAAACAACTTTCCTTGGGTTTTTTTAATGAAATTCAAAAGATAATAATAATAATTGAGCACAGGGGTTTTTTTGAATATAGGTCTACTAATGACAAAAGTAGAATTCTTTCTTGAGAGAAAACATTTCACTGAATTGGAGGGCAAACGTAAAATCCAGTCTTCATTCTCATGGGGCTTGCAAGAACAGACAGTGGCCGGGTTTGGCCATGGGCCATAGCTTACTGACGCCGGATCTCAAGGCCACATGATGGAGTAGAAAGAACTTTGGCTTTGGAGTCAGGTTTGGCCTCTGTTCACATCCTAGCTTTGCCTCCCATCAGCTGTGCATTACTGAGCAAATCACTGAATCTCCCTGAACTTTAGTTTTGCCATTTCTAGGAGAGAAGATAATAATTTTCTGAATAGAAAAATAGCTCTAGAAGGAGAAATAACTCTCTTGGGTTTATGTAAGGGGTAATAGTAATGAGAGCAAAGTCCTGAGCACAGCGCTGGATGCAGACACGCCATAGGGACATGACAGACAATGTCATCTCCATCATCATTATTGGTGCTTACAGCAGCAGGGGATAACTCTAAAATGGCTCAAAAGATTGCATGGATTGAGAATGTCAAGCTCCCATTCTTTAGAGGATGAGAATGGGCAAGTTATAAATGTGCAATGGATTGACACCTGAATGAACCAGTGAATGAATGAACATTTGGCAACTTTCGCTGCTCCTGGGAACTGGCATAAGACAGAAATCTAGAGCTCTCACAGAGAACTTCTCCCAGTCACACTCACCCTCTCCACAAGGCCCTAATCCTAACTGAAGCTGAGGAACAACATGAGTTGAGGTTCACCTTGTCATGGTTTCTGAGCAGGCCATTGAAAATGTTACTGGCAGTAAAAGACAGATAAAGGAGCCCCACATGGAAAGAGAATGCTGAGAGGCCCTATAGGGAAGCTGCCTCTCACCTTTAGCCGTTGGGCATGCTGCTCCTTTGCCATGCCAGAATGCATGCTCCTGGGAACCCTCCTAGCCCTTCAGACAATTCCCTGAGTTTAGTCTCCCCACCTGACCCAGCTCAGTTCCTATAGAAAGTCACAGAGCCAAAGGCGGCAGTTTGAATCCCAGCTTGTTTCTTGGCTGTGCCCCCCTTCACAGGCTATTTTGTCTCCTTGGGCCTCACTGGTCTTATCTATAAAATGAGTGCATTTCCTATATACCTGCATTTCCTACCCAGAGGATTGCTGTGAGGTAGATAGGAATGTGGTTGATCCCTAGCCCCTTATCCCTCAAAGAGGCCTCTCCTGCTAAGGTGGTCCCTGCCATCCACCCCACAGTCACTCTCCATTCCCTTACTCTGTGATTGTTTTCCTAGTATTTATCACACTCCATGATTATCTCATCTGTTTGTTTATATATTTATTTTCTGCCTCCGTACACACACAGCCCCAGTTTCTCTGAAGGCTGTGGCATTATATGCCTGGGTCACTGCTGTATCCCCAGCATCTAGTCCAGGGCCTAGCACATAGTAGATGCTCAGTAAACAGGGATGAGCCCCTGAAAGGCAAGAGTGTTTTGAAAGCTCCCAAGAACTTTCCACAACTGTCTCTGGAGCCCAACTCTCTGCTGCACTTAGTCTAAACCTGTCTCTAAGGTGCAGACAGATGCATCATCTGCTAGTGTCTTCCACATTCATCTGTTGTCCCCTAAGTAGGAAGTATGAGGTTGGAGGGCAGAGGTTTCCAAATATTCATTGTTGATCTACTATGTGCCTGGCACTGGGGAGATGTGAAAGCAAGCATAGTTGAATGTGGCTCCTGCTCCCAAGGTACTTCCATCTAGTGTAGAAAAAACACGTATCAAATAACCATACAGAGAAAGGTAAGCAGAGAAGCTTTAGTATGGACTTAATTGCCCATGGAAGGAGGTCAGAGAAGATTTCCCAGAACAAAAGATCTTTAAGTCTGAGTTCTGAAGAATGAAAGGGAGTTAATCAAGCAAACAGGAATGGGAACAATGTACCAGACATCCTGAACAGCAAGGGGAAAGGCCTCGTGGCAGGGTGGAGCATTCCTTCATTCAACAACTATTGATGGGGAATTTATGTGTGTGGGGCCCAGCAGAGGGTCCTGGGTCAGAGCAGCAACCAAGCAGCCTCTCTCTGCCCTCTGCAGCTAGCCACTTAGTAGAGGGAACAGATCTAAATTAGATAATTCCATAGGTATTTTAAAAATAATGTTAGCTAACATGCATGGCATCCTTTTGGGGGATCTGCCAAAATCATGCATGGGTTCCAAATAACATGTACATACTTGGCCCTGGAGGAGATGGAGCACTCTTTAAACATGGAGAGCTTAGTGACTTCCTTCAAAGAGGATAGTATGGAAAGGCAGAGAAGAGTCACTTTACAGTGGAGAATCTGACAAACACTGCCTCCACCAGAAGGTCAAGATCAACCCCAATGGTGACGAGTGAGGGCGACAGTATGTACCCTTGGTAGGATGTGATGAGAGGAGCAGTTTGCCTCGTGATCTTCCTCCCAATGTAGTCATCATAGTAACATCAGGCAAATCCCAACCGAGGGACATTTTACAAAACACCTGACCAGTACTCCTCAAAACTGTCATGGTGGCCAAAAACAAAGTCTGAGAAACTGTCCCAGCCAGGAGGAGCCTCAGGAGACATGACAATTAAATGTAATGTGGGATCCTGGAATAGAAAAAGGACATTGGGTAAAGTTTATGAACACCTGAATAAAGTCTAGACTTTAGTTAATAATAGCATATCAATATTGGTTAATTAATTATGACAAATATACCTTATTAATGTAAGATGTTAAGAACTCAAGAAACTGAGTGTGGACTATATAGAAATTCTCTACTGTTTTTGCAATTTTTCTGTAACTCTATAACTACTCAAATATTATTATTATTATTATTAATTTTTATTATTGTTATTTGAGACAAGGTCTCACTCTGTCACCCAGGCCAGAATGCAGTGGCACGATCATAGCTCACTGCAGCCTCAAACTCCTGGGCTCCAGCAGTCCTCCCACCTCAGCCTTCTGAGTAGCTGGGATTACAGACGAGCACCATCACAGTTGGCTAATTTTTAATTTTTTTTGGTTGAGATAGGGTCTTGCTATGTCACCCAGGCTGGTGTCAAACTCCTGGCCTCAAATGATCCTCCTACCTCAGGTTCCCAAAGTGCTAGAATTAAAGGCATAAGCCACCACTTCTAGCCAAAAATATTACTTATTAAATATTATTTAAAACTATTCATGCATGGGTAAAAGATCCATTCAACGTGCAAGGTAAACAAACAGGTTTTAATGTAACCAAGTATGAAAGATTCATTGATGTGCTTTCAGATTTCAGACTGCAACTAACTTGAGAAACTATCCTCTGTCAAATTTTAATATAATATCAAAGAAGAATATCCACAGTTATCTGGAAGGGCTTTTAAAATGCATCTCCCGCCTTTTTCCAACTTTATGTCAGTGTGAGTTCAGATTTTCTTCATATATTTCAACCAAAACAACAGCATGCAAAAGATGGGCTGCAGAAGCAGTTATGGGAATCCAGCAATCTTCTGCAAGTCATTGAAGAGATTTGCAAAAATATAAAACAATATCTTAAAATTTTCTTCTCACTACTTTTTTTTGTTTTGAAACATATAGTTATTTTAGTAACATATATGTTAATGTATTAAAGGTTTAGTATTGTCATTTTTAAATGAAAAAATAAATATTTAAATTGTTCTCAGTTTTAATTTCTCTTATGGTAAATATCAATAGCTATTACCCACATGAACAAAAACTCTGTGGGGGTCTTGATAATTTTTAAGAGTATAAAGGGTACTGTGACCAAACAATTTGGGAATCACTGTGCTAAATAAATAACTTTATTTAGTCCTCATGAATAGCCTGTTAGGTAGGCAATATTATTGTGCCGCTTTGCAGATAACAAAACTGAGGCATGGAGAGGTATAGTGACTTGCCCAAGGTAACCCAGGAAGTAGAGAGACTGGAGCTGGAATTCGAACCCATGTCACTGTGCTCTCCTGACTTCCTTGTCTCCTGTGGTCCTTCCCCATCGTTCCAGGTCTGCGAGCTCTGCAAGGGAGTGGCCCCTCCTGACAGCCCCGTGGTTTACTCGGACAGGGCAGGTTACAGCAAGCAGTGGCACCCCACCTGCTTTGTGTGTGCCAAGTGCTCCGAGCCGCTGGTGGACCTCATCTACTTCTGGAAGGATGGTGCACCCTGGTGCGGCCGCCATTACTGCGAGAGTCTGCGGCCCCGGTGCTCCGGCTGCGATGAGGTGGGAGATAGTGGCTAGATGGGCTGGGGGGCTTGAGGGACACTGCTGAGGGTAAGAGCCCAGAGGCCAAGAGGAGTATGGCTTTGTGGATGATGTGTTCTACAGATTGGGAAACTGAAGTCAGGCCTCACTGCATGCTCTCAACCTTCATTTTCTCATCTGCAAAATGAGGCAGAAAACCATGGGATTGTTGAGAGGGATCAGACACAGTGCCAGTGATTCTTGTCCTCGGCATAATACCTAGCACTTAGTACTCGGAACATACCAGGGTGAACCAGGAGGCACTGCCCATGTTCAAACCTGTATCTGCATATATTATTATTATTACAGTCATGTGGCTACCTAACTCCGGAGGTTCAGTTGAGCCTCAGTTTTACTACTTATGAAATAGGGATGAGACCAGCACCCATCCCATAGAATGGCTATGAGGATAAATGAGATAATGCATGAAAATGCTTGCCACAGGGCCTGACCTAGGAACTTATACATGGTAGCAGCTGTTAGTCTTACGATAATATACTATAACATAATAATGAGGTTTAACATTAATGTGACACGATACTATACGATATGATAGAGATGCTATGAAAGGGATTCAAGTCTCTCATACTGGTTTCACGAAAGTAACTCTTAGGTGTATTAACAACGGCAATACCAATTATGATCATAGTAAGTACTGTTTGCATGCCTTTGGTTGCAGGCAATATACTGACTTCATCTTTGGCAAGTATGAATGTTAGAAATGCCTTCTTTATATTGAACCAACACCTATTTTCTACCACCTTCTATGAATTGGTCACCATATGAAGTTAAGACCCTGTAGTTCTCTTACCTAATAACTCTGTTATTAAGTGATATTAAGAAGAAAAAGAACTGTCACAGGCCTACCCTGGAGCCTGATTTTTGAGGTGACAACAGTATATGCACAATAACAATTCTCCATCATTTATTAGGAGTTTACAGTGGGTCAGTAATTTGCTACATACTTTATGTACAACATGCCATTTATATCACAACAATTCTTTAGGGAGAGATAAACATGATTTTTTCTCATTTCATATTTAAGAAAAGTGCAGCTCTAAAAGGTCAGTGCTAATCAGATGTCCCTGACTTTGTGTCAGTCAACATTCTAAGCCTTTCATATGTAGTTGGCCATTTGGAAATCATGGAACTTTATGGGATGGAAAGTATTTGTATCCCCATTTTACAGATGTAGAAGCTGAGGCACAGGGCGATTAAGTAATTTGCCCAAAGTCACAAAGCTGGTAGAGGTCTTAAGTGAAAACTCATACCCAGTTCCTGTTTGACTCCAATACTAGAAGGCCCATTAAACATCATGCTCCTCTGCACTTCCTGAGCCTCAGGGGATCCTTACCATGTGTCTACTCCAAGAGTTACTTCCTTCCAAGCCCAAGTGACCCTCTGTACTCTTGCTCTTGATGATTGGCCATTGGCAGCTTATCTTTCCTTAAGCTTTCTTCACCAGGGTGTGTAATCCCATCTTGGAACTAAACTTTAGATTTGGCCCAAAGAGTATCACAGATGCTAGATAAGTAAAACCTGCCTGTGGTGGAGAATTTTTTTTTTTTTTCCAT
This sequence comes from Trachypithecus francoisi, assembly GCF_009764315.1. Lineage (NCBI taxonomy): Eukaryota > Metazoa > Chordata > Mammalia > Primates > Cercopithecidae > Trachypithecus > Trachypithecus francoisi. The sequence continues at coordinate 52,492,208 of NW_022681453.1, forward strand.
CTGAGAAGCTAAGATGCAACCACAACCTTCACCAAATACTATCCTTACTGCCTCAAATTTCTGCCAGATTTTTCCACTAAGGCTTTTAAAGGTTAAAACAAGAATAGGGTGGAATGAACCACCACCCTATAACTTGTCCTAGATATACCATCTCTACCTAGGGACAGAAACTGAGTCATGCATTTCTCCTGCTTCCCTTCCCAGATAATATTCTCTGAGGACTACCAGCGTGTGGAAGATCTGGCCTGGCACCGGAAGCACTTTGTCTGTGAGGGCTGTGAGCAGCTGCTGAGTGGCCGGGCGTACATTGTCACTAAGGGTCAGCTTCTGTGCCCAACTTGCAGCAAGTCCAAACGCTCCTGAAGGGCTGCCCACTCACAGCCAGAATCCACAGGATCCCACTGAGAAGGAGAGCCAGGTGTGCTGAGACCATCCTAAGGGGCCGACATGACAGCAAGCAAGTGACATAAACAGTGATTTGCTTTTCAGTGAGAATATACATATCATATATTACATAAGATATATATATGATATATATATTCTAGGTTGGGTGGTGGTAGATCCTTGAGGGTCAGTAGTTTCAAAACCATAACTATTCTAAATCTTAGGATGGAGTTCCTTTTCTTTCTGTTGTTTCCCAGCTACAACCAACTAAAGACACAAATGGCGTTCTGCAAGGGGACTCTGGGAGGAGTTTTCCAGAATGCAATTCCGAGTGAGCAAATCGCATAGCTGTAGAATGTGCGTGCTTTTTTGTGGACACAGGAGCTCCTCCAGGAGCAGGCTGGGATCCCAACTATCGCTTATTGCCTCTTTTTCAAGTGGAATTTGAATTTTAAATAAACAACATTTTTGGCATGATAACATATCAATAAAAGTTTTGTGAATTCCACATACACCCTTATCTAATTATTTACACCATGGCAGTGATTTTGCAACATCTATTTAACTCCACGACCCTGAATGCCAGTGCTGGCAGAAAATATGGTAAAATACTAATGAGCCTCTCTATCAAGGTATCTCATCAGACTTCCACTGGGAGTGTAGGCTTTGGGACAGAACCCCGCCCCATCTACCTATTTGCAATACTGCCAGATCACTAATGTAACAAAGGTGTCATGGTTTATGGTACACTAAAAAGTGGCCTGCTGGGAACCGATGAGCTTCTCTTTAGCCAGGTACCTGACTCAGCTGCCCTCAGAGCCCAGGCAGATAGTGAATGAACCCCTCTGGGAATAAGACCAGTACTGGGGAGCTGCTGAACAGGGGCCACCTGAGCTCCAGCAATGGGTGCCACATGGGACATGGTGACTAATGTGGGCAGATCTTTAAAAATACAGCACTTTTTCAAATGCCAAAATAATGGGAAATAAAATTTTTTTCAATAAAAATTAATCTAAAAAATTAATGCCACTTTTATGAGAAATCTCAATTTTTAATGTTGCCAACTAAACATTGAATGAGTTAAGTAAAATAGGTCTTTGGGCCAAATTGTATCTCCATTTTATGGTCTCTCTGAACATTTTCAGCTCTTAAATTAATTTCTTTCCCACAATTTCTAAGAAAAACATATTTTTTTCTACTAGGAGTATAAGGATGAAAAAGACACAAGTCCTCGGAGCTTACAGTCTGGTAGCCAGTGGTTTTCTTTCTTGAACTTCCTCATCTGCTGCCAGGTTTCTTTAACCTCCCCATCCAAATTTTGCTCTGACCATCTTGTACCTAGAAAACCCCCATTCGTGTGCTTTGTAAGTTTCACCAAAGCCATTGCTATATCCTCCCAAGGCAGTGGTTTTCTGCTCCCAGCTGCTTTCTCTAGTCACCCTCAGTTTCCTAGTTATGTTCATTTTCTCAAAGATAAGTTTCAAGTGTGTCATTTCCTTCACTCAATCTCCATAGCTCTTCATTGCCTGCCAAGTCAACAACCAAGTCCTCATGGACATTTGAATCCTTCCAAAACTTGGCTTTGTTGTCTTTCTGGCCTTGGAGCCCTTTATTTCCCTAGATTTCCAGTTCCCTATTCTTCCTAAGCATGCAGAAGCTCCCTCTGATCAAGCCCTTCCCTTTGCCTTTGCTAGTTGAGGACTGGCTACCTGAAGACCAACTCTGGCTGTTGAAATTCTATTCATCCTATAAGGTGCTTCTCAAGCATAACCTGCTTCTCTGGCACTTTCCTGAAGCACTGGTGAAATATTCACCAATGCATCATTCATTCATCCATTCCACAGATATTCAGTGAGCACATCAAAGTTCCAATTCCCATGCTGAATATAGGGGATATGGCGTGCACAAAAAGAACAGTGACCCCTACACCCATAGATGTTATGGTCTGTGGGGGAGATGGACCTCAAGCAAATACTCTCACAAGTCAATGCAAAATTACACCTACTGTGCATGCTATAAAAGGAAGATTGTGTTACTATAATACATGTAAACTGGACTTAGGAATATCGAGAGAGGTGCCCCTGGGAAAGTGACACTTGAACTGGGCTGTAAAGGATGAGTAGCCTTGTTAGGCATAGTGGCTTAGGCCTGTATTCTCAGCACTTTGGGAGGCCAAGGCAGGTGGATCACTTGAGCCTAGGAGTTTGAGACCAGCCTGGGCAACATGGCAAAACTCCGTCCCTACAAAAAGTACAAAAAGTAGCTGGCATGGTGGCACACCTGTAGTGTCAGTTACTCTAGAGTATAACCTGAGCCCCGTAAGTCAAGGTTGCAGTGAGCCATGATCATGCCACTGCACTCCAGCCTGGGTGACAGAGTGAGACCCTGTTTCCAAAAATAAAAATTAAAAAAATTTTAAAAAATGGGTTACCTCTAAGTTGGCAAAGAGGGAAAGGACAATGGTTAAAGATGAATACATGGATGCATGTGCAAAGGCCCTGTGGTGGAAGCCCCACCAGTTTATTCAACACCTATTTGCTGGTGTTGGAGATACAGTGGTGAACATGGCCCGTGGATGGAACTGAAAGAAGACTGGTGTGGCAAGAGCACAGAGCATGGTGAGGAGGGTGGGCCTGGGGCATGAGAGGTAGGCATGGCCAGCCTGCTCCAGTTTTGGAGCAATTCAAGACTGGTCTCTGTCCTAGGAGCAAGGGGGACCCTTCAAAAATCTTTAAGCAGGAGCTGGTGATAGCTGGACAGGGAGATCATGAGATACATCATCTCTTCTCTGTTGAAACCCCAGCACAATGCCTGACTGACTTTGTCCACTGGGTCACACCATCATGGATGGGCATTATCTCTGACAACAGTCCCCACGGGGCACCATCCAGAGCCTGCCCCTGCCTTTCTCATGTCTATTAATGACACCCATCCTTGCTTTTGGAGCACCTGAATCATCTCTGGCACTTGCCTTCATATCTGATGGGTCACTCAGTCCAGTCCTTTCTCTCCATCCTCTCACTCCATCCCAAAAGTCATATCTCACCTTGAACAAATGTTCAGACTGACAAGTCTCCCCTACAGGAACTCACCCTTTCCACCCACCACTTCCAGATGAATTGCTCAGAAACACAACCCTCATCTTGCACTCTCTTCTTAAAGAACAATCAGGGGCTCCCTGTTGCACACACAGAAAAAAATTGAAACTATTTTACCTTGCAATCAAGTTTATTTTTCCTACCCCAACTCTCCTTCCTTCCTGTTATCCTTTCAGAAGCCAAATGGGCAGCTTGCAGTCACAGTATGTGCCCCTGCTTTCCTCACCTCTGTACCATCACTCAGGCTGTGCCTTTTGCCTGGAATTCCCCACAATTAAACACTGTGTTTAATTGCTGCCTCTGCCGGGGGGCTGCAGTAGCTGAGTGGGATTCTGTACCAGAATTGGAAAGATCCATGTTAACTCTTGCCTGATTCTATCTCCCATGTCAGCAGGAAGAGGGGCTGTCATTCCCACCCCTCCCACTCTCTAGGAAGATTTTCCTCTCTCATCCTTCCCTTGGGGTGTTTTAGGTGCCCTTTATCTGTAACCTCATAATATCCCAGGCTTACAATAATTCTTCCACGGCCTTTATTGTGCTATAATTATTTGTTCATGAAAGCCTTCCCCTATGAACTTCTAAAGAATAATTGTATTATCTTTATTTCCCCAACTCTTAGTACAAATCCTGGCAACTAAATGAAAGAACAAACAACCTGGGGTTCTGGGAAGGTTCGTCTTTGCTGATGGCACTGTGTTCCAAAAGGACCAAGATCAAATATAAAAGTTTCAGATTGAGATGAGGTAGACACTGCTGGCGGCCTACACGTTGCCACCCCACTCCACTTCCTTCTTCCTGGTGGCAAGGAAGCGGTGGATGGAGAGGGTGAGTTCCTGTCAGGGAGACTTGTCAGTCTGAGCAGAAAATGTTCAAAGTGAGATATGACTTTGGGGATGGAGACAAAGGGAGGATGGAGAGAAAGGACTGAACTGAGAGAAGAGCTCACTCCCCTTTATGTAAATTTGCTTTGCCAACCTTGTCTGTAGCTGGAGAAAGGCCATGTGCCTCTAATACCAGCCACTGGGGCTTGTGCTTTGGGAGGGTCTTAGAAAAGTGTTCTTCCTTAATGAAAGAAGATACTGTGCATTAAATAGCCCTGCTTTTGTTTTATTTTCTTTTGATAGAATGTCAAACTTAAGAAAAAAGTTACAAGAAGAGAACAAAGAGCCATTGGAGGGTGTTGCTGACACAATGCTTTATCACTCTTGAATATTTTCGTGTGTAATTCCTACAAATAAGGACATTCTCCCACATAACCATCAAAATCAGGAAGTTAACACTGATGCGTTTCTACCATGAAATCCTCAGATCCAATTCAAGTATCACCAGCTGTCCCAATAATGTCTTTTATAAGAAAACATTCAGTCAAAGATCACTCATTCCATTTGGTTATCTTGTCTCTTTATTCTTCAGTTTGGAAGTGTTCTTTGTTCTTTCCTGAATGTTCATGACCTTGACATCTTAGAAGATTAAAGGTTGTTTAAAGTTGTTGAGTTAAATATCCATTAAATTAGGTTTGTCAGATGTTTCCTCGAAATTAGATTCAGGTTATGCATTTTTTGGTAGGAATACCACAGAAGTGATGTTTTCTTTCTGTTGCATCCAATCAGATGATACAGGATTTTGATTTGTTCCATTACTGTTGACATTAATTTTGAACACTTGATAATGCCAGTATCAGCCAGATTTTTCCATTGTGAAGTCATTCTCTTGTCCTTTGTATTTAATAAGTGTGTTTAGGGACTTTGGGACTATGTCAATATCCTGTTCTTCATCAAAATTCCACCCATCGAACTAATTACTATTATGATAGTTGCCAAATGTTGGTTTTTCTAATTCAATCATTTCTTTAGTGTTTATTAGCATTCTACTGTAAGGAAAAGCACTATCTTCTCCCCATTTATTAATTCACTTACTTACATCAGTTTGGAGTTATGGATTTCTGTTTTACTAAATTGTTTATAATTGATTACCGTCCTTATTTATTTTAATGCTCAAATTGGCCCAAATTATGGCCAAAGAAAGCTCCTTCAAACTGGTTGCTATGTCCTTTGAACATGGCCCATCATTCTTTAAACACATTATACATCTGGCACAATAACGTGCTCCATACCCATCCTGTATTTTTCCTGCTCCATCTTTGAAATCAGTAATTTCTCAAGGAGTTCCTTCTTAATCTGGCTGTTGTTGTGTTGGAACTCCTGGTACCACCTTAGAACCTTAAGGAGACAAGCGAACCAAGCCAATAAGCTTTCCATGATGCTGCTTAGAGTTAAACAGAGCCTAGGCACTGAGTTATGTCATGGAGACAGTGAACTAACTTCTAGACTGCTTGCTACATGAGACAATTGATTTTCTTGTTTTCTACGTAGGGCAGTACATTTCCTCATTTTGAAATATATTTCTTCAACATATAGCTTTTCATTAGTGTCAATTATAACCAAAAACAACGTGACAGACACCCGAGATGTTTTACATTGTAGCTTGGGTGAATTAAACATTTCTGAAACCATTACACTTCCTAGTTTATTTGGATTTCTTTAAGTTGACAAATAAAAATTGCATGTGTTTATGGTCTATAACATGGTGTTTTGATATATGTATACACTGTGGAATGGCTAAATCAAGCTAACATATCCATTACCTCACATAGTTATTTTTTGTAGTGAGAACATTTTTAAAATATTGTCTTAGCAATTTTCAATCAAGCCTGTCCCATGGAGACACAAGCAATAGTGACACGAGTGCTTGACCCGCTGGGTTATCGGGCTTTGGCTCCAAATGTTTGGCTTCAAATATGAGAAAGTTACATGAAAAATGAAACTATGCAATGGCATGGCTGTTGGTCATTCACATCTCTCTCTGCCAAGAATGGAGATGATGCTCTTGAAGGAAGAAATGTGTTTTCTCCTTTTTCTCAACTGGTATTTGCCTTAGGTCAGATTCTACTAGTTTAAAGCAAAACGATCTCCTGGTCTGATTCTCTTGGGTCTCTAGTAATGGAAACTGCAAGGATCAGCATAAAGTATTTCTTTGTTCTGACCTTGGTACAACATTGCTTCTTGAAAAATGAAAGTATTTGGATGTGCAGACAGAAGCAATTTTATTCAGGTCTCCCTTGTTGCAAATGAGGGAAGTCCAGTTCAAACTGGTTTAAACCTTAAAAAAAAAAAAAGTGAGAGGGGATTTGCATTCTAGAATCTGTTTTCTAGTCAGAAAGTGTAGAAGAAGGGCTAGCTTCAGGAACAATTGGATACAGTAGTTCAAATTACAAGTTAAGTCTCTGCTTCTTTTCTCCATCTCTATTCTGTTTTCCTTCACATTGGCTTTATTCTTAGGCAGGCTTACCCAGACAGCCACCAGCGGCAGCTGGGCTCACTTTTGTCCTTGGAGCCAGTGAGCCCCGTGAAAAAGGAGCTTCTCTTTCTGGGGCTTCCCAGGGGTGACTTTGATCAGCCAACAAGGATCAGTCCTATGCTTATCCCTTGACCAATCTCTGTGCCCAGAGGGTGGGGTACTCTGATTGGCAATGCCTTCATCGTGGGCCAACCACTGTGGGGAAGGGGGAGGGATTAGAGAAGACAGCCACACCCAAATCTCATGAAACAGTCCCCCTTATTTAAAAAAGTCCCTGTGAGAGCAACAGGAGCAAAGCACAGAGAAGAAGCCATCTTGGAGAAGCTGGAAGAGAACTGACCCAAAGAATCCAAGAAACTAAGACTGTGCAGGGTTGGGGAATGGAAGCTCACACAGGAGGCCTGGGCAGAGCTGCAGCAGAGCCAGGAGAGAAGCCAAGTGGCACAGCTCATCTTGAAGTAATTATAATGCCACTAAAATTCTCATTTGTCTTAATTTTTTTTAATTACTGGCAAGATAAGGCAAATGTTTCTAAAGGCCTAAATAAAATGATATTCCCTGAAGGAAAAGTCCAGAGGGTTTTATTGTGGCCTTATTTTTTTTCTTTTTCTATGAAAGATGATGGAGACTTACTAAACTGTTTTTATGGGGAAAGTTTAGCAAATGTGAAGGATGTACTTCCATGAGTTCAAATATGGAAAGTTTTAAAATAGAAGAGTGACACAAGCAGCTAATGATCCCAATATGTTAGAGTATGCAGGCTGCTGGCTCAGGTTCCGGTTTTTAATCAAATATATAAATTATGAAATATTGTTACAAGGAATCGCAAGCCTTTGCCCTACAAGGGAATGGTTTGTGCTTCAGTTGACAGGAGAGCTCTGTGGAGTTCATCTTCTGCTGATAAGGGGACAGGGAGAAGGAGCAGACAGACAGGCATCATCGGCCCACACAAGGGGACCATCCAGTGCCAAAGCTAGAGGGAAGAGCATGCTCCAACCAAAGCCCCGGGCCAAATAGAACAGTGTTTGTCTGTTCAGTACGTTGACTGTGTGGTCTCTGTCTGCAGGGGAGGTGTCTGTGACATCTTGGGCCACAGCAAATAAGTTGAGCTTTCAGCTTATTTCCACCTGAAAGGCCTTCCTTCCAGCTGCCTCTGGCTTCCAAGTTTAACACAAGCTCTCCCCACTTTAGGAAGCCCCACTGATTCCTCCAGATATTCCTTTAGGTTCTCAGAATCTCAACTGACTATGTAATTAATTTGGCCCTTGATCACACCATACCCACGTCAGACCCCATGTTTTGTCTTCTGAACAATGGGAAGCTCACTCACTTATTAGTAGATTCTTGTATTCATTCAGTCACTGGGCATTTACTCAGCACCTACTATGCCCCAAGCACTGTGCTAGGCCTTGGAAATCCAATAGTGGACACAGCAGACACAGCTCTTGTTCTTAAGGAGTGATGGTCTATCAGAGGAGAGCAACAAGTAGACAATTATCTACTCAGAGAGGCCTGAATCCCAGCAGAATCCCACCTTATGTTCCTTTCCACGGTATCCCTCAGCCTCCCACAGATAGTCATTGCAGGAGTAGTCTTTCCCACTCACTGACCAAGTAGATTCAACAGGCCTGGCCGTGTAGCATTGTTATTAACAGCATGGACTTAGGAGCTAGACTGCCTCAGATTCTAATCCCAGCACCTTAGATCAGTCATTTCACTTTGTCCCCAAGTTTCTCCATTATAAAATGGAGATAGTAATGGTGTTACTTTATGAGGTTGTTCTGAAGATTTAATAGGTTTATGCATGTTTAAAAGATTTAGGACAGCTCCTGACACATAGTGAGTGTTCAGCAAGTACCAGCCTTTGCCCTTGTTGTTGCTGTTGTTTGTATTACCCAGCAGTGAACGCTGAAAGATGTCTCACTTGCAATCTCTTCTACTCTTTGAAACAGCAATTAAAAAGAAATTATTATGTAAGTTTCTTAAAATCTGTCAGCACAATTGCTCACTAATTTTCTTCTTTCTAGTCTGAGACCTTCCAGCAAATGCTCAAATATTACCCCCCCACCAAGAGAGACATTTCAACATCCTGATACACACACACATATACACACACACACACACACACACACACACAACTGTGAATGTAGATGCTCTTCTGGTGAGGTCTACCTGCCATTTCAAAGCAAAGCGTTGCCTGTCCTGTATTTGTGCTGTGCATGTTCTAAGAAGGGCGAGTGACTGTACTGACCATCAGACTCACACTGGGTCCCACAAAGTGTTAAGAGACTACCTGGGAGGTGCTGGGGAAACATTTTACTAACAGGGCCATGCTTTTATGTCCCATCTAACTCACCCTAGGATTCAAACTCAGAAACTGAAATCTCCAGAGGCCTTCAATTTAGAAAGTGGAGACCAGCACGTACCACTAACATCACTCCAGGAAGGTGATCTTCAAGAAAACTGCCTCTCAAACCTGAGTGCTTATGAGAATCACCTGAGGAGATGGTTAGACTTTGGACTCTGGTTCAGCAAATCTGGGGGATGCAAATGTTGGTCTGACAACCACACTTGGAGGAGCAAGGCCAGAGCACATTGGAGTTGAAAGGGCTGATTAGAAGTCAGGTTATCTGACCCCTCACCTAAGAAGAGGGGAAACAGAGTTAGAGAGTAGAAGTAGCCATGTCAATATCACACAGCAAGCTCAAAGCAGAACCAAGAACACGATCTGGGTCTTTCACTCCCAAGCAAACACCCATTCTGAATCTACTAAACCAGGGATCAAATCCTGGTGCCTGCAAGAGCCAGGCAGTTTGGTAAATGTCTGATGCAAGCTAGCTGCCAAACAGCAGGGGCTCAGCTGCTTTGGCTCACTTTTTAAAACGCCAGCAAAACATGGCTGTTAGGACAACTGGCCTTTGGGCAGCCAGTTTGCATTCCCTATAACCTTAGAACCAGTGGTCAGCAAATTTTTTCTATTAAAAGCCTGATAGTAAATATTTTAGACTTTGCAGGCCACATGAGCTCTATTGCAACTACTCAGCTCTGCTGTTGTAATGTGGAAGCAGACATTGACAATCTGTAGACAACTAGACATGGCTTTGTTCCAATAAAACTTTATTTACAAAATCAGGAGGTGGGCCAAAGTTTGCTAACCCCTGTCTTAGCAGACTAGACAACTTGGGGAGAAAATTGTCTCTATTTATACAAAGTGTGACTGATATTATAGAACAGTATTTGAAAAATGTAACTTGTGTCTTTCAAGGTCAATAAAGTGTTGTCTTCTGTGAGCTAAAAGGAGAGCAGAAGTTAACAGTCTTGTTTCTTCAGTTCCAAAGTACACATTAGATAAAAAACACTGCATTCCTAAAATAGGGATTCGTCTTAGAGATGCAGCGTACATTTAACATGGTAGCATTTCTCCAGCCCTCTACAAGTTTGCTTCTTAAGTGAGTGGTATGCACAGTGAAGTGAAAAGTCATATATAAAGTGACATCAGATCAATTTGAAACAACTTATATAAAGAAGTTCAAATTCCTGTGCCTGCAGTGTCACTTCGCTTAAGGAAATCTGCAGCAGTAAGCTGTGGTCATGCCACTGCACTCCAGCCTGGGTGACGGACCAAGACCCTGTCTCTTTAAAAAGAAAAAAAAAAAAAAAACAGGCTAGGCATAGTGATTCAACACCTGTAATCCCAGCACTTTGAGAGGCTGAGGCAGGAGGATTGCTTGAGCCCAGGAGTCCAAGAATGGTCTGGGTAACATCGTGAGACCTCGGCTCCACAAGAAATTCAAAATTAGCCCAGCATGGTGGCACGTGGCTATAGTCCCAGCCACTTGGGAGGCTGAGGTGGGAGGATCACTTGAGCCTGAGAGGTTGAGGCTGCGATGAGCTGTGATTATTCCAGCCTGGATAACAGAGCAAGACCCTGTCCACAAAAAGAAAAAGAAAGAAAAAAAATAAAAGAAACTAGCCGCAGAGAGGGAGCTGGTATGGGACGTGATGTTTGGCTCCTCAGCTAACAAGGTGACAGGATATGACAAGTTGAATTTCTAAGTCAAGGAAGCAAACACATTTCCATCTAGGAGAAACTTCATGTTTTGTCTTGGTGAACGAATTGAATTCAGAACCAGCAGTAGAAAATTGCTGTTTCTTTTCTGAGGTAAAACACAATATATGACCAGTGTCACTTCGCTTAAGGAAGTTAATTCAGTAGTGGCTGAATTATCACAAATTCCAAATTAGTACGTGGGTCTGAGAGAATTAGCCAGGATGCACCAGTACATTCACATTTTTTAAGGAAACCCTTTTTTAAACAAAGAGTTATTAAAGATAGGGGCCAATAAGAAAATGCCAAAAATTATAAAGGAAACACCCACAGTCTAAATCTAAAACACCTTATTTTGGAATGACTAAACAAAAGTTTAAATAGCCCCAGAAACTCTCACTATTAACAATGAGAAGTCGAATCATTCAAGTCTAAAAATACTTGGCAGTCTACCACAGTCCTCAGGATGGATGCCTGCTTTTCTTTTGACTTTCATTTCTTATTCCATATTCAGAGTCGCTCAAGTGCCTTCTGATTGGGTACATGTGTTTTTTTGGTTCCATTTTGGTTGAGCTGTCAATCTACAAATTAGAATGAGATCCTCTGGACTTTGCTAAAATTGTGATTGCTTTCTATTGTCTTGAGTAGGAATCCCCTTGCATGAGAATGTGCACATGGCCCCAAATATAGGTCACCCATTGTCCATGGGGAGTGACTTTGGGAACTGACTTCACTTTAGGGGTCAGGGCACTGTTTACTCTAGGAAACTTCTTTCCACTTAAAACGTTTAAAGGCAAACTCAGTTCCAGGCAAAGGTTTCATGACACAATGTGGCATCCTCCATGCTAGAAAACTTTCAAAGAGGAAAAAATAACTATAATAATAAACAGGGCTAATCTGGGTATTGTCTGTTCCATTTATAATGCAGAATTAGAGCTATTTTCCTCACTGATGGCTTTTACCAAAAAAACTAAGTCATCTGCAGGCAAATGAGCAGCTGTCTGAAAAGAATGGACTTGAGCTGGTGACTGCTGTGTTAGAGACTCATGTAGCATCAGGCTTCCTTTCTGGGGGTGGGGGAGTAAAGAGATTTTACACACACATCCCTAATTTAAGGCCAGATATCTGGGCTCTTCTCCCCTCCTGCGAGTGTTTCAATGGCTGTGTTTTAGGAAAAGGTCTGGGAAGAGGAACAATGGCAGACACTACAACCCAGCACCAAATGACTCATCAGAGAAGTCAGTGCCAGGTGTTACTTAGAGAGAGGGAATTTCTGAGGTCTCTGAAGACTAGAACACCGTTGTGATGCTCTCTCGCTACACCCATCCCATAGCTACCGTGGTATCAGGGCCCTGCCAGCAGGGTAGCTTAGGCTTTTCCTAGCCAGAGTCTTCTTTCAGCCACGCAGGGCTACCTAGTTCTTGGGGGCTCTAGACATAAAAAGAAGCCATAACCAAGAAGGCAGAAAGCCTGAGTTCAGATCTGAGCTTTACCACATAGTGGCTCTAAACCTCCATGTTCAACTGTACGATGGGACTACCTGTCCTATCCACCTCTCAGGTAGATGAAATGGAGGTAGGCAATAGGAAAGATCTGTGTACGTTGTCAAGAGCCCTATTCATGTGTGGCCTGCTTAATGGCTCCCGTCTAATCTGATTTCAGATGAGCATTCTTTCAGCAGCATTTAATGGGCTAAGTCAGATACATTCAAACATTTTTGAACTATTAACGTCAACGAAATTTTACACAGTCTCTCCATATATAAAATAAATGAAACTAGGGCTGCAAGAATCAGCAGGGGGAGGAGAGCTAGAGACTCCTCCCAACACCACCCCACCCATCAGCCTCTCACGGCAGCATCCAAGGCCTCTGCACAGACCCCTAGGGCTCCCAGCAACCAGGTGCAAAAAGTTGTAGACCAGACCACACCAAAAGTCTCATTCCTGGCTAGTGGCAGCATTAACAGGGAGCAGTAGAAGTGTCCTGCCCCTCCCAGTCTGCTAGTTCCTTAAGGAAGGACTTTGAGAGGGGAAAGAAGGCAACTTGACAGCATGGTTCAAATCAAAGAAGCAAGAAAGCTGCTGTCATCAGGGGCTTGGAGGGACTGCAACAAGTGCCTACAGATGAGGCAGGAAATTTGGGCAAAGGTTGCCAAGGCCACATTTAATTATCCCTTCCAAGTCTTGCCCCGTCCAGCCTTTCTGCACACATCATGCAAAAGAAAACCGCAGGCTGGGCACGGTGACTCTCGCCTGTAATCCCAGCACTTTGGAAGGCTGAGGTGGGTGGATCACTTGAGGTCAGGAATTTGAGACCAGCCTGACCAACAAGGTGTAACCCTGTCTCTACTGAAAATACAAAAATTAGCCGGGCATGGTGGCAGGTGCCTGTAATCCCAGCTACTCAGGAGGCTGAGACAGAAGAATTGCTTGAACCTGGGAGGCAGAGGTTGCAGTGAGCCGAGATTGTGCCACTGCACTCCAGCCCGGGCAACGGAGTGAGATTCTGTCTCAAAAAGAAAGAAAAAGAAAAAGAAAACCACCACCCACACTCTGTCCAAACAACCCACATGGTGTTGAGTAGGAGAAGAATTAGGGGAGATTTCCTCAAGTTTATTTTTCTTAACTATCCAACCACATGGAGCAGCATTTTGGCCCCAGAGCTGCAGGTTTCCAGACCAGATTTCAGGATCTTCCACATAGAGGACATGAGGCTTCTGTCCCACCCAAAATGCTGATGTCCGGTGGGGGAAACAGCTCTGAAAAGGACCTGGTGCTTACCCCCAGATGGTTCCTTCTGTCTAACCAAACTCCTATTGGGAAACAACAGATTATACACATAAAAAATGATCTATGGCAGCTCCTGGCCTCAGATGACTGGGGAGGACTTGCTCCGTCCTGTTCTCTTCCCAAACTGACAGTCCCCATGGTACTTGGAAAACAAAGTTCAAAACAACTATGTTTATTTCTTTGGCCTGCGTCATCATAGATCACCAGATATTCAGCATGGAACAGAGGAAAATTATAACAGGGAAAATATAGGTGGGTGTGGTGATGCTCACTTGTAGTTCCAGCCACTCAGGAGGCTGAGGCAGGAGGATCTCTTGAGCCTAAAAATTCGAGACCAGTCTAGGCAACACAGCAAGACCCACCTCTTAAAAAAAAAAAAAAAAAAAAAAAAAAAAAAAGGCCGGGCGCGGTGGCTCAAGCCTGTAATCCCAGCACTTTGGGACGCCGAGACGGGCGGATCACGAGGTCAGGAGACCGAGACTATCCTGGCTAACACGGTGAAACTCCGTCTCTACAAAAAAAAAATACAAAAAAACTAGCCGGGCGATGTGGCGGGCGCCTGTAGTCCCAGCTACTTGGGAGGCTGAGGCAGGAGAATGGCGTAAACCCGGGAGGCGGAGCTTGCAGTGAGCTGAGATCGCACCACTGTACTCCAGCCTGGGCGACAGGGCGAGACTCCGTCTCAAAAAAAAAAAAAAAAAGAAATACAGGGAAAATATCAGGACAATTGAGGCAAATCGGCATTAGTTACTGTCAATAATACAGCCTAGAAACAATATGTCCAGGGGAGCCTGTCATGGCCTGGTGTTTTGCCTATGGGTAAGCTGGGGTGCAAGTAATCCCCTTTTTGCAAATGAGGAAACCGTGGCTTAGAAAGCCCAAGGTCACAAGGCGGCTGGAGGAACAGGATAGGGGTTACTGCATTTCATAGATGATAAAATGTGTTGTAGGAATTTTATACATGGGGAAACAAGTCCAGAGGGAAATGTGACTTTCTCAAGACCATGCAGCTAAGAGAAGTAGGGCTGGGGCTGGATCACAGTTGCCCTGGTTCCTGCTCCTGAGATCTTTCTACTTTACTCCTCATTAAGAGTGGTGGTAGAACCAGTGAAACAAGTACCACTTATTAATCATGTTGTTGTCTGTATTTTTGTTGTTTTTCTTCTCATTTTTGGACCATAGTTCAGAGAATTCAATTAAAGTAAGTAAGCAAAGGAAGAACTGATTCTAAACAAACCCTCCTTTTTCTTGTTTCTTTATTGTAATTCTTCAGTTAGACTCTGCTTGCTATACAATTTGGTCCTCCATTCTCAGTTTAAAAACCAACAAAAACCCTGCCACCTCAATTAGTTTAATCCATACTGAGCCTGGTCTTTGCCAACTGATGGAATCCTTGTGCTAGCCAGAGTTTGATTGTGGCTTGCTGAACCACAAGAGACAAATATGACCTCCATTCTCAAATAATCCACACTAAGATAATGACTGGACTGGGGAAATACTTCAGAGCTGTGTATTCCAGTGGAAACTTGTAAAAAAGAGGCAGAAAAAAATGGCCCAGGATCCCAGCAGAGCCACCCAGATTCAAGGCACACTCCGAGGGCCACAGTGGAAAGGAAAGCTCAGGGCCTTCCAGAACCTTCCCCGGCATCTGAAGGCAGAGCTCAGAGTGTTCAGTCCTTCAGAAGGCTCTTCAAGAGCCACTTTACAAACAGGCTGTGCTGGCTTCTTCTAGCAGGAGAGTTATTTTGGAGAGAAAGTTCGGCACTTTGAGAACCCAGTGGCCTAGTTTGAGATACCACGTTCATGCATGAGTGCCCCAGTTCTGTAAGGGTCTATTCCCTGCTCTATACACCGTGAGCCCCTGCGGACCAGAACTGTGGTGCCTTCACCTCCTGGCATGGCTCCAGGCACTCAGGAGACACTTATTGCTCACCTGGCTGACTTCAACTGGCTCTCACCTGGTCTTCACTCTTGCCCACCATAACCCATTCCCCACAAGCCAATGTTTAACATGCATCAGCTCAAGTCCCTTCTTACTTCTGACTTTGTGATGTCTCTCTATAGAATAAAATCCAACTTCTTTGTCATGGCCTGGAAGATCTGGCACCTGCAAACTACCCCAGCTTCATCTCCTACCACCCCCTCCTTTGCTCACTGTGCTCCAGCCAGATGGGGCCTTTTAATCATGCTTGAGACATAACAGGCAAATCCTGATCCAACCTCAGGATCTTCTTACTTTCTGTCCCCTATCCCTGGGATGCTCCTTGCTTCCATAGATCATCACAAGGCTCTATCTTGCCATCCAGGATCAACTCAGATGTCACCTCTTCAGAGAGGCTGACCCTGACCACCTTATCTGAAAGGCATCACCCACTAGTCATTCCACATGACATCCTCTGCTTTGTTTTTTGTGTGGCACATATAGGAGGTACATCTTGTTTTTTTACTTGTTTACTTATTAATGATAACCCCTACTAGGATGTAAACTCCATGGAGCAGGGAATTGCCGGTGCCTTATTCCCCAGCACCTTGATCATTGCCTGGCAGGCATGCAGTAGGCAATCATAAATACCATCCTGAATGAATAAATAAATTTTTGACAAAAGAATGAACAGGAGAAGAATTCCTATATCTAAGTTTGCTATTGTTTGCTACCAACAGGACTGTCCTTTCTCAAGCTGGCCTATAAGTTTATGTAGGGCAGAAGCATGTCTATTTCATGCCAGAGAATGTATCTCTGATTTAACTATATTTTCTTCTTTTCTGTATTCTTGATACGTTGGCACTGGAGCCTTGCTGACGGAGGAGGGACTGCCCCTCCAAGTGCCAGCCAGTTCTTAGAGATAGTAAATGGGCTTGCCTTTGATGTGCAATAAATCCTGAGTCCACACTTCCCATCTGCTTCCTTTATCAGGTTCCTGCAGCACAAGACACTATTCCCCTGCCCTAAATCACCCCAAGGCCAGGTACCAGGCAACTAGGGATTACCCCAGATCCTATGGCCCAGAACTCACCATGTTATTCAAACTCTCCAGTTCCCAGACTGCTCAGCCTGCTCACTCTGCCTTGCTCATTTCTTCCCAAGAAAACCACAATAAGGGTTCCTGCCCATGTTTTCCCCTCACTCCCTCTGCCTCTGGACCAGCCCTGGGGCTTCCCCATGTGGCCCTGCATAGCATGGCACAACTCCTCTCCGGAACTGTGAGTAACAAACTATTTTTCAATAGCCATCAGCTTCTGATCTGTTGGTCTCACCAATCTGAATAATAGCAAAACCTACCTTTTAGTATAGTTTCCTGCCCCCAAACACAGATCATCACTCAACTAACACTCAACAAATATCAAATGAGGACAGGAGCGACACATATCTATTCTGCCACTCCACCCCCAGAGCCTAGCACACTGCCTGGCACACAGTAGGTGCATAGGAAGCAGTTGAATGGATGAATGACTTCGCTGAGGGCCTACTAAGTATCAGATACTTTCCTATCTGGGGGCATAGCATATTGAGTGGAACCACAGATTTTAAAGGCTGGGTTTAAATTCTGGATCTGCTACTTTGTGGCTATGTAGACTTGACAGGTTGTTTAATTTCTCCAAACCTTAGTTTTCCTGTATAAAGAAAGGAAAACATAGTGATAACCTCACAGAGTTGCTGGGACTCTTACATGAATGGTTGAGGCAAAGGGTACAGAACTGCATGTGGTACACAGTTGTCACCATGTAAGTAATTACATTTTCTTGTTTTCTCCATCATTCGGCTTTGAGGAGCAGGGATTATTATTCTCAATTTTCAGAGGAGGAAACCAACATTCTAAGAAGTGAAGACATTGCTTGCTCAAGTTCACCAAGCTGGAAAGTGGTAGAGCTGCATCTAGACCATTCATAACTTATTAGAATCCAAAGTTCCCCCAAGTACAGACAGAGGGCTGGGTCTCATCGCTCGGTGGGCTCACATTCCCCACTGCTCCTTGCCCCCCATGCCTCCTGATTTTGTCTCCTGGCACTGTATCTTGGGATGCACACATAAGCCGTTCAGAATAAGAACCTGGATTCCAGGACTTCAAGTTAAGTTACAGTTAACACCTGTGAAATCATGATTATATTATGCTTATCAGAGAGGCAACCAGCCTTACATAGCTGTCTAGTGGGATTTAAGCCACAGCTCCCCCCACAGAGCAGTTTAAACATTTTTATTAGTTTTCAGCAATGAAAAATTGTAAGACTCTACAAAGAACAACTTAATATCCGTACTTTGTTGAAAAATCAGAAGGTCCAGCCACACCAGCCTTCAGGGACTTGTCTCTCCATTTCCCCTGTCCCCTGAAGCCAGGTTATCCACTCTCCCTCAGGTTATTACAGCAGCTTCCAGACAAACGTCCCTCTGTCCCTGTCGCCAATTGTCCCTTTACACCACCTGCCACTACAGGGGGCCCAGGGAAATATACTCCAGTGCCCTTGTAGCAGGGATTTTGAAATAATTTAAAAGTAATGGCAGAACCACAATTACTATTGTACCAACCTAATAGAACAAGGGTTCTATTACCTATACCGTACACCATTATTGATTGGGATTGTGTAGAATCAACAGGTCAATTTGGGAAGAACTGACATCTCAACAATATTCAGTCTTCCAATTCATATTCCAATAGAATATGGTATATGGTTCTATTACCAATTTCATCAGGTCACACCCTGTTCTAAATGTGTGAGTCTTTGTTTCTGTATATTTGGTCTGAACTCCTTACAGGGCTATTCCTGCCCTTCAGAGTCTAGCCTCTAGCTACTTTTCCAGACTCTTTTCTTTTCACATACTGTAAAGCCGTCTTGAACTGCAGTTATATTCTAACGGGAAAGACAGATAATGAACAAGTGAAGAAACAAATGAACAAGATTGTAGAAGAACTATAAAGGAGCTGAACAGAGTGGGATGATAAACAGTTATTGTGGGCCACCTTGAGGTACAGCAATCCAGGAAGGCTTCTCAGAGGAGGTAGCCTTTTGATCTGAGACTTGGACAGATTTGCAGAATTGTCTGATGAGTGGTCCCAAAGGCACATCCAGGTTGCCTGCAGTGGTAAACGCCAAAATAGATCCAATCCTTCCCATCTTTCTGTCTCCATGACCCGTGCAATATGATTTTGCTGTCCCTCCCATCAAGAGGTACAATCTATTTTCCAATTCCTTGAATCTAAACTAGCCTTATGAACTGCTTTGACCAATTGAATGCAAACACTTTTCCTCCCCACCTCAATTGCCTTGGCACATTTGTTGAAAATCAGTTGACCATATGCATGTAGGCTTATTTTAAACTTTCTGTTCTGTTTCACTGACTTGTATGTCTATTATTCATATTTACCCATACACCACATTGTCTTGATTGCTATGGTTTTATCATAAATATTGAGATCAGATAGTGTGAGTCTTCTAACTTTGTTTTCTTTCAAAATTGTTTTTGTTTATTCTAGGTCACTTGAATATTTTACACCAACTATAGAATCAGCTCAATTTGTACAAATGTGCCTGCTGGGATTCTTGACTGCGATTGTGTAGAATCAACAGATCAGTTTGGGAAGAACTGACATCTCAACACTATTCAGTCTTCCAATCCATGAATATGGTATATGGCTCCATTTATTCAAGTCTTCTTTCATTTTTCTTATTATGGATATGTTCCATTCTAGAGTTCCATTGTAGACATTCAACATCTTTGGTTGAATTTATTCCTAAATTGTTGACAGCATTATAATTTTTTGAAATTTTATTTTCCAGTTGTTTGCTGCCAATATGTACAAACACAATTGATTTTGTTTGACTTTCCCTGAAAGACACTTTCATCTGCTCTGTGCCTGCATTTTAGGGTTCAACCAGAGGCTTCTGGGAGGATATAAGGAATTTGGGGGTTCCTCTTCTTCAGCTTTCTCCCATCCTGGTGTCCACCTTCACTCCCCAGTGGTTACAAGCCCTATAAGAACCTGGCTCTGGTTCCCAGGCCAAGAATATGGCAGGATTTCTGTTGGTATTTTGGCTATGGTTCGTTTCACTATGACTGCATCTTGTCTTCAAGCAAAAGCCATAAACCCCAGAAACTTAGTGGGTGCCTGTCCTTTCTTTCAAGGTCTGACCCTCTCCAAAATCTGCCTACTTTGTTGCACTTTTTAGAACCTCGGGAGTTGATCTTTGTATTTTATCCAGAGTTTATCATTGTTCTCTGAGGATATTTTAGTCAGGGTTCTCTAAAAAGACAGAACTAAAGGGATAGATGTATATATAGGGGAATTTATTAAGGATTATTAACTCACATGATCACAAGGTACCACAATAGGCCGTCTGCAAGCTGAGGAGCAAGGAAGCCAGTCCAAGTCTCAAAGCCGAAGAACTTGAAGTCCGATGTTGAAGGGCAGGAAGCATCCAGCACAGTAGAAAGATGTAGGCTGGGAGGCTAAACTAGTTTTGCCTTTTCACATTCTTCTGCCTGTTTAGCAGCTAATTAGATTGTGCCCATCCAGATTAAAGGTGGGTCTGCCTTTCCCTACCCACTGACTCAAATGTTAATCTCCTTTGGCAACACCCTCACAAACACACTCAGGATCAATACTTTGCACCCTTCAGTTCAATCAAGTTGACACTCAGTATGAACCATCACAGAGTATATTCTGCCATCTGAGAAGCAGAACTCCTTGATACGAGTTTTTCCAAAACAAAAAACAAAAAACAAAAAAAAAAGGGGGAAATAACAAGTGTTGGTGAAGACGTGGAGAAATTGGGACCCTCGTGCTTTGCTGGTGGGAATGTGAAATGGTGCAGCTGCTGTGGAAAACAGTTTGGTGATTCTTCAAAAAGTTAAACATAGATTTACCATATGATCCAGCATATGGATTTACTTCTGGGTAAATACCCAAGAGAACTGAAAGTAGAGACTCCAGCAGAGACTTGTACACCAATGTTCATAGCAGCATTATTAATAATAGCCAATAGATGGAAACAGTTACATGAATGGATAAACCAAATGTGGTATACATATACGATGGAATATTATTTGGTCTTTTTAAAAAATGAATAAAATTCTGATACATGCTGTTTCCTAGGGCTGTCATAACAAAGTACCACAGACTGAGTGACTTCAACAACAGAAATTGATTCTCTCACACTTCTGGAAGCTAGAAGTCTGAAATCAAGGTGTTGGCAGGGCTGGTTCCTGCTCAGGGCCATGAGGGCAGGATCTGTTTTAGGACTCTCTCTTTGGCCTTAATCTAATATGAGCGGTGTCCTAATATCTTCTTCTAATAAGGATACCAGTCCTATTGGATTAAGTTCCACCATAATGACTTCATTTTCACTTAAGTATCAATGCAAAGATCCCATCTCCAAAAAAATATTGCATTCTGAGATGCTGAGGTTAGGATTTCAAAATATAACATGTTATACACACTTGTCCAGGCACAATTCAGCCTATAACATGTTATAACACGGGTGAACTTAGAAAACCCCAAGGTAAATGAATAAACCAGACACAAAAGTTAAATATTATGTGATTCCACATACATGAGGTACCTAAAGTTGTAGCCAGATTGATACAGACAGAAAGTGGAATAGAGGTTACCAGGGGCTAGGGGAAGGGAGAGAGGGATGGGAAGTTATTGTGCTATAGAAAGGGTATGTAGGATCTGTTTGGGACGATAAAAAAAATTCTGCAGATGGATGGTGGTGACGGTTGCACAATCATGTGAATGTACTTAATGCCATTGAATTATACACTTAAAAATTGCTAAAATGGTAAATTTTATGTAGTATATATTTTACTACGATAAAAATACTTTTTAAAAATCTATGAAAAGAAATTATTACCGACAGTTTCTTCTCTTTCACATCTGAAAATTGGTGTAATAGTGAAGAGTACGTCTATTTTTGTTTCTTGAGAAGCAAGAAATTTCCATTTTATGTTGTTCCCCCCCTCTTTGAATTACGTACCTCAATGCAGTGATGTTGACCATTATTTTAAGACAAGAAACAGGTAATTAAAGGCAAAATGAGAAACAGAAAACAGCTCTGAACAAGTCTTTAAAAAATGAGATTAAAGTCAGCACTTCAGCTTGAATGGCAGGTATCAATAAACCAGGCATTAAACTTAAATAGTTTACTCCAAATTTCCTGGATAGTCAGCTGGTGTCCTTCTGCCCCAGTAAAATATCATCTTTGGGGCTGTAGATTTAGCAGACTGATTTATCTCTCTCTGTGTCAAATGGCATCATTACAAACTTAGAGCACAAAGTGACGTGGCTCTCAGAGTTCAACACACGAAAACAAGCAATTCTCATTGTGTACAGCACTTTGGGATTTCCAAAACTTTTCCTTGGCCATTCACAACAACCCTGAAGGGCTTATCACAATGACCATGGAACAGGTGAGGAAACCAAGGCCCCAGTCGTCCTTCAGGAGGCTACGTAGAGCTCTATATCTGGAAAGGCTACGCAATATTATAAATTACCTGAGAACAGGTTTTATCCTTTCCTCTGGTAGTTCAAAACTAATTGCCTTTTCTTTCCACTGGCTAAATAAAAGGGGGATATATACAATGGAGTTATAGATAATACATGCCTGAATTATAAGTTTTGAATACTTGCTTTATGACCTTTTCAATGAATCGTGTAACTTCAGAAAGTCATCTCACTTCTCTATGCTTAGAATTTGTCAATGGTAAAACAGGAATAATAATAGAAATTACCTGGAACAGGGTAAGCACTCAACAAATATCTGCCAATGTTATTATTGCAGTGGTAAGTATTCTTACATTCTTGGCAGTATGTCCAGTGCTTAAGCATATTACAATCTATTGTATCTATCTACATCTACAGGTAGCCATCCATCTATTAATATCCATCTACGTTATCTAACTCAACCATCTCAACAACTCTGCAAAGTAGATTATCTTATTCCCATCTTATAGGAGGGGAAACAGGCTCTGAAACATTAAGTAACTTCCCTAAAGTTTCCCTAATAACCAGTTTACTGGTTTTGAAGTCCAAGCATTTAGATAAAGTTGTGACCTTGAAGACCCATTTCCAGTACCAGTGTGTGACTGTCAAATCACAAACCTTCCCTCTTTTGCCTTCTCCAGCCTCAGTTTCCCTCATCTGGAAGAAAGGAAAAACCAATCCACGCCTCCTCCACATGCTTGCTATGCGTAAACTGAGACTACAGCTGCAAAAACACCTTATAATTAAAATATCAGTCCAGCGAGGCCCTGTAGTGAAGCTTTCTAAAGGGTGGGAGAGTTCATGCCTGTATTGTCCATGACTGTATCCCCAGTTCTGAGCACTTGGACTGGGATATAGTAGGTGCCCAATTAAAAGTAGCTTAGATGAATTGGGCAAATTCATTGTTATTGCTTCCCGCTGAGTGGAGGTTTCTCAGAGCAGATGTTTCCTGAATAATCTCCAAAATCCCAGCACTCCTGCAGTCTTCCAAACAAGAACCTGAGAGGGTGGTTACAATATTTGCCCCAGGTTTAACTGTGGTTCCAAAGAGTAAAAACAGAGCCCAGATTCCAGAAGAATTAGTTACCTTTATGCCAGCGGCAGCTGTTCCAGATTAGGAAGGGTTGGTATCTTGCAGTAATTGTGCCCCAGCCTGCCTGAGAGGCCTTCACCACAGGGAAGGTAAATCCATCAGATCTCATAAATGGAAGTTTACAGGGAAAAATAAATGCCAGTTTCATTCATGACCTTCTTCTGCTGGCTCAGAGAGCAGCCACTATTTCAAAGCCCATACTTAGAGAATGAAACGAAGCGTTCTAAGTCATTGTTGACTGCCCTGTGGCCATCCCTGTATTCGACTTGGATTTGTCCTACTATGCTTGGCTGACATTAAATTCCCATTCATTTTCTACTGTATCTTGGAGGAGGCATAGATCTGAGGATGATTCATGCCTGGAAAAGAAATGAAGAAAACTCTCCAGAGGCAGCCATTTATTTGGTTGCAGATAAAGATGCAAAGGAAACTAATTAAGGCTTTTGTTTTTAATTTATGTTCAATTTTGGAATGCACTATTATCAAAAGACCAAAGGAATATGTTTGCAGTGTCTCAATGATTTCAGCAGCTAGGTCACAAGAGAAAGTGCTAAAACTTAAAGAATCTGCAAACAACTTTCCAGGGTTCAGTGGGATGGGGTCAGAAACGAGGCAAGAACTCCAAGTCTCTCCTTTCCTGGGACTCTCCTCTTCATAGAGAAAGTCATTCACAGTATTATTACACCCACTCATGCAGCAATGCAGACTCAACTACCAGCTCTGTCCCTTATTAGATACTGACAGGCTAGATGCTTAGCTTCTTTGAGCCTCCATTTTCTCACCTGCAAACTATGTTTGTTTATATCAGAGTCGTTCTGAAAATTCCAATTGCTCATTGAGTGACAAACTTTGCAAATGGAGAAGTGCTTATCAGAGTTTGAACTTTCTTTAGTTGCATGGTGTTTCATCTTTCCCACCTCTACCACCCCTCCTCCAAAGGGACAACAAGTTCTTTTAAGGCAGCATCTCTGTCTTGCCCAGCAGTGAAATGCTGTTCACGATGAACAGGTTTTGAAATGAGACACATCTAGGCTTAAATTCTACCTTCAACGTATCATGGCCTTGTCAACTTAAGCAAGTTTCTTAAACTGAGACTCTTTTTTTGTCTTCTTGAAAATGAGCTCATACTATTTTTCTCCAGTGTTGGTATGAGGATTAAA
The DNA here is from genome assembly GCF_009764315.1 of Trachypithecus francoisi. Classification (NCBI taxonomy): domain Eukaryota; kingdom Metazoa; phylum Chordata; class Mammalia; order Primates; family Cercopithecidae; genus Trachypithecus; species Trachypithecus francoisi. The sequence goes on from NW_022681453.1 coordinate 52,516,614, forward strand.
TAAAATAACAAATGAATAGCAAAGGCCACTTATTAGATCTGCAAAGGATGTTCATTTCATTCCTTTTTTGCTTCTCTCAATATACCTGTTTTTACAGCCCTACAGTTGTCAGCACTGGGCCTCTGCACATAGTGTGGGCCAACTTAGCGTTTTCTAGATAAATAATTGGTACCAGATAAATACTTTGTTCTAGACTAGCTGACTAATTTACTCAGCCTTGTAGTGCAACAAGAGACATTTTCCAACAACACATTTTAGTTCCCTAATTACTGCTTTCTTTGTGGGAAACCCAGAGGCAACTAATGGAAATGATATCCTTTCAGTTATTAAAAGCAACAAGGTAGATTTCCATGGTCTGGTATGAAAATCATTATCATCTGTTTTGTAACCCTAAGTGCATAACAGGCACCAACTAAGAGCTTTACAAACATTTGTTCCTTTACTCCTCATAACAATCCTATAGTTGAAGCTGCTGTTACTAACCCCATTTTGCATCTGAGGAAACTGAGGCACAACAGGCATAAAGAAGGTCTCCAACCATATGAAAGATGAAATTCAAATCCCAGGTCCATGAATGGAATTCACTATCAAGTAATTTAAATACGCACATGTATACATAGGTAAAACCACACAGTGCAATTAGTTTAGGCAACTATAAAGTTGGAGGGCACTGTCCCCAAGACCACCTTCATTTCTCCTGCCAATTGTATACTCAGAGGGATTCCCAAAACCCTCAGCTTCAATAATTTTCTTAAAGAAAAACTCACTTAAAGCGATTATACCCACAGTGCAGTTTATATTACAGTGAAAGAATACAGATTAAAATCAGCCAAGAGAATAAGCTGATAGGGCAGAGTGTAGGAGAAGTGCCAAAGGCAGGGCTGTCATTGTCCTCTTCCCAGGGAATCATGGACATGTTACTCTCCTGGCACCCATATGTGACAATATGCACAGAGCATTGCCTAACAGGGAAGGTTGCCTGAGCCTTGGTGTTCAGAGTATTTATTGAGGTTTCATTACATAGGTGTAACTGATTGATTGGTGGATAGTTTGCCCACATGGTTGATCTAGTCTCCAGGTCAACTGATACTGCATGATTCAAAGCCCCACCCTCAATCACACCGCTGGTCTTTCTGGTGTGGTCAGCCTCACCTGAAATCACATGTTACTATCTGGCAAGCTTGGGGCACTAGGCAAACAAAGATCACCTCCCAGGAGTTGAGGGCAAAACCAGACCTTCCTGTAGGCAAGGTTAAACTCTTTACTGTATGCACACATATATAGTTGCACTTGTGTTTACACAAACAATACAAAGTGTACTCAAATACGTAGAAAAAAGACTGGAATAAAACTGTTAATAGTCAGAATTGATTGAAATGGAACTTAAATATTTTACTCTACATATTCTTCCTATATTTATCTATCTATTTATTTATTTGTTTATTTAAAGACAGGGACTCACTCTGTCACCCAGGCTGGAGTGCAGTGGTGTGATCACAGCTCACTGCAGCTTTGACTTCCTGATCCCGAGCAATTCTCCCACCTCAGCCTCCCAAGTAGCTGGGACCACAGATGCACACCACCACACCCAGCTGATTTTTGTATTTTTTGTTGAGATAGGGTCTCCCTATGTTACCCAGGCTGATCTCAAACTCCTGGGCTCAAGCAATCCTCCTATCTCAGCCTCCCAAGGTGCTGGTATTACAGGCATGAGCCACTGCACCCAGCCATATTTCTCTATTTTTAAAATCCTTTCCAGTGAGAATATATTTGCATACATTGCTTGCGAAAATAGCTATCTTTAAGACTTTCGGGAATAAAGAAGAAAGAGAAAAGAAATTCTACTGTGGCCACCAGGTCAGCAGACATGGTGCCAGGTCTGAATTTCCACGTCATTCTATAAATAGTATAAAATCTGCTGACTTAACTTGGTGTGGAATGGCATGAGCTGGCCATATCGCAGGAATTCACAGTTGGGAAATCCTAGTGAAATGGCACAATGTTGGGATTCAGGAGGAAGGGGAGTAAAGGAGACCAATCCAGGAGAGAAATGATCATCAGACAAGGATCAGGTTGAGCTGTGGTGAGCTGGCATCTAAGGCTGGCCTGAGTCCTACCAGAGGAGAAGTGGGGACAGTGGCTGGGATGGAGAACATGGAACTCAGGTCTTGGCATTGAAAATGGGGAATGGAAGGTGAAAGTCAGAGGTGCAGGAGGAATATTCTCCACCCTGAGCCTCCTCCGGCCTGAACCCTGGCCAGTAGCCCAGAGGTGAGTGGCAAAGCCACGTGTCTGTCCTGTGTGTTGCTGCATGGCACTGTTCCCTCCTCTGGTGCTAGCCACGCACAAGCACTTCCAGCTCGGCACCCCGGGAGCTCCCTGCTTCACACCACACCTCTGCACAGAGCAAGGCAGGCCTTGGTCCACCTGTCGTTGCTTGTCAGGAAACACTGCTGGACCCCTGGTCTGTGGGGCCCAGCTGTCCCAAACAAAGGCAAGGCCTGGAGGCTTTGACTTTTGAAATGCAGTTGCATTTTCCTCTCTATAAAGACTTCCTAACAAAACCTAGCAGCAAAGAAAAGCAAACTTACAAAATGTCACCTGCTTGAGAAACACAAATTAGGAATCATTTTGAAAGCATAATTCAAGCACCATATGGAACCTAAATTATTTACATTTTCCAGCATTTTTTTTTCCTTTTTAAAAGAGTCACAGCTTTTTCAAAAGAGTTCATAGTACTATTAGAGGCAGGAAATGCAACAGTCTACTGTGTACCAGGTACTGCGTTCATTCCGTTAATCCTCGCAATGACTCTGCAAAATACTACTCCCATTTCACAGATGAGAAAAACTAAGGCCCTGAGAGGCTAAGAAGCTCAACTCAAGGCCACACAGTCAGTGACAGGAAGGACCACTGTGCAAACCCCAGACTAACTGATGTTAGAGTCTAGAGCCTCTCCAGACAGTACTGAGAGCTCCCAGCCCTCAGATGGCCCGGTTAAATCTACATATCACACTGACCTATGGTCACTTGGTGCCTGTCAAGCATCGTCTCCAAATTCAACAGGACCTTGAATCCCAAAATGACCTGGGCTGACTAAGTCATCTCCTCAGGGGAACGCATTTTTTAAACCAAAGAGCAAGCCCAGGGTCCAACAGACGAATGTTATTCTCCTTCAGGTATGAAAGACAGTCTGGGAAGTTGTCATTTGGATACCAGAGTGTGGTCATTCCAGGGATAGCTCAATGGTTTTTGAAGGCCATGGGGCAGAGCAGCAGGTCTTGGGACAACTCAGCGACTCCATGCTCCCATAGCGCCCTGTGTGCCCCTCCAGCCCGCCTCTTACCACAGGCATGGAGGCTAGTGATTGCCGTATGTCTCTCCCGCTGGTCTGTGACATGGAGGACAAGTCAGTGTCTCAGTCATCTCTGCACCTGGCACCCAGAGTAATACGGTTTGTCTATGTCCCCATCCAAATCTCATCTTGAATTATAGCTCCCATAATCCCCACGTGTTGTGGGAGGGACCGGGTGGGAGATATTTGAATCATGAGTTTCTCCCATGCCGTTCTCATGGTAGTGAATGAGTCTCATCTGATCTAATGGCTTTAAAAGGGGTTTCCTGTTTCGGCTGGCTCTCCATCTCTCTTGTCTGCCACCATGTAAGACATGTCTTCTGCCTTCCACCATGATTGCGAGGCCTCTGCAGCCACGTGGAGCTGTGAGTCCATCAAACCTCTTTTTCTTTATAAATTGCCCAGTCTTGGGTATGTCTTTATCAGCAGTGTGAGAACCGACTAATACACAGGGCAATGGTGAATAGAGACCATGCTCGGGGAAAAAAAAAATTTTCAATGGAAAGAGAGGAAGGGAAGGAAGGGAGAGAAAGAAGGAAAGGAGGAAGGAAAATAAAGTAGAGCAATGTGAGACCTATTGTCCCTCTAGTTATGAACCCACTGAGCTCAGCCTCTGGAAAAGGTTCTACAGGGGAGCTGACCTGGACGAGGCCATAGGCTCCCCTTTCCTTGCACCTGTCGCTCAGGCTACAGCCCTTCCTTGTGACCTCAATCAGAAGCCCAGAGTCTCCATCACCTGCTAATCAGCCCCAAGGACCCCACACAAGCAGCTGCCCCACTGAACGCCACTGCCTCGTGGCTTGCCTCTCTTCTGGCTTCCAGGGCAGCCTGGAGATTGTTAACCTTCTAAACAGTAGGCAGAGATCACTAGGAGGCAGCATGGGCTAGCTGTGCACAGGGCATAGGTAGTTCAGTTCATTGTCTCATTGCCTAAGACAAGATACCTCAGTCAGGAGTTGTGTGTAGACACAGAAAATCTAGACCACAGCTAGGCTTCCCCTAACACTCTTATGAGTAGGTGAAGAAATGGGAGCTATGTGGCTGTACAACCTATAATGTGCTGAATGACTACCCCCAAAAGGGTGCCGAGTAACAGCTTCATGTGAGCCTGAGAGGGATGCATGTGCCAGCCCAGACGGCGTGTTTATCAATGACTTGGGGTGAGGCACACAGCATGCTCATCAATGGCGTGGGTGGCACTGTGATGAGAAGGGCTGCCAAATGTTGAATGAGAAAATTAGGACCCAAAAATATCCAGGCATCCTGGAACAATACAGCATGAATCCAACAAGGCAAAACTTTAATGGGGACAGATGGTGGAAAGCTCTGTGCTTGGGCCCTGAAATGCAGCTGCCCTAATCCCAGAGCGGGTAGCACAGAGTGCTAGTAGCATGTGTGAGGAAGACGTGGGGAGTTTTGTTGCATGTACAGAGTGTGGGGTGTCTGCTAAGCAGAGTTGTGATCGCAGATGTGTGGTGAGGGGGCAGAATAAAGTGAGTGTCCTCCTTTTCCTTGCTCCGATTCGGAGCCTCCAGAGCCCCACACTTGAAGGACAGTGAAAAACAGGTACCCATCCAGTGGAAAATGGTGAGGAGTGATGGGGACTGAAGCCATGTTTTATGAGCAATGGCTGAAAGCACTATGTTTAGCATAGAGAAGAAGCTCAGGAGGACATGAGAGCTGCTTTCAGATATCTGAAGGGCCGTCACAAGGAAGAAGAATTCAAACTTGTTCTGTGTGGTTCCACAGGGTGAAGCCTGTGTGTGCAATGCCAGTGACATCAAGGAAGATTTGGGCTATGTAGAAATCAACTCGGTACTGACCAGCAGTCAGGGCTGTCTAATCATAAAATGGGTTTTCTCCAGAGAGACTGAGCTCCCCGTCACTGGAAGTAATCAAGCACAGCAGAATGACCACCTCAGAGGGGTACTAAGAACGGTAGTTGCTGGCCAAGATGCTCCCTGTGGGCCCTTTTATCTCCAGGAACTGAGCCTTTTTCCTGGGAGGCCTCAGGATGGAAACACTGCCTCTAGGGCCAGGTGTAGCAAAGCACCTTTTTCTTAAATTCTCCAGCCAGCCCCTCTCAACAGCTGCCATCCCACTGACTCCTTCTCCTAAATTAGGCTCCCTGGGGCCTCACACAGGGGCTAGAGCTCAGAGACAAGGGCTCCAGAAAGTAATTAAGTCCATGATATCATCACTCAGCTTGTCCTAAAGAACACCGAAGCTCCAAGGGCAGGGGGCCAAGTTTCCTCAAATTACCATTCTTGTAGCAGATTTTGGCCTCTTGTCCCTGAGGGCCCAGGCCTCAGCAAGGCAACACCTGCCAAATGGCAACCAAAATAGAGCTGAGCCCTGGGACCCAGGCTATCACCCAGAAAGGGGACGTTTAGTCAAGGACATGCGAAAGTGGCTTCCCACATGCTTGCCCCTTCTCCCTCCACTGGGGGCTGCAGTTGTTCTCTTCTCAGTCAGCCAAACTGTCAGGAATGAGAGACAACCCCAACTGTGAGATGGAAGTGAGACGTGTTCAGATGGGCGAGACTGCGCATGAGTCTTAGGCGTGGGAGAACAGCAGGGCTTTGGAGCACAAGGGGTTCCTGAGAACACCCAATCCCCTTGCTCGGCAGACATGAGCCAGTGCTCACTACATGCTAGGCATTTCGCTATAGGGCAGACTCGATTCTAATGGTGGGAAAGAAAGGGAATAACAAATGAACAAACGTTCTGTTTTGTGGCATTTGAATACACTGGAGCCCAGAGAGACTGAGTGACTTGGCCAGGGTCACCGAGCAATGGCAAGGCTGAGGGTGAGACCAGGTTTCCTTCCACCTTTGGTCAAAGTGTTGTTAGGAATGTCAGCCCCACTGGGCCCAGAAGCACAAAGGAGGCCCTTACATCCTCCAACCTACCAACTCCCTCATCTCTGGAACCTCTTTTTTTCAGGGAATCAGAGTTTCTTGAGAATAAAAACTCCTAAGGTAGTAGCCAATGCACAATCTCTGAGTGTCTCTAGGAGGGAGGTTGGAACCTCACAGAGCAGACAACACCCAGAATTGCTTGGGGACTCCAAAGACATTTGCAGTAATCCCCCCTTATCTGTGGTTTTACTTTCCACAGTTTCAGTTACCCTAGGTCAACCACAGTTTGAAAAGATTGAGTAAAAAATTCCAGAAATCAACAATTCATGAATTTTAAATTGCACACCACCATTCTGAGTAGTATAATGAAATCTCACACTGTCCCTCTCCATCCCACCTGGGACTTCAATCTTCCCTTTGTCAAGTGTATGCACACTGTCTGTGTCACCCACCATATTATACAATGTGATTGCATAGGGGCCGGGCATGGTGGCTCATGCCTGTAATCCCTACACTTTGGGAGACTTAGGCGGGCAGATCACTTGAGACCAGGAGTTCGAGAGCAGCCTGGCCAACATGATGAAACCCCATCTTTACTTAAAGTACAAAAATTAGCTGGGTGCAGTGGCACATGCCTGTAATTCCAGCTACTTGGGAGGCTGAGGCTGGAGAATCACTTGAACCCAGGAGGGGGAGGTTACAGTGAGCCAGGATCGCACCACTGAGCTCTAGCCTGGGTGACAGAGCGAGACTCTGTCTCAAAAAAAAAAAAAAAGTGATTGCATAGGAGAAAAACATAGTAAACTTAATATACCTAAGATTTGGTACTATCTGTGGTTTCAGGCACCCACAGGGAGTCTTGGAATATACCCCTTGTGGATAAGGGGGGATTACTGTGCTTCATTCCCAAATGTCCCCTGTTGGGATAACTATAAACATAAGGGACAAGGGAAGAAAGATGGAGACATGCGAAAAGAGAAAAGGCAAGATGAAGACGCTGTCAAAATGGGTGGACCACATTTGAATCCTCACCCAAATAAATAAACTTTAAATAAATATGTTTACCTACCAGAAATGACATAAGGTTCAACCTAATACATTCTGAAGTATTTGTGGATGAAATGACATAATTATAGGATTTCCTTCAAAATAGCCTAATGGGGGTTCCAGAAGAGGGAGAAGTGACAGATGAAACAACCTCAGTGAATAATCGTTGAACTGGGGGCTGAGTACCAAAGGGCCTTGTTACATTTGCTCTTCTCTCTAGTCTTGTATACATTTGAAATGTTCCATAATTAAAGTTTGAAAAAATACGTTGCCAATATTTTGAGCATCACTGCTAATGTCACAGCCTAGAAAGAGAATTTTAAAAGGATGTGAATATTTTGCAAAGGTCAATTTTGGTATCCATAATTATGTTAGTGCTTCTTAGTCTTCCTGGAAGTCATTTGGCCAAACTGCTATTGAATGGGACAGGGACTAGGAAAATTACACTCATCAAAATAACTCATCAAAATAATGGCAAAAAAACACTCAACAAAATAATGGCAAAACTGTTTCTCATCCTCACTTCTTTTCCAGGGGACCAATTTACCAGCTTCGCCACCTTCGTTGGGAGGAGAGTCCTCTATGGAAGCACCTAGAAGTGAGGAGCATTTCTTGTCCATTTAATTGCTTCATGGTGATCTCTGAGCTGGGCTATTGCCCCCTTGGCTCCAGTGATGTCACCCACAAGTTGGCTTTGGAGATTTAAGCAATCCTTCTGCAGTGCCTGGCCCATCCCAAACTCAGCTGCTCGGATGCCTTCTCTAAATAGAAGCCTTGTTTAGTGATGCCTACCCTTTTGCCTGCCTACAGAAGCCAGGCTGAGAGGCCAAGCTGATTAGTTATGAGCTAATTTTTACCTGTGTCCACCTGTTGATGTCCATTTCCACAGGTCCTGAATAGTGTAGTCACGTGGTGTGTAATATGACAGCCTGTCTTTGAAGCAGGACTGTCCATGGTATAGCGTGAGTATCACTGGCCATTCAGGACATGGCTTTCAGTGCTCCACAAATCTAGCATTAAGTAACATTGACTTACACAGTGAAAAATTGGCCATATTCATGTATCACTTCTCTGCCAATCTAGCTGGTTACTTCAAGGAGAAAGTCTCACTTTGAGCTAGGAACGTTGGCTCACATGTGTTATCCCAGCAAAGGTGGGTGGATCGCTTGAGCCCAGGAGTTGAAGACCAGCCTGGGCAACACAGTGAGACCACATCTCTGAGAAAAATCCAAAAATTAGCTGGGCATGGTAGCATACACCTGTGGTTCCAGCTGCTCTGGAGACTGAGGTGGGAGGATCACTTGAGCCTGGGAAGGTGAGGCTGCAGTGAGCTGAGATTGTGCCACTGCACTCCAGCCTGGGCAGCATAACAAGACTCTGTCTCAAGGAAAAAAAGGTCTCTCTTTGTTGCCACTGTCTTTATCACCTTTCTGACATACTTAATCTCCCTTTTTAGCAAAAACAGAAGGGTTGGCAGGTATCTAACTAAATAGAATAATTTGGTTTGATCTCATCATATTTAATTCTGTAGCTACTTTCTATTTATAAAAGTAATGTTGGTATCATGTATAAGCATAAGACTGATAACAGCCAAGTGATGTTGGTTCCCATGTAAAACTATAAGACAATGTAATAAAACATAAAGTAAATATAATTCAGATATTCTGAAAATTACAAAGAAATAGATTAAACACACAGCTAATGAAGTTTGCATAGGTCCTTCCTGAAGCTGTCCCAGCACCACTCAATAAAAGAGATAGCATACAGGAAAAAAAGCCAGAGTGAAAAGAGAAGGCAACCTTAATTTATTGGGATTAAGATATCCAACTTTTCAAATTCCAAAAAGCATAGGACCATATGAACACATTTTGTATGTTTTTTTTTCTCAAAAAGGACTCCCTCCATCACCTAGCCTAGAACTTCAGGAATCATCCTTGCCTTTCCCCTCAAATCTCACTTATCGTCTCCATCCTTCATAGTTATAACCATCATTATCATTACCATCACAATCACCATGCTCACTTTCACTGTCATCATCATCATCACCATCATCAATGTCATGACTGTCATCACCACCATCATCATTATCACCATCATTATAACCATTGTCATCATCATCACCATCATCATCAATGTCATCATTATCATCGCCATCATCAGTGTCATGACTGTCATCACCACCATCATCATTATCACCATCATTATAACCATTATCATCATCATCATCACTATCATCAATGTCATCATTATCATCACCATCATCAATGTCATGACTGTCATCACCACCATCATTATCACCATCATTATAACCATTATTATCATCATCATCACCATCATCAATGTCATCATTATCACCATCATCAATATCATGACTGTCATCACCACCATCATCATTATCACCATCATTATAACCATTATCATCATCATCATCATCACCATCATCATCAGTGTCATCATTATCATCACTATCATCAATGGCATGACTGTCATCACCACCATTATCATTATCACCATCATTATAACCATTATCATCATCATCAGTGTCATCATTATCATCACTGTCATCAGTGTCATTGCTGTCATCAGCACCACCATCATCATCACTATCGTCATTATCATAACCATTATCATCATCAACATCATAAATATCATCACTGTCATCACCACGATCATCACCATCATTTTTATCATAACCATTATCATCACCATCATCATCACTGTCATCATCATCACCACCATTGTCAGTAACAATAGCCAATAGTATTTACTGAATGCTTCTTATGAACTAGGCATTGTGTTTCACCTCCCTTTTGGTTATTTCAGTGAATCCCTCACAAGCAGAGATGCTGTTATCCAGTCTGCCTTACAGCGGATGAAACAGATTTGGAGAGGTTAAATAAACTGCCCATGTTTACATACCAGGTAAGCAGCAGGGTCAGGATTTGAACCCTGGTCTGTGGTTAGAGTCCAAGCTATTAATCACTACACCTTCCTGCCTTTAGTTTAATCACTGACTAGCTTAGACTTTCAGTATTTCTTTCCTCGACTTCAATACTACCTAACCAACCTGCTGTACTCCTATCTCCTCCTTCTCATATGGGAACTCAGTCATTCTTTCTAAGCCATCAGCATAGTTTATATAACACTCAAATCTTTCCCCACCTAAAATCTTTCAAAGGGGCTTCACCCACTAAATAGTATAAACTCTTTGCACCTATTAGGATTTCTTGATGGAAAACAACAGGAAAAACTCTGAGTAATTTAAGAAAGGAAAAAAAGGCAAAGACAGGGAATTTATTGGAAGGATCCAAAGTACTTCACTTAAGCTGAGCCTGGAGCATAAGATATGGTGAGTACTCATCATAAGTTTGTTGAGTGGATAAATGAATGAAAGAATAAGTGAAGGAAGGGAGCAGGCTTAGTGGACCCCACTGATTTCTAGGCAGAACTGTAGAGATCCACAAAATTGCTTCAGAAACCTATAGTGGATGAGACTCTGGGCCACACCTACCCCCTCTCACCACTTCCATGTGTTTATGAATTGAGAAGATTTGTGTAGCCTGGCACAATGACTCACACCTGTAATCCCAGCACTTTGGGAGACTGTGATGGATGGATTACCCAACCTCAGGAGTTTGTGACCAGTCTAGGTAACATGGTGAAACCCTGTCTCTATCAAAAATACAAAAAATTTTCTGAGTGTGGTGGTGCACGCCTGTGGCCCCAGCTACACGGGAGGCTGAGGTGGGAGGATCACTTGAGCCTGGGAAGCAGAGGTTGCAGTGAACTGAAATGGCCGCCACTGCACTTCAACTTGGGTGACAGAGTGAGACCCCATCTCAAAAGGAAAAAACCGGAAGATTTGTTTAAGACACATTTTCTAAGGGAATTTACCTTTCTAAAGTCATGGGTAAAATAAGTAAAGCACCAGCCTGGAATCTGGAGGTATGCATTGTTTTCCTGGGTTTACCACTCACCAAGTGGATGCTTTGTGGCTAGACATGGCCCCTCTCTCAGCCTCAGTTTCCACATCTATAAGATGGTCATGTCCAGCAACTCTAAGTTGCCCACACTCAGGGAGAAGAGCAATGCAATATGACTACATAAACACTGGATAAGCTGAAACACAAGCCCTGAAGATCCACTTTCTTAATTGCATTTTTAAAGTTAACATTTAAATGAGCTATACCCAGTCACAGGAAATGGTGAGGCCCCAGGGTAGTGATGGGGGGGAGAGGGCCTTGTTCAGGGTTTCCATAGCTACTACTAATAACCCACTAAATGTATTTCCAGCATCAGGATAAGTAGTAGGAAGATGAAAATTAAAATAGGTAAGAGTTCGGATTTATCCACCATCCAGCAAGTTCATAATGCAAATAAATTTGGGATGGATTTGTGTGTGTGTGCACACTCATGCATATGGGTAAATGTGTGCTCAATGGAAAATGCCCAAGAAAACTTTTCCAACATTAACCCACACAGAGAAGGAAGCTGAGGCTCAGAGAGGCTAAGTTTCCACTTCTTTTACTACTGTTGACTTTGTACTAATGGTCGCTACAGGCCAGTGTCTCCAGGTCTCCACACCTAGAAAATGTTTACCCTGCTGATATGGTTTGGCTCTGTGTCCCACCCAAATCTCATCTTGAATTGCACTCCCATAATTCCCAGGTGTTGTGGGAGGGTCCCAGTGGGAGAGAATTTGAATCATGGGGGTGGTTTTCCCCATACTGTTCTCGTGGTAGTAAATAAGTCTCATAAGATCTGATGGTTTTATCAGGGGTTTCCGTTTTTGTATCTTCCTCATTTTCTCTTGCCACCACCATGTAAGAAGTGCCTTTCTCCTCTCACCATGACTCTGAGGCCTCCCCAGTCGTGTGGAACTGTAAGTCCACTAAAACCTCTTTTTCTTCCCAGTATCGGATATGTCTTTATCAGCAGCGTGAAAACGGACTAATACACCTTCCGTCAACATCCCATACATAAACCCTTTCTAAATCACACCCTGCTCACTTGTCCTCCAAAGAGATCTGGCTGCCCAGGAAGTCTCTGGGAGGAGGCTGTGGTGCCCTCTGAAATCATGTGAGGCAGATGCTGATATGTTCATCCATGTAAACTCACCTTATAGTGTTTTCACTTTAAGTGAGTTGGCACCAACACACCATCGACCTGCCAAAACTCTCCTATGTTCTTTGGACTCAAGCCCAGGGTCATCACATCACTTTCCAGGGAGTGGTGGAATTGGCCCCAGAGGGGAGAAACATCTGGAAAGTAGAAAGTAGGCACATATTACTCTTGGAACCTTCACGCACACCATGCGCTCACTAATCGGCATGGGGCTCACCTTTAAGACCAATGGAGTGAAACCTGGAAGCAAAGCAAGGCCTGGGGGAAGGGCTGGGATCTGGAGTGGAGCCAATGCCTGGAAGCAAGCCCCTACTAAACTCCATACATTGAGACACACACTGTCCTAGGGGAGTGGCAGGAGAAATGTTTTTAGCACACTAAGTCCCCACTTAACGTCTTTGATAGGATCTCTGAAACTGAGACTGTCAGCAAAAAACATGTAACAAAACCAGTTTGACCATGGGCTAATTGATATAAACAAGAGTTAAGTTCCTATGGCATATTTCTGGTCACAAAATCATTACCAACTTCTAAAGAAAGACCCAAAACACTGTAATAACAAACACTGAAATAAATGTAAGATACACATACTAAGAAATATTAATAAAAACAGGTAAGAGAATTATTTACTAAACTTTTGGTGAATCAGTGAGTGAGTTAAATCAAGGAATAAACATATGCAAAGCAAACACTGTCAGAAGCACCTCCTATCACCACTCAGTTCAAACACCAACAATTACAAATACGGTGGCTCACTGAGCACTTTGGTACCAAATAGTTTATTGTTGTGCATTTGTATGATTATCATGAACTTTATAAATTATTATTTTAAAATAATTCATGTTCATTCATTTATTCATTTTCCAACTTGCTTATTCCAAGTCAGGGTTGTGGGTGGCCGGAGCCGGTCCCTGCAGCTCAGGACACAAGGTGGGAACCCACCCTGGCCAGGACACCATCCTACCTCAGGGCACACTCACTCACACACCCACACAGACTCAAACTGGGACAACTGAGGGTGCCCATTCACCTATAGCACATCCTTGGGATGTGGGATGAGACTGGGGTACCCAGAGAAAACCCGCGCAGACACGGGGAACGTACATACTCCATACACACACAGCAGCCCCAACCAGGAATGGATTTTTTTTCATCAACATTATAATAAAACAATGTTGAACAAAATGACCATATTTGAGGGTCTTCTGTACAAATTTCCTGGAAACTAAGTCATCAATATTTATTAGAATTCTGAAAAATGTTCATGTTTTATATCATGCTGTAATTCTACTTTTAGGACTCTAAATGAAGGAAATAATTGTACATGAACACAAATATGTAAGTACAGGGTTTGTATATGTTAGTTACATACATATATAAGTATCATTAACTATAATAGCAAAAAATTAAAAATTAGAGACAAAAAGAAAAAAGTAAATGCCACTATTATGGTAGTGATTATGAGTTGGTTATATAAACAAATTATGGCAATCTATGTGACAAAAAAATAGGAAGTTCTAAAAATCACATTTACAAAGAATGCTTACTCATAATGCTAAGAAAAATATGTAGAAAACAAAGTTATAAGAAGGGAATGACTGCAGCTATATGGAAGAAAAAAGCCTGGAAGGAAATATGGTAAATATGAGTTGTGTCTAAGTGGTAAGATCCTGGGTGATCTTTACTTTATGCCATATTTTAAAAATATTTTGTAATGAATCTGAATTACTTTTGTAATCAGAAAAACAGAGAAACATATTTTCAATCTCAGCACCTCAGAACCCTCCTAGCTGACATGTCTAGACGTGGCCTATAAACACTTGAGCTCAGCATCTGATCTCGGACCAAGGCCTATTTTTACATTTCTGTGGCTCTCTCAATGCTGCTGTCTACTTGACCTGTGACCTTGAACCTCTTATAACGTCAATTTCCACATCAGTGAAATGGTCACATCAGCAGTTCTCAATCTCCTACTTTCTGCGTTTTGAGATCCTAGTTTTTCCCGGTCTCAGTTCATGAAAGACCTCCCCATAATGGCCTAAGGGGCCCTAGCCTGGGTGAGCTCCTGAGGCTACTCTGATATTTTTTTTTTTCACACTGAAGCATGTAGATTTTTGCAGTTGTTGTTGTTGTTGTTGTTTATATACTTTAAGTTCTATGGTACATGTGCACAACGTGCAGGTTTGTTACATATGTATACATGTGCCGTGTTGGTGTGCTGCACCCATTAACTCGTCATTTACATTAGGTATTTCTCCTAATGCTAACCCTCCCCCACTGAGCCTCGAAGTTTGGAGTTGCAAGCGGGAATGGCTTCAAGCGGCAGCCGGGCTGCTGGGATATTCCCGGAGAGCTCCCAAATGTGTTTGCTTTAACCTACAAGCCAACTCTTCCCTGGTGTGAACTTGTTGCTCAGCCCCTCACCCAGGACCCAGAACTCATGTCCTAGACTGGCTTCCATGAGAAAAGCACTCACACCAAGTGGGTCTGTCAGAGTCCTGGCAGGAAACAGCCAGCACACTCAAACCAGGATTATTTGGGGAGTGTTCAATGGAGGGAAATTTTGTCAAGGTGTGGGCAAGCCTTACAGAAACCCCAAGGGATTGTGTGACTCCCTAGAGCTAGTAACAGCAGGAGCCAAGGAAGGAGCAACTTTAGGAAGCAGGAGACAGAGAAGGCTGTGGAGAAACGCCACTCCATCACGGCTGAGGTCTTCTGTCTAGAGACCCAACCAGCCCAAGGCAACACAGCAGTTGGGGGATAGGGGAACCAGTATCCCCAGCCTCACTCTTTTCCCTCCTAGGCTTAAATGAAAGCTCCTTGTTGTCCAAACCTAAGTAAAGCACATATCTTAGGTAGTCTGGGCTGCTACAGAATACCATAGACTAGGTGCCTATAAACAACAGAAATTTATTTCTCCCAGTCTGGAAGCTGGAAGTCCAAGATCAAGGTGCTGGCACATCTGGTGTCTAGGAAGGGCCCACTTCCTGGTTTGCAGATGGTCACCTTCTTGTTGTATCCCCATGTGATGGAGAGCAGAGAGCAAGATCAAACCCTTGCATCTCTTCTTATAAGGGCGTTAATCCCGTTCATGAAGGCTCCAGCCTCATGACCTGATTACTCCCCAAAGTAAAGTGCATTCATATTGAGGGTTAGGATTTCAACCTATGAATTTTGGTGGGACACATTCAGTGCATTGCACTCCCCATTGGCCAAACCCTCAAAAAAGCCAGAGGGTGAGGAGGTCCATGCAGGAAAGCCTCCCAGGGACCACTCTAGAGTGGAGATGGGTCCAGAGAGGATCCAGAGAAGCAAGAACAACAGATTCATCCACCAAGCATTTGAGGATTTCTCAACAGTTTCCCCCGACAATGTGGGAGGGTCCATGTCACCCTGCACCCAAGATCTCCCTTGAAAGTTCTCCACTCAGTACATGGGCACGTCCCAGGCCCTTCTCTGTAGTGCTGACTTTCTCTCTCTCTCCTGCCACTCACTCCTCCACACAGCGGTCAGTTTGCCCAATCCAATCACTCCCTCCCCAACATCAAACTTATCTCTCCTTAATTATGCAGAGTAATTTAGAGAGCATCCTGCCCTCTGCTCCAGAGGATCACCATAGTGTCTCTTCCCGGCCTACAGTGCTCTCCCGAGAGGCAATCTAGCCCATAGCTTTCTCATCTCATCTCACATTTTTGGCATTCACATTGCACAACTCAAACTGATTATTAGCTGCAAAACTTTGAGGAGTGTTGCGAAAAATAGTTTTCCGTAATTGATCTGGATAAACATGTGTCTGTCAATATAAATCCCATCTCTTCACGGACGGTTGCTGCATCTGCAGCTATCTGCTTCAGGGCAAAACTAAAGAGGCTTTTCTGCAGCTGTAAGGGGCAGCCGCTGAGTGGATCCTTCTTTGAGAAAACTTTCTCTGAGCCAACCTGGAGGAATGAGAAGAATAGCCAGATGCTTCCAGCCAGGAAGATTTTCATGTTTGTAGAGTCAGATTGGATCTGTTCCCCTGTAAGAATTTGGACTCCCTGTGCCCACCAATGACCACAGAGCCAAAACCACCTGCCCACTGCTGCCCAAAGGCAGACCACACTGGCTTCTGCAGCCTGGGCTGTCCTCATTCACTCTCTCTTTCTCAGGGGAGAGTCTGCATTCTGTACCACCTGGAGAGAGCATGTCCCTTAGAAATAATAGGCATTTTGTCTTCCTCAACAGCCTCCCTGACTGTGAGGCGGGGCGATCATCGGTGGCTGCTGGGGGCACCAGGAAGGAGGGAAAATTGGGAGCCTGATTGTCCTGCCCAGCTTCAGAAAGAACTCAGGCCAGTCTAGACAGAGAATCTCCATCCCAGCCCTTGCATCCTCAGAGGAAACCCTCCACCCTGGTTTCTTATCAAGTTCACATGTGACATTGAACAGGTCCAAGCTTGCAGTCTTACGAGGAAAGTGGTTGGCTGGGGACACCCAGTGTCCAGTATGTGCATAAACACTGCCCTGGGTGTTGGTGGTTTTACTGCCAGGATTCTCCTCTGCTTCTGGAAATGGCACCTGAATTTTCCTGCAGGAAGCAGGGTTTGCCCTCTCCTTATCCAGGGTGTTTTGATGGGGTAGGTCCCATCCCCCAGATCCAGGCCCGGATAATCAGCTTATTTTAGCACAGGGCCATAGAGACTGGGGTTAGGCTCGATCAAGCCAGCGTGTTTGGCCCAAGGAGTCTCAGTCCTGGGAACTTTTGTAGAGCAACCAGGAAAGTCATGAACTCTTGGCGGCAGGAATGCTGAGAGAGTCACAGCCAGCCTGGAATTAAGTGTATACCTCTTGCCGTTAGCAGGATAGAGAAGCCTAGCAGACATGTAGAAAGAAACATGTTCAACAGCGTGCCTGAACCTCTGGGAACACCCCAGCCCAGAGTCAGAACTACACCAGACTTCTCGGTTCTGTGTGCCAGTAAACTGCTTCACCCACGGTGGGTTAGATTTCTGTTACTTGCGACCAAGTGTCCTAATGCCCACGTGTACATCTATGTTTTCTTTCCACTGTTTCACTATTTGTTGGTGGGGTCAGTGACATCTATCTGTCCTCTGTACCCCTGCATGCCTCCCTCTGTTTGCCTCTGAATGGTCCTGCCCATCTACTGCCAGTTGGGTGTTGGGAGGTGAGATCTCAGGCTCAGCCATACCATGTACAGATGACCACCTGCTGGCAGGTCTGAGATGACAGTGTGGAAGTGGGGCTCAGAGACTGCAGGGTCCAGTGCTGGGAGACGCACTCAAAAGGTTCACACTGGGACTGTGCAGTGAAAGGGAGGCAGCGCTGGGTTCTAAGGCACAGCAAGTTCACCAGGAGGCACCGAGTACAAGAGGGGGTGGAGGTCACAGTGAGAGGCTGGCCCTCATGCACAGTTGGGACTGCCAGGATGACCAGGGAGGTGAAGACGGAGAAGGAAGAAGCCTGCTCTGTGGAGGCACTGGGTGCTTCTTGGCACACCCCAAGCCTCCTCTGGATTTAAAGGGACTCTTTCTTTAATACCATACTGGAGAACCAGAAGCCAGAAGACCCTGGTCCGGCCCCCCCCAACCCCCCCCACCCCCCCCCCACCCCCCCACTGCATGGCTTTGGGCAGGATGCTCAACTCTTTGAACCTCAAGTTTCTCATCTTTGAAATGGGTTTCAAAATAGACGGGCCTCAAAGGACTCCTAAGAGCACGAAATTGAAATGATAGGTGGAACAGAATTGTGTGAACAGGCAGTGTCTCAGTCTGTCTGGGCTTCAATATCGAAGTACTATAGACTGGGTGGCTCATAAACCACAGAAATTCATTTCGCACCATTCTGAAGGCTGGAAGTCTGAGATCAGAGTGCCAGCATGGTTGAGTTCTGGTGAGGACCCTCTTCCAGGCTGCAGACAGCTGACTTCTCCTGTATCCTCTCCTGGTGGAAAGAGCTAGCTCTCCGGCCTCTTCTTAGAAAAGTTGTTACTAATCCCATTTATAAGAGCTCCACCCTAGTGACTTAATCACCTCTGACAGGCCCCACGTCCTAATGCCATCACCTTGGGGACATGACTGCTAGGAGGACACTTTCAGACCCTAGTAGGCAGTTAGTAGCTGGTGTGGTTTAAAAGAAAGATGGTTCAAAAAAGGCTTTAATGCCTTATCCCTTAGTAAGAATTCACCGTGGTTAGGAGAAAGGATGTAGGATTTTCAGACCAAACATTTTGAATTTCAATTATGCCTTTCATGCTTCCTCTTTAGGAAACCTGGAACAAGACATTTTGCTTTTTTTAGATGCATCTGTTTCAACATTTTTCAAATGAGAAAAGGAATCCCAGCCTTCCCCCACATCTGGGGTGGGGATCAAATGAGGAAAAAAGAACTTTGTAATAACAACAAAAATATAAAGTACCCATTAATGAGCACTTACTTTGTGTGAGGAATCATTTCATTTATGCATTTAAGTCCCACAGTGACTCCACATTGTAAAAGTAACAGTAATAATGACAACATGTGACACTGGACTTAGCCGGGCATGGTGGCACACACCTGTCATCCCAGCTACTTAGGAGGCTGAGGCAGGAGGATTGCTTGAGTCCAGGAGTTTGAGGCTACAGTGAGCCCTGATTGTGCCATTGCACTACAGCCTGGACAAAAGTGAAACCCTATCTCAAAAAAATGATTTAATAGTAATAATAATTACTGAGTATTTGGTATGTGATACGGTTTGGCTGTGTCCCCACCCAAATCTCACCTTGAATAGTAATAATCCCTACATGTCAAGGGTGGGGTGAGGTGGAGATAATTGAATCATGGGGCAGCTTCCCCACACTCTTCTCGTGGTAGTAAATAAGTCTCACGAGATCTGATGGTTTTATAAATGGGAGCTCCCCCAACACATGCCCTCTGACCTGCTGCAATGTAAGACATGTCTTGCTTCTCCTTTGCCTTCTGCCATGATTGTGAGGCCTCCCCAGCCATGTGGAATTGTGAGTTAATTAAACCTCTTTCCTTTGTAAATTACGCAGTCTTGGGTCTGTGTTTATTAGCTGCGTGAGAACACACTAATACAGTACGTGCTGGGCTGTGTTCTAAGAGCCCTCCATTAATTATGTATCTCTAGTCCTCGCAACAGATCTAGGAGGAGTAGGTACTCTTAATACCGTCATTTTGCCGATCAGCAGACCAAGTTCGCAGAGATTGACGAGATGGTCTCAGGGCTGGGATGAGGCTTAGCTAAGATTTATTCAAAGGCAAAAGTTGTTTTACAATTAATCATATACATGTTGTGTGTGTGTATACATACACCATATCTTGCATAATATGCATTGTAAGTAATTCTAGTCCCACAGTGGCTGGCAGAGGGGAGGCTCACCCAGTGCTCTACTGGTCACCTTGCCCTAAGCAATGATCATGCACAGGAAGCTATGGCTAGGACCCTTACTTGCCTTCCAAAATGAAGATGTTTCTTCTCTCTGGTGTGGCTAAAGAGGTTACCTGGGACCACTATGGGGAAACTGCCCCCATGATTCAATTATCTCCACCTGGCCTCACGTTTGACACATGGGGATTATTAGAATTCAAGGTGAGACTTGGGTGGGGACACAGCCAAACCATATCACATACCAAGTACTCAGCAATTATTATTACTATTAATCCTTTTTTTTCAGATAAGGTTTCACTCTGTTGCACAGGCTGAAGTGCAACGGCACAATTACCAATTATTTGCAAAGAGGCCAAGCTGGCCTTGGCAACAAAGCAACCTGGGGCCAAAACTCCTACTGAAGAAGAACAACCCACTTTCACCCAGCAGCTGCTGTGCTAGGGCCTCCCCATCACAGCCCTAGGCGACCAAGCTGCTCTCCTTACCCAGCCTCCTCTGACAGTTCCCAATGGAGAACAGGGGAGCCTGCTGTCGCTGTAGGCTGGTCTGCCCATTTGTCCCCTGGGCGCTGCTGAGGATAACACACACACCAGCACACCATGTAAACCAGCACATTGCATTTCCACCCAGAATTTAAAACCAGGCAGTGGCCTGGCTCTGCACTTCCTGGCTCTATGACTTTTGGCAAGCGATTGAAACTCTCTGGGCTTCCGTCTCCTCATCTATAAACATGGGGATAAAAACAGTCCCTCCTTTATAAGCTTGGTGTGAAGACTTAGGGTCTGACACTTGAAAAATGGTTAGAATAGCGCCTGTAACTTGGGAAAAGCTTAATGAATGTTTGCCATTATTAGTACCTGAAAGGATCCCTTTAAAAAGCAAGGAATTGGGAGGGGGTCATGGTGCCCCCCTAAGGGTAAGTTAGAGGAGTTACACAGGGCTTTGTAGTATGACAAGGTGGGGAAGAGACAAGCGTTCTGTCAGTAGAGCAAAGTCTAAATGTTTTACTGGGTTGTGCTGGAGGGGTTCAGGGAGGGCTGTTTGAACCTTTAAAATGACTTTGGTTACTTTCAGGTGTCTGGGGGCATCTGAAAGAAACGAGGAAGAAGTGCAGCATATCCTCTAGGAGCCCAGGACACCATCAGGGCCAACAAGGATCAGAGAAGGATGCCCCATGCCTGGAGCAGGTGACGGGGCAGAAGATAAGCAGGCAGCAGCTGGGCCACCTTCATGAGCAAGGCAGAGCACTGGGCCGCTGCGGAGAGCAGGGCTAAGGCTGCCACCCAGCACCCAGGGGAGCCCAGCAGCTGAGCATGCCCGCTGTCAAAGCCTATCACATTTGAGACTCGAAGCGTCACCGTCCCCATTTCACAGGTGTGGAAACTGAGGCCCTGGGAGGTTATGTGTGGCTTCAGATGGCTCCAGAAAAGTCAGGCAGAAGCAACTGATTGTTTACCATATCTGACCAATACGGAGGAAAAAAAGTGCTTAGAGAGGAACGAGCAGGGTACAGAAAGCACTGGGATTCCAGGGGCTGGCTCGTGGCTTTCTGAGACCTCAGACAGGCATGTGGGTTTGAAAGGCAAGGAAATCATCAGCCAGGGAGCATGCCCTTTAAGAGGGAGTTAAGAGAGGTGATCTGAATCCAAATGTCATCTCTTCTGAGAGGCCTTCACCACCCTCTACAAGGGCAAAGTAATGCCCCCCAAAGCTTCGCAACCTCTGATTCCATTCATCCCTGGCATGTTCTGGGCTGGAGCCACAGCTGTGCCTAGAACTCAGCCCTTTGTCCTTTAAAGGATACAAATCCTGGGAGATACAGTGGCCTTAGGCAGGGCTATTTCCCATAACAGAGCCTGAGCCAAGGCTTTCAGTGGGGGTGGTTTATTTGGACGGGGATCCCACATACACTGTTGGGACAGCCACAGGTTCCGCTGAGCTCAGTCCCTCTGGGGAACGCTAGGAGGCACTCTAGAGCAGCCCTCCATGACTGCACCACCTGGAGAGAATCAACTTCCCACTCTCCCGTCTTTGGCTAAGGGTTGCTCCTGCGGGCACCCCCTCCAGCACTTCCAACTGCCAGGCACAGTCGGCAGGAGGACGCCTTCAGACAGTGGCTCAAGGGCTGGCAGCATGGCTCCATCAGAGCATTCCCAGGAACGAGCGGCTAAGGAACAGGGCTGTGGGCACCCACCCTTGAATCGGTCTCACGTCTGCTTCGCCCATCAACCAGGGAGAGTGAAGGCTCTGCAGCCCAGCTGCTCATGTCCAAAGCCCTGTGTCTCTGCTAGACCTGAGACCTTGACTTAATTTCTCTGGGCCTCAGTTTCCCCTCTGTCAAGTGGAGGAAATAATAATACCTCATTCACAGGACTCACATCTTGACACCTGTAAAGGGCTGAGAACAGGACCTGACACATGGGTGGTATTCTAGAAACATCTGCCGCTCCCTTAAAGACCAAGAATCCCCAAAGCAAGATCAGGGCCCTATTCACCTTCGTCTCCCCCACACCTGGCCTAGTTAGTGCCCGGCAGAAAAGAGGCTCAGTTCAAGTCTGATGGATGGATGAATGAATGAATGAATTGGATTCAGGAGCTAATGTATTAACCTAGACCATGAACTTCCAGTCTGGCATCTCAAGCCTGGCTTTCTCAAAGTCACTATTGTTTTCTGTGCCATCCTTCCTTTGGGAAGATAAAACACTTTAACTACAGCCTACAAATAATGGAAGACATACTAAATCCGTTTCTGAAGAAACTTCCTGCAGCCACCTCGATTTTCCAGAGGGTCTGGTCCTGTAAGGGCTCTCCATGGCCCAGGGACTGCTGAGAGGAAATTGGATGCAGGTGTTGCAGTCTCGGGACCTCGCTCCTGCAGGAGAAATGGCGCCAGCTCCGAGGTTTCATGTACTAGTACCTGCTGCCCCCTGGCGGACCGAGTGAAAAGTGCCGGAAGTCTTGGAAACCATCAAGGTTGTCATTTCCACTCCTAGCAAGAAAAGATATTGAGGCAGTGCTTCCGATTGCAAAGCGCTTTCACATTCAGTAGCTCGTGTGAGCCTTAAAACAGCCCTGCAAGGTAGCTAAAGATCATCTCCATTTCACAGATTTTTAAAAAATGAGGCTTAGAAGGGGTCCTCCCATGGTGAGCTAAAAAAAATGATACGAGGCTGAGAGTTCTGATCCCAAAGTTCAACTATGCGTACTCTAAATGCCAATTCCCTCTTCTGACCGTGCATAAGAATCCTCTGAGGACACTGGGTAAAACTACAGAATCTCAGACACCGTTACCCCCAAATACCTAAGGGCGACTGAGAATCTGCATTCTGATGAGCTTTCTAGGTGAGGCCGGTGCAGTCAGGTCCCAATATTTGGACTGGCATTTGGAAAGCATTGCCTTCATCACATGGCCTCAGAGTCTGTGTGCGGACACCCCTCTCCCTCCAGTCCCGTGCCTGAGGGTTTGACCTCTCCCTCCCAGCATGTGCCTCTCTCTCCCTGTGCCCCCTCACATAACACCTAATGTGGCTTGTGGACATGCATGCCATGCACACTGTGTGCACAATTGCACTGAGTCCTCACTGCAGACCCGTCACTGGTCCCAGGCAAACAGGTGCCCGAGAGTTCACTGGCTGACATGCAGTCGAGCCAAGATGTGAGCCCCAGGCTGTGACCACGGAAGCCACACTGGGTGATTTGAAGTCCCACTGTTCTGTCTCCCCTAAAAAATATTCCCATCCTGTGTTCCAGTCCCCTGAAAGTTTTACCGTACTTGCTGATTATGGACAGAATCTATCACTAAAATGACCGTAACTGATTTAACCTAAAAGATTTATGTCCCCCCCATCCCCATTCCCACATCCCGTCTTCCTTTTAGCTGTAAGTTTCAATTCCATCAGCTGATGAGAAAAAAGCAAAGAAATGCCACAGGATCAAAGATGCAAAAATAAGTAGCAACAGGCTTCTGCAGCTTGGAGATCAGGATAGAGGGAGGGGCCTCTGAATCTGGATGCCCCAGGGCCCATCTGCTCTAGATAAAAAACAGAAAAACTGTCTGCTGCCCAGAGTACCCCTCAACAGGGCTCCACAGTGCTTTTCTCCTCAATACATTTGCCATTCTGAGAAATAAGCAGAAAATCAGATTCTGCCAAGGTTTTAATTCTTAAAAAAAAAAGAAAAGAAAAGAATTAAAACTTTTGGGAGTGTCCTGTGGTCTATTAGATATGCAGCTCATCCCCCAGACTCACACATGTGGTGGCAAGGAGGCTCTGATTGGCTCTACTCTGGCCGTGTTCAGCTGAATTTCTAGAAGCTGAGGGCTGGAGGGGAGCAGGGCCCAGGCGCTCAGGCAGGGAAGGGTTCTGAGGCCCCACATACACCCAACCACAGCAGTCCTGCTTGATTCGTGTGATATATCAGTGAGAAGTAAACAGTGCCATAGGAAAGGAAAGGAAATATAAGATCCAACCCCATTCTTCAGAGTGCAAGAAAGAGACCTCAGAGGTGAAAGGACTTGCTCAGCATTGCAAAGCTGGTAGAGGCCAGGCTGGAATTAAAATCCAATATTCCTTGTATTAAATCAACATTCTGCACTTTTATTCAGGCTTTCAGTCATGCTTGCTGGCGTTTATTGGCAGGCACCAGTGGGACAGGCAGATACAAGTCAAATGTTCAATAAATACAACAATGCATGTGCAATACAGCAAACACACGTACAGTTGCTGCTAAGATGTGAGCCCTAAAGGAAGGACATGGGATCTCACCTGAATAAAGAGCAAGGGAAACCTCCCCAGGGAAAGGATCTGAGAGCTGAGACGAACTGAGAGATGAATAGAGGGACACTGGCCGGGAAGCAACATCTCTCCTATAAGCAGCCACTGTGGTGCAGGAGGCCCAGATCATCAGCCCCCAGGAGAGGCCGGAGACCAGCAGCCAAGCACTGACCCACCAAAGAGCTCGATCCAGGGAGAGCGAGGACCCTTCCAGGTACTCAGCACCTCCTCATGCTGAGCTCTGCATGCCTGATCTCTTTTCATCTCTTCAACCCATCCTGCAAAGCAAGTGCTATCATCCCCATCTCACAGATGAGGAAACTGAGGCTCAGCCAGATTAAATGAATTGCTCAACATCTTAGAACTGAAAATGATCAGGGCCAGAATTTGAACCCAAGTGTGTCTGATTCCCAAACCCATACTCTTTACACAACCCCAGACCACTCAATGCAAACAAAAAGCAGAGAAAATGGAAATCTGAGTGTAAACCAACAGCATCCAAGCTGCTGTCTCTAGCAGGTGCCTTCCTGCTGAGAAACATAACCCCACTTGGGCTGTTTGCCCTGACTGAAAAAACAGTTCTTTCATCATTCTCCATTTAAAGTTCTGCCCGTGAACTAGAAATTTAAGTCCACCATGTTACAACAAGGTGATCACATGCTGAGGGCCAGGGTATTGGGAACCACAAGAATGACAGTGGCCTGGAAGGAAGGGGAGGAAAACAACATGGGGGAGAGAAGTCCTTCCTGCTTTCAAAGAAGTGACCCTCCCAACTGGAACACACACACACACACACACACACACACACACCATGTACACACACACCATGTACACACACACCGCACAAACTCACACACTTACACCCATGTACACACCATGCATACACACATTTCAGGACCACATGCCTCCCCTGAGCCCTGCAGGAAGGAAGCCCAAGGTCAGTCCAAATTTGTGTTTGTAGTAACCACAGCGCAAAGGCACAGCAGCCCTGCAACCCCAACAAGTATGGGGAAGGGAGGTGCAAGGCTCAGGAGGGAAAGGACCCAGCCCCAATCGCTCCTCTTTGGTATAAGATGTCATTTGGGATAAAGCACACAGAAAATTCCAGAACGCCATCCTGGATGAACCCGGCACTTTTTGTCTGCCTCTCTAGAGGACAGGTGATGTTTCTGCCTGCAGAGCTTCCAGTCGCCTTTCAGATTTGGCCCATGCTGACAGAACTTAGCTTGCGGGAGGGTGTGGTCATGTGACCTAGGTTGATCAATGCAGTCACTGCATTCCCTGGCCAGTGACTGGGCATGTGACCCAGACCAAGCCACTGAGAGCCTTCCCTGGGAATTTCTGTGGAAGTTAATTAGCAAATAAGCTCGTAGCATTCTCTTTCCTGGGTCCACTGAGTTCATACGATGAAATTCTAAAGCTGCTAGTAGCTGTCTCACTACCAAGGCAGGGAAAGCCTGCCTGAGAACAAAAGCAAAAGAGAGAAATGCTTATAGGACAAGGAGAAGACAGGAGGCAGGGGAGATCCTGTTGGAATAAAATTCTTGAAATCCCTGAGTCCAGCTATACCTGAAGCTAGTGAACTTGATTAAGGTGAAAGAATTCATCAATGACCTGTTTCCTGTTTAAGTCCATTCGAGTTTCTGTCATTTGTAAACACCACCACCAACTTAAGTCTTAGGCCTTTTCATCTGGTACAGCTACGTGACTCTCATGCCGAGCCTCTCACTTTCTTCTGTTTACATATAATGCTTCCTATTATTCTGAAGACTTAGAAAAGAGACCTCAGATCTTTGCAAAACCCTCACTAAGCCCAGCAGGGCTCTGGCCACCTAAAAGAGACCCTGTGATTGTTGCTGACTGGTGAAGATGAGAGTTCATGTTCCCCTTTGACAGAGTAATAAAGAAAAGGCAAACCACATGGATCTAACATTATTCTAAAACAAAACTGAATCAGGCTCAGAGCCACAGTCTATGGTGGCCAGTTTTAGGATTAGAGGTGTCCTTATGTTCTATTCTGTACCCCTAATGACTTCCACTGAATCTAGGGCTATACCCTAACAGCCAAATCAGCCCTACGATAACAAAGAGAGGCAGAAATAGCAAATTAAGTCATATCCTGGCTTCAGTGAATGTCATGAAAACAGATGACACTGCAAGGGAAAACATGCAGCAGTCGTCAAATGGCCAGCAGACCCACTCTCCATCAGAACTAAGGATGCTGCGGCTCATGGCTCACCACTGCTTTCTCTCACTTGCCGCCTAACAGGAACAGTGGTCCTTTGGGCCCATGTTGTTGCAGCATTTTCTTTTTGGATTCACAAGCCAATGGTGCATCTGGGCTATTGAGCCTCAGCCTCAGCATACACAATGCTTCCTTTTCATCCTAAAATAAAATTCATAGGCTAGGCATGATGGCTCACACCTGTAATCCTAGCATTTTGAGAGGCTGAGTCAGGAGGATTGCTTGAGCCTAGGGGTTCAAGATCAGCTAGGCAACGTGCTGAAACCCCATCTTTACCAAAAAAGTACAAAAATTTGCCAGACAAGGTGGCGTGCACCTGTAGTCCCAGCTACTTGGGAGGCTGAAGTAGGAGGACTGCTTGAGCCCAAGACGTGGAAGCTGCTGTGAGCTGTGATGGAGCCACTGCACTCCAGCCCGGATGACAGAGGCAGACCCTGTCTCCAAAAAATAAAATAAAAATGATGTATAGCCCACTTACATAACAGATGTTTTTAAAAAAGGAATTTAATGCCCAGATTATAAATATACATACAGGAGCAATAAAATACAGAGGAGCAATTGGAAAAAGGTAATTTTTTACATACACGTGTTTCAGTTTATAAATGCTCAGGCACAACCACATGGGGAACCACAATGCCTTCATCAGTTATGCCCACTTAGAACACACATTTAGACTTAAGAAAAGTAAGATGATCTGAAGTCATTTCAGACAAGACATATAGGAAAAAACAAAAATACAGGTGAGCACTAAATAAAAAATAAGCATTACATTAAGTACTAACTGATAGGACATTCTGCATGAAGGTTAGTGGGTTATGCGAAAGTCGTGTGAGATGCAGAACAGCACTGCTGGACGCCTGGCCTTCCTAGACTCTGTGCACTTAGTGCCAGTGGTGTCACTTCTAATCATTGCAACAACCAAGAGCTGTCCCTCCAATTTGTATCATGTGCCTGACAGGCAGAAGCCTCCCCTTTGAGAACCACACAGGTAGGCTATGGGGGTGGGAGGGGATGGCCTCCCTTGTTAAACCAGAGCAGGGGCCTCCCAGACTTGAGCATGATGGATGAAGATGAAGTGAGGTCTTCCTTGGGGAATGCTCCCTCTTTCCCCTGCCACTAGCAGGTTCTGTCCTTGGGACCAGCTGCTGCCCATGCCCCAGTGCACCCTGACCCCAGGGGACGCCTCATCTTGCCCTTGGCCTCCCTGACATACTGAGCTATGGAGTGAGCAGGAGCTGAAATCTGAGCCTGGAAGGTTTGCTGAGCCCAGGCTTCTCCAGGTTCATCTCCCTTTGCTTCTCTGTCCGGTTTCCCTTGGGCTTCTGTGTGGTCCCAAGGGAGCTAGAACCCCCTAACCCCTGCTGTTCCTGCACGAGGCTAGCCACCATGCCATTAGCCAGGACCCGCCAGTGTGTGGGGTTCCTGTGGTTCAGCCAAACTTAGGAAACAGCCACATGCAAACAGGACGCAGGAAAATCAGGGTTCGGTAGTAGCGGGTGAGGATGAGAGTGCTTATTTCCATATTATTTATCAGTGATGCCCTGGGGGATGGTCTCAGTCTCCCCAACCTCCCTCAACTACTAGTCCTGTTAAGTCCACATCCAGATAAGGGGATTTGGGGATCAAGAGAGGGCACCAATGGCCCTCTGAGGGGCTGCTTCCTGAGGCCACTCCCTGCTGTAGCAATCCCCTTCTGGGTGTGGGGCAGGCATCATGAGATGACAGAGGTTCTCTGGTTACCCACAACCAGATACACAGCTACCTGCCTAGCCCAGGACCACCTCTCCAAAGCTGATTCAGCATTAGGACTGCAGGGCATCCCCTCCAGCACCACCCCCCATCCAGCCTTATACCACCAGGTGGGAGCTGCTGCCTGTGATGGGTGCACAGAGCATCAAGTTCATATCTTACTCAGTGGGCAGGCTCTAAGGTCAGCCTGTGATGTAAAAAACTGTATCTATTCGAAAACACTCTCCAAATTCCTTGTATAGACACCACACTAGAGATTGGCATGCAGACTCTTGGTCCATCCAACACAGCTGGTTTGTTCTCCAGCTGTGAAACAGATCTCTATTTCTTCAATTGGGATGTACATGAGGGGCACACACTCTCAGAGCTGCCATCTTGTGAGGAAGCTCTTGCTGCATGCAGAGGCCTTGAGCAGCCCCAGGCTTCGAATCTTCCAGGTGAGGCCCCAGATATGACAGAACAGAGATAAATCATCCCCACTGTGACTGTGTCTGAATTCCTGATCCACAGAATGGTCAGTAACATATTGCACTTTAAAACTAAGTGCACTATGTATTGTGCATTAGGACCAGATAATTTGTGTGTATCCTTAAACATTTCAGTAACACTCAGATCGTCAAGAGGCTCCCACTAGAAGAAGTACACCAGAACCAAGACCGACAAGTGGAAAAGCAAAATCAACTCACACACCTCATCAAGGCATTAACTTGGAGACCAGAGGCAAAGACCTTGCCATTTAAATTATTTCTCTCATTTGTTCTACAGGAATGTGTGTAGCTCAATTCTTGTAGGTTAAGCATATGAGTGATGGATTCCACCACAGGAGCTGCATAAGGAGTTGGAGCTTGATAGATGATAAGCTGGTTTTTCTGGAAGGACATGCCAGAGTTTGTATGTGATTGTCCAATGCAGCTAACAGTGAACACACTCAGAGAGCATCGGTCATCCTCCTTGGCAAACATGAATGGCAGGCTCTAGGGACAGCTGTGCTACGTCACACGATGGTACAACCACAGCAATACCGCTCAGGATAGTCCACCGCATACACCTGGTGGTCAGTGCCATAGATGTAGTAGACATAAGTCTTTCCTTGGTACCAGTAGTGAACTTCTGTGAGGGGGATCAACTCAATGGTCTGGCGCTAAGGAAACAAATAGCCAAGGAAAATGTCAGTGTTCTATTCAAGTCACTCACCTGCTCAAGAACTTTCAGTAGCTCCCTACTGTCTGTGGTATGAAGATCCTGCTCTGGAGTTGCCATTTGATACGGTTTGGCTCTGTGTCCCCACCCAAATCTCACCTTGAGTTATAATAATCTTCATGTGTCATGGAAGACCCAGTGGGAGGTAACTGAATCATGGGGGTGGGTTTTTCCCACACCATTCTCATGATAGTGAATAAATCTCATGAGATCTGATGGTTTTATAAAAGGCAGTTCTCCTGCACATGCTCTCTTCTTGCCTTGCCTGCTGCCATGCCCTTTCTCCACCTCCCTTTGCCCTTCCTCCACCTCCCGCCATGACTGTGAGGGCTCCCCAGCCATGTGGAACTGTGAGTCCACTAAACCTCTTTCCTGTACAAATTACCCAGTCTCAGGTATGTCTTTATTAGCAGCCTAAGAACAGACTAACACAGCATTCTACAATCTGCTACAATATGCCTTCAATCTGCCTTTCTAGATGTATCTCCTACCGTGCTCCTTCACGCGCCCTAAGCTCTGGCCAAAACTAACTTCTCATCTTTAGCTACCATTTGATTCTAGGTTTCACCAAGTGGGGACAGGCATCCCCAGGGGAGTTCCAGGGTGTATGGAAAGTCACCAGCCAAGTAGGACAACTTCCAGAAACATTAATTTTTAGATGGAGTGCTGGGGGACAGTGGAGGAAAAAGTCAGTTTAAACATGTGTATATTAAAACAACCATAGAGGTATTAGGAAGTGGTTTATAACATTTGAATCAAATTTTAAGATAAAACATTGACCCCGAAGACATTTGAAAGTTTAATGGGCTGTGCCAGGCTATTTTCAGGATGGAGACCTCATTCCCTCCCACAGGGTGGTGCTAAGTCGCTCATTCTCTGGCCCCTTCTCTGAGAAGTTACTCAATAACTTTTTGCAATCATGAGGCCCTAAACAGAAACAGCAGCCTAATGTTGGGAGCAAATATTAGGCTCCCATCTGCACTGGCTTCTGGTGTTGTTTTGTTACTGGCAACTACACTACATAGTTGAGGTAGGAATGTTGCTCCTAATCATTTAAGCCAAGCTTTCTTGTGGACTTACTGTGGGTCAAGCTCTGTGCAAAAAGCCCTAAGTTCTTCTGCACAAGCTGCTCTCTTGTCCCAGACTCAGATTTGGGGACCCAAACCCAGGGAGAGGTGGCATGATTGGCCTGGGGTCAGGCCCTCTTTACTTGCAGGGAATTCTTCCTGTTGGGAAAAGAGCTCCAAGTCCTCTTGCTTGATGGCTTGAAGACCCTAGGGAAGAGGCAAACTAGGCCTGGTGGGGGCCTGAGGCTGAAGCCATCTGGCTGTTTCGACTTCTCTCTCCATCCCTAGAAAAACTGCCCTGGCCATCCCTAGAGATCTGGGCAGTGGGGGAGTATTTTGAGAGGTAGGCCCCCATTCTGTCATAAGAGAGGCCAAGGGCAGCACGACATTGCAGAAGGAAGAGGGGAATCAGAATCAGGGCACGAAATTTCCACACAGCTTTCCGTGTGATTTTGTGCTCCAGTTCTCTAGGCCTCAGTTTCTCATCTATGAAATGGGAATAAAAACTCCTATTTCACAGAGTTGTTGAGACAACCGAATAAGACCCCTGCGATTGAGTTTTCTTCATATGCCAGAAACTGGAATCCAAATGACAATTTTGGAAATAAAAGGTGGAAGATGCCTCTTGAAATTTCAGTGCAAAGGACCCCAAATAGGGACTAAACGGCACAAGGAGATGGGAGTCAATGTCAGTGCTCAGAAGGCCTGGACACTGAAGTCAGGACTACTCTTGTTCCCAGAATTTTCTATTAAGATCCAATGGTGAGCATGGCAATACCACCACTCCCCCGCCCCAACCTCTGCAACCCCCTTGCCTCCATCTGCTTCTGGCTCAAAAAGTCTCCAAGTTTGAGGCCACAAATTGCTCAAGACATCAATTGCCATCAAGTGGTCATCATGTAATTGGCTGTTTATCTGTCTGTGCAGCTCAGCCCCCGCAATAAGCAGATTCCAGGTCTCAGAGTCACGGCCATGGCCAGGAGATGTAATTTAGCCACCTATGCCCTCATGGTTGGATTTCTGTTCTAACTTCTCCATCTTGAGTAAAATATTTGCATGAATCTTTGTCTACAGCTCTAGGACCAAAGGCAAAATCAGAAAAAAAGATTCAGAAAAGTGACCTCCACTCCCATTATACTCCTTTTTAAAGAAAACTATGTATTCGCCCCCTGGTTTGCCCTTCCTGGCTCCAGGATTTGTTTACAATGGCTTGTTTTGGCAGAGGCAGGACCTCAGGAGACCTGAGTTCTAGTCCTGGACCTGCCACCAACATACTGTGTGACTTGGGACAGGTAACTTCCCCTCCTTGGGCCTCAGTTTCCCCAGCTATCAAAATATTGAAAAACTAGAAGGTTTCATCTAAAAATCTGGACTTCAAACAGTCTGGAAACACTGGGTCTTGTGCCTACAGAAAGCTGAGCATTGACCGGCCCCTTTGAATGAGGCTCTGTCACCACCTCCTTACTGCCTGGCCCTGGTAGGCATGTAAGTTTGCAGTGTCTGAATTGCTTGATTTCTCAGTCCCCTTCCAGCTCCAAGATGGTCCATATTCATTTAGATAAAATGCATCTTCTCTCTCCTACAAATCAGGGAGATGTGCAGAGAGAGAGAGAGAGAGAAGGGGAAATGCTCATTGCAAAGGGACATTTTGAGCACCAGGTGCCAAACACATTAAGAGGGTTTTGCTGCAAAACCCTCTGATGTGCTTTACTGTCTTTTTTCACAGGTGAAGAGAGTGGCTTTGAAGGAGGGGAGAAGTGGCTGGCCCAGGATCCTGCTGGGATGCAGGAAATGCAGGATCTCGGCCCAGTCTGCAAGGCTCCCGTCCTGGCTGCTGAGGCCCACTTCATGCAGCTCCAGCAAAAGCACGTTACCAGGCCAAACTCCCACCTTAGGGCCCCCTGGCAGGCTGCAGCAACAGTATAAGGGGCCGCTCAGGGCTGCTCCTGGGGATGTAGCAGCCACCACCGCCACCTTGTGGCTGTCAGGATACAGCGGCCAAAACCCCAGAGGCTGGGAGAAGACAGGCTCGGGTTTGGGAAGTGCCAGGGCCTCAGAGGCAAGCCAGGCCTGTGACCTTCAAACTCAAGCTTTTCCTTCCCCTATCTGAACACCAGGGAGTCAGAATCAAAATCTCATGACACCACATTCGTGCTTGAAACCCTGCAATCGCTTCCAGGAATAAAAATGCAAACTTCCCCCTGGCCCAGGGTCCTTCCTGCCTCTGCGTCTTGCATGCCCTACTCTATGCCCTGGGGCCTTAGGTCAGGCCCTAGCCCTTCCCAGGCTCCTCCCCCTAGAACCTCCCTCACTTCCACAGTCTCATCCTTCCGCTCTGACATTCTCAGGAAAGAGGGCTCAGCAGCCCAGGAAGAGAAGTCAGAGCCAGATGGCCCCTCACCCCTGGCTCACCTGCTGCAGGACGCGGGCACGGGAGGCCAAGGCAGCACTGTGCTCTGCAATGCCCCTCTGGGAGGCCAGCGAGATGTCCCGCAGGGGGAAGTCCACGATGGGGTACACCTGGGGGAGAGAGAGAGCTGCGGACCACCTGGCTGCCGCACGTGGAGCTTTGGAAGTCAATGGGGCTGGCCAGAGCCAGAGCCGGAGCCAGTGAAGAGGGCCGAGAGAAGGCCCCATATGGTGGTCTCAGGAATTTCAAAAACAGGAAAACAGGTGCCTGCAGTCAGAGAGAGAACCCTATCACCTGCAGCCCACTCGATCCCCCAGCTGCGTGCGCCCTGTGTGCCGCGCATCGTGCTAGGTGTGGGGCAAGGCAGTGACCACAGCAGGTGTGGTCCCCATCAGTGTGGGCTCGTGGGGTCTGTACATGTGTAGCAGAAAAGGAACTCAGATTCATTTCTCATTTAAACATTCAAACGGCCCACTAAGGGTCAGGCACTCTCTGTGAGCTGTGGATACAAAATGAACCACAAATAAGCCCAGGTGCTTGCACTCAACCTACAGAAAGTCCAGGCACTGGGGCATCTCCTTGGTCCCCAAAGCCCCCACATCCCCTTCTGCCAGGCTTGAAAGTCTTCCACATATTAAGGGCAAGCATAGCCCTCCCCTGGGGCTCCCTGGGAGTTCATTGTGGAACTGTGGCCCCTCCCTCCACCCTCCTTCTAAGTGTCCACCTGGGCCCAGTGCTGCTGTGGACACTGAGGGTGAGACAGCAGTCAGAGCTCAGCACCAGGCAGGGTTAGCTCACAGAGCTTCCAGCAGCCAGTGACGCCTAGGGATGGGCCCCAGTCTGAGCTGAGCACAGGGGGAGGCCTCTAACTCAAACGGAAGAGTGGGGTACAGGGCTTCTGATGGGGGGATGCCTGAGGTGAGCCTTTAAAAAGCCAAATTACTGGAGCAAAGAAAGGGGCTGACACCCCTCCCTATAGTTTGAGGACCCCACTCAGAAGTCCCATTGAAGCCAATCTCTCTGCCAAGGCCAACGGCAAGAGTGAGAAAACCTTTTCTGCTAAGAACCAAGTAGTAAATATTTCAGGCTTTCAGACCCTGTAGTCTGTCATTACCCAGCCCTGCCCCACCATCAGGAAAGTGGCCATAGACAACCTGTCAACAAATGGGTGGGACTGTGTTCTAATAAAGCTTTATTGACAAAAGCAGGCAGTGGGCTGGGTATACCAACCCCTGGCCCACAGGACCCTCTCCTCTGGCTGAAGGCACCTCTCACTTCTGAGCTCCTAGCTCTGCCCTGCTCACTGCCCTCTGCCATTCCTCAAGGCCTCTGCCCCACTGTCCCCTCGCTCCCACGCCACAAGGTCCACTCCCCAACTGCCCTGTGCCCAGGTCTGTGCCCAAGGTCACTTCCACAGAGAGGCCTTTTCCACCTCCAGCTGGAACGACACTGCCACCCCTCCCTGCCCCTTACCCTGCCTGAGTGTTTCTCAGTGCCCCTTCACCATCTGACATTGCTGTAAAAGGGTCCATCATAGTCCCCTCACCAGACTGTAAGCTCCATGAGGGCAGGGTCCTTGTTTTATTTGCCATGGTCTACCCAGGGTCTAGAATAGTGCCTAATATAGGAGAAGGGTCTCAAGGTTTGTGGAAGGAAGCAGGGGATGAAAGAGGAAGGAAAAGAGTGGGGAAGAAGGGAGGAGGAAGGGAAAGAGAGAAAGAGGGTAGGAGGAATGAAGAATGGCAGATGGTGGGGGAAGGGGAGGTGGGAAGGACAGAGGGTTGAGTATGTAAAAGTCAAAAGAAAACTGACAGCCCCCAGGCTCCCCATAGCCTCATCCATGTCTGGGGAGCTCTGCTCTTACCAACCTGTCCTTCCAGGGAATGCAGACTGCACACACAGCCAGCAGCTCCAGGCCCATGAGAGCGGAGGAGGAACCCAGCTTCCTTTGTTCCCATCCACAATGCCCTCTTACCACCGAGTTTTCATCCTTAAAGAGGTTTTCTCCTTTGGCTTTAGCAAGGAGCTCCCTGGGGCAGTTGAGCCGTTGTTCAGACACAAACTCAAACAGGCTGTTCTTCCTGGAGGGAAGGAGGATGAGGGATGAAAGCACACAGTGGCAGGTTAAGAGCACGGCCTTTGCAATCAGACAGACCTGGGGTTGAGGGCTTGAACTGCTACTGGAGGGACCTTGCAAGAGTTCTGTAGCCTCTCTGAGCCTCAGTCTCCTCGTCTGTAAAATGAAGTTAGTAAGGATAGTGACAGTTCAGCTCCATTACCTCATTTCATCTTTGCCTGCAAAGCACTTAGCAAGGTGCCTGATACAGGAGAAACCTTAATGCGTGGAAGCCCTGGCTGACTTAGGGACATAGCAGGATGCTACAGCTCTCTTCCTACAGGAAGGGCTCAGTTGTCGAGTGGCTGCCACACTAGAAAGTGGTGATGGCAGAATTTGAACCCAGGTCTGTCTGTTCTAAAGCCAGTCGGCATCCCACAACCCCACACTTCCTCTTTCCAGGAAATTCTCCCCCTTCTAAGTCCTGGCAGGTTCTTGCACTATGAAAGCCCCAACCAAGCAGAGTTTCTCTGCAGAAACCAGTCCTGGGTTAAGTCCCTCAGCCACCCCCACATGCCACAGCATTGAGACACTGCCACATACCACATGATGACAAGCTGGATGAAGTGCAACAGCTTCTTCTCCCCCTTGCAGGTGGCGCAGGTCTTGTTCCCTCTCCCTGAGCAGGTGCTGCATCTGAGAAGGGCACAGAGTCGGTACCCCCAGATCAGCTGCAGGTCCTGGTGGCTTCCAGAGGCTCCCACCTGCACCTCCTTCCTCCTGAAGGTAGATTGTGGTGAGCTTGCATTGTTTGTATCTGCCCACCACCTAGTCTTCCTTCTGCTGGCAGTACCCCAATATCCCTGTGGGGACCACCCTTCCCCCACCCAGCTCACATGGCTCTAGGGCCTACCCAACCCCTTCTGTGACCAGCTTGGGACCTGGGACTGGTCAATGATCTTATTTTATGTCCCTGGTTTCAGTGGCTGATACAAAGATGAGTACATGACCCAAGCGAGTGCAATGAGATCTGCCCCAGGATGTTTGTCAGGACTATCAGGGAAGGGACATCTTTTCTCCTGGCTTGGAGCTACTAGTGGTCTCTTCTGCCACTACAAGGAACCCCTGCCTGAGAATGAAGCCCACACAAAGGAAAGCAGAGTGAGAGGGGAAGATAGATTCCTGGTGGCGTTGTTTAAGCACCTGGATCCAGCTGGGCCTGAAGCCATCCCTGAAATATACCCCTGGTCTTCATTCTTACCTAGGCCTGTAAATTTACTTTTTTGCCAAAGCCAATTTGAATTGGATTCTTTTCACTTGCAAATGAAAGAAAAATAAACATCTTTTTCCCAGTCAAAGACCGTCTCTACCAACCACAGTGGAAGGTGCACCAAAGCTTCTCCAACTGGCTTGTCAGAAGGATGGCCTGGGCTTTGGTGAGGCAAACGTATCATTAACCAACCCAACCTTGAGTATTTTCACTCCTCATGGTTTCCTGTTTCCCTTAAAAATTTATAAATACATTAAAGGATAGGATTTACAAAATGCAATGGCCCAGTGTTTGCAAAGCTGTGAGCAGTGATGAAGCTTTGTTGATTGTTTAGTCAATCAACCAACTTTCCTTGACTCCTCCTCCATTCAGACCCCAAAATGAGTTATAAATAGGGGCTTGCCCAGGACCTGATCCTCAGAGAGTTAAAAATCTGGCCTTTCAGGTGGTTTTTGATATTCACTTCCCCACCCATTGGCGGGAGAGGTCTCCTTTCCTGGTAATCCTGTCCCTGTCTTTCCTCCCTGAAGTGCCTCTTTCTTCTCATCCTTTCCACACATATATTGTGTGACAAGTTCCGGCCTTGTCCAGAAATGCCAGGCCTTGAGAAAAGCTCACCTACTCTTCAAATAACCACAGAGCACCTACTATGTGCAAAGCTCTGGGGACACAGCAGTGATGAGACAGATGGGTGCCTATTTGTCTTTCAGACGGGCAGGCAATGAAAAGCCAGAAAACCAGAAAGCACGAGCACTGTGGTGCTGGGAGACACTCCTACCTCCGCCTGCCAGACCCGGCGCAGAGCTGACACCTCCGGGACTGCTTGGCTTTGCGCTTGGCTCCGCAGCAGGACGGGCACCGCACCTGCGGGCACACCACTGCCTCAGCCCCACCGGCCTCCCAGGAAGCAGGGCCAAGGGCATCCCAAGACCTGGTTCAAATCCCAGCCTGTTGACCTTCCTCCCCCTGGGCCTCAGCCCCTTCATCTGCAAAATGATACGGGGTGAACATGAGGTATCTTTGGATTCTTCCAGTTGCAGCTTTCAGACTCCACTCCCTAAGATCCCTGTTTCTTCTGAGACATCAGCCTCTCCTGCCTCTTCTCTAATCCCCACAAGCCCCAAGACCAGACCCCGACCAAGTGTTGGGAGGAAGCTGGGACAGAGGCACTGGTCAGGGGCCTGGCACTAGAGACAGGGGACTCCTTTTGAGAAATGGCCCCAGAAAAGGCCTAGGCTGTGCTCCCACAGTTGGCTCATGTGGGCTCCAGATACATTCCAGGGAAAGCCTGAGGGAGGTGGGAGGGGAGGAAGGCACAGAGAAGACAACAGGGAGGGAGCCTGGGAAAGCCACTTGAGGTGGGTGGTAGGAGTGAGGACTTGGGAGGAGAGAGAAAGGCCAGGTGAAGGCCACTGCTGGGACCCACAGGCAGTGCAGGAGTGAGCAGGGGATGCAAACTCAGCAGGCGAGGGGTGTGAAAGGGCTGGTGAAGAAGACAGTTCAGGGTAGCCAGTGTCAGAGCATGGCCAAAGCATGAGGCTCAAACCAGGACAGCATGTAACATGAAGAGTTTGGTTTTACCCCCTGGGATGATTAATAGGCCTGAAGGTTTCTGAAAAGACAAGTAAAGCCATGACTAATGCCACTGAGGGGCCTGTGCTGGGTTAAATAGTGGCCCTTCCAAGTTCAAGTTTACTGGAATCCCAGAGTGGGACCTCATTTAGAGATAGTCTTTGCAAATGCATTTAGTTACGATGAGGTCGTATGACCAGGTAGGGCCTAAATCCAATGATGTGTTCTTATTAGAAGCCCATGTGAAGACAAAAAGCCATGCAGGGAGAAGGCTGGGTGACAAGGGAGGTGGGGACTGAGGTGGCACAGTCACAAGACATGGAACACCAACGACAGCCCGCAGCTGCCAGAAGCCAGGAAGAAGGGGATGGCTTCCCTCTCGGTGCCTCCAGAAGAACCAGCCCGGCCCAAACCTTGATTTTGGACTTCTGGCTTTCAGAACTTTGAGATAACAAGTGTCTGGTTTTTTGGTTTGTTTGTTTGTTTTGTTTTGTTTTGTTTGTTTGTTTTTGAGACAGTCTTGCTCTGTCACCCAGGCTGGAGTGCAGTGGCACAATCTCGGCTCACTGCAAGCGCCACCTCCTGGGTTCACGCCATTCTCCTGCCTCAGCCTCCCGAGTAGCTGGGACTACAGGCGTCTACCACCATACTCAGCTAATTTTTAATATATACTTTTTTATAGAGATGGGGTTTCACTGTGTTAGCCAGCAAGGTCTCGATCTCCTGACATCATGATCTGCTGGCCTTGGCCTCCCAAAGTGCTGGGATTACAGGCGTGAGCCACCGTGCCTGGCTGTGTCTGTTGTTTTAAGCCTCCCATTGGTGGTCATGGCTTATAGCAGCCAAAGGAAACTAACTCAAGTGTCCTGTCTACTTTGTCTCTCCAAGCCTTCCAAACTTCACCTGCTCAGCACCCACCACCCTGTTCGACAAGTGGAGTCACTTGTTGGTTTCCCTGGCTGACAGGGACTCCCTGATAAGAAGAACCCCAGGCCTTGGTCCTCTTACAGGACCTAGTGGCCAGAGTCAAGCAGGTATTCGTTGTATGTTGGTAGATGGATAAGAAAAGAAGAGAAAAATTAAAATCGAACTGTCAAAGTGAAAGTGTCATTAGAGACCACCCAATCCCACTTTTTCATTTTATAGATGGGAAAATGGAGGCTCAGAAAGGGAGGATGACTTGTCTGAGATGACACAGTTGCTGCAGGGAGCCCCAGGCCACCAGCCCAGCCCTCTGTCCCCAGGATCCCCTGCCACCACACCCTCACTGACTCACCAATGGTTCACAGATGACTCACCGTGCCCGCCCCGTGGCAGCCGCTGCACTTGTACCGCCCACGCCCGTGGCATTTGTGGCATTCCTGAAAGTGCAATGCTCTCCTGGGATCTAGTTTCCCAAGGGCCACTTCTCCCACACCCATGACATCACCATCTAAACCGGAGGTGCAACGGCTCAGGACCAGGATAGGAGGATGGTGCAGGAAAGAAATGGCCCTTCTCATTTGACTACAATTCCAGAAGACTTGACTGCATCAAGAGATCCTGTCACCATTTCCTCTGAGCCCCAGCCCAGTCTGGATGCCAACAAGGGGAGACATGTCTGGGAGCCCCACATCCTAACTCACACTCTACAGTTTCCTACCGGGCTGAACCACAAAGGCTGATGGCATTTGCCCATAAGGTAGCTAATGTGGTCTTTGGGAACAGAAGTCATTGAAAAATGGACAGGATTTTTGTGAAAGGCAAAAAGCTAGCTAATAGTATTTAATCACTAATTTAAAATAGCCTTGCCACCCTTGAGAAAGGATTAGAATACTTTCTTGACCTCTCAAAATCCTCTTTGTCTTAGAACTCTATAAAAACTTACAGAGCAAAATTACACCCTTAAATCCAGTCCGAAAGTGTAAAACAGGCAGCAATCAGAAGAGAACACAATATGAGCTATCTCATTCACGTTTTTGTAATCCACTAGGCTTCTCTCCCTTCACGCCATGATTATATGTCCATAAAGCAGGATGGAAGTCAGATTCTGTTTCCTAACTAACTCTCA
Source organism: Trachypithecus francoisi (assembly GCF_009764315.1). Lineage (NCBI taxonomy): Eukaryota > Metazoa > Chordata > Mammalia > Primates > Cercopithecidae > Trachypithecus > Trachypithecus francoisi. Next base: position 52,556,777 of record NW_022681453.1, read on the forward strand.
TGGAAAATCCCAGCAAAGTTTTAAGTTTTTATTTTATATAAATTTCATTCAGCACTCCAGCTGCTTAAGCTAAAATAAATTTTTTAAAAAATGAAAACCACACTCAACCAATCCAGGAATATCACTGCTCACTAAAGCTGGTGACAATTTGTAAATCGGATGATCTGTTTGCTGCCTGAACACTCCCAGATTTGCTTGGAATTTTATTTGGGACTACATTCCATACACCAGGTTTTATTAAATTATGTTCATTTATAACCAAGAAATGAAGCACTGGCCTGAATTTTGGGTTTCCCTTCAAAGGATGAGTTTGAGGAAACATGCAGTGCCTGGAAAGCCTCTCAGGGAGAAGGGCAAGTACTCCAGTAATCTTGTTACCTTGACCAGTGATGAGTGAGGGACCTGGAACTTCCTGATGTCTTCCTGAAACATCGGGGGAACCTGAACCTTGATGTCCCAGAGCCTGGGGGAGGCGCCTCTTTGCGGCCCATCCACAGAGTGGTCTGATGCAGAAAGGGGTCATTGTAAGAATGACAAAGGGCAGCAGGGATAAACTTTCATTTATCCAGCAAACAGCAGAGAGCCTTCACTTGGTACCAGACATGAGTCTAGATCGGGGCTACAGGGATGGGTAGTCAAAGGCCCCCTTGGAGGCAGTGATTAAGCAACCAAGATTTAGAGAGAGACAGATCTGGGTTTGACTCCTGGCTCTTTTATGTCCTAGCTGCTTGACTTTAAAGAAGTTTCTTACCCTCTCTGAGCTTCCATTCTCTCATCTCTAAAATGGGGATCGTCATGGCACCTACCATACAAGATGGTAGTGAAAATTAAATGGAAGAATGTGTATAAAATTCTTAGCACCAGGGCTGGCACATACTGAGGGGCTGACAAACAGGACCTGTCATCATTATCATCGCCATCCCCTTCACCATCCCATCCTCTTCCTCTTGCTCTGTTCAAGGAGACAGACAGCACCATCACAATAAGATGTGATAGGATATGATACATGCTTTGGACAAGAGTTTCACAAAAGGCTCTGAAAACTCAGAAGACTGGCCCATTCTGCTGGGAGGGGAGCAGCAGGAGGAGAAATCCTGAAAAGCTTCTTAAAAGAAATGACACATGAGCTGAGTCTTGAAGAATGGACTGGTAGAGAAAACAGGTAGGACATAGGTCTTCCCAAATAGAGAAACTTAGGCTTCCGGTGGGGGCTAAGCAGAAGGTGGATGGCAAGGGGAATGGGGAGCACAGGGGCTTAGAGGCTTAGGAGGAATTAGGGGTGGCATGAGGGGGTAGGGGAACGTTTAAACACACATGCTGCTTTACAACCTGCCCCCATGTGGCAGCACCAGACTGTAGCAAAAGCAAACGCTTGGCTTTTTCAGGACCTCCTGCCTCCTGGGCAGGAAGTGTTGACTAAGATCAGCACTGGAAAGTCTCTGAGATGAAAGTTCACCCTCTCATTTTGCAGGAAGTAAGGAAGCCAAGGCTCCAAGCAGGAGACCATCTTAAGATGACTGCCTGAGCCAAGTCCTGATATTTCCCACCAGCACCCTGGCTTATTTGCCCCAATTAAACTAGTTTCAGACCATTCACTTACTAGTAAAGGGTTGAAATGTCCACTCGCTTATCCTGGATTCACTAAAGGTCTCTAGTCGATACTAAAAGGAAAAAAACAGCATGTTCACATTCGTGCCCCTTATGAAGGCAGAGCATTATGCAAAAAGAGGAAGCTCTTCCCCTGCAAGGGCTCAGTGGGGAAACGGAGAGATCCACGCACAACACCCTCGGCTGCTGGAACTGGCTGACAACAACGATTTCTGTTCCACATGCCCCCAGATGTCTGCCGGGAAGTCAGCCAACCCCAGGAAATCTCCCCTAACAGGCTCAAACTGGAGCTAATTCAGTTCCCCATGAATTTATACAAAGATTCTATGAGACAAGCTTCAAAGTAGTAGCTGTCTTTGATAGCTGGAGGCCCCTGGAATCTATGGCTTTGGGATTTCCCTTGTGGAGGAAATTATCTGCCTGATATCAAAATCTTCCTTCTTGATCTTCATCCACAAAGTGACAGAATGGGAAGAGGTCTTGGACATCCCTTGCCCTCTCCTTCTACATGTGAGTAAATGAGGGCTCAGAGAGATCAGCTGATTTCCTTGAGGTCACACAGCCACACAATGGCCACTTCTTCCAGATTCCTGCTTTAACCACTGCCTGCAAGGCTCATCTGATTTCTGCGCAATTATGTGCTCCTCAGAGGACGGCTGGATCAGCAACACTAGAAAATGTGAACATAAAAGCTGCCCCTCTGCTCTGTCAATAGAGGAGACAGAAGTGCCTGCCAGAGGTAGGCCTGCCCTACAGCAATGAATAAATAATTTCTTGGCACCGTCATGATTTGGGGGAGGCAGAGGGAGCTGAAGTCTAGTGGCGGGTAGATGAACCTTTCTCAGCCCATCCCTTGTAGAAGTATGGAGTGAGGACATAGGCTTTGAGGCTACCAAATCTGATTTTGAATCTCACCTCTCTCACTTCTAGCTGCATCTTCTTGGGCAAATCACTTTGCCTCTTTAAATTTCCAATTTCTCATCTGTAAACCAGTGACAGTGATGCTACTGTATAGGGCAGCCATGAGGATTTGACAAGGCGTGAGTGTAGCATGCACTCTATGATGCCTGGCATGTTCAAGCTTGCCAGTGGTGTTTGCCAACACCTGTCCTTTTTTCTCTTTTCTTTTTGTTTGAGTTGGAATTTCGTTCTTGTTGCCCAGGCTGGAGTGCAATGGCACCATCTCGGCTCACCGCAACCTCCGCCTTCCCGTTTCAAGCAATTCTCCTACCTCAGCCTCCTGAGTACCTGGAACTACAGGCATGCACCATCACGCCCAGCTAATTTTTGTATTTTTAGTAGAGATGGGTTTTCACTATGTTAGTCAGGCTGTTCTCAAACTCCTGACCTCAGGTGACCCACCTACCTCAGTCTCCCAAAGTGCTGGGATTACAGGTGTGAGCCACCGCACCTGGCCTGACGCTTGTTCTTTTTATTATTACTCACAGCCACAGACAAGTCAAGTTGCAGATGGGATTCAACATCACCATCGTTCACACTCATACACACTGCCCCCAGGACTCCTTTCCCCTGGCTACATCACACAGCCCACCACTGTCCCAAAGCCCCCAGCCCACCAGCCCCTAGGCCAAGGCCCCCCACCAGCCCTGGCCTCTTACCCTGCAGAGGGTCTGCTGATTCAGCTCCCGGATGACAAGGTCTCCAGCCACTGTGCTGCTGTAGCAGCATTTAGAGTTCACGAAGCTGAGGAGGGCTTCCCGGGCCAACTCCTCCGTCATCACAGGGACTCTGCAGGGGACCAAACAGAGAGGCAGGGATTTCTGGGAAGGGCCCATGGGCTCATGCAGGCCAGCCAGACTCCTCAATGTGTAGGTGAGAAACTGAGGCCACAGTAGTGGTAAAATGTAAATCCCTAAGCCCCATCCCTGGAGGATCTAGTGCAGTAGGTCTGGGGTGCAGAGGGTCCCCTCCAGGGATCCTGATGCACTACCAGGGCTGAGATCCTCAAGGAAGGCTCCTGTGCGGCAATAGTGACATAGGGAATGCACGCAGTCACACAGCACGATCTGAAACTCACCTGTGTTCCAGGAATGAGGACCAGGACCTTTGCTCCTGGGGCCTCCCCAGAGCCTCCAAAGGCGGGAAAAATGTCTGTCCTCCTGGAGAAGGGAAGAGTCAGGGGCTGGACAGCCCGGGCCAAAGGAACAAATACTTGTGTGGTGGAAGAAGGAAAGACTGATTGAATGTGAGAAAGAATAGATGAAGAAAAAGTGATGCATTTAATGCATCTAATGCAAAAAGAATGAGGACTCCAAGACCAGCACCATCTAGGTCTTAGAGGGACCTGTTGTGGCCATGGATTGTTCATAGACAGAAAGCCTATGCCCTGTTGCTTCCTATTTCCACTTACCCTTGATAAGGGGCTTCCCAGGGTCCCCCAAGGGAAAGGGGAGCTATCTCAGCACCACTTTTTCCAGAGACATCCCCCCAACCAGCATGAGCCCTAGGAAGAAGCCCAAAGAACCAAGCCCCCTTGGACTTACTGCCTGCTTGAAGAAGCCAGTCATAGCCAGGCAGTCTCTCCAGGAGCTCTGTGGGGGGTGCCAGAGGACTCTCAGCCTCAAAACTGAGGTCTACCACACCTGCAGAAAGACAAGCATTCCTGAGCCTTGGGCAGGGAGGGGAAGGCTGATGAGGGTTTCACAGGAAGCTGAAAAATGAGGGTGGGTGCATTATAAAAAGCCTCACAGTTTAAGCCAGACTCACTCTGGCATCCTTGGGACACAGAATACATCTGCAGGGCAGGTGGTGGTAGCAGCAGTAATAATAGCGATGAGAAACATCAAGAATGCCAGCTCCTATTTGCTGGGTACCTACTCTGTGAATATGCATTATTGCATTCATGAGTCTGTAATTCACTGTGGTGAATTACAGATGGCCATGTATTCTTTGATGCTTCCCTTCCATTAAACCTAGGAAGATATGTGATTGCCTCAACTAAGAGAATACGGTGAAAGCATTAAAAGACTGCAGCTTCTTCTGCCTCATGGAACATTTGTCTTGGAACCCTGAGCTTTAAGTCAGGCTATTGTGCTGGAGGAACCATGAGGCGACCCTAAGACTACATGGAAGGAGGTCCAGTTGAGTTCAGCCTTCCAGTCATCACCACCAAACCAGCAAAGCCATCCTGGACTCCTCAAGCCATATCAGCCACCTGCCGAATGCCACTGGATGACCCTAATCAACACCATGTGGAGCAGAAGAATCTCCTGGCTGAGCCCTACCCCAATTCCTGACCCACAAAATCATGAGATATAATAACGTTGTTGTTTTAAGGCACTGAGATGGGGGGTTATTTGTTATGCAGCTTCCTCCAGTGGACAATCTTTGCTCTGGGATTCCAGGCAGACCTGACCAAGACTTTCTTGGAGCCACATGGAGTCTGAGACTACTCCTGCTTAGTCTCCTTCCTTCCCTCTCTCCCTTCATAGATGTCAGACTTGCATTGCAGTCTGAAGACATTCCCTCCTCTTTTCTCTTCACAGGTATCTTCAAGAAACCCCTTGCACATCCAATGCCATCTTGGTGTCTGTTTCATGGTTGACCCAAACTGATACACTAATGCCTTCCCCCATTCTACCAATGAGGAAACTGAGGCTTAGAAAGGTTGTGACTTGCCCAAGATCATACAACCAGCAAGTGGTGGGTGGAGCTGGATTCAAACCTAGACTTGTCTGACTCCAAAGTTCATGTTCTTTCCAAGTACAGACAGTTCCCAACTTAGGATGTTTGGACTTAATTGATTTTTCTGCTTTATGATGGTGCAAAAGCCATACACATTCATTATAAACCAAACATCAAATTTTGAATTTGGGTCTTTTCCTAGGCTAGTAATAGACAATATGATACACTCTTGTGATGCCAGGCAGTGGCAGTGAACCACAGCTTCCACTTCACCACTGCCTTGTGTATTAAATGCCTTCTTGACTCTTCTGATATTTTCAATTTATGATGGGTTTATTCGGACATAACCTCACTGTAGATTGAGTAGTATCTGTACTTTTCATGAGGCAAAACTACGAAAAAATCATTCACTATATATCTGTTTTCAAAACCTCATCCTAGCCTGTCAGGTGTGACATAGATACATAGATAGGTGTGGCCCTGAGATGCCAAGGAGGAAAACATAATATAGAAACTGGCCCCTGAAGCACTGGATGGTTCATGAAACAACTTCCTACACCTGTTGCCTTATCCCACACTCCCAACTGGGGGTGTGGAAGGCAGCACTTCTGACCCCACTTGACATGAGGCACATGAGGCTTAGAGAGATTACTCCAGTAATCCTAGGTCACACAGCTGTGGAGTTAGAGCAGGACAGAGGTCCCAGAGGCCTCTGGACCAAGAATTCTAGTTCCAGCCCACTGGGCCACCCCTTAAAACTGTTCCTATAATCCCTCACACTAGGGGACAAGAATTCCTTGGCTCTGTCTAGCAGCCAAGTCAGTCACAGGAGTTGACTTCAAATGGTGCCTGTGAAATGGTCATGGAAGGGGACACTGTCTCAGTCACTGAAGCAAACTCAGGTCAGACTTCCAGCTGAACTGCCCCATCTCCTAGAGCCTTTTTTTTTTTTTTTTTTTGGTGGGAGGAACCTATTTAAAGCCTGTAGCTCTCTCCCTTCACAAAAGTAAAAATAATATGCCCTGTCCTTTCAAGTTTAATAAAAATAAAGACCAGACAATAGCAAGTTTTATTTTAAATGAGACCAACCTAGGCTAATCTGGAAGTGTAGCTGTCAGCAGGTGAGGAAGAAGGAAATCTTGAAACACATGGCTGAGAAGATATAGGGAGTGAAGTATCATTAAGACAAATGAACACTCCCTTTTGCCACCTTCCAAATTAGGAATGCCCCTGTCCTCTGAGAATAAGAACTATTATCTGCATCTCTAAGGTTTTTTCTCCTTGCAGAAAACCCACAAAAGAAAGTGGATAGAAGAAGGTTCGTGATGTAGAGAGTACCTTTCTAAGCAGGAAAACCCACCTTTGTAAGCAAATGGTTCTGCCAGGAAACAGGGGAGAGATCTGAGATAGATGTGGCTGGGATGCAAAGTGACATCATCCCAAAGCTTCAAACTGATGCCTGCCAATGTGCGTTGAAATCTTCAGTGTGACAGTTCATCTGGAATTACTATTAATATCTTGATTCTCAATGTTGCTTTGCTTCTAATTAGTTTAGTAGCATTTGAAGCTATGTTAGCCACCAGGGACCCAAGGGTTAGCAACAATTATCTATAAAGAGCCATGTGGTAAATATTTTAGACTTTGCAGGCCGTACAATCTCTGTCTCAGTTACTCAAGTTGGCTGTTGTAGGCTGTTGTAGTGTGAAGCAGCCATAGTCAATACACAATTGAATAAGTGAGTGTGGCTTCGTTCCAAGAAAACTTTGTGAAAATAGGTGGTGGGTCTGATTCGGCTCTCTGAGTCATGTTTGACCCATCCCTGACTTAGACACTCACCTGTGTGTCTACTTGGACATTCTCCTGGGAATGGGCTTGAGGGGATCAGAAAGGTAGAAGCTGAAACCTGAGCCTTTCTGGGGCAAAGGCCCATGCATGTCCACTGTAGTTTCTGTCAGCTCCATTATCAGAATTAAAGATCAAGTTCAGGGCTGGACTGTAGCCCTGAAATACATGGCCCAAGCAGTGGAGGAAGGAGGGGATGCCCTTAGGACGAATGAACACCCCGTCTCTACCACCTCCCAAATTGAGGATATCCTTGTCCTCTGACAATAAGAAATACTATCTGCATCTCTAAGGTTTTTTTCTGCTGGTAGAAAATCTACAAGGAAGGTAAATAGAAAAAAGTTTCACAGATGTAGAGTGCCTTTGTAATTAGGAAAACACATCTTTTTGAGCCAATGATCCTGCCACATTTTGACCGGAGTCAGAAACCCAGAGGCAGCATGGTTAGAAACATGGGTTCTGACATGTCACCTTGGGCCCAGGCTCTCCACATGATGTGACACTAGGTAAGCCACACATCCTGGTAGAACTCAACTCCCTCCTTGCAAAACAGAGCAGATGATATTAATACCCAAGCAATGAGACAATGTGTGCATAGTCCTTCATCCTGTGCCTGGCCTATAACAAAACCCAGTCACTGCCTTGAACCAGAGGAGGGTGGGTCTTCCTCTTTCTTTGTGCTCATTTAAACCAGGAGACAACAGTGAAAATATCAAGCATAGAAAGACTGCCACAGCCCTGTCCCCTGGGGATGGCCCCCCACCCACCCAGAAGTCTTGGGTCTGCTGGGGCATCAATATTCCTCTTTACAAGAAGACAGGGAAATACCATGCAGCTGCAACGTCCTGCTGGAAACCAAACAAAAGGAGCAGGAAGAGGGGAAGAATCAGAGGCGGGAAACTCAGACTCCGTTCCTCAACCAGGAGCCACCCTGACCTCTCAGGGCAGCTACAGTTCGTCAGAGCTAAATTAATCTCACCATTCTGTTATGTACAAAAATAAAGGACTCCAGACTGAACTAAGGAGGATGTGTCATTTCCTGTACAGATCTTGACGGGCTCAACAGGGAATGTGGACGTCAAGGGGCATTGTGTGACACCCAGCATGGGGCACTCAGAAGGGGCTACCAGCCACATTGCTGTTCCCATGGTGTTGCAGCTGAGTTTCAGGCAGTTGTCCAGCTGGGCCACCCTGCCCTAACACACACATTGTGTCCCGTGGCTTCCAAAGGGACAATGTAGGCATGATCTCCTTTGTGCTTCATGATAACCAGTTTTCCCTATTTCAGAGAATGAAATGAGGCTGAAAGATGTGGTTTGGGGCAACTTGCTCACACACGCATGGCAGAGATAGAAATTGCACTTAGAGCTCAGATCCTGTCTCCAAGCCCAGTGACCCTTTTGCTTAGCTGAACCCCCTTTGGCTCCATGCAAACAGCATCAACTGAATGCTGAGAAGACTTTGCAAAGAGAGTCGCCAAGGTAGTGTTTCAGCTCACCAGTCACAAGATATTTTTCTTTTGTATAGAAAGGAATTTTCCTTGTGGAGAAAGGCATTATTAATGGGTAACCCCTTTAATTTTCTCTTTTTAAAAATGTCATTCCTTTGACTTCAGATGAGAAAGGAAATCAATGTCCTTTGCCCCTAATTCCACATTAATCATCTTAAAAGCACTGAAGTGTGCCCAAAGGGCTTCCCATCACCATCTTACTTGAGTTTGTTTCATACATTGTCTCCTTTGACAAGTGCGAGGGCCCCTTTTGGACAGGGGTCCCTCTCTTGTATAAGAAAAGAATGGCATTCAACACTCAAACAAAGAGTGGGAATACAACAGGCACACGTAAGTGTTAGGGGAACAACAAACCTACCACAGTGGGCATATTGTCGATATGCACAAATGCCTCATGATTTGAATTATACTTGAGATGATGCCAAAAAGATTCAGGTGGTCAAACTCAGACACACAAAGTAGAGTGATGGTTGACAGGGGCTGTGGGGAGAAGGGAATAAGGAATTATTTAATAGAGACAGAATTTCAGATTTACAAGGTGAAAGGAGTTCCAGAGAAGGATGCTGGTCATGGCTGCACAACACTGTGAATGAACAGTACTACTGAAATGTGCACTTAAAAATGGCTAAGATGGTAAATTTTATGTCATGTATATTTTATCACAAATAAAAACAACTTGAGAAAGAGAGAGGTGATCATAAGAGAAAGAAAAGAAAGAAGTTCTGTTTTGCCATAAAGAACAAACAAATAATTGGCCACACTAGTTAAAGGACTTTCTAGAAAGACCAGAAAACCTGATCACATCATCCCCTCACCTAACCCCTGCAGTGACTCACTGTTACCTACAGCTAAATCCAAGCTCCTGAATTTGGCAGGTAATATCCCTACATTAGATGGCCTTTACCCCCAAGAGAGGAAGAAAGGATTCTCATCTGCCCTCATGCCAGGGAAAAGCCTCCTACGGGTGCAGACCAGGGTGAGAGAAGGTAAGGCAGCTAACTGTGGAAGGAGGCAACAGTAGGGAAGAAGAACAGAGAAAAAAAGGAAGGAGAGAGACAAGGAGAGCAGAAAGAAAGAAGGAAGGAGAAAGGCAAGCCTGCTGGAGAGAGAAGCATGAGTACTTGGTTTGAGAGCCATTGAGAAAATATTTGGAGGAGCAAATGTTCACCATGTGGTGAGACCAACATCAAGAGAAATGGGTGAAGAGTTGGGAGAAGTTTTGCTTTAAATTGTGTAGGCCGCCCTGGGTTGCCAAGCAAGAATGCAGCAAATATTGCAATTTTTGTTTTCAATTATTTGAGATTGTTATTTGTCAATATTTTTCAATTATTTGGAATGTGAAATTAATGCTTCTTAGAAAGTGTTGTGATGCCAAGACAGGGCCACACAGGGGCTGGACTTTCCAGAGGTGCCCTGTGGCTTCATGATACGGACATTTGTACTCACCCTCACACACCCTGTGCCATTTCCCCAGCCCTGGCTGCGGCTGGTCCTGCCCGTGGCACCCCTGGGCACCCCCTCCAGCCTGACTTAGCTTAGACCTCACCGTCTCCAAAGGTGTCTGAGTGCAGCTCCCTGTCCTGTGTCCCTTAGCACTCCATTCCATTTCTCCGCTGTTGTTTTGCCAAATGACTTTTTAAGAATCCTTTGTAAAACGTCCGTCTGGGATCTGTGTCCCCCGCCAGACTTGGAGTACCCCAAAAGTAGATCAATGTTTTATTCATCCTCATTTTCCCAGCAATGAGCATGGCACAAAATACTTAACCCACTATGCAGTCTCTGGGGAGGAAAAATCACTCAATTTTTTAGGGCCTTGACTTCCTTTCCCTAAAAGTAGGGCTGAAGGGAGTAGGGTCACTGAGAGGAGCAAATGAGACAATGCATGAGAGGGGACTCTGGAAACTGATTCAGGAGAGCCCTGGGTATCCTGCCTAAGCTGTAATAATTTCATTAAAGCATTTTATTTCTTACTCCTTCCCAAAGTAGATGCTGTATCTTCCCATTAGGGGCTACCAGAACCACTATCACCCTCCCGAAGTATGCAGCCTGTGGGAAAGACCAGATGGGCCCCCTAGAGGCCAGGGCTGACCTAGCCGGGAAGGCTGCATTCTGGTGGCGTGCCTCCATCCAGGGCATGTGTGAAAAACACTGAGATCTCGCATCAGTCGCCACTGCTAATGGCAGCTTGGTCCTTGCCAAGAAGTCCAGCACCCTTTCTGACCGAGATACATGGAGAGACTGAAAGCTAGTCTTGGTACTGAAAGCTTGTCATCCCTAGTCGTGGAGGGCAGCGGCATTCTAATGAACAAGCTTTCTGGGAGCAGAGCTGGCCGGGGTACCAGGGGAGAGTCCCAGCTCCTCAGCACTGGGTCAGGGGTGGTGATGGCAATGTGGCCTCAGACCAGGGCTCTCACTCATGAACTCAACACTGCCCCCGTCCACAGGGACTCATGCCCAGGAGTAAAAAGGTGCAACCCATGTCTTATAGTCCTAGACCAGAAAAGCTGCCTCCTAGAATTACCAGGGGCTGCATTTATAGACCATCTTACTTGAAGAGGCTCTTGCTCACCATTTCTGGAAGAGGTTTCAGTCTGCAATCAAAGAAATAAGTTCCATCACAAGAGATATGGTATATAGAATAAAGGAGGGGTTCTTTTCTCTTCTGCTCTGTGTTAGGATGCTACACTTAAAGAAAAGAGTGATTACATCTGGGACTGTTGAAGAAACAGCATCTGGTTAGGCTAGAAAAGAAAAGACTTACAGGGCTCTTATTTTAAACAGGGAGCAGACATTCTGAGTAGACTTGGGGCCTGGAATCAAGACCAAAAAGTAGAAGCTCCAGGTAGAGAGATAGCGAATCACTGTAAGAAAGAACTTTGGACAGTCTTGGCTATAAAAATAGGACCAGCCCATCACTGGAAGTGTGCCAGCCAAAGTGGGAGATGCTGCCCTAGTCAGGGATGCTGTCACAGACAGTCAGCACCTGAGGGTGATGATCAAAGGCCTCTGAGGAGACCTGCACGTGGGTGCCACATCCCAGAATGTTCCTATCCATGTACTTTGGTCCCAAAACATATCACCGGAGGAAGGTTTCCTCCCTCTGAAGTCGCTCACATTATAGACCTGAACAGTGAGGGGACAATACTTTAGTGCCTGCAAAGTTAACTCGATGGGATAAAATGGGCAATCACCTCTCCCCTAAACAGGCACATTTAAATTACGTAAGGCCTGTAGCGGGCTCCCTTTCTGACACTGGGGAGTAAAAAAAAATCTACCTAGTTTCTGATTTCATTAACTTAACTTTTTCTAAAAGCTTCCCTGGGTGCCCCTATACCTTGCAGTGTACCCCAAGTGCTCACCTGAGTTCCATCACGTCTGAGACCAGCACTCAGCATGACCCTATGAAAGACTCAGGGTTGCTAGACTTGTAATGGGGCCAAAGACTTCACCTTTCTCTCACCTTGCTCACCAAAAGGCATGAGGTCAAAACAGGAACTACACAGGAGATAGTATTTCCCATTAATAGCAGTTTACTTTTAAAGTTCTGGGGACCTGATCATTTCCTAGAGTCAATATTGACTCCATGTCTACTCTGGGCTGGTGATGTGTTAGGCACTCACTTTGTAGCCAATGACTCTTTGATCAATCTTGCAAGATGACACCATCCCTTTAAAAAAATTATGGGAAATGAAGTTCAGAGAGGTTAAGTGACTTGAGCAAAGTCACCCAGAAACTAGGAGGCAGAGCATAGGTTTGAGTCCATATCTGACCTAGTCCATTGCTACTATGAGAAACTCTAATCATAAATGGAAAGACTGCTAATAAACAGTGTTTTGAAGAAAAAAGATTGCATTAGAATGTTATTTGAAGCTTATTAGAATAAGAGTATGGATACACAATTTCCAATATATTAGAGGTCAGATTAAGTCCTCCTCCTCCAATACATGCTAAAATATCTCCAGGCAGTCTTCCACTTCAATATGAAAAAAGATTCCAACAAAACTTAAATTGAGCTCTCTAAGTTTAGTATAGGTTAATTTCATATTCTACTTCAGGTCTAAAACTTCAAGCTTTAAGATACCAACATTAAAGACAAGAAAGAGTATTATGCCTGCAAAGAAGCTCTGATGTCATCAAGTCTGGTGACTATGAAGGTGTGTTAGTGTCATGGGTCTCTCTGGATTCAAACAAAAGTTATAGACCTCTCTCTACATTCCCCACAAAGCATGTTCAGAAAACACTTTGCCCACACCCTCGTGGTCCTCAGATTGAGACCTCCTAAACCAATCTCGTTTTATAGATGAGAAAATTGCAGCTCAGAGAGGTTAAGTGATTTGCCCAAGATCACACAGCCAATTCAGAGCAGAGTCAGGACTTGAACCCTTGCCTCCCACTTCTCAGTCTCCTGCTCTTCCCCCCGCCCCCCCAACACCACCCCACTGCACTGCCTGTTTCAAATTCGGAATCAAAAATTCCTTTTTTAAAACATAGCACATTTCTTCCTGAAATATCACTTCCTCCTTCATGTTTTAAATAGCCCTGAGAATCCATTGTATTTCTGTCCTGGTAGTGACAGGATGGGGTCACCTGGGCTATGTTTCATGAGCGATAATGAACGAGCCAGCTGTTTGCCAGAGAAAGATCATGAGTGAAGACTTTTCCCAACCTTTCTGTAGAGTTAACCTCATCTAAGAACTGAATCCAATTGTGATTGAAATAAGAATCCTGAAAATCTCACTTACATTTGGCTGGGAGCAGGAGATACTGTCAACTGGAGAAAAAAAAAAGGAAAAAGAATATACGGTTTGCACAGTGTCACTGTGATAGAGAGAAAACTTCTCAACTGCGTCTTTCACCTTCCTTCTCCATTGTCCAAAGGCACATAACAGAAGAAGAGATTGCAAGCTACAGGTAGGTTTTACATATGAGAAGAAGGAAGAAAGGGGTGCTCTTGGCAACCCAGATGCAGACCCAGGACTGCATTTAGGGCAGATGGAAGAGTTCACACAGTGCTAGCTACAGAGCTTATTAGAAAAAACTACAGATACACAACTTCCAACATATTAGAGGTCAGATTAGGTCCTCCTCAAATGCAGGCTAAAATATCTCCACACAGTCTTCCATGCCATCTTCGAGGCTCTACTTACTGTCATCTTCACTCAGATCCCTGTCCATGGTCCAGACGTCCTGCCAAAGAGATGTCTGCCCTTCTAGTGTGCTTGGACCGATGTGCTCTGATGGACCACCCTCAGGCCCCTCCCAGAACAGCAGGCCCATTGTTACCAGTTTGAATACAACAAAAGGAAACATCTATACCATTCATCATAGCTGCTCGGCACCCAATCCACCGGGTTCTGGGAGCTCCTCTTCCACAAGAGCCTTCTACTGGCCAAGCTCTTGTGGATGCTTCTAGTTACTCATGTCCTCACTGCACACCTTTGAGAGGGGCACTGGTATCATGCCCATTTTTCTGAGCAGGATGATAGATTCACACCCTCATCAGTCTGACTCTCCAGTCAGAGTGCCTGACCACTGAGCTACATCGCCCAGCTGTAGGAGGCAGAGTCCTAAGTAGGAGGCAGAGTCCTAAGTATTGTAGGGGGCATGCAGAAAAAAGGTCATAACCACAAGGAGAGTACCTCCCCAAGGGGGATATTATATACAGATACTCAGGCTGGGCAGGGCCTCTGAGGTCTTGAGCAGCACCAGCCTCATCTCCCAGGGGAAGAAACAAAGCTGGGATTGTGAGGCCACACTGCAAAGCCACGCAGCACCTCATGGGCAGAGCTGGCTCCCAACCCAGCCACGTGGGCCGCTACTGTTTGCCACACCAGCCTTGCCCACTGTGAAACATCTTTGGATTTGTAAAAGGTCTTTTCCTAAACATTTTCCATTGGAGTTTGACACCCCTTCAACCTCAGCCCTTGGAAGATCATCCTCCTCTGCATGAGTCTAAGCACAGAACTTGTGAGCTGGTCCCTGAGGCTCTACGGGTCCCACTCCTTCCACTGCATTCTTGGTAATCACTCCTCTGCAGCTGAACCTGGGGTTCTCTGGCCAGGGCGATGAAACTGCCCTATGCCTTGACTTCCCCATCCCAGCAATGCACCTGGGATGTGCCATGATATTCCTCAATGACAACCTGGGATTGCCTTCACCAGGGAAGCATCAGGACTATTTTGTCAGTGTCCTAAAGTTTGGCCTGTCTGGGATGGCCACACTGAACAGAGATGGCTCCCAGCTGCTCCGTAAAGAGCGTGTCTTTATTCTCTCTACTGTCTTCACCCTCGTCACTGAATGCCCATCGCCGATAGCATGCAAGTTCAATCTTCAGCATTATTCACAATTTCACAAACACTTTAGGTGACTCAGTCCTCACAAATAGGTTTTTGTGGCTGGTAGGAGCACTGAATTTCTGATACTTGAGAGTCATATAAATTTCATTACTGTGTATACACAAGGAAGACCATGATCCTGAGGAAGAAATGTGGTCTTTTGATACCTTTATACATGAAGCAACGATTTTAAGCCCTTACAGAATTGTCCCCATGGTAAATAGGATTATCATTTGTGTGCCTTTCTCTGTGTGTGTATTTTACCCTAAACATGTGTGTGAGCATCCATTTCTGTGTCTGTTTATGCGTGTTTGCATATGTGTATGTATTTGAGCCAAAACATGATAAATGATAAATTAATGACAGAATACTTGCAATTTAACTAAAACAATATACCACCATTATATCTTGAGTACTTTTTAAGCAGCAATATACGCTTACCTAAAACCCTCCTCAGCATTTAAAAGGAACAACCACAGAAAATTCTTTAAATGTCAAATTGAACAAAATGTTAAAGAGAATTGAGCATTACAAGGACCCGAAATATAGGCTGCAAAAATGCAGACAACTCTGAGCTGTGTCTTCATAACCAGGGAGTGGTGACCAGCAGGAATGACAGTCATTTTCTGAACATTACTTAGGTCACATAATAGTAAGTTAATAAAAAGCTCTTAAAATGCATGGAAGATGAACAAACCAACAGCTAGACCTTTCTAATCTTGCTTTGGCATCGGTACAGAAGTGCTGTCTGCAACAGTGTGCTTGAGTGACTCAGGGCAAATAATGTACCCATCAACACCTAACATCCGTGGTGTCAGCAGGAACAAGCAGCATTAGCTCTAGGACCCATATTAGTGTGAGACTAGTACTGGTCCCTGACTCTAATCAAAGGAGGTTGGGGTCAGGGAAAAGAGGCACCCACGCTGTGCCTGACATCTGATAGCCATTCTGCCTCCCTGCTGTTGACGGAAATGAGTGGGCTCTGAGAGCTCCTCCTGAACTGGCCCTCAGGGATCCACGAATATGAATCATTGCACACCTCGTGTACTGCATGTGCTGAGTGCTCATGAAACATTTGTGAAATTAGCACAGCTGTCCAGGAGCTGACTCTATCCATTGATTGCTGTCTGAGAACGTTGTTTGTTCTTGGAAATAAAATCTATGTAATCTCACAGGTGGATGTCTGTCTTGGGATATGTCACGGCTGCAGGAAGGATTAGGGTACGGCAGAGCTTTAGAAGGGAATCAAGGAACCACGTGGTCAGACTGCAGTTGAACATGATAGTGAGGGAAAAGCCTAGAAGCAAGGCTCAATAACTGTCTTCAAGTATTTAAAGGGGCATGTGGGAAGGCAACAGCAGAACAGAATCTCAGGACACCTGTCCTATCCATGAGCAGGCATGTGGAGACCTGGTCTGGAATGGAGATCATTTTCAGCTGAACAAAGAAATTTTCTGTGAGAAGACTTTCTTATCTTTGGACTGAGCCCTTCAGAAGAATATTAAAGCGAAAGCTTGGTAATTAAACGAAGTGGGATGTGGGCAGTAGTAGAACATCACAGTCTACGGCTTCAGAGTCAGGGTAGACTGAGTTCAAAGTCCTAAAGTGGACACAACAGCACTGCAGCCTCTTTCTAGATCATCCCTGAAGGACCGTGGTGAGGAGAGGTACTCCCAGGGGGCAGAACCTTGAACAGTGCCTGGTCTGGTTATTTCTTTTTTGCCTCAGAGAAGCCGGCTACTGTTCAGCTCCTGTTGGATGAAGGTCTCACCCCACCATCTACAGAGCCCTCACTCTCATTCATCCAGTGAATGCTCCCTGCACATCCCCCAGGAACCAGGCCCTGCCTCAGGCCCTCTCAACCCAACTGAACCTAGAGCCACCCGGAACCCTCACAGGAGCCAAGACTACCAACAAAGGAGTTCTTCCCCAAAGGGCCTGGCAGCCACGATAACATTGTTGTTGGCTTATCTGCAGCCTGGGTGGATGGAGACCAGCGGTGCCCATGGTGTGAATCGAATATGGAGTAGAGGAGAATGGGCTTGATACAAATAAGAAACTTGTCCAAGTAAGAGGTCTCAAAACACTGTGCCTGAGCACCCTCCTCTCTCTGGGAGCCAGGGAAACTGGCACATCCCTCCAGGCCCAAGTCGTGGACTTCTAACTGCACAGACAGAAAACAGGGACTGAGATTTTTTGATGCCCCCAAATACCACAAAGGAAAGGAGATGCTTTCCCAGATGCTTTCTCATTTAAACCTTCACAACAGCTCCGTAAGATAGATATGGTTCTCCTTATAGACGAGAAAACAAGGGCTTAGAGAGGTTGAGTGACTTACCCAAGGTTACACAGCTCTGGTGTGGCAGAACCAGAATGAGAGTAAGTTGGCACCAAGGCCCTGATGTAGATGACAAACAATTCTGTGCATTATGTGTCATTGTAAGAAGCTGGGGGAAGGAGCGTGGCATGGTTTTTACTGACCTGGCTACTTAGTGGCTTGGCCCGTGTAAGTCTGGCTACCCAATCAGCTGAACGGAAAGCAATGGAGGAAAGCTGAGAAACTATGATGCCTGCAGGCCAGCGGCCTTCAGGTAGGTCACCCTCCACCTTTCCCTTTCCTAACCAAGCCTGAACCTTTGTCTTCTCAACAACAGCAAAGCCACACCAGTGCCCCCGATCCCGAAGTCTTTCTGGAAGCTTCCAATGAGTGCTCACCAAAGCCATACTGTCTTCTGTGACTCTGGTCTGCTGCTGCCCTGGGCTTCCCTCTGTCACCTCCTCCAGGCCCCAGCACCCCTTCCCTCATCCCCTTGACATAGCTGAGGCCCCTCTTGGAAGCCTCCCAAAACGCAGCTGAGGAAATGATGAAACACAGCACAAAAATTAACCTTGACCCTGGACACATCGCAGCTCCAGGATTCCACCAATCCTGATGCTCCAGGAACCCAACTCACCAACTTTATTAAGAGACTCTGGCCGGCCCCCACTGTCTAATGACGGCCTGGTTGCCTTCCCCTGGGTGCTTTAGTGAGTGCTGGGCTGCCCTCCCAGGTCCCCTCAGGACGAGAACCTCATCTCCAGTGCCTGACCAAGCCCTTCCCTGACTCACCCTGGGCCTTCATTCAGGGCAACTCTTCAGAGCTGCCCTGCTCCTGAGCCCCTACCCTCCAACAATGGGCGAGACCTTCATCCTGACTACAGCGCGACTCAACTCCTCCCGATGCGAAATCCTGCTGCCTTTGCTTCCTCACAGGACTTGATCCTAAAAGGAACCCCAGCTAACTTCCCACACACAAAGTTCCTCCTTCTCAAAGTCTTCTTCCCAAGAACGCTGCCTGCAACAGGAACCTTCACCACATCTCACCACATCCAGGGCCCCAAGGCTCCTGCAGTTCATAAGAATGGCAGGAATTGCATTTCTCCTCATTCCCAGAGCAATTCCCAGGGGCGGGCAAGGTGGGATGGTGGCTCCTCTCCCGCAACCTCTAAATATCAGGGTGTGCCCGTCCATCCGTGCTCACTCCCTTGGTGACCTCCTTCGGTGTGATGGTCGTCCACACACTGACCATTCCCAATTTCTGCCTCTGCCTGGACCTCTCCTCTGAACTCCCGACTCCTTTATCTGGCCGGGACATCTCCCCTCAGTTGTCTAACAGACACCTCAAGCTCTCTGTGTGTGTTCAACGCTGAACCCCTGGTCTCCACCCGCTTTCACTCCCCATTTTCCTCATACCCTCATTCAATGTCAGCAAGTCATATCGGCCTGGGTCCCTTCCCAGTCTGCTTCCTTGCTCCCACGTGTGCCTGAGTCCCCAGCCCCCCTCACCTGGATTGTTGCAGTCACTTCCTCATGTGTCTGCTAGCTGTTGCCCTGGCCCTGACAAAGCCCATGCTCAACTCAGAACTCAGACTGATCCCTCTACACCTGTAAGTCAGGAGATAGCCCTCCTCTGCTCAACACCCTCCCTGGCTACAAAATCACTTGGACTGAAAGCCAAGTCCTTGCCGTGATCTGCGAGGGACACTCTGCACCCTTCCTGCCAATATGGCCTCTGCCTGCTTCCCTTCAACCCTTTCCTCCAGCCCCACCAGCCTCCTCATCGTTCACTGGTCACACCAAGCACATTCTCACCTCAGAGCCTTTGCACTGGCTGTGCTGGTGACCTGGAATTCCCCTCCAGAACTCTACACAACCTGTTCCCTCACCACCTGCAGGCCTTTGCTCAAATGTCACTCTCCCAGGGAGGCTGTCCCTGGCCTCTATTTAAAATTGAACACCCTGCCGCCACCACCAAATCTCCAGTCTCAAATTTTCTTTCCTGCTTTTGTTTTTCTTCATGGCTCTTACTTCTCTCCAACACATTAACTAACTTATTATGTGTTTTGTTCAACACCTGTCATAATCCGGATGTAGGCTACCAAGATAAAAACCCAAAAAGCATATTTTTCTCTGTTTAGTTCCCTGCTGTATACTTAGCACTGTGAACAGGGCCTGGAAAATAATAGATGCTCTATAAATATGTGATGAATGAATAAATAAATAAATATACATTTTTTATTATTAGGCAGGGACTTTATCTTCCCATTGTCCTGGACTTCTAAACAGTTTTCTTCAAAGATATGCTTTGTTCCAACTGTGGGGAAACTGACAGAAAAAAAAAGGCAACTAGTAATTTTTAAATACCAGTTTGTCCCTGTTTCTAGACACTCACTTCTTCAAAAATAGGAATCCAGTCTGAGTGCCACATTACAAGAATAGCAGGAAGGAGTTCAGTTTGACCATGTAGCTCAAAGACTTAATAAAGGATGCCTCCCTGGAAGCTGGGACTACAGGAAGCTCCATCCCGTGATTGAAAAACTGACTGGTGACCGTTCCTGCTCCATCCGTGGCCTGGACTCTGAAAGACATTTCCCATGGAGCTCTTCTGTGGGTCAACGCAGATGCTCCTGGGGGCTTCAGATTAAACCAACTAAAACAAGTTTCTGTGGTTCTGGCTGCTGTCCTCACTAGGCTAGAAAATGGGAGAGGTTTTAAATCGTGGCTCCTGGCAGGCAGGGAGAACAGAGTGGCTTATTTCCAGCAAAAGGCAAAGATGCTAATCTCATAATGCAGAAGCTGCCTGCCAGCAATTGCACGCACATTGCACAGTCCCTCCGTTTCTCCCTTCCTTCCTACTAATCTGATCCATTTATCTACAAAATCAATTTGGAATTTTAAAAGGCCAGTCTATTTGGTCACTGAAATTTTCAAACACAAATTCAATTTGCTTTGCAAGGCACCATCAGCCTTCCCAGGCCACGGGACAACACTAACTTCCAGTCCTTGTGTTTGCAGAGGGTGTTTCTGTCATAAATGCTTCAGGATCCAGCCCATTGCATCTCTCTGCTATCTCAGCAAGAGGGGAGGCAAGTGAGGGAAGCCATCATTGCTGATGGTGAGCACTTGTTGGCACCTCAGAATTCTTCTTGTTCTACTTCTTCACTGTGCACATGGGGAAACCAAGGTCAAGAGAAAGGAAGGGACTTGTCCAGGCTCCCATGGCAGTGAGTAGCAGACCACAGCCCAGGATTTCTTCCAGGACAAATATGCTTTGCATGTTGCCCTGAGGTCCCCAGAGGTGAAGTGACTCCTGAGGCCACACAGAAAATTGGGAGCAGGAGCAGAATGAGGCATCGTGTATTTTTTTCACACATTATTAAGAAGCTTTAGTTCCTTGCAGAGACCTTGATGGGTACCAGAGAGATAAGTAACATTAGACATAGCCCCATTACAGAGTCTCCCATGAAGCCAAAAGTGGCAGAAATGATTTTTTCCTCCATCCCCTGATGTTAGGCCTCCCATTTAATGTCAACTGGAGAGACAGCCCTCAGCAAGGATGGACATGTTCCTATGGTTCCAGCCTAATTCTCTTTTTCCCCATGCCAGCTCCTCCCCTCCTCTGCCTCTTCTCCATCATGCCCAGCCACACATACAGGAAACCCCTAATTATCCTCAACTCCGGTCTCTTATCTTCCCACATACACACTCCTGCCAATCTCTCCTCCCTCCATCTCCGTGGCAACTGCCTCAGGCAGGCTTCCACTCACTCCTCCATCCTGGGGTCTCTGCCCCCCTCCGCACCTGCTTAGCACTGCCAGCCACTGGGAGCTGTTCTACAGCGTGTCCTGCATGCACAGTGATGACCAGGAAACGATGGAGGTCAACCATCCATCTCCAAAAGGAAAATCAAATGATCACATGATCAGGATGACACACAGTGACCACAGTGTGACAGAACTCCCCACCTTTCCTGTTGAGTCCTTGATCCAAGCACACAGAGTCCTCCTTGGGATGTCTCTGATCTCCCTCCATCTGCACCTGTACCACAATCTCCCCCAATCCCAGGGTTTCAGGTGCTCTGTGATCAGGAGTAGCCTTATGGACCATTTACAGAAATGACTTTACCAGCTCTGGATTTTTCCCAATAAGACATCCACAAGGCAAGCAAACCTTTGTGTCACTAATAGCAGCTGCCTTCCATGGCATAACCTCAATGCTTATCTTGTCTACCCAGACTGTCTTCTATTCCTGCTGCTCAGAGTCTCCCTCCCAAGAAGGCAGGATAAGAGAGAGGAAAGAAAGGGGAAGGGTGGAAAGCTTTTCCTGCCTACTTAGATCTGATTAAGTCTCCTGCTTCAAATCTTCTATGGCTCTTTATTACCCTAGGATAAAGTCCAAATCTTCAATCTGCCTCCAAACGGCCTTTCCAGCCTTAGCCTTCACATGTTTTCCCCTGATATACCTATACCAGGTTTTATGCATACAGTTTCCCCTATTTGAAACATTCTCCTACCATTTTCTGCCTGGCAAACTTCTACTCATGCTCCAAGGACCATCTCAGATGCCCTCTCCTCTAGGAAGCCTGACCAGAAACAACTGTTCTCTCCTCTGTGTCTTCAGGCCACTCTCCACAGGGCTATTATTTATGAATATAAGCATGTGACTGACTCCCCCTTTCCCTCAGGCCATCTCCCTGGGAGTGGGGAGGAGACTGGGCTCCTCTCTGTTCTGGGGATCGCCACCTAAATGGCCTGAGACTCCGCCATTGTACCTGGCTTCCAGAGCCAGTTCCACATCCACTTGGAGAAAGAGAATCCACAACCAAAAACTCAAATGACAGCCACAAGAATGGACACCTTTGTGGATCTAAATTAAGAATCACATGGAGATTTAGTGTCGTCCAACTCAAACCTGGTCATCTATCTGGCTGGACATGAAGCAGGTCAATGTTAATCACAGACCTCAGAGCAAGAGGCAGGGGCCGCAGATGTCATTTGCTTCAAACTCTCTTTCATTGTCCTCTTTTATTTACCTTCACCATTATTTTTTATACTTATAAAAGAAATATCCTAATCCTTAAAAAATCAAAGTTTTGAAAGATTAATAGCTAAAAACTAATGGTCACCCCACTTCCAATGTCCTTATGTCTATTTACATGTAAATCTGCTGATAAGTGTGTATCTACTTAGAATTTTTAAAAAGCATAAATGAAATCATGCTATAAATATTGCTCAATCCTTTTGTTAAAAAAACACAAAATACAATATGGATATCTTTCTGTGTCAATAGCACACACAGTTTTATCTTGTTCATTTTATTGTTGCTGTAGTAAATTTTACATTTAGCACACAATCTGGTTTAAATTCAGGCACTGGGCTAGATACTAATAATATAGAAATAACTAAAATATTGTTCACAAGACTTTTGTTTTTACTGATAATTTTTGAATGAGATTATTTTTCATTGTGTACATTTTATGGAATTATAACACACATCATTTAAAAAGCACAAATCTTAAGCACACAACTGGATGTATTTTGACAAAGTAAATGTACCCGTGTGACCAAAACTCAGATCGGGAACAGAACATGACCAGTTCTGAAGCCACCTCAGGCCACTTTCCAGTACTCACTCTCCACCTCCCGACCCTCCCACCACACCCAGTGGGAACCATTCCCCTGCCTGTAATACCATGGCTCAGTTTTGCCTATTGAACTTGATACACTTGGACTCAAACAGCAGGCATTTATATTAGTCAACTCAGGCTGCCATGACCACAGAATGGTGGCTTAAATGACAGAAATGTATTTTCTCACCATTCAGATGGCTGGAATTCCAAAATCAGGGTGCCAGCATGGTTGGGTTCTGGTGAGGGCTCTCATCCTAGCTTGTAGATGGTTGCTTTCTTGCTAGGCTCTCATGTGGAGAGGAGAAAGACAGAGAGCAAGCTCTCTTCTGTCTCTTATAAAGGCACTAATCCCATCCTGGGACTCCACCCTCACGATCTCATCTAAACCTAATTACATCCTGAAGACCCCATCTCCAAATATCATCACATTGGGGGATAGAGTTTCAGCAAATGAATTTTTAACAAAAGAATCTGGCTTCTTTCACTCAACATCATGTTTGTAGAATCACCCACGTCATCTCAGCCTCCTTTATTTCTAACACTTCATAGTTTCCCATTATAGGAATGTATCACGATGTATTTAACCATTCTCCTCTCAATAGACACCCAAATTGTCTCCTATTTCACTGCAGTTACACTATTGTGCTTTAAGATAGCCTTGTACTTATGCCTGCACATGTGTATGTGTTTCCATAGGGTAAATTAGTAGGACTAGAACCATATCACCCCACTTTACAGATAGATACCGGAGCTCCAGGGAAAATATAAATACCTCAATGTCTCAGTGGGTGTCCTCCCCAAGGTCTCAGTGTGCGGCCTTCCCAAAATCACAGTATGTGGTCTTCTCCCGCAGATCTCAGGGTGTGGCCTCCCCAAGATCACAGTAGGTGGCTTCCCAAGGTCTCAGTGGGTCATTCCTGCCCCCATTAGTCCCCACAACCTCTATCTATTTCATCCCTCTGAAAATATTGACTTGGAATTCATTATGCACACAAACTAGTTGGAATCCCAAACATGCCTCGAATCAATTTTCTGATTGACGTCAGTGAATGAGCTGACAGCGTGGAGAGAAAGCACCATTTCTTTGTTCAGAGCCAGTCAGCAAACTGATAACACAGCCTCTCGCTCTTCTGTTTTTGTCAGAAGAATGATTGAAGGTAGAGTAGAAGACTCGGGAGGCAAACACACAGGCCAGGATTTCAAAACCCGTTCTGTTCTATCCTAAGTTCAGAACACTGGGGAATTTTTCAGATATCTCCACTTTTTTTTCTTCTTCTCCTACCACTGTGGAATAGGGGATATCGAATTTCAAAAGAATATTATTCTAACTGAATATAAGTCTGTGCTGCTATGAAAACAAAGTTTCTAGCTGTTGGGTGGTTTGTTCTGTTTTTTAATAATTTGTGTCCCACTTCAACAATAACCAAGGAAATAAGCCTTTAAGAAAGAGAGAGAGACAAAGAGAAAGAGAGACCAGGTTTGCGCAAATCTCAAACAGAACACGCCCAACTGAAAAGCCTTCATGTTTAGGTTCGAAATTGAGAAACTTAAATCTCTGACAATATATACTCTCCCTCTTTTCCATGTTCTGCTAAAAGCAGCTAATTTTCCCATGAACAAGACTGGCAGGAAAAGGAACAAAAGGTTTGGTCCAGGACACTTTTTACTATTTATTCCTCTAACATACAGGAAATGAGACCTCCTGGAACCTAGCTGCTGCCTGCCACCTGGCCACCTCTGCCCAGTTTTGTGTTCCAAGCCTGGCACAAAACTTGCTTATGGGTTGATCATTCCAATTCTTGGGCTCTCAGCCCCTCTTGACAGCACCAGGCAGTCACTGACTGTGACTCAGGGACAGAGCAACAGCCATTCCACAAAGAGTCGTCATGCCCCACCATGTGCCCTAGGCTGGGGACACCACTGGGAGTGAGGAAGACACAACCTCTGCCCATGTGGAGCCAACATGACGGAAAGGACGAAAAGGCTACATCATCTCATTCAGTCCTCACTACAACCCTGTGAGTTGAGAATTGTTATTAGTCTCAGTATATAAATGAGAAAACTGAGGCACAGGGAGGAAGTGACTTGACCAAGCTCCTATAGGTGGGAAGTGGTGGAGCCAAGATTTGAACGTGGGTTTTTCTGGCTCCCATGATGTGTCTGCCTCCTCTTCCACGGGATTTACCACTCTGTTTCATTTTTTGGTTTGTTTGTTTATTTGAGACGGAGTCTCACTTACTCTGTCACCCAGGCTGGAGTGCAGTAGCACAATCTCGGCTCATTTCCACCTCCACCTCCCAGGTTCAAGCGATTCTCCTACCTCAGCCTCCCGAGTAGCTGGGATACAGGCACGCACCATCACACCAGGCTAATTTTTGTATTCTTAGCAGAGAAGGGATTTCACTCCTTTGGTCTGGAACTCCTGACCTCAAGTGATCCTACTGCCTCGGCCTCCCAAAGTGCTGGGATTACAGGCATGCGCCACTGTGCCTGGCCCACCACCCTGTTTTATAAACACCTCCTTTCTTAGCGCTCTTTCCTGATTGACTCTAGACTTCAGGATAGTGTCTCAGGCATCTTCACATCACTAACACTGCACTTGATGAGTATTTGTTGAATAGGTGGGTGGATGAATAATCAATCCAAAGGGTGGTACAAGTCATGGAAGGTTTGGAGGCAGAGGAGTAATACAAAGTGGCATGAAGAAGCCCAAGACTCAGCCCCTACCCTCAAGCAGCTTTCAACCCAGGTAGGAAGGCACAACATGGACACGTGGAAGGTCTCTAGCACTGACAGGCCGCCCTCCTTGAGGTGTTCCATGCTCAGAGACAGTGAGGTCAGATGAGCCCACTCCTGTCTGGGAAGGGGGAGATCAGGAAAGTCTGCCTGGAGGAGGCGAGGCTGACACTGGGCACTGAAGGATGAAAAGAGTCAAGTACGTGGAGAAGAGGAGGGATCAAAAGCTGACTATTGAGACTGTGCTCTTTCTGCTACATCCTACCAAGAGGTGAGTACAGAAGGAAGGGAAGGAGGGAAGGAGAAAGGAAGAAAAGCCTTCACTATGGTAACTCATGGAGGATTCAGTTCTGTAGGCTTTTACACCCTGGCCTCCCTCCTGCTCATCAGAGAACCAGGCATGGTGCCACCCTTGCTCTCCAGTATGTGTGCATATCTGCAGGCAGTGGGGCTCTCCCAATCTCTTCCCGGCCTCCACACCTTCATAGCCCTGCATGGGCAGGACCACAGGCACCCTTCTCCCCATGACAACTCCGAGGCTGGCTCCTCCCTGTTCTTCACCTGTGTGGGGAGACAGTGAGGGAGGTGAGAAGAGCATCCACTCTGTAGTGAATGGGCCTGGGGTCAAACTGCATCCTAGCTGGGTAACCCTGGGCAGGTCACTTAACCTCTCTGAGCCTCAGCTTCTACATCAGAAAACTGGGGATGTCCCTCATGGAGATATTTATTACAGGCTAAGAGACAATGACGTATGTAAGCAGTTAGCACAGTGCCTGTGGCTAGCATAATTTCAGTGAGTGGAAGGCATTGCTATGAGTAGGATTGCTGTTATTCATATTGAATAAGGAGGTAAAACTAAGCCTTTATTGCTCCTTGCCTGACCACTTCAGAAACTCTCTCAGCGAGAGTTTCTGGTCTCCTAGTCTCTGGCTAGAGGAGAAAGAGGGGCACTCTGGGCCTTTCTGGAACACCTGGTCTCCTTGCCAGGCAGCTGGTCCCCAAGGGGCAGGGCTGTTTGGTTCCCACTTGCTTGCTAGAGACCAGCCTCCACTGGCGACTGGCTTGGGTCGCCAGGCTGGGTGGGGCAGGTGCGTAGACTCTGTGATGCATTCTTGGGCTCCCCAAGGTAAAAATAGTTTTGCTTTGTTCGGCTGAGTGGTTTACACACTCGTTGGCCTGGCAACCTGCCCGCTGGAAAGGCAAAGGCCAGACTATTTCTGGCTGCAAAAACAAGCCCCCGCCAGGCCCCAGCGTCAAGCCTCCAGATAGCAGTATTAATATTCTGCTATCTCATTCTTTCAGGCCACAAAAAAAAAGAGAAGAAAAAAAGCCCTGTGCCTGCATGACTTCTCCTTCTATTACCCACAATCACAGCTGCCACAGCTACTGCAGACAATGCCCAGGACTCTCAAATGCCACGTTCCCCCAAACAAAACAAAATAAAACAAAGTACATAAAGGCTATAGTAGTCATAGTATTAACAATAACATCAACAAAGTACTTACCATACACAAAGCACTATGACAGGCATGTTGCTTCCATGGTATCCTTCGTTCACAGTAACCCTAAGAGGTACATATTACAAGGGCTATTTTCTAGAAAAAGAAACTATGGTTCAGAGAGGTAAAGTCACCTGTCCAGAGTCACAGTAAAAAATCAGCAAGGCTGAAATTCAAGCCCAGGTCTGCCTGACTCCGAAATCCATGCTGTTTCTTGGCACCACTTCCCCATACACCTTACTAAAGAAAGCATGATTGTTTCGTTGTTTTTCTTTGTGATTGTTTTTTCTTTAAAGTAACAAATCCCACTGGGGCATTTTCAGTGGTTTTCTGGTGTCATTTCTCCCAACTTAATTGCCTCCTCTCTTCTTTTCTCAACAAAATCTCCAAGCTTTACTTGTCTCCTGTCTTCCCTTTGGCCCATCAGATTCTCAGGCCTTTGTTCCCTCCACCTCTCCATCCATCTAACTTTTCCCATCCTTCAGTGCCCTACTCCAGCCTCGCTTCCTCCAGGCAGCCTTCCCTGATCTCCCCCTACCCAGAGCAGAGTGAGCTCCTTTCTTTCTGACCTCTGGTCATGCACACTGTCGATACCTCAGCAGAGGGGGCCTTTCAGAGTTAGAGAATTCCCATGTCCATATGATGTCTTTCCAGCTGGGTTGGAAGAATCTGCTGGAGGCCAGGGGCTACCTGTGCTTCCGTGTGTCTGCTCACATCAGTCCCCTGACCCAAACCCTCAATGAGCATGGGATCAAGTATTCATCCATCTACAGGCATCATTCGTCTGTCCTGCCATCCATATATTTATTCATTCATTCAATGGGTATTTATTGTGTGCAGTATAAGAGATATGGAGATTCATCAGATACCTGAGGTCAGAAGAGAGAGATAGAAAAGGATTCAGTTAGAACACAGTCAATAAATGCTATGGAAAGTGGCACGGGTTCATGGGAATCTTTCCAGGGAAACAGACATCTGAGTTGGATCTTAAAGGGAGAATGGAGTTAATGAGGTGAAACTAGGAAACCATCTTCAGACACGCTCCTAACACATGTCCTCTAGGGTTTAACCTAACATTCTTCCCATCTCGTCCCCGTCAGCCACTCAGATCCCAACAGGGAAGCTAGCCCACTCCAGTCAGATCCCAGGAGGCATGTTAGTTTCCATAGGGACTACACAATCCCTAACAGGCAGGGTTGGGGACCACACAGGAGAGTGTGGTTACCTGACTAGTTGTAATGGAGTCATTACCACTTGAAAAGGTGAGAGGAAGGAATTTCTAGAAATCAAAAAGAGAGAGATGGTTAGAGACCCCCTTGAGGGCACAGTGACTTTCCATCAAAGGACAAGAGCAGTCCAAGGCAACCTCGCAGGCCAGGAGCCAAGATCAACACCCTGACCTCACTCGCCTCTCATCCACATGAGGCAGAAACTTAAAATAAATATGCATTTATTCACTCCAAGAAAAGTAACAGGCAAGGCAAGGGTTAAAAAGAAAAGAACTCTGCCTAGCAAGCTCACTTCAAGGACAGTTATAAGATAACGTTGTGTAAGAAGCCAAGGCCAAAGGAATGGGCTCCAGACAACCCCCCGCCAGAGCAAGGTTGAAGGGAAAAAAAGAGAGAAAGACAAAGTTCTTTACTGTTACTCCTCCTTTCCCTGGCTTCTTAAGTACAACTATATTTTATAAATGTCTGTATTTAGCCAGTTCTTGTTTTTCTTTCAATGCAGCTAAAGGCCAACAGCTATGCAGGGCCACAAGTTATACTATGCTATGGATTATGTGACCTGTCATATGATTCACTGCTTTTGTTTTGCTCCTGTAAGTCCACTTATAAAAACCCCGCTCAGTCTTTGTTCAATGCTCAGCTTTGTGGATATGAATCCACTGAGCCGGTGAGTACCTAAAATAAACAATCCTCCTGTTCTCCATATCAGTCTCTCCTGTTATCAGTTTCCTGCAACACACTCATCTCCCACTGGCACCTCCCATTGGCCAACCCAGACAGAGCAAGGGGACAAGGCCAGGCTGCCAGGACAGTGAGCAGGAAGTGAAGGGTGAAGAGTGACTCTGGAAGGATGGACGAAGCAGTCCAGCCCAGCTGGTCACGCTTTTCTGGCTCTCATGCTCTTGGACTTACTGTCTGACTCCGAAGTCCATGCTGTTTCTTCTAGTCACTGCTCCTTACACTTTACTAAAGAAATATTTTACAATTGTAGGTAACCAGACACTGTCCCCTGAATTTACTCTTGGCCTTCGCATGTACCTCTGTGCTCCCATTCACTCTGTTCCCTCTGCCTAGAACTCCCTTGCCCAGCTTCCTAATCCATCAAAATCTCATTCCTCTTTCAAGCCATGCCCAACAACTGCCTTTT
Source organism: Trachypithecus francoisi (assembly GCF_009764315.1). NCBI lineage: Eukaryota > Metazoa > Chordata > Mammalia > Primates > Cercopithecidae > Trachypithecus > Trachypithecus francoisi. The sequence continues at coordinate 52,586,277 of NW_022681453.1, forward strand.
CCTGTGACTACTCTGAAAGTATTCACTTTTTAACTTGTATGTCATTCTCTCATGTATCCTTTTCACTCTGCACCCATTTGTCTTTGAGCAATTTAAAGTGGGTGCTATGGCTGATTCATCATTAAAATCCTAAATTCTGCCTCCTCTAAGTCATGAACCTGGAAGCTGTCAAAAACTGTGAAAACGATGAGATTTTGCCCTACCTGCAAGCCAACAAATAAGCCTGCCTGTTTCATGGATGCTGACAGAATACATGAGAGACTCCTGCATCCGAGACAAAGGATTTTATTATCACAGCAACAGCAGTAGTCAGACAATCAGGATTTTTGCACCAGTGCCCTCAGCCTCAGTTTCCAAAGGACCACATGAAGAAGGCCAGGTAATACTGTATATGCAGTGGGTTGCATTACAGAACAGCAATGCTGAGTTTGGGGAACCTGCATGTTTACAATTATAAGTAAGCATATGGTTTATGCTGATATGGTTTAGCTGTAGCCTCACCCAAATCTTGAATTGTAGCTCCCATAATTCCCATGTGTTGTAGGAGGGACCCAGTGGGAGATAATTGAATCATGGGGATGGTTTCCCCTCATACTCTTCTTGTGGTGGTGAATAAGTCTCATGAAATCTGATGTTTCCTCTTTTTCTTGGCTCTCATTCTCTCGTCTGCTTCCATGTAAAACGTGCCTTTTGCCTTCTGCTGTGATTGTGAGGCTGCCCCAGCCATGTGTAACTGTGGGTCCATTAAACCTTCTTTTCTTTATAAATTACCCAGTCTCAGGTGTGTCTTTATCAGCAGCGTGAAAGTGCACTGATACACATGCCCACCTTTGTTCCAATGGGAGACACTCTCTCTGTCTCCCAAGAATGTTTGTTACGCACAGACAACACAGAACAAAAGGCAAACAGTGCCTCTGCTTGCAAGACATGCAGAAATGAGAGAGGGCCATGGGAAATTTTCCCCAAACAGAACCTGTGTCCCCTACCAGAAGCTGACTGTGAAATGTACACCTTTGGTCACACTCTGCCCTCCTGATACCAAACATCAGTACTGAGTATCGAGTCAGAGCCCTGACCTGGTCCCTCCTGAGGTCTCCCTCCCAGTGAATGCCAGGACCCAGAGCGGCGCTACTCACCCCACCTGTGAAGGGAGCATAACGACAGGAACTAGCTCACAGGGTTGTTGAAAAGATGAACTGAGTTTTTCCTGTGAAGTCCTGAGGCAAGGATACAGTGAGTGCTATGTGTGTTAGCAAAATCAAGGAAGGAGTGAAAGAGGAGGAGGAAGAAGGACAGATATACATAGGTAGAAGTAGACTGAGCACCTAGACCAGAAAAACCTGGCCCTACTCAGAAACAAGGAACAGAGTTACAGCTGTGAAACATCAGAGAACATCATTACCTACACAGCCCTGCTTTCCCCAGGCTCCAACAGGGCCACTTAAGCAGCTGTAATTTCCTACCCCATTGACTCTGGTCTTCATTCGAAATCTGAACTCACAGACAGGGATGTGATGACACCCACGTGGCTGAAGATGGCTCCAGGCTCCAGTGGTACTCACTTGGGACAAATTACCCACTAAAAACCTGAGATGAATGAATCACTTTGGAATTTTTCCAAATGCAAAATAAGTACCAAGGCCGCATCGATGCTACTGCTTCTACTATCGTGTAGAGATTGATTTGCTGTCTTCAGCAGGTCTCCTGGATCAAATCATTGGAAGATCACAGTGGCATTAATAAAAACAGCCACTGCCATGAACTGAGCCTGATAATTAACGTGCCAGGCTGAGCCAGGCTTTGCATGCCTGCTCCCGTGTGATCTCCACCATAAATCCAGGGACAGCTATTATCATTATTATCCCCATTTTACAGCTTATAAAGCTAAAGTTCATGGCACTAAGCAACTTTCCTCAAGTACTAAGCTCAGGTGTAAACCCATGTTTGCCCGACCCCAAAACCCAAGCTCTACCATACTGCATTATTCTGCAACAAGGAGCCTTGGAATTCACCTACCCCCTCATGTCTGACATACAGAGAAGAGCAATGCATCTGCTGAGCCCAAAGAAGTGCCTGGAACTAAAACTCTTTACTCTGGATTCAGACCCCTGTCTCTCGTCTTTTGTTCCCTGATAGTTTCATCAGGGCTTTGTGAGAAACAAACACAAAGCGACATAAAATCACAGAGAAGATTAAGAAGGAGTGGTTGGAAGTCAGGATCAGGTGGGGGATACAGCAGTGGGGCGAGGTGGATGGTGTCTGGCTGGGTATGATATCTCCGGCCCAGCCAAGTCCAAGAATTTCAAGGTCAGTTAGAGCAGCAACGTCCAGCAGGGGGTGCTAGGAATGTGTTAACCGATTAACTCAGCCTCCCCTATCCAAAGCTATTGGGATGCCCTGGTCCACAGATGCTCTTACTTTAACAAGGATTTCCCAACAACTGGTTTCCATAGGTACCACAGGGGACACACAGGTAACTGTAGAAGGCACACAGATAAACTTACAGGAAAAATTCTTAATAATGATGCATGTCCTAAGAAAACTTTGTTTTCTTCTAGCTCTACTGGACAAAGGAGGGATTTGCTTTCCGAGTGAGATAAAAATATTTTCCTTAGTTAGAAAGTGAGGGATTCTTTGGCTTGTTAACTTACACAATATAGCTTCTAAGGGAAGCGCTGGGAGACCCAGGTTATTTCTCTCCCGGCCCATGTCAACACGAGATTTCTGCTGACCCATGCGCCCTGCCAGGACCTCTTAGCAGGTCCTGGACCCCCATGGCTGCTGCAGATCCAGACGGCACACATGGACCTGTGTTTCTGTAGGGAGAGAGGAAGATGGGGAGCCCAAATGGATTATTTCGGAGCTCCTAGAAAACGACCCTTGATAGAAGGATACAAGGGATGTTACATCTTTCAAGAGCCTCATGTTCTTCTCAGCAGCTTCAGGTCATTAAATCCTTGTCCATTGGGATCAGGCAGCCATCTGGCACAGATCCATGGGGCAGGATTGCCATCGCCATCTTCATGAAGCATGTCCCCTTTCCCTGGGAGCTGTGTATAGCACAGCTCCACAGCCTGCACAGTCACCCTCGGAGGCCCCGATTTGGAGCATTCATTCATCTATCAACTCTTTCAACAAAATTTCTGAGCAATTAACTTTTTTACCACATTTATGCCTTTAAAAAGCATTTATCCAAAAGTGTAGGGGGGCAAAAAACAGCTTTGAAACAGGAAAATGCACCCCATTTTGAGAAACTCAACCATCTCATTTCATGGATGAGGAAAAGATCTTCAGAAGCTATGTACACACTGACGATTACAAACCTGGAGGACAGCAGAGCTGGATCTAAGGCCCAGATCTGGCTCCCGGCTCTGTGCTCTGATCTCTCCTCACCATGCTGCCTTCCAGTGGGCCCTTGGCCCTCATAATACCTCTCACCTATGAAAATGAATCACGATCCTTGCTCCCATTTGACAAAAAACAAATTAAGGCATACAGAAGACAACCTAAACAGGCCATTAAGATCAACACCAGCCCAACTCAAACGTTTCTCAAGAAAGGTATCTCCCGATTCCTGCAAATCATTTCTGGATTTGAATCCTCATCGAAGGCACAGAGTTTTAATTCTCTCTGCCTTCTGGCCCCTGCAGACCCCTCCCTTACAAATGCCTTCCTTAAGAATCACCCTCACGCAAGAACAATCCCTGCTGTCTACACCCACTTCTTTTCCATCAGATTTTCTGCTTCACATTCAACTGCAGGAGTCCTTTTCTGTCGATGTTGTGGAATATTTATTATCAAAAAGGTGAGATGTTGGCTGCAATTATTTTGGGATGTGTATATTTCCCTTGCTGTGAAAGAAAGAAGAAAAAGAGAAAAGGAAGAAAAAAAAAGAAAATGGATGAAAGAAATGAACTGGAAGAGAAGGAAGATAAAGAAGAAAAGAGGGTAGAAGGGGAAGAGAGAAGAAAGGAGAAGCAAGGAAGGAGGCAGAGAGGGAGAATGTCCACGAAGAGGACCCTGGGTCATCTTTTAATTTTCCCAGATCAGCCAAAGACAACCATGTTAATTAGTATAGTCTGTTGACATAGGGAGAGGTTCATTCTGCAGTCTCTGTCCCTCAGTGTTTGGGCCTGAAACTCAAAATTTAATGCAACTTCCACAACATCCTTATTTGGAAGAAAGGGCAGTCTGACTCAGACTCAAGTATTAGTTAAGAAAAAAAAATAAATATTGTTATCAATGAATGTCATTGCAGGGAAAGACCACAGAGGTCACTAAGGGAGCCCTCAAAACCTTCTGCAACCCACAGTCCTTTGCTGTCCATCAACCCAAAAGCCAAACACACAAAACATGCCTTTCATGTCACTTCAAATGTCTCAACAAATTAAATATCATTACTCAAAGCAAAGCAAGGCTGTGGCAATTTTAGATGAAAATGGTTCATTTTCCCTAAAAAGAAAAATAGAATCTTTATTTTAGTCACAAGGTCTCAATTTGCTTGTCTGCCCTGGCTCGTCTTTACTGGTCAAAAGTGGCCATTAGAACATAATCAAGATCATTTTCAACATCAAAGTTGTTGCCGGCTTTTTTTAATGTTGATCAAAATGGGAAATGATGTTCGATAAATGTTTACTTGTGTTCAGAGGATCAAGGAGATCGTTTACTCCCAAAAATCTTGAAAGCCACCTTGATTAAGTTGTCTTAGACTCAAGCCTGAGCTCCCAAAACACCTCTGAGAGATCTGTCAAAGACTGAACACGTGAGAAAGGGTTTCCTTATGGAGTTTCAAATGTGCTTTTCAGACAAAATATCAGAAAAATATGGATTTCTTAAATTCACTCTGCAGACATATTAGACGAAACTGCTCTTTTTCTCCTTGAGAGTAAGACTACCAACTCTAAACACTAAAAAGAAATGTTTAACGCTAATATAATGTATTTATAGGTAAATGTGGGCTATAAATTTCTTGACATATGCAGTATTGAGAAACAAGATGGATATTTATTTCTCGAAGTTTCACAATCAATATATTCAAAAGTTCAAATATATCTGCTAAGTACGTCAAGTATCTTAGGCTGGGCTCCTAAGATGCAGACCCTCAGGGAAGATGCAGCCACACGAGGTTTATGAAGGAGAAACCTGTAAGGTATGAGGGAAGAAGAACAAGGAAGGGGGAGGAGGCCAGCTAGGGGACCATTTCTGGAAGGTGCGTGTTTTGGGAAAAACTCTCCCAAACCATGTTTTTCCTCTGCTCTTATGCCACCTCAACAATCATCAACACAGAAGACGACATCTGTGACCAAATGCAAGCAGCGGGGCAGGAATTTCCCCACCACCAAGCAGCGGACGCTAGCTGGATGTCCTCCAATTCAATTCCAACACGATTTACCTGGACATAACGTCAGATCCCACAGGCTGAATACTCAGTCCCCAAGACTACCCGGCTCCAGATACCAGCTGCAAGTCCAGGCCTCTGGAACTTCTGACCGATCAGTTTCAAGTTGGGGTTCCCAAAAGCCCCTCTTTGGGTTTGACCAATTTGCTGGAGCAGCTCACAGAACTCAGGCAAACACATTTGCCAGTTTACCACAAAGGACATTACAGAAGATACTGATGAAGAGACGTGTAGGGTGCAGAGCTTCCATACCCTCCCGTGTCACAGGGTGAATCCCAAAATTGGAGTTCAGGCTGGGAGTCCACGCACGTTCTCCCCTTCACACGCAGATTCAAGAGCAAGACGACACAGGAAAGTGAAAGCAAGTTTTTTAAGAAAGTGAAGGGATAAAGGGGTGGCCACTCCATCGGCAGAGCAGCAGCATGGGCTGCTGGACTGAATAGACTGATGGTTCTTTCTTGATTATATACCAAACAAGGAGTGGATTATTCATGAGTTTTCCAAGAAAGGGGCAGCATATTCCTGGAACTGAGAGTTCCTCTCCCTTTTAGACTATATGGGGTAACTTCTGGACATTGCCATGCCATTCAGAAACTGTCATGGTGCTGGTGGGCATGTCTTTTAGTATGCTAATGCATTATAATTAGCACATAATGGACAGCGAGGACAACCAGAGGTCACTTTTGTCACCATCTTGGTTTTGGCAGGTTTTGTATGGCTTCTTTACCGCACTTAGTTTTATCAGCAGGGTCTTTGTGACCTGTATCTTGAAAAACCAGTCCCTCCAATTCCGGTCTCACCCATTGGATGGAGTCACTCTGGTTCCAAAGCCTCTGACACCTGGGCAGGCCACCCTCCAGGAACCACCACATGTTCAGAGATCCAAAAGCTCTCAAACCTTGTCCTCCTTTCTTCTTATGGAGGCTTCATTACATAAGCATGATTGATTAAACCATTGGCCACTGGGGATCAACTTGACCTTCACCCCCTCTCCCCTCCTGGGGCTAAAAGTCCCAACCCTCTGATCCTGCCTTGGCTTCTCTGGTAACCAGCCCTACCCTGAACCTATCAGACAAAAGACACATAAAAGACAGCACTTTGGAGATCCCAGGGACTTTAGGAGTTGTATGCCAGGAAATGGGAATGCAGACCAAGTAATATTTCACAATATCTCAGCCTATTACACCTGAGAATCTCTTAGCACCCACCCACAGAGGGAGGTGGATGAAAGCATCCAACCAGTAAAAAGACTCAGGCCTTCTCTCCAACCTGGGCAACATAACAAGACCCCATCTCCTTACAAAAATTAACTTTAAATTTTTTTAAAAAAATTAATTAACTAATTAAAAGACCCAGGATCTCCAGGTGAAGCACTGAGAGGATCTGCCACACCCAGCCATGTGGAGAGTTAACATTATTAAAAACATGTAAAGTTCTTTCCCTGGGTATTCCACAAACACAATGACTGTGGCCTTCATTAATTCCAGCCAGGCTAATTTCCCTGTAGCAAGAAATGAACCTGAGTATTCTAAGATCAGCGTTCAAATCTCTACACACAAAAAAGGCAAACAGGCTGATATTTTAAGACACTATTTTTCACAGGCTGGCTATCTGGAGAGCCAGGCTGAGATGCTCTTACGGAGTTTTTCACTGCAATGCTTGGCAGGAATGTGACATCATAAAATGATTCATCTCTCTTGGATTATTGCCTTAAATGTTTACTGCGAACCTAACATTAATGAAATAGCATCAGTAGACATCCATTCTTTCTTTTTTTTTTTCTCATGAAGCTCATTACTTCAAAGAATTTCAACTATGCTTCAAAGACATCATCAACTTAAAAGGAGTGCTCTCCAGGGCTTAGGAACAGTTTATTTTGCACTGCAGCATGCATAAACAAGCAGTGAGTACAATTTTCCTTTATTAGGGATGAATTAACCTTGAAATTCGATTTTTTCAGCTCAGTCATCTTTTCAGCCTTTCACTGAAAAATCCGACAAATCAATATTCTGGAATTTATTTGTAATTTTCTCCCCAAGTGAAGTTTGGGCAGCACTCAAGTTCAGGGATTTCATGAGTCTCTTTAACAATATGAAGTTCTTGTTATTCTTTGTGATTTAAAAAAAAGAAACAGGTTCACATATTATTCATGTTATTTTCACAACCTAGGTAGATTCCTGATTCTACATTTTAGTACCATTCAGCCTCATATGCCACAGAGAATTATGTGTATAAAGAGAGAAAGAGAGGGGGAGGGAGGGAGGGAAGGAAAGGGAGGAAGGGAAGGAAGAAGGAAGAGAGGAAAGAAGAAAGGGAAAAAGGAAGGAAGGACGGAGGGAGGGAGGGAGGGAGGATATCTTTTAAAGATTTGTTTATGTACCCCAAATGAATCTCACTTGCTCCTTGGCTAGTCTCAGCATACTCTCTCATTCAAATGAAACAATAAAATAAACAGTGGTGGACAACAATTTTAATTATTTGTACTTTGTTGTATTTTTTAAACTGTAAAAGTAATATATCACGTCAAAAGGACACGGGAGCCAACCTAAAAGAGCTCCCAGTGGCCAAAATTGGAACAAAACTGAACAATAAAATAAGTAACAAAAATATTTTTTATAACCCAAAGAATAAAATAAATAACCATAAGCCAATACTAACATAAAAAAGTGATTGAATAAAAAGTGAGGGAGAACAGAAGAATTCCAGTTAACAAATAGAGACAGAAGAAGGAAAACAGACAAGCTTTATCAGAGCAGTACAGCAATAATTGCTGCAAGATTCATCAAAGATAATAAAATGCGTGGATGAAAGTTTAACAAGATATAGGATATTAAGAAGAAAAGGGATAAGAAGAAAGAACTTTCCCCAAAATATGCATTATTTACAAAAGGGGAAATAGCAACTTTGAGTGGGGAACGCAGACACCACCCAATCACATGATCAAGGCTAACACCATCAGTAACAGATGTACCAATAGCACGTACCCCCAATATTCTGAGCAGAGAAGAGCACATCACCACCACGGCATTCTTCCCCGAGATCCATAACCTCAATCTGTCAAAGCGTGAGAAAACATCAGACAAACCCAAACTGAGGGGCATTCTATAAAATGCCTGACCTGTACTCTTCAAGACTGTCAGGGTCGTAAAAGTACAAGTACAGGTTGAGGAACTGTCACAGATTGGAGGAGAACAGGGGGACACGGGACTCAGTGTAACGTGGGATTTGGGAACAGAATAAGGACATGAGTGGAAAAACTGGTGAGATCTGAACACAGTCTGCAGTTTACTGAACAGTATTGCCCTGGCATTAATTTCTTGGTTTTGATAAGTGCATCATGTTAACATTAAGGGAAATTGACTATAAGGTTTATGAGAAGTCTCTGTGCAACTCGCCTGTAAGTCTACAATTATTCCAAAATTTAAAAAGTAATATATGCTTATTGTAACAAGTCAAAGCCTGCAGGAGGTATAAAACACTTCACTCTCTCTTCCTCACCCCAGGCCTATCCCTTGAAGTGACCAGTTGTTGTTAACCTTAGGGTTCTTTTTCCTTGTAAAGATACTACAGGAACACTTTTTTTATTGTTTTGTTTTGTTTTGTTTGAGATGGAGTTTCACTCTTGTTGCCCAGGCTGGAATGCAATGGTGTGATGTTGGCTCACTGCAACCTCCACCTCCTGTGTTCAAGTGATTCTCCTGCCTCAGCCTCCTGAGTAGCTGGGATTACAGGCACGCACCACTACACCTGGCTAGTTTTTGTATTATTGGTAGAGACCGGGTTTCACCATGTTGGCCAAGCTGGTCTCAAACTCCTGACCTCAGGTGATCCGCCCGCCTCGGCCTCCCAAAGTGCTGGGATTACAGGCGTGAGCCTCCACGCCCGGCCTGGCACACATTTTTATATATACACATTGATTGGGTTCTTCACTTTTGTTTTTGTTTACTTGATTGTTTTAAAAAATGGGTCATTGTGAAAAGCAAAGGTAAATATTTACTGATTAAGCCTTTAGAGAAGTCTCTTTAAAAAGCTCTAAAAGGAGATTCCAGGATCCTATAGATGAGGCTTGGAGGATGCCCACAGAAACATGCTGGAACCCTCTTCACCCCCAGTTTCTGAGGCTCTCAAAGTCTCTGCTGAAGACCCTTTCCTCTATATCTCCATGATATCCCTTACCTAGCAGGTATTTCCTTTCCCATTTATTCATCAGCACACACCCCCAGCATTCTAAGTACTGTGTTTATTTCACTCGTCTGTGACTGCTTCCCTAGCCTTAAACCTTCTCAGCTCCTGCAAATGCCCCAGTCCACACCGTAGCAGGAGCTTCACCACCAGAGTCCAAAGTAAGTAACAAAGGATCCTTCAAGGTGTCAGGGAAGCTGGAAATATACCAATATCTTTGTTCTTGCCACACTGCATCTGACTCAAGTTTCTTTCAAGTCAAGAGTGCTGTGTGGTGGCATTGCTCATCATTTTTAGACATAACCCATCCCAAAGAAATTACATCCCATTCTTTGCAATAAACACGGGTCCAAAATTGATGTGAACCTTGGAGATTTAAGGGAACGAGGTATTTGCTGCCATAGTCAGCAAATAGCATCCCAAGAGAAGAAGGGAGGCCACAGCAGCGACGAGAGGTCAAGTTGCGCTCTCAGGGTGATAAACAGTGTCACTGATGGCCTTGGAGGCAGCGGTCCCCAGAATCTAGTCATCCTTACCACCAGCCAAACAATTGTGACTGTTTATCTCCCTAGACACAGGCAGTGGCAGCCTACAATCTGATGTCTCCCACAGCTCAAGGGATCCTAAAGGCAGATCTGTGAGCCCTTATTCTGATTTCTCTTTGGCAAAGATTCAAGAACAAGTACCTTGCATGAAAAGTGCAAAGAAAACTGGCAGGGGTTAGGAATCGGTACAGGAAAAGGAAGGTGCCAATAAAGGCTGATCAAACCAGCTGCCGTTGTGGGTGACTGGCATGTGATCCTGCTGGGGCCCTCTAGGAGGCAGTGTTGAGCACTCATGGGAGAGGTCAAAAAGATGTCCTCAGGATAATTGCTTCTGATACTTGGTCATAGCAACCACAAAAAAAATTAAACTCAGTTTCACACAAGTCAGTCCCCATCTTACATGGTTGCTGTGAGAGTTAAACAGCTAATGCATACAAAGTCCCTAAACTAGAGCTCGGCATTTAAAATACCCTCCACCCTACAGAAATAAATTACACAAACCGTTTATTGAAATATATATATAATATATTTAATATATATAATATATATATTATGTATTATATGTATTATATATATATATTGTGTGTGTGTAATTTAGAGACGTTTTGGTTATCTGACAAGGTCATTTATATGAAAGTGCTTACCCACCCAAGGCTGCTGGAAAAATGAGTTGCCACACGCATAACAGAGCCTCTCAGAGCTTCTGCAAGTGCCAAGCAGTGGCTGCGGAAAGTGACGATGGGGCTGGATTGTTCTGAGGATGCACCTGGAGCAATTTTCCAAAGACAGAATATGTGCTGGATTCTACTTTCCATTTGGAAGCCATCTCAGTGGGTGGAATGAGCATCCCTTCTTTAAGAAACCAATAAAGGGGGAAAAGTTTCATATTTTGAATAAGTATTGGAAAGGGGAAATCACATATTTTGAATAAGTAATCTATTGCAATCATACCTACCGGCCGTTTATTTTCATGGCATTAGTGGGAGCAGGTGAAATTGACAAGGTTCTAGCAATGATGAAACCAGGCCCAGAACTGAAAGGGAAGTGCTGTTTATCGAGTTCCATCACAAGCATAGTATTTGGATTGTCTGAATGAATCCCCAAAGCGACACTTTGAAATAAATACCTGTACTGTGATTTTCCTCAGAATTCAACTCAGAAAGGTATCATGCATATAAAGTGCTTAACGAAGTGTTAGCACACAGTGACCATGCAACATGTTGTAATTATACTTAGGATTCCTCACCAAGGTGTCACAGCTAGTCGGGGAGCAGAGCCAGGGTGTTTTGAACACGCGCATCTGGCTCCCAATGCCATGTGTTTCTCAGTACTGCAGAGACCAGTCTTCCTCATTCCTCTGTCCTCACATTCACCTGATAAATATTTTGGGGGCACCTACTTCATGTTCATCCCCGGTGGCACCTCATTATTTGCAAAGTCCTCTCAAGTTAGCCATCTCCATTGCTTCTCAATCTTGTATGGTAAGCAGAGTAGAAATTGCTCTCTGCACTTTACAAATGAGGAAACTGAGGCTCCAGAAAGTTCTGGGAGGTGCTCAGAATTCTTAGATACCTTTCCCTTAGCACTCATATGCCCACCACACACCACACACATACACATCCCAATCACCTGAGGTTAGGGTCATCCATTTTTTTCTTCAGTTATGGAAATACTATACATTAATTCTATAAAACTAGAAGATTGTTAAAGCTTTGATAAAGAAAACTTAGATTTTCTGGTAAGCACACTTCCCAGAGGCAGCTAGTGTCAACATCTTTGTGTATTTCAAAGGTAGTAGATTGGTAGACCAAAGGCCAAAGCCAAACTACATAATTTTTATTTGGCCAATACAGTGCTTTTAAAAGTGTAAACTATTACCAACATTTAGAGAATTTCACATACATATCAGGATTTCTAACCTCCATTAAGAAACTTGAAGAGCTAGCGATATACAGCAAAAGTTGGCCAGGAGTCTTTTTCAGAGGGCATATTCTCTCCAATTTGCCTCAGTCTCCACCATTCCCTATTGTATTACAACTGGTCTAAGTCACTAACCACTGGCTCCTGTACTCATCAAAGTTATAATGACTGAGTGTATCTTTCCTGTCCTTTGTCTATACAAATAACTTTCCACATGTGACATCATCTTATATTAACAATTTTCACTTGACTTTATATCATGAGCTGTTTCCCACAATATTAGAAATTCTTTTAAAATAATATGATTGTTGTTTGGCATTCTATTACAGATATATGTACACCTTAATTAATTTCTGATTTTTTTGCCATTATAAATAACTATGATGATCTTTTTCAGATTATTTAAATTTGGATTTTTTGAATACATGTGAGCCTCAGATGATTGGATGATCTCTCTTTTAAAGTCCCTGGCCCTAGAGTTAATCACATTGGTTCCCTTTCAATTCAACTCATGATCTATGACTCCAGCTACAGTGGCTATTACTTCTTAGTAATCCACCACCAAGTGCCAGCTGTCTAAGTCCAAGGCTTGAAGTGAGACTCCATGGAGTCAAGGTTTTTAGCTGTTTGCAAATATGAAAAGAGAAATCACCTGGGCCTGGTGCTGCATGGAAGAGATTCTGGATCAGCCTTCAGGGACGTGCATCTCCTGCCCATCACACTGCCCCTGAGCACAGGGCAACCTGTAATGATCCATCTCATCTACCATTACTTCCAACCTCAGAGCCACGCTTTTTACACTTCACCTACTATGGTCAAATGTCAAAACTGATGTGGGAATTTCATCCTTCATTACTCAGCATGTAGAAAAAAGCCAAAAAAAGGCTTTGAAAAAGTCAAAGTTATTGTCATCACCAAGCGCAATCACCAAAGCCTTCATTCATGGCCATAACTCACATTTGAGACAAAATTTTAACAAAGTTAGTTATCTGATATTCCAAATCACCGCAGTTTAGATATAATGAATTAAGAGGGGACAGAAATTTTGGAGGTAGATGATAGTAACAAGAAGTGGTGGTTGACAATGAGAAAAGAAATGGAAACATTATATAAAGCATCTAAAAGATTCTAAACCACACATCAAGCTGAGGCCAGTTCTAACAGAGGCATCATCTTTCAGAGGACAAGGCACAAATAAATGACAAAAGGGGTGAGGACCACAAGTGATCCTCTGCACAACTTCATCTAGCTCAAGACTGAGCCGGATCTCGACTGCCCAAGCCTCTGAGGGGTGAGGTGACCTGCCCCTGAGGTCACGCAACAAAGTAGCATAGAGGCAGGATGAGGAACACATCTCTAAGTCCCCAACCACTGATTCTTTCCCCACCTCCTCTGCTTCATAAGTTCAGAGGTGCCAATGGCCTGGGGCAGTCCCAAAGGAGCGTCTGGGAGCTTAAGTTGACCAACCAGAGGGAGGAGTGCATGAGAGCTCAAGCTGACCAACCAGACGCCCCTGTGGCCTGGAGCTCAGACAGGAGTGACAGGGCAATATGAGGGACCCTGGCTCCTCAGCCAATTTTGGACTCTACTTGCATTCTGATTTGGATGAGCTTCTTAACCCCCTAAACCCCAGTCCACTCAGCCACCAAGTAAGGATTAGAGTCCCTGTCCTACCTGCCTCATGGGCGGTCTCAGTGGTAAAATTTGTTAAATGTCAGGGAGCTTTAGAAACTGTTATTGCTATGGGGGCAGTTGAGCACCACAGAGGGGAAAAGACTAGACTTGCTGGCTCACAAAAACAAGACAATTCTGCATATTGCACGTAATCATCGAGCCCGCCTGCGGGAATATCCAGGAAGATTGCTCAGTGACAAATCGATGCTGGAGAAGCTGTTGTTCTAAAACAGAGCAAAAGAAAAACTTGACTACAAAACAGACACTGGCAGGTTACTCTATCACAATAGAGAGTCTGCAGTTATTTATTTATTATTTTGCCAAGCAATTTTTACAATATGATATATTCATTTTACAGTTTTGGATTTTATTTTTCAAAGAGATGTAGTCCTTGTAAACACTGGGTGCGATTTTCACATGGTTTATGTTAAATCCAGTGTGACCCATTGGGGTGAGTTTTACTTTGATCCTAATAGAGGTCATTCATGAATGTCGCCCTGTCTCTGTTTCGGTGGGTCATCTGAAGACTGGTTGGATGAGAAAACTGAGGTCCAAAGTGAGTATGGAGCTGGCCAACCAAGGCAACTGAATGAAAAGATGAGATTTAGACCAAACCTTCTTTACTTCAAAGACTTCGTGGGTGTGATGGTAGCTTTAAGGGGGGAAAGAAGGCTCAGAGCAGGGAGGCCAGGGCTGAAGACTTGGACATTTTAATTGACACTGTACATCTGAGGGGGTTGGACATTTCATCCTCATCACGAGGAACCTATCTTTTTAAAATTTCTTTGAGAAAAATCTGTGTTACTCTAGCATAGATTAAACTTGCGGTTCAGGGTTTTAGTCACCCAGTGATATTCCAGGTGGGTCCTCTCTGGGCTGCTGGAAGTTTCTGGGAGGAGTCCCTGAGTGCGTATTGAGATGATGGTTGTGGTGATCTGGGACAGGAGCCTTGCCTTGGTGTCAGAAGAACTGGAAGCTAAGACCTGAGAGGACATTTTTCCTGCTGCATAGAGATAGCCTGTTGGCAGCAGGAAGAAATGGAGCCCTTTGGAGATTAACAGAGAACTAGGGAGATGGGGAGTGAGACAGAGAGCATCCTGGTACCACCAAACCCCTGCTCTGGTCTCTGGGGCCCTGGTTCCTGCAAGCCATTCCCCATCTGTTTCTGGGCATATGAGCTCACAAAGTCCCCTTGCTTCTGATGCAAACTAAAGCTAATAGGAGTTACAAAGTTGCCAGTAATCAATAACTACAATGGTTGTGTTCTGTGAGTTGCTCTGGGAATATTGACATCAAAGTCATCATGTAAAATGTGGGGTGGAAGCTTGCACTAACACTCCCGTTCAGATTGCCTTTCTTAGCCTCCCTGAAACTGAGTCACCTTACTGTACGGTGGGGATAATAAACAGGATCCGATTTTCAGGGTGGTTGTGTGACTTCAGTGGGATTGGGCGTGGAAAGTCCTTCCAGCTTGAACATTTGGTGACTTAGAGGTGATAACCCAAACTCTTCAGGGGAGACAGCCAAGGGCCAGAAAAATCAGTGGCCCTCTGGGCTTACACAGCCAGAAAGGACAGAGGAACTCGTACCCAGGTCCATGGACTTGAAGCCCATTGCTGTTTCTACTCTAGCACAACCTCAGAGGGGACGAGGTGCCCGGGTGGTGTTTTTGCACGGTTGGAAGAGGAAATTGATGAACTGACAAGAGACAAAAATCAGTGAGTTATTATTTGAAAGTCACCCACTAAGAGTAATTGTCTGACTCAGTGGACTCCTTGACCAAATAGGCAGTCATGAGTAGACAGAGTCAGCTTTACCTGGGTCCCAGGGAACCCAAAAGATACCCAGGGGTGTCCCAAAAGGTAGTAAAGGAAGTTAGATCCCAACAGTCATTTCTTTTACAGTGACCAATGGCAGCAACAGAGCTTACTATTTATTTGAGGGATGCCTGTTTGGGTTCATCCTCAGCTAGAGTTAGAAGAAAGGAGAAGAAAAGGGAAACTCAGGGCATAGGAGGGGAGAATGCCAAACTGCACAGTTGGCACTGGACTGAAGACATCAGGCACTCAGAAATCCACCCCTGTCCAGACTGCCAATTGATTTCACTGCAAATTAAACTTCCAATACTCCAAATGCTCAGCCTCTGGCAATGCTGTGAGTTTATCAAGCATCATAAGTTAGAGGCACACGGAGTTATGTGATTACAGCTCTTGGTTTAAAAACTAGGTTGAGCTGAGGGAAGAATATTACCACAAATAAGCAAACAAACCAATCAAAGAGCTAATATCTATATAAAGAGCTTATCCAAACAATCATAATGTTAAGACAATATGCAAAAGACAGGAGGTGAACATTTCCCTAGAAGTGAATAAAAATAAGAAAATAACAGGAAAAAATGTTTAGCACCACTAAGTACTAAAGAAATGCAAGTGATGTGACACATAATAGCTATTAAATTAGCAAAAACAATGAATAACAATAATGCCCAATGCTGGCAAGGTTGCAGGGAAGCTGGTAAGTTCGAACAATGCTAGTGGCAGGGTATTTTGGAAAGTAAGTTTCTTGAACCATCAAATGACTAATACCCTACAACCCAACAATGATTACACTTCAAAGTATTTCTTCTAAAAGAATTTAAAAGCTTAATGCCCAAAGACATTGGCACTGCAACATAATTTGACAGCATCAAAAAAAGTTACAAAAACAATCTAAATGTCCACAGTATGAAAATAGTTCAACAAATTATAACATGTCCACCTAATGAAATATTTGGGAACCATCTAAAATGGTAATTTTGAAGATTATGTAGCATCTTAGAGAAATTTTTAATATGCTTAGTGCAAAAAAGAAAAGCCTATAGAGGTTGGGATTATAATTACGGAAACTTTATATATGCAGGAGTGCAAGAATAAAAGGAGCTCAGGATAATGAAAAGTGCTGTACCTTGCTAGGCTAGTGGAGAATGGGTAATTTTTAGCCTCAGTTTCTGCATCAAGCAATCTGGAGCAGTGTGTTATCCCTCTCCTCCCTCCCCTCTCCCCTCTCATTTCTCCCCTCTCTCCTTTTCCTGCAATCGGGGTTATGAATGAGCTAATATATGGGAAGAATGCTGCACAGTGCTACGTTACGCTCTTCTTTGCTTCTCCCTTCAGCTCAGGAGGGTGTGACCTACAGGGTCAGGGCAACTGTCCAAGGAGCCTGAGGTCAGGTGTGGAGGAAGCCTTCTGGCCCATGACCAGCCTGCCTCTCACTGTCTTCAAACCCAGTTTCCCAACAGGCCCTGCACCCCACCCCCAACTCCTTTTTTGGTCAACAGAAGACCCAGGCTTTCAGCACCCAGAGGTTGTGCAGAAGAGAGAGAGAGACGCCACTGGAGCCCCCGCCTTGGGAGGTGCCTAAAAGCCATGCGGTAACCACTACCCCCACCCCCAGGTTTATGGTTTATGAAGGACCTCTATGTTTTTGATCTCCTCTGAGACTCACAAGAGTCCTGGGAAAAGGTAAAATGAAGACTAATTTGAGAAAGAAAATTAGACCCAGAGAGGTAAACCACCCTCCCCAGGGCTCCACAGGCTGTAAGAGGCAGAGAGCAAGACCAGAATCCAGGCAGGATGACTCCGAAGCCCACGCTCTGTTGGCTGAATAGGAAGAAGCTGAGCTGCCTCCCAAAGCTCAACTCCCCTTGAAATTTTCTTAACAAGAAGACATTTTGATTCGCCAGAAATCTCCCAAGGGAAAGCATACTTACTGTCTAGACCAAAGCTTCTCAAACTTGAACATCAGTCAGAATCCCCTGCAGGACATTAAAACAGATGCCGGGCCCCATTCCAGAGCTTCCAAATCAGTAGGTCTGGGGTGAGGCCTGAGAACTTGCATGTCTGGCCGGCTTCCAGGAGATGCTCATGCTGCTAGTCTGGGGACCACACTTTGAGAAGGCCTGGTTGGAAAGTCTTGATAAATGCTTGAGGTTAAAGATGTACTTGGGGCAGAAGGGGAGAAATAATTCCACATGGAAACCAAGGAGGAAATGCATCCTTCTGCTCCCCAAAGGGAAGTAAAATGAGAAAAGAGGATCAAGCAGATGGGAGGAAGGCATGGGTTTGGAGAAGTAACCTCTTTAGCGACTCCACCAACAACTAATGACAGTAATTAGAGTGATGAGTGCTCAGTGCCAGTGGGTTGGTGGTGTGGAAATTGAGGTGACGGATTGGGTGTCATGTGGGAATAGGCTGGGACATACAGCCCACAATGGCCAGATGGGCGGGCTGGCCATCTGGATTTCAGCCATAAATTAGCGGAAGGGCTTTGGATGTGTTGGCTGTGGTGTCAGGGGACTGAGGACATGTCATGCACCTCCTGTGGGCAGGCAGGCCCATAAACCAAGGAAGCAGGTGGCCGTCTGTGGCAGCTGTCATGGCCCAGCATAAAGCTAAGCACTTCTACCTATTATATCATTCAAAAGCTGCCTCAGCCTGCAAGATGGGAGAGGGGCCTGGGGCGGGGAGGTGAGGTTGCTGAACTTCCGCCAGCTCCCTGAACCACAGTATCTGTCATGCCACCACCGCAGATGAATTCTTCTAGGGAAGACTTTGGCGTCTTTCAGGATCCTCTGTTCAAATGTCCTTCATAAGTCCATTTACCCATTAGTTCCACAAATATTTACAGAGCCTCTACCAGGGGCCAGGTGATGTCACCCCTGTAGATGGTCATGAGCTAATGCTTTAGAGGGTTTAAATTGGCAATCGGCCTGTCTCATTTTAATTTAGAATGATCAACAGAGTAAAGAAGCAGGGAGCTGAATTACAGATCTGGTGAACTGGGACTTTAATGCTATTTGTTAGCAGCTGGTGTTGTTATTACTGTTAGGAGGGTTTGTCACAGAGGACAGCGTGGTTCAGAGTTGTCCATAGGATCTGAGACTCTGGAAAGCCAGAGTTCTTTTGTCAAGAGTCAAGTCTAAGGATGGAGGGTATGAGTATCAGAGGTGTGAGAATAGGGGGCTAAGCAGTAGGGGGCACAGGAAAGATGGGGGCTCGGGTGGCCCAGGTGCTCCAGGCTTCTGAAAATGCTCACTCTGACAAGAACTCCAGAGAAGTGTGTGCAGGACAAATCCCTGCTCATCCTTGTTCTAGGACTCTAAAGGGGTAGTTCCTCTGGAAATCTATCCAGGGAATTCATTCCCAGATCCCCAGAGACCTCCATCCTAAGGAAAGCACTTTACAGTCTGTTTGGAAGTAGTTCTGTTCTCTATGTCTGATTGTGCTTGAAAGTTTTCAAAAGTACAAATGGTGGAGCAAGTAAGTGAGAAAGAGATGTTTAACATATAACCCTGGGGAGAAGAGCAGTGGATTTTGAGTCATCAGTCCAAGTTAGAATTTGGCCTCTGCCACTTAGGAGCTGTGTAAACTCAGCAACATTATTTCCCCTCTTAAGCCTCATTTTCCTCTCTTGTGAGAGAGGTGCTAACACCTACATCCCAGCCTCTGAGACACTATAGAGAGCAGTGATTGGAGACCTGACTGCTGGGATTCAGATCCTCGCTCTGCCATGTGCAAGCTGTATGACTTTCACAAGTTGCCTAACCTCTCTGAGCCTCAGTTTCCTCATCTGTAAAATAAGGTTAATAATCATAGCTATCAGACAGGAGTACTATGATGATTAAATAAGATGTAAAGCACCTAGAACAACTTTTGTCATTTAGCAAGTGCTATGTAAGTGCTTATTTATTTAAAAGATAGTCAAATGGGATACTTAACTGTCAAACCCATTACCTGCCATTACATCTGTAAGGGAAGGCTAGAGATTTTTGGAGGGAATTTGCTGCGGTAGCAAGTACCATGGCATTTCCCTATGGGTGAGAGAAGAGGAGGTCGTTCCTCCACCTCCCAAGCCAAGTGAGGGGACGCCCAGGAGAACTATTTGGGTAGGCTGGCGGGGAGGACTTGCAGGATGTGGACGTAGCCATCCTCTCCCTTGCCGGATTTCTACTGAGCTGCAGATTCCCAAGGTCCACCATAAGTGTCAGCGAAGTTCATGGAGTTCTTGATGGTGCCTAACATGAGTGTCCAGGAGTTGGGGGGGGGCGGGGCACAGGAGCATGCAAGGTAAATCTAAGGCTGGTGGCTGGCAGGAGCCGCCTACAGTGGCAGAGCCAGGAGAGCAGTCTGCTAGTGTGGCGGGCCCAATGCTAGAGGCTAAATTGCGTCTCCCCCAAATTCTTACGTTGGAGTCCTAACTCTCAATGTGACTGTGTTTAGATTAAAGCCACAAATTTGGGAATCTGATCCAATAGAATTCATGTCTTTATGAGAGGCACCTGAGAGTTCACTTGTTCTCCCTGCCACCTGAGGATACAATGAGAAGGTGGCTGTTTGCAAGCCAGGAATAGAGCCCTCACCTTAAATCACCTGGCCAGCTCCTGGATGATCTTGGCCCTCCAGCCTCCAGCACAGTGAGAAATAAAATTTCTGTTGTTTAACCCCATGCGGTCTAGGGTATTTTGTTATGGCAGCCCAAGCCGACTAAGACACCCAGGGTATGTGCCTATTCCCAGGCACCAGTACTCTGTGGAGGGCAGCCTGCCTGGCTCTGGGAGTCCCAGGGGTGTGTAGCCTGGGCCAGGACCAACGATCAGACCAAGAGTACATTTAGGGAGGGTTGGATAGAGGTCCCTATAGAGCATTCTCCAGGGGGAGCTTCGGTTGGGGCGTCAACCTTTTGTCCACCCACAAAGAACAATCCCAGACAGCACTAGCTGTGTGAAAAGGCCTTTCAGCCTCTTCCAGGATGCAGTGGCAGTTAAAAAAAAAAAAAAAAAGCTGCAACCTAAATGAGGAGACAACAGCCCTCCCCGCTCCAGTCCCCAGCAGGGGCAGCCTCACCTGAGAAGAAGAGAGATGCTTGGTGCTGAAAATGAAATTAAATTAAAGTTGTAATGGGCTGGGCTTTCTTTCCTTTTTTTTTAATTGAATTGTGACACTTTGCTGTCCAAAGCGTGATCCCAAATGGAGCATCCCCGGAGAGCCTGGCAGAAATGCAGTCTCAGGCCCTACCGTCTGCGTTTTAACAAGAACCTCGGGTGAGTCACAAGCCCACAAACGTTTGAGAAGTGCTGGTGTAACACATGAACAGCTGCAGGAATACCCACATATGGACACACCCAAGCAGCTGGCACCCAGATATTTACCATACCTCCACCTCCCCAGCCAGCCCCTGGGGGCCCTTCCTGCTGGATGCCCTACAGTGGGTTTTCTTAATTAAACCTGAAATTGAGTTTGTTCTAGTTCTCCAAAGAGAACTGAAGCCTGGAGGCTCTGCCCAGAAGGTCAACAAGGGGTGGAAAGGAGCTTGAAGGGAGTGGTGGGAGGGAAAACAAAGCCAAATCAGAGCCCAGCTCCTGCAGAAACCACTCTCTCCTCTCTAGCTCTACGGGCTCTCACTGTACCCCCTCCCTTCTGGCCTGTTGTCCAGGTTGATCTTCACAGCCACTTTAACTCCAGATTCATAAAAATGCAAATAGTGGAGTCTCCCACAGCAGCCAAGCCTGGGACTGGTGATGGCTGCTATAGCCACAGCTGCTCCATCAGGCCACTTCTGTTTTTCCATTGCGGATGAAAATGCGCTGTTTCCTTTACATAACATGTAATATCTTGAGTTTGCCACTCACACCTGTACAATCAGGCAGCTAAGACTTATCTGGTTGTGGTGCTACTTCTCTGAGATTCCTCCCCACTGATTCCTTAACACCTCAAAGACGCTGGCACATTCTCAGCAAGAAATGGGTCTCCTCCGTCCCCAGCTACTTTGCTGGGTGTCACTGGGTGAGTCTCCAGGGCTGCTTCTGTTGTTGATGGTCTGTCCTGGAGCACGGGACTTCCAAGAATCAGGCCAGGGCTACTGGCTTCCATTGCCTAAAACAGGGTTTCTCCATTTCTGCACCATTGACTGTGGAGCTGGATAATCTTTTGCTGTGGGGGGCTGTCTTGTGCAGAATAGGATGTCCAGCAGCATCCCAGCCTCTATTTACCAGGTATCAGGAGCACCCTGTGGCAATCAGGTATCTCCAGCCTTTGCCAAATGTCCCCAGATTGCTCCTGGTTGAAAACCACTGTTCTAAATGCATGGCCAATGCCCTGTGTGCTGGGCTGCCAGAGGGAACTGGGATGGCCTGGTGGCAGGGTTGCCCAGGAAGAAATAATCCAAGTTCCCAAGTCAACAGTGAGGGTATGTTCCAACAGGTCTGCTGTCACAAAGAGGGGACAAAAGTACCAACGGAGCATTTAATGGGGAATCAGTGGCCAAGTCCTAGAATAGAAAGTTTCTCAATTTGGGTATCCCAGGAGGAGACCCTCGGATAAGGATTCCAGAACAAGTAGCTTATATGAAAGGGGCAAGGAAGACTGACAGAGGCTAAGGAATTGACACAGGAAAAGGAAAGTATCCATAAAGGCTGATCAAGCTAGACGCCCCTGGGGGTGACTGGCCTGTGATCCTGCTGAGGGCCTCTAGGCGGCAGTGCCAAGCACATGCCTCAGACATCTCCCCAGGCTTCCAAGGGTGAGGGAGCTCGGGTGTATATATTTATAATACACCAATTCCCAACAGTCAGTGGTTGCTGGCTTCTCCCACAGGGCAATAATTCCCCAAAGAGGCTCCACAGTCCGAGGAAAGCCCTCGGCAGGGAAACATTGAGTGTCAGGAACAGGGAATCAGGCCATTGGGTCACTCACTATCCCCCCAAGATGCTCCCCTCCCTCAGCCCACCCTCAGTCCCAGGCACTGTTACTGAACTTCTCAGTCTTCCCAGAGAAGCACTGCCCAACATCGAACCCATGCCTCTCTGAGAGGGAGCCACATCCACTCCTATCCTCGCCCACCCTTGGAGAGGGAGGGTGGAAGATGCAGACCCACAGCCTCCTGGCCACAGATTCCAGGTCCCTAACCCTGTTGAAGCTCCAGGGTGCCTTCCTGAAGAAGCAATTCAGATCACAACAGCATTTTGCATTTTAATCCTGCATCTACATTCGTATCCCTACCTCTCTACCCCACCCCTCTATCCTGCTTAGATCCGCATACTACTCTGAGCCTACAATCCTGCTGAATGGATTAATGGCCAGTTCAAAAGATGGAAAACATGTGGTGCTTGAATTAATGAGCAAGTTCTTCCACTGTCTACCAGATCAACCTTGAGCAGGTTACTTTAATTCTCTGGACCTTTATTTCTTGATCTGTGAAATGGGAAAAAGATACCTACCATGTTTCTCTGCTACTGCGTGGTTTTGCTGAATGCCAGCCCTCCCTCCACCCAGACCTGCATCCCAATTTCCAGGACTCCGCCGAGGGAATCTCACCTGGGTTCAAAAACATCTTACCATCAGCCAACACCTGAGGGCTTCAGGGGTTGGTGTTTTTTATGATTGTTTTAAATTTGACCCCAGACACTGGTGGTCACTGCTGCTACTTCCACCACTGTGCCCTCTTCCCAGCCCTAGTCCCACACATGGCAGCTTTGATGCCCTGGGCTCCTTTGATGCTCTGCTTCCTGGGCTCCTGACCACATTGGTTTCAGCTCTGCCCACCTGGCCCTCACCCAAGCAACTGTCCTCCTGACTGCAGCTCCAAGGGCTGCCCCATCTCCACCAGAAGGAACTGACTTACCAAGGTGACAGTCTAGAGACTGCTTGCCTGATTAGACCCATGATCCCCAGTCTCACACTCCAAATGAGGCCCCTCCAACCAAGAGGAATTCAGCACATGGATCCCCACTCCCACAGGCTGATCCCCACTCCCTATCCAAAGGTCATCTCAGTTGTAAACCACAGGTCATCCTGATCCCTTTCAGAACCACCCTGAGGCCTAAGGAAAAGCCTTGGCCTTACTACAATCAAATTCCAGCACCACTGCTTAGCAGCTGTGTTCCAGGCACATTACTGCACCTCTCTGAACCTCAGTAGCACCCACCTTCTTCTGAGAGTCATGGTGGAGATCCAGTGACAGCAGATACAATGCGTTTAGCACCATGCCTGGTGTCTAATCTTCAGAGCCCATGCATTCAACAAACGTATAACTGACAAATGTTACCCCTCCCTCCATTTAAAAAAGCATTGCTACCATTGATTAAGAACAATGGTAGCTGGGATCGGTGGCTCACACCTGTGATCCCAGCACTTTGAGAGGCTGAGGCGAGAAGATTGCTTGAGCCCAGGAGTTTAAGACCAGTGTCAGTGGGCAACATAGTGAGACCCTGTTTCCACACACACACAAAAAAAAATTAATTAGACAGGCATGTTGGTGCATACCTGTAGCCCCAGTTACTTAGGAGGTTGAAGTGGGAGTATTGCTTCAACCCAGGAGGTAGAGGCTGCAATGAGCCAATATCATGCTACTGTATTCCAGCCTGGGCAACAGAGTGAGACTCTGTCTCAAAAAACAAAAACAAAAAACAGAACAACAATACTGATACGGTTTGAATCTGTGCCCCCACCCAAATCTCACACGGAAATATAATCCCATTGCAATGTTGGAGGTAGGGCCTGGTAGGAGGTGATTGGATCATGGGGTGGGCAGATTTTCCCCTTGGTGCTGTGTGGAGATAGTGAGTGAGTTCTCGTGATATCCGCTTGTTTGAAAGCGTGCGGCCCCTCCCCTTCTCTCTCTTCCTCCTGCTCCTGCCATGTAAGATGTCTGATTCCCCTTTGTCTTCCACCTTGATTGTAAGTTCCCTGACGCCTCCCCAGAAGCTGCTGCTGTTATGCTTCCTGTACAGCCTGCAGAACCATGGGCCAATTAAACCTCTTTTCTTTATAAATTACCCAGTCTCAGGTATTTCTTTATAGCAGTGCAAGAACCAACTAATACCAATAGTAACTAATACCTGGACTCCTAGTCACTGTTATAAGTACTTTACATACATTAACTCACGGGGTCACTCCCTTAATCCTGTGACTTGGGAAATATAATCACCCCATTTTACAGAGGAGGAAACTGAGACATGGTGAGATTAAGCAACTTGCCTGAAGTCACACTGAGTAAGTAAGAGCCAGGAGGAATCCAAATGTATATGACCCAATTTATACCTCGTCTTTTCAAAAACACAAATCTCAAGATTTTCTGTGTTTAATGTAAATATCATGGCCTTAAATATTAATTCAAAAGTACTCAGAATCCAGCTGAAAGCTGCTGGGACTTCTTGACTCAGCTGTGACATGAGTCATTACATATACATAGAAATAGCCACCCCTAACAGCTTTGGAAGAACCAAGAGGCGGCACATGCAAAGTGGATTGGCTGTCAAACATGGAACAGACATTCACCTTGATTGGAGCCAGACCAGCATTCACAATCCTTGTCTTCTCTCCATGGAAAACAAACGCAGAGATGCCAGGGGTTCAAACCTGAATAGCTCGCACAAACACATACAACAAGGCACAATTTTTTCCAACATTCTTCATTCACGGAATTTCTTGGTTGAGCACTTCTGCTCTAATTTTCTTTCCAGATATGAATCGGTGTGAAATTATCTTCATTTATTCACTCCATACATGAATCAATGACCTTATATTCATGTAGTCATTCAACAAGTATCTATAGAGTCTCTACTGGGTGCCAGGCCCTGTTCCAAAAGCTACATTCATAACAACAACTTATTCTCAGTTCTTATTCATTTCCTATGAGCCAGTGTCTTCCAGAAGCTCCTTTTGGTCTCTGGAGGGGTTGGTACAGTGAAATCCTCAGAATAAACGGTCAGAAACCTTGAAAATTCCATGGGCTCAATTATTCCCAGTTAACCTAGCTCTATTAAAGAAAAGATTGTCTTGTCCCAACCCATTAGCTAAATCCATGACACTCCAGCAGGCCTGCCTGAGGCGGGTTATGAGGCTCTGCTTCTCCCTCCATGTTGCTTCCTTTATTCTGGCTCTACCCTCCTCGCTCAGTTTGCAAGCTTTCTTCCATTTCCACTGGTCTCCATGCGCCAACCACAGAGCCACTTTCTCCTCCGCACCTCTGCAGAACCAGACTCCTAATTCCTGCTGCTTTTCCCCAACCCTACCACCTCCTTCCCCGGCCTCCTTGGCTGCAGGAAACCATACAGCAGGACCACTCTACCTGGTCCACTAAAGAAAGATAAAATTAAGGTCTATTAAAATGACATTGCAGCCAGGCACAGTGGCTCCCATCTGTAATCCCAGCACATTGGGAGGCCAAGGCAGGAAGATCGCTTGAGCCCAGGGGTTCGAGACCAACCTGGGCAACATGGCAAGACCTCATCTCTACAAAAAGATTAAAAAAAGAAGAAGAAGAAGAAGAAGCCAGGCACGGTGGCTCAAGCCTGTAATCCCAGCACTTTGGGAGGCCGAGGCGGGCAGATCACGAGGTCAGGAGATCGAGACCATCCTGGCTAACATGGTGAAACCCCGTCTCTACTAAAAAAAAAATATACAAAAAAACTAGCCGGGCGAGGTGGCCGGCGCCTGTAGTCCCAGCTACTCGGGAGGCTGAGGCAGGAGAATGGCGTAAACCCGGGAGGCGGAGCTTGCAGTGAGCTGAGATCCCGCCACCGCACTCCAGCCTGGGCGACAGAGCGAGACTCCGTCTCAAAAAAGAAAAAAGAAAAAAGAAAAAAAAAGAAATTAGCTGAGTGTGGTGGTATGCACCCATGATCCCAACTACTTGGGAGGCTGGGGTGGGAGGATCAAGCCCAGGAGGTCAAGGCTACTGTGAGCCATGATTGCACCACTGCACTCCAGCCTGAGCGACAGAGCAAGACCCTGTCTCAAAAAAAAAAAAAAGACATTGCATTTTCCCTAATAAAATGAATACTTTCTACATTACCACACACAAATAAACAATGGAGGTAAATATGCAAGCTGACACAAATTAAAACTTCTCTTACAACCCCACCAGCCCTACAGCATGTTGTATTGAAATACTACAAGGAGAGCCTCACATATCTGAACAACACAAAATAAAGACCAATAGCAAACCACAAAAATTTTGTTTCCATGAGAGTGATTTTTATTTACCTGACAGAGATGCCAGAGATGCCAAGTTCATCAGATACATGTGACCTAAAGAGTCCTTCACTGCCTCTGTTTAATGATCCGATTGAATGTCTCACTGCTTTTCCTTGAGGTGATCAAGATCCCATTTGTTTAAACATTCTGTTAAACTTCTGACAGTCATTTCCTACACATGCCGTTATCTTCGTCTCCTTTGAGGCAGCGTTGAACTTTAAGCTAGAGTCGACCAAGCTGGAGGTGGTTGAGATATTTTATTTCATTTCAGGTCCTGGGCAGCTAACCCTGCACATTTGCTCCTAATGTCAGTCACTTACTCTGTAACTCCCAAAGGCTCTGTCTTTCTCATTTCCAATCCATCAGGATTCAGTGTGGGGTTCCAAGCTCCACACTGTATAGATGCACATTGTGTAACTTTCCTTGCCTAGATTTTGAAAAGGGTTGTGTCTTCCCCCATGAAAGACCCACCACAACTAGGCAATGCCACAAGAATATCAGCCTTCTCCTCCCGCTGAATCAGCTGCTCTTCTGATTCACAGTAGCTGTTCCAGCCTCCCTCCCCCATCATTTGATGCTAAACTCAGCCCCTTTTCCAGAATCCAATGACAACAGGCACGTTGAACTTGTGAAGCTTTTATGAAGATGGTGAGGGGTTGCACTGCAGGGCAGACAGATGGTGCTCCATCCCTAAATCCCACCACCAACTCCTTCTCTCCCTCAGTGTCTCTCCCTGGCCCGATTACCTGATAGCCCCATGGCCTGACTGCCTCCTCCCCACTGCCAGACACTGATTCTAAAACTAGGAAATCAATGGAGAGGAGCTTTAAAAATTACCAGTGCCCCAGTTCTAACCCAGACATTCTGCTATCACTGGTCTGGCATGTGACCTGGACACTGAAATTCTTTAAAGCCCATAAGGTCACAGCCCCAGACTGCAGGTCCCCTCTCAGGCTGGGCCATTCTGCCCCATCCCTGGGCTTGCAGCCCCCACTCCTCTTGGAGTCAGCTGAGCATGTGATCTCAATTTTCCACAGTCCCCACCTCTCCTTGTCATCTCACCACACTGAGGCTGGGCATCCCTGATTTTTTTTTGAGCTGGAGTCTTGCTCTGTCACCCAGGCTGGAGTACAGTGGCTCCATCTTGGCTCACTGCAACCTCCGTCTCCTGGGTTCAAGTGATTCTCCTGCCTCAGCCTCCCAAGTAGCTGGGACTACAGGTGTGTGCCACCACGCCTGGCTAATTTTTGTATTTTTAGTAGAGACGGGGTTTCACCATGTTGGCCAGGCTGGCCTCGAACTCCTGACCTCAGGTGATCCACCCACCTCGGCCTCCCAAAGTGCTAGGATTACAGATGTGAGCCACCATGCCCAGCCCCTGATTCTTTTTTTTTTTTTTTTTTTTTTTGAGACGGAGTCTCGCGCTGTCACCCAGGCTGGAGTGCTGTGGCCGGATCTCAGCTCACTGCAAGCTCCGCCTCCCGGATTCACGCCATTCTCCTGCCTCAGCCTCCCGAGTAGCTGGGACTACAGGCGCCGCCACCTCGCCCGGCTAGTTTTTGTAGTTTTTAGTAGAGACGGGGTTTCACCGTGTTAGTCAGGATGGTCTCGATCTCCTGACCTCGTGATCCGCCCGTCTCGGCCTCCCAAAGTGCTAGGATTACAGGCTTGAGCCACCGCGCCCGGCCTGCCCCTGATTCTTATGGTAATGATTGCCCTGTCAGTTTTCCTACAGCTCAAAAGAAAGGGGTGTGTTTCTCATCCCCATGTCTATCAAAAAAGAGATGACCAATGAAGCTGTAGGTGTATTCCACCTGGCCTGCTTCATTCATTTACCTTGAGGGCGTTTCAGTTTGTGACCCTGACATGGTCGTCACATCATCCTATTATCATTCCTCTTTTACAGGCAAGAAAAATGAGACTTAAGGTCATACACCTTGTGACTAGCAGATTCTCTCAGGTCAATTGACTCAGAAGCCCAAGCTCTTAAGATCTACAGGATTCTGCCTTCTTCGAGTGAACTACCCTAGGAACCTACCCTGCACTGTTCCCGGAGAACACTGGCAGTTGGAAATTCCTCCTTAAATGAAGCCCCCAATCTGCTTTTCAGCTGCGAACATGACACTCACATGGAGAGAGAGGGAGGAAAAGTGAGTTTGGGGGTCAGGTGAATGTTGGCTGACCAGCAAGTGCCACTCAGCTGGGGGCCAGCAGTGTCTTCACTATCTGGATGGACTGCCCTAGAGATGGGGCCCCACGATTTCCACGGAGCCGGTGGCTGTGGGCTGGAAAGGAATCGAGGAACTCACAGCCAACAGGCAAGAAGCACAGGAACCCCTGGCTGACCAAAAGTGTGGGATTGAGGGGGAACAGGAAAGGCAGAGAGGAGGTGAGAATCTGGATCACAGCTCCTGATTTGGAGCAGAGGTTGAAAGGATGCCCTTTGGAGATGGAAGAAGGAACACAGGTGACCTCTGAAAGCTAGAAAAGGCAAGGCCACCGATTCTCCCCTAGAACCTCCAGCAGGAATGCAGCCCTCTAATGCCTTGATTTGAGGACTTGTGACCTGTAGAACTGTAAGAGAATACATGTGTGTTGTTTTAAGATACATTTATGGTTATTACAGGAGCAATAGGAAACCAATACAGTTAGAAGTTTGGGTTCTTCTAGCATGTATTAGTTTTCTAGGGTTGCCATGACTACCGAGTGGGGGCTTACATAGCAGAAATGTATTGTCTTACAGTTCTGGAGGCTGGACATCCGAGATCAAGGTGGGCAGACATGCTGCCTCTCACGGCGCCAGGGTAGGCTCGGTTCTAGGCCTCTCTCTGAGCTGCTGGTAGTTCCCTGGCTTGTGGCAGCAGAACTCTAATCTTCACATTGCGTTTTTTGTTGTTGTTGTTGTTGTTGCTTTGTTTGTTTGTGTGTGTGTCTGTATATTCAAATTTCCCCATTTTATAAGAATATTATATTGGCTGGAATCTAATATTACCAGTCGTATTGGATTCCAGCCCACCTCAATGACTTAATAGCTTCATCTTAACTCTGATCATCTGCAGAGATCGTATTTCCAAATAAGGTTCTATTCACAGGTACTGGAGGTCAGGACTTCTACATCTTTTGCAGGAATACAGTTCAACCCCTAACACACCATTATTCCTAAAAGTCGCCCTCCTGTACAAATCGCAGGGGAGGAGGGCAATAATTATTTCCCTGCAAGAAAATGACCCTCCAACTTCCTCTGTCTGTTCCCCAAGCTCCCTCTCTCTGTTCCCCAGAGGCCAACATCCAGTGCTCTGGGGCAGTGTTCACTGCCCCCCCGCCCCGCCCCACTCACTGGAACTTCAGCGCATGCTGCAGGGATCTGTGAGTGCTCAAGGGCCTCCCTCATTCCTTGCAAGACTGGGAAATCCTCCCAGGCAGGAGCCATGTCCGTCCGTGATCCTAGGGCTTCCTCCCAGTGTTTGCCACCTGCCTACACCAGCAGGCAGTGTGCCAGGCCCTCTGTTCATCATTGTTTTATCTTGTCTGCCTCCCCAGCAGAACTGTGCAATCTGCCAGGTTAGGTTCAAGTCTTCTTCACTGTTTTATCCTCAGCATCTGCTACATGCTGCACATCCAGTAAGCGTTCGCTGAAATCATGCATTATTCATCTTCGTTTCCCATCCACCAAGCTTAGGAAAAACATCAGCGTGGAGTCACTATGTGTTGAATGAAAATATGGCCCCAGGAAAGCTTCCCTCGATGCAGAAGAGTTGAGTTCAACCTGTTTTCAAAAAAGGCAGTGTGGTGTATGAGGTGGGGCGTGCTCTGAATCTCTAGGACAGCATATGTGGCTCACTTCTGAGGCTCAGGCCGGATGAAATTGAAGCCAGCTCTTCTTGACTCAGAAACCAAGATCCTCTGGGAGGCTAAGTAGACAGAGACAAGGAGGAGTGATGACTTCTCTCTCATCCTCACCCCTCATGAATTCTGCAGAACGAGGTTTCAGACAGAACCAAGGGCTCATCTTCAGGGCACCCAGTCTCTGGAACATCTACTGGGTCTGGGGTATACATCACGGATCTCAAAGAGATGTGCGGAAAACCCAGCCCAGAGAACCCTGCCCAAGCATCAGGACTCTGTGAATTCATAAAGATGTTCTGAATGCCAAAGCATCTGGAATTCTCAGAGACTGAGGCCCACCCTGGGCCTTGCTGAAAGAAAACAGCAAACACCGTTCCCACCCACAAGAATACATGCCCCTTCCCGGGAGCCTGCTCCAGAATGATCGCTGAACAGGGGGTTTTCACTGTTGGTCCTGGAGGCTGGAAAATTTTCCATCTCTTTTCTTGCACGGGCCAGTCTCCCCTGTCCTGGCAACTGCTCTTGGAGGGGAGTATGGCATTTTGGGGTTCACTTACTCCTTCTCATTCTCTGATGGAAAATCAGGGTTAGGGTGGAAAGAATCCCAGTTAGATGTGGTACTCAAGTCAGAGCTATTTTCCCCCAGGTGGGAGAAGACGGTAAGAAGAGCGAGCCTGTGCTGGCTCGAACGTGAAACCGAGGCTGTCCAGACATGGCTCGGGACAGCACCAGCCCAAGGTGGCTCTGATGACCGAGGACTCTAAACAGGGTCTGCAAACTACATACAGCCCATGAGCCAAAATCTTATTTTTATGATCTGGCTGCCGCTTATTTTTGTAAATAAAGTTTTACTGAGACATAACCACATCCCTTCATTTACGCATTTTCTATGGCAGCTTTTGAGCTACAAGGGCAGAGGTGAGCAGTCGCGACAGAGACCATATGGCCCACGGAGGCTGAAACCAGGGCAGTGCAACCCATATGGCCCCATGCTTGGGAGACGCCACAGCTTGATTTCACCATGTTGAAATTTTTAATCATTTTTTAACAAGAGCTGAATTTTTGTTTTTCTCTGGACCCCTCAACTTATGTAGCCAGTCCTGCCGGAAAGATTTACTAAATGGTCCTACAGTTTGCCCTGTTCCTCCACTTTTTGAGTCCTTGGTTCCCTTTTACTCCTCTACCTTAATGTTTCTGGACCCAGGAAGCCAGCCCCTGTCAGAAGCAGTCTACTACATCTCTGGGAAACGTCGAGGCAGTCCTTCCTGGTACCCTTACCGAGAACTATATCAGCTATCATTATCAGCAGGGCCAACTGTGACCCAGACCCTGGATTGAGTCAAGCCAAAGTCTGCCACTTACTTACCAGTCCTTGGGACCACCCAGAATAAATCTCATCCCTTATGCCTTCAAAGATTTGAGGAAAGTTCTTCCGTCCCTCTCGTTGAGTCTTCTCTTTAGAACCCAAAATTGTTCTGTTTCTCACAAGACATGTTTCAAGCTCTTTCTTAAAGGAGCTTCCTTCCTCTATAGATATGATCTAGTTTCCCAAGACCCCTCTTCAAGCATGGAGCCCCAGTAGAGCTCTAAGTGTAGTCTGACCAGTGCACAGCTGGGTAGGACAGTCACCTCCATTATTCTAGAGTGTTTATTGATGCATCCTGAGATCACTCTGTCTATTTTGGAATCCATTCCAAAAATCTCCCAGTTCCCTCATGATAGGAAAAGATGATCTGTTATGCTCATTATATAGGTGAGTAAACCAAAGTTTGGAAGGGAGTGGCCTGTTCATGGGCATATAGCAGTTCTTCCGTCTCAAAATCCCAAGCTCTCCAGTCCACCAACTGAGATTTTTGGGCCCTCAGTTTCTTCATCTGTAAAATGGAAAAGCCGTGTCTCTTCCAGCTCGAGCATACTGTGATTTATTTTCTAAATGCAGACCCCAAAAGCCAAGTCATGAAGAAAATAGAAGCTCTCAGCCCAGATCTAAAACTTGTAGGAAAAACAAAAAAGCTTCCTTTCCTGCTGATCATTCTAGACTTACCAGCCTTGGGAACATTTTTGTGAGTCTTGCTTGTTAACAGTAGCCCTAGACTTGCTAGTTCACTGAGTTTTCAGTCCATGGTACCATCACTTCCTTAGTGAGTCACCTCATGTAATCTTTCCCTTTCCCATTACTTCCCCTGTTCACACTCCACAAATTTGACTTCCTGCACATCCCATTTTCAAAATTATTTTCTCTCTCTTTTCCCTGACAAGCCAAATAACAACAACAATAAAAAACCTTTAAAATAGGAACGCAGAGTCCTCTGTAAAACCCCAGAAACAAAATGGGCTCCGGAAAGCCACTCTCTCCTTAATTGCTTTCTCTTGTTAGCTGCATCACCCCAGGGTTGACTTGAAAGTTTCATCTGTCAGTACGTTCTCTTCGTAACATTTTGTCTGTGAGTACACAGCCCCTCTGGTGCCCCGTTAGGTTTTCCCACTGTGTGGAGGGGCACAGACTCACATGTGGGGAATACAGGCAGGTTTTACCATCCAAACTTGATAAGTAAGGGCCTCAAGACTCAGAGAGGGGGCTAGAGCTGCTTCGCGATGGGGCCAAGAAACAACTAATGGTTCCCAGCTTCAGTGCTCTTTTCACCAGCAAGGTTTTGGGAAATACAATTGTCATAAGAAAGTGAGAGATGACTCTTTCTCTGCCTCTGACATCTGGCCCTTTCTTCTCTGCCTCTCTGATTCCACTCATCCTTCTGGTCCAGCTGAAGCACGCTTCCTGTGAAATCCACAATGTGTGTTAGTTGCTCCACTCCCTTGGCCCTCAACAGTGATCACCAGCTAGGGGCAGTGACCCTTTTAGATAACAAATGAGCCTCCTTACACACACTAAGGGTGCCTTAGAATGAAGCCAAGCACGTAATGAATCTCAACAAACAGTAGTTGCTATTGCCATTAGTGCTCATTGTTTCAGTGATTATGGTTGTGAAACAAGCTCCTCCAAAATCCAGTGACATGAAAAAATGATTATGATCGTGAACTCTGTGGTTTAGATATTCAGACAGGACACAAAGAAGACAGTTTCTCCATTTCATGGTGTCTGGGGCTTCAGCTGGAAGACAGGAAGTTTGAGGATGACTTGAAGACTGGGGACTGGGAATATCCAAAACTGTGTTCACCCTCATGCCTGACGCTGATGTTGGCTGACAGCTGGAGCCTCAGCTCCTCTCCATGTGGTTTCCCCACATGGGCTGGTGTGGGCTTCCTCCTGGCATGGTGACTGAGGTCCAAGAGCAAGAACCCTGAGAGGAGAGAGCCAGGAAGCCAGCCAGGGAGGGAACACAGACCCTTCCTTTTGGTGGAAGGAGTGTCAGTCTCGTCATCTTTGGAAAAGACGGCCTTCCATCGTCATTATTACTATGTCATTATGATTACTTCCCCTTTAGGATGATGAGTTCTTCCAGGTGGCTCTTCCATCCCTTGCAACAAGACTGCCATTAGTTGGTCCATCTTTCACCAGACAGATCTGGTTCTACAGTACACAAAACTTAAGTTCAGGCTTAGATCCCCGCGGCATCCTTCGTGAATACAAGCAACAGTGTTCTTTTTGTGTTCCAATCTCTTTGCAGAATATTCACATACCTGGGACCAGGGGGACCTGGGGACCCAGGCAAGGAATGGAAAAGCAACAAAAAATGTTACCTCTTAATCCTAAGAGATTTAAGGACAGTTTTCTAGTTGCTTGCCATTTATCCCTAGTAACACTGTGGGGGCTGAAAATGTGCTCAGCTAAAAATCTGTAGTTCCGTCATCGCTTGCCAGGACCGGAGTGACCAATGAGCTATAAACAGAAGCAGCTGGGCGGGATTTCTAAGAAAGCTTTCTAACAGAGCCGACTCAGTTGGCAGATGTCATTTCTTGTCCCTGCCCCTTCCTGTTTCTTCTTATCCAGACTCAGAGATGACGGCTGGAGGAGCAGCAGCCATCTTGTGCCTATGAGGTAGCTTCAAAGCTAGCAGAACAGAAGGATGGGAGTCCAGATGTCTGATGATATCATGGAGCCACTATAGTATTTCTGAACAACTTGTGTTAAGTGAGAGAAAGAAGTTCCTACCTTATTCAAGTCACTATTATTTTTGCATCCTTTGTATTAGTAGCCAAATGTAATTACTGATAAAGCCTTAATCACCTCTGGTTTTCCCCCTCCTACCTCAAACTTCACTCAGCTCCAATCTACCCTCCAGCAGGCCACCGGTCCTGCTTTGAAGCCTTCAATGGCTTTCCAGCAGCCCTAGATAAAAATCCACATTACTTAGTATGATATTTGGGATACTGCACCCCCTAGGCCTGAGCTGAGCTGTATCTCCTGCCTCAAACCCAGACACCCTGTGCTCCAGCCACTCCACATTTTTCAACATTCCTGTCTATACTACTCTTCGATACCCATAATCCTATAACTTGAAGTGTTCTAGGTGGTGAGCTCCTGCTTGTCATTCAATACATATCTGCAAAGTCACCTCCCACAGGAAGCCTTCCCTGATGTCCTCAAAGTCACTGACTCCTATGGACTTCTAAGACCAGTTCTTTGTAAAATATCTCTGATGTGTGGCACTTGCCACACAGTATTATAATCACTTATCGTTTCAACTGGTCTCCCCTCCTTGACTGGGAGCACTTCAAGGCAGAGACAGAGCCTTGCTGGTCTGTTTATCCCCGGCTATTAGCAAATCCTGAATGAAGGAGTGAATAGACAGGTACATGGAAGCACAGCCCCTGACCCCTGCGGATTCAGAGTTGCCATCCTTCAGGCTGCTGGGTCCCAGGGGATGGCTGAGTTAGAAGAGGGCACAGAAAAACCGAGCAGATCTCTAAGAGAAGGTGCACCCCACTCATGCATGTGGAGTGTCTGGGGCCCAAGAAAATCCTGGAAGCTGTCACTAGGGCAGGGTGAAGGGTAGCACGAACATGAGCTTCATGTTCCCCGCACCGGGCATATCCCAGTGCGGGCTCCAGACGGCAGATAAGGGGCAGTCCCACAGCAGCTTCCTCTCCCTGTTTCATCCCCAGCCTGGCCCCACACCACAGTCCATCAACTCCTGCTCCAGGTGAAAACCTCAGAAACCCACAAAGCTTAGACCTGCCCCATGTCACCAAGCAGCAGGGCCAGGCACTGGCAATCCAACGAGAAGCCCCACAACAACGCATTTCCAGCTCCTGAAGCCATTCCCAGGGTAGGAGAGCCCTAACTGTTATTATCTTGTCCCCATTTTATAGATGGGGACAGAGTGACCCAGAGGTGAAGTGTGCCAAAGGTCACACAGCCAGCCAGAGGCAGAGGAGGGACTAACTCCTCTTTCCTCCATGGGCAGTGCACCCCAAAGGAGCCCAAATGCTGACAGCAGTGGGGCAAATTCCAGGGGCCCCAGAGTGACAGCCAAGTTGGCCACAGCCACACAACGCACAGGAAATGCCAGGCCCTCTGCACCCTCTCTTGAGGCCCAGTGCCCCGAGGCAGCCCCCTTTAAGGAGTGATCGGCCTTCCAGAAGAGCTCCAGTCTTAATTTTAGCTTGGAGGCCTGCCACAGGAGGCTTTGGCGAGAGGCAGGCTGAAGTTATGTGGGACAGCTGTCAGCCGGCATGCTGGGTGGGGCCTATTTAGCTGGCAGGGACATAAGTCTGGGGACACTGAATTGGTCTCTCTGCCCCAAGTATTTTCAGCCCCAGCCGGCCACACGGCTCGGATCTCCCCCTGTGGATCCCCCCATCTCCGCGATGATGGCAGAAGAGCACACAGACCTCGAGGCCCAGATCGTCAAGGATATCCACTGCAAGGAGATTGACCTGGTGAACCGAGACCCCAAAAACATTAACGAGGACATAGTCAAGGTAGGCTCTGCGGGCCTGCCTCGGCGGGCGGAGGGTGTCAGGCTTGTGAGAGGTGGGCGCTTGGCAGGGGAGGGTTTCTGCTGCAGACACAGCTTCCCTGAAAAGAGACTTGTTGCTCTGTTGTCTCTGTATCACCCCACCCCACTCCACCCCACCCCCCAAAAAAGGTTTGTAAATCACCCAAGGACCTTTAGCAAAATCAAGAGCAAAAAAATTAGCCTCATCTCCATGACCCAAGTGCTAATCAGGGCGGGAGAAGCGAGTCACAAAGAACATTCCTCCTTACTACTGTGACGCTACTGCCACTCACTCCTGGCCCTCATCCTGGGAGGAATAGGAATGGGCGGCCAAGCTGGGCTCCTTTCCATGCCAGGGGGCATTTCTGTGGTCTCTCCAGTGGGTGCAGGGTTAATCCCCAGAAGGCAGCTTCCAGCAGGACCGGCAGCCCCTCGAGGTGCACTCACTCCCCCAGAGCACTGCCCAACATCTGTCCCTAAAGCTGGGGGCCATGCCCAGCCCTCCCCCAGCTCCCTCCTCACACCAGGTCTAGTGGCCAGGACAGGGCAGAGGGCACCTGGGACCCTGGAAAGGAATGCTCAGAGTTGTCCAGCCCTCAGGGAGTCTTCCAATGTCTGAAGTTGGGCCTCTTTCCTCGCCTCCCGGTGACACTAACAGACCTGCTGCCTCCAGGCCTACACCTTCAATCCAACTTCCACCCAGTACCCGGAGAGATCTTTCTTTTTTTCTTTTTGGGACAGTCTCACTCTGTCCCCTAGGCAGGAGTGCAGTCGCGCACTCACGGCTCACTGCAGCCTCAACCTCCCAAGCTCAAGCAATTCTCCCTCCTCAGCCTCCTGAGTAGCTGGGACCACAGGCGAGTGCCACCATGCCCGGCTAATTTTTGTATTTTTAGTAGAGACCGGGTTTCATTATGTTGACCAAGCTGGTATCAAACTCTTGGGCTCAAGTGATCCTCCTGCCTCCCAAAGTGCTGGGATTACAGGCGCAAGCCTCCGCACTTGGCTCGGAGGGAACCTTCTAAAGCAGAATTCCTCCAAGAAGGGTCCCCGGCCACCAGCATCAGGGTCACTGGAGGGGCTGTTAAGAGGGCCAGTATCTGGGGCCTCTCAGATTCTACTGAAAGTGCTGGAATCTCAGGCCGGGGCTGTCCAATAAGGATACTGTTACCACAGGGAATTTTAAATTTTCTAGCAGCCACATTTTAAAATGCAAAAGCAAACAGGTGAAATTAATGTTCATGATATTTCTTACTTAATCCTATATATTTAAAATAGTATTATTTCAACATATAAGCAATATAAAACAATTATCAATGAACTATCATACAGTCTTCAAGTTTAAAATCCAGTGTGCTTCCTGCACCCACAGAGTATTTCGGTTCAGACTTCACATTTTCATCCAACATGCTTGTTCTGCATTTAGATTTCATAAAATGTACATGTGAAAATCAATTCACATGCCTGTACTGTTTCAAACATTCTGTAAAAATTTTTCAATAATGAAATCAGGGTTTACATTTTAATTAAAGTTAAACAAAATATAAAATTCTTCAGTTTCGCTAGCCACATTTCAAGTGTTCAAAGCTCCTGGCCACTGGATCAGACTGTGTGGCTGAGGACTTGTTCTAAAGCACAGGCCTGTATTGCGGTCTTTCAGTGGGGCACCCCCCATGCTGGAGAAGCCTAGCCTGTCCATGTGGCTGTTCAAACCCAACACAATCTGGCCCCAACCTGCTTTTTCTGCCTGGTTTGCTCCCACCTGCCAGCCCACCCACCAGAGTACCTTCCTGTGCCATTGCCAGAAGTGCATGTCCCCTCTTTTCCAGGTGGTGAATGCCTCACTCAGCCTTCAAGACCCAACTCCAATGCAACCTCCTCTAGGAAGCCTTCCCTGACTCCTCCAGGCAATTAGTTGCTCCCACTTCTGTCCCCTTGCTTCACTCAGGGCGTTCCTCTACAACAGCTCTTATTACACTGGATATTATATTTCTATACATTATGAGTGATGGAGATAGAGTATATAATATAGTACTGTGTGAAAGTTGCAATAAGGAAAATTAGGAAACAAATTTTACAAACCATAAAGCACTATATACATGTAAATAAAATTGTACATGTAAAATATTATTAGTTATGGTTTCCATCAGTGTGATCTAGCAGGAATAGTCCTGGACTTGACTTTAATAGACTTGATTTCAAATCCAGTCCATTTTACCTAAAAATGATAACACTGGATGAGCCAACCAGGTTTTCTGAGCCTCAGTTTCCCCTGTAAAGTAGGAATAATATCATTTACCTCCACCAGGTAAACGAATCTCAGAGCAGCACTGTGCAATATAATGTAAGGATTGAATGAGACGAAGGGTTTGAAAGTGTCTAACACAGTCCCTGGCACCCAGCAAAGATGTGACAGTGTGAGTCAAAGAAAGGTCTCAAAGAGCTTGCAATCTAGAGGCAAGAGAGCTAAGCCAGGAGCCTGTGTCACGCCTAGGTAACCATCTGGTACACCCTGGTGGGCTGCAGGGGGATGGGAAAGAGGACCCCACGGGGGAACATGGTTTCTAAAGGACACCCACAATGAGTGGTAAGTACAGAGGGAGCCCCGGAGAGAGCCAGCTGCAAGCCGCAGGCCTGGATTATGACGCAGAGGGAGCAGCGGGGGCGGCAGCACAGATGCAGTGGCTTTATGCAGCCTTCCTGGGGCTAAGAGCTGTCGTCTCCTGGAGGCCCTGAGCCCTAGAAAAAATAGCAAAGGCTAAACAAGAGTGCCACACATAATTTTGTCCAGAGGAGGTGGTTATTTGGTATGTTTTGGACATTCTCTGCTTTAGGGATTTATTTGACTTTTTCTTTCTTTTATTTTTAGTGAGTGAGAAATGAAAAAAGTTTACTACAGAACAAGGATCATAAAGCAGACTCAGATATATATCAGATTTAGATAGATTTCAGGTCTATGTTACAGTCTGTTAAAGAATAAAGAAAAGAAAGAAGGACAGAGGGGACTGTGGCGAGGAGGGATAAAGCCAGACTGTTCAGCCTCTCAATTGCCAGTATTTTGCCATTGATGGAGGAAAAGAGAGATGGGAAGGAAAAGGGAATGAGGGAGACAGAGAGAGATGGAGAAACCGGAGAGAGGCTGAGAGGAGGGTGCAGGAGGCCCTGGCAGTGCCCCAGGTGGCAGGTGGCAGGGTGGCCTCACAGGTGGTAGCAGGTTCCTCATGGGCTAAGATGAGTGACAAGGAAAGAAGGCTGGAATAGGACCTGGCTACAGAGACTTGAGTTCTGGTCCAAGACCTGACAGTAACTTGCTGTGTGACTCTGAGGAAATCCTTTGCCCTCTCTGGGCCCAAGTCCCTGGTGCCACCAGCCACTTCTGTTTCACATTTTAAAAAGTCAAGGATGAAGAGTAGGAGATAGACATACTACATCCATGGATTTGACCCCCAGTAGAGGGGAGGCACCCCTTTTTGGCCCTGCCCTTGGCCCAGGCAGCCAAGGACAGAGGAAAAGCCCCGTACATCCCAACAGACTTCAATTGTGGTCTCCAAGGCTGGGGGCCCAGGGCAGTGTAGAAGGTCATGGAGATTGGAGCTGAGGAACTGGGGGGAGCACACCCCCATTCCTGTTGCCACTTGCCTCCTCACCAACACTGATTCCACAAGTCGCTACTGAATGCCTGCTCAGCACAGTCACTGTGCTATCCCAGAGGACATGGTGATGAGCAGGACAGGCTCACTGCATGCAAGCCCTCCAGGCTGCGGGGACAGGAATGTCTGCCAAAAGTCCTCAGGGTTCTCAGCTCACCAGTGGGTACACCCAAGGATGCCTCAACCTTCACAGCCAGGTTGGAAAGGTTCTAGCCCCAGTACAGGTATACCTCAGGACCTCAGAGCCACCCCACACTGTCCCCAACTTATTTCTGAGAAGGCTTAGGGCCACCTTACTGACAGTGCTCTCTCTCTCTCTCTCCTCTCCCTTTCTCTCCTCTCTCTCTTCTCTCTCTCTCTATCTCCCTTTCTTGACTCACACATAGGCCCCCAGGGTCCTAAAGCAGTCATGCTTGAACCTGAGAGTCATGCAGGTTTCCCAGCTTCTGTAGTCAACTCCTCCCTCGCAAGCTTCTCCCAAGTTGCCCTTCAGGCAGCGGAAGGAGATAGACAGGATCCCAGCTCCTCCATGATACTACTCCCCACCCCCCTCCACCCACATGTGCCACAGAATGCCTGCTTTCTTCAGAAAATCAAACTCCCATTTGCCCCTCAGCTCAGGCTACACAACACCCAGAGGAACCAGATGCCCACCAGCCCTACAAACTCTTGTTCCAGGTTTGTGCCCATGAGGGACACCCTGTCGCACAAAGATGAAACTGACCTGGTACCTCCCCTGGAGAGGAATCCAGCCCTGGGGAGAAAATGAGATGAGAACATACAGGAGAAGGTGCTGAACACCATAAATGAGTGCCAGGTTAAGTGTCATGGGGGGTTAGGAGAGGAAGAATTACTTTCATCGGGAAAAATCAGAAGCCAGCTTTATGGAGAGGTGGTATCCACGGTGCATTATAAAAATGAGAAAAATTAAAAATGTGAAATGGAGGAACAAAGTTTTCCATGAAGAAATGGAATAAGCAATGGCTTTCCCAACACTGGGAAGAATGTTGGGCAGAGTCAGCAAATGTGAGAGGCTGTCATTACCACTGCCCCTTCCAGTGTTCATGGCAGACATGACTAATGGATCACAGCACTGCTCCATGGAAGCCATGAACCATCAGCTAATCATAGTGGGTACAACAGATAACACTTCACAGCTGCTCTGTCTGCAGGGGAATAATGAACTATCGAAGAGGATTAGGACAGAGCATCTGAAAGGGAATTTGTGGGAGAGAAGGCAGGAAGGGCAGGTTGAAACTAAATAATGGAGGGTCATCCAATCCACCTGTCATTTCGTATTGGCAATTCCTTCCTTTTGGAAATGTCTTGCCCTCTGTCAATGACCTCTAAGAAAGGCTACGTCAGACTAATTCACACTGCGGTATTACAACTTAGTGTTATGAGGACTCCTGGGTATCAACTGATCTAGAGTTTTTCAAAATGCAGTCCACTTTCCCAGGGTCCACTGGTGGGAGCACTTATTAAAATGCAGATTCCTTGGCCTTGCCCCCAGAAGTTATTCAGCTGAGCTAGTGAATGTTTGCATTTCATGTTTGAGCATAAAATTTTCATGCTCAGGCCAGGCATGGTGGCTCATGCCTGTAATCTCAGCACTTTAGGAGGCCAAGGCAGGTGGATCACCTGAGGTCAGGAGTTCAAAACCTGACCTGGCTAACATGATGAAAACCCATCTCTACTAAAAAATACAAAACAATAGCCAGATGTAGTGGTGGGCACCTGTAATCCCAGCTACTCAGGAGGCTGAGGCAGAAGAATTGCTTGAACCCAGGAGGCGGAGGTTGCCATGAGTCGAGATCGCACCACTGCATTCCAGTCTGGACAGCAAGAGCAAAACTCCTTCTCAAAAAAATAAAAGAAGAGTTTCATGCTCAAACCTGTCAGCTTGTCAGCAACCAAGTCCCATTCATCCTACAGAAGACACCTGGGGCCCAGAGTTATCCCTTGTTTTCCTTAAAGGCAGACAGTATCAGTTACCAATTGCTGAGTAACAAATCATTCCCAAACTTAAAGGCTTAAGGAAACAACCATTTTTTGATTTCTCACAGTTCTGTGGGTTGGCAGGGCTCAGTTTGGCAGTCTTGCTGGTCTCACTGGGGGCCTCTCATGCAGCTACAGTCAGATGGTGGCTGAGGCTGCAATCACCTGGGGGCTCCACCAAGCTGGAACATCCAAGATGGTTCACTCATAGCCCTGGAATACTGGCAGAGATGGCTGGGAGACACAGCTCAGCTGTGGTGCTGGGGTGGCTAGCCTTCTATCTCTGTGTAGTTTCAGGCCTCCTCATTCACATGCCTCTCCATTAGTCTCTCAAGCAGCATTCAGCAGTGCGTTTCTAATTCTACCAGTCTCCAGAGCAAAGTATAAAAGTGGACTTCTAACATGGGGGCTTAAAGCTCCTAAAAGCAGAAGCTGCTGGTCTTTCTGAAGGATTAGTTCTAGAACTGCACAACATCCTTTCTGCCACATTCTTGTGGTTAAAGTGAGTCACAGGGCAAGCCCAGACTCAAGATGGGTTGAGACTACCTGAGGACAAACACTGAGAAGCATGACTAATGGAGGGTCATCTTTGGAGACCAGCAAACCACCCACCGAAAGCTCGTGCACAGCCAAGCCTAGAGCTCCACCCAAGGTGTTTCTATTGTTCCCCATTCCAATATGCACCAAATTTCTTGAAGGCAGAGACTGAGAGGGCAGAAGAGTGGATGAGAAGTGACAGGCAGTGAGGCAAAGATCAGGGCTTAGTGGATCGCTGAGGAGCTTCTTCTGGCAGGTTCTTCTCTTCCTCTCTCTCTTTGCAGCCCTTTGTTATCTCAGTCTCTTCCCAACTCCTTTACATAAACCCAAGTCCTGTTGTGCCCCAGCCCAGGTGTCCTAGGTCCCCTAAGGTAGACCTGGAGCTGAAGAGAAGGGCTGGGGGGCACTAGGATGGGGGTAGGTATATGGTCCTACCTAGGATGCTCTCAACTCCAAGAGCATCCTCTTGAAGATGAGTCAGAGATATTCTCAGCTGCAAGCTCCAGATGATGCCTGGCCACCTCCTCCTCCCATCAGAGCCAGCCTGTGCTGTGTTCTGTGCCTCAGGCCCTGCTAGGGTATCTGGCCCCTTCAATGACCCTGCTGTCAGGCTGACCTGAGCATCACTCTGCCAGTCCCTTACATGCCATGTGAAATAACACATGTAAGATACGTGACCACAAACTGGCATGCATAAAGGGCCAAATACATTGTGTGTGTTACTGTGGTTATCCCAGGTTGTACAGAATTCTATTATTTTGTTGCTACCAATTATAACAAAAGATGCAGAGCTTCTCCATTTTTACAGTTTTTGCAGCTATCACCTCATTTTACTTCCTATTTTATAGGCCAGTGCCCCTAAAACTGAGTGAAGGACTAATTTTAATATTATTATTCCAATCCATTGTACAGCTCTACTTTTGCAAAATATAACAAAAATTAGTCACTGGAAAAATGAAAAGAAAACAGCCGTGCAGTTATAAGCACCAATTTGTATTGTTAGATTCAATAAACACAAAATTACTGCATCAAATTTCTACGAATATTTCTAAGCACTCTCAACTTCTATAATTACCTTGTTGGGAGACAGGGCACACTGATTGTGACTGCCTTTTAAGTAACAAGGTAATAGGGGAGGAAGCTGGGACCTAGCAAAAGCTAAGCCTCTCGCTTGGGTTTGTTGACTCTGAAGCTAACTCCGTGTCACTACAGATCTTGGCCCAGTCGTCTCTGTGTAGAGTTGAAAAAAGAAAGCAAACAAACAAAAAACCTAGCATCTCAGAGAGGGAAAGTACCATGCCCCAAATCACACAGTAACTCGGTGGCCAGTGGATACTGGGACCATATACCTATCCCCCTGCTAAGAGCTATTTCCCCAGCCACAGATATCCTGTTTGAATTGTCCAAGGCCCTGGATGCCTACGGACTGAGTCATGCAGGACTCTGGGGGAGGTATTTTTGACCGTGGGTGACTGCTGTCCTCCCCCACATCCTCAAGCAATCCCCCACCCTGCTATCCTGCACTTTCCCCGCCCTCTCAGAGACTGCGGGGACTGCGCTGGCTGGTTTCAATTAATCAACTGAGTCTCTTGCTGTTCCAAAAATATGCCAGAGAAGGGGACACCGACAGAATGTGCATCATCGTTCCCCCTTCCTCACGCTCCGGCCCCTCTCTCCAAATGCACACAATGTCCTGAGCCTCAGCCCACCACCCTCCAAGAAAAAGCCATCTCCTCTCTGCTTCTGAAAAGGAATTAAGAAATGAAGTCACTGTGTGCTTGTGCTACACTGGCACGACTGCCTAGAGCTGCCTGAGCCGGGCCTTATAAATATCTCCCCAAACTAGCATGCTGTGGCCAAAGCTCTCTCAATGCTCAAATCTGAGCTAAGGGAACAGCTGCCTCCTCCAAGCCCAGCCCAGCCCTCTAAGAGCACGTTTTCTGAGATTCACAGAAAATAGAGCACTTGCCCCACACACAGCCCCCAAAGGCAATCCCTGGCAATAATTCAAATGTTAGCACCAACGGCTTCTGCAAACACCAAAAAGAGAAGAAAAATAAAGAGAATTAAAAGACACATACAGAGGCCATTGGCAGTAGGATTATTACTGTAAGTACTGTAAT
Source organism: Trachypithecus francoisi (assembly GCF_009764315.1). NCBI lineage: Eukaryota > Metazoa > Chordata > Mammalia > Primates > Cercopithecidae > Trachypithecus > Trachypithecus francoisi. Next base: position 52,631,063 of record NW_022681453.1, read on the forward strand.
TATTACTGTAAGGAAAGGAGGACTCCATCCATCTTATCAGCACAGACTGAGATACACACATACACACACATACACATTTATAACTAGGTAGGCTGGAGAATAATCCAGGATGTCAAAAGAATTTCTGAGACGTATTTTCGAAGGAAACTTCAGAGCACCTGAAGGAATAATTACCATCATTGAGCAATATTACCATCACAATAGCACCATGTGCCAAGTATTGTGCTAAGCACTGCTCAAGAGGTAGTGTGCCTAGGCGAAGTGGGTAATCAATCAGTATTTATTTGGATGTGTAGGTAGGCAGATGAATGGATGGATGTGGATGGACGGATGGATGGATGGATGATAGATGAGCAGGTGGATAGGTGGCTAGATGGATAGATGAATGAGTGGATGGATAGGTGGTGGGTGTCAGTCCATTTCGCATTGCTATAAAGGAATACCTGAGACTAGGTAATTTATAAAGAAAAGAGATTCATTTTTGTTCACGGTTCTGCAGGCTGTATAAGAAGCATGGTACAGGCATCTGCATCTGGTGAGGCCTAAGGAAGCTTCCAATCACATCAGAAGGCAAAGAGGGAGCTGGCGTATCATATGGCGAGAGAGGGAGCAAGAGAGATCCTGGGCTCTTTCAAACAACCAGCTCTCATGTGAACCAGCACAGCAAGAACTTACTCATGACCACAGGGAGGGCACCAAGCCGTGGTGAAGGGTCCGCCCCCATGACCCAAACACCTCCCACCAGGCCCCACCTTCAACACTGGGGATCACATTTCAACATGAGATTTGGAGGGAACAAACATCCAAACCATCTCAGTGGGGTGTGGATGTATGGATGAATACATGGAAGAAAAATGATCTCAATCAGCAGGATCAAGGCCCTGGGGGTTTGGTCCATAGGCATGGGGAGTGAATATGACTTTTCCATCCCTGTTCCAATCCCTCAGTCCCCCAAATTCCTAGCCAGCCACCACCTCCAGGAAGCCCTCCAAGAAGAAGTGACATCCTTCCCGAGAAGATGAGGCCCATTTTCTTCCTCTCCTCCCATCCACAGGCTTTCGTAACAGATTAAGTCATCTCTGATGAACCCTGCAGCAGAGAAATCTGGGGGCCGAAATTACACAAGGAAGGTCTTGGGAGGCCCTACTGACTCAGGTCAGCTTTTTCTTATCTCCTGCAGCCCAGAGTCTCACCCTGTAAACTGTGCTGCCTGCTAACACACCACCCCGAGTGAGGCCTCATCCTCAGGGATCCCCAGCCTCAGAGCACAGGGGGATCAGGGACCTGAGGTGGGGTGCAGGAGCTCAGAAGCTAAAGTCACATGAGAAAAGGGGGCCCAACACTGTCTGAGCAACATGGTTCTAGTCACTCCCTTCCCCAGAAAACATTGTACTGGAAAGAAATACCCCAAACAATCATATCTTTAGTACTAGAGAAATACAAACCCAAGACTCTTTTCTTTTTTCTTTTCTATTAATTGTCTGTGATGTGGCCATTTTTTTTAATAATGACAGTAATTTTAATAATGGTGATGCAATAGAGGAGAGGATCCCCTCCCCATAACCAAAGTGGGAAAGGGACTAGCCAGGAAGATTGAAGTTGGAGCCTCGGCTGCATATCCCCACACAGGCCCCTCCTGTTGATCTGATTAGTCTGTACCTCCATTCATCCCCTTTTTATTTAAATAGTCCAGGAGCACTGCTAGAAAGAAAACATCTCAGAACAGTTACAGGCATTAGCAAACAGCTCTGCAACCTCCCACTTGGCAGGCTGTACTGGTAACAACCATGGAGAGACCAGTCATTAAGCAGCTAAGTTGGTTCACTGCTGTTTAACTGACCAGTGGAGCTTTTTTCTTTAGACGGAATGTCTGTTGCCCAGGCTGGAGTGCAGTGGCGTGATCTCGACTCACTGCAAGCTCTGCTTCCCGAGTTGTCACTGTTCTCCTGCCTCAGCCTCCCGAGTAACTGGGACTACAGGTGCCCGCCACCACGCCTGGCTATCTTTTTTTTTTTTTTTTTTTTTTGTATTTTTAGTAGAGATGGGGTTTCACCATGGACCAGTGGATTTTACAGCCTCACATCCTTTCATCCTCATGATACCACTGGAAGATTGTCATTGACTCCATCTTACAGACAAAACAGCTCAGGCTTAGTGATGCTAAGTGACATCACCCATGTGTAGGCAGCTAGGAAGGTGCTGCATGCATAGCAGGGCTCGAGAGAGGTCAGCTAAGTGACGTGAGGAACCTCTGCCTGTTCACCATCCAATCCACAGATGCCAGTAAATCGCTGCAGGATGCATACGACTGTCCAACACCCTTCAAATCATAAAACAATAGAATTTGAGAGCTGCGGCTGTAGCACTGCCACTAAGTCACTGTTAGCTTTAAGCAAGTCACTCACCCTTGAGGGGGTTGAACGAGCATGCTGTGTTGGTCAGTGGTGCCTAGGAACAACAGCAGCTTGGACTCAACAGGGAGCTTGTTAGAAATACAGAGCCTTAGGCCCCACTCCAGACTTGGGGAGTCGGAATCCTGGGGTGATGATATGGTCTGGATCTGTGTCCCCTCTAAACCTCATGTTGAAACATAATCTCCAATGTTGGAGGTGGGGTTGGGTGGGAGGTGATTGGATCACAGAGGCAGATCCCTTGTGGCTTAGTGTTGTCCTCACAATAGTGAGAGAATTCTCGTAAGATCTGGTTGTTGTAAACTGTGGCACTCCTCCACCCCGCCCAGCTCTCTCTCTTGCTCCCACCCTCACCACGGGAGATGCCTGCTCTCCATTCTTTTGCCATGATTGAAAACTCCCTGAGGCCTCACCAGAAGCCAAGCAGATGCCAGCACCATGCTTCCGGCACAGATCACGACCCATGGGCCAATTAGACCTCTTTTCTTTATCAATTACCCAGCCTCAGGTATGTCTTTAGAGCAACGCAAGAATAGCCTAATACAGGTAGGGTCTAGCTGCCAAGGTTAACCTGACCTCTAGGGGATTCTGACATATGCACGCACACACCCAAAAGCTTGAGAAGCGAGTGGCTTCTGTGAATTGAGGCTTCCCCTTGCCGCCCCTGCAGGTGGATTTTGAAGATGTGATTGCAGAGCCTGTGGGCACCTACAGCTTTGACGGCGTGTGGAAGGTGAGCTACACCACCTTCACCGTCTCCAAGTACTGGTGCTACCGCCTGTTGTCCACGCTGCTGGGTGTCCCGCTGGCCCTGCTCTGGGGCTTCCTGTTCGCCTGCATCTCCTTCTGCCACATCTGGGTGGTGGTGCCGTGCATTAAGAGCTACCTGATCGAGATCCAGTGCATCAGCCACATCTACTCACTCTGCATTCGCACCTTCTGCAACCCACTCTTCACGGCCCTGGGCCAGGTCTGCAGCAGCATCAAGGTGGTGCTGCGGAAGGAGGTCTAAAGCCAGGTGGGGCAACGAGGGTGGCAACCAGGGGCGTTGGGCCAGGCTGGTCCCCGGGGGACTTCTTCACAAGGGCTGCTGGCGAGCTCTTTCTCTTTAGGGACTGCTCTATACTCCATGATGGAGCACACAATGTAGGGAAGCCAGAAAGAAAAGACAGCCCAGCCACAGAAGCACAGTGGCCCTTCGCTCTCCCCCAGCCCCACCACGATGCCCCCATGCCCGGGCGTGAGGGAAGATCATTTGCTAAGAGGCAGCTACTGCAAGTCTTTGCGTTCACTTGTACTGTAACAACATAAACCAGCACGCGGTTCCCACCGGGGGCCAACCTGTCCACGCGCACTCAGGAAAGTGACCAGTGACCACTGGCATTAGGAGGGTGGCTCCAATAAAGGATTTTGGCTGCATTTGGGGAATGATGCATTTTATTCATGCCTGTAAGATTGGTCTGTGTCCTGGCCAGCTCCAAAAATACACTTCACTGCCCTGAAAAACAGATACAGGGAAAGCTGGTTGTCTCTTCACTTGGCCAAATCCAAGGAACAGAACAGAGTCTTTTTCTTCTTCAGATTCTATTGTTTGCTGGGATTGTACATGTTCCTTGTGAGATCATGTTCAAGTGACTCCTGTTGCCTGAACCCAATAACAGGCACCAATGGAGGAAAATGGCCTTTGGGCTGGCAGGGGCAGTGACCCTCCCAGGGTACCACTGAGGGCAGGGCCTGCATTCAAGCCTCCCTGACCCTCCCCTTTGGCTAACTGAGCCCCTGAAATGCACAGCACTGCCATTTGACATGAGAGTACCTTCAGCCTCAAGAGATGTGAAGAAGTCACAAGGTCTAATTTGTGCATGTGTGGACTCACTATGGAAATAAAATGCAATAGAAAGAGCGTGTATCGCTTCCTTCCTCCTTAAACACACACATACACACACACACACTGCTCTTATCTTCTTTAGGGCTGTCTTTTCCAAGTGTGCTATCCAGAACTTAGCCATTAAAAAAGAAAAGATGGGGACGGGTGTTAGCATCTGTGGTCCGATTCTTTTGGAAATGCTGTATATTTCTCTCACAGATTTTCAATAGGCATTGGCACACTAAAGGCTCTGACAAGTCCTGCAGTAGAGCACACAGTGTAAGGAAGCCAGAAAGAAAAGACAGCCCAGCCACGGAGCACAGTGGCCCTTCGCTCTCCCCCAACCCCACCACGATGCCCCCATGCCCCGGCATGAGGGAAGATCACTTGCTAAGAGGCAGCTACTGCAAGTCTTTTTAGACCAGTATCCCCCAATTCTATCTAATCTTTTTTTTTCTTTTCATGCAACACCCATTTAAGTCTCATATAATTAAGGTTCCACAGCACTTGTCAGATTTTCAGAGACATTATTCATGCCTGGCCATGAGCCCAGTGGTCTTGGGAGGCGGTGTGGTGAAGTGGACCGCACACAGCTTAGGAACTAGGACACAGGCAGCCTTGGTTCTAGTCCTGCTTCTGCTCCCGGTTGCCTTCTCTGCCTCAATTTCATCATCCACAAAATGATCTCTAATGTGCATTTTGGCTCCAAAATTTTACCCAGTTTTGGTTTTCTCCTAACATCTTATGTAAATTTCAAACACAGAGAAAAGTTGAACAGCTACCTACCCATCTAGGCTCTACCATTAACATTTTTCTACCCCAGCTTTCTCACATCCCTATCCATCTATCCACCCCTCTCCATCCCACAAATCTCATCTTCATGTTTAAATATGTTGCAGAGATCAGTATATTTTACCCCTAAACACTTCATCATTCATCCCTTGTTTCTGCAGATGAGAAAGTTACAGTCCAGAGAAGTCAGCAATCTTGCCAAAAGGCACCCACCTAGCCAGCATTATCGCTGTGACTGCAGCCTGCTGCCTCGGCTCTCCCTTGGGGCTCTTTCACATTGTTCGGAGGTTCAGCAGGCCTAGGCTCCCCCCGCTGAAAAGGATTAAGGCTGATGTTACCTATGTCTTCCTCAAAGGGCCTGCCCTTTCAAATGTGTCTTGAAATCATGAGGCCATCCGTTTCAGCCTTGGAGTCTTGGGTTATGTAGAGAATTTGCCATCTTGGTATTTGTTATAACTGGATTTGACGATGACTTCAATTTTTCAAGCTCACTCTCTTTCTCTAAGGGCAGACTATGGTCGGTGTTTAATTACCCACAAAGTTCACAGAACTGGAGGCAGGACACACATCTGAGATGCATGGGTGTCCAAGGAGTTCTTCTCCCTCCAGGAATCCCCTTGAGAAGTAGCAGGCAGAAAATCACATTGAGGGTATGATGAGAACGGGCCTGAGGTAGAAGGATGGAATTCCCTCTCATAAGATACATAGGGACCACCAGGCACTCCTGTTTGAAATGCAGGTTCCAAAGCTCTAGCTCCAGAGTTTGATTCAGTAGTGGGGCCCAGGAATCTGCATTTTAACACAAACTCATTTGTGATGCTGCAGATGGCTCCCAAATCCACTTTTAAGAAATATGTGTTAGTGTTCCTTCAAGGTAACAGTCTAGAATCCTATTATCGCCAGAGTTCAACTGTGGTTCAGAGCAGGTTCGGGGACATCATACAAATGTTTGTTCCTGAATCTTAGAGCATCTTCCCACAGAACTCTGACAAGTGAGTGCACCTGTGATTCCAGAGAATGGGACCAGGTCCCCCTTCCACACCCTGCCACAGTCCATGCACCTGTGCCATAATCAGGCCAATAGCTCTGAAGCCCTGCAGGGATCTGGGTTCTACAAGCCACGTGTTCCAGTCACCGTTCTTGGGAGGAAGAATGGGGACAAAGCAACGTATGGAAACAAATGTTTATTAAGTGCAGTCTCTATCAAGCAGCTAATGAAGCAGACACCTTATGATCAGCCATGCCATTCACCAACTGGCACAGTTACAGAGGGGTGCCAGAGCAGGTCACCACAGTAGAATAAAATCAAGGCATTCACATTTTGCCTTAAGTGGCATTTCATTGCTGTTGAATACAAAAAGGGTTAAACACTTTGAAACCAGGATTTTCTTAAAAGACAGCCTGCATTGTCCCTTTACATTTCCTGAAGTGGCAAAACATAGACTCAACCCAAAAGGAGACCAAAGTATGTGTCAGATATTTTTTTCAGCGCCTAAAGAAATAAGACTCAGAGTTTCCACATTCACTTTTGATGATCAGAGCCATGAAACATTGCAGAAGAAAATCCGCAGCTCCCACTTCCTGACAACCCCAGCCATGCATATGGTTGTAAACAAGTCTGAAACTGTAGGGAAAGGTGGTTGGGAGACCTCAGGCATGAGGTCTGGGGAGGAGGCCAAAAGCAACTGAGCCTGAGGTAGCGTTCAGAACCCCTGTGCTCATTTTTCTAGGCTTTGTTTGGGGAAAGACTAAGAAATGGTGAAGGCCGGGCGCGGTGGCTCAAGCCTGTAATCCCAGCACTTTGGGAGGCCGAGACGGGCGGATCACGAGGTCAGGAGATCGAGACCATCCTGGCTAACACGGTGAAACCCCGTCTCTACTAAAAAAATACAAAATTAGCCGGGCGAGATGGCGGGCGCCTGTAGTCCCAGCTACTCGGGAGGCTGAGGCGAGAGAATGGCATAAACCCGGGAGGCGGAGCTTGCAGTGAGCTGAGATCCGGCCACTGCACTCCAGCCTGGGCGACAGAGCGAGACTCCGTCTCAAAAAAAAAAAAAAAAAAAAAAGAAATGGTGAAAATGCTCTCAAGGAGATCCAATGGGGCTATTGAAATTGAATGTCACTTATTTGCCATAAAAGAGACTCCTGTGCATAATGAGACCCAACGTACCCGCCAGAGCTTTCGCATGAAGAGAACGACAAAGTATCCCACTTGGTTCTGATGTCCAATAATCTCATAACTCCAGGGTTTCTAGGAAGGCTGTGCTCTTGGTCAGAAAATCTTCTGTGAGTTGCTGACCCTTTGATACCTAGTGGCCTCTGTTGGCTTCTAGGATGGCAACTTCCCTGGGACCAGCAGAGACCTCGGTCATCTCTGGCTGGTGGGCAGCGAGGCATGGATGCTAACAGACACCACTACCGCTGCATTTGCGCCCAGAGCACACAAGTGTTCCAGTACATGGGCACAGAGGCCCCAGACCAGCATCCTGTTAGCTTCCCAAAGAGCAAGGACTGGCTGGTGCCGACGCTCTTCATGCATGTCCCAGCAACACTGAGCAGTGCCTTGCAGTCTAAAGATGATACTATCTTCAATCTCCAGGTTATACTGAAGACCTTGTGCTAAATCCTTAGACTTTGAACATGGACATTTCAGTGCATGCCTCTCTTCTCCCAGAACATCTAGACAATGCTAGCTCATTCTATTGTGTGTGTATGCGCATGTGTGTGGCTATGTGGCTACTGCAGCATGGAGGAAGAAGAAAGTGTGTTATAAAAAAAGAGAATGGATCTGTGGCTTTTGAGAGTGCTCCCGCTGTATCCCAGTAAGTACAACAATGTGTCTGGAAACTTAAAAGGCGCCCCACCATGCACTGAGCTGGCCAGTCCCTGACAGTAAACTTCTGATCAACAGTGTCCTGTATTTAGTGACAAAGTATTTCTTAGACGTGTTCATGTCCTAACCTCAAGGCTGAGAGGACATTTGAGAACATGTTCACTAGGTAAGAAAAACCTCTGACATCCCTAGTGAATTTCTATTTTATATAAAACATAACAACCTGCAGCTACAAGGCATCACTCGTGCCTTTACAAAGTAGGGATATTATCATTGCTGTTACTTTTTGCCAAATAGAGACATCATCTCTTGCAGCAAAATCGAGTGAGAAAACCATGAGATCCCTCTCAAGCAGTGAGCCACATAGAGAAACGAACGCTCTGAGAGGCAAGAGATTCCAAGGAATTCATCTGTCAAGTTGGCCTTCTCTGAATTCATCTGTTGAATATTTTTTTGTTTATTTTTATTTTTTTAAAGTTCATTGGCTTTTAGTATATTTTCAAAATCGTGCACCATCACCACTAATTTCAGAACATTTTCATCACCCAAAAAAGAAACCCCAAACCCTTAGTAGTCACACCTCATCTCCCACAGCCTCCAGGACTTGGCAAACATGCATCTATATTCCCTCTATATAAATTTGTCCATTTTAGACATTGCATTTCAATGCAATCAGACAACATGTGGTCTTTTGCAACTGGCTTCTTTCACTTAGCATCATGTTTTCAAGGTTCATCCATGTTGTGGCATGTGTCAGTATTTCACTTCTTTTTAGAGTTTAATAATGTTCCATTGTATGGATAGACCACATTTTATTTCCCATTCATCAGTTGATAGATATTTGGGTTGTTTCCACTTTTTGGCTATTACAAATAATGTTGCTATGAACATTGGTGTACAAGCTTTTGTGTGTATGTATGTTTTCATTTCTCTTGGGCAAATACCTAGGAGTGGCATTTCTGGGTCATATGGTCACTCTATGTTTAATTTTGTGAGGTACTGCCAAACTGTTTTCCAAAGCAGGTGCACCATTTATGTTCCCACCAACAATTTAAATGTCTACCAGTTTCTCTACATCCTCACCAACACTTGTTGTTGTCCATCTTTTTCTTGTAGCCATCCTAGTGATTGTGAACTAGAATCTCACTGTGGTTTTGACTTGCATATCCCTAATGAATAATAATGTTGAGTATTTTTTCATGTGCCTATTAGCCATTTGTATATCTTCTTTCGAGAAATGTCTATTCAAATCATTAGTCCATTTTTAAAATTGATTTATTTTTCTCCTTATTGTTGTGTTATAAGAGTTATTTCTATATTCCAGATACAAGTCCCTTATCATATATATGACTTGCAAATATTTTCTACCATTCTGCAAGTTATCTTTTCACTTTCTTGATAGGGCCTGTTGAATCACAAAAGCTTCAAATCTTGATTAAGTCCAATTTACCTATTTTTCCATTGGTTGCTTGTGTCTTTGGTGTCATATCTAAGAAACCACTGCCTAATTCAAGGTTACAAAGATCTAAGTCTATGTTTCTTTCTAAGATTGTCTAGTTTCAGCTCTTATATTTAAATCTTGGACGCGTTTTGAGTTGATTTTTGCACATGGTGTGAGTAAAGGTCCAACCTCATTCTTTTGCATATGCATATCATTGTCTCAGTGCCATTTGTTGAAAAGACTCTTCTTTCTCTATGGAATTGTCTTGGGAACCTTGTCAAAAATCAACTGACCATAAGTATAAGTGTTCATATCTGTACTCTTTATTCTACTCCGTATGTCTATCCTTAAACCAGTAACACACTGAGCTGATTACTGTACCTTTATCATAAATTACAAAATCAGAGAGTGTGAATGCACCAACTTTGTTCTTTTTCAAGGCTTATTTGGCTATTCTGGGTCCTTTGTATTTCTTTATGAATTTTGGGACCAGCTTATCAATTTCTGCGAAGAAGCCAGCTATGATTTTCATAAGGATTGCACTGAATCTGTATGTCAATTAGGATAGTATTGCCATCTTAACAACACTAAGTCTGATCCGTGAACACAGGATGTCTTTCCATTTATTTAAGCCTCCTTTAATTTCTTCCAAATTTTGTAGTTTTCATTCTTGCACTTGTTTTGTTAAGTTGATTCCTATTTTATTCTTTCTGATGCTATTATAAATGGAATTATTTAACTTCGTTTTCATATTGTTTGTTGCTAGTATAAAGAAATACAATTCATTTTTGTATATTGATCTTGTATCTTGAAACCGTGAGGAACTTGCTTATTAGTTCTAATAAGCTGTGCGTTTGTGTGTGTGTGTGTGTGTGTGTGTGTGTGTGAATTCCTTAGGATTTTCTATACACAAAACGGTGTCATCTGCAAATAGTTTTACTTCTTCTTTTCCAATCTGGATGCATTTATTTCTTTTTCTTTCCCAAACGCTTCTTAAACATTTTTAACTCAAGTTCTAATTGGTCCGCTGTGCCAGATGGTCTTACAAGGTAATCCCCTTCTTCTAGTGCTACCCTCTGACAAGTTGGTCCCCAAGGACCCCAGCATTTGTTCGCTTAAAGGCAAATACACTTTGAGGTCAGGAGGATCTTAACACCACCCTCCCCATCTGAGGTCCCAACCCCACTCCTTACCCCAAGTCCAGAACACTGAACTTCCTGACCCAATTGGTCACCAATCTTATATTTCCTGCTTTTCACAATAGCCCGGAATAAAGAAGTAAAAAGATACTGGTGTGAAATTGCAAGTCCAGGAGAAAAAACAAGCCACCCACTGCCCAGGGTAGCAGTGGGTTCAGGGTGGCAGAAGTACGTGTAGGAGGTGAGGGGGTTGCCTGATGGCTGAGTTCCCTATCATCTCCCATCATGGAGACCACTCTCTACCCCACTGAAGCCACCCCAAAGAGTGGAGAGATACAAACTGATAGGTACCTTACACACAAACATACGCCATCACCTAGGGGCCGACCACTTATGCCAGCACAGCCCGAACCTCAGGAGGCAGCCCTGGCCCTGGCTGGTGGGTCACGCCGTGGATGGCTGGGAGCAGCTCCTCTGGCTGGAGCTGCGATGGCTCAGGACAAAGGAAGACGAGTTGCTCTTTTTGCTGGTACTTGTCTCTCCCAGGCGGTTGCCCTTTAGGTAGCTGGCGGAGCAGCACAGGAAACGCTGCACGAGTTCGTGGAAGAGGTGACCCGTGAACAGCATGTAGATCCAGGGGTTGCAGCAGCTGTTGAGGCTGGCCAGGAGCATGACAATGATGAAGGCCGAGGCTGAGGGGGCGGGGGCAGGAGAAAGGAGAAAAGGGCATTCATTAACACTGGAGACACTTCCAGACATATCTGACTTAAACACCATTTCGTGAGTGACAGGCTTGTCCAAGTACTACATCCTGAATCACAAGATGAGGTACTAAAGAGGCAAAGTTTGTCTTCCTTCTTCCTCCTTGTGCTGGACATGCCCTCAGGCTGTCCTCCAAACCCTCCCCACCAGGCTCAGCCCAGGCTTGGAACCGTCCCTGCCTTTCTCTCACCAGCAGCTTTCCCACTGCCTACCTCCCTCAGCAGAAGCTGTATCTATCACAGTCACCTTTTCATGCATCACCCACACAACTAGTGTTGAGTGCCTACAACTTCGAGCGTCTACAAGCACAGCACCCAGAAGCTGCAACACCCAGTTTTCATGCTAGCCTTGCCAGCGCCTAGTTACTTGAAGTCCCTAAGAAGCTTCGTTTCCTAATCTTTAAGTGGGCATAAGGAGAGTGCCCAAACCTCTGAGGACTGCTGCTAGGATTAAAGGGTGCCTCATACACAGTGGGTGCCCAATAAATGATGGCTGCTATCATGACTATGTGCCGGGCAAATCAATCAAATAAAATGAGAAACACCATGATGTGGACATCTTGTGAGTTAGGTAGGCACAGGAAGGGGGTGCCGCTCTGAGAGTCATAGCCGGCCCCACAAACGGGGCATGTGAGCTGATTCCCGAAGATGCCTATGGTTTTTCCAGGCAGAGCAGGGAAGAAATGTGCTCCAGGCAGAAGGAATGGCACCAGCAAAGGCGTGGCAGCAAGAAAGTGTATGACATCTTCACGGCTGATCAACTGAAAGCATCTCCATGAAGCTGTGCCTAAGAGCACTACTTCAGCATGACAATAAGACTCATGCAGGAAAAAGAAAGTGACATGAAAATTATCTGAAGCACTCCTTAAAGGCTATTATACTGAGGACTCATGGAGTTGCAGTCGAAATTAATGATCAGAAATCAGCTTCAAAACATTGCCTGTCACAAACCAAAACTTCAAGGAGGAAGAAAAAATTCCTAATTCTAGGTACTTCCAAGCACGGGGATAAAAATCTGGCTTCTTTCAATGGCCTTAAATCTGAACAATCAGACATCTCCTGATGACAGACAAGGCCAGGCAACATCTCCAGAAACCCACAAGGAAAACAGCTAGGAATTCTGTTGAGCCACCTCCTTGTGTGTGAAGGCAACTGCAAGAAGGTGAGGAAAATCCACTAGTCTTATTTCTGTCTGCTCTGCAAAATTTTTCAACAAATAACTCTAGAGTTCAAGAGCTAAATCCAGGGAAGGACTCTTCACTGGGGATGCTAGAGAGGTGCAAAATCTAGATGTGGCCGCTGATGAAGAGAACAGAGATGTTTATCAGCAAAATCTTCAAGCACCAAGGAAAGAAAGGCGGTTGGTTGTTGGTAAGTCTACATGAGGGCTCTCAAAGTGGCCCCTCCCCCCCGCAGAGCGACGCATCACATGGGAACTTGCTGGAAATGCACATTCTCAGGCCCCACCCCAGAACTACCCTCTGGAGGTAGGGCTCAGGAATGTTGTAATTCTAATGCACCCTCAAGGTTAAGAACCACTGGTCTAATTAATTGGTGCACCTGTTGGAACAAAAGCAAGCTACGACAGACAGAAAACAAAATTCTTGTAATAGAAGTTTTTAGAAAGCAAAGAATGGAAATTTAACTCTTAGTACTAAAATAATAAAGAATAGAAAAGAGGAAAAGTGAAAGAAAAATGACCAATATTATTAAATTCATTGCTTTTAACAAAAAATATTTTGTTAGGAAATTTGCTTTGATTTGGATGGATAAGAAGATGAATTTAAGTTTAGAAACTCTGGTGCAATATTTCACCAACAATATTAAAATTCACCCACAAGACTAAAAACAGAATGTCTTAGAAATAATGAAAGAGGCAAAAATCAACATGCAACATGCAAAAGTCAACATTTACAAACTACCAACCACAAAGGGAAGGACATAGGTGTATAAAGCTTTGCAATGAGATAGAAGGAAACATCAGGAATGAAGTTAACAGAAAGACACTGTGTTTTGCCTAGTTGGACACAGTTATTTGGCACAATCTTATCTGTTCATGTAAACCATTGGTCTCACTCTTTACTCTTTGGATCTTTCAAAGTTTTTATCCTATTTTTTTTAAAAAAAACTACAGAAACATCAACAACAAAGAAGAAAAGAGTTAATGAATTCCTAAGTAGCCACCAATCCTTCTGCCTCCAAGAGGCCAGCGTGGGTGGGAGATGTCTAACCAGCAACTCTGATCCCACCTGGCGGCCACAGACACGAGTGACCTCGAGTGGGTCCTCAGGGGATGAAGGGCCCTCTCTAACCTGAACCTGCTCATGTCAAGTTACCAACACTAAGGGCACATTTGGCTGTTCTTAATTTGTCAATATCCTAGTCATCCCAAGTCGTTAAGTTTCCAAGAACAGCACTTCAAAGCTCTACCATCAGGGGGAGATCTATTTAGGAACACAAAGCAGGGACTACGGAGCATATTTCAAAGGGGTGAGGCAGCAGGAATAAAGGCCCATTGTTGAGAACAGCCAAGATCATTCAGGGACTTCCCAGGAGGCAAGAAGGAAAAGGAGGAGTTTCAGAAGAGAAGAGGTTGGAAAGATGGTTTGGAACCAGACAGGAGGATCTTAAATCCAGGTAGAGTCTGCCCACTTGACTGCATGGGCAATAGGGAGCCTTTGATGGTTACTGAGCAGGTGAGTGACTACAGATTCCACTTCAACCTGCTTTCTGCACTTATTCTATCTTGTTTAGGCCATAGCATTCCCCTTTCTGGTGGCAAGAAAGGCTTCACAGGATTACAGAGGACTTGGAACAGAACAAAGCATGGAAAACATTGTCCTTACATTTCACATTTTCCATGTGAGGATGTGACAATGTTGACCATCATAATCACTGCTCGAGCCTGCTCAGAAGAGTACAGTTTTCAAAGTAGCCTTACCCTCATTTTATAGATAAGGAAAGTGAAACTTAGAGAAGGAGAGTCACTTCCCCAAGGGCACACACCAAGTCACCCTGTGTTCACACATTAATGAAGACTGATTACTTTTAAAAACAGGTTAGCATCCTCACAGGCCAGGTTGGTTCCAGTTAGTGAATCCTGTCCGTCCCAAAGCCAAGATAGAAGGTGGTTAGGCAGTTTGCCTAATGTTATAATTTGAGGGACAGAGAGCAACCTCCCTGTTCCCAAAACAAATGTGGTCCACCACTGAGAGTAAGCACTGCCCATTCCCCATTTTTGATGCTGTGGATGTTGTGGTCCCCCCTGGGCACCCATTCCTCCAGCTGCCCAAGAGCTGCCTGCCAAATGCTCACAGCTGAGCTCCTCTCTGGGCATTGCCTTTGGCCAAAAGGAGCTGCCACACCCAATGACTGCTTAGTGCAAATGTGCAAAGGCCAGGACCCATGCCTTCATCTGGGCTTCTCTGAGGGGCCATGGCCGCTCCCAAGCTCCCAGGGAGACTGGCCTCCCTCCCCATTTCCACACAATGCAACCACAATGAAGTCAGCGCAGAGAGGAGGACCTACAAGTCCTCATGGGCCTGACCCTTCTCCGGGGTCCATCAGGAAAGGAAGCTGTTCACAGTGGGAGTCCCTGGCCCACAGAAACACTGGCTGAGAGGCAGGGAGGAGAACCCAGGAACTCAGGATCTGCACGCAAATCCCTGGGGCCTGGATCCCCCTCTCACCTAATCACTCTCTGAACTACATCTACTGCCTGAGCCTCAGTTTCCTTATCTGTAGCATGGAGGCAGTAATCATAAGGCTATTGAGAAAACGAAAAAAAAAATTAAAGATAGTGTAAAAGGGCTTTGTGACTGGGAAAGTGTTTTTTCAAGTAATTGTTATTAATATTAGCATTAATGTTTGTGAGCTATGACCAACTACAGCAATTCTTTACAATCCAAGTCTGGAGACTCCCAATCCCAGAACAATTAGAGAAATCATCCTCAACCCATTTTCCCTACACTGCTCAAAAGCTAAAAAAAAAAAAAAAAAAAGAAAAAGAAAAAATCAAACCCCAGAGCCCTCGGATTGAATTACTTGACAAGAAAGGAACTCTAACAGTCAATTTTGGAAAAACTTATTCTGCCAGTGACCTAGAAATCCAAAAGGGAAGGTTGCTGCAACTGTGGGCAGGCGCAGGATCTCAGGGTCTTCGATGGAAGAGCCAGTTCTAATCATGTCTATCCCACTTGCCTGCCATAAAAATCACATCTAGCCCCACGATCGAGCCCTGAGTATGCCAGGACTGCAAACTTTCTCTCTCCCGTCCTTGCTGGGAAGGGAGGATGAAGAGGAGGTGCTGTGCACCCGGACTCCCCAGGGGCTGCTGGTCTCATGCTTATGGCATTTCTTGGAGGAGGAAGAGGTCAGACATCCATCCTTTCATTCTGCCTCCACTCCATGCCATGCACTGAGTAGGTGCTGGGATCTAAGGGCAGTCCCTGCCCTCAAGTGATTTCCAGACTCAGGATGAGAGAGACTGAAAAGACCAGCAGAATGTTAAACAGGGGGTAAAGCATTTGGGGAAGGGGCTGCTGGGCACAAGGCTGAGGACTAGGGGTGGTTTTCAAGTGCAGTCTCTTATGTGCCAAGCCGGGTACATGAGCAGAAACAGCCACACACCAAATGCCAATATCCCCTTCTGGGCAATTCTGCCCCTGGGAGAATCAACTCTACATTTCTACGTGGCACCATGATTCATGGAGGGGTGGGAGGCAGAGGTCTATGTTCCATCCTTCCCAGCCTGGCTTTCCTCAAGCCCCAAGAACTCCCCTGTTCGGATTTCCCAGCACTCTCTCCACCCCAGCACTGAAACCCCAAATTAGCCCAGAACAGCTGACAGGCAGCTGGCCATGGCCTCTCTGGGCTGTGCTGTTCCTGAGGCTACTGGCACGTTTCACATGATTCAAAGACACACGGCCGAGATTGGCTGGATCAAAGCAAGCCTGCCAACTTTACAAAAGGCCCGCACTTGAGAAACCAATCATTTGCTACGGGGCCTCCCCAGAGTACCAGGAATTCAGACGTAAGTCTCTTATTCCTACAGGACTGTGCAGGCATCTGGGAACAAAACTATGGAAGGCCCTTTCTTAAGAAAATGATTTTTGAATGTATGCTTATAGAAAGATTGAGTCTCAATATATACTAAAGGGTGCCTTCTTAGAAAAGATATTTCTAAAAATCACAGATGTGTGATCAGCCCGTGTAGCGCAAGGTCTGGGTGAAGAACCAAACGGACGGGCTACAGAGTTGAAAATGGGTTTCTCCGACAGCACTGCTCCAATCTGGTAGGTGTGCTGGACTCACTGGGCTGGGCCTGAGAATAACCACATTCTGGAAGAAGACAAGCCAGGGCCTTCCTGCAAACAACCAGCCCTTCACTACCCTTCAAGGAATGACAAGGCCTTCCAGCCAATCTGGGCCACATGTGGTAAGGCAAACAGTGAGTGTTGGTAAAAGATAATATATTAAAGCTTTGCTGCTCAAAGTGTAGCCAGTGGCTGGCTACAGGGCATCTGATAGGCATCACTTGTTTCCTCGTCAAAACTGCAAACTCTTGGGGCCCCGCTACAGACCTACTGAATCAGAATCTGCATTTTAACAAAATGCACATTAAAGTTTGAGCAGCTTCCTTCCAACTGGCTCAAATCTTATAGATAGGAAAGAAGAAATGAATAAAGTAACCGTGCGTCATTCTTGATCTCGGCATGGAATGTGCATCTGCTTCTTTGCATAATAAGCTCCTATTCATCCCTCAAAAACCCTTTTCAAATGATACTTCCCCTCTGAAACCCTCCTGATTCCTTCCCAGGGAGACAGATCAACTAATGCCTTCTAAGGGCATTTGCAGTACTTGGTAAATAAATACCTCTATAACAGCATCACCCCATCATACTATCACTATTTTTTTGATACTCTTTGGCCGGGGACTGTGTCTTATTGGTGGCGCTGTCCTTAGGCTGCTAACAGCTACTAGAAAATAGGAAGAGTTCAATAAGGAACTGAATTGAACTGAAGCATGAAATTAGAGGTAAGAGGTCCTGATAAATCAGCCACTGCTGCCAGTATGTTGGAAGGGCTACAAATAATTTCCCTGCTCAACCACAGGATATGGCCTCCCAATAAGGTGACTGGACTCAAATGCAATTCCCTCTGGGAAAATTAAGTTCGTACTCAGATATGGTCAGGTGGAGAGAAAGGGAGAGAAACAGAATGTGCGAGAGTGCTGTTGGGATGGGAGATATGGGCTGGGAGGGCAGAGGCCCATAGTCTCGAAGCATCTGGCTAAAGGGCAGGAAGCCTTAGTTCCCGGCTGAGGCTTCAAAAGGAAACACTGGCAGAGGCTGCCCCTCAGAGCAGGAATCAGGAGTAAGGATTTGGGCCTTGGGGCTGGGACACAGGAGACCACCTGGTTACACCTCCCTCCCACCCATACCTTAGGCAAGACCCAGTCTAGGGTACCTCTAAACGAGAGCTAGAACCTTTCACCTGGCCTCCTGTCTCCTCCAGGTGAGACAGTTGTTTCTCTTTCCTTTTAATACTCTTGTTCCCAGCATCCTTAGACTTGCCACTTTGCGCCAACTGAAACTGCAGCTCATTTGCTAAAATGCTAGACCTGTGCCCAAAATAACTCCCACTCCCTCAGCTACGCTGACTTGCACCAGCAGGATGTTCCACCCTCTCTACAACCTAAGCCCTATTCTGAACTTCAGAAACCTGAGATTCTGAATCCCAGAAATCTGAGTTGTGGGCAGGCTCAGCCCCACACCTGAAGAGTATGGGGCTGCCGCTCCACCTGACACTAACC
This sequence comes from Trachypithecus francoisi, assembly GCF_009764315.1. NCBI lineage: Eukaryota > Metazoa > Chordata > Mammalia > Primates > Cercopithecidae > Trachypithecus > Trachypithecus francoisi. The sequence goes on from NW_022681453.1 coordinate 52,649,121, forward strand.
CAGCAGAAACTGGGGGTGTCCCTCCCAGAGGTCTGTGGGTGTGCCCAGAACTCTGTGACCAATCTTGACCAGACTGTCCCACATTTATGCATGCTAGCATCTGGCCACAGGAGGGCAAGGGCTTGGGAGGGCCCCTTGCCAACTCTCTTCACTTGGGGATTGACAGATGAAAGCAGAGGTTGTGTGGACAGGAGCCTGCAGAAGCATCAGTAACTGTTTTTTTGAATGAATGAGTTAGCATTCAGAGGAAGAAGCCCCTCCAAAGTGGGAAAACAGGGATGGCTTCCTGAAAGGGGCACTGGATGAGGCTGCCATGCTCAGTCGTTCAGGCTGTGCACTGCACAGTTCCTAGGAACACCCTGCTCATAGACCATGAGGTAAAAGGCATCCCCTGGAGTTGTGCCACAAAGTAGCCCACACACTGGACTTGGGCTTCAAAGCATGGGAATCCATGGAAGAAACTGGGGTGGGTGTTCCCATGGCACGAACAGTATTAGCATAGGTGCAAAGGCAGCTAGACCACAGGAACTTGTGGAAAGTGGCAAATCATCAGGCCTGGCTGGGGGTACAAGAGGCGGGCTGGCCAGAGACCAGGGCAGTGCTAACAAGAGAGTATTCATTTGTTGGGTATTAGTTTAAAAAGTAGAACAGTGGGTCTAAGCCAGCAGGTCCTAACCAGGGATGACTTTGCCCCTTAGTGAAGTTTTGGCAATGTCTGGAGACAGTTTTGGTGGCCACAGCTGGCAGGGAGGTTGCTAGTGGCAAGTAGCACATAGAGGACAGGAATGCTGCTAAATATCCTACCATGCACAGAACAGCTCCTCCCCGACACACATACACACACGTCAAAGATTATCCAGCCTAAAATGTCAGTAGTGCCAAAGTTGAAAAATCATCCTCTAAACCAAGAAGGTGATAATGGAAAGAGAAAGCAACTGCCCACAGGAGGCATGTGGTGCAGCTAAGATGATGGAATTGGTGGACACAGGGAGGATGTGAGGGGCGTGGCACTGAACCCAGAGCGCTGGGAGGGCAGTGCCATCAGCAGATGTGTACCTAGGTGTGTGTGTGTGTAGGTGTTGCAGGAAGAGCCCAAGATGTCAGGACCTTGGGGCCAGATGGTGGCGGAGGGCTCGACTTCCATGGAAGGAATGGGCAATTAGATCGCATGGGCAGGGCCAGCGATCTAACAAGCACCCAGGAGATCTCCAAGGTGAAGGTGTAGATCATCGGGAAAACTGCTAGCCTAGGGCGGCAGGGAGTTGGGGTAGTCATGCAGTGTGTCAGTCTCTAGAGTGAGATGACTGGGTTCCAATCCCAGCTCCATCACTTACTCAGCGGTGATCGTGGGCAGGTCACACCTCTCTAAGCCTCGGTTTCTTCATCTGTAGAAAAGCCATGATGGGCCCCTGCCTTGCTGCACTAGGGTGAGGAGCAGAAATGGCCCGGGCACAGGCCTTACTCCCAGTGGGCACTCAGTCAGTGGTGGCTGCTGTTACCAATTAATCCCACTCCTCCCTTCACCAAAGCTGAGGCCCAGAGAGGGTATCGAGTTCCATCATGAACTGTTATCCCTATTGCTCAGATGGGAACGGCAGAGGTCCAGAGGGCATCAAGAGACATTGCTCCAAATGACACAGATGGCAACAAGACCAGGTCCCGGAAGGGGACTGGCTACTTCCCAGTATTGTCTCCCGGGGCTGGGGGTTCTGGCAGGCGGGGTCTGGTGTATACGGTCTGACTTCAGCCCCTGGGAGGGAGCCCGGTGGGGTTGTCTTCGCTTCCAGGAGTTGCCAGGGCAAGATGGTAAGGTCAGCAGGTAGGCCAGTGCCTCAGATCACACTCAGACATGCCAGCCCCGGGCCACAGACCTGATCCAGCCTCCACAGACAGCGTGATGCAGCCAGGGCACCTGCTAATCTCCTCCTGATCCGAGGCCCTCCACAACCCCTCTTCCCCTCCTCACCCCTCCTGAAACCCACGCAGACAGCCATCAAATGGAAACATGATGTAACAGGGCCTCACCCAAGAGGCTGGTTTGGAGTTTGTTTTTCTTTGAGTTTTTTGGTTTTTGTTTTTTGTCTTTTTAGCTGTTATTTATCAAACCTTTGGAAGGAAAAGAAGTGAAATCACCTCAGGGCAGAAACCCAAAGGGAAAACATTAACATTAGCTAAGAACATAAAAGAACACACAATTACCGAATCATATAAGAGTCTGAAGTTAACTATCCATCTCACTGTGATTTATACCCAGAAGGGCCGAGCTCGTGCACTGTTCACGGCCCAGAGTGAATATCCTGTCCCAGCTCCTCCTGCCGGCCCACCATGCTCTCCACATCGCTGGGTCACCTCAAGAACAAGCCCTTCCAAGGGGCCTGGTCCCCCACACCTCAGGCACAGCATTCACAGAAGGAAAGATGGATGGGACATGCCAGATGGTCCTCAGTCCCACGGAAACGGGGGGGGGGGAGCTGGGAAGCTCATTCTACAGATGGGGAAACGGTTCAAACCAGGCCTCCTGTGCCTGTCAGCCTTCCTCCTGGTCCAGTGCTCCTGACAGATGTTTGGTCACCCCCAGCGATGGGGCACCCCTTTCTTTCCCAGATTGCCAGTTCCGTTTTGGAGGGCTACTTAGAAAGTCCCTATTCCTCCTGAGTCCAGCTCTTCATGCCCATCCCTGCCCTGTCTCACTCACCTCCCTGCTCCCATTTTCCACGTATTTGGCAAGCACCAGTTGAGCCATCAGTGACTGTGCAGCCTTGTACCAGGCATCCCCTGGAGTAAAAGGCATCCCCTGGGGTTGTGCCACAAAACAGCCACACATTGGATTTGGGCTTAACAAGTAAGGAACAGGACGAGCAGTGTCCCTGCTGTGATAGGGCTCACAGTCCACCTCTCCAGCCTTAACAAGCTTCTCTCCCACCTCCCAGCCTCCCTGTGCCTGCTGTCCCATTCCCTCCACCTATGCTCAAGACAAGAATCCCCACCTTGTCCATCAGGAAGGGGCCATGGGTCACACCATTTAATCCTCACAACCCCACGCAGTGAGCCATGCTATCCTTATTACATGGAGGAGGAGGCAGAGGCTCAGAGCAGGTAAAACAACTGGCTTAAGGACACCAGACTGGGCATTTTACCAGGGAGATGCTGGAAAGAGAAGACTAGAGACAGAGACCCCATATCCTGTCCACCACACTCAGCCAACATCAACCAACCCTAGAAATACAAACAGCCCCACTCTACCAAACTCCCTCCTCATCCTCATCTCCTCCCTCAGAACTGCCCCAGGGTCAGAGCTCCTACAACCAGCAGCATAGCAAACGCCACTGGGTTCAAGGGAAAAGGCTGGTGCCAAATCTTTGGCTTTGGAATTTAATTCCGGAAGATATATAAAGGGCTCATCAAACCCTGCGTGGGGCATCCAGTCTCACCAGCCGCATCAAGTCAGCACCCGACAGCATCCGGCTGCTTTGAAAAATGGATCTCATTAAATTACTCAGATGCTCCCATTGGCTCTTTCTTCCGAATCACGAAAATATTTAAGCTCAAAGTTTTCCTCTTTGGTACTTATAAAAAGTAACCACGTGTAGAGCTTGTCTATACACAGAGAGACTTTATTATTATTAATAGTATTATTACTACTATTATTGTAATATTTTTGTTTTCCTTTTCTTCTCCCTACCGCCTGCTTTATCCCAGTTCCCTCATATCTTTTTTATCTTGTTGAGTTACCTAAATTTGTGTCCACTACCGCACATTACTTTTGGAACGAGGTGAGCTCTAAACCCATAAAGGCAGCCCTTGGTATTTGTGAAGGTGTGTGAAGGAATGAAGTCGCTCAAGGGAGAGATGGAAAAGAGAGAGCAAACGCTGAAGGAGAGAGGGACTTTGGGTCCCCGGGCCACCACATCTGCAGCCACCAGGATCATGACATCCCACCCACTCTGGCAGCCTTGATGGGGGCCATTGACTAAGCTTCCCTACCTCCCTGGGGTTTTCATGATAAAGCAGGAATAGACCCATGTGTGCCCCACCTCTCCTGCCTCCCTGTGAGCCTGCTCCAGCCGCAAGCATGACGTCACACTGTTAGCCACGGGCTCGGGTACTGGCTCCTCAGGTGATGAGTGGAGTAAGGGCCCCAGTCTAGATATTTCTGCTTCTAAATTCTGTCCTCTTGGAGAGGAAAGTGAGGCTGTGCATTAATTCCACTTTTCCTATAACAACCTCTCGAGGTAGCTCGAGTGTGGTTCTCTTTTATTCCTTCCTTAACACTTGCTGGTGGCCTCTGGATTGAGAGGTATCTCCAAAGTGATGTAGACACCACTTCCATCTGCTACTTGCAATTATCCAAATTAAGGCCAAGTGGACACATGGCTGGTGTTCTAACTGAGCTCACAGCCACTCTGACTCCTGCATCCCTGAGGCCTGGGCATGATGTGGCCAGGCTGGTGGTGGCCAGAGTCCACGTCGTCACCTCGGTGTATGATGAGGTGCTCACATCTGGACTGGGCTCCTGCTCCTGGCTGTGTGCTTGGGGTAGTGGGGAGGTCCCGGCTGCAGCAGCGTCATGAATCCCTGCCAGTCTGTGTTTGGATTTTTCTCAGCACCCGGGACAAAATGCCAAGGAGGACCAAGAGAAGCCCCGGGGTTTTCATGCAACACCCACCCTTCCCCTTGAATTCCTAAAGGAGCAAAGGGAAGTAGGACCTGAAATACTTGAAGTCCTCTTCTTTCCCTGCCCCTTGGGCTTGAGCAGAAGTCCATCTCTACTGAAGGTCTCATCCCCAGGAAAATCCTCAGAGGACCACAAACACTCAAAAGACCTACAACCTCTCTGGCCACACTCTGGCCAGGATCTGTGTGTGTCTGTTTTTTTCTCTCTCTTTTGTTTCTAAGACAAAGAAATCAATTGTTGACATGCTTTTAAAGTGTAGAAAAGATCTAAACTTCGCTTCATGGTACATGTGACGTGGGTGTTGCCCACACACTCTCCTTTAGGGAGGACACACAGCGAGAAGAGGAGTGCAGGTGACGGGCTGAACAGCAGGAAGCCATACAGGAGGGAACTGGGAGGAGAGGGAAGGAGAAAATTCACCAGAGACTCGAGACATGAACGGGAGAGGCGAGGGGACCCCAAGGAGAGAGGAGCGGAATGTCTGTTGAATCAATTAACTGAATCCTGAAATGTCCTCATTTTAAAATCTAGACACTAAGGCTCAAGGGGAATAAAGGGATCTCTCAGCTAACATCCCAAAGCTAGTAAGGGCTGGAGGAGGACTAGACTCCACATCTCTCCAGTATCTACTCCAAGGGGTGCTGGTTTCACTTCCTTGACAGTTGGTGCTCGAGCTCCTCAAGACCTGGATCTGGTTTCTTCAGATCAGTCCAGGAAACAGGTGTAGCCTAAGGCCTTACTTAGAGACTTCTACTACCGGCTTTTGCCTCCAACCCCACTCCCTCATCATGTGCCCTTCATAAGAACCCTGGCACAGGAAACGCCAGCTCTTCCTCTGACTTGCTGTGTGACCTGGTGCAAGTGCCTTCCCCTCTCTGGGCTCTAGAACCCTCTCTGTAAGGTGTGACCAGGGGCCACACGCTTTCAGTAAATATTGAATAACCAGTGTCTTGGCCACTAAAGCAAACACTGAGCTAACTGGGAGGATTCCGTAAAGCCTGGAGTCTGTGATTTCCAGAAAGGACCAAAGCAAAGTTACCAAACTGAATGAAAGCAGCTGGCACTGAAATTTCAACTTCCCAGGTGCATGTATTTGAAACTATTGGGAGCCGTGGTGAATGCACACAGAAATGGGACATTTGCAGTGTCTGGATGGAAAAAGGGTGAAAGCAAATCCTTTGGTCTTTCTTTACAAACATTTGAAGTCCCCGACATCCAGCACGCGCTGTGGAATTACCTTCAAACAAAAACTTACAAATCATTCACCACCAGCAATCACCCCTCCTGCTCTTTCCACATGAGCTACTGGAAAGGGGTTGTGGGCTAGGGAGTGACAGGAAGCTGCCTGGTGCTCTGTGCCTTGGGGACAGCCACCCAGCACCAGTCACAAACCCCAGAGCCCTAGGATGCCTCTGTTCCTCCAAGCTTTCTCCCTAGGTCGCCCTCTTCTATGCCCTCCTCCTAGCTTTCTGGCACAGGCCAAGAATGGACAATTGCCCCACCCTCAGCCTTGTCCTCAGCAGTCCTCCAACCTGGAAGGCACATTCCCCACCTACAGAAATCACCCAGCCTCCCCCTCAAACTTGAATGTCCCCCTCCAGGCTTTCTTCTCTTTCCCCCAAGTAGTAGAAGTGGAGTCTCAGTTCTGGGCACTCTCCTCCCTAAGCCTGCCCACCGCTTCTTGCAGTACTCACCTCTCTGCATGGAGACTCATCACCTCCACTCGATGAGGGGTTCGGAGATTTGTCTTCACCTCTCCCTTGGAATCCTCTGCCCCCCAGCACCCCCTTCAACTACTAGGGGCTTGGTTGGATAAATTGCCCACCCCTGCAAGGCTGTCCTTGTCCAAACCAGACTTCTTGGCTTCAAATGGATTTCTTGAACTTAAAGTGGAAGTTCAGCTTAATGTGAACTTAAACTTGAAGGAATTTGAACCTGGCCAGGGGTTCCAAACTTACCTCTGCCATCTCCTCCTAACCACCTCCTCCTAACCACGTGGGAAAGCAGATGGAGTCCCTTGAACCTGTTCCACCACCACAGTAAACCATACAGCCCATATGCAGCCCAAGGACTGTGCTGAAGACTTTAACTGCATTTTCTCACGGCATGCCCCTATGCCCGGTGACAGTTGGTACTTTTATACTTATTGCCACCTTACAGATGAGAAAGTGGAGGCTCAGGGAGGTTAATTGCCCTAAGTCATTTGGCCAAGGGATGATGGAGCAGTGACTCTGTGGGATTTCAAACCCTCTTATCCCCCCAGGAAGTCCACAGACCCCTGGATATTCTGAGGCAGCAAGATAAGGGCGTCCCCCAGCCACAAGGCTCCCTCCTCCTGGGACTCCCAGCCCTGGCTACCTTCCTTGGGCGCGTTGGCATCCCAGACGCTCCACATCTGCACGAAGAAGAAAGGCGTCCAGCACACGATGAAGGCCAGCACGATGATGAAAGTCATCTTGACCGTGCGGATCTTGGCCTTGGAGATGAGCTTGACGCTGCTGACACGTGCCAGGGCCATGCGCCCCCCATCGCCAGCCGCCGCGCCCTCTGGCGCCTCTGCCGCCGCAGCTGCAGCAGTCTTGAGCCGCAAATTCTGCCAGATCTTGAAGCTGATAAGGCCATAGCAGGCAGCCAGCACGATGACCGGCACGATGTAGACAGCTAGCGTGATCCATGTGATGTAGGCCTTGGGTCCCCAGGGCTGGATGAAGACGGCCCAGCAGTCGAAGACGCCGTCAGCCACCTCGCGCAGAGAGAAGATGTGCACCTGCGGCGCGCTGGCCACCAGGCAGCCGAGCCACGTGGCGAGCACTGCCAGGCGGTCCGTGCGGCGGCGCAGCGAGCGCAGCGGCTGGCAGATGGCCAGGCAGCGGTCCAGGGACATGAGTAGCAGCAGGTAGGTGGAGGCGAACATGCCCACCACCTGCAAGTACTTGACCAGGCGGCACAGCAGGTCGGGCCCGTAGAAGCGGAAGGTGATGTCCCACAGCAACTGCGGCAGCACCTGGAACACTGCCACCACCAGGTCGGCGATGCTCAGGTGCTTCATGAAGAAGAAGAGGCGCGAGTGCTTGTGGCGCGTGGTGCGCAGCGCCAGCAGCACACACGCATTCCCGCTCAGCGCCAGAAACAGGATGAGACAGAGCACCGCCACCTCCACGCGCGCCAGGGCCTCGTTGCGCCGTGGGGGTCCAGCGGTGCTGTTGCCCTCGGCCCCCGGCGGCGCGGCGCTGGAGTTGACTGCCTCGGTGCTCCAGTTGGCTGCGAGCTCGCCCTCCATGACCCTGGCGGCCGCGGTGCGCCTCAGCCTTCGAGCCCTTTACGGCTTGGCGCTGTGGGGCCGGATCCGGCGTGTCGGAGGGTGTAGGGGCGCCTGGGGCTCCTCCTGGAGACTCCAAGGACGGATCTGCTGGGTCCACCCTGAAACAAACCGGGAGAGCCGTGAGGAGATCGCCGTGTTTCTCTTCCGACGCGGGTAGGGCGTGTTTGTTCCATTCCCAGGAACCCAAGTCATCTGAAACACGGGGCACAACCGCCGGCCTCGGGTTCCTCAGCCGCCACCCCAGAAATCCCCGTTGGAGGTACCTCCCCTGAGCCACTGCAGATGAGCGGGAATCCTGTAGCAGCCACAACCCAGAGCCCCAGAGTGCCAGTTCCTTGGGATGTTCAGCGGCTCCCACTGGGGGAGAAGGGAGGGTCAAAATCAGCCACTTTCCTCCGGGACTGGGAATCTAAAACCAAACCACCTCCCCGAGGGATCTCCAAACTACCTACCCGCCCCACGCTCCGACCCTCAGCATATCCACCTCCCGCGGGACCCCCATACCAGCCCCTCTCCCAGTAAACGTTAATTCAAGTACTTCCTCCGGAAATCCCCAAATAGCCACTTGCCTGGGAAACCCCAGCTCAGGGCCATCCCCGTCTAACCCCACTTTCTGAGACGCTCGGCCGTCACTACCTGAACTTCCACAACACCTGCTTCCGTGGAAACCCGGTTCCGCAGTCCCTCCTGGGGGAACCCCTACCTCAAAGCCCAGGATGCCCAAGCGCTGTTCCCAGACGCTGGCATAGACACCTCCCGCGGAGCTCCTCCCCAGCCCGGCAGCCTCGAAGGTTCAAGAACCCCCGGCCTGCGCTTTGGACCCAGATAATCAAGGACTCTGGGTCTCGATCCCGAGAAGTCACTTTACAATCTCTCGGAACACCCCGCGCTCCTCCAGGAACAAGGAGTTCGAGGCACCCCACCACCTCCACTCGGGTCCCGATGGTTCCACCGGCCCTAGCCATCCCGTCCATCCCTGCTTAGCACCCAGCTACCTGCACCGAGTCCGCAGGTGAACCTAAAGTTGACTGCCCCCAGGGAAGTTGCACGGCGACTGACGGCCCCAGTGACGCGTGCGCTCCCGGCCCGAGTTGGGATGGCCTGCTGGCTGCACCTAATGTGATGCTAGGCTGAGGTCTCTGACTCTGGAGCCTCGGTTGTAATCCCCTCGCCGCAGCCTGGCTGGTCGCTGGATGGGTACAGGAGGTGATCGAGGAGCGCCGCCGAGGCTGCGCGCGCGGACAGCGTCTGGACGCGGCGCTGTGCGCTGGAGCAGAGGCTGCACTATCGCACGGGTCCGCTAGGGGGCGGACGAGGCCAGCCGCGCAGACTCCTGTGGAGCGGGGCTGGTTCGCCCAGCGTTGGTCCCCAAGACTTAACAAATGGGTTTATTTTACAGTGGTTTAAAACTGCGAAAGGGAGGGAACTCGTAAATAACCCGCCCGTTTCTTCCTTTCTTGGTTTGGAAGCTCCTGACTCTGAGACACATAGGAGGCTTGAATAATAATGTTTTTCCCCGGGTAGATAGTGATGAAGTTACAAAAGCATTTAAACTGATTATTTTCCAAAAATGATGTTAATTTTCAGCCTTTTCTCTCCCCCCACACCTCCAGCTTGATGTAGTGGCTTTAGCAGTGAACTCAAGTAAGTCTTTGCTTTGGAATACTTTTGTTCCTATTCCCGTTAATGAGGAATTAGAAATGGCCTCTATTCTAAGCAGGGCTGGGAGAGGCTTTAGTCTTTAGGTAGTTTTAGAGGAAATTCTGAAGCACAACACTCTGTCTTCATTTAAAGTGATTCTGCTTGTCTGCGGCTAAGAGCAGTTTCTTCCTCCTTGTCGTGCTTCAGAATTAAAATCCTGAATCATGCCAAAGGAAGATGCAATGTTAAAGGCAGCTTCTCAGCCTCCCTGCCCCTTCTCTATTCTAAAATCATTTTTTGAAGTAATTTACAGTGGCCACGAATTAAGTCAGAATAAAAGGCCAGGATTCAAAAATAAACAAGGCTCCTTAAAATGCATTAAACGTGTATTTTCTCCTGACATTTCACTTCTCCCTCTTTTCATTATGTGGAGAGAATTGAGTTAGCCAAGGACCGGGTTTCCTTAATCCACAATGACAACCCCATGCCAGGATATCCCAGAGGCCGAACTTACAGCACCTGGATCCCAGGGTTCTAGCTGAGTAATCATTCCAGAATGGGGCTGGGAATTTTGGCAGCATTGCCAAGGGGTGGCAGGCAATATTAATCAATATTACTCAATAGTACCTATCTACCTTGAAAATTACAGATTAAAGTTACAGATCACTCAGATGAGAATGAAGTGACCTTGGGCAAGTCCCTTCTCTTTGGGTCTCAGTCTCCTCATATGTAAAATGAGAGGACTGGCCAAGATAGCTAATGTCTGAGGTTCTGTCCCTCTGGTTTTCTGAAATTGTATAAGCTGTGCAATCCAAGAGTTTAATCCTAGCAGGTAAAACACCCCTGCCTCACTCCATGGCTGGATGAAGGGAGACTTTTCCCTATGAGCCCCTGATTGGTAAATGTGGGAAGGAAAACACTGGGCTGTAGAACCAACCCTGCTCTTCTTTCTCCTGGAAGACAGCTGCTTTCTAGGGAGCAAGTTTACGGAGCCACTTCGCCAAGGACAAACTCTTCTACCCTTTGTAGGGAAGCCCGCCTACCTGTGTGGTCCTTGCATAGCTGGTGAGACAGCCTAATTCTGGATTCACCTAACAGGGCTCTTTAGTCTCATGCAAAAGCTAAATTCTCTAATTTAGTCTTAATCTAAAAAACAAGAACAACAAAAAAAAATCGTAATAGTGTGATCCCCATTTCCTCTCTTTTGTTTTATTTCTTAATGTGTGCAGAAATCAGACAGGAAACAGAGAGGTCCCCTTGAAAACTCCTAACAATGAATAAGATATGCTCCTTCACCTTTGAGCTTCAGCCAAAGAGAAAAACACGTATTAGGTTGGTGCAAAAGTAATTGTGGTTTTTGCTGTTAAAAATAATGGCAAAAACTGCAATTAGTTTTGCATCAACCTAATATTTGCAGTGTGCCAACAATAAATACTGTTACAGAAGTGAGGACTGCTGGGGGCTGAGGTAATACTTTGAGACCGTTTTACAAAGAGGTAGCTGGATTTCAGCGCTCCAGAATGAGTTCTCCAGGAAGCAAAGAAAAAAGGCGTACTTCTCAGAGAGTGGTACAGGGGAATCACTTTGGCGTTTTGGAGGAAGGACTAAAGATGAATTGCTTGGTGCCTAGTATATTGCCAACACTTAATACATACGGTTGGCCCTCTATATCCCTGTATCTCTGGGTTCAGTGGATTCAAACAATCATGGATTGAAAATATTCAGGGAAAAATAAATCCTCAAAGTTCCAAAAAGCAAAAATTTGAATTTGCCATGTGCCACCTACAACACTGAATGCACACAAATGCAGTGATGAGTGACATTGCATTAGGTATTACAAGTAATCTTGAGATGACTTCAAGTATGTGAGAGGATATGCACAGGTTATATGCAAATACTGCTTCATTTTGTATCAGGGATTTGTGTATCTTGAACCAATCCCTCATGGATACCAAGAGATAACTGTACTTATTGATGCTAAAAGATCTTCGAGGTCATGTAAAGTAAAGGAGAATGGGTTTTATTCTGTAACCCAACATTCCCCAAAATGTGGGGTGGAATACTTTCTGATAGTTTTAAATGTGAATTTAATATTGAGTGATACTGAATAACATAGGGAGGAAATTCAGTTCTCAGTTCTGTTTCTTTCCTTTTGACTTCAGCAAAGAGAAAGTCTGACATAACAAAAATCGTGAAAGTGCTAGTGCAAAGATGACTGAGGTTAGAAGGCATTGATGGGGAAGGTGGGGCACCTGGAACGACTGCAAGCAAAACAATGTACACAGATCTGTACTTGGTGACAGAATGCTGGTAGCCACAGGGAAGATGGGAAAGGAGATACTGGCATTATGAAGGCCTTGCAGATCCAGGCAAGAGATGCTGTAGGCATGGACCAAAGACATGACATTAGAGGAACGGAACTTCCAAAGAAACAGAACCATTGGGATGTATATATGTAGAGAAAGAGAAGGAATCAGTTCATGTGTTACGGAGGCTGGCAAGTCCAAAATCTTCAGAGTGAGCTGGCAGGCTGGAGACCCAGGGAAGAGCTGATTTTGCAGGTCAAGTCCAAAGGTCCTCTGCTGCAGAATTCCTTTGCTCAGGGAGGTCAGTCTTTTGTTCCATATAGACCTTCAACTGATTGGATAAGCCCACCAACGTTATGGTGGGTGATCTTTACTCCAGATGTTAATCTCATCCAAAAACACCCCCACAGAAACACCCAGAATATTTGACCAAATATCTGGGCACCATGGCCCAGCCAAGTTGACACATAAAATGAACCATCACAGACAGATTCAGCAATCTCAGATTTACAAATGTCCTCATCTGTCTGAGTATCCAGGCATTTTTTTTTATTTTATTTTAAGTTCTGGAGTTCATGTACAGGATGTGCGGGTTTGTTACATAGGTAAATGTGTGCCATGGTGCTTTGCTGCACCTATCAACCCATCACCTAGGTGTTAAGCCCAGCACACATTAGCTATTTTTCCTGATGCTCTCCCTCCCTCCACCCCCATGACAGGCCCCAGTGTGTGTTGTTCCCTTCCCTATGTCTGTGTTCTCATCATTCAGCTCCCACTTATAAGTCAGAACATGTGGTGTTTGGTTTTCTGTTCCTGTGTTAGTTTGCTGAGGATAATGGCTTCCAGCTCCATCCATGTCCCTGCAAAGGACATGATCTCATTCCTTTTTATGGCTGCATAGTATTCCATGGCATATACCATACCATATTTTCTTTATCCAGTCTATCATTGATGGGCATTCCATGGGTTGATTCCATATCTTTGCTGTCGTGAATAGTGCTGCAGTAAACATACATGTGCAGGTATCTTTACAATAGAATTATTTATATTCCTTTGGGTATATACCCAGTAATGAGATTGCTGGGTAAAATGGTCTTTCTGGTTCTAGGTCTTTGAGGAATGGCCACTCTATCTTCCACAATGGTTGAACTAATTTGCATTCCCACAATGCAATGTAAAATGTAAAAATGTTCCTATTTCTCCAGATTCTTTACAGCACCTGTTGTTTCTTGGCTTCTTAATAATCACCATTCTGACTGGCATGAGGTGGTATCTTATTGTGGTTTTTATTTGCATTTCTCTAATGATCAGTGATGTTGACCATATTCTTTCATATGTTTGTTGGCCACACAAATGTCTTCTTTTGAGAAGTATCTGTTCATGTTCTTTGCCCACTTTATAATGGGTTTTTTTTTTTTCTTGTATCCAAGCATCTTAAAGGTGGGGCCAATGTTGTCTATACCTGTACTTCGAAAGGCCTAGGTCACTGTAGAATAGGCAACTTTCAGGTATTTGTTAAATACAGAAGGATAAAAGGAAGGGGAAAGGAGGGAAGAAATAAACATCTCCATGGGCAGTTTTGCTCTCTTAAGAGCAGAACTAGGCCCTCTGGGGAAGGTATCCTGCCCAGAGAATGACCTGTCCTGTACCCGCTTCTACCTCTGGGAACTGGGTCTGAGTTCATCTTGGGAATTTTCCAGTACTGGCACATTTATTTCAACGGGGATCCAAGCCCAAGGGGCCTTTGCTCTATAGTCAGAGTGGAAATGAGTTGTAAACACATCCAACCTACTCCCTCCCTAACATCACCCCTCTCCCTAGCCTGCCCGCAAATAACTTCTCAGCCTCGGCTTGGGCTTCTAGATCCAGGAGGGGGTCAGTGACATGCTCTCAGGCATAAAGACTGAGAACACATTGTAGCAATCAGCCTGCTGCTGGCATACTCGGCCTTCTTACATTTATAGTTCTGTGCAGTTGCAGGAACATCAGGGCATGTGGGCTGACCTGGGAAGTTCCTGAGGCCGTGCCAGGATGCTGTGTCAGGAGGCCACAGCTTATAGGTAGAACTTGCATGGATTCCTTCTAGCTTGTGTGATTTTGGACTTCCCAGCCTTTTTTTTTTTTTAATTCCTGTGTTCCATGGAGGGTGGAGAAAGAGAAAAAAATGTCCTTTCCTATTGGAGAGAGCTCTGAATCTGCAGCAGTAAGTGCTTGCTAGCATCTGGATTTTACCACGTTCTGTCGGCGTGGCAAAGGTACTGAACTTCTCTGAGACTCAGTTTCCCCAGGTGCTGATCACATGAGGCTGTCTGTATAAACCAAACTTAATGCACATGAAGAGTGCTTTGCAAACAGCAGAGAACTATACAACCAAATCTTTATTCCCATGCTGACAATTCTGACCCTAGGACCACTGCATGAAAATATTGTCTGATCCAATCAACCTCCATCTTATTAGTCTTCTGGATGGAGTTCATAATATTTTCAATTTAATCAGACAAACTATATCTTGGCAGGTGGGGGGAATGTCACCAGAGTCAGACCCCTGCTTCCTAGAATAATATTTTTATGAAAATCAAGTTGAAGGAGGGATCTTTGTGAGAAAGGATGTTGCTGATCCCTGTGTGCCATTCTCCCTGAGAGAAAGCGATGACAGAGATAAACATGAGGCTTCTAATCCCATAGACATGTTGTCAATTAACAATGGATGTGGCAATACAATCCCCGTTAATGAAATGGCCTAAACCATTGCATTCTCTGTGTGTAGACGCTGTTGGCCCAGGTTAAGGCATAACATGGCATCACTGGAGAGAAACAGCTTCCTTTAGGAATCTCGGAGCTTGGAATAAAAGCAGGCTGTTCTTTTGCAGAAGGAAGGGCTTGTTGAGAAGCAGGATCCTTGGAATATGTAACTTCTTTTGGAGAAGTAGAACCTGAAAGAGTTGAGAGTCATTTAAAAGTGGATGTTAGCTTCATAACAAACAGAATGACTGGGATTATTACAACGTCTGTTTTACAGATGAGGAAACTATGGTTCAGAGAGGGGAACGAGCTTGCCCAAGGCCACACAGCTGGGAAAGGAGGTCAGCGTAGCTGGAGCAAACACAAGAGGAGCAGGGACAGGCCACACAGATCTGGTGGAAGTGTAAGGGACTTTGCTGTCTCTTCTAAGAGGGCTGGGAGGCTTGAGGGATTTTAAGTGAAGGAGTGATAATGCACTAGCAGGGGCACAGATTGGAGGGAGGCAAGCAGTTGCAAAGAGATGGATTAAAAGGTTGTTGGGCTGGTACGATGGCTCATACCTGTAATCCCAGCACTTTGGGAGGCCAAGGTGGGCAGATCATGAGGTCAGGAGATCGAGACCATCCTGGCCAACATGGTGAAACCCCATCTCTACTAAAAATACAAAAATTAGCTGGGCGTGGTGGTGCGTGCCTGTAGTCCCAGCTACTTTGGAGGCTGAGACAGGAGAATCTCTTGAACCCAGGAGGCAG
Source organism: Trachypithecus francoisi (assembly GCF_009764315.1). Taxonomy (NCBI): domain Eukaryota; kingdom Metazoa; phylum Chordata; class Mammalia; order Primates; family Cercopithecidae; genus Trachypithecus; species Trachypithecus francoisi. The sequence continues at coordinate 52,664,559 of NW_022681453.1, forward strand.
AGGTCACAGTGAGCCGAGACTGTGCCACTGCACTCCAGCCTGGGCGACAGAGAAAGACTCCATCTCAAAAAAAAAAAAAAAAAGTTGTCAGCACCCAGGGAAAGGGGCGCAAGTGTGAACAGGGTGGTGTCAGGGTCGATGTAGCAAAGACAGGTTTGCCCAAGGTCCCACTGTGATCAGAAGTGAAGCCAGAACCAAACTCAGGTCTTTCTATTGACTCAGCCACCTCCTGAGTCATAAAAAGCCGGGGCAGCATTGAAAAATGTTCTCAAGAGACAAGCTAGAAAGACTTTTTGATGAAGTAGAAGGAAAGAGGGAGCTAGCTGAGCAGAGACAATAATAACAATGGCGTGAGACAGTCCCCAGGAATTATTCAAGAGTTCAGGCCAGGTTCAGATAGGAACACTCAAAGAAAACAAAGCTCTCTTCTCTCGTTAGCTCCTGCCCCGTTTCTATCAGGCCATCTCTGGTAGGAGAAAGGCACCTAAGGGAAATTCCAGTGACCTGACGGCTCCAAACACATTGTCTCAAGCCTTAGGCAGCCCATCTCTCCTCCTCCACCAATTTCAACAGCTCACTCATTTTTCTTTTTCATTAAAAAAAAAAAAAAAGGCATTTCTTCCCAGAAGGGCACCCCACAGAAGCCTGACTTTCTTCCTGGAATATTGAGCACAATTTAACAGAATGTACTGTTTCTTCTGTTGTGTTCTGCACCAACATTCTTTCAATAAGTAAGTTCTAAAGCACCTACTCTGTGCCCGTTGGGATGTCCCCTGAATTGCAGCACAGGGAGGCTGTGCTATTAGTTCAGAGTCGAACTTGACCAACAAGTGCTCCTATGCTGGGTGAGAAAATCAAAACAAATAGAAAGCCCCAAATCCCTGCTTTCAGAGTTATAATTCCACCGTGAATGTGCTGCCCTGTGTGACCATGGGCCAGTACCCACATCTCCCTGGGCCTCAGTTTCCCCTCCTTAAAATGAGGTTATTAGACAATCTCTAAGATGTTTTACAGCTCTAACTTTCTATAATGCTCTAAGTCTGGAAGGCAAAACACACACCACAAAGCAGTGAGAGCAGAAAGGACCATCTGATGAAGCTTCCCCAGTGCCGCCCACAGCACAGCACGTCGTAGGTACTCAATAAATATGAGGAGAAAGAATGAGTATGCACTGTACAGGAAAGGCAGAAGCACTCTGCCACGAGTGAGTTTTAAACAACTGAAATGTCATTTTTCACCTAACAGACTGGAGAAAATGGAAAAAGAGAATACCCTGGGGGAATCTGGAGCTCTCAAACACTTTTGGTAAGAATGCATTTTGGAGTAGCCTCCTTCAAAGGAAGAAATTTAACAATATATATACAACTCCTTTAAAATGTGCATGCCTTTTGACACAGTAATTAACCCTTCTAATGATGTAACTTGAGGAAACTATTGGACAAAAATGCAAAGAGGTATGTATACAGATGGCCGTTAAGCATTGTAGAACAATCAGAACAGGAGTGTTTATTATGTACATCCTGCTAAAAACTGTGTAGAGATTAAAAATGAGAGGATGGGCCAGGCGTGGTGGCTCAAGCCTGTAATCCCAGCACTTTGGGAGGCCGAGACGGGCGGATCACGAGGTCAGGAGATCGAGACCATCCTGGCTAACATGGTGAAACCCCGTCTCTACTAAAAATTACAAAAAGCTAGCCAGGCGAGGTGGCGGGCATCTGTAGTCCCAGCTACTCGGGAGGCTGAGGCAGGAGAATGGCGTAAGCCTGGGAGGCGGAGCTTGCAGTGAGCTGAGATCCGGCCACTGCACTCCAGCCCGGGTGACAGAGCAAGACTCCGTCTCAAAAAAAAAAAAAATGAGAGGATGGATCTTTGCTAATTGACATAGGAAAGTGTGTGTGTCTGTGTGTGAGAGAGAGAGAGAGAAGAAGGAGGAAGCAGCTACAGAACAGGGTATATACAATGATGCCACTTATAAATCCACGCACAGAGAATGGTCTCAAAAGGATGTTACAAACAAATTAACAGCAATTATCTCTAGATGGTAGGATTATGTTTCCAGAAAGCCTCCACAGACCGGCCTGGGTATCTCCAGCCTCCACCTGTTGCTCTTTTTTCGCTGTGGAGCATGTGCCTCCCAACCCTACCCCAGTGTGCTGGGGAAGTGGGAGCATCCCCTTCAAGTGTTGTCACAGTTTTCAGCCAGCTGGCTGGAGTGTTTACAAATAACAGCTTTGATAATCGAGATGCACAGCCAGCCAGGAGGAGGCTTCCCACCCGTGAAGGGTGGACCGGCTCTTTGGGGTCCTGGTGTGAGCAGGACAGCCACGTCCAAGGCCACCAAGAAAACTGCTGCTCTCATACCCCCAGCTCTTCCCATGGTTGCCTCGCACACAGCACTTTCTCTCCACGTTTAAGGTGTTCGTGACATTTCATAAAGTTTCTTAAAGGTGCCCAGCTCCAGCAACATTTCCTTGCAGGAAAGATGCACCAAAGAAGGACAGAACAGCCAAGGGCTCCGTAGCTGGTGTGCTTGGGATGGTCTACAAGTGGAGGAGACCTTCCCTGTATGTATCACGTCAAAGAGCTGGCCCAGGATTCCCGAGGGAGCGAGGCACACCTTGCCACCCCACCTGAAGGACAGGGACCCTAGGATGTTAAAACACTAGGACCACAAGGAACACAGACAGAAGATTCATCTCACACTTGACGATGTTGGGATGAATGCAGCCTCAGGGTGCTGACTCAGCTCCCAGTAACTGAGTTGCCTCTCCAACACAGCAGAAACCCATACTCCCAGTCCTTAGCAGACTCCTCTCAATTCCACTGCACAGTTGCTTCTGTGCCCCTGGCCCACCCTATCTGCATCCTTTCCACCCACGCTGATCTTCCTGTACCAGGCTTGGCTCCTCAAGCAGGTCCCCCAACACTCCTGTGCACACCATCTCCAGATCCATACTCAGCCCATTCCCCCTACTAGGAATGATATCCCCACCCCAGTTTGTCCCCCTAACTATCAAATGTCTTACCTTGCCCACTTTACAGATGGAGAAACTGAGGCTCGTGATTTGTTAAGATTGCCTGGCTAACTGGGATCAACCAGATCTCTGACTCCCTCCTAGCCTTTCCTCCTAGCCTGTTGCTTTTTTTCTGAGAACTATGCTTTCTGGAAATCTGGAATAGGGTGCTAGAGAGTGGACATTCTCTGTGCTTCCTTCAAAGTGGTTGATTCCTGAAGCCTTGGCTTTTCTTAGGGACTCCTTATTCCTGCCTTTTGGAACCCCTTAAAGTTCAAGGATAGCAGAGGAGGAGTTGATGCATTGATTCATGCAGGCTCACCTCAGGTAAATGCACTGGTCCTGGAATCAACGTTGTATGGGGGAGTCACACAGACTTGGATTTAAATCTGGATACCATCACATACTAACAGTATTACCTTGAGTGACAGCGCCAACCTCAAGGTGCCTCAGTTAACCCGAATCACAAATGGGAATGATAATGATACCCATGTGTTTCAGTTTCAGTTACCGTGGCTACATAGCAAGTTGCCCCAGACTGTAGTGTTTTCAAACTTATTTTGCTCACGAAACTGTGAGTTGGGGCAGGGCTTGGCAGGGACAGCTCATCTGTGCTCCAGTAGACATTAGCTGGAACGGTGGAAAGGCAGGGGCTCGAATCATCTTATAGATTGTGAGGCCTGATATCCCACATAGATCGCAGTCAACTCTGGCTGTGACTGGGAACTTAGTTGGGACAATGGGTCAGATGCCAATTCTTGCTGTCACTGAAAGCTTAGCTGGGGCTGTGGATCAGATGCCTATGCATGGGTTCCTAGGCTCCCTCAGGAAATAGTGGCTGGTTTTCAAAAGCAAGTATTGAGAGAGAGAGAGGCAGAAAGAGAAAGAGATAGAGTCCAAGACAGAGAAAGTCAGAGACAGGGAGACAGAGAGAAACAGGGAAATAGAAAGAAAGAGGCAAGAAAAAGCCATATCACCTTTTGTAACAGCCTTAGAAAGTCATATTGCATTACTTCTGCCATATTCTATTCAAAACAGCAGTTACAAAGACCCACCAGTTTCAGAAAGAGGAGAAATAGACCCTGCCTCTTGGAGAAAAAAAAAAGCAAGATATTGGAGGCATCTGAGACCAAAAGTATTGTTGTGCCATTTTGGAAAATACTTGATTATACCATTTCACTCAGTTGTTCAAGTTGACTCCATGCATGGTGCCTGGCACATAGTGGGTACCTATACAAATACTAGCCATTATGTAGCTGCCTATAAGAATGCGTAAGAGTACGGGGGCCATAGGTTAGAATCAAATGGCCAGGCCAAGTAGACCAAGCTGGAGTCTGTTCTCTATACCCCAAGCAAAAAAGCTTGAGGTCCACTCATAGCCACCCCAATTTGACTGAACCAAGGGTCCGATGACAAGAGGACTAGAAATCTATGGTACTGAGAGTCTTCCCCATGTGCCCCCAAGCCAACACATCCATCACACCCCAACAGTATTACCCAATGTCCCAGATTAGGAGCCAAGGGTGTTAGACCTAAGCAAGACACAAAGTACTGAGTAAACAGCCTAGAAATGAGAACAGAAATGAGAACAGAAACTTCTGCATACTGCAGGGCCAGTGGAAACACAATGCATCTTCCAGAAAGAGAGAGTCAGATGTCTTATATCTTACCAAAAACAGCCCCTGCCAGTACATGGTGTTTTTGACCCACCCCCAGGGGGCCTGGGCTGTGTAGCCCTTGGCCAGACTATCACTGGGGGTCTGTCTTCTCTTAAAAAGCCTTTCCCCACTTCTCCCAGGGAAGATTATGCCATTAAAATTTTAGCTGAAAGTAGTCACAAATATCACTTCTCCCAGATGTATTTATATTTTGACCAGGGACCTCATGGTGCATTTCTCTCTAATAGTGGAAAATCAGGCATCATGACAGGGAAGACAAGGAAAGGCCCTTCCTAAGTCACTCCAAGCTGTATCTACACATCCAAGCAGTCCTAAGTGCCTCACACAGCACAGGAAAGGGCTATTGAAAACTAGAACAAAGACAGCAGGAAAATCATAAACATGTTAAATGTTGGAGCCAAAAAGTACACCAGAAATTATGTTTTATAATCTCTTTGCTTCTCAGAGAATAAAAGTGAGGTCCAGAAAGGGATTATAGAGGGTCCTGGTTTCCCCTGGTTCCTTTGAGGGCCTGGTCCCAGTGGCTGAAATCCCACCCTGTCCTCAGCTTGATGGCTCTGGACAATGAGCCCCTGGTTGCTGGGCCTGGGCTGCCCATCCAGAGGAGTTGGTTGAAAGACAGCCTGGAACTACGGCAAGGACTAAGATCCCTAGTTCCAGCCCCAAGGGTTGGGCTGGTTACATAATTTGCAGGGCTCAGTGCAAAATGAAAATACAGAACCCCTTATTTAAATATTATTGAGGATTTCAAGACAATGACAAAAGAATGTTAAACTGAATTTTTTGTTGAAGCAAGATGGAGGATCAGGAATTCGCTCACTCATATCCGTGTACAGCAAAAACATTAATAATTTGGAGCCATTCAAGGATAAAAGTACCTTTGTGGGAGCTTTGGGATCCAAGTAGAAAGTTTTTGAAATCCCAGTGGAGCCCAGGACCAAGAAGAGCCATTCTGAAAAGGCAGGTGCACAGCCAGGTGGCAGGCTCACCAACAATGATCCCAGCCACAGATCTAGAAGCAGCCCCATTCCCTTGTGGACTAAATTACAGCCCTGTCTAATCTTGGTCCTGTCACTAGCACCATCCACCAAGGGACTTTGGAGAAGCCACACCCCCCTGTGCTGTGAGTAACAGGCCCACTGACCTCAGTATAGCTGTAGACACTGAAGCAACCCTGTGACTCAGTTCCAGCCCCTCTTAGCTGCAGTCCAAGGCCAGTCCTGCCTGCCTATTGACCCACTCAGTGACCTAGTAAGGGCCACACCTGTCTGGCCACCTGGTGAAAGGCCCACATATGTGAACCCAACTGCAGATCCCGAAACAGAACCTTGTCCCTGAAGCCACCCCTACCAGCCAAGGTCCTAGAAGCAGTCCCATCCATCCATGGACCAGGCAAAATCAACACCCATCTAAGACCCTGGTAACAGACCCACTAACTACAGACCGCACTGCAGACTCAGCAGCAGGCATGTGACTTGGCTCCAACTCTGTCAACTGTGATCGCAGAGGCAGTACTTTCAGCCCAGGGACCTGACAAAGGAAGGTCATTTCTGGCTGAAACCAGACATTAAAGACTGGAAGAGATATTTGCTTCAGACATTAAAGACTGGAAGAGAAATGTGCAGACACCAACACAAGGTTACACAGATCATGAAGAATCAGACAAACATGACACCTCCAAAGGAAACTAATAAAGCCCCAGGAATCAACCCCAAAGAAATGGAGATCTGTGAGTTACCTGCTAGATTATTCAACAGAATCATCTTAAAACTTACTGAGATGCAAGAGAACAGATAGACAACTAAACAAAATCAATAAAACAATGTGTGAAGAACACTAGAAGTTTAATACAGAAATAGAAAACGTAAAAAAGAGCCAAACAGAAATCTTGAGCTGATGAATAGAATGGTAGAACTAAAAAATTCAATAGACATCTTCAACAGCAGACTCAATCATGCAGAAGAAAGAATCAACAAACTCAAATAAAGATCATTTGAAATTAGGCAGTTAGAGGAACAACAATAACAACAACAAAAAGATTGAAAAAGAGTGAAGGAAGCATACAGGGCCCATGGGACACCATCAGATATATGAATTTATGCATTATGGAAGTCTCAGAAGGAGAAGAGACAAAAACACAGAAAGCTTATTTAAAGAAATAATAGCTGAAATTTTTCCAAATTTGGGATGAATATGATCATTCAGATTTATGAAGCTCAAAATTTCCCAAGCAAGATCAACCCAAAGAAGATTACCCAGAGACACATTAAAATCAAATTGTCAAAAGTGAAACACAAAGAGAATGTTGAAAGCAAGAGAAAAGCAAGGGAACCTCAATAAGTCTGTCACTGGATTTCTCAGCAGAAACCTTGCAGATAAACAGGGAATAGGATAATGTATTCAAAAAGGCTGGGCAGAAAATGCCAACCAAGAATACTAAACCAGGTAAACTTATCTTTTATAAATAGAAGAGAGCTAAAAACATTCCCAGACAAACAAAAACTCAGAGTTCATCATTACCTCACAAAAAAATGTTAAAGGGAATTCTTCAAGTTGAAATGAAGGATGCTAAGTAACAACATGAAAACATGAGAGTACAAAACTCATTGCTAAAAGTAGATAAACATATTCAGAAGTCATGTACCACATAACAATGTTTTGATTAACAACAAACTGCATTTACAATGGTGCTCCCATAAGATTATAATGGAGCTTTTATACCATATTTTTACTGTGTCTTTTTTATGTTTAGATATGTCTAGATGCACAAATACTTACCATTGTGTTATGATTGCCTATAATATTCAGTACAGTAACATGTTGTACAGGTTTGTAGCCTAGCAACAATAGGTTATATTATATAGCCTAGATGCATAGTAAGCTATACCATCTCAGTTTGTGTAAGTACACTCTCTGACGTTTGCACAACAAAATTGCCTAACAATGAATTTCTCAGAACATATCTCTGTCATTAAGCATTGCATGACTGTACTCTAATACTGTAATGTTGGCATGTAAATCATTTTTAACTCTCATGCAAAATTTAAAAGACAAAAATATTAAATTAACTATAGCTACAATAATCTGTTAATGGATATACAATATGAAAAGATGTAAAATGTAACCAATAGCATGAAATGTGGGGACAGGAGTAAAAGTGTAGAGTCTCTGTATGCAATTGTAGTTAAGTTGTGACTAGCTATAAAATGTTTTATGTAAGCCTCTTGGTAACCACAAACGAAAAGCCTCTAATAGATACCTAAAAGGTAAAGAGAAATTAATCAAAGCATATCACAACAAAAACTCAACAAATCTCAAAGGAAGACAATAAGAGAGGAAAAGGAACAAAAAATCAGAAGAAAACAATTAACTAAATGGCAATAGTGTTTACCTATCAATAATTACTTTAATGTAATTATTATGTAAATGTATTAAATTATCTAATCAAAAAATAGAGTGGCTGAATGGATTTAGAAAACACATAATCCGACAATATACTGCCTACAAAAGGCTGACTTTAGATTTAACGACAAACGCAGGTCAAAAGTGAAGAGACACAAAAAGATATTCCAACATGATAACCAAAAGAGAGCAGGGCTGGCTATACTTGTATCAGAAAAAATAGATTTTCAATTAAAATCTGTCACAACAGACAAAGAAAGTAACTATATAATTACAAAGGGATCAGTTATCAAGAGAATATAGCAATTGTAAATATATATGCATTCAATCTTGGAACACCTAAATATATAGAGAAAATATTAACAGAACTGTGAAGAGAAATATAGCAATATAATAATAGGAGAGAACTTCAATATCCTGCTTTTATTCATGGATATATCATGCAGACAGAAAATTAATAAGGAAATAGCGTAGTTGAATAAAACTATAGATCAAACGGACCTAATAGACATATTGGGACCATCAGAGCATTCCATCCAACAGCAGCAGAATACACATTTTTCTCAAGCACACAAGAAACATTCTCTATATACTAGTCCACAAAACAAGTCTTAACAAATTTAAGAAGGTTGAAATTATATCAAGTATATTTTGTGACCATAATGTTACAAAACAGAAATCAATAACAGGAGGAAAATTGGAAAATTTGCCAATATATGGAAACTAATACTATACTTCTAAACAATCAATGAGTCAAAGAAAAAATCAAAAAAGATATTTAAAAATCTTGAGACAAATGAACAAATGAAAATAGAAACACAACATACCAAAGCTTATGAAGTGCAAGAAAAGCAGCTCTCAGAGGGAAGTTAATAGTAAAAAACAAGCAAACTATACATGCATATAATTTGTGTATATATATACACTTATACATGCATAATGAGATATACATATATAGTATGTATACACATACACTTACACATATATAATGAGATATACATATATAATGAGCTATATATGCTTTGTGTGTATATATATAAATACACAGTTACATATATAATAATATATAGTGTGTGGTGTGTATGTGTGTGTGTGTATATATATATATATATATATATATATATATATGCCTACTTGAAGAAAAAAGATCTTGCCGGAATAACTAGGCAAGACAAAATAATAAAAGGCATCCAAGTAAGAAAGGAAGGGGTGAAATGGTCTCTTTATATATGACATGATCTTATATATAGAAAACCCCAAATGCACCACCAAAAAAACCTTTAGAACTAATAAATGAATTCAGTAAAGTTGTCAGATACAAAATCGACATACAAAACATCAGTTGCATTTCTATATACTAACAACAAGCCATCAGAAAAAGAAATTAAGAAAACAATACCATTTACAATAGCATTGAAAATAATAAAATACTTAGGAATAAATTTAACTAAGGAGATTAAAAATTCAAATGTATATTGTTAAAATGCCTCTATTACCTAAAGTGATCTACAGATTCAAAGAAATCCTTATCAAAATTCTAAAGGTATTTTAACAGAAACAGAAAAAACAATTGTGAAATTTATATGGGGTCACAAAAGACTCCAAATGGCCAAAACAATCTTGAATAAAGACAAAGCTGGAGGCTTTGCACTTTATGACTTCAAATTATATCACAACGCTTTAGTAATTAAAACAGGCATAAAAGCATGGTACTGGCATTAAAAAAATACATAGACCAATGGAACAGAATAGAGAGCCCAGAAATGAACTCATACATATACATTCAATTAATTTTTGATAAGGATTCCAAGAACACACAACGTGGAAAAAATAATCTTTCCAATAAATGGTGTTGGGAAAACTGGATATCCACATGCAAAAGTATGAAATTTGATCCTTATACTGTGCACAAAAATTAACTCAAAATGCATTAAAGATTTAAATGAAAGACTTGAAACTATATATTCCTAGAAGAAATCACAGAAGAAAAGCTCCTTGATATTGACCAGGACAATGATTTTCTTTGGATATGACATCAAAAGCACAGGCAACAAAAGCAAAACTAAACAAGTGGAACTACATCAAATTAAAAAAGCTTCCAACAGCAAAGAAAATCAACAAAATGAAAAAGCAACCTACATAATAGGAGAAAATATTTCTAAAACATATATATAATAAGGGGTTAACATCCTAAATATATAAGGAACTCCTACAACTCAATAGCAAACACACACACATACACACACACACATACACACATACACAAAATTTAAAAATGGGGAAAGGGCATGAATAGACATTTTGCCAAAAAAAGACATACATATAACCAACAGGTGTATGAAAACGTTCTCAACATCACTAATCATCAGGCAAATGCAAACAAAAACTACAATGAGATACCACCTCATATCTGTTAGGATGGCTATTATCAAAAAGAGAAGCAATAACAAGTATTGGCAAGGATGTAGAGAAAAGAGAATCCTTATACACTGTTGATGGAAATGTAAATTGGTACAACTACTATGAAAAACATCATGGAGTTTCCCAAAAAAATTAAAAATAGAACTGCTATATGATCCAGCAACCCCACTTCTGGGTAATCAGCATCTTGGTATCTGCACTCCCATGTTTATTACTGTATTATTCACAATAACCAAGATATGGAAGCAACCTAAGTGTCCATCAATGGATAAATGGATAAAGAAAATGTGGTGTGTATATATACAATGAAATATTATTCAGCCATAAAAAATAAGGAAATCCTTCCACCTGCAACAATATGGATGAACCTGGAGACATTATGCTAAGTGAAATAAGCCAGGCACAGAGAGAGAAATACTATATAAACTCTCTTATATGTGAAATTGAAGAAAGTCAAACTCATAGAAGCGGAGAGTAGAATGGTGATTGCCAGGGCTGGGAGTGAGAGTGGGAGACAATAGAGAGAGGTTGGTCAAAGTGTACAAACATTTTCTGTTGTAAGACAAATGCATTCTGGAGATCTAATGTATAGCATAGTGACTATAGTTAATAATACTGTATTGTGTACTTGATATTTGCTACAAATAGATCTTAAGTATTCTTATCAAATGCAAAAAAATGGTAACTATCTGAGGTCACTGATTTGCTATTACCTTGATTGTGATAATCATTTCATTATATATGCACATCAAATTATTACTTTGTACAACTTAAATATATACAGGTTTTTTGCCAATTATATCTCAATAAAGCTACAGTGGGGGAAGAAGAGCATTCAACCAAGCATGGGAACTCTGAGTGTGGCCTCCATGCTATGCACAGGTTACATGCTCATGAAGCCAACCTGCTCAGGAGCTTTCTTCTCACTATCTATCCCACCTCAAGAACTATTCATCTCAAATCCTAAATGTTGCGTGAAGTCATCTGCTCCCTCCATCTTTATGTCACTGCTGCAGTCTAAGCTGCCACCCACATATACTCTCTGGACAGATGCAACCCTTCTCGTCCCCTCCCTCTTTCTCTCTGCACAGCAGCCAGCTACCTTTGAAAATGGCACATGTGATAACATCACCTTGTGTTGGAAACAGTTTAATGTCCTCTCCCTGCCCTGGGGGTAAAGGTCAAATGCTTTAACATGGTCCATGGTCCATGGTCCTGTCCCAGATGATCAGGCCAGCCTTTATTTATACCACACTTCAAATTCTCCAAGCTTCAGTCACTGCCCACACAGCCCTGGGCAAGTTACAGCTTGATCATGTCTCATATCCCAGCAAATCTACCACGTCCTCCAAGCTCCTTCAGGGTCTCTTGTAATACTACAGACCTCTCCTTAGCACCTTCCAAATGTGTGATTTTTATATATGTTTGTGAAAATTGTATTCACCATATTCTCCACACCGAGCACATTGTGTGTGCACTATTCATATGGTGAATGAGTTAGCTAATGAACCAATGCCTGCCACATACACAAAAATCCCAGGACTGACAACATGTCCAGCCATCCCATCAACTGAACCAGATCATGAGACTACATTCCTGTTGTGTTGTGAAGATTAACTAAGATTGTGTATAAAAAGCACTTCGCACTAGAGAGATGTTCAATAAATGTCTATTAGATGCTTTTGAAGGGACACTGGGAAGTCTGTGATAGGGGGAAATCAAGGGAACTCTTCTCTCTTCCCATCCCTTGTCCTGGAATCTGGGATTCTGGAAAGAATTTCTTAATTTATTTCTACTGTCTTATTAAAGATTTAATGCATTTCTGTTTCCTGAGGGAAATAATAGAGGGACCTCTGGGACTACCTTGGACTGCAAAATATTCCTAGACCAGGCAGGTGGGCGAGGGGGTGGTTCAAAAGCAGATGCAGCTAGTTCCAAACCCAGGTCGCATTCTTCTATGCCAGATTGCCTTTCGAGGAGAATGCCTGACATAAATGAATTAATTTTAACCTAAATTAGGTTTATCCTGAATCTTGATTTTAATCTAAATTAACTAACGGTTAGCATCAAGAGAAGTGGGTAGACACCACCTTGCCCATATGCACAGAGCTGCCACAGGCATTGCCCAACTCCCTTGCTCCTGAAAAGCAAGTTCAGACTCAATTAAAAGATTATGAAGCCGGGCGTGGTGGCTCAAGCCTGTAATCCCAGCACTTTGGGAGGCCGAGACGGGTGGAACACGAGGTCAGGAGATCGAGACCATCCTGGCTAACACTGTGAAACCCCGTCTCTACTAAAAAATACAAAAAACTAGCCGGGCGAGGTGGCGGGCGCCTGTAGTCCCAGCTACTCGGGAGGCTGAGGCAGGAGAATGGCGTGAACCCGGGAGGCGGAGCTTGCAGTGAGCTGAGATCCGGCCACTGCACTCCAGCCCCGGCCACAGAGTGAGACTCCGTCTCAAAAAAAAAAAAAAAAAAAAAAGATTATTAAGTGGCCTGGCCAACTGAAACAGAAGCAGAACGGCCTCTCCCTGCCAGACCTTCCACAGGGCAGAAAGCATCACAAAGACTGCTGCTGACCTTCCTGTCCAGCCTTACCTTTCACTTGCTCTCTCAGGCTGGGTTTGCAGTGCCAGGGGCCTCTCTGGCCTAAAGGCAGTTGGGCATTGTGTAGTCCCCACAAACAGCTGCCCAGTGTGTCTAGAGAAGGGATGGGGGATGGACACCACTAACATCCAAATGAGGCCCCAGGCAGCAGGGAACTGATAGTGCCAAGCTCCTCTGAGCCTGCATAATTCAGAGTCTGCAGGAAGCCAAACATCCTTTAAAAAGAAGGTCAAATCATAACAACCTCCTGCATTTGTCCTGCTGTTGTTCCTCCTCAGAGCACATTCCAGTCTATTAGCTTGCTAGAGCTTCAAAAACAACCCCATGAAGTCCATAGGCAGGAATCATTACCCCCATTCTTGAGGAAAGGAAACTGAGACTCAGGGAATAATTACCAACAGTAGCAGCATGGCAATCATTACTGAGTGCTCACTGTGTGCAGAGATCTTTGCATGAACTATCTCAGTTAAATTCTGAGAAATCAATTTTATTATTATCCTCATTCTGTAGATAATAAGTCAGAGGCTGGAGAAAGTTAAATAATTTTTTCAGTTTACGCAGCTAGAAAATACCAGAACCAGCTGGGCGCAGTGACTCATACCTATAATCCCAGCACTTTGGAAGGCTGAGGTGGGTGGATTACCTGAGGTCAGGAGTTTCAGATCCGCCTGGCCAACATGGTGAAACCCCGACTCTACTAAAAAAAAATACAAAAAATTAGCCGGGTGTGGTGGCGGGCACCTGTAATCCCAGCTAGTCAGGAGGCTGAGTCAGGAGAATCTCTTGAACCTGAGAGGCAGAGGTTTCAGTGAGCAAGATCACACCACTGCACTCAAGCCCAGGCAACAAGAGCGAAACTCCATCTCAAAAAAAGAAAAGAAAGAAAAGAAAAAGAAAATAGCAGAGCCTAGATTTGAACCAGGTTTGCTTGACTGCAAAAGTTGTACAATAGGCTAGTATGTCAAACATTTCCCAGCAACAACCCATCTTAGAGGTGTCCACTCCAAGTCCACAGTAGCAAGAATACCTTCATTTCTGGGTCTCACCCTTCAACTAGGCTGAACCTGCTGCCAAGCTCCTCTCTCAGACCCCACATCAATCCTCAAGCCTGTGAACTCAAGAGTTCTCAGGGAAGTAGGGCCCAAAGCATAACCGGCATTCCCACCTTCCTGGAGAATGCTGCTGCCACTCTCATAAGTCCCCATTCCATAAAATAATAGGCACGTGGAGCTGTTTAATACAATACAATCCTGGCTTTGAGGAATTTATAGCCCAGTGGGGTCCCTCCCACACCCAACCAGGTATGTGAACTCCCATCTTTACAACAGGCCTTAACAACACAACACATCTTCCACTATTGGCCAGGCACTGTTTCAGGCCCCTGGGACTCAGCCATGAGTAAGCCAGACAAAGTCCCTGTCCTCATGGAGCTTACATTCTAATGGAAGAGACAGCATAAACAAATATTTAAATAAGATATTAATAAAGCAGCAGGAGGTGTTAAGTACTCTGAAGAAAAATACCAAGGCAAAGAGATGGAGGTAGATGGACTGCTATTTGAGATGTGGCGGACATGGAAGGTTGCTAATCAGCTAATGTAGAGATTTTCCCGGGTTATATGGGTGGGACCCATGTAATCACAAGGATTCTTATAGTTGAAAGGGGGGTGGGAGTGGAGTCAGTGTCAGAGTCAGAGAGATCTGAAGGTACTCAGATGGAGGAAGCCAAGTCACAAGCCAAGAAATGCACAGTCCTAGAAGCTGAAAGGAAACAATTTTTCCCCCAGAGCCTCCAAAAGGAAGTAGTCCTGTCAAAACCTTGATTTTAGCCCAATGAGACCCATTTCCAATTTCAGAACTTTAAGACAATAAATTTATGTTATTTCAAGCCATCACATGTGTGAAACTAATACACTAACCATCAACACAATCAACATTGCATTGATCAACATTAGAACATTTTTATCACTTTATGGTGAAACCTCATATCCATTAGCAATCACTCCCCATTTCTCTACAAACCTCTCAGCTCTAGGCAACTACTAATCTATTTTCTGTCTCTATGGATTTGCCTATTCTGGGCATTTCATATAAATGGGATCAGACAATATGTGGCCTTTTGTGTCTACCTTTTTCATAAGCATAAGGCTTTCAAAGTTCATCCATGTTATAGCATGTATCAGGATTCCATTTCTTTTTATTGCCAAACACTATCCAACTGCGTGGATATGTAATATTTTATTTATCCATTCATCAGTTGGTGGATATTTGGGCTATTTCCACTTTTTGGTTATAATGAATACTGCTGCTATGAACATTCATGAACAAGCTTTCATAAAATGTGTATATGGACATATATTTTATACATTATGTAGATGGACATATACTTTTATTTTTATTGAGTGCATACTTAAGAGTGATACTATTGGGTCATATGATAATTCTATTTCTTACCTTTTGAGGAACTGGCAAAGTGGCTGCACCATTCTACATTTCTCCTAACAGTGTATAAGGGTTTCAGTTTCTCAACCTCCTTGTGGACGCTTGTCTTTTTTGATTATAGCCATTTTAGTGGATGTGAAGTGATATCTCATTGTGGTTTTGATTTTTATTTTCCTGATGGCTCATGATGTTGAGCATCTTTTTATGTGTTTATTGGCCATTTTATATCTTCTCTGAAGAAATGTCTATTCATCCTTTGCCCATTTTTTAATTGAGTTGTCTGTCTTTTTATTATTGGATTGTAAAAGTTTTTATATTTTCTGAATACAAGTCTCTTTCAGATATATGACTTGTTAATACTTGTTAATATTTTCTTCCATTTTGTGGGTTATCTTTTCACTTTATTGATGGTGTTCTTTAAAGCACAAAAGTTTTTAATTTTAATAAAGTTCAATTTGTTTATTTTTCCTTTGGTTGCTTGTGCCTTTGGTGTCATACCTAAAAAACTATTGCAAAATCCAAAGTAACAAAGATTTATGACTATATTTCTTTTAAGAGTTTTATAGTTTTTGTTTTTACAATTAGATTTTTGGTGCATTTTTAGTTAATTTTTTGTATATGGTATGAGATAGGGATTTAAATTCATTATTTGGCATGTGGATATCCAATTTTCCCAGCATCATTTGTTGAAAAGATTCTTCTTTTTCCATTGAATGGTCTTGAAATCCTTGTAGAAAATCAACTGACCATAATTATGATGGTTTGTTTCTGGGCTTTCAATTCTATTTCATTGATCGATGTGTCTGTTCTTATGCCAGTATCACATTGTCTTGATTACTGTAGCTTTGTAGTTAGTTTTGAAGTTGGAAAGTGTGAGCCCTCCAACTTTGTTTAAGACTGTTTTGGCTATCCTGGGTGCTTTACATTTTTATGTGAAGTTTAGAATCAGCTTGTCAATTTCAGAAAAATAAGCCAGCTGGAATTTTGCTAGAGATTGCATTAAATCTGTAGATCAATTTGGGAAGTATTCTCATTGTAACAATAGCTAGTCTTCTGATCTATCAAAAGGCATGTATTTTCATTATTTAGGTTTTTAGTTTATTTCAACAATGTTATACACATTTCAGAATATAAATTTTGCACTTCTTTAGGAAAAATTAATCCTACGTACTTTATTCTTTTGATGCTAATGGAAAAGGAATTGTTTTCTTATTTTTATTTACTGATTATTCATTGCAAGTGTATATTGATCTTATATTCTGTAACCTTGACTAACTTTTTTATTCTAATAGGTTTTTTTAGTAAATTTCTTAGGATTGTCTATATCAAGATAATGTCACATTCAAATAGAGATAGTTTAATTTTTTTCCAATCTGATGCCCTTTATTTTTTTAATTGCCTAATTGCGCTGACTAGAATTTCCAGTACAATATTGAATATAAGTGGTGAGAGCAGATATCCTTATCTTGTTCC
This sequence comes from Trachypithecus francoisi, assembly GCF_009764315.1. Lineage (NCBI taxonomy): Eukaryota > Metazoa > Chordata > Mammalia > Primates > Cercopithecidae > Trachypithecus > Trachypithecus francoisi. The sequence continues at coordinate 52,681,595 of NW_022681453.1, forward strand.
CAATCTTAGGAAAGAAAGCATTCAATCATTCACCATTAATAGGAGGTTAGCTGTGGCTTCTGTGGTGTGTGTGTGTGGTGTGTGTGTGTGTGTGTGTGTTTTATAGATGCCCTTAATCAGATTAAGAAAGTTCCCTATATTCCTAGTTTGTTGAATATTTATCATAAAAGGATTTTGAATGTGCCAAATGTCTTGATAGGGTTGGTATGTTATAATGTTTAATTTTCTGACATTAAACAGACCTTGCATTCCTGGAATAAATCCCACTTAACATGGTATGTAATGCTTTTTATATGTTTGTGGATTCAATTTGTTAGTATTTTCTGGAGAAATTTTTGCCTATGAGGGGTATGGGTCTGTAATTTTCTTCTCATATGATACCTTTGTCTGGTTTGAGTATCAGAGTAATGTCGGCCTCATAGAATTTGTTGGGAAGTATTCTTTCCTATTCTATTTTTGGAAAAGTGTGTGAAGAATTGATATTAATTATTCTTTAAATGTTTGGTAGAGTTCACCAGTTAAGTCTTCTGGGTCTGATCTCCTTGTGAGTAGTTTTGATTATAATTTTTTTTACTAATTTAATCTCTTTATTTGTTATAGGTCTATTCAGATGTTCTATTTCTTCTTCAGTCAGTTTTGGTAGTTTTTGTCCTTCTAGAAATTTTTTCATTTCATCTAACTTTTTGAACTTGTCATACAGCTGTTCATCATACTCCCTTATGATCCTTTTAATTTCTGTCGGTAGGTCTGTGAGGTCTTTTACTCCTGATTCTAATAATTTGAGACTTCTCTTTCTTTTTAACTTGATCAGTCTAATTAAAATTTTGTCAATTTTGTTGATCTTTTCAAGTAACTAACTTTTGGTTCTCTTTATTTTCACTAAGAATTTTATTCCATATTTTATAAATTTCTACTCTAATATCTATTATTTCCTTTATTTAGCTTACTTGGGTTTAGTTACTCTTCTTTTTCTAGTATCTTAAGGTGGAAAGACATGTTATTGATTTTAGGTCTTTCTTTATAATATACATACTTACAACTATAAATTTTCCTCTAAGTACTGCTTTGTCTGCATCCTATAAATTATGATATGTTTTTGTCTTCATTTTCATTCATTTCAAAGTATTTTTGATTCATCTTTAGGATTTCTTTATTCGATCCATTGGCTATTTAGGAGTATATTTTTAAGTTTCCACATATTTGTGAATTTTCCTAATTTTCTTCTCTATTGATTTCTAATTTTACTCTCTTATGCCCATAGAACACACTTTGTGTCGTTTCCATCCTTTTGAAGTTACTAAGACTTGTTTTATGACCTAACATATGATCTATCTTGGAGAATGTTCCATGTGCATTTGAGAAGAATGTGTATTATTCTGCTGGTGGGTAGAGTGTTCTATAGATATCTGTTAGGTCTAGTTTGTTTATAATGTTGTTCAAGTCTTCGGTCTCTTTACTGATCTTCTGCCTAGTTGTTCAAACTAGGATATTAAAGTCATCAACTATAATTGTTGAATTGTCTATTTCTCTCTGCAATTTGTTTCACTTATTTTGGGGTTTTGTTATTAGATGCATGTATGTTTATAATCGTTATATTTTCCTGATGAATTTACTCTTTCATCATTATAAATGTCTCTCATTATCTCTAATAATTTTTTGTTTTAAAATCTATTTGTGTGAGCCAGGAGCAGTGGCTTACACCTATAAGCCTAGCAACTCAAGAGGCTGAGGCAAAAGGATCTCTTGAGGTCAGGCATTCAAGACCATCAGGGCAACATAGTAAGGCCCCATCTCTTTAAAAATGAAAAAATCAGCCAGGCATGGTGTCACATACCTATAGTCCCAGCTATGGGAGACTGAAGTGGAGGAATGCTTGAGCCCATGAGTTAGAGGCTGCAGTAAGCTATCATCATGCCACTGTACTCCAGCCTGGATGACGGAGGTAAACTCTATCTCTGAAAAAAATATTTATTTGTCTGATATTAATATACCACTATGGCTTTCTCATGGTTGCTATTTGCATGATATATTTTTTACATCACTTTCCCTTCAACCTTTTATCTTTGAATCTAAAGTGTGTCTCTTGAAAACAACTTGTAGTTGGATCTTTTTTATCCAGTTCACAATTGCTTTTTAAATATCAGTGTATTTGTCAACATTATAAAAAAGACCTATAATGTATTTATATTGTTTAAAAATAATTTTGACCCCACAGACCCCTTGAAAGGTGTCTGTAGTCCATTCTTGGAGAACCACTGCAATAATAAGCATTTATTTAGCTTATGCATCTGTGAATTAGCTGAGGATGGACTGCTCTAAGCTGAGCTTGGCTGGATACTTTTCCTTGGACCAGCAGGCTAGTGTGTAGACATGTCCTTCTTCTGGTGACAGCAAAAGCTTCAGAGGTTAAGAAAAAACAAATATTTTAATGATATGCCTTGTTACATTGGTCAAAGTGGGTCACAAACTCTTGCACAAGTCACATGATCAAACACAAAGTTGAGGGGTAGGGATATATATTCCATCCTTTTAGTGAGAACTGCAAAATGCTTGGAAAGGGTGAGAAGACAGGCAATAGAAAAAAAATTAGGATAACTTGCAATCTACACACAGGTCAAGAGTATAAGCAGAGTAACCAGCTAAGAGCTACCACAGCTAGAGAGAGAATGACGCTTTGGACTAATGGTGAAGAGGAAGGGAATTGGGTATGACAACTGGGGAAGAAGAACCCCAAGATGAGACCACAGGGTGACTCTCTACCAGCACCTGCCTGGCAGGGACACTGTCAAATGCAAGGATGTCCTGGCACCCTCCTGGGTGGATAGAAACTAGTCCTGATGACCCTCAACCTTGTTTCCTTGATATTTTCTCCACATTTTCGCAGGACTCTCAGACAATCCAGCTGTGCCTTGCCCCTTAGGAGTTTACCCCTTAGGGATTCTTGTGACTGAATGGGAAATGCTCCATAGTGAGGGGGAAAAGCACATTGAAAAACAGCATACAGAGTACCATATGGCTTTTTTTTTTTTTTTTTTCAAAAAGAAAAAATGGGCTGGGCATGGTGGCTCACACCAGTAATCTCAAAACTAAAGGAGGCCAAGGCAGGTGGATCACCTGAGGTTGGGAGTTCGAGACCAGCCTGGCCAACATGGTGAAACCCCGTCTCTACTAAAAATACAAAAGTTAGCCAGGCGTGGTGGCATGCACCTCTAGTCCTGGCTTCTCGGGAGGGTGAGGCAGCAGAATTGCTTGAACCTGGGAGGCAGAGGTTGCAGTGAGCCAAGATTGTACCACTGCACTCCAACCTGGATGACAGAGCAAGACTCTATCTCAAAAAAATTAAATTAAATTAAATTTTAAAAAAAACAAAAAATGTTTTTGAATGGTATTTACTTATATGATCATAGAGAAGATATCACATTGTTAACAGTGGTGAGTTACCTCCAACAGCTAGAATGGTGTTAGGTGAGGGAACTATAGCATTTTGCTTTCTACACTTCAGCACTGTCTGGACTGGTAAACTGGCTGTGAGACCAAGTTTCCCAGTTTCTCTGAGCCTCTGCACTGTACCATTTGAGAAATGAATGAAATAATAAATTCTAGGTGCTCAGCATGGTGCAGGGCAAGTGGTAAGAACTCTATAAATGTTCACTTTACTTTGCTCCTCATTCTGTTTGAGGCATGGGTTGGGCCCTTGCCCAGCTGCCAACCTCCTGATTTTCTGTGTGTAGATTGCAAGTTATCCTTTTCTTCTGCCTTCACCAGCCTTGCCCTTAGAGGAATAGCAACTCGGGAACAACATCCCTCCTTCTTCACCTTCCACCTTCCGCAGTGACCACAGCAGCCTCTCTCAGAAATGGTCTGATCAAGGCATTCATGTAGAGATGATATAAATTTAACATCTACATATAATTTCAAGTTAGCAAGACCTACAGGTGCAGAAACTGCTTACCCAACAGAAAGGAGCATTGAGGTGAATTTGGAGAGAGACTGGGGGAAAGGTGGGATTTCCTAGTGTGGGCATCAGAACCTCTATATAAGGCCATCCCATGAGAGAATGTCCAGGGAGGCTGGCCACAGAGCAGTCCAAGAAAACCGATGCTGACCTGGGCAGGAACAACTCTCACAACAGAATGCATCCTGTGCTTCCCCCAAAAAGAAGCCTCCTCCCTGATCCTGCGGGCCTTTCTCGTTCCATCTCCCCCAACCCCTAAGTAGGCCCAGGCTCGGCAGAAGAGCCTCAGTTCCTTCTTCGCTAAGGGACCCTCTGTGATGATATCTGCCATAAAGCAGCCACAGCAGCTTTGGACTGCAGTGTGGGTCAGACAATGCCCTGCAGTCTTGGCTCAGCCACTCACCGGCTGCAGGGCCCTCAGCAAGCCACCCACCTATCTTGGCTACATCTTATTGTGTCAGGAAGGCCATCTTCCCATCACTGTTGGAAGACTATGGGCAGACAATTGATGATAAATTTTCCAGCTCAAGACCTGATTGACACAGGGAGTGTCAGAGTAGCATTTGGGGATAACAAGGCCTAGAACATGCCGCTAGCAAAGAGTCTTCTCAGTGTCTCTATGCCCCTGAGCTCCTGTTTCTGAGGCCTCATTTGGGGAGCCAACCATCCCCTCCAGTTCCAATGAGCATGCATGAACTCCAAGACTAGAGGCAGAGAGACAGCCGAAGTCATGGTGCCCAACCCAGGAGGCGAAGGAAGGCACGATGCCTGGGATACACTGGGCGTCACTCTGCTTGCCTATAGGAAAGAGACAGGCTAATTCTGGCACCAAGGGACAGAGAAATTATCCCCAGACAGAGGCCAGATGGCAGCTCTGCTTGAGTAAACCCGATGGACTCAATGAACTCTGAATCACCAGGGGTGGTGACTCAAAGTCTTAGAGACATTAGCTAATTGTGAACGTGACTGCAGGCCATCAGTGACTGGGATCCTCCATGCCAGGCTAATATCAAGCCTATACATCAGTCAGATGCTTGGGCAGGCACTGTCCCTTCCCTGTGTCGTGGCAAGCCCCAGGTCACTCAGTGTGCAGCTGTAGCCATCCCTGAAGGCAAGGAAAGCAGTCAGAGATTGAATTCAGATAAGCAGCCTTAGCTTTTAAAGTCAGACGCAACACACTTAAAAAACAGTTGGCCCCGGCTGGGCGTGGTGGCTCACGCCTGGAATCCCAGCACTTTGGGAGGCCAAGGCGGGCAGATCACCAAGTCAGGAGATCGAGACCATCCTGGCTGACACGGTGAAATCCTGTCTCTACTACAAAAAAATTAGCCAGGCGCGGTGGCAGGCGCCTGTAGTCCCAGCTACTCAGGAGGCTGAGGCAGGAGAATGGCGTGAACCTGGGAAGCAGAGCTTGCAGTGAGCCGAGATCGCGCCACTGCACTCCAGCCTGGGCGACAGAGCAAGAGTCTGTCTCAAATAAATAAATAAATAAATAAATACCAGGTGGCCCCAAAGACATTCCTGGACATCATAAAGGTACCAATTGCAAATATATGGAAGTGATGCTTGAACAGAGAATAAGGATTCTGTGTGGTTATTTTCCCTTTGTGCTGAAACAAATACATTTGTGCAATTGTTAAATAGCACTGTGGGTATACAAAGGTCGAACGGCCTTGCCTTGCTGCTCAAAGCGTACTCCATGGGCCAGCTGCACTGGTATCACTTGGGTGCTTGTGAGCAATGCAGAGACTCGGGCCCACCCTAGAGCTCCTAGAATTACAGAATCAGAATCTGTATTTTAACGAGGTTGTCAGGCAATCTACATTCTTACTGAAGTTTAAGCACTGCCCTAATGCACATAATCATTTGCCTATTAAGTTGTTTCCAAATAACACATTTATTGCAGTTTGTTAGAGGTCTGTGTTATGTCAAGCTGTTGACCCCCAAAGATGCAGGTGCAAGACAGAGCAAATCCTGCTCTCAAAGAGAGCAGAGGAGAGACAGATAACACATGCATTCTACAAATAAGATTGTTCCAGACTGTATGAAGTGTTTTGAAGAAAATAGACAGGGTGATGTCTTTTTGTCAAACTGTCAGTTTGGCAGTTTCTTACAAAACTAAACATACTCTAACTCTATGATCCAGAAATCATGCTCCATAGTATTTACTTTAAGAAGCTGAAAAGATGTCCTCACAAAAACCTGCACATGGGTGTTTATAGCACCTTATTCATAATTGCAAAAACTTGAAAGCCACCAAGATGTTCTTCAGTAAGTGAATGGGTAAATAAAATGTGATATAGTGAAATATACCACAGATAGTGAAATATTATTTAGCACTAAAAAGGAATAAAAAAAATAGAGGAAACTTAGATGCATATTATCACATGAATGAAGCTCCAAGCTACATTCTGTATGATTCGAATATGACATTCTGGAAAAGTCAAGACTATGGAGACAGTAAAAAGATCAGTAGTTGCCAGAGGTTAGAGGGAGAAAAGGGCAAAGAGATCATAGAGGATTTAGGGCAGGAAAACTATCCTGGGGACACATGTTATTATTCGTTTATACAAATCCATAAAATGTACAGCTCCAAGACTGAATCCTAATGCCAACTATAGTCTTTGAATGTGATCATGATGTGTCAATGTAGAGTCATCAGTTGTAGCAAATGCACCACTCTGATGGGGGATGTTGACAGTGGGGGTGACTGTGCATGTATTGAGGCAAGAACATATGGGAAATCATGTAAATTTCTCTTAATTTTGCTGTGAAACTAAAACTGATCTTTAAAAAGATAAAGTCTATTTAAAAAAAGAAAAGAAAATTCAGCAAGCCAGACTAGAAGGGAACTTCCTCGGTGTGATAGAGGACACACAGTTAGCATCACACTTAATAAAATATTGAAGTATTTCCCCCTAAGATTGGTAGTAAGGCAAGAATATGCTCTCATTGATTTTATTCTACATTGTAGTAGAGGTCCTAGCCAGTGAAAGTGAGCAAGAAAAAATAAATAAAAGGTATAAGTATTGGGAAAATAAGTAAAACTGCCTTATTCATAGACAACAATATTGTATATGTATAAAACTCTTTGGTTCTGAGACATGACACCAAAAGCACAAACAAGAAAAATAGATAAATTGAACTTCATCAAAATTTATAAGTTCTGTGTTTCAAAGAGCATCATCAAGAAAGTAAAAAGGCAACCCACAGACTATATTTGCAAATCATATATCTGATAAGGAACTTTCAGAATACTTCTTAAAAAATAAAATTTTTACAGCTCAATAATAAGTAGGCAAATAACCTAGTTTAAAAATGAGCAAAACATATGAGTAGACATTTCTACAAAAAAAATACAAATGACCAAAAAGTACATGAGTGGATCCTCAACATCATTACCTACCAAGGAAATGTAATTCAAAAGCACAATGAAAGCCTCTTCACACCCACTAGGAGAGCTATAGTAAAAAAAGACAGATAACAAATGTTGGCAAGAATGTGGAGAAAGTTGGAACCTCATACACTGCTAATGAGAATGCAAAACAGTATGGCTGCTTTGGAAAATAGTCTGGCAGTTTCTCAAAGGATAAAAATGAGGAAAGCAAAAACATGTCCACAGAAAAACTTGTACATGCATGTTCATATCAACAGTATTCATAATACCCCAAAAGTGGAAACAACCCAACTACTTATCAACTGATGTATACATAAATAAAATGTGTTCCATCTATACAATGGAATGTTATTCTGCTATAAAAATGAATGATACATGCTACAACATGTAGGAACCTTGAAAACATTATGCCCCAAAAGACTACATGTTGTATCATTGCTCTTATGTGAAATGTTCAGAATAGAGAAGTCCATAGAGACAAAGAGTAGATTGGTGATTGTCCAGGGCCGTGAGGTGGAGATGAGGGGAGGATGAGATGTAACCACTCCTCATCACAAAGGGTTTCTTTCGGGGGTGATGAAAACGTTCTAAAACTGGATTGTGGAGATAGTCACACAACTCTGGGAATATAAGAAGACTACACTTTAAATGGGTGAATTAAATGGTATGTCAATTATGTCTCAATCAAGATGTTTTAGAAATCATAGAGTCTATTAAACAATTACTAGAATAAGTAAATTTAGCAAAGTTTCAGGATATAACGTCAATGTACAAAAATAAATTACATTTCAATATTCTAGTAAGAATTGGAAAATTATATTCCAAAACAAATGCCATTGACAATAGCATCAAAACAGTAGCCAAAATAAAATACTCAGGAATAAATCTAATGAAAGATATGTGAGATCTATAAACTGAAAATTATAAAATATTGCTTTGCAAAATTAAAATATTCCTAAGTGGAGAGATACAGCATGTCCATAAATTAGAAACTCAATATTGTTTAGGATTTCCATTCTCCCTAAATTAATGTATAAATTTAGCATAATCTGTATCACATATAAGCAACCTCTTTTGAAGAAATAGACAAACTAGTTCTAAAATGTATATGGACATGCAAGTCATCTAAAATAGCCAAAACAATTTTGAAAATGAAGAACAAATTTGGAAGTCTCTTGACTACCTGATTTTAAGACTCATTGTAAAACTTCAATAATCAAGATAGGGTGATGTTGGTGTAAGGATAGGTAAATAAATCAATAGAAAAGACTAACAAGTCCAGAAATAGGTACTATACATTACATTCTTGAAATGTGCCGGGCGCGGTGGCTCAAGCCTGTAATCCCAGCACTTTGGGAGGCCGAGACGGGCGGATCACAAGGTCAGGAGATCGAGACCATCCTGGCTAATACGGTGAAACCCTGTCTCTACTAAAGAATACAAAAAACTAGCCGGGCAACGAGGCAGAAGCCTGTAGTCCCAGCTACTTGGGAGGCTGAGGCAGGAGAATGGCGTGAACCCGGGAGGCGGAGCTTGCAGTGAGCTGAGATCCGGCCACCGCACTCCAGCCTGGGCGACAGAGCCAGACTCCATCTCAGAAAAAAAAAAAAAAAGAAATGTGTATTTTACCAGAAATAAAAATGCAAAAAATGCTAATGTACAAACTGAAATACTCAGAAAATAAAAAGAAGAAAAGCAATCATCCATAATCTCTCACTGTCAAGAGTCTACCAGGAGCACTTTTTACTACACAGTATTTATCTTTTCCTGTCTCTGTGGTATGTGTGTATACCTGAGCTTTTTTTAAACAATTGGAGTCAAACTATATGTATTTGAAATTTATGTTATTGTGGTGGTAGCTTCTGAATCTAAGAAATGGAGCCAATAAAACTTTCTTTAGTGGGAATAAAAGAATTAACTACTGTTACGTGCAACACTGTATGTGAAGTCAAAAATACATATGTGTCTATATGTCAAGTGAATGAAGCCAGACCCTAAAGAGCACACGCTGGATGATTCTATTTATATGAAATCTGAGAACAAGCCCAACTACTATACAGTATTTGAAATCAGGAAGTAGTTGCTAAGAAAAGGAAGAGCTCACGCCTGTAATCCCAGCACTTTGGGAGACCAAGGCGGATGGATCATTTGAGGTCAGGAGTTCGAGACCAGCCTGGCCAATATCATGGTGAAACCCTGTCTCTACTAAGAAAACAAAAGTACAAAAAAAAAAAAAAAAACAGAGCCAGGTGTGGTGGTGGGTGCTTATCATCCCAGCTACTCAGGAGGCTAAGTCACAAGAATCACTTGAACCCAGGAAGTGGAGGTTGCAGTGAGCCCAGATTGCGCTACTGCACTCCAGCCTGGGTGACAGAGTGAGACCCTGTCAAAACAAAAAGGAAAGAAGATTTATTGGAAGGGGCATTTGGAATTGTCTATGGTGATGGAGATGTTCTACATTTTGTTCTGGGCAGTGGTTACACAGGTATATGTTGTCACAACTCATTAAAGTTAACAGTTAAGATCTGTACAATTTATTGTTTCTCAATTATGCCTCAACCTAAGAAAGTTTTCTAAGCACGTGGACCAAAAACTAATCTATGTTGAAAGAAGTCAGAATAGTGGGCTACCATTGGGTCAAAGGGTATTGACTGGCAGGGGATTGAGGAGGAAGCCTGCTTCCGTGCTGTGTTATTCTACATCTTGATGTAGATTGTGTTACATAGCTGTATAAATTTGTAAATTTTCATTGAGTTGTACATTTCAATTGTATTTGATTTACTGTATGTAAGGTATATTCCCATTTAAAAACAGTGAGTGGGCCTGGCCTCTGCCTCCAGTCACAGCTCCTTCTCAGTGAAGACACAAGAACTGGCTGAGAAGACCAGCAAAGATGGGCAGGTGGCTTCTCCCTGTTGGTGTCCAGAGAAAGAAGGGAAAAGAAATAGCTGCCACTGCATTGGCACAAGAACTCCAACACTCCAGATTTTATTTCTTAATTTCCGCATCTGAGAAACTGAGATGATAATTTTATTTTTCTATACACAACAGTAGATAAGCTATATTCCAAAGAATCATTTGTAAATTGGCTGGTTGAATGCAGAGCCCAGTGTCCACAGGAAGTAATGTCCTAAATGTCCATTAGATGCCCAAGCTAGCCCACAAAAGCTAGAAGGAAGAAGGTCATCAAAATATCATAGGATTTTGTTCAAATATGTTTGCAAAGTAATGCTCTTACCACAGTAGAAACTAAATCCATTGGAAACATAATAATGTTGAAAAAGACTTCATTTTCTACTTACAAATATTGCCACTTGATGAAGAACTGTGTTGTGTGTAATTAAAGCAGGATGAGTAGGAAGATTTTTTTTGCAATGTTTCTAAGAGGAAAGTCTGGGAACTTTCAGGAATTACCTGATTTCACTTTGAAATGGCCACGTCCCTTGTCTTGATAAGTGTCTGTACCCTGATGATTATACTATGTGCTGACCATGATTACAATTGCTTCTTGATTCACAGTGAAGGAAAATGGAAAGACTTTCCTGGGGAAGTCAGGCAGAAAGAAGTTGGAAAGTAAAAGAACAAATGAAAGGGCTTATCCATAATAATAATGCCTGGCCTTTCCATTCTTTTCTGTTACCAGTGTTCTCACTTCTTGAGCTCTGGGTCCTCCCTCTGGGCCTCCAGCTACAAACAGAAAACAAAGCCACCTTAATGTTTGATAAATCAACTCTTATTTTGTTCCCCTGCATGGTTTTAGTCATGGCAGAGATATTATCTGGAAGCTCTTTGTGGAAATGAAGAAACTTGCTTCAACCTCATTTCTTTACAAGGACAGTGATGTAGCCCAGGATGAGGTATAATGACCACCTGTCAGGAGCAAGAGGCTGTCACACTTCAGGAAATACAGGTGACCTCATTCAAGTAGTGGGGACATTTGTTTCCTGAAGGCTGCACTCATTTCTTGGCCCGAGACAGGTGGGCTTCAGGGAGACAGAGTATCCTTGTGTCATGCAACTGGAATCTCAGAGGTTCCAAAAGATCACCTGGACAGCTCCATTTCATGCTAGTCTGTCTTACCATATGACAAGGGCTGACTCACAGACAAGGTCGCAAGGAGAATAAAAAAGATCTAGTGTGACAAATGTCAGACAGTTTGTGGGGAGGCAGGTGATCTGTGACCCCACCAAACATCTCTGAATGGTGTTTCTAGAAGCTTGGATGAATGATCTTGATGCACTCTCAGGCTAAGCCAGCTTCTCCTAGGGCCTGAGCTATTCCCATGGTGCATGCTAGGTTGCAGAAGCTGTTGTGTTGATTCTTCTAACGTCAAGACCCAGCTTTGCCTTGTATTAGTTCTATGACATTGTGCAAGCGGCCATAATCACTGAGCCTCCGTTTTCTCATTTTTAAGATGGTAATGACACAGCTCAAGTTTTTGGTATTAGGGATTAAATCAGGTGGCTTTATAAAAATAGTACATAGAGGAGATAAATAACTTCTCACAGGTGGTGAATTTGGGGAATCTCTCTGAAGTTTGGGAGAGATCACCTTTGACATTGTGAAAACCTAGAGGCACATCTGAGAGATTTGGGCATGACTCTGTTGCAAATCCAAACTGTCAGCATCACAGACTCATACTATATGAGCTCTAGAAAGAACCTTTGAGAAAAACTTGCCCAACTCACTTGTTTATGGATAGATTCTCATCCATGAGATGAAGGAATTTACTTGTTTGTCAGTCATTAAAACTGAGTTGCTTGCTCATCAGTTGTTTAAAAATGTATACTCAGCCAGACATGGTGGCTCACACCTGTAGTCCCAGCACTTTGGGAGGCTGAGGCGGACTCATTTGAGGTCAAGAGTTCAAGACCAGCCTGGCCAACATAGTGAAAACCTGTCTCTACCAAAAAATACAAAAATTAGCCGGGCATGGTGGCATGCACCTCTAGTCCCAGCCCTCAGGAGGCTGAGACACGAGATCATTTGAACCCAGGAGGTGGAGATTGCAGTGAACTGAGATTGCGCCATTGCACTCCAGCCTGAGTGACAGTTTTGAAAAAAAAAAAAAAAAAGTATACTCAATAAATATTCAATGAATTTGTTAACTCATCTGAGGACACAGAACTAAAAAGAAAAAGCTCAAACTAGAATTCCACTTTCTTCTGACTTACAGAGAATAGGTTTACTGTGGTGGATAAGAGTAATCCAGATCTTGGTTCAAATCTTGACTCTGCCCTGAAGTTGTGCAATCTCAGGCAACTTATTTAACTTCTTGTTAGTAAAATGAGGATAGTTGTATCTATCTCTCAACGTGTTATTGCAAGAATTAAACAAGATCATGGAGATCGAGCGTGGGGCTCTTTCTGTTACAAAAGATCACATATTAACAATGACCCAAACAAAAAACGAGTGGGTCAAAAATCTGGATATTCAGTTGACATCACATGAAGCCTCTAGATATTTGGCAATAGCAAAATGATCTGAATTTCTAAGTCTGTCATCATGTCCTGGCTGATATCTACATTGCCTCATTGCCTCTTCCAGGGCAGTCATACCTGACATGTCACCCAGGTCTTCCTGGGCTTTAGCTGCCCTCCCCAGGGTGGTTAGCACTATGCTAGCAAGAGTGCAGGCCCATGCCCAGGAGATAGGGCCCCAGAAAACCTCCACTATCTGGACAAGTCACTGAACCCCCTGAGCCTCCATGCCCTCATCTGTGAAAAGCAGGTAACAGTGCCTTCTACACAGGGATATTGTGAGGGATGGATAGCATCATTATTTTGGAAAGTGTACAGCACTTTAAAAACAGGAGTGAGTTTTAGTGTGCCAACCTAAATCAAGCTTTGGTCTAACTACAACACTGGCTGAAATGTCTTGGGAGTTTCTGCAAATTAAAGTTCTAACTTGGGGCTGATACAAAAAAAACCGAAAAATTCATTTAAAAAATATAAAGACTGGTGATTTTTTTCCCTCCAATTCAGTGTGGGAGCCATTTCTAATCAAGCTGATGTTTTTCCAAAGAAAGATGACTAGAGTTAATGCAGACACATTGAGATGAGAATCACCTGGCCTACCCAATGGTACTGCCAGAGGTAATTATAATACACATGATATTTCCAGACCCCTTTCATTTTTCAGGGAGCCAAAGTACTTTGGAAAGTCAATCATTTAGAAAGGCATGGGGAAGACAATCCAATGAGCAATTGGAAGGATAGAAAATACCAAGTTCCTAAGGAACAGTAGCAGACCTGAAAAACGAACCTTTCTTGTTTGCTTGAAAAGATGGATGGTTCATTCCTGCATTTTCCTTCTCAGAGGTGGCTCCAACACCATGTCATTACACAAAGTAATGACTGCACTTGTCTCAGGCTCCATTTGTAGCACTCACGTGGTGGCTCAATTTCCTGAATGCAAAACAATTCTCTCCTTCTGACTGGAGAACAACAGGACTGCAGAGGGAGATTGCACAGCATCTTCTCACACCTTGGCCTCAGTTTGGGGCAGTGTTGTTTTGATGCAGCCACTTTGACTCTTGGACAAAGCGACAGCCACACTTATTTTGAGAGCCTCAAAAAGAAATGATTAACCTTTGAGCATTTATGAAATTTCCTGGTGATGTCTGCAATAACCCCCTTCACCCCTAGCCCCGAGGCTCAAGAATGAAAGGAAGGCATAATGGGGGTAAAGTTAGGTCTTTGGGTTTCGGTAAGGGATGGATTGTTGGTGTTAGGGATGGTGGTAGATTTGGGTATGGGGTGAGGGATGAGATGGGGTCTGATATGGACTGAGGTTTAGTATTTGGGTGAGGGATACAGTTAGTGTCAAGGCTGGGATGAGGCTCAAGAATTGGTAGAGACAGATCAGGTTTGTGATGAAGAATGAGCAAGGTACAAGAAGAGTGAGCCTTAATCTTTGGGTAGGGGTAAGGGAAGGGTTTATGTATGTGCCAGGCTGAGGCCTCAGGATTTGGGCAAGCAATGGTCAGGCCCCATGGAGGCTCAAAGACGGATGGTTTGAGACTTAGGGATGGATGACAGGGAAGACCTCAGTGATGGGGTGATGTCTGTTGAATGCATTACTTGCTTTTCATTTTTAAAACCTGAAAGCTTAAGAGCTTATTTCTTAAGGTCGAGAAATATGTTCTCAGCTGCAGCAAAGCATTCTGCTCAGATAGCCTAGAGTTTGTCCAAAACAAAGCTGGGAAGTCATCTGTGTTTGTGGCCCCTCACTGCCTTTCTGTGGGGCTTTCCCTGCTTTCTGATAGAGCCATGTGGCAAGTGGCCAGCAGTTCTCAGCAGCCTGTAGCATGGTTAGCATGGTTATGGAGTCTCCAGCAAGCCATCCAGGTGTCATCAGCGCTGGGCCTTGCAACGCAGAGCCCTGCAACCCTGTGGTGGAGCTGCACAGGGACGGGGAGGATGGTGGGATTTAGAGTCAAGAGGACCTGGGTTCTGGGTCTAGGTCTTAGACAAATCCTTGATCCTGAGCCTGATTCTTCAGCTATAAACAGCATTTTTCATACTTATCAGATGGGTTTGGAGATTGAACAAATATGAAGATGTAAAGAACTTCCTAAGATGGTAAGAAAGTATGTTATTCTTAACAATTGTGATCATCATCTCAGTACCAGAGACCAGACCCTGAAAAAGGCAGCAGTGGGCTCTGATGGAGGGACTCTAGGCTGTCACATAATCAGTACCAGCTCCTCTGAAAGAAAGGGCTTCCACCCTCTTGATCTCAGTTTGCTCACCTAAGTACCGGCTTTAGCAATCTGAATCTCTGAATTCCTCAATATTCCTGTGAGATAAGGAAGAGCAGAAACAGCAGAGGACTCTGGGAAGAGTCCTCTGGGAAGCTTACTTCACAGGGCCAATAGCGACAAGACATTTGAGAAGCATAGATGGCTCTCTCTTTGCCCATCCCGCAACCCTGGATTCTCCGTCAGCCATGCTGTTGGTGTATAATGTGTGCTAAGAGTCAACAACAAATGCAGCTGGCTTCCTGATGCTACTGGGGCCTCCCTGAGTCCCAAACAGGCACTTAGGTATCACAGAGGCAGCCAACAAGCTGACAGCTGGCTGGGTCAGCAAACAGACAGAGGGTAACTGCCTAAGTCATGCGTATAGGCAGTTACCCTATCTTCCTCCCACAAAGCCCCCAAATTTCACCATTACAAAGCTAGCACTATTGGTGTTACAAAGCAATTACTCTTCAAAATGCAAAGATCCCAGCCATGCAAGCTGTATTGAGCTGTAAGTCCTGAGACTTCTCCTGCCTCCACAGCTGCATCTTTCCAGTCTCCCTTGTGAGGGCCTTTTTTGTCCATCCGCCCCCTTACTCCTTGTCTTCTGAGATAACCACAATCGCAGCCACAGCTTTACCTACCACCTATATGTGTGGGCATCCAAATCCAAGTCTCCAGCCCAGATTCCTCTCCTTGTTTCCAGGCCCATATATTCTTCTGCTTCCCAGACATCTGGTGACCCATAATGATCACTTCAAAGGGGAGCCCAAGACTTCATCTGTCCCCTCCTCTCCCAGATGATCCCTCAGGGGCCCCTTTTATCCATGGATGTCAGACACCTGGGAGTCTTGTGTTGCCTCTCCCCTTGCTCTCACTCTCCCCACCAATCAGATCCCTCCACTTGTCTTGATTCACCTGCTTTGTTCAGGTCTAACTATACTCCACTTAGCACCACTGCAATATCCTACTGAATGGTCCCCCTGGAATCCATTCTCCACAGCACAGCCAGAATGCAACTCTGCGGCTGTCACTCATGTGCTCACACACCCTTGGTGACTCCCCATGATCTATGAACCATAGCCCACGCCCCAGGAGCTCCATCCTTTGACCCTAGCCTACCTCCTCCGCCTCTTCTCGCACCTCAGCACCTTTCCTCTGTGCTGTGAGCCTCCATTCATAAAACCTATTCACAGTTCCCAGATCTGGGTCCTTATGTGCATGCTCTAGCTCTTTCTAGAATATTCTTTCCTACCTACTGCATTGGGCTACCTCTTACTTCTCCTTATTGACTCATGTCAAGAGCCTCCTTTCCCCTTGCCCCCAGTGGCAGACTAAATAACACCCCCTAAAGATATCTAGTGCCTGATCCCTGGACCTGTAAATGTCACCTTAAAGGGCAAAAAGAGCTTTACAGATGTGATTAAGGGTCTTGTGACGGGGAGATTATCCTGGGTTACCCACCTGGGCCATAAATGCAATTACATGTATTCACATAAGAGCAAGGTGGAAAAGAGTAGACACAGAAGAGGAGGGGGCAATGTGACCACAGAGGCAGAGACTGGAGTGATGTGGCCATAAGCCAAGGAGTGCTGGCCCCACCAGAAACTGGAAGATCAAGGAATGAATCCTCCCCTGGAGCCTCTGGAGAGAGGCCTGACACCTTGATTTTGACCCAGTGAAACTGATTTCAGATTCTGGGCTCCAAAAGTGTAAGAGAATAAAATTCTGTGATTTGTATGCCACCAGGTTTGTAATAAGTTGCTAATCTGCAGCCCTAGGCCTCTCCTGAGTGCTTCCAGAGCCCCTGTGTGTCACCAGGACCCTTGTCATGTAATGTGAATACCTGTCCACATGTCTGCATCTCCCCAACACACTGCACTGGGACTCTTTGAAACAGGGACTTTTTGATCTATATCTTCAGGGATTATCATGTAAGGAACTTGAAAAAATGTTGGTTGAAAAATGCAATGAATAAATCTCATTGCTCACTGCTTGGCTTGACCCAGGACAATTCAACCCAGCTTAGATTCTTTGTCACTATATTGGGACCAGTTCCCTCACCTTGGACCCCAAATACCAACTATTTGATGAATTGTGATGAAGGCTCCTGCCCTGGACTCACCCTCTTAGTTATATTTCCAGAGTCAGTCTCTACAGCACAGCATAAGCTCTGGTCCAGGGTGCTTAAGAATCACCCGGAGAGCTTGTCCATCATGCAACTTCCTGGACCCTCGCCCCAGAGAGTCTGAACAAAAGGTCTATGAATCTATATTGTAAGGTCTGTTCCACCCATCTCACTGCCCCCACAGTCATGTGATTCTAATTCAGATGAACTAAGGCCTAAGCTTTGAGAAAAATGTGTCCAAGTGACTGTCCTGCCCTCCTGGATATTGTCCCAAGCCCCAGCTCACCACGTCATTTCCTCTCTATCTGCCTGGGCTATGGTGAACTGACCCTCACACCCTGTAGCCAACTTTCAGAACAAGCTACTGCACACCACAGAGTCGCAGGTTAATTAATAAGTTCATATGCAGGTCCAAAGAGTCTAAGTTCAGGAATTTGGAGTTTCTGTAACTAGACTAGCATGGAATCGAACTGTGGACGCTGTTGGCTGCCTCTTGTTCAGGTCTTAACCTCTCAACACCACTCATGAGTGACTCAGGGAAGATATGTGGGCTTTGATTGATGTAAACCACGATGGAGAGTCTATTCATCTTCCAGTCAATGAAGTCCAAGGAAAAGCTTCCTGGGGGATTTCTGAGAAAGTCTCTTAATATAAAACCTTGAAAAACAAAGTATCTCTTCTAAGAGTACAGCCCTTGCTGCCATTGGCCGCTGTCCTTTGACCAAGAGCAGAACCAGCCTTGGATGCAACTGACATTGGGCTAAGAGAATGGAGAGGTGGAATGACTCCGGGGCTGGAAGACATTATTCTGCTGTTAGAAGAGCCAATCCCAAGCCCTGTCCTGCCCCTCAACTTCCTCTAGTGTGGTTCTGTGTCACTGAAATATCCCAACATCCAATTCTCATCAGCTGAAAGGGCTATATCTTGGGGAGTCCTGTCCCCATGACATATACATATGACTGATTGAAGGTGTAGATGCAGAGATGAATACAATAGTGTTGCTTGAATTATATATCATTGAGATGGCTGATGACTGATGGCTGAACATCCCTGCTCTTGGGAGGTTTATTCCTAAAGGGACCTGGCACAATAACATCTGTAATGTTGGTTCCCACTTCTTGCCTCCCATGGCCATGGTGCCATCTAAGGGTCTATATCTGAAGTTCAAATGGATTATGTCACCAACTTATAGGAAGTTATGTGAAGAGCGGGGTCTCTACTTTACTCGATGGCTTTAGGAAAGTGGAAAGGAGATATCGGCTTCAAGGTTTTGACCGCAGATACGGTTGAGCAATACTTTCCCAGGAGTGCTTGCTAGGCGAGCTTGAGAAAGTCACCGCAAAATAGCAACACTCCTTTGCTGGTGGATCCCAGCAAAAAGGGGAGATTCAGACAGGGAGAGTCAGGCAGAGGCAGATTCCACCTTTATGTGGCCTTCCTGCTGTTCTTCCATGCAGCTGGTAAAAAGAATTGTAAAACAGCATGATGGTAGAGACTGCACTTCTAGAGTTGGATGTTCGTGGATCAGGATCATGCCTCCACCCCTGGCTGGCTTAAAGTCTCTGAGCTTAGGTTCCTAATCTATGAAATTGTGGCAATTTCCTATGACTGATGTAAGGATGAAATGCGCTGATCTTAGCTCATTGACATATAGTAGGCACTAAATAAATGGTGGCTTTTGTTTTGAATGTGTGTTGTGATTGCTTGTTCTTATTCTTGGAGGATAATGTTTTAAATGCACAGAACATGGTACTCCCAAGCATTCTGATTGAACTAAGAGTTATCAATGACTTTCTGGAACAGCATCCAGGCCAGATCATCATTGCACCAGGGGCACTGTAAATTGCCAACTGTCTGGGCTCTGACTAAACACTTAAATGAAAAGATGGCCTAGAGCTGGAACCCAATGAAGTGAGGCAGATAATTGCATGACTGGGCAGAGAAGGAGGAATTCTAACAGCTATGGGCAGGAATGATAGAGCCATAAGCCTTCTGGAGCTGTGCTAAAACTCCCATGGAAGGTGCTGGTCATTTCATCAAGCCGTACGTAGTCAGACAGCACTGAGTCCCACCCACTCAGTATAGACTCCAGGATCCAGGAGTCCAGAGAAGGGAGGGCACTCTCTCAAAGACACACAGGGAGTTGGGTGCTATGCTAGCATTAGAACTGAGGGCTCCTGACACCCAAGTCTATTGCTCCAATCCTTGAGGGAATCTTGACTAAATGTGGTGCATTTGCTATGACAGATCATATTTCTCTAGATTTATTTGTTTATTTGAACTAAACTGTCCTTTCTGAAGTCATGGGGCAAAATCGTGGAGGAGGCACAGGAAGCCTGTTTGTCCTTAGCCTCCTTTTCTCATTCCTCTCCAGCCTTCCCTTCCCTCCTCCTCATTCTTGGCTATCATCAGTCATACAGGGTTCCCCAGCTGCCCAGTCTCAGCCCCCTCACCTTGTTTCCATCCTAGTGTTATCACAGTCTGTGATTATTTTATAGGTTGTTGACTTATTTTCTGTCTATCTGCCCCCCACTTGGTTGTAAGCTCCATAAAGGCAGGAACTTTATTCAGGAATATAGTCCCAGTGCCTGGAACAGTGCCTGGCACAGGGTAGGCACTCAATAAGTATTTGTTCAAGGAACCAACCAACAAACTCACTTGCATGGAGGTGACAGACCCTTACTCTGTTCCCTCCTGTGGTGTAACATAAATTGCAAGAGAGAAGCCTCAGGAAAAGTAGGAATGAACTGGGAGGAGGGAACTAAGATATCCTGAGCACTTACTAAGGGCAAGGCACTGAGCAAGGTAATTAACGTACATGCATGGTCATTGTCATGGATAAAGTACGTTAATTACCTTGCTCAGTGCCTTGCCCTTAATTAATGCAATTGATGCAATTGACCAAAAGCAATCAGTCTACATTGAAGGAACTTAAAGAATGGGAGAAATAAAGAAGATTTTTGAGTCTGAGGTGCAATCTTCCTGGTTCCTCTTTTAGCACACTTAATAGGCAATACTTCTACTGCCTGTCCATAGGAAGAGCCTACTTTGAATGCCATGGCTCCTTAGTAATGACCAAAGGAACTGTCATGATTGAGGCAGGTGGTTTTCAAGCCAGGGGAAGCTTTGTGCAACTTTCACTACAGACATCCTTTGTTAAAATCAACAGAATTAAGTTACTGCATCTTAAGTAGACCCTTTATTCTAGACAAAAAAAAAAAAATCTAGGAACTTTAAGGACATCATCCTATAGCTGTCCAGACAAACCCAAAGTAGCTGTGAATAAGTCTAAAGAGAGGGTCATATCTCAAAGACAACTGGCATGACTTTTGTCAAATAGGTTGGACTTGAATCAGATTTATAGGAAACTCACATGGTTTTTAATGGAGCTGAACATGTAAAAGTGTTACCAGCCTACGTTAAGATCTGGACTGAGATCTAAGGTGGTTCAAATATAAGAGGGCTTCTGGTCCCCAACTTCCTACAGAGAGGAATAAAATTGAGAAAGCCACCTGGCTGCAAATGAGGCCAGTCTTGGGAATCCCAAAAAGTGGCCTCAAAAGCCAGAGGTAAAAAACAGACTGAGAAGTCACTCCCAGGGAGCAGAGTTTATGTCTAATCAAGGAATATTTCCTACTGTTCAGTAGGAAGTCCTGTTAATATTAGCCCAGCTGGATTTCAGTAGTGCTATGAACCAATTAGTGCTATTTGCTTCTTATTTCCCCCTTCTGAATAAAAGTTTTCATTACATCTACACTTTACCTGTCTCACTAATGCGCTTTAGTGAGGTATGGGTCAAGTAACTTATCTTCTTCATTCAGGGGTCTTCAAGTGAAGAGGAGCCACATTTGAAAAGTCTCACTGGAAACTGAGAAAGATCATGAGATCCAAGCTTGACTCCAAGTTTGATGTCATAGTTCAGTGAGAATTTTGTGGGGTACTGGAATGGGAGTAGGAATATTTGCATTTGGGAAGAATGTGAATAACTCTGGCCAGAGAATTCAATTTAATAAATTGGGAAAAAAATTTCCACAATCCCTGATTCCTTCCTCTGTCTATGCCATTTTGTAGAGTTACTCTGCATCACCAGTGGAATCTATTTCCCCATCCTTGACTCTTGGCTGGCCTTGTGACATATTTTGACCTTTATACACTTCCAGTCTCTCTCTTAGAATCCTGATACCACCATATGTCTTAGTCGTTCAAGCTGCAACAAATACCACAGACTTGGTAGTTTAGAAACAATAGAAATTTATGTCTCACAGTTCTGGAAGTTGGAAGTCCAAGATCAAGGTGCCCCCACTGGTGTCTGGTGAGAGCTGCTCTCTACTTTCAAGATGGTACCTTTTTGTTTGTCCTCATCTGTTGGAAGGCAAACTCTCTAAAACCTTCTCTCCTAAGGTCATTAACCCATTGATGAGGGTGGGGCCTTAATGGCCTAATCAACTTCCAAAGGCCTCACCTCATAAGACCACCACAATGGGGATCAAATTTCAACATGAATTTTGGAGGGGACACATTCAAACACAGAACCATGTAGACAAGCCTTGATGTGCATACTGAATAATCTAAAAGACATGTGGCCTAGTCAGCTCCTTTGTCCCAGCTGACATCCAGACAATTGTCAGACATGTGGATGAGATGATCCCAAACCAGCTAGCCCCCAGAAGACCTTCCAGCTGGCCACAAATGCATGAGCAAGGCTGAGATCAACTGTGTCTGACCCAGCTCAACAGCAGTGCTTATGTGACATGTGAACAATGAGCAGTAATAAATGGCCACTAAGTTTAGCAGTGATTTGTTATACAGCAAAAGCTAACAGATATATTATTCTTCAGCTTTTCCTTTCTGTTGTGCAACCTATATATTGAGTCTGTTATTCCAATAATTAGGTTTTCCTTTTCTGATATCATCTTCATCACTGTTTCTCCCTGCCTCATGCTTTAATCGCCTTCCTTCCTTCTTTGAGGGTTTATATTATGCGTTATTTTTGTCTTGTTTTGTCTCATCCACTAATTCTACTTCCTCTGGCTGAGATGCAGCTTGGCAGGCGTCAGTGAGGCAGTGAGCATGGTTTGGGATGGCCTGGGGCAAATGCAAACACACTTGGGAATGGAAGGATAGAGGCTAGTGCTTGGCATCCTAAATCGCCAGTGCTAGAAGAGATCTAGACCAGCACTTTCACTTTGTAAGTGAGAAAACTGAGACCTAGAGAGGAGAAATAATTTGCTTAAACTCATGTAGCAAGTTAGTGGCAGAGCTGAGTCTAGAATCTAGGTTTTTTTCATCTCCAGCTAATCTCTTCCCACTACCCTCTGCTATAGCTCCAATTTTTAAGATTTTGGAGTCTTTGCTGGACCCCTTTTCACTTGGTTCTACAGGCTTCTGAGCTCCTAGATGTCCCCCGAGTGTGTGCCACCCAAACTTTATGACCTTCCTTGGATTCCAGTCAGCCTGATCTCTTTACTGGTCCCTTGATCTCCCACTGCTTCCCAATTTCTATACTGGAATTTTTGCCATCCCCTTTGCCTGGAATACCACACCCTCTCATCCTTACTCAGTCAATCCTGCCCATCCTTCAAGGCTCAGCTCAAACACTCTTCATTTGCCTTCCTCATTCCAGTTTCCGCTCTCCCTATCCATTCTCTCTGCTCTGATCTTTTGGAACCTAAAACACGAATCAGATCACATTCCTCCCTGCTGAAATGTTTAAATGACTTCTGATGCCCTGAGGTGAAGGCTCCCACAACTTCTCACTGTGAGTTAAGGACCTGGTCCCTGCCTGCCTTCCTGGCCTTCTTCCTTCTCATCCTCCATCCTGTCCCTGAACTCTAGTCATGCCAGTCATCATCTTCCAAACTTCCTGTGCTCTCCTTGTCTCCACAACTTTTCATGTATCCTTCTCTCTTATCCTGATAATAAACTTCTACACCAAATTCATGTTCTCTGATAATCCATTCATTACTTCCTCTGAGAGTCCCTGTATCCTGTTGTTCCCCAATTCAGCACTTGAAAACATACCTTCACCACCACATATATCACATTGTACTAGAGCTGTTTAATTAACCAACTCCCTTATTCAGCCTAAGGACGGGGTGGCATCTCTTCAATCCTGAATTCCCCAGTGCTTAGCACAACACCCACCACATAGCAGAGACTTTGAAATACTATGTGAATAAATGAATGGAAGAATAAATGGATGAATGAGTAAACAGATGGCCTTGTCATATTGTTAACTTGTCAAATGTGAAATTTCTGTTTCCAAGGTGAAAAATAAATTCTAAGCATTCAGGAAAGAGGCCAGCATGTCTCTCCCACCTCTACAATGCCTAGCAACAGAGCTGGGCACAAAGTAAGGGCTAAGTAAAGACCCATCAGTGGCTGACTCCCTGGCTTATTGCCCTGTCCTTGGTTCAGTTTCATTAGAAGGAAGGAGTGCTCTTTGTGGCTTCTTTCTCCTTCCTTCACCCCTGGTCAGTCAAGCCCAGGTTATTGCAAAACCATTTTTTAGAAATTAATCTCAGCAAAGGAGCAAATTATTTTGCCCTTAGTCATCAGAACTGGCCTGACTCCCTGAGGGTGAGAGTGAAGCAAACCTCTCTCTCTGCAGAGGAGACCATGAAGAGAGATTGGCTACTCCTGGAAGACTAGTTGGATGGTTTTGATGATGGAGTTTGCCAAAGAAAGCAAGGAATCATCCAGTGGTGAACAGGGCTCTGAATCAGGCCCTGGATTGGGTCCTAGATGAATAATGAGAATAATCAGATGTGAACTCTGCCCTTGAAAGCTTCCAGTCTAGAGGGGAGAAAAGAAACATGGACATGAAACTATAAAAATCAAAGCTATAAAGTGCCATAAGACTGACTCACTCCATAATTCAATCGACATTTTGTTAGCATTTACTATGTGCTTGTGTGCTGGGCATTGGGGGGTGCATAAGTGAATACATGATTTCCATCTACAAAGGGACTATGAAATGAAGGGAGAGGAGAAGGGATGCCTTATGATGGGGAGTGGTGGATGATCAGGGAGGTCTTTGGGGACTCTTGAAAACTGGGTAGGAATTTAGCAATTAGAAATTGGACTGTTCCAAATGCAGTTGGAAGAAAACTCCTATGATAACCCCAATTAATGCAGTAAGAGCATTTGATAAAATTCGACTTACTTTCATGTTGAAAACAAAAACACTTAACCTAGAAATAGAAGGGGGCATTTGCTTAACGTGATAAAGAGCTTCTACAAGAAGTTACAGAAGGCATTATAATTAATGTTGAAATATTGAGAGCATTCCCCTGAAAATAAGAAGCCTGAAAGTTAAGGATGTCTGCTAATACCAACTTCTATTCTACACTTACGGTGCAGAAGATTAAAAAGTAAAGATATATGGATTGTAAAGGAAGAAACAACACTATCATTATTTGCAGATAATATGTCTGTCTGCAAAGAAAACTCCAAAGAACTCTCAGGTAAATCATTAGAATTACTAAGGTAATTTAGTAAGGTTGCTCAGTCCAAAATAGACAAAAATAATTTCATTTTTATATACAAGCATCAGGCAAAAAGTGACTTTTTATTTTAAGGAAAGATATTTACCATAGCAACAAAAATAGGTACCTAGAAAAAAATTTACAAAAATGGAAGCTCTTTATAGAGAATATGATAAAATCTTATTAAGAAATATATTAAATAAGACCTAAGTATGTGGAGACATAAACCCTATCCTTGGAAGGAATTATAAATATGTCAGCTCTCTTCCAATTGATCTAGAGACTCATTGCAAGTCCCATCACAATTCCAATATAGTTCTTCATGAATATTGGCAAGCTGATTCTGAAATATAAATGAAAGAACAAAAGGCAAAGAATGGCCAAGACATTCCTGAAGAGGAAAAACAAGGTGACGATTCTTGCCCTCTCAAATATGAAAATATATTTAAAGCTTTATTACTTAAAGCAGCGTGGAGTGCTGCAGACAAATAGATCAGTGGCACAGTATGGCGAGAGATCCTGTACCTACCCACGCATTTATGGAAAATAGATTTATAACCATGCAGATGTGCTTGATGGTTTATTTGTTCACCCAGATACAGTCTCCAACCTGCTCCACTCAGTTCTGTACCCCAGAACAGACCTCCTCCATTGGTGGGTTCCCTGCCCTCTGGCTTCCAGCTGGGTTATGGTGGGTTTAGCACCGAATCTACAGGAGGGACAGCATGAGGTTGAGCAGGCAGGTGTTTATTCCTCTGGCGAATTCTGTCTCTCCTGGGTCAAGGTGATTGGTATGTTTCTCTGTGGACGTCTCCCTTTCTATTTAGAGGCCTTTCTCCATTCCTCCCTCTGGGTCCAGTAACTCCTGCCTTTCCTTGACTCTCAGGGTTAGAAGTGGTAAGGGTTTCAGCTCTTGCCAGCCCCAGGTTGCTTCATCACCTGCTAGTTTCCCTTACCTCAGCCTCTCCTTTGTAAATAGTGCCTTTATTTTTTATTTATTATTATTATACTTTAAGTTCTAGGGTACATGTGCACAACGTGCAGGTTTGTTACATATGTATACATGTGCCATGTTGGTGTGCTGCACCCATTAACTCGTCATTTACATTAGGTATATCTCCTAATGCTATCCCTCCTCCCTCCCCACTCCTCACAACAGGCTCTGGTGTGTGATGTCCCTACAAAAGACACGAACTCATCCTTTTTTATGACTGCATAGTATTCCATGGTGTATATGTGCCACATTTTCTTAATCCAGTCTGTCGCTGATGGACATATGGGTTGATTCCAAGTCTTTGCGATTGTGAATAGTGCTGCAATAAACATACGTGTGCATGCGTCTTTATAGCAGCATGATTTATAATCCTTTGGGTATATCCCCAGTAATGGGATGGCTGTGTCAAATGGTATTTCTAGTTCTAGATCCTTGAGGAATTGCCACACTGTTTTCCACAATGGTTGAACTAGTTTACAGTCCCACCAACAGTGTAAAAGTGTTCAATAGTGCCTTTATTAAACTTTCTTTAATGTTAATGTTTGAGTGTGCCTTCTGCTTCTTGCCAGTACTCTGATTGATACAGCCAGTCCTGCAGATTGGTGAGGAAAGGAAGACCCATTCAGTAAACTGTGCTAGGAAAACTGATGACTGATGGGGGAAGAAAATTATAAACACAAAAATCAGTTCCTCATATCTCAGTACAAGAAAATATACTAAGATAAGAAAGTATAAGAAAGGATTTTATAAACAAGATATATAAATACACAAACTATAAAGGAAAAGGTTAATAATATTCAATACATTAAAATTAAGGACTTCTGTTCATCAAAAGCACCTTGAAAGGAGTGAAAAGACAGTTCACAAACTTGGAGAAGACATTTACAAAACTTAAAGCCAACAAATAATTGTTACCTAGATCTGTGCTGTCCAAGATGGCAGCTATTAGACATGTGGCTATTAAAATTAAAAATAGACTGGGCGCAGTGGCTCACGCCTGTAATCCCAACACTTTGGGAGGCCAACATGGGCGGATCACCTGAGGTCAGGATTTTGGGACCAGCCTCACCAACATGGTGAAACCCCATATCTACTAAAAATACAAAAATTAGCTGGGCATAGTGGTGCATGCCAGCTTCTTGGGAGGCTGAGGCAGGTGAATCACTTGAACCCGGGATGCAGAAGTTGTAGTAAGCCAAGATCGCACCACTGCACTCCAGCCTGGGCAACAAAAGCAAAACTCCATCTCCAAATAAATAAATAAATAAATACACTAAAAATAATATTGAAAAGTTCCTCTGCTGCACTGCTTTCAAGTGCTCAGTAGCATATGACTAGTGGCTACCATACTGGACAGTGCAGACAGAGAACATTTCTATCATCACAGAAAGTTCTGGTGAGAAGCCCTCATCTAGAATACAGAACAGCTCCTAGGAATCACTAAGAAAAAAAGCAAATAGCTCACAATGGTTTTTATGTATCAACTTGACTGTACCATGGGGTGCCCAGACTAAACATTGTTTCCGAGTGTGTCTGTGAGGGTTTTCCAAGATAAGATTAGTATTTGAATCAGTGGACTCAGTAAAGTAAATTGCCTCCTCAATGTTGGTGGGCATCATTCCACCCATCGAGGGCCTAAATAAACAAAAAAGGTAGACGAAGGAGGAATTTTTACTTAACGTCTGCCTGATTGAGCTGAGACATCTGTCTTCTTCTGCCCGTAGACTGGTATAAAACAATCAGCTCTCCTAGTTCTCAGGCCTTTGGACTCAGAATGGAATTACATCACCAGCTTTCCTGGGTCTCCAGCTTGTGGACACCAGATCATGGGACATTTCAGTCTCTGTAAGCATGTGAGCCAATTTCTCACAATAAATCTCTCCCTATATATCTCCTATTTGTTCTGTTTCTCTGGAGAACACTAACTAATACATAGCCCAGTCAAAAAAAATTAGCAAGATGAAAGAACAGGTATTTCAGAGAAAAGTAAAGCCTTTTGGTACCATAAGAAGAAATATACAACCTCAACCCTCAACGGACATCAGAGATATACACAATGTAAATTATGTCATGCTCACCATATTGGCAAAGTCAATATCAACTGTTGGCAATATTATAGCACAACAGAAAGTCACACACTGCTTTGAGATTGTAAATTGGTACAATCACTTTGGAAAAGAGCTTGTATGATGAAGTAAAATTGAAGACAGGTATATCCTATAATCCTTCTTGCACACCGAGAAGTGTGTAGAAAAACATTCACTACTATATTGTTTATATTATATGTATCTATAGTTTATAATAGATAAAAACCAGAAACAATACAAATGTCCATCTACACTACAATGGAAAAATACACCGAATATCAGTGGAAAACTATGGAGCAGGGAAAATAAACGTCCTTTTGGATAAACTTAAAAAATATAACCTTGAGCAAAAAAATGGAGACACAAAAGCATAAACTTAGAGGATGTCATTTATGTGCTGCTCAAAAACAGACAAAACTAAATATAACTGGGAATAAAGTACAGGTTCTAAAACTGTAAAGAAGAGCAAGGAAAGCTGAACACAAAAATGAAGCTAAAAGTTAGTGATGGCAGAGAGAGAAAAATGTAATCAGAGTGGGACACATAGAGGCTTCTTCTTAGAAGTGATAATTTTCTTCTTTCTTAAATAAAAACAATTTTGAAATGAGAATAAAAATTGTTCACTTTTTTTTCTTTCTTTCTTTTTTCAGACCGGGTCTCACTCTGTTACCCAGGCTGGAATGCGGTGGCACGATCTTGGCTCACTGCAACGCCATTTAATATTTCATTCTTAACCTACGTGGTGGTGCATAGGTTGTTTGATTGTAATGTATAATAAAACATCATAGTACAGATGGATATATATGTATGTGTGTGTTTTATCTTTGCGTACTTTGTATAATTGATATTTATTTCTCTAAGAAAAGAAACTTCTATTTCCAGTAATGAGTGATTAGATCATTGAGACCAACCTCTCCACTGAGAACAGCTACAAAAGCTGAACACAATCATTATGACAACAATAATAATTATTTTTTAATAAATGTTTCAATAAAGAAAATATGTGAAGCCTTTAGAGGACTAATAAAGCAGAAAGCATGATCAGGTCATGCTTTAAAAGACAATATAATCCAAGCATTTGGGGCCACTTTCCCCCGGGGTAATTTGTTAATTCTGGAAGAGGAGGCTGAGAGTCTGAGAGTCCAAACAGTGCCCTTGACACTTTTGTGAGTCAGGTGGACTTCCCTGGAGGAAGAAGATAATATAATCCAAGACCTTAGTTATTGAGTTTATGTTGGAAAATCAATTAATATAACACATTTTTTCAATACAACATTAACTTTAGGGGAATTCATGTGATTATCTGCATAGATACAGAAAAAGCATTTTTAAAAGGTCAACAACTAATTAGTTAAAAAAAAACTCCTAACAAATGAGGAATAGAAGATAACTTTCTGAATGAGATAATGGATATTCTCAGCAAGCCTACTGTAAAAAAAATTACACTTATGATGAAAGATGGAGTTTTCCCCAATTATCATTTCTATTCAACATTGTACTAGTGGTTCAAGCCAGTGCAATAAAGAAAAACAAATAAAAGCTATAAAGATGATAAAGGAAGAAATAAAATCAATTGAGCAGGCCGGGCACCGTGGCTCATGCCTGTAATCCCAGAATTTTGGGAGGCCGAGGTGGACGGATCAGCTGAGATCAGCAGCTTGAGACCAGGCTGGCAAACATGGCAGAACCCCGTCTCAAAAAAAAAAAAAAAAAATTTGATTGAGCAATATATGAGAAACTAAATGAAACTTGACCTTTACATTATATGTTAAATCACTGATTCTCAACTGAAAGGAATTTTGCAACCCCTCCCCAACCCCTATAAGGGAACATTTGGCAATTCTAGAGATATTTTTTATTCACAACTGGCATCTAGCAGGTAGAAGCTAGGGATGCTGCTAAATATCCAACAATGCACAGGAGAACCCCCACAACAAAGAATTATTCACTCAAAAATGTCCACAGTGCAGAGACTGAGAAATCCTCTGCTAATCAGCTCCATCATTGGAACATTCCTCGTGCAGATGGTCCCTGATGTGGGTCTGGTTTGAGTTAGGATTTTCTGACTTTACAACAGTGTGAGAGTGGCATGCATTCAGTAGAAATTGTACGCTTTGAGTACTCATACAACCATTCTGTTTTTCACTTTCAGTACAGTGTTCAATAAATGACATGAGATATTCAACAAAACAAATAGATATTCAACAAAACAAATAGATATTCAACACAAAATAGGCTTTGTGTTAAATGATTTTTCCCAACTGTGGGCTAATGTAAGTGTTCTGAGCACATTTAAGGTAGGCTAGGCTAGGCTATAATGTCCAGTAAGTTAGATGTATTAAATGCATTTTTTACTTACGATATTTTCAACTTAGGATGGGTTTATCAAGATGTAGCACCATCCTAAGTTGAAGGTCATCTGTAGATCTAAATGGGAAAGGTAAAGCAAAAAGACTTTCAGATGATAATACAGGAAATATATTTTTGACCTCGGGAAAGGTAAAGATTGATGAAAAAGGACACCAAAAGCATCAACAATGAAGAAAAAGATTCATCGAGTAAACTATATCAAAATTAAAATGTTCTGTTCAAAAATCAACAAAAAGGGAAGAAAAGGGCAAGAGCAGAAGATATTTCCAACTCATATAAAAATTAGAAGACTCTTATCTAAAGTGTATAAAGAACCTATACAAATTACGAGAAACAGACAACCCATGGGGGAAAAACTAGGCAATGGACTTGAACTTCACAAAAGAAGATGTCCAAATGTCTGATAAACATATGAAAAGGTGCTCAATCTCATTAATCATTAAAATAAAGCTAATTAAAGCTATAATGAGATACCATTATTCTCCCACAAGATTGGTTAAAATTAAAGATTGACAATACCAAGTACTGGCCAAGGACATGGAGAAAAGAACACTCATATACTGCTACTAAGGAAAGGTTCTTACACCCATTCTGGAAAACCATTTGGCAGTGAACACACGTATACCCTAGGATCCAGCAATTCCACTCCTAGCTATGTACCCAATAGTACTGTGTACATTTGTGCACTCAAAAAGTGTGTACAACAATGTTCATAGCAGCATTATTCATAATATCCTCAAACTGGAATCAACCTAAATGTCCAACAATAACAGAAGACACAAACCAATTATGTTATATTTACACAATGGCATTCTTTGCAGAATTAAAATAAGTATTAGCTATGTATAACGAAATGGGTTAATCTCATAAACATAATGTTCAGGGAAAGAAGCAAGACACAAATGAGTACCTATATGATTGCATTTGTATAAGTTTCAAAAATAGGTAAAACTAATCTATGGTGTTAGAAGGCAGGATAGTGGTTATTTTCGAGACAGAAAGCAGTCAATGACTGCAGAGAACAATGGGGGGCTTATATTGCTAAGTTCTATTTCTTAAGCAGATATGTTCATTTTCTGAAAATGCATTAATTGTATGCTTACTATTTGTGCATTTTTATCTTTATGGTATACTACACTTCAATATATAAGTAAAAAATTAAATCAAAGTAAAAGGAAGAAAATAAGATAAGAACTTAATAAATTAGAAAATAAATGCACGATATAGAAAATCAACATGCCAAAGTTGGTTGGTTCTTTGAAGAAAAACCCAGAGAAACTAGTTAAAATAAAGAGAGAACGTATAAATAGATAATTTAGAGAACATGAAAGTACAGATTCATGAGACACTTGAAAATCATAAAGATAGTATTAATAACTTTATAACAATAAATTTGAAAACTTAGATAAAACGGACACAGTAGAGAAAAATATAACTTATAAAAGCTGACTTAAGATGAAGTAGAAATTCCAAAGTATCCTAAAATTATGAGTAAATTATGCCAAAGATTAAAGAAAGAAATAATGCCAGATATTACAAGAACTACCAGAAAATAGGAAAAGAAGAAATTCTTCCTAACTAGTTTTATGAGACCCGTATCACTTTGAGTTCAAAATCAACAAAGATACGGGAAAGGAAAATTATAGGCCAATCTTATTTATTAATATAGGTACAAAATCACAGTCAAAGTATTAGCAAAATTAATCCAGTGAGAATAGTAAGAATCAGGAAAAATGCTACACAATCAAGTTGGGTGCTACAGCAATGCAAGTTTGGGTAATGCTAGAAAAGCAATAAGTTAAAATGTACTGATAGAGGGTAACATGGAACAAACACGGTGAAAGTTTCCCCTCTGAGACTGCATATGAAATAAGAGTGTCTGCTCTGCTGTCTATCACCACTTCTGTTCAACATTTGCTGGGGGTTCTTGCCAATGCAACAAAAGGAAACATAGAGAAGGAAAAAAAAACAGGATAAAAGAAATATCAATGGGCCAGGCGCAGTAGCTCATGACTGTAATCCTAGAACTTTGGGAGGCCAAGGCAGGTGGATTGCCTGAGCTCAGGAGTTCGAAACCAGTCTGGGCAACATGGTGAGACTCCATCAGTACTAAAAATACAAAAAAAAAAAAAAAAAAATTAGCCAGGCATGATGGCACGTGCCTGTAGTCCCAGCTACTCAGGAGGCTGAGGCACAAGAATCGCTGGAACCTGGGAGGCAGAGGTTGCAGTGAGCTAAGATGGCGCCACTGCACTCCAGCCTGGACAACAGAGTGAGACTCTGTCTCAAAACAAAAAAGGATTTATCCACAAATTATACGTTTTTATGCATAGACAATCCAAAAGAATCTATGGATAAACTATTATGATTACCATTCATAGTGAATTGAGCAAGATTTGGACACGGGTCAACAGTCAAAAATCAAATGTATATTTATATAGCAGCCACAAACAATTAGAAAATATTTTTTAAAGCTATCACTTACAACAGCATCAAAAAGTATTTAATACCTAGGAATAAATCTACAGAAAGATACGGAAGATGTCTGCACTAAAAAATATGAAATGTTATTGATAGAAATTAAAGAAGACTGGCCAGATGCAGTGGCTTACGTAATCCCAGCAGTTTAGGAGGCCAAGGCAGGAGAATCTTTGAGCCCAGAAGTTTGAGACCAGCCTGGGCAACATAGTGAGACATTATTTCTATAAAAAAAAAATTAAAAATTTGCAGGGCATGGTGGCACATCCTGTAGTCCCAGCTACTCTGGAGGCTGAGGTGAGAGGATCGTTTGGGCCCAGGAGGTCAAAGCTGCAGTGAGCCATGATCATGACTCTGCACTACAATAGAGCAAGACCCTGTCTCAAAAAGCAATTAATTAATTAATTAATTAATTAAAAGAGATTTGTTATATCAAGTACATAAATTAGAAAATTAAATGCTATAGATATATCCAGTATCTATGGCATTTTTCTATGGCATTTAATTTCTTCAATTTGATCTGTAAGTTCAATGTAATTCCAGTAAAAATTCAAGTAGGGGTGTGTGTGTGTGTGTGTGTGTGTGTGGAAACTGACAAGCTAATTATAAAATTTATATGTAAATGAAAACAATTTTAAGATGCTAAGATATTCTTGAAGAAGAAAAAGAAATGCAGGATTAAATCTACCAGACATCCAGTCTTCCTCACAATTAAGCTTCAGTATTTAAGACACTATGATATTGGTGCAAGGATAGATAAATACACATAGATAATGAGTCATGTAAGATACTTAATATGGGACAAAGGTGGCACTGATGAGCTATGGGGAAAAGACAGTGTTTAAAATAAATGGTTTTGAGTAAACTGGATTGCCACCTATTCCCTACTTCCCACCATACGTGAAAATAAATTCCAAGTGAATGATAGCTCTAAAGAAAAGATAAAGCAATAAGCTTCTAGAACTGCACTATCCTATATAGTAGCCACTAGTCATATGTAGCTATTTAAGTTTTTAGATTAATCAAAACTAAATACAATTAAAAGTTTCTCAGTTAAAAGTTGCACAGTTTCTCCATTGCACTAGCGACATTTCAAGTACACAATAGCCACATGTGGCTCTTAGCTACCACACATACAGACCCTTTCCATCATCACAGAAAGTTATACTGGAGAGCACCAATCTAAAACAGGGTTCAGCAAACTGTGGCCCACTGGATGTTTTGATAAAGTTTTATTGGAACACAGGCACACCCATTCACTTACATGTTGTTTATGGCTACTTTTACACTGCAGTGGCAGAGTTGAGTAGTTGTGACAGAGATCATATGACCCACAAAACCTAAAATATTTACTATCTTACCCTTTTCAGTGAAAGTTTGCAGACCTCTACTCTAGAAGATAACAGGGAGAATTTATTTGTAATCTTGGGATCTTGACCAGGTCACGAAATATAATGGGGAAGATGAATTGAGCAAAGCTTAAAATAAGAACTTCTATTTTTCGAAAGACATTATTCAGAAGACTGAAAAGGCAAGTCACAGAATGAAAGATGATATTTGTAACACATATAAGAACAAATGACTCTTTTGCAGAAAATATAAAGAATGTATACAAATCAATACAAAAATATAAAAATGGTCAAGAGTTTGGAATAGGTATGTCACAGCCCCCCAAAAAAAGAACACCCAAATGGCAAATAAATCAAAAAGTGCTCAGCAATGCCAATTCTTCCAAATTAATCTATAGATTCAATGCATTCCCAATCAAAATCCTGGCAAGGTATACTGTGGGTACCGACAAACTGGATTCTAAAGTTTATATGGAAAAGCTGAAGATCCAAAATAGCCAACACAGCATTGAAGGAGAAAGAGAGGACTGACATGGCCTGGCTTCAAGATTTAGTATAGAGATACAGTAATCAAGACAGTGCGGGCTGGATGCGGTGACTCACACCTGTAATCCCAGCGCTTTGGGAGGCAGAGGCTGGCGGATTGCTTGAGTTTGAGACCAGCCTGGGCAATATGGTGAAACTCCATCTCTACAAAAATTAGCCAGGTGTGGTGGTGCATGCCTGTAGTCCCAGCTACTTGGGAGGCTGAGGTGGGAGGATGGTTTATGCCTGCGAGGTAGAGATTGCAGTGAACTGAGATTATGCCACTGCATTAAGCCTGGGCAACAGAGACAAGACGTTGTCTGAAAAAAAAAAAAAAAAAAAAAAAACAGTGTAGTATTTGGTGAAAAAAAAAATAGAAAAATAGATCAATGCAACAGAATAGAGAGCCAAGGAATAGACCCACACAAACAGAGTCAACTGATCCTTGACAAAGGAGCAAAGGCAATTCTAATGAAGAAAGGATAACGTTTCAACAAACAGTGCTGGAACAATTGGACATCCCTATGCAAAAATAAAAAATAAATAAATCTAAATGCAGACCCACGCCTTGCACAAAAGTTAACCCAAAATGAATCATAAACCTAAACATAAAATGCAAAACTATAAAATTTCTAAAAGATAACATAGGAGAAAAATCTAAGCTTGGTGATGGGGCTTAAGATTTATGGAGAAAAATCTGTAAGTAGGACTTCATTAAAATTAAAAACTTCTGCTCTGCAAAAGCTGCTGTTAAGAGAATGAAAAGATAAGCCACAGACTGGGGGAATAAAAGAATTGCAAAAGACATATCAGATAAAAGACTTTTATTCAAAATATAGAAAGGACTCTTGAACTCAACAATAAGAAAACAACCCAATTTTAAAGTAGAGAAAGATCTAAACAAACAATTCATCAGTGAAGATATACAGATGGCAAATAAGCACATAAAAAGATGCTCAAATTTTTATGTTCTTGGAGTACTTCAAATGAAAGCAATGAGATACACTACCATATGTTATAATGGCTAAAATCCCCGAACTGACAGTACCAGGAAGTCTCGTTCATTGCTGATAGGAATGAAAAACGGGACAGCCACTTTGGAAGGCAGTTTGGCAGTTTCTTAAAAAACTGTTCATGTTCTTACCATACGACCCCACAATGACCCTTCCTGGTATTTACCCAAATGAGACGAGAATTCATATCCACACAAAAACCTGCACATAAATGTTTATAGTAGCTTTACCCATCATTGCCAAAAAGTGGAAGCAAACAAGATGTTCTTCAATATGTGAATGGATAAACAAACTGTGGAATATTAACCCAAATGACAGACTATTAAAAATGATAAAAATAGTGATAAAAACAAATTAACTATCAAGTCACACACACAAAAAAACACGCAGGAAACTTAAGTGAATATTACTAAGTAAAAGAAGCCAATCTGAAAAGTCTACTTACTGTATGAGTCCAACTATATAACATTCCCAAGAAGGAAAAACTATAGAATATAAAAAGATCAGTGGTTCCCAAAGATTTGGGGGATGTGAAAAGGGATGGATAGATTGTGCACGGATTTTTAGAGCAGTAAAACTATTCTGCATGATGTTATAATGGTGAATACATGATATTATGCATGGATAAAACCCATAGAATTTTACAAATTAAGATTCACAAAGAGTGAACCTTAATATACATTGTGAACTTTAGTTAATAGTAATGTATCAGTATTGGTTCATTAGTTATAACAAATGTAGCACACCAATGCAAGATGTTAGTTATAGGAAAAACTGTGTTGTGTGAAGGAGAGGGTATACGGGAACTCTCTGTACTGTTAAATTTATATACATATATATATATTTTTTGAGACAGAATCTTGCTCTGTGACCCAGGCTGGAGTGCAGTAGTGCGATCTCAGCTCACTACAACCTCTGCCTCCTGGGTTCAAGTGATTCCTGCCTCACCCTCCTGAGTAACTGGGATTACGGTCATGGGCCACCACATCTAGATAATTTTTGTATTTTTAGTAGAGACGGGGTTTCGCCATGTTGGCCAGGCTGGTCTTGAACTCTTGATCTCAAGTGATCCACCCATCTTGGCCTCCCAAAGTGCTGGGATTACAGGTGTGAGCCACTGCACCCAGCCTAAATAAATTTTTTAAGATGCTCAACCTCATTGGGCATGATGGAAGTACAAATTAAGCTATACAGAAATACCACTAAATGCCTGCCATGGGGACTAATATTTAAAAGAAAATATCGAATTGGCCAAGATCCAGTCATCTACTGAAACCAGAATCTCACACAAGTGCTGGTGGGAATAAAAACTTTAGAAAACAGTTAAACATTAGCTAATGAAGATAAACATATCAGTACTTTATGACTTGGAAGTTTCATTCCTAAATATACGCCCAACAGAAATGCATTCACATGAGTGCCAGGAAGACATATGCAAGAATACTCACAGGAATATTATTCATAAAAGCCTTGAGTCTAATTTGCAAACTGAGAAGACTAATAATTCCCACCCAGGATTGTGGTGAGGATTAAATATCATCAATACGAAGTACTCAGTGCCCCATCTGGCATGTGATATGTCCCTGGTGAGTGGAAGCTAGTGTTTATTATTATATGTGGCCTGCATCAATCAGGTTCTCAGTTGCAAAACACAAAAAGACAAAAAACAGAAAATTTACTCTGACTTGCTGCACCAAAAGAAGGCATTTATTAATAGGATATTGCGCTGGTCTCTGAATCTATCAGAAAAATGGAGAACCACACTCAAAAAAGTAGTCAGGAAACTAGGAGGCCAGGTGGCTATACACACCCCAGGTGGGGCCACTGAAATAGCTGGGTCAGA
Organism: Trachypithecus francoisi; assembly: GCF_009764315.1. Lineage (NCBI taxonomy): Eukaryota > Metazoa > Chordata > Mammalia > Primates > Cercopithecidae > Trachypithecus > Trachypithecus francoisi. The sequence continues at coordinate 52,718,965 of NW_022681453.1, forward strand.
TCACTTATGCTGGCACAGCTGCTGCTAGAGACCTGTACTGAGCCTTTAGCTTACCCACTGCTCCTGCATGAATCACATATGACCACTGAATTTCTCATCTGGCCCTTGTCTCTGTGAGACTCCCTTAAGATTCAAAGTTCAAGTTGGGAGAATCTAGTTGGCCAAGCATAGGTCATATATAGCCAAGAGGCCAGGGACTGAGAAAAGGGAATGTCTGGCCCCCTTAGCACTCTAAAGAGGGAGACAGGACTGTGCCTGTCACCAACAAAGGATTCCGGAAAAACAGGAGTTTGGAAGGCTGGGAGCCACAAAACAACACACATCTATTACAAATTCCAGTCCAAATCTAGAATATCTTGGTTCTATGTTTCACTTGATTCCCTTAGTTCTATATGAAGGAACAAAGTGACAAGTAATATCTGGTTGTTTAGAGAGATGGTTCCTGCTCTCAAGGGGATTTTAGTCTAATCAGAGAAACAGACACATAGATGGTCTAACTCCCTGCATCTCATAGTGGAGTGGGAGGACAAAGGCTACAGGTGAAGTCCCAAGGAGCCTTTCCGAATCTCAAACAAATCCAGAAATGCTGGAAGGTGTCTGTGAGCAAAAAGCCTTCAGAAATTCCAGAGGAAAAACATCAAGTGGGAGAGTACATGGACAAGGTAACAAATGCAAGAGAGCCAGGAGTCAGGAATTAGACAGGACCTGGAGAGAAGTCAGAGCAAGTCAGGACGCAGCAAGAAAGGTCTGGGGTAAGAAGACTGTGAGTGGGTATTGACCACTGGCTTTTATGGTTCGTTGATTGCGTGATTATGAGTGTGTCCAGCTGGCTTAAAGGAGTAGAGTCAATACAGACTTAAAACAGCATTTGGTACCCATGGCATGCCCCTTTGATTGGCATGGTTTGACCAGGTTTATCCACTTGCTTCAAACTTGGCCATCCAGATTTTCTTTCCCAGGATCTAGAAGTGGGACACCGATAGGATCAAGAACTTCAACTAATACCTTAAGTATATGTGTTCTCATCTAGAACACATTCTTATAAAGATGGGTGACATCTTGTCAAGCACTTGTCAGGATCTCTCCAACCTAAATTATAGGAAACTAAGCTATAAGATTATGATAATAAAAATTTTTTTTCTTTTTTTTAAACAGGGTCTCTTTCTGTCTCCCAGGCTGGAGTGCCATGGCACGATCACAGCTCACTGCAGCCTCGACCTCCCAGGCTCAATCAATCCGCTTGCCTCAGCCTCCTGAGTAGCTGGCACATGCCACCATGCCTTGTTAATTTTTGTATTTTGTGTAGAGACGAGGTTTTGCCATGTTGCCCAGGCTGGAATAATCATTTCTTAAGATCCAAACACCTGGATCTTTCTTAACTCAAAATGTGACATCTATGGTATAAATGTCAGATAACAGCAAACCCTTACATTACCATGGCACTCTCTGGACTGTGGTGTTTTGGTGTTTTGACCGTCTCAGCAGCCCTCTGAGGATCAGGGATTATCTTTCCATTATGAAGCTGCTGAAAATGAGGTTAAAGAATAAGAAGCCACTTGCCGAAAGGCACAGTGAGCAGAGCGTATGGTAGACTTTACGAAATGACAACAAATTATTCCCATCTATATGCATATCCCTTTGATGGGACTTTGCCATTCCTCTCATTAAGATGAAGAGTCTATAGCTTTCCATTCTTCGAATCTGGGCTCAGCCATGTGATATTCTCTGGCCCATAGAACATTAGCAAGTGTGACTCAGGCAGAAGTTTTGAAAGTGCTGACACATTGAGGTTTGCCCTCTCTTGAGCTGGGAACATGGAGATCACATAGGAAGAAGCCCAGGTTAGCTCCCTGGAGCATGAGAGGCCATGTAGAGAGAAAGATACAGCCATCCCAGCTGCTGTCTGTTTTAAATGTTGGCTGTATTTGGCTGTATTATTACTCAGCGATGGTGAGAGTATCAGATCAGGAGATGACTGCCATTGGAAAAAAAATGGCTTATTATTCACAGATCCCAAAAGACAGAGCATCCCACATTGCAGGAGACCACATGACGAGGCACCAGGGTTAATCCAGGGGCAGAGGGAGTGAGAGGAAAATGGGGCAAGAACCTCTATTTTGGTTTCCTGGGAAGGAGCAGGTGAGGAAGGGTAAGCAGGTGTAAGATGGGCTAGTTTGGATAATTTCAGTGGGCTCTGAGGTATAAGGGCTCTCTCTAGTTGTCTGGTACTTGGCTGTAAGATGATTGGGGTAGGAAAATAATGGCACAGGGTGTCAGAGCTCCGTAACAGAGTGGCTGGGGCTGTGGGCTCTGTCTTATTCAGTTTGCATATGGAAGGGGGAATCATTTGCCATCTGTAGGAATTGGCTAACCGTAGAAGGACCAGTCTCTCCAGGGTCGGGAAGACTCCAAGATGTCAAATCATCAAAAATACAGAAAATAAAAAGGACAATGATGAACACATTGTCCCAGCTGAGGACCCAGACATGTGAGCGAGGCACTCCAGACCATCCAGTCCCAGTCAAACAAGTGAGGACCAGAAACACCATCCAACCAACCTGCAGAATGGTGAGAAATAAATCATTGATGTTTCAAGCCACTGAGTTTGGGAGTGATCTGTGATACAGCAAAGATGGATGCAGAAGATGACCCAAAACTGGCCTCTGATTGGTCCCAGGCACGTTCCATCTCCCTCCTGGTGGAGTGAGGGGTGAAAGTAAGACAATTTTGGGGTGGGGAGAAGGTATTACCAAGTCACAGCGTATTCCGTCGGATGACGGATGGGAAGCGACGTCTCTGCATGCAGAATCCCAGCCCTCTAAAAGTGAAGGGGAAACAGCTATCCCCCGCCCTCAACATAGCTGCTCATTACTACTGGCTGATGCTATGCATGGTAATGACAATGGCAATGGGGTGACATAGGGACAAATGTGTCTCACTCCTCGGGATGCTGGCTGCCGAGTTGCTGAAACAAAATCAATTTTTCCACGATGGCCAAGGGTCACAAAAACAGGTAGGCAAGTATGTATGGGCTCAGGAGACACACCCAAGCCAAGAAGGCTTTCCCGTTTTCTTTCTCCTTTTTTTTCTTTTCTTTCTTTCTTTTTCTTTTTTAGACAGATTCTTACTCTGTCTGTCACCCAGACTGGAGTGCAGTGATGTGATCATGGCTCACTATAGCCTTGACCTCCTGGGCTCAAGTAATCCTCCCACCTCAGCCTTATGAGTAGCTGGGACTACAGGCATGTAACTAATTTTCTATTTTTTGTAGAGACAGGGTCTCACTATGTTGCCCCAGGCTGGTCTTGAACTCCTGGGCTCAGGCAATCCTCTGCCTTGGCATCTCAGAGTGCTGGGATTATAGGCATGAGCCACCACATCCAGCCAACATCCCTTTTCCTGCTTGGAACTGTCCCAGCCTACACTTGGCTGTCTGCTGTGCAGGATCCAGGAGGTGAGAGCAGCAGGACATACACATAAACTTAGTAAGGGTTACCTATGACCTCCATAGTCAGAGTGAGCCAGAAGATGGGAAGGAGAGGCCCATGAAATGGGGATCAGCAGGATGCAATCAAGGGGGTGCCAGGTTAAGGAACACCCAGGTTTGAAGTCCCAGCTGTACTTGTGTATGTAACCCAAAGCACGTCAGATTTAACCTCTCTGAGCCTCTGTTTCCACATCTGCAGAATGGGAATTAAGATGAACCTCTCTTCAGCCTACTTCACATGTTGGTTGTTTCCACTAAGATGGTGATGATGATGACGATCATTTGCTACCATATAAGGAAGGCTTAATTTAGGCACCACGCCAAGTACTTCCAGTGAATTGTCACAGGTGGCTTATTATTATTTCCATTTTACAAGTGAGGAAAACAAATCTTAGATAGGTTAAATGACTTTCTGAGAGTCACACAGCTAGTACAAAGTAGAGGCAGGATTTGAACCAGGAATATCTGACTCTAAATCTCAATGTCACTGCAAGTGGTTGGTTCTAGTCCCACCCAGCATTCGCAGGGAGTAACTGGCTAATCATGAGTCCCCCAGTTGTGGCCACCAGGATCAGCCAACACTCACAGCCTGGCAACCAATGCCAAGGGATGGCCCTGGGATTGCTTCCTTAGGTGGAAATGTGAAAATGTCAGGCACTTAAGACTTCCCTGAGTGCTTTTTACCTCATACATGTCTTTAATATTGGTCAGTATCCTTGATCCCCATCATCTCAGTATGGCGACCAGTAAGGAAGGACGCCAGAGCATCTCTGGAGTGGGGCGGCACCAGGAAATGGGAAGGAGCTGAGTGTGCATCATTGAGGAGCTCAGCCAACATTTGACACAGATTCCAGGTCTCACCCACTATTCCAGGCTGCCTGTATTTTTTCTTGGAGGCAAGGTGTGTAGAGGGACACTGAAGAAAGATCTTTGAGTAAAAAGACTGAACAGAGATTGATGCTTTGTCCTCTCTGTCAGAGACAGATGGACTACATGGGTTGTCACTTTGTCTCCTGGATGCCTGGAGATGATGGACGCCCGATTCACTCACTATCCACTCTTGAGTCATTGTCCTATTGTTTCAGGCCAACCTGCGTGCATTCAGGGACAAATCTGGTCATGGACAACCAATTGTGGCTCAAAAGAGCTAGGAAAACCCCCTCCTGAAAGTGTTTCTCCAGCTGTCTGGTCACAGCAGCAAAATCCCTCTGGCAGTTGTTCAGTCTTGGGGTTTAAAAGCCTTTCAAATATAAAGTCATATAAAGTCATTCAAAGAAAAAAAAAAAAGCAAGAAAAACAACACCTTTAGGGATTTTCTTTGCACCAGAAGCTAGGTTCATGGTGTCCTTGGTATCTCAGGAATTTTTTGTTTTTTACAATGCCCTTAGGCCAAGAGAAATACCTACCAATTCCGTTTACCAAGTAGTTATGTATAAGCAACTTAATAAATGTGTCCTTATTAATAAAAAATAGTATACATAAATGAAAAGGAAAATATTATTTTATTTCACTCTTAAAGAGCCACAATTACTTCCTAAGAAAACATGAGTCTCTGTTGGGCATTGCAGAATTCTCAAGCCCTGCAATCATATTGAACATTGCCACCCTCAACTCCTGTCCCACGTTGATTTTCAGTAGTACTTTTTTTTTATCCTTGCAATTACTAAAAACCTAGCTTTGCAAAGATATGACATTATCTGAAGGAATGTAGGGTGATCTGTTGAACCTCTTTCATGTGGGGTTGGATAGATGTCAGGCATTGCTTTGCTTCCCTCAAAATTTTAAAATACCTCACTGAGCTCCTGTGAGTTCCCAACAGCACCCTGGGCACCTCAGCATAGCCAGGAAGTGCAAAGTTATGCATTGGTAGGTGCCAGTCAGCCGCAGGCAAAATGCAAGGGCCTTTAAAAATGCAATATGGGGTAGAGGCCTGGGGAACAGGGCAGGAGAAGGGCTGCTTGTGGGAGTAAGCAGCGGGCAAGGGAGTGAAGGGATTATTGTGCAGACGAGGCTAGAAAAGACTAAATATCATTTAACCTCTCTGAGGTTCTTTTCTCCATTGGGAAAAGGTATCTAATCGTAGCCATCCTGTCCACCTTAAGGATTATCATGCATTCAAATGGACTATAGGTTTGGAAACACCTTGTGAATGGTATCAAGCTTGAGCTTGAGCTTGAGCTTGACCTTGATATAAATGCTGGGTATTGCGGCTGATGTGTTTCCTTCTCATCAGAGGCTACTGGAGAGAACCTTTCCCACGAATACTCTGTACTCCCAGCACCTTGCCACTGCAGAGGAAATGTGGCCGATTCCAAATGATGCTCAAAGCTTATTTTGTTTCCTTTAGATAATACCCTGCCAGTTGCTGATCATACCTGTTGATGAATTCCAAAAGAGCAGTTGCTATCTCAAAGGCAAGCAAGGTCATGGAGGGCAGGAAAAGTACAACCCTGAATGCAGAACAAGCACAGGGTCTCGAACCTTACAAACAACTTCATAAATCCTGCACTGGGCTTCCTTCTTGACCAAACAGGCTTCCTATCAAATATGAATGAAGAGGAGGTGGATTGTATTACAAAATTAATAATGTAAGATGGTGGCTGCCAAAGCCATTCATAATCGTAACTGCTTTTGCATGTATGTGTTTTCTTGAAAGCAATTTCATATTTGTCAGGAACTAGGAATAAAGGCTCTTCCTTTGATACTTATATGTACAGGCACAAAACAGAGTTGAACTTTGCTGCATACAGTAAATGTGTTCTGAAAATATGTGTTTGAAGTCTAATAAACAGACTTTTATTTTGCCCATGTTAAACACAGAATAGAATGTCTTCTTTAATGGGAATGGGAACAATCTTCCATTCTTTTGCCCCATTTCTTAGTTTAGATGTTCATAGATAACTGCCTAAAGTATTTAGGTCATACAGAATTTCAAACTAAAGGAAACGTTACATGAGCTCTATAGTCAACATAGGATTTTTGTAGTTGCAGAGGTAGTGGAAAGGGAAAATAGACTCAGCCCATATAGTTCCAAACTGCATTATGTCACTGAAAAATCTGTTCATTCGATTTACAATTAGGCTAATTGCAGGGTTCCAGGAGAAAAGAGGGAGCTGAGATCCCTGACTCAGGAGAACAAAAGGGGCATGAATGAAAGAGCCGTTTCCTGTGAGCACAAAATAGCCTCTCAGCATGAACTTCTGGCAGCACTTCTAAAGGACAATGAGAGCATCATCTGAGCTAAGAGATAACAGAACTCTCTAGTGCTTCTTGTAACAGATTCCAGGTCATAGAAGAGAAACCAGAGCTCTATCTCCCCAGGATCTGAAGTCAGGCACATCAGGGTTTGAATCCTATGTGGCCTCAGGCAAGTTACTTTCTATCTTTGGGCCTCAGTTTTCTCATCTGTAAAATGGGGGCAATAATACCTTACAAGGCGTTATGTTGCAATGCAGTAATGTAGCATGTAGAGTTTCACAACAGTGAAACCTATATAGGAATACTTATTTTCCTTCCTGGCTCTAGGCCCAAGAGGTCACAGATTAGTGAGCTGCCTCTGGCCAGTGATCCTTGTTCTCCCTGCTGTCAGACATTCTCTTACTTTGATGTGTACCTGAATCACCTGGAGAGCAGATAAAGAACTCAGAGGCCCCAGCTCATTGATGTAGGATGTTTTCACCAAATTCCCCCAGATGAGTCCAATATAGGCCAAAGATACAGAACACTGTCTGATAAGGTCTGGCTCTGTGTCCCCACCCAAATCTCATCTTGAATTGTAATAATCCCCACATGTCAAGGATGGGACCAGGTGGAGATAATTGAATCATGGGGGTCGTTTCTCTCATACTGTTCTTGTGATAGTGAGTTCTCATGAGATCTGATGGTTTTATAAGGGGCTTCCCCCTTTGTTTGGCTCTCACTCTCTCTCCTGCCGCCCTGTGAAGAGGTACCTTCTGCCATGATTGTAGGTTCCCTGAGGCCTCTCCAGTCATGCAGAACTGCGAATCAATTAAACCTCTTTTCTTTATAAATTACCCACACTTGGGCAGTTCTTTATACCAGCATGAGAACGAACTAATACACTGTCCAAATGTGCTTATAGCCCAGGAGAACATTCAACAAGAGAAGAATCTTACATAGACCAATTATACAACTTAGTTCAGGGGTTCTTAATCTTGGTTGTGCACTGTACTCACCCAAGGAGTTTTGGGCGCTACTGAGGCCCAGGACCCACCACCACAGAACCTAATGTAATAGGTCTGAGATCAGCTGAGCGTCTGGATTTCTGAGAACTCCCAAGATGTTCCAATGTGCAGCAAAGTGTGAGAAGCCCTTAGTTAGATTCAGGTGAGGTCCCCAGTGGCCTCTCCTTACCCCTCCCACCTCTTCTCTTCTGTGCCCCAAGGTGGCCCCTGAGTCCTTACAACCATACCCAAAGGACTTTAAGACAGTGTACAAACCAACTGACTCCAATGTTTGTCCAAAATGTCCTGCCAAGCTGGTTCAACTCAGAACATTGTTTAGCTCCAGATGAGTAGGGCCAGCAGCAAGGAGATGAGCACCGCTTATCTGCAACATGTTCTGAGCATAGTCTACCTCCAGCATTGTACTCCAGTCCCCTAGGGCCGAGCTGTCAGTGACTGTCCTACTGGAATGGAGACTTCAAGAGGGTAGGTCTTTCATCTGTTTTGCTCAGAATCATATCTCCAATATGTAGAATAATACCTGGCACTTAGTAGATACTCAGTAAATATTCATTGAATAAATGAATGGATGAGTGAATGTGAGTAGAAATTGGTCATGGGCTTGTTGTAGTTTTTCCAGAAATGCTTACATTTCTATGAAGGCATTTTTGTGAAGACCAAAAAACTCTAAAGCCCCCAAGAGACAGAATTTCAAGCACCTAATAGGTGGCTGGCAAGGGAGATTCCTTAGGGCTGGGAAATCTCAATAGTTCCCGATTCATACTAGGTATGATATACACAGGGATATGTACCGTACCTGCACCATCTCGCTGAAGTTAGTCAAGTTGTGTTCTTCAGAGCCCTGTGGCTTCCACCAAGATGCCTGAAGGGTCCACATGGAGAGAAGGGTCTTTGTGGAGAGGGTGGGTTCAATGGGCAGGATACCCTGCTCCCCAAAACTAGCATCAAACAAGAGCACTCCGTGGTTATCCATTTTACATATTCCATGTCCAGGTGTTTCCATTGAAAAAATGGATTTTGCTTTTTAAAACAAAATGGTTTGAAACAACCTAATTAGATCGTATAAATCTCGATACTTTCTTTATCAAGGGGGAGGGCTTGTCTCCAGCTGGTGGGAAGAAAAGGAGCGGACACCTAGGGTGATCAAGAAGGATGCTTCTCTTTGGTGCCACATATCCCTTCAGAGTCTATGTAGCCCATGAAGGGATGGACCTGTGACCTCTCTCCATTGACTCCAGACTCCTGCAACCTCATCAATTCCTGCTTTTGTCAATCCAGATATGAAGCTTTGGAAATAAGAAATAGGATGTCATCACTCCTCGGCTCAAAAGTAAAACTGCCCAAACTTAGCCATTAAAAACAAAGTCATGAAAGAAATGCCCACGCAACCCTGCAGATAAGGTCCTAGCCCACAGAGGTCTTACAATCTGCATTCTTGCAGTATTGAATTCTTGTTTGCCCTGGCAGGACAGCAATAGGTAACCTATGGTTTGAATGTTTGTATCCCCTCCAAAATTCACATTAAAACTTAATCTCCAATGCAACAGTACTAAGTGGTGGGGCCATTCAGAGATGATTAGCTCATAAGGACTCTTCCCTTATGAACAGGATTAAGGCCTTCATAAGAGGCTTCACACAGCTTTCATCCACTTTTAGCCCTTCTACCTTTCACCATGTGAGAACACAGTCTTCGTCCTCTCCAGAGGATGCAACAAAAAGACGTCATGTTGGAAGCAGAGAGCTGCCTTCACCAGTTAACAAACCTGACAGCACCTTGACCTTGGGCTTCCCAGCTTCCATAGTTGAGAGAAATAAACGTCTATTGTGCATAGAAATTTTGTATTTTCTGTGGTATTTTGTTATAGCAGCACAAACTGACTAAGACAATCATACGCCAAGAAAATCCTCACTTGACCTTCAAATATGTGGATCCTGGGGAGTAGTGATAATAGCCAATACTTTATAAACTGCTTTCTCCATTAGACTCTAAGCTTGTTAAGAACAAGAAAGAATTCTTACTTATCTTTTTATTCACAGAGCCTAACACATAGTAAGTGGCCCACAAATTGCTGTTGCTACACTCAATTTCATACATATTCTGTCAGTTAACAGTCCCAAAACTTCTATGATAGAGGTATTTCCACCAACTTCATTTTATAGTTGTACAAATTGAAAATCAGAAAAGGTAGCCCAAAATTACAATTATCCTGAGATGGATCCAATAATAGAATTGGAATCTTAATCCAGGTCCTCTTAGCCTACATCTTATAGTCTTACAAGAGCCTAAGCGTTGTGAACTGAGTCTGAATGGAGCCTATCCAAAAGCTGGGTCCACTGAAGGAAAACAGAAGTGCAAGTCTGCAACCTAGGTCTAGAGTAAGGGTTCCTTACCTGAGAAGACTAAGGAGGATTATCTCCTATGGGCTCTTGCTCTTCAGGATGAAGCTCTCTCTAGGGCATCTTAGGGACCCAGCATCCTGTCTCCTTCCACGTCTCTGGCTCTGAGTCACACTTGTCAGCTCGTTCCCAGCGATCAGACTGTTTGTGCCCTGACTCACTTGGGACCACAGAAAAAAATAGCAACTTGGCTGACCCGGTTTACTCCTCATCCTTTCATATCAATGACAAATGGGACATTTATGATAAGACCCTGGAGAAGTGTCTCAGAGTTTGGTGTCTCACTTTTGCTAAAGTGAGAAATCCTACTATCCAAGAAAAAGTTCCAGGTCTAAGCACCCCAAATGCCAAGAAAGTGAGTTTTTTCTAATAATAGGCTTTATAGCCACAGCCTACAATAGGCTTTAATGTTTACCAATGGGAGAGAAAGTTGATTTGGTTGGGTAACATTTGCCTGCCACATTTACAGGCACTACATGCAGATGCAATGGTGTCCTGTGGAAGGAGGGAACATTTCTTCCTACATGTTTCTTTTTACAAGGATAAAACTTTTCCCAGAAGTCCCCCTCATGCCCCTTGGCAGACTAGCAGACTAGCAACACACGCAGACACCTAAACCAATCTCCAGCAAGGGGAACGGAACCGCCATGATGGGCTTAGACCGGTCAGAACTTGCCCCTGGAGCTGGGGATGGGCTCACTCATTCCTGAATTCTTGCTCCCAGGGGAGAGATGGGCAACAAAACAGAAGAGAAGGAGGAGGAGAGGAACAACCGTTCCCTAAACTACTACCAGTGTTTTTACGAAGTTAGATTATTCCATTCCATCTATTTGCTGATCCTATTATGCAAGTATTAAAATTATTATAAAAACATTGTGGCAACATGGACAGTCTTTTAATTTAATAAGATAAAAAAAATCAAGAGACAAAAATGTATGCATACTAGAATTGCAGCATACAAATATACTTGTATGTGGCTAACACTGGAAGATCAGAAGCCAGGATGAAATTAATTCATTGATGCATCAGATGAAGTGATTAAGATTGACTTTATTTTTTCATTTCCCAAAATTCTGTAATGTTAAAAAATGACTGATTGTAATAATGTGAGTAATTAGAAATAAACAAGATCTCCACTGGCTGCATTTAAGTGTGGTCGAGATATTGACATGCAAACAGAGTACACAAATATTCAAGGCTCTTCTGGGAGCCAGGTCCTGTGTAGAAGGAAATGATTTCTCAAGGTGAAATTCTGAGCATCCAGATACCTCTAAGTAAAAATAAGTTTGTCTTTTAGCCACAGTGTAGTTTTTTTAAGTTTTTGATGAATTTAAACTAAATGCTAAGGGTATGTTAGCTGGCCCAACATTAAATATAGGCTCCTTGGTTTACCCAGAATTCACTCTTGGAGGCCCCAGAGGGAACTGGAAAATATAGGTGGTTATCTTCCAGAAAATATAGATGGTTATCTTCCAACTAAAACTAAGCTACAATGAGAGGCTTGTGTCCTGCTCACTGGAAGAGACAGAGGGCTTTCAAAAATCAACACGAAATCTAAAGTCTCAAAGGCAGACACTTTGCCTGTAGGCGTTTGTTGGTAACAGAGCAGCTCCTTGCTTGGCCAGCTCTATGCAGGAAGACCTTGGGCTGAGGAGCAGCAGATTTTAATACATTAAGTGGTAGTTAATAATTCTCCTGTGCAATTCCAGCTGGTCTTAGAAAAAAGGGAATTTGTTTAAAATAGAGAGGTTTCCAGTTGATCGCCCCCATCTGGACCTAGGCTAGGAAACATTTGAGGGCAGAAGAAGATGGCCGGCTGTCCCACTAGCAGGGATCCATTTTGAGGAGGGACGTTCACACTCAGGAAAAGTGGAAAAGTCCTGGGTGTGTGATACCCCTCTGAATGTCCTCTCTCGGTTTCGTTTGTTTAGGGTATGATGCTCTCAGCTGCATGTAATAGACAGCCCCATCTCAAAATAACATTAAAGACATGTATTATTTAACATAAGAATTCCAGAGCTAGATGAGCAAATTCAGCTGCTCAATGCCATCTTCAAGGACGTGATTCTCTCCATCTTTGTGCTCTGCCATCTTTAGTCTGAGGCTCTGCCCTTGGACTCACTCCCTTCAAGGCAGTAAGATGGTTGCTTCCTTGGCAGCATCACATCCAGACACAGTGATGTCCAGAAGAAGAACAGACTTTCCATCCTTGAGTTTGTCTCCTTTTAACAATAAGAAAGCCTTTCCCGGAAGCCCCCTAGAACACTTCTTCTCACATCTCCTTGACCATAGTTGCAGTGAATGGTCATGCCTAAACGAGTTACTGCCAAAGGGAATGAAATAGCCATGCTGTCATGAAGGGCATGACCATGTGAAGGGCAGATTAACCAAATGGAAGCAGAGTTCTATCAGAAAGGCAGAGGGGAATATACGGTTTAATGAAAGCATTGCTACACCTAGGTACCCCATACCTTGACATTACTCCCTTCCCCTACAACCAAAAAACACATCCCTGACCTCTACCACTTTTAGATCTTTAGCACCTACCCCACCTGAATGACAGTCTCTTTTTAATGAGTCTGTTTTCCAGTCTATGCAGGCAGAAGAAATTATCTTGTTAGGTGGGTCTTACTTGGGGAACATCACCGTGTCTGTGGAACTCACTGGGAACGCCTTCCTCAGCCAGGACCCCATCCTGTCCTGTGTCCCACGTCACTGTCACACTTGCCATTGTCAGTCTCCTCTTTTAGTCAAGTATGTGTTTTTCATCTTCCCAAAACAAAACTGTGAGCTTCTATGGGACAGCCAATATGCCCAGTTCCTGTTCCGGTTCCCAGCATCCGGCTCTCTACCTAGCACCTGATAGGTGCTCTGTATTTGTTTAGTTGAAACCACCAGAGTTTTTTGCATCAAGTGAGATCCAAGTACCCATCTAGCACACCCAACAAACAGTTTAAGGAAACACGAAATGTGTGCCTAGCTTGCTGGGAGGCTGTGCACTCCATTTGCCTGTTAGTTTCAAGCATGCGTAGAAAGAATCTGCATCCTTGACATGTTACTGAGCAGCACCATGGGTCACATGGGCCACAGTGAGCATCCCCTGCAGCGTTTCCCGCAGACTTCCACTGGAAGAGTGCCAGGGTCATCCCACAGCAAATGTCCCAGAAGCGTACAGAGCATGCAGGAAAGGGGCCCATTCCTTAGCATTGACTTCATCTTTAAAATTAAGTATAAATCAGTTCCTGTTCACTCCTACTTGGTAAGAGCTGTCCTGACAATATTCAGGATGATCAGATCCTTTGCTTTAGAACTCCTTTCTCTTCTTGCACAGCCAGATGCATGTGAAGACAGCTCTCTTGCCTCCCTGTCTCTGCTTCTGCACTGAAGCCTGTAAGTCCTCCATAGTTCTCCACGTGACAGCAGGATCCTCTCAGTCTCCTGGCTGACCTCACTTATTCAAAAACGTTCTAGCTTGTCAACATTCTGCAAATATAAGTGTTAAAGAAAACCAGAGCCAGACAGTAATTAGAGCCATAAAAGCAGATTTTACTCAGGAACTATTTCGATAGGAGACATGAGGCCTCAGGACTCTTAGAACTCTTGAACCTTAGAACTGGACTCCATTCCAAATACAGCAAGGACAAGTAAGGATTTACAGCCGAGGAGCAGGTTGTGAGGGGATGGTCAGTGAATGGAAACATCAGGGGTAGGGGTAGATTCTGGCTAAACTTACTCAACATCTCACTGAAGGCAGGCCAGGATGATCAGATTCTGTGGGTGAAGGATAAAGAATTTGATCAGATACCATGTATGAGGAATTCTCACTAAACTGACTTAGTAAGATTTTTGAAATTTTGTTTTTAATTGACAAACAATAATTGTGTATATTTATAGGGTACAATGTGATGTTTTTATTTTTATTTATTTATTTTTTTGAGACAGGGTCTCGCTCTGTCACCCAGGCTGCAGTGCAGTGGTGCAATCTCGGCTCACTGCAGCCTCGATCTCTTGGGCCCCAGTGATCCTACCACCTCAGCCACTCAGGTAGCTGGGACCACAGGTGCGTGCCACCACACCCAGCATTTTTTTTTCCTTTGGAGAGATGGGGTCTTCTTATGTGGGTCAGGCTTGACGTTTTGATATATGTTTACATTGCAGAATGATTCTATCAAGCTAATTAACATATCCATCACCTCACATACTTAACATTTTTTGGGTAATGAAATTACTTAAAATCTACTCATCTAGTTTTTTTTTTTTTTTTGAGACAGTCTCGCTATGTTACTCATGCTAGAGTGCAGTGGCATGATCATAGCTCACTCTAACCTCAGACTCTTGGGCTCAAGTGATCCTCTCACCTCAGCCTCCTGAGTAGCTAGGACTACAGGCATGAGCCACCAGACCTGGCTAACTTTTTTTTTTCTTTTGGTAGAGCTGGGGGTCTTGTTGTATTGCCCAGGCTGGTCTCAAACTCCTGGCCTCAAGCAATCCTCCTGCCTTGGCCTTCCTATAGCAATTTTGAAATACACAATACATTATTATTAACTACAGTCACTACTCTGTATAATAGATCAGTAAAACGCATGTCTCTTATCTCACTGAAACTGCACACCCCTTGATCAATATCTCCCCATTCCTCATCCACCCACTCTTCCATCCTCCGGTGACCAACATTCTACTCTCTGCTTTCACGAGTTCAACTTTTCTAGATTCCACATATAAACAGGGTCTTGCAGTATTTGTGTTTCTGTGACTGGCTTATTTCACTTAGCGTAGTGTCTTCCAGGTTCATCCATGCTGTTGAAAACAATAGGATTGATTTCCTTCTCTCTTAAGCCTGAATGGTATATTCCATTGTGCATATATGCCACACTTTCTCTCTCTCTCTCTTTCTCTCTTTCTTTCTTTTTCTTTCTTTTCCTTCCTAATTCCTTTCCTTCCTTTCTCTTTCTCCTTCTCTTTCTCCTTCTCCTTCTCTTTCTCCTTCTTCTTCCTTCCTTCCTTCTTTCTTTTTGACAGAGTCTAGCTCTGTCATCCAGGCTGGAGTGCAGTGACCTTGGCTCACTGCAACCTCTGCCTCCCGGGTTCAAGCAATTCTCCTGTCTCAGCCTCCTGAGTATCTGATATTTACAGGCACACGCCACCACACCTGGCTAATTTGTTATTTTTAGTAGAGACGGGGTTTCACCATGTGGGTCAAGGTGGTCTCAAACTCCTGACCTCATGATCCGCCCGCCTCAGCCTCCCAAAGTGCTGGGATTACAGGCATAAGCCACCACGGCCAGCCATGCCACATTTTCTTTAACCATTCAAGGCAACATAGAGACAAACGCAAAAGCACAAATGTCCAGGCCTAGTTGAGAAGCAGGTTCGGAGGAGCTGGTTTAAAGTTTGGTTCAAGGAGAGAGCATTTTTTCAAAGGCAGCAGAACCAGAAGCTTTAGGGATAATGTATAACCAAAACAGAAAAGAGGGAGACTTCTCTTTCCCTGGTTAGGTACTAAAGTAGCTCCAAATTGCATATTTCCTAAAAACTACCTAAATGACTACTTATCTTGAGTTTTCCAGTTTGAAAAGAGCATGGAGTTTGAAGTCAGACAGATAAGGGTTCAAATCCCAACTCAGCCACTTATTAGCTCGCTGTGTGACCTTGCGCAGATCAAGTCCCCTCTCTGAGCTCCCGAGTCCTCATCTCTAAGATGCAATCATAAAATTGATCTCATAGAGTTGCTATGAAGACTCAATTAAAAGAGAATGTCTACAAAGAACCAAGCATAAAATATGAGCTGCATAAATAAGATTCACAACTCCTATTACCAGTAAAACATGTAAAGCCCTAAGTTGTTTTTACACATATGGCTCCTTACCAACAGCACAGATGGTGAGTGCAGGAATCACAGAATGGCAGAGGTGGAATTGCTCCCAGGTGTTAACTGAGCCCAGGGCTTCTCACCTCAGATCAATTATCTAGGGGAGCTTCCAGATAACATCACCTCCCAGGTCCAACCATAGGCCAATTAAATCAGGATCTCTGGGGACAGGATGCAGATGTCTGTGTTTTCCAAAATACAGGAATGAGTTCTGTTTGTTATGTAGATGGACAGTGTATAGAAAGTTTTCATCCCCAGTGTTCCCTGGGTCCTTTCTCCGTCTCCTCTGGATTCTGAGGTGAGGCACACTCCAAACCCTAACCTCAGGAAGCTCACAGTCTGCTTAGAAATTCTGGCACACTCCTAAAAACAGAACCAGTAGTCCCAGGCATGATGTTCATTCAGCAAACATTTGTGGTATGAAATTCAGCCCACATGGAAGCGCTGAGGCCATTTGCAGCCCTAGCTCAAGGCCAGCAGGAGAAGGGACAAGAGCAAGATACCAGAATAAGATAAAATAAGGTCTTTGGAATTGAAGCATCTCCAAATGTGAACCTGACAGACACCCCAGAGGTCCTGGACTCCAGATTCTTCACTTAAAGGGTACAGAAATCTGATTCCTAGAGGAAGTAAGTGACATGCCCCCATCCGCACAGCATGTTACTAGACAAGGTAGGACCTAGGGGGTCCTGAACCCTGCTCCAGAGCCCTTCACTGAAACCCACTGCCCATGAACAAGAAGAGCCGGCTGCTTTATTCAGGGGTGCTGGAGGAAAGCACCATGAAGGAGGTGGGCAAGGACTCAGCTCTGGGGGAAGGACATAAGCAAAGGCGTGGGTGCAGAACTCCCTTTGCACCTGGTCATCCAAGCGCCCTAATTCCTCACACCAGCCCTGTCAGTTCTTCCCCGCCCCCCACCCGACCTTCCCTGGTACAAGGCTCCTTCTTGCTGAAGTAGTCACAGCTGGAGCCCTGGATTCTGGAGGGCACCTCAGCTGGGATTTCTACATCGCATTTTCAGGACTGTCCCACTGGGCCCCTCTGGGGGAAAGAGCAGGATGAGAGGAGACAGCCTCTGCACCAGAGAGGCTGCCCAGCTAATTGGGCAGGTGCCCGGCGCCCCACCTCCTTTCTGGAACAGCTCTTCCAGGATCCTTTACAGAGGTTCATGTGGGGGTGGCAAGAACAGCTCATTTGTTAGTAGCAGCAGCAACCGAAGCTGAGGGTGACACCGCATGGGATCTGAGAGAGCGGAGGGAGGCAAAACATGCCCTCCGTCACCACAGATACCCTCTGCCTGCTTATGTACAAGCCTGCCCTCCAGCCCCCACCCTGCTCCTTGTCTCCTCCTTACCTGTCTCCATTTGTATCTGTCCTTCCACCTGCAAGGGACTATGGGTCCTGGGCGTGCCATGTGCCCGGTGCTGGAGATACAAAGAAAACAACAAGGTGGGATCCTTTGCCCTCAAGTAATCATGAATAAGTCAGAGAAAGAGATTGAATGAATATATATAAAAGACAAACAGTATGCCAGACCCTATGCTAAGTCCTTTTGTTTTTTTTAAACTCACAGTGCTGAGAGGTAATGGGGTTTGTGCTGGACAGATTTCTAAGGTAGCCCCAAGATTCCCAGCTCCTGATGAACATGCTCTGTAAAATCTCCTCCCCTTGGGTCCTCCCCTGTGGTCAGGCCCTGAGAACGTGATGGGGAGTCACTCCCCTGATTGGGTTGTGTCATGTAAGACTCTGTCCTAGCAGACTGGAGAGAGATTCTCCTGCTGGCTTTGGAGAGGCGTGTTGGCAGGCTAGAAGAGGCCCACATGGCTAGGACTTGAGGGTGGCCTCTAGGGGCTGAGATCAACCTCCAGCTGAGAGCCAGCAAGAATACAGGGAACTCCGCCCCACAGACACAAGGAACTGAATTCTGCCCACATCCCGAATGAGCTCAGAGGAGGACCCTAGATCAACATGGAGCCCCAGCCAACGCCTTGATGTTCTCTTGTGAGACCCTGAACAGCCAATCCAGCTCTGCTGTGCCCAGACTCTGAACTATAGAAACCGTGAAATAATAAATGATTGTGAAATCACTGTGTTTGTGGCAATTTGTTATGCAGCAACAGAAAAATTATTCAGGGTGATACTCAAAATGTCTAAGAACTGGCAAGAAACGGGCACCAACCCATCAGAGAACACACAGGCAGTAAACAACTGTGGTGTGGGCAGAACACCAGTCCTGCAGGATGGTTTTGCCATTTTATAGATGTGGAAACTGATGTTCAGTGGAAATTGACTAGCCCAAGGCTTCATAGCTAATAAGAGGCAGAGGCAGATTCATTCCCAGGCCTTCCGGAAAGCAGTTCAGTGTAGCAGCTAAGAGGATAGGCTTTGGTGAAGCCGATGCAGGGCTTTGAATGCCGCCCTCAGGGATGTGGACTTGATTTTCTAGGTAATGGCAAGGCACTAATAAAAGTCAGTAACATGCCAGGGTAGAATAGAATGACAAGATTGGCAGTGTGTGGAGGAAGACAGGTATGTGTGAGTTAGGAAAGTGTTCAGTCAGAGAAGCAGAATTGTTATGAGTGATATAGAACAAGGCATTTGACAAAGGGATTAGGCCTTATGCAATTGTAAGACCTGGTTAAGAAGGCTATGCAGGGAGGCTTCAGTGGGAGAAGCACTTGAAGCCAGGAGTTCAAAACTAGCCTGGGCAACATGGCAAGGCCTCATCTCTCAAAACAAATTTTAATAAAGAGAAGTCTGGGCAAAACTGTGGTCCTTGCTTCTGGTGTTGGGCCTGCAGGCATTATAGGTCCGCCAGGCTGGCAATCAGGAGGGAAATCAGGGTGTGAGGTAGAGGCGAGTAAGGAAAAACAGGGACCCAATAGGTGTCCCGCAACCCAAGAGGACAATTGTGACTGAACCCACAAGAACTAACTGGAGCCCACAGCTGTCTTGAACCACCTTCAACCTGGACAATACAAGAGACATTGGAGCACTTCGCTACAGAGCTGTGCACGCATCTGGCCCAGGACTAGGTGAAGTCTGAGTAGCAGGGCTGGAGGGAGCCACAGGAGATATGGGCTTGGGTGCTGCCCAAGTCAATGAGGCCAGGCAGCAGGACAACAACAGCCATGACTGGTCACAGTGTTTGGTATCTTATGCTGGGCTTCAGAGCTTGAAAATTGCTGTTTCTTCATTTCACCTTCCAAATCTCATGTATATTCCTCTTTAGAGCCAACCCTAAATGGAAGCACATTGGGAAGGAAACTGTGGGAAACGTGGCTCCCACCTAGCTAAGTTGACTCAGCCCAAATCAACTTCCATCTCAACAAAGACAAAAGTCTGAAGCCAAGGGAATGACGTACCAGGGCTGGAATTTTGGAGTACAAAGTTTCTGTGGAAGGCCTTTTGTGGAGGATTTACAAAGACATTGTGCCCCTCGGGATCTTGATCCCAAAACTGCCTACTCTTCATCTTGTCACATGCTGCCCCTTTACAGCCCCCCATCTCTGGCAGTGCCCAGAGTCCCTGGCTGTGACCATAATGTTTCAGCAATCATAGCTTGCCATTCTGCTCGCAGGTTTTAGACGAACAGGGACCCAATAGGTGTCCTGCAACCCAAGAGGACAATTGTGGCTGAACCCACAAGAACTAACTGGAGCCCACAGCTATCTTGAACCACCTCCAACCTGGACAACGCAAGAGACATTGGAGCACTACACCATGGAGCTGCGCACACATCTGGCCCAGGACTAGGTGAAGTCTAGTCCTGAAGAGAGTCTCCCTTGGCCGGTACTTTCCTCCCTTCCTCCACTCACACATTTTCTAAATGACCCCAAAGAGGTTACTCTGTAATCCTGATCATCTAATCAATGCTGGATCCCCTCTGTAGTGTCCCTGCCACATGCTCAGTTTGTTTGCCACCATTGATGGTGAACTCACTACCCATTAATGCTGCCTGCCTACTCCACTTTCGAATGGTGGAAATAGAAAGATATTGTTTATACTGAGGGAAAACACATCTCCCTGTAGCTGCCACCTATGGATCCAAATGTTACCACTAGGTGTAAAAAAAAAAAAAAAAATCTATTTCCCCATATGTGGCAGTTAAACAGTCGGAATCAGATTATCCTGGGCTCAGATGTTAGTCCTGCCACCCCCAGCTCTGTGAGATAGCTCTGCCCATTCACTTCAGCATCCATTGGTGGATCCTGCCCATGGGAGTTCATACTGTGGTAGAGTAACAATGATTTTCCACTCCCCTGTGCTTCAGTTTCCACATTTGTAAAATGGGGCCTTTGAGAATTTTTTTAAGCACATAATACACTTAGCACTATGCCTGGCATAAACTTAGAGCCCAGTAAATACTAGTTTTTATTACTCAAACATAATAATGTCTCTAAGAATAGTCTTTATAGGTTAAATATTCCCAGTTTACGCCATGGTCCTCAGCCCCCTCGTCATTCCAAATACCAAGTGCAGCGCATACTCTGGGCGGGCCACAGTCTATCAGATGGGACTTGCCTTGCCTGACCCCATCCTAGCAGTACCAATTTCCTGCAGGGCCTGACCCCAGTGACTTGAAGCCAGGAGTTCAAGACTAGCCTGGGCAACATGGCAAGACCTCATCTCTAAAAACAAATGTTTAAAGATTCAGAAGCTGGGAGCACTGTGCAGCAGGAACTAGCTGTGCTCCCGCATCTGGTGGGAACAGGGAGGTGTCCAGGAAAGCTGAGAATAACTGTCCTGGGACTGAGCAGGGGAGATGGCAGCATCTGGTGTGGGTCAGGGCGGGGGCTCCAATCTGCACCTGCAGTAATGTGGACACCTGCAGTAACATGGACGCCTGCACTAACATGGACGTCTGCAGTAACGCAGATGCACGCCTTGGCCCCTCCCTCCCCAGCCCCATGCCCACCGCTCCCCTCAGACTGGCAGAAGCAGCTGAGGGAGATGTTCCTTCAGAATTATAAATTCCCAGGAATGTGTGTGCATGTGTGTGTGTGCACACGTGTGCGAGCGTGTGTGGTTGGCTAGCTGACTGTGGTGTTCCTAGAAGTGAAATAGATAGGAAGCCAACCAAATTCTTACTTGATGTGTATAAGTGGAAAATTCTAGGTTAAGTGAACAAAAATCTAACATGAATTGTAGAAGCAGAGAGTCATAGCCCCTCAATCAATTCCCAGACTTGAGCCAGCTTACAGCCCCAGAACCCCTTGGATAAAGGGGAAGATGGGCCCCCTTGAGGAACCACCCCAGCACACTACCTGAAATGTATCCTGTTAATTTTTCTCCTAGCCTTCCCCAAGGGACCTACATACAGCCTTTTACAGAGGTAACTACGCATTGAGAAAAGAAATAATCAGACCTTTCAGGGACTAGGGGGCATTGGCTCTGAACTCACACTGATTCCAGGAGGCCCAAAATGTCACTGTGGTCCAGGAGACCACAGTGGAGAGGCTTGTGGAGGTCAGCTGATCATTGCAGTTTTAGTTCAATTCCATCTCACAGTGAGTCCAGTGGGTCCCTGAACTCATCCTGTGGTTACCTCTCCTTTTCTGGAATGCAAAATTTGAATAGACATACTCGGTAGGTGGCAGAATCCCCACATTGGTTCCCTGACCGGTGGGATAAGAACAATTATGTTGAGAAAAGTCAAGTGGAAGCCAGTAGGACTGCCTCTACTTAGGAAAATAGTAAACCAAAAGCCTTACTTTGAGAGAGTTTAGAGATTGATGCCACCATCAAGGACATGAAGGACATGGGAGTGGTGATTCCCACCACATCTGCATTCAACTCACTTATTATTTGGCCCGTGCAGAAGGCAGATAGATCTTGGAGAATGACAGTGGATTATTGTAAGCAAGTAATAACTCTAATTGCAGCTGCTGTAACAGGTGTGGTTTCATTTCTTGAGCAAATTAATACAGCCCCTGGTACCTGGTATGTAGCTATTGATAGGGCAAATGCCTTCTCTCCACCCCTGTTAATAAGACCCACCAGAAGCAGTTTGCTTTCAGATGGCAATGCCAGAAATGGACCTTCATTATTTTGCAGCAGGGATACAGCAACTCTCCAGCCATATGTCCATTAGTTAGCTCGCAGGGATCTTGTTTGCCTTTCCCTTCCACAAGGTACCACACTGATCCATTACACCAATGACATTATGCTAGTGAGCAAGAAGTAGCAACTACTCTAGACTTATTTGTAAAACATTTATGTGTCAGAAGGTGGAAAACAAATCTGATTAAAATTCAGAGATCTCTACCTCAGTGAAATTTCTAGCGTCCAGTGGTATGGGGTATGTCAAGATAGCCCTTCTAAGGTGAAGGATATGTTTTTGCATCTGGCCATTTCTACAACCAAAATAAGCCCCATGCGCTTCTTTGGATTTTGGAGGCAACATATTCTTCATTTTGGTGTGTCTCTCCCCTTTACTGAGTAACCCCCAAAGCTGCTAGTTTTGAGTGAACCCCAGAATAAGATAAGTCTCTGCAATAGGTCCAGGCTGCTGTGCAAGCTGCTCTGCCCTTTGGGCCACATGACCCAGCAGATCCAGTGGTGCTTAAAGTGTCAGAGGCAGACAGGGATGCTGCTTGGAGGCTTTGGCAGGCCCCTATAGGTGAATCACAGTGGAGACTGTTAGGATTTCATGGCAAGGGCCTGCCCCTGCCATAATTTGCAGATTACTACTCCCCTTCTGAGAAACAGCTCTTGGCCTGCTATTGGGCCTCAGTAGACCATGGGCCATCACATTACCATGCAACTTGAGCTGCCTGTCATGAGCTGGGTGTCATCTGACCCACCAAGCCATAAAGTTGGGTGGACATAGCAAGACTCAACCATCAAATGGAAGTGGGGTATCTGTGATCGGGCCTGAGGAGGTTGTGAAGGCACAAATAAGTTACAAGAAGAAGTGACTCAAGTGCCCACGGTTCCTATCCCTGCTACGTTGCCTTCTTTCTCCCAGCCTGTACCTGTGGCTTTATGGGGAGTTCCCTAGATCAGCTGACAGAGGAAGAAAAGACTCAGGCCTGGTTTACAGATGGTTCTGCACGATATGCAGGCACGACCCAAAAGTGGATGCTGCAGCACTATAACCCCTTTCTGGGACATCCCTGAAGGACTTCGGTGAAGGGACATCTTCCCAGTGGGCAGAACTTCAGCCAGTGCACCTGGTAGTGCACTTTGCTTGGCAGGACCAATGGCCAGACATGTGATAATATACTGATTCATGGGCTGTAGCCAATGTTTTAGCTGGATGATCAGGGACTTGGAAAGAACACAATGGGAAAATTGGTGACAAGGAAATCTGGGGAAGAGGTATATGGATAAACCTCTCTGAATGTGCAAAAGATGAAGAGATTTGTGTCCCATGTGAGTGCTCACCAAAGGGTGATATCAGCAGAGGCAAATTTTAATAATCAAGTGAATAGGGTGACTCATTCTATAGATATTAGTCAACCTCTTATTTTATTTTATTTTATTTTATTTTATTTTTTTGAGACAGGGTCTCATTCTGCCACCCAGGCTGGAGTGCAATGGTATGATCTCGGCTTACTGCAACCTCCACCTCCTGGGTTCAAGCAATTCTCTTGCCTCATCCTCTCGAGTAGCTGGGATTACAGGCACACGCCACCACACCCAGCTAATTTTTTTGTATTTTTTGGTAGAAACAGATTTTCACCCTATTGGCCAGGCTGGTCTCAAACTCCTGACCTTCAAGTGATCTGCCTGCCTCGGCCTCCCACAGTGCTAGGATTACAGGCATGTGCCACCGCGCCCGGCTTAGTCAGCCTCTTTTTTCAGATAACTGTGTCACTGTCCAGTGGGCTCATTTTAAAAACAGCACTCATGGCGGGGATGAAGGTTATACATGGGCCCAGCAACATGGACTTCCAAACCCCAGGGTCGATCTGGCTATGAAAACCAGTGAGTGTCCAATCTGCCAGGAGCAGAAACCAACACTGAATTCCCAGTATGGCACAATTCCCTGGGGGTGGTCGGCCAGCTACCTAGGAGCAGGTTGATTACATTGGACCACTTCTATCATGGAAGGGGCAGCATTTTGTTTTTGATGGAATAGACATTTACTCTGGATATCGGTTTGCCTTTCTTGTATAGCACTGGGCCTGCGTTCATGAAATTCACTGAAGTTACCGTGTTCCCCACCATCCTAAAGCAGGTGGCATATGTAGAACAGTATGATGGCCTTTTGCACATTAATTTACTGCGTCAGCTAGGTGGCAATACTTTATAGGGTGGAGGCAAGTTTCTCCAGAAGCCTGTATAGCTCTGAGTCAGCATCCAACATATGGTGCTCTTTCTCCCATAGCTAGGATTCAAGGATCCAGAAGTCAAGAGGTGGAAATGGGGGTGGCACCACTCACTATTACCCTTAGCAATCCACTAGCAAAAGTTTTACTTCATGTACCTGTGACCTTATACTCTACTCTCCTAGAAGTCTTAGTTTCAGCGGGAGAATGCTTCCACCAGGAATCACAATGATGATTTCATTGAACTCGAAGTTAAGACTGCCACCTGGCCACTCTGGGTTCTTCATGCCTGTGAATGGACAGGTAAGGAGGGAGTTACAGTGATAGTTGGGATGGTTGTTCTAGACTATCAAGGACAAATTGGACTACTACTCCACAATGGAGGTAAAGAAGACTCTGTCTGGAATACAGGAAATCCCTTGGGGCATGTTTTAGTATTACCATGCCCTGTGATTAAGGTCAATGAATAACTACAACAACCCAATCGAGGCAGGGCTACAAATGGCTGAGATTCTTCAGGAATGAAGATTTGGGTCACTCCCCTAGGTAAATAAATATGACCAACTAGGATGCTTGCTAAAGGCAAAGAGAATACAGAGTGGAAGAAGGCAGTTATAAATACCTGCTATGGCCATGTGACCAGTTACAGACACAAGAATTGTAATTATCATGAGTACTTCCTCCTTTCTGTGTTATGAATATGTGTGCATTGTATTTATTATTTATATTAATTAATTATATATATAAAGCAAATAGCTTAGTTTTCTTTCTTCTCTTATTCCCTTACCATGTAACACAAGAAATTTTGACTTAATATCATAGTATTTAAGATTGTTAATTTTACATCATAGTGTTTTTAGTTAGGCAATATCAAGGAGAAAGATATCAAGGATTTTACCTTATTTCTAGGAAAGGGCTAGTGCATTTTTTATTGAACACAGGAGAGATGCATCATGTTAGGTGGAATTATGAACTTGTTCTTGTCTTTATCTGGAGATTAAGTATGGTTTAAAGAGATGCTTATGGGTGCCAAGTTGACAAAGGATAGACTCAAGCAGGTTCATTTTATGTGTCAACTCTACTGGGCCAGATACCTGGCTACACATTATTTCTAGGTGTATTTGTTAAGGTATCTCTGGAAGAGATTAACATTTGACTTGGTGAACTGAGTAAAGCAGATTGCTGTCCCCAGTATGAGTGGACATCATCCAATCTGTTCAGAGCTCAAATACAACAAAAGGGTGGAGGAGAGTTGAATTCTATCTCTACCCAGTGGTGTGAGCTGAGACATTGGTCTTTTCCTGCCCTTGGCCTGGGACTTACACCATCATTTCCCCTGGTTCTCAGACCCTCAGGCTCAGCCTGGAATTTATAACACCAGCTTTCCTGAGTCGCCAGCTTGCAAATGGTAGATTATGGGACTTCTCAGCCCCCATAATCATGCAAGCCATTTCCTTATAATGAATCTCAGCATCTATCTATCTATCTATCTATCTATCTATCTATCTATCCATCCATCCATCCATCCATCCATCTAGCTATCTATGCATCCATCCATGCATCCATCTATCCTATTTGTTCTATTTCTCTGCAGAACCCTAATAAACTCTCCTACCTGGAAAAAAAGTTTTTAAACCATTCAAAATTTGTGCAACAGCAATTTTCTAAGAAACCGGTCATCAGGCAAGGAAGGACAGATCCCTAAGAGACAGAAAACCAGCAAGGCGAGTCAGCCTTCAATTTCCCAGCTCACTGCCTTGAGAGAGTCTCCAGGTCACGACTCAGGGATGGGAACCCAGGCAGAGCTTGGCAAACTCTGTTAAGGAAATGCAGCTGAGAGTCCAGAGAGACCGTGGCAGCTAGAGAGACAGGAGAGAGACCAGAGGGGAGATTTCCCCAGAGAAAGCAAACCCTGGAGATGAGCAGAAGGTCTCTCTTGGGTCTTCAGGAGAATACCTATGAGCATGTGTAGGAAAACTGCTGGAGGCAGGGAAAAGAACCATTTGAAAGGATTAGAGGTAACAGTGTCTAGTATTTACACACAGCTGGAAACTGGTCATTCCCACAGCTGGACACAGCCTGTTCCCACCAGCCAGACTGCAAAAAATCCATAGTATATCCATTCACTGGGCACTCAGTAGAGTATTTGGGAAGGTCATGCCTCCATGGTGGAGTATAATTAGCCCTAAACTGATCCTTGTTCTAGACTCCAAAAAAATCTTAAAAACAAAACTCTAAAGATTCAAAATGTTTCTGAATAACTCAACTATGGCCTAGAACAAAGATCAAGATTATTTATAAGAATACAAAACATTCAGCTACTGACAAGGTAAAATTCACAATGGCTGGCACCCAATAAAAAATTACTGGGCCAGGTGTGGTGGCTCACGCCTGTAATCCCAGCACTTTGGGAGACCAAGACAGGCGGATCACGAGGTCAGGAGTTCGAGACCAGTGTGGCCAATATAGTGAAACTCCATTTCTACTAAAAATACAAAAAATTAGCCGGGTGTGGTGGTGTGCACCTGTTATCTCAGATACTCAGGAGGCTGAGGCAGGAGAATTGTGTGAACCTGGGAGGCGGAGGTTGCAGTGAGTCGAGATCCCACCATTGCACTCCAGTCTGGGTGACAGTGCGAGACTTTAATTTAAATTTATTAAAAAAATAAAAATAAAAATAAAAAAATAAAATAAAATAAATTTATTGACCCGCCCAATTACTATTTATCTCTCTTAACATTCAGGAGGCTCTTCCCACCTTTGAGCTGCCCAGCCTCAGAGACGGTGTTTCCAGTCCAGCCTCTGAAACACCTGGAGCCTGTTCCCTTCCCGACTGACAACCGAGTGGAAGGGAGCTCCTCTTTTTCCACGTATGGTGGTGTACTCAGAGACTCCCAGGAGCCCTCTCAGCTGGAAACTGGGCTAGACCCCAGCTCTCATTTCACAAGGGAGGCACACACAGGAAGCCAGCGATGCTAGCAACAGAGAAGCCTGTAGTAGGTTCCAGCTCAGAGTTCCTCCTGCTGGAGGCCCTGACCACCACCTTCACCCAACCTCCAGCCTAGAGCAGTGCTAGACCAGGTGAGGACATAAGATGGCTGAGCTCAAAGGAACTCAGAGAGCCCTCAACTCACCCTTCTTTTATGACTGGGGAAGCTCAGGCCTTGAATGACTGAGTGACAGTCGCTTAAGGTCTCCCTCAGCAAATCTTCCACAAGGCACTGTGACTCCTGCCTCCAAAGTGGGCACGTTCCCTCCAGCCTGAGATGAGTTAACCAACCCCTTGCAGAGGAAGTAGAGCAAATATCTCATTTCTGGGCTCAGGACAGCTGTGCTACCAACATGGACAGAATGGACACAGGGGGCTGCCTTCCACCTCCCTCAGATGCCCACACAGGCCAGGGTCCTCCTCTATCAGAAGAAGGGCCCCTTCCTGGTTCTTTCCCTTCCTGCCCCAGCTCAGAATAAGGAAAGCAGAGACTCCGGACCAGGAAAGCAGGGCCAGGATGTCAGGAGCAGTCATTTTCCTCTCAGGACCTCTGATTGTACACAGGGGCCAGTGGGGGCTCCCAAGAGGCTGTCCACAGGGACCATGTTAGGTCTCTTCAGGCTCCACGGGCAAACCTGAGGGGGGAGGACCCCCATGATGGTATGCCCTTTGGTTCTGAAACAGCTGCCTCCCTCTGCTTTGGTGCCAGGCACTGAAAACATTTTTCTTGATTCGAGGGTCCCACTTATACTTAACAGAGACAAGAGATACCAGGCTGTGTTCCTGCCACAATGAGTATACACAGGAAGAACACATAGTATATCCATCAATGTCCTCATCACATTGCTCTCCTTGTGTTTGCTGCAAGGTTGCTGGTCTCCCTTCCAGACCGAGCTCCTCATGGGCCAGGGCTGTGCTTGAGCTGTCCTTGAATTCCTAGTGTTAGAAAGGGGTACAGCCTGTGGGAGCCCCGGATGAATGTGCTAGACCAAACGGCAGAGCTAGAGTCCAAACCCTGCTCTCACTCTGTCCACACCCAGGGCTCTTTCTATTCTACTATCAGTTCCCTGGGTGAGCAGAGCTACAGGCCCATGGGGGAGGACTGGGGATGACTGCACCCGTGGCCAGCCTGAAATATTTAGAAGAATGGCCATATCTGGGGTTGCACCATAGTACCCCCAAACCCACCCCTGGGGCAGAATAGGGTGTTGAAAGGAGAGTCCAGCAAAACACATATA
The DNA here is from genome assembly GCF_009764315.1 of Trachypithecus francoisi. Lineage (NCBI taxonomy): Eukaryota > Metazoa > Chordata > Mammalia > Primates > Cercopithecidae > Trachypithecus > Trachypithecus francoisi. Next base: position 52,747,426 of record NW_022681453.1, read on the forward strand.
GAACAGGCTTGCTGTGAGGATGCAGCCTCTGTTCCCACAGGGTCTTGGCCTCCCCTTCTGTGGGAGTTTGGTTGGTGATAATGGAGAAGCAATAAGGTGTGAAGTGACAGCGTCAGTCCATCTGAAGATACAGCTGCTGGACAGACAATTTGCACCTAGGAAAGGAAGGGCCCCTGTAACTGCCAGACTCCCCATCCGTCTGGCCAAGGCTGTCTCAGTGCTGCACCACCACCCGAGGGTCCTCCTATGCATGACCCTCCCTTCCCTCTCTCTCTCCACAGCGGTGCAAAAGTGGTTGGAAGGCTCTCCCCACCTTTTCCTGCTCCCTCTCCTTTTTGTCCGACACAGATGTTCTCTCAATAAATCTCTGACCAGTCTAATTTCATCTTGGCATCTGCCTCTGGAAGAACCGGGACTGATGTAGAGGATGCAGAGGGGTTGGGGGTGATGACTGGGGGTATTCACGAGGGAGGGCAGGGGGAGGTGGCTCTGCCCAAAAAGACCTGACCGTCCCATTCCTGACTGTGACACTTGGCTTCCTCATCAGTTTGAAATCGTTCGAAAGTAGGACATCTGGGCTGGATTTTAAAACACACTACATTATCTAAGGTGTAAAAGAAATGAGTTTGGCTGGCAGATGGGAGAAAATGCTAATGATAAGAAGTGCTACCTGGTAATCAGTTCCCTTAAGGAACTCACACGAGCTCCCAGAACCACAGACTGGATGGCACCTACATGGAGGCAATCCCACACCATGGTACCCAATCAATTCTAAAAGCCCCGGGCCATGACCAGGTGGCAATTAGGAGATTGGAGAAGTGAAACTGGAAACTGAGTCCAAAAGACTGCCATGTCACTCCAATTCAAGTTCATCCTTTTCCAAAAGAGGGGCATAAAAGGGACCTCAGCAATGAAACCGTCACCTTGGGAGGGTTGGTGGTTTTCCTGCCACCTATCTAGTTACTCTTTCTCAGTCTCCTTTGCTCAAGCCTCTTTCTCTGCTTGACTTCTAACCATGAATGAGAAGTGCCCCAGAGACTAGTCTCTGACTGTCTTCTCTAGCTATGTCTTCTCCCTAGTTGGTTTCATCTGGTCACGTGGCTTTAAGTTCTATCTCTATGCTAATGATTCTCAAAAGCATTCCGCTCTGTCTTTAACCTCTCACTTTCCTGTAAAGCCTGCTTCCCAGGAAGATGGAGTGATAGCTCTTAAGCACTGAGTCTCTTAGTCATCTTCAAATGAAGATTTAAAGATGTTGTGCCTCTGACATGGAGGTTTAAAGCAAAGGTCCAAAGCAAAATTAAATTTAGGCCCAAAGAAATAAGACAAAAGATAAGTATTAAATGAAAATAGAAAATTATTCCCATAGTTTAGGTCCTTATCGATGGTCCCTGTAACAATTTTTTAGTTGGGAGAGCATGTCCACACTAGAAAAGTAACACATTTCATCCAGACAAAGCATTTAGTTTTGTGTCCAATAAGCCTACAATAAAGATTATTGTACACTTCAGTGAAGACACAAGCGTACATTGAGTTATAGGAATTGGAGAAAATAGTGAGTAGTTCACATAACTAATACAGCTGGTGTTATTTTCATCCGGTTGAGCCAAGCATTTCTGGGACAGCTGAGAAGAGCAGAAACTGAAGAAAGGAGGAGATTTTTCCAATGGGTCCCTGACTCACTTGACCAGATCTCTTTGCTCAGAGAGGATTCATTCCACACTGATTTGCTGCTCACCTAATATGCTCCGATGCTGCTCAGAGCACTGGAACGGAGAGGTGAACACCACCCAAGCAAGGTCTCTGATCTCACAGACATCACCTACTGTGTACCAGACACTATTTTAGGCCTGGCAGACAGTAGCAAACATGGCAGAGTCCCTCCCGCTACAGGGTTTACATTCCAGTAGGGAAAGAAAAGCAATAAATAAATAAATAACTCTGGACAGTGCATATAATGAAGAAAAGAAAACAGAGTCTGGAACAGATATTGACGTGGAGGAGTGAGGAAGTCTTTTAGAAAGGTCCAGGAAGGCTTTAATGAGAAAGTGACATTTGTGCAGCTCTCAAATGAAGAGAAGCAGCCAGCCATGGGAAGATCCCAGAGAAGACGATTCCACACTGAGAAGCGTGACAGTCAAGCCCTGAAACAGGAGCAAGCCTAGCATGTTTAGCAACCATAAGAAGGGCTGTGTGGCTGTAGCCCAGAAAACAGCAAGAGAGTGGAAGGGCACAGGCTGGAGAGGTGGATGGAGTCTGGGCCATCCAGGACATTTACATCGTAGTAAGAAATTTGGTTGAGTTGAAATATATTGGGCAGCCATTAGATGACTTGAAGGAGGAGAATAATATTTGATCTACATTTCTGAAAGATGGCTGTTGGGGAAGAATCAACTATGGTGGGATAAATGTGGATGGAGAGAGAAACTAATTAGGAAGCTAGAACAGTAGCATCATTGAAAGATGATGGTGACTGAAATAAACATGGTAGCGCTGGAGGGGCTAAGGAGGGGAGAGATAGAGGATACATTCTGAAGGGTGCACCAATAAGAATCCTGGTGATGGTAAGATGTGTTGGGTAAAGACAAGAGATCAAAGATGAGTTCTAAAACTACATGAAAAAAACAACCTGATTAAAAAATGGGCAAAGGACTTGAGAAGATATGTTTCCAAAGAAGATAAATGAATGGCCAACAAGCATATTAAAATATGCTTAATATCGCTAATCATTAGAGAAATGCAAATCAAAACCACAAAGAGGTATCACCTCACACTATTAGAATGGCCACTATAAAATAAATAAATAAAACCTAGAAAATAACAAGTGCTGGTGAGGATGCGAAGAAATTGGAGCCCTTGTGCACTGCTGATGGAAATGTAAATAGTGCAGCTTCTGTGGAAAACAGTAAGAGGATTTCTCAAAAAATTGAAAGTAGAATTACCATATGATCCAGCCATCCCACCTCTGGGTATATTCCCCAAATACTTCGAAACAGGATCTTGAAGAGATATTTGCACTTCTATGTTCATCACAGCATTATTCACAATAGCCAAGAGGTAGAAGCAACCCAAATGTCCACCAATACATGAACAAAGAAAATGTGGCATATACATACAATGGAATACTATTCAGCCTTAAAAAAGGAGATCTTGTCAGTCAGGCTTGGTGGCTCACCTGTAATCCTAGCACTTTGCAAGGCCAAGGCAGATGGATCACAAGGTCAGGAGTTCGAGCCCAGCCTGGCCAATATGGTGAAACCCTGCCTCTGCTAAAAATACAAAAATTAGCCTGACATGGTGGCAGGTGGCTGTGGTCCCAGCTACTCAGGAGGCTGATGCAGTAGAATCACTTGAATCCAGGAGGTGGAGGTTGCAGTGTGCCAAGATCATACCACTGCACTCCAGCCTCGGTGACAGACTCCACCTCAAAAAAAAAAGAAAAAAGGAGATCCTGTCATATGCTACAATATGGATGAATCTTGAGGACATTATGCTAAGTGAAATTGGCCAGCCAGAAAAGACAAGACATTATGATTCAACTTATATGAGGTATAGGCAAATTCAAACGCAGACAAATTCACAGAAACAAAGTTGAGCTCTATGTGTAACAGGATATTAAAATGTTTTGGTTTGGAGGAAAGAAAATAAATGTCAGATGCCAAAAGGAATTGTGAGACAAATCAGGTAGGACTTGCTAAATGACTCAGCTAAAAACCAGCTGCCTGGTGAATGCTTCAACCACCAGGAAGGTATTAAAAGGGTTGAAGTGTGTGGATAATGTGATTTCTTTGAAATAAATTGTATTGAGAGTCCCACATCCCTCTCTTCGTAGAGAGGAGGGTGTGAGGCATTTGCCCCTTCACTTTAAATGAAGTGAAATGGCCTTCAGCTGGACCGCTCAGAGAACTTACTATACATTCCCTGCAGTTTGGGGGGCAGAGGGAACTGAGGTTCAGCTCACCAGGCTGGAAATCCAGAGCTGTTCTAGATCTAGATCTAGATTTGGCCTGGGGTCACTGTAAATCCTCAGGGGGACTGGCCAGAGAAGCAATGGGATCCTCAGAGTCTGTGTAGAATTGACCAGAGAAAACCACACATTGAAGAAAAGGGCTGCCACTCGGAGGAAAATTCCCACGTGAGTTATAAGCTCTGTGGCACAACTTGCTCAGTGGGGCTGGAACCATGACAGCCAGCTTTAACTACCTGCTGGGCCCAGTGGGTGAGCCATCTTATGACAGTACCTTTCAGTAAAGAGCTTCCCTGTTCCCCTGCTTCTCCTCTCTCTCTCCACTACCTGAACCAACTGCCAGATGCTGGAGGGCGGGTGAACGCATGAAGTAGAATAGGGTAGGGAGAGAACTGCGCAAGCACCTGACCACCAGCCAGCCATATCCACTGCAAGAAGCCAGATTACAGCAAGCTCTGGCTGGGGTAGGGAGAAAACTATAAATCAAGGTCAGACTTTTATCACTACGTGAGACCAGGTATTTTAACTTCGGACTATAGGTATTTTTTTTTGTATTACCTAAGAGTGATCACAAAAGTCATGGGACCACAGGAATTTCCATCTAGGGGTAGAAAACCCCCTGAATACATTTTGAAGGGCTATGAAGAGATACAAATAGTTGCTTCCTAATTAAACCCCAGATATTTGTTCAACAACTCATTACTTAGTTTTTGGCCTGAGCAACTATGTGAATGAGGGTGTGATGGACTGAAATAGGAAGATTTGGGAAGAAGCAGGCTTGGGATAGGGAAGGAGATCAAGAGTTCTCCTTTGGACATGTTAGGTTGGGGTGCATCTAAGCCAAGTGGACGTGTCAGGCAAATCAGTCTGAAACTCAGGGGAGAGGAATATTTTTTTAAAAAAATACTCATTTTCATAGAAGAGTGGAGGGGACGATGGGGAATAAAGACAATTATTTTGCGGAGCAGTAAAGCATTAGGGAGAACAAATAACCAGGAAGTGGGAAGCAGGCTTTACAGGAAAGTGAGAGGTTAAAGACAGAGCGGAATGCTTTTGAGAATCATTAGCATGGAGACCGATCTTAAAGCCATGTGACCAGATGAAACCAACTAGGGAGAAGACATAGCTAGAGAAGACAGAGACTAGTCTCTGGGGCACTTCTCATTCATGGTTAGAAGTCAAGCAGAGAAAGAGGCTTGAGCAAAGGAGACTGAGAAAGAGTAACTAGATAGGTGGCAGGAAAACCACGAGGGCCAGGCAAATGTGGTGGAGGGGAGAGGCAAGGGAATGGCTGTGATGGGCCATGGAATCTGAACTGGATAATATGGATGTAAGGACATGTATGTGGGGCCCGGGATGATAAACAGTGAAAAAGTAGGAAGGTTACAGGAATGAAGGTCACTGGAAGGGGGAGGGGGTCAAAGAGTTGTTGGTGTGTGGACAGCTACGAATAGGTCAGAGCGGGAAACCTGAAGCAGGGATTCAGTGGTGGTACAGGAGGGCAAGAGCATGACTGGGGGCCAGCAGAGGTGTGATGGGGAAAGAATCTGTTACAGGCGATCAAAGAGCTGGGCATGGTGGCCCCTGCCTGCAGTCCTAGCTACTCAGGAGGCCGAGGCAGGAGGATAACTAGAGCCCAGGAGTTTGAGACTGCAGTACACTATGATGGCACCTGTGAATCGCCACTGCTCTCCAGCCTGGACAACATAGTGAGACAGCACCTCTTAAGAGAAAAGTGATTGACAATCAGGTGGCCTGGGTTTGGAAGGGGTGGGTAGTGAATAGTTTAAGAATCCACTGGATAGAAAGGCCTGGAAATACAAATCCCTCTTTCTCACCCCTTACAAGGATTATCCTTTTTCACCTAAGGGGGCTTGAGGAGTTTGAAGCTGGTCAATTGCCCTCACCCTCAATACTTCCTGTCTGAAACTCAAGGCCTGGATGGACTCTCCTTAGAAGCAAAAGAGGGCACAGTTCTTCGGTGAGTCTGCTGCTAGGTTCCTGGACCCTCAACCCAGGGAGTGAGCAGGGTCACCACAGCTAACAGACGGCTGGGCCTTGATTTCCCTGGATTTCTAGTCTCAGGAGTATTCAAAGTCACCACGTAGAAACATCCGAGTGCTGCCTTCCTGTCCCCTTGGCTGGAGCAGTGGGTTTCCCCTGCTGCCTTCTGTGATGCCCTCTAAGTCCAGGTCTTATCTGTGGGCAGAGCACACAGCAGGAGTGTCTTGGCCAGAACTTCCACCTGAGCCTTAGATACTTGAAACATTACAGCCAGAAGACACCCTATGTCTTAGGCACCCACTGAATCTGTTTTCCAATCTTTTAGAAGAGGAGATTGAGCTAGATGATAGATGAGGTTCCCTCCAGCTCTTGATAGAGTCTAGTTCAAATGCCCTATTTTATATCAAGATGAGGGAGCAGGGGCCAGGGGAGGGAAAGCGACCCACTCCTAGAACTGGATTCGTCAGACAGGCAGCTCTCTGGGCAGGGAGGGCTTCTTTCTTGTACATTCTTTATTATTACATCCTAACACGGTATTCATTAAATGAATATCCATGCAATGACATTGTTTTCCTTTACTGAGTGGAGATTTTGGTGAAAATGGGGTGAGAGAAAGGCATATCAGAGGAGGCGCTTTGCCTCCTTCCGTTGAAGGACAGCATTTGGTGAAAGGAGCACCCCAAGAGGAAAGAGAAGGGGAAGGTGGCAGCACACCACATTCCTATACGGCCAGCCCTTAGTTCCCTCCAGCAATGACTGTTCCTCACCTCACCCTGACGTCATTTTACATCTCCAGCATTCTCTGTACTCTTCTGCTAATGGAAACTGCATCTCTTCTTAAAAGCTAATTCAAGTCCCAATTTCTCATAACAAGTTTCCACGAATCCAGAGCAAAATGAAAAAAATATACATATGAATTTGTTACAACCATTGCTACACTTAATTAGCTTTGGCTGGTATCTTTTCCTGCCTTTTTGCTTTCTGTGTGATTGTTTCTTGTAAACTGCATAAAGCTAGATTGTTTCCTAAAAATCCAACCTGAGAAACTGTCACATATTATTGTGGGAACGCGTCTTAACCTTTGTCCCGTTTCCTTATCTGTACAACAGGGTTGTTGCGATGACTGAGTTAACACTGGCAAAGCCCTTAGCCCTGGCACGTACTACACACTTAATAAACACTGGCTACTCTTAAGAGTTCAGTTTAATCATTCAGGGATAGTGATTATTGATATACTTGGGGTTATTGGACCATCTTATTTCGTATTTTTTATTCACCATGCTTTTCCTTGTTCTTCGAATCTTTTCTGCCTCAGTGGCTTTACCAAGTTTTCCTGAAACCCATTTTCTGGAAACAGGTGTTCACTAAGAGTTGCCTTTAAAACCTTAAAATGGATTCTTAAGAGTTCAAAGTAGGTCGATGCCTCCCAAACAATACTAATACCAAGAGCCTCAGAATACCTTGATATTCTGATCTCCCATGTCTCACATGATTATCTACTATTTATTTCCACCTTGTTTTAACCACACTCCACTCCCCATCCCCAAATCTATATTTACTTAAAACTTACCAGTGTGTTTACCAATGTATTTGCTCACCACTGCTTTTTGTATGTCACTCCTTTCTTCGGGGTTCCATTCCATTCTTACTAAAGAGTACCCTTTAGTAAGTACTTTGGCCCATCACAACTTAACAAAGAGAAATCTGGATCTCTGAATATATCTTGCATGAAGGACAAGCTGAGCTGGTTTAAAACAGAACCATCCCACAGTTCATCACTACGATATTCTTTTACTTTAAAAAAAAAAACCGGCCCCTGACCGGGTTATGACTTTTAGCATTTATTCAACTATTTTCCCTTTCTGGATAGAAATCAGCAAAAGTCCCAAAATACATCTAGACAAATATGCTTCTATGAAGACTGTATTCTACAAAACTGTGACAAAGTGGGTAAGAATAGTCTCTCGACAATCAGATTTGGGCCTTACATTATGCTACCATAATGGTTCTCTTAGCCCCACCCCCTTCTTTAGGTTTTTAACCTAAGTAACACAATACCATGTATTGCAAATAGGAAACAAATTATTCTATGTAGATGTCATGCTTTCAGAAATTCATTACTTATGTTGCCAAAATGTTTTCAGTAGATGATAGTCTTTAACATTCAAATAGTTACATTAAAATAGCTCATTCAGTAATGTTCCCTAGAAAGTGCATTTTGCAGTGAAGACTTATTAGGCATGAGAAAGTCAGTGCTGTTCAAAATCAGCTATTACATAAAAGATATGATACAATTCTTTTAAGACTGTGATGCAGTTCTTATGTGATCCAAATGGAAATAAACGTCATGTGGAATCCTGGGGTTTCAACTATGTGCTTGTAATTCCGAAGTTACGTTATGGGGACCAAAAAAATTCGCTGCTTGCTGCCTACCTGAGTCCCATTCAAGAAAAGACATTTACAGTAGAATGTCAGCCTTGCTGTCTATTCATTTGACACCAAACCAGCTGGCTTCTTTGGAGAGCACTAGATTAAGAGCAGCTCTAGAATCTTGCCAGAAAATGTATCCAGCTGCTATCCAAAGACTGGGTGTGAAACACTATAGAAGTATTTCTTAGCCATTCCCCTCAAAGATCTTAAATACAAGTTGAGTATCCCTTATCTAAAATGCTTGGGACCAGAAGTGTTTCAGATTATGCATTTTGGAATATTTGCATCATACTTAACCAGTTAAGCATCCCTAATCCAAAAAATCTGAAATCCAAAATGCTCCAGTGAGGGTTTGAGTGTCATGTCAGCACTCAAAAAGTTTCCAATTTCAGAGCATTTCCGATTTCAGATTTTCAAATTAAGGATACACAATCTATTGTATATCTCTAATTTGAAACTAGGGATAATTAGAACCTATCTTTCTATTACATTAGAACACGAAAAGTATTGTTGGTCTTTGTTTGCTTATAATTCCATAGAATTGCTCTGTTTTAGTCCCTTTCAATTTTGGACTCTCAGCTTTGATAGTTAAATGAAAGCCTTGCATTTGCTGTGACATTGACACTGATGAGCTCCAATGTGATTCTTTTTTTTTTTTTTTGAGACGGAGTCTCGCTCTGTCACCCAGGCTGGAGTGCAGTGGCCGGATCTCAGCTCACTGCAAGCTCCGCCTCCCGGGTTTACACCATTCTCCTGCCTCAGCCTCCCAAGTAGTTGGGACTACAGGCACTCGCCACCTCGCCCAGCTAGTTAAAACCCATTAAGACGCAGAGAAAAAAACTCCTTTAGAATACTTTGGTATCCGATTTTGAAAACCTGGCCATAGATTTTATTAAAAGCTAAGGTCCCAATAATTCTAGCTCCGAGAATATAATCTAAGGCAGTAATCATATAGATGGAAAAAACTATATGCACCATGATGCCTTCTAAATTATTTGTAATTGGAAAAAACTGGAAGTAACCTAAATGTCCAAGAGTAGAATGTCTGTGCAAAATGGCACAAGATCCGGATGGATTGTTATACAATCATTAAATAGAACTGATTATGCACTGTGGAATCTATCTGTGACAAATTAAAGTACTGTGTGTGTGGTGTGTGTGTGTGTGTGTGTGTGTGTGTGTATGTGTGTGTTTATGGAGGTGATCCTGGATAGGTGATAGGAAATTCTGACTTGTCCAGCTTCTCTTGATACTATTGGGAAGTTGGCAGACACACAGGCACTTACTAGCATGAGCTGACTTCCATAATTTTATGCTAATATTTTGTATTTTAGAACCAAAGGAGTCAGAAGATGCACACATCAGTTCCTGGGTGTCCATTCGTGCTGCCAGAAGAAAATACCACAGACTGGGTAATTTATAGACAATATAAATTTATTTCTCGCAGGTATGGAGGCTGGGAAGTCCAAGATCAAGGCACTGGCAGATTCCAGATTCAGCGTCTGAAGACTGCTCTCTACTTCCAAGATGGTGCGTTGTTGCTGAGTCCTCCAGAGGGAACGAAGACTGTGTCCTCATGTGGCGGAAGGGATGGAAGGAAACAAAACCACTCCCTCAACCCCTTTTAGAAGGACTGTGACCCCATCTATAAGGGCTCTGCCCTCACAACTTAATCACGTCCTAAAGTTCCCACCTCTTCTTAAGTTTCAACACATGAATTTTGGGGGAGACAAGGATAAGGAAAGAACATGGTGATTAACACTGTCCCCCTAGACTGATTTTCAAGCTTTCGATGGCAAGAGTTTATAGGCAAAAACAAAATCCCTCCACTGCATGTTTGATAGTGCCATGAACCTCTCTTTTGTTGCACTCATCACAGTTGTACATTAATCTATATAATTACTTAATGCTCATCTTCCCTTCTGGTCTACAAGCTCCATCAGGGCAGGACCTGTCTTTGTTTTTGCATATTACTTGACATATAGTCCTAATAGTTGAAGGAAGGAAGGAGAGGAAGAGAAGAAAGGAAAGAAAGGTAAGGGGAAAGAAGAAAAAAAAAGGGTGGGAGGAGAGAAAGAAGAAAGAGTGAAAGGGGAAGAGAGAAGAAGCAAATTTTTGCACAGGACGCTGTGGTCCGGGTGACAGTAAGTACACTAGCAAACCGGGAAAGCACACTCCCATTTCCACTTGGAACAAGGTGGAGCAAGGCCAAGAGACTGAAATGGACAGGAAGGCAGGGCTGCCCTAGCACATGCTAGGGCTGTATCAGGGATGGTGTCCTAGGCAAGGTAGGACTTTCTAGCAGGACCAGCCGCAGTGCACATGACAGAGCAGCAGTGAGGAGGGCAGATGCTGGTAGAAGTCTGTCAGGGGAGCAGCAACATATGCAAGCATGGACTTGTGTCTGTATTCTGAATATCTGAACCTGGGGATACCCAGAAATACACAGAAGGAATGGAGAAATGCCCCCTTTAAGGTCTCAGTGCAGGTAGGTCAGTATCATGGGTGTTAATATAAATACTTGTTTACAGCCTCAGATAGTTGTTCTTAAGGATGTCTAAAAAACAGACTGAAAACCAAAAAAAAATTATTGAAATGGTAAAAAAAGTAATGGTTGTGGTTTTCCTTCTTATGTTCATACTTTTATAATATGTACATAACAGATAGAAGTGTTTCTCATTTGAATCACTGCTACTTTCTTTTATCGGATGCGAAGAAGTTTGAAATTCACTGTTTCTGTTTTTTTTTTTTTCCTCAGTTCTAGCCTTCTCTATTTTGTCTATCCCTGTTGACATATCAGTCTTTACCATACGATTTTGTTTTTAAAGGCACACCTCCCTATATTATATACATGGTCTTACATGTATGAATTCTTTCATTAGGTCGAAAAAAAGACAAGTATAGAGTATGAAAGGGTGGCTTGGCATACTAGGCCATCTAAAATGCATCCAGCAGCTCACCTGCACCCCTACAAACCATAAGCATCACTGCCATTCTGAGCTGACGTTGATGGGAGATGTTATAACTTTGAGGGGAGTGAGGAGGTAGAAAGAGTTAATAACCAGTGAATTACTGTAAGTTTGGTGAGAACTGTATTTTCACAAAAGGTGAATTTTAGAACCAGAAGTTTATCAGTTTCAATTCTGGATCTACCACTTACTCTAAGTTCCTTAATATTTGTCAGATGGATATAAACATATATTTCTTTCAATGTATGAATATTAAACACATGCTAAGTGCTAACAGATAGTGCTCAACAAAAGCTCTTTAGACCTTATTTTTCAGGTAGACTTGGGAGTTCCTTTACATTACAGGTTTCTCAATCTTGGCACAACTGACATTTTAGACTGGATAATTCTTTACTGTGGAGTGTTTTGGGCTAAAGTGTGCCCCCCAACCCCTGCCACTAAATATGTTGGAAGTCTTAACTGTCAGTATCTCAGAGTGTGACGGTATTTAGAGATAGGGTCCTCTATCTAAAAAAGAGGTAACTAAAGTAAAATGAGGCCATATGCATGGGCCCTGATCCAATGACTGCTGTCCCTATAAGAAATCAGGACACCAGTCCTGCACAGTCATGTGCACACAGAGAAAAGACCATGCAAGGACACCGGGAGAAGGCCACTGTCTGGAAGCCAAGGAGAGAGGCCGAAGAAGAAACCCTACTGATCTTGGACTTCCAGCCTCCAGAATTGTTGTTTAAGCTTCCCAGTCTGTAGTATTGTGTGATGGCAGCCCTGGCAAGCTAACACGTGAGGGTTGGATGTTCAGCACCATCCCTGGCCTCCACCCACTGATACTGGTAGTACCCCTCACCACCCTCCACCTCCAAAAGTGTCTCCACACATTGCCAGCTGTCTCCTGGGGGGCAAAATCTTTCTGCCCACCCCACTGGGAACCACTGTTCTAGCTGATCTTTGGCCACCTTTGTATTCCCAGTGTCAGCACAGTGACAGATATATAACTAAGAAGATAACTAAATATTTGCTGAATGAACTCATGTGCCTGCTTTCCCAGTCTTGGATCTCACCACTCCCTCACAAACTCCTTTTGCTGCAATTAAAGTAGTAATTACTTCCAGTTTAATGTACAGACTGTGTAATTTGTCATGAAACAAGCAGTTTTAATTTTGACATAATTTCTGACAACTCAGTGACATAAATATATTCACGTGAGCCCCTATTTTGTTTGACATGCTCACTTACCTCACATCAGTTCTGCTGATGGATTTGGTAAGTGGTGCTTTTAGTTTCCTTAATGCACCATGAAGGATTTCAAGCAAATGAAATTATTATGACAAATTTTTCTATAGTCATTTCTAACACAAGGAACTCATAAAGAAATCAAATGTCTGGACTTCACTGTGAAAACACTAAACTCTCAGCCATAATGAGACTCCGCACATTATCAGAAACCCCAAAGCACATCAAAAAGCCAAGGTCAACGGAGACAGTCTTTGGAAAGGGGAGGTCATAAATGTTGAACCCGGCAAATCATAAATTTCTTGTCTTAACATTGCTGCATTTGCTGTCATCTCATTTGAAAGATGTGTTTGGGTTGGGGGGTGGCAGAGGGGTGGGAGTTGGGGAATGCTGGCTCTGAAATGCCAGAGAGGCATTATGAACTCCGGAAGCATCTGGCTACTGGTAGACATTTTACACACAGATAGCAATTTCTGACCAATCCATTTCAATGATTTCTAACCCATATTCAGCTATCCAGAGGATCCTGTTTTAAGAATACTATTGTAAACTGATACACTCTATTCATTTACAAAATTCATTCATTGTATTTTTTTTTGTTTAATAGCTTGGATTCAGTGTTACAGATTTGATTGACCCAAGTGAAAAAATACACTAATCATTTTTAAGTGCTATTTCAGAAGAATATGTGCAATGTTTCTAAGTTATTGTGACTTTCTGACTGTTGTGGCTTTAAATTATAATACTAATATCTTACTCTGAGAAATGTGTAAGACACAGGTCTAACAAACAACTACATTAACCTCGGGCAACAACTATCATGGAGCTGCTGTAATACAGGCATGGTGGCGACCTGCATTGGTACTTACACACACCAAGGATGTGAACTGACATCTTGCCTTTCCAAAATCATAAACATTTAACTCAACTGTTTCTTGTAATAAAGAGGTTGAAAGAATCCTTTTGTGAGGTTAGATTCTCCATGGAAGAGAAGGAGAATGGCCTAAGAACATTCTGAAATTTAGATATCAAACCAAACCATACCAAACCAAACCAAATCCCTCTGCCAAAGTGCCAAACAGTCTGCCTACTCTGCAAAGCTGGTGCCTGTGCAAAACGTATTTTTAGTATTTTTAGATAGAGATGTTTTAGAGGAAGGAGGCAACTGACCAAGTAAGGATATTTTGTAATATTTTTCCCCTCTGGAAAAGCAGAAAAGAATGAACATCAGCTAACCAAAATATTTAGAATTTAGCATCTTTCCTTGGGCATTTATAAACAGGAAATCTGTCTGTGGCAACCAAAAGTCCCTTATTCTAATCACTGCATTTGAAAAGTCAGCAAAAGCCCACACTAATTCCTATTACGCTTGTTTCTTGGTTCAATCTCAGCACTTTCAGCAGCTCTTGTGCGGCGATTCTGTCTTGGACTTATTTCTGTGTCTTGAAGATCGTTTCTGAAGATAGAAAAAAGAAATGGCATCTTAGAAAGTAATGATTATTATTCTACAGCAGTTTCTAGTTTACAAGTGTTTCCACACGTATTATTTCATTAAAACCTCAAAATAACCCTCTATTCTGTGAATTCATAATTGTTATTATTAGCATTTCCACTTTATGAATTAGTGAATTAGCAAGGATTACAGATAGTCCCTTTTGCTGAATTAAAATTTAGGAGTTTTATGCTTCTGTTTAGCATGTAGAGGACTGGAAAAAAAAAGGCAAACAAAAAGCTGCTCCCATCCCAACAAGAAAAAGCCAGGCAGTCTAACAAAATCTTTACTCTTCTTGATCCTTCAGAGACCTGAGGTTGTAAAGGAACTAAGAAAGCAAAATTCCAAAGAAAAATATGCCCCTCCAAAGATGGGCCACACGTCTCTCACTTTTGGCAGAGTGTTGGAGAACGAGGTGGCTACCATACAAACAGGGAAGAAGAATCAGCTAAGATTTTCCTAATTTCTTAAGTACAGGCTAGTACTGCGGGCCACTGACACAAGGAGTGTCTGCACACACTTGCCAGCTCTTTTCCACGAGCCTCCGTCAGGTGCTCACAAGAAGACTGGGGGCAGGGAAAGAGAATGGAGAGGAGCCACTTCAGTGGCTACTGGGGACAAGAAGAAGTCCTGCCTGCTTTCTTGAATGCTTCTCTCCCATGAAGCATAAGCTTTTCAATTGCTGAGGGAAACATAGGAAACTCACCCTGGGGCTCTGGCAAAGACCCATGGCCTCTGGGGAAGGAACAGAGGTGAAATCAGTCTGCCTCAAGGGGAGGCATATGACCTCATTTGCAGGAACGCAGGCAAAGATTCACTGTGCCAGGGGAAATGTAGAAACTAAAACCTCTACCTTACAGGAGGGGCAGAAAATCATCTCCAGTGATGACCTTACACTGACATCAAGCAGAGGTTTGGTCAAGGTAGCCTGATACCATGGGAGGAGGCAGAAGTGCTGAGAAAGGCCCATCCCTAAGCACACAGGGCCTACCTAAGACTCAGGCTGGACTGAGATAACAGTGAACCCTGGCTGTTTCCCACCATGCGCCTAGCACCAAGCAATAAGCAGGAGCAGGAAATGGTTGAGGGAGAGATACGAACATGGTGAAGATACGTCCCTATGGGGTGCAGACAAGTAAGCATGACTGAAAGGAAAATGGGAGTAAAATCAGTGAGACAAACCCTCTGGCAATCCAGCCCCAACACTAAACAGAAGTCAAAGCAGCCATCTGCTAGAGTACCTTGAAGTGGATGCACTGAAGGTCACATTAGTCACTAGGAAACTCCAATCCAGGTCAACTCTGAATTACCTGGCTCAACTCCCAACACTAATGACCCAATAGAAGGAAGCCCATTTCTAGGCACAAACACTGTTGACCTCAGTCCCTATGGTCCTTCACTGTATGGCCAGCATTCAAAAAGTATGATACACAATAATGCAAGGGAAAAAACCCATTTTGAGATGGAAATTCCTTCAATAGGCTTTAAGTGTAATACATAAAGTTGATAAAAAGACTTAGTGAACTTGAAGATATGTCAATAAAAACCATCCAGATTAAGATACAAAGAGAAAAAGGAGTGAGGGGGTGCATATAGAATAGAGCAGCCAGAACTGTGAGACAATAAAAATGGCATAATATGTGTATAACTGGAATGCCTGGAAGAAAGGAGAGAAAGAACTGTGGAAAATAAGTATGTAAATACACATGGCTGTGGATTTTCTAAAAATTTGAAACACATCAAATCAAGATCAAAGTTGGTCAAAGAACCCCAATCATGATAAATACCAAAAATAAACAACCAACAAATAAGATCTCTCCAGGATTTGTTGTTGTTGCTGTTTGCTATTATTGTTTAGTGACTTTTCTTTTTTTTTTTTTTTTTCTTTTTTTTTTTTTTTTTTGAGACGGAGTCTCCCTCTGTCGCCCAGGCTGGAGTGCAGTGGCCGGATCTCAGCTCACTGCAAGCTCCGCCTCCCGGGTTTACGCCATTCTCTCGCCTCAGCCTCCCGAGTAGCTGGGACTACAGGCGCCCGCCATCTCGCCCGGCTAATTTTTTGTATATTTTAGTAGAGACGGGGTTTCACCGTGTTAGCCAGGATGGTCTCGATCTCCTGACCTCGTGATCCGCCCGTCTCGGCCTCCCAAAGTGCTGGGATTACAGGCTTGAGCCACCGCGCCCGGCCTGTTTAGTGACTTTTCTAAACCAATCCTATAAATATGTATTCTTCATTGTGTATGGCAACTAAAAGTGTCTGCTTGATTAGCTTTGTAGTCCACTAATGATTGAACAGTTCCTTAGACCTCTGGAACCAGTATCATACAGAAACTCTTAGCAAAACCAGTCTTTGCTGAAGGGCTCTGTGTGCATGCTGGGGCATGCAATCAACATTCACTCAACATTCAGTGGACAACTCTGCCTTAGCCTCTACTTCCTGCTTGCACACAGCCTCATGGTTAACCAGGGGTGAAAGCTTAGTGCTTCCTTAGGTCTTTCCTAAGCATGCACAGAAGCTCTATGAATGAGTGACCCTCTAGATTCCCAGTAATATTTTACAGCTGTTCAAAACCCCCATGGAAATCTTACTCTTCAGCTTTTACTATTAGGCTTTTTGGTTAGCATATCGTTTGCCCCAATTGTTATGTACCACCTCAGACAGCTACAAAGCTAGTCAAACGTCTCTAACTGCATTCAACAAACACCCTTAAAGAAAAGGCTTTTTGAAGTGAGCAAGCTCCAAGTCAGGTAAAGTAAAGATAGTCTTGGCAAGTAAAGTCTTCCAGGGAACCATTAGATAGGCTAAGTAAAAATTCTCCAGGAATGTGGCTTTAAAGGGGCTCCAACCCCACTCTGCCTTCTCTGCAGGCTATCAGCCTCCTGCTCCTCACCATGATTGCAGACTCTTGGCTTCCAAGGCCACAGAGGAACTAGAGAGAGAAGGATGAGAACAAAGCCAGATGAATCACCACAAAACTCACTGTTCTCACTGAGATTCAGACACTTTTCTTGAATAAATGCCCCCTAAAGTGCTGCTGCCTTCGGTTAATGTTCAGAGTTTTCCAAAAAGTTGGATCTGACAATTTTTGCAGTTTTTTTATTGCATTTATGGAGCAGAGAATTTCCACCATTTTTGGTATCACTCTTATCATTTTTAGTTTTTTTCATGTTTTAGTTTATGTTCTTAAAAATCTCTCAACTTTTACCATGTCAAATTTTTTATCTTAATGTTTTATTATCATTTACTTGTTTGACTTCTGATTATTTTTAAGGCTTAAATTTTAGTGGAATGTTCCTCCTTACTTTTAACTTCTATTTTATTGCTCTTTATTCTCATACTTTGTTTTTAATAATCCTTTAACATTTTTCAGTAATATTTTCTTTCCATGTTTCCCCTCTTTGATTTGCCTTTATGATAGCTGGCAACAGACACAGCTACTGAGGTAGTGGAAGAAGTCATCTATACTTCCACTTCCTTAGGAGGGGAGTTCCTGGCAAGGAGTATTTCAGTGGTACTCCCAGAACAATTCTCTAAAACACCTCATCCCCTAAGATGCAAGAATCCTAATAGAATAACCCAAGCCATATTTTTTTCCATGCATATAACGCATTGACTTACTAGAATAACACTTACTAAGATCTCACAGGTGCAGCAGGTTTTTAAATTCTTGGTCTACAGCAGGTATTACTACTGAATTTCTTTTAGTAAAATCTGACAATAGCATGTTAGCCAGATGGGAGGATATTCCTGGGGAGGGCCACCGTGAGGCACCTACCGTTAAAGTACTGAATCTATCTACTGTTAAAGTACTGAATCTATTGAATGCAAAACCATGCCTTAGGAGATCCAGCCATTCATTATTAACCTGCTTCCAATATACATTATTTCCAGGATGACCTACTTTCCTTCTTGGTAGGTCCATAGAAAGAATCTCCTGGTGTGTGGCTCTCCTTGCCTCATGTTGATTATAGAGAGAGTGGTCAGATCAAGGACCACTGTAAACAGGCCTGAGTTTCCTTTTATTTGTTTTTTTAAACACGGGATTCACTGTTTTCCTGCTGGAAGTACTTTCAATTACAGTAATTGTATCATTTAACAAAATGACAGGCTCATAAGTACATGCAAACAACTTCTCATGGGTTTAAGATGAAATGTAGACTATTAATAGAGAAAATAATTCCTCCTTTTCCGATTTTGTAAGAGAAAGTTATTTTCTAAAATTTTCTTTTAAAGACACTATGAGATAGACACAAAGAGTTAGCAAGGTTTTTAAGTGGTGTTAGCTTAAAAACCAAATTTACAAATTTGGAAAGGAGCCTTTATTTCTTATAAACAATTACAGCCTGTAAGGTGACCACTCCGACAAGGCTGAGAAGTGTTAACTCCGGCAGAGCCCAAAAGACAGGTACTGTAAGGGAGAGGAAGAGGGAAAAGGGATTTATGGTGAATGTGTGGACCAAACATACATATTCAACAGGTTACAGGAGGAGCTATGATTATTCATAAAGGGGGGTTCTAATGCAAGTCCTAATGCATGCATGCATGTTACACACAACCCATGTTCATTCTGGGGTGGAGACTCAATATTTACATACATTACAATTAGGCCTTATATGTCAAAAGGTCTTTTTAGGACACAAAGGCACCCAACTGCTCAGCCACTATAAAACTGGCCAGAACCAGTCCATGATCAGTGGTCTCTTATCAGGAGAAAGTTACTGAAATCAGTCTCTTGTCAAACCAATGCTGTAGTTATAGCTTGTGGAACAGAGGGTCAGTTAGTCAGCTTCCGGCAGTAGATGTGCTACAATTGTTTTAATATTGTTTATCTCAAGGCCAGTGCTTGTTTAGCTGCTAGAGAAAAAGAAAAGCCTTGTAGCAATTAGAACATAATTACTCTTTAAGTGTGGGGTGATTTACTTAACCCTTGCCTCGCATGGCCTTAGGTCCTGTCTATAATTTGGTATTTTACTGCCACAAAAAAATACGTTCTGTCAGTCCTATGATCTCAATTCTAACATTAATGTTGGCCAGTTGTTATGTCTACACTGCAAAAGGGAGGAGGTATGATGAGGCATGTCTGACCTCCTGTGCTGTCATGGCCAGGGACTGTTTTTAAGGTTTCTATGGGTCCCCTTGGCCAACAGGGGAGTCTGTTCAGTCAGCTGATGGCTTAAAATTTTATTTTTACAGTGGCGATCCTTATTCATTCACAGGTTCTTGAAGCCAAGTAAGAACATAGAATCTACTAGTGAATATATTCAAATTCCATAAACACTGATTGACTGACTGACTGCCAGACACATTCATTCATTCACATATTTATTGGGTGCCTATGCTGGGCTGCCCAGACATAGTGCTAGGTGCTAGGGATTTAAAATCCAGTGTACTTACTCACTAGAAAGGGTGAGAGTGCTGCTGGAGTAAAATCAGGGGCTTCTGAACAGAGTATGAAGAAAGGAATGTCAACTGCTATCTAGATGAAGAAAGGGGAAAGGGCAATTTGGACAGAAGCAGCAGCGTGTGCAAAGGCCAGAGGCAAGGCGGCATAACTCATGAGGCAACTGCGAGTGGTTCAGCTTGGCAGCTTGGCTGAAGCCACAGTCGTGTCTCTAGGACCTGTGAGTATAATGAAACTTGTTTTCCTGAGCCTCTCTTGTGTCTCTTCTTGTGGCCACCCCTGACTGATCATCTCATAAAAGAATACAAAATGTAGATATAAGACCCCAAGACCAGTTTGTAGAGAATAAGTTTCCTGCTGCTTACGAAAACACTGCTTTATATGGAGCCATGTGTTGCTAACGAAACCTCTAAATCATTTGTGGAATTAAGAGAATGTGTTGGAACTGATATGGTATGTTCCAGGACTAATATCTCAAATATGCCACTTGTGGTACTACAAAAAAAATGCCTATAAGCTTAAGATGGGTATTTGTAGAACTGCAACATTTTGTTGAAAAGTAAAGCTCTGGAGGCTTTTCCTGATTCTGCTTTTAAAACTACATCACAGCATAAGTTCTTCCTTAGAAGGAACTGAGGCTGTTTATTCTATATTTTGCTGAAATCAGGAGGCCTGGATTCTGATCCTGGTGGTATCACTAACCAGTCCTCGGACCTTGACCAAGGGTCAGTTTACCTCTCTGGAGCCCAGCTTCCTTCTCTATAAAACAAATGGGTGGGGCTAGACGAGCTGTTGTATCTTTCCTCTTTAAAAAGTGAAATGATGGGATTTGTTTTCTAAGTGCTTTCTGGTAGTAATGACTTTAAGAAATTATCATTATCGCCGGGCGCGGTGGCTCAAGCCTGTAATCCCAGCACTTTGGGAGGCCGAGACAGGCAGATCACGAGGTCAGGAGATCGAGACCATCCTGGCTAACATGGTGAAACCCCGTCTCTACTAAAAATACAAAAAAAAACCTAGCCGGGCGAGGTGGTGGGCGCCTGTAGTCCCAGCTACTCCGGAGGCTGAGGCAGGAGAATGGGGTAAAACCCGGGAGGCGGAGCTTGTAGTGAGCTGAGATCCGGCCACTGCACTCCATGCACTGCAGCCCGGGCGACAGAGCAAGACTCCGTCTCAAAAAAAAAAAAGAAATTATCATTATCAAGAACAGGCTTGGGCTCAGGAACTCTGGGCTCATCATAGTCACTAGTGTCAGGGTTAGTTCAGCATGAAGAGGTACAAGAGGAAAGTAATTAGCTAAGGAGTTGCCTCCTCTCCCAGAACTCAAAGTTAAATAATGCTTAGGTGAGAGACAGTAATGCAGCCAAAATCTCAAACTTACATAAAATGCTACTGCTTGAACCACCACATATTTCATAATAAACCCATGTGTCCCCTGGATACACCATACTTTTCCACTCTCCCAGTGATTCAGCTACGAAACGACAAAATGTCAACTGCACAGCAAACCTCTCCTCCTCTGGAAAGATAGTAGAGTTTAATGGTTGAGGACGCTGACTTTTGACAATTAGGTTAGAATCTCATCTCCATCACTTATTACTTATTGCTATATGACCTTGGGCTGGAGACTTACCCCTTTTAGCCTCAGTTTCCTCACTGTAAAACAGGGATAACAGTATATAATAGTGCTATATTTAAATGAGATCACACATGTATTTACTATGAGTTAGGTTCATGCTGACATTGGGGTTAAAATGCCTAACTTATAGACCAGTAGGAGTGATGAGCAAACAATCATACAAATGTGCTGGAAAGAGATGGACACAGTGCCGTAAGCGCCTACAGTAGGAGGACTGGATCTAGGAAGAACCTGAGCTGGTGAGTAGGGGTGTAAACTAGACGAAAAAATAAAGAACACTCTGGGTAGAGGGACAAGTTCAAAGGCTCTGTGGTGGGAGAGAGCTTTTCATGCAGGAGGACCTAAGACGTCTATATGATGAAGCAGAGAGAATATGAATATGAAGTAAATAATAAGAGATGAGTCTGGAGAAAGAGATCCAATCATTTAGCACTTTTTAGGCATATTAAAGAGTCCCTTCTTGAACCTAAAACAAACAAGAGGCCATTCAAGACTTTTAGAGCAGAGGGATGAGTAACAGTGATCAGATTTGCACTTTGAAAAGATGGCTCTAGCTGCATTGTGGCAATTACATAAGATTATAATACCATGTTTTTACTGGACCTTTTCTAGGTTTAGATACACTAACAGGTACCATTGCATTACAAATGCCTAACTATAACACGCTGTACAGGTTTGTAGCCTAGGAGCAATATGCTGTATACCCTAGAGCCCAGCTGTATGGTGGGCTCTACCATCTAGGTAAGTATACTCTGATGTTCCCACAACAATGAAATCACATTTCTCAGGATGTATCCCCATTGTTAAGTGACACATGAGTGTATTAATTGCCCATAGGAACAATTTATCCATACAGAAATAACATCTGATACATAACTGCAGTTATATAGGATTCCATTTCTTAGCAGAAATATATAGAAACAAGTAGTAAACCGAAAATCTTTATCTTGCACGTGGATTACTACTCCTTCAAACCAGAAAGCACAAATATCATTTTGTTTGAAAATCAGCTGCATAGAAGCATAATTTCTCAGGTCAAAGTGCACGTTTATTTCATGATTATGAGAACTCACTTATGTGATGCTTCCCAGGCTTCCTCTTCTTCTAAAAGATCTCTTATGATGTCTGAACTGGAACTAAAAGGATATGTACATCAGTATTGACAGACAATAAGAAGACTGTATTATCCCATTTATATAAAATTTTAGAAAAAACAAATGAGTCTATACTGAAAGAAAGCAAACAAATGGTTACCAGTGAGAGAAAGGAGGGAGAGTGGGGGTGGGCAAGGAAAGAGAGAGCCAAATGTAGTTTCCATTAGGAGAGGGGGAGCAAAGGCCAAAAGCACTGAAGAACACTGAGGCACATTTTACCAACTTTAGTATTTTCCACTAGCCAGGGAGGCTGAGATTCCCTGCCACCCCTACTTCAACAGAAGTTGTTCTAAATCCTTCTATTTACAAGACCCCAGCTCCTGCTACTCCTTACCTCAGAGAGAACTACTCCAATTTTAAACAAAGCTGAAGCTGTTTTAACCCAACCTTTTCATACCCTTCTCTCTACTGCAGTGTCATCCATTCTTCTTTACCTGATGTGCTTAAGGTACGGTTTCTCAAGCTTTTAAAACTATCATCTTCCTAAGGAGTCTTTTTACACATTTCCCCCTAACCCCATGACATTTTAGTACCACAAATATGATGTCTATTTGTTCATGTGTTCTGTGTGTATGTGTATGTGTATATGTATGTGTATGTATAAAGCACGGATATGTGTGTGTGTGTGTATATATATCTGTGTTTTATGCATATACAGAGTAACCTTTTTACCCACTCCCTACCCCCATGAAAAACAAAATTCCACCCTTTGGGGGTGATACTGCTCCTACTGAAAACCCATGAGTTAGGGAAATGGGAGCAGGGGAGGATCATGTAGTTCTGGGGCCTTGCAGGGGTCACACAGCTGGAGAAAGAGTAAAGTCAGCTTCTTGCCAACACCGCCCCGGCCCCCCACCCCATGCTCCACAACACACACAATGCTTTTTAAACAGGAAGGTTATGAAGCATCTCTACTAGTCCAGCTAAGAAAGGAGGATGGCCAAGTCTGTCAACTAACGTCACTTAGGTATAGCAGTCAGTGTTACTAAAATTATCACTCTCAGATCTTTAAGGCATATTAAAATGACTAAGACTTCAAAAATATTAATTGCTTTTATCCACAGGGAAGCGATCTGAGTCTGTGATCAATTTACCTAGGGGTTTTCAAATCATCAGCACAAATCACTGATTTGTTAAAGTAAAATATTTGCACTATACTAATGACATAAACCTATGAGGTTTTTGTTATGCTACCGCAGTGAAAACAGATGGTAGAGGTGGTTTACAAAAAACACATCTCAGAAGTTGCCTGCAATCTCCTCTTCCTCTGCGACTTCAATGTCACTGCCCAGCCAGGCTCACAGCTCCCTGGTGTCTTCAATTCCCATTACCTTTCCTTCTACCCCACCTCAGGCACTCACCTGAATGACAACCAGATCACTAAATGGACTGATACAAAATCTGGGAGGTTCAGAATTTTATCTAAAATGAAGTTTCAGGATTATCTGCTATATCTGCTGTTTCAATTCTAGTCACCACTAAAAAATAGAGTTGATGCTAATACAATTAAAATACCAGACAGAACTACTCATTCCTTTTTAAAGTAATGTACTTATTACTAAATCTGCTCAAAAACCACATTCCTAAAATTAAACATAGTTTCACAAATAGGATTTTACAAAAAGACACTTAGGTATAGCAGTCAGTGTTACTAAAATTATCACTCTCAGATCGCTTCCCTGTGGATAAAAGCAATTAATATTTTTGAAGTCTTAGTCATTTTAATATGCCTTAAAGATCAAAAATTCCTTTAATATTCTTTCAAGACATCTAAAAAATCCTCCAAAGGAGAAAATTAATTACTCATTCTGATATTTCTGGGGTCAGAGCACATACAAGCCTACACAACTACAGCTTTGAAGTCTAGAACAAGGAACTTTTTCAGAGTAGACTTCAGCTTGTCTACTATTTGGTCTTGAAACATTCTGGAAGGCCGTGCTTCCAGAAGCTGGATGAACATAAGGTTTGGTACATGAACGTTACAGCTGCTCTGTGGAAGGGCATTCAAATGGCACTCTCTGATGTCCCCACTGGTCCAGGCTACAGTGGATATTAATATATAGATTACATATGAGAAAGACTCACTGGCAAAGATTCAAAATTGAATCTTGAATTCGATGGAATTCCAAACCTTGGTCCAGGAAGATGTTAATAGTTTTATTTAGAACACCTGCAATTAATTTTTCACACCTTTTCATTAGCTTTTAGCCTTATTTTCAGGTCAAAGTTGCAGAAATGTAAGCTAATTCTGTGTGTGTGCATGCAAACACACATGCACACCTTGGTCAAGCGGGTTTTCCAGTAATATCTCACTCTTGTCATTCTCTGACTGAAAGTAGCAAAGCTTCTTCAGCAAAGGAAAACACTATCTTCACACATTCCTTTTGTAGCATCTTATTTCATTCTACTAGTAAAGAATTTACTTCTGAAGCTGAAAAGTAAGATGTCAAACACCTCTGGCAAATGTATGACTGATGTTAGAGAAAAAACCCACAGATTTCAGTGTCAGACAAAGTTAAGTTGAGGTCCCATTTCTGTTACTTACTGTGTAATTTTGGGCAAGTTACTTAACTTTCCTCTGTGTCGATATCCTCGTATAAAATCAGGATAATGATACAGGTATTCCCTGCAGTTTTTTAAAAGCTTATTCAATATAACACACTAAATGTTTAGCATAGAGCTTGGTACATAGTAAATGTTCAACAAATGTCAGTTCCATTTTCATGAAACAGATTTGGGTCTGAATTATCTGAATAATTGCCTCAGCACCATGCTACAATTTGTCGGAGAAAACCTGATGATTATGTGCTCTATTTTAATCTTTCATTTCCACTGTTTCTATGACACCAGGGTGCAAATTCATCAGAACCGGCATGGCAGGTACACAGGGTACTGTGGGGTAGGAAAAAACGCAAACATCTGCTATAAAAATCCTGAGGATTAAGGATTACTTACAAGTGGAATTTTTCTATTATCTAGTAGTTACCCCCACCCCCGCCATTTCTTCCCTTAATTGTGGCATTAATATGAACGTGGTTGAGTATATCCAGTTTAAAACAATAACTCTTTAAGGGTAGATCACTGGAGGATCAATGCAGGATGACATGCCGACCAAACAATGGTACTTAAATAAATTCTATCAGCTACCATGAATCTTTCCTTGAACCCCTATTTTTAGTAATCTGTTCTGTAAGATGAACAATAGTTTATAAGCCAAATATTTTAGCAGTTGGCTGACAACATACTAGAATAGTAAAGTTCCAGTTTCCAAAAAACTCATTCAATTATGACAATGACAAAAATTATCATGTTCTGAGCAACTACCTCTACAAGCCACAGTGATAATTACTTTGTATACATTAGCTTTTTTTTTTTTTTTTTTTGAGACAGGGTGTTTCTCTGTCACTCAGGCTGGAATGTAGTGGTACAATCACAGCTCACTGCAGCCTCAACCTCCTGGGCTCAAGGAATACTCCCACCACAGTCTCCTGAGTAGTTACAGGTACATACCACCATGTCTGGCTAATTTTTAAATATTTTGTAGAGATGGCATCTCCCTATGTTGCCCAGGCTTGGTTTCAAACTCCTAGGCTCAAGTGATCCTCCCACCTTGCTTGGCCTCTCAAAGTGCTGGGATTACAGGTGTTGAGCCACCACGTCCAGCCTTCACATTAGCTTTAATTCACAGAAGTACCCTAAGTTTTCTCCCCATTTGACAAAGGTTGAGAGAAATTAAAGTAGAAAAACAGGAATGGGAATACAAAACTCATCTTCTTTTGCCACATTGTGCTGCTTCAACAGTGGTAGCAGAAAAATCAAATGCTATTGATTTTACCAGAGTTAAGAATACCTCCCTCTCCTGCCTATTTATCAATAAGGTGTTTGTCACACAACCATCAACAAAGTTCTGGAAAAAACAAGGCTAAGAGTTTCACTGCTCTCCACTAGAACTAACAAAAGATAAAATGAAGAGAGCTCCAGATAAGAAAAAATAATAAAAATAACTTAATACATGCAAAATCCTTAATAAGAGATGAAACCAAGCAACAATAAGTTTATGTTCTATTTACAAAGCATTCACAATATATGATCATCTAATTTGCTTTGTAGACTCATCCAGGGAAGTTAGAGGGACAAACAAACAAAAAAAGCTATTCCATTTTATCAATGAGGAAACTGAAACTCTGGGAGATTAATTTAAAATCCCACGTGCCAGGCACCTTTCCAGAGTCATAAAGCCAATGGCTGAGCTATCCTCCCACAAGGAAACAAAGAAGACTGACTGCTAGGTACATGGATCTCAAGGAGTCATACACATTTCAAGGACTTGATGTTACAGTATCTTGGACTAAGACACATTCCCCTAAAACAAATGTTCCATTCATCCAAAAGATGGTCTGTCTCATGCACCACACCCAGTTTAAGCTCTTTCTTTTCTTTTCTTTTTTTTTTTTTTGAGATGGAGTCTCGCTCTGTCGCCCAGGCTGGAATACAGTGGTGCAGTATTGGCTCACAGCAACCTCCGCCTCCCAGGTTCAAGCAATTCTGCTGCCTCAGCCTCCTGAGTAGCTGGGATTACAGGCACATGCCACTGCGCCTGGCTAATTTTTGAATTTTTAGTAAAAGCCGGGTTTCACCATGTTGGCCAGGCTGGTCTTCCTGACTTCAGGTGATCCACCTGCCTCGGCCTCCCAAAGTGCTAGGACTACAGGTGTGAGCCACTGTGTCCGGCCTAAGCTCTTTGAAAAATGCAAAAGATACTGAAGAACTATTTCATGTTCCCACATTTTCTCTAGAAACTTCCAACAAAAAACAACTCACCACCTGAAACAGAATGAACCATTTAGCTTTCAGGGTATTCTAAAGTTCATAAATATTCCCACAAAAAAGGCTATAATAAAATACACACAGTAATGAGTTTTAGTAGAAAAAGATTTTGTGGCAACATTAAATTCACTGAATGTCACATTTAACAGTTATAAAATGAAATATAATGTCAACCTTCCAATAGCAATTATGAAGATTTTAAAAAATACAAAGCCATCATTGACTTACAGTAAGATACTTCCAACTTAGGATATTGTTCCACTAGTTTGACGTTTTTTTTCTCAATTTGACCAGAAACATAAACACTTATTTAGTAATTTTTCTAGTAATTCCAATACCCTCTAAATTACAAAATCTCATTAATATATTTGTCTTCCTTATTGCCTACTCCACCAAACTTCATTAACCAATTTATGATGACGATTAACACTGATGAGATGATTTCCAAAACTTTCAAGAGTAAGGTTTAAACGGTGCTTGCTTTTTGTTTGTTTGTTTAAAGAAGATTAATATATTTACATGGTTCCAAATCAAACGACATAAAAGATGTATACTGAGCTGGCCCACTTCCTCCTTTGTTCCCATCCAACCTGTTTTCTCTTGTCTCCAACATGAAATCACTTTCATTAGTTTGTTGTGTATTCTTCTAGTGTTTCTTTATGCAAAGCCAAACAAATATAAGCATTCTTCCCCCTTTTAGAAAAGAGATCACATGCTATACATGCTGTTCTGAACACTGAACTTTTCCATTATCCAGGAATCCTAGTTAAAATGCTGATCTTAAAATGTTTAGATCTAGTCCTAAGAAACAACCTGCAAAAATTCTCTCCTGCTATAGCCAAATCTGTTTCCTCTTTTCTGATCACCCCAACCCACACAGTTCCTGTACCCTCACATCTTTCACAAGCAAATCAAGTGAACTAACCCAAGCCCATCTGGGCATGCTGTTTTCTGGATCCTAAAACCCCCAGAACCAGAGTTTTCTGTCCAGGAGACATTTGGAACTCTTATTTTCAGAAGAACAAATTCTAAATCTGAAAAACTTGTATTTAATATGTATACTGATAATTTTTAACAGAGCCTGGCCAACATGGTGAAACCCCATCTCCACTAACTATACCAGAAAAAATTAGCCAGGTGAGGTGGCACAGGCCTGTAATCCCAGCCACTTAGGAAGCTGAGGTAGGAGAAATGCTTGAACCTGGGAGGTGGAGATTGCAGTGAGCTGAGATCGTGCCACTGCACTCCAGGCTGGGCAACAGAGCAAAACTCCACCTCAAAAAAATGAAAAAAAAAAAAAAAAAAGTATTCAACAGAAACAAAGTAAGAGCTTTAACATAGCATCAGGCACGTAAGTAGAACACTGGAAAAAATGCAGAGCTCTAACAGAAACTGAAGGGTCTGGTAAATTATGGTACAGAGACATAACAAAATACTGTACTCATTTAAAAATAACAATTATAAACATAAGGTATTATGTTGGTGCAAAATTAACTGTGGTTTCAATTACTTTTGTGCCAACCTATAGAAATGTTAACATTTATGACCAGAAAGAAAAATGGTATGTGTGTGTGCATGCATGTGTGTGTGTAAAATAAACCCTATATATTTTAAAAATATCTTTTCAAAATGACTCATTACCAAATTTCTCATTTTTAAAGTTTCCCTATCTATTTACTCAGTTAAATTTTTCATTTCTTAACACTCCTATGCGCCACGTCTTTCTGATCATCTGTTTTCCAATACAGTTGTTTTTATCTCCTTCACTCATTGTCTTGACAAAAATTTCACTGTCTATCATGCTTTCTTTTCCAACGGTAGGAAAAATATCTATAAAAAGGCTATAGAGTAGAGATCAAACTCACCCTCTGCACTTCCTTCCCAAATCCTGTCTTGTTACCACTCTGAAGATGACCCAGCAGTAAAAGGGGACTAAAATGTAAGAGTGACATACCATACCACACCTCAAAGCTACTTTCTAATTATTTCTGCCTATCTATGTGTGCATATGAAGCAGATATTTAAAATAATCAACTACTGCATATTTCTTACCTATTGCATGAATCTGATTCTGGTGAAGAAAGGGCTTCTTGAATATCAGTACAGCTAGAAGAATCCTCTTCTCTGTCAGGTTCCAATTCCTCTGGGGAGTCCAGCTTTGATTGAGAAAAGTGGTTTGTTACCAGCTTTGATTGAGAGAAGTGGTTTATTACTGAGGTTATATTATCTTCCTGTCCTAGGAAAAAATAAATTTAAGAGTACGTTGAAATCTACAACTTCTGTACACCTGTTACTTCTGCAACACTTAATACTGCCATATGCACTTAGTAAAGTTGAAGTATATGTCACATTGATTCCAGAACTCTAGTGACAGCCAGAAAGCAAGACTTAACACTACAATGGTGCTACCTAATTATACTATCCAGCCCATGTTTTTCCAAGATTAATTAGTTTAAAAATAAAATTTATTTTGAAACCAGGAGCAGGAAGAATCTTGTAATTCTAACCAGGCATCTATTAACATATCACTAAGGAATTCTTGCATATTTCGTAGATCAGAGAACACTGACAAACCAACGTAAGAAGTATAACCAAAAAAAAAAGACTACAGATTCAACTAATAAGACAACTACAATATTTGTCACTATTATATGATAGTGCATCTATCTGGACATTTTCCTAAAACTGTTAAATAGAATCTAATTATTCTCTATGGAAAAGGACAACTCAACAGACATAAGGAATATTTCCATTTGATCCAATACACATCACATTTCCATGCATTCTTTGTCATATTCTCAGCTTTTAAGGTCTCTTATTGCAGACAAAAATAAAGACCCCAAAAAGCTGGAAGGATGCAGTGTTTACAAAAATGTGGCATATGGGAATGGCCAATTTTCTACAAATATGAGTGAGAAGAATATCTGTGAAAGATTCTTTAGTGCCCAGGATTCTCCCACTCATCATAAACTTTGCTGGGATTTTCATCTGTGCTGTCCTTAACTTTCAGGAACTGAGGAGGTACTTTCGCATGCAAGCTACACATGCTAATAATAGTACAAAGCTCCTTTCATGTGTTTCCTCACAGAGAAACAGAGCTTTCACACATCACTCCTCAAGACTTGTAGAGGCAAGAGGTCTTCAACAAAGCACAATAAAAATACAATTGTCAAGGTTTGGTTATACAGAGAGAATTTATGGGGAAAGAACATAACACATTATTCAAAAAACCTTGCCAAGTTCATACAGTCAAATTTTTTTCAGAAATAGTTCTAAGTTTTTGTTATAGTGGGAGAACAGCATACTTCACAAGAGTATAATTCCTAAAAATATGTCCCTAATGTCATCTGGCTATCAATAAACTATCATTAGCAAAACAAAACAGCATCCTCTAAAGTATATCTGGAAAAGAGAAAAAGAAGTTAGCCAGGATGACCATCCTGAACCTCTAAGAACTCCTCTTGTAAACAGATACCAGGATCACAATTAAGAGAAGCCAATCCCCCAGTCAACTCGGTTCACCCAGGGACTATATTACTCAACTAGTGAGGCGCATGCAAAAAAGCTGTCAAACCAAGGAACAGGAATTCAACTGAAAACAATCTTTTATTTTTGCACATTGTCTGTATTATTTTCTTACTTCTTCCACTCTTATATACACTTCTAGACAATATATTCCTTCTTGGGGACAAACAGCATTCAATAATCCGTGGGCATAAAAAATAAGTTATCCTTCCTACCTGCCCTTAGATCTCAGAATGCAGGACTTCAAAATAGAGCCTCAGGAGTGAGGCTCAGACATCAGAGCTCCCCAGAGACACACAAAAAAAACAGGCTAAGTTTTCACTTGAGAGAATATGCAACTTGTTCACTTACATGAGCACTTCAATGTTTGTCCTAAAGAGCAACAATTATATTGGTTGTATGATGCTATACAAAATTCATCTTTTCAGTCAGTCTGTGTCTGTCTTCACCTCTCTCACATTCCTTACCCTCTCAGACATCTCATTCATGCACAGCAATCTAAAAGCAGCAATCACCTTTGAACCCCAGAAAGAGTAATATTGATGTTCATAAATATATACAAGCCATCAATGATATTCAAGAGAGGTTCAACTAATAAAAAAAAGTTTTCTTAATGGGAAATATTCAGTCAGATTTTCTCAAGTGCTAAACTAGTTTCTAGAAATATCCTTTCACAATTGCATGAACAAATTCGATTTGTTCAAAGACCATGAGTTATATACCGAGGCAGCACCTTATGCACAAATTGTTTATTAGTCACTAGGGAAATGCAAATCAAAACCACAATTACATACCATTTTGCATCTACAATTTTAAAAAAATTTAAAAATCAGAAAATAACAAGCGTTGATAAGGATGTGAAGAAACTGGAACCCTCATGCTTTGCTGGTGGGAATGTAAGATAATGCAGCCACTACGGAAAAGTTTAACAATTCCTCAAAAGGTTAAACATAGAACCAGTATATGAATCAGAAATCCCACTCTAAGCTGAAACTTACATATCTGAGCATCAATGCTCGTAGCAGCATTATTTATAATAACCAAAAGGTGGAAATAACCATAACAGATAAATGGATAAACAAAATATGGCATATACATACTACAGAATACTGTTTAATCATAGTAAGAAATTTTAAAATATGCTACAACACTGATGGACTCTGAAAGCATTATGCTTAGAGAAAGAAGTCAACACACAAAGAAAATATTATACAATTCCATTTATATGAGGTACCTGGAATGGGCAAACTCATAGACACAGAAGGTGGAACTGTTATTACCAGGGCTATGAGGCAGAGGGGATGGAAGAGTTGCTATTTCATAAGTGCAGAGCTTGTGCTGGGAATGATGAAATTGTTTTGGATATAGACAGTGGTGATAGTTATACAATATTGTGAATGTATTTAATGCCAATGACTTATACATTTATGAAGGGTTAAAAAGATAAATATTGTATTATATATTTTACCACAATATAGAAAAACATGATAAGGAATTTTCTTGCGCATTTTCCCCCATTATGATTCTTTTTTGTTCACTAGTCCAAAGCCCAGGCAATAGAATTAAAATATTAATTTCAAATTTTAAAATGGATCAAAGTTAAGGAATGTGCTCTGTATTAGCCTACCAGTATATTAGCTTTAGATTGTTTGGCAGAACATTTCATCAAGGCAAACACCAGTGTTCTATCACAAAAATAATTCACTCTCTTTCAGGATCTCTCAGGATCTCCACCAATAAATTCTACACCTGGAAAACATCCTCAAGCTTAAATAATTAAGAAATTTATGATTTGTCATTAACTGAAAGGATGATAGACAAAAAGAGATCATTTCTTCAGGACATTCTTCCAACCATTTTCTGCACAGTAATAAATCTAGTTTACAAACTGCTACACGAAGTTTGTCTAAAAATACTTTTCCTCATTTCAAAGAACTAGGAACTCCAAAGTAAATTTCCTTGGTTTAATTTTCTTTTCATATTAAAAGTAAATAATGAAATTCAACATATGTCTGTTTTTAATTATAGTTTCTTACCCATGCATACAGAAGATAGCTTTTCTGTAGATTCATCTTCTTTTGTTATTGTTACTGCTTTTTGTGACATTCCAACAATTTTCTTGTATCCTTTTCTAGCCTGATCCACCAGAAGCTGAAATTCACTCTTATGTTTCTTACCTGAAATTCAAAAGATCTTCGCAGTAAAGCTAGGACAATGAAAGTTAACCATCTACAACTGACAAACTGAATATCAAGAGGTGTACAAGGGATGGGCGTGGTGGCTCACACCTGTAATCCTAGCACTTTGGGAGCCCAAAGTGAATGGATCACTTGTCAGGAGTTTGAGACCAGCGTGGCCAACATGGTGAAACCCCATCTCTACTAAAAACACAAAAAAATTAGCCGGGCGTGGTATCACATGCCTGTAATCCCAGCACTTTGGGAGGCCGAAGTAGGTGGACCATTTGTCAGGAGTTCGAGACCAGCCTGATCAACATGGTGAAACCCTATCTCTACTAAAAATACAAAAAAAGTAGCCAGGTGTGGTATTGCGTGCCTAGAATCCCAGCTACTTAGGAGGCTGAGGCACAAGAGTCACTTGAACCTGGGAGGCAGAGGTTGCGGTGACCCAAGATCACACCACTGCACTCCAGACTGGGCAACAGAGCGAGACTCTGTCTCTAAAAAAAAAAAAAAAAGAGGTGTACCAGACTGCTCAAAAACAGCATCCGTTGGAATTACTTGCAATAAATATAAAAGCTACCAAGCATAAGAATACAAAGGGCTGCAGTGTCATGGAAGATTCTTTTTATCTTCTCTCTTCCTCAAATACAAACATGGAAACATGATATTCCTAGTTTGCTACTCTAGGTTTCTTCCCAAACTCCATTCTCTAGAGAGGCTTTTACATAATCATAAGAGCAAGAAAGATGCACGCTTTCTTAAATATATACAAATGATACCATTCTAACTTCCAAGATACAAGAGTACTAAGAGTATTCACTGGATCTAAAATAGAAGCCTCTAGGAAAGTTTAATCATAATAACAAAGGATATCCACTCCAGCTCTTTTTTTTCTTCACATTTCTGGCCTCTTTCCCAGTAGAGCCCCTTCAAGATTCTAAGACCTCTCCCAACCAATTCTACCTTATCTTAGGATACTATACTAACTCTAATCTTTATTTACTACCATTTTTAACATCTTTGAATATAATTAACCCTGACCTCAAGATCATCACTATTAATGTATCAATTTGTTCAATAAAGAGCAGTCAGTCATCATTACTGCATGGACTTTACGGCATGTATTGTGATTATGAACCATGCAGCTGAGGTTGCAGTTTACTTATCTAGCAACATTAAACACTTACGCCACAGTCCAAAGTAATGTCATAAATCCTGTAAAATTTTTAGAGAGAACCATACTACAAATGGTTAAAACAAAAATTTGACACTGTTTTCAAACAAAAATCAACAATGTACTTTTTATCACTTGGTTTCTTCCATTTTCCTTAGCACAATACTAAGGCATAAGGAATTTACTGGGTGTAGGGGAAAAAAATTGAGCTTCCGTTGAACTATGTGATTGTCTAAATCTACTCTCTCAGGATTCCAGCCATTCACTGCCTTTGAGCTATGGTATAACTCTGTATGTTGTAGATAACTGAGAGCAATGGAAAATAATTCTTGACTATAGATATGCAAAATCCTGTTGGGTGGAGGTTCAATTGACTTCCGTACTCCAATGTGGAAGAAGCCAGTTTTTTGCCCATTATACATTCATTTCAATGTTCCTCATCTGTAAATGTGATGATTCTTTGGCTCCTTCTTTGATCACCTCATAATATCAGCCCTCTCTCTACTAAAGAGCTTAAATCTTTAATAAAAACACATGTTCATTTTACATCCATATGAGAATGATATTACTTGTTTTTGAAAATTATCTTTTAACACGAAAAGAGAAAAACTAAATTGTGATGCACAAGGAAGAAAATAGTTGGATTCCTATACGTGAATATTGACAAGCACAGCAAAGACATTCAGGAAAGAATGCTCCTAATTGCAATATTTTTATGTGTATGGTACATGTATGAAAACTTCTAGTGAAACTAATGTGTTGGGCTATAAAATGTATGGTACATTTTAAATAAGAGCCTAATTAAAATGTCAGCAAAAGAAATATATGCTGGACGTAAAGATTACTGGGAAAAAACTAACTCTTTAGAAACAAGTGAGATCCTATCTAGGATGTACAAGCTAGGTGATTTCTTTTAAGTACTCTATGCACTTGAGGATAACTATCTTGTATTTCTCTGGCTCCTCGGAATCAATGGGCGCTAACACTACCACCATCATTATGTAGTTTCTATTAGGCTAGGGTAACACAGTACTATGGGATCTATATAATTTAGTTAGACCAGGTCTAAGCTATTTTCCTACTAAGGCCACTCCACTGTACATATAAAGACTGGAGATTTAAGAATTAGTTAAGAAATTTGCTAAAGTAATAGCATTAACAGTTAAGAAGGCTTAATGACTTATTATCTTCTGAAGTAATAAAACCCCAGATTTAAATCTAATTACCCCAGAGCTAGGTTGGAAACCAAAAGTAAATGGCAGCCACTACTCTGGCTTTAGCCAGAGAATTCCAATAACCCCTACTCAGAAAACGAAAAATGTCAACAGATCAAGACTAGTAACATTGTTCCCACTTACCTCTTTACTTCATTTTAGAAGATTTGCCATTTGGCAAGGAGTACTGTAGAGTTTAAAATCTCAGTTCTGGTGGGTATATGTCCTGAATTTACCTCTTAGAAGTTTTAAGTGGCTCAGCTAGTCGTGGGAGTGTCCATGACTAAGTACACATTCAACCAACTCATTTTCTTCCAGATTTTGAATACTTGGATCATTCCATCCTTTGTTCCTCTCCAAGTTTAAATGTAATCTTTTTTAGTACCAAGTCAAGCCCTTCACTCCCTGATCACTTTAACTACTCTTCTTCAGTCCAGCCCTTACAGTCAGAGTGTCTCTGGGTCTGCCCAAGAACCCAGAACCCAGTGGCACAAAAGACTAAAAACAGGCTCTCTCAAGAGTAGAAAAGACACATATCCTTCTACAGTGATGCCACTGAGATACTTTGTCTACTTTAAATCAAGAAATGAGTTTGGAGTCAGCTTTCACCATCATACCACCTATGATAGCCAACCAGCTAAACGTGGATGAAGAACAGAGTTTAACTGTTATGGCTAATGTTCACTACAGGCTTATTCATCTAGCCCTGAACTGACTAGTGACACTTTAATTTCATGATCATAATTCTCAAATGGGCATTCAATACTGCTATACAACTCTTGCACCTTTCCCTAGTAAAGTTTGCTCTACTATTCTCCAAAATATCTATCTTACACTTTCTTCATTCAAATATTCAACACTCCCCATGTGGCCCCTCTTAGTTGGTCTCGCACTATTTTGAAAAATATAGAATCATTCTAACAGAAACTCTGTCATCTTTCAAGCACCAGTATAACTTGTCTGTGCACTTATGATCTATTTCCCTTGTTCTTACCATGAAACAACTGTCCTTGCTATAATTAAAAGCTAACCTCTAACTTATGTTTGGGATTCCATCATGAAGCTGTGAACAGAGAGACTGTGCCTTCGAACATAGAGTGTGAATTATGAAAACAACTCAGTAAATCCAGACCAGCATTTTTTTCTTATTGAAATAATAAAGAGAATAGAAAGTATCAGAATGCATTAAAAATGGAAAAGGCAATACCATTTCGTGAAGCCTTTGTTTCAGTCACGTGTATGTATATAGTTAGTAGTGATATAAAATTTATCTCTCACTGTGGGTTGTAGTCAAAAAGATCAGAAAGCCACTGAGTTAAATATCTCCCAATTTAAATAATAAACAAAAAAAAAAAGCAAACAAAACCCTCCCTTGACCCAACACCCCTCCTCCAGCTATGACCCTATTTTTCTGCTTTCCTTTACACTAAAACCTCCCCCAAAAAGTTGTCTACCTTAATGGTTTCATTTCCTCACCTCCAATTTGGTCTCAATCAACTCTAAATAATTCTGACCTCTAAATACTTCTGAGGCTGGTCTTGTCAAGGTTTGCTGCTTCCAAGCTGTGAAACCCCTGTTCCCTTCTATCTCTGTGAAATGTAATGTTGTCTGTTCACAGCAATGTTGGCCTAAGTCATGATTTGTTTTCTCTCTGTCTCAGAGATCATAGTCCTATGCTACCTGTTTGTTTCCCATTATCTGAAAAACCATTCAACATTCACCTGGTTTTCTAGATTTTTTTTTTTTTTTCATGGAGGAGAGTAAATATAGTCTCTGTTATTCCGTCTGGGCTAATAGAAATCTCTATTTTTATTTTTCGGAGAGGGGGAAACAGTTCTTTTTTAAACCAAAATATGTTATTTATGCTAACATGTAATGGGTTCATTGTTAATATTTTTAAAATTTCTTGGTTTTAATTTCTTCTTTGACCTATGGGTTATTTTGAAATGGATTATTTAACTTCCAAATATTTGGTGACTTTCCCAAGGGCTTTGTTACTGATTTCTAATTTAATTTCATTGTGGTCAGAGAATGTATTTTGCATGCCAAATGAATACTCAAGGTGAACTCTCTGCAGATCACTGGGTTTCTCCTTCCAGTACTCCGTTCTGCAAACTCTAGCTCCTTTGGTTCCTCTGACGTCTCAGCTCTTTCTCCTTAACTTCGAGTCTCCAGGCTTTGCCTGGAATACCCACTTGCCCACACTATAGCCAGGAAACTTTAGTATAAAGCTCATCACATTTTTTGCTTACCTCTCAAGGACCCCTATCCTTTGGTGCCCAATGGCCAGTATCTTGAAAATTGCTATTTCATATACTTTGTACATTCATTTTGCTTGTTTTAGGTAAGAGAGTAAATGAAGCTATTTCATGGCTGGAAACAGACATCTCTAAGTTTTAATTGATAATGTGATACATATTAATAGATATGACCCACATAAACAAAAGCTCTTTGGTGTCCTTGAGATACAGAATGGCTGGGCTCCTGGCTAAACTCCACCCTCAAGCCTGGGACCTCGGCCCTAAGTAAAAACAGCTGACCCCATCTCGCCGGCCAAATATTGCCTCTTTGGTCTGCCATGCTTCTATCCTTTGCCCATAAAAATACTTCAGCTGGCAGAGCAACACAAGCAGCTGATGCAAGCAGTCAGAGATGCAAGCTGCTGAGCATCGGGGATACAAGCAGCTGAGCATTGGCGACTACAGACAAATGCAGCTAACTTCAGATGCTGCAGCTTCAGGGAAAGACCACTTTCTTCCCACATCATCCCCTTTCCAACTCCCATCAGCTGCCAGCCATCACCCAATAAAATCCTCCACATACACTACTCTCCAATCCATTTGTGCAACTTCATTTTTCTAAGACGCAGGACGAGAACCCACGTGCTGAAAGGGCAGGGGCTAGGACGCTGCTATGGGGCCTGCACAGAGCCTGCTCCCACCAGAGAGGAGCGTCCGGCTGGTTCCAGCATGTGTTCCCTCTTGCAAGGAGTGGCCAGCAGTGGGCTGAGTGAAAGGATCTACTCCAGTTCCCGCCCACAGAGGGGGTCAAGGTCCAGGGAACTATCCCATCATATGGGGGCTCATCTAGGGTTTGACAAAGGATGAGCTAAATGTGGAATTGTTGGATCTATCTCTTTTCCAAGATCCTGCCACCTCTCTCTTTCCTTTGGGTAAAAGGAATGTTGATTCTGTTTCCCTTCATAGAGGTCTAGCTGATCTGAACTGGAGTAGAGATATAGTGATTAAAGGAAACCATTTCCAGAGAGCAAGAGGCTCTTATCCCAGACCCCCAAACCCCCACTATTCATTTTAAGCTTTTTTTTCTTTTCTAAGTGAGACAGTTTTTTTCCTAACCTCAGGACTTTGCTTATGATAGGGAAATGACAGAGGAGCCACCCCTGAGGTCATTAGGATGAGCCCTAATCCAATACAACTGATATGTTTATAAAAGGGGGAAATTTGGACACAGAGACACACATAGAGGGAAGATGATGTCAAGAGACATAGGAAGAAGATGGTTGTCTACAGCCAAGGAGAGAGGCCTAGAACAGATCCTTCCTGCATGGCCCTGAGAAGCTCAGGACACTTCGATCTTGGACTTCTAGCCTCCAGAACCCTGCTGACACCTTGCTCTTGGACTTCTAGCTTCCAGAACCACAAGACAATAAATTTGTTATTTAAGCCATGCAGTCTACATGCAGTACTTTGTTTGGGCAGCCCTAGCACACTAATAAAAACACATAATTAGAAATTAATTAGAAATAAGAAACTAATGGCCGGGCGCGGTGGCTCAAGCCTGTAATCCCAGCACTTTGGGAGGCCGAGACGGGCGGATCACGAGGTCAGGAGATCGAGACCATCCTGGCTAATACGGTGAAACCCCGTCTCTACTAAAAATACAAAAACTAGCCGGGCGAGGTGGCGGGCGCCTGTAGTCCCAGCTACTCGGAGGCTGAGGCAGGAGAATGGCGGAAACCCGGGAGGCGGAGCTTGCAGTGAGCTGAGATCCGGCCACTGCACTCCAGTCCGGGCGACAGAGCGAGACTCCGCCTCAAAAAAAAAAAAAAAAAAAAAAAAAAAAAAAAAAAAAAAAAAAATAAGAAACTAATTAGCTGCACAATAAATAACGATTATGACCATTTTATCAAAAAGTTAAACTTTTCTTATATTCTTCCTTGCTTTATTTTTTCACTTATCACTTTCTAAAATACTAGTAAGATATAAACTCCAACAGAGTAGGCTTTTTGTCTGTCTTGTTCATTCCTATATCCCCAGCTTTGAGCACAGTGTCTGGCACATGCTAAGTACTAGAAAAACTTGTGATGGCTGAACGAATGGAATACTACTATGAAAAAACACAAGATAATGTAAGTACATATAGAAAGAAAATCTTACCTTGTCTGAGATCACAAAGGGTTTCCCAGGGAAACTACAATTGAGCTGATTGACAGTAGGTAGTACAGATAGGGGTCAGAAGCAATTAGAGAAAGACATAGTTCCAGACAGAGAGAAGAGGGTAACAAATGCCCTCAAACACTGAAGGACTTGGTAAAGGAGGTAAAAGATATCCAGAGTGATTGGAATACAAGGAGTAAGGGGAAGAGAAGAGGCAAGGCTAGGGAGCTCGGCAGGTCCAGATAAAGGAAATAACAGACTTTACAAACTCTAGCTTAAGAGAAATGGAAAGTCCACTGAAGAATTCTTTATAATGGCAGGAGGGCAGCAAGGCAGAAATGGCAATGATGTGAAGACTCAGCAGTTCTGGAAGACAGTTTTGGCTTCTGAGTATTAGGAAGGGTCAAGAGTAGATGGGGGATGACTAGAAAGCAAAGAGATACAAAAGAAGTGTATGGTCTCAGGGGATATTTAGAAGATAGAGACTGACAGAACTTGATGGTGAACTGAACATGAGCAGATCAAGAAAAAAAAGTAACAAATGAAAGATAAACAATCAGAATGGCAAGCTAGTTATTAGCAACAGTGCTGGAAAGCAGAAAACAATGGAAGGATACCTTTGAAAATTCGGAGAAAAGTATCTTTTCAACCTAAAGTTCTACAAACAGCTAAATTATCAATCAATAATAAAGGTGCTATTTCCTGTTATGTATGGAATGTTATAGATCTCAAGAAATTCCCCTATACCAGGGGTGTCTAATCTTCTGGCTTCCCTGGGCCACACTGGAAGGAGAATTGTCTTGGGCCACACATAAAATACACTAACACTAACAATAGCTGATGAGCAAAAGAAAAAAGAAAAAAAAGAAAAAAAAATTATCACAGTGTTTAATAAAGTTTACAAATTTGCTTTGGGCTGCATTCAAAGGCCATCCTAGGCCGCAGTTTGGACAAGCTTGCATACACCCTTTCTCAGGAAGTTTCCTGGAAAATGTGCTCTACCAAAACAAGGCAAGAGAACAGGGAGACTTGGAACCTGGAAGAAGTGAACCAACACAGGAAGGAGGAGAGCAGAATTCCCAGAAAGCTGGTGACAATAAATTCCAGAGGAGCAGCCATGTATTAATAGAAGGCATAAAGGGTAAGCACAGTAGACTGGAACAGGACAACAGAGACTAGGGGTGGCCCTAGGGGAGAAGTTCTTGAGAAAATAATGAGTTATAATCAATGTGTGTAAATGTACTGGAAAGTGATTTACACTTCTGTTGGAAGGTTTAGAGATATATTAGTACTAGGTAAACAGTTAAGCAAATAAAAGAGAAGTATTAATTATAAGGAAAACAGGGCCGGGTGCAGTGGCTCACGCCTGTAATCCCAGCACTTTGGGAGGCTGAGGCAGGAGGATCACGAGGTCAGGAGATCAAGACCATCCTGGCTAACACGGTGAAACCCCGTCTCTACTAAAAATACAAAAAATTAGCTGGGTATGGTGGTGGGAGCCTGTAGTCCCAGCTACTCAGGAGGCTGAGGCAGGAGAATGGCGTGAACCCAGGAGGCAGAACTTGCAGTGAGCCAAGATTGAGCCACTGCACTCCAGCCTGGGTGACAGAGCAAGACTCCATCTCAAAAAAAAAAAAAAGAAAAAAGAAAAAAAAGAAAAACAGAATGTTTTGATGAAAGGAATTATAACCATCTTATGCAAATTATCTGGCTTGAGCCATAAACAATGTATCTAACTTAATACTGATCTTACAAAAACTTACGACATAATATTTAAAGGATGGAAGGGAAGCAAAGGTAGGGCTCAGGACATAAATGAGCTAAATCTCCATCTTTCATATTAGCACATCAATAGTTAATGTGAAGTTGAAAAACTTCAAGAAATAGCAGAAAGAATACCTTTTTATAAATTGTAAGGTAATTACCAAAAGTAGCACCAAAAGCCTTGATAGTTGTTCCCTCTAGGGAATGGGAATAGAGGCAGGTTGTTGGAGGAAGCAATAGACTGCTCTTTTATATGATAAGCCTCATAAAAAGTAAATGATTAAAAAAACTACATGTAAAACATTAAGGCCGGGCGCGGTGGCTCATGCCTGTAATCCCAGCACTTTGGGAGGCCAAGACGGGCGGATCACGAGGTCAGGAGATCGAGACTAACACGGTGAAACCCCGTCTCTACTAAAAAATACAAAAAACTAGCCGGGCGAGGTGGCGGGCGCCTGTAGTCCCAGCTACTCGGGAGGCTGAGGCAGGAGAATGGCGTAAACCCGGGAGGCGGGGCTTGCAGTGAGCTGAGAACCGGCCACTGCACTCCAGCCCCGGGCGACAGAGCGAGACTCCGTCTCAGGAAAAAAAAAAAAAAAAAAAAAATTAAAAAAATGTTTAAAAGATGAAGATATATCAACAGTATAGTAAGAACCTGACACTAAATCAAAATGTACGAACAAACTAAAAGGCTAAGTAAGCATCTAAGCTTTGTGAAGCACTTGACTTTTGAGGTTTATTTTAAGGCTAAATAAATTAATTTAATACCATCTATTTAGTAAAGTTACTTTTTAGATATCTAAATGGTGGGCAATGAATATTTTCTTGACTGTATACAGTCCAAATTTTTCTTAATATGCGATAATTATTAGATGTCACCCTTTCAGTTATTTAAATTACTTTCTCCCAATGCAAATTTTCTGATTTCCTTATTTTCACAGGCTTTATTTTTACAGGCCAATTCAGTGTGATCATTTGATATTCTCTTTTGTTCTCCTTTCTAAAAAAATCACTCTGGCATCCTAAAAGTTGATCAAAGAGGTTCACATCATACTTATCTGTCTAGCAACAGA
This sequence comes from Trachypithecus francoisi, assembly GCF_009764315.1. Taxonomy (NCBI): domain Eukaryota; kingdom Metazoa; phylum Chordata; class Mammalia; order Primates; family Cercopithecidae; genus Trachypithecus; species Trachypithecus francoisi. Next base: position 52,789,870 of record NW_022681453.1, read on the forward strand.
ATAATGGTGACTTTTGTTGTTCAGTCCATAATCCAAGACTCCTCTAGAGTCCTTTTCCTATTCTACCAAGGCATAGGCGATCACACCTACATCCAGTGCAGGTGTGCTTCATCCTCCTTCCCACAATACATCACTACAGAACCTGGGCCTTCAGAGTTTAAGAAATGAAGAGAGAAAAAAATTATCTTACCATAATTAAAACACACCATGCCTGGGAATACTGATTCAGTGAACATCTATTAACCATCTACTGTTTGTCAGGCACTTAAATTTAAACTAAAAACCAACCAATCATACAAAGAATAACAGCTATCCAATTGACAAAACAGTCATGTGTTAGCCCTAGGAAAGACATACACAAAGACATTTAAGGAAAAGGAAGTGATAAAGTTGGGAGGCTGCTAACAAGCAATAAAATGAAAACTATTTTTGGCACAAATATAGAAGCGCTGAAATCCTATACAGAAGTATTGGTACTGAGTGGCCTGAGGACAGGATAGAACCTCCAAATGTTTCCATTTTAATCCCAGCTTCTTCTCACAGAGATGCTCTGAGAGCAGCTAATTAATATTTGCAAAGTGCTTAGTGATAAGCTCAAAGTAGAATGCTAGTCATAAACATCAAAAAGCAGGCACACAAAATACAAAAAAAGTCACTAATTAAAATTCAATCTCTTAAGTAATGTTAATAAAAGTTTGAATTGAACCTTAATATAAAACATTATTCTGAAAAAATTACTTAAGATGAAAAACAGCAACCGAAGCTCTTTACAAATAAAAAAAAAGTCACACAACTTACGATATTTACTGTGAATTTCATCTATTTCCTTTTCTGTTTGGTCCTTTGTAAAAACCATTACCTAAAATAATCAAAAAAAGTCTGAATAAAAATCTCCCCAAAATGATAAAAAGGGAAATATTACAAACTTTCAAATCTCAAATGTGAGTGTTTAACAGAGGAAAATGATCTGTCATCTGTTTTACATAGACCTAGGAAGAATCATTCCTACGGACTTCCCTTAAACACCAGAAACAATGTACATTCTACTCATTATTTTTTCTTATCAGTAGAAAATGCAACATGATTCAATTATATATTAACAAAATAATAAATTTTCTATTTTCAATATTTAATTTTCCACATTCATTAATACAACAGGCAATATTTGAAACCAGAATACTGACGACACTTAGCTGACTATCAGTAAAGCTGATCTTCTTGTCTGCCTTCTCTCTTTCCAACCTAACTTCTCCAGGTCATTATAGAAAAGTAGTATGTATAGAAAATGCAATAATACAAAACACAGTAAGTTACATTTCTAGGTCCACTTTTTAAACCTCAGACTTAAAAGATCAGAAATCTACTTCCATAATTCACTACAGTTCCATCTTACAGTTAGCACACAGGTAATAATACGGTCAATGTAAATCCCATTTTTGTTCCTACTTATTTGGCTATAAACTTACTTTCTTAAGGTAACCATTGCTTTCCTTACAAACACACTACAGATGGCCTAGAAAAAAAAAGAAGTCTACTTGGAAGAGACCAAAACACTTCCTCCAGTGTCACAGGACACAATGACTATTTTCTTCACTGGTATCCTGTCTTCAAGTTTGGGGCCATCAAGCTAGTGGAAGTCAACAGTGAAGAATTTTAGGTCTCTGATTCTCTCAAAAGCTCAAGAGAATACTCCATCCTCAAATTACTTAATTTATCCTCTTACAATTACTTAACATCTCCATAAGTATAATCATAGAATTGCAGAATGCCAGAGCTAAAAAGGAATCATAGAGGTCCCTAGCGGTAGCTTAGAGGACCTTAGAGGCAGTTTATTGAACACAACCAGCAGAAGAAAGGACCAATATCAAAGCTGCCTGATGCACAGGCATAGGCATTTTCTATAGAACTCTAGCTCATGAACAAACTCTACTTTGAATTGCATGTTGTGCTAGAGGACTGCTAAGTACAATCAAATATTGTCCTAAAACGAGTTGCAAGTAAATCATAATACACTAAGTGGAAATGTTTTAGTAAATGAACAAATTTAATAATGGTTTGCTTTAATTTTTGTTGGGTATTAAACTTTCTTTCTTCATTTCTATCCAGATACTGAAATAGCCCATTAACATACACTTTCATTGAGTTTACTAGCTTCAAGACGCATCCTAGTCTTCTCCATATTTTCGATTTCTTGAACTATTTCAGCAGCTGTTAAAATAAGAAAATAACCACTAGGTTAATTACTTTTTTTTATCACTGTATAGTAATTATTTAAGTTATTAACATTGGAAGATGGGTGACAGGTATATGTGAACTCCCTGATCTATTTTTACAATTTTTCTGTGAATCAATTACCATTTCAAAACAAAAGGTTTAAAAAAACCATGAAGTTAAAACACTGAACTCTTACACATGCACATGTTGTTCAACGTATAACCAGAAGAGTAAAGTCAAGTCACTTTGCTTTCTCCTTTGAATATATAGGTCTAAACAGAAGTCTCAATGAAATATGAAAATTAATTTTTTAGCGTGAGTTCAATTACTAGGGGATGTCTGCTCAAATTCCAATGTACTAAATGCAGTACAATAGGCTACTGTTCAAGGAGAGAGAAAGGTCTACAAATACCAGGAAAAATGTCCTTGCCTCCAGAACTTTTGTCTGTAGGTATGGTTACCAATTACACACATAAAAGAGATCTGGAATACACCCTGTCACACATTAAATGCCTTTGAATGCAAACAGCACAGAATTTGCAAATGTTATCTTTCTGCATCCAAAGTCAATACATTAAAACTGAAATGTATATGGTATGAAATAAAAATTTACAATCCCTTACACTCATTTATACTTAAAAATTATATCTGGAATTTGCTTCAAAATAATCCATAGGAAAAAGGGCGTAAATGGTAGATAAAACAACATTAAGATGGTGTGATAATTGTTTAAGCTGGGTAGTAGGCATATGGGGAAATCAGTAAACTCTTTTCTCTATTTCTGTATATGTTTGAAATAATCTCCTATACAGTTTTTTTTTTAAACCACAGACCTTATGAGGATCATTTAAGAATGCAACTGTCTCAATATAAAGTTTATGTTTTCCAAGCACTGAGAGGTACCTTTTGCCTCCCTGATATTGTAAAACCAGTACAAACAATGTAAACAATCTCTCTGTGAACATGACCAGCTAGTGGTTCTCTCCTTTCCAAACTGAGTCACGGAATAACATGAAAAACACAGGGACCATCTGCATTCTATCTAATCCATTAATACAAGTATCACTAAAGATAAAGAACATCTGGCATATCCTCTTCTAAGATATTAAGAAAACTATATTAGGATTGGGTAGAATTTAGTGGCTTAAATCTTTTTCAGGGAGATTTCTGATTCTGTTTAGGTTGTAGAGAGCTATAAATAATGTCACTCTCACCCTAATGATGAGAAAAAGCTGGATAATTTATAAAACTATAATTTTTCTTGAATCCATCAGAGCTAAAGTAAGACGGCAATCAACTACCTTGAAATCTAAGGAAAGATGAGTGCCTTAGAGGAGAGGGGGATCATGAGCGCTGGTTGACATAGGGCAGTACACACGAGAAAAATTGGTACCACTCTATCTCTGGGTAACATCTCAGCTAAACTTTTTGATAAACTGCAAAAGGCCAAGGGTGAGCTACCATGAAAATATAAAAACCCTGGGTGGCTTGGACACAAGGGGCATCACATCCATTTGCAGGCTATTTTCTTTTCTTTTTTTTTCTTTATTTTTTGAGACGGAGTCTTGCTCTGTCGCCCAGGCTGGAGTGCAGTGGCGTGATCTCGGCTCATTGCAAGCTCCGCCTTCTGGGTTCATGCCATTCTCCTGAGTCAGCCTCCCGAGTAGCTGGGACTATAGGCGCCCGCCACCATGCTCGGCTAATTTTTTAGTAGAGAGGAGGTTTCACCGTGTTAGCCAGGATGGTCTGGATCTCCTGACCTCGTGATCCGCCCGCCTCGGGCTCCCAAAGTGCTGGGATTACAGGCGTGAGGCACCGCGCCCGGCCTTGCAGGCTATTTTCTACAGACCTCAGTGGGCACTCACAAGAGTCCTCAGTCTCTGTAGCTCACTGGGGAAGGGCAGGAAATTAGAAAAGATCTCCCTCCAGATCCAATTCCGGCAAAAGAGAATCATCCCCACTGCAGGACGGACATGAAGCCCCAATCACATCTTTATCCCTGAAGAAAAAAAGCATTAAGTGCTGACGAAAGGTCAGCAAAAATGTTATCCCCAGAGCATAGGTTGCTGAGGGAAGTAAACAAAAACAAACAAAAAAACCCTATACACCTTAGGAGGACCAGGAAACCATTCTGGGCCCTGACCCGTAGAGAACCCCTGCCACTGGCAGTGGGAGAGGGGCAGGTTCGCTGAAAGAGCCCACCCCTGAGATGCAGGATTGAAAGACCTGCCTATGACTGAAGCTAAATCAGAGTAACAGAGAACCCTCCTTTTCTCCCTACCACAAACCTAGCATGATCCAAGTGATACGTAACAGCAATCTACTTCTAGGAGAGAAATGAACATGGAGAGAGACCCTCTCTGAGGCACAGGCTCATAGGGAAAACCTAAGTTGTGAGTGATACATAGGTACATTAAAAAAAAGAGTCTGGCACTTCAGACTCTTACCTACAATGTCTGGCTTTCAACCAAAACTTAAACATGAAAAAGCAAGCAAATAATGATTAAGATGATAAAGGATCATCTTTATCAATACACATGAACAGATAGGGCATTTCTGTAGAAATTACTTCAATAGAAATCCTTTCTTTTAGAAAGAATAATATGGAAATGTTAGATATATAGATACAGATACATAAAACCAACACAGTAACAGATAACTTGACTCAGCTAAGGAAAGAATCAGTGAACCTAAAATTGGATTGGTATTATCCAATCTGAAACACAGAGAGAAAAAAAAGGAAAAAGAAAAAAAAAACTGTAACAGAACAGCGCCTCTAAGAGCTATGGGACAATATCAAGAAATATAACATACACATAATAGAAATCACAGAAGAAGAAAGAAGGGAAGAGAAGAAATTGTTGAAGAACTAATGTCTAGAATTTGCCAAATATAAGAAAGACACCAAACCACAAATGCAAGAATCTCAAAGATCAAGCAACACAGATATAAAAACAAACCAAAAATGACAACAACATGCATATAGACACAAAGAGAAAATCATGCAGCCATCAGAGGAAAAAGATACATTATATAAAGAAAAATCAAGAATTACATTACACTTCTCATCAGAAATTATTCAAGCCAGATAACAATAGAGTGACATCTTTAAAGCATTAGAAAAAAGCCTCCTAACCCAGAATTCTAATGAAAATATCTCTCAAAAGTGAAAGACAAAAATGTTCTGAGGAAACCATAAGCTGAGAGAAAGTATTATTAGCAGCCCTCCACTACAAAAAGTATTAAAACAAGTTCTTCAAGTAGAAGAACCAGAGAGAAACTTACCTAAGAATAAGTGAAAACTGGTGAAATGGTAAACATGAAGATAAGTATGAAATATACTTTTTTCTTATTTTTAACTACTCTAAAAGGTAACTGTTTAATGGACAAACAATAGCAACGTATTGCGTTAATAGTATATGTAAAAGGAGTTCATGACAATAACAGTACAAATAATTAGGAGTTGGGAGTATATTGTTAAAAGTTTCTTACAAGTGAGGCTGTATAATTACTTGACTGTAACTAATGAAAGATGTACACTGCAAACCCTAGAGAGACCACTAAAATTTTTTGAAAAAGAGGTAAAGTAATAAGGCAATAATATAAATAAAATATAATAATAAAAAATGCTCAATCCAAAAGACAGCAAAAAAAGATAACAAAAAGGAGATGGAACAAAGAAAAAAACAGCAAGATATTAAATTCAAAGCCTACTGCATTAGTATTTCATTAAAGAAATGGTTTTAAAGCACCAATAAAGAGACAGAGAATGTCAGATTGGATAAAAAAGCAAGACCAAACTATATACTATCAAAAATAACCCATTTTAAATAAAAAGATAGGTTAAAAATAAAAGTATGGAAAGAGATGTCTCATGTAAACAGTCATGAAAAGAAACCTGGAGGAGCTTTATTAATATGAGGCACAACAAGCTCCAGAACAATGAATGTTATTAGGGATAAAGAGGGAAATTAGGGGCCGGGCGCAGTGGCTCATGCCTGTAATCCCAGCAGTTTGGGAGGCCGAGGCGAGTGGATCACCTGAGGTCAGGAGTTCGAAACCAGCCTGACCAACATGGTGAAATCCCATCCCTACTAAAAATACAAAAATTAGCAAGGCATGGTGGCTCATGCCTGCAGTCCCAGCTACTCGGGAGGCTGAGGCAGGAGAATCACTCGAATCCAGGAGCAGGAGGTTGCAGTGAGCTGAGATGGTGCCATTGCACTCCAGCCTGGGCAACAAGAGTGAAACTCCGTCTCAAAAAAAAAAAAAGAGGGAAATTATACCGTGATAAAGGGTCAATTTACCAAGAAGACATAACAATCTTAAATGTGTTTGCTCCTAAAACAGAAATTTAAAATACATTAAAAAGTATTTCTTGTTCCAAACAAGACGGATTAGACTCATTTCTCCAACTAAGTACAACTAAAAACCCTGATACACAACTGACAACTGTAAGAGAACTCTGGAAAGTAGAAAGAGGAAGATGGGCTGGCTAAGACCTCAGCATGTGAGGAATGACACTGTGGTGAGTTCCCTGAGGTGTCTTTGTATTCTGTATCTTACAGACTAGGCTCTGGAGAAGCCCAGAGACATCAAGAGGAACAGACAAAAAAGCCTCAAGAAAAATCTACTCTTTCTAAGCAAAGGACTGAAAAAGAGGGTGCCCAGAAACCTTCTTGATAATACTTGACCTACCCAAGCAAAACACTGCTGATGGTCCCTGCCCTTTGCAGTATTATCAGAGAGCAAGTGGGGAGCATGGACTTCTGCCCATTAACCAGAGGTGGAAGGGGTCCTAGTGCAGGATGTCCTCCCATAGCAACAGTGTCAGTGGAAGTCTAGTGAGGAGCTCAGACTTCTATCCCCCATCCAATGATGGCAGGTGACAACTGCACCCTCTCAACTAATAACTGAGGAGAGAGTATCAAAGAGAAGGAACCTGGAGAAAGAATTCCTTCAGCCTGTGTAGATCATCCCCGACCAACATGTGAAATTGTTTACAATTAATACGCCAAAAGGTTTGAAAACTGAACCACAGTGTGGAATATCAGGTATTCACAACAGTCTCCAGGTAGCAATTAAATAAAGTGGACCAAAATAACATTTCAAGGGATCTGGGAACTAAATCATCATTAGAACCACAGCCTAAAAAAGTAGGCCAGGATCTGCATGCTAAAAAACAAGATGACTTCCTGCTAAATTAGAATTTTTAAATAGAACCTAGAATGTCATTAGAATACAAAAAATACTCAGAATACAACTGAAAAAAAAACGTGACATACTAAGAATCAGGAAAATCACGACTCAAATGAAAAAAGACAGGATGCCAACACCTGAGACGACCCAGTTGCTGGAATTATCTGACAAGAATTTTAAACCTACCATCATAAAAATGATCCAACAGGCAGTTAATGCTCTGGAGACAAAACAAAACTGCTACTGTATGAAATACTTTTGAGAGCCTTGAAACATGTAAGTGTACATGGATTTACATGTATACATATGCATGCATGCATATGTATGTATATATGTATCCATGTGTGCATATGTATATATATGAGCATAGCTGGTAGCCATATCTTGTTTCACCAATAGAAAGGACCAGAGCTCCTCAGAGAAATGGCTAATTTCAGGGCTGGGACATGGAAGAGCAAGAAAAGCCTGCAATATGTTGTTATGTTAGAAATAAGAAAATGGTAATGAAAATAACGGGGGTATGTCATGAAGACAGGAATTAGAATGAAGACGCTCCTGCTGGCCAAATCTGGAAAAATACAAACACAAAACTAATTAAGAGAAGTAATGAGTTAAAAATCTGTGAATCCATATCCATAAGAGACAAATAAAACAAATAAGGCAGAGGGAAGAGTTCTTGTTTTCAGAATCATACCAAGTATCAATTAGCAAGTGTGAAAGGAATGCTAAAGTTGAAAAATCATCATTTTGCAACTATCACAGAAAAGATTAGTTTAGATAAAAATTACCAAAGGATACTAAATATAGGGGTGAAATCTTAATAAGGTATAGAATAGCTACATAGCGTTGAAGTGTCTCTGTAGACTTCTTATTAGTAGCAAGGGAGCAGATGTAAAGTATAAATGAGGGAGAAACTGGCCAGGTGATCAAGCCTGATATCACAAATGAGGGGTACACAGATTCAAATGGCTCTAGATGTAATATTCTGAAGACAAAACATCACTTATATAGTATTCTGGCCAGGAATGCATAATCTGAATTTTCCGCCAGAATGAGAACATTTTACTTGAAAAACACACACACACACAACAAAGACTGTATTCTTTTAAAAGGCCAGTGTCATAAACGACAAAGGCTGAGGAATTATTCCAGGTTGAAAGAGACTAAAAAGATATTACCACTAAATGCAATATGTGCTCCAAAACTGGATCATGTACTGCAGGAAAAAAAATCTACAAAGGTTATTATGGGGTCCACTGACAAAATTGAAAAGATGAATAAAAGTATTATAACAAAGTTAAATTTACTACAAGTACTAACTACAGTGGCAAAAAAAGAGAATCTTTTTTTCTTAAGAAATAATACAAGGACGTAATTAGGAATAAAGAGTAAACACCATATAACTTATTCTCAGACAAAGAAAAAAATACGTGTGTAATTATATGGACACATACATTTCACAGAAAAAGAGAGACAGAGGAACAAAGTAATTCATAAAGCAAATGAGACAAAATGCTAACAATAGGTGAATCTGTACAAACGGTATAGTCTATGCATTCATTATGATAGTCTTTCAACTTTCCTATAAATTTCCAAATAGAAAGTTTTTTAAAAGAATGCAAAATTAAGACTTTTTCAGACAAACAGAAGCTGAGAGAATCTGTCTCAACAGCACATCTGCACTACAAGAAATATTGAATAATCCAGGCACGATGGTTCATACCTGTAATCCCTGCACTTTGGGGGGTGCTAAAGCAGGTGAATCTCTTGGGCTAGGAGTTCAAGATCAGCCTGGGTAACATAGTGAGACCCTGTCTCTACAAAACAAACAAAAATTAGCTGGGCATGGTGGCATGCGCTTGTAGTCCTAGCTACCTGGCAGGCTGAAACGGGAGGATTCCTGGAGTCCGAGGCTGCAGTGAACTATCATTGCGCCACTGTACTCCAGCCAGGGTGACAGAGCAAGACCCCGTCTTAAAAAAGAAAAAAAGAAAAAGAATGAACGAATAAAGTTTTTCAGGAAATGTCCAAACACTGTGGAAATCAAGAAAAAAAAGAAGTTTTTCAGGCAAAAGAAAATGACACCAGATGAAAACCTAGATCTACACAAAGAAATAAAGAATGCTGAAAATGGTAAATGTGCAGGTAAATACAGACCTTCTTTTCCATTTTTATGTAGTTTAAAGCAAAAGTAGTAACAAGGTATTATAGTGTTTAGAATGCGTAGAAGAAAAATGTATGACAATAGTACAAAGAATGAAAGCCGTAAGGCCCTTCCGTTACACATGAAGTAGTATACTGTTAACTGAAGGCAGACTGAGATAAGTTAAAAATGCATATAGTAAACTAGAACAATCACCCCTACAAAAAAGAAGTATAGCTCATAAAATGAAGATAACATAAAAAACTAAAAAATACTCAGTTAATCTAAAAGAAAGCAGGAAATGAAGAAAAAACAAAAGAATGACAGAATAGCAAACAAGCACGATGGCAGATATAAACCCAACCAAATAGAATAAATGAAATTAAAATAGTTTAAACCCTACAATGTAATGGTAGAGCATGTCAAATTAAATTAAAAAAGAAAATCCAAACCATATATGGCTTATAATAAAACACAGTTTAAATATAATGATACAATAGATTTAAAGAAAAATGAAATAAAGTAGTTGCTACACTCATATCAGATAATTTTTGAGACAAGGAATATTACCAGAGACAAAGACATATATGCCATAATAATAAACAGGCTAACTAATCAAGAAGATACATAATAATACTAAGAGATTCAAAATATAACAAAACTGAAACTATTGACAGGGAAAATGAAAAATCTATAAATATAGTTGGATATTGCAAAAAGCTCGTCAGTAATTGATAGAATCAGTAAACAGAATATCAGCAAGGATGCTGAAGACTTGAATACACTATCAAGCAAATTTACATAACATTTACAGATCACTGCACAAAAATAAATGAGTACTGACCACAAACAAACCTTGAAAACATTACACTAAGTGACAGAAGTTAGTTTATAAAAGGCCACATGTTATATGATTCCACTTAAATGGAATATCCAGAACAGACAAATGTATAGAGACAGAAAGTAAATTAGTGGCTATCTAGGGCTGGAAGGGTTGGTAGAAAATGATGCTAATGGATACTGGGCTCTTTTCAGGGTAACAAATGTTCTAAAATTTAATGTGATGATAGTTATACAACTCTGTGAATATACTGAAAACCACTGAACTGTACACATACTTTAGGTGGGTATGAATTATATCTCAGTATTATATTAATTATATTTCAATAAACTGATTAAAACTCAGTGTTATAAATATATCACAGAATAAATAAAAAATATAATCATCTCAATAGATGCAGAATACGAAATTGACAATTCAACACACCTTCATAATTCTCAATAAACTAGGAAGGGAAGAAATGTCCTCAACCTCATAAAAGGCATCTATGAAAACCTATCACACTTAATAGTGAAAGACTAAATGTTTTACTTATAAGATTGGGGTATTCTAGAATTAAAAGAACATATATTGATGTAATAATATTATCACTCAAATGATTTTTGAAGGCAATCATTCTTCCTTCTGGGGAGACAGAACCTTGAAAACTCAGATGAAAGTTAGAGATCCTTTCTTAAAAGATTCATTAAAAAAAAAAGATTGCAGAAAGGAAAGGATGTTTGCCCACACCACTTTTATTTCACGTCGCACTGGAGGTCCTAACCAGTGCAACTAACCAAGGATAGAAAGATAAAAGGCATATCAACTGAAAAAAATAAATAAATAAAACTGTTTTTATTGGCATGCAACTTGATTGTGTATATAAAAATCCTATGAAATCTATAAAAAAGCAATTAGAAACATGTGAGTTTCACTAGTTAATAGTATACAAGTAAATATACAAAAATCAGTATGCCAACATGACTCTTTAAAATAGTAATAAACAATGAGAAATAAAAATTTTAAAACCACTCACAATAGCACCAAAAGACATGAAATATTTAAGGATACATTTAACAAAATACATGGAACACATGTACATAAAAAACTAGACAGCACTATTGAGAGAAATTAAAGGAGGCCTAAAGAGACATACCATGATTGTGCATTAAAAGTCTTAACATTGTTAAGGTATCAATTCTAAGCTGATCTATGTAATCTCGCTCAAAATCCCAAAAGGTACACACTAATAAACTGACTGCCCTGCAGATGCTGTCCTGGACCTGCCAGCAGCACAGATACAGATGCTCTGCTATGCCTGTAACATCAGGGCAAAGTGAAAGTGGCTATTTCTACATACACTCAGTGTTCAGAAAACAGTGAACAACAAGAATGGATAATAGCCTGACATTTCTTAGGGGAAAAACAACAGCAACAACAAAACTGAGTCTAACATTTACGTGGAATTGCAAAGGACCTAGAACAATTTTGAGAACACAGTTGAAGGACTTATACTACCTGATAATTTTAAGACTTACTATAAAGTTACAGAAATCAAGAGTGTGTCATGAGTGAGAAGACAGATACATAGATCAGTGGAACAGAATAGATTCTAGATAGATTCACATGCTATATACACGGCTGATAGGTTTTTGACAATGGTGGCAAAGTAATTCAATGGGGAAAGGATAATCTTTTTAACAAACGGTGCTGAAAAACTAGATATACATATTTTTAAATAAACCTTGACATTTATCTTCCACCATACAGAAAAACTAAATGAAAACGGATCATAGATTTAAATATAAAAGCTAAAATTATAAAACTCCTAGAAAATAACACAGGAGAAAATCTTTGTGATCTTAGGATGAACACATATTTTGTTGACATGCAACACAACTGTATACATAAAAAAATCATGAAATGATATACAAGAGGCATAAATCACAAAAAAAGTAAATTAAATTTCATCAAAATTAAAACTCTCTGCTCTTCAAAGACATCATTAAGAAAATGACAAGGTAAGCCACATACTAAGATAAAACATTCACAACACATATATTTAACAAATTCAGTATCCAGAATATATAAAGAACTTACAAATCAATAAAAAGAGTTAAGGGGCAGAATATTTCAACCAAGCCTTTATCAAATAAAATATATAAATAACAAATAAAAATATCAAAACACAGGGGACATCACTAGTCACAGGAACATGCAAATTAAAACCATCATGAGATACCACTACTACACATCGGTTAGAATGGCTAAAATTAAGAAGAATTAAAATACTAAGTATTAGCAAGGGTGTGGCAAAAGTGGGACTCTCACAATGCAAAATGGTTCAGTCATTTGAAAAACTGTATGGCAGGTTCTTATAGTTACATTTACCGTATGACCAGCAATTCCACTCCACCCAAGAGAAATGAAAACATATGGTTACATAAAGATCTGTGAACCCATGTTCATAACAGCTTTACTGATAATAAAAAAACTGGACACAGTCCAGTTGTCCATTAATAAACAAAGGGATATACAAATTGTGGCATGGCTATAAAGCAGAACACTGCTTGGCAATAAAAAATAAATGCACTGGCCGGGCACAGTGGCTCATGCCTGTAATCCCAGCACTTTGGGAGGCAGAGGCGGGTGGATCACAAGGTCAGGAGTTCGAGACTAGCTTGGCCAACATGGTGAAACCCCGTCTCTAATAAAAATATAAAAATTAGGCGGGCATGGTGGTGGGTGCCTGTAGTCCCCGCTACTCAGGAGGCTGAGGCAGAAGAGTCGCTTGAACCTGGAAGGCTGAGGTTACAGTGAGCTGAGATCATGCCATGGCACTCCAGCCTGGCCGACACAGAGACTCTGTCTCAAATAAATAATAAATAAATAAATAAAATAAAAAATAAATGCACTACTGGTAAAAGCAACATGGAAAAATCTCAAAAGTACGCTAAGTGACAGATGCCATATGTAAAAGGCTACATACTATACAATTTGTGTAATTTCATTTATGTGACAGTATAGAAAAGGTAAAATTATAGGGACAAAAAAAGAGATCAGTGTTTCCTAAGGTCTTAGAGTAAAAGAGACAGAATATACAGCAAAAGGGCATTGGAACTTTCGCTGATGAAGGAAATGTTCTACATTTCAATTACAGCAATGGCTAAATGACAATATACATTTGTCAAAATTCACCTAACTGTACACTTTTAAAGGATGTATTATATTGTAAGTAAATTATACCTCAATAAAAAGGGCACACACAAAAAGTGACATGCCATTGAATATAAGAAAATTATACAAAAATCAGTTGTATTTTTCTATACAAGCAACTAATAAAAACTGACATTTTTAGAACAAAACATCATGTACAACTGCATCAAAAATATCAAAGAATAACTCTTTAAAAAGATGTGTGACATCTACAGCCATCTGATCTTTGACAAACCTGAGAGAAACAAGAAATGGGGAAAGGACTCCCTATTTAATAAATGGTGCTGGGAAAATTGGCTAGCCATAAGTAGAAAGCTGAAACTGGATCCTTTCCTTACTCCTTATACGAAAATTAATTCAAGATGGATTAGAGACTTAAATGTTAGACCTAATACCATAAACACCCTAGAAGAAAACCTAGGTAGTACCATTCAGGACACAGGCATGGGCAAGGACTTCATGTCTAAAACACCAAAAGCAACGGCAGCAAAAGCCAAAATTGACAAATGGGATATGATTAAACTAAAGAGCTTCTGCACAGCAAAAGAAACTACCATCAGAGTGAACAGGCAACCTACAGAATGGGAGAAAATTTTTGCAATCTACTCATCTGACAAAGGGCTAATATCCAGAATCTACAAAGAACTCAAACAAATATACAAGAAAAAAACAAACAACCCCATCAAAAAGTGGGCAAAGGATATGAACAGACATTTCGCAAAAGAAGACATTCATACAGCCAACAGACACATGAAAAAATGCTCATCACCACTGGCCATCAGAGAAATGCAAATCAAAACCACAATGAGATACCATCTCACACCAGTTAGAATGGCAATCACTAAAAAGTCAGGAAAAACAGGTGCTGGAGAGGATGTGGAGAAATAGGAACACTTTTACACTGTTGGTGGGATTGTAAACTAGTTCAACCATTATGGAAAACAGTATGGCGATTCCTCAAGGATCTAGAACTAGATGTACCATATGACCCAGCCATCCCACTACTGGGTATATACCCAAAGGATTATAAATCATGCTGCTATAAAGACACATGCACACGTATGTTTATTGTAGCACTATTCACAATAGCAAAGACTTGGAATCAGCCCAAATGTCCATCTGTGACAGACTGGATTAAGAAAATGTGGCACATATACACCATGGAATATTATGCAGCCATAAAAAAGGATGAGTTTGCGTCCTTTGTAGGGATATGGATGCAGCTGGAAACCATCATTCTTAGCAAACTATCACAAGAACAGAAAACCAAACACCGCATGTTCTCACTCATAGGTGGGAACTGAACAATGAGATCACTTGGACTCGGGAAGGGGAACATCACACACCGGGGCCTATCATGGGGAGGGGAGAGGGGGGAGGGATTGCATTGGGAGTTATATCTGATATAAATGATGAATTGGGGTGCTGACGAGTTGATGGGTGCAGCACACCAACATGGCACAAGTATACATATGCAACAAACCTGCACGTTATGCACATGTACCCTAGAACTTAAAGTATAATTAAAAAAAAAAAAAAAAAAGATGTGTGAGATCTTCACATTGAAAACTGCAAAACATTGATAAAAATCAAAGATGAAAAAAGGGATAAACCATATTCATGAATTGGAAGACTCAAATACTGTACAGATATCAACTATCCCAAAATTGATCTATAAATTCAATATAATCCCAATTTTAAAACTTATATGGAAATACAAAATGCCTAGAAAAAACAAGGCAACCTCAATAAACGAAACTGGAAGAACTATATAACCAGACAGCAAGACCTATCATAAATTACTTATAAAGTACTTAAGACACACATTATTTATCCTGCACAAGGGTAAATAATAGCCCAATGGAATGAAACAATGTCCAGGCCTACACATGTACAATTAGCTGATTCTCAGTCAAGACTTCTGGCAATTCAGTGGGAGAAGGGATGGCATTTCAATAAGTGGTGCTGCACCAACTGGTTATTCATATGGGGGAAAAAAAGACAATCTTGTCCTCTACCTCACAACACATGCTAAAATCAATTCCAGATAAGCTGTACATCAAAATTTAGGAGCAAGAACAATAAAATTTTAAAAGAAAATAAGAGAAGATCCACATGATCTTGAAGTAGGCTAAGGCAAAGCACTGATCCAAAGGAAAAATGTAATGAATTGGACTATTTTAAGAACTTCTACTCTTCAAATGATGCCATTAAGAGAGTGAAAAGGTGAAATTAGAAATATACATACAGGCCGGGCGCGGTGGCTCAAGCCTGTAATCCCAGCACTTTGGGAGGCCGAGACGGGCGGATCACCAGGTCAGGAGATCGAGACCATCCTGGCTAACATGGTGAAACCCTGTCTCTACTAAAAAATACAAAAAACTAGCCGGGCGAGGTGGCGGGCGCCTGTAGTCCCAGCTACTCGGGAGGCTGAGGCAGGAGAATGGCGTAAACCCGGGAGACGGAGCTTGCAGTGAGCTGAGATCCGGCCACTGCACTCCAGCCCGGGCGACAGAGCGAGACTCCGTCTCAAAAAAAAAAGAAATATACATACATACAGCAAAAGATTTTTATCCAGGAAATTTCAGTTACTCCCACAAATAAGAATAAAAATAGACCCACAGCACAGAAGAATTGGACATAGATTTAAACAGGTATTTCACCAAAGAGGATATCCAGATGGCCAACAAGCATATAAAAATGTGCTGAACATTATGTCATTAAGGAAATGCAAATTAAAATAAAAAGGTACTACCATAGACCCACTAGAATGGCTAAAATGGAGAGCTAACAATGGTGATGTTGTAAAGGATGCAGAATAACTGACACCCTCATACCTTCCTGATGAAAGTGTACATGACTACTGAATTTGGGGCTGTATCCATGAAAGCTGAACATCTGCAAATATATAACACCAATTCCATTCCTGTATATATATATCCAACAGCAACACGCACCTATATGCACCAAAAGATATATAAAAGACTATTCATAGCAGCATTATTGTTAACAGAGAAAAAGTGGGAAAAAAGTGAAATGTTTATTAAACACTCAATGGATAAGATGATATGTTTATACAATGGAATACCAGATAGCAACAAAAATGAAAAAAATCACGACCATATAAAAAAACATGAATTAATCTTATAATGTTGCACAAATGAGGGCAGGCACAAAAGAATACATAAGCTATGTCCCATTTATTTAAAGATCAAACACAGGCAAAATGAACGTATGGGGTTAGAAGTCAAGATAGTGGTCAAATGTGAGAATGAAGTAGTGAATGGGAGGAGGCAGATAGGGCTTTTCGGATGCTGGTAGTGATCTCGGTGGTGGCTACAATGACATTTCACTTTATGAAATTTACTTTGTGATAATTCACCAAACAATACACTTAAAATTTGTGTGTTTTAATGTTTGCATGTTATTCTCCAAGTTTTTAAAAATTAGACAATTCTCTATGTTAACAGAAAGAACTCCAATATATGTGTGTGGTTTAATGAAAAGAAACAACCATTAAATAGTGCACTACACAGAATACTACCATTTTGTAAAAACGGTAATGAAAAGGATATATGTTTGTGTACTATAATCATAATGGCAACATTTACTGAAAGCCAACTACTTGCTAAGGTACTGTGCTAGGCACTTTTCATGCCTTTTATCATTTATTCCACTCCACATTATGAAGTAGGTAGTATTATAACCCTTATTTTATGAATGAGAAAACTGAGGTACAGAGATATCAAGTAACATGCCCACGGTCACCAAGCCATAAAGCTGAAAAACGGGCACTGTAACCCATGCTCTCCAGATCCACTCTTCCCCACCACACTCTCCCTAGATAGGCACATGAGAAACTGGCAATGGGGTGCCTCTGAGAAGGGATCTGGGGATTGGAAGGCAGGCTGAGAGGAAGGCTGGCTTATCATAGCATACTCTAGGTACCTTTTGAAGGAATACATTTGCATGTCTTATCTATTATCAAAAAAGTATTCATTTACAATATTTTTCTATGGTCTATAATTTCTGAGCTATACAAAATTGCTTTATCCACAAGGTAAGCATAACTCACTGTTTTATTACTTTACCTGATTTAGGATGCAAAGCATCGCATTGGGCATTGTACATGTGTACAAATTCTTGGTGCCTTTTAATGAGCTGTTGTTTATTTCCTTGAATAGATAATCCATGCTCTTTTAGCTTTTTCTTTAAATCACGATCAGAGAGCAAATTATATACAGTTTTGGGCAGCGGTTTCCTTTTGTGAACAGAACTGAAAAGGGGGGAAGATCCCTGATGATTATTGTGAATTATCAAATGCTTTTCATGTAAAACGGCAAACACATTCTGATTCAACACCTGGGTGCCTGGAAAAATAGTAGAACCATTAGATTAAAAAGGAGAGAGAAAAATCAAGTTGGCGGATAAAGCTGAGTGTCTGACATGATGCATCTGAGGTGCTGGTGAGATATTCAGACACAGGGGCCTAGGTGGCACCAGAAGTAAGAGACTTGGGTCTCAAAAAGACATCAGACCTAAAGAGGCACATTTAGAAGACATATATGTAAGGCTTGTGGAACATGCTATGAGGACTTCATTTAGAATCACACTTACACAGACCTACTCAATTTTCCACCTCTTTAGAGCATGCTAGAAATTCTAGTGGACTAAAATTCAAGCTACCTAAAAGCACCAATGACTTGAGACAATTCCATAAACAGGAACTTCTTAGTGAGTTTTAATTCATTTCATCTGATTATAGCAGGTTCTCTACCTGGCTCAGCTTTATGGCAATTAGACGCTCAACAAAAATGTGCTCAAGGAGGTCATTACACTTGCTATCATTTCAAAATAAGAATAGCAAAGATTCAGGTGAAAATTAACAGAAACTTGAAATAATAGGTTT
This sequence comes from Trachypithecus francoisi, assembly GCF_009764315.1. Lineage (NCBI taxonomy): Eukaryota > Metazoa > Chordata > Mammalia > Primates > Cercopithecidae > Trachypithecus > Trachypithecus francoisi. The sequence continues at coordinate 52,808,371 of NW_022681453.1, forward strand.
ATCCAAAAAACAAGTTTTTACAAAGGATTAGCATATAACTAGCTCACACAACGCTGTCCCAAACATTAGTGTACCTAAGAAGCACCTAAAGAGTTTATTCAAAATGCGGATTCTCCATCCCCTTCTCCACACCGTCCACCAATTGTGGTTCAGTCTGAAGTGGAGATCTAAAATCTCTATTTTCAACAAGGTTCTCCAGAGTAAATCTGATATAAACAATCCGATAATCAAATAAAGAAATATTACAGTCAGGTATAGACTGAAAACAATCAAAAATTTCTCTATTAACCAACAGGGCCATTCCCCAAATAAATTATGTCTTTTATGCTGTATTAATAAAGTCTAAAAACCAGAAATAACTAATTAAATGTGAAAAGACCTGCAAACTCTCGATAGATTATATTTTTCTGAAAATTGTTCTTCTTCCAATGACAGTCCATCAGACTCTACAAGAATGATAAAATTACAGCAAAATGAAATCTCAGTAGGTAGCAACAGCTGAATCATTTTGTGTTTACAGAAGCACACAGGGAGAGATGATTCATTAAGTCTGTATCTAAAATATTTGTTTTATCAAGGATAGATGATTAAACTATGACTGTGAAATTCTAGTGAGGAACTGTACTGTCCATTGGCATTTACAATAAAAAGCACCACTAGAGATCAATTCCTATCAGGAATTTTAAAACATGAAACCCGATAAATGTTTCCCCAAACACAAAAATGACATTGATTTTTCTTCCATGATTTAGTGGAACCGAGTAACACATTTCAGGGGCTTCAGAATCTGAGGACAGCAAAGGAAGGGTGCATCTGCGAATCAGTTCTGACATGGTTTTATATAGAAGAGTTAAGGGCTGCCACTCACATTCAGCAGATGGCTGTCAGAATATTGTGGAGGAGATAGGAAAACTCACAGGGCCTCTTCTCTATGACCCGACTCTGGGGCCAGGATACAACTAAAGAACGACATGGCCCAGTGTTGCCTTCAGTATCTCCACAAACACCAGTTTTGTAAGATGGAAATGATGAGGACAGAAAGGCTTGGCAGTCAAATAAATTTAGGAATTACTGAATTAAACAAAACCTAACAGTTATGCTTAATGTAGGACTTCTCAAAGCCTTTAACACACTAAGAGGGGGATCCGGGAGGTAGTGCTTGTAAGTTCACTACAGAGAACTGGCAGGACTATACCATTCTTTGAAGCAGGAATTTAAACCACTATTAGAACTCAATTACACATGGACGAGTATGTCTTTAAATAAACTGACAGCATCAAAAATGATGTATCAGAAATGTATTCGAACTGATGGATGGATCTAGAAAAAGGGGAGTCCAGGCAAGATAATCAGTGCAGATTCCTTATTCTTCCAAAAGAATATACTCAGCTTCTATATTCCCAACTCATGCATTTCTAAAGAGAAAAGCAGGTCATCAAACTCTCGTGGCTTATGGGAAATAATCCTTAGGACTATTCATTTATTCCAAATCGCCACTAACTAAGCAACCTAAAAATCTAAATTTTATTCTCATCAACAAACTTACCCACTAGGTGGGAGTATTGTGCATGCAAAACTGCCCCAGGTTTGGACTCAAATATGTCTACCATTTTTAATAAAGCAACACTGTGTCTTATACGTTAGCTTTTGTAAGTTATAACAGTATGAATCTGACCCTCGAAATCTGCATTCACTCCAAATTTACTCATAAAAATTAAGTGATTTATTTTCTTTAATCACAAAAAATAATACGATGGCTCTCTGTCTTATTAACGTGGTTTTTGGAAAATACTCTTCAAAGTCCTTCAAAACAGACTGAACACAGAAGCAAATCATTCTTTCATCCCCACTTCCCAGATACCATTAATTTCTTCAGCTTCCCTCCTCTTCTTTTCCAAATCTCTCTGAATTATCACCTATTATCTTCCCCTTGCCTCCTGTTTCAGAAGGGTCCTTTCTGCATGTCAAGGATAACCTCATTACTGGGCTCTTGTGCTCCTCACTTTCTTCCATTTATCCTCTGCTCTCTCCCTGGAAATAGTGGAAGGAAAGAGACTGAAGGCTTAAACTCCTATTTTTAAAAATAACATCCCTTGATCTTTATGCCACTCACCCCTTCTCCAAACTACCATCTCATCTTTCTCTCTTCATCACCAGACTCATCTAAATTGTGTCTTCTGTTTATGACCCACTGATTCCTTAATGCCTTGCAATTTGAGCAGTATTTCATTCCTGAACAACTTATATGTCTAACAATAGTGGACTAGTATAAGAAATTACAGTTATTTTCATGTACAAAGGAGGTAGAATAGCACAGCTGTTTAGATGCAAATACTGAGCTGACAATTTATTAGTAACAATACCTGGATGGTGTGGGTGTGGGGTGGGGTACGACATTACGTTTCATATATGCATTTTTGTACCTTTTTATATCGTATATATTTATATAATTTCCTAGTCAAAACTTTTTGAAAAATTCGATTTTAAATTTTAAAACTTCTGAGCATCCTAAAGATCAGAGAAAGATTTTCTATATTCTATATTCAGAGTCTAATCTTGCTTTCTTTGGCCAAGAGGTTTTTTGGTAGTTTTAAAATTCTAAGAGTAAAAAACAAGTTTAAAAAGAATTGAATTTGAAGTCATTAATTTCTTATTAAGTCAAAATTTAGTAGCAGTTCAAATATTCAACATAGCTACTCATATTTGGCAAAGTGGGAGTTGAAGAAAGAACAGAGAGGGATTGGAAGAAGTGGCCAACAGGAGTGAAGGAGAAAGCAAGTAAGAGCAGGAAATACGGTTACCAGGATAAAATGAATACTGTAATTTTCCCCCAAGTTTATAAAGCACAAGAGGCACCCAGCTAAAGTAGCTCAATGGTTCTGCTCAACGTCCTTACCTTCTGAGGCTTTCCTTCTTCTCTTCGCGTGATAAACAGCTGTCTAAATGCTTATTAATATGACTTTCTGGAATATTAACCCCACAAACAGGACAATCCACTGTATTTTTTAAAAAGAAAAAGAGAGACTATTAATTGTAGAAGGGGCAAAAGTATGTAAACTGGCATCTTTTCAGCAAGTAAAGTAAAAAAGAATCCCAACTTAACATGCACTTAGAAAAGCAGGAAAGAAAAAGAATGGCCCGTCGGGACAACAGGAGTGGGACAGACTGGTTACTGGGTAATGGCTACATTGTGGGAAGTCACACAATTGAAGTCCTGGTCCCAGAGAAAGAGACTGCAAATAAGCTTGAAAGTTTGTTTATTAGAAAATGCTTCGGTTAAATCTTTTCTAACAAGGTATGACCAAACTATAGAACTAATCTTAAATTTTCCCAAGCCTTAGGAGCTATCCATGTTTAGCATAGAAGCAATAGTAACAACTTAAGACATACCTGGCCCAGGGGCTGGGTGAAGGAAAGGTAGTTTAATAATTTATTGAGTTGGGCCAACTACTGTTCAATTTTGTCAATGGTTACAAATTTGTTAATTTAGCTCTCATTTATAATTCTACACATAATGTTAAAATTAAGGAACACAATCATTCTCAAACTATTTCATAAAGTTGTAGGGATCTGTGGGGGTAATTCGAGGCCTACAGACCTCCATGGATAATAGGCAGAAGGAGGTCAGGTGAAACAGAACAATCTGTTTTATCTATTTTAATATGTTATGGTTTATTGTAAAAATTTCATTTGGGAAAAAAGGTTCTGCTAGGGGAAAAACAGTTAACCATCAAGCTAAAAAATACTACAATAAGAACTGTCAATTCAAAGGATAGACATAGTAGAAAATATAAGTGAAATGTATATATCTTTAAAAGATGTAAACATGTTAAATACTAATAAACTAATTTCAATCTAAGTTTAATAAACACTCACATCTCTGCACTGTGTGTGGTATGGGTATACCAAAGATGTCTAAGAGTTTCTGCCTAAAAGGTGCTCTAAACTTCACTGGAAAGAAGACACAGAAACAAAAGGTTAAACAAGCTGACATATTCATCAAACAGTTAAGCAAATGGGACACAAAACACTCCAGAAAACAAGTGCTATAGCACTTTTGTGACGTGAGACAGTGTTTTCTAACATAACAAATGAATAGTGAGGATCTGGATAGTCTGGAAAGGTATAGAACAGGGGCCGGCAAACATTCTTAGTGAAGGGCCAGGTAGTGAAGAGCCAGGTAGAATTTAGACTTTACGGATCATATGGCCTCTGTCACAACCATGCAACTCTGCCACTGTAGCATGAAAGCAGCCACAGACATATGCAAACAAATGGGTATATGAACTTTTATTTACAAAAACAGGTGGCAAGCCAGATTAGCTCTGCCGGTTGTAGTTTGCCAATTCCTCAATGTACTGGAGGAACAGTGGGGAGATCAGCTTGGCTAGAGCAGAACTTCTGAGACGGAGAGGTGAGCAATAAGGCAGGATGACTAGGGTAGGGCTCAAATTGTCAAAGGCTTTACATGACAGGCAGAACAGTGAGGAGGCATTCAAGTGGTGGTAAAATAAGACAAAAAGAGCTCTTCAAGATTAAATGGCAACTGATATGTTGAATGGGGGGAAGAAGGATTAAAAGCTGAAAACAGAAAGCTACGCCATACTGAAAGCCTGAACTAATTAAAACTGTTTCCTTTTTGTAGCAGTCAGCCTGAATTCCTATTTCTGAGAGAGAAAGAAAACAAACATTATCTACAACAATATCTGAGGTTTGTGATATGGTAAAATCTTGTTTGTCCTTTACCATTCCTTCCCCCTCAAAGATGCTGCCTATTTATTCTTATGTCATGTGGATGAAAAGATTTCCATATTTCCACATATGAAAATAACTTCCTACCTTTAGTAATGTGTTTCGAAGCGGATGTCGAGGGTGTCTCAGGACGCTTAGCCTCTGAGGGATCTGGAGCCATCTCTTCTACAGAACGTGTCTCTTTGGTCTTTGCAGCAGGGCTTGCCTCTTTTTGAGGGGTGAATTTGCTTTTATTTTCTTTTATCAACAACTCTGATGTAGAACCACTCATTTCTCTGATCAAGAAATTATCCATTAACCTGCTCCCCTGCTTTAAAGACTCTCTGGAGGCTACAGGAGTATATACTTTGACAGCAAGATTCTTTGAAAAGGAAGAAGCAGGAGATTTGGGTGGTGACTGTAAAGCAAACTGCAATAGATGATTCCTTGAAGAACAAAAAACACAACAGATGATTAAGATATCCAATTTTATATAACAAATTAACTGATATAAGCTGTTTTCCCAATTAACCTTGTTTTCTGAAATACAGGACCTTTACTATAATGACAACCAAACCAAAGTTTCTTCTAGTATAACTCAAAGAAATAAATCTAACTTAAAAAGCAGTTAATGTGTCAATAAAACAAAATGAAACGAAATCAGCTTTCAGCCACAGAGAATAGCTTATATGAGACCTAATCTCCAACCATAAGTAACTTTAAAATCTGAACAAAATATAGGGATATAGTCTGGATGTTGTCTCCACCAAATCTCACATTGAAATGTGATTCCCAGTGTTGGCGGTGGGACCTAGTGGAAGGTGACTGGATCATGAGGGCGAATTTCTCATGAATGGTTTAGCACCATTCCCTTACTGCCGTCCTTGTAATAGTGAGTGAGTTCTCTCATGAGATCTGTTTTAAAAGTGTGTGGCACCTCCCCTCCTCTCTCTCTTGCTCCCACTCTCACCATGTAATATGGTGCCCCTGTCTTTTGTTTTCCACTGTGATTGTAAGCAGCCCAATACCTCACTAGAAGCCAAGCAGATGGCTTGTACAGCTGCAGAACCATGAGCCAATTAAACCTCTTTTCTTTGTAAATTACCCAGCCTCAAGTTTACTTTAGCATTCTTTACATTACTTAGCAATGTAAGAACGGCCTAACACACATATAAAACAACTCTTTGTAGGCACTGGACTGAAATCAACACAAGGCTGCAATGCCTGAAAAAGAAAACATGAAGTAATCCAACATTTCCTCTAAGACTTTACCCTGGAAACATTTTCTAGGAATTGGGTATTAATGTAAAGTCTAAACAGGAAACATTGATCTTACTTGGTAGAGAATATAAGAGATCAGAGTTCTGGGCAAAGCTGGCCAGGACTGAGGGGTCAGAGTGCTTTGACATGTGGCAGCTACTGAAAGGGAACGCCAGAAGTCTGCTTAGAAATTCACATCCATTCCTGCTCATCTCCAGGGCCGCACATGATTAGACAAAAACACAGGAGACCCACTAGGAAGCTGATACTGGTAAATTAAAATCCCAAAGGTCAGTACTGGAAAGTTAGTTGTTCTCAGCCAAAGCTGAGAAATCTTGGTGAAGATCATGGACATTCAAGTGAGATCCCACAAAGGCCACACCTTAGAAAAATGGACCACACTGAAGAAATACAAACAAAGCTCAAACAGACCTAACCTAAGAAAACATTATACCAAGCCTTGAAAGAACAAAGATGAAGAGCTAGCGATTTAACTGCCTGTTAGAACAAAATGTGTCATCTTTCAAAAGAAGACAATTCACAGCTTCTACAACATTTCAACCACAATGTTCAGCACACATTTTAAAATTACTGAACATGCAAAGAAGCCAGAAAAAGTAGCCACTAATCAAGAGATAAAATATTCAATAGAAGCAGACCCAAAGGTAATCCAAAGAATAGCATTTCTAGGTAAGGACTTCAAACTATGATAAACACATTAAATAAAAAAAAGAAAGAAAGAAAGAAAAAGAAAAAGGATAAAAAGATAGTATATTATGACAAATAAAATCCATTAAGAAAAGAATAAAATGAACCTTCTACAATTGCAAAATACCTTATCTAAACTGGATAAGCATAACAACACACAATACAAACTTGAAGGCAGGTCAATAGAAAATACCCAAACTAAGCACAGAGAGAAAAATTAATGAAAAAGACAGACACAAAAAAGTATGAGATATTGGGCATAAATAGAAGCCCAGAAGGAATGGAAAGAAAGAATGGAAAATCAGCAATACTAGAAAAACCAATGGCTGAGAATTTTCAAATCTGATGGAAAAAAAAATCAACCCATAGATTCCACCACTACAGAATTTACATGAAACTCAACAACAGAAAGATAACTAGAAAATCTCCAAATGTTAAGAAATAAAGCACCACACTTCTAAATAACCCCACATGTCAAATCACAATGAAAACTAGAAAATATTCTAAACTGAATGATAGCATGAAAGGTTGCCAAAACTGTACCTGGAGGGAATATTATTGAAAATACAAAAAGTAAAAGCCACTACTCTAAGCTTCCAACTTAAAAGGTTAGGAAATGAACAGCAAACTAAATCCAAAGAAGGGAGGAACTAATAACAGATACTAGTGAAATAGAAGAGATATCAGGAGAAAACAAGCAAAGCCAAATGTTGGTTCTTTGAAAAAAATAACAAAATTATTAATTCCTACTAAGACCGAACATGAAATAAATGAGAAAATACAAATTACCAAAACAAAGACTTAAAAGAAGACCTCATTACAAATCCTATAAAAAAGATAATTAGAGAATATTATGAACACTTTAAAACAATAAATTTTAAATTTTAGATAAAATGGACAAATTCTTTGAAAGGCACTATTCATCAAAACTGACAAAGAAACAGAAAACCTGAAGAGCCCTTATTATCTATTAAATAAACTGAAGCTATAATTTAAAACTTTTCCACAAAGAAAACTCCAAGCCCAGATGGCTTCACTGGTAAATTCTACCACATATTTAAGGAAGCTCTGTTTATATTTCTTCAGTGTGGACATGGTGGCACATGCCCATAGTCCTAGCTAATTGGGAGGCAGAGGCAGGAGAATACCTTGAGCCCAAGAGTTTGAGGTTACAGTGAACCATGATCATACCACCGCACTGCAGTCTGGGCAACAGAGCAAGAAGAAGGGAGGAAAGGGAGGAAGGGAAGGAAGGGGAGGGAGGAATAGAGGGGGAACGAGGAATAGAGTGGGGAAGGAAAAAGGAGGTGGGAGGGAGAAAGGAAAGGAGGGAGGGAGAAAGGAAAGGAGGAAGGGAGGGAGGGAGGGAGGGAGAGAGGAATGGAGGAAGGAAGGAAGGAAGGAAGGAAGGAAGGAAGGAAGGTAGGTAGGTCCGTCTTGTCCATCTGTGAACTATACAATAACCTTACCTCTTCAGAATGATGCTAAGAATCAAGAGTCAAAATAGGCCTTTGGGTAGACATGAGTAGCCATTAAACCTATGCAATCAATTCCATAGATTTCTGTAACTAAAGTCCCCGCAATGCTAGTTCTGATCAGAAACATGTAAACAGCAGTCTAGAACCATTTGGCTAAACAAGCAGAGGCCCACCCAAACACAAACTCTTTTTATAGCACCTTAGGGTATCAACACTATTGAAAATATAGGCAATATATAATAATAATAATAACAATAGGAATATTTTTAGGTTTCTTTGTTCTAGGTATTATGCTGGATATCTTTTACTATAGCTCTTCATTTCTAATCCTCAAGGCATCGACAGTATTATTCTCATCTTTTTAGATGAGGAAACAGGAGTCGAAGAGGTTAAACATCTTGATCACAATCACATTAGAACTAATAGGGCCTAGACCAATGCCCAGTTCTGCCTGAATTCAACATCAGTATGCTTTAAACTGTACAATAAAAAAGGTGAAATTATATTCTACTTCCTCTTTGTGAGTTGCTGAGGGAATTTTACTTCAATTGTCATCTAAAATGTTTAAATTCTTAAACTTGGAGTATTTGCAGAAAAACTTATCCCTTAATGGTGGTTAAACAAAAGCAGTAAATGATGCTCTCTACTCTCAATTTGTAAAAATAATAATAGAGATGGACACTGACTACAAAAACAGAGAAACAACATTCACTTAACTCAAGAATGATGCTACACTTACACAAAAACATTCTAATAAATGTTCAACAACAGGTTAAGAACATTATTTTAAATAAAACTAAGTCAAGGAAAAAATCATGTGTTCTTTGAAAATAAAAGTAAAAGATCAGATGAAAATATAAGAGCTATATGCAGCCTTGTATCTGAAAACCTCTAAAATTATTTCCAATATCCTTTTTATATTATTAAATTTAGAATATTAAATATTTAAAAATCATAATGGCACATAAAATGACAATGACAAATGAGAATGCCAAGAAATGAAATTGACAGACAATATAAATATCTTATATTTTGGTAATAGGATTAAGCTTCCTCCCTTATAAATCTTAAACCACAGTTCAAACAAGTAATGAAATTGACTAGCTTAAATTTCATCCCTCCTAAGTTTGCAAATGAAGAACCACAACACTTTACCCATGACAAATGTTCACCACAAGGATGATGCTAGGAAGAGCAGCAATTCCAAGAAGGCAAAGAGAGAGAGGAACAAATGATATAAACCATCCCAACTCTACAAATAATGCTTCCCACCCTACCACACCCACTATAATGAACAATTAAATCATGTATTCCTTTCGGGAAGGAGAGGGGACAGAGGAGAGCTCAACCATTCCATGACCTCCTTTAAGTTACACCAAAAGGTCTGTGAATCCAAAGACCTTCAACAAGGTCTCTCAACAAACAGATGCTGTTATATGCAAGGCTTCCTTTATCCTAGCAGGGAAGTTGTTATGCTTTCAGTACTAGCTGAGGAAAAAAAAAAGCCTTGAGAAAAACAGGCAATCAATTCCCTTTTAAAGGCATGGTCCCTTCCTCTCACAGATTTCAAAAACTTACTGGTGAAAAATGCTAAGAAAAAAAGTAGGTTTAATTGGGAAAATCAGAGAATTTTAAAGTTTCTTAATCTAGGAAAGTATGCCATCTTTTTTAAACTACACCATCTTTTTTTCCTTAAGGAAATAACTAACCAGCCAGTCTCTAGATGTACATGAAGTTAGCTCAGAGTACAGTCGGCCCTTCACATCTGCCAGCTCCGCATCTGTGGATTCAACTAATCACAGAGCAAAAATGTTCAAAAAATAATAAAAGTAACAATACAACAATAAAAAATATGTAAATTTTAAAAACACAGTATGACAACGATTTATATAGCATTGTATTAGGGCTATAAGTAATCTAGAGGTGATTTGAAGTATAAGAGAGAATGTCCATATGCAAATACTATGCCATTTTATGTCAGGGACTTCAGCATCCACAGATTTTGGTGTTCTCGAGGGTCCTGGAACCAATCCCCTTGACTGAGAGACAACTGTACTAAATTTGATCATTTTTAGAATGCAAACCAATAAAGAAATGTGCAATTCTATTGAAAGAAATCTGTTTATATTTTTTAAAGCAACATAAGGTACCTCCAAGAATGTTCCAACAAGCCTAGAAGTCCCATCCAGTCACAAGCCGTATAATGATGCTTTGTTCAACAAGAGACCAAATACATGGTGATGGTTTCATTAGATGATAATGGAGCTGAAAAATTCCCATTGCTAAGTGACATCTTGATAATCCTAACCCTGTGTGGGCCTAGGCTAATGTGTGTGTTTCCATCTTTTTTTTGAGACAGAGTCTTGCTCTGTCACCAGGCTGGAGTGCAGTGGCATGATCTCGGCTGACTGCAACCTCTGACTCCCTGGTTCAAGCGATTCTCCTGCCTCAGCCTCCCAAGTAGCTGGAATTACAGGCATGTGCCACCACACCCGGCTAATTTTTGTATTTATAGTAGAGACAGGGTTTCACCATGTTGGCCAGAATGGTCTCAAACTCCTGACCTCGTGATCTGCCCACCTCAGCCTCCCAAAGTGCTGGTATTACAGGCATGAGCCACTGAGCCCGGCCTCCATCTTCATTTTTAAGAAAAAGTTTAAAAAGGAAGAAATAATAACAATTTTTAAAACTAGAAAAAAGTCTACAGAATAAGGATATAAAGAAAGATGCTTGTACAGCTGTATGATGTGTTTGTGTTTTAAGCTACGTGTTATTACAAAAGAGTCAAAAAGTTAAAAAAGTATACGTTTATAAAATGTAAAAGTTACAGTAAGGTTAATTATTAAAGAAACTTTTTTATAAATTTAGTGTAGTCTAAGTGTACAGTGTTTATAAAGTCTACAGTAGTGTACAGTAATGGCCTAAGCCTTCACATTCACTTGTCACTCACTCACTGACTCATCCAGAGTAACTTCCAATCCTGAAAGCTCCATTCATAGTAAATGCCCTATACAGGTATACGGCATTTTTTATCTTTTATACCATAGTTTCACTGTACTTTTTCTATGTTTAGATACACTAATAGGTACCACTGAGTTGCAACTGCCTACCGTATTAGCTATAGTAACACGCTGTATGGGTTTTGTTACCTAGGAGCAATAGGCCCTGCCATATAGACTAGGAGTGTAGTAGGCTACACCATGTTGGTTTGTGTAAGTACACTCTATGATGTTCACACAACAACCAAATTGCCTAATGACACATTTCTCAGAACATATCCCTGTTAAGCAACACATGATTACACTTAACTACAGGGGCACCTGACCACTGTCTAAACACAGTATGTCCTTCATAAAAATTCTTGCTTGACTTGCATGATTAAAACTAAAAGTAATCCAAGATATTGAAACATGGCTTTTCATAACCCTTTTGGTGACCAAACTCACTTTCACACATTCATGCATTTGACAGTTAGGAAGTAAAGTTGCAAATCTGAGCTTTATAAAGTACAAGCAATTACATATTTCAAATGCCATACCATTTAATACATGCTGAATAAATCAGATTAAGAATAGATTAATATATAGCAGACAGAATCAATTACAGATATGTGTATATACATGAGTTAGTACATACATATACATAATATACATATATTACTTAGCTCTGCCCATTGAGAGGGCCTAGAAGCAATGACACCCCAGTAGCAACAAGCATACCCAGCACCAGCTCCTGGTCTCTAAATGCGATTCTCCAATAGGAGGAGCTCCTTGGAGAAATGGCTGATTCTAGGGCTTGGGCAGGAAAAGGAGTATCTTTAGAGCACCCAAAAGTAAGGAAGCCCTCAAATCTGCATTTTAACTCTTAATTATTCTATACTACAGGAGAATTTCTGTTAAGGAAGAAAATCTTACTCTAGTAAATTTTCCATGTGTGAATAATGACTACTGTTACTTCCTTTCTTTGACTATAAAATATGCAACCCTGCATTCCCTAATCCAAAGGTGCACAAAGTAAAGAGAGAACACATATAAAAGGCAAAAGTAGTCAGAGGTTAGTCACAAAATTAAATCATACCGTGCAAAATTCAAGCTTTTTACCAGTTCATCTAATATGCGGTTATTTTTCAGATCCGGCTCTGTGACAGTCTAGAAAAAACAACAGATGGAAAAAGGTCAAAAACAATAATCAACTTGTCATAATCTTGTTTTTGAAAATGTCTGACCCATCCTCCTGAGGTTCTCCATCCACTAAGTCTTCTAAGGCGGCCTTAAAATAAAGTTCATTTATCTCATGCTAATATGAAATTTTAAAACAGTGAATCAGTATCTGCTGACTGGAAGTCTGATAAAAGCTCTCCAAAGCTTCTCTTATAATCATATATATTCTGTACTGACTACAATCAAACCTAATATAAGCAAGAATCTTTCTTCAAAATGCCAGCACTCAGCTTTCTCAAAAATTTCTCTGGAAAAACAGAAGCGAAGTGTTCTTTTCAGTACTGACATTGGGAGAGGCATTAAGCGTTCAAGGAGAATTTTAAAATAAGAATGGTTTTCAGGAATGCAAGAGAAAAGTGATAAACCCAGTACTTATTTGGTATGAATGGTACACAGTTTATTTCAGTGATGAGACCATCTTGACAAAAGCAGTGTAACATATTGTAAAGATCTTAGACTTGAGAGCCAAATCACAAAATTTCTTACATAGAGAAATAGTTTTGCAAGGTTCAGTGACACCCTGACACCACGTACCTACCAGAGAGGCAAAACTAACCAAACTCCTCACCTAGTCCTAGCGTCGGCTCTGTCAGACCTCACCTGTCTCTTCTTTCTTTATTCCCACTTATGTTTAATTACCCTTTTAGTCTGCTTTTCCACCCATTCCCACTACCTGAAAAGTTTCAGAAACAATAAGCAACAAACTTCCTAGTGTTTTGCCTGAAGCTCTGGTAGGGGAAAGACCTAAGGGAACAGGTAGGCTGGATTAAGTCCAACGGCCATGCATATTTTTCTGCACAAATACTTAGACCAGTTCTTTGCAAATGAATAATCCTACCATCAGAGTTTCTACCAAAGTGAGAAATTATTAAAAATTAGAAGCCATAAAAACATGGGTCATAAGAATTAAAGAGTGCTACATCCTGAACTTAAAATTAGTTTTTACTTCCTAAAATACATTTAGGTTTTCAGAAATCTTAACAAAAAACTGAACAAAGCCCAGCTCTTCTTACATATACTTTAGAGATCCTTTCCGAAAGTGTCTTTCATATAGCTTAATTCAGTAACTACACATCACCCTACATACATACAGGCTTTTATACATACACAAAGCAAAAATATTTGCAGCAGTCAGTAAGTTTTCAAAAAAGGAAACAAAAACTCACCACACAACAAGTTGGACACTGAGTTTTGTAGGACAGAAATTTTCTTATACAGAGAGAGCAGTCTGCAAAACACAAAGTGCAACATAATGTTAACGAGGTTATACTAACACAGGAATGTGACTTCTAACAAAATCTTAAGCCCTAGACTATTTCCATCAGCTAAGGTGTATCATCATAAGCTTAAATTTCTAGTACCTCTACTCTACGCACACTTACACATGTAATTAAATAGCATTTTAAGGAAAGTAAAACATAAATATTGTAAGTCCTTAGGATACCACAACTACACAAGCAACATACATCACTCTGTGTCCTCCATCTGCAAAACACAGGAAACATACATGCAAGACTTGAGCTGGGTACTGTATAAACTTGCCAGGTATCTCTACTGCTTATCATTTGAAAATATAAATTTTGAAATAATATATATAAACATATTAAGAAAAAATATATACCCAGGTTATCAAATTAGGGACTTCTATATCTTAATTCTGTAAATAATATCCTCTGTCCCACATTTAACAAGTACTTTTGTGGCAGGCACTAAGAATAATATATATAAAGGAAGGTTCTTGACCTCAAGGAGCTAATAAAATAGTGAAGCAATTACAGCATAATTCAGCATAATATAGCCTAACAATTTAAGCAGAAAATGGGCATAAACTAAATTCACAACACTCAAGGCAGTGTAAAATATTCTCCCAGTCAAAGAAAAAGCAGATGTGACTAACAGAATGGTACCTTACTAATTACCTAAGCTAATTTACTAGTAGCCCAAATTCAGCTGGATTCTGTTTAGTTGAGGAGGAGACAGTATAATTTCAGTATACTGTATAAATTCAGGATTCTGTTTAGTTGAGGAGGAGCCAATATAATTTCAATGGTATGGATATCCAGGAAATAAGCAAGTCTTGCCAACCTAAGTAAGAGCACCCCAGGAGGAAAAACAAAGAAACACATTATGAAAAGGATAAAACAGACAACAGGTTGAGTTCTTTTAGGAAGCAAAGAGGAATACAGGGGACCGAGTCGGCATGTAAGGGGCTTGGAAGTCACCACTCTGTCCTAACAACAAGTAAAAAGCTGAACAAACTGAAAAACCAACAACTTTTCTTAGATCCAGCAGAAAAGCAGGGTCACAGGGCAAACTGCTGCCCCCCGAACTGGGGAGAGACAGAGGTAATACAGAGAATCACAACTTACTGGAACACAAACCCACAAACAGAAACCTCCATGGGAACCAGAGAAGAAACCTTTGCTGGAATCAGTGCTGGAGTGGGAGAACCTGAGCAGTAATTGACAAATTGCTGGTGGCTCACTGCGGGCAAGTCTGAGCATTAAAAACTCCAGGGAACCCTGTCATTGCAGGGGTGGGGAGGATGTCCTCATACTTCTGTGAGTTTTAGTTCCAGGAGTTCTTCTAAGTTCTCACAGTGAATATTGGAGAAAAACCCCCTAGTCCTTCCAGGAGTAGGAGGGTAAAAGTAACCATTTCTAAATAAGTCAGAGTAGTCTGTTTTTTTGTTTTTGTTTTTTTTCCCTTCGAGATAGAGTCTAATTCTGTCACCCAGGCTGGAGTACAGTGGCACAATCTCGGCTCAGTGCAACCTCTGCCTCCTGGGTTCAAGTGATTCTCCTGCCTCAGCCTCCCGAGTAGCTGGGATTACAGGTGCACGCCACCACACCCAGCTAATTTTTGTATTTTTAGTAGAGATGGGGTTTTGCCATATTGGCCAGGCTGGTCTCAAACTCCTGACCTCAGGTGATCGCCCACCTCGGTCTCCCAAAGGGCTGGGATTACAGGTGTGAGCCACTGCACTGGCCCAGAGTAGTCTGTTCTTAACAAAGCCCTCCCTCAGGAGAAACTATTTTACCAGAGCCTAATCTACTGGAGTTTTATCAGAGCCTAGCTGACTCTGGAAAAAGGAAATATACAACTGCAGCCCTCTAGACTGCAGATAGACAGCCCTCTATCCTGTCCCATCTAAGGAGGGGAAAACTGAGGAGCACTAGTGACATTCACAGTCCAGGGCAAAGTTCGCTAAAAGACCTAATCATAGGACTACAGAATGTGTCCCCTCTGCCCATACCTAAAGGCCTATTTACTGCAGTTCCTTTTACCCAGTACATCATTTCCAGTTATTAAGAAAAAAATCACAAGGAAAAATACACAGTTTGAAGAAACTGAGCAAGCATCAGAACCAAAGTCAGATATACTAGAAATGTTTAAATTATCGGACCAGCAATTTTTAAAAATTATATGCTAAGGACTCTAATGGAAAAAGTAGACAACATCAAGAACAGATGGGTAGCATAAGCAGAGAGGTGGAAATTCTAAGGAAGAATCAAAAAGGAATGCTAGTGATCAAAAGAACCACTATAACAGAATGCCTTTGATAGGTTCATTAATAGATTGAACACAGCTGAGGAAAGAATCACTGCGCTTTAGGACATGTCAATGGAAACCTCCAAAACTGAAAAGCAAAGAGAAAAGAAAAGACAGGAAAAATGGAATAGAATATCCAAGAACTGTAGAACAACTACAAAAGATGTAACATACACATAATGGGAATAACAGAAAGAGAAGAATGAAAGGAACAGAAGAAATAGCAATGGCTAACAATTTCTCCAAATTAACGTTAAACACTAAACTACTCATCCTGGAAGATCGGAGAACACTAAGCAGGATAAATGCAAAAACAAAACAAATAGACACCTCAGCCAATCAAATTGAAACTACATAGAATCAAAGATAAAGAAAAAATCTTGAAAGAAGCTGTAGTGGGGGCCTTACCTACAGAGGAGCAAAGAATGACACTTGACTTCTCACAAACCACACAGAGAGTGCAGTGAAATATTTAGTGTTGAGAGAAAAACATCACCAACCTAAAACTATACCCTGAGAAATTATCCCTCAAAAGTCAAAGAGAAATAAGGACTTTCTCAGACAAATACAAATTGAAGCAATCTGTTTTCAGACTTCCCTTGCAAGAAATGCTAAAAGAAATTCTTCAGAGAGGAGGAAAATAATTTAGGTCAGAAACTCCAATCCACACAAAGAAAGGAAGAGTACTGGAGAAGGAATATGTGAAACTGTAATAAAAACTTTTTCTTGTTAATTTAACAGGTAACAGTTTGTACAAAAATAATAACAAAGTATTCAATTATGGATGCTTATTATGTATACGTATATAAAAATGCATGCTTATGAATGCTTATGCATAAGTGAAATGAATGACAGCAATGGTACGAAAGACTAGAAAGAATTTCTTAGCTCGAGCTGCCATAACAAAATACCACAGACTGGGTAGCTTAAACAACAGAAATTGTTTTCTCATGGTTCTGGAGGCTAAAAGTCCAAGATCAAGGTGCCAATATGGTCAGTTTATGCTGAAAGCTGTCTTTCTGGTCTACAGACAACCACCTTCTCACTGTGTCCTCCCACGAGGGGGTGGGGAGAGACCATAAGCTCTGGTATCTCTTCTCACACGGACACTAATCCCATCACTAGAGCTCCACTTTCATGACCTAATTTAAACCTAATTATCTCCCCAAGGCCTCATCTTCAAACACCAACACGTTGGGGATGGCGCTTCGCCATAGGACGTTAGGGGGGATAACATTCACTCCATAGCATTCCACCTTTAACCTCCCAAATTCATGTTCTTCTCAAATGCAAAATACATCCATCCCATCTCAACAGCCCCCAAAGTCTCAACTTATTCCAGTACCAACTCTAAAGTTTAAAATCTAAAGTCTCATCTAAATATCACCTACATCAGATATGGATGAGACTCAAGGTATGAATCATCCTGAGGCAAAAATTCCTGTCCAGACTCATTCTCTTAATTACCAATGCTATTCTCTTTATACTAAAAGAGTCTCCTGAGCAATACTGTAAGTCAAGAAATCCTAAAACCTGGCTGCTCAGCTCAGTTACCTAGGGAGATTCATGTTGGTTTTACCTTAGTTTCCCAAACTCTACCCCCAGTCACAGTGATTCAATGGATTTTGGTCAGTAAATCACATCCTTAATATGTGATATTGATTCAACGACAACAATTTTTTAAAAATTAGTAAGTTGTTACTATTAAGTTGAATTATACGAAACTGACATTTTTGGTTAAGTCAAAAATGGACAAATACTGCAATTTCATGTGGTTCAAACAAACACTGCACTTAGTATGTGCTCTGTTCTAGGCACTTTACATGTATTAACTAGCTTGATCCTTACAGCAACCCTGAGGTTGGTACCAATATTAGTCACATTTGACAAGAAGAAAAATGAAGCACAGGGCTCAGCCAACTTGCCAAAGATAACAGAACTAATATGTGGCAAAGGCAAGCACCACAGTCCATACTCTTAATATATTTTTTAATATACTTTTTTAAAATATACTTTTAATATGTATTTTTAATATACAGTCCATACTCTTAATATGTTTACTTAAAATTACAGATGCTCCTTGACTTAACATGGGATTACATCCCAATAAACCCATCACAAATTGAAAATATTATAAGCCAAAATGTATTTAATATACCTACCTCTAACCTGGGAAAAGATTAAAATTCAAAATTCAAAGTATGGTTTCCATTGAATGTGTATCACTTTCACACCATCGTAAAGTTGAAAAATCCTAAGTCAAATCATCGTTAAGTCAGGAACTGACTATATCTATAAATATTTGTTTATAATAAATATATACTGTACATTTACACTATAAATAATGTATACTTATATAAATATGTACTATGTGTAGCTATATAATATATACTTATACAACATATTGTGTATATATAATATATACATGTTACTATTGTACCTATATAGTATAAGTATACATTATATATTATGTATACTTATATCAATTAAATAATATTTAATTAATAAGGTCACATGTGCCTTTTAAATTAGTTTTTATAATAAGGCTGCTGCTTTCTTTTCTGCATAATCTTGTATATCTTTCCTTTCCTTTTCTTTTCTTTTGAAATGCAGAGAACCAGATATGGAGTCCTAAGTAGATCAAGCCCTAGGCTTAATTTCAGTCTACTAGACTACTACCAAATATGTACTGGTAAGCTGCAGACCAGCATAACTTATTATCTAGTGGGCAACTATGACAACCTTCCATTCAAGGGAGAACAGCTAAAGAGTTCTGAATTCATGTATTCCCAGAGGGCTTCATTTAAATTACCTATGAAGTTTGTCTTTCCATCCAAGAGAGTCCAAAAAAGATGTGTGGGTAGAGTGGGAGACGGTATAATAACAACAATGAATTAAAGAGTAGTTTCACAAGACACAGCCAAGCCTTGGGAGAGGGGCCATCTCTAATCCCAAGCAAGATACAGCAATCTGTTGGCTTTCAAACATCAAAAGAGCCTAGCATCTCAACAGTAAAAAGGAAATTTCTAAAACTTAAACTAATCCTTGTCGTATGAAATCTTAAGGACTTTATGAAAAAAGGAACTTTTTAGAAAGAAACATCTAAAGTGTCCAGTTAAAAGCAAAAACTCCAGTTCCCAGTGTGAAAAGAACAGGAGGTCCAAGAAAGCTGAGAAGGTTGGCATCTGCCTCCAGTTTTAATGTTAAGGGACAGTTAGTTGATAAGAGAATAACATCCCTCCAACTAAAGACTAGCATTTCAGAATTTCCAGAAGTGCAGCCCTGCATAATTGTATGTCCCTTTAGTATGTGTAACTATTTCTCGTCTCCTCTGTCTTGTTTCACAGTGCTGCTTCATGAGAATATAAAAGAAGACAAACATGTTTATTATATGCCTAACAGAATCTTATGTTGTCTCTTGAATTAGCAAAGGTTTCATAAGTGGAACGTTTCATATTTCAGTGTTTTTTAAAAAATGAAGTAGAATTGCTTTTTACGGCCGGGCGCAGTGGCTCAAGCCTGTAATCCCAGCACTTTGGGAGGCCGAGACGGCCGGATCATGAGGTCAGGAGATCGAGACCATCCTGGCTAACACGGTGAAACCCCGTCTCTACTAAAAATACAAAAAACTAGCCGGGCGAGGTGGCGGGCGCCTGTAGTCCCAGCTACTCCGGAGGCTGAGGCAGGAGAATGGCGTAAAGCCGGGAGGCGGAGCTTGCAGTGAGCTGAGATCCGGCCACTGCACTCCAGCCTGGGCGACAGAGCAAGACTCCATATCAAAAAAAAAAAAAGAATTGCTTTTTACTCCTACACAATCTTTGATTAATTTTTTGAGTCAAAATCCACAAAAGGAAAAAAAAAAAGATTGCTGGCCAAGCTTTAAATAGTGGTAATTTATCAGTGTCCACAAGCCAATTATTTCATCTAGGTGCAAATATCTTGATCATCTTCCATTATCAAGTGAGAAAAATTATACAAGTGCAAAGAAAATTGGCACTTGAGCATATCAGTCTATTAGCAAGACCATTTCTCACTTAATGGTGTTTCATGGGTTGGAGTAAGTCTGCTCCCTCTTGCCCCCAAAATATTCTTTAATAGCACAAATTTAGATCAATTTAATTGACCTGCATTCTGCCAAGGCAACCCACTCACACCTTTGTACCTGCAGAACTACAAATGTAGTGTTTATTACTCATATCCAAAAACCTAAACAGAACAAAACAAAATAAGATGATTTAAACATGGTAAATCATGAAAAATCTAAGAAGCAGCAATAAATACCTAGGATTCTGGATCACCAATTCTAGTCAATCCAAGATGATATCAGAACATGACAGACCTGGCTTCTACTAAAGCCCTGGGGGCTTTGTGTCTTTAAAACACTACAGACCCAGAGCAAATTTTAGACATGATGGGACTTGTGACAACTGGTGTTTAGCAGAAAAGGCCTACTGAATATTGAGACTTCACAAGTGAAAAAAAAGTGCTCATAAAATAAAAAAATTATCATTACTGAAATGTCCCTCCACTGACTTCCTCTTAAAGAATGGCATAAGTGACAGCTATAAGTCATGAAGAAGCCAGCAAAGAACATATATCCCTAGGGAGGCAAACAGAAGACAAGCACTTAACATTGTTGGGGCTACTTGAGAAACTGGTTTCTGAACTGCCTGAATCTACACACTGACAGAAAAAGGAACCTGGTTGAGGGCCACTGAGAACAAAAGCAAAGGTCTGGACTAGTACCACACTCACTGGCCACTGTGCCTCCCCCAGCTCAGCAAGGAAGAAAAACCCCCAACTTTCTGCCTGGGGAGAGAAAGAAGGGAAACACGGTCCAGTGTTCCAGCTTTTCCAAGAGATGCCCATAGGACTGGCTTCTGTCTCGCCTCACTAAGCATGAACCCAGCATGTTCTAGGTGAATGCAGTCTGCTAAGAACAAAAAAGAGCTGGGTAGCTTGCTACTGATCCAGAGGACCCACAGTACAGCAGACAGAGGCTGATACAGCTCTGCGGCTTATCTTGGGAGGGGAGGCAGGGAGAGAATAGTAGAGTGTGAGACCAACATTTGACCTTTTTAAAGGACTGCCTAAGGGGACAGTTTCTGTCTCACTCAACTTGGGGTGCTTTGGATCAGCATACTTTAGATGCTTGAGGGCAGCTGAAAACAAAAAAGAGGTCAATGGCTTACATCAACTCTGGAGATGGACAGACACACGAGAGAGAAAAATACCAGCTAATGAAAAAACTGATCAAATCTCTCTATTTGGGAATTTATAATCACAAGTCCAGGGAAGACACATCCACAGAAAAGGCTTAAGAGGCCCCTAGAATCTGCAGTCAAGCTGACTAGTAAAGGTCTTTCTCTATATGGTAGTGCCCCCTTATCCACAGGAGAGACATTCCATAAACCACAGTGGATGCCTAAAACCACAGATAGTACTGAATCCTATTTATACTACGTTTTTTCCTATACATACTTACCTATGATAAAGTTTAATTTATTAATAAGACACAGTAAGAGATTAGGAACAATAAGTAATAACATAGAATTAAAACAATATACTATAACAAAAGTTATGTAAATGTGGTCTTTCTCTCAAAATATCTTGTGGGGTATTGTAGATTGTACTGTAGATCTTAGCAACCTCAGCATACAATTTTCTTTCCTTTCCTTGTTAAGAACTTTCATCTTTTCACTTAAAGGAAGCATTTTATAATTTCTCTTTGTCATATTGAATTGCCAGCATCACTACTTGTGTGCTTTGGGGCTACTATTAAGTAAAATAAGGGCTACTTGAACACAACTACTGTGTTCTGCAACACAATTACAATTACTACCATATTGCAACGATCAATCTGATAACTGGGTTGGTCACTAAGCGATTAACAGTGGATGGCATATGTAATATTAATACACTTGACGAAGGGATGATTCCCTTCATGCGCAGGATGGCACAAGATTTCATCAGTGCTTTACTTAGAACATCGTGCAATTTAAAACTTATGAATTACTTATTTTCAGAATTTCCCACTTAGTATTTGCAGACTGCAGTTGACCACAGGTAGCTGAAACCACAGATAAGTGGGGAATACAGTACAAAGCCAGTCTGTAACAAAGCCACTGTGAGGGAGTGAGGCCCTGTCTCCCAAACAAAACAAAAAAAAAAAAACAAAAACAAACAAAAATAATGTTATTAGCTATGTTACAAACTAAAGGAAGAAAATCATATGAGCATCTCCATAGATGCAGAAAAGACTTCACAAAATTCAACACCCATTCATGATTAAAAAAAAAAAAATTCTCTCACCCAACCAGGAGTAGAGAAGTGC
The DNA here is from genome assembly GCF_009764315.1 of Trachypithecus francoisi. NCBI lineage: Eukaryota > Metazoa > Chordata > Mammalia > Primates > Cercopithecidae > Trachypithecus > Trachypithecus francoisi. Next base: position 52,830,654 of record NW_022681453.1, read on the forward strand.
CTCAACTTGATAAGTTTATGAAAACATATTAAGAATATAAAAAAACTTACAGCTAACATCATACTTAATGGTAAAAGACTGAATGCTTTCCCCATAAAATTAAGAGTAAGGACAGGATGTCCATCCACACCACTTCCAACACTGTACTTGAGGTACTAGCCTGTGTAACAAAAAGAAATACAAAGGCGTATAGATCAGAAAGGAAGAAGTAAACTGTCTTTACCCACAAATGACATGATTGTGTATGCAAAAATTTCTAAGGAATTAACAAAAAATATGCTGGAATTAAGTGAATTTAGTGCAGTCAGAAGACGAAAGGTCAATATAAGTTATATTTATTTGTGCAAGGTCTGTGCAATGAAAATCAAACAACACCGTTGAGAGAAATAGAGAAGTATATCATATTCACACATTGAAGACTCGACATTGTTAAGATGTCAGTTCTCCCAAATTGATCTCTAGATTCAATAAAATTCTAGTGAACATCCCAGCAGGCTTTTGGTAGAAACTGACAACCTGACTTTAAGTTACATATGGAAATGCATTTAAAATGCAAAGATCCTAAAAGAACCAAAGAAAAAAAAGTTGGAGGACTTACAACGCCTGACTTCAAGACTTACTACAAAGCCACAGTAATCAAGATAGTGTGGTACTGGCACAAGGACAGACATATATGAGTCTAGCATATAAGCATTTAAAAATACTGTACCTTGAGGTATTTACTACAATAGGGGTTATCCTATCATTGTTCAGGAGCTAGACAAACAGTTTACAGATTATTTAGGTTCATGCTCTTTCTTGTCCTCTATTTTCAAGATGATTTCTCTTGGAAAGCTAAAAAACAGTAAACTTAGGTCTTAAAAAATCGTTTTAGTGGGCAGTAGTTTTGGTGAAAAAGTTTCTAAGATCAATGGAACAAAAAAGTCCAGAAATAGACTGCAGATGGCTAGCTGAGGTCATACTGACTGAGATGCGGAGAAATTCATCAGATAATGAAAATGTTCAGTATCTTAATTGCAGTAGTTACACAGCATACACATTTGTCAAAATTCATTAACACTTTTATACTTTAATGCACACTTCAAATGGATGTATTTTATTGCATGTAAATTATACCCAAATAACGATGATGCTAAAATATATTTTAAAACAATCTCCAAAACTTAACTTGGTTTTTAATGCGAATCTGTCTGGAAGAAAACTAACATTATTAAGGACTCATAATGTGCCAGACAGTGAGTTCTGCACATTTAATTCTCACAAACATTTTCTGAGGTAGTAATTACTCACCAGATTTTCAAGAGTCAAGCCCAAGGATGTCTCTAAAGCCTGTGTTTCCATCACCGTTATCCTCTTATTATGTCTTCTCTACAGAAACTTTTTCACCAAAGCTACTATCAACTAAAACCAATTTCTTAGGCCTAAGTTGACTGTTTTTTAACTTTCCAAGATAAATCAAAAATAGAGGACAAGAAAGATCATGAACCTAAATATCCTAAATAACCCGTAAACTGTGTGTCTAGCTCCTCAACAATGACAGGGTAACCCCTATGCACTAAATATCTCAAGGTACAATATTTTTAAATGCTTATATACTAGACTCATAAAGAGAAATACAAACAAATTCCAACATGAGTCTTTCCAGCATCACATAGCAGTTAAGTTATAAAACTGTCTGTAATAAAGCCAGTGATAGAATTCTCCCACTGGGGAAATATTGCTACAGAATTTTTAAACTTTGAAATTCTATATCAACTACTACTTGATGGAACCACCTATCTGTTACCCTGTTAAAAACAAAAATTCTGAAACTTAACATCAAAAAGCACTTTGGCAAATAAAGAACCACTTATTGTGACCAAAAATTTTACTGCCATAAATGCTATAAAAGGCATAAAAATATCAAAGAGGAACGAGGTAGAAAATATAGAAGCCTTGTAAAAACCTTCAATATTCAAGAGGAAGGCAGTGAAAAAGACCTTCTGAAAAACTACAAGATAGAAGAGCTAAAGGTGAAACATATATATGTGCACGTATCTTTGGTGTTAAATTAACACTACCTCATGTAAAAATCACAATTTACTAACTCACAGGAACAAAACATACTTACAGTTATGTGAACACTGAGGTATTATCATTGCGATGTTGAAATACTCGAAGCAAATTCCACACCGCAGCAAATCATCTATTGTCTGTAATGCAAATATGCATATATACGTATCAGAAAGACATCAAAATTGGAAGTCTTGTCACAAAACTTTTTCTCTATCCCCTAAAAAAAATTCAAATTCTTTGTCAAATACACAAATTCAAAAGCTAACTCCAGATAAACTGCAAGGGATCTTGATAAATAAAGAAAAACTTCTCTCATATGACTCTTATACATTCAGTCTCAGGTTGCCCAAATCGCTTTAGACAACTAAAGATGATGGTGCACCGATTCTTGTGCCATATTGTCATCCCTTCACATAAAGGCTACTGCACTTCTGTTCCACTTCTAATGCACTTCCAGCTCTTAATCCAAGCCTCCTCCTCTTCAGACTTCAATACTTAGCCTATAGTCACTATTGGGTGAAAGGTGGCCATTGCCACCACACAGGTTAAGAATCAAATCAAAGAATGTTAAAGCCAAACACTGGAAACTGTCTAGTCAAAAGAGGAAACTGGTATCAAGAGCAGGCACAGAATAGTAGGCATTAGTCAAGTCAAGACCAAAATTCCTGTCTCCCTTCTGGCAGTCTAGTGCTTTCCGCATGGTACTACCCAATGGAGCCAAATGAGGAAGCCGGGAAAGAGCTGGGGCAGTGAAAGCAGAGGAAGGGAAAGTGGACAACTTGGAAAGAGAGATGTGTGCCAACCTGGAATGCAATCCAAAAGGAAAGGAACTACTTTTGCAACTTAAAATCTTTCAAATTGTTTAAAATAGTATCCCATTCAATAGAAATATTTTTTAAAAGGAGGAAGCTCTCGGCGGGAGGATCACTTGAGTCCAGGAGGCGTAGGCTACAGTGAGCCCACATCACACCACTGTACTCCAGCCTGCATGATGCTCTCTTTCATACTGGTATGAAAAGATTGCCAAGATAAGTGAAAAAAGGAAATAAGGTACAGACAGTACATATTCTATGCAACCACTTTTTTTAAAGAAAGAGGTGAATAAGAATGTATTCTAATAAGCCTAGCATGGTGGCTCTTGCCTTTAATCCTAGCACTTTGGGAGGCCAAGGCACGAGGATTGCTTGAGTCCAGGAGTTCGAGACCAGCCTGGGCAAAATAACAAAATTCCACATCTATAAAAAATTTAAAAATTCGTTGGGCGTAGTGGCGCATGCCTATAGTCCCAGCTACTCAGGAGGCTGAGGTGTAAGGATTGCTTTAGCCCAGGAGTTCAAGGCTGCAGTGAGCTGTGATTGTCACTGCACTCCAGTATGGGCGACCATGAGACACTATCTCAAAAAAGACAAAAAGGAAAAAAGAATGCATTCTGTTTTCATTGTAAATATAAATAAATTATGAGAATATAAACAAGAAGTCATAAATAATGATCAGGGCCAGGAACATGATAAGAAGGAGGCTTTTACTTTTTATTTTATGTGTATTTTGAACCATGTGAACCTATTACCTGAATTTTAAAATTTAAACAAAAAAAGACTAATGTCACTAATGGTTCATATGATGAAATATTAGGCAGTCATTAAAAAACATGCTTTCAAAGGATAATTAATGCCATAGAAAAATAAAAATCAGAAAATAAATCTATGCCAATAATACATAACAACTCTGCAGTTTAATCTTCAGAGCAATCTTATGAAGTCCACAGCATCAGTATCCCAATTTTAAAAATAAAGCCTACAGAGTTCCTAAGTTGGCTGGATCAAACCCAAGAAGTTGACTCCACAGTGGTCCCAAATTTTAAATGCATAAAAACCAAAGGAAAATAAGGTAAAATGTTAAACACTGGTTCTCTGGGTGGTAGAATCATGGATGATTTTATTTTTCTCCTTTATCTTATTCTAAATTTTAATTTTTTTCTACTGAGTACACATATTACATTTACAATCTGCCAAAAACAGTAAATTTTTGTTAAAGTAAAACCTGCCAAAATCTTCCATTATTGTGGATGGTGAGCTGTCACAGACACAAAAATTAAGAGCAGAGGCAGGCCCAGAAGCCAGAACCAGTCTATCATATCACACTTTCTTATCTATGCCATCCTCTTCTGGTGGAGGAATGATTCTGAAAGATCTGTAGAGCACAATTTGTGGAAGTTGACACTATATCAGATGAGCTATTTCTGTTCAAATTTCTGGTCATGTCACTCCAAGACAGTAACGTGCATATCACATGTGCCTCAACCAACCAAACAAAAAATGATGCCTAAATAGAGAGTGGCCAGCAGATCCCCCAAAATTTCTTTACTTTAGAGTGAGAGAAAGTGAAAGAGAGAAGTAGAAAATGGTGGAAAAATGTAATAATTACAAAAATATTCTTTAAGTTTTTGGGGTTACAGATTCCTTTGAAAATTGGATGAAAACTATGGACTCTCTTCTCAGAAAAATATACATACAAAAATTTTACAAATAATTTGAGACTCCAAAGTCTTTCTGTGGATCCTAAGTTAGCAACCATGCATTCTGAGTCAGACTTCTATTCAATAAAAGAAGTAACTTCAGTCAGATCTGCTTCTGGGATCTGATAGTTCTTTGTTCCTGGAAGAGTTCAACCAAAATTAAGTGAGAAATTGGCAAATGTGTTATACAAGAGGTTAAAATACTGAAAGGGGCTGGTTTTCTAACCTTAAGATTCCATGATTCTAACGTGAGCAAAAAATATGGGCTCTATCAACTCTCTGGTTGAACACTGACTGAACACTCTGTGGTGCCAAACTCTATATTCAGTGCTGTGGTGAGACACCAAAGTCAGAGAAGACATGGAACCCGCCTCTAAAGAACACTGAAATTGTGGGAATATGTAAAGTATGCTTAAATCTACAAAGCAGGAGCTTTACAGGTTACAGAGCTCTTTTACTTTCCTTATCCAAGTCAAGCTTCATGACAACAAATTAAAAGGGGAGAGAAGCACTTAACACAGTGCTAATAATAATAAAATATATTCATTGAATGCTTACCACATTCCAGATACTTTTAATCAAGCAGCAAATATTTGAGCACCCACTTTGTCTCAGGCACTGCATTAAGCACGTGAATACACAGCAGAATCTGTGCCCACATACATCAACTAATTTATTTAATCAATCCTATGAACTGTTTATTTTTGTCTCTAATTTATAGTTGAAGAAATTCAGGCTAAGAGAGGTTAAGTTACTAACTGAAGGTCACACAGTTAAGAGGCAGAGAGGAGATTTCACCCAGGACCACTGGAACTCTTATCTGTGCTCTTCTCCACTGCATCCTGGTGCCAAGCCCACCACAACTTCAAAACTACAGTTTTCCTGGATCATTTCACAATATCAGCTTCTCGTCACGCAGGTATCTCAAGTCCGCAAGCACTCTAGACGTCACTGATAACAGCAGGAAGAACAAGCCTTCACTTAATTCTAAAGTCAAATTTATGAGTCCGTGGGGCAGATACTATAATCCCCAAGTCTACAAAACTGAGGAAGAGAAGAAAGCTATCTTAGCCACTGTCAGAAACGGAGATAATCACAGAGCAAGAAGAAACACCAAGCAACTGATTTTTAGCCAGCACAGCAAAGTGCATCTGCTCCTGAGCAAATCCAGGGCCCACCGCTACTGTAAATGGAAACTGGTATGCCTTGCTAAAACCGAAAGTGGCCACAAAAATAAATGTTATTTAAGTGAAATCATTAGATGCAATGCAAGATCAGCGCTGGGCCTGAGTCCTGATCTCTGTTTAAAAGACAGAGAGACGAGCAATTGTTAGAGAAGAGTGAAGGTGTGTTAGAGAGGAGTTGGGGCAGTATGTCACAACAAACTAGCACTAGGTTTATTGAGAATAATCAGAAGAAATGAAAGAGCCTGTAAAGGAGACTACCTGCTCGGCTACGTGATTACATACATGTTATCTGATAAACTTTCCACCCAAAATCCTGTCCGGTGTCACTGTTTGGTGCTTGACACAAAGTAAGCTTTCAGTAAAGATTAGCTGTCGATGTCATTGTTTAGAATAACTGCTCTTCTCCATGTTATTGTTGGGATTGGATCGCAGAATATCTGGTTCCATAAGACTGCCAACCTCAGCTCACCAGGCTTGTCCTTGGCACTTATCAGAGGAGTAAACTGAGACCCAGAGCCACGCGGTCGGCTAGTGGCAGAGCAGAGCCGGGTACCCTGGCCCACGGCTACGCTCGCGCCTCATCCTTTCTCCTTAAGGCGAGGACATCCTCCTCAAAGGGAGGGACCTCCCCTCGCAGACACCCGGGAGCTCCCAACCTCTCCGAAGCACTCACCTTCATGACTGCCAGGCCCGGAGGCCACTGAGGCTCGGTCAGGGAGTCCATGGTCGCTCCCGAAGATGCTAGGGGTCCGCCACCCACTAGCCTCCGGCGCTCCAATACCACTCGAAATTCCCCGCGCTACCGCATTACGTCAGCAACCCGCGACGCGCCTGAGGCGGGCGCGGAGCCTGCCGGAAGTTGTAGTAGTATGTGGGCGGGGCGCCGCTCACGGTGCTTGTACTGCGCATGCGCCAGGCTTCGGCCACACTTACCTTGAAGAAAGTGAGTGGTTAGAAAACCTAGAGCCAGTTGAATGTTAAGAAAAGATAGCCAGGAGTCAAACCAAATCCAGACCAAGATCTGTCAAGGTATAGGCTCATGACCCGCTTCGGGTCGCCCACCCTGATCGCAATGACGATCCGTCCCTGCTCTGAACAGAAGTTTTTATATCCATTACTTTATCTTTCCCATTTTACAACACTGGGAGGTAGATGTTATCATTGTCAGTTTACACAAGAGGAAGGCTGCGCCCGAAAAGGAGGATAGAGTTTCGAGTCAGATTCCAAATAAGATATCTGGGCTTTAGATGGGAGCTCTTGCTTTTATTCATATTAAGGAAGGAGACCACTACTACTCCTGCTGCCCTCCTCCCACACCTTGCCTGGTTCACAAGACAGAAGAAAAGAGAGAAAGCAAACAGTTAGAAAGAAACAAAAGTAAGATAAATAGCCATACAACCTTAGCACCACCATCCGGCCCTAAGAGTTAAAAAAAAAAAAAAAAAGTAATAATAATAACATCAACCCCTGACCTAAACTACTTGTGTTATCTGTAAATTCCAGACACTATATGAAAAAAGCATTGTAAAACTTTTTGTTCTGTTAGCTGATGCACGTAGCTACCAGGCATGTTTCCACGCTTGCTCGATTTATCACGACCTTTTCATGTGGACCCCTTAAAGTTGTAAGCCTTTAAAAAGGCCAAGAATTTCTTTCTCCGGGAGCTTGGCTCTTAAGACATGCGTCTGCCAATGCTCCCGGCTGAATAAAAAACCTCTTCCTTCTTTAACCAGTGTCTGAGAAGTTTTGTCTGCGGCTCGTCCTGCTACAATATTAAAATTTTAATGTACAGTTTTTCTTCAGAGAGAAGCACTGTTAACTTTGGCATATAGCCCTCCAGATACTTCCTAGGTAGATTGACAAATATTCTTTGCTTGAGCAAACTTTAATCAGGCTCCTGAACCTTCTCCTAGGCCAATCTGTGTACTTCCTTAAAAAATCCAGTTTTAGGCCGGGCGCGGTGGCTCAAGCCTGTAATCCCAGCACTTTGGGAGGCCGAGACGGGCGGATCACGAGGTCAGGAGTTCGAGACCATCCTGGCTAACATGGTGAAACCCCGTCTCTACTAAAAATACAAAAAACTAGCCGGGCGAGGTGGCGGGCGCCTGTAGTCCCAGCTACTCGGGAGGCTGAGGCAGGAGAATGGCGTGAACCCGGGAGGCGGCGCTTGCAGTGAGCCGAGAATGCGCCACTGCACTCCAGCCTGGGCGACAGAGCGATACTCCGCCTCAAAAAAACAAACAAACAAAAAAAAAATCCAGTTTTAGCAAAAAAAAAAAACCCTGCTAAATCAAGTTACCAAGAATTCCCACCTTTGATATGTGATCACCCTTGATATATGATGGGTTTCTCATCCTCCACCATCCCCCAGTTGATGTCTGATCACCCTGGCCTCTTCAGCAAGAATCTACTGTTACCCCTGATGTTTCCTCTTAATAATTTTTCGTGCACTGCTCCCCACCCTGCTTCCTGTCTATAAATTTCCATTTGCTCATGTTGTATTCAGAGTTGAGCCCAGTCTTCACCAATTATAAGACCCAGTTGCAGTGATCTGTATACCTACTTGAATTGTCCTGATTAAGTCTTCCTTATTGTGCTTTAACAAGTATCATTGGACAATTTTTTTCTTAAACAAGATACAAACATAGATACTTTTTTCATACATGTTATATTAAATGCATAGCTCTGCCAACTTGAGGGTTTTGTTTGTTTACTTAACCATACCACCATACCTCTTGAGACCTCTACATGTTTGTATATATAAATTTATCTCATTCCTTCTAATAGCTACATAGACCATAATATGGATGTACTACAATTTATTTGTGTAGTTCTGTATTAAGGGGCATTTAGGTTGATTCCAGCTGTTTTTGCTATTGCAAAGAGCTGCAGTGAACATGCTATGTCTATAAGTCTTAGCACACTTGAGTCAAGATATCTAGGGATGATTTTCTATAAATGGAACTGATAGGTCAATTTGTGTGCTCTCTGTAATAGGTAGCACTAAATGGTCCTCCGGTAAGGCTACACTGATACATTTGCACTTTCACCAAGAGATTATAAGAGTGCCTATTTCCAAATGTGAAGCACTAATTAGCACGCCACTTAGCCTATCTGTTCAACTCAGCATTCACCAACTGCCTTCTGTAGGCCTCTGTTGCATCAAGTCTTACAGGCAGCAAGTAGCACAGATGTGGCTCAGGGCAGAACCCTGCAGCTTGCCATGTCATTGTCGCCCCACGTGGTCCATGCACTACTTCATTTCACAAATATTTTCTGAATGCTTACAATGGGCCAGGCACTTGAGCTTTCCTGGGAAACAGGCAGAGATTAGATTGTTATTGCCATCTTACAGATGAGGACACTGAGGTTCAGAGAGCTTAAGACTTCACTCCTCTGAGCTCTCTTCATAAGAACCCTCTGGCCTCTGAGCCAAAGCTGTAGTAAATTGCTTTTCCCAGCTTGCGCCCAAATACTTGCTGGGCAATCATATTAATACTAATAGCATTTAGAGAAAGGACTTTAATAGCCACTACAATAATAGCTGACATTTATTAGGACCTTGTCATGCAAAGCGCCGTTCTAAGTTTTTTACACGTATGTACTTATTTGACTTATTCACAGGGCACCCTGTTGGTAGTGGAAGATGAAATATTTGAACTCAGGCAGTCTGGCTCGTGAGTCCATATTAACCACTACAGAATATTCTCATAAGGCCTTCATCATGAGAACTGAGTCTCAGAGAGGCAAGGGGACTCATATAAACCACAGTTTGTGTGTGGCATTGTCCAGGACTGAACCTAGGTCTTTTAACCTCAAGCCAGAAGAAATCACCCACTGAAACAGTTAAGCAAACCAAGTCAAGGGGCAGAGCCAGGTCTGAGAATCTGAGGTTGTTGGACCTAGTGGGACTCCCAACAGGAAGATGAGGAATGGAGGTTTACGGTGCCCACCCCCGCCCCCCGCTTTGTATCAGCCAATCATACAACGGCATGCAAATAAATGCCAGGCTGAACTGGAAAATGTTGGATAGTTCTGGATGCGGGGGATGTGGGGTCTTGGAGAGACAAGGGAAAAGCATCTAAGACCAGGTTGGTGGCCCCAGTAATTGTTTTTTTCACAGTACTAGTTGGACAAGGTAATTAGGTTTAAGGTGACAAATGGCTGGGAAAGTGAGAGAGGAAGAGAGAGGAGATGAGAAAAAAGAGAAAGAATGGGGAAGGAGAAAGGGAGAGAGAGAAAAGACAGGGACAAAAATGTACTCTTTGCATTCAACCATGGAGACAGATTTGGAAGAAGGCAGTACTTGTTGGTCCTGGGGCCAAAATTCATTTCCCTATTTATGGAGAGCCTCCAGGACAGAACCCGGTGCCATTCATCTCTGAGTGTCTGCCAGTAGCTGCTGGGTAAGGCTGAATGAATGGATGAATCAGCCATTAAGCCCACATTCCCATAAATCTTTTCCTCCCAGGCTGAGCGTTTCTCTTCCTGCCATCTTCAGCAGCACTCAGGGAGAGAGATCCCATCAAGCCCACCTCTGAGCCCAGGAAGGAAAGTTCAAGAACACAAGCTCACTTTGAGCTCAGGAAAAGACATTTGTCTTGGGTGTTTATCTAACCCTGGGAGCCATTCTCCTCTTAACAAGCTGCTGTTTGTACGGACTTTCTCCTTCTGTTAGATCAATAAAGAGATTGTACTTCCTTATTCAGGACTAAAAACAAAATGTTCCATGTAGAGTAAAAGCAGGCTAGTGTTTAGTGGAATCTTCAGTGGCACACAGCACACAGTGAGGAGCCAGAATAGGATGGCCTGATAAAATGCAAGTTGCCCAGTAAATTTGAATTGCAGATGAACAGCACACAACATTTTAGTGTAAATCTGTCCCAAATACTGCACACAACATATTAACCAATTATTTCTTGTTTAGCTGAAATTCAAATATTTAACTGGGCATCCTGTATTTTTATTTGCCAAATCTGGCAACCCTAAATAGGGAAGCATTCTCCCAACTGAGTGTGGGACCTGCCCTGGATTAACCTGGGGATGTCCTGTGGCCCCTGAGCTCCTTTCCAGGTTCACTTCATCCTATTCCTCTCTGCCCAGCACTCTCTCTTCCTCTAGGCCCCATCTTCCTCATTCTAGTTATGGGAAAGGGGATATTAAAGGAGCTCCCTCTCTCCCCTTCCTTCCTTCCTTTTTTCTGTCCTTCCTTCCTTCCTTATTTTTTTTCTTCCTTCCTCCCTGCCTCCATCTCTCCCTTCCTCCATTCATTTTAACAAATGTTTATTGAGCCACTCCCCACTTATGCCAGGTGCTAGAATACAGAGGTGAATAAGACAGATATGGTCTCTGCTCTCCAGGAGCTGGCAGCCTGGGGGCGAGCATGGAACCAGGACAAAAAAAGAGAGTTTGTAAGAAAATGAGTAAGATAATTGCATAAAACAGTAACTGATGTAAAAACAATAAAAGAGGACAATGCAATAGACAGAGGAGGGGACACTGTAAATTGGATGATCCGGGAGGCTCCCTCTGAGGAAGTGACGTATGTGCAGAGACCCAACTGATAAGAGAGAGGCAGCCATGCAAAGACCCAAAGACCCCAGAAGTGGAGAGTTCCATGCCTTAGTAAAAAGTTCGGATTTTAATCCATGTTAACTTGGGCAAGTTGTTGACCTCTCTGTGCCTCTATTTTCTCATCTGTAAAGTGGGGATAATATTAGTATTTGCCTTGTAGGGATGTTGTGATAATTAAAAGAGTTATTGTAGGTATAATGCCTAGAAGGGTGCCTGGCAACTACTAAGCCCTGTGTGTCAGCTGTCATTAATATTACGTTGCTATAAGCACAGGTGGGAACCCTTAGAGGCTTTAGGCAGAGGTGTAATTTACATTTTCCAAAGGTCATTCTAGCTGCTGGGTGAAGAAAGGACCAGAGTGGAAAGTGTACAGTAGAAGAAGGCGACAGGGGCTGAACCTGGGTGGCACAGTCCGGAGGAGGTAAAAGTGCTGTGGACCTCACGCTTACTGTGGACCCCAGTTCTAGGAAGCAGGCCTTGCTGTGTCCCTGTGACCAGGCCCCTACTTGATTCCTCCCAGACATGGACCCTGCCTTATTCTCTCCCTCCCAGCCCTGGGACAGCTAGGTCTTGTTTACACTTACAGACTGTGCCCATTACCCCCTCCACCTGCCTGTTAGACCACCATCACCTCTGGGAGCTTCTCACTGAGGCCAGCTACCTGTCTGTCACCAAAGCCTCTTCTTAGTAGGAGTCCCAACCCTTCCTATTGATCCTTCAAACAAGTGTTCACAGAGCACCTACTATATGCCCAGGCAGAGGTGACAAGTATATTAGACAGCGGAATGCCCAGTCCAAGTCCAGGTCTGCAGATGGGAAGAGCTTTGAGATCAGAGAGGAAGAACTTTTAAGGGAGGGAACTGTATTAGAGCTTTTTAGTTCAAAGTGCTGAATTAGAAAGCCAACTCAAAACGGCATAAGCAAGAAAGGCAGTGTGTTAGCTCATGTAACTGAAAAGTCCTGAGGCTTAATCCAGGTGGTCTCTCTTCTTCCCTCTCAATCACTCTTTTTTTTTTCTTTGAGACAGAGTCCCACTATGTCGCCCATGCTGGAGTGCAGTGGTGCGATCTCAGCTCACTACAACCTCCACCCACCCCGGGGTTCAAGCAATTCTCCCGCCTCAGTCTCCTTAGTAACTGGGACTACAGGTGCGCCCCCAGCTAATTTTTGTATTTTTAGTAGAGACGGGGTTTCACCATATTGGTCAGGCTGGTCTTGAACTTCTGACCTCGTGATCTCCCCGCCTTAGGCTTCCAAAGTGCTGGGATTACAGGTGTGAGCCACCGTGCCCGGTCACAATCACTCTTTCTTAATGCCTTATATCTTCTTCCCTCCTTGTCGGCTTAATGTTCATGCAGGCTCACCCCATGAGAAGCCAACATGGCTCCAGAAGCTCCAGGCCTATATTCTATTAGCACAGCTGCCTTGGTAGAAAGGACGGACCTCATTCCCAACAGTTCTCAGCGAAAGTACCAGGACCAAGTCTCATTGGCCAGAATTGGGTCACATGCCCATCCTTGAACCAATTGCTGTGCCTCAGATTATCTAAGTATGAGTTTGGGAGTGGGAGTGATGCCCCAAACGAACAACAGGGTATGACATACAGAAAAAGAGGAAATGGGTGCCTGCAAGTAAGCAGATTGCAAAAATGCTTGTAAATTCTTCCCCTGCCTATCCACACTTTGTTTCCACGGGACTCCTTCCAGCAACAGGTGGGTCTGTGGCTCCACTCTTCGAATCTGGGGTTGATCTTGTGATTTGCTTTGGCCAACAGGACATTAACAAAAGTGACCCAAGCAGAGGCTTGTGCACTAATAGCCACCATGGGAATAAGCCCCAGCTTGTGATCCTCCTGGGTGATCAGAGAGAGAGGGCCAAGTCATCCTTGTCACCCCAGCCAACGTCAAGCCACCTACAATATAGGAGTGAGCTCATCCTAGACTATCCAGCCCCAGCCAAAGCATCTGCTTACTGCAGAGAACAGCTCAGCCAACGCTGACCAGAAAACTGCTCAACATACCCACGGGATCACGGTAAATAATAGATGTTTATTCTTTTAAGCCTCTAAGTCTGGGCTTGGGTTGTTCCGTAGCAATGGCTTACTGATGCAGTGATTAAAAACCACAGTGACCCTATACAGGAGTCTTCCACTTGCTGGAGCCTGGCTCAGGAACCCCCAGATACAGAGTGGCTGGAGCCCTAGTCCTGCTGGTCTTTCATCTTCCCGATAGCCAACTCCCAGCATCCTCTCCTGCTCTGTTAGACCCCTGTGCCTGTCTCTGCTCTGCTTCCATTCTGGTGCATAATTCTGATTACGAGTGCCAGGGGCTGGCCCATGCAACTCCTCCTGCCTCCATAGGCTCCTAGCCACTCTTCCTTACAAAAAGGCAGTCACCAACCTGCAACTATTTGAAAGGTGTGTAGCTGAGTCTTGTGCCAGAAAATCTCTCCCACCATCCGTCATGGTGTCTGGACAGCCCCAGTTTTTTGGTAGTTAAAGTTTATTTGGTTTCCTAGAGCCCCATAGGAGAGTTGACTGCTCCTCTGGGGGAATGAAAGCAGGTTACACCTCTTATATTACAGCACAAACACACTAATTGCACCTGTCTAGTCTCCCTCACTAAACCATGGGCTCCTGGAGGAGAACCAGCCTTTCTCACCCCAGCTCCTCTGTGCCCTAGCACAGCCATGAGTGACCTGGAAAGACACCATGAATGTAGTGGGGACCCCCAAAAAATGTTCTCTGGGTCAGTTACCCAGAAAGACACCAAACACATGCCTGAGCCTGGGGCCCTGGGACATAGGAGTGCCAGGGCTCAGGGAGCCAAGCAAAGAACCATTGAAAGGAGACAGAATTGTCACCAATTGATATAGTTTACAGCAACGAAGGGAACATGATTCAGAGTCACACAGACAGAAATCTGAGTCCATGCTCTGTCACTTACCATCTGGTCTCCGATAAGACACTCATTTCTCTGAGCCTTATTTTCCTCTTCTGTAAGACTGAAATAATAATGACTAACTTAGAGGGCTGTTATAAGGATGAGATCTTTTAAAAAGACTGGAAAGCACCTAGCAGAGTACCTGTCACATGGAGATGGCTGCGTATGGCAGTGGGAGTTATAGTTGTAATTATTACTGTTATCATCACTAATAAATATGTTGACCAGAGGGTACAAAGGTTAAGAGCACCAACTCTGAAGTCAGACTGCCTGGGTCCAAATCTCAGCTCTCCCACTTGCTGTGTGTGGAGTGTGGTCTCTAAATACCATCCCCACTAAAAGGAATTAGTGTTTCTTTCTTTCTTTTTTTTTTTTTTTTTGAGATGGAGTCTCGCTCTGTCACCCAAGCTGGAGTGCACTGGCCAGATCTCAGCTCACTGCAAGCTCCGCCTCCCGGGTTCACGCCATTCTCCTGCCTCAGCCTCCTGAGTAGCTGGGACTACAGGCGCCCGCCACCTCGCCCGGCTAGTTTTTTGTATTTTTTAGTAGAGACGGGGTTTCACCGTGTTAGCCAGGATGGTCTCGATCTCCTGACCTTGTGATCTGCCCGCCTCGGCCTCCCAAAGTGCTGGGATTACAGGCTTGAGCCACCGCGCCCGGCCAGGAATTAGTGTTTCTTGGAGAAATGTTTCATTTTAGATCTGGGGCAGGGCAGGTACAAGATGAGCCTAGAATATCTTATTGTGCCCCAGTAAAGGAGTTGAAAACCAGTGGATGTAAGAGGCAGCTTGAACTTGCTCCTATGTACTTAAGCAATAAAAAGAACATCAATTGCAATGGATTGAAATGCACTGGATATTTTTACATCCGGAAAGTAATAATTAATCTCAGCAAAACATAGGAAAACCTTCATTTACTGCCATTGGGGATTGTCATTGTATCAGCTTCTTACTCTGAAAGTGGATAAATAATACAAAAGAATTAAGTATTTATTCCTTCTTTACAGAATGAGCTATGTTTAGAGAAATACTAGCTCTTGTGAATAAGTATTCTATTAATAGCAAAACATATAGAAGGAATGATAAAATTAGAAACTCACCATTTTGCAGATTCTAATGAAATATTATTGTTTCAGGCAATGATCACCAATGGGTGATAAAACAATTATGAGAGTGGTTCTTGGGGAACTGGATATGTATCAGGTCCCCAAATTATCAGGCCAACAAATTCACTTGTTATTCACAGAGAAAGATGAGGATGAACCCAACTGAACTTATTCATCAAGATTTTTGTTCCTAAAAGTGGGCACCAAGCAGTGAGCACCTCCTGATGTGATGTAACATGAAGTGCACATCACCTAGGAAGTGTACTCTCCAAAACTAGTGAAACTTAATCGAATTAAAGGTTTAGATCCAACTTACCGTTTAAAAGACACACAGAGTAGGATCAGGCATGGTGGCTCACACCTGTAATCCCAGCACTTTGGGAGGCCAAATTTGATCCCAGGCGTTTGAGACCAGCCTGGGCAACATCGTGAGACTCAGCCCCACCCCAGTCTCTACAAAAAAAAAAAAAAAATATATATATATATATATACACACAAAATTAATCAGTCATGGTGGTGCACACCTGTAGTCCTGGCTACTCAGGAGGCTGAGGTGGGAAAATCACCTAAGTCCGGAAAGGCAAGGTTGCAGTGAGCCATGATTGCACCACCGCACTCCAGCCTGGGCGATGGAATGACACCCTATCTCAAAAAAATGAATAGAATAAAATCGTCCGGGAGCGATGACTCACGCCTGTAATCCCAGCACTTTGGGAGGCTGAGGCGGGTGGATCACTGGATCAGGAGATCGAGACCATCCTGGCTAACACAGTGAAACCCCATCTCTACTAAAAACACAAAAAATTAGCCAGGCCTAGTGGCGGACGCCTGTAGTCCCAGCTACTCAGGAGGCTGAGGCAGGAGAATGGCATGAACCCAGGAGGCAAAGCTTGCAGTGAGCCAAGATTGGTCCACTGCACTCCAGCCTGGGCAACAGAGTGAGACTCCATCACTCTGTCTAAAAAAAAAAGAATAAAATAAAAAACATCCCAGGGAGGACAGCAACCTGTAAATTGACAACTCAAGGAAGCAGTCAGGCAAATGCTGATTGTGGAGCATTTCACCAGAAAACAAGCTCAGTCGTTCGTGACGGGGCATACTCTAGAAAAATGAAGAGACAATACTCATTAGACGGGATGCTGATTTGAACAAAGCAACGTTTAAAAGACATTTTTGGAACAATCAAGGAAAATTGAATATGGATTAAGTAACATATTTTATTGAGAAATTGTCATTAGTTTTATTCGGTGTGGTCATGGGATTGTCATTATGCAGGAAAATGTCATTTTTAGAGACATACAAGTTTCAGGGTAAAAGGTCATGGTGTTAGTGATTTTTTTGAAATTCAGAAAAAGAGGTAAGGCAAACTCATAAAAATGTGAATAATTTTAAAAACTAGATGATAGACATAATGGTTTAACTGTGCTATTCTCTGTATTCTGTAAATTTGAAATTTTTCATTACAAAAATCAGAAGTTGCTTACCCTGCCTGCCATCTTACAAATGACCACATGAGGGCAGCAGAGTATCAGGCTGGATGCGGGCTCACGCTTTGAGAGGGAAATGCAGATAGGCAATCACCCCACTCATGCATAATTTATTTACTTCTCATCTTTTCTTCTAACCCATCATTTAGTAAGCACTATGTGCAGGGTCCTTTGCTGGGCCTATAGGAGTCAAAATGTCGAATTCACCTGATCTGGGCTCCTGCAACCACATATATTATGTCTGTATCTGGAGGCCAAGGAAGGGATGGTGACCAGGAACATCCGTCCTGATGGGTCTACAAGAAACACAGGTGTCTCTATGTCTGGCATCACTGGAATGGAGACCTTGGCCAGGCATGTTGGAAACAAAGAAATTAATGTGGGGAATGGAGGGAGCTGACCACTCGTATGAGCTGCTCTGCATGCATTGGGGTTTACCACTTACCTACTGTGATCTTGGGCGAGTTACTTTACCTCTCTGAACCTCACAGGACTAATAATAGTTTTTATCTTATAGCTGTCTGTTGCAAGGGAATGAGACCATCTATGAAAAATTGCTTAAAACAGTGCCTCGCAGACAGTAAGTGCTCAAAATGAACACATTTACCTGTCTATATGGAGAAAATGGTGAATGCAGCTTTGGGACTGGGGCACTGGAATCAAGACTTTCCAAAAGGCAAGATCACAACTATAGCAGCTACATTTATTGAGGGTTTCTCTGTGTCAGATGCAGGTTTCTCTTGCCCAACAGCAAGCCTAAAGGCAGGACTGTTAGTGTCCTTACTTTAGAAATGAGAAAACTGAAGTGCTAACCTTCCTGAGGTCTTCCAGCTGAAAAGGAAGGAAGCCGGGATTTAAACCCAGGCAGCCTGGCCTTGGAGTCCTCCTTCATATCCACCAGGGTGGCTGTACTCCTTTTTGGGGATGGGTGCTGTGGAAAGACAAAGCATTTACCTGGAGACAGGGTGTCATCCTGCAGTCGACAGGGGCCTGTGGACCTGGGGAAGGGATGCGAGAATGTCCAACACTGTGCTATGAATGTGTTTCTCAAGAATGTCCTCTGGAGACTGGAGCTCTTGATAAGCTCTCTGGGCTTTGCCTGCTCAGCATCTTTGTTCTTTCTTTCTTTCTTTCTTTCTTTCAAGAGGCAGGATCTCACTATGCTGCCCAGACTAGAGGGCAGTGGTGTGATCACGGCTCAGTGCAGCCTCAAACTCCTGGGCTCAAGTGAGATCCTCCTACCTCAGTCTCCCAAGTAGCAGGAATTATAGGCTCACGCCACCATGCCTGCCTCATTTTGTGTGTGTGTGTGTGTGTGTGTGTGTGTGTGTGTAGTGACAGAATCTCACTGTGTTACCCAGGCTGGTCTCAAACTCCTACCCTCAAGTGAACCTCCCTCCCTGGCCTCCCAAAGTGCTGGGATTACAGGAGTGAGCCACCACACCTGGCCCCAGCATCATTCTTCCAATAATAGAACTCATCTACTCCTTTTGGGAAACAGCCCTTATCCTACTGTCAACCATGCGGTCAGGCAAGGCTGATCCCAAATCTGGCTCAAGACTGGGCAAGTAACCAGATCTGGTCAATGACAATAAGACCCACCCTCCACTCAGTGATTGGTTCATGATAAACATGTGACTCAAGCTAGGCCAATCAGAGGCAATCCTGGGACTCTGACTCATTCACTGGGAAAGAGAGAATTTTTTCTATGGGTGTAGCTAAATGCTAGGACGCAAGCTGAGAACTGCTGTTTGCCGTCTTTGCCATCACTTGAGAAGAGTCAGCCTGAGAGTGCAGTGTGGAGGAATGCAGGGCTGAGAAGTGGAGAGACCCAATCCTGTTGACATCCTTGGAATACTTGGGCCCAGCCTGCCTGAATCCATTTTTGTCTCTGTACTTTCCGTACAGACGGGGCAAAAAGGATGCCTTGTGATACAAACCAGGCTAAGTTGGGTTGTTGTCACTGGTAACCAAGCAAATCCTTAATACATTTCTCGACAGCACGGTATAAAGCAAAAAGGGCCATGCTATTTATCAGAAGATTAAACTCCTCTAAGCACCAATCTATGTTCAGTTACAATAACTGACAAATGAAGAAGGAAAATCTTGTTCCACGGATGACAGGACTCTGTGAGTTGCCTGGGAAGGGAGGTCTGCAGCTCTGCGACATGCAAGGGCCATTGATCTCCATATTGGGAAGAATTGGAATCAGTCTCTCAGAGGGTCAGACGGACTATGTGTGGATGTCTGGATGGAGAATGGAAGCAGAGCTGGAAACAACACTGAATGGGGACACTCAAGGCCCAGAAACACTAATAATAATACTTCCTCCTGGCTGGGCCCGCTGACTCATGCCAGTAATCCCAGCACTTTGGGAGGCCAACGCAGGCGGATCACTTGAGGTCAGGAGTTCGAGACCAGCCTGGCCAACATGGTGAAAACTTGTCTCTACTAAAAATACAAACAATTAGCTGGGCGTGGGGATGGTCGTCTGTTATCCCAGCTACTTGGGAGGCTGGGACAGGAGACTTGCTTGGGCCCAGGAGGCAGAGGTTGCAGTGAGCCGAGACTGTGACACTGCACTCTAGCCTGGGTGACAAAGTTAGATTTCATCTCAAATAAATAAATAAATAAAAATAAAATAATAATAATAATAATAATGCTCTTCCTCTTGCATCAGTCCTCAGATAAAGAGAAGCAGGTTCACTGTAATCTGGGATTCATGACATAGCATTGTGGCCCCCTGCAGCACTTTAATCCTCAATTATCAGCCAAGTCCTCCATTGTTAAAAAGTGGCTGTGGTCCAGAACCAGAGATGTTGAATTAGTATTATTATTATTTTTAGACAAGGTTTCACTCTGTCACCCAGACTGGACAGCAGTGGCACAGTACTGGCTCTCTGCAGCCTTAAATTCCAGGGCTCAAGTGATCTTCCTGCCTCTGCCTCCTAAGTAGCTGGGACTACAGGCACGCACTACCACACCTAGCTAATTTTTTATTTTTATTTTTTTTAGTAGAGATAATTTCTCATTCTGTTGACCAGCCTGGTCTCAAACTCCTGGCCTCAAGAGATCTTCCTGACTTGGTGTCTCAAAGTGCTGGGATTTATAAGCATGAGCCACCACACCCAGCCATTAATTTTTTAACAATAATAAGTAGAATCAAGTAATGCCCCTACTGCAAACTTCCATGGGCTTCTCAGTGTTCTTAGGATAACTTCAAAATGGTCACCATGACTCAAAAGGCCCTGTCTGTGTTCTTCTAGACAGCTGTTCTCACATCTCTCACCCACTCAGCTCCAGCCACATGGCCTTCTCCATTCTTCTCCTGTGCCAATCTCTTTCTCATCATGTGCCTGCTTGGTCACCCCTTGGCATGGTGGGTTCCTTCTCGGGCTTTTGCCAGTTTAAACTCCCCTCCTCAGAGAGGCTGTCTCAACCTCTCAGTCTAAAGCAGATTCCAGTATTCTTCCTCCCCATGCCCTGAGTATTTCTGGCTTTTTGGTTGTCATTATCTGTCTCCAGCATTTGGCCTAAACTCCACTGGGATCTTGGTCTGCTTGGTTCAAGGCTGCATCCCTAGTACCCAGAACAACACTTGGTACACAGTAGGTTTCAAGAACTGTTTGTTAAATGTGGGAATGGCCTCCAAAGATGTGACTTTGTTTAGCTACCAAGCCCACCTCACTCAGAAATGGCACTTGCACCCTAGATGTGGTTGAATATTCATTTCATCCATAAATAATTATTGAATACCTACTATGTGCTAGACATCCTACTACCATCTCGAGATGGTATAGACAAGATAGACAAAACCCCAGATTTTCTGGAGCTTACATTCTGGGTTGGGGGAGACAGACTACACATCAGGAAACGAATCAATTCCAGTGATGATAAGGGCAATGAAGAAAATAAAACATATTAACCTGATGGTGACTGCTTTAAGCAAGGAGGTCAGGGGAGATGTCTCTGAGGCAGTGAGGAGTGCTTGGGAGACCTGATACTAGGTTCTCTGGGTGTCAGAGGAAGGTCCCAGGCCTTTTAAGCCACCCCACAAATCCCAGCCTGGGGTCCAGTATGGAGCCGGCCCCAGGCCTCCAGTGTGAGGCTGACCTGCTTTCTGGGGTGGCTGAAAAGCCCTGGAAAGTTCTTGTCCTCTCTCTGCCTCTCCTTAGCATCCCTTTATTTAAACACAAACCTCTGCTCACTGCCCAAAAGAAAACTGCCACTTCTGCTGCTTCCAGGGGGCAGTGGTGGGGGAGTGTTGAGGAGGATGTGAGGTGTGGGGGGTTGGGGAGTCCTGGGGGGTCTGTTACTCTCACCTCATCCCCATCCTTCTCCACAACCCTCCACTGCTAAAGCTCCTCTTCAGGCTACTCCAAGGCCATGCCTTGCTACTTGCACTGAGGGGTACTTTCTAGACTTCCCTGCTTAGGGTTGGAGGCAATTGTCTGGCAGGCTGTTCCTAGGAGGCCTTTCCCCAAACCCCACACACCTCTCTCTCTAGGGAATTTCCCAACATAAAATGCTCCCTTGTGTTAGAGGCAGTACCTGACCCTTGGCTGCAACCTGGGGCAGGATGGCCTGGGGAAACGCTGCATCCATCCTTGCTCCTTCTTTGGGGGCTGTGTGTGCAGCCGATGACCACCTACCCCACCACAACACCCCCCATGCCAAGGGCGCACAAACTCCCTCTGGGTGAGGTATCTTGGGTCAAACACTCCCAGCTCGGGGGAGCTCTCTGTTTCAGATCACACCCAGTGCCCTGCCTCATCCTCAGGCCTAAGAGAGAGAATGAAAACCCAGCTCCAGAGTGAGACTGCCTAGTTCTGAATCCCAGCTCCATGATGCCTAAGTAGTGTCTCCTATGGCAAGTTACTTAACCTCTCTGTACTATTTCCTCGTAGGTTAAGCTGGAGTAACATTAGCACCTGCTTTAAAGGGTGGTTGAGAGGACTAATGAGTTGGCCTTTATATGTGAAAGGGCTTAGAACAGAGTAAGTGCTCAAATAGGTTGGCTATTATCATTCTGTCTGCTTTTTCCTTTTTTTTTTTTTTTTTTTTTTGGTTTTAGACAGAGTCTCACTCTGTTGCCCAGACTGGAATGCGGTGGCACAATCTCAGCTCACTGCAACCTCCACCCACTGGGTTCAAGTGATTCTCCTGCCTCAGTCTCCTAAGTAGCTGGGACTACAGGCATGCACCACCACACCTGGCTAAGTTTTCTATTTTTTGTAAAGTTGGGGTTTCTCCATGTTGGCCAGGCTGGTCTCGAACTCCTGACCTCAAACAATCCCCCTGCCTCAACCTCCCAAAGTGCTGGGATTACAGGAGTGAGCCCCTTTTTCCTTTTAATTGCAAGAAGCAGAAATCCCACTCAAGTCACATCAAGTAAGGAGGGTTGAATGTAAGGTCTCGCAGTGAGAAATAGGCACTGGGGCAGGTACTCAGCTGTGGCTTCCAGCTCTCTCTGGGAACTGGGTGGCTTTGTTCTCAGAGCCTGTGATCTCCGCCACTGGCTTTGCCCATTGGCTTTGTCATTGTGCTCACAGAGTCTCATCCCTAGTGACTTCAGCCTGTGGTGCAGAAGGGCCACCTCTCTGCCTCTGACCTCCTCGTCATTGTGGCCTCTCATCTTCTGCTCCTCCTGCTTACAGGGCCTGTCATTTGTTACTTCTGGGTCAAGCTTCCCAAGAAAGGTCATCTGCAGGTCCAGCTTTGCCAAGGGCCATGGTGACTAACCAATCTACCATCAACTGCTGTTGCATCAGCTGCCATTCTTGGCTCAATCCAGTGGAGTCAGGGGGTGGGGTAGCACAATACCAAACATGGTCATCAAGGGAGCTCCCTTTAGAAAGCAAAGGGGGTGTGGTGGGGCTGGCTGCCCTCCCTCTTGTGTGCTTCTGCCAAGGCACTAAGTGAGCCCTCAGAGCTGGAGGAAATAATCAAGATCAGCTTCCCCAACCCCCTTGTTTTACAGATGAGGATACTGAGGCCCAGACAGGGGAAGAGACATTCCCCAAATCTGGTAGCCAATGAATGGCAGAATCCTACTGAAGCTTTTTCCTTGGAGCGCCTTTGGTTCAGTCACTCATCAGATGCCCAACAACCTGCTCTTCCTGACTGCAGAGCACGGAGATGAAGCAGAAACTCCTTAAGGAGCAGAAGCAGAAACTCCTTAAGGAGCAGAAGCAACCGTGGATGAACACAGCAGCCTTTGCTGAGTGCCTGGATGGTCCAGAGATGTTATGTAGATCATCCACTCCAGACCGCAAACAACTCTGTGGAGCAGAGCCTTCTTAGGGCTGTGTTCCTGAGGAAATGGAGGCTCCAGGAGGTTTTGTCACTTGCTAAGGTCAACCAGCTGATAGAAGTCAGTGTTGGGATCCACACTCAGATCTGTCTGAATCCAGAGCCTTTGCACTTACACCCATGATTTAAGCTCATCCAAATCACCCAGCAAGCGTGAAGCATGTGAGTGGGAGATGCTTAGGGTGGGTGGAGGGAGAGTGGCTGGGGTCTAGGGAGCATGGGTCAGGGTCCAGGAAAGCCAGAGACCCTTTATATCCCTCATTGTGATCCTGGGACTTGGGGCAAGCCCTGGATCTCCTCTGTTCCTCAGTTTCCCCATCTGTAAAATGAACATCCCACCTAATATAAATCTCTATGTTCTTGGGGGAGTTAGAGTAGAAAAATGGGAAAATAGAAAGTGTTCTCAACAACAGTAAAGACACATGTGGCACTAATGCAAGGAATCAATAATAAGTATTCTCAATGTTAGGTTTAAAAGAAACAGATGAGTAACAGAGTTATCATAGGTTCCTGAGAGAAGCTGGGATAGATAGACCTTACTTCTAAGGTGGTTGTCAAGGCAACCAGACCTCCCTGCAGCTAGGCATTTGGGGATCACAGAATCCTTGCTGGCCTGAAAGCACTTAAAGTCCCTGCATTTTAAACTTCCTGAGGGTCAGTCTTCTCATTTATTAACTAGGGGTGCAGCAGAATCTACCCCCACAAGTTGTTTGTAAGAATTCAGTGAGGCAAGGCATGTGAAGTGCTTGGCAATGTGTCAACATACAGAATGCACTTGATGGATATTAACTTTATTATTGTGAAGTTAACGTAGAGTCCATGGACAAGGACAAAATTCTAGCATATTTGCATGAGCATTTTTCTAGTGTATCAGTTAGCTCTTGCTGCCTAGCTAACCACTCTAAAACTGAGAGACTGAAAACCATCGCCATTCATGGGAAGCCCCACAATCTCCTTTGGGCAACTTGTATTCTTCCCTGATGCAAACTCTTGGTGGGACTGACACCACCCTTGAAAATACAGGTTGCTTAGGCCATTTGTCTATTCCATCCCCTTGGTCTGCTTTTGGGATAAACCTGTGGCTTAATTCTGATCAGTGACAATCAGACCCAAGACTACTGAAGCTGAGGAGGTGCAGATAGCAGAAGCTTCAGCAGCCACCGGGCAACCACAAAATAACAGACAAGCTGTCTGAGCATAAAGTCAACCCAGAGAGCTAAGTAGAGCCAACCCGGAAGAAGAGAACTGCACCCCGGAGACAACACTCACATCCTCACATCATCCTGGGTGTGAAGCCATTTCTAGCCTGGAGTTTCCATCCATGTGAGCCAATAAATTCTCTTTTGCTTAGGGCTGTTTGGGTTGAATAGTTTGTCATTTGCAAACAAAAAATTCCTAAACAGATGTGCCCAGAAAATGGATGATCCAGCAATGGTCTATGCTTTGTGGCTGACAAAATAGTCAAGCAGCTAAAATCTGTCCTTTGTGCCTCTGTGGGTTAGAGACACTGTTCTATTAATCAATGAGTCAAAGTCAATCTTAGAATTCTAGAGTGATCATTTTGTGCAATTAGACTGTATGCAACTTGAGGAAAGGAACTGGGGCTCATCATTCTGTGTCCCCAGCAGCTAACCTGGAGGCAAGTTGCATAAAAAGGTGTTTCATACATGCTTGTTGAATGAATGAAAGGCTCCTGATTTGAAGCTTTCAAATGTGTACTGTTGCTATGAGCAAGTACACAGATTATGGAACACATACAAAGTTTAGCCTCTTAGAAGGTTAGTGGTTTGAATGTGTCCCCTGAATTTATGTGTTGGAAACTTAATACCCAATGCAATAGTCTTGGGAGAGGGCACCTAATACGAGGTGACTGGTTCATGAGGGTTCCACCTTCATGAATCAATTAATGTCATTGCCATGGGAGTGGGATTGTGATCATGAGAGAAGGTTATAAAAGAGTCTGCCCCTCACACTGTCTCTTTTGCCCTTCTGCCTTCCACCATGAGATGACCCTAGCCAGATGCTAGTGTCATGTTCTTGGACTTTCCAGCCTCCAGAACCATGAGCCAAATAAGCTGTTTTTCTTTATGAATTACCCAGTCTGTTCTATTCTGTTACAGCAACAGAAAATAGACTAAGACATTTTCATAGCAGAGGAGTCTGGAATTAGCAAGAGACCATCACTGAGTGATGAATGTTTTTGGTGGGAATGAGTCACTGAGGCTGCAAAGAGACCCTCCCATGAAGACCCAGCAGAGGTTTCATCACAAAGAGAGACTGAAAGCCATCACCATTAATCATTTTTCATGGGCAGCTCCACAATCTCCTTTGGGCAACTTGTATGCTTTCCTGATGCAAAGTCTTGGCAGGATGCAAAGGCCCTGAAGTATTCCTTGCTGCAACAAGCAGCAAGGTACCTTCATCATGAAATCCTGCCCCTAATCCTGCTGTAATGAGTACAATGCTCAAATCAGAGGCAGTATGACAAACTTATAAGGAGCATGGCTTTGGAGTTAGGCAGACTGAATTCAAATTCTGGCTTCTCCACTTCCCAGCCTAACCCTGGGCAAGCTGTTTAGCCTCTCAGAGCCTCAGTTTCCTCATCTGCAGGACAGACTATAATAATGATACTTACCTTCAATGGTGTATTGAGAATTAAATGAGAAAATATGGGTAAAGGGTTTAATATAGTGGCTGGGACAGAAATAAGTGGTCAATAAACAGTTCACAAACACACACAGGTAAAAAACAAAAGTCCAAGAGGTTGTATGACATTTGTAGACGATGAACATCAAAATGTTGCATGTGCCTTGATGCATCAGTACCCAGTGGCCTCTGATAATTTATCTTAAACTTTTGAAGACACTTTCTGCAGATGACAGCTACTACTCCCAACTTGCCTTTGCTTTGACATTTCCAAACCCTCTTTTCCCAGGAATCATCCTACAGTTAGTTACCTTCTTCAGTTAGCTCTACAATGGAAGTGGTCCTCCTTGTAACCTTACCTTTACCTTGTTGGATCTGAGCTAATGGACATTTCAAAGGTGGTTCCTAGGGGAAGCAGGCAGACAGTGTGGACTGGAGGATGGGGAGTCCCCCCAGGACCTCTCCACCCCTGATGTGCCACCTCGCCCTTTCAAAAACCACTGGAGCATGTTTGAGAAAAGTTAAGCTGTTTTATTTCACAGGATAGCTCCACGTCAAACCAGCAGGCACCATCAGAATACGCGACAGAGGATCCAATCAGACACTCTATAGGACGGGCGTTTGGTTGTAAGGTAGAGAAACGATATCCAGAAGAGGGCAACATTTATCGTCACGTGGGGACAGGCAACCAGCAATTTCCTAGGGGGGTTTTGGTTTGTTTTTCCTGTCACAATTTGGGGAGGAAGGAAACCAAAGGAAACGAAATAGACCAGCCACTCTGAAGCAATCAGAATCAAACCTATTGCCAAACCATGTAAACAGTCACACTGCCGGGAACAAGGGCCTGGGCAGAAACCCTAGCCAGGATCGACTTCCGTCTAAGGAAGGAAAAGTGCACTCTGGTTGTTCTGGTTCAAGGAACAGCTTTGTTATTTGCCAGGGACAGTTCACACAGAAAGGAGGTGTCAACAAGGGGCAGCAATGGCCATGTGGCCAGTCCCAGAGGGACAGTGGGACACTGGCAGATCAATCTCAGGGAGGTCAGGAGGGCTTGGACCTGACAGCAAAGTCCCTTCTCCCGGCTCCCCTGGGCAGCTTTGGATATGTGGGGAATGCTCTATGTGGCTGCTCAGAGGAGAGGAGACCCCAGAGAACCGGGGAAGTTGACATGAAATGTCAGCGTTAGCTCTGCACAGCAGAAAATCAGCTAGGCAACACCTCGGCTCACCCCTTTCTGCCTTTCCTCCCGGCCACCACCCCCACTCCCAGCCCAGCAGGGGCCAACCCCATAGTTGTGAGCCAGCCACTCTTCTTTCTGGGTTTCTTAGGAGAATGAGGCATTTGCTCTAGTGTGGAACCATCTGGATGTGTGAAAAGTTAGGAATAGAAAGACTGAGAGGAAGAACCATTACCCGAGTCCTCACGTTTTTCCATTAGCTGTGTACATGCACTGAGTGCCATATCACGACCAGGTCATGAGAAGTCCTCCACATTCGTGCCTCCCGAATGACAAAGAAATATACCCAACAAGGCACTCCAAGGGACTCCAACAGAGAAGAGAGCCCCACATAAAGGCCCCTTCCCACACTGGCTCCTCTTTGTGTACCACAAACCAGTTTTAAGTGTTTATAAGGCAGATCTCTGAACTGCTGGTTCCAGCTGATAGCCAAAATATGGCTCAATTTCCCTGTGTCTCTTCCCACTCCGATTTCTTCATTGAATAGAAACCTTTCATCCCTTGGGAATCCATTTCTCTCCTGACCCCTGGCCTGGTGACTTCAGAGAAAAGACTCCAAAGTCTAATTCCCAAGCTTGCAATTCCCTCCAATTGTGCACTCTGTCCGGGGTTCAAAAGGCGCTTCAAGGTGAGAAATCGTTAGCACTGAAACAAGGAAAGGCAAGAATTTTTCATAGAATCCCACAGCTCAGAGCAGCTCTTTAAGAGGAAAAGGGAATAAAAGGGGAGGGGGAGAGTGGGGTAGGAAGCACAGCTTGTTCTCAATTTAATCCAGAAAGCTCTTTAGCGGCAACTGAGCCACAAGGCCCAGGAAACTAGACCAGGAATTAATTGTCTTTGGTCAGTTTTAAATGAACAACTTGCTGGTTCATTCCTAAAATAGATTGAACATCGGTTATACATAAAGACAAAAGGCTTGACCTCAGGATAAGTCAAAGGTTAAGAAAAGAAATCATTCCATGAAGCAAAGAAAAAAAAAATGCCCGTTGTCAACTAACTGATCAGTACGGCTTTCAATAATGGTGATGAACAAGTAGGTAAACACCACTTCCCCTTGTACAATTGGTTATATTGAAGACTACTAACTAGGTTACTACATTTCCCCCACACTCACTGTACAGTTAGGTATTTGTTTTTACATTGATCTATCTACTAGGTGCAAAGATTTGGTGAGTGGCATTGGCTAAAATTTAATTGTAGCCTTTTAAAAAATTACAATTTCACATTTTAACAGTTACTTTCCAGCATTTAAGCAAATACAGCAATATATAGTGGACTAAAACAGGCAGGAGTCAGAAAGAGAAAGCCAATGTTCAGGGAACGTTGATGGCACTGAGTGCTGTGGAGGGTGACTGAGACATGCATAGTGGCAGATGAGGAAGTGGGAACAGGGGAGGGGGCGGGGAAGTATTTTTCCACTTGGCCTGCGTCAAGGCTCAGATTTGGGGCTGGATGAGTGAGGAGACGTCTGCCATCTGCGTGTGTACATCCCTAAATGTGAACTCATCGGCCATTTCCCAATGGAAAAAAAATTAGGTGCTTAAAGAAAACAGCTAAGACTCTGCCCTCAGAAAATTCAGTGAAAGGCAGGTCCATTTTCAGTAAGAGAAAAACAAAATCAGTCAATTCAGAGAAAAATCCACATGGTCTGATTGGTGTTATGTATATCAGGCAACAGATTTTTCTACTCTGATTGTTGCTTTTAATCTGGTAGTTGTGGCAGAGATTGCTGTATTTTGCCTGGGAGGCTACTGGATTTAGGATCTGGGAGTATCTTGAGGGTAGAAATCAGAAGTCTTGTGTCCTGGCTGGACAGTATAGCGTCCAGCATGCAAACACATGACTTTAAGAGCCTGAGGCAGCCTCTGCTCTTAACCAGTGTCAAATTTTGGGCAGGTCACAGCATAGCCCAAGGCCTTACTCTCTTAAGCTATAAAATGGCAATATCTTTCTGTGCTCCAAGGCAGATGGCCTTTCATATCCAGGAGCTAAAGAGAAGGGTTCATTCTAGGCCAAACAAGGGAGGTCAAGTTTGACACCAGCCTCTCCCTGAGATCCTTTTTCTGTTCCTTTCCTGATGCTCCCTTCCATTGTGGGGTGTCAAGTCCAGTCCTTCAGACAAGGTAGAGTGGCTTTACCCTCCTAACACATCTAGGTGCCAGTGACTTAACTAGGTCCCTCCCTTTGGGTGTATTTAACTTTTTGGGGGGGACCAGAGGAGAAGGCACCACTTAATCCAATGGGCTGAAATGTTAATGATGGAATCCAGGGCTCCTATTAAGATGGCAGGAAAATTCCACTGCTCACTTCTGAAATACCATTGGGAGGTTTCAAACAGAAGGGCTGAAGGGTTCTGATCTAAGACTTACCTTACTAATCTAAGACTTACCTTACTAATCACAAGAGCATTGTATTGATTCAGTGTTTTCCAGTGTACACAGCTTGCTCACTGCTGTTTGACCTTTATTACCCTATTTTATGGAGCAGAAAAGCCAGGCTCAATGAGGTGGAGTGACAAACCCTAAGTCACAAGGCTCTTAAGTGCTCGGGGCTGGGACTCAGACTCTGGGCCGTTTGACTTCAAACTTCATTGGCCTCGAGAGAGAGGAAGCTTGGGAAGAGTAGGGAAAAGCCCCTGCGTCTGGCAAAAGAGGGTAAGTAACAGTGGCCCACAGGGCACACAGATTCGCCTGTGTGCCATTATCCAGAAACAGCTCATCTCTGGAAGTGATCAGAAGAGGAGGTAAAATGAAATCAAAGGAGAGTGACCCGGAAGGGCTTTACTTGGCCAAAAGGCAAAGGCCTTGCTATTACACACGAAGATCATGCACCCATTTCTATCACCACATTTTCATCTACACTAAATGTTCTGGAGGGAGTGAGTGAAGAGGGAGGGAAGGGAAGCTATGTCACTTGTATTAACTTAACCGACAGTGTCCTCTAGGACAGAAAGTGTCAAGGACTGCCCCTCCCTGGCCCCAGTCTGAACTGGGCACTCACGGCTCATGCGTTTCATGCAAGACGGCACCAGCCACAGTGCGTCACAGCCTGATTTAAAATGAAAACGATGTGACTCAAAGTCTCCTTGCCTGTTTAGTTCCAAATCTGACACAGTATAATTAGTAGAACCAGGAAAAGAAAAAATTAAATAGTTTGAAAATGATATAAGTTAAACCTCTATAGTTACCACAGATTTATTCCTACAGCGTTTCTAGGTTTTGAAGTATTCCACACCACTGTATTTTTATTTTTCCCTTTTTCCCAACCACATGTAATACTGTGCTATGATGGGGCTTAGGTTCTCTCTATCCCCTGCCTCTACACACAAACACAAGGATGTGGTAGTCAGGGGTCTTCTCGCCAACTTTCTCCCATGCCTTCGGGAGTACCGTTGGCCTTTGGCCTCCGGGTGGAAGGGCAGGGTCTCTGGGGTGGACGGGGGTGGGGGTTTCCTAGGAAGGGTTCCCCACCTCTGGGAGCAGCCTGCTTAGGGGTACTGCCTGCCTCACCCTTCCTTGAGGGGCAGACTGTTCTGGAAGGCCACGACTTCTGGAGACAGTGGGAGTCTGTTTTTGTTTGTGTTTTTCTGCAGGTTAGTGGTATATTGCTTCATTCGCAGTTACTATGGGCCTCTAAGTTCTCCCAGAAAAGTCCCTGCAAATCCCACCAAATAACTCGGCGGGAGATGTTTGGTGGCATGGGTCTGAGGTAAATCTAAGTTTCATAAAAAGAAAAAGGAGATACTATATACACTTAGTATGTGTGTGTCCAGATCTAGTATATGTATATAGATGCATAAATATATATATATACACACACCTACAGACACATACATACATATACATGTGTATATATGCACACGTTGATATACACACACATATACGTATGTAGAGAGAATGTCGAGAGAGGAAGTTTCCAGTGACGATATGCGGGAGAAGCCATGTGGTATTTTGCCTCGATGTTAGGAAATGCTGTGGCTGGGGCTGCTCCAGCTGCAGCACTCCTCTGGGCGTCTGTTGACAAGCGAGAGGTCTGTGGGATTCCCATGGCTGGACGTGAGCTGCAGCCAGTGCCTGGGCCTCAGCTCTGCACAGACACGCCCTCCCAGACTGACCTCTGCCCTCCAAGGCCAGGGTCACTGGGAAGCACATGGAAGCCACCAAGGCCACCCTGGGCCGTGGCGAGCCACAGTGGGCCATGGCGGTGCGGCCCATCCTACAGGTCACATGGTGCCCGACTTGTCCGCTGAGCTGTTGGGGAACATCTTCTCGGTGGGCGTCACGGCCGGGCTGCCCACGCCCGAGCTGCTGCTGCTGCTGGACCGGTGCTGGACCACCGGCCGCACGGGCCGCATGGGGGGTGGGCGGAGCTGGGCGCCAGCCAGGCGGGCGGACAGGGCTGGCTTGAAGGTGGTCATCATCTCGGTGGAGGAGCTGCTGCTGCGGCGCATGGCTGCATCGGGGTCGCGGATGACGATGGTGTGAAGGGGACTGGCGGGCTCCGAGCTGATGGGGCCTGGCGGGTTCTTCAGGGGCTCCAGGGTGTCCAGCACCACATCTGGCGCCTGCTTGACCGTGTTCTGCCTCTCGAGTTCCCGCAACTCGTGCAGAGCCGTGCTCATGGTCTTCTCGATGTCCTGGGGACAGAGAGAGCTGGGGTCAGCAGAGTCTGGAGACCTGGGGTCACGTCCTTCCTGTCTGCTAAGCAGCTTCCCTTCTTAGGGAGGTTCCCCAGAAGCCTCGTGGCAGGGATGGAGATTAAGTCCTCAGGATGTCTTATAACCACGTGGGAGAACCAATGTGGATATCCCCTGCATGGTGCCTTGCACACGAAATAGATTTAGTAAGGGCAGGTCAGACTACTGACAAAGAGGGCAGGCTCTGGAGTCAGACAGACACGGATTCAAATCCTGGCTCTACCACTTCCTTGGTATGTGACCTTATGCAAGTTCCCTCACCCTCTGAGCCTCCAGAATCCTCATTTGTAAATGGCACATCTTTATAATATGGACCTCAGGGAGTTGATGAGTGCATTAAATGATACAGTCCCTGTGAAGAGCCTGGTGTGACCCCTGGCACAGAGTAAGCACTCAAAAATACTAATGACAATAACAGTAGCAATAATAGCTAACACTAAGCACCAATCCAAACCCTGTCCCCGAATAATTCATTTAATCTTCACACTTCTAAGGTAGGAACTACCTTTATGCTCATGTTACACGTGAGGAAACGGAAGCTCAGATTGGTTAAGTAACTTGCCCAAGGTCACACAGCTAATTAGCAGTATAGCCCAAGTCTGAACCCAGGCAGTTCAGTACTTTTAGTATTTTTTTTTTAAATCCTTGGTCACAGAAAAATTTCTTGGAGATTATGTATCAGAATGTTCACAGTGCCCATCCCAGAATAG
Source organism: Trachypithecus francoisi (assembly GCF_009764315.1). Taxonomy (NCBI): domain Eukaryota; kingdom Metazoa; phylum Chordata; class Mammalia; order Primates; family Cercopithecidae; genus Trachypithecus; species Trachypithecus francoisi. Next base: position 52,863,120 of record NW_022681453.1, read on the forward strand.
AGGGACTGCTACTCTCTTCTCCGTATTATAATCAGAAAATTTTGTTTTTTAAAAAGTGGAAATTTTAACAGGCAAGAAAAATCTTCTGCCTACATAATTCCCGAGGATGTTATAATATCTGAGAGCTCATCAGGAGGACAGCACTCTGAAGTACTCAAAGAGAGAGAGCTCCCCACCACCCAGGGCAGCCTGGGCTCGCCATGCCCCAGGGCAGCTTCCCTCAGCTCCTGTCCCCTCATGCCCAACGTGGTGCTGTAGCTGGTAGGCAGCATTTAACCCAAGAGCCCTTGGACAGGCCACAGGGCCCCGGACTTTTGAGTAAAAAGACTCTGTGGCCAGTTGCTGACCGTGTGACCCTGAGCAAATCTCGATCACTCTGCACCATATTTTGTTCACTATTACAATCCCAGACATTTACTGTGAAGATGGGGTGAGATAATGGATGTGATGAAGCTTTGTAAACTGCCAGACGGTGGTTTTCAAAATCCTTCTAGCCCAAGAGCCCCACGGGTTCCCATGACTGTTGATAGGGATGCCTCCGCATCCCACAGACGTGAGAGGAGCTGCTTGGGCTCAGCTGGGCCAGATCCCAACTGGCTTAGCGATCGAGGGCACGGTGAGGGATACTGCCTAAGCCACCACTGGTAGGTGCTGTGCATAACCTCATGGAGGAATGATGACTATCAAGACAGGCTTGCTTTATTGCACATCCTAAAAAAAAAATAAAAAGTATGAGTCTGGTGAAACAGATGGTGGGGATGGAGCCTGGAGATGCTGGGGCTGGCCCCTTTCTCTACCCTGGTCTTTTACATTCTCTTTCCCCTGTCTGCAGGTGGCTTCCTGCCTGCCCTAGGCCCCATGGCAGGCTTCAATCTGGCTGGGGTCAGGGTCCCGAGCTCTTACTCCCCTCATTGTCACAGCCTATCCTTTTTGTTAGGGGACTATGGATGTCTGGCTAATGGCTAATATTAGCTTGTATGCTTCTCCAGGATGTTTCATCCCTTGCCCCAGAACACCGGCAACTTTAAGAAAGGGTCTTTTGTGCCTTATTCAAAAGGAGGCGCTTTGGGGGCAATTTTCTGCAGGAAGGGAGGGAAGGCAGACCCCTCCCCCTCTCTGCTATGTGCCAGCCCTGCAGTGACACAGCCCGCTTTCCTGGAGCCGAGTTGCCCAATCATCAACCACTCTGCTTGAAGGAAACCCCCTGTTGCTTTAGTCCAGCATAAGCTGCAAGGTGAAACTTTAATAAATAAAATGTAATTTTTGCCCCTCTACCACCATCACCACTACCCCCACCACCACTCTACCCCAGCAGAGTGAGCGGAAAGACAGAAAGCTCAGAGAAAGATCAGCCGAGTTGTTTAGGCTGCAGCCTTGCATTAGTCTGAGAGGTGATGCTGTGAGTCTCCAGAGGTGAGCGGCAGAGAGGCCCTGGGGGACAGAGCAGGGACCACGATTGCTTTTCATCTCCTCCCCAATTCGATCTTCCCACTTTGGATGGTCATGTTGCAAGTTCCACAAAGAGTCTTTTTAAGTGGGTTCACATCTAAATCATAAGGGATATTTTGAGACCAGAGAAATTTGGGTCACTTGACCTACTACTTGGGGTTCTTCAGCTGCCACTCCCCTTTGCAGCCTGCAAAGCCAAGGGCTCATCAGAGCCAATGCTGAGGCTGGAAGCTCTCCAGTGTCAGTGGGCTATTTACATATCATTTACCACAATTCCCTATTTGACCTCTATTAGTGAAAAGGGGTCTTGGATGGCAGCTGTCAAACTAGAGAGGGTGCAGATCCATCTGCAAACTGAGAACACATGCAGCAATCCCCAAGTACATTCTACGGGCAGGTCTTGCAAAATGCTCCATGAATGACGGTCAAAGAAGTCTGGGATATGGGGCATGCCCTGTTTTCTTTCTTGGAGATTCACAACGCATATCTTTTAAGGCAGCAGTCCCCAATCTTTATGGCACCAGGCACCGTTTATGTGGAAGACAATTTTTCTACGGATGGGGGTCAGGAGGATGGTTTCGGGATGAAACTGTTCCATGTCAGATCAGGCATTAGATTCTCCTAAGGAGAGCACTACCTAGATCCCTCACATGCGCAGTTCATAATACAGTTCACAGCCTATGAGGATTTAATGTCCCCACTGATCTGACAGGAGGTAGAGCTCACGCATTAATGGCTCCCGCTGCTCACCTCCTGCTGTGCAGCCTGGTTCCTAACAGGCCACAGATCCATCCATGGCCCGGGGGCTGGGGGCTCCGGCTTTAAAGGTTTTATAAGAAGTCTCACAGAGAAGCCACTCAACTTTGTCAGTGCAGCGTTCCCCAAACCTTGCTGACCACAGAACATGTATTCCCTACCCACTCCCTAGCATCCTGTGGAACTACTCTGCTGTGACAGCTATTTTTAGAAATAGTTTTCTAGACTGCATTTGATTCTTTATAAATGTAAAGGGCCCTGGGGCAGGCCTCAGGCCATCCTCTATCATAACTGGTAGAACTTTCTAGACTGGTAGAACTTTCTAGACTGGTAGAGTTTCCAGATGATGGTGGGTGCTAGGGTCATGTTTCCTAAAGTATGGGGGGACCAGCAGCTGGCATGCCTCCTTGGAAGGCACTGATCTTCAGGGACCCCTGGGAATGGGCGTGGGGCCAAACTAGAGCCTGCTGGTGTGAACAGGAGTACTCATTGCTAGGTGTGCTGTTTCTGTGTTGGGTATTCCCTGGGAACCCTGCCTGGCCTCCTCTAGAACACAACTCATGGCTCCCCGCCCTTCCTCCTTCTCCTTTTGAACAGGGATTCAAAGGCCATTCTCCATAGTAAAATTCTCACAGACCAGAAGGTTCTGATTGTCTCTGTTACCTTACGTGGGAGAGAACACTAGGGAGAGGGTACATAATGGGCCCCCACACCAAATTCCAGAGACAAAAAAGTGGAAACTTCTCAAAATATGATAGAACTGTCAAAAAACACATGAAACCAGCTATGCAAATTGTTAAACAAATCACAGTTCTATTCATTTGGCAAATGTAAAAATCATATAGATTGTTTCATCCAAATACAAAACAAACAAACAAAAGCCAGCCCTCTAAGTACTGGAGAAGAACCTGGAACATTCTTCTCTTGCAGCTTCAGCTATTTAGTTCTGCCCACCCTTTGGGTCTCAGGTCAAGTCCTCCCCAGAGAAGTCTCTCTCTGCCTAGGTGCAATCCTCACATTTTAGGCTCTCAAAATACTTTGGACCACTCCTTAAAGGCACCCAATCAAACAACTATTTCACAACTATGTGTGTGTATTTGCTGATGTCTCTTTCTTCTTTAAACTGTAAGCTCCATGTGGGCAGCGCCTGAGTCCATTTTAGGTCTTCATTGTACTGTTGGTGGCTAGCATGGTGACGGCCACATGATAGATGCTCAATCAATATTTGTCAATGAATAGACGAATGAAGAGAGAAATGAATGAATGAGTGAATGAATGAGTGAAAAACTGAATCATATCACTTTGTGTAGTTACCTACCATTACCCCAGCCCCATAATCTGGCCAATGCCCTCTCCAGCCCTGGACACTGGGGGTGTTCAGCCTCTATAGGAACCCCAGCAGTGGCTGCTCCCAACCAGTCTCCATTCCCATGGGAAGCCCAGCAAGGGACAGGGAAGCCACTCACTCTCCTGTTCTCTGGCTTAGCCATGAGCCTGGCATAAAGGCTAAGGTGGCTCTCCGCTCCACGGATTCCCACCCGCTGCCCTCTGGGGCATTTGGCTGCCCAGCCTGCCTTCCCGCTGGCCCTTACTTCTGCCAGGGCCTCGGCTTCCAGGGACTTGTGGTCCCCTAGGCTGCTGTGCCTGGTGGAACCGCAGGTCGACCTCATCGAGTGCCCTTCGGAGAGCGCCTTCTTGTCAGGGTAGTTGATGCTGCCAGCGCTCCCGAACGTCGCCATCCTCCGCTTCTCAGGGCTCTCGATCCTCCCCCGGGTGAGGGGGATTTTGTGGGGGCTGCTGGGGCAGGCAGCGGCCCGGGGTGGCGTGTCTATGCTGGGGCCCAGGCCCCGGGGCGGGCTGTGTGTGTCGCCCCCGCTTCGGCGTCTGGGGATGGCCGCTCCGTCAGATCGCAACCGCACTCTGCAAAGGAGCCAGGGGGCGAGGGGCATGGGGCAGAGGTCAAGCCTGGCAAGTCTCAGAATGGGTGAGTCAAACCCCATGCCACACACTGCACACTAGTCTAAGGAGCGGGTACAGTAAAGCCTCATTCAGCCAGACCCCATAATTCCACAATGAAAGACCTGGCTCAGCACACAGCTCTGCAGCAGGGGGAGGTCTAATGTGCAAACACAAAAGCATCTGGAGCACGGTGCTTCCAGGCCACAGACAGCTGTGCTGCCAACCGCAAAATGCATCTGGTCTACATGCTAAGTCAAGGCCTACAGGATTCCAACTCTGGAAACGCTTTAGTGATGGTTAGTTGGGCTCATGATACCCTCTGAAAAACTTCAGACATTTCCATGATTCTGAGGGGCTTCTAAGTGGTCTGAAGCTTTGAGGCTTGACTGTACCAAAGTTACCAGCACCCTGCAAGCACAGGAGGGGTCCCATGGGAACTGAAGATGCCCTAACGTTGCCACCCAACCCCCAGTCTCTCCAGAAGAGGGCTCCTTCTATGAGGCTTTTGTGTATCTTTGAAAACTAGTCATTCGGCTGGGCGCGGTGGCTCAAGCCTGTAATCCCAGCACTTTGGGAGGCCGAGACGGGCGGATCACGAGGTCAGGAGATCGAGACCATCCTGGCTAACACGGTGAAACCCCGTCTCTACTAAAAAAAATACAAAAAACTAGCTGGGCGAGGTGGCGGGCGCCTGTAGTCCCAGCTGCTCGGGAGGCTGAGGCAGGAGAATGGCGTGAACCCGGGAGGCGGAGCTTGCAGTGAGCTGAGATCCGGCCACTGCACTCCAGTCCGGGCGACAGAGCGAGACACCGCCTCAAAAAAAAAAAAAAAAAAAAAAGAAAACTAGTCATTCAAAAGTAAACACTGCATGGCTGGACAGCCCTTTTGTGCATTTGGATCTTTCCCACTTCCGGGAGGCTCTGATGCAGTGAAAAGGGGATTAGGGCGTGTTTCAGGAGGGTGAGTTATTGCCCTGTGTCTGCCGCACGCTTTCCTGTGTCCTCTCTCTAACCCACTTTATTAATCTGTTAAGTGGGTCTGAGTAAGATCTTTTGCCCACCCTTTACCTTTGCTTCAAGTGGGTTTGAAAGCACCTTGAAGATAAGAGGTTCTATACACAGGAGATTTTGCTACATCCTACAGAGGTCACCAAGAGTCTGAAGGGCTAGAAGTGGTGAGCGGAGAGGGAGAGGGACCGTGTGTTGGGAATGAATTATGACTAGGGACCAGCAGTGATTCAGATCCTAGTGCCACCAGCTGAGCTAAGCAGTGCTTGTGGGTGCCCCAGCAGAACCAAAGCACAGGTATTGGAGAGGAAGCAGAATTTAGAAAGAAAGAACAAGAATGAAGGAGGTGAGGGAGGGACGAGGGAAAGGAAAAGAGAGGCAGAAGATATGGTCCTCCTAGAAGTCAGGGGACCATAACTTCTTTGTCTACCTACCCCAGCCTTCCACTTCCCTGCCCTTCCCAATTCTACCATAGTGCCCTGAGCTATCTGCTGAACTGAACGGAATTTGCGGAAAAGAGGCATCAGGATTTTTACTGAAATAAGTTCATAAATTGTGTGTTCCCACTGTGACTGATTTTTTGGGGGACTATTTGCAAATACCCACATGTGTGGGTTGATCACATGACCCCTCCACTGGAAAAAACACAGAATATGACATTTTGAGACTGCGACTAAAAAGGCAGTGAGAAACTGTCAGTTTTGCTTTTCCTTTCTTCTTATTTCCTCATTAATTTTTTAAAAATAGCCATATACTTTGGATTACACCTGTTCTTCAGAATGACATGCACAGCTCCTTGCCTGGTAGAAAGGTCACATGACACAGCCTGGCCCACACACAGGGAGTGAAGAAATTGGTAATACTGCTCCCTCCAAATAAGTGGGTGGAGTCGAGTGTCAATTTCCTTCAACACATGAGTAGGTGTGAGTTTTCTGTTTACGTAGTGCATTTCAGGGAATATGTGAGCTTTACATTTTAAAATATAACAACTCAGTTCTACAACAGAAAGCTGGAAGGAGGTGCAGGAACTGGAGAGAGGTAGGAAAAATGCTTGCCAATTTGTATCTCTCTCACACATTATTATTATTTTAAACGAAAAAGCACTGAGTTCCCAACACATGTCTTTCCTCCTCCTCCTCCCTGCAATACAGGCTGGACTGTTTTATACCTGGCCGCCTTGGGCCAATGCCAGCCAGCCTGCCCAGTGTGCCCATCGTATCTTGTGGGGAACAGGGGGCTGCAGTAGGCTCCTTCTCTCCTCTCTGCTCTTGTGCATCTCCCAAATCAGACATGAACAGGCTTGACACTAGCAGGGAAAAAATGAATCCGCATATCCTACCGGCCCATCACCCCCCCAAAGCCGTAATCCGAGATGTGCTCCGTGGGGGACTGGAGGTCGTTTTTGGAGGAGGCCTTGTCATCCAGCAGTGGCCCACTGCTGGCCTCGCTGTCAGCCTTCTGGCTCAGGCTGTCGGAGAAGGCATCATCCCTGGGGAGAAGACAGACATGAATTGGAGGCACCTTCCCCCGGATAACCCAGCATATACAGGGCTCCCTGATACGTGTCTGAGGGGCTGAATTAACACAACTTTTGGTTACATTGTGCCCACAGTGTTTGCTAGGCCACTGCCCACTGGGTGCCTTCCCACCATGCATGCCCATTGCAACACTCCTGGTCAGTTTCCGCAGCTGGGACCCTCTTCTGTCCCACACCTACCTCCTCCTTTTTTCTCTTCTAGCTTGTTCATTCCCGGGCAACTCCAGGCTAGGACAAGCTAAATGTTGCAGCGTGTGTTGGAGAAATAGGGGGATGGAGTCTGCAGGCTGAGCACCGAGGGCTGAGTGCTGAGTCTCTGTGTGACTCCATGAGAAATAGCTTCTGGCTAAGCAAGGAAGGAAGAAGCTGCCTCTGCCCCTCACCTCCCCACCCAAGGCTTGGGCCACTGTGAGGTGGCTCAGAAGCTTGTAGGGGGGCCCTGCTGGCCTCCTTCCATGGCCCTCTGCCGTGGTGACGTGTCCCTGATCTCAGAGGTCTGGGGGCATCGGGAGGCTGCCAAGGGCCCTCCACTATGGCATTCCTCTGGCAGTCTGCTTGGCCCTGGCCTTTTCTCTGGCTGAGACCTCCTCTCTCCCATCACAATGTGAGCTTTTGATCCTCTTCCCTTGAGGCTCAGCTTGGTGGCTGCATGTATGGTACATCTGTTCTGCCGAGCCTGACCAGAGCTCCCAAGGAATGTGTGCACTGGAAGCTTCCATGGCTTTCAAAGGAATGGAAAGTGCAGAGTTTTTGTGGTAGGACTAGGCATTTGGGATTCAGGGCTCTTTTTTATTAACCCCTGAAATTATTTAAAAAACAGTACCCTATTAATCAGAAACAAGGGCATGTTTCTGCCCATCCCCTAAGAGAGCTACCTCTGGAGCATAGAACGGTAGGCAGGGGAGGCCTAGGAGGTAGAGGCACATGGCAGGATCCCCTGGATACTGATTCAGGGTGACGGGACGCCCTGGGGGCTGTCAGCTGCATTAGGATGTAGGCCAGGGGTACCCAACACTGTTTCTGTGTGCTCAGAAGGAGGAATTTGGATGTCTGTTAAGTGGACCACCATTTAAAGGGAAGTTAGATATTACCCATTCTCACAGAAGACCAAGCGCATGATATCAAGGAGAGCAAATCGCTGGCATACAAGCTAGCGCTCCCCTACAGTGCCCATTCCAGACATCACTAATCTATTTCAGCATTCTTCACAGAAGTCTCGACTCCACTCACATGTCCTGTACAACTATGTACTGATGAGGGATGAGTCCATCCACGCCGTTGTGCCGGCCCTCCCACCAGTCCTCCGAGGCGCGGTGGTACAGGAGCAGCGAGGCCCCCTTCTTGAAGGATAGCTCACGTGGGGACCGCCCCATGTAGTCAAACTTGGCAATAGCCTCGATCTGTTCCACTTCTGGAAGGAAAGCAAGGGAAAGAGCGTATCTGAGGTCAGCAAAGCGGCAGCTCAGGAGCCTCACTCAGAGGCCCTGGCTTCTCTGGGGAAGGACAGACCACACAGCTGGTGAGAACATGGACAGAACGCCTGGTGGGCTGGGGCTCAGGATCCTGGGGTCCTAGACTCAGATCCACCCTCCATCCTATGACCTCAGGCAAACCATCAAACCTCTCAAAATGTAAAGAGGATGCTGATACATCCTCCTTTTCCACTGCCCTTCTTGTTCTCTACTTTTTAATGCTCATTAATATTGTAGAATTTTCTTTTTCTTCTACCCCTTAACACAAGTTCTATTAATATTTCTACTTTTCCATGAGCCCTTTTCCTCTTTGTCATTTATAATACTTTTAGTAATTTTTAATCTTTTGAGAGGCCACATCATGTATGCAGACTCTCATCTGTGCAAAATCCGATACAGGATTTTTAAGGGTACCCAGACTCTTCAAAGTTCATTGTTAAGGACTGAATTGTGTCTCCCTCAAATCTGTATGTTGAAGCCCTCACCCCCAATGTGACTGTATTTAAGATAGAGGTTTTAATTAATGTAAATGAGGTGATTAAAGTTAATGAGGTTATAATGGTGGGGTCATAATCCTAGGGCTGGTGTCTTTATAAGAGGAAGAGAGGCTGGGCATGGTGGCTCATGCTTATAAGCTCAACACTTTGGGAGGCTGAGGCGCAAGGATCGCTTGAGTCCAGGAGTTTGAGACCAGCCTGGGCAATATAGTGAGACCTCATCTCCAAAAAAAAAAAAAAATTTTTTTTAATTAGCTGGGCATGGTAGCATGTGCCTGTGGTGCCAGCTACCCTAGGGCCCGAGGCAGGAAGATCACTTGAGCCTGGTAGGTTGAGGATGCAGTGAGCCATGATCAGGCCGCTGTACTCCAGCTTGGGTAACAGAGTGAGACCCTGTCTCAAAACAAACAAACAAAAGTTCTTGTATAAAAGCACATAGCTTAGTACAGATATTCATCAGGTATTCAGTTGACAGCAGCTGTCATGACTGTGATTATAATTATTAATGGATTTGGCCTATGGGATGGGTCCAGAGAAGAAGATGTTAAACTGCAGAGAGTTTAAGTGGTTTAAACTGTATGGTTTAAGGACCACACAGCTAGTGATATTTGGGGAAGAGACTTTTTGGGGAGCAGGGGATTGTGCCTACAGTTCATTCCACCTGTTTTATAGTTTCTACCCTAAGAAGTGTCCATACGTGGTAGAAAACTGATTTTGTATAGGTATTAATGTTTTAATATTTTAAAGTAAGCACAAAGATGTTTAACATTATAATTCTTACTTTATTTTAATAGAGCAAAAGAGTAACAAAAGCAACCCCCCCCTCTCTCTAGCCTGCAGAGAGCTTCCCCATGCTGAGCTTTCTTGGGGCTCTCTATCTGCTCCATTCACTGCGGATAATCTTGTGTTCATTGATCTGTTCATCCACCTGTCCATCACATAGTTAAGCTCAGAATATTTGGCTTTATCACCTTTTAGTTGTGTGACCTTGGGATACCTAGTTTTTCTTTCTATGCCTCAGTTTCCTCATCTGTTAAATGGAAATGGTACTAAATAGAACCTATCTTACAGAGTTATTAGAAGGATTAAGTGAGTTAATATATATGAAGTGCTTGCAACAGTGTCTGGCACATAGTACTCTATAAGAGTTATGCACATGTTGTCACCAGAGGCTGATGCACTTCTAAGGGCCACGGATGGCATGGAAAATCAAAGGGCAGCAGGAGGAAACTCCCTTGTTCACTCCGCATCACTCCCCACCACACACATGCACCAGGGCTCCCCTCTGAAAGCAATTGGCTCGAGAAGACCATGCTTGTGGCCCCATGAGATGCAGTGGCTTTGGGATGTATTTAGCTCTTAGTGACTGAGGCAGCCTTCTACAGGGAGCAGGCCTCAAACAGTCAAGTCAGCTTCCCCAGCTGGCTGCCTGACAAATGTCTTTAAATGCTGTTCTAACCAAGGTGATGGGAGAGAAGGAAGGAGGGAAGGAGGTAGGGAAATGACAGCACCACTAAATGGGTCAAATTAACTCAGATCTTGACTCAGAGTCACATTCCCAGTAAAACAGACAGAGATCTTGGTCCTTCTCTCTGCAGCATCTTTGAATCTCACATCCAGCTGTGTGCTGGAACTGCCTGCTAGCCTGTCTGCCTGCCTCGTTACAAGAGTCAGAAAGGCCGCAGGATTTGCAAGGGCAGGAGCTGAGCCCAGACAGCTGTGTGCTCCTGGGTTCACCCAGGGACTTCCTCTGACCCAGATTCCCCAAACTAAGAAAGGTGCTGACCTAAGCAGAGGTTTTCTGATACTCAGAGGGGCATAGAGGGGCTGCCTTCGGTTCCTTGTTTCTGCCTTTACCATCAGCAGAGCCTCCAGCAGTCACTGGACAGCAGCCTGAAGTTGAAAGAGTGGGGCAGCAAGGGGAGCAGAAAATGTGAGGGAAAGAAAACAGGAGGAACAGGGCTGAACCTCCACCTCAGAGAAAGCACGTGTGTTTGCAGACGTCGTTACAAAAGTGTGTGTGGTGGAAACAGTAATAACAGCTACCATTGATTATTACTAAGTCTGTTATTTGGGCTTCTCATGCCTGAAACAGAATATGTGTCTCCCCCTCATCACTCTCCCACACTCTGTTACCCAAACCTACTTCATTCCCTCATCTTCCCCATCTCAGGAAACAGAACCACTGTCTACCTGCTCACCCAGGCCAATGCCCTGGCATGGCTCTGCACACCTCATCCATTAGTGACTCCTTCAGACTGTCCCCTGGATCTGACCATGGCTCTCCACCTCCCATGACACCCTCTTCACTTCCATACTTGCTTAGGTAGAGCCACTTCTCCCCACAGCAGCCTAGAGAGTCCTTTACAATCAAACAATCAGATATAAAACTCCCCTGGTTCAAAATCCTCAGAAGGCTTCTCATGGATCCTGGAACAAAACCCCAGTGTCTTCCCACTGCTCATAAGGCCCTCCAGGATCTCGGTCACAGAGACCTCTGAGACCTCATCTTCTCTGTCTCTCTCTCCTTCACTAGCTCAATCTGCTCTTGCCTCACTAACCTTCTTTATGTTTCTCCTCCAACATCCCAGTATGACATTTTTCAAACACAAAGTACAATTGAAAGAATTTCACAGTGAACATGCATGGAACACAATGAAATTCCACAATGCTAGATTTATCATATATCTATCCACCCCTCTATCTATCCATCTTATTTTTTAATGATTTTAAAATTAAGTTATAAACATCAGTATACTTTATCTCTAAACACTTCAGCATAAATATTCATAGAGTTGTTTGTTTGTTTGTTTGTTTGAGACAGGTTCTCACTCTGTCACCTGGAGTGCAGTGGTGCAATCACGACTCAGTGCAGCCTGAACCTCCTGATATTAAGCAATTCTTCCACCTCAGCCCCCTGAGTAGCTGGGACCGCAGGCACATGCCACCATACCAAGCTAGTTTTTTACGTTTCTGTAGAAATTGGGGGGTCTCACTCTATTGCCCAGGCTGGTCTCGAACTTCTGGACTCAAGCGATCCTCCTGCCTTGGCCTCCCAAAGTGCTGGGATTACAGGCCTGAGCCACCACCCCCAGCTACAGAGCCTTCTTGATGCTTTTAAAACATGACAAGTGTCTTCCTGTTACAGGACCTTTGTACTTCCTGTTGCTTCTCCCTGGGATGTCTTTCTCCCCGATCTTTGCATTCATCCACACTCAACAAATATTTATTAATGCTATGTGCCACTTGCTAATTTCATTCAGGTCTGTACTCAAATGTCATTGCCTTAGCAAGGCCTTTCCCAGCCACTCCCAACTACAGGAGTCCCAATTGCCAAATCACTTTTTAACACCTTCTCTTGCTTTATTTCTCTTCATGGCACTTATCACAACCTGAAATTTATGTGTGTGTGCATGATGTGTGTATTTACGTTTGTGGTGTGGGGGTGTGTGTGTATATATATAGTATGTATATATACACATATACATATGTGTACACACATATAATTTTGAAACTTTACTATCAATCTTTCCTACTAAAGTGTGGGTACCATTAGGACAGATTTTCTTTTCTTACCTACTATATTCTGACTCCTAGAACAGACCCTGGGACAAACAGGCACCAAATATGTATTTATTGCTTGCATGAACAAATTCAGCTTTTACTGGTACCAGGTGTTCTACTTACATTATCACATTTAATCCCATAACAACATTTGAGGCACTACCCTCATTTTATAGATGAGGGAACTGGAGCTGGGTTGAATGATGGGCCTCGGGTTGGGTCACACCAGTAGATACAGTGATGAGCTAACATCTGAGCTCAGGTCCCAGACATCATTAATAGAGGTTTCTAGATGTTTCTGAATTGTGCTAAGCTTATTCCTGCCACAAGGTCTTTGCTTTTGTATAGTGTAAATGTGACTATATAGATATGCAATGCTCTATGTTTGATGCAATTCAACTCTTGTGTATTGAGAGGCTAATTGTACCAGGTAAAAACCCTGTGGGCTCTACAGTGAGGGAAGAGATGAATAGCCCAGCCCCTGAGCTAGAGGAGAGGTTGAGACTGTCTCGGTAGGGGCCTGGCTGGAATCACACTTTAGAAAATCACTCCAGTGGCAAAGCAGAGCAGTGGAAGGAGTGGAGGGGAGAAACTGGGGGCAGCAGTGCTTCAGAGGCTGCTACACTGGTCCAGCCTCTGGACTAGCATGGGCTAGACATGGGCTTTTCTGGAGATGAAAAGACATGTTGAAACTTTGCTTTCATTTCAGAATCTGAAGGTTGGACATTTATCCTTCTCTACCCATCACTCAATAGGAAGCTCAAATTCCTCTCTCTAGCCATGCCATTCCAGAGAACTCTGGTACAGGTCATGAGTCCTGCCTGCATGAAAGAGGGGATGGCTCCATTCCTCTCAATACAACTTCATGCCCCTCTGCCCACCCCACCCCTTACTTCATCCCCAGAAGTGAGAACACTAATCTCATGCAACCAATTTACTAGAGGCCAAGTCACTGTATCAAAGGCAGAGAATGTGGGTGTACCTTCTCTTCTCCCTCATCCTCCTTGTGATGAGAGTAATGACAGAAGCCAGGGCCTGTTTACAGGGTCCCTCTTTTCTCCCCTTCTCCCTCATGACCTTGGGTTCTTTCTTTGCATTCGGTGGTGGCACCAGCTGATACTGAGGTTTAGATTTAATTTAAAAGGAAAGGAGTGAGACCAACCTCTGGGATGATGGCATGAAGAACTCCCCAGGAAAACTCAAGAAAAAATATAAAAAGTAAAAGAAAAAAAAAAAAAACATTTCAAGCCCCTGGAAATGGTCCTAAGGGCAAAAAGCAAATGAAGAAACATCTATTCAGGAAAATCTATAAAAACTTAGTTAGAAAGGTGAAAATCTCTGGTATCTGAACCAAGACTGCTCCCTCCCTCTACTCCTGCTCCAAGCTTGGGGAGACGGAGGCTCCATCAAGATGACTGCAGTCAAGAACACAGGGCTTCCTCTCCCTTTACCACCTTCCAGTCACAGGGCTTTTTTCCTGGAAGGAGCAGGAGCTCAGTGATTCTCATCCTGCTCCCACTACCTGCTGCTGAGGCTGAGTCCCAGGTGAGTGGAGTGGAGAGACCAGGACTTCATTCTTCCACACAACCCCTACTCATGGAATGGTGGCTGTACTTTGGGCATGGCACCACTGAAAATGTGGGTGTTCTATCAATCTTGCCCCAGCTTGTGAGGTGGTGGTTGCATGGCAGGAGAAGTAAGTTAAGAGGATCTCTGGCTGCCCCTCCACAAAGCACTCAGTGGGGACATCACTCAGAAGATGCCATTGTCTCCATCCCCAGTCTCAGAGTCCTGGCTCAGATTTTCCCATAGGGGAGAAGCATCCCATAAAACAGAAAGCTCCTAATCTTGTCCCAAAGGAATTGCCTTCAGTTGCAACAGAGCTTGGAGAAGTTCAAGCCGAAGAGCACTCTCAAGAACAGTGGAGGCTGTGTTGAAGGGCAATCCAGTGATGGTTCATGAATTTAATGAATATAGAAGCTAGACTATAAGCCAGATAGTTAGCAGAGGAGAACCAGGGAATAAGACAGCCAGGAGAAGTATTCCTGGGATCAGAACAAATATCAAACATTGACTTCAGAAACTATCCCTATAATGGGTACAGAATTTGACTGCATTAATTTGTAGAGCAATTTAGGACCAAGGGTACTGTTGAAAGAATAGCAACCATCCAGCAATTAGTGGAGATTAACAGCCAGAAAGGATCAGGGAAAGAGACTTCTACCAAAACCACTGTCATCTCAGGGAAGGAGAACCCTACCAAAACCACTGTCATCCCATAGAGTAACATTTCCATATATCACTGAAATTAAGCTAGTATAAATAGAAGCTCATTCAAATAAGATGTATATGGTAAACCTTAAAGAAGCTACTAAAAACTAACTCAAAAATAGTAAGAGCAGAATACTGTTGTCAGAGGCTAGGAAAGAAGGGGAGGGTATATGGGGAGTGATTGCTCAAGAGGTCCAATGTTAGAGTTAGTTAGGATAAATAAGTTCTGGTGTTCTATTTTACAGTAGGTTGACTATAGTTAACAATAATGTATTGTATGTTTCAAAATAGCTGGAATAGAGGAGATTTTTGAATGTTCACACTACAAAGAAACAATATATTTATAACATGATGAATATACTGCTTACCTGAATTTAATCATTACACAATGTATGCATGTATTACAATATCACATTGTATCCAATAAATATGTCCAATTATCTGTCCATCAAAAATTAAATGAAACTGTTAAAAATAACTCTAAAATATAGTGAAAACATCATTAAAGAAGTTTAAATGCTATCTTAGAAAATATTCACTAAATGCTATATTAGAAAATATGCAAAAGAAATCAGTAAAGAAGGAATAGAGGAACAAAAAAGATATGAGACACATAGAAACCAAAAAGTAAAATGGCAGACATAAATCCAACTATATAAGTGATAATATTAATGTGAATGGATTAAACAATCCAATTAAAATGCAGAGATTATCAGACTGGATAAAATAACATAATTTAACTGTATGCTGTCTACAAAAGACACACTTTAGATTCAAAGACACAATTAGAGTGAAAGTGAAAGCATGGAAAAATATATTATGCAGACTGGAACCACAGGAAAGCTAGAATGACTATACTAATATTGATAAAATAGACTTTAAAACTAAAAATATTGCTAGAGATAAACAGCAGCATTTCATAATGATAAAACTTTTGGTCTATCAAGATATAAAGAATTATAAACAAAGTGTACCTAATAAAAGAGCAGCAAAATACATGAAGCAAAAATGGACAAAAACAAAGAAAGAAATAGACAATCAAAAATAATTGTTAGAGATTTCAATACTCCACTCTCAATAATGGAAAGAACAACAATAATGGAAAGGACAGAAGAAAAAAGAGGAAACAAAAGACTTAAACAACACTATAAACCAAATAGACCTAACAGACATCTATAGAACACACCACTCAGCAAGAGACTATACATTCTTTTTAACTGCACATGGAACATTCTCTTGGGTATGCCCTATGCTAGTCCATAAAACAAACATCAATAATTGAAAATGATACAAATAATACAAAATGTGTTCTTCTACCACAGTAGGATAAAATTATTGATTTCTTCTACAGAAGTTTCTTCTAAAGTAGGAATCAATAGCAGGAAAAAAATTGGGAAGCTGACAAATAGGCAAAAATTGTACAGCATACTCCTAAATAACTAATGGTTGAGGAAAAAAATATCAAAAGAGAAATCTTTGAGATGAATGAAAATGAAGATACAACATACCAAAACTTATGGGATGCAGCTAAAGCAGTGCTTAGAAGGAAATGTATGACTGCAAATGCCTATATTAGGAAAAACAAACAAACGAACCTCAAATCAATAACCTAAACTTCCACCTTAAAACACTGCGAAAAAAAGTGCAAACTAAACCTAAAGCTAGCAGAACGGAGGAAATAATAAAGATTAGAGTAGAAATTAACAAATAGAGAATAGAAGAACAATAGAGAAAATCATAAAACCAAAAGCTGGTTCTTTGAAAAGATCATGAAATTGACAAGCCATTAGCTAAACAAACCAAGAAAACAAGAGAGAGGACTCAAATTATTGAATCAGATATGAAGGAGGGGACATTACTACCATTATTTTACAAGAAAAAAAGGATCATAAAGAAATACTATGAACAATTACATGCCAACAAGTTGGATACCTTAGATGAAATTAATAAGTTCATAGAAAGAAACAAACTATTGAAACTGACTTAAGAAGAAATAAAAATATGAATATACTTATAACAAGAGATTGAATCAATCATCCAAAAACTACCCACAAATAAATGCCCAGGCCCAGATGGCTACATTATTGAATTCTACCAGACATTTGAAAAAGAATTAATAATAATTCCTTATAAAGTCTTCCAAAAACTAGAAGAGAAAGGAACACTGCTCAACTAATTTCACCAGGCAAGTATTACCCTGATACCAAAACCAGACAAGGATATCACAAGAAAACTACAGACCAGTATTTCTTATGAATATGGATGCAAATATCCTCTACAAAATGCTAGCAAACCCGGCCAGGGATGGTGGCTCATGCCTGTAATCTCAGCACTTTGGGAGACAGAGCTGGGTGGATAACTTGAGGTCAGGAGTTTGAGATCAGCCTGCAATATGGCAAATTCCTGTCTCTACCAAAAATACAAAAAATTAGCCTGGTGTGGTATCGGGCACTGTAATCCCAGTTACTAGGGAGGTTGAGGCAGGAGAATTACTTGAATCCAGGAGGCAGAGGTTGCAGTGAGCCAAGATTGTGCCACTGCACTTCAGCCTGGTGGACAGAGTAAGATTCCATCGCAAAAAAAAAAAAAAAAAAAAATCACTAGCAAGCTAAATGCAGTAGCATAAAAAGAACTATGCTCCATGCACAAGTGGAATTTATCCCAGGACTGCCCAATTGGTTTAACATCTAAAAATCATTAATTAATGTAATGCATCTTATCGGTAAAATAAAAAAAAAATCACACAATCATCTTAATAGATGAAGAAAAAGCACTGACAAAATCTAATATTCTTTCAAGATAAAACATTCAACAAATTAGGAATAGAAAGGAACTTCCTCAACCTGACAAATGGCATCTATGAAAAACCCACAGCTAACATCATACTTAATGGTGAATGGATGCTTTCCTCATAAGATCAGGAGTTAGACAAGGATGTCCACTCTAATCACTTCAATGTTGTACTAGAGATTCTAGCTGGGCCAACTGGGCAAGAAAAAGAAATAAAAGGTATTCAAACTGGAAAAGAAGTAAAAATATATCTATTCATAGACAATATAATCTTATATATTAAGAAATCATAAAGAAATCACTAAAAACTATTTGGCTGGATGAATAAGTTCAGCAAGGTTGCAGGATACAAGAGCAATATATTAAAATCAATTACATTTCCATACACTCATAGTGAACAATTCAAAAGTGAAATTAAGAAAACAATTCCACTTACATTAGCATAAAAAAGAATAAAATACAGAGAAATAAAGCACTGACAAAATCTAATATCCTTTCAAGATAAAAGGATAAAAGGTACTCTGTAGTTGCCATTCTGGCAACTACAAATCATTGTTAAAAAAAATTAAACATCTAAATAACTGGCAAAACATCCTATGTTTATGGATCAGAAGACTTAACACTACTAAGAGGGTGATATTCCCAACTGACCGACAGATTTAACACAATCACTATCAGAATCCTGGCTAACTTCTTTGTAGAAATTGACAAGCTGATTCTAAATTTCATATGTAATCACAAGAAACCCATAATAGCCAAAACGATCTTGAAAACGAAGGACAAAGTTGGAGGACTTAAACATCCAATTTCAAAGCTTACTACAAAGCAACAGCAATGAAGACAGTATAGTACCGACCCAGAGATAGACATATAGGTCAGTGGAACAGCATTGCAAGTCCAAAAATAAACCCATACACCTATAGTCAAAGGACTTTTTTTTACAAGGGTGCTAAGACCATTCAATGTGGAAAAGAATAATTTTTTTCAACTAATAGTACTGGGACAACTGGAGAGCCACATACAAAAGAATAAAGTTTGACCATTACCTTATACCAAAATTAACTCAAAATAGATCAAAGACCTAAATGTAAGACCTAAAACTCTAAAACTCTTAAAAGAAAATACAGGAATACATCTTCATGAACTTGGATTTGGCAAAGCCCTCTTAGATATAACACCAAAAGCATGCACAACAAAAGAAAAAATAAATGAATGGAACTCAATCAAAATTAAATACTTTTGTGCTTCAAAGGGTATCACCAATAAAAAGGCAAGCCACAGAATGGGAGAAAATATTTGGAAATTGTATATCTGATAAGGGACTTAGATCTAGAATATATAAAGAGCTGTTACAACTCAATAATAAAAAGGCAAATAACCAAATTTTAAAATGAGCAAAGGATCTGAAGAAAAATATACAAGTGACCAAAAAGCACATGAAAAGATGATGAACATTATCAGTCATCAGAGAAATTCAAATCCAAACCTCAGTAAGATACCACTTCACATCCACTAGGATGGCAAGAATCAAAAAGTCAGATAATAACAAGTGCTGGCAAGGATATGGATAAATTGGGACTCTCATACACTGCTGATGATATTGCAAAATGATGTGGTCATTTTGGAAAACAGTCTGGCATTTCCTTAAATGACTGACATAGAGTTAGTATATGACCCAGCAGTTCCACTCTTGGGTATATACTCAAGAGAAATGAGAACTTCTGTCTGTACAAAAACTTGCACACACATGTTTACAGCAGCATTATTCATAATAGCTGAAAGTAGAAACAACCCAAATGTCCATCAATTGACAAATGGATAAACAAAGTCTGGCATTTTCATATGATGGAATATTATTCAGCCATCAAAAATTAAGTACTGATTCACGCTACAGCATGGCTGAACCTAGAAAACTGTGTGCTAAGAGAAAAGCCACATATTATATAATTCCATTTATATAAAATGTCCAGAATAGACAAATCCATAGAGACAGTGGGTAGATTTACAGGTGCATTGACTAGGGCTGGGAGAAATGTGGGGGGCAGGGATGGGAGGGTGTAAGGAGTGATAGCTAAAGGGTACAAAGCTTCTTTTCAAGATGATGAAAATGTTCTCAAATTGACCATGGTGATGGTTGCACATATCTGTGAATATACAAAAAAATCACTCAGTTGTACATTTTAAAAGGGTAAATTGTGTGGTGTGTGATCTATAACTCAATAAAGTGGTTTTAAAAAGAAGGCAGGGTCCTTCTTAGGTATAAGGCCTGAGCCAAATGCCTTGAGCCAGTTTACCATGTTTATTACTAGTGATTAGGAACATACACCAAGTATAAGACATTGGCCACTGTTCTTTTTTTCTATTGTTCTTAATTTCTTATGAAAAGGAGTGGGCCGGGCACGGTGGCTTATGCCTGTAATCCCAGCACTTTGGGAGGCTGAGGCAAGCAGATCACGAGGTCAGGAGATTGAGACCAGCCTGGCCAACATGGTGAAACCCCGTCTCTACTAAAAAGTAAAAAAATTAGCTGGGCATGGTGGTGCATGCCTCTAATCCCAGCTACTCAGGAGGCTGAGGCAGGAGAATCACTTGAACCAGGGAGTCAGAGGCTGCAGTGAGCCAAGATTGCCTCACTTTACTACAGTATGGCGACAGAGCGAGACTCTGTCTCAAAAAAAAAAAAAAAAGAAAAGAAAAGAAAAGAAAAGAAAAGGAAAGAAAAAGGAGTGGCTATGATTCCAGGTTCCAGGAGAACTGGGGTGTTTGTACATAAATGGACTAATCCCATTTTAATACCATCAGAAACCTCACCTGAATACTCACAACATGGATGAATCTCAGAATATTATGCAGAGTGAAAGAGGACAGAGTCAAACAACTCTATTCTGTACAACACCATTTATATGACATTGTAAACAGACCAACAGCGGGAGGAGTCAAAGGTAACCTCAAAAATGTCAGGAAAATATCAGTAAGAGAATGGTGGCACAATTATAATTGAATATGGACATATCATCCATAAAACATGCCTCTGTCACTGATTTTAGTGATTTTATAATCTAACAATCTTGTTTCTCATTTAGCTTCCAATTAATAAAATTGTTAGTGACAGGCTGCCTTCATTTTTTCATTTAGTCAAGGATTCTGGGCCTAACCATAGTTTCTTTATATAAATCTTGGAGACCAAAGAGAAAGCACTGTGGAATTTCCAGACTTACCAGACTCAAGACAGGAGAACAGGTGTCAGTTAGGTATAGAATCTTTTTTTTTTTTCTTTGAGGCGGGGCCTCATTCTGTCACGCAGGCTGGAGTGCAGTGGCATGATCATGGCTCACTGCATCCTCAACCTCAATTGCTCAAGCAATTCTCCCACTTCAACCTTCTGAGTTGCTGGGACCACAGGCATATGCCACTACGCCTGGCTAATTTTTTTTTTTTTTTTCAGAGACGGAGTTTCACCATGTTGCCCAGGCTGGTCTAGAATTCCTGGGCTCAAGCCATCTGACCACCTGAACTTCCCAAAGTGTTGGGGTTATAGGTGTGAGCCACCATGCCCAGCTGGTACAGAATCTTTGAGACAAGAAAGGCAACAGATATCCAAACAACTAAATTGTTCCTCCAATTTGGCATTTATTGGCTGATTCATGTACGACAAAGACCTGGACTCATGGTTCTCTGCCTGATTTGACCTCTGAGGCCTGCTGGGTTCCATTCATACAGGGTGCTGTTAAGAGAAAAGAAGACAGATATTGATGATCCCCTAAATGAAATGTCTAAGAGGAAATAGGTACACAAATCAGGAGGTTCAGGTTGCCAATGACCGATAACTGCCAATGCCAGTTATGTCAAGAAAATTCTCCAGGACTCAGTTCCTCTATCAGGATTAGGAAGGATGTCTGTTTGATACAGAGTCCATTGATGTTTCTCATCTACCTCCCTGTCCCAGGCACTGTGCTAGGCTCCTTCACATATGAACCCACATTTCAACCCATGCCATAATTTGCTTGGTGCTGTCATTCCCATTTTATACATAAGGAAATAGAGGCCAGAGGTGATGTGGCTTGCCTCAGATTACATGACCATAAGGACTCCCTCTGTGCTTCAATTCCAGGTCTCTCTTTTCTGAGCACGGTAACCCCTTGACTGTCTCTGCAGCTCACTATTCTGCCACTGTTTGGCCAGGGACAGCATGAATGTAACATTTAGAAAATGCAATTGATTTTTCACCAAAGAGTGCCCTGATTCAATACCCCCCACTAATACACACAGGATACTTTGAGAGCCTTCAGCAAACATGAGACTGGCTCTCCCAGCCTGTGGCTTCTTCCCTTCCAGGATGATTTTTTCTGCCTTTGTCATTCCCAGAAACCAGCAGCCTCACAAAGAAAAAAAGGAAGAAGGATCTTCTGGGAGGGGGACCCAAAGCTCTGACTCATGCATTCTGGGAGCCACTGTGAACCTTTACCCTGAGAAGGGGAGATAGCACTTTCTGGGGGGTGGTCCTTATGGGGCTGAAGCCCCACTGGGTGAGTCCCATGACTGCTTCTTCGCGGACCCAGCAAGACCTATTCTCTCTGTCCCTCCTCATCTTCAGTCCTGGTGTCCAGAGCAGCCTTCTGCCCATCAGCCCAAGGAACTGTGGAAAAACCAGCAAAGGGACTGACAGGGACCTCAGCCCCCAGGAAGGCAGGTGCTTTGGTCAAGACAAAGGAGAGGAAATGTCAGGAGTAGGAGAGAGACAGAGACAGAGCAAGCTAGAGGGAGATATAAAGAGACGGACAGAAAGAGATCCAGAAATAAAAAGAACAACAGATGGAGAGGACGGGGTGGGGGCTGTTAAAAGGGATAGAGGGAGGGTGAGAACTGGAGGTGGTCCGCAGAAGAAAAAAAGGAGGAAAGAGAAAAGCAAATCACCAGGAATAAGCAGAAGGTGGCAGCCTTCACATCTCCAAACAAAGCCTCTGCAGGACACATTCATCAGTTTAGGATGACTTTAGCCTCTCAGGAGTCTGATCAAGCTGAACGTGATATCTGGATTTGCTTTTCTGTACCTGTGACCCGAGTCTGACTCATTAGCTTCCTCTCAGGCCACGGGGACTGGATCATGCCTGGGTGCATGACTCAAGGCAGTCCAATGAGACTCCACCCCAGGACCTCTCTTGGAACCATTATAGAAAGGAAGCTCTTTTCCATTGAGACTCTGAGTAAGATGATGGTGAAAGTCTGGAATTGCCAGAGACCACTGCACAGGAAGATCCTGCATGAGAATGAAACCAGCACAGAGGGAAGCAGAACAAGAAGACAGAGAAAGTGCTGACAAAAATCACCCTTGCTCCTGGATCCAGCTGTGCCTGAAGCCACGCCAACTCTGGGACTTTTCAGGTATAGGAACTTATTCCCTTTTAAGCTTAAGTTGATTTGAGTTGGGGGTTCTGTCATTAGCAACTGAAATAGTCCTACTAGAATGTGAAAACCCATCTATCAGTCTTGTCTCTTCTGTCAGTTCCCAGAACTGTCACCTGAGTGCCTGCCCTGCTCTCCTGACAAATATGGTAGCCAACATGACCCGGTCCCACAAGAGAAACACAAAGGACAAGTAAGAGAACTGCTAAGCCATGACGTTTAAAAAGGAAAACTATCCCAGGTACTTGGTGCATCCTGGGCCATATTCTAACTTTCAAGGGTCCTAGGCACTTTTGCCTGCATGTGTTCCTTCCTCCATTCAAAAAAAAAAAAGTTAAAAATCATAGTTTACAACTGCATTAGTATAAAGACAAATATAATCCAGACTGGATATTGTGTTCATTTTTTTCTGATTTTAAAATAAATTAAAACATTTTAGTGGACCTCTACAAGTACCACGGGCCCTTGGCACTGTGCCTACTCTGCCTGATGGATAAATTGGCATGTGGTTCAGATTGCTTGTCTATGTAGTCCAGTTTCCCTAAAGACTAGTCTGACTCTCTTCTCCTTATCTGGAAAGGGTGGAGGAATCTGGAGAAAGGTCTTGACTGGCCTTTTTTTTCTCTCTCTCTCTCACCACACACTTCCCAGGAGCATCACCCTTTGATTTCATCTCCAGGGTGCCCAATGCACCAGACACGCCTGTAATCTGGCATTATCGCTTTGCACCATGAGAAGCTACTTCCAACCTGTCAAGATCTGGTGACAGACTGGGAGTTCTTTGAGGACCGACATCTTGTTCATTCCTGTGCCCAAGTCCCAGCACAGGCTTGGCACAGAGTAGACCCTGACAGGGGAAGGATGGAGGAACAGAGCTTGCTTTCTACTTAGGAAACTCGTGTCACTTAGGATTTGTCCCTGGGCCAGGCAGGACACATTAAGGAATGAAGTGGGCTAGGTGTGGGGTGTGGTGCACACAGCGTGAGCCTATGAGGATCTGCTCTGTGTCAGGCCCATGCCAGGACTTGGGGCACGCCATGAAGGTTTTTTCTGGGTCTTCATCTATTCTGAAGGACAGATGGCTGACTTGGAAAGCTGAAGAGGTATACGTGGGCCAGCCCTGTGGTTGGGCTGACCTAAGTCAGCGTGAGAGGCCCCAGGAAGAATCCCTTGTGCCCAGGATCCCCCTCACTCACCTTCATCGCTGGTATGAGGTTCAGTGCCATTGTCATGGTCAACTTCATCGATGGTCCCTGGCTCGCTGTGTGGGCTGTCACTGCAAGGAAACATGGGAAGGGGACTCACTGTGGGGGTTATCTACCCTCACAGCATCTTCAGCCTCTCATGCCAGTCCAGTTGGCCTCTGGGCCCTCCTGCAGCTCAGATGCAGGCCTATATCATCCTGTCTTTTCCATCTGACCACTCCTGGGAGATTCTTAATCAGAAAACTACTCCTAGCCTCCTCCTTGTGAAGCTTCCCAAATATCTCCCCCAGTGCCCTCCTAGCCCTGGAATTTGCTGAGCTGTCTTCTTGGTGAAGACTGCCAATGCTTACATGTTCTGTAAGATCCAGAGGGCAGTGGTAAAACCCCAGCATTTATCATCGGAAGGACCACAGGCCAGAACAAAAAGAACCCTTTGAAGTACTATGAGTTATTTCATCTGGCCTAACTCTCCTGTCTTATCGCTGAGGTGACATATCCTAGGAGGTAAGATGAAGCCAAAGAGGGCTGCCCTGTCTTGCTGCATGCAAAAGCCCCAGTTGATGCAGGCAGTGAGGGTAGACTGGCAACCATGATGGGCATGGTGGCTGAGTAATTCAGTCCATCAGATTTAGTTGTTAACGTGCTGGTATAATTTCACCAGCTACTACCCTCTTACTAGATTATAAGCTTCTTGAGGCAAGGGTTAATTCACATAATCAGCCAGTTTTTTTTTTATAGAGCCATTGAGTGAGTTTTAATATGCCAGGAAGTGTGCTGGTAGGAGGGGTGCAATGATAGATAAGGCGGACAAGGTCCCTGGCCTCATGTTGCTTACACTCTAGGGAGAGGGGCAAGAAAAACACCAAAGTCAATATGCCATTAAATAAGACAGTGGCAAGTTATGTTATGTAGTGTTAGGTAGGAAATAAACGGGCAGAGACAAGAACAGCAGAGAGGACCTATAAAGAATGGACAGGGAAGCCTTCTCAAAGGCGACATTTGCAATGCCATTTAAAGGAATATGTACTTTATTATGAAAAATTCTCCACTGCCACCTGAATCAGGACCAAACTCAGTGGCTTCCAAGATTTTTCATCAACCTGTGGAGCCTCATCCTTCACCATTCCCCTGTCACACATGCTATGCTCTGGTCACACTGAACTACTTTTCATTCTACTGAATGCTCCAGGTCTTTGTCCACTCCTCACTGGGCTGGCTCCAGTTCACTCTGCAGTCTCAGCTCAGTCTGTACTTCCCCGAGGAAGCCCTTCCTGATTTCCCTAGACTGGCTCAGGAAGCCCGACTTCTGGAGCCGTTTGTTTCCTATTCCATCAGAGCTCCTGCACCAAGGGTCAATCTTGTTTGGTTACATCTCTGACTCCCAGCACAGAATCCAGCCCACAACAGATGCTTGGTAACTATTTGTTGAATGAATGAATGTTGTCTACTGTGCTGAGACCCTCAGCCAAGTCTCCCTTTTGGTTGTGAAAACTCCAAAATTACCATGTAATTAATAGTTTTACAGTCTTGTGGGAAACAAATAGGATTAAGAAAAGTGTGGTTATTGTATATTGTTCTTTGATAAGTACACGAAGATCTGTGGGTCCCTTCCCAGAACACTAATTATATATATTGCAGCAAGAAAAGAGAACTGGTAATGGTTGCAAAAACTGTGTGACAAGTCTCTTTGTCCAGAAATTATGCTTGCCAGCTGTTTAATGTTTCTGTTACAGAACAGGGATGGATTTGCTCCCTAGTGCCTCAAACGAGATTCGAGAGCCGTGATTAGACATGACTATGACCCAGTATTTCTATGCAGGGAGGCATGTGGGAAGGAAACACAAAAGCCGGAACACCTTCCTTCTTTGAAGCAGCTGCCCAAATATGCTCACAGTACTAAGGCAATTCAAAAGTCCAGGAATGTTTGACAATCAAAAAACAAACTCCCCTGTAGGCACCTGGCTGAAGGCAGTGTGGGTAATACCTAAATATATAGCTGTGTGCTCTCCTGAATTGGAAATAAAGAAATAGTAAAAACGTTTTGGTCTCTGTCATTTAGTGTCCTGAATTTCCTGTCTTTACCACATTTAAACATTTTTCCTGTCTTGACATTTTAAGGTCTTAGCCTGGGGAAGCTTTTAAAGCCCTGACTTTGAAAAGCTTCTAAAATGTTTCTCCTAAGACCTAGTGTAGTACCAGGTACACCAGGCACACAGAGGTCCCCAATTAGTGATTGTTGACATGGTGTTGAACACGCAAAGAAACTGAGCTCACTTTGTCTGGAAAAGAGAACTCCTAGGTGAGAGGAAATAAGGGTGGTAAGTGTCATACTCAGTTCATGAAGTTGAGGTGGGGACTATTCACTCCCCTGCTTCCTGAGTTGGGCTTGTGACTCACATGGCCAGTTAAAGCATTGTATCTCCTTACCAAGGTGATTACTCCAACAGGCCCAAACCTCAGCAATGAAACAGTTATTGAGTGTGTGTTGGAACATTTGGGAAGGAAAGGGTATTTTCTATTGAAGATACTAAGAGAGTGAGTTACAGATCTTGAGTTGCTGGTTGCCTGCTTGCAACCACCAAGGAAATGGCTGTCCAGGAATGAAGCCAACACAGAATAAAGCAGGGCCAAGAGATGGAGACTGCAGGACCAAGTCCTTGCAGTAACAGTTGAGCCCCTGGATGAAGCGGTACCTGAAGATATACCCCCAGACGTTTTACTTAAGTAAACCAATAAAGTTCCATTTGGCTTAAGGCAATTTGAGTTGTATGTCTGTCCCTTGTAACCAAGAGAATCCTAACTGATGTACCTCTCTCTCATGTAAGACTGCTGTGAAGCTCAGATGAGAAAATGTATATGGAAGCACTGACTATCAAGCAGTAAGAAAACTGAAGTGTTTCTTATTGTTCCTGTTCAATGGAAATAACAATGATGATGATAATAATAATAATATTAAGAGGAATGGCATCTTACCAATATTCTTCCCCTCCAGCCATGCATTTTTCATACACAGGTCCCTCTAGCTCCCGGGGGCTGGGGAAGATGGCTTCATGATGGATGATGATGGTTTTGATGACTTCATTGATGTGTGCCTGGCAGGACACAGGGTCCTGCCCATCAGGGATATGCATGAGGGTAGGCCCGAAGCAGATGGCCAGGTTGTAGGGATCCATCATGTTCTCGTCGCTATACTGGGAGAGGCTAGGAGAGAGGAGTTACCCACAAGTCATCTGGGAAAGGCAAGTCCTTCCCCTATGTTTTTTTTCTTTTGGGGGACTCTATACAAATCCAGGAGGGTTCCATGTTCTCCTTTAAAAATAGCATCTGCAGAAGCCTCAAGATACCCCCTCCCAAAGGAGTCCAGGCCTGAGTCAAAAAGGGGCCCCTTGGCCAGACACTCACTGGTTAAGGAAAGCGAAGAGGTATCTCATGACCACGATGACCACGCGGGGAAGGGTGACGAGGATTTGTTGGATCTGGTGCACCCTCTCAGCTGGGTTCTCCAGTTCTGTAACATAAAGGGGCCTTTCAGCGTGCCTTTCATCCTCAGAGAGTAAAGCAGCAAATGTTCACTTGCCACATCTCCTATATCAGTCCACGTGGATGGGGGAGACAGCTCTACTCTTGATTCTGGGCATCATAGGTGATCCTGGCCTGGCCAATCAGAGCATCCATCTCCCTGGCTACAGGGAGGGGCTGGAGGTGTGGCCTAATCAAGAACCAATCAGAGTCGACTCTTGGGACTTCAGTTGTGAGAATCCCACAGGGAGGTGCCCTCTTGGACCTGGCTAGAGGGAAGCCTGGAGCACAGTGGGGGCCCCTGAGAGGAGGATCCCACCTAAGAGTGAAGCTGGCATAGAAATGGAAGGGGCATATATCTGCTGATGCCATGTGAAGGTCTGAGTCCAGCTGGACCCAAGCTTTCCAGGTACCAGAACAGTGCATTCCCTTTTATGAAGTAAGCAGGTTTAAGCTGGGTTTCTGTTACCTGTGAGTCTTGACAGACACAGGCAGGGACCATGTTTTATTAAACTCTTTACAAACACCAGCTGCAGCACAGGCCTGACACATAGTAGCTGCTCAGGAAATGAACATTGAATAAATCACCACTTCTCAAACTACCTATCAGCCAAAGTCTGGCAGATGCTTGGGATCTCATCTCTGACCCCTGTTTCCAGGACATCCTAGACCTGAAATTTGCTCAGGGCCCTGCACAGGAACAGGATTTTTGGGGGTTCTGGAAACACTGGCTGAGCAAGTGATATAGGGCTCAGACAGGGTCAGACCTCTGCAGTCTAGAATAGAGCTTGCAGTATGAAGGTCTGGAAGGATGAGCAAGGAATAGTGTGGAGGGAATGGGGAACAGAAGGGTCTTTTACACACACAATAAAAGAGAGCTCAAACCTCCCTCTTCTCTTACCATCTCCTGGGACACTTTACTGACTGCAAATATCTCTCAGAGTACTGTGAGAAACACCCCAAATGAAACTGGGTGTGGGGCAACTTTTCTGTGAATCAAATTTAAAAGTTTATTCTCAATGACTAAAATTCTAATATTCTAAAGTTGAAAGCTTATTTTTTAAAAAAATTTCCAAAAAGTTACTTTGGATTTGGGTATCTCAGAGTCAAGGTACCATGACATCAGCCCCCTAGACTGGGTTCCTCCTGATTTTATCCACAGAAACATAACAGTTTCTCTCAACTAACTAGCAATGTCAGAGAAAATCCCCAGTCAACTTACTTTCACCATTTCCCTTGCTGGTCATGCTGCTGACCTGACCTCTAGACCTTCCATGGCTCCCCATCACCCAAGGGGAAAAGCTCTGGAATGTTTGCAAGGCATTCAAGGTCTTCCCCCTCTTGCTCCATTTTCCCCTTCCAACCTCTTGCGCCAGGTGCAGGCTGGGACACCCTCCTGCTGGTCCCACTGGGTCTATGTCCCTAGCCCTTCTCAGGATCCCCTGTGCCCATTCCTCCTGGAACACTCTGCTCCCAGCACTCTCTCTCTTGGCTCTGATCTGCGAAACCAAGTCTTCCTCTGGTTCTCCCCTGAGCTCCTTCTCTACCCAGGGGGTATGACATGCCCATTAGCCCTTTCATTATAAACCATCTTCTTATTTCTGCTTTCAGTTCTAAGAGGATGCAGGTCACACTTCTTCTTTCATAATATCCCTCCTCTATGCCTAGCACAGCAATGAGCCTGTAGCTCTACTCCAACAATGATCTGTCAAAGAACTGATCATTTCACCTGGGAAATACTTACTAATAGTAGATATCAAATCTTGAAACCTTTCCTTAGGAAAGAGTGGGTTTTCCAGTCCTCGGAAATACAGTTTTAAAACACCAGCGACTGAATTGATATCTCGTTCATTTTGATCATCCACAAGGGGGTCTTCACCTGAGTGGAAACAAGAGACGAGATGATGTTTCAGCTTGGGAAGGAGTCAGAGAACGTGCAGATGGCAGAAGAGATGACCTGGCCCAGGCTGAACCACAGGAAAGGCAGATGGGAAAAGTCTCCCCCACATATGAGGCCCCCCACTTCAGCAAGTTTAAAGTTCTCCCTGCAACTTCTTATTTGAAAATGTTTAAATCTATAGAAGAGTTGTAAAAATAAAATAATGAACACCCATCACCTTTTCTTACACTCGTCTTGCCATATTTGATTTCTTGTTCTTTCTGTATTTATATTTATTGTTGCTCCACTATTTGAGATTATTTTGTAGACATCAAAACACACCACTGCTAACTACTTCAACAAACTTCTCCTAAGAATAAAGATATTCTCCTACATAACCACATTATTACACCTAAGAAAATTAACCATTCAAAAAGAACATCTCGTATACAGCCCACATTCAGACATCCCCAATTGTCCCATGGTGTCTTTTACAGAATTTTTTTCAAAAGCCAAGATCTAATCAACATTCACACAATTCATTTGGTGGTTATTTTTCTTGAGTCCTTTAAATGTAGAATACGCCCTGATATTTTTGTTTGCTAGTTTGTTTTTTATAATATCGGCTCTTTCTGAAGAGCCCTGGCTAGTTGTCTTGTAGAATGCCTCACACTCTGGATTTGTCTGTTTTCTCATGATTCGATTCCAATTAAATATTTTTGGCAAGAACACTACATGGGTGATGTTATGGACACCTTAATGCATCCCATTAGAAGGCACATACGTCAGTCTGGCCTGCTGCTGGTGATGCCAGCCTTGATCACTGGGTCAAGGTGTTGGCCTCCAGATCTCTACCTTATGAAGGTATCGTCTCCCACTTTGTAATAAGTATGATCTGTGAAATGGTACTCAGAGTGTCATGATGATGCTTTGAGACGACCGTGTGCATGTAGCGCCCAATATGCTTCACCCAGTAGTTTTAGCATCCAGTGATGACTTTTGCCCAAATCAATTGTTCCACGAGGGATTGCAAAATGGTGATTTTCTAATTCTGTCATTTCTTCTCCATGTATCAGCAGGTATTCTTTTGTAAAGAAGAGCTGTCTTCATGTCCCCTACCCTCACCCCTTTATTAACATTTCTACGAACTTGTTTTTGTAACTTTTAACTGAATTGTGATTATCCATTACCATCACTATTTTTTAGAATACTTAAATTGTCCCAAATTTGGCCATAGAGTACACTTTCTTGTGTCCTTTTAATACGACCTCCATTGAGCACTTCCTTGCTTTCTGGACAAAAAAAAAAATCCCCAATTACTTTTTACTTTCCTTGATCCAGATGTTGAATCAAACATTTCTCCTGCAGGCTCTGTTTGCTTTTCGTAGCAAACAAATATGGTGTCTTATATCGAGATACCAAGATCTAGGTATTAGGTGTGCTCATTGCTACAGAAGAGTCATAAAGAGCTTCCAGATCCTTTCAGTGGATAGAACTAGAATTTTTTTTTTCATGAGTTCATACTGATGTTTCTTATTCATAAAATAAGGTTTTCATTACCTTCACTTGTTTTGTATTTGTACATCTCTTTTCTTACCATAAAAATCTTGGTTCTGAATTATATTAGTAATAAATATATTCATCTGCCTTATCCTATAATACACAATCAATGGTGTAACAGTTTTAATAGCAATATTACTACTAACAATAAACCTGCTACACACAACTTGAGATTTCTTTCCAGGGCTTTTGTTTATGTTATTGGTTAGTATTTTTATCTTCAAAGTATATCCCACTAAAGAGATATATGGTCAGAAGACAGAAAGTAGATCAGTGGTTGCCTAGGGCTGGTGGCCAGGGTATGGAGGATATTGGGAGAGACTTGCAAATGGGTACAAGGTTCCTTTTGGGGAGGATGAAAAAGTTCTGAAGTAACATTATAATGATGATTGCATAACTCTGTAAATATAAACCATTGAAATGTATTTTTTATTTTATTGATATATAACTTTTAAATATTTCTGGGGTACATGCAACTGTTAGATGCATAGAATGTGTAATGATCAAGTCAGGGTATTTGAGGTATCCATCATCTTGAATATCTGTCATTTCTATATGTTGGTATCATTTCAAGTCCTCTCTTCTAGTTACTTTGAAATACACAAAATAGTGTTGCTAAGTATCATCACCCCATTCTACTATCAAACCTGAGAACTTATTTCTTCTATCTAATTGTATGTCTGTACCTACTAACCAACCTCTCTTCATTCTCCACTCCCACTCACCCACCCTTCCCGGTATCTGGCACCTATCATTCTATCCTCTGTGTCTATGAGATAAAGTGTTCTAGCTCCCACACAAGAGTGAGAACATGCAGTAATCTTCTTTCTGAGCCTGGCTTATTTCACTTGACATAATGTCCTCCAGTTCCATACATGTTGCTGCAAATGACATGATTTCATTCTTCTTTGTGGCTGGATAGTATTCCACTATATATTATACACCACATTTTCTTTTTCCATTTGTGTATTGGTGGACCCGTAGGTTGCTTCTGTATCTTTGCTATTGTGAATAGTGCTGCAGTAAACATGGGAGTGCAGGTATCCTTTTGATACATTGATTTATTCTCCTTTAGATAAATACCCAGTAGTGGAATTGCTGAATGGTATGGTAGTTCTATTTTTAGTTTTTTGAGAAATCTCCATGCTGTTTTCCATAGTGGCTGTATTAATTTACATTCCCACCCACAGTATATAAGAGTTCCCTTTTGCCTGCATCCTTGTCAGCATCTGTTATTGTTTGCCTTTTTAATAATAGCCATTTTAACTGGGGTGAGATGATATTTATGGTTTTGATTTGCACAAAAGGTACACTTTAAAAAATGGGTGAGTCTTATGGTATGTATTTCAATAAAGCTGTTAAAAATGTATGATTGGAGTACATGTTCAAAAGTTACTCTCTGTAGTTATCAATTTGATAAGTGGCATACTTGGTTTTCTTTGTATTTTAGGTATTAAATTTCTTTTAGAAATCCTTTTTTTAAATTTACAGTTTTGAATGCACAAAGCATTTATAGGGTCCAAAAGTCAAAAGTTGCACTCAGAGAAGCCCTATCCTTATCCTTCTGTCCTCCACACCTTATATTTAACCATTTTCATTAGTTTCTGGTTTGTCCTGCTGTGTAAGCAAATACATAGGCCTATTTTTAATATCCTCTTATTTCTTACATAGAATGTAGTATACTTCTAAATAAACTTCTTTAAGAAATCCTGGAAATCCCTCCACATTAGTTCGCAGAGATCTTCCTCTATTTATTTTTTTTAAAGGCTGCAAAGTACTCTACTTCATGGATAGACTGTAATTTATGCAATCAATCTCTTACGGGTCAACATTTCACTTCTTTCCACTATTTGGTTATTATAAATATTGCCACAGTGAATATTCTTGTGTTTTTGTATGCATGGAGGCAGATCTCTGGGATCAGTTCCCAGAAGTGGAATGGCTGGGTCATAGGGTAGACATATACGCAGTTTTATCAGACAGAGTCAAATTCTTCAATGGGGCTATGCCATTGTATATTCCTACCAACAACACCATCTCAAGCATGTTGTTTTCCACAACCCTACCCCTGGCATATTGTCAGTGTTTGGAATTTTTGCCAGTTGGACAAGGGCAAATGGTATTTCAGGGAGCACTTTTCAATGTAATCAGAGCTGCTGGGCAGGTTCACCACTGTGAATTTCCATGGGGGTGGTGAAAGGCAGCAGGGAGCCTTCTGCTGCTTTCCTGAGATGTTCAGAGACATCCGCACAATGGATGCTCCTCCTCCTGAACAGCTAAGAGCACTTCCAGGGCTGGCAAGCAATGAAAAGCAGAACTGGAAACTCGTCCTTGGATCTCTTTACTCTGCTTCCGTGGGAAGTGAATACATGTCACTGCCAGAGCCTCCCTAGCCCCAACATGCTTCAGTATGAATTAGAGAATGGTCCCCCTGCCTTCCTGCACCAGGGCTTGCAGTGTACAGAGCATGAGCCAGAGTTCAGTTCCCATCTGTTCTCTTGGCTGGGCAGCCTTGTGCAGTGTCCGGGGTGAACAACCATGCATGGTGGCCCAGATACTGGTGTTGGATAGGTCAGTCTCTGAAATGTTCCCACTGGAGGAGGTGAGAATGCTGCCTCCATAAGACTTCCTTGTAGGGAAGGAAGAGAGAAAATAAACACACCAAAAAATTGCCTGTATTCACACAGCACTTCTCAAGTGAGAAGAACATTTGTACAGACGAACTCTCCTAACCCTTACAACAGCATTGCATGTCACTAAGGGAGACATGGTTCCAATACCACCGTTCTCTCCTCTGGGAGAGCTGAGGCTCTGGCAGATGAAGCAATGTGCCCACAATCACAAAGTCAACAACAGATACTGGCAGCTCCAAGGTCTCATAATCCCCGAGAGATATACTTTCTTCTACCTGTGATTTTTGGATCTGTCTATCTGTATGTATGCCTGCTTATGTAGGTAGGTATATATTTACCTACTTTCCTTCCTTTCATCCTTTACAGTAAAATCTCAACCTTTTTTTTCTCAGTAAAGAAGTTCCTATGAAACCTCAACTTATAGAAGAAAGCTGTCTTAGTTGAACTGGGGTGGGGGATGTCCAAGCCTCACCTCCTCAGCCTCCCTCTCTATCCCTGTAGCAGCCTAAGGAATTCAAAAACTGTACCATATTAAACTGTTTCCCTATTAGCTCCACACATCATTCCTGTGGTCTTATAATTCAAAAACACATGGATATTTTCCTCAATGTTGCCTAGTACTAGCTCCTGTTGTTAAGCATGGTTAACATATTGACTTTACATATGCACACATACACATACATACGCCATTAGTTCTTGTCATTCCTCCTGCAAGGCCCTCAGTCCATAA
This sequence comes from Trachypithecus francoisi, assembly GCF_009764315.1. Classification (NCBI taxonomy): domain Eukaryota; kingdom Metazoa; phylum Chordata; class Mammalia; order Primates; family Cercopithecidae; genus Trachypithecus; species Trachypithecus francoisi. Next base: position 52,897,351 of record NW_022681453.1, read on the forward strand.
ATTGAGCTGCCCAAACATTCTTTTCAACTAGCCCAGGACTTTGGCTCTCTGCAAGCTAGTCAGTTTTGGCTCTGAGAATGGAATTACAGAGCTGGAGATGAGCTGGATGGTTCCTGTGAATGATGGCTTTCTCCAAGAGGAGAATTAGAGCTAACATTCCAGGCAAATCTGAAGGAAAGGCATGTTCACACTTGGCTAGCTAATGTCCTGGGGAGGTGGCATTGTTACTGAATTGCTCTGCCTGGAGCTTACTTTTACCCAGATCACCTGGGCGTTGCCAAAGGCTTTTAGACAGGGCTGCGCCCAGGGCAGAGACTGAGCACACAGTGTGTGCTTAAAGGCTCTGTCAGACCTGCTGCTGGAAGCCTGGAGTCAGTCTCTCTCACGAGGGCAGTTTTCTCTGGCCACAGGTCCTCAAGCCCCTCGACATGACAACCCCGCCCAGCATCTCCTGGTTCCATCCCTCTTCTCGAGGCAGGACCCAGATCTCAGAAGGGGCAGATCCAGAGTCAAGAGTGTGCCAGAGCCTATACGGCATGGCTTTAGCCCCGCATCCAAACCCTGCGTAGATCTGCACGGAGGAGAGAGCCACTGCCTCCTTGGCAAGGCACCCCCTCCACATAAGGAGAGACCTCAGCACTCCCAACTGTGCATACAAAGAGGGCACCTAGAGAGGTTTGTGGGGGACCCTCTGGGAGACAAGAGCAAACCACAGCTCACTCCACAGCTCAGCAGCTAATTCTTGCCTTTTCATGATGTGTGTTTTTTTTTTTTCTCTCCTTCATTTTGCCACAAGATTTATAGGGAGAGCTCAAAACTTGAGCAGTGAATTTAAGATTTACTGACGACAACAACAAAAAGAATTTCAACTAAAACTCTGGTTGACTCATATGAGAAGGAAAAAAAAAAAGTAGATTTAGGAATAATAAGCCAGGAGTGGATTTCCAACATGTTATCACTTTTCAGGAGCTTAAGGAAAAGAAAACCATCTCCTTTCAACAGCCTTAAGCAAGGAACTTTGGGAAGACCTCTGCCCAGGGAAGGGAAAAACAGAGCCAAGGAAGAACAAGACTCATTTAACAACTGGTGAAGAATGGGCACCCTGCAGGGATTAGAGGATTTAAATTTTAAAAATAAAATGAAAAGGCTGGGGGCAGTGGCTCACGCCTGGAATCCCAGCAATTCTGGAGGTTGAGTCCGGTGCATCGCTTTGAGCCCAGGCGTTCAGTGGCGAAAGCCCATCTCTACAAAAAATACAAAAATTAGCCAGGCATGGTGGCACACACCTGTAATCCCAGCTACTTGGTGAGGTAGAAGGGTGCTGAGGTGGGAGGATCACCTGAACTGCGGGAGGCAGAGACCCTGTCTCAAAAAATAAATAAATTGGCCGGGCGCAGTGGCTCATGCCTGTAATCTCAGCACTTTGGGAGGCTGAGACTGGTGGATCACGAGGTCAGGAGATGGAGACCATCCTGGCCAACATGGTGAAACCGTGTCTCTATTAAAAATATAAAAAATTAGCCAGGCGAGGGGGCACACGCCTGTAGTCCCAGCTAGTCAGGAGGCTGAAGCAAGAGAATCACTTGAACCTGGGAAGCGGAGGTTGCAGTGAGCCGAGCCTGGTGACAGAGGGAGACTCCATCTCAAATAAATAAATAAAATACAGGAAGAAAGGAAAAACATGGCATACTGGTTTGGAGAGGAAATTTAGTCACGAGTTAAACCATGTGGGATGTGAAGAGTGGGCGAGAAGAGAAACATTGAGCTGGGCCCAGGTTTGGGCCACCCCGTCGCCAGGGAAACATGGAGATAAGCAGGCTGAGGGCCAGGAAGAGGGAAGACCCTAGTCTGGGGAGGGGTGGGAGGAGGCGGCCCTGAGCGTCAGCCAGGTTAGGAGTCAAACCCAGGGCATATGCTTGGTGAATGTCAAGGAACAGAAAAGAATAAGTGAGAAATCTGGCACTGGCCAGCCCAGAAAATCCAGGAAAGGATTTTTATAAAAGAGACATACTAGAACGATTCTTTTAGAAGAAAGCATGCTTCATTGTCGACTCAGGTGGAGCAGAAGGACCAGGCTGGCGAGAGAATGAGATTCGTTTTGGAACGATGGGGAGAGGGAGTGAGGCCAACTGCATTCGTGAGGGAAAGAAAAAGGAGAAAATATTTTTTGCAGCTGAGATTTAGTTTAGGTGTTCTCTGCCCAGCTGGGCTCTGCCCGAGGCAATCTAAGGCTTGTTAGGAGCAGAGAATTCTTTTAAATTGCACATCAACCCTGCAAAGCACCAAAGCAAGTGACAGGAGGTGCTGACCTTAGAAAATCACATTCAAGAAGGAAAAAAGCAGTGCTACCGGGGTAGAGAAAGGGTAGGGTTGCCTGTGGCAACAAGGTTATCTACAGAATATGGAGAGGCAGGGAAATGCCAGGCAAAGTGGTTGCCAGGCTGGAGGCACCATGCAGTGAGTTTGCCCATGAGATTCAAGGCAGGGTGACAAGGCATTCTGTATAATGGGATGAGCCCAGGAGGAGGGAACCAGCAAAGATTCCAGACTATGGTTCTGTTCATTATAAATGAACAGAGGGCAGCAGGGGTGTAAGAAGTTGGGGAAAACTAAGAAGCAACATTATGGATTGGACTGTCCAGTGCTGCCAAGAGAGGCTCAGAGCAATGACAAATGATACTTGCACCATGGACGCGGATGGGAGAGGCCTCTTGCTTTCTGGCTTTTGTACATGCTGTTCCCTTGGTTTGGAATGCCCTTTCTTTGCCCCTGCTTCCCCTGGCTCTTACTCTTCAAGCCTCAATTTAGGCATTTTTCCCAAGGAAGCCTTCCCTGGCTTCACTATTCCTCTCCACTCCATCCAGGCTGGGCTAGGGGCTCCTACGCTCCCCAGTGCCTACTCCATCATTGCACTGATTATACTGGCTGTTGACTAAACTGGCTCCCCTACTAGTAGTGACTGTGTTTTGTTCATATTGCATTTCCAGGTCCTAGTCCATTACCTTATATGGTATAGGGCTCAGTGCATGCTTGTTGAGTGAATGAATACATGGCTGAGTAGGAGCTTGGAGCAACGGGGTCCTGGGGCTCCCTGGTTCTAAGCACCCAAGATTCTCGAGTAAGCTCCAGAAATGAAGCTCCCCTAGACCCTAGAAGGCCACTGAGCATGACATGCAGACAAATCTCATTGTCTCCAGATGGTTCCAAGCCAGAGTGCCTATATCCACAGAGGGTTTGTGCCTGGGGGCCATAGCAGTACTGCTTGGGGCTGCACAATGCTTCCTCCACCGCAGGATGGAATGGAGATGACTGGGAGGCAGAGAATTTGCTCAACAGGCAGCTCCTTTGGGGTGGGAGGGGAGCTAGGTAATAAGTAGGAAGAATTCTATGGGTGGAAGCACACAGAGAGGCCTGCTCAGAGCACAGCCAACAGGGGTAAACCATACCTTTCGGGATGTGATGTACTGCTAGTAAAGGGGTATGGGATTGCGGTCCTCAGTGCCAGAACCACTCAGAGAAGGCAGTAAATCAGAGTTGAGAAGGGGTGGACTGTGGAGACATGACCTTTTCAAATATTGGAAAACTGCAGGCAGATATATTACGTGGGATGCCGATATTCCAACTCTTCTTTCCTCCCCTGGGATGAGGTTATGGACTTGCTAATGCTAGGTTTTGTTCTAGAATCAGGGAGCAGGATTGAAAATATTTCCTCAAATGAAAATGCATGGATTTTCCATTTCAGTGTAGCAGTGAGATAAGCACTAAATATTCAAAGGCAGAGGTGTAAGAAGAATTGAGCATTTCCTGACCCAGTGAGTCCTTACTTGGCTTGGACACTGTCACTGGCCATCTGTTCCTATCAGGGATTCTGAAGCCCAGAGAGGCTACACCAAATATATCACATGTGTCCTGGTCTAGTGGTCCACCTCACTTCTAATAAGCTTTCATATCCTTGCTTAAATCAAAATGGGAACTAGGTCATCTCTCCAGGGGTGGAAGGAGTATACAATCTCTTCCTCCCAATGTGTGGCTTGCCAAAAACACTGCATAAAAAATTAAAAATTAGAATATTCTAAAAGTCACTCAGGGTTTTCTATGTTCTTCCAATTCTAAAATGTAGCATCCTTTACAGATTCACGTAAATATTCCTGAGCTCTTTACAAGGCACCCTTTCCCAGCAACCACTGCGCAGCCCACTGGAGAGAGTCACCCATAAGCAGTAATAGTAGTAATAGCAGTAGTAGCAGTAATTGTAGTACTGGTAGCAGTGCTGGTGCTGGTGCTGGTGGTAGGTGAATGTTAAACAGTTAGCTCTTTGGCAGGAAACAATTAGAACTTAGTGTTTGCCAATTTCTGTGGTGTAAACATTCCAGCCATGCTTATTCCAAGTACCAGGACAAAGTCACTGAATGTGAAGTTGGAAAGAGATGTGCACAATCAGCTCCTGCAAACCACTGCAGGCCAGCTTCTGCACACCACTGGCTCCGAGACACATGTGAACATCACCCTGGCTTCCCCTGGCCACAAGCTTAACACACAAGCTTAAGATGGTCACTCTGCACCCACCTCTCTCAAAGGAATTTTTGATGTCATTGACTTCCACCTGAGATCCTGGCACTCTGAAGATCCCCTGCTGCTGGAGTCCTAAAAAAGAAACATACAGAAAAAGAAGTAGTAAATCCATGAGACCTTGAGTTCATTAGACCACTGGGAATACCAGTGACTCTGCCCATTGCTTGTCCCTTTCTACCCCCGATTCTTTATAACAGAGTCATTTCCTATGAATGTCTCCAAGTACATTTCCTATGAATGTGAAGTACAGCTGGCCACAATCCTTGGACACATCTGCTTCATAACCTGTGATCTTCTGTTTGAGCTTAAAGGAAAAGGCCACAAGAAGTTCTATATCAATACCTTTCCTTCCCTGTACACAGACATGTTCTGCCTTCAAGAAGAGCTAGACTCTAGAGTACATTCTGGCTGGGACTTGGGAGAGGTTAAATTAACAAATCCCAGACACCATTATTAGGTTGGCGCAAAAGTAATTGCAGTTTTTCCCATTCAAAAGTAAGGGCAAAAGCCACAATTACGTTGGCATCAACCTAATACCTTCATGGAGCTTATAATCTAGTAGTATTAGCTGATTTATTGGCAAACTCCATTCAGTGCTCAAAGCACAGAGCTGTAGGTTTGAGTTCTCTTGTCCATGCCCTTTCTACTCTCTGGTTTTCCTAGTTCTTGGATCCTCTCACCATGATCTCCATCCCCCAATACACTCAAAAGCAGCACTCAGAAGAGCAGCTGCTGTGTGCAGTACTTTCCCCCTCAAAAGCAGAGCTGTGATGGGAAGTCTTCCAGGACAAATTAGAATCTCATTTCCTATCAGAACAGCCTAGCACCTGTTCTGCATATTGCTGAAAACACTGGCCCAAGATCCAGCTTACCATATAAATTGATGTAACGGATGCAGCTCTCGACTACAAGTGGTATAGCTTGTCCTGAATCCTTGAGAAAAGAAAAATCGTGAGTTTTATGGGACCTGACAACCATCACAGGAAAAAGACATTGCAAACACAGATTACAGACTCAAGCCAGAATATTAGTACCATCAGATTAGTAGGAAAACAAGCAAGGAACTGCTAATCCTAAAGTCTCCACAGACAGTTACAATAGAGAGTCTTCAGCTGTGTGCACAAAAAGGCATAGCTATGATCATTTTAAAGAAATGCTCTGTCTTCTTATCCAACTGGAAAGGAACCTGGGCTCAGGACGCCTGGCAGGCCCACTTGGGCAATGGAGAGGGAACCACCTCATTGAGGCTGCTGGAGTCTGGCCTTGACGAGTTCTCTGCCTCCCCCTCCACTTTGTCCCAACTCAACACTATTTTCTCAGTGCTCAAGAATCAAGTCCTCATCCTATTTACCTGATGTCAGAATTAAGGGCACACCATGGGAGAAGCAAGGCTGGCCCCCAGTGGAAATTTTGAGCTCTAAGAAGGGAAGACCAGTTCTACTTATGAAGTCACAACTAAACACCCAGATGCATACTGCATTTAACAATAAACATGTCACAGGGAAAAGCTCTAGAGGCAGCTGATGTCAGCCATTGGCGATCTAGGGGCCAACCTTACTCTAAAAGGCTGAAAAAGATGCAATTCTCAACACAGGCACCTGGGATGTGAATGTATTTTCAATGACATCTTCCTAGACTGGTCTACAGCCACAAACGATTATGGCGAGGGGAGACATTTTCTTTTGGATTCCATTATTGGTTGACCTCTCTGTTATTCCAGGTCACTTAAAGAGCATCAAATTCTTTTAAACTTTCTTTAAAAGGGGCCAAATCAAAGGCCTAGCCTTCTCACAAGGTGAGTACACAATGAGGCACATGTAATATGCTCTTGTGAAGACAGCATGGATTTGGATACATTCTTGGCTCCTCCACACCCCACCTGTGAATTCTTTCCTTGATAGACTGTGCCCAGGGACAGGACAAGAATATGGACCCATCAGCAACAGGCAAGGTGGGCTCTGTTCTGGAAGTCAGCACTAAAGACAGTTTCCATCGCGGTGAATGGGGCTAACGGGCCTTTCTAGTAAATACCTGGTTCCTGGTTCGAGCATTTCTTCTTCCTCTGATAACAAAAAATAAACAGGCAGCAGAGCAGGAGAAAAAGAAAAGATTATGCAGGAATAAGATCAGTTAGAGTAAGCAGATCCTTCAGAGTCCGTGAACGCCGAAATGCAATGGCAGCCAGCCAAGGTCCTAGGGAGCCTGTCAAACAGCCGGCCTGTGGGGAGGGTCACCCCTGAGCCTGGGAGCCTCATGGGACTTCTGGAAGCCGCCCAGCTAGCCTTCCCATGTGGCTGCCTTAGCTGCCCTCCCAGACACCAGTTGACATGGGAGCCTCTTTCAGTCCTTGTGAAACAGCAGCAACTGTGTGGACTGGACCCATTCCCGTCCCTGTACCTAGCTTCTCTTCAACAAAAGGGACTGTTTATGCACCCATGGACAAAAGCCTACCTACGACCCCATAAGGTATGTCCAGCTGCCCACAAAAAGGAGAGAAATACACCTTTATGTCTACTGGAACAATGTCCTGGAATTCAGCTCAAGAACCCTCACTGTTGGTAAAAAGTTCAGTTCTAACAAGATCATGTCTACAAGGTACCCTTTGGATAGAGGCCCATAGGATTCCACCTGATGCCAAATTCCAAACAGCTTCCCATGTTTCCCTGCCATACACCCTCAGTTGCTTTTCTTGGGTATCCACTTGACTTTGCTCTCCTTCCTCCCCACTTGACCCTTACACTGGCACTAAGGAATACAAAAGCTGAGAAAGGCCTGGAGGAGGAAGGGAAGTTGAGTCAGAATGCCTTCATGAGCTTGGGGGAGAACGGGAGCCTTTACTTTCACTAAAAGCCACTAATAATGCCCATTTTCAGGGGAGTGCCGTCAGCTCTTTCCACTGTGCAGCAGGTCTGTCTCTGGGGTGAGCACTTGTCCCATCCAGGCTCCTGGAGGATGTGTGCTTTCTAGTTAGTGTCATCTGTCCAGTTCTCAGTATCTCAACAACTGGAACTGTCTGCTACTTGACACGCTGACTAAATCTACCAGAATCCCAGAACTGAGTAAACAGCCTGGTCAAACAGGCTCTATGAGCAATATGCTAAAATTAATGCTAATAATCGTAGGTAATACATAGTGCTTACTATGTGCCATCCAGTGCTCTAGAAACATAACATATATTGGCTCATTTAATCCTCCTCACAAAGGATCATGAAGTAGGTAATTATCATGCTTATTTTACAGAAACAAGATGAGGATTCTCCCCTTGTCCCAGAGGTGAACCTCCTGGGCTTCAAAACTGGCTCTTACAAAAATGAGTTCTCCTTTTGTCTGAGAGGAGGAGGAAAAAACATCAAGGATTTTGAAAGGCTTTTGTTTATTCAGGTAGGGTATGAGAAATGTATAAATCAGACTCCAGCAACATTTACTTATGATTATTAACCCCAGGGATGCTTCCTTGTCCCTCTAAGCCATTATAATTGTGAAGTCCCAGTGATGTTATTTTATTAAAAACCTTTTCACAGGTGTGGTTTTTCAAAGCTGGGGACTCTTAGTTCAATGTTCTTTCAGATGGCATGTGAATTATAATAGAAAATTAAAATCCATTCTCAATAGTTGAAGGATTGAATACATTATACTGCCTTTTCATTCTCTGAAAATTAATAACCTTTCACAGCAGAACTGTGCTATAAAACATCGACCACCTAGCTCATAGTAGGTGCACAGTATGAGTTTGTGGAACTGCGCTGATGGTATGTGATGAGTACAGTGCGACTATAAAGCAATGCAATAGTAAGGCCAGGCGCAGTGGCACATGCCTATAATCCCAGAACTTTGGGAGGCCAAGCCAGAAGGATCCCTTGGGCCCAGGAGTTCAAGACAAGCCTGGGCAACATAGTAAAATCCTGTCTCTACCAAAAAAAAAAATTTGTTTTAATTAGCCAAGCATGGTGGTGCATGCATGTAGCCGCAGCTACTCGGGAAGCTGAGGTGGGAGGATCACTTGAGCCCAAGAAGTCAAGGCTGCAGTGAGCCATGACTGTGCCACTGTACTCCAGCCTGGGTGACACAACGAGACTGCCTCAATAAATGAATGAATGAATGAATGAATGAATGAAATAGTATTTAGCAAACACACCTTTTTTCCCAGTCAAATGAGTATTATTCCTCCAACTTTTCCGCTTAGGAGGTGATGCACTTATTCCAACAGTGCTGCCACTGCTCAAGTGCTCTGGGCTGTCGCTGCTGGGGTGTTCTTTTCAGAGCCAGTGGAACAGCCCCACTGTAGCATATTCCTCTTGCCATTTTGCACCTCCAATGGCATCGCAAAGCTCAGCTTCAAACGGAGCTTTCTATTCCAAAGACAAGGTGTCCATTTGAATACATAGTCTTGGCCCCACTGGTAAAGGCCATGCTCCAGGCTCTAAAGAAGATTGACCAAAGCAGCTGCAGCAATGCCGACACATTCAGATAAGAAGGTGGCTTCCCAAGATGACTACCTCAAAGGGGCAAACGCTCATGTGGTTGACTAGGTTATGATGTGTTGGTCAGAAGGAATAAAGTCAGATTACTTTATAGTCACATCTTACATATAGGACCTCTCTATTACAAAAATACTTAACAGAACAACTGCTTGTCAAATACTGTCAGATAAGAGTTGATTCCTTCCAAGTATCCCGACTGATCACCCATTTCCAAAGACCTAAGCAAACTGAGGATGTCCCTGTCTCTGAGCCTTCATTTCTTCTGTTCTTCCTTTCAATAATTTCTTCTGTCCTTTTATTCTCCTCTGCATTCCCACCTTTCCTTCAAAGCCCCTCCAGAAGCCTACTGTGCTTGAGCTCGTAGCTCTTTTTGCTCTGAATTCTTTTTTTGTTGTTGTTTATTTTCGAGACAGGGTCTTGCTCTGTCACTGAGGCTGGAGTGTAGTGGCACAACTGTAGCTCACTGCAGCCTTGACCTCCCAGGCTCAAGCCGTCCTACCTCAGCCTCCCAAAGTTCTAGGATTACAAGTGTGAGCCACTGCACCTATCCTAAACTTGTTTATGTGGGGATAACTCACAAGTTGCTCATCCTAAATCACCTTCCACTTTCTGCCTTTTGTATTTAAAATTTCCCGAGCTCCACTACTGGCTCCTTGAGGGAAGAGAGAGTAACTAGTGCCCTCTCAGCCATGGACCATGGCTCTTTTATGGGCAAGGGTGAAAGAAGAAAGTCTTGGGGGAGAGAGGAGGAAGGATGGAGACAGAAGATTCCTTTCGCACAGCCCCACCCTCCCATGACCCAGTAAACCACTCCCTCTGGGTCACCTCCTGATCTTCCTTCCTGATACACCCATGGGCCCCTCCCTTTGGGAATCCTCTACGCTTTGGTCTTCTTAGGCATCCTACAGCAGCCCTTGACATTCCTCACCCCTGGGCAGTCCCAACTTGGGCCCTGGTCTCCCACTTTCCCTTTTCCTTACTCTCCCTTCCCCAGAACTCAGCCCACAAGGAGAGACAGTCCTGAGACCCAGGCTGGTCCTGCTTACCCCCTCCCCTGCCTAAGGCCAAACCCATATCCAGTCTCTTGCTGTCCTGCAAGTCTTGTGCTGGACCCTGTCTGAGGATCACGAGTAGAGAGCCGGAGCACGGGCAGCCTCCATAAACCCCAAATCATTGGCAAAGGCCAGGGGCCTTTGCTTTTTCTCCTGATTGATATCTATCATCTTCTCTGCAGAGAGTGTCTTCATTAGAAGGTAGTGGGCTCTCAAATCAGTTGCAGGGACTTCCCCGCTTCCTCTAAGTAATGTTAAGAGTGCTTCTCCCCTTCCTCAAGTATCTCCCCAGCTGCTGCTCTTCGCTTCTCCATCATCTTCTTAATTTTCCTTGAGTCATTATATCTGACATGACTTAATCTCATATCCTTTACACCAAAGAGAAAAGAAAAGAGAAACTCTCCTAGCCAAACTACTTAGGTACAAAGGGTTAACCTAGAATTCAAAAGGGACAACCTCCACTTTTCTCCCTTCTCCCAAACCACCTAATGGGAAGCAAACCAGGTGGGAGGATTTTCTCTCATAAAAATCGTATGTGTTTCCTTTGCTGGTATATATGCAACTAAAAAAATGCACGTGTATAAAAACACACTGATACCCACAGGGATTTCCTCTGTGTTGCTTTCAATCCAGCTTCTCCTGGGAGACGTGGGTGTGAAGTGAGGAAATGGGGTTTCTCTGACTGTCCCTCAGGTGTTAGGACTGCAGTTGCTGAAGCAATGAAGCGTGGCTGGCTGGGCCTGCTGTGCTGGTATTTCACCCACCTTGGACTTCCCTGGGTTCTGTCATGATCTGATCCCTACCCCCCAGGGCTGAGAATTGCGCAGGGCACTTAGGAGCAACCAGTTAGAGGCTACAGCGGCTCCCGTGAAAAGTCCTTGCTGAAGCTAAGAGTAGGCTGCAGTGAGGAACTAGCTCCACAGGGCCTGGCCAAGGACAGGGCTGTCTGCTGGCAGGGAGGCGGGAGGACAGAGGCTGCCATTACATTGGGTGCATTCGCGGACTCCATGGCTCCCCAGCAAGTACCTTAATGAATGCTTCCATACTGCCGTTAAAGAGTTTATGGCTATACACTGAGAGAGGCCTAGGTCTCCTCATTTTCTGTGGTTTAGGGGGAAGACAGGGGGGCCTAGGGGAAAACGGAACAAAAGAAATCAAGAAAGCAACCAACATAAACATACAACTGGGAAAGACGCTCTTAAAACCCACGACTAAAGGGGAACACAAAATATAAATGGAAGCCCCTGACCCCCCGCCAAGACATTGGTTTCCAATGTTCCATCTGAAGGCCTTTGGATGTTTTAGGAGATCTTAATTTACCCACAATGCCAAGCAGGAGCAACTCTTACATGACGCAAATGCATTCTAAATCTTAGGGGGAAAATAGGACATGTGCAAGAAACCATTGAAACTCCAATCAGAGGCTGCCATCCTGCAAAGCTGACCAGATGGAGGGGGAATCAGGGGAGAGAGATGTAATCTGTAGCCTGAGAAAGCAAGAGACTTTCAAAAATGATTGTGAGGGTTAATTTTCACTATTTTGGCTTAAATTTATCACCAAGTCTCAACTCCCAATGTACCAGGGCACTGATCTTCCTAATGCCTCTTGGCATTTCAAATGCACTTGACTAATCTTTATTTCATTGATCTAAGAGCCAGGCAATTATTATTCTCATTTCAGAGATGAAGAAACTGATACCATGAGGGAGGCTGCAACTTCTTTGGGGTCCCTGGGTGACACCAGGATGATGGTAATATCCTGTTCTTTAGTCAAGTACACTTTCTTTTTTTTCTTTTCCTTTGAGACGGAGTCTTGCCTTGTCACCCAGGCTGGGGTGCAATGGCATGATCTCAGCTCACTGCAACCTCTGCCTCCCAGGTTCAAGCGATTCTCCTGCCTCAGTCTCCCAAGTAGCTGGGATTACAGGCATGCACCACCACACCCAGCTAATTTTTTGTATCTTTAGTAGAGACAGGGTTTCACCATGTTGGCCAGGCTGGTCTTGAACTCCTGACCTCATGATCTGCCCGCCTTGGCCTCCCAAAGTGCTAGGATTACAGGCGTGAGCCCCTGTACCCAGCCTCAAGAACATTTTCAATTAAACCACTTTCAAATCCATTATTATACTTAATGCCACCTCAACCCTGTATATGTGGCCCCATTTTACAGAGGCAGAAACTGAAGCCTCCTGTGAAGGAGAACTGACAGAGCTGGACCCCAAACCCAGGACTCTTTGGCTCCAAGTTCAGGGTTTTTCCTACCAGACCACCATCATGGAGCCTTAGGGCACTTTTTTATTTCCAACCAAGGACTCATCTACCCCAGTCACCTTTGCTATGGGATCAGGTTGAAAGTGTCTTGCTTTACTTTAGGATTTCCATTCCTAAAGTATGCTCCACTCTTGGCCACAGGGAGAGGTAACCATACCACAGTTCACCAGTGAAACAGCCACAAACACTGGACCTGTTTCCAGAATTGCTCACCATGCATATACCTGTGTTGGCTTATTTGCTCATTTCACCACACAAGTTGGCCTGACTCAATGGTGCCAGCCTTCTGGGGCAAAGGGTTTTTTAAGGTTAGGAAGAGGGCCCCTAACCAAGAGAGGCAGTTCATTTTCAAACGGCTTGGTTCAAAATTTGGGTAGCAACAAGTGGGGACTCAGCCAGGCACAGATAATGTCCACACATGACAAGCAAAGACCTGGTCCCCCAAGTCTTCATTGATTTCTGTGAGTGGGCAAGAAATCTTCTGGACTATGCAGCCAATCAGGATAAATGAGATTCATGCCGCCTCTGCTGACTGGGCTTGTTGTACCTGCCTCCTTCAGTAGGCCAGCCATCCCCAGGGACCTCTAACCAACTTCTCCTAGGTGTTTGAGTATTGAGCAAATGCTGCTAGCTCCAGTACATGCATGGGCAAAAACCAGGTGAATCCAAATATCATGCCACCCAAACAACGGAAACAAAATAACAGCACAGATCAAAATTTTGAAAAGAAACAACAGGCAAGATTATTTCAAGCCCATCTTGGATCTATGTCAATTTGGTTAGCTAAGTCCATGTCATTTCTTTTTCAAAAATTACTTATTTTTTTGAGGATGTATGTATGTGGGGGTGGGATGTCTTACAAGATCTGCTCTTAAATTTTCAAATACCAAAGGCAAAAGAGAGTGTCAAAAATGTGACACAAGGCCAAAGGTTCTAAGTTTGGGGATTAGAAATAACTTGATGATACCAACATTGTCACCCTGTTTTCATAGTGTTTGGTTTGTTTTTGAACATTCCCAGATCATTTCCTTATCACATTGCATGATAACCTCACAACAACCCTGTGAGGTTGGGAAAAAATATTCAGTTCACTTTACATACAAGGTCAATGAGCCCACAAAAGATGAAGAAACTTGCCTAAGATCACACAAATAAAATGTGATTGAGGCTGGTGGTACAATTCAGCTCTTCCTACTCTCAAGGCTCTAGTGTGAGTATGAAAGTGATTTTATCATAGAACATAGCATAGAACATCCAGAAGTAACATTAAATTATCTGTTAAAATTCTCATGGCCAGGAAGAGCAGAGACTCTTAAAGCAGGTGTTGGACACTCAATATCAAAAAACCTATGGTGCCCAACTGCAAGGTTTCCTTAAAAGAAAGTCCTAAGTGTTTTTTGTTTTTTCTTAAATTTTACAAGGTGGAATAAAGGGAAAATAAGATACGTTTTTCCATTTTTCCTGCCCAATCCAGAAAGCAAAGGACTGCGTGAATCACATGGGGATTTCTTTCTTTGTGTGGTGTTCTGTGCACTGTCTGGAATCTCTGACAAGGAAACGTAGCTATCCCAACTTTGCACAATATCAAATCTATATTGACTTACTGAAGTGCTGGGTGGGGCACAAAGTGGGGAGCAGGGGGGCAGCCCGGCCAAGGAAAGTGGGGCAGCCTAAGCCTTCCATCTCTTCTGCTGCTCAGATGCAGAGCAAAAAGGAAAGAAAGAAAGAAAGAAAGAGAGGCAGGGAAAACAGGAAGAGAGAAAGCAACAGAGAGGAAGAAAGAGAAACTAGAGACCAATGTCCCCTTTCTGCCTTTTAATCAAGATGAAAATTAACACACGTTGGCAACACAGGAAATTGCCTCAAAATTATCCTGCAACTAAAGGGATGTGATGAAAAATTCCCCTAGATAACCTAATAGACTTGGAGGTCAACATCCCAAATGGTGGCAATGCTGTAGTGCAATGCCAGTCGGGCCCTTGGAGGCTATGCATGGGCTGTGTACTGTGTTGCATCTGCTTGAACAAGATCTCGAGTGATTTCATCTCTAATCCAGACCACGAGGGTATGTCAACGTGGGTAAGGGGAGCCAGACATCATTTGAATCACAATAATCAAATCTTATATTTGCATCTTGCTTCGACATTTACAATACACTTTTAAATTTAAGTGCATTATCACATCTGGCCATCCTGAATTACAGGGTTTTTACGAATTTGGTCTATCCTAAGATAAAGTTCTGAAGTGTGAGAAAAATATAACATACTGTAGCCCATATGCAAAACCAGTTCCTCTATACAAGGTCAACAGCAACTTGGCTGAGGAGATCTTGCTCAAATAACCATCCAAAAATGATATCCACCTCATGTGGGAGTCCATGGAAGATACAGAGAGAGTCATAGGACAGAGACGTTGTTAGCAACAATTTCCACAAGTTAGATAATGATTTTGGAGGTAAGGGAAGACTTTTAGTTTACTAACAAAGACTTCAGTTTACTTTGACCTTGACCAGGAACCAGAGTACACAGGGCTATGTCTGCAATTGAATGCAGGGTAGCTGCAGTTGAATGCAGGGTGTCTAAGTGGGAGGTCTGATAAACTCAGCTTGGATTTCCCAGGCCCTAGGTCAAGGAGGGTGTGGAAGACTTCAGAGGGCTTTATTTAAAACACAAAACAAAAAAAACAAACCCTCAACTTTCCACTGAGGGATGACCCTGAGACCTGGCCAAGGGTTTGATTACAGATCTCCTCTCCCACACTCTGCTGCAACAAACTTCTCTGCATGAGTTCTAGGAATTAGGAGGAAGTGAGGGACAGCTCAATTCATCCCCCATCTGTTTCACTATTTGCAGAATTTGGTGTAAAATTCAGCTTCTGTTGTTTTGAGACTATGACAACATTCTCTTGCCAGGAAAAAAAAAAAAAAAAAAATTATTATAGGTTTGTAAAAGATTCTTCGAAAGTGACCCTGCACATCTGCCGCCCCATGCTGGAAGGGCCTCGCCTGGTGTGAATTGTCCTGATGCTTCCAAATTGCCAGAGCCCAGAGGAACAGCTGTACGGGCTGAACTTCTGTCAAGCCCTCGGTCTCCCCATCCTGAGCCCAGGAAACTGAAAACCCTAGAGTTTTCCAAGACTTTGCCCCACTCCCTTCCCAAGGAGCAGGAGAGAGTTGGGAGTTCATCTTTGCTCTTGCCAAACATGATGGTTTCTCAGGATTTGGGGCCACTGGGAAGCATTTGTGGGAAAGAAAATAATGCCCTCAGGTCCTCGGGCCCAGAAAGTGAGGCAAAAAGTAGCGCTCTACTGCCATGTGATGGAAAAGCGCTGGCCTCTGGGCCACTGGCTGAATTCCAGGTAGACAGTGCAATATCTCTTACTGGGAACGCAGAAATGAAATAAGCTCTAAGCAAACAACCTGGCCAGTGACAGAGCCACTTATGGATCTAAGCTTTCTGAAAGGGAAGTAAAGTCAGCTCCTCAGCTATCAGCTGCTGAGTGGAAAGTGTTCACTGGCTCTAGTCTGCTCAGGGAAAAGCGCAAAAGGGAATGTTGAACGAGCTGAAGAGAAAGCAGAAGTTGCCCGTGTGTTACTTTCTGTCAGCCCATCCAAGTGCCCGTGAGGTCCAAGCCAGGGTGTGGACAGCGGGGGAGTCTGTGCACATCTATGCGCATGCGTGTGCCCAGCTGCGCGCAATCTGAGCCTGACCCAAAGCCTTGGTACATGGGGACCCCAGGCTGGTCCTCGCAGTAAGGCTGGGCAGTTTGCTCAGCATGGTATAGCACGTGGGAAGAGAGGTCAATAGCCACCTCACAGCCTCTGGCTCCTACAGGCTGCCCTCAGCCACTCTGAGTAGACAATACTGTCTCACCCGATGGCCAGCGCAAAGGGAGGGTGCCCCACTGCCACACAGCAGCCCCCAAAGCGCCCCTTCCATCGCCAGCCTGGAGGGGCGTGGCTTTGTCAGTCTAATGCTAGAAGCAGCAAAGCAGCAACTGTGCCTCACTTAGGCACACCCACACCAGCCCGTGGGGACATTGGTGAAGAAGCCATCCCTGCTTCTCCAGCTCCCAGCAGTGCCTTCCCAGCCCCATCCCACTCCCACCTCGGGCAGCAGATGAAAGAAAACATGACTCTCCCACTCTCACCTGGTGGTGCCGCATTCTGCTCTTTCCCCTGCAAAGAAAAGTATACATTAATGTTTAATTGCCTTTTCTTTTTAAACCAAAGAACTTTCGTCTTTTTCTAAAAACAAAACACAATGAGTCTTAATTATTTATGAAATATGAAATCAATTATGCCTAAGGTATGGTCTGTTGAAAAGAACTGCGTCTTATTAATTCTTTATTAAAAGCCTCCTATTTGTAGGGCTGTGTTCACACACACGTTATTGTTCACAGACATTTTCAGTGATCCTCAAACTACAGCCCTCTGGCTACTTGCATCAGAAACATCTGGGGGTCTGGTTAAAGATGCAGATTTCTTGGCTCTCTCATGGGTCTTCTGAATCCGAATCTCTGAGATAAAAACCCAGCAATCTGCATTTTAACAACCACCCCTGGTGATCACTTCTATGCCTCCCAAAGTTCGAAAACTCCTGCAGTGTTTAATGGCAACAAAGACTGACTGAGCCCCTGTCATATGCCTGGCACTGAAGGATACCAGCCATAAGGCTGGTGCTCCTCCACCCTGCTGCCCTGCCTCCACCTTCATTCCCAGCTGAAGATCTTCTCATTTCCTTCATGGGAAAAGAAAATCAAGTAATATGGGTTCTCCATCTGCGTGCCTTCATTGGGCCCTCCCACCTACTTGCCAGACAAAGCCCAGACCTTCTCCTTATGCCCTGGTTCCATCCCCTCTGCCCTTCTGGGGACCTCAGTTTCTGCAGGTATCTCCCCTCTCCCTAGCATCACCAATCTCCTCTCTTCTGGACCATTTCCAGCAGCATATCTATGTGTTCTGGATATGCACGACCTAGCTTTTAACCCTTCTGTTGACCCCATTTCTCTTTCCAGCTACATCCTCATTTCTCTGCTCTTGTTTACAGTAAAATTCCCTGAAGGAGCTGTCTGGAGGCACTACTGCTTCCTCCCCTCCTATTCCCTCCTTGCCCTTTTGCAGCTAGGCTTCTGTCCTCATCCCTGGGCTGAGACTGCTCTTGTCAAGGTCAACACTTAAGGTCAAAAAGGATCTCCTTCAGGCTGAATCCAATGGTCTTCTCTGCCCTTATTGTACCTGACCTCTGCACCATTCTACTCAGTTCACCACTCCCTTCTTACAAAGCTCTCTCCTCTTCACTTTCATGACTCCACATTTTCCAGGTGTTCTTCCTGCCCTACAGGTTCCTCAGTTTCTCTTTCTGTCTCCTCCTCATTCTGCCCAACCTCAAACCTCGAAATGTTGGAGTGCCATCAGGACACAGACCCAGGGCTGCTTTCCTTTTCTACACATCCTTTCTAAGTGACCGCAAGTGCTTACCGAGGACTCCCTACTCTATGTCTAGATCTTACCCTTCCCTAGAATTCCAAACTCAGATGCACTGCCATCTTTTATAAAAATAGCATAATTGAGGTATAATTTATATATCATAAAATTCACCCATTTGGAGTGTATCATTCAGCGATTTTTAGTGACTATTCAAAGTTATGCAACCCTCACCAGAATTCAATTTGAAAACATTTCCATCCCCAGGAAAAGATCCCTCCTTCTCTGGGTTCCCAAACTGTCCACTCTTCTATGTACTCCACATGGTCTAGTTACAATACCCTTCTCTCAATTCTTCTGACTCACCACATTTCCCGCATTTGCAAATGTTGTCCCCTCTTCCCCAAAAACTCTTCCCCTGGTTTTTCACTTGGCTGACACCTTCTCATCCTTTAGTTTCAGCTGAAACAGCAACTCCCCTAGGAACCCTCTCTGATCACCCTATCTAAAGCAGGTCCCCCCATCTCTCCCTGACACATATATGATTGTTCTGTATCTCAGCCCAAAGTTTTCATTCATGGCACTTGACACAATTATAATCCCCACCCTCTCTTTTTTTTAAGAGACAGAGACTTGCTCTGTCACCCAGGCTGGAATGCAGTGGCGTAATCTTGGCTCACCGCAGCCTCCACTGCCTAGCCTCAAGTGATTCTCCTGCCTCAGCCTCCTAAGTAGCTGGGACTACAGGGCCATCACCACACCCAGCTCAACTATCACACTTTCTTAGTAGTTTGTTTACCATTTGAGGTCTCTCTTTTCCATGAGGGCAGGAACCTTATCTTTCTTGTGTACCACTGTCTCCCCAGGCCTGGCCAAACAAAATGCCTGTGCTCTTGGATAGATGAATGAACAGATGGGGGCAGGTAGAAATCAAAGGTTTTAGGATGTGGAGTGGAATGTCAGAACACACTCAAGACAGACTTTTCTCTGGCATAGAATCTAATACGTTGTTGATCAGCTTCAGACTCACATTCCTGCTCTCAAGAATCCCACAATCAACATCTTAAGAAATAGGGTGACTCAGTATCTCATAAATATGGGGAATCAAAAAATGCCCATCCTTTACCTTCTGAGACCTGTTGGGATTTTAAAAATATATTTTATAGTTGGTGGTTCAGTCATTTTCTAGAAAGTCAGATGGCCTGGGCCTGGTGGCCATTTTGCTCTGTGATGGGCGATTAAATCTTGGCCTGAAAAGGTTATGCACCTTCCCTTTTATAGGCAGCACACTGTTCACTCATGCTTGAGGGGCTTTCAGAAATTGAAAAACCAACTGCATCTTGAGTGTAAACCCTGGAGCTTACAGAATACTCACACCCTAGAGCAATAAAAAGATCGTAAGTCTAAGACTCAGAGATGATGATAAACTGAGAATTCTCTGGCCAATAAAATGGCATAGCGACAGCCAAGGTGTGTGCTCTTGCTCCCAAGAAGTGCCAGTGACATCCTTTGTAACAGGGAATGCCATTTGCCAAGCACCTGGAAGCTTTGACTTGTATGTCTAGGGTCAATCATGTTCTCAAATCTGCTTCTAAGTAAAGCTGACCCCAAAGACCTTGGGTTTCATCTAACTTGTAGTTTCCTTGAGCTATCCTGTCAAAAGAGTACAGCAGTCCCCACTTATCTGTGGGGAATGTGTGTGGATGCCTGAAACTGTGGATAGTACCAAATCCCACATGTCCTCTGTTTTTTCAATCTGATAACCAAGGCAGCTACTAAGTGGCCAGTGGGTGGGTACTGTATCCAGAGTGGATATGCAGGACAAAGGGAGGAGTCACATCCTGGCGAAGATGGAGCACGACGGCATAAGATTTCATCACGCTACTCAGAACAGCGAGAAATTTAAAACTTATGAATTGTTTATTTCGGGAATTTTCCATTTCATATTTTCAGGCTACAGTCAACCACAAGCAACTGAAACCATGGAAAGCAAAACCACACATAAAAGAGGGCTACTGTACTTTAGAGAAACGGAGGCACTAGACATGATACTACAAAATAGCCTTCATATGGCATAAAAAGGCCACTGATGCAGCTGTAACACTACCCTAGTCTTAGAAGAGAATTCTACTGAATAGAAGAACCAAAACGCTCAGGAAAAGGTGAATCACCAGTTGACACTCAGAAGGATGAATTCGCTAAGATTCTGAGCTCTCTTTGGCCTGCTGAATTTCTTCCCTTCCTCCCTCACCCAGTGGGCAATTTCCAATTTATCATTTAGGTCAGTGCAAATCCTCCCCTTTCACCCAGTGCCCTGAGAATCTATATGTATCTTTATCGTGTAGTGGCTATATAAAAATGACTGGAGATTTGGTCTCAATTTATTCAGGTTCCATCTTTTTCAGTAATGCAGTAATTTATTAACTTCAGTTAATAACATGTGTCAGTATTCATTAATGCTGACAAATATAGTATACTAATGTAAAATGTTAATAAACATTAACTAGATGTGGAGTATATGAAACTAGATATGGAGTATATGAAAACTTTATACTATCTTCCCAACTTTTCTGTAGCTCTAAAACTGTTTTAAAATAGAACATTTACTTCAAAAAAAAAAAAAAAATCTTCTCTAGAACTGACCAGTCTATCAAGAACCATCCAGTTGTCAAAGGAAGCACAGTGAGCCTTTCCACAGACAGCTTACTGAAACACAGAATTACAGAGATTCTTCCAGATGGCTTTTTCTCAGCTGCCCCTCTACTTTCGAAAACACATTTTCCAGGAGTTTTTTTTTTTTTATTGCTAATCAGCTCAAAACTCAGAAGAGGGACTGGTAGAGCAATCTTAGAGCAAGGTGTAGTTGAAGGCTAAATAAACTTGGAGGACCAAATGGACCAGGAGTTATGCCAACCAAAACTAAGTATGGTGATAATGATGATGATGATGATGATGATGACCGTCATTATCATCATTATCATCATCATCATCATCATCATCATCATCATCATCATTTGAGTTGGGAACATAAAGCAAGCCCCCAGAGAATGGCGGCAATGAAAGGTGCCTTTGTCAGGTAAGGGCCGCGGGAAGACAAAGCAAAGGGCCTCTTTATTGGTTAAAGCTCCACTGTGCTTCTGCGCCAAGAAGGCGTGGGCAGTCCACTGCACCAGACCCAGGATCTTATTTTTTAAAAGAAGATTAGTTTTCCAAATTCAGCATCTAATTGCAAAACTGCAAGTAGCCACCAACTCATATGGTCCTACCTTTTGTTACCTGGCTCATGAGGAACAGCCCCCTGACCTGTGCCTATAAATACTGGCCCTCCTCTTTAATGCTAGTCTTAGAAGCTGCCCCCATGGCACCTACACCTTGAGCTCCACTCTTGGACTTTCTCCCTTTCTCCTCCATTCTCACTGTTTTTCTTCCCTTTTTGGTACCCACACTCCTCCACACCCCCTTTATCCCCAGCCCGATACTGAAATGTCGGGATGGGTAAAATTTAGAGGGAAAGAATGAAGAAAAAGCTCACTGCAACTAAGTCTTCCCCACTCCTATCCCCTAGTCAATGAGTTTTTAACAAATGTCTACCCCCATGTAACTCAAATCAGGATATGGAACATTTATTTCCATCAGCACCCAAAGTTTCCCCGCTCTTACTATCTAGAACACACAAAACTAATCTGCAGGGACAGAAATCAGATCAGAGTAGAGCATGAGGGGCTGACTGCAAAGGAGCACAAGGGAATTTTTTAGTGTAACTGAAAAGCTCTATCCCCTGATTTCAGTGGTGGTTACCCATGCAGATGCAAAGGCCCTGGGACAGGAACAAGCTTGGTGAGTCCTGAAGGGCAGAAATTTGCTCAGTGTGGCTACAGCATAGTAAGGAAAGGGAGAATGACCGATGAGGTCAGGGAAGCAGGCAGAAGCTAAGTGCTATAAGGCCTCACGTGCCATGACAGCAGCTGGGATTTTATTCCAACTGCCACTGGAAGGCATTGTGAGTGGCTTTAAGCCTGGTCATCAGGTCCCTCAAGGGCCAAACCCTGACTTACTCTATGGATTTTCCTTCTCTGGACCTAGAACCCTGGCCAGACACTCCAGTAGTATTCCTTGCAAACAGTGTCTGCTGAAAAATGTCAGTGCCGGCCTCTGAGGCCCTGGATTCCCATTCCCTACCTGATGGGTGCCCCTCTATCAGTTTGCCTTGGACTGTCCCTGCCAACCTAAACTAAGACTTGTGGTTGCCCTCTATTTTCTCTTTGTTTATTTATTTTTTCTTTCTATTAATCAAAAAGCAAGTCACGCCCTTTATTTTCTATAGCCAGATTGGACCCCCAAGGCATCTGTACCAAGGTGATTTTCCCAGCCTGCCCAGTCCTGGTCAGTCCAGGTTCATTCTGCCAGATGCCTGCTGTCTAAAGCTTAAGCAGCTCAACACGTCAGGGGGACACAGTGAAACTCAGTGGGGAACAGAGCACCTCCCAGAGGCCCTCTGCCACCTCACTCACCTTCGCCCAGGGTCTGCTTGAGTAAATCGTGCTTGGCCTGCAGCTTGGTGATGAGGTTACTGCCATTCACATATTCTTTAAATTTCTGTAAGACACAAGGCACAAAGAAGTTATAGATTGCAAGGCCGAGTAATGGGATATATGCCTCTGCAACTGACCTCTGGGACAGGGAAGCCGAAGAGAGATCATGTCACCCGCAGGGACCCCAGTGCAGGGAACAGAGAGGTCTCTGCATCTGCGTCTTTGCTTTCCTCCATCTAGATCCTCAGCGCTGCCATGCTGTGGCCAGGCCTTGGAGGGCTCCAGGCCTTTCAGGTCAGGGGTTAGGAACACAAAGCAAGCCGGGGGAGAATGGGAGCAGTGAAAGCTGCCTTTGTCAGGTAAAGGCCAGAAGGAGACAAAGCAAAGGGCCTCTTTCGTCATCAAAGCTCCACTGTGCTTATGTGCCAAGAGCAATAAAAATGGGAACCATCCCGGGGCCACGCTCAGCCGAGGCCAGAGAGCTTTATCAGATCTGTCAGAGGAGCCTGGGATCAAGTCTTCCTTTCATCTGGCCCCGCTTTGAAGGAGGAAGGGCTTGCAGGCCCCTGAGAGGCTTTCCCATTAAAATAACCCAAATTGCAGTAGGTGATAGGATTTTCTTCTTTTATAGATGAGAAAAATGAAGCTTGCACCAGGAAGTGGTTTGTCCAAGGTCCCATGGAAAGTCAGCTGTGGGCCACACCCAGCCCCAACCTGCTTCCTAGTTCAGGGCCCTGGCCCAGTGCAGTGCACCTGAGAGCGGTACTGAAGGACAGAGAACAGGCCAGGACAGAAACACACCTACCTGCCTGAACTCAGCCTGGGCCTCAGCCACCTCTACATGGGTACCAGCTTCCCCTACCTGTACAGTCTCAGAGCCCCACCGGGCATGCCTCTGCTGCATGGCCAGCTGCTAGAGGGTGGGCTCCACACCCAGCTCATCTCCGGCTCCCCAGTGCCTAAAGCTGTGACTGGTTTAGAGTAGGTGCTGAGAAATTTCACTGGATCCCTGCCCTCTTGAAGCTTATGTGGTGGAGTGGGGAGGGAGACAATAAATGAACAAAAAAGATAAGTAAAATACCACTCGGTCAGGTGGTGGTGAATACTATGGATAAAAAGAAATCAGAGCTGAGCATGGTAACTCACACACCTGTAATTCCAGCTCCTCAGGAGGCTGAGGTGAGAGGATTGCTGGAGGCCAGAAGTTCAAGACCAGCCTGGGCAACATAGCAAGACCCAGTCTCTAAAAAATAAGTTTTAAAAACTAGCTAGGCCTGGGGGCGTGTACTGTAGTGCCAGCTACTCAGGAGGCCAAGGTGAGAGAATCACTTGAGCCTAGGAGGTTGAGGCTGCAATGAGCTATGTTCATGCCACTGCACTCCATTCTGAGTAACAGAGTGAGACCCCCATCTCCACAAAATATAAATAAATAAATAAATAAATAAATAAAATAAAGTGTGAACAGTGGATTGGAAGTCCAGGAAGACCTCACTGCAAAGTGGACATTTGAGCCAAGGTCTGAAGGAGGTGGAAAGGGGGCCACATGGGGACCTGCAGGAAGGAGTTTTGTAAGCAAGGGGCATGATAATTGCAAGAGCTCTGAGAATAAAGTCAAGGAAGTAGATGTGACTGCCCCAAATCTACCTGCTAGTTTCTCAAAGAGAAACCCACTCTATTGTCCCAGCCAGCACACTAAAAAAAGGGCCAGAGAAAAGTGAGTTGTAGAGGCTCAGACACCCCCAAGTCAACTGTAGAGGAGGGCCTCTAACATCACCACCTTCCCATTGACAGCGTGGGAGAAAGACCCATTGGGGTGAGGGCTGACATATACACAAATAAGACTGGGGTCACCTCATGCTGGACCACCTTGATGCTCTGGAATGAACGGGCTGGTGGGAGGTTGTGGTGTCCTCTCTCCTTTTCCATGGTCCTAGGCTCCCAGGACCTGGCCTAGTGGCCATTAAGAGTCACTCCCCTTTGTATCTGCAGAGCACCTGACAGTTTTCACATACGTATGTTTAAGCCTCATCACAATCTTGGACGGTAAATGGGGAAAGCATCATCAGGCCTGTTCTACCCAGAAGGAAACAGAAGCTCAGAGCTGTGGTCACTCACTGGGTGACCTCGGCAGATTATTGAGCACTTCTGGGCCTCCATGTCCTCCCCAGTGTGAACTGAGAGTAGACTCAGTGTTTCTCCAAGTGTGGGGCAGAGGGCCAGGGGCTCGTAACCAGCTGGGGAGACTGTCAACGGCGCAGATTCCTGTTCAAGAATACCTTGAGTCTAACCCCTCATTTGACACTGAAGGAGGAACCAGTGAGGCCCAGAAGTGTTCACAATTCCAAGTGCCCATCTTGGGAGAGTGGTGGTCTGAGAACCTCCTTTTTTTTTTTTTTTTTAAGATAAGGTCTGGCTCTATTGCCCAGGCTGCAGTGCAGTGGCACAATCTTGGCTCATCGCAACCTCTGCCTCCCAGGCTCAAGCCATCGTCCCAAGTAGCTGGGACTACAGGCACACAGCAGCCTAAGTAGCTGGGACCTCAGCCTCCCAAGTAGCTGGGACTACAGCCACACACCACCATGGCCAGCTAACTTTTGTATTTCTTGTAGAGATGGGGTTTTGCCATGTTGTCCAGGCTGGTCGCGAACTCACAAGCTCAAGTGATCTACCCACCTCGGTTCCCAAAGTGTTGGGATTACAGGCATGAGCCACCATGCCTGGCTGAGAACCTACATTTTTAACAAGCTTCCCAGATGGTTCAAATGCACACTTCAGTTTGGTAACTACTGTCTGAGAGGCTCTCTATAGATGCTTTCAGCAATAATGTCCTCTCATTTTATCTCCTATCCAAGAATTCCCCAAAAAAGCAGAGCTGAGGGGTAAGCTGATATTCTGTTCACCGTGTCTCACTGCCCCAAGAAGTTGAAGATCTAGTCCAAAACACATAACACATGCCTTGGCAGGTCATCCACTGGTTAGTGCAAATTACAGCCTGGGGCTTTGTAACCCATCTCTGTCCGCCTCATTTAAGCTTCAACCATCTGAAGAATAACGAATGTCCACAAAATAAAGAATGCCATCAAATTGTATTGATGTTTGTATTTAAAGGATTATGATGTCCTTAAAAAGACCTAAAATAATGAGTCATGAGAAGGTATACTAGGAAACCACGCTAACAAACTAAATATTAAGAATAAACTATAACATCTTATGACCCTTAGTCATAGATACTGGAGAATCCTCCTAACTTCGAGTAGGCTGAACCCCCTTCTTGAATTCTGTTCCCCAGATTTATTTGCTTCTACTGCGAAAGTGAATTAATATTCATGTGCATGTTGTAACCATAAATTCTCTTTGTGAACACAGTAGGCCCCATGGAAGTGGCGAATGCCAGCAATCAGCGTGGGCTGCTTCGCTAAGCTCTGCTTTGTTTTCTTCCTTGACAGGGTCAAAGGGTGTTGGAGAAAATGCAGTGTGTGTCGACTACTGGTTTTCGACCAGGGATTTGACAAAGCCAGTTACAAGATGGAGCTCGGTTAGAATTGGGTGGGTTTGTGATGGGTTAAATGACTACAGTTCAGTCGATATTAGCCTCATTGCTTTTCTTTTTTCTTTTCTTTTATTCTTTTTTTTTTTTTTTTTGAAACAGCCTCCCTCTGTCACCCAGCCTGGAGTGCACTGGTGCAATCACAGTTCACCGCAGTCTCAACCTCCCAGCCTCAAGCAATCCTTCCACCTCACCCTCCTGAGTAGCTGGGACCACAGATATGGACCATGTCTAGCCTTTTTTTTTTTTTTCTTTGTAGAAATGGAGTCGTCCTATGTTGCCCAAGCTGCTCTCAAACTCCTGAGCTAAAGGGATCCTCCTACCTTGGCCTCCCAAAGTGCTAGGATTATAGGCATGAGCCATGGCGCCTGGCCCTAGTTGCATATTTTTAACACCTCTGTCTTTGGCCTTGGCCTTGGTATATCCATTAGTTTTTAAATTGATTAAACTTTGGAAGCCACGCTCACTGAATCTGCAGGTAACACAGGTTTGAGGAGACAGCATGTATGCTGAGTAACTGGATCAGGATGTTGACTAAAACCATGAATTGAATTCATCAAGAGGAAAACTAACTGGTGATAAACAGAAGACCTGCCCAAGACATCCCCTACAAAGCCTTAGGAAGAGTGAGGCCTGGTTAATGGCAGCATGCAGGGAAGAGAGCTATAAGTGATATTAACTTAGCCTTAAAATAATAATAAAAGAATATGATCTTAGAATGTATGAATAGGAGCATAGTACCTGGTATAGAAGGGGTGAACATTTTGCTCAATTCTTTTTTTTTTTTTTTTTTTGAGACAGAGTCTCGCTCTGTTTCCCAGGCTGGAGGCAGTGGCACAATCTCGGCTCACTGCAAAGTCCGCTTCCCAGGTTCAAGCAATTCTCCTGCTTCAGCCTCCCGAGTAGCTGGGACTACAGGCGCACACTACCACACCCAGCTAATTTTTTGTATTTTAGTAGAGACGGCTTTTCATCATGTTGCCCAGGCTGGTCTCGAACTCCTGAGCTCAGGCAATCTGCCTGTCTTGGCCTCCCAAAGAGCTGGGATTACAGGCGTGAGCCACCATGCCCAGCCAGTTTTGCTCATTTCTGTGTTGGGCCGACCACTGCTTGGAGTCTCACCTTAGAAGAGGCATCAGCACATGGAACATGTTCAGGAGAGAGCCACTAGGATACTGAGGCTACTCAAAACAAAAGTTTATAAGGCAGGACTGAAAGAATCAGATACATTTAGCCTGGAGAAATGAAATCCCAGTTCCCTGCAACCATGTGAAATACTGTCATGTAGAATTAGCCTCCACTCGTGGTGGTCCCAGAGAAGAGAACCAAGAAATCCCAGTGAGGTAGATTTTTGAAGATAGCAAAGATAAAGGAAAACATGATAATACTAAAAGCCAGGCACAATGCAAACAAAAAGGCTGTTTGGGGGAAAAGGGAGCTTTTAATCTTGGGAGCAATCAGGCAGAGTTAGGATGGCTCCTGGGCAGGGATGTGGCTGAACAGACTCAAGCATCCCATGGAAGATTTAAGGTCCCTTACAAACCTAATATTCTATGCTCAGTAAACACATGTTGAACTAAAGCCCCAGTCTCTGTCTCCTTGCTCCTCCCAGTCCCTGTCCAAATGGAAGATAATTAACATGGGATTTTACATGAAGTGCAAGCAACTAAAGAGCAATTTGCTTGGATTCTTTAGGGCATTTTTTCCCAAAGCTCACACCTAAATTTAAGACAATTCAACATGATAATCTATATACATAATTTTAGGGTTGTTCCTTGGGACTTGCACCTGACTCTGTTAGCCATTTTCTTATCACCCCACTGAATAAAACTGTCTCGGTTTTTTTCTAGAGCAAGAAAATGTCAATAATCATCACCCAAGATCAATGCCAGTGCTACCCATTGGGAATTCACTTTCTGCATTTCAGAAAACCAAGCCAGGCAACTTAATTTTAAAAGCATGGTGGTGGAGTCTCAGGTCCAGTTGACCCATGTGGTTTCTCTGGTTCTCAGTAGCTTGGGTTGCTCCTGAAAAGTCACTGCCAGTGGGTTGGCAGACACTGTGGTTCTGGGCCCAGGATGCCACTTACTGTAAAATAAAACATTTCTGTTTCCTGCTGGTTGGCTCTCCTCTTGGCAATGTTGATCTTGCTCATGTAGGTCTCAGAGGCAGCCGACTTGACAGACTCTGTTGATCGACTGTGTTGGAAGGCATCGGAGACGTCAAAGTCCTCCACAGTCAGCATGTCCTGTAATGTCTGCATGGTGGCATCCAGGGTTTTCCTAACCTGGAGAAACACAGCAGATTGACAAAAATCCTGTATTTTCATACTGCCGTTGACCCTTAAAGTCCCTTTCCCAACTGTCGCTTTACTTCTTCCATATAAAATCCCTAGGATATAGGCAGAACAAAAATAATCCTTCTCACTGTATTAATGTGGAAAACACAAATTAGTCGCCAGCCCAAAATCACACAGCTGGCTGGGATGAGAAGCCAGGTTGCCCAATTTAAAGACATTTTATTGTATGGCTCCTGCTAGAGAGAACCTTGAGGAATGTTGCAACAAATGAGGAACCCAGGTTTCTAGGTTTGCTTCTCTTGGCCTAATTATGTAACTCCAAACCAGCTCCTCCAATGCAAGGTGGTCACTTGAGTAAAGACAACATTAGACATGCTCTAGTTCTCTTCATTCAGAGAAGGGTAGAGACAAAGCTGACAATGGTGGGCAGCCATTCTTCGTGAACAAACTCTCCAGGTATCTGCTATTGAACTCCTATCAAAAGCCCAGCTGAGAAAAGGAAAACTCCAGGAAGACAGCTGCTGAGGCACACATTGTTCAGTTAGGACTCCAGTTTTTCTTCTGGAATTTCATGGGACCACCAGAAGCCTGCATGAGCAGGGTCCACGGGCCCTGACCTTACAGCACCCCTTTGCTGAACTGTGTCTAAAGGGCAGATTCTTTGCTTTGGAGGCTGGTTCCAAAAATAGTACCTGGAAAAACTGCCTCCAATGTTTGTTATAAAATTATTGTCACTCAAAGTCTATTTCTTGTCACTCAGACCTCAGCTTAAATGTCACCTCCTGGTGACATCAGGCCCCCCCGATATCTTCACTCAGTGCCTATTACTGTCTAATATTTTCCAAGCTCATTCATTTCTTGGCTTGTTTTTGTGTTTTGTAAATGAAAAATAAAATTCTAAGCCCCCAACCATCTGAATGGACCTCTCCTCTCGGTCAAGGGCATTCCAATGTTAACCTGAAAAACTAGTTCAGGCCATGATGGGAAGGGGGCGGCAAACCTACCTCATTATACCCTCCTCCTTTTTAGAATTACTGTTAGAACAGACTCTTTAAGTCTGATAGAAACGTTTACAGTCTATCCTCTGAAGCCTACTACCTGGAGGCTTCATCTCTATGATAAAACCTTGGTCTGCATAACCCCTTATCTTAACCCTGACATTCCTTTCTTTAGACAATAACTTAACTATTTCAACCAATTGCCAATCAGAAAATCTTTGAATCTGCCTATGACCTGAAAGCCCCTGCTTCCAGTTGTCCCACCTTTCCAGATCAAACCAAGTACATCTTACATGTATTGATTGATGCCTTACATCTCCCTAAAATGTATACAATCAAGTTGTGGCCCAACCACCTTGGGTACATGTTTTCAGTATCTCCTGAGGGCTATGTTACAGGCCATTGGTCACTCATATTAAGCTCAGAATAAATCTCTTCAAGTATTTTACAGAGTTTGACTCTCTTTGTCAACAGTTTTAAGTATTATCTGTCTTTTCTCACTAGAATATTCCCTCCCTGAGAGGAGGTGCTATGTTGTGTTGTGTTCACTCACTTTATTCTCTATCTAGAACAATGTTTGGTACACAATATGTGCTCTATAAATACTTGAATAAATATTGTTGAATGAATACATGAATCAATTCTTCTTTCTAATGCAGCATGACAGGAAGCTCAGGTTCAAAATTAAGTCTATTCAAGCCCGTTAGCAGCTCATACAGAGGAACACTGGCTTCATTCTCCTTTCTTTGGCCCTGATTTCAAATTTAAATTCCATTAACATTATGATCCATATGCTATTCCGTGTAAACAATTTAAAATCCTTTGAGGGAAGATATAGGGCATAAATAAATAAAGAAAACACTCTGTTCATCTCCTGTCTCTTTCCAGGTTTGAAAAACAAATATATAATTTGTCTCCATACAACCTCCCCCTGGGGACTGCACTGATTTGCTATCATCCTGAGCTCCAATCTGTCTCACATTTGTCCTAGGTATGTCCTTTGTGGAGCTGAAAAGCAAAGTTGCCCTCTCTGCCCAGGATAGCACTCTTGAGATTTGAAGATCAGGACTGTGTCTTCCCACCTCCCCACCATGACTGCACTTTCAAAAATAAACCTGCCCATGACCTCGAGTGTCACTCCCTCCATCCTGGTGTCCTTTCTCCAGGGGCTTCCAGTTTGTTGACATCCTCCTTGGAGGAGGAGTCCAGGTTGGAAAAGGATGTTTCCCATCTGGCCTCTTCAGTCCACAGAATAGAGCCACTGCACTGGTATTTCCATCTGTACCCACTTGCTGAGAATCCTATGCCCCACAGCTGCAGGGGAGGGAGGCTGGGTCTGGTAAGACTGACCCGCTCCTTGGAGCTCAGAATCCATGTCACATTTAGTGTGCCCTGGGTTGTTTATTTCATTGTGTAATTTAAAATACCTACTGTTATTTCTAATGATAAAACAGAAATTCATTGCAGAAAATAGAAGAAAGTGCAAAGAAGTAAACAGAAAGCACCTATCACCCCACAATGCAAACATAGCAACTAATAACATTTAAGCATTTCCCTCCAGTCTTTTTTCTATGCCTAGAAATATACACATGCTTTAGTGTACTGCAGTTATGGCAATACTGAACATACAGTCCTATTTCCTTTTGTGTTTTGTTTGTTTGTTTGTTTTGAGATGGAGCCTCACTCTGTAATCCAGGCTGGAGTGCAGTGGCGTGATCTCAACTCACTGTAACCTCTGCCTCCCAGGTTCAAGCAATTCTTTTGCCTCAGCCTCCTGCCTTTTGTTTTTCTTCAATTTAACATCTTATAAGCGTTCCCCCAGGCTATTAATGATTCTTAGTGTGTGTGGTTTTAATGATTGTGTACTATTCCATCTTATAAGTGGAACTATCATTTCTTATGCATTCCGTGGCACAAGTGGACTCCTTGGGACAAGCCAGGCCTTCCAAAGGAAATCCCTTATAGGGCAGAGGGGCTCACTCACCTCCTCATTCTCTATCTTGAGGGTGGCCAGTCTGGACTGCAGCTGGTGATACCGCATGAGCAGTTCTGTCTGGACGGGCTGCTGAGCGCTGACCTGGCACACCTGCAGGAATAACAGCCACCATCTGTGGTTGCCCTGTGCCCTCCTCACCTGTGTGGAGCTAGGGCCGAGGAGTGGGGGTGCTACCATTAACATCCCAATCACAGTCCAGGAAACAGGCTCCGAAAGGTTGAGTGACCTACCCAAGGTCACAGAGCTCATAAGTGGCCATGGCAACCAATGCCAGATGAGAACCAGGGCCTTCCTACTCAAAGTCTGCCCTCTTGCCATTGCCAGGTGTGGCCTTTCAGTCATGATCTACATTTGGGAAGCAAGTGGAGGTTTACAAAGAGCCTTAACATAATCTTACTAAGCAAAATTAATTGGTTAATTTCAAGGCAAGAAGTTGTGGCAAGAAAGCAACCACCTAAGAGAAGCCAATGGGAAAAAACCTGAATGGGAAACAATCAGGGCACACTCCCATTGTGCCGCAGAACGATGCTGCAGCAGGGCAGCTGTGAGACAATGCACTCTCACAGCTCATAGCTCTTCATCCCCCAGCACTTGACTGGGTGAGGGCTGGAGGAGGGGAAGCACCTGAGAAATGCTGTTCTCCCTCCGCCTTTTTTTGTTTGTTTGTTTGTTTGTTTGAGACAGGATCTCACTCTCACCCAGGCTGGAATGCAGTGGCGCTATCGCAGCTCACTGCAACCTCCGCCTCCCAGGTTCAAGCGATTCTCCTGCCTCCGCCCCCCAAGTAGCTGAGACTACAGGCACCTGCCACCATGCCCAGCTAATTTTTTTTTTTTTTTTTTTTTTTAACAGAGACAGGGTTTCACCATGTTGGCCAGGCTGGTCTTGAACTCCTGACTTCAAGTGATCCACCTGCCTCGGCCTCCCAAAGTGCTGAGATTACAGACGTGAGCCACCGCCCTCCACCTCTCATGTGGGATTCTAGTATTACCTGCAGGTTAGGCTGCTGGCAGGCATGTGCACCTCACCCCTTCCAGGAACACAGCTAGGATCACAAGGGACACTAGGGCTCTCTGGACAGTATTAGTTATTTGCCACTGACTGGGCAACCCAAAGTTTATGGTCACCAGTGGTCACCATGAGGCCCGCATTTTCAGGTCCAGGTGATGGATCGAAAGAGTTGGAGCTGACGGCAGAGGGATGGGGCAGGCACAGCAGTGCAGCCCTGCAGAAGCCAGTGGGCAGAGCCATGCAGAGGGTCTGGCAAATGCCATCTTCTCAGATGCCTCCTTGCCCCTCCCCTCCTAGCAGGTGCCCCGGACAGCCCAGCTGAGCCTCACTGGGACCCAGAGGCTGGCTGGGTCAGGGACACTGTTGGAGTGGGTTCCCCCAATGCCCAGAGGAAGCAGTGACACAGATAAGCTCAGGCAACTATTTGCATAAGGGATTTTGTAAGCCTTGGGTAACTAGTAGGGCTGTGGTGGGGCCAGTCACAACGGCCTTCTTCCCATTTGTTTCTCATTTGTTTGTTTGTTTGTTTGTCTGTTTGTTTTTTCAGAATGTAACAAGGATCTGAGCAGTACAAGCACTGAAGGAAACTGGATTGTCTGGCATATCAAAGGCTTGTAAGTGTTGGAGGAAGGGAGTGCCCTAGTGGAATGCACCAGCCTGAATGGCTGTAGTGAGGCTACAGTGAGGCCCAGGCTTCCCAGGGACCTCACCTCGGCATCTGGGGGAAGAACATGAGCCTGTGTGCAGACTGGGGCTCCCTTGGAGTCTTCTAGACATAGCTGGGAGGGGTTGTAAAGGAAGCCAAGGTCCTGCAATTCTGCATGGGGGGCACTTGAGACAGTAAGATTAGGGTATTAGTGGTAAACTCCTAGGCTGGGGAAGCCCATGAACCAGGAGTTTGACCCCAGGCCTCGGATAGAAACTTCCCGTATGTGCAACCCGGGCTGATGTTCTGGAGCACATGGGGGAACAGAGGGAGGCAGCCCCAAGTCCGGGCTCCAGGGGGAAGCCTACCTCATCCCCCATGTGGGGCTGGAACTCGAACTTGAGTGGAGGGCAGAAGACTTGATTGCACATGTCCATGACTGTGTGCTTGTCACTTCGGGAATCCAGGTTGTCCACTGCATTCTCGATGACATCCAGTCCCTCGTGGCGAGAAGTCTCCAGATTGTACTCAGCTGAGAGATAGGTCCGGAAGGTGCGGGCCAGGCTGGCATGAAAGCCCAAATCACAGCACTTGGGGAGAGGCAACAAGAGAAGGTTACAGGTGAGAGCCAGGATGTGGAGGGGTGGTCACCGGCCACCACAATGACTTACAATTACCTCCCTTTCCACAGCTGAATCTTCCATCCCGGAGGCCCCAAGGCACTTTGGAATCCTACTGCACAAACCGCACTGTGGCCCTCAGTGGGAGTTGCGGTCGAGATGTGCGCAACAGTAGAACTAGGCTCCCTATATTCACCATCTTTCTCTTTTTTTTTGAGATGGAGTCTCGCTCGGTCACCCAGGCTGGAGTGCAGTGGCGTGATCTCAGCTCACTGCAACCTCCGCCTTGTGGGTTCAAGCAATTCTCCTGCCTCAGCCTCCCGAGTAGCTGGGATTACAGGTGCCCACCACCACTCCCAGCTAATTTTTGGCCTGGCTGGTCTCGAACTCCTGACCTCATGATCCACCCGCCTTGGCCTCCCAAAGTTCTGGGATTACAAACATGAGCCACTGCTCCTGGACCATCTTTCTCTTCTTTAGGGTGGTGTGCATGCATCCCCTCTGCCTGGAATACTCTTCTTTCAGAATTCAGTTTAGAGGTCACTTCCTCCAGGAAGGCTTCCTTGATGTTCTCCCCACTCAGAGTTGGTCAGGTGTTCCTTCTCCAGGGGTCCACATTTCCCTCTACCTCCCTCACTGTGACCCCTGCCAGTTAGTATTAAAATCATCTATCAACATGTCCTTGGTAAGGTGCGCTCCCCGAGGGCCAACCCACTGGCTCCTGCACCTCAAGTGCCTGACAACAGCAGGTGCTCCACTAATATATGGTAAACGAGTCAATAAAAGGGCTGAAAGGGCAAAAAGGAAAGTTGAAAAGTAGGAAAGAGGAAGGTCTGTCCTTGGGCCCTTTGGGAGCTCCCTCTCCTTGCAATGCTGACAACGGGTCCCCCTCTGGAGCCATGGGAAAAGCAGGAGCCCCCTGACTTCCCGACAGGATACACCAGGAAAAGAGCCCATCAACCAATACCAAGCCTTTATTAAGCATGGACAGGGCCAGCTCCCCCATCTGTGCAGGAAGGGGGACACAAGAGAAACAGTCCTGGCTCCTACTTAGATGACAAAGACGCCCTCCCCAGCGCCTCCGCTCACAGTGTTCCTTCTCCCAGTCTGCTTGTCCCTGTGGCGTGTCCTGCACAGCTGGTACTTGGGAGTCAGTCTTCCATTCTCCATTTGCTTAAGCTGCCCGATTTCTCCCGAGATAATCTCCCCACACAAAGCTGATCTGCATAATTAAGTCTGTCTCATTTGCTACTTTCTTTCGCATGTATGTGTGTCTGGCTGAGTGGCCCTAGGGGCGCTAAACATGTTACCAATAACATCTCCTTTACCACACTGGGAAATCCCCCAAGGCATGAACTGTGTATGGGTCACCCCTGAATCCCTCAAACCCAGCAAAGGACCTGGTGTCCAGGAGGGCACTTGGGAAGTCGGCACTGGATATACGACTGCCCAAGTCAACTCCACTGGGGCCACCAGAGGCCCATGTCCCACTCATGAAAATAGACACCATGAGGTAACACTCATTTTCCTGCTTCCAAACATTTACTGCCCCTCCCCTCCGGCAGGGCTCAAAAGACCCCTGGCTACCCCAGAATGTCAGCTAAAGACAAAGACCAGCCCCTCCTTCAGCCAGTGATGTGCGCCAGCCCAGATGTGGGCCCTGCTCAGTCCCAGACTCCCCAGGGAGCTCACATCGATCAGATCGGAGACGTCATGGATGTAGTATTTGCTTATAGCTGCATTGGTGGCTGCCAGATTGAGCAAGTAGTCATTCCGGGCCTTTGTGCATTTCAGCTTGTTTTCAGAGTACTTGGCCTGCCTCTGGAAGAAGAAAAGAGTAGACATAAGAAAAGCCGTTTAAGAGGACAGGACTTGTGATTTTTTTTATTTTTAATTTTTTAATTTTTTATTTTTTTTTAGAGACAGGGTGTTGCTGTGTCACCCAGGCTGGAGTGCAGTGGTGTGATCATAGCTCACTTGAGCCTTGACTCCTGGACTCAAACAATCCTCCCACCTCAGCCTCCTGAGTAGCTGGGACTACAGATGCATGCCATCACACCTGGTTAGTTTTTGTTTTTAAAGTTTTTTAGAGAGAGTGGGGTCTCACTATGTTGCCCAGGCTGGTCTGGAACTCCCGGCCTCAAGCCATCCTCTCACCTCAGCTTCCCAAGTGTTGGGATTACAGGCGTGAGCCATCATGCCCGGCCCAGTGATTTTTTTTCTTTATAGTAACTTCCTGCCACCCAAGCCCTGCACAGACACACCTATGGAAGACCTCCAACTGCTAGATGAGTAAGGGTTGGACCTGGACTCAGGCAGCTCCCTTTACATTGCACCCGCACAGCCGATGAGGACACTAGATAAGTAGCAGCCTCCGACTGTCCTTGCTAGGGTAGGGTGTAAATCAGATCCCTGGCCGGGAGCATTGGCCTGTAATCCCAACACTTTGGGAGGCCAAGGCAGGCATATCACCTGAGGCCAGGAGATCAAGACCAGCCTGGCCAACAGGGCAAAACCCTATCTCTACTAAAAATACAAAAATTAGCTGGGTGTGGTGGCCTGCAGCTGTAGTCCCAGCTACTTGGGAGGCTGGGGTAGGAGAATCACTTGAACCCAGGAGGGAGAGGTTGCAGTAAGCGGAGATTGCACCACTGCACTCCAGGTCTAAGTGACAGAAGGAGACTCCGTCTCAATCAATCAATCAATAAGACCCCTACCCAGCAACCTCCAGCGACGAACCAAACTGAGAAACCCTCCACGGCCTGGTCCCGTCCACTTCTCAAGCTCCACCTTCCCCCATGATCCCCCTCACTTGCTCAGCCTCCTTGATCATCCTTTAAGAGGCCAAGTTCATTCCTACCTCAAGGCCCTCAGACTCATGGTTCCCTCCGCCTTGGCCCAAGGTCTCGAGGCCAGATTGGCCTTCGATAACAAGCTCATCCCACTCCCTCTGCCCACCCCTGCCCGACTCTTTTCTTTATGAGCACTTCCACCACCTGAAATTGTTTTTTTCTTTTTCCTACCCTTTTATTTATTTGTTGATTGTCAGTGACCTCCCATTAGAAAATAAGTGGGGTTAGGGACTTGATCTGCCTTGTTCATTGCTAGGTCTGGAGTGCCCAGAACTGTCCCTGCACAAGGTAGGTGTTCAGTCATTTTCAGTGACTGGAGGACAGGAGGGAGGAGGATGACTGGATGGGAGTGGTGGGGAGAGGCGGGGTGAGGTAGCCAGAGCGGCCCATCTCAGCCGGGACCCAAATGCCTCCCAGGGAGCTGCTCCTGTCTGGGCCAGCCTGGGAATGGAGCAGGAAAGAGTAAGCGGGCTGCAGAGCTGTCCCCTGCTCCTTTCAGACTAATGAGTCCCGTTGCTGCGTAAAAGTCAGGTCTCTGTAAATAAATGGTTTTCCTCCTTCGCCTAGACATTCTTACACCCTCCTATTCCACAGTGAGTTCTCAACCTTTTAATTCTCTTCAGAGATCTCTAACTTTTCTCCAGGGTCCTGGCAGTTACTTCCTACACCAGCCATGCACCCGACCCCCACAGAGAGTTTTGATATTCTTGGCCTATTTCCAGTGGCCCACTATGACCATGACCCTGAGACCATGTTTAGCCCTTCATAGACTCATAAAATGTTATACCTAGGAAGGATGTTAAAGATATTTTCGTTAAACTCATCTATTTTATAGATGAGGAAATGAGAACTGGAGAGAAGTGGCTTGCCCAAGAGCCAAGTATCTAATCGAACTAAAAATAAAACTCTGAACTAAAAATCAGCCTCTGGACTTCCAGTCAGCACTCACTCTACCTCTCTGTTTCTCCCTATGTTGTAGTCCTATCATTCCCTGCTTGGTTATTTTATTTTATTTTTATTTATTTTTACTATATTCACAGAGTCATACAACCATTATCACTATCTAACTTTAGAATATTTTCATCATCCCAGAAAGAAACCCTGCTCCTATTCACAGTTACTCCCTATTTTCCTCTTCCTTAGCCCCTGGAAACCAATCATCTATCTTCTATTTCTATAGATTTGTCTATGCTGGACATTTCATAAATGTGGCCTTTTGTGACTGACTTCTTTCATTTAGCACACTGTTTTCAAGGTTCATCCATGTTGCAGTGTGTATCAGCACTTCACTCCTTTTCATGGCTGAATAATATTCCATCACATGGATATACCACATTTTATTTTATTTTATTTAACCATTCATCAGCAGATGAACATCTGAGTCATTTCCATCTTTTGGCTATTATGAATAATACTGCTATTCATGTACAAGTCTTTGAATGGACATATGTTTTTATTTTTCTTGGGTGGATACCTATGAATAAAACTGTTGAGTCACACGGTAACTTAGTCTATGTTTAACATTTAGATTGCTTTCCAAAGTGATAGAATCATTGTACATTCCCTCTAGTAGTGTGTGAAGATTCCAATTTCTCCACATTCTTACCAATACTTCCTATAGTCTGCCTTTTTTTTTCTTTTTTTGACAGAGTCTTATTCGATCACCTAGGCTGGAGTGCGGGGGCGCAATCTCAGCTCACTGCAAGCTCTGCCTTCCAGGTTCACGCCATTCTCCTGCCTCAGCCTCCTGAGTAGCTGGGACTATAGGCACCCACCACCACGCCTGGGTAATTTTTTGTATTTTTAGTAGAGACGGGGTTTCACCTTGCTAGCCAGGATGGTCTCAATCTCCTGACCTTGTGATCCGCCCGCCTTGGTCTCCCAAAGTGCTGGGACTACAGGCATGAGCCACCACGCCCAGCCCTAGTCTGCCTTTTTAATTCTAGCTATCCTTGTGGGTGCAAAGTGATATTTCATTGAGTTTGATTTGCATTTCCTTAATCACTAATGATAGAGACAATCTTTTTTTTTCTTTTTTTTTTTTTGAGACAAGGTCTGTTGCCCAGGCTGGAGTGCAGTGAAGGGATCATGGCTCACTGCTGCCTCGACCTCCCTCGGGTAATCCTCCTACCTCGGCCTCCCAAGTAGCTGGGACTACAGGCACATGACACCACACCTGCCTAATTTTTCCATTTTCTGTAGCGATGGGGTTCTGCCATATTGCCCAACCTGGTCTCGAACTCCTGAGCTCAAACAATCTGCCCACCTCGGCCTCCCAAAGTGTTAGGATTAGAGGAGTGAACCACCATGCCTGGCCCAGACAGTCTTTTCATGTACTTGTTGGCCACTCATGCATGTTTTTTTAAGAGCAACATCTATTCAAATTCTTTGCCTTTTTTTTTTTTTTTTCCATGGAGATGGAGTTTTGCCATTTTACCCAGGCTAGTCTCGAACTCCTGGGCTCAAACAATCCTCCCGCCTTGGACTCCCAAAATGCTGATATTACAGGCATGAGCCACCGTGGCCAGACCTACAGCACTGTTTTTAACTAAATCTGGATAGGGTTTCACGATTCTCAGTCCAGCGCTCTGGGCAATTGATCAGAATTGACATGAGAGATGAGATGAATTTGCCACTCCTGTCAGATTTCAAAACTGCAACTCAGAGAGGTGTTATAAAAGTGGCATTTTCAAAACCCAGCCCATCTGACTCCAAAGCTAGAATTCCTTCCACCACACCCTACTGAAGGACTTTTCCAGAATCAATACACAGGGATCTTAACTCTCTCATCTTTGAGTTGGCAATGGCAATTTTGGAATGAGCCCTTCACCAGGTTTCCAGGTGCTGGTTCCTCTTATTGAGACACATTCAGTAATCAGTTCCCACCTCACCCCCAGCCCCTACCCTTGGCCATTAAATTGGCCTCTGGAACAAGCGCCTGCTCCCACTAATGCCTGGTGATTCCAGGTCATCTGAGAAGGTGCTTGCTGGGTGTGAATCTCATCACAGTTCAGCTTACTTGTGAGTTGAGCACCTCATCTGCCTGCTGACTTTAGCATTAAGTCAGGCCTAACCAGTGCTAGCAGGGGCATGTCCGGCCCTGCTTCCACTAGAACACCAATCTCCAAAAGAAGAGATACTGGCTACATTGTCCCATCCCCCGTACCCACCACCACCCCACTGGGATGTGGGGAAAAAAGGGGGAAGGCTAAGGCTGTCCGCCAAGAGCATGGCCCTCCCCTTTGCGCCCTGTCCCCAATCGCTCCCAGCCCAGGGCCCCCACTCGCCTTCTCCTTCATCTTCTCAATCTTCTTCACAGAGCTGCGGCGCTGGGGCCGGTCCTCGTGCCGGAGCAGGTTCATGCTGAGGTCTCCTGACTTATTGAACTGCTTCTCCTCCTGCTTCTCAGCCTCCTTCAGCTTGCTTTCTGCACTGATGCTCTCTGCATGGTACATGTGGTAGGTTTTCATGACCTGGAGGCGCACAAATCGGGGAAATCAGCACCCAGCTATGACCCAGCATGGCCCTCCCTGTTGCTCCTGGCTCCATACCAAGTTCTACGCTCTAGTTGGCCGCTGCCCTGGTCCCACAACACGCTCTGGGCACCTGCCTTCCTTTACTTTTGCACAGACTCTCTGAGGACTGGATATCATCAACATCATCATTAAATCCTAACTAAGAGCCAGGCATGGGCTAGTAAAGAGGACATTTAAAAATAATAAATAAATAAATAAACAAATAAATAAGGAGGAAATTTAAAAGGGTAACCATAGCTCCAAGCATCTGGGGACTGTCAGAAGTGACAAGGCAAGCCCGGCCCTTGCTCAGCTATCCTCTCTAGCCCTGCCAGCAGTGACTGTGGCATCCCTCCCTCTCCTCCCGGTGCCGCAGGGATAGTCCCTCCTCACATACCCATAGGAATTGAATGGGGAACATCCATCTTACACACAAATCATTTTCTCAGCTGTTTCCTGAAGTACAATGGGCTGCAAATGGCTCTGTACCCAAAATGAGTAATATTAAGTAACCCAATAGATATTCCATGCTCTCTGGAATAAATCCATCCTTGCCTATAAAAACAATTCCTCCTGTAATCCCAGCACTTTGGGAGGCTGAGGTGGGAGGATCACGAACAAGGTCAGGAGATCGAGACCATCCTGGCTAACATGGTGAAACCCCGTCTCTACTAAACAAAATACAAAAAATTAGCCAGGCATGGTGGCACGCGCCTGTAGTTCCGGCTATTCGGGAGGCTGAGGCAGGAGAATGGCGCGAACCAGGGAGGCGGAGCTTGCAATGAGCTGAGATCATGCCACTGCACTCCAGCCTGGGCGAGAGAGCAAGACTCCATCTCAAAAAAAAAAAAAAAAGGAAACAATTCCTATAAAGCAAATTGCACTTTGCTACTCTACTTCCATAATAGCAAATGAATATTGTTATTACAGGGGAAATTTCTGAGCCAGAAGAAATTCTAGACATCATCTAATTAAACAACCTTTCAGTTTGACAAACAGGGAAACTGAGGCTCAGAGGTGCCAAGTATCACCAAGTATCAGTGCAGAGACACCAAACTTTACATCCATGTATCCAGGATCACAAGCAAAATATAGAACTTCCACTACACCAGAAAGATCCCTCATGCCCCTCTGCAGCCAATACCTGACCCCACCCCAGCCCCAATCATAGGTTTGCCTTCTGTCGTGTGTTCCAGAATCCAGTTCCATGGAATCATACAATATAAACTCCTTTGGGTCAGCCCTCTTTTTACTCAGCATAATTTTTCTGATATTCACTGATGATGCTGTACATATCAGAACTTCTTTTTTATGGCTAAGTATTCCATTGCATGGTTATGCCACAATCTGTTTACTTAGTCATATGTCCATAGCTACTCAAGGTGTTTATAGTTTTTAGCTATTTTGAATAAAGCTGCTATGAATGCTTATGTACATTTATTTGTGTGGACATGTATTTTCATTTTTCTTAGGTAAATACCCAGGGGTGGGATGGAGGGTCATATGGTAAACATATATTTAACCATACTGGAAATCTGGACTCTCACTTTTAATCCACCACTTTTTCTACCAGATCATCCTAGATTGTCTGTATCATTTTTTCATAAATAGAGATGGAGTTTTGCCATGTTGTCCAAGCTCATCTCGAACTCCTGGGCTCATGTGATCCTCCTGCCTCAGCCTCCCAAAGTGCTGGTATTACAGGTGTGAACCACCACACCCAGCCCTTAATGAATTTCTTTAATTCATTACCACTTTCTGAGCAGGCATCAATACTTTTAGTAGTTTGAACACTGACTGGGCTGCTCCATACCAATAGCATTTTTGCTGGTCCTCAACTAGAAATGTACTTTTCTTTTGCAATGCCAAGTGTATGACCATCTTTCTATGCTAAGGAACTTCTGGAATCCATGGCTCCTGGGCCTTGTTCATTCTCTTCTGTGGTTTGGATTACTATAACAGCTAATAGAATAAAGGCTTCCCTCCGGGAATGAAATGTGCTCCTATCTAACCAAGCCCTGTAAGTCGGAGAACTCAGAATGAATTCCTGGCCAACCCTAAAATCTTATTCCTTGTCATTTGAAGTGCTGTGAAGTGAGTTTATTAGAATGAGGAATTCTGTGCCTTTTTTTTTTTTTTTTTAAGACAGAGTTTCACTCTTGTTGCCCAGGTTGGAGTACAGTGGCACGATCTCGGCTCACTGCAACCTCCACCTTCTGGGTTCAAGCGATTCTCCTGCCTCAGTCTCCCAAGTAGCTGAGATTACAGGTGCCCGCCACCACACCTGGCTAATTTTTATATTTTAGTAGAGATGGGGTTTCACCATGTTTGTCAGGCTGGTCTTGAGCTCCTGATCTCAGGTGATCCACCGCCTCAGCCTCCCAAAGTGCTAGGATTACAGGTGTGAGCCACTGTACCCAGCCTCTGCGACTTTTATCATTAAATCACAGCACTGATTCATTGCCCAGAAAGTTCCCTTTGCCACAGCCCAGGAGTCAATATGGCAACATCTATTGCAGATCATAGAAGGTAAGAATATGGACAAGTGTCTGGGTTGAATCCTGATGCTCCCACTTGCCAGCTGTGTGACCTTGGACAAGTCACACAACCTCTCTGACCTCTGCTTCCTCATAAGTAAAACACAGATAATAATAGCACTTACTTCCTAGGCTGCTTGTGAGCACTAAATGAGTCAGTTTCTGTCAAGTGCTGAGAACAATACCTTCCACATAGTAAGAGCCATGGAGGTATCTATCAGGTGCTACCACCACCACCATCATCATCATCATTATCATCCCTGATTTGGGCTCAGGGTTTAAGAACCTTAAACATGCTCACTTGGAAATGCTTACAAGCTCTGGAGAACATTAACTAATGTAAAATATATATATATATATATATATATTTTTTTTTATGCCATGTTTCTCCCTTCTTCCTTTATCCTAAAAATCTCCCAAACTTGTAAAACGATACATGGATTTAAAATGCAGTCAACTTTTCTTCGTGGATCTTGGTGGAAAGATTACTTCTCTGCATTCCATCCATTTTTGCTCATTTGCAATCTCTCTAAGACTCCTAAAAATCCCCTTCTTGCTGATTTCATCCTCTCTGTATGCCAGTTCCACCAAGATCACATCCAAATAACTCAACGGACCAGAAAATGTGCCATATTGATGCGTTCTCGACATCTAGTGGCCAAAAGGGGTGACTGCAGACTTGCAGATAATCAAAGCAGGTGCCTATTTTGATGATCTTCATGCCTTGGTTAAAAGGACACTGGGGCCTGTCAGGGGCGGCGGCAGCAGGAAGAGTATCAGAATAAATAGCTAATGCATGTAGGTGATGGACCGACAGGTGCAGCAAGCCACCATGGCACACATTTACCCGTGTAACAAACCTGCGTGTCCTGCACATGTATCCTGGAACTTAAAATAAAAATAAAATAAATGAGTCCATTGAGTCATTTGGATATGGTCTTGGTGGAACTGGCATACAGAGAGGATGAAATCAGCAGGAAGGGGGTTTCTAGGAGTTTTAGGGAGATTACAAATGAGCAAAAACGGATGGAATGCAAAGAAGAAATAAAATAATATAAAACAGGTGTGGCTAAAGGGTGGGAACACATGTTGCAGCTGTCTCCAGGACCCCACCTTTCCCCTTCGACATGTCCCTCCACATCCACAGACAACCCTGGTTTCTTTGCCTCACCACCATATTGCTGGTGTTTTTCATGTCTGGATCCCATCCCTGTCTGCGTTCAATGATTCCTGCTACATCTCCTTTTTCTATTTTGGCTTCTAAGTCTGCCTGCCTCACCACGAATCTGTCATCTGCGCTGGGTAGTTCAGGGGAAAAGACAGCCTTTCTATTTACAGCTAGATCTTCCTGTCCAATCACCATGCATCCATCCACTCACTCAAGGTCAGCAGCCCAGCTGGGTGTTCTCAATTCGCACATATCCTTTGCCTAGTTTTCTTTTTTTATTTTCTCTCCCTTTACATCATTTTCTAC
The DNA here is from genome assembly GCF_009764315.1 of Trachypithecus francoisi. Taxonomy (NCBI): domain Eukaryota; kingdom Metazoa; phylum Chordata; class Mammalia; order Primates; family Cercopithecidae; genus Trachypithecus; species Trachypithecus francoisi. The sequence goes on from NW_022681453.1 coordinate 52,941,179, forward strand.
TCTTCTTGAGCCACAGAGTAGTCTTCCTGCGCTCCGACAGGCCAAACTTCCCAGGATAGCCTCTAAACTTCATTCCAAAAATCCCATGCTTGGAGAAGATAACCCAAGCACCCTGGGGCCAAACTCCCTGTGATCTACTTGATTCCTGATTCCAAGAATAACAGTGAACTCCACCACCCAGGGTCACTTATGACAGACAGCTGCCACCAAAGAGTTCACCTGGAGGTTTCTCTGAAAGGATTCTATTTGTACCCAGAATCCTCTAGATGTTTTTATTTAATTACCTGATACATGGGCTTCAGCATGAATGGTCCTTAGCTCAATAGATTAGAACAGTTAGCTCAATATTGCCAGTCCAGGATGCATTAAATAATATTTAACCTTATCTATTACTTCAAAGTTTGCAAACCTCTTTCTAGGAGCCCTTCTAGTGAAGGAGCATTTCAATGAGTCCTTTCCCCAATCCTGGGAGGCAGTGTGATGACAGTAACAACAACGATAGCAGCTAACATCTATTGAGCACTTACTACATGCCAGGCCTTGCTGTATGCACTTTACCTATATTAACTCATTTACTTCTCACAAAACCCCTATGAGATAGGCAACCTATGATCCCTGCTTTACAGATGAGAAAACCATGGCCCAGAATAGGTCAGTAAGTTTCTCTAGGTGAAAAGCTGGTAAGTGAAGTCAGGGTTCAGAGCCAAGGTGGCTGACCCCACAGCCTGGGCCTACTGAACACATGGTTGTTTTGCTTCCCCGTACCCCTTTCTCAACTGTAAAACAGGGGTAAAAGGCTCCCCCAGCCCACTGGAATTAGGGAGACTTGGTTTTGAGACTCAGCCTTCCCACTACTTGCTGGGTGGCTGTGGAGAGGCGTGTCCTTTCCGTGCCCACCTGGTGAAGATCAGAAGGGGGTAGATGGGGAAAGTGCTCTGTCAACTGCAAATTATCAAGTGACCAACTGCCAGCAGCAGTGTGCCTGGGGCTGGGAAGGGACAGAGGCAGATGCAGGAGCTCAGCTGAGGCCAAATCACCGAACTGGGGATGTCTGAAGGGCCCCTCAGAGGTACCCATCCGCTTGATGCCAGGTAATGGGTTCACTTTCCAGCCCTCCAGACCCTATTCAGGGAGTCTAGGGAAGGACCTCGTAGGGACGTGTCACTTAAGACCACTATTCTTGGACCCAGTTCAGTTGCATGTGTTCTCAGAATGTAAGGGCCAAAAGGTCCTCCATAACTCTTGGTGTCCTAGCCCCTCACTTAAGGAAATGGAGGCTCAGAAATAGCAAGAGTGAGCCGAGCGTGGTGGCTCACACCTGTAATCCCAGCACTTTGGGAGGCCAAGACGGGCGGACCACGAGGTTAGGAGTTTGGGACCAGCCTGGCCAACATAGTGAAACCCCGTCTCTACTAAAAAGATACAAAAATTAGCTGGGCGTGATGGCAGGCACCTGTACTCCTAGCTACTCAGGAGGCTGAGGCAGGAGAATCGCTTGAACCTGGGAGGCAGAGGTTACAGTGAACCGAGATTGTGCCACTGAACTCCAGCCTGAGCGACACAGCGAGACTCCATCACAAAAAGAAAACAAAGAAAAGAAAAGAAAAAAGAGCAAGAGTGCTGTCCAAAGTCACACAAAAAGCCAGGCAGAGCTGGAACTGCAGGCCGGGTCTGCTGCCTGCTAAGCATTGTCTCTTCTGGTAATTACACTGCTTTTTGCTTTGCACACATTGCCTTTTGCCTCTTCCCTGATCCTCAGATTCTGAAAACAGCAAAGTTTTATCTGCACCATCTTTCAGCCCCTCATTTAAATGCAAAAGAAGGCAAACAGAATCTGGAAGTTAACAGCATCCATAAAGGGACACCTGGGGCAGGATAAGGATCAGTTGTTAGAAAACAGCTTCTCAATGTTGCAGTCCCTGTGTGCTTCTTCCACCCTGCAGACAGGGCTGTCCCTGGGCAGAGTGGCTCTCTGCTTCCAGCATTTGTGTATGGGTGAAACCCTAGGCTAGAGCATGACCAAGATCTCCTTGAAGGAAAAGAGAAGCAAAGTCCTGAGACCAGGATCTTGTTCATGATAGTATTCTCTGTACCAGAGCAGAGCCTGTTACCCAGCAAGTATCAATATATATTTGCATGAATGAAAGACTCTTTGGCTGGACTGGCTGGATCAACAGATCAAAAGATCAATGGATCAATGAATATGGCTGAATGGATGGGTAGATGGATGGATGGACAGATGAACAGATGGGTGGGTGGGTGAATAAATGCAGGGATGGGTAGATAGAAGGGAGAGTGGATGAAAGGGAGAAAGGAAGAGAAGAAGGCAGGGAGGGAGGGTAAAATGAGGGAGGTAGAGTTCTATTGCCTTTGTTCTGCTGAGCATAATCGGAAGTAGGGAGATAGCTGTACCATCAATCATTAAATATTTATTGAGCAGTTCATTATGTGCCAGGTACTACGCTAGGCAAAACTACAGTGTGGAAGACATGCAGGTCGCCACCCTCATAGGATCCACACTGTAGTAGAGATACAGGCAATTGTACAAGTGATGCTCACATGGTGTGATAAGTGCAATGATGAAGGGAGTCCTAGGCACTATAGGAAGGTTTCCTGGAGGAAGTGACATCTAAATTGAACACCGCAGGAAGAGTAGCTGTTAGATGGGTGAGCAGGGCTTGGGGTGGGGGTGGAGTGTCCCAGGCAAAGGAAGCAGAGTGAGCATTAGCCCAGGGGAGCAGGAGGCAAACAGGACTGAGGAGCAGCTGATAGCTGGAGGAACACCAGGTATGTCTCAGCACCAGCCAATGGAACCACTTCCTCATCCTCCCCCAGGGACTCCCCCTCAGTGGACATCTGTTGTTTTTCTCTGCCCAGACTCATCCAGTCTTCCTTCTTTGGGAACAGCCCCCCTAATTTTATTTTGAGGAAATCCCCCAAATTCCCCTCCACTATTCTCAGTACATGTGGTTCATGGGAAGCTGACATCACCCTGCAATCCTGGGGTGGCCATGAGACCCTGGCCTGGCCAATCCATAAACTTATGTTCATCTGACTATAGGAAGCTCAGCTAGGCCATTAGATGCTACCCTGGGGCTTCGCTGGAAACACTGGGAAGGGAGTATTCTCTTTCCACTGGAGGATGGTGAGAGGCTAATGGGAGGAGAATTTGTAGCACTAGGGACCATCTTTGTCACCATATGGGAGAAGCCTGCCAGATCATGAAGTCCACGTAGAGGAAAACAAACCAGAAATGGGAGAAGGACTGATTCCCAAAGGTGGATAAATGGATGGATGAATGGATGGATGGATGGATGGATGGATGGATGGATGGATGGATTGATGGATGATGGATGGAGGATGGATGGACGGATGGATGGATAGATGGATAGATGGATAGATGGATGGATGGATGGATGGATGGATTGGAAAGAGTGGGGAAGGAAGGTAGGAAGAGAGGGAAGGAGGGAAAGGGGTAAGATGGGGGAGGCATAGTTCTACTGCCTTTGATCTAGTGAGTATATTGGTGGGGAGAACAGCTACACCTTCAATTATTAAATATTTATTTATGTGTCAGGTACTATACCAAATGTACTACAGTCAAAATACAGTATAGAAGACAGATGGGGTCTCTGGTCTCACAGAGTACATGCTGTATTGGTGAGACAGACAAATCAGTGTGTGAGCCCCTGGATCCAGCTAGACTTAAGCGACATGTTCATGTGATTCAATAGAGTGTCATTGTTATCTAAGCCAGTTTGCACCAGATTCCAGTCCCTTGCCACTAAATGAATCCTAAAAGGCAGACTTCCTTCCCTTTGAGCCTCCCCAACTACCCATATCAGTCCTGATCCCAACCAGCCAGGCTCAGTGCAGTGACATAGGAGCAGTGCTGACTGGGCAGAGGCTCCCTCCACATCCCAGGTGCTGCTTCTCACCACTCTAAGTGCTGCTCCTTCTGCCCCTCTCTGCACCCAGGAACTGTCGACTGTTGATCAGATACCATCTCTTCTCTGGAGCCTTCCTGATGCTCAGTAGATTTCATCACCCCCTCTTCCAAGTTCCCTCACATTGTCGTATCCCCACTAAGACACCCATCATAGTGTACAGCCACATCTCACGGTCTGGATACGCTGATGATCCATACATGTATTCTTAGTGAATGGGTGTCTGGGCAGGACAGCAGAAAGAGAGGGTAAGGTTACCTAGAGGGAAACCTCTTCCGTTCTGCTTAGGACCAGTTCCATCCCTGGATGACACTGTGTACACAGCCTGGCTGGCAGGCTGTGACAGCCCTGAAGAGCTGCCTTGCCCTGAGTCTGAGCCAGGACCCTGGTCTCCCTTCCAGAGCACAGTGGCATGAAGATCAAAGCCTGGCAGGAACCTCAGTATTCCTCAAACTCCACACCTTCCTTCCACAGACGGCGTAAACCGAGTGCCAGAGCCCCACTATCTGGCACTGGGTCAGTGTTTCCACTTGTGTTAGCAAGGTGACTTTCGGTGTCATGGGAAGGAAACACTGCCAAACTGGACACTAGTAACATAGCAACCGAGGTGATATGGGGATGGAGGAAGAGTCAGGAGATATGCTTCTCTCTGTGTACCTTCTTGCACTGTTTACTTTACTTTTATTAACCCCTTTCAGCTCTCTGAGGATCCTTCTGATGACATCAGGAGGAAAAACCAGTCGGTGCCCACACATCTTCAGAGCTTCTCGCCTGCCACTCTGGCAGGCACAAGCTTGAATGCACAACACTGCTTGATTTTCACTTAACTAACAGAACGCTTCTATTTATACCAAACCGTGTTTCATCTGCTAATGTGAAGTATCATTTCCTTCCACAATAAATGCAGGTTCGTAGTTTATTTTTTAACTTTAAATTTTAATTTTTTTAAGATGGGGTCTCGCTCTGTCCCCCAGGCTGGAGTGCAGTGGTGGAATCACAGCTCACTGCAGCCTTTACCTCCCAGGCTCAGGTAATCCTCCCACCTCAGCCTCCCAGGTAGCTGGGACTATAGGTACCTGCTAACATGCCTCGCTAATTTTTTGGGTGCGTGCACAGTGTCATCCAGGGATGGAACTGGTCCTAAGCAGAACGGAAGAGGTGATAATGCCACCTACCTCAAAGGGTTATGATGAGGATGAAATGGATCAGTATATGTAAAGCATTTAGATCAGCCCCTGGCCTTCAATAAGCACTGTACATGATTGGAGGCTCTAGTTATTCATGAGATGAAACAATCTCCAAAATATACCTACAAAAGCAAAGCAAGATGCAGAATAATAAGTACAGTTGTCACCACTTGCATAAAACAGGAATGTGTGGGATATGCCCAAATGTGTGTGCTGATTGACGGATAAAGGATCTCTGGGAGAAGACACGGCTAAACTGGACACTAGTAACCTAGTAACTGAGGTTATATGGAGATGCAGGAAGAGTCAGGAGACATGCTTCTTCCCGTGTACCTTCTTTTATTGTTTAATTACTGTCTTATTTATTTTTTAAACAAGTGTATGTACCTTCTACTTCTAAATTTAAATATTAAACAATTTTTTTAAAAAGGAAAGTCGTCCAGTTCAAGTATGGAGCCAGCATCACAGACAGCAGGCCTGGAGGATGGGAAATGAAGGGGAAATGAAGGAGAAGGTGGTTTCACGTTTTCCAGCAAAACATTCTTAGGGCTGTGGCTGGCCCAGTGGAGATGGGGAATGGAGAAGAAAGATTCCGAACTATGTAGGAAAAATATTTATGCCTCATTTTTTCATAAAAGACACAATGACTCAGGACTCAGGTTTGCTAGGCACTGGGCTATACTCCATGCCAATCACTCTCCCCAGAATAATCCAGACAAATGAACTGGCAGCAACCCCATGTTCCAGGGAGGGACTGGGCTCAGAGGGTTTGTGTGGCAGGGCCTTCAAGTCAGGCCCAGCTGACTCTAAAACCTGTGCTCTTCCAGCACACAGGGCTGCTTTCCACTAATTACGTAACACTGGGGGAGCTTAAAAAGGGAGGGGAGGTCAACTTAAAGAAATATATTCAGTAAATGACAAAGGGCCCATCATAGGATGAAGCTGTGGGGCTGTACCTGAATGTCATCCTAGAAAGACAAGCAGTGAGCCCAGGGTGGAGCTGGGACCAGAACTTGGGCTCCTGGGCACCCAGTCTGAGCTCTCTCTACCACCCCCATGTCTCAGGGCCATCATGAGGAGGGAGACACCTTTGCCAAAACTTGCCTGTTGGCCCAGAGTTGATGTCATATCCCTGAGCCCACACACAATCAATCAAGGCTTGAACAAGTAAAAGGTAAAGTGATTCATGGCTCCAGTTAGGGTCTACCTGTGACCAGCTGCTGCTAGGTGCGAATGGACACTCCTCAGGCCCTCCCCACATGGCAAAGAACAAAGTCACTGGGCCTCTCCTGCAGCCCTGGACTTGGAAGACCGCCCCATAGCTTGGAGCAGAGCTACTGAACACAGAGGAAGAGATAGGTGGGGGGATGCTGGATGTTCACTAGTTACTGACACACATGTATTTCATAATCTAGAGATATACTGAAAATATGAACACATTTTTAGCCAAATAGTGAAAACACAGTGGGGTTTATAGTTTGTGAGTTGTTTTGTTTTGATTTGCCTCTTCTAGAAGGATTGCCATACTGGTCCACATTCTTCACCTCTGCCCTTTTTCTCTCCCAGGCCAATACATGAACAAAAGCTATATTGTGTCGGGCTGATGGGAGTTCGAGGGAAAAGAAGTGGAGTGGGATATATATGTGTGCATGCTTGCATGTATGTGTATGTACATGCATGCATGTGAATGTGCATATGTGCTACTGTGTGGTCCATGCCAAACTGCACGTGCAGGTATGCAAATGTGTGTGTGTGTGCACGTGTGTGCACAAACACCCATGCTAGCATGCTTTAGAGAGGAGGGAGCCTCAAGGTGCTAAGGACTGAGCAGATAAGGACTGGGTGATAAGGACTAGGCTTATTGAGTGAATGAATGAATGAATGAATGAACAAAATATCCGGCCTTGCAGTCTCCTCTGCATCCTTCCTAGCCCCAGAGAGAGACAAACCTTTTCTCTAAAGCAAGTGATGGGTGGCCTTTAGCATTTATCTCCACCATCATTACACCCGTAGGACCCCCTGAACAGACCACCACCACCTCCCTTACAGAACTTCAAGAAGAGAAAAAGTGGAGCTTACTGGAAAATCCTTTCTCTGCATTATTTATTCCTCAGTGACTGTGGTAATGACCCTGGGGCTGAGGGAGGAGGGGGACTGTAGACTTGTATAACCAGGCATGGTAACTAGAAAGTGCTCAAAAGAAATCCCTAGCAATGAAGCATGAATTTGGGACACATAGTGCCGCCAGCAGCTGGGTGGCTGGAGTGAACTGTTTGCAAAGAGGACTGTGATCATTACTGGCATGGCTGCAGGCATGGCCCTTCGCATTGTGACTCTGCAAGGGGAGGGGGGCTTGCTTTTCTAACCCAGAACTCTGGGCTTGGCTGTGTAACTTGCTTTGGCCATTGGGATATTAGCAAATATGACACAAGTAGAAGCTTGAAAAGTGCTTACACATTGGGGTTTGCTCACTTTGGACTCTTTTTCTTTTTTTAATTGACCAGAAAACTGCAACCACATGAGTGGCCCCAATTGAACCCTGCCCAAATTACTGACCCACAGAATCATGAGCACAGAAAATGGTGGTTGTTCTAAGTCACTGAGTTTTGAGGTAGTTTGTTATGCAGCAACTGATAACTGATACAAAGGCTTTAAGTAAGTCACTTCTCTGTGCCTCCATTTCTTTATCTGTAAAAATGTAAGAGTGTTAGTTAAATAATATATATACAATACCTAATACAGAGTGAGATGCATCCTAAGCACTCATGAAGTGAGCTACAGATGTTAGGATCATCCCTGTTTGGCAACAAAGAGAAAGAGAGTCAACGAGGTTAATTGACTTGGCCGAGTTGGTAAGTGGTACAGCAGGAATTCAAACCCAGGTCTGTCTGTGATCAGTGTGCACTGCTGTGATCCTACGTTGCCTTCCCTGTTAAGAACTCCCTCTCTCTTCCTCTCGTTCCCTCTGCTTCTTTAATTCCTACCCATCCAAAGGCACCAAGCTCAAAGCTCACCCTGGAACACAGTAGCCCACTTTTCTGAATCTTTTTTCTTCTTGTTCTCCCTCCCTCCCTCCCTCCTCCTCTCAACCCATCTCTCACACATGTGCATCTCCCTCAACTAATACATACCCATCTCCTCCTATGTGTGTGCATGGCTGGCCAGGGGCTCTGGGCACACTGTGGGGAACATGGTCTAGCCCCACAGAGCTCATGGGCAAGTTACACAGCCAAGCCCAGAGGTACCTCCCCTGCGAGCCCATGTGTCCAGCACATACTAGGCTCTGACTTGTGTTGTATCAACAGTTCACACACTACTCTTTTTTAAAATTATTATTATTATACTTTAATTTCTAGGGTACATGTGCATAACGTGCAGGTTTGTTACATAGGTATACATGTGCCATGTTGGTTTGCTACACCCATCAACTCATCATTTACATTAGGTATTTCTCCTAATGCTATCCTTCTCCCAGTCCCTCACCCCCTGACAGGCCCCGGTGGATCACACACTACTCTTATCTCTCTGCCCAGATTCCAAACTCCTTAGGAGTAAGACCAGTTCCTTTCATGTTTTTCATTCCTCCCTCCTCCCTCCTTTGCTTCAACGAGCACCCTGGAAGCACCAAGGATGTACAAGACTGTGACAGAGGCAGACTCTGAAATGTCCATGATCCCCCACTGTGCCCTACTGCAGCTCTGGGCCCACAGCATGTGGCCCCAAATGCTTGAATTTAACTGAGTTTCTGAGTAACCACTGAAGACTCTGTGTGTAGTCAACAAATGATCTTCATGGGGGGTGTGCTGGCACCATGAGGATCCCACTCTTCTACGTGCAGCCAAAGGAGAATGCTGGGGACCCTTCCTCTTCCACTAGCTCCTGGTGACCCTCACCAGGCTGCTGTGGAAATGGCAAGGCACGGCTCATCCTGCTGGGGCCTCAGCCATCCTGCCTGGCCTGTGTCTCCGATACCAGTGGCATTTCTGTCCAGCCATCCTGCCCTGCAGCCAGCACAGAGAGGTGTGCATGGAGCACCTGCTGGATTCAGGCCACTGTGCTGGGCACTGGGACCTTGAAGGACACAGAGAGATGACACTGTCCTCCTGATCTCTGACCACCACCTTGCCTTGTCCAGTCTACAAACTACAGAAAGATGACCAGTCTCATTTGTCACAGGTGAAACTGACAAGTGAAGGGACTTGCTCAAGGCCACACAGTTGGGTTCAAATGGAGCCTTTGGGCCTTTCATGCAGTGTTTCTCAGCCAAGACCTGACTCCCAGGGAGTTCACACTCCAACATGTTAGAAGACGGGATATAGACAATAAAGATACAAGAGATTTTGGTACATCTGCCATAGGAACTTGAAGCCGAGAGGTAACAACATTCTGAAGGTGGTGGGGTTTGGTGTGAGTTTGAAAAATGAGCGTGACACTAACAGGTAGGTATAGACAGCAGGGATTGCAGGCGGAAAGCAGCAGAGGGGGAAGGTATTTGGTGTAAATATAGGGCACCAAGAAGAGGAGCCCTGCTGGAGGTCACAGCAAAAGTTAAAGATCTAGGTGGGGATGACTGGGGGGTCCCAGGACATTGGGGGTAAGTTGTTTTGACATTGTAAAGGAAAGTGACCCAAAGTGGAGCCTGAGGAACATAAAAAGGACCTAGACTGGGGAGCACCCGGTCTAGCCAAATTCGCTGCAGAATTCTAAGCAGGACAATCCCATTCAGTTACGAGGCTTGCATTATTTATCACCACCCTTCCCCCCACCGTGAGTATGTACAACAGCCTACTTCACAGCCATCAAGGAGCCAGTGATGGTGATGATGATGATAGTGACGCTCAGAACTTCTGATACAGAATGCTCTTCTTTTCTCTTTGTTCTGAGCATGTATCACATATAGGATCTCCTTTAATTCTCACAAGGATGTGCACTAAGCAGGTACTAGATTTCTACTTAACACCTGGATTTGAACCCAGATCTCTGGTTTCAGAATCTGTGCCTTAACCCAATAGGCTGTTCTGCCCCCCACTGACCAGCTGATGCAAAGCAATATGTATTCTCAAGCAGCAATTCTTCCTTTACCCTAAGAATGACCCAAGTAAAAACTATCCACAGCTCAAGTTTTACTCCTTAATTTGGAATCACAGAATTAAAAGTTTCAAGTTTTATCTAAGAACTCTCACCCCCATTTTACTGATTGGGAGACTGAGGCCCAGGAAAAATAATGCCTTGCCTAGAGTTCTGTAGCTTGCTGGCATCTGAGGCAGGCTTTCTGACCTGAGGTCCAGGTCCTCCCACAAAGGCTCTCAGTGCCTCTGAAGAATTTACCACCTGCTGGCCACACAGGATATAAACATAGAAAGATAATAAAACTGAACAGAAGGGGCTTCTCATAGCCTGCTGTTCTTTCCCCTCATACCAGGGATTTTCAAATTCAGTTTTAGCAGCAGATTCTCCCAACACACAAACATACTTTTCATGAAATGCTATATAGGGCACCTATCTATTTAAAACATAACCATTCCCCACTGTTCTGATTGGGGTAGGGTTGAGGGGCCTGGAGCTCTACCTGCTGGGTCTACCCACCCCATTCCCCACACCTCTCCATGGGGTCCCCACACTCCTCGCGAGGAAGCCGTAGGCTCCCCAAAGCACAGTCTGAAAGTCCCTGCATCATCGCTTCATGTGTTTGTGTCCTCATTCACTCACCTTCTTGGATTCTAAAACTCATCTCAAGCACAGTTAGATACTGACTCCAAGCAGGTAAAAACGTCAGCCGTGGACCACACTGTGATGTTCTGAAATTATGCCTTGGAGATGGCAAGGCAGGCTCACCCCATAGCCTCATGTGATCCTCGGAGCCATGCTCCATTTTGCAGATGCAAATACTGAGACCCAGACAAACTGCCCACCTGCCTATGGTCCCACAGCCGGTAAGGAAGGGCCTCCACTGGAGTCTGTGCTGCCTGACTCCAAAACCTACATCCCCGCCTTCAGGAGCCTTCACACTCACACTCCCATGGCCTTGACTTTGTGCCCTCTGTTCTTGCAGGTAACACATCCACAGCTGCAGGTCACTTGAATCTCTCATGAACTTTGACAAACTAGACAAGCCCAGGCCCTACCCCAGATGTACAGAATCAGGGGATGAGGCTGTGAGTCATTATATCCTGACATGATGACCCACTGTCACTCAGCATAAAACACAGCAAAAAAGGCCCGGGGTCATTCCAGACCTCTGTTTTGCCTCCCTCCAGCTCTGGTGATGAAAACAGAAGACCCAATCCCAAAACGGCAGTGAGCCTGGGCAGAACTTACTGTGTAGAGCTCATTGGTCACCTTCAGGAGCTCCTCGTGCATCTGCAGGCCAATCTCCTTGCTCTGGAATATGGAAGAACAAATGTCAGCAGGGGAGAAGTTTGATGGCTACATTTACCAATCTCTTTTCAAAAGGGAAAGGTCAGGAATGTTTCGGGTGGGGTTGGAAGGGGTACAGAAATCAGCATAAACTTCATTGATCTACATGTAAATTCCTCAACTTACGTCCACGGAACAAACCCACAGAGAGAGGTTCCTTGCAGATGGGATTCCCTGGTCATATGAGTTGGGGAACCCTACACATCACTTCCCTACCACAGTGACTCCCAGTGACAGTAGCATACTAAAGATGTGAGGAAGCCCCACAGAATTTTTCTTTAAATCTATGTGTCCTAAGCTGGTATAACCGGGGTCTGAGCTTCTTGCACAATCCTCATGAATGGCTAGAGAGTGGGGTTCCACAGAACACACTTTGAGAATCAATGATGTGGCATCCCAATTCCTCTTGAGAGTAAATGATAATTCTCAAGTCCTCCAGGAAACATCTCAGGTCCTCCAGAACATGAGTCTCCAGCCTTCAGGCCACAGATCAGTCCGTGGCCCACTAAGAACCAGGCTGCACAGCAGGAGGTGAGTAGAGGACAAGAGAGCATTTCCACCTGAGCTCCACCTCCTGTCAGATCAGTGGTGGCGTTAGATTCTCATAGGTCCTTGAACCAGGTTGTGAACCGCGCATGTGAGGGATCTAGGTTGCACGCTCCTTATGAAAATCTAATGCAGGATGATCTGTCTCTGTCTCCTATCACCCCCAGATGAAACCATGTAGTTGCAGGAAAACAAGCTCAGGGCTCAAACTGATTCTACATTACATAGTGAGTTGCATAATTATTTCATTATATATTACAATGCAATAATACAGAAATAAAATACACAATAAATGTAATGCGCTTCAATCATGCCAAACCATCACCCCACCCTGATCCAAGGAAAAATTGTCTTCCACAAAACTGGTCCCTGGTGCCAAAAAGGTTGGGGACCACTCTCCAGAAGACATTTCCTGAAGGATTGTCTTCTTTGACTGAGAATCAGCAGCTGGCACCCACTTGGACATAGCCTTCCTAGCTTTCCACGACTGGTTAAAACAGATGCCCTAACCTTAGTTTGACTTCAAATTTCAGCTCGACCCTCCCCCATGCTGGTCCCCTGGTCTGCCTAATCTCATCTTACCACTGCCCGGATCCTGACACAGTGGCAGGTCCACACTGTCAAGGTGTCTGTTCCAGTGAGGGACAGGAGCAGTACAGGTTGGCAGAAAGGCCTTGGGGGCACAAGGCAAAAGATTTAGCTTCTCATTTCCACTGTTTTACCAGCTGGCTGTGTAGCCTTGGAGAATCACTTCCCCCTTTGAGCCTTAGCTACCTCACCTATCAAATAAAAAGCTTAAACTAAAACGATACTCTCCAAAGCATGGTCTGAAGATCACTGTTATATGCTATGCTAAAAAAGTGGGGCAGGAGCTTCTAAGACTACATGCATTTGGGAAAAATGCTAGTTGAACAACGGTAGACAAGTTTTCTTAATGCAGGCCTTCTCAGTGCCTTTAATGTCCTTCCTTGCATGGAGATTTTCTAAGAAGGAGGTGTAGTATGCAGTTTCATTGACCACAGTCCTGTGGCTTTCATGATATTTAAGGACACAATCCAGAATTGGCTTTCATGATATTTAAGGACACAATTCAGAAAACAATGAGAAAATTATCTCTAGGTTCCATGCAACTTGAAGAGTCTAGAATTCTTTGTTATTTTATTTATGATTGTGATTATGATTTTGGTAAATATTCTCTGCTATAATCTGAATGTTTGTGTCCCCCTCAAAATTCCTATTTTGAAATCCTGACCCCCAATGTGATGGTATTAGGAGGTGATGTCTTTGGGAGGTGATTAGGTCATAAGAGTGGAACCCTCAGGAATGGGATTAGTGCCTGATATGGTTTGAACCTCTGTCCCTGCCAAATCTTATGTTGAAATAGAATTCCCAGCATTGGAGGCAGAGCCTGGTGGGAGATGTTTGGATCATGGGGGTGGATCCCTCATTAATGGCTTAATGCCATCCCCTTGGTGTATTCTGAAGTGTGTGGCACCTGCAACTCCCACTCTCTCTCTGTTGCTCCCACTCCTGCCACGTGAAATGCCTGCTCCACCTTCACCTTCTACCTTGATTGGAGCTTCCTGAGATCTCACCAGGAACAGATGCCTGCGCTATGCTTCCTGTACAGCCTGCAGAACTGTGAGCCAATTAAACTTCTTTTCTTTACAAATTACCAGCCTCAGGTATTCCTTTACAGCAATGTAAGAACAGACTAATACAATGCCCTTAAAGAGACCCAAGAGAGCTACCTTGCCCCTTCCACCATGTGAAGACACAGCAAGAGGTTGCCCTCTATGAACCAGGAAGCAATCTCTCACCAGATATCAAATCTGTCAGTGCCTTGCTCTTAGATTTCCCAGCCTCTAGCACTGTCAGAAATACATTTCTGTTGTTTATAAGTCACCCAGTATATGGCATTTCATTATAGCCACCTAAAAGTACCAAGATACTCTCCCTGTTTGCCCAGACCATCATGTTAAGTTTCTGTATTGAAAATGGGAGCCATGATCTCGGCTCCCTGAGTAGCTGCAGCCTCCTGCTCTCCCTCCCAGCTCCTTCAGCCTCATAGCTGGACCAGCTGCTGATGGGCAAAGACCAGTCTTCCTCCCACCCTTGCAGAGGTGAGAAGCCTCTGAACCCAGGGGTAGCTCATGAAGGCTTAGTATCAGAATGATGCCTTCTCAGGCTCCTTCTCCTCACCCCCCACAGCCCTTTCTCTCAGCTTCCAGGCCTGGCTTGCCAAGAATCACCCTTCTGAATGTGGTCTCTGCTTGTGCCAGACCCCTTAACAGACAGCAGAAACCTTGGAGGCAATTCCAGAGACCTGTTTAGACCTCCCTCCAGCTTCGAGAAGTAAAGAAAGGTGACCCAGTGCAAAACTGCAGTAGAGGGTGTGCAGAACCTTCTGTGCAGAGCTCACTGGGGACCTTCAACAGTGTCCTGTGATTTCTGTACTGGTGCTCTATGAACCCAATTAGCTATCCGCATTTCCTATTCTCCATGATTCTCTCAAGTGAACAATCAGTGCCTCAGTTTCCCCTGTGGCCCCCTCCCCCTGATGTTTCCCCATCACTGCTGACTCCAGATTCTCTGACACTCTCCAGTGGCCTCCTCATGGTCCTCAAACTCCCCAACACCTTTGATACCCAAGACCCTATTTCTTATGTGTTTATTTTTATGATCTAACTTTTTACATAGGTAATAAAGGCACATGGTTAAAGAAATTCTAACAGCCAGCAGGTAAAATGGAAAGAATAAGTCTCCCAAGCTCCTCCTTGTCCAGAGGCAACTGCTATGAAAAATTTCTTCTGATACTTTGCAGAAATAATCTATGAATAAACAAGCATACATTTGCATATCATATGTTCTCTCTTAACACAAATGGGAGCATATCATGCACCCTTTGCATCTTGCTTTTTTCACTGAACGATACCTCTGACAGATTTTTCCATCATGTAACTCTTATAGCCCCTTTTTTGCACAGCTGCTTGGGATTCCATATACAAGGAACATCATAATTAATTTAGCCCGCTCCTTAGGGATGGATATTTACATTGCCTCTAGTATCTTTTTTTTTTTTTTTTTTTTGAGACGGAGTCTCGCTCTGTCGCCCAGGCTGGAGTGCAGTGGCCGGATCTCAGCTCACTGCAAGCTCCGCCTCCCGGGTCTACGCCATTCTCCTGCCTCAGCCTCCGAGTAGCTGGGACTACAGGCGCCCGCCACCTCGCCCGGCTAGTTTTTTGTATTTTTTAGTAGAGACGGGGTTTCACCGTGTTAGCCAGGATGGTCTCGATCTTCTGACCTCGTGATCCGCCCGTCTCGGCCTCCCAAAGTGCTGGGATTACAGGCTTGAGCCACCGCGCCCGGCCGCCTCTAGTATCTTATTATCTCAAACACTGATATAGTGAACATCCTTGTGTGCTGTCACTGTGCATATGGGCAGGACCCCATCCTAGAGGCAGTTCTGCTGGGAAGAGTCCTGTCTTCAGAATTCCCTCCAGCCTTCCCTTCTTGGTCCCTGCTGCAGCTGGCTCCCTCACATGCTCCTGACTTCAGCTCCCACTTCTTGTTTACCAGAAGCCATGTCATAATCTCCCACGCCTTTCTCCTGGGCTCTGTCCTGCCCAGGAGACCTTTAGCCCAAGCTCAAAGACCTGTATCCTTAGCTGCTGCAAAACAGTATGGTCTAGATGTCCCCTCATGCCCTCAAACTCAAATTATCCAAAGGTGAACTGTTCCCCCATCCCTTCGATTTTAGTCAATGGGATAGTATCTTCCTGGGCTTGTCACTGGATACCTAGGAATTCTATTTCATACTTTGTTTAATTCCTCCTTCTCAATCCAATCTGTTACTGGGTCCCACCTGCAAACTGCCCAATTATTTGTCTGAATAGCAGGCAAGCTGGCCTCCTCCAGCTCGCAGTATCCATTCTTGCCCTTCCTACTTCCTAAGAGAGCCATGAATTTGCCCAGGAATTCATTCCTCCAGGAGAGTTCTTCAAGGGAAGCTGGAGGCTATCTCAACTCAAGATGGTGGATTCTGGTATGTGTTATTAGTCCAGAGGTGAGTATGTGACTTAACTGGATGGAAGAGAAAGACTTCTATGGTCAAATGAAAAGTTTTAGCTTTTCTACTGAGTGCTGGCAAAAGAAGGAAGGAAGGAAGGAAGGAAGGAAGGAAGGAAGGGAAGGAAGGGAAGGAAGGGAAGGAGAAGTGCATGCAGCCCAGTTGCTACCAGCAAGCATCTTAGAACCAAAAGAGGAAGCAGACTTAGGATTAATGACCTTCTGGACAATTGATTGGACTGAAAACCCAGAGCCTGCCTCCCAGTGAATTTCCACTTCTGTAGCTTTATTGATCAAGTCGCTTTCAGCTGGGGTTTTCTGTTACTTGCAGCCAAAAGCATCCTAAGGGATTCAGTCCTATTTTCCACCACCAGGTCCCATAGCAAGCACATCATTACTGTAGATCCAGATCACTATGTTAAGAGGCACCTCTTAGCAAAATCCTTGGCTCTTGTCTCTTTGAGCTCTTGTTCTGCAGGCCTGTGCCAGTGAAATTTCCTGGAAATGGACTTATCCTATTCCTCCAAAGCCTCCTCATCATCTGTAGAATCAAGCCCCAGCTCCTTAGCTTGACTTCTGAGTCAAGCTAACTCTACATGACTAGCACAGGTCTGTTGGGCAGCAGAGGGGATGACTTTAGGGGCCACAGAGACCTGTTTTGGAGGCAGGGCTTTTAGTCATTCAACTTCTTGGCATCTTAGCTTTCCTGACTGTAAAATGAGCACCTTGTTATGTCTTCTCTGCACTTGTAAATGATCTTGTTTGTTTACTTGTTCATTCATTTATCATTTGTTTCCCCTGCTTCTATGTCAGCCCCATAAGGGCAAAGAGACTTTCTCTCTGGCAATGAAAGCTCAGATCTTCCATCTGCTGGGAGTGCTGCAGGTAGACAGCCCTCAGCTGAGAGCACCCTACAGGGATGGCCTCAGAGGACAAAATGGCACCAGTATACACCTCCTTCTGAGTGTGGCCCTTACCCAAAGACTGACCACTGTGGGGCATCGAGGTCAGCCTCTTGCTGTCTCAACTCAGACAGCTCTGAGGAGTCATTCCATCTTCAGAACTCCCTGCTTCTACACTGTTGGTGGGAGTGTAAATTAGTTCAACCATTGTGGAAGACAGTGTGGCGATTCCTCAAAGACCTAAAGTGAGAAGTACCATTCAATCCAGCAATCCCATTACTGGGTATATACCCAAAGGAATATAAATCATTCTTTTATAAAGACACATGCATGTGTATGTTCATTGCAGCACTATTCACAATAGCAAAGACATGGAATCAACCCAAATACCCATCAATGATAGATTAGAAAAAGAAAATATGGTACACTATACACCATGGAATACTATGCAGCCATAAAAAAGAATGAGATACTGTCCTTCACAATATGGATGAAGCTGGAAGCCATTATCCTTAGCAAACTAACACAGTAAAAGAAAACCAAATACCACATGTTCTTACTTATAAGTGGGAGCTAAATAATGAGAACACATTGACACATAGAAGGGAACAACACACACTGGGGCCTATCAGAGGATGGATGATGGGAAGAGGGAGAGGATTAGGAAATATAACTAATGGATATAAGGCTAAATACCTAAGTGATAAAATAATTGGTATAACAAAACCCCATGACACACATTTACCTATGTAAAAAACCTGTACATCCTGTACACGTACTCCTGAACTGAAAATAAAAGTTTTGAAAAAGCTCCCTACCGGGCTAGCTAGGACTTCTAGTAAGGCAGCCTGCATCACAGCTCGACCTCACCCTGCTGCCTCACCTGCCTTCCCAAGTGGCTCATCCTGAGAACACTCCTTCATCATTCTCCTAGAAGCTAAATTCAGATGTCCCAGGGTCTGCTTCCTGGGGGACCCAATCTGCAATATCTTATTCCTCTATTCCTGCATTTCTGCAATGCAACAGAGCCTGCCACATGGTACATGCTCATTAAATATGTTTGCTTGGCCGGGCATGGTGGCTCACACCTGTAATCCCAGCACTTTGAGAGACTGTGGCAGGCAGATGACCTGAGCCCAGGATTCGAGACCAGCCTGGGCAACATGGTGAAACGTCTTTACCATACAAAAAATTAGCCAGGTGTGATGGCACACACCTGTGGTCCCAGCAACTAGGGAGGCTGAGGTGGGAGGATCGTTTAAGCCTGGTAGGTAGAGGTTACAGTGAGCTGAGGTCATGCCACTGCACTCCAGCCTGGGTGACAGAATGAGATTCTGTTTCAAAAAAAAAAAAACCCATACATATGTGTGTGTACATATGTGTGTGTGTATATGTATGTATATTTATGTATATATGTGTGTACATATATACACACATATATACATATACGAATACATATTATATGTATATGTATATTATATATGTATACATATATGCACATACATATATATGTATATTACATATGCAATACATATGTACTATACATATACATATAAAATACATATTATATGTATATGCATATATATGTATGTGTATATATACGTGTTTGCTGAATGAATCTATGAACGAATGAAGTGACAGTTCCCTTAAGACTTAGTTTCCTTATCTGTAAAAGTGAGATGATGTCATGGGTCTCATGGAGTCCCTATGAGCATGAAAAGAGATAACACATATGGCAGCACCTAGCACCATATGGGGTACAGATGAAGTCCCAGGGAAATAGCAGTACAGGCTGAATCAACACCCACGACATGCCAAGGACAAGGCTAGGAAGTTGCCCAGAGAAGGGAATATAAAATCGAATTTTTTAGCAACTCTTCCCTTAAGAATCTCCCAGTTTGCTGGGGTAGAGTCAAGAACACAATTCTTGGCAGGAAGCGGAATTCTTGGCAGGAAGCAGAAAGGGCCATACAAGAGTTAATGATGATGTGATGTGAGATAAAGTGATGAAGAGGATTGAGGGGATACTTTCAGAGCCTTCTTAGCTTGCATGAATGGCCAGAGACAGCCTTCTAGGCAGGGGGCACGGAGATTGGGGATGGTGAAAAGACTAGTTCATGAAGAGAGAAGATCGGCAACAGGTGAGCAGGAGATAAGCCTGAGACAGAGGTTGGGTCAGATCACAGAGGTGGATAGAGTGCAGGCTTCCTTCAGAGCAGGACTGGGAGCCACTGGGGGTTGTTGAGCAGAAGTTTAAGATGACCAGGGCTATGCTTCAGGAAGGTGAAGACACCACCAGCGAGTGGAGGGTGGGTTGAATGGGAGGAGCTGGAGATCGGGTTCTTGTGTCTCTTCCCCAGGACTGTAAGCCGCCAGACGGAACCTGCCCAGGCCTCTCTGCTCACCAACTCCCCAGCATCAAGCCCTGGGCTGGCCACAGAGTAAATATTCAATTGCACAGGACTCAAAGGCATTCTTTCTATTTTTGGCTGGGGTTGATTGGGAAGGGAAATAGTCTATGGTTCCAGAAACTACTGAATGAGGAACTCAAACGAAACTTTTCACCATAACAGGAAGCCCAAACCCTGTGATCTCCAGCAGACACCACACCCAGCCCTTAGGAACCCAAGTGATAATGTATTCGCTCTCACTGCCCACATTTTCCACATTACTTTCATGCCTGCAGGGGTCGGGGTGGCAGGCTGCTTCCTTCATGCACAGGGAGTGTGTGGACAGTGGAAAACAGTGACATGGGGCCAAGGAGGGCTCAGCCATGGTAGCTGTGGCTCCCCCAGGTTGACAGAGCACAGCCCTGTCTTTCATGCTCAAATAAGCCAGTAAAATGAGGCTGACCAACCTCAAGGGCCAGTCACCATGAGTGCAGGGAACCCCAGCCCTGCCTAGTTCCTTTGCCTCTTTGCCCGTAGCTAAAGCCAGTTCAGCTCCCTTAGGGCCAGGCATTCTCTGTCCTGTGTATAGAAGGATGTTTAGGAGCATCCCTGGCCTCCACCCGTGAGATGCCAGTAGCATTCCCTACCCCCAACCCCCAGTGTGACAACCAAAATTACCTCCAGACATTGCCAAATGTTCCCTGGGGGATAAAACTCCCCCTCTCCTAGCCGATTGAGAAATAGTGCCTTAGACCAAGCCTTCCAAGTGGCAGCTTCTCTGGCTGCAGACATGTTTTGTTTGGCCATTCAGTGCTTTCAGAACATCTGGATGCTTTCCCAGTGCTGAAAACTCAGGAAATTTCCTGCACGAGTCCTGATTTTCAGCGTCTCTGATAATGCTAGAAGATCCAGCAATGCCAAGACCCTGTTTCAAGTATGGTGGCCCCTTCGGTCTGAGTTTGTGCTACTGCTGGTCCAGGTGACCACAGTGCCCAGCTTCTCCCTCCACCCAGCCATGTCCTCCGTAAGCCCACAGAGGTATTTGAGTTTATGACCAGACACTAGTGGGACCCTCTCAGGAAAGGGGTGGCCTCTTGTCCCTCTGTGGTCCATGTTGCACTAGCTTTGATTCCATTTACATGGTGTTTATTGACTACCCAGTATATACCAGCCTAAACTAGGCACTAAAGACAAAAAGCTGAATGAGACACGGTCCCTCCTCTTAAGCACTGTTTTATCAACAGCAGTTACCATTTATGGAGCACTTCCCATTTGTTTTGTTTTGTTTTTTTTTTAAATGCTTTTTTTTTTTTTTTTTAAGATGGGGTCTCACTGTCACCCAGGCTGGAGTGGAGTGGTGCAAACATAGCTCATTGCAGCCTCGACCTCCTGGGCTCAAGTGATCCTCCCACCTCAGCCTTTGCTTGTAGCTAGAACCACAGGCACATGCCACCATGCCTGGCTAATATTTTTAATTTTGTAGAGATGGGGTCTCACCATGTTGCCCAGGCTGGTCTCGAACTCCTGGCTGGGCTCAAGTGATTGGCCTCCTTCAGCCTCCCAAAGTGCTGGGATTACAGGTATAAGCCACAGCGCCTGACTCCATTTGTTGAATACCATCCAAAGTCACTCCCATGCATTATCTAATTTAAATATTTACAGGAACTGCTATAATTATTCCCACTTGACAGATAAGCAGGGTTGGGGGGGCTGGAGGCTCAGAAGGGCTGAGCAACTTCCCCAAGGTTGCACAGCTAGAAAGTGGCAGAGACAAGATTCAGCTTTTTGATTGGTCTGACTCCAAAGTTGGCACTCATAGCAACTTACTATGATCTGCTTCCTTAGGACCTAGTTCAAGATGCAGACCCACAGTGAAAAAAAGTCATCACAAGGCTGGAATGGAGATGAGTCCAGACCACAAGGAAAATACAAAGGAGGCCCTGCCCTCCAGACATCACCTACCTGCCCAATGCACTTTCTCATCACCTGTGCAGAAATCTGCATCTCTGGGCCTTGCCCCAACTTACAAGCAAATCTTATCCTCTTTAGCTCACCTTCTCTGCTAGGAATAAACCGGCCATGGGCCATGTCTTGCTTCTCCCTTCCTCCTTCTTCTGCTAACAGAAGATGAGACGTAGGTGGAACAGGCTCCTGTTTGCCTGGCCACACTAGATCATCAGGCAGGGGTAGGGTCTGACCAGGCTCCAGCTCCTTGCCTTCAGTGATCAGATCAGAGACAAACACATGTTCCAGGCTAAGCCAATGAAGAATCTTCCCTGGGAGCTTTCTCATAACCACACTCTCAGATCATCTCTCCCCTGGGGTTGCTTAAGGGGTCATCAGGAGTCTTGCACTGCCTACAGTACCAGGCCCACTAGGGAAGACAGCCAGAGCCTTTCAGTCCCTAGATCTAGTGGTGCCTAAACAAGATTCGCCTCTGTACTTCATCAGTTTACAGGATCCCATACATTTTCATTTTTGCTTATTTGAAAGAATACTAACGTAATCCATGCTTATGTCAGTCTGTAGATACCAAAATGACCACTGAATGAGACGGCCTTCTGAAAACCCTTCTCCAAGCATCAGTTTTCAAAGAGTTCCTGCAAAAGGACTAATTTCCCAACAGTTAGAGCACACGCTCCCTGAAGACCAGAACCCTGGCTTCGGAGAGTTTCCCACAATGCCGATTACGAACACCTGCATACAAAAGGAGCTCTGTAAATGCCTGCAGATGAGCTCATCATTGTGCAGGAGCAGTAGGAAACTAGAGAGGAGTAAAGGATGGTCACCTCTGACCCTTATTTCTTTGAAAAACAAAAATCAAGCAAACATTAATTCATGTCAAGATGAAATCAGCTGACAAAGTTCTTGACATACACAGCTCTGAATTAAATCAATTCCTTTGCCATGAAAATCTTGCCCTGTATGATTTGATTTTGTTTTCAATGCAGGGATCATCACGCTTTTTAGGAAAAACTCTCAAAAACCTCATAGTAGGTCCTGGGACTTTATGAGTTACATTCGAAAAGCTCTTATTTCTTTTGTTGTTGTTGTTTTGAGATGGAGTCTTGCTTTGAGACCCAGGCTGGAGTGCAGCGGTGCAATCTCAGCTGACTGCAACCTCCATCTCTCGGGTTCAAGGGATTCTCCTGCCTCAGCCTCCCAAGTAGCTGGGATTACCGGCATGCACCACCAGGCCCAGCTAATTTTTGTCTTTTTAGTAGAGACGGGTTTTCGCCATGTTGGCCAGGCTGGTCTTGAACTCCTGACGTCAGGTGATCCACCCGCCTCAGCGTCCCAAAGTGCTGGGATTACAGGCATCAGCCACCACACCTGGCCTAAAAAACTCTGTTTTTAAAGGGCATGTGTCTATCTCCCTCAAACTAACTCAAAGATGGGTCATTTCCAGAGCTAATGTCACTCTCTATGTCTAAAATATAATACCATCTTAAAATGTTGGGTTTTAAGAATAAGACCTCACACACACACATACATACACACACACATACCCCTTTCATTTCTCCCAATGAGACCATCCTAAACAATCTTTTAGAAAATTGTAATGCAGGAGTAAGACAGGTGGCCTTTGTTAACTCTCAGTTATCTGTGTTGGGCTGCTCTTCTCCTGCCTCATCAAACTCTACTTCAGACAGCCCCTGTCTCTGTTTTCTCACTCTTTGCTTGAGTAGATGTTCTCACGTTGGGTTACTCTTAGGGACATTTCATGATTTTCCTAATTCTGGGATTCAAAAACAACAACAGGAAACAAACACAACTCAACAACAACAACAACAACAAAATCCTTTGTCTCTTTCAGTCCTAAATGCCGACAGATCTTACCCACTGCTTCTCCACACTGGCTTGTTTTCTCATCAAATCACAAAACTTGAGACCCACAGATGTTCCCTATTTAAATGCATGATGTATGTAAGCACGGGCCATCTCCCAAAGCGATTGTGTTTTTATTTCCAAAGCAAAGGTTTAAAAGGCGTGTCTCAGAGGATCAGGCTTCTCCAGCCTGTGCTGGAAGGTCAGCCCCCGAACACAGCAGCTCCAACAGCTAACGGCTCACTCCCATTCCTAGCCAGGGCTTCGGTTGCCAATAACCGGGCTATCGGCTCTCCATCCAGGTGCCAACCTCTGCTTTCAAACATCCTCCTTAGCCGGGTTCCTGCCCACCCTCTATCCTAATCCTTTTATTCTTCCCCTCTGCTTCCCATTTTCTTCCTTTCCCTGCTCCTGGACTCCTCCCTATTCTCCTTCCCTTCCCACACTAATTTATGCCTCCTGTTGCTAAACTCCAAATGTTGTCATCTACTCATTTTTTAAGAATGCAGATTCGAGTCCTTAGCTCTTCCTACTGTTGCCAGAGCTGGGATATCAGACTGCAAAGAAGCAGGAAGGCCCTAGAACCACTTGGACATTCTTGGCAGTGGTGAGCCCCACTCATGCACACCCAGGAGCCCAGGCATGCACGGAGGCAGTGAGTCCAGCACCGTGGCCAGCATTTCCTTTCCCTGCAATTACTCCCAGCCTTGCTTTGGGACCCTGTTTATCCTGAAAGCTTCACTTTCAGAACTGCTTTACATAACAGGCCTGAGGAAGTCCAAGGATACCTTGGAATGGTTATGAAAAGTGACCTGACATGGTCATGGTAGGAGTTTCTGGATCTCTACTGATAATACTAAATATTATTAATAATGGTAATACTTATTAAGAATAATTCTTAGTATAATTACTACTAATGTACTTATAATACATACCATTGTGGATAATAACAATAATAGTTATTGTTTCTTGATCTCTTGGCATGTGCCAGGCACAATGCTAACTGCTTTATGAGACAATACCTCATGTAAGCCTAAGATCAACCCTTTATGCGAGGCACGATTGTTGAATCTATTTTGAAGATTAGAACACAGAGGCTCAGGAAGGGTGAGTAATTTGCCCAAGGCCTTAGAGCTAGTGAATGTGACATTCTCAACCGAGTTGCCTCCATTGGGAAAGTTAGCACTCTAAGCACCTTTAAGGTCTTCTTTCCCTAAACTTCTAAAAATAGTTATAAAACATGAATACTCTTCTGCCTTAGTATAGAAAGCATATTGATATTTACAAGGCTCTGCTTTAGATCATCATAAATGTCAGATAACATACAGTGCTCCGTGCCATCTTGCAGAATCTCCTGTTATCTGTTACTCAATCCTGCCCCACCCTGGCTTCCAAGCCGAGGTAGCTGGGGATGGTGTGGAAAGTTGGGCTGAATCTCTGTGGGCCCAGAACATACTCACATACTCAGGAGTAATCTTTCTTGATTGTGTCCCTGATGTCGATGTTTTATATTTTATATATATATATATATATATTTCTCTCTGTCTCTCCAAGAGTCACTCACAGATCAGGAGCTATGGTTGAGGGTAAGATGAGAGCCTGCATGCATGTCTTGGGAAGTGACAGGGCTGTCTTCCTGAAAAGCCAGTATCTATGAAAACCTGAAGCTGCTCAGTTTTGAGCTGCTTTCTCCCACTCTACATTATCTTTAAGATGACTATGGATGTTGTTAGGCTTATTTGTTGGTTTCAAAGCATTATTGATCACTTATTACTGCTGAATCACTGACTTGAGACATCACTTTAACCTCCTTGTCATTTTATAACCTGATCTTCTGTTTCACTTGAATTATTTGTGGACAGGATGTAAATGAGGATTGCATTGGCATTTCAAAAATGTCCCTACCTATGTATTCACCCATCTATCCACCTCTCCACCCATTTACCTATTCACCCATATCACCCATATACTCACCCACTGATCCATTTATCCATCCACCCATCTATCAACCTACCCATGCATTCATCCATCCTTTCTTTTATCCATCCATCTACCCATCAACCCACTCATCCACTCATCCATCCATTCATTCATCCATCCATCCATCAACCCACTCACCCATTCATCCATTTTTCCTTTCCTTCCTTCCTTCCCATTCCTGTATCAATCTCCCTGATCCAGGCCCCATTATCTTTCACCACTAATATATATACAAGTGTATATGTATAATAACATGCACCGTCCATCCAAAATCTCTTTTCAAAGCCATTAAACATACCATATCAAATTAATCATCCTTCAACTTGTCTCTGATCATTTCACCCCTCTATTCAAGAACCTTCAGTGGATCTCTAATGTCTAGAAAATAAACTCCAGCTTCTCACTCTGACACCCAAAGGCTTCCTCGACCTGTCTCCAACCTCACTTTCCTTATTTTTATCTTTAATTTCAGTCTTCCAACATCTAAAATATGCAGAAAAGGAGAGAGAACAATAACAAACACCCAGGAACACACCACTCAAATTAGATAACAACATTTTGCTATTTCTGCTTCAAAATTATTTTTAGGAAGCCAAATGTTATAGATACACTGGAAATGTTCTTGGTCTCCTTCCTTCCTCCCTCCTTCCTCAATTACAATTCTGAGACTGCTGTGTATTCTTACACATTCTACATTTGCATAGCTTTATTTCAGCCAGGTGTCTAACCATATGAACCATATAAAGTATTCATCTGTGTTCCAAATTTTATAAAAACATCATACTGTACCTTACTTTTTTCACCCAACATTAAGTTTTCAAGTTTTATTCACATTGATACTTGTAGATCTAGCTCATCTTCACTATTGTATAAGATTCCACGATGCAACTACCCACAGCCTATTTAACCATTTCCCTAATGATGGACATTTAGGTTATTTCTGTTTCTCTACTGGAAACACCACTGCTGCAAACATTCTCATACAGTTTTGTGTGTGTGCAGATATGCTAGAATATCTTTGGGTTATATTTAGAAGTAAAATTGTCGGGTCAAAAGGTCTGTAGCCCTTCCTGCACTGTTACTAGATACTGCCTGATTATTCTCTCAAGGAGCTGGACTTATTTACATGTTTACTGGGAATGTATGAGGGTCCTGAGGCTCCACATTCTTGCCAGCACTTAGGATTGTTTTACCTACCAACTGGGAGTCAGACTGCATCTCATTTTCTTTTCTTTTACCTTTTCCTGATTACTAGTAATTATGAGCATCTTTTCTTATATCACTGACCATTTAAGTTTCACTTTTTAATTTTTTTTTAGGCAGGGTCTTGCTCAGTTGCCCAGGCTGGAGTGCAGTAGTGTAATCATAGTTCACTGCAGCCTCGACCTCCTGGGATCAGGAGATCCTCCCACCTCAGCCTCCTGAGTAGCTGAGACCACAAGTACACACCACCACACTTGGCTAATTTTAAAAAAATTATTGTTTGTAGAGTCGGGGTCTCCCTATATTGCCCAGGCTTGTGTTCAACTCCTGGCCTCAAGTAATCCTCCCACCTCAGCCTCCTGAAGTGCTGAGATTACAGGTGTGAACCACTTACCTATGTATCTACTGGGTTGTTTTTCCTTTTCTTATTAATTTGTAAGAGCTGATTTTATATTCTGGGTATTAACTTTTTATTGATTCTGTGCATGCCAAATATCTTCTCTTTGTCTTGGCCACACTTTCTATTTATTTATTGTTGTATGGAAGATTTTTTTTTATATAATGAAATTAATCAATATTTTCTTTTATGGTTTGTGCTTTTTAATGCTTTCTTTAAGCAGCCGTTTCCCATACCAAGGTTTTAAATATTAAATGTAATCTACATTGCCTTTCAAAAGTCTTGAAGTGTTGCTTTTTACCTTTAGCACCTTAAGCTTTCCAGAATATAGTTCTGTAAACTAAGGTAAAAGCCTTATATTTTTCCACATGAGGAAAGTATATGTATATGTATGTATAAAATCAGCTCTTACAAGTAATAAGAAAAGGACAAACAATCAGTTGAATCAGCCCCATGTACTACATAGTCATCCTTTTCCCTCTGATCTGTAATGCACCACTGTCGTTGACTGAGTTTCCATTTATGGAGGGCTCTGTTTCTGGGCTCTTTTCAGTCCAATTGATCAGTTGGTCTAGCCCTGCTCTAGTAATGTCTGACTATTACTCCAGAGGAAGCCTTGATAGCTGATAAGGCCAATGCTCCAACAAATACCAAAAAAGACAAAACCTTGTGAGGTGTGGTGGCTCATGCCTGTAATCCCAGCACTTTGGGAGGCTGAGATGGGAGGATTGCTTGAGGCCAGGAGTTCAAAAACAGCCTGGGCAACAAAGTGAGACCCTGTCTCTATAAAAACTGAAAAAAAAAATTTGCAGGGTGTGGTGGCATACCCCTGTAGTCCCAGCTACTCAGGAGGGTAAGGCAAGAGGATTTCTTGAGCCCAGGAGTTCGAGGCTGCAGTGAGTTATGATCATACCACTGCACTCCAGCCTGGGCAACAGAGTGAAACCCATCTCAAAAACTAAACAAACAAAACAAAACACAAAAAACAAAAATAAATCTCTATTGTCTTAATTTTCTTATGATCCAATAAATTTAGAAACTAAAAATAAGAAGTCTTTAAAAACAAAACCTTTGAAATTGTTTTTTAAACCCAAACCTAATTCTGAATAATTTGTAGTCAAAGAAATTATAATGAAAATTATGAAATATTTATATATGAATGACAATGACAGCATCACTTATCAAAACTTCTGTGATACAGCTAATTTGTGGCCACAATGGCATCAGTTTTCAATTATTCTTGTTTTCTAATGTATACATTTAAATGACATTTTCTAATTGCATGTGGCTGGCACACAGAAGCATTATTAACTTTTGTATATTAATCTTTAAGCAGCCATCTTGCTGAATTATCTTCAGCAGCAAGTGTGACTTGCTGTTGGCTTTGATAATACCTTTTATCAGGTGGAGTTCCTATTTATTCCTAATTTGCTAAAAGTTTTTATCTTAAATGATAAAAAATCAGAAGCACGCGTTTTAAGAATCAAGGGTGTCACTTCCCTCCACACTGTACTGGATGAAGGTCCTAGCCAAGACAATAAGGCAAGAAAAAGAAATTAGAGGTTATAAAAGAAGAGACAAGACTACCATCATTTAGAATTAATCAGTGAGTGGTTCCTGAGCATATTTTCTTATTTCTGACCCTTTGTTTAACCTGTATGCCCTGAAAAAATCTTCCTTCATCCCATCTCCAATCTCATTCTCATTAAATTTCTTCTCAAAGTCTAAATAATCATCCCAATAATAGCTAATATATATTATAATCAATTATATATAATAGATTAGTATACATTTTTACATTATTTTATATATAAATATAGATTATGTATTATATAAACATATAATATATATTAGATATAAATTATATATTTTATATATATATATTAGAGACAGGGTCTCTCTCTGTTGCCCAGGCTGGAGTACGGTGGTACAATCTTGGCTCGCTGCAGCCCCAAACTCCCAGGCTTAAGCAATCCTCTAGCCTCAGCCTCGCAAGTAGCTTGGACTACAGGCATGAACCATCACACCTGACTAATTTTTAATTTTTCTGTAGAGATAGGGTATTGCTGTGTTGCCCAAGTTGGTCTCAAACTCCCGGTCTCAAGCAATCCTCCCACCTCGGCCTCCCAAAGCTCTGCGGTTACAGATGTAAGCCACCATGCCTGGCCTAATAGCTATAATATTATTTATAGATTGTTCATTGTGTACTGAGTAGACATTTTACATAATTTTTTAGTCCTTACAACAACCTTTTGATGGAGGCTATTATTAGCTCCACTTTGAAAATGACAAAACTGAAAGAGTTTAAGGGATTAGGCAGAGCTCATACAGCAGGAAAGCGGCAAGACAGAGATGAAACCAGAGTCTGGCCCCAGCCTTGGCCACTGCACTAGACTACCCACCTCTTCATGATCCAGGACCCAGATTTTCCTCCCACTGGCTTCTGCTTTGGTGTGGATTCCGTCTCCCACTTTCCCTAAATCCTGCACATCTGCTGTGGGCGCTGTGACACACCACTCAGATCCCCTTCAGGCCTAGGAAACGTATTCCCCAGCCGCAGGAAAGTGCTGCCAATGGACACCCTCAGGTGTCAGCCACTTTGGAACTGCCTTGGTTGCACAGGCATCATCTGCCCAAGCCCACAACCTCTTTTAGAGGGAACCCACATCCAATGACTACCCAACATGAGGGTTTAAAGGCTCAGCCTCCTCGCTATAGCTCAGGACAACTCTGAAGGGCCGGCTTCAAATGCCGCTTCCCCCACCTCTTACCTTCCCCATCCCAGGTTAGAAGTTCTCCTCCCTCTGAACAAACTTCTGTGATGATAACCATCCCTTTCTGCTGTATCTGAATGAGTTACCGCTTCACACCTGTCTCTGCTTTCAAACTGCACTGGAAGCTCCTTGAGGGAGAGGAGGGCATTGTGTCTGAGTCGTTTATCTATCTACTTTACTTTTTTTAATTAATTTTTTTGAGATATGGTCTCACTCTGTCACCCACTGCAATGGAGTGATCACAGCTCACAGCAGCTTCAACTTCCTGGGCTTAAATGATCCTCCTGCCTCAACCTCCTGAGTAGTTGGGACCACAGGCACATGCCACCATGCCTGGCTAATTTATTTTTTGTAGAGATAGGGTGTCCCTGTTTTCCAGGCTGGTCTCAAACACCTGAGCCCAAGCAATCCTCCCCCTCAACCTCCCAAAGTGCTGGGATCACAGGTGTGAGCCACTGCACCTGGCTCTATCTTCTTTGGCACCTGCCTTTACCACTGAGTATGGACTCTGGGGTTGGACACATCTGGATTTAAACCCTAACCTTACCTTTCTTGGCATCAGTTTCCTCATCTGTAAAATGGGATAATGGCAGCATCTTCCTCTTAGGTTTGAAGAGTTAAATGTGTATAGAATGCTTAGCCCAGAGCCTGGCACACTGCAGGCATTTGCTCACTGTTTGTTATCTATAATTATTGTTTACCTACTGTCATGCTAGTGCTAATATATGTTTATTAAATGAGTTGGGAGTGCCTGATGATGACCGGCTTAGCAGGCTCTACTGGCAGAGTGACCGTTCGCGACTTCATCTCCCTGGGAGACGGTGGAGATTGGCTGAAGGCGCCTCATCCCTTGGCAGCATGCCCACTCTGCTCTCTCCCTCTCCTTCCCCATGCAGGCCTCATAGCTGGACCCTCCAGCATGCACACCCTCACTCTACTCTCTCATGCAACCAAAAAATAAAATATAAACTTGGCTTTGAATCCAAGGCCACTGGTGCTTTTGATCTCAGTTACAAAGCAAGGCAATTATGGAACACAAAAAGCCCTGATTTATTTATGAAATGCGATGGACATCTTCGAGGCGGGAATGAGAAAACTCACTCAAGACCAAGTCCTTGTTGCCACACAGTGAATGGCTGCTTTCAAACACAAGCCCCCGACGTGGCCTCGCTTCTCTGCAAAGAGTCTTTCCTCATTAGCGCTTCCTCCTAACACCACAGCTTCCAACCATCAAATTCACATCACGGCTGGGGCAAGTAATTAGATTCCGCAGGCATCAGAGCATAGAATAATGGATGGCTATTGTTAAGGAAGCTGAAGAAAACAGAATGAGACTGGAAATGGAATGGGCTTCAATATCCAGTTTCAGAAACGGTTAGTGGGGAGAAGGAGAGCAAGTGGGATGCGGACTGACCCTCCCACCTGGTGCAGCACATGGGGTAGTGGCTTTAGTCCTGGAGCTGGAGGTGAAAACCCGAGTTTGGAGCCAGACTCTGCCTTTGCCAAACACGAACCTCAGTTTCCTCATCTGTCAAACAAGGAGGTTGGACTGGGACTCATTCTCTATGTATGGTCCCCAGACCAGAAGCATCAGTATCACCTGGGAATATGCTAGAAATGCAGGTTCTGAGGCCCCATCTTAAACCTACTGAATCGGAAACTGTGGGACTGAGGCCCAGCAGTCTGCATTTAATAAAGCCTCCAGGTGATCCTGATGCACGCTGGAATTTAAGAACCACAGTTAGGTAATGTTTAAAGGTGAGGTCACAAACTCAAATGTACAAAGGGCCAGAGAATCAAAATCAAGGAACCACGTAAGGTAAAATATGATAGCAGGGTCAGTGGAGTGGCAGAGACAGCATGCCCAGGCTGACGGGGCTGGCGGCCACTCAGCTACCGCTAGCTGATGCCAAGTGTGAGTCCACGTGGGGCTGGTATAGTTAGAGCTTCTGATTTTGCAAGAGAAACACAAAATCGTGATTTTAGGAGAAATCTTTAAATGCTTAAATGTCAACTTAATCTTTTTTAACATAGTATGGGCCAAGAAGATTATACGTCAGAGCCAAACTCAGTTGTGCACTGCCATTTTTCAGCCTCTGTTCTGAGTTTTTTCCTTCGACCTCCATCACAATAAACTCTACGCACTGGCTCTTGCCTTTCTCCAGACCCTGAACTCCCAACCTCCTTTCCGCATTCAGCAGGCTCTTATTCATATGCCAACACCCAACTCCAGGGGCCCTTCTACTGTGAATTTATTCTCAACGCTTTGCCCCACTTTCCACCTCTCACAAAGAAGACAGAGAAGAATCAAACAGGAGGCCAAAGAATTGACACACAGAAGGTGACACCGAGGAGGAAGACATGGAGAAGTTACAAAACAGTCTTTTCCCACAGAGGAGGAATTAGGACCTCTTGGCAGTTACCCTCCTGCTGCTTGAAAAATCACTCAAATAAGGACACTGATCCCATTTGACCGGAATCTAACAAAATGAAGTTTTAGAAGGGTAAATATGAAGAAACACAAAAGCAGAAGTCAAAGGCTGGATTAAAAAACAATTGGTACAAAAATACCTGGGACTTTTTGCTGACCGAGAGTTCACTGTGTCAATCAGGTGGTAAAACAATCATTAAAGAGGCAAACACCGTCACTGGTCTTATTATGAGAAATAAAGTGTCTGGACAGCCCTGCTCTGCCCTGAGCTGCTCAGACCTTCCTAGAGTATTCTGACTGGTTCTGAATAGTAACTGCTGTCGGTCAGAGGAGACCTGAAGCATGACCAGGGAGAGCGACTGATATGGGGACAGAACACAAAGCCAAATTCCAGGAGGATGATGGAAGGAACCTGAGACATCTGCCCACAGGCAGGAAGGACCGGTGGATGCTCACGATTCCTGCCTTCAAGCAACTGACAGGTTTCGATGTGGGTCTGATCTGTTTGGCCCTCTAGGGATGATCAGGACCCGTTAGTGAAAACACTACAAGATTCCATTTCGGCATTTGGGAGAATTTTCTATTGATCACGGATGTCCCCACATGGAATGAGCTATTGTGAGAGGTAAGGAGCATTCTTTATTGAGGGACATCTAGCAGAGGCATACAGCTGCTGTAGAGGATGAGAAAAGGCCTGGAAAAGAGAGTCCAGTGGCCATCTCCTGTTTTATTTCTCCCCTCTTCTTGTAAAGGCACTCCTACTTTTCTTGGGGAACCACCCCTCACCCATTCTCAGTCCCATGGGTCAGGTGGAACTGAGTTTGCATCTGGCTTCAGCGATGGGTATGTTTCCTGGCCTGGTGAGGCAGAGCCTTGCAGCGCCGCAGCCACAGAAGCAGCCCCGGGTGTGCTCACGTGACCCGTGCTGGCCCAATCAGAGACCAAAAAAATCCCATTCTGTGAAAAGGGACTTGAAGCAGAGAGGATGTTAGCCTGGAGATGCCAGGGGCCCTCTGGTTATCACATGGCAGGGGACTGACTATGAAAGAGCCCCCTAGCCTCCCCCAAAAAAAGAGAAACAGAGAAAACAGGAGCAGAGTTGCAGAGAGACAAAATTCTAGTAACATCCTTTGTTCCCCTGAAGCCCCCCATGCCTGAAGCCAGGCTTATGACTAGTAAGATCCCTCTTTCTCTTAAAGCAGGGTAAGCTGCATTTCTGCTGTCTGCCACCATAAGAGTCCTGATCACTAAAGATGGCCTCCTGGATCTCATTCAGTTTAATTTTGCTGTGGCTGATCCACCTCTCACACTTAAAGCAAGGGCCACGTGCATGGGCTTCTGGAATTTGAAGTGCTGCCTCTAGTCATAAGAACAGACTCCACTGCTAAATGGGAAATGGAGAATCATGAAAAGGTAAGTTATGAAGTCAAACCACCTCCCGCATCAGTAAGAGGCTGGCAGGCAGGGCAGCTGCCCAGGCTCAGGCCAGAAGATAGGCACAGGACAGACACCTGGCCTAGTAGCCACTCCCATCTCCTGCAGCCTCACTGCCAGAATGTGGCTTGGTAGAGCCCTAGGACCCCAGCTCAGACCTGGGGAGTGGTTTCTGTTCTTAGAGATCACTGGCAAGCTACCATTTAATAAGCACCTACTAGATACCAGGCCTGGGGGACACTTGGCCCACCTCTACGTATTAAAGCGGCCCCCTGTGAAGTTGGCATTGTTACCATCTCCATTTCCCAGATGAGAAAACTGAGACTCAGAGAGACTTGCCCAGGGTGCAGTGATAGGCAGTTCCGAAACAAACTCCAAAAGCCCAGCCACGCTGCCTCCTGCTGGTAATGACAAGGGGCCCAAAGCAACCAAGTCTGGGTTCTCCTTGCAGCCTCCCAACATTTTACTTCCTCACCTGTAAAATGGAGTGAGTGAGGATCCCCAGTCTGACCAGAGAGCAGCCTCCATAGTTGCTTTGAGGTCTGCGGGAACTATTATTATGTAAAGAGTGCCGGCCACCGTTCTGAAATTAGGTATAACTGATGCAACACAAAGGGGCCGTGCTGTGCAAAGTCAGACAGCCAGGCTCTGTCCGTGCCTCTCTCCAAACCCCTGTGGGCTGGGTTATTTCCTTTGTTCCACAGGCACAGGCCTGGTAACAAGGCAGCCAGGAGCTCAGCTGCAGACATTTTTTTCATTATTTTCCACCCTGTTAACCTCCATCACAAGTCAGGCTGCTGTCAGCCTAAATGAGAACTGAAAAGATTTATCTCACTTGTCCCAGGGCTCAGCTCAGGGAAAAGACCCTTCATTTCCTAAAGGCCTTGATGACCCTTTCTCTGTGAGTCACTCCCACCCAGGAAAAAAGATGTGACAGCAGCAGCAGGCAGGGGCTGGGAATGGAACCAACACTCCAAACTTGCAGACGTCTGGATCACTTCAGTTTGGCTTTGCAAAGCACTGTGTAATTTTTTTTCTTTGCACTGTATTTACCTTCCTAATTATGTTTGCTTATGCAAATATGAAAGTTAGCCCACATTTCATAAACACAACCCCAGAAGGAGACCAGAAGCATATTGTGTGGCAGGAGAAAATTAGCCTGCGATTACAATTTTGCTATAGAAGTAATCCTCAAAGTGGACAATCCAAACGCAGACCATGGAGAGATGATTATATTTTCAATCAACTTGTCCTCTTTGTGCTTCTAGCAATCTCAGGTCACCAAACCCCTGAAACTGGCACCTGGCAAGAAGAGATGAGCTAGATTCTTTTGGTAATAATAGTCCCTTAAATCTGCATAATAATAGTCAGCTTTCATGAGCACTTACTAAGTGCCAGGTGATGCTCTCCACGCTGTACACAGGAACAACAAGCCTGTTAATCCTTCCATTTGCCCATGGGTATTTATCTCTATTCCCATTTCACAAATGAGGAAACGGAGGCACAGAGCATTGAAGTAACAAACCCAAAGATACACAGTTAATAAATGATGGAACCAGGATTATGAACCCAAGAACTTAAGAATTCTGGACCCAGAGGCCACATCCCAAACCACTTTGTAATAATGCCACTCTCCCTGCACACCATTTGTTTAACCTTCACTCTCCTGAGAAGTAGCTGACCTTAACCCTGCAGGATAGACAAAGAGGATGAGTTTCACGGAGGCTAAATAACTTACCCATTTTACAGACAAGGAAGCTGAAATTCACAAAAGTGAGTTTAGTTCTACAAACATTTGCACAGCACCTTGTACATGCCAGGCACTGCAAGGAACATGGGAAACAGAGACCTCAGTGCTCCTTCCACACTCAGCTTCTGGTTGTTTATATGGGTAAAACCTTTCTGAAGGCAATAGGGTACACTGTCAAAAGCCTTAAAAATGAGCATACTTTCAACTCTAAAATTCCCACTGCAGAAACTGATCCTAAGAAAGTAACAGAGAATGTGACAAAGAAGCTCACAGCAGTGTTATTTATAAGAGTAAAATAACAGAAATAAACTTAAGTGCTCAACAATAAGAGATTAAATAAATTAGGGTACATCTATATAATGAAATACTATGTAACCATTCAAAATGTTACAGAAATATACTTATTGATGTGAGAAAATGTAATATAGTGTTATATAATTTGTTAGGTGACATAAGCAGGTAGTAAAATCATATATGCATTATGATCTGACTTGGAAAAAATGCATATGTACACTAGAATATATACACATTTAAGCACTCTCAGAAAATGTATTTGCATTTGCACACAGAGAGAAATTCCTAGGATATCAAAGTGATTATCTCCAAACAATGCCATTTCAGGTTATTTTAATTTTTGTGTGTGTGCTCATCTCCATTTTTTTAAATTTTCTACAGTGAACATGTACTACTTATCTAGCCATGCAAAGGTTTTTATTTTTGTGGCACTGATTGCTGAAGTGGCTAAGACCACACACTCTTTAAAAGGCACATCCAGGGTTCAAATGGGCTCAGCCCTCAGCCACTTGCATCCTTCAATGCACCTGCCCCTCCTGTTCCCTTATCTCCAAACCACATCCCACCCTGGCTGGTATAGTGTTACCATGGGCCAGCTTGCGGCAAAGACCTGGGACATGTGGGGCAGCCTACTTGCCCACCTTTTTGAAGAGTCTGATGACATCCTCACTGATCTGGGAGAGGCGGACGATTACATTGTTCATGAAGATGTCATTGAGGGTGGCATGGTCTCGGCTCTCCCGCCGGGTCTGATGCAGAACCAGATACCAACAGTTCACAGGCGAGAGGAGGTACTGGTCCTTCCTGTGGAAACCAAGAAAGCTCAGGTTGGCTACCTTGGAACTGTAATCAAACAGTGGTTTATGCTGTCACCCACC
Source organism: Trachypithecus francoisi (assembly GCF_009764315.1). Taxonomy (NCBI): domain Eukaryota; kingdom Metazoa; phylum Chordata; class Mammalia; order Primates; family Cercopithecidae; genus Trachypithecus; species Trachypithecus francoisi. Next base: position 52,977,605 of record NW_022681453.1, read on the forward strand.
TCGGCTCTTTTGACTGCCACAGTGCCCCTTCAAGGTCAGTCTTGTTGTTACACATTATACAGCTAAGGAAACAGGCTGCAACAGCTGAAGGGATCCTCCAAGGTCACAGACCAGCACTGGGGCCAGAACTCAGGTCTTTGATACCTATGTGGTTCTACCCTTCCGCTGAATGTGGTGCTTGCTCCAGGTACCTCTACCTTCTGGGAAGAAGCTACCTCCCCTGGGGCTAAGAAATACTAAACCAATTGTGTTTTAAATATTATACTTGTATGATTTCTGGAACTATGCAACAGAAAGAACAAAAAGTATATACTTCCACTCCCCCATTCTGCCTCCCTCAACCCCTGTAATTTTCTTGGGCTCTTGACTTATTTGTTCTTCCCTAGGGATTAGCTTCTGTCTCTTGGGCTCTTGGAAACACATGCCTTTGCCCCTCCATGGAGCTGTTGGGAAAGGGGCTAAGAGGGTTCAGATTCTGTATTCAGGAGGAAGGGTTAAGGAAAATGCAAGTACCTACAAGACAAACCCTTTGTCCTGCAGTGACTGATAGGTTATTAGCACTCTCTAGCTGGGTGTGATGCTAAAGCAGGGGTTCTCAAAGTGTGCTCCCAGACCAGCAGCAAAAGCATGATCTGGGAACTGGTTAGAAATGCAGACTCTCCAGTCCCACTCCAGACCTGCTGAGTCATGCACTCTGGGGGTGGGCCCGCAATCTGGGCTTTAACAAGCCCTCCAGAGGATTCGGATACTCACTCAAGTCTGAGAAACACAGATTCTTATACTATTGTTTCCCAAAGCTCAGGATGCTAATGAGACCAGAGAAAATCTGTCTCTTGGCTCTGCAGATGCTCCTCAACTTACTTTGGGGCTACATCCCAATAAACCCATCACAAGTTGAAGATATCCTGAGTTGAAAATGCATTTAGTACGCTCAAACTATGGAACATCATAGTTTAGCCTACCCTACCTTACACGTGCTCAGAACACATTAGCCTGCGGATGGGCAAAATCGTTGCACACAAAGCCTATTTTCTAATAAAGTGTTGAATATCTCATGGAATTAGTTGACTGCTATCCTGGAAGTGAAAAACAGAATGGTTTTATGTGTACTTAAAATATGGTTTATACTGAATGTGTATCACTTTCACAACACTGTAAATTCTCAAAATTCGAAGTCGACCCATGGTCAAGTTGAGGACCATCTGCATTTGCAAAGACCCCTGTGTGAGCCTCAGGAAAGGGTGGATACACCCTGTTCTCCAGGAAGGAAGAGAAAGGGCGATTCAAAAGCAAAACCAAACCAATAACCTTTTGCTGCCACGCAGGGCACCTGTGCTCAAGCTCTTGTCCTCTGACCTGGAGTCTCTCCCTGACTCCTTTCCAGTGTGAAGAGAGATGTTGGAAAGCTCAAGGGTCCCCCCCAGGCCTGCCTTGTCCCACCCCTGTCCTGAGTGTGGACCACCTCCAGGAGCTGGCCAAGGTTCCGTTCTCAGAAAACACAGCCTCCCACTATTAGCATTTTTGAGGAAGGCAATTGATATGGTTTGGTTGTGTCCCCACCCAAATCTCAACTTGAATTGTATCTCCCAGAATTCCCACATGTTGTGGGAATGGTCTTGGGGGCCAGTCTTTCCCGTGCTATTCTCATGATAGTGAATACGTTTCATGAGATCTGATGGGTTTATCAGGGGTTTCTGCTTTTGCTTCCTCCTCATTTTCTCTTGCCACCACCATATAAGAAGTACCTTTCACCTCCTACCATGATTCTGAGGCCTCCCCAGCCATGTGGGACTGTGAGTCCAATTAAACTTCTTTTTCTTCCCCACTCTTGTGTATGTCTTTATCAGCAGCATGAAAATGGACTAATACAGCAATTCTGCTGACTCCCATTATGACCACATCCACCTCCCCAAAGCCAAGCAGAAGGACCTCTGAACTGCTGTCCCTACCCAACCCCCACCACCCATCTCTCCCTATCTCCTGGGGCTTGGGAAGGTAGGTGGGGGAGGGCTACCTTGAATTCAAGGAATTTTTTCTTTTTCTCACCAAATGTGCTAAAAATCTATCTAGGCAGCAGAAATTTGAGAGAAGAAAATTAGATTTAGATAAAGGATGGGAACTATCTAAGGAAAAGAGGGGACGATGAAGCATTTAAAACACTGCTGTGAAACAAACAGATTTCTCCTTAGCTTATAGCCTAGAGAAAAAGCCAGGACACTACAATTAGACTCCAACTAAGAATCCCTCAGCATCTATTGTGTTAGGTCTTGGGTGGGCTCTGGGCACCCAAAGGTGGCCGTGATGCACACTGTGCCTTGGAGGGGCTCACTGCTGAGTGGCTGCATCAGAAAAAAAGAATTAGAGAGGAAGGTGGTTCCAGTCTATAACAGAGACACACGCAGAGCATGGGTTCTGCTGGAGAAGCTGCAAAAGGCATCGTTCTTCTCTAGTGCATTCTGGGTACCAGGAACATGGCCCCTTCTATTCCCACTGGAGCCTTCACGCTTTTCCCTCTATCTGGAATACCACAGTCCCTGCTCTTCTCATGAATGCCTGTTTCTATTACTTTAGGTTCAGCTTAGATAATATCTCCCTAGAGAACACTCCCCTGACCACACGCTAAGGCAGTGGTTCTCAGTGTGGCCCCTGAACCAGCAGCAGCAGCACCACTTAGGAACTTGAAAATACAAGTTCTCAGGGCAGCCCCAAACAACGTACTCAGAAGCCCTAGGGCTGGGCCCAGAATCTGTGTTTTAACAAGCCCTCAAGGTGACTTGGATGCATACTCAAGTTAGAGAACTTCTACCTTAAGGAGTTTCCATCCCTCCCCCTTACCCTACTGTGAGCTCTTTGAGAGCAGGGATCATTTCCATTGTGTCATCACGTCCAGCACCCAGCAACGTGCCTGCCATGTAGCAGATGCTATGGAAGAGAGACCCATCAGAAAAGGTTGCATTTGTGCTGGGTCTTGAAGGATGGGTAGGAGTTTTCCAAATGATCAGAAGTCAGAGAGAGGGTGGAATTCTGGGTACAAGGAACAGTGGGTACAAATATAGTGAAGTAGCTCAGAAGAGCTGGAATTCTGAGTGTGTTAGTGGAGGACTGTAGGACATGAAGCTGGGGATACAGATTAAAGGCCCAGTTGTGGGGGACACTGCCAGACTAAGTGGGTGGGACCCCTTATCTTTTAGATCATGTAGTTCTCAACCTGTCCTGTACACTAGAATCACGTGGGGAGCTTTTAAAAAAAAACCAAGACCCAGGCCCCATCCAAGACAAAATCAGTATCTCTGAGGGTAGCACATGGTACTCATATTTTTATATTCTCTAGAAGATTCTAATGTGCAGCCAGAGCTAAGAATGCCTGCATTAGGCCGGGTGCAGTGGCTCACACCTGAGTCCCAGGGCTTTGGGAGGCTGAGGCAGGAGGATCACTTTAGTCCAGGAGTTCAAGACCAGCCTGGGCAACAGAGCAAGACTCCATCTCTACAAAAAATTTAAAAATTAGCCAGGCGTAGTGACACACACCCGTAGTCCTAGTTACTTGGGAGACTGAGGTGGGAGGATCACGAGCCTGGGAGGTGGAAGCTGCAGTGAGCTATGATCATGCCACTGCACTCCAGCCTGAGTAATAGGCAAGACCCAGTTTCTAAAATAAATAAGAATGTCTGCTATGGGCAGTGGGGAGCCATGGAAGTTATTTCAGCAGAGGTAGGATATAACCAACATGTGTTTTGGCATGATCATAGAAGGCAGATTGAAGGATGAAGGGATGGATGGGTAGGTGGGTTGGTGGTTGAGCAGGGATATGGGGCTTATGGTAAGAGGACCAGGCAGGAGGTAATCTTGGTTCAAAAGAGAGATGGTGAGGCCCGGGTGTGGCTTGTGGCCAGAGAAGGATGTACTTGAGAGACTTCTCAACAGGAGAACAGATCCTCTTGGAAACTTCCTGGAAACAGCAGAGAGAGGAGGAAGGAGCAGACGGTGATTCCGAGGCTCAGATCTCAGGTGACTGGGTAGATGCTGATGACATGAACTGAGATAAGAACTACAAGGGGAGCAGTAGGTTTGGACAGAAAATGCATTGCTTGTCTCATTTTCACTGCTTCCTAGGTGGTGATGGAAATGGAAAGATTAAAAGAGAGATGGGATAATTGAGCTGTTACCTAAATTACTTCAGAGGCTTAGCTGAACCTGGGAGGCAAGAAGTGAACAGCACCAGGGAATTAAATGTGCAAAATTATGGAAGCCACAGCCAGAAGGTGAGTTTCAGAGGGAAGGAAAAAGACAAGTGATCTGGAACTGATGGGGAACTGCTGGGACAGTTTGGGGACCATTAACTAGGTCATCTAGCCAGAAAGATGAGATGACAGGAAGGGCAGAGAGGACAGCACTGTCCTTATCAGAAGCTGCAAGCCAGGAGGCAGTGTGGTATAAGACAGAATTGCAGGAGGCACAATGAGCCAAGGCAAGGAGGAGGATGTTACCCAAAAGCAGCCGAAGACTCAAGTTGAAGTGAGCAGCTGCTGCGAAGATTCCTTCCAGCCCTCATTCACTCCTTGCATTTGTGTGTCTGTGCTCAGCAGGACTAGGTGCTGCGAGTGCAGTAGCAACCAAGGCTGCAAGACCCTGCCCCGCAAGTCTTCCACTTGAGTAAGGAGATTCACAAGGAACAAAAAGTGATGAGGCAGCCTCATCAATGCAGTCATGGGAAGGAGGCTATGGAACAGAGGGTAGCCTCCTTCCAGATCTGGTGGTGAGGTGGGCATGCATGGCTTCCTGGAGGAAACACTTTCTAGACAGAACTAAAGGTTGGACTGGAGTTTCACAGAGAGGAGCCTTCAAAGGGGAGAAACGCGATGAGCAAAGGCCCAGGGAGGAGCAGGAGAGGGAGAAGCAGGTAGGGAGGGGGCCCAAGCATGGTATTCTGGGGTAGGAGAGTGAGGACAGCAGGTGAACATGGAGACTGAGGCAGGGGCCACTTGGCAAAGGGCCTATAACTCTCATTAGAGTTCGAGCTCCGTCCTGAGGTCAGCAAGCAGCCCTTGAAGTGTTTAGAGGAGGGGAGTGAAAGGGTAAAACTGCACTTTCAAACTCTCACTCTGGCTGCTGTGCAGAGCTGGGGGCCGGGAGAGAAACTGAGGGATTCAAGAAAGGCTTAGGTAGGAAATTGACTGGACAGGGAGATTGATGGGATGGAGTTGGAGCTGGAAGTTGGGAGAGAGCAAAAGATGTCCAGGATGACTCCCCAGTTTTTGGTTTGGGCACGTGGGGGAGAAGAAGGAGGAGCCTCTGTGGAGATGAAGAGGAGCAGGTCAAGGGTGGGGTGGGGAGGGAGGACGATGACTTCAAGTTGAACAGGATGAGTTTAAAAGGCCGTGGGGCCTCCAGATGGAGCTACTGGGGCTGGAGAGACAAACATGGAAGCCAGCAGCAAGGAGTTGGATGCTATTTAAAACCACAGAACAACAAGGAAGGCTTTACAAATGCTGTGGCCACATGGCAGAAGAGGTCAATCCCCGGGAAGCCTGGCAAGGCTGTGGCTGAAGGGCTGGGGCAGGGCCAAGCCGCAGCGGCACCTCCCCTCCTGCTTCCCTGAAAGAGGGCAAGATGAGACAATGTGCAGCCCGGCCTTCTCTGAGATGCTGTCCCAGGCCTGCCGTCCGATCAGCGGCCCGTTCTCTAGGTCCATCCCAGCATGGGAACTGCTAGTTCTGCACCCCTACCTTCTCCTAGCCCTGGTTCCCTCCTGTGGGGCAGGTCATTTGTAGCCTAAAAGGCTGGGCTGAACTGACCAGAGCCAGGGTCAAAAGTCGCTCTGTAGAAAGCTGGTATCTGTGACCTTGGCCACAGTGGTACTAGGCAGGCTCTCACCATGACTGAAAGAAGAAAGAAGGCCCACAGGTGGTACTCAGCACAGCAGTAGAGGACAGAAAGCCACCTGGACGTGGGCGTGGGTGTTCACCGGTGTCTGCCATGCTAGCTGTGGACTCTGGGCAGGCCACCTATCCCCTGTGGCCTGGCTACTCACACCATGGAGTCACTCTGGGCTTAAATGCCAGAAGAGAGCTCTGTAGTCATTCTTCAGCAGTTCATGCATTCCATACATTTTTGTTGAATATTTCATATAGATCAGACCCCAGGGACACAATCTTGAGCCCAACAGACACAGTTCCTGCTTTCATGGAGCAGAGAGCCTGGTGAAGAGACAGACACCCACCACTAGCCCAATAATGTGGGTAGAGTTAGAAGTGCAGAATGTACTGGAACAGAGGGGAGCCTGTGCCATGAGTGCCTGTAACAAGGGGGCTGGCCTGATTTTTGGGTCACTGAAGTGTCCCCAAGGAAGGGGTCATTAAGCTGGGTTCCAAAGGAAGAGTTGGAGGACGCTAGTGAAAGGGGCTGGGCAAGTAGGCTGGCGGGAGAAGGCTCCAGGCAGAGGGAACAGAATGGGCAAAGGCGCCTTGGGTACAGAGCTTGGGGCATTTAAGGAACTAAGTAAAGAACAGGCTGGCTGGAGTGTGAGGCAAGGCAGAGGAGGAAGAGGGTGCAGAGTGAGGCTGGAGGGTCTCGTGCACTCCATCCTGTCCCCATCTGGCTCCTACTGGGACTGCAGGAGGGAGGAAGCACGAAGGCCGCGGACGGCAGAGCCAGACACAAGGCTGAGGAAAACTTGAGCCTCTGCCTTCTCTGTTCCTGGGGTTGTTTGCCCCTTTTGAAAGCGGAATCCCTTTGACCTGAGATCCAGCTCTCTGTGTCAGCAGCCACTTTTGTCTTCTGCAGCCTCATTTTTGGAAGACGTCAGAACGAATGAGGGCCAGTGCCCTCGGCCAAGGCACTCAGAGCGACCCTTCTGCTTCTCCAATCTTTCATGCAAGTGTTGACCCAGCAGGCAGAAGCTGCTGAACTAAGACATCACGTTAGAACTTTTGCATATGTATGTATATATTTTCTTTTTTTATGGCCAGAAAATAGCAATGAACATTTCTGGTGAGTCACAGCTTTCTTTCTTTGGCTAGGGGATCTGGATATGAGGTTCCAGGAGACTGCAGCTAGGGGAGCCAGGCCTTGCCAAGCTAGTGAGTTGGGAAAATGAAATTAGCAGTGAGCCAGTTTCTCCAGCTTCTCGGCTGAGGGCCGGAAAATTCCGCTTAGCAAACAAAACCCATTTCCAAGCTTGCAGAGCCCCATGTTCCAGATGAATCCAAAGCCGCTGCCCTGGGACCAGGGTCCCTCTGGGAGGAAGGCAAGCTCCTGCTCAGGCTTCCTGCCCCCTTCCAGGACCTTCTCAGGCCTCACACTGGGCTTTCCTCCCAGAAATGCTAGCTCAATCAGTTCTATGGTCAGAAAGGTGCATTTAATCTCCTGCTACCTAAGCTGCCCCGAGCGGGATTCGGGATTCATTGCACTTGCTTGTAGCATGAATCATTAATTCAGCCAATAGTGTGGGCCTGTTCACACACTATTGTGTATGAACACACAATACAATGGTATGCAAAATGAGCCACACTTCCTGCTTCATGGACCTTACAGTCTAGTGGGGGGTCTCAGATAACAATCAGATAATCACAAAAATCAATAGAAAATGGCAATAGGAAGAAGGGCTCTGAAGGAGAAATGCATGGAGCCTGGAGAGTCTTTAACAGGGGCTGCCCTCCCCTGGGGAAGGCGGAGGGGAGGGAGCAGCAGGGGACCCTGGGGTCCTTCTCATCACTGAGACCTGAGCTGAGCTATTTCTCTTCCTGGATGCCCTCCCTGGCCACCCACACACCCTATGTCACCCTATGTCATTGCCATTACAGCACTCCACACCTGATGCTTGTCATGTTCTTTTCCTTCTTGCTTGTAGTCTTTGTCCCCTCTCTAGCTTATGTCCGTCCTGCTCATCAGTGCTTCTCTGGTGCCCAGGCCGGCCTGAGCACACAGGCACTCTCAGAAAACATTTGTTGAGTAGGTGAAAAGTGCCCTCTGAGCTCAGACTAGAAGGATGGGAAGGTTTTAACACAGCACAGCGATAAGGAAGAGCATTCCCAGAAATAAGTGTGAAGGTCTCATGGGCACGGGCATCATCTAGAACTGACAGAAGGTGTGGCCAGAGGGCAGAGAGGGACTGGATGAGGGTCAGACAAGACTGAACATGTAGCACAGCCAGGGTCCTGAATGACAAGACGTGCATATCGCTGCGTCGAGAACGACAGGGCTGCATACTAGTTTTCTAGGTGCTGTCACACAGGACCAAACATTGAGTGGCTCAGACAACAGGTATGTGTTGTCTCACAGTCCTGGAGGCTGGAAGTCTGAGATCAAGGTGTCAGCAGGGTTGGATCCTTGCAAGGGCTGTGAGGGAGGATTTGTCCCAGACCTCTCTCCTGGCTCCTGGTGGATTGCTGGAGATCTTTGGTGTCCTTGGTGTAGACACAGCACCCCAATCTCTGCCTTCACCTTTCTAAGGCATTCTCCCTGTGTGTTGGTCTCTGTGCCCAAAGTTCCTTTTATTGTAAAGATACACACCAGTCGTGCTGGATTAGGGCCCTTTCCAATGACCTCATTTTTACCTGATTACCTCTATAAAGACCCTGTTTCCAAATAAGGTCACATTTTGAGGTACTGGAGTTTAGGACACCAGCATAGGAATTTTGAGGGGACACAATTCCACCCTGATATGGTTTGGCTGTGTCCCCACCCAAATCTCATCTTGAATTGTATCATAATCTCCATGTGTCATTGGTGGAACCAGGTAGAGATAATTGAATCATGGGGGTGGCTTCCACCATGCTGTTCTCGTGATATTCACAGTGAATGAGTTCTCACAAGATCCGATGGTTTTATAAGGGGGTTCCCTCTTCACTGGGCACTCTTTCTCTCCCCTGCTGCCCTGTGAAGAGGTGCCTTCCATCATGATTGTAAGTTTCCTGAGGCCTCCTCAGCCATGCAAAATTGTGAGTCCATTAAATAGCCCTTTTCTTTATAAATTACTTTACAAATTTTACTTTATTATCTCCCATCCACCAGGAGTTCCCCAAGGAGTGTGAGGCTGCCATGCTGGGAGCCAGAGAATGCAGTCCAGGGCCTGGCTCTGGCACTATTTGGTAGCTCTGAGACAGAGTCATCCTGAAGGGTACCAATTCCATCCATTGAGTCCCCCGGCCAAAGCAAGCTCTGTTTATCAGTTGGGGTGCTATCGAGTCAAGAGGCTGGGGTTCAAATGCCAATTATGTCCCTCACCAACAAAGGGAACTTGGAAAGTTATAGTTAAATCTTCTCTTTCCTTATCTGTGAAATGAAGTGACAACTACCTCATAGTGGTACTTGGAGGACTAAATGGCACAACACATGCAATTCTCTTAGTGTCAAACCCTGCACATAATAGTAATTTTTATTGTCATTACCACTATTACCACTAGGACCTCACTAAGTTGTTGGGAAGATTTAAGGACTGATGTACACGGACAAACAACCTATGATAAGTGTTCTAAAAATATTGGTTTTCCTCCTCCATTACTACTTTCTCCTTTTGCAGACTCTCATGTGAACTTCAAGGCCCAGTGAAATGTCCCTGTGACTTCCCCTCCATCCCAAGGCAGAAAGATTCACGGGCTCACTGCTTCCTCTGGGATCCCATTCCTCACACTGCAGCATGAGGGTACACGTTGGTGTCTGGTGTCCAGCAGCCCCTCTGAGCTCTCCTTTGACTTTCCGGATAGATTCTTGGTACCAGAGCAAAAATTTCTGCCTCACTAGGAAATGCCTGGTCAACCTCATCTCTTTCCTTGAAAGCCCCTTTGCCTTGGTTTATCTGCCCACAGAATGGGTGCAACATGTGGCATGTGCAGCACTAGGCAGAGGAAAAGACCCGGATCCATGGCTTCCTGATTGTTTGGTGCCTGTGCTGTGCAGGTCGTTTAATCTTCTAAGCACCCCACACATCCACATCACCAAGAACCAAGTGCTATATTGGATGTCTGATAGGTATCATCTCATTGCAACTTCGTGGGAAATGTGGTCTGCGATGAAGGGGCTATTTTTATCTTTCTAGGTGAAGACACTGAGTTTTTGAGAAATTAAGTCATTTTCCTAGAAGGACATGGCTAGCACAGGTAAGTGGCAGAGCTAGCATTCCAATCTGGGTTTACCTGACTCCAAAATGCAAAATCAGGTCAGTTCTTTCACCTGTCAGCTGTGGGTCTGAAGTTAGGGCTCACCCTGCCTTGCCTTCGGGTCCCTTGCCTATCAGTTGGGGACGACAACACCTTCCTTGACTCCTTCAGCTCTCACCAGGGTTCTTGGGAGGATTTAAGCAGCTAAGGGCTGGGTAAGGAATTTGCAAAGTGTAAGGTCCTATATAATCTTCGAAGGTTATTATTATCCTATTTGCCTAATAGAATAGCGTCAAAGCTAAACCCGTACATACTACTTTTTGTGAAAATCTAATTTTATATATCTGTTTTTCATTTTTAGTATAAAAATTAAATGATAGAAATGTATATATGTATATTAAAGCATATGTATGCATAAAGAAATCACATCCTAGTTAATTCTTTGGTAGTTGCTGATCAGAGTCTCTGAGGATTCCAGGGAATTTGGTGTGGGACCTGGGAAAGAGCCAGATGGAAAAACTGGAAGGAGATAAAGGAGCTTCAGCCATTGCAAAATCCACTCTTCAGGCTGAGCCTCCTATCTTAAAATCCCTTCCCCTGGTTGAAAAAAAAAAAAAAAAAGGTTCTGGAGGATAAAGCAGGTAAAGATGAAAGATGCTCATTTCGCAGGAGGAGCTGGAACGGGACTTAGAGCGATTTGATGCTGCTTCAGGATTTCTGCCATTCCTGCGCACCACCACACTTAATATCTCCCTGTTGATGTCTTTTTTTAACTTCAATTTATTTACAAAGAACTTCCCTAGTTTCAGCTTTTAAAAAAAAGGATCATTCGTTATAAATAGAAGGTAACCAAAAAAGTAAACTCAATGAAAACCAAACAGTATATTCAATCTTGAGGTCTGTTCTCTATTTGTTAAAAAGGAGATTGGAGGGCATTAATAACACACTAGTACCAAACTGAGTCTTTCTCCTCCAGGCTGCCAGAAATTTTGAAAGAGAATTGAAAAGATAATTCAATAATTATGGTTCCTGTGTTATCAAGAATCCCCTTTCATTTTGATCATCCATATTACAGAAATGATGCCCTTAAAATACCTGGCCTTTGTGTGTATACCTCTGTGCATTGGGGACTCACTACCTCCCCAGGCAGCCCTTTCACTGGTGGATGGCTGTGGCTACTGGAATGTCCTTAATGTTGAGTTGAAGTTTGCTTCTCTGAAAATGCTACCCTTGGACATCACCTCTCCTTCTGCAGCCACACAAAATAAGTCTATTTGTTAAATATGTTTAAAGAAAGCATTTGGTAGTGTCTTGGTTAATTTGGCCATTCATTGAAAAATCTTTGATAAAGCATCAATTATATATCAGAGAGAGGGAGACTAGAAATGGTCCCTTGCCTTCAGGCAGCTGGCAGACTGAAGTGAGAGAACCAGATATAGGAACTGGATCACTTCTTCATAATCTGATGCAAGCCCCACACAGCTCACATGGGAGGTGAGAGGAGCAGCTGACTGTAGACTTGGGATCAACCAACAGCAGGGGCTTCACCAAGGAGGCAAGCCCTGAGCTGGCCTCTGTGTAGGAGTTGACCAGGAGGATAATAGCAAACCCCTGATGCTCATCCAAGGAGGATGTGATCAACATGGATGGGTGATTCTCAGGAAGCTCAAAGCCAGCCCAGAAAGGTGAAGGAACAAAGTCAGCAGCTAAATGCAGTTTTGCATTTTGGAGTCAGGTAAACAAAGATTGGAATCCTAGCTCTGCCACTTACCTGTGCTAGCTATGTCCCTCTAGGCAAATTACTTAATTTCTGGAAAACTCAGCATCTTCATCTGGAAAGATAAAGATAGCCCCTTCCTCGCAGACCACATTTCCCATGAAGGTGCAATGAGATGATGCCTATCAGACATCCAATATAGCACTTGGTTCTTGGTGATGTGGATGTGTGGGGTGCTTGGAAGATTAAGCGACCTGCACAGCACAGGCACCAAACAATCAGGAAAGACGGTGCTGAGAGAACAGCAAGTCTGGAGAGTATGACCCCGGAAAGCCATTACTAGCTTGATATCAGTTGCATTCATAGTAATAGCTGTGAATGGAGACACAAGCGCTACTGGAGGGCTTTCTTCATCTCCACCTCATTCTAAGCAAATATTTTAATTCTGAATCCTTTTCACATTTATATGCTCAATCTATATGCAACAAAAGTGATTCTCTGTTTAGGAATAGCCTGGAAGGCTAAGTCTAAATTATAACATCTCTTTAGAGAAATGCTACATCTGTGAAAAAAATCCTGTGATACTTTATCCCCACTAAGAAGTGTTTTCTTGGAAATGAAGTTAGTTGTTCACAGGAATCCTCTCTCCCAACTGCTCTGTGAAGCTGAAAGATGCTCCAAACCTTTGCACAGGATATCTGCATAGAATATTATTCCCTAACTAGCCAAGTGCCACCCAGCACTTCCCAAATTCTAGCTTTTCCCAAATGTTTAAATCATATTTAAATAGAACTCCCTGCTGCTTTTTTTTCACAGCAGTTAAACTAGCAGCAACCAGCACTTAACCCTCTGCATGGAGCATTTTCGTCAGGTACAGCCCCTGGAAGGTGAGGGGTATCAAAAACTGAGAAAGCTAGAATAGAAGGGGACTCTGTCACCCCAAATACAGGGCATTACTTGCATGGAGTGTCGCTATTCCAGAGGGTAACCCCAGCGTTTGTCTAGAACAGAGATTTTCAGATTAGGTCTCAAGAAGTGCTAATTTGTGAAATATTAATAAATATTATGGGGAGAGACAGGTGCGGTGGGTGGTTCTGCCTATAATCGCAGTGTTTTGGGCAGCTAAGACAAGAGGATTGCTTGAGTCCAGAAGTTTAAGTCCAGCCTGGACAACATAGCAAGACCCCTGCCTCTACAAAAAAAAAAAATTAATTATTTTTTTTTCAAATTTCAGATGTGGTGGCATGCACCTGTAGTCCCAGTTACTTGGGAGGCTGAGGCAGGAGGATCACTTGAGCCCACAAGTTTGAGGCTGCAGTCAGCTGTGATCGCGCTACTACATTCCAGCTTGGGCAACAGGGCGAGACTCTGTCTCAAAAATAAGTAAATATGTAAATAAATAAATAAATAAATAGGGAGAGGGAATTCTGTGGTCAAATAGCTTTCAGAAAGAAGTCAACAGGCTTAATTATTACAAAAGTCAGTCTTTCTTATCCTCCTTCTCTTCCTCCTCTTCCTCTCTCTCTTTCTCTCTCTCCCATTCAAACATCTCAAAGTATTGGTGTTTTAGAGAACATTTTCCTGGAGGAAGAAAAAGTCTCATTCCCAGGAAACATCTCTGTTCGTGGAGTCACCAAATTCATTTGGACAAGACCATCCACCTACCCTGAGAGGCTGGTTTGGGGACCCCATATGTGCGGCCCACTACACCACAGTCCCGCTCAGGAAGGGCTCAGTTCCAGGCCTTCGGAAGGAAAAGCCAAGCTCAGGTTAGGCCTAGCTTGGAAAGGGCAGTGGATTATGAATTTGATGCTGGTGAAGAGGAGGGAAGGCCAGCACAGCCCAAAAGTGAGTTGAAAACCATTTATTACCCAGAAAAGCATCAGACCGCCTCTTCAAAGTGAATTGCCATCAGACTCCCCGGGCGGGGCGGGGGGGGGGGCGGTGCTTGTTAAATGCAGATTGCCAGGCCCCACCCCCAGAAGTTCTGATCCAGCAGGTCTCGGGAAAGACCCCAGATCATGCATTTCTAGCAGGTCCTCATGTGATGCCAAGATGCCAATGCTGCTGGTCCCATTCCCCAAACAGGGAGACCATGGCACAGTCCACACTCTCCGTTCAGCAATATAGGACCCATGCCAGGCACATGAGTGAGTGACACTTCACCCAGATGGCCTCACTGAGCTCCTAAGGCAGCCAGAAGACAAACATGACCCCTTTCCCTGTCCTCCCTACGCAAATCTAATTACCACTTGACTTTCATTCATTAGTTCATTAGTCAATGACATTCAGTAACAACCGGGTGCCAGCCCTGTGAGAGGTGCTAGGGACCCCGGGTCAAGAGTCACCCTCTCTGCCATCTCGGAGCTTGCAGCCCAGTGGTTGTCCAAAGGAGGACAGACAAGTAAACAGACGATGACAATACAGGGCTGTAGCTCTTGCCTCACCCTCCTCCCCAAGTCCTTCCCATCTCAAGGCAGAAACAGGAGACATCCTTGTTTCCTCTCTTTTCCTCTATTCCTCTCTGAGAGGTTTCCTGGCATCTGTTGACTTCTATCATCTGCTCTGTTTTCCACCCAGGCCATCACTGCCCCTGCCTGGAGAGCTACACCCACACTCCCATGAATGGGCTCCTCGGCTCCACCCTTCAACCCTGGTGGTCTTTTAAACATATAAATCACATCATGCAATTCCCTTCTTCCCACTCCCACACTCACCAGTTCCAGCCACTTGGCCTCCGTCCCCCTCCACTGCCCCACGCTGCTCCTTCTCATCTCTCAGGCCTCAGCTTAAACCACGCTTCCTCCAGACGCCTTCCTGATCATCATCCTAGCTTGGTGTGGGCTGCCAACCCTTTGACACTCCTCTAATGAGAGGAGGGCTTTATTTTCCCTTTCCTGAAGCTGAGCTAGGACTGAGACAGCTTTGGCAAATAGCATCTGGGTGGGGGGTGACGCTATGCCAGCTCCAGGCCTAGTGGTTAAGAGGACTACAGCTGCCGTCCTGCTCTCTGGAAGCCCCAAGCTACTATGTCAGAAGTCTGATGCTCGGCTGAAGCAGGAGGCCCTGACACTACATGGAGAGGGAGGCAGCCCAGCAGGGCCCAGCCTACTAGCCGTCCCCATGGAGGAACCAGGCATGCAAGTAAAGCTCTCTGGGACCGTCCAGACCAGGCCCTCTGCTAGCTGAATATCACTGAGCCATCAATGCCACCTACAGCAGAAAAATCACCCAGCTGAGCCCTGTCCAAATCTTTGATCCATTAAATCACAGGGTACACTAACGTTGGGGGCATTGCAGTTATACAGGAGACAGAACCAGAATACTCCATAGTGTATTTATTTCCATCATAGCAATCATTGAATTATAGCTGGTCTTTCTTTTAGCTGCTTTTTAATGTTTTATTCTTCATGGTAAATTTCACCACAGCAGGAACCAAGTCTATCTTGTTCACCACTGTAAACCCAGGGTGTGGCACATGGTGGGTGCTCAATAAATATTGGTGGAATAAGCAAATAAGTACATCAGAGTACGATGGGCACACAGAAGGAGGCACCAGGTGGGAATCAAGGAAGCTTTTCAGCAGAAGTGACATCTCAGTGCTGCGGGCTGATGGCACGCAGGTGCAGGGCTCAAAGGGCACAGTCACGGGATTGGGGCCTCCCCAGCCACACCAACTACCAGGCCTCCCCAAGCCGTGTTCCTGTCTCTCAGTATCTGGCAGCAGAAATCGCACCTCATTTATCTTTGTGTCTTCAGCACTGAGCATAGTCCAGGAAAATATGAGGTCCTCAATGCAGACATTTCAAACAAATGAAGTCCCACATGGCTTCTTGGAGAGAGAAGCCTGAGTTGGAAGTCAAGAACACTGGGTTTTCATGCTCGACAGCTCATTTTGTCCTTGTTAAAATAAGCAGCTCAGCTTTTCTGTTGCTCAGTTTGCTTGACATAAAACCATTGATTCCCTCTCTACTTCCCTGGGTTGTTATCAGGTTTTTAAGAGAGTAAGGATGTCAGAGTGCTTTGAAAGAGGTTTGTTAGAATTGGAATATGTGTTGTAGAAAAGAAATATGATGATATTTTTCTCTAAATGTTAACCTGTCCCAGGGAAACCTTCAGAGCCATCATGTGGGCCTTTCTTTGGATCACGTGCCACATGGAACTCAGCCCAGGTGAGTCTAGCCCTGAACACAGCACAGTGTGTATTCCTGGGCAGCAGCACATTCTTCAACTGCCCAGGTAGGGAGGGAACGGCTGGGGCCTTAGGGACACACGGCCCATGGAGCACAAGGAGGAGCAACAGACTCGGAGCCAAAGGACCTGAGTTCCTATCCCAGTTCTGCTCCTAATTTGCTGTAAATGCTTGGGCAAATCAGTTCCATCTCTGAGGCAAATCTCTCAGCCAAAGTGGACTAGATAGACCAGACCAATCCTCTCCCTTCCTTCCTTTCTGTCTTCTTCCTGCCTTCCTCCCTGCCACCCATGCACACACACCCCAGCTCTGCCAAGCACCGGACCCACCGCAGTGGGAATAAAATGACAAGTCCTGAGCTCTGCACTCAAAGCACTCAGGGGTACTTGGCAGGTAGACGGACATTATTAAAACAAGAATCTTTACCATGGCGAGACAAGGCTTCTCGGAACAGCCCAGATGAAGGGAACCGAGAGCAGCACAGGCCCTGTGTGCTGGGCTCCAAGGAATAGGCAGCCTGAGGCCAGTCAGTGCCTTGAGGTCAAAGGGTGAGTCCAGCCTGCCCCTAGAGACTCTTCACTTCCAGAAGCAGAGACGGCTCTGCCATCACATTAGCATCGTGCAGAGGGCCCCCTCCAGCTGCACTGGCCTGGGCCGGCACCCTAATTAGACTTTCATAGTGTGTCAGGCAGCCTGCATGGCCCGGCTGCCAGCTGGGGCTCCCGTTCCGTCTGGTGGCCTCAGTTAATGAACCCATGAGGGGCTGGCCGAGCTCATTACAGGTGATACAAGGGAATAGGGTGCCCCCCCCCACATATCCGCAATCCCTGCCTTTCTCCTCTCCCCATGTGCACACTGAGAATGGGAAGAGAGCTGATTCCTAATCAAGGGGAAGGAGCGGACAGGAGAGACACTCCAGCCCTACCACACAGCCCTGTCTGCAGCTGGGGAAAGCCCGAGATACAGTGGCTCCAGTGGCCGTCCAGCCAGAGTTGTGGGTTTATGAGCCTGTGCCTGCTGTGCCTGTGGTTCCAGGGAGGATCCAGATGTCATGGCTACTCTCAAGCTACACCTAGGCCCTTTCTTATCGCAGGCCAAGGAGGCAGAATAAGAGTCGAAGGTTCAAATCTGTCTCTTTCCAATTGTGGGTTCATAGACATGTTTGGACAAGCTGGTTTCTCAGAGCTTCACCATCCTCATCTTTACGATGGGGCAGTAATACCCACCTAGCACCAAAGTAAGTGCTCAGTTCAATACATTATCTTTGTTTTATTCTTAAAAGACAAGGGAGAAATGATTCCAAAATGTGAGCAGTGGTTGTGAGCAGTGGGACTATGAATGATATTTTTCTCTTTTCTGTACTTTCTAAATTGTATACAATGAGCATTTTACCTTTGTTGTTTGAAAAAACACACATTTTCTCCAAAATATATATTTTTAAAAATGAGATTATATGTATGAAAGGGTCTAGACTGTGCCTGGGTAAATGTTATTAACAGAGGCTTCCTCCTGCAGCAAAAGTTTGAATAGACGAGACGGGTGGCAGAGCATGATGGCTCACGCCTTTAACCCCAGCACTTTGGGAGGCCAAGGTGGGCGGATCACGAGGTCAACAGATGGAGACCATCCTGGCTAACACGGTGACACCTTGTCTCTACTAAAAACACAAAAAATTAGCTCGGCCTGGTGACAGGCACCTGTAGTCCCAGCTACTTGGGAGGCTGAGGCAGAAGAATCGCTTGAACCCGGGAGGCAGAGCTTGCAGTGAGCTGAGATCGTACCACTGCACTCCAGCCTGGGCGGCAGAGCGAGACTCCATCTCAAAAAAAACAAACAAAAAGAGAAGATCAGGTAGAAAAAGAAGCACGGTATTTGCAAATGTATAATACACCAATTTCTTATCCCCAAATGCCAAAAGAAGGCACATAAATGAGTGTTCAAATGCTGTGGCACGGACTCAAGGAGGTGTTTAGGGGAGCTTAAAGGAAGAGAGCTCCCTGGCCAGTGTGGAATGCAAAAAATGTGGACAGGAAGGTGGACGCAACCCAAGTGTCCACCAACAGATGACTGGACAAACAAAATGTGGTCTATCTGCACCATATTATTCAGCCTTAAAAAGGAAGAACATTCTGACACATGCTACCGCAGGGATGAACCTTGAAGACATTATGCTAAGTGAAATTAGCCAGTCACAAAGAGACAAATATTGTATTATTGCACTAATATGAGATATCTACAGCAGTTGAATTCACAAAGACACAAAGTAGAATGGTGGTTGCCAGCAGCTGGAAGGCGTGGCAGGGAATGGGGAGTTAGTGTTTAATGCGGATAGAATTTCAGTAGAGGATGATGTAAAAAGCACTGGAGTTGGATGGTGGTGATGATTGCACAACAGTGTGAATGTGCTTAGTGCCACTAAACTGTTCATTTAAAAATGATGAAAATGGTAAATTTTATATTATGTGTGCTTTGTCACAATTTATATATATGTGTGTGTGTGTATATATATACTCATATATATATAAAATACACATATACACACACACACACACACACACACACACACACACATATATATATGAAGAGGCCAGGGGTGGTGGCTCACGTCTGTAATCCCAGCACTCTGGGAGGCTGAAGCAGGTGGATCACTTGAGGTCAGGAGTTCAAGACCAGCCTGGCCAACATGGTGAAACCCCATCTCTACTAAAAATACAAAGATTAGTTGGACTTGGTGGTGCACGTGTAATCTCAGCTACTCAGGAGGCGGAGGCAGAACAATCTCTTGAACCCGGGAGGTAGAGATTGCAGTGAGCTGAGATCATGCTACTGCACTCCAACCTGGATGACAGAGTGAGACTCTGTCTCCAAAAAAACAAAAATATATATATGTGTGTGTGTGTGTGTGTGTGTGTGTGTGTGTGTGTGTGTATATATATATGTGTGTATACATACACACACACACACACACACAGAGAAAGAGAGAGAAACAGGACAGGACCCAGGGGAAGGGGGATAAGGATCAGGTCAGGTGAGATGAAGCAAGTCGCTGATCTCCTGGTGTTGAGGGCCTCTGGCTGGAGAGATGACCCAAGGAGAAGGGAGAGTCCAAGAAGCATGGCTGAAGGAGAGACAGTGCTGGCCGGGGGGCCTGCTGAGTGGAGCCTTTCATGGTTGACATAGTCCAAGTGAGATTTGCTGCTTCCTGCCTGCCTGTATTTAATGAGCTGAAGCCAGGGAGTTCTAAGCACAGAAGGTTTTGTAGCTGGAGGATTCAGGGCCTGCCAAGTCAGTGCCCAAGCAGATGGAGCCTCCATGATCTCAGAGCTTGGGGTATGAGAAATCAGGACACATGACAGTTTGTGCATCGAAAATAAGTAAATAAGGCAGGGAAAGAGCCAGGGCACTGAGGTCCTCCAGGGGAGCAAGGAAGAGGAATGTTTGAGCATCAGTTCCATGGAGAAGAAATTCACTGTGCTAAAGAAATTCAGAAGAAGGCTGGCTGACACCCAAATAAAGGACAACTGGATAGGGACAGGATGTACTGAAGGGAGGTAGGGGTCTCATCATGGCACAAATGGAGGCTAGCTCAGTGCCGGTGCTTGGTAGGACAATAATAACAGCAACAACAATTGATCGAGCACCTATTGTCTGTGACAAACACTCTTCTTGGGTTGCTCGTTTATTCCCTTCAGGAAACTTCTGCAGAGGAACTCTTTCTAGCTTGTCTTTACACATGAGGAAGACTGAGGCTTAGAGGTGTAAGTAACCTGCAGACCCAGGGCCCTGAAGGCACACCCTCTGCCTCCAACGAGCCCGGCCTCCTTTCTGCTTTGCCACCAACTGTCTGCCCACCCCAGTGCTGCCTCCCATCTCTGTGCACCCATACCCAACTTCTTACTTGAACTGGTGCTCCCTGGAGCTGCGGATTTTGGAGGAGAAGCGCTCGGCCAGCTTCTCCAGGCTGCGGGAGTACTCTAGCTCAATCTCAGCTTTCCGGCGGAAAAACTCCTGGAGGTCTTGAAGCAGCTGCAGTCGCGACTCTGATTGCTGCTCCAGACATTTGAACTGCTCCACCAGCTGCGTGCGGATCTCTGCGGGCACACAAGCATGGGAGCATGAGACTGGTGGTAGGGACGGGGGCACCGGGGCCTGTTCTTTTGCTGGCTCGGGCCCTGCAATTCAGGCAACTCCCTCCTATCACCACCCAGAGCCTCTCTGAGCCCAGCCAGAACCCAGACCCTGCTTGGCAGAGCATTGGCACAAAGATTCCACTCTTGCTCGGTTTTGTCATTGGTCTAACCAAATGTTTCCAAAACTTGAATCATTGCATGTCACCACCACGATTTTTGCCATATTCACATGCCCCAAGCATTCTTATTTCTTCCACATGATCTAGTAAATTGACTCACCTTTCCTACAGAGATGATCTTGCTTAAAATGCAAAGGTTTCTATCAATACAATAAAGTGAAACACTAGGACCCCTTACAGCCTGGGACATAGGAAATAATTCAATGAAAACAAAAATATTGTAAAATTCTATCTAGAGACAATTGTTTACCAAAGGCTCTAAGCCTAAGCTGCTGGCTCTTTATCAACCAAAGGAAAATGGCAGTGTGACTTTCTCCACTTGCAGTCAGGACTAAGAGAGGGCTGAGAAGGGCATGCTCTTCCCTCTTGGGTTTCAGTGTTATTTAAGGCCATGTCTGTGTCCTGCTTTATGTCACCTTGAATTCCATGTATGAACCTCTCAGATCCCACACTTCAGAAAATACTGATTGCTCAAACCAGGTCTATGCAACCAGGGCAACAATTCAAAAGCTGGAAGCTGGAGTTAAAAATCACAGCTGAATGCCAATAACCACAGCCATTCTCATCTTCAAGCCTGTAGGGTTGTCACCACCACTGCCCCGAGGCATCAATTCTTTCCAGACCATTCCAAGAGCTTCTCAACAGACCAGCCTGCAAAGCACTCTGCTCACACCAGCAACCTGCTCAAAAACACCCCACGGCTCCCCTCTGCCGGAGTATTAATCCAACTCCTCAGCATGGAATTCAAGACCATCCACCACGCAGTCCCAAATTTCATTTCTCAGGACTTTACCCCAGTGGACTCTCCAAACCATTCAAGCCATTCCTTGGAATATCAGATCTCACCTGCCTAAATGTGTGCCCCATCTGAAATGGTGGCCAGCGTCATTTCAGCATCCTTCAGAGAAGTGGACTCAAAACTGGGGCAGAACTACTCTGGGGTAGACAAAGACATCCCACAGGGTATGCAAGCTGAGGTAAAAGGCAATCAACCTGAGATCCTCCACGTCCATTCCCACTCCCTGGCAATGTGACTCAGTCTAGATGCACGACCCCTCTCCTTTCCTACCTCCCCTCTTCACAATGGTCCTGTTCTCTCTTTACAGGAAAAAGAGCAACTGCTCACTCGTCCAGAATCTATGATGCAGTGTCCCAAAATGTTGAGACATCTGGGTGCCAAAAGGAAAAACAGACCATTTAAAATGTTCATGTTGGCCAGGCGTGGTAGCTCATGCCTGTAATCCCAGCACTTTGGGAGGCCGAGGCGGGTGGATCACGAGGTCAGGAGATGGAGACCATCCTGGCTAACACAGTGAAACCCCGTCTCTACTAAAAATACAAAAAATCAGCCGGGCGTGGTGCCGGGCGCCTGTAGTCCCAGCTACTCTGGTGGCTGAGGCAGGAGAATCCTGGAACCCAGGAGGCGGAGGTTGCAGTGAGCCGAGACCACGCCACTGCACTTCAGCCTGGGTGACAGAGTGAGATCCTGTCTCAAAAAATAAGAAAGAAAGAAAGAGAGAGAGAGAGAAAATAAATTGTTCATGTTACACATGTTCTCAGTTATAAGCGGGACCTAAATAATGTGTGCACATGGATGTACAGTGTGGAATGGTAGACAACAGAGACTCAGAAGGGTGAGGGGGTGAGAGGGAGGTGGATAATGAGAAATTACTTAATGGGTGCAATGTACATTATTTGTGTCATGGGTACCCAAAAAACCCTGGCTTCACCACCACACAATCTATGCATGTAACAAAATTACACTTGTACTCCATAAATTTATACATAAATAAATAAATATACAAAGTTATATTCTCTTCAAATAATATAAAGTGTTTTTAAAAAGTTGGTATTTGCAAATCATCCTTTAATCAAGGGATCATAAACCCTTGCTACTCAAAGTGTGGTCCATGAGACTCACGCCTGTAATCGTAGCACTTTGAGAGGCTGAGGCAGTAGAATCACTTGAGGCCAGGAGCTCAAAACCAGCCTGGGCAACAGAGGGAGACCTTGTCTCTATAAAAACTTTAAAAAAAAACTATTTTAAATTAACCAGGTGTAGTGGCATGGGCTTGTGTTCCCAGCCACTCAGGAGGCTGAGGCAGAAGGATTGCTTGAGCCCAAGAGGTCCAGGCTGCAGTGCACTATGATTGTGCCACTGCACTCTAGCCTATACAACAAAGCAAGACTCTGTCTCAAAAAAATGAAAATGTGATCCATGGACCAGCAGCATCAGCATCATCAATGGGCTTGTTAGAAATACAGAAGCCTAGGCTATACAACAAGACCTCATGCCTAGTAAAATCTTTTTTGTCTGTTTTGTTTTGTGTTTTGAGATGGAGTCTCGCTCTGTCGCCAGGCTGGAGTGCAGTGGCCTGATCTCCACTCACTGCAACCTCTGCCTCCTGCGTTCAAGCGATCCTCCTGCCTCAGTCTCTCGAGTAGCTGGGACTACAGGCGTGCACCACCACGCCCAGCTAATTTTTTGTATTATGGAAACGAGGTTTCACTATGTTGGCCAGGATGGTCTTGATCTCTTGATCTCGTGATCCACCCGCCTCAGCCTCAGAAAGTGCTGGGATTACAGATGTGAGCCACCGCACCCAGCCTAGTAAAAATTTAAAAAAGAAATTAGCTGGGCGTGGTGGCACATGCCTCTAATCACAGCTACTTGGGAGGCTGAGGTGGGAGGATTGCTTGAGCCCAGGAGTTCAAAGCTTCAGTGAGCCGTGACCATACCATGATGCTTAGAGGGAACTCCTGTAAGAAGAAACGAGAAGAAAAGAAAAGAACAGAGGAGGAGAGGGGAGGGGAAAGAAGGGGAGGGGAGGGGAGGGAAGGGAAGGGAGAAGAAATACAGAATCATCCAAACTCATCAAGATGAATAAATTAAATGTGCGCATTTGGGGGGCATTCCAATTATACCTTAATAAAGCTAAAAGAAAAATTTCGGAATAAAGTCTCAGGCCCCAGCCCATACCATCCAAATCAAAATCTGCATTTTATCAAGATCTCCCAGGTGGCCTTTGTGCACCTTAAAGTTTGATAAGCACTGCCATCAACCATCCCGCCCATCTCATTATGAGAAGCATTTCCCATACAAAGTTATGCTTTATGTTTAATGATTTATCAAATGTGTAAAACTATAATGTTATTTTGATAAATTGTGTATTACATTACGGTGATACTGTAATGATACATAATGATACGTAATCATTATAAAAGGAAGAATCTTAGAGTTCAAAGGAAAAAAATTTAAATGCCCATTTCAGCTTACATAAGTAGAGTTTTAAAGAAGATGATAATCTTAAAACTTTCAAGCATAAAATATGTTAAGATTAAATGTTATGAAGCAAGTGAAAGGGAATTAGGAGTTCAAGAAGGTAAAGAAAGGTGCAGTGTAAAACATTTGACTTGTTCAGGTAACTTTGATGGATGATTGTAGAAACCAATGTATTATGGTATTTATCCTATGACCAGGAAATTTCACTCATGGATACATACACAAAAGAAATCAGTGCTTATGATCACCAAAAACATATATACAAGAATACTTACAGTATCTTTATAGCCAAATATTAGAAATGACCCAAAATGTCATGGATTTTTTTGGATGTGAGCTATTCATTGAGTGGAATAATATACAATAATGAAAAAGGAATGCTACTGCTCCTCACAGCAACATGTTTGAAACCCACAGACCTTGTGTTTATTGAAAGAAGCCAGAACCAATGAGGTTGTGCAAAACTAGTTTATGGTGATAGAGGTCGGAAAAGTGGTCACGTTTGACGGGTATTGACGGAGAGAGGGAACGAGCATGCCTTCTGAATACTGGAGATGTTCCACACCTTGGTGTGGGTGGTAGGGACACTGATAAAAATTAATTGAGCTGCTCACTTAAGATCTGTACATTCTACTACATGAAAGTGAGGCTTCAATAAAAAGACAAAATTAAAAATTGCTATGTTAGTTTCTATATGATACATTTTTAAATTTTTTTTGTAGAGACAGGGGTCTCTATGTTACCCAGGCTGGTCTTCAACTCTTGGGCTCAAGCAATCCTCCCGCCTTGGCCTGCTAAGTAGCTGGGACTAAAGAGGTAAGTCCCCCGCCCATCCCTGCCCACAACATTTTGATATAGTTTTAAGAGAGTGGTATGGTATAATGTTACACTAAAATGTGAATATTTAAAACATGGCCAAAATTATATCCTTTGTAACTAATCAAACTTAGAATAAAATATTTTATTTTATTTAGCACAAATTAAAGAATGAGATATTTTAGATGTCAGCTTAAAATGTGTGAAGCAGAAGAGATATTTTTCTTCCCAAAGTTCATGTAGAGGGTAGGTAAGCAAAAAAAAAAAAAAAAAAAGTTGAAAACCACTGCTTCAGAGCCCACATAAAGCACTGCTCCTCCCAGGAAGGCCTGGGCTGCCAGCCTGGTGACCCTCTTTTGAACTCCCATGGCACATACAGTAAATCTCAGATTGCCTAGTGCTGTTCTGTTTGGGTTTTCCTGTTCGTTAGTTTTCACTTTCATGTATGCATGCCATCTCTGCCTTATCTCCTCAAATGAAATTTAAGCTCTGAGGGCAGATTCTCCCAGCACATAATAGGTCATCAGGATATCAATATCTGTATAGCAAATTGCTATTTCCCTTTTTTTTGAGACAGAGTCTCGCTCTGACACCCAGGCTGGAGTGCAGTGGCACCATCTCATCTCACTGCAACCTCCATCTCCCAGGTTCAAGGGATTCTTCTGCCTCAGCCTCCCAAGTAGCTGGGATTACAGGTGTGTGCTACCACATCTGACTAATGTTTGTATTTTTAGTAGAGACAGGGTTTCACCATGTTGACCAGGCTGGTGTCGAACTCCCAACCTCAGGTGATCTGCCCACCTCAGCCTCCCAAAGTGCTGGGATGACAAGCGTGAGCCACCACACCCAGCCTACTGTTTCTCTTTAGCAAATGCTTTTTACCAAGTACATTAAGTGTTGTGATTATGGAAGCTTCAGCTCACACACACACACACACAAACATATGCCACACACATACATACAAAACACACAACACATACCACACACAACACCACTCACCCCCCACGCATACATACATTCAACGTGGATTTATAATACTGAAGAAACCAAGGCTTTATGTACACCAAGATCAGGGACTCATCCAAGGTCACACATCGTTCTCTGAACTCTAACAAACTACACAGGTCCCCTCTTAGATGGTCTACCTGTTGAACTGAACTGTACTGAGGTGCCGTCACTCCCACAAGACCAAGCCTTGTCATATCAACACATAGTCATAAAAATATAACTACGCAGAGAGTGCTATTGTGTTTTCCCACTTTTTCCCCATAGACAAGGAAGTGGCAGCTCAGCAGGAAGTCACTAGCCTGTACTCCTAACCGCTGGTTCAGAGCAGAGCCAGCAATCAAACCCAGGTCCCTCAGAAGCTTACCATAATGCCCTTGACACGATGCTAGACCGAGGCCCCTATAGGAACTTCTTGGTCTGCATTTCATGAATTATCCTTGTTTTCCATATTAAAACAAAACAAACACAAAAGACAATTTTAATCCCTCTGTATTCAAACTCTTGCATTCTTTTTGTAACAAGATGGTGATCTAAAGAGATATTATTTATTAGAAAAGCTGCAGCCACAGCCTTCCTCATTACAGAGCATTATCAAGAGACAACGTTCTCATATTTTAGAGGAAAAGCTCATAAATCACATCGTGATGACAGCGGACAATTGGAAAGAGCAGAGCAACCTCCCCCAGTTCACACAACCAGCTGCAGCCTCCCAGGCTGGGCTGTGCATGGAACCCTCCATCAGTTTGCAGGGCTCAGAATCAAGTCCTTCTAGTAGGAAATGGCCCTGGCAGAGCATCCTCCACAGCCTACCCTGATCTGGAACCCTGAGGGCATTTGATTACCCATCTCGTTCTTTCTAATTCCCATCCAAGTTGCTGCTAGGAGCCTACGAGCTGGCACAGATTTGGGTTTTCTCCTTGAAGATTTCAAAGAGAGAAAAATAAAATAAAATAAAACAGAATTGTTCCCAAGGCAGACTTCATTCAGCAGACGTTTCCCCACCGGGGGACAGTTCCAGCCATAACACAGTGCTGAGTGGCAGAAAAATTAAAAGGGGGATGTGGCAGGGAGGGAAAGGGGTTGGAAAGTGGGACAGGCTTTGAACTCAACACCTGAAAGCTAAAGATGACCTCACTGTGCGGTGTAGTCTCTTGGTTTTATAGACAGGGGCATGAGGCCCAGAGAAGGGGAAGATCTAATTTTCTCTCTTTTTTTTTTTTTTTTTTTTTTTGAGACAGAGTCTCACTCTGTCACCCAGGCTGGAGTGCAGTGGCACAATCTCAGTTCACTGCAAGCTCTGCCTTCCCAGTTCTAGTGATCCTCTCACCTCAGCCTCCCAAGTAGCTGGGGACTACAGGTGCACACCACCATGCCCAGCTAATATTTTCGTATTTTTAGTAGAAACGGGGTTTCACCATGTTGGCCAGGATGGTCTTGAACTCCCGACCTCAAGTAATCCACCCACCTCGGCCTCCCAAAGTGCTGAGATTACAGGCATAAGCCACTGTGCCTGGCCATAAGAACTAATTCTTCAGTCCAGGTCTCCTAAAGCACCAATCTCCCCGTGTCACCCTCCTGATGAAATTCTCCATGGTTCCCCATTGCTTATAGGATCAAAGCCAAACTCCTCTGACATTCAAAGGCCAAGAATGCACAGCCTGCCTACCCATCCCCATAACACTCCTGCTCACTCTCCAAGCAACAGTCTCACTAAAGATCACTTTGCATGCACCCAGGCTGCCACCTATGGCAAGCAGCCCGTGTGACCCACCGTATAGACAGCAAGATTCCTCATACTCCCCACTGTTCCTCACAATCACAACCTCACCAGCAATAGTAGGGAGATTCTTCAGATCAAAGTCTTTTTCTTTTTTAATTAACGGGCTATTGTTAGAGCCATTTTAGGTTTACCAAAAAACTGACCAGAAAGTACAGAGAGTTCCCATATATTCCCTCTCTCCTGCACAGTTTCTCTGATTATTAACATCTTGCATTCCATAGTGCATTTATTACAATTGAAGAGCCAATACTGATACACCAAAGTCTGTCACTTACCTTATGGCTCACCGTTTCTGTTGTACATTTCTGGGTTTTGACAAATGTCTAATGTCATATGTCCACCATTACAGTATTATGCAGAATAGTTTTACCACCCTAAAAATCCTCGTGCTCCACCTATACCTCCCTTTATCCTCCCTTCTCACTTACGCCAACCCTTGGCAACCCCTAATCTTTTTACTGTCTCTATAGTTTTGCCTTTCCCAGCGTGTTATACAGCTGGAATCATAAAGTATGTTGACTTTTTAGAGTGACTTCTTTCACCTAGCAATATGCATGTAGGGTTCTTCCGTGTCTTTTTGTGGCTTTATAGCTCCTTTTTATCACCAAATAATATTCTGTGCTATGGAATAATGTTGACAGATTGTTTATTCATTCACCTATTGAAAGACATGTTGGTTGCTAATTATGAATAAAGCTGTTATGAACATCTGTATGCAAGTTTTTGTGTGGACATGTTTTCAATTCATTTGGGTAAATATCCTTTTTGAAATTAATAGACTTTATTTTTATAGCAGTTTTTGACTTACAGAAAAAAGGAATTATATTTTTAAAGAGGAAATACAGGGATTTTAAATATTATGTACAAAACTGAAAAGGTAGAAAGGGTATATAAAATTTCACTCCCACCTCTGTCTATCAGCCACCTAGTTCCCCTCTCACAAAACAACTGAACTACCATGATCGTGTACATCATTCCAGAAATAATGGCATATATATAAAATGTATTATTTACATTATATATATTATTTATATTATATGATATATATCTATATATAAGACAGAATATATATAGAATTTACATATATAGAATGTTAAATATATTTTTCCTCTGTTTTTATACATGTTAGAGCATACCATTCACAGTGTTCTGTACCTTATCTTTTTCTCTTAATAATGCATCCTGGAGGCTGGACGCAGTGGCTCACACCCGTAATCCCAACACTTTGAGAGGCCGAAGCAGGCGGATCACTTGAGGTCAGGAGTTTGAGACCAGCCTGACCAACATAGCGAAACCCTGTCTCTACTAAAAATACAAAATCTTATCTGGGCATGATGGCGCACACCTGTAATCCCAGCTAATTGTCAGGCTAAAGCAGGAGAATCACTTGAATCTGGGAGGTGGAAGTTGCAGTGAGCTGAGATTGTGCCACTGCACTCCAGTCTGGGCAACAGAGCAAGGCTCTATCTAAAATAATAATAATAATACATCATGGAGATCAGTACATATCATTATGTAAAGAACTTCCTCATTCCTTTTACAGCACACTAGAATTCCACTGTAAATTTTTTTTTAGCCAGTCTCTTTTGCTGAACATTTAGGTTGTTTATAATCTTTTACTATCATCAACAATGCTGGAATGAATAATCATACACAGGCTTCATTCTGCACATGTGCAGGAATATCATCTATATAATAAGTTCTTAAAGTAAAATCACATAAAGATATCAAGATTGCTAAACTGCCCTCCCCTGAAATTTTACCAGTTTATACTGTGACGAAAACTTTAGGACAGAGTGGGAACTATTTAGAAGCAGACATGCTAGGATTTGCTCCAAAATAGCCTTAGGTTTGGAGATGGAGAGTGGTAGGGTTTTAAGTAAAATAAGACTGGCCTTGAGTTAATCATTAAAGTTTAGTTTAGTGCTAGATAGCAGGAGGGGCTTATTATACTATTCTCTCTACTTTTGGAATGTTTGAAATTTTTCATCCTAAAAAAGGGAGAAAAAGCAGATAAAACCAATGCAAATCCTGCAGCTCTGGTTAACAGGTCTGACCTGTTAGGAATGCCAAAACTTGCCCTTGGAGGCCTCTGCCCCTTGCCTGCAGATGGTTTTCCTGGGTTAGTAAGAGGGGCCAGAGTATGACCGCAAAGAGCAATTTTAAATGTAGCTTCCCAGACCCCACCCAATTCTAATCGTTGGACCCTGTCCTGAAAATGCAGTAACTATTCTGGCACCTCCTGGGAAGGAGAGGCACCACTCACAGTCTGCATACATCCTGAAAAACAAGATCAAGGGAGTATTTGCCCCCTGCTCCACAGGGGCAGCTGGTACCTTCCCAGTGTAAATTTTTAGGAGCTGATAAAGATGAACCACCTGGTATGTTACAGTCAACAATGTCTCATCACATCTACACACAATCACATCTGATTGTCATGACATCCTATGAGGCTGGTAGTATTGCCACTCGTATTCTATGGATGAAGCAACTGAGACTCAGGGAGGAGAAACGACTTGCCCAGGACCACTAAGAAAGTGGCAAACCCAGGGCTGAAACCGAGAGTAAAGGGCAGACAGGAACTAACATCACCCAATGCCCAGGTCAGGGTACTTTCTCTGGCAGTCCTGCTGCCTCTTCTTTCAAGGATCATGTCCTGTTCCACCTCCTGTCTCCACCCGCCATGGTCATCTCTGTGCCATCCACACAGAGCACCAGCTTGGCTGTCACTATATGCATCCCAGTACATCCTGACCCTGACCTCAGGCCCTCCTCTGAGGAGAGAAATCTCAGCTTCATAGCACAATGTAGCGGGCTCTGGGTTCATCTGTCCGGTTCAAACCCTGGCCCTGCCACATGGTCAGGTGGGCAACCTGAGACTTGGTTTCCTCTGTCAAATGGGAATGATAATAATCTCTACCTCATATTGTTGTAAGAATGATATGTGTTAATGCAAAGGAAGTTCCTGGCATAGTGCTTTTCATATATTAGCACTGTATTGTCCAACACACTAGCCACATGTGGATATTGGCATTTAATTAAAATAAAAAACTCATTCCTCTATTGCATTTGCCACATTTCAAGTGCTAAAGACACATGTGGCTTGTGGCTACCATCCTGGACAGTGCAGAATATTTCCGTCATTGCAGAAACTTCCATTGGACAGCATTCATCAGAGGCTTCATAAAGTTTAGCTATAGTTACCATGTATTATAACTTATTTCTGTGGCCATTTCTCATCTCCTTAAATGGAAAATATGGTCCTGAAAGGTAGGGATGGCACTATGTTTTATTACTCCCAATTTGTGCATGACCTCTCCAACAAGAGCAGTGTAATGGTGTCGTCGAACCCCTCCCTCAAGAAAACATGATGATGGAGACTCACTCTCCTTGCTCTCAGCCCAAAACCCAGCATCCTGGTGGGGTCCCTTGCCCTCCACCTCCAGCCCTAGCGGAGATGATGTGGCCCAGTAGATAGACCCAGCAGAGCCTGGACTCTGGAGCCACTCTCAGAGGGCTGATTATTGTCTGCCGGATCCACACTGTGAAGCCTCGGGCAGTCAACTCAGTATCTTCTCTGAGCTGTCTTCGGATTTGTAAAACGCAAGTAACTGTTCTTATCTTGCAGGGTTGTTGCCAGGATCAGACTGGAAATAATGCAGATGATGTGCCAGGCACCTGGTGGACCCTCGGCGAACAGCATCTATACAGAGGTGGCATGGCGCAGCGGAAGGGCATGTGCTCACAAGCTCTGAGGACAGCCAGCCTAGGCTCCAAATCTGGTTTTCTCCACTTTGGGGAAGTGGCTTCAGCCTGGTCTCTGTTTTCTCATCTGTAAAATAGGGAATAATACCTTCCCCTCTGGGGTTGTTAAAAGGGTGAGGGGTGGTATGCGCGTGGTACCTGGGGCACTGCAGGGACGCAAGAAATGAGCCATGACGGCTGCTGTAGTCGTGGACCGTGAGCATCAGGCACGCTGGGCACCGAGCTAAGCGTTTCCCAAGCGCCATCTCGCGCCCCGCGTCCACAGTCCGGCAAGGAGGGCTGTGTCACCAGCCACCTTCTTCCAGCCTCTCTGTGCGGGTTCCCCTTCCCCGCCCGCCGTCTCCGCAGGCCTGGCCCGCGTTTCGCTCCTTCTCTAGGCCCTGCACAAAGGATTCGTGAGCCGCCCGGGCACGGGCTCCCCATTGCCGCCCTTCTCCTAGTCCCCTGTACACCAAGAGTCGGCTTTCGGGACGGCCCCGAGGGCCCCCGGGATCCGTGCGCCCAGCGCTGGGGTTGGGGGCAGCAGATGCAGGGCTGGGGTCAGCCACCGCGAGCCGTTGCCGCGGGAACCGTCGCCAGGACCCCGAGCGCCCGGCCCCGCGCCAAGTGCAGCTGCTGGGGTGGCTGAGAGCGGGCTCCTAAGTCGTCTCTTCGAATTCCCTCTTCACAGACGTGAGCAAGCTCCTGGCATCCTGTATTCTCTCCCTCTCCCCTTCCTGTATTCGGCCAACGACCCCTAGCAGTGACATCAGGCCATCCTTGATTAACTTTTATCGAGCCAGGCCAGTCAGCGGCCATCCTCAATTATTAAATAATACCACGTTAGAGGAGTGGGTGTCACACCCTTTTACAGATGAGGAAATTGAGCCCCAAAGAAGGGAAAGGGGCTGCCTGAATCACAGGATTGGAACCTGGGCCTGCCTGATGCCAGAGTCCACCAGAGACTCTGCCAGGCGCTTCCTGGGTCTATCCCTGATCCCCACGGTTCCTGGGGAGGCTGGCCCTGATTAATAGGCCTTTTGGGTGCTGCAGTTCCAAGAGCTGGATCTGGGATCAGACTTGGCTGAGTTCAGAGCCTGACCTTGACGCTGGCTAGCTGTGTGACCTTCAGCAAGTCAGTTATCCTGTCTGGGCCTTGGTTTTCCCATCTGCAGGATGGAGGAAGTAAGAGCAGACATTTTGGAGCTGTGTGCTTCCCCGAATTGTCTCCTTGAAGCTATGCTACAGCCTTAGGAGGGAGTTACTACTATTATCCCGTTTTGCAGAGGAGCAGACTGAGCCACAGAGAAGTGAAGCGACATGCCTAATTTCATGTAAATGTTAAGAAATCTTTTGGCCCCGAATCTTGTACCACGTTGCCAGAGAGATGAGAGCCTGCCATATGTACTATACCAAGCGAGCCAGGTTTTTATGCTCTGTCTTTCGCCACCTCACGATTATTCAGGGTAGTTAAGGCCAGGCTTAACGCAGAGAATCAAAGCATATCAACTCCAAAGGCTTCCCTGAAGCAAATTCTATCTGCTTGCAGCTTTCTAGGGGATGGGGGAACACATATGCTGGGAAGGCAGTGCTGGGTGAAATGATTGGCATTTCCCACACTGATTCTCACCACCACCAGCTCCTCCAAAAAGGAAGCACAGTATATTGGCTAGTATTTTGAAAAAAATAGGAGTTATTTAATAATGATGATGCTGTCAACCAGGAAAATTTTCTTCTATGTAAGAGGAAATGATGAGGTCCTCAACACACTAGGGAATTAGCATTGTATATACATGCATGGCTGAAGAAATTAAAGAAAGGAGTCCCACTTCCCACAGTGGTCTGAAAGCAGAAATCCAGCTCTACAGACACCTGACCACCCCTACCCAGATTGCTAAACCAGTCCCCCTGAATAGGAAGCAGGCAGCAGAAAGCAGAACGGGAGGGAGAGAGGGTTTCCCCATAGCATCTGTGCTGTGTCCAAATAATAGCCATTCCTTCCCGTGAAGAAGTCAGACAGAAGTTGCCTCCATACCTTCCAGATGTTCAGTGAAATGCAAAGCACAGCCAGAGTGAGGCCACGCCTCCTCCTACCAGAGGCTCTGAGTTAAAGCTGGATGGGTGTGATCAATTTCAACACAAGATTAATATTCACAGTTTTGCTGCCCAATGGTCCCTGAAGGATCAGATCCATTTAAATGAGAAGAGATCAGAATTCATTAATGCTGAATTTCCAGCTGCGTCCTCTGACTGATGATGTTTCTCTTTATGTTTTTAATCATACTTTCCTCCCAGAGCTAAAATAGAAGTCAGAGAACTGGGGGCCTGCTGGAAACATCTAAATCTTTCCCAAACCTCACAGCCATCTTTACAATGTGCCCCTTCTAAAAACTACCTGCTGTATATTTGTCTAATATATTTCTTTAAATCATCTTACTTTTTACCTGGGCTGCTTTATGGTACCACCATAAATGGAACCCCCCCCCAAAAAATATGCCACTAATGAAATGTAACTATAAAAATAAACACAATGAACGCAAAATAATGTTATTAAATTCTAATTAGATTCTGCAGTCTGAGACCTGATTTTTTAATATAAAAGGAGTTTAGCAAGTATTCAAGCAAGTGTTGAAGACATGCTAGCACCGAAGAGCAACTTTCTCATTGAGGTAATCAAAAAGGTTGAAGGCAGGAAGGGTTGAAAGAGGACTAAAAAGAAAATAACTATCTGGCCGGGCGCGGTGGCTCATGCCTGTAATCCCAGTACTTTGGGAGGCTGAGGCGGGCAGATCACAAGGCCAGGAGATCGAGACCATCCTGGCTAACACGGTGAAACCCTGTCTCTACTAAAAAAATACAAAAAATTAGCCAGGCGTGGTGGCGGGCGCCTGTAGTTCCAGCTACGTGGGAGGCTGAGGCAGGAGAATGAGGCTTGTGTTGAAATAGTTCCAGCTACATGGGAGGCTGAGGCAGGAGAATGGCATGAACCCGGGAGGCAGAGCTTGCAGTGAGCCGAGATGTGCCACTGCACTCCAGCCTGGGCAACAGAGCGAGACTCCGTCTCAAAAAAAAAAAAGAAAGAAAGAAAAGAACTATCTGTTGTCGTGAGTTAATGTTATTTAGTTCTGTCTCTGTGGACCACCTAAAATCATCCTGTATATATACAGATTGAGCATCCCTGATATGAAAATCTGAAATCCAAAATCCAAACTTTTTGAGCACTCACATAATGCCACAAGTGGAAAATCCCACACTTGACCTCATAGGACAGGTCACAGTCAAAACTTAGATACACAACACACAGGTTATTTAAAAGATTGTATGAAATTACCTTCAGGCTATGTGTAAAAGGTATATATGAATCAAGTGAATTTCCTGTTTAGACTTGGGCCCCATCTCCAAGATGTCTTATTATGAATAGGCAAATATTACAAAATGCAAAAATTCCAAAATTTGAAACACTTCTGGTCCCAAGCATTTCAGATAAGGAATACTCGACCTGTACCATCAGTAGTGCTCATGCCTCAACTTCAAGAAACAGTGATTGGCCCAACCTCTTAATTCACAAGAGGAGAAACTGAGGAACAGAGAGCCACACCCCAAAGCTGTACCAGCACCTGTGTCTCCCAGCTGCTTGGCCAGTGCTCAACCCTTTCGTCCATAGTTCTTCATATGCAAATCCTTTCTGCCCTGTTGTTACAAAAGGCAGCTAGCACAACATCAGTGCCTGCCACCAAGTTGGTTCCTCACAAATCTTTTGAAATGAACAAATGAAATGTATGTGGTAAGCTGAATAATGACCCCCAAAAGATATCCAGCTCCTAATCCCTGGAACCTGTGAATGTTACCTTCAATGGCAAAAAAGGACGTTGCAGATGTGATTAAAATTAAGGATCTTGAGGAGATTATCCTGGATCATCTGGGTGGACCCTAATGCAATTAAAAGTGTCCTTACAGGAAAGAGAGGGAAAAAAAAAAGGAGATTTAGCACAGAAGAGGAGGAAGCAGTGTGACCACGGAGGCAGAGATTGCAGTGATGCAACCGCAAGCCAAGGAATGCTGGTAGCCACCAGAAACTGGAAGAGACAAGGGACAGGTTCTCCCCTAGAGCTGCTGGAGGGAGTGTGGCTCTGGCCACACCTTGATTTTGGATTGGTGAAGCTGATTGCAGACTCCTCGCTTCCCAAACTGTGAGAAAATAAATGTGTGTTGTTTTAAGTCAGCAAGTTTGTGGCAATTTGCTACAGCAGCCATTGGAAACTAATATAATGTACACTGTGCCACTCTGAAAGCTCTGAAGAATTACAGAGTAGTCTAAAGCTCTGAAGAATATACAGTATAGTTTAAAAGGGGAGTGGTATTGAATATAAGATGACCAGAAGAAGGAAGGACAATGTGTTGTAGAGGAGTCAGCTGAGGCCTCATGAAGCAAGATTTGCATGATCTAGACCAGCAGAGAGAAGGAGAGGGCCATTCTATCATACACCACCACCCCAAGCATTTAATGATCATCTACTATGTCTGTGTTAGAGGGCAGGAGGAGCTGATAGAAATACATATGCAACAGCATACTTGCCCTCAAGGAAATCCCAATGTAGTGCAATGGTACGGCATGCATAAGCGAAAAAATAATTAGCAGCATGAAATGGAATAATTCTCCTTCTAGGCTCAGAGGCATAGACACACCCACACAATGTGCAGGGAGACTTATCACAGCACTGTCTATAGAAATGAAAACTTGGATATAGCATAACTATGGAGCAGCAGAGGATTGGTTAAATAATTCTGGCATATCCACGCAATAAACTCCTATGTGGTGTAAGATTCATGTTGCATACAAATAGCCTTGGAAAATGCCCATAATATATTGTTAAATGACAAAAGTAAGTTACAAAAATAGGATGTAGGGTTTAGTCCTCCTAAAATGTAATTATAGCTACCTACACACAGAGAAGAGATAGAAGAATATACACCAAAATGTTAATCATGGTTATTTTTAGGTGGTAGGATTACAGATAAATTAATTTCATCAGTAAATATCCACTAAACATCTATGGGCTAAGCCAAGGCTTAGCAGACTTTTTCCATAAGGGGCCAGATAGTAAATATTTTAGCATTTGCAGGCCATACCATCTCTATTACAACTACTCAACGCTATCATTATCCAACAAGAGTAGTCATAGAATACATATACAGAGATGAAGGCACACAACTGTTCCAATAAAACTTTATTTACAAAAACAGGTAATGGGCTAGGTTGGCCTGTGAGCCATAGGTTGCCAACTCCTCTACTAAGTAATCACTGTGTTTTTCTGTATTTTCCAAATACTCTACATATAGGCATTACTCCCCTAATAAGGGGAGAGCCAGTAAATTTTTAAAAACACTCAATATCTATTGGCCCTGGGAAAGTGATTATTGGATCATACTACAGTGGGATGTCCTCTAGTTGTGGCAACTTCATTTCTCCCCAGGGGTTAGGCAGGGATAGGAAGGTTGCAAAAATGTGATTAAAGACCCAGTGTAAAACAATATGAAGAACACAAGATCTGACAAAATATATCTAGATTCATTTTTTCATGTTAATACTAAACAATAACCATATCACCTCCAGCTTATGACTCTGGAAACCTTCCCGGCAAATCTCACTTTAGCTACTGCTGGCCCTGCTGGATTCAAACCCAGAGCAGGCCAGCCCCCACTCTGCCACAGCTGTCTCCACTTTGACCCCATTAACTCACACTGAAATGACCAGTCAGGGACAGAGCCGCTAAGAGCCGCTAAATCTTCATTGAGAGGGTGCCTCTGGCCATGTGTGCATTCACCTGACATTAATAGGATGCAGGATGAATTCCCTTGACCTTCTGATGAGAATGCCACATGGAAGAAAATCCAAGGCCACCATGCCATCCAAATATTTTACGCACATTGCAGCTACTGCTTACTAAGACTTGCCACGGGATGGAAAGCCACTACATCAGGCTGAGTGACTTATGTTTCTGAAAACCACATGAGTTATTACCCATGACCTCATTCTGGCAACTTTGCAAATTCTTGCCAATTGATTTTTGGAAAAGAGAGAAAGAAACAAGAAGGATCTGACTTCAGGGGTGTGTGTGTGTGTGTGCGCGCGCGCGTGCGCGTGCGTGTGTTCTTTTGTTTTTAACCTTGTGAGACTCTGCAAAGATTTTCAAAGCAAATCTCAATCCATTCCACAACAGGGACCGAGATTAGATTTTCCAGGAGGTCAGCGAGCAGGGTCTGGTTGTTTGAATGAGTTTCATTTTTATGGTGCACATCAAGCAACCCCTTTTGGTCACCACTATCAATTCCTGTTGTCAGTTGGTCAAGTTTCCACATAAACTCTTCAGGAGACCCTCTCTGCCTCTGAGGATAGATGGAGGCTGGCAAGACATAAGAAAAGGGCTCCAGCAAAGTACCTTCTCAAATGCTGAGTCCAGCAAACTTTTAGGAAAAGCCTCAGAAAAAAATACAAAATCATTATCGTTGCCTAATGGCTTAAT
Source organism: Trachypithecus francoisi (assembly GCF_009764315.1). Lineage (NCBI taxonomy): Eukaryota > Metazoa > Chordata > Mammalia > Primates > Cercopithecidae > Trachypithecus > Trachypithecus francoisi. The sequence goes on from NW_022681453.1 coordinate 53,015,075, forward strand.
AATGGATTGCAAGCCCGAAAGCAGATAATGTTGGAATATGCACATACCCTGAATCCGGTAAGGCTATTTCATACTGAAATTCCAACTTGAAAAAACGAGTTCTGGGTTAGTTCCAGCCCTGCCTCAGGCATTAACCTCATCTGTTTCCTCATCCGTAAACTGGGATTAATGGAACCTACCTAAGAATTGCGGTAAATTCAAATTAGGTAATATTAATACGTACACATGAAAGAGTTCTGTAAGCAGTAAAAAGTTACGCAAATGGGCAAGATTCTTTTCCTTGGTATGATTAGTATTACTTTATAAGACTCTGCTGCCTGAGAATTAGCAAAAAATCTTGCTCACACATTCACTACCTGTAATATTCACACAAGATCAACCAAAGATGAAAAAGCTTACAGCTCCCTTTGTAGACACATCTCCCAATGTCGTAGCAAATTTCAATAGTTAGGCTGGAATCCAATCATTCACACCTGGGCTCAGAGTGAGTACTTACTACCCCTATATAAATCTATTTGTCCTTTTAATGCAATGTGAAACTCTCTGCCAAGCTCATATTTCATGTCTTGGGTCCTATTACCAAAGAGGAAAAACACCTCGTGTTTATTAGCTTGTCACTTGGCAGCATAATGTAGTGGGTTCTTTCTGTTCCCTGCTCAGGCAATAATTCTTTGTGAGACTTGGGGCAAGTCTCTTCACTACTCTAGGTCAGTCGGTCAGTGGACTGCCTTTGTGGTCCCACTATGAGCCAAGCTCTGGGACTTAAATTCTGCAGAAAGCAAGGTAGTTAGATCGAGGTCCATTCCAGCACTAAGAGCCTATTGCATGTCAACCAAGTTGGTGGGCAATTTCCTTTTTTTTTTTCTAATGAGACAGGGTCTCTCTCTGTCACCCAGCCTGGAGTGTAGTGGCATGATCTCGGCTGACTGCAGCCTTGACCTTCCAGGCTGAAGTGATCCTCCCACTTCAGCCTCTCAAGTAGCTGGGACTATAGGCATGCATCACCACACCCGGCTAACTTTGATCATTTTTTGGTAGAGATGCAGTCTCACTATGTTGCCCAGGCTGATCGTGAGCTCCTGGGCTCAAGTGATCCTCCTGCCTCAGTCTCCCAAACTGCTGGGATTACAGGCATGAGCCACCATGCTTAGCCTCAATATCTTAACCTAACACACCTCCGTTCCCTGTTTTGCCAAAAATCAGGACTGCTCAACAGTCCCATAGGAATGACCTCTGGGCCAAGGTGCCTACTACCTGTCCAGATCACAGGGAGATGAATTCCAGCCCTCAGGCCTTCCTCATTCCTCTTCCCTCAACCTCCAGACATTTCTCCCCAGCACCAAATTGGGTTGCCTAGTGCAGTGTGCTCTGGCAAGAATGCAACTTAACAGATTCTAACTTCCGCTGCACTGCCTGTTCCCTTAGCTTTGACTCTCTTATGTTCTCCCTTCTGAATGAAAGAGGCTGAGGTAGATTGGCTTTTCAGGGAAACGAATGGATAAAATGCCACTGAATTTTGCATTGTAGTTTCCAGGACCAAGCCTTTTGGATCCTGAAAGTATGCCATAATAGAATACATAAAAATATTAACGAGGAATACAAGAGCGGCACAAATGCCAGCGATGCTGATTCCTTTCATTGTCTGTGTTTGAAAGGTTGGGATGCACTGTCAAAACCATGATCATGATAAGGTGTGAGCCCACAGCACCCTCCCCCATAGGAAGGGTACATGATGGCAGGCTTCTACGGAGCCCTATTTCCATGAGTTACCCCCATTCCCACCGTGAAACTCCACCACTGCCCCAGTATTCCCTGAGGAGACAACACCTTGATTTTCCCGCTATTCAAGCTAGACACTGGCCAGCATCCCGACCTTGCCTTCCCCCATGTCCATCCCACCCCATCACTGTGTCCTATCCATTCTACCAGCCCAACACTTCTTCTAAATTCACAAATTCCTCTCCATCTCCACTGCCACCATCCTAGTTAAAAATCCCCATCGTCTCTGACTTGAACAACCATAACAGCCTCCTCCTAAACTAGCCCCCACATTACTTTTCCTCTCTTCCAATATTTTCAGATCAATTCTTCTTTAGAACGCAAAAATCAAATTCATGCTACCACTAGCAAGTTCCTATTCTCCTCCCTCTCTACCTCCAGTCTAAACTTCTTCAATGGATCATGGTTGCTTTTAGGATAAAGACCAAAACTTTAATGTGCTTTTAGGATAACAGACCAAGTCTTTAATGTGGCCTGTAAGACCTATGTGGTGTGGTCTCCACCTCTCTCCATGGCTCCATCTTGTCCCATTTGCTCTTTGTGCCCTATCTTTCAGTCCCCTGGCCTTCTGTCTTCCCCTTCAACATACCAAGTTCTTTTCTGCCTCAGGGCCTTTGCACTGAGGCAGATTCCTCTGCCTGGAATGCCCTTCTCCTCTCCACCTCAGCCCCTCTCCTATTGATATGGTTTGTCTGTGTCTCTACCCAAATCTCAACTTAGACTGTATCTCCCAGAATTCCCACATGTTGTGGGAGGGACCCAGGAGGAGGTAGTTGAATCATGGAGGCCTATCTTTCCCATGCTGTTCTGATGATGGTAGGTGAGTCTCATGAGATCTGATGGGTTTATCAGGGCTTTCCGCTTTTTGCTTCTTCCTCATTTTTTCTTGCCGCCAACATGTAAGAAGTGCCTTTTGCCTCCCGCCATGATTCTGAGGCCTCCCCAGCCATATGGAACTGTAAGTTCAATTAAACCTCTTTTTCTTCCCAGTCTCAGGTATGTCTTTTCAGCAGTGTGAAAATGGACTAATACACCTATCTAACTCCTATTTATCTCAATTATGGTAAACTCACATTTGGGGAAATTGAGTAACTACCCCACGGTTTTGCTAAGAGCATTAAATGAGATTATGCATGTAAAGTGCTTGGCATGGTGCCTGAGTATTCAATGAAGGCTACATGTGCATTATAAATGTTTAAATCTGAAAATCCATTGTTATTCATGCCCATATAATCTTTCTCTCTCTTTTCTCTAAGTTAATATAAGGATCTTTATCTTCTACTCTAGCAAGTAAAATCTCAGGGATACTTTCCTTTCTCTCTGTTTTATTATTATTATTATTTATTTATTTATTTTCAGACAGGGTCTCACTCTGTCATCCAGGCTGGAGTGCAGTGGCATGATCTTGGCTCACTGCAACCTCCGCCTCCCAGGTTCAAGTGGCTCTCCTGCCTCAGCCTCCCAGGTAGCTGGGATTACAGGCGCATGCCACCACACTCAGCTAATTTCTGTAGTTCTGGTAGAGACGGAGTTTCGCCATGTTGGCCAGGCTGTTCTCGAACTCCTGACCTCAGGTGATCCACTCACCTCAGCCTCCCAAAGTGCTGGGATTATAGGTATGAGCCACTGCACCTGGCCTTCCTTTCTCTCTGTTTTATATAAGTTTTTATGTTTGACTCAAATACTCAAAATCCCCCTTCCTCATAAGACATGGCTAACCTAGTTCATATTGAACTCCCTATTTCCATATTCAGTCATCATTTACAGATTCATACAACATTTATTAGCATCTGCCAGGCTCTGTGCTAGGAAAAGATGTACAACCCTGGGAGAAACTCAGGAGCTTCCCTTGAGGATTTCGGCAGACACTAACAAATACAAAAAATTGCAACATTACAATGAGCTAAAACGGGCACACACAAAAGAAGAACATCAAGAAGGAAAGGAACCCAGGAAGTAGGGGAGATGGTAGGAACCAAAAGGGCCAGGGAGGTTTCACTGGGCATGCATGCCTGGCCTCAAAGGTTGGATAGGAATTCACCAGGTGACAGGAGAGAAGAGAAGGCATGAGGAATATGGTGAGTGGGCAAAGGCCCTGAGGTCTGGAAGTACGTGGCCTGTTCAGGGACTGGTGAGGGGTTCAACAAGGCTAAAAGTTAAGTTTAGCAGGGCATGGGAGACACCTAGGCAAAAAGGCCTCCTTGTAGCCACATAGCCTTGAAGGCCATGTTCAGAGGCTTAGATCTTACCCCACAGTCAATGTTATAGAAAACCTGGGGGCAACATAGGGGCAGGTGAGTCAGTAGAAGAGACCAGGTAGAAAGCTACTGCCATACTACAGGTAGGGACAGGGAGACTCAACTAAGACTTATTGATTGGGCCGGGCGCGGTGGCTCAAGCCTGTAATCCCAGCACTTTGGGAGGCCGAGACGGGCGGATCACAAGGTCAGGAGATCGAGACCATCCTGGCGAACACAGTGAAACCCTGTCTCTACTAAAAATACAAAAAAACTAGCTGGGCGAGGTGGCGGGCGCCTGTAGTCCCAGCTACTTGGGAGGCTGAGGCAGGAGAATGGCGGGAACCTGGGAGGCGGAGCTTGCAGTGAGCTGAGATCCGGCCACTGCACTCCAGCCTGGGCGACAGAGCGAGACTCCGCCTCAAAAAAAAAAAAAAAAAAAAAGACTTATTGATTGAGCTCCTTCCATCAAGCAGGCATTCCACGTGTTGACTGACAAATCCTGGTTTGCTAACTTGTATAAGAGCCCCATGCATACAGTGCCACAGGGCACATCTCAAATGCAGAGGTTCTTGTAGTGGAGTTCACACACAGCATTTCACTTAGAGTGTCCAGTTTAGAGTCCCGCTCCACCTGTAGTTGGTGATGAGAGTGGCAATGATGTGAAGCTGCTGTTATAATAGCAGGGACTTTATAGCCCCAAGCAAGACCAGAGGTGCAGACAGGCAACCCCAGCATCAATTTCCATAACTGATTTCAAAAATTAATGAAAAGGAAATCAGTCTGTGAGAAGAAGTGGCCTCTAAGTGAAATATAAGTTTACATTTACCCCTCACCTGGTGAACTCCTACTCATACTTCAAGGCCCAATTCAGATGTCTCATGGGAAATCATGAGATTTTTATGACAAAACTTGGCAGAATTAAGGAAAGGGCTTCTTCTACACCTTGGCTTAGCACAGGGATGGTTCTGGAGCAACACAGACTCCAGAGGCGAACACAGGGGCATCTGAAGGTACGCAGCCAGAGAGCACCAGGACCAGGTGCTGGAAGAGGAGTGGGAACCCCACAAGGCACACCCTGTAGGGCGCGAGGATGATGCGTCCCTCTTGGGTGCTTGGCAGGAAGCAGAAATCAACCACAGCATGAGCAGAATTGTTCATGGCACACATGAGATGCCTCTGGAGGCCTAACATCCAGTGGTGGCAGCCTGCTGTGATGCAATGTGGGCTATGAGTGGCAGAAATGGACCCCCTCCACACACACCCACAGTTTGGGAAGACCAGAGACATGTAAGATGTGAAATTAATCCAGCTAGCACTTACCAAGTACTGAATCTATACCCGACTCTACATCTGTTACTTCTAAAACTTTCCCTACAACACCCAATACCATACATGTTGTTGAGATAAGGAGGCTGAAGTTCAGGGAGATTAAATAACTTGCCCAAGGACACACCCCCAGTTTTACTTCTTACTTTTGCAGAAGTAAACACAAAACAAGAGGAATGCTTTCTGGAAGTCAGAGCCTGCCGGGCCCCCACCTTGATTTCTTCTACTGTAGAGGACAAGAATATGGGGTCGTGGCAGCCACCAGAGAAGTGGGGTAAGGGGTCGGTAGGCACAAGGGTTGATCATACTCCAGTCAGATTCAAAACTCATCTGTGCCAGGCAGTTTCACACACCTGATCTCATTTAATACTGACCACAAACCTACAGGAGCCTAGGACTGGGAAACGGAGGTTGAGTTAATGAACTCGGCTGTCAGGTGCTGTAGCCACAACCTGAGCCCCGGACTAGGTGAGCCCAGACTGAAGGCTCCTCTGCCCCTAAATCTCAGCCACCTCTGTTTGTCGCTCATCAGTGCGTCAAAATCCCTGATTCTGGGCACAGAATCATTAGCCAGATGAGCCCTTCCAGGGAAGATTCCAGGCAGAATGATTCATGAGAGAGGAAAGAAAAATAACAATGTGCTCGCAGCAAGAAGCATCCAAGCGCTTCCTTTTGCTCTGCGGGAATTGGATGCATTCTGGCCCAGGTGTTTCCACACAGCTGTCCAGAGTGGTGGCCTCTGGAGAGAGGTGAAGCCTCCAGGAGAAAGGAATGCAGCCTGTGCCAGAGCCACTAAAACAGATGACATGGGCAGGCCAAGGTCCACCAGGGCTGTGATGGGGCCCAGACCCCCAGATGGTGGGCCACACTCTGGGCTCTCCCTCCCATCTTTCAGAAGCCCCTCTGCAAAGTTTGGGAATGAAAGGCATTAAGCCTCACCTCCCACCCCTGAGACTGTCTCCAGAGCCAGGGAGGGTCTGTTTTGTTGGTTTTCTAACTCCAAAGCCAGTAAGAGAAACACCCACGGATCCAGTTTAGCTTAAGTGTCCAAGAGAACCTCCACTAGCATCTCAGGGAGGACAACGCTAATCACCAAGGGCATCAACTTCAGGGAGGGAGGAGAAGGAGCCGGAGGAGGAGGAGGATAAAGGGATGAGGGCGGAGATGCCTGCTTCTCCTCCAGAAACACCGGCTTTTATTTCAGGGACTGATCGAGCAGGACTGGAAGAAGAAAACGCCCTAGAAAAACCACCAACCCCAGCATTTCTCTGTGCCGGGCAGACAACAAGCAGAGGAATGTGTGCTACAAGCACCAGCAATTTTTTGAGCAGTGCCTCATGGTGTCATGCAGGAAAAGAACATCTAGGAAGTCTTGCTTGTCATTTTCTTGGACTCTGGAAGCATCTTTTCAGAACAGTTGACTCCCAACCATCTCATCTGGGGAGACAGAAGAAGTGCCATGGGGTGAAGCCAGACTTGTCAAATAGCTACTTTGGCAATTATTTGAAACAGGGTATCCCCATTTCTAATAATACCTTACAACCACAGAATGCTTGATGTTTTTTGAAACCTATTTACACTCATTATTTATTTGACCCCACGGGGCCTCCAATTTACAATGAAGAACCTGAGATATCAGAAGCCTGTGATGTGGGGCCTGGGACATGCAGCCTGGGACGTGGGGCCTACAGACAGGTTCCTCATCTCGTAGTCCATCCTTTCTGCACCACCCCGTGCTCCTCCCCAGTTCTATGGGCCAAGTGCTTCTCGAAGAGCAATTCTGCTTCCCATGACACAGCACTTTACAGTTTATAATCCTTCCCCCAAATCTGAGAGTGAGCTGAAGAAAGAATGGATTCCCTGAAATTATGTGAGTTGAGCAGCATCAACATAATTCCCTTATTTCTAGGGAATGAAACTGAAGGCTGGGTGCGGTGGCTCACGCCTGTATCCCAGCACTTTGGGAGGCTGAGGCAGGCAGATCACAAGGTAAGGAGTTGGAGACCAGCCCAGCCAACATAGTGAAACCCTGTCTCTACTAAAAATACAAAAGATTAGCTGGGCATAGTGGCAAGCGCCTATAATTCCAGCTACTCGGGAGGCTGAGGCAGGAGAATCGCTTGAACCTGGGAGGCGGAGGTTGCAGCGAGCCGAGATCGCGCCACTGCACTCCAGCCCAGGCGACAGAGTGAGACTCCGTCTCAAAAAAAAAAAAAAAAGAAAAAAGAAACCTGAAGCTAGACAGCCCATCTGGCACATGTGTCTTCCCCTAGGTCCCATTTAGTTGGGAGCTGGCCGAGTTCATTAACTGCACCTGAGTTTCCTAATCCTAAGCTATGACCCAGGACTTTCGATGCCCCATGAGGCAGGTTGATTGCATTAATAGCCCCACTTCTTCAATCTCTCCTTGTACCCACAATCATTGCCATGTGACTACAATTCCTTTCTCATTAAAGGGGCAAAATCTAGTTCCCCACTCCTTTAAACAGAGCTGCTGTATAACTTGCTTTGCCCAGTAGAATGTGCTACTCCAGCTCCAGTTGGGCCCTGAGATGCCTTGAGTGTCTCTGTTTGCTCTTGCACCCCTGCCATCACCAGCAGCACATGCCTGGGCTGGCCTGCAGGAGGGTAAGGGAAAAAGCAGTGGCGCTGCATTGCCCTAGTCACCTTAGCCAATCAGCCAACCTCAGACATGTGAGTAAGCCCAGCCAAGTTCTACAGAGCTGCCTAGCTGACCTCCAGATAACTCCAGACATGTGAGCAATAAATACCTGTTACTGATGTCACTGAGGTGATATGATTGTAATGCACAATTCTATGGCAGTAGTTAACAGGCTCAAACCACCTACCACCTGTTTCCCCCATCCATTCATACAACCATCCGCCAGCCATGGCTCCATCCATTCATTCACCATGTGTTTGTTGAGTGACCCCTATGTGTCCAACACTGTGCAGGTGCTGGGGAAGCAGTGGTGGGCAAAGAACACACCTGCCCCTTTCTTCATGGAGTAGACAGACCACGAAGGAGGACTGACAAGCAATGGCAATCCAGTGAGATGAACACTGGAATAGGGCAAATGCAGGGCACAGGGTAGGCATAGGGAGGTGAGCCTAATGAGATGAGGGGGTGCCAGGGAGATCAGGAGGGGGTCCTCAAAGCAATGGCATCTCAGCTGAAATCTAAAGGCTGGAGAGGAGCGGGCGAGGAAAAGAGCTATGGGGTGAGGAGAGGAGGGTCAGGGAGAATGTCCCCAGCAGAAGACACCCTGGGAAAAGGCTGGATGAGGCAAGTGACCATCTGGCTGGAGTCCAGAAGTAAGGTGGGAGAGGAAAAGGGAGTCTGGAGAGGCCAGCACCAAGAAGACCAATCTTCATCCCAGGTACTTTTTCCATGTTTATTTTCAAGGCCAAGTTAAACCCGGAAGAGATCATAGAAGCTTTTTCCATGCACAGATGGAGAAAGGAAGGCAAAAGGCCACAGAACACTTTCAGTGTACACTCAGAAGGGCAGGGCCCAGGACAGCCTCTGAGGGCAGCAAGAGAAACCCTTGCATTTGGGTTCTAGACAGTGGGCCCCACTGTAAGGAACATTTGCCACCCACCTAAAGCTGCAGATTCTCATACAAGGACTGAGACAGGAATTGAAGGTTTACTACTAAAATCTACAACCCTGTGCTAAAGCAGCCCGTTAGAGGCAAACAAAATTATGTTCCACCTCTATGAAGAAAAAAAAAAGGGAAAAGGAATGTCTCAAAGGAGGCTGTGTGTTGTGGCATTCATTCATTTATCTGTTCATTCATTCAGCCAAGAACTCCCTAATGGACCATATTTGCAAGCCCCAGATCACACGCTTTGGAGGACTGAATGATGGTTGAACCTCGGTCCTTTCCTCAAAGACTTGCCAGTCTAGAAGAAACTGGGTCAATGCCAGACTTTCTATGTAAGCAGAGCTTAGACATGGTAATCTTTTGGAAGCAGACACTAGGGAAATTGTCTTGAGGCTGGTTGAGAAGAGTGAGATTCTATTTTCACTTACATTATGTCTTTACCTGTGGTGGCTTGGGGAGGGGAGGGTACAGAATGCCATGCAGTACAGTCAGCTAGTGGTGAGGTGGCAGAGAGATTCAAATGGAGTCCAGGGGGTCCAGAAGAAGCCAAGATGGGCCATATCTGGCTGAGTGCATCAGGCAAAGCTTCTAGAAAGATGAATCAAGGACTGAGGAGAATGGGAGAAAAGCATACAGGGGAAGGAAGCAGTCCAAAGGCATGGAGGTGGGGAGCCCAGAACTTACTGGAGGCTCATTCTGGATGTTTGGCATGCAGCCATCAACAATGTAGAGAATGTGGAAGGGCAGCTGGAGAGGCAGGTTGGAACCAGATCAAGGAAGTTCCGAGATGCCAAGAGAATAGGTTGAACTTTGTCCTGAAGACAATGATGAGTCAGAGGATGTGACATCAGGGATGCATTTCAGGAATATTAATCTGGCCAACTAATGAGATGGGTTGGAAAGGAGAGAATGAAGCCAAGAGGAGCAATTAAGAAGACTCTGCCAGAACTGGTCAGAGAAGAAGAGACAGATGTGAGGAACAGACTCTATACAATTGGATAACCGGCAGGACAGAAACAGCAGAGACAAGGGGCATCCGAACATTTCAGGTTTGCAGGGATGACTGTGAAGTTCCCGGCAACAGGGTCAGCAGGTTGGAGAGAAGTGGCTATCAGACATGGTAGGGTTGAATTGTCTAGGGGCGGCCAGCAAGGAGCTCAAGGGAGAGCCAAAATAAGGAAAGGTATTGCTGCCTTTGAAAGCCCAGAGAGCCCAGGACAGGGTCAGAAATAAGCAGAAGCAGGCAACGGGAATTCAGTTGGAAGGGAACTGTCAAAGCTGCAAGGGAGAGAAGAGACAAGGAAAGAACTGGGTTCCTGAGCAGAACCCCTCCTGCTCCTCCCCACATCATCCATGTGCCCTATGGAAATGCTGTTCTAGATCCCCATCCTCCGCCTTAATGGTGTCTTATTTATTTCTGTACAGCTGGGCCTCCCTGAGTAGAATGTACTCTCCATGAGGGCAGGGATCGTTGTCTGTTTGATTCACTGCTGTGTCACCTGTACCTAGAACATTGCCTGGCACATCATAGGTACTCAATAAATCCTTGTTAAATGTCTCATCCACATGTTTTGTGCCTGACTTGGCCACAACCTCTAGAAAGGGGAAGTATGGGTAGCCAGCCATGTTGGCGTAACATGATTCAGCCCCTTCCCTGCAGCAACTGGACCAGGAATGGATGGTGATCCAAGGTAGAGGTGGGAGAGGGTGTCCACTCATAGACTGGCCTCAGCCAGCCCATCTATCTCTTTCTCTGTCTCTCTAACATTTGAACTAAGACAAGAGTTGAGGGCAGTTGTGATGGGTATGAGCCCTAAAGCCATGCAGGCCCAGCTGACGGCCACCTTGGGCCAAGTGCAAAGTGAGCAAGGGCAGGAAGCTAGTCTGCAAAGACAGAGGCTGGAGAATGGAGCAGACAGAAGCAGCGACAAACCTGGCATAACCCCTGAGAGATGAGCAGTGTGGCCTCCATTCCCAAGTTTCCAGTTCCATCATCAGGAGGACAGGCTGAACTTTGTTCTCAGTCCCTGGACATTGTGATGGTCTCTGTGGTGGGTCACCAGATTCCCCTTCAGGAAGGAAGGCCTTATTCCCCAGTTGCTGGGACAGGCACTAGAAGACTGTCCTTGGCTGTCAGCCTTCTATAAAGATTGCCTTCCAGAGGCAGCCCACATCCACGACTGATCAACATGAGGGTATAACTTGTGTAACTTGCGACAACTCTGAAGGGCCTCTCCAAGTCCCACAGTGCCCCGTGGAGTCAGCTGAGGCCTTCATTGGACTGCATCAGAGCTCAGCTTCTCCCTCTGACCAGTCCTGCTGCCTTTGTCTGGCTTCCACAGTCATTGATCCCAATCAAACTCTACAATAAATGCCCCACATGCTAATTTCTATCTTAGCACCTTCCAGGGAGCACGGAACCCCACCTGTGACAGCCCTAACATTGTGTTTTATATCCTTACAATAAACTCTTGTTACCTCACTCAGCATAAGTGAGCCTTGATTGGACTGATGGTACAGTTTTTGCAAAATCCATTTTAATTGCAGTGACTCCTTCTTTTTTATTTCCCAAGAGCACTTACTACAGTGCTTCGCAAATAATAACAATAGCAATAATAATAGGTAACATTTACTGAGCAAATACTATATGCTAGGCATGTGTCTAGCATTTTACAAGGATCATTTAATCCTCACAGCGTCCTTGAGAGGCAAATACTATTATCTCCATTTTACAGATTCATAAAGAAAAAAACCTGAGGCATACCTTCTCAGAGTCATCACACAATTATGAAAACCCAATTCACTCAACGTGTCCTTACCCACATTCTACCCTGTCTCTTGCAACAAGGACACTCAACTACAATGCCAAAGAAAGAGTCAATGATTTTGAGCTGGATGGGGGCCTGTATTTGTCTAGGTTAGTCATTTTATTTTGTTAAGACCCAAAGGGATGATTTTTAAATTTAATGTTCAAAGTCATACAATGCAGTGGTAACGTAGGAACATTTAACTCAAACATAATCAAAATATACACATGGTGGGAAAGACAGTGACAAAAATATCTTTTAAATAATACATCTTGCTATATGTACTCTAATTATGACATATTATTGTATATATTATACATATACACATGTTACCATATAGTGTTGTATGCACTAAATCATGTGCATTATATTCTAAGGGCAATTTTAGGGACTGTGGCCCAACAGGCTGACTTTGGAATTGAAACCCCTGTAAGATGGGATCTGCCTCTGAAGGAGCTGACGGCAAGAACAGGGCAGCAGTCCGGGGCTCCTGACTCACGATCCAGCTTCTCTCCACCACTCTCACCTGCGTCCCCTCCACTTGTTTATCTGGTTTGATTTCAACAAAACCAAGACAGCTTTGAGCACTGAAGCACTGCCATTTAGGAAAATTCAAGAGCTGAGACCCAAGCTCTTGAGAAATCCACGTGCATTACCCCACTGCAGCCCTGCTTTCCAGATCACTGTTTCTAATTAAAGCCCTGGCTGACACATGACGTAGCTCCTTGGGAAGCATCCCATCACACCACACACTCTCCCAGATGTCCCTGGATTTCTCCTCCTTGCCTTTTTCATTGGCGTTCTCACCCTCATCACCAAACAGTGTTCATTTCTTCACCACCGCCGCCCCTGGAGAATGAGGTAAGACGCTAAACAACATAACTCAAAATAGACTGGCTTCCAGCTCTTCCAGGAGAGAGAGCCCGAGGATACAGGACGAGACTCAAATATCTCAGCCCCAGTCCACCTCGCCTCCTCCTGCTCAGCCCCACCCCCATCAAGTTCACCGTTTCCCAAGACACTGCAGCTTCATTGCTACCTCTACGTCTCAAGGCCCCACCCTACTCCTCTCCAGTTAGTTAAATTCCATCCTTCCTTCAATTCCCAGTACAAGCACCACCTCCTCCGTGAAGACTTTCCTGTTTGTGTGATAGAAACCAGAGAGCCCAAGGGATATGAAGTATCACCAACTGCAGGCTGAGCGGCCAGCTGAAGTTTTATTTAACATATCAAGTGTTGCAGAGCTCAGGGTGCTAAAATTTTCTGTTGCAAGCTCTGAAAAGTCAGGACATTCCATATAAAACTCTGGCTTTCTGGATTATCTTGAAGAAAACCAGTGATCTAGAAACACCAAACTGCCTTCCTACATTGCAACAATGAAAGGGAGTAGAAACTGCCCTCTCTAGAACTTTTTTTTTTCGCACAAAGGTTAGTTTTGCTTTTTTCTTTTTTTTTTTTTTTTTTTTTTTTTTTTTGAGGCGGAGTCTCGCTCTGTCGCCCGGATGGAGTGCAGTGGCCGGATCTCAGCTCACTGCAAGCTCCGCCTCCCGGGTTTACGCCATTCTCCTGCCTCAGCCTCCCGAGTAGCTGGGACTACAGGCGCCCGCCATCTCGCCCGGCTAGTTTTTGTATTTTTAGTAGAGACGGGGTTTCACCGTGTTAGCCAGGATGGTCTCGATCTCCTGACCTCGCGATCCGCCCGTCTCGGCCTCCCAAAGTGCTGGGATTACAGGCTTGAGCCACCGCGCCCGGCCTAGTTTTGCTTTTTTCTTTTGTTCTCTTTATAATCAATGGTTATATAAATCTGCAACCAACATATTTCATCAATCTCCAGGCTCAGAGGTGTTTTTTTTTTTTTTTTTGCCTCCTATTTTTTAATCTCAATATTCACTTTTCTTCTAGAAGAAGTTGATCCTTTAGTATTTCTTTCAGCAGGCCTTGGTGTGTATTAAAATGTCTTCTTTTTGTATATTTGAAAGTGCCTTTATAGCATCCTCACTCCCAAGTGCTAGTTTAGCTGAGCATGGAGTTCTGGCTGACAGTTAGACTCCCTCAGCATTTTCAGGATTCTTCCTAATGGCCTTTTGGCAGCTGGCTGTTGCTGATGGGAATGTTGTCAGGCTAGCTGTTGCCCCTTTGTAGGTAATTTGGCTTTTCTCTCTGGAGCCTTTGAGCGTCTGTCTTTGGAGGTCTGCATTTTGAAGTTGCACTACAATCTGTCTGGGTGTGGATTTATTTTTGTCACTCATGGTGATTTTTCAATCCCAGAATTCATGTCTTTCTTCAATTATGGGGAAATCTGCATTCAATATCTTATCAAATATTGCTTGTCCTTCATCCCCTCCATTCTCTTCTTCTGGAACTCTGCTTGGCGTATATTGGAATCTTTCCATCTATTTTCTGTGTCTCTTAACTAATCTTTCATAATTTTTATTCATTGCCCTGGGTTGGGTCTCTGATGCATTCCTCAGCACTGGCTTTTAATTCACTAATTCTTCAATTATGTCCAGTATCAAGTCAATGTCACCTATTGAGGTTTTAGTAATAAATCTAAAACTATATTCTGTATTTCCTGATTTCTAATTGATTCTTTTTATATTCGGTGTTCTTGTTTGGTTTCTGCCTGCTTTTTATTTTATTATTTCTTATTCCTTTTTCTTTTTCTTTCTTTCTTTTTTTTTTTTTTTTTGAGATGGAGTCTCGTTCTGTCACCCAGGCTGCAGTGCAGTGGCGCAATCTTGGCTCACTACAAGCTCCACCTCCCGGGTTCACGCCATTCTCCTGCCTCAGCCTCCTGAGTAGCTGGGACTACAGGCACCCGCCACCACGCCTGGCTAAGTTTTTGTATTTTTAGTAGAAACGGGGTTTCACCATGTTAGCTAGGATGGTCTCGATCTCCTGACCTCATGCTCCACCCACCTCAGCCTCCCAAAGTGCTGGGATTATAGGCATGAGCCACCGTGCCCAGTCGATGCTATTCCTTTCTTCAGCCCTTGCAGGATCCTCAGTATACAGGCTCTGAAGTCATTATTAGCTTTAGCTTATTTCTTATCATCAGAAGTGAGTTTGGGAGGGTGTTGGGAGGCTTTTTGCGTGTGTTTTGTTTGTTTTGAGACATGGTCTTGCTCTGTTGAATGGGAGGTTTGTTTCGTGTTTGTTGCATTCTCTCTCGATCTCACTCTCTCTCTCACTCTCTAGCTCTCTTGCTTTCTGCCATTTTGCAATTGGCTTGTCTTGGCCCAGCAGAGTTCCTAGTGCAGAACCAGACCCTGTGGCAGCTCCAGGCTTAAATTCCATGGTGACATTGGTGACATTGAGGGTCTTGCCACTGAGCTGCTGGGTGGCTTAGCCAGGTACTGTCTATAAGCATGTGTTGGTATATTACTTTGCCATAGCCTTAGACATCAGTCCAGAGAAGCTCTTTTCTAACCTCCTTTCCCAGGTCAGGGAACCCAAGTCCCACCCCAAATTTCAAGTAATAAGCCTGGTTTGGGACTCTGTCTCTCAAGGGGCACTTGAAGACCCATTTGCTTTCCCTTGATGTATTCCAGGGAAGCTATCATTTGGTCTTGTCACTAAAGCATTGAGGCTTTGGCCCAGGAGCCTCAGTGCAGGGAAGAACTGCACTGGCAGGGAAGCAAGATCTAGTAACATATTTCCCAAGGGACTTGGACTAGTTCTGGGAGGACAGTGAGGAAAAGTCTGGGCACGTATTTCAACAGACAGGAGGCAGCCAAGCAGAGCAGGGCCTAGACCTCAAAGAGGCATCCCCTGTACTCTTCATTCCCAAATAAGTAAAAATATTTATTAAGACCCTACTCTGTGCCCCTAAGCACCCTAGTTTTCCTTAATATTCCAAATACAGATCCATGGGTTGATCTGAACCTTTCAAGATGTTTCTATTTGTAGTGGGGTATATGTTTCTTGAGCATAATGAATACTGTGTTAGTCTGTTCTCATACCACTATAAATAACTACCTGAGACTGGGTAATTTATAAAGAAAATTTATAATTGACTCACAGTTGCACAGGCTACACAGGAGGCATGACTGGGAGGCCTCCAGAAACATACAATCATGGTGGAAGGGCGTAGGAGAAGCAAGCATGTCTTCACATGGTGGCAGCAGAGAAAGAGTGAAGGGGGAACTGCTACACACTTTCAAACAACCCAGATCTCATGAGAACTCACTATCACAAGAACAGCAAGGGGGAAATCCACCCCCATGATCCAATCACCTCCCACCAGGTCCCCCTCCAACACTGGGAATTACAATTCCACATGAGATTAGGGTGGAGACACAGAGCCAAACCACATCAAATATGCAAGTGCAACTTAAAGATAATAATAATAACACGTATTTGTTGAGTGTTCACTATACACTACATACCAGTCTAAGCACTTTACACACATTAGCAACTTTTAGCCTTAAAACAGGATGCTGTTATCCTTATTTTATGGAAAGGAAATGGTAGCTTGCCCAAGGCCCACAGTTGATAATGGCAGAGTAATGATATAGTCTGTCCCCAGAGCCCCTACTCTTGGCCACTATACCACTGGCCTTCTCTAAATTATGCTGGGGGATACCAGGAATTAAAGAGAACCCTAACAGGAAAATGAAACCCAGGCTAAACAGTTGAGGACAACTTATACATCTATAACCCACTCATATGTAGATGCCACACAGTTGAAATACAAACTGCTACAGTCAGGGGGACAACTAATGATGTGACACATGAAGTAATCCTAGACGAATAGTTTTCAGCTCGAGGGAAGATTCTTCAAGGGGAGACTCAGACTCAAAAGTTTCTCTTTTACTACTCAGTGAATAACAACTGTTGTTATTTTCACCTAATCCTTTTTGTTGTCTCTGAAAGTCCACCTAAAATAACCCTTTCAGGTATTATCAAGAAGTACTGCCCCTGGCTGAGCCCACCAGGACTGTCATGACAACCCCAAGGCCATGCTCCAAGGGCCTGCTCGGGCTTCTAACAAATTGTACAAGAGCAAAGCTGTTTCCTACTGAGGCAGGACCATGTGGCCAAATCAGGGATTCTCTCTGGCTCTCTTGTCCACTCAAACCTGGGAGGGTTCTGTAGGATACTATTACAGAAGCTGGTCCTTTACAAAGAGGTGGGTGGGGAGGCATTCTAGTCAGATTGAAGGTCTTATTAGCCAGGTTCTCCTTGAGGTTTTGCTCAAAAGCCAGAGAAGGGTGGTTGCTCATTCACATGCAGCCCCCTGTTAATGTGACTAGACATATCCACTGTCAATATTAAGGCCTTCCAGCTGTCACCGGTGGAGTTTATTTCACAGTCATATTCCCCGAGGTTCACATAGCATTTTGCTGTTTGAACAATCATGTTCGATTGTGTGATTGAACTGATTCTCAAAAAACCCCAGGACGTAGGTATTCATTATCCCCATGTTCCAGATGGGAAATTATCCTGTATCACCTACAGGTCCCACAGGCAGAAAGTGGCAAAGCTGGGGCTCAGATCACTCACTTAAATCACCTCTGCAGAGAAATTTAAGAAGCTATTCTCTCTCTTTGCACAGTAGGGAAAACACAGAATTTCAGACTAATGCAGTTGTTTCGTTCCTCAGATCCCATTTGCAGTGTAGGTCTGAGTCTCTCCTGTGGGATTCAACACTACAAATCCCTTGACAGCAGGTAAGTTCTCACTCTAACCTGCACCATGACCCATAACTCAGGCATGGGAAGGCCTCAGCTGCCTGCTGGAAACACAGCTGTGGGTTGACCCAAATGAAATGCCCTCCCACTCTCCAAGCCTCACTGACAGCCCATCGGCAGCCGGAGGAGGAAGAGTCTCCCCAACCCACCCTAGTCTCTGCTCTGCTTATGTGTCTGAGATGGAGCTCCTCTGATACCAGTTCTGGCCCAAACAAGGTCAAAGGGCACCAAAGGTCAAAGGGCATCTGCTCCAGGTTCCAACTCGTGTTCTGTACTGGGGTCCTGGGGCCATCACTCTCTTTGCCTGCCCACCTAGATCCGAGGTGCTAACACCTGCCTATCCCAAGAACCCTCCCCACCACCCACCATCCCACCAAGCTCCTGACTGTTGGTATCCTCCCAGCCTCGGCCCATTTCTCAGTGCTCATCAGTCTGTGTAGATACCTGATGATATGTCCTCTCGCTTTTCACATCTGCTGACTGTCCTGATGGGACCTGCCTTCTGGGGCCAATGCTTCAAACCACTTACCTCCCCCGCGCCAGCTCGCCGGGCCTCACCACCCACCTCCTTCTTATCTCTGCCACCTGGGCCACTGTAGGACACCATCTTTGTATCTATTTGTCTTTCACTTAACAAATAATCAGTAAGCACAACAGGGGCCCCCTGCCACCACATCAGTGAGAGATAAGGGCAACAAAGACACGATCCTGGGCTAAATAACCACTCAACAATTAAAGGCACCTAACCTGGGTCTCAAACAATTTTGTATTTACCCCATGACACACAGTTTACCCATATAAGAAACGTGCATATATACCCCTGAACCTAAAATGAAAGTTAAAATCATCATAATAATAATGTGGTGTTTATATTCTTGCCTTCCAAACAGACAATATGCCCCTGAGAGTAAGAACCATGTCTCACACTTGTCCCACTTTGCCTCCCCCAACTATAGGTGCTCCACATGGAGCCTTTCCCCAGTGCTTGCTAGAAGAGGCCAGTACTCCCACCCTGCCCATTTTTTTAAAAAATGATGGTATACATTGCAAAATGAGAATATGGAAAGCAGAACGTGGAAGGAGGAGGAAGGGAGTCTGCCAATAAGGCCCACCTGAGAAGGAATGGACACTCATCTCTCCCATTATCCTCCAGCCTGCCTCAGGATGCTTTCCAAAAAACTATTCAAGGCCCTGTCGGATCAGGTAGTGGTTGAGAATGCAGGCTCTGGAGCCAGGCTGCCTGGGTTCAAATCCCAGTGTTACCACTGGCTACCTGTGGCCTTGGGCAAGTCATTTAATTGCTCAGAGTAATACCTACCTCACAGGGTTATGGTGCAGATTAAAGAGTGAATAAGGGTTAATATATGTTGTGGTGGTTTTATAATACTACCATAAATTCTTTGACCTTCTCTCTTTAAAAGAGACCTAAGAGCATCCTTCACCTCCCCCTAAGTGTGGGATGTATTTAGTGACTTGCTTCCAAATGAATAGAATATGGCAGAGGTGACGGTGTATGACTTCCAAGCCTAGGTCATACAAGGCATGGTGAACTCCTCCTTATTCTTTCTCTGAGGGAGCACTCAATCTGGAATCCAGCTGCCATGCTGAAGATGCTCAAGCAGCCCTATAGAGAGGTTCACGTGGCAAGGAACTCAGGCCTCCAGCCAACAGCCATGTAGTCAGCCATTGTGGAACCTGATCCTCCAGTCCCAGTTAAGTCTTTAGCTGTCTGCAACCCTAGCAAGATCTTGACTATAAGCTCATGAGAAACCCTGAGCCAGAACCATCCAACTAAGCAATTCCTGAGTCTTGACCCATGGAAACTGTATCACTGTTGTTTTAAACGGGTACATTTTGGAATAATTTATTTCACAGCAATAAATATTACATAAATGCAAAGAATGGATATATGTAAAGAGTTAATAGAGACTTGGAAAAGTTTCTGGCTTACACAAAGTGCTTAATATTATTTTATAATAATAATACTAGGCTATGTACTGTTCCCCAAGTTTATCACACATTTTAAAATTTAAAGAAATACAACTTCAGGCTGGGCGCGGTGGCTCAAGCCTGTAATCCCAGCACTTTGGGAGGCCGAGGCGGGCGGATCACGAGGTCAGAAGTTCGAGACCATCCTGGCTAACATGGTGAAACGCCGTCTCTACTAAAAAATACAAAAAACTAGCCGGGCGAGGTGGCGGGCGCCTGTAGTCCCAGCTACTCGGGAGGCTGAGGCAGGAGAATGGCGTAAACCCAGGAGGCGGAGCTTGCAGTGAGCTGAGATCCGGCCACTGCACTCCAGCCCGGGCCACAGAACGAGACTCCGTCTCAAAAAAAAAAAAAAAGAAATACAACTTCAGCACCAAAATAAATAATGATTGTAATGGATATAAACCATTGAATAAAATAGAAAATAATGAGTCCATGGTGATATAAATGAATAAATGGATGAATAAACAAACAAACACACAAAGGAGAGGTAAAAGCTCTATTTTGCAGTAGAATTCCAAATGATAAAGGTAGAAGGAATGATGGAATTATAAAAATCACCACTTGACAAAACATAATGCTAAAACCAGAGGGTGAATGTTTGACGAGGAACTGAATATTTATGCAGTCTCAAAGGAGTGCCTACAAAATGCTTATTAAATACTAATTAATTAATGAGAACAAAAATACTTGTTAATTAACTTTGCAATGGAGAAACCTTAATCAACTGATAAATGTCAGTATCACCAGTAATGGGACAAATCAACATCACATGACTGCTGATATGCTGCACTGAAAAGAACTCCCATGAGCCAGAGCCTCTCTTGCTCATTGCTTTATCCCCAACGGTGGTTCCTATGCAGCGGCAGCTCCTGGTTCCTGGGCACTGGTGCCAGGCACTGTACCAAAAAGCATCAGACACGCGTCATCTCATTGGATCTTCACATTGCCTCTAAGCTCTGAGAAGTGAAACAACCTGCCCAAGGCCACATGGGCTAGAAGAGGCAGAGAAAGGATATAAACCCCGCTCTATCTCCACATTGGACTGGCTCCCCTGGGCACTCAATAAATGCTCAATTGAGTCCTTTCTACAGCTCCAGGAGGTTTCTGGGAAACCAGGGTAGTTGCCTGGGACAGAGCTGCATTCTCCTTTCCTTTGATAATTATTAGTACCAGCAACAGGAGGGAGAAAAGAGCTAGATGTCAAATCCAAAGGTTGCAGTTTCAGCTTTGCTCCTCATGCACAGAGACCTCACTCATGCTAGCTGGGTCTCCATCTGCCCCAGCTTTAGACCAGGCCAGGGGTTTTCGAACTTCTTTTAGCAGCCAAATTTTTTTTCAAGCAAACCCTTTGTCAAAACCTCAGTGTAGCATCATTCATAACAGCCAAAAGGTAGAAGCAAGCCAAGTGTCCACCGGTAGATGGACTGGATGAACAAGGTGTGCTATATCCATATAGTGGAATAGTCTTCATCCTTCAGAGACAGGAAAGCCTGTCATATGCCACAACATGAATGAACTTGAAGACATGCTAAGTGAAATAAGCCAGTCACAAAAGACAAATACTGTATGACTCTACTTACATGAGGGACCTAGAGTCATCAAGTTCATAGAGAGAGAGAGGAGTGCTGGGTGACAGGGACTGAGAGAAGTGGGGAGTGGGTTTCAGTTGGGGAAGAAAAAAAAGTTCTGGAGATGGATATAGGTGATAGTTGCACAAGAATGTGAATGTACTTAATGCCACTGAACTACACACTTAAAAATGGTTAAAATGCCAAATTTTATGTTATACCACAATTCAATAAATAAAAATAATCTCAGTGTATGCAGAGATAAAGCAAAAATAGAGAATGGGATCTTAAGATGCCCCCTTTACACACCTTCCCCCAAGATAATTGCAAAGAATCCCCCCCACCCCGAGGAGTACATGGGCGATTTCAATCCTAATATTTGGGGCTCTGGAAGCAATATCTGCCTGTGGAACTTGCTGCCAACAATTTTGAATCCTGAGTGATCCTTGCTCCTTCTGTTTCACTTGCAGGCCCCTGGGATTAAGCCCCACAAGATAAACCACAGTGAAGGCAACACCTCCAACACAGAGTAAAGGGCTCCAGGATGAGCTGGCAGGTGGGGGCACACGCGGCGTGGGGAACTGGCCATTGGTGAAGCACCAAGGGTGGGCAAGGCTAAGGAGCATGAGCTCTAGAGCCCAGCAGCATGGCTGGATCCTAGGCAAGTAATTAACCTCGCTGAGTCTCAGCTTCCACATCTGTGAAATGGGAACCACAATGGGAGTACTTACCTTGTAGGGTGTTTTGAGGTTTAGTTGAAATAGTGTAAATGACTCCAAACGAGGCAAGCCAGTATGGCAGAGGCAGTGTCTGGCAGTGGGTGAAGGTCAGGATTGGAGGCAGGCTGAATTTCAGTCTCAGCTCTGCAACTTATCAGCTGTGTGATTTTGAGAAAGTTACTTACCCTGTCTGTGCTTCACTTTCCGCACCCATAAAAAGAGGGAGGTCGTCGTACCTGCTTCTTAGGTGATTATGAAGACTATGTGGGCTGATACAGGTAGAACAATTCCTGGGACACAGTCAGTGTTCAATAAACATAAACAATTACTGTTAGCATCATCTGGCCCAGGCCTCAGTCTGCCCAGGCTGCCTACAGCAGCAACCCTGGCTGAGATCAAGAGGGATGGAGCCACATGAGAGGGGCCAGTCTGTCTGAGCCAAACCCAACACAGGCATCAGCGCCCACTCTCGTGGGAGAGATCACTTCCAACCTGCGGCTCCAAGCTAAGGCGGCAGGGCCTGGGGCCTCCTCCAGGGCAGTTCAACCAGTGAAGGAAGTAGAAGAAAAGGAAATAAGATTGTTTTCCAGTCTTCCCTCAAAAACAAGCAGAGGGTGTGGGTGTCTTCACTGGCCTGACATTTGCTCGGCTTTTGGTATTGACCGAAGGCGTTTTGAATGTGGCTGCCCCTTGGCCTTCCCCTCGGTCTTGGCCTGTGGCTCATCACTGAAGTGGGGCAAAATTTAAGCCACGCGGCTGCTTAGGCCCAGCTGGAAGTCTGCCGCTGTCAAAGAAGAGGGGGCAGGGGAGGTGGGGTGCACAGAAAAAAGGTGGCAGACCCCAAAGGGCTTCCAGATGTTGGGATCAGCCTGGCCTGAACCACTGCAAGTATCTCTGCTCCGTACCCCTAGCTGCAACAGGTTGTAGAAATAAGGTCTCTGCACAGTCAGGGCCGGGGTGAGTCAGAGACCCTGGGATCCCACAGGTGGGAAACATTCCTATAGGAAACACTGACACTCCCAGTGGAAACCCCTGTCATTGTCACCACTGGGGTAGACTCAGCTCAACTCCTTGGAGATGAGGAAGTTGGGACTTAGTACCCATTGTTTCCATTGAATGCGCAACCACTATTCCAGGCACCATATGAAGCTCCTCAGATGTACCATCTCCTTTAATACTCCCAGCAACTACTATTCTTTTTTGGGGCGTGGGGGGAGAACAGAGTTTCACTCTTGTTGCCCAGACTGGAGTGCAATGGCACAATTTCGGCTCACTGCCACCTCCACCTCCCAGGTTCAAGCAATTCTCCTGTTTCAGCCTCCCGAGTAGCTGGGATTACAGGCATGCACCACCATGCCTGGCACATTTTGTATTTTCAGTAGAGACGAGGTTTCTCCATGTTGGTCAGGCTGGTCTCGAACTCCCAACCTCAACCTCAGGTGATCTGCCCACCTCGGCCTCCCAAGGCCGAGTGCTGGGATTACAGGCGTGAGCCACCATACCTGGCCACAACTACTATTTTTTCTGTAATTACAACTCACACAACTGGCAGGTGGCATGGCAGGATATGAAATGAGGCAGATCATTTTTAGGACCTCATGCATTTAAACACTGCAGTCAATCACATAATAAACTGAGGGACCTAATGGCTCAATGTCACTCAGCAACTACTGCTGATGCTGAGCCTGGACCCCAAATCTCCTGACACACAGACTATTTTATTTATTTATTTATTTATTTATTTATTTATTTATTTAGAGATGGAGTCTCACTCCGTTCCCCAGGCAGGAGTGCAACGGTGTGATCTCAGCTCACTGCAACTCCACCTCCCAGGTTCAAGCAATTCTTATGCCTCGGCCTCCAGAGTAGCTGGGACTACAGGTGTGCACCGCTATGTCCAGCTAATTTTTGTATTTTTAGCAGAGACGGGTTTTCACGTTGGCCAGGCTGGTCTCAAACTCCTGACCTCAAGTGATCCACTCACCTCAGCCTCCCAAAGTGCTGGGGTTATAGGTGTGAGCCACCACACCCAGTCCCACCCAGACTATTTTACAAAATTTACACACACTCACAGATGCACACAGTTATTCTGAAAAACAGCTCAGAGGCATCTGATATCACATCCTAAGTGTCTCCTTGCTGGTTGAACACATATCATCTTCCTTGCCAAATGATACAGGTATTTCAGGTAAATATCACAGCCACTCAGTACTTCAGATAGTCTCTACTATTGTTGGCATCCACAGTATTCATATTGCACCTTGAGGTTAGGCGATCTTCCCTTTGACCCACAGAGAAATCCTCCTTTTATAGATAAGAAAACAGGTAAAGTCATGCTTGGTAAATAAGCCAGTAGGAAGGTTCCTATGGCTACAAACCCAGTGCCAGCCCAGCCTGTTTCCCTGCCCTGTCTCTGGGTCTCCAGGTGAGTGGAGTCCCACGATCCCATATATTTTGGAGCCAGCACCTGCCTCTCTGGTTGCCCTTGGGGGATGCAGAGGCAAGCTGGGCTTAGCTAGGGTCGAAGGTCAGGCCTTTGAGCCAGGAGGATGCCCCAGGGCCCGGGTCCGCTGGCAGTCTCCAGCGCCACGTTCAGAGGAGAAAAGGGGGTCACCCAGTGGAGGTCTATCTTCCTGCCATCTTCTCCTTCCCAGGGAAGGCCCCAGCACAAGCTTCATATCCAGCTCTGGAAAGAAACCTGAAGTGCATGAGTCCCTTCCCTGGCCCTCTTCTCTGCCCCTAAACCCCCTCCATCATCCCTGTGAGCCACAAACCCCACCAAGGCGTCATTCCTTCCTCCCAGTTCTTTCAGCCTTTCCACTTCCTTTCTGATGTTTCTGTTTCTTCTGCTCTACTGCGAAGATACTGCCGCGTAGGCTTAGCTCTTTTCAGGGTTCTGATCATGCCACCCCTCCTGCTTAAAATCCATCTGTGACTTGTCTTAGATCTTAGGATAAATGCCAAAATCCTCAGCAGAACCCTCAAGGCCTGTGAGCTTGCCCTGATTACCTCCCAATGTTCCTCCTCCTTGCCACCTCCACCCTGCTCAGCCACAGCTGCGTTCTTCAGTCTTTCCATCTCCAGGGCCTTTGCATGCACAGTTGCCTTGGTCTGCAGTGTTCCTTTAACCTGGGTAACACCCACTCAGCTTCCAATCACCATTTTTCCTTCCTTGAACACTCAGTTAGGTCAGATGCCTTGTGAAATCCTCTCGTGGATCTGAATTCTGCTCCTTCAGAGCCTTATCTCAGGTTGTAATCATACATCTTATACATGTGATGATCTGATTAATGAGGAAGAAAATCCCATGAGAGGGGGTACTGTATCTGTTTTCACTTATCACTGTATCGCCATCAATCAATACTTGTTGAATACAATAATGAGTAAGTAGTGAATGAATGAATCTTCTACCCTATTCCCTAAACCCAGGCCTTCCCTGACACCACCACTCCCATCACAGACTTTGCCTGTGAAGAATCTCTATCTCCTTGCTCTCATGTGTTCAGTCTATAATCTGTCTTCCTCCTCGGAAGACCACCCACTTCAGTTAAACCTTCCCTACTAGGTCTGAGCTCCAGGAAGGCAGGCATCATGCCCGTTTCCTTCACCTCTGTAACCCCAGTACCTAACATAGGAGTGTTCTATGAATGTTTGTTGAATGAATGACTTCTCATCTTTAAAGCTATGTGGGCCACATTGCCAGATGGTCCTACAAATTTGGTTCTCCTCTTTGTTCACAAAGGTAGAATTTTAGTTGGGCTCATCACTGCCCCCAGAATAAAAATTCCCCAGCTTCCCTTGCAACTAAGGGTGCCCATGTGACTAAGAGTTTTCCAGTGGAATGTGTGTGATATAATGGTGACCCAGCCTCAACATGTAGATGAATGAAACATCCTGGAAAATGGCAGAGCAACAATATAGAAGGAACCAGGTTTCTGAATGACCTCATGGAGCAGAGCCTCCATGACAGCTTAAGCCAGAGAGAAATTGACTTACATCCTATTCAAGCATAGCACTTTCGGGTGTCTCTATTCTAACACCTTGTTATTTACAGACCTCTGAGCCACAGCAAATGTAAACTTGGCTGCCAGCACACAGCCTTCCTCATCACTTCCACTCTTGCAGTCATCCAGGGCCACAGAAATATCCATGCTGATGATCAATTATCACTCTGACTTCGTTTC
Source organism: Trachypithecus francoisi (assembly GCF_009764315.1). Classification (NCBI taxonomy): domain Eukaryota; kingdom Metazoa; phylum Chordata; class Mammalia; order Primates; family Cercopithecidae; genus Trachypithecus; species Trachypithecus francoisi. The sequence goes on from NW_022681453.1 coordinate 53,040,991, forward strand.
TTCATCCTCACTAATCAAACTGTCTTCCATTCCATCCTTTCTTAGATCTTACTCATATGGCCCCACCCTGACCTTGTCAACTCCCAGGAACTGCCCTACCTCTGAAATCCTCAACTAGAAAACTCCTCTTTCTAGCTACAACTTCTCATTCCTCTGTTTCTACCTGACTCAACTATCCCCATTCTTCAGCCTCCTGGAGACCCCTAGTCCTTGGGCTCTTAATCCTTCTTCGAACCAGCAGCCTTGAGAGACATGATGCTCTCCCACTGTCAGCAGAGGCTCTCACCTGTGACAGCGATTCTCCTGGGCAGGAGAAAGGGGGAGGATTGATCCTCCAGGGCTAAGGGTGGTCCTGCAGTGGCTTTTTCAGCCTCCATCCTACCTGCCCTCACTGTAGCCTTGCCTTGACTGCTCACTCTCCCCACAATTCCAATTTGGATCAAGACACAGAGGCCCTGACTCATCCTGCTGGTTTCCCCTCACTGCCTCTTCACTCCGTCTCTCATTCTCCATTGCTAGTTCCCTTCTGTACTTACATAGTTGACATTTGCTGCTCCCCAGGAGTCATTTCTCTTCCTCTTCTCTACTGATATCTATGTTCCCCTGCAGCGACCCTCCCCAGGCCTGTGACTCACTTTGCACATGTGCTGACATGCCCACATCCATGGCCCATCCACTGACCTTGCTCCTAAGTTCTGGGGGCTGAATTCCCCGCTGTCAACACCTAGAAGGGGGAGCAGGAAGTTGGGACCTGCATTCGTTTCCCAAGCCCCTAGCTTTTGGCTGGCTCTGTCTTTGGGATGTGCTGGTTTTAAGAAACGTCCCAGCTGTCCAGGATGCAACTTCAGGAAGGAGGAGAATCCAGCTCCTAAACTCTACTCTGCAGCCTCTGCTGAAGGCCATCAACTCATCCCACTTCAGATTGAAAGCAAAAACTATTTTCTCTGCTTCTACACAAGAACCCAGCCTAGATATCTTTCAGTCCTCAGCATGCCTTGCTGTTTTCTTCCCACCCTGCTCCTCCCTCAATACTGCCTCCAAGCGTTCTCCAGGGTGCATGCAGAAGCAGAAAATACCTCCAGGGAACAACAAGTAAATCCACCTAATGACAAATAATGGTAGTTATAGCATTTGTACAGCCATTTCCAATTCACAAAGTGCTTTTTTCATAGACATTAACTCCTTGACTCCCTACAAGTCTGTGCAGTAGGTGACACTCTCCCCACTTCTGCAGGGGAGTAAAAGGAAACCCGGAGAGGTTAAGAGACACATCCAAGGGTATAACTAGCAAATGACAGCATGTCTTTGTCAACAGGAGTGCAACGAAGTCAGAAGTGAGGTCTAAAATGCAGTCTTGACTTAGCCGAAGAGCCCATCAAAGAGAGCCTGGCCCCAGGCCTTCTCTAGTCCTTTGCTTGGATCTGGACAAACTCAGACATTTCATCCTAAAGCCCCATTTTTGCCAGTGGCAGGAGCCCAACCATCGGCTCTGCTGTTAGCAACTGCTCCAAGTGTGCTCAGAAGTCACCTGATTGGTCAGAAGCAACCCCACTCTGCTCAGGACGGGAACTGAGGCCCTGCAGGAGAATCTAGTGCGTGTATGCCCTCCTTCACTGAAACCAAGGCCCAGCACATCACGCATGAGCAGAATGTGCAGTTCCTGCAGCTGGTTTCAGAATGAATCCTTTGTTTCCATTCACCTGCGCTTTTCAGCATCCATTTAACAACTTTCAGAGGCCCAAAGGTGGCAGAATGAAATTACTTAGAATAAAAGACATTCCAAATGGAGACCTCTTTCTGGGTTTTCAGCCATCTCTTTGTACGTGCTTGGAGGCAAGCCAACTAAAAGATGTGTTTCTTAAACCAAGTAAGCTGTTAAGTAACAAACTGGTCCTGCAGATACGAGGAAAGAGAGAAGGGAGAAAAAGGAAAAACCTACTGATTCATAATCTCTCGTTCATTCATTTTTTGGGCCCCTACTCAGCCAGACTGGCACAGACTGGCAATATGAATATGCATATTTATGTTCTGATATGTTGCAGTGGTTAGGAGCATGAACTCTGGAGCCAGACCCTGTGGTGCCTGTCTAGGAGTTAGAGAAAGGTGTCCCTTCCTCCCAACAGTCACAGCTCTGCACCCAGGTGAGAGCAAGATTTCAGCCTCAACTGGTCCTTCCACCTTTGTAGACCTTTGTGCAATGCATGGCCAGCACAACTGTACATGGTAGTACTGATTTCAATCCCAGCTCTGTCAGCTATTGTGTAACCCTGGGCAAGTTTCTGAGCCTCTCTGTGGATCTATCCATTCATCTAGGAAGTGAGGATAGTAATAGTATCTGTCTTATAATATTGGGGAGGATGAAATAAAATAATGCATAGGAAGTGCTTAGCACAGAACCTGACTGCAAAGAAGCACTTTGTAAGTACGATTATAATCATTACGTATGAGACATGGCCCCTGCCCTTGTGGAGTTGACAGTCTGATGGGAGAGGCAGATTGTAAAAACATTACATCTGTTTATGCGCAGGGTTGGAGGTAGGGGTAGCAGGACGTGAGTGAGAAAACTGCTCTTGAAGGGTGAGTAGGAATTCAACCAGCAAAAAAAAGGTGGGCATGGGAGGAAGACTATTCAAGCCTTTGAGAACAGTATGTACAAAGGTAGAGGAGTTACGTGTTGTTGCATGTTCCAGGAAGTGAGACGTTCCCATGCTATTAACTACTAATTATGAATTTCTGCTAAGCTGAAGTGCACGATAAGCGAGTAAATAATTCCCTCCAGGTGCCAAACTTATGAGTCTCAACACTTGGGAAACTCAAAGTAGCCATACTTGACATCAATTAGGCCCACGCCTTGTGAAGTTGACAATGGCCTTGAATTAACCAATACCACATTTCTCAGGTTACTCCTGGACCTGGAATGTTATTGCTTGCTAGAGAATCTCTAAATTGAAATTCCCTCTGGTGTAGAAGGAAGCAGATCAGTGCTTTCTGAGGGGGAGGATGGGTTAGGGGGAAAAGCCCTGGAAGTCAGGGTTCCCGGGTTCCTGCCCTACTTTCTAGGCAAGTCACTGTCCCCTCTCCTGTGCCTCAGTTTCCTCTCCTGTAAAATGAAGGGGGCTGGGCTGGAGTTTCTTCAAACTGGGAGACAGTACACCTAACTGCTTAGAGCCTGGACTTTAAAGTCAGACAGGCCTGTGTTGACATTTGTTAAGAAGATAAAATTAAGATTTAATCTATGTAAAGCACCTGACACCGCCCCATAGGAAGCACAGAAGAAATGACAGAAGATTTGATCACTGCCGTTTAGACAGTGCTGGTGTGTGGGATGTGTGGGTGAATGTCTGTAGAAGAAACAGCCCCCAGTCTCACACCTCTCAAATCTACAAACCGAAACTCTTTGACACTCAGGAAGTTTTGGAGCCCGCCAAAGCCCTGCATCAGGTCAGTGCAATGAACTCCATACACTTCAGACTTGGTAACATTGTCTTTGTATTTGGCTTGAATGAACTTTCTGTGTTTTTTAACGTGGAAAACACTCACATGACAGCCTCAGAGTGGTAGTGCGGAGAGCAGCGAGGTGGGGGCAAGAGGGTTCCAGGGGAAAGAAACTCTCCAGCAGCAAAAGAATGTGACTCACACTCTCACAAGACAGAAGAGAGGCAACCTGAGCAGAGGTGGGTTGCTTTTTAGGAAGTCGCACTCAAACGGTATTCATGGCTCCAAGGGGAGAAGGTTTTAGCACACGGTCCCTGAAGACTCATGGATATTCCCGGTGGTTCTGATTGCGAATGATGCTGAGATCAACCGTTGCAAAATGCTCCCAGCATATCCTTTCCTCTGCACCTTCAGCCAGCGAGGCAGAGGCTCTTACGGAGCCACTTCACAGGCAGGGGTCTGAGGCCCAGGGAGGTGAGGGCACGGGCCCAGGGTCACACACCACAGAGGCCCTGCCCTCCGGCCTCAGACGCCACAGCTCAGCACTGCTCTTCTTCCCCAAGCCCTTCGCTTGCTGGTGTGTAATGAGCACTGTCTCGGTGCTGGGGGAGCCATGAAGAGGCCTGGGCCACACACCGCCCTCACGCTCCAGCCTGCTGGCGGAACAAAGCCATGGGATTCAGGCCTGTTCTGTCCCTCAGCAGCAGGACAGCACACGCATCTGAGGAGTGCCAATCCTGGCCTTGGGCAGTCAACTTCCGCCAGCTGTGCCCTGCTATAGATGACCTGAGCCTTTGGGGCCTGGGTCCCACAACAGAATATTGTGGAAGAGAAACCCAAGAAACCCTGAGGCCCCAGCAGCCTCCACAGAGCCCCATGTGAACCTGTAAAAGTCTTGGAAACCTGATGTCCCCTCTCCCTCACTCCTGGAAAAGAATGAAGGGAACGTGTTACTCCTTGGGTCCCAGGCAAAGGCCAAGCTGCCGTTGAAACATCCAAACTGCTCCAAGTTCAGGGGCAGCCTCCAGCGCATGGGAAGAGAGTGAGGCTGGGTCAGAGGCCTGTATTTAAATCCCCGCTCTGTCACTTAAGACAATTCTGGAACATCTGTGAGCCTCAGTTCTCTCCTCTCCAAAATGGGAAAGCCCACAGCACTAACAACACAGGATTGCCCTGAGAGTCAAGTGGGATAATAAATGAGAAGGACTTTTTTTTTGTGAACTGGAAAGCCCTATAAAAATAGAGTGGGATTATGAGGTTTATTATCCCTCGCATGGTTCTACATGACTTGGAAGGACATCCAAGAGTTTCTCATCAGAACCTTATTAAAATTCTTATTAAAGTCTTATTAAAAGTTTTTATTATTATTAAAATCTTTGCCTGGATGCTTCAGAATAGCCCCTGTGTGTCCAAACTAAATATGATGTGAAGGAACCGGATAGCTAAAGTACACTGACCCATACTCAGAGGTGACAGGCTCTGATGGGATCCAAATACTGCATTCATTTCCAGGGTCTGCCCCAACAGAATCTCGGACTGAGTGGCTTAAGCAGCTGAAATGTATTGCCTCGGTTCTAGAGGCTGGAAGAGATCAAGGTGCTTGTTGGTGGGGCTGGTCCCGTCCAAGGCTATGAGGGTGAATCTGTTCTATGCCTCTGTCCCGGCGTCTGGGGGCTGCCTGCAATCTCGTCTCCTGCTGCATCTCTGGATTCATGCTCCCATGGCCTTCTCCTTGTGTATGTCTGTCCCTATGTCCCAGTTCTCCCTTTTATTTGGTTAGATTAGGGCCTATCCAAATGACTTTTTTTTTTTTTTTTTTTTTTTGAGACAGGGTCTCGCTGTTGCCTAGGCTGGAATACAGTGGTGCAGTCTCCGCTCACTGCAACCTCTGCCTCCTGGGCTCAAGCAATCCTGCCACTTCAGCCTCCTGAGTAACTGGGACTACAGGAACATGCCACCATGCCTAGCTAATGGCTAATGTTTTGTATTTTTTGTAGAGACAGGGTCTTACCATGTTGCCCAGGCTGCTCTTGAATTCAAGTGATCCACCCGCCTTAGCCTCCTAAAGTGCTGGGATTACAGGCATGAACCACTGCAACTGCCCAAATGGCCTCATTTTAACTTGATTACCTCTGTAAAGATGTCATTTCCAAATAAGGTCACATTCATCTGTACAGGGGTTAGGACTTGAAAATCTTTTGGTGGGGGACACAATCCAATCCATTACCAATACCTTCCCCCAAACCTCTCAGGTGCTCAGAGCCTGGATCCCCAGCTCCTGTCTGCCTCCTCACATATTGTCTCTCATCTGTTTCCAGCCGAGCTCTGGGCTGGCCACGGTGAAATATCCAACCCAAGACTTCAAGACTAACCCCTTTTTGGCCCCAGGATCTGGCCCTCTCCTGGGCACCTGATGGAAGAGCCACAGATACAACATCATAGGATCAAAATGACAAAGTGCACAGACCCTCCACTCACAGTGATAGAGAGAGCTGGGGAGTGAGAGGGGCGAGCGCAGACTAAAAAGCTGAGACAGAGACAAGATATGCCCTGGAAGGAGGCCCTGGTGCGGGGCCATTGCAGAGGCTGTCTAGTGCAGTAGATGAGACTCTAGGTGGCACAGGGACGCCACAGGCAGGGAGGCCAGAGGGAAAAGTAAACAGAAACAGTCATGTGAGAGGAAGTTGGGAAGCTACCAAGGCAAACAGAAGAGGTGGTGGGGCATGGCTTGCAGCCACAAGCCCCTAAGCACTGTGCACCAGGGCCAGCCGAGTCAGATGGCCTGGTGCAGTGATGCTGCTTGCACTGCCAGGAGGTTTGGCCACATCTGGCCCAGCTCTGAGCTGGGCGCTTCCCACACTGCCTGCTTAGGAGGCAACAAGGAAGGAAAGCCTCAGCAGGCCGAAAGGAGCAGCACGGCACGCAGATGTTTACAAGTGCTTAGTGCACCACCCACATAAGCACAGAGGATGGGCTTACATATTGAGCCCAAAATCCTAATGCTGGGGCTGTGCCTGACTCTGGCAGGCCCCAGATGATGGGAGGCTCCCTGCTTAGATGGTCTTGGGGCATTTCCAATGAAAGCACTGCCCTCCTTCAGGAGAGTATCTGCTTGAGAGTCACTGACATCTACTAAGATATGCAAGGAAGGCCCAAACATAAAATAAAACAGTTCCTGCACTCAAGCCGCTCACTGGCCGGTGGGAGAAATAGCTGAGCAAAGAGGCAGTTTGAATGAACTAGAATAAGAGCAGAGAGGAAAAGATGACCGGGAGTGCTGGGCCTGGAGGCTGGCAGGATGCTTGCTGGAGAAGGAGACACTGCAGCCGCAATCTAAGCACCAATCCCTCCAACCGACCAACTCTGTCGCACTCCAGTGGCTTAACACATGTTGTTCCTTCTGCCTGGACCCTCCCCACCCCTGCCCACCTCTCCTCCCCATTCTTAAGGCCACTTCCTGAGACCTGACCATCGTCCCAGCCACCACCTCCACCCCTGCCATAATTCTCTCCCCGAACACTGCTCTTTCCCATCATAGGACATATTGCAGTCTCTTAGCAAACATCTATTGGTGTTTGCTTCTTAACATTATCCCCAGAACTTGGGAACCAAGTTCATTCCCTACTGCAGCCCAGCACAATGCCAGGCATGTGGTCATGCTCAAAAAGCACTTATTGGTACACAGTGTTCGCAGCAACACCATTCACAATGTGTCCATCGACGGATGGATGGGTCAACCAGATGCGGCCTAGGCACACAGTGGGGCACAACTCAGTCTTCTAAAGGAAGAGAATGCTGAGTGCTACCACATGGCTGGACCTTGGGGACAGTATGCTAAGTGAAACAAGCCAGTCACAAAAAGACAAATCCTGTAAGAATCCACTTATATGAGGTACCCAGAGGAGCCAGATTCATAGACAGGGACTAGGGGAAGGAGGGAATGAGGAGTTATTGTTTAATTTGTACAGTTTCAGTTTTGCAGGTTGAAAAGAGTTCCGGAGACAGACAGTGGTGATGGCTGCACAGCAATGTGATGGATTTAACGCCACTGAACTGTACATCGTAAAATGGTTAAGATGATACCTTTTCTGCTACGTGTTTTCTATCACAATTAAAACAATTTTTTAAAGGGGGGAAGTGTTTAACAAATGAGTAAATGAGGAAGTGAAGACGGAAGGAAGGAAGGAAGGAAACAGGGAGGGAGGAAGCAAGGTGGTGGGAGTAAGGGAGGAGAGGAGGAGACTGCAGGCGGAACAAAGGGAGAAAGACCACTGCTACCACTACTTAGTAAGCACCGACTTTGCGGCAGGTACTGCGCTGAAGGCTTCATATTGATCATCTCACTGAATGTACCAGCAAAGACCCACAGGCAGGAGTTCATCTAAAGTTTCAGGACCCATGAAAGAATTCCAGTCTCGCCTGACCTTGCCCTTTCTCAGCTCAGAGGCAAGTCGCACCCAGAGGGGAGTGAGGGGGCTGGAATATGCTACTTCTCCTCCAGGGGCACTCCTCTGGGTCTTTAACAATATGGGACATTTGCAAAGCTCTCCCCATGTTTTTCATCTCATTTGATCCTCCCGAGGAGGAATCACTACTCGCAGCTGACAGAGAAGGAAACTGAGGGCAGCAGAAAGCAAGCGTAGGCTTGTTCCTGAGGCTCACGCGAGTGACTGAGGCTCATGTGAGAAATGGGAGCGGCTTGGCAAAGGTAGACACCAGGAAGGCGTCCTTCCGTGGACTGGGAGGACTGTGTACAGGAGTGGGGGTGATGGCACTCTGTGCATGCAGGCACTGCTGGGCCTCATTCCCACAGTCCCCCTACACCCGAAACTCCCCAGGATGCTTAGAAACACAGGCCCTGTTAGCCAAACACCTAGGAGGCTGACAATGGCTTGCCTGTTGGCCAGATGTTCCAACATCATTTAAGCATTAGCTTAAATCCCAAGCCAAAATAATTCTGTTAATTAAAAAAAGAAAGAACTCGTCCGTATCTCAGAACTCCCACAGCAGGCTGGTTTCTGTCTCTAACAGGGCACTTCATCTGTCTTATACTTTGATTTCTTTTGGTTTCTTCTGCACTGATCTGTCTCCCCCACTAGACATTGGGTGTCCTAGAAAAAGAGACAGCATTTTATTTGTATCCCCAATTCCTAGGTAAGATGGGCAGGGCACAAGCCAGGGCCACAGAAAGTCCTGGATAAACATTTGCAGAATGAATGTGCATTTTGCCGTGAACTCATCATGAACATGACACAGAGCTCTATTCCCTTGAGGGAAGACACAGCTGGATGGTCCCAGGAGGACCCAGCACGGGGAGTCCTCAAGGTAGGGCAGCTCAAGGCAAGGCTGGTCCACTATGGGAAAAGCTGGGGCTCTGGGTACCCTCAGGCAATGAGGATGCAGCTTTGTGCCGCGTTCCTGGCACTTCCAGCACCACGCCTGGTCCAGGAAATATTTGTGGAGTTGAGCCTGTGCCAGGTCTACATTGTTTCTGTTCTAGACCCATTTAACAGAAATCAACACTTCACCAGCATGTCCCAAATCAGGTGTGGTCCTTGGGATGCTTCTACATGTTTAGAGAGAAAAGGGGCTCCGTTATCAGCAAAGGTGATTTCCCACCTCTTGAGGAATTAAAGTGCATAGACACGTATCAGATTGGCAGGGGTTGAGCACCAAATCTTCTGTTTCCTAGAAGGTAGCTTGGGATTCTTTTTTTTGTTTGTTTTATACAGAATCTGACTCTGTATAAACTGGAGTGCAATGGCGAGGTCTTGGCTCAATGCAAACTCCACCTCCCGGGTTCAAGCGATTCTCCCACCTCAGCCTTCGGAGTAGCTGGGACTATAGGCACGTGCCACCACGCCTGGCTAATTTTTGTATTTTTAGTAGAGATGGGGTTTCACTGTGTTGGCCAGGCTGGTCTCAAACTCCAGACCTCATAATCCACCCTCCTCGGCCTCCCAAAGTGCTGGGATTACAGGCGTGAACCACCACACCTGGCCTAGCTTGGGATTCTTAATTCCTCCACATGTTCATTTCTCTTCTGTAACACAGGGTGATGATGGCATCTGTCACACAAGGCTATGATAAGATGGTTTGAAAATGCATATGAAAAGCCTCATGGGGTACCTACCATGTAGGAAGCCCTTCATAAATGGCAGTTATACTAATGATCATAAAAAATAAATACTACTGTTATTAGTGTATGTTGTGACTCTCCAAAAGGAGCACAGATTAGACAGTGTTCCTCAGATTTATTTGACCACAGATTTTACCCACGAGTAATCGTCCATAGGACTCCTGTGTTAGTCCATTATTGCACTGCTATAAAGAAATGCCTGAGGTTGGGTAATACGTAAGAAAAGAGGTTTAAAAAAAAAAAAAGAAAGAAAGAAAAGAAAAGAGGTTTAATTTGCTCATGATTCTGCAGGCTGTACAGGAAGCATGGTGGCACCTGCTTCTGGGGAGGCCTCAGGAGGCTGCCAATCATAGTGGAAAGCAAAGTAGGAGCAGGTGCATCACATTGTAAAAGCAGAAGCAAGTGGGGGGCAGGGAGGAGCCACATACTTTTAAACAATTGTATCTCTCAAGAACTCACTCACTCATCACCAAGGAGATAGGCTAAGCCATTCATGAGGGATTCCTCCCCCTCATCCCAACCCAAACTCTTCCCACCAGGCCCTACGCCAACAGTGGGGATCACATTTCAACGTGAGATTTGGGCAGCGACAAATATCCAAACTATATCAACTGCATTTAAAAGACATAAACATAAATCAATAGCAGTGAGATTATCAGGAGAGCTGGCCTGAGAGGTCCTCATTTGCAATGGCCTTGCTACTAATACCTTGATTTTCCTCTTTTTTTTTTTATCCTGAGGTTCTTTACCTGAAGTTCAGAGACTGACTCTAGGGAAGTGTATGCAACTAAAACTTCAGGGAAAATCGTGTGTTCAAGGGCACACATTCACTCACCAACTACTGGGCACCAGCTATGTGCCAGACACTCTACTGGGTGATGTGGACACAAAAGGAAGCAAAGTCAGGTCCCTCCTATTACGGAGTCTCCATTCTGGTGAGAGAGACAGGTACTAACCACATAATCCTATAAGAAATTTACAACTTCAGTTGAAATAGGGATGAAGAGGTTCACGGTACAATTAGAACATATGTAAAGGAGGCATTAACTAGGTCAGAGGGAGCAGCAAGTTCAAGGCCCTTTGGAGGGAGGAAGCACAGTGAGTACAAGAAGCAGTGAGGAGGCCAGTCCTGGGGGAGGCAGGAGAGACGGTGCAGCCCCTCAGAGGCCATGCCACAGAGTCTCACCTGTGTGCCTTTCTAGGAAGGGGGTCTGTGGCCTTCATGTATACTCAAAGGTCTGCATGATCTTAATACAGTTGAGAGGAGCTCCACTGTCAGGGGCCCAGGTCCCCGGCTTCATTTGAAGACAGTCAGACCGGCCATTGGGTGCTGAGGACAGCATCTGTGGCTTTTGTCTGTCCAATATTTACTCTCTTTTCTGGCATCAACACTTGTGTGTTTCTTTAGGGAAAATCACCCCCTCCCATTCTTACTCCTTGTAGCTTCTGTGGAATTAACTTTAACTTCTACTCTAGGGAAGACCATGCAACCCTGGTCTGGCCTAGAGGAGAAGGGCATCTCCTGGCAATAGACATAGACCCTGAGATGGACACACGACCAAGCAGGACCAGCAAGCATCTGCCTCAGGACTTCTGCAGGAACTACTAGCAGCTGCTTTCCTTCTGTGGGTTGATAGGCCTGAAGAAGGTAAGCCTGGGGCTGGGCGTAGTGGCTCACACCTGTAATCCCAGCACTTTGGGAGGCCGAGGTAGGCAGATTGCTTGAGCCCAGGAGTTCGAGATCAGCCTGGACAACATGGTGAAACCCTGTCTCTACTAAACATGCAAAAACAAGCAGGGTGTGATGGTGCACGCCTGTAGTCTCAGGTACTAGGGAGGATGAGGTGGGAGGCTCACTTGAGCCTGGGAGGCAGAAGTTACAATGAGATGAGATCATGCCACTGCACTCTAGCGTGGGCAACAGAGCTAGACCCTGTCTCAAAAAAAATTAAAACTAAAAAAAAGAAGGTAAGCCTGGGGCAGCTGGCAGTCACCTTGAGATCTCAAAGACTGAGGCTATCTGTGACAGAAGGCATCACTGAGGAAAGTGGCACTGAGAAATGGAGAGAGACAGACCCCTGATGGTACCGTGTGAACCTCTAGACCTAAACCTTCCTATAATCACGACTGTCCCTGGATTTTCCAATCACATGAGCCAATAAATGCCCAATTCCAGCCAGTTTGAGTTGTGTTTTTGACACTTGCAACCAACGGTTTTTACTGATAGATCTCTCCAGTTACAGTTTAAAAAACTGAGATCCAAAGAGGAATTAATCATCCAACTTCACAAAGCCAGACAGCAGCACAGCACCTGGGCCTGCAAACTCCCAGGCCAGTGCTCCTGCAGCAGGCCGACAGCATGACGGATGCTCCCAATGCCTCCCATGGCCTGGACCCCTCCCTTTTCCTTCCTCCTCCTCCCAGGCCCTAGGGAGAAGCAGCTGTGCCCCTCTTCTAACCTCAAGGCCCCAGAAAGAAAAACAAATAGGGCAGGATCTTCGTTCCACCCCAGACCCGGAGATGTCTCTGGGTACTAATTTCCTTCTGTGGCCGGGACGTGGGCAGCTTAGCTAACCCTCAGGCCACAGCTGCAACGGTTGCCCAAACCAACTTCACCTCCCTTGCTGCACTGACAGTCCTCTGAGGCCCTGCCCATCTTACCTGACCCCTTCCTCCCCCAAGTCCCCCGTTCAGTTAATACAAGCCTCTGTCCTTCTGAGTTTCCAATCGAACAAGATCCATCCACCCAGTAACTTCAGGACACCATACACCAAGGCTTCAGGACACCATCTCTTCTTGATGCACACAGTCCCAGCTGCCTGGGTCACTCCTCTGGGGGTTGGGAGGAGGATTGACTCCTGCCAGTGTATCCCCTTCCTACTCTCTTGTGTAATTTCTAGTTGTTTCAAGTATGTTAGGTACAGATGTGCACCTGGATGAGATGCGCAGGTACCACCAAGGCTACCAGTCTAGGTTGTGGAATCAGGCATACCTAAGTTTGAAGCCTGGCTCTGCCTCTTCCTAGAAAAGCAACCTTGGGCAAGTTATTTATCCTTGCTGAGTCTCCATTTTTTTCATCTGGAAAGTAGAGGTAATAATAGGCATCAAAGGGTTTAACTTAGTTCTTGGCACTTAGTAAGCACCTGGCAAATGTTATTGATGCTGCTGATGTTGAAAATGTCATCAGATGCCATCACCAATGGATGCCTGGTGGTTACAGCCACATGATAAAATAGAGTAAGGTCACAACAAGAAGTTGACTATTTAGTTCTCATTCCTGCACCTGCTCTTCACTCTCCTGAAGGTTTTGCCTTCTCATCTGTATAATGGGTATAACAGCTCTTCCGGGCCTCTCTCACAAGGAGACTGAGAGAATCAACTGAGGGCACAATACCTAACAATGTCTTCTCCACAGAGTGTTCCAGCTTGCAACACACTTACAAAGCACCATGTTGGCCTTCGTAAGACCTGATTGTGAAGACGTGGAGGTCAAGTGACTAGCCCAGGGCCACACAGCTACCGAGTAGCAGAATCAAGGCTTGCACACCCACTTTGGGCTGTCCTGTTCAGTGCTGTGTCCCTGAGGTCCAGCACAGGGCCAGGTACCCGGTAAATACTCGAGTTCTCTTTCTCTACAGAGCCACACTGCCTCCCAGGCTGCAGGCTGCTAGGCTAACACTTCTGGGGCATCCCCATTGCACTCAGCACAGTGTAGGGACACATGAAGTGTTAGAAGGAACTCCTGAATTGAACAGCACTCCAAGACATTCAGGAGAAAGGGAGGGACAGAATGACTTCTACCACCTTTCACAGCTGCCAAGTAGAGGTGTGGCCTGGGGAGGACACATTGTCAGTCACCTAGGCAGTGCAGGGAACAAGATTGAGGAGGGGACACCCAAGGCTCAGGAAGGACAAGTGGCCATTGCTAGGGAACTTTCAATATGCGGACTGCTGCCCTCAAGACAGGCTGTTTGGTTCCCATCCACAGAAAGACACGGAGAGTTAATAAGAGTTACAGCAGGGTGAGCGGGAAGCCACAGGAAGTGAGGCTGGGAGGAAGTTATTCTCAGCCTGTGTATTCCCCTTACCCTCTCCTCTCCCACCACTTTTCTTTTGGCTGCAGAAGCAGGCGACCGCATCGTGTACCCTCAACTACCAAGATGAACTCAGGGAGCAGGGTGGGGAGGGCAGGCCCAGAGGCTGACTTCAAGTCTGGTCCAGTTCCTGCAGGCAAGTTTCACCAAAGGAACCAGAGTAGAAGGCGTGGGCAAAAGCCGTACCCTGCAATCACACAAGAAACCCAAACACAAGCATCCTCTCTAAGTCCTACGTGTTCTTCAAACCCTCACTCAGACCTCATCTCCTCTGTGAATCTGTCCCCTGGCCAGGGCAATTCCCAGAGAGCTTTACCCTGTCTGAATGCAGCCCCAAGAGCAGATCCCAGTTCCCATTGTAGATCCTGAGTTGCATACGGCATCAGGAGGCACCTGCCAGCACCTCCTGCAAATGCCAGCGAGTCTCTCCTCAGTGTCCCAAGTACAATGTCCGCTGGCTTTGCTAAGTCATCTCTCAGCAACGAAAGCTCATGATCTCACAAGAAAGTCCAGCCCACTGGACAGCAGAAACTGTGTTCAGACAACAGATGTCTGGAGACACAGAGGCAACTGGGGGCAGTAGCAAAAAAAGCACATGTGATTTGGAAGCAGGAAACCTGGCTTGCGACTCCAGTTCTGTGAAGCCTCAAGCAAAATCACTTCTTTAAATTTCAGTTTCCTCCTTTGTAAAATAAGAAGCATAATATACCTTCACTTCTCAGGGCTGCTGAGAGAATCGAATGAAATTATGTGTGAAATGCACCGGCAAGTGTCACGTGCTGCACAGGTGGGTGGCATTATTCAAAGACTCAAGAAGGTAAACTTGAGACCCCAATAAATTCCCAACATAGGCCATTTCTTTGGTTTAAGGCATTGAAGGGCCAGCCAAATGGGAAGATAATGGTAATCGTTTTCTCTTGCTGGTGAACAAATTTCTACAAACTTAGCTACTTAACACAACACAAGTTTATTATCTCACCGTTCCATGGCTCAGAAGTCCAGGCTGACTCAGGGTTTTTTTTGCTTAGAGTCTTACCAGGCTGAGCTCCTATTGGAAGATTCTAGGAAAAATCTGCTTCTTCATGAATGGTGGCTGTGGCAGAATCAAACTCCTTGCAATTGTAGGACTGAGGTTTCCTGGCTAGCTGCCAGCAGGGGGTGTCCTCTGCTCCTCAGGCCTCTCCAGTCTCTGTGCGTGGGACAAACATCTGAGAGCCAGGGAGGGTACAACGCACAACCTTCTGATTTTCCCTTCTGGTGCCCCCGCTCTTCTGGCTCCAGCCAAAGAAAGTTTTCTGTTTTGAAGGGCTCACATGATTAGACTGGGCCCACCAGATAATCCAGGATAATCTCCATCTTTTAAAATTGTTACAGGTTGCCCAGGCATGGTGACTCATGTCTATAACCCCAGCACTTTGGGAGGCCAAGGTGGGCAGATCACAAGGTCAGGAGATCGAGATCATCCCGGCTAACATGGTGAAATCCTGTCTCTACTAAAAATGCAAAAAAAAAAAAAAAAGAACCGGGCGTGGTGGTGGGTGCCTGCAGTCCCAGCTACTGGGGAGGCTGAGGCAGGAGAATGGCGTGAACCTGGGAGGCAGAGCTTGCAGTGAGTGGAGATTGTGCCACTGCACTCCAACCTGGGCAACAAAGCGAGACTCCATCTCAAAAAAAAAAAAAAAATTGTTATAGGTTGAACTGTAACCCTCCAAAGAGGTAGACTGGAATCCTCATCCCAATAACTCAAAATGTGACCTTTATTTTAAAAAGGGTCTTACATGGGCCGGGGGTGGTGGCTCACACCTGTAATCCCAGTGCTTTGGGAGGCCAAGGCAGGTGGATCACTTGAGGCCAGGAGTTCAAGACCAGCCTGGCCAACATGGTGAAATCCCATCTCTACTAAAAATAGAAAAAGTTAGCTGGGTATGGTGGCATGTGCCTCTAGTGCCATCTACTCAGGAGGCTGAGGCACAAGAATCACTTGAACCCAGGAGGCAGAGGTTGCAGTGAGCCACGATTGTGCCACTGTACTCTAGCCTGGGTGACAGAGCAAGACTCTGTCTCAAAAAACACAAACAAAAAAGTATCTACTAATTTGGGGGCATAAATTAATTAAATAAAATAAAAAATAAAAAGGGTCTTATAGAGGTCATCGAGTTAAAATGAGGTCATTAGGGCATGTCCTGATCCAATATGACTGATATCCTTGTAAAAAGGTGAAATTTGGACAGAGACACAGAGGGAAGGTGATGGGGAGACACACAGTGGGGAAACAGCCATGGAACCAAAGCAAGGCATCTACAAGCCAAGGAACACCAGAAGCCAGAAAAGGCCAGGAAGGATTCTCCCCCAGAGCCAACAGGGAGAGCAAGGCCTTCCTGATACAGTAATTTCAGACGTCCACCCTCCAAAACCATGAGACCATACATTTCTGTGGGTATTAAGCCATCCAGTTTTTGATGCTGTGTTACAGCACTCCTGGGACACTAATACAAATATTTATTTTTTAACTTTTAAAATTTTCATTTATTTGTTTGTTTTATAGAGACAAGGTCTTGCTCTATCACCCATGTTGGAGTACAGTGGCACAGTCACAGCTCACTGCAATCTTGAACTCTAGGGCTCAAGTGATCCTCCTGCCTCAGCCTCCCAAGTAGCTGGGACTACAACCATGTGCCACCAGGCGTGGTTAATTTTTAAAAATATTTTTATAGAGATGGAGGTCTCACTGTGTTGTCCAGCCTGGTCTTGAACTCCTGGACTCAAGTGACCCTCCCACCTCAGCCTCCCAAAGTGCTGGAAGTACAGGCGAGAGCCACCATGCCCAGCCCAAATACTTGAATTATATCTGCAAAGTCCTTTTTGTTGTGTGAAATAACATTCACAGGTTCACAGTATGTCTGGGGAAACATTCTTCTGTCTCCCAAACTTACCCAGTGACTATCAGTCCTCAATGCTTTGGCATTATCAGACCCATTGAACAGAGGGAAGAGCCATCCACTGGGAATCTGAAAGAGGCCCAGGAAGGGACCAGGAAAATGGCCACGTTGCAAAAACAGCTGATCTGATGCCACATTGTTATAAACAGCAGGCACAGTGCTGGCAGGGAAAAGTGTGCACGGTGCAGCCACGATGCCTGGGTCAAACCCTGCTTCTACCTCTTTGCACCTTACTGAGTCTCACATCTCTCTCCCTTTGTAAGCAGATTATAAATGTATACAATATCTAACTTCACAGAGACACAAGAATTAAATGAGGTCATGAAAACATGGAATACCTGGCACTTACTTACTAGAGAGCCTGGAATATAGTAGGTATTCAAGAAAACCTAGTCATTATAATTGCATATCTATTATACAGATGTTTAATTATGCATGTATAAAACATTGTACACACACACACGAGTCTGGGAGAATACACAGCACAATGTTAACAGTGTGTACTTGGGGTAGATGGCAAAGGCTTTCAATTTTTATATACCTCTAGAATAACTTTATAGCAAGCATGCATTGCTTTTATAATTTAAAACTATTCTTAATTAAGAACACACGGCTCCCTAGGAAACTAGTTGAACATGTCCTTCCACATGGTTGTGTTATATATAGTACTAAAACACAAATTGCTATCACACACACACATACACACACACACACACACACACATTATAATGTTCACCTAAAGACCTTCTCAGTCTCCCTAGCCTTAACCCCCAGCCCCGGCCCCTCAGCCCTGCAGCTGTACCCCGAGACGAAACTCAATCCTCTGCGGCTTGCCTCTTTTGTGGAGCCAGATGTAGCAGCGACTCCAGCCCTTCCCGGTTCTCAGCTTGCAAGCTCCTCGCCTCCTCTTGGAGCTGCGTTCTGAAAGGCTCTTTGTTGCTAGGCAGAATGCTTTTGGGGGCCCTTTGAAAAAAATACTCCCTGCAGACAATTCCATCTGCTCTCAGGAGTCCCCTCTGTAAAGGGGCTTAAGAAAGCAAAGGGCACCAAGCCAGGTGTCCCTGCATTGTCCACACCCTCGACTTCCTCCCATTTCAATCAATTAATATTGGGCAAGGTGAAGCCAGAGGCCATGGCAAGGAAGGAGCATGGTACTGCCCGGCACAGTCATGACCTTTAACAAAACCTGCTTCGATGAGTTGGAATGATTTTGTTTCACAGCATAGCATGGGGATTAGACATAGAGACTTTGCCTCAGACTGAATTTGAATCTGAATTGCCACAGTTACTAGCTGTGGGACCTTCAACACCAGGTGTTAAGGTCTTTTGTGGCTCAGTTTCTTCATCTGTCAAACAGAGATTTGACAGATGACCTCAAGGTTTTAACAGGAGGATGGAATCAACTATCCATGTAATCTCTTAGCATCCAAAGGAAATGCTCAGTAAATGGGTGTTGTTAATGTCATTATTATTATTAGAAACGCAGACACACATCCTGCCTTCAAGGTATTTATAGCCTAGAATGGGAATTAGGCAGAGCCACTTGGAAGTTCCATGAGGACTTGGCCACATTGTAAAAGGCATTTGAAGGCTAAGGGTCAAACAAATGGTAAAGAACAAAGTAGGTGCTTTACAGGAGAGATGAGAAGAGGGAGGTTATCCAATCCAGCCTGGCTCCTTATCCTTGCACTCCTCCTCCCAAGAGCCTCCCTCCCCCAGCTCCAGAACCATCCCATCCAGGTATAAATCAGCTCAGAAGGTATAAATCAGCTTGGACCCCGCCCTATGGCTTCCACAATGTAAACCCCAGTGCAGCAACCAGGATCCCATCTTGTTCCCAAGCCCTGGGCTGGCTGCTACATTAGTCGCCTCCCTAGTGTACCTTGTTCTTCCCATCCTCCCTCCCCAGACTAGGAGTTCAAGACCAGCCTGGCCAACATGGTGAAACCCCATCTCCAAAACTATAAAAAATTAGGGTCTTCCCACATGATTAGGGTCTTCGGTCTTCCCACATGATTTCCAAGGGTCACAGGCCCCAGAGTCCCCTTGGCAGTATTCCATCCACCGACTGGGGCATCTGTGGTTTCACAATCACTACAGACCCCTTTGCCTACCTGGACTCCAACCTCCCATGGACAGGCTGCGTGCCCTTGGATACCATGCAAGGCGTTTTCCACAGTAAGCCTCTCTATCCCCTACCTACCTGACCGAGGCCAGATTCCACCCCCTCGCACTAGCTACCCTGAGCTCCAAGAAGGGGCAGGGAGGATCAGGACTGGAGTGGTCAAAGAGGGGTTTCAGAGGAAGAAGGAGCCATCTGTGAACTGGACTGACTGTGGGAGAGAGGCATATCAATGGCACCCCTTTGTATGGGGGTGGGGGCAATGCACTGGATAAATGTTGAGAAGTCGTTTTTTCTTTCTTTCCTTCTTTCTTTCTTTTTTTTTTTTTTTTGGAGACAAGGTCTCACTCTGTCACCCAGGCTGGAGTGCAGTGGCAAGATTATAGGTCATGGCAGCCTCAATCTCCTGGGCTCAATCAATCCTCCTGCTTCAGCTCCCCGCCTAGCTGGGACTACAGGCGTGTGCTGCTCAAGTAACACTAATGCCTGACTAATTTTTTTTTTTTTTTTTTTTTTTTAAGAGACGAGGTCTTACTATGTTGCTCAGGCTGGTCTCAAACTCCTGGGCATAAGTGATCCTCCCACCTCGGCCTCCCAGAGTGCTATGATTACAGGCATGAGCCACTGCGCCTGATTGAGATGTCTTGATGTACGAGATTTAGAGGAAAGAAAGATTACAAACAGACTGTAATGAGCTTTGGATGCCAAGATTGATTGTTCCCGAAATGCTCCCAGGAGGATTTGGTGGAGAGGCCAGGAGTGGGCAGGCACACAGGGTTAGCAAGGATAACCTTGCTAAGTGTTGGGAAAGTTCCACTTTCCAACCAAACCCAGCAACTCAGCATTCTCCAACCGTGTCACCCCTTCAAACCCACAAACTATTATAAATACTTGCTAAAGCCCTTTTTGTTCATGCTACACCACACTAGTTATGCTACCTTAAAGAGCACCACATTGTCTCAAACCTTGTTACCTTTGAACTTGGAGTCTCCTGCGCCTGGAAGGCTTTTCTCTGCCCTCTGCCTTCAAGATCTGACTTAACCTCCAGGGAAGCCTTATCTTTCTCTCCCAAAGAGAATCTGACATTCTATGTTCTCACAGTACTCTGAGTGTCCCTCTATTACAATATTTATCACACTGCCTTGTGATTACTTCCTGAGTAGTATAAATCTTTCTTTATTGTTACATTGTCGGCTCCTTAAGAATAGGGGTTCTGTATTATTCATTCTATAACAGCACCTGGGATGCTCAAAAAAATGCTTGCTGATAGTATTATCAATATCACCTTTTATGAAATGCCTACCATACGCTAAGGACTACCCTAAGTACTTGAGAAACAGAAACTTGTTTAATCCTCATGTAACTCACCAGTGAAGTATTACTTAGCCCATCTTGTAGACAGGGAACCTGACCCTCAGAGAACCTCAGCTAACTGTGAGATGAAAGAACGAACCAGCTTGAGCAGGTCAACTCCCACCCTCCCCAAACCCTGCCATGTACATCTGACCCCAGGAGTAATCATGCTGTGTCCTTAGGCAGTCCAGGGTAAATGTTTATTTCCAGTTATTGAAATCTACTCAGTTTGAGTCCACCAATCGATAAGCTGCTCTTGAATAAACATAAGGGGCATCTGCTGTTCTACAGAGGAACAGCTTGTCATTTCGCAGCACCAAAGCAAGGTTAATTAGCCCTTTCTATAGCCAGTGGGCACTGAAGTCTCCCCACATTCTTACTTTTCCTTCAGCAAAAAGTTTTTTGTTTTTTGTGTTTTTTTTTTAATTTTTTTAAATTATACTTTACATTCTGGGATACATGTGCAGAACGTGCAGCTTTGTTACATAGGTATATACGTGCCATGATGGGTTGCTGCACCCATCAACCCATAATCTACATTAGGTATTTCTTCTAATGCTATCCCTTCCCTAGCCCCTCACCCCCCAACAGGCCCTGGTGTATGATATTCCCCTCCCTGTGTCCATGTGTTCTCATTGTTCAACTCCCTCTTATGAGTGAGAACATGCAGTGTTTGGTTTTCTGTTCTTGTGTTAGTTTGCCCTTCAGCAAAAAGTTTTAATGGTGATCTTTCTAAGTTTGGCACATATGCACCATGGAATACTATGCAGTCATAAAGAAAGATAAGTTCATGTCCTTTGTAGGGACATGGATGAAGCTGGAAACCATCATTCTGAGCAAACTATCGCAAGAACAGAAAACCAAACACCGCATGTTCTCACTCATAGGTGGGAACTGAACAATGAGAACACCTGGACACAAGGAGGGGAACATCATATGCCAGAGCCTGTCGTGGGGTTGGGGGAATGGGGAGGGATAGCATTAGGAGATATATCTAATGTAAATGACGAGTTAACGGGTGCAGCACACCAACATGGCACATGTATAAATATGTAAGAAACCTGCACATTGTGCACATGTACCCTAGAACTTAAAGTATAATAAGAATAATTTTAAAAAAGAAAAAAAAAGTTGTAATGGTGATCTTTCTAAAAGGCAATGTGCCTCCAAGGTGAAGAGTTGCAGAGAGGGGGCACAGTCAGTGGTCTAACTGAGGAAGGGGCAGGGTGGGATTTCATCACTGCTGTCCAGTGATTAAGGGTGAGTAGGGAAGAACTGTACCAACCCATGCCCAGATGCTGTGCTGAGTGCTCCACATCCTTTCTGTCTCCACACAGCACCTTTCACCTCTTCAAGGAAGCACAGTCTTCGCCAATCTCCTAATCACAAATCCAGCGGTCCTTCCCAGCCCTGGGCCTCTCCCCCTGGGAAGAACAGCTTAAGAAGCCAGCCACTGTCTCTTCCTGGCCGCCCCTCTGTGCACACCGTGAGGCCCCTTGGCTTCTATGAATCTAGACCCTACTGTGGCTTCATCTGTGTTGCTCCTTGCTGACAGGGCATACTCTGCCTCACTCTCCTGCCCTGCCTCCTTTTTCCCTGCCAACCTCTTCAATCCACCAGGGTCCCACCCTCAGCCTCGATCTCATTTCACCAAACTCTCATTCCCTGGGTGTCCCATACAAGGCCGCATACGATGTGACTTATACCCATCAAAGACACTCTCAGAACACCTGCAGTTCTTCATATTCCCCCTTGACAGTGACTACAGAAACAGAAACCAGGTTCACAACAAATCCCCCAAACTCATTTAGCAAACAACCCTCTGCCAGAAGCCTATGGAATCAATAGATTTGGAATGCGACTCTGGTCCTAGACCCTTTCTGTGCCCATCCCAAATTAGAAGGAAGTAGGATGAGGGGGTGAGGGGAGAAAGAATACAAGACAGCGATCATAAAAAGCAAGGATCTAGCTGTACCCTCACCAAATGTGCATTTTTTCTATGTGTACATTATACTTCAATAACACAGTTTTTTTTTAAGAACCCAAATAAAACAAAAGGTTGACAACTGAAAAATTCATGACCAAGATTAATAGCACGGATAATTGAAGCAGGAGAGAGATAACAGAAATACTAGTTCACCTTTCTGTTCCTAATAATACCCAAGGGAAGACTGAGCAAGGAGAACCTTATGAATTAGGAACAGGTAATTAGTGTGTCCACTTGTCATGTTACACAATTATAGGTCTTCAAACCAACTTTGGCAGAGAGTTGTAGACCTAGAGAGAAGGGCATGAAAGATAATCTAATCCACCTTTTCATTTTCTAGATGAGGAAACCGAGGCTGAGCGAGGAAAAGAGTCCTGTCTCTGCCCAGCAATCATCTGCCACATATGCCTTCTCCACCTTCTTATCCACTGAGAGAATGGACAGGAAGAAAACTGAATGAGGCCACACCAGGGCTAGGAGAGCTCAGATGGACTTTCTGATATTCCCTGGGCTGGAGAAAGCTCAGAGCAGCCTGACATGGCCAGTTGTGCAAAGCATATTGCCTCTCTTTGGTGCCATATCTTTTTCCCTTTGATGTGTGATCACTTCATTCCCTCCTTGATTGCTTTTCAAAAGCAATCTAAATTAATGCGAACCCACAAAGGGCAAGGCTCTCTGTGAATAATTAGTGCATGATAATAAATGCAAATAGGGAAAGATGCAAAGTTGGCCTAAGAACTACTGCTCCCTGCTCCCCTGCCCATTCTCTTCACATTGGGAATTCTCTTTACACTATTGAAGAAAGAATTTGAGGAAACTTGAGAAAGGGTGGTATTCCTAAGCAGACCACTGGGTTCATTAAAGGATGGCAGAAAGAAAAAACAGAAGCTAAAAGAATCAGACCAGTGACTGCTACAGGATCTTTGTCCTTTTTTTTTTTTTTTTTTGTATATTCCACTGAAGACAAAACACTTGTCTAGATTTCTGACATTCAGAAGAGGACATCTCATCACAGTCAAGAAGGAGCCACCATAATTTAGTCCTGTCCACTCAGGATTTTCTCCTACAAACCCTGAGCTCCAGTCAATCTTGTCTCCTTTCTGCTCCTTGACTAAATCAAATTAAAAAACAAATCCAAAGCCAGAGATAAATTGTGTTCAGACCTTCAGTAAAACTGTCTCAAATATTATGCAGAGAGAACTGGACAAACTGAGGTTCAGGAAATGTTCCAGCTGGTAAGGCAAGCCCCTGCTTCTTCTCCATCAAATGGTTTGTCCTGAGTCCCTTCTGGAAGTCAGTTTCTATCTATGGTCATATTTAATGGGTAGAGCTGTATGGGAAGGAGATGAAGTGTCTGTGGAGCCTGAAAACTGGACTCCCCCAATCCCTTTATTTAAGATCATAGATGATTAAGATCAATACAAGATTTGGGCAGGGACACACACCCAAACTACATCATCTCCCATGCACCCCACATTCCCTATGCTTCCTGTAATCCAGGGACAGAAAACAGATTTCAGCTCAAGTGCCTTCTAATCCATTTACAACGGCTGCCAGGAGGGCTATATTCAGAATAGTCTGAGAGCATGACTGGGACCAGTAGGAAATGGGTGAGAAAATCCAGAAGTTTCATGTCCTTCACATCTCTGTCATTCCTGATTGAATCCACTCCTGTAATTTTCACTGTGGCTAAATTAAGGCCTTAGAGGAAGAATTGACACCCCGCATCACAGAGTAAATTGATAAAAAGGACCCAGCTCTCCCTGAATCTCCTATTTTCCTATAATCCAGAGTTTAAGACAGGGGATGGATCTAAGAGTACAGTCATAATACTATAACCATTTCTAAATGCTTACTATGTGCCAGGTACTATCCTAAGTGCTGTTCATGTATACTCGCATTTAATCCTGCCAGAACACTGAGAAATAATCATCTCCACTTAACAGGTGAAACTGACACAAAAGAGTGGTCAAGTAACCCATCCAATATCCCAGGACCAGTAAGTGACAAAGTAGAGACTGACACGTGGCAAGAAAAGAACAGAACTAGGTCTAGAAACATCCTCACACAAGCAGTGGAAGATTCTGGTAATTTCACCAACACATACAAAGTCAATTCGCATTGGAAAAATACCCCATGAAGGCCCAGTGATCTTTTCAGCCCTGGTGATGTCAAAGGCTGCAGAATAAGGAGTGGAAAGTCCTAGTTACCATGACAGGAAGCACCAGTGAGTGATTTAGAAGGCAGGAGATGAGAACAGGTAATTCAGCAGGACTCAGGTAGGACGCTGAGCTCTTGGCATGAACAGATAGGTTTCACCATGATCTCGAGTATGACAGGTTGGCCCCAAAAGGTCCCATTTTGCTCAAAAGATTCCCTAAAACTGAAAATGTAGTAAAATGGAATATCACCAGCTGGCTCCAATCCCTAGGGCTTGCTGTTTCAGAAAAGAAAGAGGTGCCCATCGATGTATTTTAGGCTTAAAGCTGGCATGCACTGAAGCTACCTGGGGTTACTCGACAAATGTTTTAGTGCACATTTCTTTTTTTTTTTTTTTTTTTGAGACGGAGTCTTGCTCTGTCGCCCAGGCTGGAGTGCAGTGGCCGGATCTCAGCTCACTGCAAGCTCCGCCGCCCGGGTTTACACCATTCTCCTGCCTCAGCTTCCCGAGTAGCTGGGACTACAAGCGCCCGCCACCTCGCCCGGCTATTTTTTTTTATTTTTTAGTAGGGACAGGGTTTCACCGTGTTAGCCAGGATGGTCTCGATCTCCTGACCTCGTGATCCGCCCGTCTCGGCCTCCCAAAGTGCTGGGATTACAGGCTTGAGCCACCGCGCCCGCCTATTTAGTGCACATTTTCTCCATCTTTTTGTTTCATTAGGTTTTAGTTGGCCAGCTATTTGGGGCCTGAATTAGGATTTCACACACATCCAGAGCCCAATGACAAAACAAACAAAGAAGCCCCGTGACTAAAACAGGACTTGGGGTCAGCAGCTCGGTAAGGGTGGCCCCCTGGAAACAACTCCTGTGTGGGATCAAAGGAAAGTGAAGTGGTATATCACATCCCAGGGCTGGGGAGCCCCACTGCCTTGAGCTCAGCCAGTCACCCCTTTGTTCCATGACCTTGGCCTGGAAAGCTCCTCCCTCCCATCCCTGAGCAAAATCCTAGAGTTCCTTCAAGTCCTGGCCCAAATGTCAACTTCTTTGGGAAGTCTTCCCTTACTCCATCCCTACCCCACCTCTTCTTCCTACAAAAGGAAAAAAGAAGTTTCTCCTCTCCCTCCTCCACACTCTGTCCTCAGTTCCCAGCCCATCCCACAAGTCTCTGGAGGCTGGGAGAGCACAGGTGTGGAGTCACCCTCATTCACCACCTTAGAGAGACTGGAACAACATCAGCAGCCCTGGGGAAGCAAATCCAGGCCCAAGCACTATGGTCTCCCGGATTATGATGATTTGCACACAGAAAGCATTGGAAAGAAAAAGCTGAAAAGGAATATGCTGCCCAAATTTCTCTACCATGAGCAAGTATTGCTTTTATCATTGGAAAAACATAAAATAAACATTTTAATGGACTGCATATTTCTCATGCTAAAGGAGCTAATAGTGTTTCCTATTGTGTGGAAAATAGATCTGAACCCACCCACAGGATGCTGAAGAATCCACAAATTACAGCAGGCATCGACAGTGCCTGGGTACACGGGAAGGAGGAAACTCAGCCTGCCTGGGGCATCAGGGAAGGCTCCACACAGGAGGGGATGAGTGAGAACTCTCCAGTTAGACTAGGGAAGATGAGGCAGAAGGAAATTCCAGGCAGAAGGAACAGTACATGCAAAGTCGGAGTCATGTGAAAGTGTAAGCTAAATAATATGGCTGGAATGTGGGATATGTGGGAGATGTTATCATTTGGATGTATGTCCCCGTCCAAATCTTATTTTGAACTATAATCCACAATGTTGGAGGTGGGGCCTGGTAAGAGGTGATTGGATCATGGGGGCGGATTTCTCATGAATGGTTTAGCACCATCCCCCTTGGTACTGTCCTCATGATAGTGAGTTCTTGTGAGATCTGGTTATTTAAAAGTGTGTAGCATCTCCCCGCTCATTTTCTCTCACTCCTGTTTTTGCCATGTGATAGGCCTACTCCCTCTTCAGGTTCTACCATGATCGTAAGTTTCCTGAGGCCTCCCCAGAAGATATCGGCACCATGTTTCCTATAAAGCCTGCAGAATCACTAGCCAATTAAATCTCTTTTCTTTATAAATCATCCAGTCTCAGGTATCCTTTATAGCAATGCAAGAATGACCTAATACTGGAGAGAATCATGGATGTGAGGTATGCAATTAAGGGTTAAATCCACTGGCTTGGGGTCCTCAAACTCTGCACCTTCCAAAGAAATAACTAGCCCTTGACCAGCCCCCAGGAAATAACCTCTGAGCCCTTGGAATATCATGCCTGATGGAATAGAGTATCTTTGTATCACCGGGACTTTGGGCCACCCCACATAGTTTATGCTAACAGTGTCATTCATGATAAAGGCCTGTTTTTGTTTACCTGGAGTCCCAGCCCATGCTGTATCGGTTTGATTCCAGGGGTGCAGGGATTGCATAGAGACCGAGTAGCCAAGGTTAATCACATGGGTGACTCATACCTCAGTGACTGATTGCCTTCTCCCAACAAAAACCCTGGACACCAAGGGGCAGTTGGGTTTCCCGGCTATGTTTTGTCACACATCATTGCTGGCAGAGTTCAGTGCTATCCAAGCGACTCCCCTGGGAGAGGACAACTGGCAATTTATGCCTGGTGTCTTCCTGGACTCCGACCTATGCACCTTTTTTCTTGGATGATTTTAATCTGTCTCCTTTTGCTGCAGTGAATCATAACCGTGAGTATAACAGCTTTTCTAATTTTTGTGAGTCCCTCAAGTGAATCATCAAACCTAAGGTAGTTTTGGGATCCCCATCACAGAGAGTCAAACAGGAGCAGGGCAAGAAGAGCTGCTTTTCCTGGAAGGCTAATGAGTCTGAAGTTCGCCCTGGAGGTAATCGTTACAGTAACTCCAGGCTCTAACCTGGAGCTGACATGATAAGGCCAAATGTACACCTCTAAAAGGCACTGCCGACTACAGAGGGGAATGGATGGGGGAGCTGAGGGAGCAGAGATGAAGCAGGGAGACCAAGTCCTGGAAAGAGATGGCTGAACCAGTCCAGATAAGAGCTGATGGGCCCTTGGTAGTGGGCAGTGACCACAGCAAAGGACTAAACTCAAGAGCCAGAAAACAGATGCAACAAGACTTGCCAGCCAGTTAGACTGTGGGGTAAGGGAGACAAGTCAAGGATGACTCCCAGATTTCTGAGCCTGGGCAATTGGAGGGATGATGGAGTCAGTCATTGAAGTGAGAAATCCTGAGTGGGGAAGCTGATGTTCAGGGGCTTGAGGGAGGTTCTGACCCCCAAGCCCAGTCTGGTACTTTCACTGTGTTACATTTCTACAATTCAGGAATCATCCAATTGCTCTTTTTTTTCTCCTTGAAGCCATCCCCTTAGCCCTCTGCCCACAGTGATCACTAACTGATCGCTCCTCCGTAAAAGCCACTGAAAAGTGTGCTTGGCCAATCTCCCTGACCTCAATTTCTCTGCTGGCAAAATCACAAGAAAGGCATCAGCACCTTCTGTGAAATGGGGAGCCAGGCAGACGAGGTGCCCAGGTAGGTGGCAGAGGCCTAAATAAATCACGGCTATGCGAGGAGGTTTCAAACACCAAGTTCTGGTGGGGGGAGGGGGGTCCTGGGCCAGACCCTGGGGAGGTGGGACTAAGATCCCTGTCGTCTGGTGGGGGTTGGGGGCAGGGCTGAATGAAATCATGAGAAACAAAGGCTCTGGGGGCTGCACAGAATGTCTCCCCTCGGCCTGGGGCTAAACTGCACTTTATGCATTTCCAGGTGGTAAGGAGTCCATGTCAGCTGCTGTCATCCACACCACAGACTAGACATTGCAAAGAGTGGCCAGGCCTTTTGAGTGAAGGTGATCCAACCTGTCACTAAGCCTAAGGGCAAATCCTGGCTGTGCTGTGATGGCTACAACAACCCCAAACAGCAGCACAGAGGCTGCAGCCGCCCTCGGAGGCATCACTGGGAAACGCTCATTAGCAGCCTTCCATTGCTCACCCGCCCCATCCCACCTCTGTGCATCCCAGACCATCAGCCAAGTGCACAGCTGGCTTCCATCCTCAGAGCCTTCCTCCTTCATTTGCCTATTCAACAGTTACAAAGGCCTGAGTTGCAAAGGGGCTTACAACCCATTCTACCCAGAAGAAAGAGAACTGAGACTGAGCAAGACAGAGAATAGGTGGAAGCGGGGATTAAATCAAGCAATCTCTAGATCCCAAATGGAGACCCTGATGTAGCAAGAGCCTCTTCTAAATCCTTTTCCTATAGGATAATGTGGAAAATGGTTGAAAGCACAAGCCAACTGGGGCTGGAATCCAAATGGGCCATTTACTAGCTGTGTGACTGGACAAGTAATTTCATATTGCTGAACCTCAATTTTCTCATCTGTAAAACAGAAAAAAAAAATCTATGTCATAAGGTTGATATACGGATTAGATGAGCTAAGATCTAAAATGTCTTCTATTCAGTAGGTGCTCAATAAATGTTTTCTATTTTTACGACTGGGTCTCTAAGTCTGGAGATCAAGGAGGAAAGTTTCACATGCTGGATTCTGCAGGTAATACAGTGAGACATGGTTTCTGTACTCACGCTCCTAACTCAGGTGGGAACGGCTGAGAGGATCACATAGTCTGAGGCTGTGCAGGGCTGAAAGCCTCCTGAGAGGTCATCTGATCCACTATTTTCATGGGCGAGAAAACAGAGACGTAAAGTGACCTTCTCCCAAAGTCACACAGCAAGACAGTGTCAAAGTCAACACTAGAACCCAGGGCTCCAGGCTTCTATTGTTCTTTCCTCTCCAAAGAAACGTATAAAAACCTAATGACAGGACGCCGCAAGTCAGGACATGAATAAAATTTCAAATAACTTGCCATAGAGAACACTGTGCCCTGTTCAGATCCCCATTCCCAGGCCATGTACCATCCCTTGGCTGCTTTGAGTGGCTGCTGTCAGTGGCTCACAGCTGCCCTGTCCTCTGGAGAATTGCCACCTCCACACCCAGCTGATGAGGGAGATGACACCCAGTGCTGTGTTGGCAAATGTTTAGCAGCCACTTTCTGATGGGGTAGGGGGAGCCTTGGCTTGAGTATTTGCCACTTTCCCTGGTGTAAATATTCCCATTATGGCCGACTCCAAGCTCCCAGCAAGACATCACTGAAGGTGGAGTTCTGAAGAGATGCACATAGCTCTCCATCACATAGTATTTCCACCATAAAGATCCAATACCCAACAATAACTGCAAGTGCACAGATCTTTAAAACTGTAGTAAAATAATTAGGAAGTGATGACTTTTGAATAAGTATTTCCATTGTTTTAGCATTATTTACTTAATTATAACTTTATGTGATTTAATTGCTAATAGTGGCTCACAACATTCCTAAAAACTTGACCACCGCAAGCTCGTAAGGGCCAGGTCCAACACAACACTGGTTTACTCCCACTCCCTCCCTGCCAGCCTGAGGCCAGTGACTGATGACATGAGGATGCAAAAAGTTGGCTGTTCATCTCATCTAGGGGTGAGGAACAACTTGTGGTGGTGTGATTAATACCAGAGCTCCCATGGATCAGGCCCAGACTAGGCTTACCTGGAGCCACTTCCTCCCTCAGCTCCTCCCCCTCCCCTATCCTTCTGTTACCACGTCCTTACAGGTATTTCCAGAAAGGCACACCAATAAACAGCATGCACCCAAGGCCCGTCTCAGGCTCTATTTCTAAAAAACTCAACCTAAGCCATGCACAGTGGCTCACACCTGTAATCCCAGCAGTTTGGAAGGTCAAGGTGGGAGGATCACTTGAGCCTAGGAATTTTTTTTTTTTTTAAGTTCTAGGGTAGACATGCACAACGTGCAGGTTTGTTACATATGTATACTTGTGCCATGTTGGTGTTGAGCCCAGGAATTTAAGACCAGCCTGGGCAACTCAGCAAGACCCCATCTCTACAAAAAAATTTAAAAATTAGCCAGGAGTGCTGGTGTGCGCCTGTAGTCCTGGCTAATCGTGAGGCTGAGGCAGGAGGATTACTTGGGCCCAAGAGTTTGAGGCTACAGTGAGCCATGATCACATCACTGCACTCCAACCTGGGTGACAGAGCAAGACCCTGTCTCCAAAAAAACAATAAAAAAGAAAAGAACCCAATAGAAAATACTTGTACAGAGTGAAAATTTAGGGAGAAAGTAGAAAAGATCATTGTGGCTTTGGAGGAATCCCAGCAAGCTTTCTGCAGGAGGTGGGATCCAAAGAGTGGGCAGGATTTTGATTTGGAAATGAAAGCCAGGAACCCTCCAGATGGACAGAGCAGTTTAATCCAGGTGAAACCAACAATCATGCATTTGACCAGTCCGTCTGCCAGGCGGGGCAGGGTTTTCCTAGAGACAAGCCATGAGCCCTGGGGACCACCCATTAAGGACTGCCAAAGTTGGAGGAGGGGGAGTTTCCATGGCTACGGTGTGATTAAGAAAGATGTGTGGCTCTCTGGCAAGGGCAGTATGGTGTCCCAGTTTGCACTAGAAACATCATCTGTACCAAAACCTTTGGAGCCAGAAGGTCGTCTTCGGATCGTTTACTGCCACTGATGGATGAAAGCTTTGAGTTGTAAAAGAGTAAATACAGTATATTTATTTTAATAGTTGTGTTTTATGCTTTCTTTGCTCTTATTTTTGCTTTTCTTTGTTTTTAATTTTTTAATTGAGACAAAATATACATAACAAAAAAATTTACCCTCTGAACCATCCTATCTTTCATCTTAGAGTTACCTCCAATATACAGCATCAATGCTGAATTTTATTTGCAGAAGTTTATAATGTCTCCCTCCAAAACAATTTGTACAGAATAGATGGATCAGTTTAAAGAAAAATATGCAGAAAATAATAAAGGTGATGACATAAACATGGAAAATTGCAAAGATAGGACACAAAAAAACCCTAAATTTTGCAAACTAGTCCAATACTCTTATTTTAAGATAGCAAACTTGCACCCAGATAGAGTAAGGGAACAGCCAAAGGACAGGCAGCCAGTTAGGTGCAGAAACAGGATTAAAACCCAGGTCTTCTAATTCCCATTTCTACATTTTCCACTCTGGTATGATTTCCATTTTAAAGCAGGAAGAAAAACAACATATTCTTTTCTAAAACACACCTCTCCAAAGTTTTCGTCCTCCCCATTCAAAGATGTGCAACAGAGAACATACCAGTTCTTTTTCACTCATGACAAGAAAAGCCACCTTCCCTTTTAAATCAGCCTCAGTGATGGTTTTCAGGGTAGAAAAGGGATTCGTATAGATGACAGGGTGTACTGGCCTAAAGAGGACACAAATCCTCTAGAAATCTGTCACCCCTGAATTCATCATTCTGCTAACATCAGATGTCAATGCTAGAAAGGAAAGAAAAGTTGGCATTTTGATGCCAGTCTCTGCCTCTAGCTGTTCCACAGGACATGCCTGTCAAAGAGGTGGCCTGTTTTCCAAACTAAAATCTACAATCAAAGATGGTTTAAAAGTCATCCTGCTGAGAACTGTGAATTGGGAGATTGGTTCTGCCACAAAATGGCTATGGAACTCCAGCCTCCTTTCTTAATCACTCCAGGTCTCAGTTTACCTACTTTCAAACAGAGATAATAGTTCCTGTTTATTTCAATATCAGTTCAATAATCACTAAACACTTGACAGCTTCATAGTTTGCAAAATGTTTCTTCTCATTTTCTAGTGTCTCATTTAAACCACACAACTGTGTCATGTGGGTATTATTATTTAACAGATTGGGTAACAGACTCCAGAAGACCATGTAACTTGCCCATAGTTGTGAGTGGCTCTGAAACCCAGATCCTGTGATCCCAGATCATGCATCTTAGAAGTTTTTCCAAAGCATTTGGCATTTTCCAAAGCAGATACTTGGACATTTTCCAAAGCAGATGCTTCAGAATCCCTGTTCTCTAACTACATTGTTATTAGTTATTACTTTCTAAAAGAGGTGTCATAATCAAATAACATTGTGTTAAAAGCTTAAGGGGCTTCCTTCACAGCCATGGGACTTTAATATGAATTGTCTGTCTCCAAGAGAGAATAGAATATGAACCTTTCCAAAACTTATTTGTCAAATTACCCAATTTAGGTAGAATCTCTTTCTTAAAAATATAATATTCCAGGGAAATTCAAAAACTATCCTATTGTAGTTACTCTTCATTTTATTATGACTTCCAGGTAGGTTGTCTGTTGCTTTATAGAAACTGGTAAACTATGTTATCATACAGGGCACAGGCCTTTCTAGAGAGACTGTCTTTCAAGTCTGTATCAATTAGACTGGCCACAGCCTATTTGCTCCACGGGACAAGACATTGGATGACAAGGCTTTCTGTCATCACATCTGATTTATGTTCAGATGTTTCCAAAAAAGTTGAACTTTCTTTATATGTCTACATGGCCTTAGCTACATGTCTCAGGCAACCAGTATTTATTTAATATTTGTCTTGCCCTTTATCTGTGTTTTATTATTTCTCTACACAGGCCCACTGAGTCAAGGAAGATACCTTCTTCTTCAGAGGCTATTCAATTCCCACATGCAGTGATAAGGAAGATTGGGGTAACAAGGAAGGAATAACTCCCTCTCCTTACACAAGGTTCCCTGAAGAAACCACAGGGCCAGCTTCCTGGGCTTACAATCTACCTAGCATTCAGTAGCCAGTGCTTGGTTTGGTGCTCTGCTAGCACTGTCTTGAAACTCTTAATTTTTGAAAAGGGGCTTTACCTTTTCATTTGTACAGGGCCCTGCATATTATGTATCCAGTCCTGAGCAACCACTGTTTAATTGTTAAGCTCCAAGAAGGCAAAGACTATGTCTGTCTACTCCCAGCACCTGGCATTGTGTTTAGTACAGGAAAGGTGCACACTATATATGCACAGGATGAATAGGTCAATAGGTGCAATGAAGAGGTTGCAGGGCCCAGAGGCCTCGTCCTTTCTTTCCCCAGCAAACGAGGCAATGACTGCCCTTTCTTCTAAAGGGCATTCACATGTAAAACAGGCCCAGGCACCAAACAAGAATGAAAACTCATATACAAACTGGAGGAATAGGCCAGCACAGAAAATCAAAACCCCAGCCTGTAGAAAGACAAGCAAGAAAAGACGGGCAGCAAGCAGACACATTGTCCTCTCTCTCCAGATAATGGGACATTTTCCAGCACTTCTCGCAGCGACAGCCAATTTCAGAACAGAATCCTGACCTGAATGTGGTGCATTTTCCTTCCTGTCCCCATCCAATATCTGCCCCCCTTCCCATCCTTTTTAAGCCAGCTATCTCCAATCCCCAGCACCTCTCAGCTGCTAAAAGCCTGAAAGGTTTAATCTCCAAGAAGGATGCTCAAGGGCTCCGTTATCAGAGTTACTTAATTCTGCATTTGCAACGGGCTTAATCATCTGCATCAGACCACACTCCCGCGACTCACACGCACTACCTCTCTGATCCAGCTGAAAGTTGTTCTCCCTTCATCAGCACCTCAGAAGCATTCATAAATGCAAATGTATACTGGCAGAAATGCGGGTGGAGGGTTCGGTTTTGTGTTCCCGTTTTTCAATCACACCAATGTGCTAGCAACACTGATTGAGATTTTTTTTTAAGCCATGGCATTTTACCTCCCACCGCCAATCAAATGGTTTCCAATGTCCTTTGTTTTTTCTTTGTTGACTTTATATGGCTGCCATGACAATACCTTCCATGTGGCTCCATCACCTCCAGAGGCCTCATTTCTAATAGTTGTATAATATTCCATCAAAGAGTTGTAACATCATTATATAGGTCCTGTTTTTGTTTGTTTTTTTATTATAAATAGTGCTGCAATGATCATTTTCAAGAGCACAGGATTTAAAGAACTGCATTCAAAGTTTGGCGGTGTCTCTTCCTAGTTATTGAGTCCCTACAGGGGAAGCAATCGTATTCTCTAACTCAAAGCATGGCTGATGGGAAAGTGCTTTATAAACTATATGAGCACTCTACAATTATTCATTCTTACTTGACATGCCAAGCCCCATCCCAAAAGATTTACAAACACTTGGTCTCTGTCCCCTGGAAATCTGCCATTGAGACAGACACCATTGAACTCTTAAATAAAGGAACAATGACAAAAAAAGAAATGAAAAACCAGTATAAATGCTTAAGAAAAAAAATCAAGCCTTCAGAAAGGCCTTATGAATTGCAAGACACACTATCAGGCTGTAGGTTGGCTAGTAACCAGGAAAACGGCATTTAAATGCAAGTTGATTAAAGGAGAGGCTGACAATATGGTGGCTGTATGCAAGGCATTGCTTGTGTGCTTGGAGGGGAGAATAGCTACAGCCAAGAAGAAGGTAAACTGTGTCCTGTGAGAACTAGTACCATGGGTTGTAAAAAGAAAAAGTATGTGTCCTTTAAATGTCACCAATATACTTTGTTTTTAAGATAAATAAGCTATATTATCAAAACTAAAATTGTCTCATTTGAATAAACTTTTGAAAGATCCTACATACTGTAAGAATACGTTATTAATATGTAGGGGGTTGGACAAGGATTCTTTCATTCACTCAATATGTATTTGTTGGTGCCTGTGACATGCTATTTTGCTATATTCTAGGACAAATAAAAAGATGAAAAAGACAAGTTCCCAGCCAAAAAGGAACACACAGAAAACCATAGTAAATGTGAATAGTGCCATCCTATAAAAGTACCTACAAAATGTTATAAAAGCAATAAGGAGAAAGCAAGTAATTCTGCCCCCAAAAAGGCATGGACTGAAAAGGTCTCAGAGCTGAAGCCACTTTTGACCTGAGTCTTACTGGATGAGTAGTTTCCCAGGCAAAGAAGGAAAACCATGAATGCGTGTATGCCTCCCTGGGATAGAAAGCAGAAGATATTTCCAGATGCCAAAAAGACAGGGTTCCAGGCAATACTGTCCTGCGCAGTCCAAAGACTACGTACATCAATATTACCTGGGGGTGCCTGCTTCAAATGCAGATTCCCAGGCTCCACCACAGACGTATTGAATCCCATGGTGGGGCCCAGCAATCTACAGCTTACTAAAGGTCCTTAGACCAGGCTGACACACACTCTCATTTAAAAATCAGCGGTACCAGTAACAGAATGACCCTTTCCAAACAAAACTCAAGTCACGACTACCCAGAGAGGATCAGCTGCCAGTGGTTTGGAAATGCACCGAGGGAGGCCCTGGAGCAGAGGAGGATCAGCATGTTGGCACCTCCCTCAAGCCAATTCCATAGGCCTCCCTCTGCTCTTGACAATCAGCCAATCCTGGTCCAGATGGATATATTCCCCAATCAGGTACACACCATTTTGTTGGCTTAATATTGGTTTTCCAATAGGAAGGCTCAGTGACAACAGACCAGACAAGAAGGACAATGATGGAAGCCAACCATGCCCCACTCTTGCCCTCTCAACCACCACCTTTAACCCACAAATCAGGCTGGCACCCCCAGCCCCCAAGACCCCAGTTGAGGAAAAGGGACTGTAAGCTCCGCCGACATCCACTGGCCACTGACCCAGTGTTAAAGCTCAGGTGATAGAAAAGCCTAGAAGCCAAGGCAGATGTTCAGCCAAATTAAGTGGTTCCAGGAGAAAATGAAAACTTGCCTGACGAGACATCTGGTATCCATTAACCTCCTAAGCAGAGCTGCAGCAGAGCCATCTGCTGGAACAGACTCTCCAGAGGCAAGGAGCATCCCTGGCCTGTGTGCCTCTCTGCCTGCTCCCAGCAAAGGCCTGGCCTTGACAAGGGAGAAAAAGACCAGCCCACTTGCCTTCAGGACCCTATAACTGGTTCCTTCCTAACTAGGGAGTCAGCAGAAAGAACAGTCAACAGACACCCTGTGAGGCTCCAATCATGGGCCTTGGTGTTTGCCAGCAGGGAGAGTACACTGACATCAAGGAGAGCTTCTTCTGTACCAAGTGCATGTAACACTCAAGGAGACACGGTACAGAAACTTGAGTGCTACTGGAGGGATGTAATTCTTAAGTTGCCCAACTGATAAAGAGAAAGGAAAGACACCAACATTGCATGAAGACCCACCATGGGCCAGGCAATGTGCTGTGCATTTTCAAATTCATGAATCCCATTGAATCCTTACAACAACTCTGTGCCTTGGGTGTTACTATTTGCATTTTACAAATGGCAAGGATGGGCTTCAAACTCAGGTCTTCCAACTTCCAGAAAAAGTCGAATGCTTCTTTTGCTAGAGGACTGTGCCACAGTGAAGCCGGTTTCTTTGGTTTGGAGGATGCGGGGGAGGGAGGCGGGGGAAGGGTTATAACAAAAGCTATTTGTGGGGCTATAACAAAAGATTATGCATGGATGGGGTTTGCTGCCTTTGATGCTTTTGAAGATGACCAGACTGAGGCTTGAAATGTATCCATAGAAACAGCTATGGCGGGAGCAGCAGCCAAATTAGCTCGCCCTTGAGGCAGTTGGACTGATGAAGGAAGAGTGGTATCAGTGCCCATGTTATCTGCCAGCCTTGGCCTCTTCTGTCCCCACAGCTGGACCAGCTGAAAGCCCAGCCCCCTCCCAAGACACAGCCTATCCAGACACCAAGCTAAGCCTTCATCAGCCTCTGAGCCCCAACTCCAGGGAGCTGAAAACCTTCCTGGGGCAGCTCCTGCACAGGATACCACTCTGATGTTCACTAGCCTGCCCTGCTCTAGCAAAGACCCGCGCTCTAATGGTGAACTCTTGTCTGGAGCAGAAGTTCCCCTGCCGAGGCACAGACCTCCACATGGAAACTGTCTGTCTGCCCCAACCTTGAGTCCTCTCCTGGATTCCTGCCACATCTCTGCTCACCCCCTGGAAACCCTCTGTCCACTCTGTGGGAATCCCCGAGCTAATGCTGGGCCTGAATCTCCCACAGTCCTGGGACTCTCTGCCTCGCAGTCGAGGCCTCTAGTGTTGTCCCTGCTGCAGTCTATGCCCCATGCCAGGAGGGCAGGACCATTCCCCCAGCTGCCCACAGTGTGGGTGGCTGACAGCTCCCAGCAGAGCTCTCCAGAACATGCTCTATAGGCTGAAGTAAGCCGCCTTCCTTTCCTTTTGTGGGAAAACCAACTACAGTGACTGGTTGATGGGAGGGCATAAAATTCAGCCACTTCCCCCCAAGTTGGGCCAACGCCAAAGGTCACCCCAGCTTCAGCAACCCTTGTGGGATCAGCTGAGGCTTTCGAAGTGACAGCAGCCCAGTTCAGCTTCTCCTCTGCCTTCCTCCATAGACACCGATCTCGAGAGCAATCCTCAGTGAACCTGTTGCACGCAAGTCTCTGACTCCCAGTCTGTTTCTCAGGAACCCAGTCTCATAAAGATATTTCTGTCCACTTCAAACTGGAGGGCACCATATCCCATGCCCCCACCAGCTATGTCTCTGCAGCTATAGCTTGTCACTATAACCAAAACAATCACCCCCTCTCCCAAGCTCAGGAGAATCACCCCGAACCTTGAACTTGGATTCTAGTGCCACTTAGGTGTGGGCACCCTGGGAAACCACTTAATCTCTCTGAATCAATTTCCTATCTATAAATTGATAACTAAGCACTGGGGCAATTATCCTGATAGTTCATAGCCATTTAAAACTATCTTGTTCATTTATCAAATATTAACTGAGAGTCGACCACATGTTTGTTTCCATCCCTCAGATCCTACCCTAGATGTCACTTCCTCCAGGAAACCCTCCACAGCCCTCAAAGGCGAGATCGAGAACTCTTCTGTGCTCCTGCACCCTCTGCCCACACCCTTACTGCAGCTGCTACCCTCTAAATCGCAATTGCCTGCTTTTTGTCTTTCCCTTATGTTGGTCCATGAGCTATAAGGGGATGGAATGTGTTTATTCAATATTGTATGCCCCTGTGCCCACCTCAGAACCTGGAACATAGTAAAGATTCAAAAATATTTGGGAACAAACTAATTAAGTAATAAAGCTAGGTGCTATAGAAAAAGCAAAGGTAATACTGTGTTCACACAGCCCTTTACAATGTGCAAATGGCTTTCATACCTAGGATTTCATTTGATCCTCATAACAACCTTGTAGAGTAGGCAGGGCAGGAACCATTTTCCCTGCCCTAAGTGGTTCACCCACTGATGGGGCCTGGTCTTTGGCCTGCTAAGCCAGCATCTCTGTCCCATTCCCCCATGCCCCACCAAAACATGAGAGCAGGATGTAGATCTTACTGCTACAGTCTGACACCCTAGGAAGGGCTCGTCTCCACCACCACCACTCCCAGCCCTGTGGCTTCCATTATTCAGGGACCAACACCTCAGCAGTGAATGAATGAAACCATCAAACACCAGGAACCCATCTTGGAAACTACTTAGACCCCAAGTTAGAATATTTCTTGTGACAAAATTCCAAGGGAGTAGGGCCCTGTGTGACCCTCAGAAAAGCTGGAGAAGGCAGAGGGCCTGCCAGAAAGGCCACAGCAGTGACAGCCTCACGGCCTGGACACACAGCCCTGGGCACACAGCCCCGGACAGAGCCTTAGCCAGGAAGTCGTGGCATTGACAGAGCACGGAGAGAGTTCAGAGGTCACCAGGCCACTCCTCAGGCCTCCCTGACTGCCACGCCGCTCACTCCTGGGCCTGGGCTAGACATGCCTTTGCCTCCACGGCCTTGGGCTCTGAACTGATCTCTGTTTCTGTGACAAACACTGGCTGTCTCAGCTCCCTGCAGATCTTATCCATTGGGAGATAAAATGGAAGAGGGAGGGTGTGTACACAACAGCTTTCTCCCAGCTGGAAAATAGAAATTCTTTTTTCCTCTGCCCCAGAGGGGGAAAACATTCTACACCCAAAGGAGGTACCAACTCTCCCTAACGTCTTTTTTTTTTTTTTAAGTCCTAAATGAATGCATGATTTTTCCCTAAAGAAACTGTGGTAATACAATTAGCCATACACAGAAGGCCTAAGCCAGGCGATCGCAGGCCCTCCCCACCACCAGCCCCAGCCTTCGTAGGAGTTAGGCTTTGAAATGAAGAAATCTATTGTCGCTGGGGAGCACGGAGCTAAATCACAAATCCCAGCAGAGCGGTGACGCTGAAAACCGCCCTTTGTGGAGGCAGCCAAGAACTGCACGTTAAAGGCTGGACGTTACTGGCAGCAATGCCCAGGCCTATTCTACTCTTGGCTTGTTTAAGCTTCCATGGGCCATAAACATTGATCACCATTTAGACTACAGCACCTTGGTGATGTAAATCACTTGTCAGCGTGGAGCTCTGGGAGAGTGAATCTCCCTTCAGATCCCAGACCCAGGGAGGGGCACCCAGAAAGTTGCTGATTATGATTCGAAAATGCGCAGTGAACTCTACACCAGCGCTGTCCAATCAAAACACAAAGTCACAAGTGTAATTTTAAATTTTCTAGTAGCCACATTAAAAAATTAAAAAGGGGTAAAATTAATGTTAAGATATATTTCCTTTAATACAATATATCCAAAATACTATTACTTTAATGTATAATCAATATAAAAAATTATTAACAAGGTATTTTCTATTCTTTTTATTTGTATTAAATTCTCAGAGTCCGTCATGGATTTTGCCCTTGCAGCACGTCTCACATGGGACAAACCACATTTCAAATGCTCAACAGCCACATGTGGCTTGGTGGCTACCACGTTGGATGGTACAACTATCACGTTTGCAGAGTATGTCTAACTGGTCTTTAAAACAAGCCTCCTGAAGTAAGCATTTGCATCACCATTTCACAGAGGACACAGCTGAGACTCAATAAATGAGTCAGCCCCACCCAAATCTAGAACCTACATCTCCTGCCTCCTGGTCCTATGTGCCTATCATTTCCCTGTGCTCGAGCAAACCAGGATAAAAACTATGGCAAAAGTAAGTCCAGTCAGTGCTTACAAAATGCAGGTGCATTATTATTATACAGATAGCCAAGAGATGGAAGCAACCCAAATGCCCATCACAGATAAATAAACAAATGTGGTCTATCCATACAATAGGATAGTATTCAGCCTTAAAAAGGAAAGGAAATTCTGACACATTCTGTAATGTGAATGAACCTTGAGGACATTATGCAAGTGAAATAAACAAGTCACAAAAGGTCAAACACTGTATGATTCTACTCATACAGGGTATCTAGAGTAGTCAGATTCATAGAGAGAGAAGTAGAATAGGAGTTGCTAGGGGGTTGTGGAGGAGAAGGGGAGCTAGTATTTAATGGGTGCAGAGTTTCATTTGGGGAAGATGAAAAAGTTCTGAGATGAAAGTGATGATGGTTAGGCCGGGCGCGGTGGCTCAAGCCTGTAATCCCAGCACTTTGGGAGGCCGAGATGGGCGGATCACGAGGTCAGGAGATCGAGACCATCCTGGCTAACACGGTGAAACCCCGTCTCTACTAAAAATACAAAAACTAGCCGGGCGAGGTGGCGGGCGCCTGTAATCCCAGCTACTCGGGAGGCTGAGGCAGGAGAATGGCGTAAACCCGGGAGGCGGAGCTTGCAGTGAGCTGAGATCCGGCCACTGCACTCCAGTACGGGCGACAGAGCGAGACTCCGCCTCAAAAAAAAAAAAAAGAAAGTGATGATGGTTATACAACAACGTGAACAAACTCAATCCCACTGAACATACACTTAAAAATCGTGAAAACTGTACATTTTATCTTCAGTATATTGTAAATAAATATTAAAAATGAAGTAAATTTTATCACAACGAAAAGCTGTTTAAAAAATAAAAAGCAGGCTGGGCGCAGTGGCTCACGCCTGTAATCCCAGCACTTTGGGAGGCCGAGGTGGGCGGATCACAAGGTCAGGAGATCGAGACCACGGTGAAACCCCATCTCTACTAAAAATACAAAAAATTAGCCGGGCGCAGTGGCGTGCCCCTGTAGTCCCAGCTACTCAGGAGGCTGAGGCAGGAGAATGGCGTGAATCCGGGAGGCGGAGCTTGCAGTGAGCCGAGATCGCGCCACTGCACTCCAGCTGGGCGACAGAGCCAGACTCTGTCTCAAAAAAAAAAAAAAAAAAAAAAAAAGCAGGCTCTGTGCTAACCTCTACGTGCATTATTGCATTTCACCCTCACAACAAACCTACTCCATAAAATAGGTACTGTATTATCCCTGCTTTACTACTGAGGAAGCCAAGGCTTAAACACAGTAAGCAAATAATTCATGGTTCCACAGCTGACGGGTGTGGAAGCTCAGGGAGTCTGATTCCCAAGCCCGTGTTTTCAATATGGCTTCCCCCATGAAACTTCTCTGATCCTCAAATAGACTCATGATCTATTCTCAGCACAACAGTAACAAATCCCCCTGACTGTGCCACTGTCCTGCATGGTTATGGCCCCTTGATGCCTCTCTGACCTCATCTTCTATTTATCTCCCTTGGCTGATAGTGCTCCTGCCACAGCAGCCTCCTGAATCTTTCTTAAACCTGCTAAAAATGCCCAGGGCCATGGCACATGCTGTTTCTCCCACCTCACTTCCACTGAGATCTGCATGGCCAATTCACCCTTCATTCAGGTCTTAACACAAAGATCCCCTCACCCCAGAGGCCTCCTTTGTCCTCTCTCCCTAAAACAGGACATTCTCTCCAGCGTCCAGTCCAGCACCCTGCATCCCCCTACTCTCTTCGATCTCCTTCATCACACCTATCAGTGCTTAACATCATAGTATGTCCTCATTTGTCTATTTCATGACAGTCTGCCTCCCACTCCTGAGGTAACTCCAGGAGGGCAGGGACTTTGCTTTGTTCATACAGTATCCCTAGACCCTAAAATGGCACCTGGCACATAGTGGATGCTCAATAAAGATTTGATGAATGAATGACTCAATGGATCAACTGAAGTTGATCCTCACATAGGGTGAGCCACCATCAAGGCTCAGGGATGGAGGGGGTTCCTAGGATACAAGGTTTTCAGTGGGGAAATTGGGAAAGTCCCAGGCAAATCAGGATGAGTTGGGCACCCCATCCTCATAACACCTTGCTTTAAGTACTATTGTC
Source organism: Trachypithecus francoisi (assembly GCF_009764315.1). Lineage (NCBI taxonomy): Eukaryota > Metazoa > Chordata > Mammalia > Primates > Cercopithecidae > Trachypithecus > Trachypithecus francoisi. Next base: position 53,083,191 of record NW_022681453.1, read on the forward strand.
CCTGTTTTACAGAGGAGGAAACTCAGATCCAGAGATTAAAGAACAGGAGCTGTAACCAAATGAACTTTGAGTTCTGTTCCTGCAAGCCAATTTTATAACCCCATTGTTTCTACTGTTTAGAGTCACACACCTAGACAGTGACAATACAGAAAGAGAGTGCTTTGGGAATAACTAGATTTGGGTTGAACCTGAGATCTGCTATCCGCTGACTCTGGGCAAGCCATTGAGTCCTAAATCTCAAGTGCTTTAGCTGTAAGATCAAGCAAGTAATCCCAACTGAGAGGTCTATCATGATCATCTATGTATTGTAGATTGGGCTCCTTGGGAAGCAAACTCGGGGATGCAGACTACCATACAGGAAGTGTGTTAGGGTCTGCTGTTAGTTTCAAAACCCGCGGGAGGGAGGAGAAGGAAGAAGGATTGAGCCGAGTGAGACGTCAGGCCACAGCACAGGGCCAGTGAAGGCCTCAGCAGATTCCACAGGGAAGCACTGAAGCTGAGGTTGGCCCTTTGCAGTTTTGTCCCAGGTTGAGGTGAGGTAACTGGGCCTTTGGGAAGGGGATGTGATCTTGGGTGAGGCAGCTCTCTTCAGCAGAAGCAGTTTTCCAAGAGGGCAGGCAGCTGAGAGCTATCATCTCACAGTAAATCCCCGGACCTGGGGATATGTCCTCCAATCCTGACGAGGGAACTCTGTGTCTACCACACCATGCAACACATGAGGGATATTGTTGTTGTTGCTCTTATGGAACGTAATTCAAGGCCAGGCCTATCTCATTGCAGAGTCTGAGCTCCTTCTGCTCTGTTACCTGAAGCTCTTGTGTTACCACTTCGACCTTACTTCCAGCAACATCTGAACAGATCCCATCTCCCTATCCAGACAGTGAGTCCTTTGAGTGCAGGCCACGCAAACCATTCATCTTTGTGTGCCCCCCCTCCCACACTTGCACTGGGCACAGTAGCCTTCCTGAGAAAGCAGTGAATGAGCAAGAGTATGTCCACCCTTTCCCAGACCCCCAAGATGTTTATGGGTTTTGACCATAACCTTTCTAGGCCTTCCATATCTCCAGTCCTAGTCAGTCTAGCCAACCCCCCTACAGCATCTCCCAGTGTCAAAACATCCCAGGCAGAGCAATATGAATCTAGAAACCACTTTGACTTTGGAGCTAGAGCCTGAAACCCCTCTCTTCTCCCACTGCCCCAGATGTCTCTCCACCAGACTGAGATCCAACTGCCAAGAGTCAGCTAATTCCTGCCACGTAGCAAACAGAAAACCCACAAAGGTCTTAGGAACCCATCCACTTTTCCTACTCTTACTCCCCGGACTCTGTTGCAATCGCATGCCTTGTCTCTTATTACAAGAAAAGAGTTTGGGCAGCAGGTAAGACTAGGATCCACAGATCTTGCCAGCCATGCTCAAGTCAGTGGCCTTCTCACCATACATTTACCTTCCTGGGGATCGTGTCCTTTTCTAAAGCCCTGTTGAAATATCCCCTTATTGGTCAGTGCTAAGTCAACTCATTCAATGCTTCAGGAAGGGAGGATGAAGGGAGTCCTAGTTCAGCCCAGGGCTGGGGTGTCAGGCTAATCTGAGTTTGAATCCCACCTCCAGCATTTGCTTTATGATTTTGAGCAAGTTGCTGTCAAATTCCTGTGTCATTTTCCATGGGGAAATAACTGCCTATCTCCAGCGTTATTGCAAGGATTAACTGGAACAAATGGCCTACAGTATGCATTCAATTAATAGTGTCTGTCAGTGTTATTACCAGCAAGGGGCCCCAAAAAAATCCAGATTCAGTTCTCAGATTTCACACTAATACTTGGAGGCTGGGCTTATAGGACACAAACATAACTAAATAAGAGGTAAAAATGTCTCCTAATCATCCAGATGTTTGGTAGATGGAGCACATATAACATTCCTCAGGTTTCTCCCCACCAATATTTTACCTTCCTCACCTCCTTCTGGGGATATTATAAATAGCTAAGTGATACTGTAAAATGTTCACAGGGGTTTTTCTCCTAACACACATGATTACTTAAAAACATAAAACATCTGTATAGCACAACAGCCATGAACACAGTTTTGGGGGAATAAAAGATAAACTGACGAATAAAAAAAATTCACAGTACATTTTATAAGCAAAGAGCCAATTTTCTAAAATACAGTTCTATCAAAGCCATAGGAAAAGATCAACAACCCAATAGAAAATTAAGAAAAGGACTTACAAATGGTCAATAACCTTTCTAATAATGAGAGACATTCCCATTCAAATGACAATGAGAGACTTTTCACTTACAAGATTAGAATATTAATTCCGGCCCACATTGGCAAGTGTGTTGAGAACAGTGGCAGTATAAATTAGGGGCAACTTCTCTTAGAAGACCACTTTGATATTAGCTATTGAAATTTCAAAGGTTTATAGCCGTTGATTCAGAACTTTCCCTTCTAAATATATATCCTTCAAAAACAGTCCCTCATATATACAAAGATTTATATAAGTACAAAGATGTCTGATAAAGCACTATTTATATCATCCCCCAAAAATTGAAAACCAAGTAAATTGCCACCAATGGAGTTTGGCTAAATGCATTATGGTAGAGCCATACATTGGAACTCTAGCTAGGCACTAAAAAGAATGAAGCCTATGTACACACAGAGATTTGCACATAAATGTCAACAGCAGCATTATTCACAACAGCCAAAAACTGGAAACAATCCAAATGTCTACCAACTGACAAATATTCTATAAACCAAATGTGCTATATCCTAAAATGGAATATTAGTCAGCAATGAAAAGGAACAAAGTATGGATCTACGTTACAATGTAGATGAACCTCAAAAACATTATGCTCATTAAAAGAAGCTAGACACACACACACACACACAAAAAAAAACAGACATTGTATGATTCCATTTATATGCAATGCCCATAAAAGGCAAATCTATAGAGGCAGAAAATAGACTGTGGTTGCCTAGAGATAAGGATGAGAACAGGGAGTGACTGCAAATGAGCAGAAGGAATCTTTTAGGGGTGGAGATGTTCTAAAATTGGACTATGGTGTTAGCTGCACAATTCTGAAAATTTACCAAAGTCAATGAACTGTACACTTAAAATGGGTGAATTTTGTGGTACATAATTCACATTTCAGTAGAACAACTTTTAAAAATAGAATATCCAGGTGTGGTGGCTCATGCCTATAATCCCAGCATTTGGAAGGCCAAGGCTGGAGTATCTCTTGAGTCCAGGAATTCGAGACTGCAGTGAGCTATAATCACACCACTGCACTCCAGCCTAGGTGACACAGTGAGACTCTGTCTCTAAAAATAAAATTTTAAAAAATAGAATAATGTAGATCCATAAATTCTCACACGATGGGCTGGGCATGGTGGCTCACACCTATAATCCCAGCACTTTGGGAGGCCGAGGCGGGCAGATCACATGAGATCAGGAGCTGGAGACCATCCTGGCCAACATGGTGAAACCTCATCTCTACTAAAAACACAAAAAAAAATTAGCCAGGGGTGGTGGCGCATGCCTGTAGTCCCAACTACTTGGGAAGCAGAGCCAGGAGAATCTCTTGAACACAAGAGGTGGTGGTTGCAGTGAGCTGAGATGGAGTCACTGCACTCCAGCCTGGGCGACAGAGCAAGACTCTGTCACACAATCAATCAATCAATCAATCAATCAATAAATTCTCACAAGCAAAGGTGTCCAGGATAAATTGTTAAATTTTTTTAAAGATGCAAAATGGTATAAATAATAACTAATTGTTAAAGCAATCATAATAGTATACATTAGTACATACTAAAAACAAAAAAATCTGGAGGATTATATAACAAACAAGTAATGACAATGTTCTCTCCAGAAGATAGGGTTTTCAGAAACTTTCACTCTCTTTATGGTTCCCTTCCAGTAGGTCTGATTTTCTTAATTAGGTATTTTTGCTACACGCTTGAACATTTTCTTAGTAAGATGCTGAGTGGGGAGAAGTGGGCATTATTGTTATAATGAAAGATACACACACACAATGTAAATAGTAAAATAAACAGGTACATAAAGAGGGAAAGTTGAAAATTGACTCCGTTTTGTTGATACAGCCTAGTTCCAGCTGCAGATACCACATCTGGTCACAAGATGTATGGAATCTCTCATTCTCCCGGCTCCACCACAGCCTGGAAAAAAACATCTGAAAACCACCCAATTCTGTCTTTCTCTCATTCCAAGCTTCCCAAGTAAGCTATGACTAATTCTATTCCCCAACCACCTTGAAGCTGGGGAGAAAGAGGGCCCTAGAGAGGGGTATCCCCCAGTGTGAACCTCAGTGTTTGTGGTATCTAGGGACACCACGGTTTATAACGCGATTTCTTATGGATTCCTCAAAGTCTGATAAAATAATCTGATTACTTAGTTAAGCTGAAAGATGGGCCAGTGATCTGAGGATCCCACCAAGATGCAGAGACAATAGGAAGGCCTGATGGATGTGCCTGACCCATCTTTCTTTTTTTTTTTTTTTTTTTTTTGAGATAAGTTCTTGCTCTGTCACCCAGGCTGGAGTGCAGTGGCACAATCACAGCTCACTGCAGCCTCGCAGCCTCAACCTCCAGGGCTCAAGCCATCCTCTCACCTCATTATCCTGAGTAACTGGGACTACAGGTGCTCATCAACATGCTCAGCTAATCTTTTTATTCTTTGTAGAGGTAAGGTCTCACTATGTTGCCCTGGCTGGTCTCAAATTCCTGGTCTCAAGCGATTTTCCTACCTCAGCCTCCCCAAGTGCTGAGATTACAGGTGTGAGCCACCACTCCCAGCCAAAGCCCTGTCTTGATTTCTCTGAGCTCAGACCCTGGCAGTTTGACACACTTAAGTGGTGTTTTCTTAACTTTTTGTTGAAGTGCAATACAGAAAACTAGGTATACAGAAAAGTAGACCTAGTTTAAGGAGCGTTTTTATGAAGACTCAAGGCTCAGTAATTAATTGTCTCCTTTTCCAGTGGAAACCTCAGTGTCACTTTGTGTGTGAGTTTGTGCTGCTCCCAAGTAGAGGATGAAGGAGTTCAGCTAATAACAGTCCATAAACCACACTGGTCCCAGCTCCCCTAAACTCTAGACAAAGGTGTATGTGTGCAGAGTAGATGGTGGTCATTGTTTCCCAACCCCAAGAGGTGTTCCCAAGTCAGGTGGTAATAGCTAATGTCTCAAAGAACAGGGGCTGAGATCAGCTCAGGCTTCCCTAGAAAGACATCTCTCTCCAGTTGCCATGAAGAAAGAAAGCTGGGGCCAGGAGCAGTGGCTCATGCCTGCAATCCCAGCACTTTGCGAGGCTGAAGCAGGCGGATCACAAGGTCAGGAGATCGAGACCATCCTGGCTGAAAGAAAGAAAGAAAGAAAGAGAAAGAAAGCAAGAAAGAAAGCTGGAATGACTTCCACTACACTGTAAGTTAATGAGGGCAGGATGTGCGTCTTCCTGTTCATCAGTGTAAATCCACTGCTTGGCATATAGTAGCTACTCAATAAATATTTGCTAAAATAAATGTTGACTGACTGGAATAAAGTAGGTGAAGACAGAGCTTACCAGGAAACCAGGCCACACAGCAGAAATCTGCAGGGCCTGGGAAGGGTTACTGCCAGCCCAGATGGTGTCTTGGAGCCCACTGGAAAAGATTCCCATTTTCCCCTGCTGATGCAGCTCCATGCCCAGGCAAATTGCTTGGGGAGAAGAACTTCAACTGGATTTGGGGCCCCACTTCTCAACCTGGTGCCCTTGTGTAGGGGACAACCTACATAGCCATAGAGGTAGCCCTCTCTGGGATCACTGCTGCTCCTGTGCACACTGGAGATATAAATAATGGAGTCTATTCCCTGTTGGGTTTCTGGGAGGATGCCCAGTTTGTCCAGAGAAAGACTGGTCTGAAGTGTAAACCAAAGGCCTATAAAAACCTTCCTCCAGTCAATAAATGCTTGTTGATTCATCATAGGCACCTGCAGTCCAAAACCTGCATCATATGAAAAAAAAAAAAAAAACCGCAACATTTGCCCCTGCCCACTTCCTCAACTCCCTCTATACTCCTAAGAGCAGGAAACTAGAAGAGCAAAGGGAAAACGGGAAGGCATCCTCCTTTACACCAGAAGACTGCCCTTTTCATACGAAAGCAGCTCCCTGAGCTTCATGCCACAAACCCCAAGAGTGGTTTCATCCATGCTGTTTCTGGTGTGCAGGCATTTTCCCTTGCCTGGGCTACTGCAATAGCCCCAACTGGTTTCACTCTTCCCCTTGCCTAACAAGCTGTTCTCCACACCCTAGGAGGAGAGATCTTTCTAAACCAGAAAATTGGTCCCATGACCTCCCTGTTAAAATCTCCAACTGCACATAGAATAAAATACGAACTCTTAACAGGGCCCACAAGGCCCTCCATGACCATGACCTGGCCAACCTCTCCCACCTCTTCTTGTGACAGTCTCTGCCTTGTTCTCAGTTCATTTCTGATGCACACACTTTCTTGCCATTTCCTCCGCCCTTTCTCTTTTCCAATTCCCTAAGCTTGTTGTTCCCACCCCAGGGCCTTTGCACTTGCTGCTTCCCTGGCCTGGATTATCTTTACCTGCTTTTCACATGACAGTTCAATGTCAGCTTACAGACGTTTCCTGATTTCTTATCAGGAACCATTCCCCTCCGCTCATTCTCTATTTCATTGCTCTGTTTTATTTTCTTTGTAATGGTTACCATTATCTGAATGGGTCCTATTTGTTACTTAACCCTTTTATTGACAGTCTCCCTGTCTTCTATCACCCCTACCCACCTCCAACACACACACACACACACAAGAATATAAGCTCATTTCCCACTGGATCACTGGTAACCAGAACACAAGAGAAGCTTAATAAATATTTTCTGAAGGAATTACAATAATTATAATTGCAAGACCCTTAACAGTTTGCAAGGAATACTCATATTCATTGCCTTATTTAACAATAGAAACAGTCATATGGGGCAGGTAGCATAATCCTCATTTACAGATGAGGAAGCAGAGATTCAGAAAGCCCAAGGAGCTTACCGAAGGTCACACAGTAAAAAAGAAGCTTGCTTTGCACAAACCCAGGCTTTCTGCCTCTGAGTCCAGGGTTCCTCCCTCAGTTTACTGTTAACATCCAATGGTGCTTCCCAGCCAGTCACTGAGCAAAAACTTTTAAACACCAGATGAGGAGCAAAGCAGTTACTTGCAGGACTAAGTTAAACTCCAAGACAAAATAAAATATGAAGCTATGAAACCATTTTAGAAATCATCGAAATAGACAATTATGTAAAATGAGCCCCTCTGAAATCCATGGATGGAGAAGCTGGAAGGCATCCAGATGTCCTATCTCAGTTTTGATCTGTGCTTATGGCATCCTTTGATTCAGATGAAGGACCAGGAATTTGAGGGTAAGAGGAATAAAAAGAGAGATGAAAAAGGCTGTATCTCTATCCAAGAGTTGCAAAAAGAAACTATGACTAATAAGGAAAATTCATTGTAGGAAACTAACCACACGCTACAGGAGGATCAAATTTCTCACCCTTCAGACCAGAAAGTTAAAGGCACAACAACCAAGCTGCATTTCAAACAATCTTCTGAGTCCTGGTTCAAAGAAAATGAGAGTCCAGTATTCCTGGGAGGATAAAGTGAGGTGGCCTTTGAGGAAGGAAAGCTAAGTGGTGGGGGCGGAAATGTACTTTTTACTCTACTTATAATACCTTTTATGTTTTGAATATGATACTGTATGTCTATTTTACATATTCAAAAAATGAACTGTATTTCAACAAACAATCAAAAGAAAGAGAATGAGAAGGTCTAGGATGCAATTTCAGCAGGTCAGCTCTTCCCACTCCAGCATCCTTGTTAGATTTTACCTTTTTCCACCCAATCCCAAAGGTGAGCAGTCCTTACTTTCAGCCCACTGAAATCTATGCTGTTTGGCCTTCAAATCCTGGAGGCACAGAGTTGAAAATGACCACCTTTTCAAAGCCCTCACTTTACAGATAGGGCCCAGAGGTGGAAGAAGATTTTCTCAAGACTCCCTCGCTAGTTAGGAGGAAGCTTGGCGTTTGAACACAGATGGCTGCCTCCCTCCCAGAGCTGTGGTCCTCCTGTGACCCAAGCTCCTCTCTGCTCAATGCTGATGCTTCATTTTAGGTATCAGCTTCACTGGAAGCAGGGACACCCAGATTTTCGGTAAAGCATTATTCCTCGGTCTGTCTGTGAGGGTGCTTCTGGAAGAGACTGGCATGTGAATCAGCGGACCGAGTAAGGAAGATCACCAGTGTGGGGTGGCACTAGCCAGTCAGCTGAGGCCCTGAATAGAACATAAAGGCAGAGGAAAGGCACATTGCTTTTCTCTCTTTCCTGGAGCTGGGACATCCTTCTTCTCCTGCCCTTAGACATCAGAACTCCAGGTCCCCCAGCCTTTGGACTCTAGGACTTGAACCAACGGCCTCCCCTCAGTTTTCAGGCCTTTGGCCTCAGACTGAAAGCTGCACCATTGGCTTCTCTGGTTCTGAGACTTTCAGACTTAGATTGGCCAACGCTCCTGGATTCCCTGGATCTCCAGCTTGTAGACGGCCTAGTATGGGACTTCCCAACCTCCAATATCATGTGAGCCAATCCCCCTAATAAATCCCCTCAGATAGATAGACACACAGATAGATATGCATATACATACACACACGTACACACATGTGTGTATATATACTTTCCAATTGGTTCTATCTGGAGGACCGTGACTAATACAAACACTCAGAGGGCCTGAGCACCAACTGTTAAAACGCACACTGCAGATGTATCAGCCCACCAGGTCATTCTCTTATGCTTTCCCTCTTCTGTGCTTCATCTTCTTACTTCCACAGACCCTTCTAAAACACTCAGGCCCTGCCTCTCACCTGGAGGCAGGACCATCCCCCCAAGGGGAATACAAAAATACAGGCGTATGTTTAAGTCAATACAATGACTGGAGATAGTACTACCAGCATTTAATGGGCAGGGGTCAAGGTACTAAGCATCTGCAATATAAGGGACAGTCCCCACAGTGAAGAACTGCCTCACCCGAAACACCCCGTGGAGCAGCCCCATCCCGGTCATCTCCATATCCATATCGCTTCTCTGAACCCTCTCCCACCTTCCTCCTACACTCCAGGCAGGCAAAGCCCAATGGCCACAGAGCAGATACCCTGAGAAATGCTAGCCGAATGCTCTCAGAAATAACTTCAACTCGACGGACTGTTGCAGTTATGCACTGTCACAAATGATTCTTACTTCAGTCCCACGCAGAGGACAGGTTCGATGTAATGGATGAGGACAATTGAGGTACTGAGGGGCTAAGTGACTTTCCCGAGTCATGGCTACAAATTGACAAGACCACAGCACATGAGCTAAACCACAGATGCCACCCAAGTATCCATCCCAGAGGAGTGGATGAACAGGATGCGGCTATGCTCATACAATGAGATATTATTCCGCCTTAAAAAGGAAGCGAATTCTGACACACGCCACAACACGGATGAACCCTGAAGCATTACGCTAACTAAAGTACACCAGACACAGAGGACAAATATTGTATGAGTCTGCTCACATGAGATGCCTAGAGGAGCCAAAATCACAGAGGCAGAAAGTAGACTGGTGATTGCCAGGGAATGGGGGAAGAACGGGGGAAAAGTTCCTCTTCACTGGGTGCAGTTCCAGTCCTACAAGATGAAAAGTATTCTGGAGATGGATGGTGGTGACAGTTGCATAACATTATGAATGTATTTAACATCACTGAACTGTGCATTTAAAATGGTTAAGATAGTAAATTTTATGTGATGTGCTTTTCGACACAATAAAAAAAAATTGACAAGGCTGGCACTCGTTAACCGAGTTCCTAAATCAAAATCCACTCTCCTTAAATTATACCCCAGCCCTAGGGTCTAAATGAAAACATTGCTACCTTTCCAATAAATTGGGCTGTGAGAAATTTAACTACTTTAACTACTAATAAAGTCACCTATGACCCAATCCTGTGCCACAGGGGCCTCATTGAGATGCCAGATTGCTTCTTCAAGACCCTCCAAAGGGGCACGTCGAGTTCTGATGGGCCTCACCTTGGACAAGGCTGTGGTTTTTAGACCAGCTTTCACAGCCTGGTAAAACTCCCTCCTCCCTGTAAAACGAAGGGGGTCTACAGAGGGTGGCCAACTTTTCAAAGGGTATTCGGGGCAGGGAGAAGAACTCTCTCAATTGTTTAAGAAAGGATAATTTCTGACACAAACATACACACACAGCACACCACACACAGGAAGTGAAGACCACAATTTGAATAATAAAGAGCAGGTCTTGAATTATGTGCCATTAGGTTTACGAGAAAATATCTATATTATCCTTATTTTTTTCAGGTTGCTCCAGCATCAAGACTGACAGTGATCCAGGGACCTTTAGGGCAGACAGCTTCATTGTGACAGAATGAGACCTGTGGCCTTTGGACCTCGGTGGGGCCACACGTCACCCCTGCAGGCCCCAGACCTCCCAAGCCACCAAGAGTCACTCACAGAGGCAGGGAGGGGACAGGAGGAGATCTTGCCCCCACTGGATCTGGCTCTCCTGCCGTCGCCATCCCAAGCAGGGGGTGCACTACAGCTGCGGCTTTACAAACACAGGGAAAAAGCTAACACAACCTTTAAGCCGCATTAACAGGATCAAGGGATGTATTATTAGTCCTGCTAGCCTCGGAATCATTGAGAGTACTTCTGAAAGACAGTGCTTAGCTTGGGCTCTAGATTTTAAGAGACTCGTTAATAGTTTGGACGGTTTATTAGCAGACTGCAGATCCAAAAACGGTCCTCCTCTATTTGGGAAGATATTGCAGGAAACAATGCTCTAGGAGAGACCACAGCTGGCCCAACCAGATTGGTCAAATCCACTCTAGAAACGAATTAGGGAGAAGAGATGGCAGCCAGATGGCTTTTTAAATGTTGATAAGCTGAAGTGTGGCCAGAAAAAGAGACCAGAGAGTGAGGGCATAAGTCACCTGAAGCATGATTGCAGAATCTAAGCATGAGTGCTTAGCAGAGAAAATAAATACACTGTTCATATACACCATGCCCAGCCCCAAGCCCAGGGCAGATCTGACAGTCTCCTGCTGACCCTGACACAGCCTCAGAATACTCCTCGACACAGCCCGCCAGCCGTCACTGCAATCCAGCACAGTTGGCACCTCAGGCTGAACTATTTCCCACCCCTGATTTAGAAGTACATGAAAGCTGTCTTTATTTTATTCCATTTTATTTAATTTTTTATGTTTCAACTTTACTTTTTAGTATTTATTTTATTATTTTTATTTATTTATTTTTTGAGATGGAGTCTCACTCTGCTGTCCAGGCTGGAGTACAGTGTTGCAATCTCTGCTTGGCTCACTGCAACCTCAGCCTCCCGGGTTCAAGTGAGCCTCCCACCTCAGCCTCCCTAGTAGCTGGGAATACAGGTGTGAACCACCACACCTGGCTAATTTTTGTATTTTTAGTAGAGATGGGGTTTCACCATGTTGGCAAGGCTGGTCTCAAACTCCTGACCCTCAGGTTATCCACCCACCTCAGCCTCCCAAAGTGTTGGGATTACAGGCATGAGCCACCACACCCAGCCTATTTTAGCTTATTTTAATTTTATTTTTTTCAAATAGATACAGGATCTCACTATGTTCCCTAGGCAGTCTCGAATTCCTGGCCTCAAGTGGTCCTCCCACCTAGGCCTCCTAAAGTGCTGGGATCACAGCTGTGAACCATCATGCCTGCCCAAAAGCTGTCTTCAAATGATGAAAGTGTTACCATGAGGCAGCCAGCTTAGACTTAGTCTGTATTGTTCCAAAGGAGAGAGGCATCTTGCAGTTCCACTCAAGAAAGACCTTTCTAGCAAGCCTTTCCAACAAAGCAAATAGTCTGGTTTCTGAGGGGGGCAGCCCCTTACTACAGGAAGTTCCAATCAGAAGCCTCATGGTTGTCGAGGATTCCTGCATCAGGTGAGAGTCAGGACATATTCTGTGATTATTCAGGTTCAGTGTAATCAGGTATGTACTAAGACATAACGTGGCAGGAACAGGCACGCAGGTTATCACCCCTATTTACAGATGAGGGGGCTTGAGTAACTTCACCCCATGAGGAAGCAGAAGATCAAGAACTCATATCTACAGAATGGAATACTATTCAGCCATTTAAAAAGAATGAAATCCTGGCTGGGCGCGGTGGCTCACGCCTGTAATCCCAGCACTTTGGGAGGCTGAGGCGGGCTGATCACGAGGTCAGGAGATCAAGACCATCCTGGCTAACACAGTGAAACCCCATCTCTATTAAAAACACACAAAAAAATTAGCTGGGCATGGTGGTGGGTGCCTGTAGTCCCAGCTACTCTTGAGGTTGAGGCAGGAGAATAGTGTGAACCCGGGAGGGGGAGCTTGCATGAGCAGAGATGACGCTACTGCACTCCAGCCTGGGCGACAGAGTGAGACTCTGTCTCAAAAAAAAAAAAAAAAGAATGAAATCCTGCCATCTGCAGCAACATGGATGGAACTGGAGGTCATTATGTTAAGTGAAATAAGCCAGGCACAAAAAGATAAATATTACATGTTCTCTCTCATATGTGGGAGCTAAAAGTGTTGATCTCATGAAGGTAGAAGTTAGATTGATCATTACCAGAGGCTGGGAAGGGTAGGGTGGGGCGGGGAGGAAGAGAGGTTGGTTAATGGGTACAAACATATATTTAGCTAGAAGGAATAAATTCTAGTGTTCAGTAGCACAGTAGGGTGACTATGGTTCAAAACAAGATATTGGCTATTTCGTACTAGCTAGGAGAGAAGATTTCAAATGTTCCAGCACAAAGAAGTTATAAATGTTTGACGCTATAGGAATTCTAAATATCCTGATTTGATCACTCCATATTGTATGCATGTATCAGAATACCACAGGTACCCCATAAACATGTGCAATTTTTATGCATCAATTAAAGCAATTTTTAAAAAAGGAATTCATATCCAGGTCATTCAAAGTCCTGCATGTAGTCCACCTACCTCCAGGAGAGGCTGCAAACATCGAGATGAAGCCTCCTCTGCAGCTCCTGGGTCCTCAGATGGTGCCTCTGCTGCCTGCTCTTTCCTCCCTAAAGATGCTGCCCAGATTGTCATGCAATGGCCCAACAGCTGCTGCTCCAAAAGTTTCAGGCTCAGGGCTCAGCTCCCATGCTGCTGGACAGCAGGCATCTTGTTTGATCGTCATATCCCCAAACAAGAGTACTCTCCACAAAGGGACACAGATGGGATCCTTGACATTGGGCTTAGTGTCTTTGTCCCAGAATCCCAGGCACTGTCATTCTTTTCGATCAAGGCATTTAAGGCATCTGTCCCAATGCAAATGCCACTAAAATTGGGTAGCACCTAAAGCCACATTGATCACTGGCTCCCTAGATGATTAGCTCGTCATTGGCCTTGAGGTCCCAAGCAAATGGGACACACACAGGAAAGTTTTAATGAGAGGACAGGGAAGAGGGTGGCTTGAGGAAAGGCAAAGCAACTCCATCCCCATTGCTAGTCCTGCAGCTGCCTCACAGCCCAGGGCAGATCCCACCTCCCATCCTCTCAGGTCCCACCTCTGTCCCACCCCGCTGGTGACAGCATCTGCCTTAGTCCCCAGTGCCTGAGTCTTATTCCTGAGTGTCCCAGCCCCATGGCCAGGACATCCATCTGCCAGCCTGGACTTCCTCTTGCCTGTGTAGAGCTGAGGGTCTTTCCCCAGCACTGCCCCTTCCCCCCAGGAACAGCAGTTCCAGCTTCCTCCTGCTACAATTAAGAGACCACTGGGGACTGGGTCTTCAGCAAAGCTTCCTGCTTTCCCCCAACATATTTCCCACTGCTTTCTAAAGTTATCTCCGGCCAGGCATGCTCATGCTTGTCATGCCAGCACTTCGGGAGGCTAAGGCAGGAGGATCACTTGAGGCCAGGTATTTGAGACCAACCTGGGCAGCAGAGCAAGACCCTGTCTCTACAAAAACATTTTTAAAAGTTAGCCAGCCTTGGTGGTGGTGCACGCCTGTAGTCCCAGCTACTCAGGAGGCTGAGACAGGAGGAATGCTTGAACCTTGGAGTTCAAGGCTGCAGTGAGCTATGAGGGCACCAACATACTCCAGCCTGGGCAACAGAGTGAGACTCTATCTTTTAAAGAAAAATTTTAATATGAAAAAAATTTTTAAATAAAGTTATTTCCCTTCTCTTGGTAAAGAGCCTTCCAGTTTAATGCTCCCACCCAGGCTGCATTTACATTACAATTCTGGCTTTGTCCATGCTGATCTCCCAGTCAGAACTCTGCTTCCCACCCACCCTCAGAGAATGTCTCTGTGCTGCAGAAAGCCAGCCCTTCCTGACAAGGTCAGCCCACATCCCCTCTCCTGACTCTATCTTTTGGTGCTCAACATCTATACAGCCAAACTAGCACCTTATTTATACTAGTATTTTCTCCACTGTCTAAGGAAACAACTTAGCACATGTGACACTGTCATTACTACTATGTATTGGTTTTATTTCCCAACTCATTTATAAATGTCAGGGGATCAAAGGATTCTTCTTAACTTTGTGCCTGCTCAGCGCCTGGCCAGGGCAGGACTGCAGTCGGCCTCTCTCCTTTGGAAATTGCCTGCCCCATCCACAGGAGTAGGGTCCGGCTGACCTAGATCTCTTTGTCAATCCCATCCCACTGGTCACAGTGACTGGTTCAGGAATGGCCTAGGCTGAGCTCTTCAGAGTTGGGGAGGAGGCATCACAGACAAATGAGAGAGAGAATATGAGTGAGCGAGACAGCCAACAGCCTTTCCATGTGTTTACCTCCACCTGAAACACGCAGTTCGGAGCCATGGGCAACCACTGTGTACCTGTCATGTAGTTCAAGTACTAGAAATGACTGACTTCCTGAGAAGGAAGGATGAAGCAGATGTGCAGCGAGAAGACAAAATGAGAGGAAGTGTACTACTGATTCCTGGAACAAACCAGGGCTCCCTGGCCCTCCTTCCTAGTCCCAGGCCAGCCTGGGGCCAACTGCATTTCCCCACCTGGATTCCACAAAATACCCTGCATCTTTATAACAAAATCTGTGTATTTCTACTACCACCAGCTGTAGCTGATTTCTGTTGCTTACAATTCAAAGTTCTGATTAAAGTAAGGGAACATGTTAGGTGTTTAGTGAACTCTTGTACGTTGCTGAATCTATTAATCATTTGTCACCACAGAGCTCAATTCAAATTGCACTTTGAATCTTCTTTTTAGCATCTTCTGTTAAGTGCTTTGAAACAAAGGCCTCTAACTGGATAACTTGCCCATCAACCACATTTGTGCTTCATAACACAAATATCATGGTCACACTGATACCAACTTGTGCATAAACATCCACATGCACCTGGCATGCATATCACTGTGATTCTACATAGCAGACACTCAGAGCATTTTGCTCCCTTCCCAGGAGCATTTTGCCCCTTCCCCTTCTTGTACTCCAAAAGAGAAGAGAACAATGAAAAATAAATCGATTTTATGGTCAACAGCCTGGGTGACATCTCTGTGACAGCACTTAGCAGTCACATACCCTGAGCAAGACATTCAGCCTCTGAGCCACACTCCACAAGACATTGCCACTATGCCAACTGTGCTAGGGTCTGAGAGTACAGTCCTTGTGTGGGACTCACGGGCACCATCTCCCAAAAAGATACACCGCAGGATGCTTTTTCAGAACAGAGGTCAGCAAACTACAGCCCATGAGTCAAATCTGGCCCACAGCCTATGTTTGGAAATAAAGTGTTATTGAAACATAGCCACATCCACTTATTTCTCTATTGTCTGTGGATGTTTTTGCACTACAAAGGGATGGCTGATTGGTTACAACAAAGACCATACGGCCCACAAAACCTAAAATATTTATTATTTGGTTTTTACAGGACATGTCAGTAGGTCTAGAAGATGCCTATAATTACACTGTAAAAAAAAAAAAAAAAGAGTACATAGGTTAATGAGTTCAGGAAATAATGAATTAAATAGATTTTTTTTTTCTACAGGACTTATCAGAACCTTTAATACATAGAAGTGAGCTATGAATCTTTAAGAAGGGGATGCAGTAGAATGTTTCATACACTTATTTGAACACCGAGCCCTTTACTCAGCAGACATCTTGAGGGACTAGTGCTCCAAAGTCAGGAGGAGTTCCTCATCTGTAAATTAAAGATACTCAATCCAACTCCACCTGCATCACGGGGTTGCTAGGAAGATCAAATCCAGTGCAACATGAGTGTGCCGTGCAAGCCACAAGGCAAACAAGAATCATCCCTTCATTCCAGCCACTCATCAGATGTTCCAAAGGCATTTTCTCCCCATTTCCCACCAGCCGTTATGAGGACAGACACAAATAGCTTCAAGGCGTCAACTGTTTCCAAGAACCTGCTGATTCTGAAGAACCATCCCAGCCTTCATAGAAAAGTGCATGACTGTAAGGTTAATGGGAAGGGTTGCTGTGAGATTCGATTTGTTTCCATTAAAGAACATCAATTAATCTTGATTCTGGATGGAAGACAGGCACTTCTCCTCTCGAAGTTTTGATTAGCTCCCCACACTACACAGGAGTGGAATCGGCTCCAGATAGATCGTTTCCTTGTGCAACGCCATTTCACAAGCCATGGGGCTCTGAAGGAGAACAGGTGCCCCTGCAGAAAAGAAGGCCTGACCCTCCTCTCCACCCACGCCTGCAACAGACACATGCACACACCACACCTGCAACCCTTCCACATGATACCTACAGCAACAGCCAGGTTTCGTCACCGAGTGCTACCCAAGCCAAGTTAATAGAACAACTCATTTAGACACAAGACTTGGCTGTTTCTGACTCAGACCTCTGGAAGCCCCCAGGGAAGGCTGAGCCGGTCAGGACCCCAAACTAGGTAGCAGCCATGACATTCAAGTTGAAATGTCATGCCATTTACAAGTGGTGTGGAAAAGAGGATACAGGGAGGAAAGTGTGAAGGGAGATGGACGTGTGGGAACACCATGCGCCCCTCCTCCACCCTGCACACTTAACCCTGTTCAGGTAGGTCAGAGGGTGCCTGCCCATCTTCTCCCCCCATGCAGACTCTAGCATCTTCCAAAGGTTGAGGAATTGTGGGGTACTCTGCCCCATGATTGGCGGGGTGGTATTCCCAAGAAATACCACCTTCCCAAAAGTGCCACAATTCACAAATACCTTCATATCTGTGGGAGAAAGGCCCCAAGAAAGGGTGAGTCCTTAAAAAGAGAGATAAGGGAAAAGTAAAAGGGAAACTCAAAGGATGACTCAATAAAAGAATATACTGAGGCAACCACGGTGAAAACACGAAACTGCCACCAGATGGCTGTACCATGGACGGCCAGACAAACCCCTATGTCTATACTAGAAATAACTCAGAACAGCAGGGCATCTCCTAAGTGAGAAGCCTGCGGAACCACACAGGGAGGGGCTGGCTGTACAGGGAAGTGGTGTCAGAGGATGTCCTATAGGTTGTGAAGGTCCAGGATGGACAATTTCAGCCTGAGAACCAAAAAGCAGAGAGACAGACTCAAACAGGGTGGAAGTCTAGCTAATTCTATTGCAGAGCAGGGCAACCAAGAGGTCTTCAGGCAGGCCTCACTCCGGTCAACTCGTAGCAGCAGATCAGAGCTAACAGTCGAAGATTCCTGCTTCTGGGGTAAGTGCCTACAGTTTCCACCACCAAGTCCCCAAACTTCATAAAAAGATTCAGTTCTCTGTCTCTCCCCAGCAGATGACAGAGATGTTCTGAGCCTGGAGTGAGGGAAGAAGAAACTGCCCAGCTCAGGACCAACCTGAAAGCAGCTCTGTCTCAACCACCTCCAGGAAATCCATCTGGTCTCTCTGCACCCAACACCATCTTCTCAGGGCAAGGATGGTCAGCAGCTTCCAGGAGAGAGGAGACTACTGTCTGCAAATATCTAGCAGGCTTTGCTGAGGAAGAGAAAGCCACTGTCCTGCACAGCTCCGGAACAGGCCCACAGTGTGGAAGTTACCAAGATGAAGACTTGGGACATTATAAGAAAAACCACTGGGGGCCTTGGAGCCATGCAATAGAACAGCTGGGGGTGTTTACTGAGATGAAAGAATTGGAGGCTGACTGCATATGAGCCACAGGTACTTTTTAAAAGCAGCTATAAAAGCATTTATGCTCCCACTCCCTCTACCCCAACCCCATCCCCCCGTGGACTCCCAGCTGCCCGCCCCTCTGCTAGGGGATGACCAAGCAGAGTCCACAATGGCACCTTAAGGGTCACAACAGTGCAGAGCCTTTAAAAGAAGCCATGACACCAGGGATGGCAAACTCCAATACGTATTGGGACCAGGCAGTTCAGGGGAACAGGTGATGCAGACCAGATAGGGAGTTTAGGACCATGACCAAGGGAGCGCTCAAGTCCTGCCACAGAAGGGCAATCAGTGCTCATCCCCAGAACATGAGCCCAGCACTGCCAGACCTTCTGGCTTTTTCAAAAGGTGCTGGGAAGTCCATAGTTTATACAAGATCTCCTCATTTTTACAAGTTGGCATCTAGCTCACATTTTTAAAAGACACAGTACAGGCCAAATAAAACATACCTGAGGCTGAATCTGGCCCATGTGCCGTCAGTCTGCAAGCTCTGCATAAAAGTTCAGCTTTTAAAAAAATAACCAGTGATGTGCAGAGCAGATCCTGCCCTGCACCCCTAAACCCCCATCTCTGAGAAATAAGACAGGGGGTCAGGGGTGGGGTAGGGGCAGTGATATCTTTTGCCCACATTACTTGGTAAGAACTGGAAGTTTACATTTCCATTTTAAGCCTCTTCAGGGAGTCCTGCTTTCCTCTATCAGAAAGAGTTTTACTTTTATTACGGAAATTATTTTCCTCTACTGGGCTGCAGAAAGCAGAGAACTTCAGGACTGGCAGAGACCTTCTAAGTCACCTAGAACAAATCTCCCTCTGATGCCTAAATCCCCACTCTGACAATCTCTTCCAGGGATTCATCACCCAGCCTCGAGCACCTCCTACGCCTGGGAGATCAAGGCTTAGGAGACTGCCTGCCTGTTCCTTCAAGACAGCACTAATTGTTAGAAAGGTCTTCCAGACACTAGACTTCTATAAACGCAGCCCAGAATCAGATTAGGTTTTTTGGCAACTGCCTCACAGTGACTCATTGTCAGCGAGAACCTTAAGTCTTTTTTACAAGTGCTGCTGCTAAGCACATCTCTCCCCAGTCTGTACTTGGCCAGCCTGGTTTTCAGACATAAGGGCAAGACTTTACACTTTTTCCTCATTAAATTTCAGCCCACCTGTGTGGGGTGATGAGGTGGCCATCCATTCACAGCTACAAATCTGTTAATTTCTCAGATGCTTTTCAGAGGACCATGACCCCATCTCTGCCCCTCAAATTGTTGAAGCTGATGGCTCTGCATTTCATCGATAACACAGATGGCACCATGGGCCCCTGCCAGGAAATGCAACCTGCTGTTCACCTTCTCCAAACCCCATCTGCAGGAAATGATATTTACGGAGGATTGGCTCAAGGTTGATCCATTCCTCCAGATCAAAAAAAAGCTCACATGCCCGCAAGAGCCAAGCAGGCAACAGAAATGAGCGAAGTGGGCCAGGTGGGCACTGGCACAAGTCCGAGCCCCTGTCCCATTGGAAGGGAACAGCCCATTTTTGCCTCTGAGAACGAGGGCCCAGTGTTCCTAGATCTTCCCATTTTCTAAGAGCTGCCAGGAGTCTGGATTTTTACATGAACTCCCCTGATTTTTTTTTAACTCTCTTGATTTTTAAATGTTGGAAATGATGAATTCATTTTTGTAAATGCTGCAAAGGCCAAATAAAACACGCTAGTGGGTCTAACTTTGCCTGCAACTCATCCGTTCTGCCATGAATGTTCTAAATTTCACTCTTGGATTGAATCAACTCCTCAAAATCTGGGTAAGAGTAATAACAGAGAGCACTTACTGAGTGTGGCCCACATTCCAGACACTGGGTAAGCATGGGTTATGTCATTTAATCCTTGCAAGAGTCCAATGTGGTGCCCATTTGGAAGAGGAAGAAACTGAGGCATGGAGAAGGGAGATGCCTTGCCCACGGTCAAGCAATTAGTAAGTGACAGTGTTGGGATTCAGTCCTAGATCTGTCTGGCTTCCCAGTCCAATGCAGAGTCCTTGGGCCACACTGGGCAGAATTGCTTCTTGTGAATTGTGCTTTGGTGTTAAAATTATCCAATTACATTGCAGTGTGTTTAACTACTGAAAATGCATTATGGTGGCTACGATAGGAATGACTAAGGACACCATCTAACGCATCACTGGGTCTTCAGTGACCTCTAGCACCTGAATGCCCCTCCCTCCATTCCTCTCAGGGGTTGGGGGACAATCAGAGACAAATACAGCAGCACTTCTTGTTGGGGGAGAACATCCTGCCCTTGAGTAGAACTTCAAACTCATCCTTAAAGAGATGACAAAGGTTTTACTGGAAGTAATGACGGGGAGTCTCCATGGCGAAGTTTGAAAGGATGATGGTAAGTTGGAGGTGGTTTTCCATCACAGACATTGGATGGCCTGTTACGCTGTCATGTAATTCTCATTGTACAACCCAATCTGATGATCACAGTTTGAGACGAAAAATAAAGCATAACTTCTTGGCCTAATCCAAAGGTGGCAAACTCAAACACATGTAGAAACCAGGCAGGTTAGGCCAATGATAGCAGCAGTGGGTGTAAGAAAAGGGGGTTGTGGAGACCCAAGAGCTTCTGGGACAGGGAGGGGTAGGGGCTCAAGAGCACACACCTTGTCTAAAAAAGGCAGCTGCCAGTCAGCTCTGGCTGATTGGTTACTACATAGGAATAGGCACCCAGTGCCACCAGATCATCCGATTTGCTTGTAAAGGGTCAGACATGCAGATATTTAAATGAAGCTGCCCAATTTTGTTGTGCATCTCAACTAAATGCACCACTGGCCAATGCTGGCAAATGCATAGACAGACCACTTCTTGACTGGTGCTCAGGGTTGGTCTAGAAAAAAAATAAGTTGAATTTTTCTCCTATTGAGTCCTGAACTGCTTCAAACATCCAGAGAAGAGGAGGGAAGCTAAAGAGGCCTTCTTAAATCCTTGGGGGCTACACTAACCAGCTCCTGGTTGCATGGCAGGCACTCTATGGAGGGGTGCTGGGGAGGCAGCCTGGACTTCCTTGATTTCTTCTGCAGTAGGCGACAGCTAACAGCCACACCCTGAGTTGGTCATAGGTTTGGCTGTTAAGTTCTTGGGGGCAACAGAAGAAAGATCAACAAGGTTGAAGAGGGAGGGTGATGTTGACACCTAGCAAGCTAAAGGTCAGCTCTACTTACCTCCCCAAATCAGCGTTATTATTAAGGGCATAGTAGTCCACCCACTGGAAGGAAAGGTAATATTATGGACTAGCTAGGTTCTAAGATACAGTCACGGACCAAACTTCCCAGATACTGTACTTCTAAGAAGCTCAAAGGTTCAGTCTGGGTGGGTCCAGACTTTTGACATTCTTCTTTCTGTGGCTGGATAGGCCTGGTCACATCAGGGAGAGAAGCAGGAGCAGTCATCTAGCTGGTCCCTATAGGAAAGGGGTTGGATACTCCAGCTCTCCCCCAAGGCTGACACACTCCAGATCAGCTTCCTCTACCCTGGAGCAATAGAGCTGAGATTCGGGTATGGGCCTGGACGGAGGCCTGCATGGCAACCTCCCTAGGTCAAAGGCATTCTCCACGTGGAAGACAGCTCACCAGAATTCTGCATTCAGCCACAGCTTTGAGATAAGATTTCATTTCCTAGCCAGCAGCCTCTGTCACACGTATCTCAATAGAATATCTTGGGGAGGGGCCAAAAGCCACAGGACAAGGGACAGGATGGAGTCAGGGCCTGAGGTCTGGCATCCTAACCAAATACCAGTTGGTCCCTACCCCATTCATATTTCTATCTATTTATAGGAGAAATTCTTCTCAGGGCTCAAGATCTAAAAAAGTTTAGCTTCTTTCAATGAGTGGGTGGTTTTTCTCTTAAAGATACTATTAAACTTTGCATTTTTAGAGTCAATACCCCATCCCCTCCTGCTAAGCACTCTGCTTCCTGGTTCTCTCTGCCACAGGATTCACTCTTTCTCCGAATGGTAACCTTGGTTTATTAGTATCTGCTATGTGTCTATTCTGGCCTGAATGCTTTATTTACAGCAATGCCCAAGGTAAGTATTATTGTCCTTATTTTACAGAGGAAGAAGCTGAGCCTCAGAGAAGTTAAGCAACTTATTCACAACCAATAACTGGCAGCACTAGAATTTAAACCCAGACTCCAGAGCCTGCAGTGCAGCTCTTAACAGTTGTGATTTACTAATAACAATCGGTGACATTGACTGAGTGCCAGGCACTGTGCTAAGGGTTTTACACACATTATCTCATTTAACCTGCTCAATAACTGTTTGAGGTTGGATTATTATTATTACAAATGATGACAGTGAGGCTCAAAGAGATGAAAACACTTGCCCAAAGTCACACGGCTAGAAAGTGGCAAAAAGGTTGCCAACCCTGGTCACTTTGATACTAACAACTGTGTTCCCAATTACTAAGCCTGCCTTCCTTGGTTTCCTGACATTCTCAAACTGGATGAGCAAGCTCACATCCTTATCCAAGTAATTAAAACACTGAACAGGAGAGAGCCTTTTGGCATGCCACTGGAGACTTCACCTAGGGTGACAATGGTACCTCCATGCCAGAATCAACACATCTTCAAACAGTTATGAACACATCTAATGGTGCTATCTGGCTGGTCTGTGCTTGGGAACTGGTGTGGGAGAGGGAAAAAGAAAGTGCGGATTTGGGCAGGCGCAGTGGCTCATGCCTGTAATCACAGCACTTTGGAAGGATAAGGCAGGAGGATCCCTTGTGCCTAGGAGTTTAAGACAGCCTGGGCAAAATAACAAGACCCTGTCTCTACAAAATTTTTTTTTTAATTAGCCAGGCATGGTGGCATGCACCTATAGTCCCAGCTACACAGGAGTCTGAGGCAGGATTGCTTGAGCAGTTCAAGGCTGCAGTGAGTTATGATGGCGCCACTGCATTCCAGCCTGAGTGAGACCCTATCTCAAAAAAAAAGAAAAAAAGAAAAGAAAAGAAAAAAGTGCAGATTTGTAGCAGGACATGAAAAGGGGCCAAAGTTGAGATCAGTCCCCTGTCTTCTAACTGCAGGTCTACCCCAGGGCTCTGTTACTAGATTTGGCTTCAATTCTCCCCCTGCCCATTCAGATGATAATTATCAGGGTCTTGGAGGTACCACAGCCCCCCAAATTGAATCTCAGATAATCCTTCCAGTTTTGTCAAGCCACTGGAAGTTTTCCCACTTCCAGGGGAAACAGGGACTTTGTGGTTTATCCACCAAGGTCTGGGGTGGAAGCCAAAAAGGGCTTTTGTCCAAGGAGCTCAGAGACGGCTTCTTCCACAGCTCTGACAAACAATAGTGTTACTGGTGATCCGGGGATGCATTCCCGTTTCTTGGGAGACTTTTCTCCAGGAGTATCAGGATTTGCCTTCTCACAATCCCTTGTCATTCATCTTGCCCCCCTTGGAAACGGCTGTCACCCATTTGGCCGTAATGAGGACGGAGGGATGCGGTTCTGTCTCTTTAGAAAATTGGGCAATTAAATTTTCCTTAATGAAGTTCTTTATTTTCTCCTAGCAATATAATTTCTGTTGTGGATTTGGATAAATTTTTTTAATTCCTTTAAATAGAAATGGAAGATAATGTTTTCTGGAAGACTATCTTAATATTTTTATAGGCCTACACCGAACTGTGTCTGTATTTTTCTCTCCTTGATAGCTATTCCAGAAGTTGTTTGAATGCCTCCTGTGTGGCAGACCCTAAGCACAAGAATTCAGGAATGAATAAAACAAGGCTTCTGCATCCAATGAGCTCACAGAGAGACAGATACATAAACAACCCCACTGTAATAGCAGCATGTCCAGGGTAGGAGTGGGACAAAAAATAGAAATAATGAACATTTCTGCAGCACTCGAGAGTTTACTTTCTCACACACCACCTCATTTGATCCTCACAGTAACTACCCTTTAAGGTAGATAACGCCCTCATTTCACAGATGAGGAAGACAAGATGCAGAATGAAGAATGCAGATGTGACTCACTCAAAAGACAGATCAGAGATGGAAAGTCGGGTCTTACGAGTCTAAACCCCAGACTCTAGCCACAGCATCATGATGGCTCCTGACTGAAACTCGGTAAATTAAAAGGTTAAGCTGAACTTTTCCACTCCTCTACCCATCTTTCAAAGTTCTGAAAGAGTATGGAAAAACACTTTCCTCACTATGTGGGGGAATAATTCAGTAAAATATTACATTTCATTTTGGCAATTGTCCTTACACTACATAATGAGCACCACAGTAAGTTCAGTATAATTTAAATAGCTCTTGCAGGTGTCACTTTCTTTCCTTTACAGTTCAGCTGATGTCTGAGCATCCTCTCTAGCGGGAATTTTGCCAACAAAGTCCTTACTTATTGTCAACTTTGTGGAATTTTAAATCAGAAAAGGAACACACGCTCATTTTTTCCAGAAGCCAATCAAAATTGAACAGTATAAAGATTAAAAGGTCTTCTTTCCACTGTCCACTGACACTACCACCCTGTTCCATCCCTCGTCCCCAAGGGTAAACCTCATTACCAGTTGTCAAAAACCAAAGATGCTTTTCATACATATCTAAATATGTAAGGACACAGGGTTTTTATTTTTTAACTATAATACACACACACACACAGACATACCCATACACACACATACACACTTTGGGTGTTGTTTTTCCCACCTCACTCAGCAATAGTCTACTTAATTATTAAATGTTCTTTTGCCTTCAAAAAAAAGATACACAGCCAAACTGGTGAGTTTACTATAGACCAGGGCCAAGAACGTTAAGTTGATGAAATCTGGGGCACTTGTAAAATGCAGATTCCTAGGGTCCACCCACCACCCCCCAACAGAGATTCTGAGTCAATAGGTCTGGGATGGTTCCTAGAATTCAAGCTCCTTGAATTTGTTACAAGTTCCTCCAAGGTGATTCTGCTGCAGGTGGTCCAGGAACCACAATGGGAGAAACACACATATAGCAGGCAAAGAGAGTGTCATGCTTGTCCACAACTTACTAGTATTTTCTTTTCCCAGCTACCCATGCTGGCAACTCCATGTCTCCTGATGTCTTTTAGTACTGCCCCACCTTACTCTCCTTCCCAACCAGGTGCACTTACCAATGGCTTCACCTGTTGGCTCAGAATCACCGTTCAGGACTCTGAATGCTGGTGCCCCACTTACTGGCTTAGCCAACATTTCCAGCGTTTAATTAATGCTACTGTGTGCCAAGCCCTGTGCTGGAAATTCTGACTTATGTTATTTCAATTAATTACACACACACACAGTGAAGTGTTATTATATCCCTCTTTCACATGAGGAAACTGGAACTCAGAAAAGTTAATGACTTCTCATCCAAGGTCATTCAGCTGATTCACCGTCAGCCATGATTGAACCCAGGTCTGGGTGACTCCACCCAGGGCATCACAGCTGCCTCCTTCCACATTACATTCCACTTTCTTGTCTCATCTACCTCTGTGACTTTAGCTTAATTCTATCCAGTGAAGGTGGGTTTCAATCTTCTTCAGCTGATCCCTGGCTTTAATTTCACCTTAAAAGCACTTATCCCATGATGGTATTTACCATCCTGAATAGAGCTATTATAAAATCCCCTTTCTGGAACCACTTTTATCTTTTACACCTGGAGTTGTGTGTTTCTCTTAGAAGCACTGATCTTTCTGACCCCTTAAATATTTTGATGACTTCTGACCCTTCTCTAAATGGAAAGATGGTTCTGTCTAGATCCTAAAGAGCTCAGGAAATAATGATGGTGAGGTAAGCTTAGCCAATACAATTCAGCTTTACAAATCAGTATCAGAAAATCACCCACAGCATTTTCAGCCCTTTAGATCCATTTGCTATAGCTTCCCCCATGCACGCTGCACCACTCCTTCCATAACACTCAACACTTTTGTAATTACAAATGATCCTTTGTCTTCCCCACAGAATTATAAAGTCTATGCGGGCAGGAAACATAGTAGAAGTTCAATAAATATTTGTTAAGCAAAATCTATGTGAACTGGCCCACCACATTCTCAGCATTTCTTTCACACAATTCCCAGTAACATAATTCTATGTTTCTGGCAGACAGCAGTAGAGCCTCTGCCATTTTTGGAGCAGAGTTTCAATGGTGATATTATGCCAAGTACAAGATCCAGCAAGACAGAGATGCTCAGGGTGGGGCCTGAACCTGGAGGATCAGGCCAAGGATGGAGCCCTAGATTAGCTGAGGGTCACAGGACAAATAAATTCAAACAACCACAACCAGGCAAATGATCAAGGGTCCAGATGGTCAGAGCAAGAGGTCAAGGAGTAATCAACTGTAAGATGTCAGAAGCCAGAGAATGACTGTTGTTCTGCCTCAGTTTCCCCAAGGTAATAGATCTTTGAGAGATCCAAAACATCCTGTCTGGAGAGGCCACTGATCAAAGTAAAGACATTGTGACTGCCAACTCTGCTTGGAAGTGTCCCACCGAGACGCTGAGTTGGAGAACAGCCATGTTGCTTGGCCAGTTCACATTCTTTAGTACAAATTAAATCATAGACATGACATCCACTCTTTCGCGTCCCTGAAGGTGGCTGAGATGTTTCCTTGGTAAGAGTCTTCTCATATCATTTCCCTGGCCCTCTTAAGGCACTATAAGCTATAGAGGGTCCCCTAAGGAACTGTCTCATCCTGCCAAACTTGAACCTCTCAGCGAGAACTCTACCCACCTACAGAAATCCAGGCCTTTCTATTTGACAAATGGTTGGAAAACTTACTGATCTACATTAACTGTATTTTGAAAATGCTCTCACCAGCAATCAGAAGCAAGGGGATGGCAGGCTACCTCTGCGAGGGGCAGACAAGCAATCCGGAATCCAAAAAGTATCACAATGGTCAGGAAATCCAGCAGAGAGCAACAACGAGGAAAGGAAAGGTAGACCAGGGAACAGGTACCAGCAGGGAGGGTCTCCAGCGCTGAGGATGAATCCTTTGCCCTAGACAAGCTTCTCCCTTTAGCACTTGTTGCCAAGGCAGAAACTGCTGCCTAGGACCAACAGGGAAGTGAGACTGTCAGGGATGGGAAGGGGGAAATTCTAGCTGAAAGTGGCTGGGACAAATGTGGCAGTGGGGGAAGTTCTTGATGAGTGAGCTCAGTTCTCCCTAGTTTTACCCAAATCACAAAGACCGGAGACAGAAGTGGCCAACACAAGCCAGGCGCCACAAAAGAGTGGTGTCCCCTCCCTAAAGGACCATCAAAATGGACGTGGGAGGTCACGCATATTGATGTTCTGACTTGACAAACTGTTTATTTTTAGGCCATACTCTGTCTATTTCAAGCCCTCAGCCTATAGACCTATGATTATTTTCCTATCAGCTTCAGTTTTATAACTTCATTAAAGATCTATGATCCCGTTTATTATATACAGATATAAAACAAATTTGACTGATAGAGACATGAAGTCTGGAAGGAAATACATTGAATGTTTATAGTGGTTATTTCAGGTAAGGGCTTCTAGATTCTTATATTTTCCTTAGAATAGTCAAATTCACACAAAGAGTAGCATGGTGGCTACCAGGGGTTGGGACGAGGAGGAACTGAGGAGCTATTGTTTAATAGGTACAGAGTTGCATTTCACAAGATGAAAAAAGTTATGAAGATGGGTGGTATTTAATGTGAATGCATTTAATACCACTGAGCCACACAATTAAAAATTGGAAAGACGGAAAATTTTGTGTTTGTGTATTTTATCACAACAAATAAATAAGACTTTCATCCATACCATCTTCAAGGTCAAAGACTTACAGGATCTGATGATCAGACAGGAACTTCAAGCTCTTCTTCTTTCCAGCCTCATCTCCCACCACCACTCCATTCCACCAACTCAGAATTTTAGCCACTTCAAACGCCTCACCATTTCTCAAGTATCCTGACCCTTTTGTGACCCCCATACCTTTGCACATGCTGTCTTCTCTTCAGGTAATGCGTTTCACCACCTGGAGAGCTTCTATTCATCCTTCAAGATCCTGCTCAAAAGATTCTTCTTCTATAAGAATTTCTCCAGCTCTCCCGGGTAAAGCTACAATTTCATTCTAAGTTTCCACAGTACCTGGTTCCACCACTGTCCCAGTACTTACTCCACTGTGTCATAATTTATTAACCTATTTTTATAACTGTCTGATATGGTTTGGATCTGTGTCCCTGCCCAAATCTCATGTCAAATTGTAATCCCCAGTGTTGGACGTGGGGCCTGGTGGGAGGTGACTGGATCACAGGGACAGATCCTTCATGAATGGTTTGGCACCATCCCTTTGGTGCTGTTCTCATGATGGTGAGTGAGTTCTCAGGAGATCTGGTTGTTTAAAAGTGTGTGGCACCTTCCCCCAACTCTTCTTCCTACTCCTGCCATACAAGATGTGCCTGCTTCCCCTTCCCCTTCTGCCATGATTGTAAGTTTCCTGAAGCCTCCCCAGAACCCGAGTAGATGCCAGCATCATGCTTCCTGTACAGCCTGCGGAACTGTGAGCCAATTAAACCTCTTTTCTTTATAAATTACCCAGTCTCAGGTATTTCTTTATAGCAGTGAAAGAAGGGATTAACACTGTTTTTTCATAAAACTATGTGTCTGAAATGGGGACACAAAAATTGGTGAAATATAGTTCCCATTCTTATCTTTGATAAGACTCATAAGTTTCCTAAAACTATGAAACTATTTTTGTGTCCCCATCTCAGACACATACTAGGAACTCGATTAATAGAATATATGCCAGATACCCTGCAGTATTCCTACAATCGGCCACCTGTTCACTTCACTTCCTTCTAAGTCATCGTTGGGTGGCTCTGCATGGATACAATTATCCCATCTCTGGATTGTTTATCTTCCTGAATTACCTCTCAATCAGGATTTGGGGAAAGACTGGATCTGCTTCAGTATGTTCCCCAAAACATAATATCTATGTGTTCTTGTATGCAAAGTCCATCATAAGAACACCTATAATCATTCGTTCATTCAACAGAAATTGACCATTGGCACCTAGAACACCCATCGCCCCCAGGGGACATTTGGCTGTCTGGAGACATTGATTGTCACAACTGAGAGTGGGGATGCTACTGGCATCTAGTAGGTACAGGTCAGGAATGCTGCTAAATATCCTACATTGTGTTCTAGGTACCAAAAAACACTAATGAACAAGAGAAACTAATGCTCTTACTGAGTTTCAGTCCTGGTGAAGAGAAGAAACAAAGAAAGCATGAAAAATATCATACAGCTTTTAGTGCTCTGCTAAGAATTCAGGTCAGCTGATCCAGTAGAGAGTTGTTGTTTGGCTATTTAAGATGGGTCAGTGTGCAGGTGGCATGCAATCTCAAAGCAGAATACCAAGAAGGAGCCAGTCAAGTGGCAATCCAAGGCAAAAGCATTCCAGAAAGAGGGAAAATCTAAGTGCAAAGGCCCAAAGCAAGTACAAGCTTGGAGAAGTCCAGAAACCAGTACAGGCCAGCATGGCTGGATAGAACCACCAGGGGAGAGTGACCAGAGGAGGAAAAGAGGTGAACAAAGCAGGACTTTGTAAGTTCAGTTGAGGGGCTTGGATTCTAGTCTCATGCAATGAAATGCTACTGGAGGGTTTTTTTTTTTTTTGTGACGGAGTCTCACTCTGTCCACCAGGCTGGAGTGCAGAGGCGCAATCTCGGCTCACTGCAAGCTCCGCCTCCTGGGTTCACGCCATTCTCCTGCCTCAGCCTCCCTTGTAGCTGGGACTACAGGCGCCCACCACTGCGCCCGGCTAATTTTTTTTTTTTTTTGTATTTTTAGTAGAGACGGGGTTTCACCGTGGTCTCGATCTCCTGACCTTGTGATCCGCCCGCCTCGGCCTCCCAAAGTGCTGGGATTACAAGCATGAGCCACCGCGCCCGGCCGCTACTGGAGGGTTTTAAACAGGGAAGTGACATGGCCAGATTTAACCAATATACAGATTACTGCTGGCTGCTGTGGGGAGAGTAGACTATGGGACAAGAGAAGAAGCAGGGAGAACACTTAGAACTGTGGTTCTCAACTAGGGGTGATTTTGTCCCCAGGGGACATTTGGCTATGTCTGGAGACATTTTTCATCGTCACAACTAGGAGCGGGGATGCTACTGGCATCTAGCGGGTACAGGTCAGGAATGCTGCTAAACATCCTACATTATACAGAACCGCAACTTCAATGACAAATGATCCAGCCCAAAATGTTGACTGTGGGTGAGAAGCTCTCAGTCAGGAGACCCTGAGAAACTTTGGGTTGCACTCGTCCCAGCAGCAGGTAACGGCAGGCTAGGCCAGGATGGAGGAGATGGAGAAGGAAGGAAATTCACGGTAGTTAATACTTTGAAATATTGAACATTTTTCTCCAAATTTTCTTGACCCCCTTGGCCCCTCCTCAGTCAGGGAGGGCATTCTGTGTTCATTGCTTCAGGGATAATACAGAAAAAGAGTCAATTATTGGCTTTTTTTCAAAAGTCCTTAGGGAAGAGAGAAAGAACGTGAGATTTATGGAAAACAGCTTTGAGAGGATGTCTGATGACAAAGCCAGGATATCACCCTTGTTCCCCACCCCACCACACGAGCACATGGGTAAAGATTTCCTAGACTAAAGTGGAGAGTAAAGCAGTAAAGCAAAGTGTATGTAGGTACAAGGATCTATAATATCTATAAGAAAAAAACTGCACCCTGCCCAACTCATCCCGAACAAGCGCAGGGAGGGAGGTGACGAGGGAACCACCAAACCGATTCACAGAATCTAAGAGAGGAGAGAAGCCAGATCCCTTCCCCAGGCAGAGCCCTAGGGAGGCACCAGGGGAAAAGCAAGTGCTGAGTATGGCCAAGACAGGCCTGAGACAAATGTACAGGGTCCCTCATGACCCAGTGTGGTGTGTGAGCAGCAGAATGGCCTCTGTTGCCTGCAAATTGCATGGAAGGAGCCAAGGAGAAGGGGACACATGAGGGAACAAAGAAGGATTGCTGACACAGACCAATCACCGAAGAGTCAATAAGAAGGAGGATGTCACAGTAGCTACCGAAGTAGATTGACGATAAACCACAACAGATGTCCCCACAAGGGTCTTGGTACTGCCTAAGTCCCTCTGGATCTTGGGGCACAACCCTGGAGGAAAAGGAAGGGAAACCCCAAATTGACTTATACTTATTTCTGTCACCCCCAGCAGAATAAAGATGTGAGGCTGGGCACAGTGGCTCACACCTATAATCCCAGCATTTTGGGAGGCCAAGGTGGAAGGATCACTTGAGGTCAGGAGTTCTAAACCAGCCTGGCCAATATGGTGAAACCCCGTCTCTACTAAAAATATAAAAATTAGCTGGGCATAGTGGCTGGCACCTGTAATCCCAGCTACTTGAGAGGCTGAGGCAGGAGAATCACTTAAACCCGACAGGCGGAGGTTGCAGTGAGCCAAGATTGCACCACTGCACTCCAGTCTGGGCAACAGAGTAAGACTCTGTCAAAAAAAAAAAGAATAGAAATGTGAAATGGAGACTGAGTCACCAAGAAAGAAAGAAAAATATATCTCTTATGCACCTGGGTTTGTAGCTAAGGTTTGTTCACTCTGAGGCACAAGGGGACATGGGCTTCTCTGTGTTCATTTGTGCCATTATCACCTGGCACCGGCTATGCAATCCCAGGGGGCAGAGCCAGGTCCATTCAAGGAACCTGGAACACTCTGCTGCAGCATCGTGCACCCCGTTACCGTCACGCACAGACGGGCACACACAATGCAGATTGATCAGGGCTGCACTGTTTCCAAATTACCACTTAAATCAATGGTTGAGCACTCTGTAATTGGAAATGTCAAAATCCACATTTTCTAGGTGAACTCAAAGCACAACGTTAATATCACTTAGCTCAACTAGATGTGCATTTGTTTTACTTCTCCCCCTCTTCAAACTGCCCTCTGAGAAAAGTATAAAACATTAGGGAACTGAGCAAGAGGCAAAAAGAAAAAGCACCCAGATAATCCACGAATTGTGCAGCTTGACATATTCTAAAATGTAACTCAGAAAACAGAGTCTTGTGAGCCGGTCCACAAAAAAGATCTACACAATCAATTAAGTCTGAGGAAACTCCATGGGCCCTACTCAGCGATTCACACTTAACACAAGCAAGATTCTCAGAAGTCCTGAGGGAAGCAGGCTTATTTCACTCTGTTTATTCTAGAACTTCCAAAATCTATTAGAGCACACAACTACTTTTTTTTTCACCCAACACCTCTTTACATCCAATTTAATGGAATACTCTCAGGGAACATTATCCCAAACATAAACTAGCATAACAGGGAATAGAGTTAAAGTGCCATTACTGGCCAGCCAAGATGTTTTATGAACACCAACAAGCCATCAAGAATGAATCTTTTCCAAGTGAAATCAAGCCCAAGACAGCTTCCTGGGCCCTCTATTAAGCCAGAAGTTCTCAAGCTCAGCACCTGTAAAAAGTCAACCCCATCCCCTTCCTAATAGCTGTGAAGGAAAGGACTCCATTTCAGGAAGCAGCCTAAACGCATCCCCTCCTCACCTCACCAATCCTTACCCTGCTAGACACCTTTGCCTCATCTTTCTTTCCAAGGTACTACTCAGCTCTGCCTCCCCAGGCAACCATCACACACCAGAACAATTCAACTCAGTAATATGTATGGATCACCAACTAGATGGTGGGCACTACGCTACAGCAATGAACCAAGCAGATAAACCTTCCACTGTCATGGAGAGACATTCTAAAAGTAATCTGAAAGCCAGAGCCCCTCTTGAATCATAATTTCCACATCTGAAAAACAAATAGAGTTGGACTAGAAGACACCTAGAATTTCTGGCTCTGTATTTCCAGGTTGGTGGTGGAGTGGGCTGGCTGGCAAGAGGTAGATCTGGCAGCCTGCATCACAGCCGTGTGGGGGCTTTTGCAGTGGACACTTTCCCAAAGGTGACTTCCCGGGGTGGGATTGAAGGGATCTGACACACCATGGTGGCATCAAGTGCAAACTAGGAAAGGCTGGATTAGCAGGAAGGTGGAAGTGTTGGGAAGGGAAGGAAGTCAAATGTTAAGACCCACCCCAGACTTCCCCCACTGAAGGAACCCCCAGGTTGCAGATCCTTGTTGCCTTGGCATGCATGTTGCTTTCCTGCAGCCTGGAAAGTGAGGAAGATGCTGATTTAAAGCTGGATCTGCCACTGTTCACTGTGCAATCCAGTGCAATTTGTTTTATTTCTCTGAACTTCAGCCTTAATCTATAAAATGAAAATAATGACTACCTCACAGAGTTACAGGGATCACCAAATGAGATACTCCATATATGACTGAGACATAGAAGCTAAAAAAAAAAAAAAAATGAATTCCCTCCCACTGCTAAATAAAGCTATATAGCCTGAAGCATGGCTTACAAAGTCACTGAATGAATGAATAATAGGAGTTTCTGGAAAGGAAAGATTATCTCCAACATATAAACTCTAGTAGTAAAAACTCTAAAAACAGCTAATATGAACTCTCAGATCCATTAATTTCCCCAGACCAGGAGGGGCCTGGAAGGAAGTGCTCCCTCGACCACACCCCACTGAGACAGCTGTCAACATGACAGTTTTCACCAAATCTCCACTAAGAAACATCTCCTCTACCAAGGATATACAAGGAAATTGAGCAAACCATTAAGAATATTTCCTCTCCCAGTGAAACCTCTACTTTCAACAGAACAGGAAGTGTGGATGTTATTATGAGCTGAATGTTTATGTCCCCCCAAAATGCATATGTTGAAGCCCTAACCCAATGTGATGGTATTTGCAGGTGGAGCCTTGGGGAGGTGGTTAAGGTTAGATAAGATCATGAAGATGGGTCCCTTGTGATGGTATTAGTGCCCTTATAAGAAGAGGAAGAAAGCCAACCAGGCACAGTGGCTCATTCCTGTAATAATGCACTTTGGGAGGTCAAGACCGGTGGATTGCTTGAGCTCAGGAGTTCAAGATCAGCCTGGGCAACATGGTGAGACCCCACCCCTTCCAAAAAAAAAAAAAAAGAGCCAGGCATGGAGGTGTGCACCTACGGTGCCAGCTACTCGGGAGGCTGAGGTAGGAGGATGACTTGAGCCCAGGGGGTGGAGGTTACAGTGATCTGAGGTCACACCACTGCACTCTAGCCTAGGTGACAGAATGACACCCTAATTCAGAAAAAAAAGAGGAAGGCGAGAAAGGGAGAGATTTCTCTCTCTCCATAAGCATGCACTAAGGAAAGGCCAGATGAGCATATGGCTAAAAGGCAACTATCTACAAGCCAGGATGCAAGCCCTGAACTGAACTTGCCAACACCTCGATCTTGGACTTCCCAGCCTCCAGAATTCTAAGAAGTAAATAAAAGCCACCCAGGCTATGGCATTTTGTTATAGCAGCCCAAGCCAACTAAGATGGATATCAAAGAAAAAAGCTAAGGCCAGGCACAGTGGCTCATGCCTGAAATCCCAGCACTTTGGGAGGCCGAAGTGAGCGGATCACCTGAGGTAAGGAGTTTGAGACCAGCCTGGGCAACACGGTGAAACTCCATCTCTACTGAAAATGCAAAAATTAGCTGGGCATGGTGGCAAGTGCCTGTAGTCCCAGCTACTCGGGAGGCTGAGGTGGGAGAATTGATTGAACCCAGAAGGTGGAGGTTGCAGTGAGCCAAGATCACACCACTGCACTCCAGGCTGGAAGACAGAGTAAGATTCCATCTAAAAAAACAAACAAACAAACAAAAAATACTGAGCTATGAGTTATAAGATTGAAACTTTTTCTTTTTTTGAGACAGCCTCATTCTGTCACCTAAGCCGGAGTACAGTGGTATGATCATGGCTGACTGCAGCCTTGAACTCCTGGGCTCAAATAATCCTCCCACCTCAACCTCCTGAGTAGTTGGAATTACAGGCATGTATCACCAGGCCTGGCTAATTTTTGTAATTTTTGTAGAGACAGGGTTTTGCCATGTTGCCCAGGCTGGTCTCAAACTCCTGGGCTCAAGTGATCCACCCATCTTGGCCTCCCGAAGTGCTGGGATTACAGGCATGAAGCACTGAGCCCAGCTTAAACTTATTTTAGTAACTTATCAGCCACTCCTTCAACCAACCACATGCCAAGCATGTTGGGGAAACAAAGATGACCTCTCTGCCCTCAAGAGTTCGTGACCAAAGACCTAAACATAAAATTTCAATTAAGGATTATAAGGTTTGGAATAGAGGGGGAGTTATGAGGGGAACCACTAATTCTGCCTAGGAAAGTTAGGAAGACATAGTGGAAGAAGGCATCATTTGAGTAGACATTGTAGGGCGATCAGAAGTATTTGAGGCAAATAAGAGTGGGAGGCAGGGGTTAAGGAGAGTAAAGGCATAAATGGGAAAGATCTAGAGGAGGGAAAGGGTATGGAGGATTCAGAGAAAAGGGATTGGTTGCCAGGCATGGTGGCTCACTTCTATAATCCCAGCATTTTGGGAGGTCGAGTCATGCAGATCACTTGAGGTGAGAAGTTCAAGTCCAGCCTGGCCAACATGGTGAAAGCCTGTCTGTCCTGAAAGTACAAAAATTTGCCAGGCATAGTGGTGCATGCCTGTAATCTCAACTACTCGGGAGGCTGAGGCACAAGAATTGCTTGAACTCGGGAGGCAGAGGTTATAGTGAGCCAAGATCGTGCCACTGCACTCCAGCCTGGGTGACACAGAGAGATTCTGTCTAAAAAAAAAATAATAATGAGAGAGAGAGAGAAAAAAAAAAAAACCAGACTGGTCTTTTGCATTTATAAGAGCACAAGCCTATCACAGAGAAAATGACTGAAGATGAAATAGGAAAATTGACTGAGGCCCCTCACCAAGGCCTTGTGTGGACTTCAACTTGTAGACCAGATTTTGGAAACTGGTGGCCCAACAGGCTAAAACTGTTCTACCGACATGTTTGTTCAGGAAGCATAGTGTTTTTAAATTTTTAAGCCACCATTTAAAAATCAAGAGATTTTGCTTAAAAATCCAGATTCCCTTCAAACACTGAAGGAGCTGACCTTTCTGGGCTCACATTCCTGCCTAGGAAGGGCAGGCTGGAGCAGCAGTTGCCTTCCCTAGATGAACTCCCCACTTGGCCACGGTCCCCACTACTCCCCACTGTTTGCCCAATCCAGCCTGCTTTCTTCATTTAATCCTGTTGAAATCAGCGAGCATTCCTAAGGTGGTCTTCTAATCACTGTATGATATATGCTTTAAGATTCAGCTCATGCTGGTTCTCAAAGTTTTTTGTGTTTGGGATTTTTTTATTTCTTTCTCTCATTTTTATCACCATATTCCAAGAAAACTCTTAGAAAGCAAAGAATGTATCATATACTTTGTGTCTCTCACAATACTCAGCACAAGACTAGGTACAATGTAGATAATCAACTTTTGTTGAATTAATCCAGAAATGAATGAATAAATACATGTCCCTCTGTGGTCATCCTCCGTACCTGCCCTTCTTCCTCAAAACGCTAGACTTTTGCTACTAAGAAGATGGATGACTATGAAGCAAAAAAAATAAAAATAAAGCACCAAAGTCAATCATTGCAATTCTATTTCAATTTTCTATCAGGTTGCAATGGAAATAGGAACGCTGAATAAATGCAGAACTGATCATTATGTCTGGCAGCAAGATGAATTAGAGCCCTGGGATACTAAGAAAGCCTGCAAATAAGATCACTGAATTTTATCAGTGATCTTTGAGGGAATTGTAGAGAATAGGATAGGTGCCAAAAAGCTGGAGCCTGGCAAATGTTCTGATTTTCAAAAGGGGAAAAAAGTTATGGTTTGCCAGTTCTAGACTAGATAATATGATATCACTCCCAGCAAGGTTCTTAAACACATTTGTTAAGGATACTTATGAGCACCTAGGACAGGAAGTAATGTCCATTTGGCACCAGCATGGGGTCACGAAGAACAAGTCATGTTAAATTCATTTCATTTTCTTCTCTCTGACAAGGCTCCTAGGCTAGTGTACTGGAGAAACACAGCAGACATAATATACATGGTGCACTGAGGGGTCGAGCAGCACCAAAGGCTAATTCAACCCTTGGGCTATATTAATAGTAGTATAGCAGAAAGGAGGTGATAGTTGTTTTCTGTCTTTGGCCACATCTAAAGAATCCACATTTAGAACTCAGTGCCCCTCTTGAAATAGGATACTGATAATAAAATCTTTTGGAGGTCCTTTTGGCAAAACCTCTTTAAAAACATAAAGCTCTCTTCCAGATTTCTGGCATCTGTTGAAAAATTGAAAAATCTGGCTGGACCTACATTCCTAAATAGCAATAACTGGTTGAACCTAAGTAGTAACTGCCCATTTAGACAGGACATGTACTCTAAAATCCATCATAATCATCACCACCCCCTCTTCTACTGCCTGCACTGAGGTGGTGGGCCAGCTGCCACAAATCATTTCACATGGCCACCTTTATCCATTTATTCTATCTGCCAAGCACCCAACAACATTGAGGTTTGCAACCCAGGATGCAGCAGAGCCAAAGGAAAGTGGAGACGGTAAGTGGTAATGAACCATCCTATTATATGAGGATAATCACTGTCAGGAGCTATATTCCCAGGCCTCACACACCCAGTGGGCAATCCCAGGGAAGACACATCTGTCTTATTATATGAAGTCCAAAGGGAAAGGAACTACAGAACCAATAAGTAGATGAGAAACATATTCAATGCAACATAAGAAAAAATGCCTACAAGGGTCAGGCACAGTGTCTCATACCTGTGATCCCAGCACTTTGGGAGGCCAAGGCGGGTGGATCACTTAAAGCCAGGAGTTTGAGATCAGCCTGGCCAACATGGTGAAACCCCGTCTCTACTAAAAATACAAAAATTGGCCATATGTGGTGGCGTGTGCCTATAATGCCAGCTACTCGGGAGGCTGAGGGAGGAGAATCTCTTGAACCCAAGAGATGGAGGTTGCAGTGAGTCAAGATGACGTCACTACACTCCAGCCTGGACGACACAGAGAGACTCTGTCTCAAAAGAAAAATGAAAAAATGCTTACAAGAGCCAGAGCTGTCCAAAGATGACAGACTACGTGGGCTTGGGAGGTGGTGAGTTCCCCATCACTAGAAATGTGCAAGCATATGGTTTATTACTGCTTCAAAATCAAAGGGCTTCAAGTATCCGATGAGGCAAGAGAAGGCATGAATCTTTCTATTTTACAATAGAAAAAAATACTGTTCTAAAACTTTCCTTTTTGTTAGGTCTGTAAATTATTGAAAAAGAGATAAAAGGGAATAAGTCAAAAAAGAACTCAGCACTGTTTTCAAAATCAGAACTTCCCTTCACAAAATTCACAAAGCACAAAATCTGTCTGACTAGGTGGACTGTTTGCATCCCACTGGCCAGATGATTCCCAGGGAGAAAGGTAATTGGCCTTGGGCACTGTTTTTGGTGACTGGTCAAATGTTCTTCAGAGGCATGCGACAAAGGCAACGGGATAAAAGTAAGAGGGTAAACAATGGAACTCCATCAAGAAGCTGCCAGTCCCTCCACAAAACTGCCATCTGCTGCTGACATCAATCCTTCAAGGGGCAGCTTCGGGCAAACAATGTGTCAGGGAAAACAAGCCTGGGAGAAAATCGGCCTTGTGACCTTGGGCAAGTCATTTAACATTAACTGGGCCTCAGTTTCCTCATCTCTGAAACTGAGCTCACACTAACCCTACTGTACATTGTGTGGGCCAAGAGTAAGTGATGTCTGGGAGTTAGCCATAGAAACTGCAGGGCCCTGGACACACATCAATAATTATGATGATGATTAACACACAGAATTTTAAAAGAAAAGATTTCAGAGGGTTTCAGGTACAGCCATATCCTGACCTGAATCTTGTGGGTATCAATTCTAAAGGAATAACATGTAACTCCTTTAAACAGAATGCAAAGAAATTTAGTATTTGGAAGAGACAAGATCATTTGGACACATTTCCTGATGAAATGCCTGGTAATTGGTGCATTTCTGATAAAACTCATAGTACTTGCTGCTTAGTTGTTAAAATAAAAGATGAAAGGTAAAAAAACAAAAGGATCAGCTGGGCAATTAATGCCTAACTGGCCCTGAAGAAAAGTTTACTGGTCCAGCAGTAGCAATCCTTCCAAAATGAGATAAGCACATTTCCTACCAAGAAAATGATTATAAAACCTGAACTGTCCAAAACTCAACATCCTCTTCTCTCTCATGGCATTTTCATGGCAACCTTAATTTTTACAAAATAATAATAATTGGCCAAATTCATTTTATAAAACATAAACTCCCTAGAAAGAGTCTATTCAAAAATTGAAACTAGGCTTTAGTATTGAGCAGTTAGGTGAATTCAAATCTCTGACCAATAAAGGGCTTATTTGTAAATTTTCAGCAAGGCTGAGACATCATAAGTCCCTGTTTTCCACATTGAACTGAAAAACCGAAGACAGGAGACCAGGGAAGATCAGGGTTTTCTGCTCCTCTTGCCCTAGGATCTGCCCAGAGGTGATGAGCATGCTGGGTTTTTGACCAGAACTAAAAGGCAAAAAGACTGTTGGTGAGACTGGAAAAGAAACAGAGCCCTCCCGCCGTGGCTGCTCCACTCCCAAAGTTTCCCAAGCATCTGAAGCGTGTATGGCAGCTGCGGTGCCCGGCCTTCCTGCTGCTTTTAAGGAGGCCACCCAGCTCCCTGGGTCATTGGGTCTTCAGCTGCAGCAGCGCCTAGAAGCAGGCGTGGCAACCTCAGGTCACTTGAGCCCCAAATACCCAACTTGCTCAACAGCCTGTGCATAATCTCAAAGATAGGCCTCAAGGTCCACTGAAGATGTATTTTGTCCTTACTCTTTCTAGGAGAGGCCACAACACACCCCGGTATCGCAGCAAGGAGAGCCATGAGCAGAAAGAAAACGGACGCCAGGAGGCACGGGCCCAGGCTTCCCACAGGGCACATCCTCAGAGAAAGGAGGAGCATGGTGGATGGAGCTTTTAGATTTTCCTTGCCAAAGCTGAGCCTAGAACGTGTAGTGGTGGGTGAAGCCCCAGTCTGGCCTGAATGAGGATGCGGCAAGCCTGCATTTAGCCATGCAATTGTGTTCGCTTTCCTTTTTCGCCTAGCTAGCGTGGATTTAGGGAGCGGCTTCTGAAAGAAGTATACACCCGGTGGCACAGAAGCTGCAACCAGCAGCCAGAGGTCATCTCGCCCTCCCGGCAGGCTTCTCCTGGAACCCCGGAAGCCAGGCAGCACTGACCAGCCCAAACAGCATACTGAGGTGTTGGCTTTGAATGAAAGCTGATGACCCTAAACACCAGGGCACAGAGTGATTGGGCTGCACACCGCGAGATAATACATTTTCTGCACCAAGCTCCCTCTTTATGCCTAAATGCCTGCATTAGTCTGGATCAATATGCCCCATAACAGTTAATCCATGGCAACCCAGGCCAGCCCAGAGACACCGACAAAGAAGTGCCGCCCAGGGATGCTGCCTCGCTATGCACATGCATGTGAATTCCAGCCCAGAGAAAGAGGCGGAGGCAAAACCACCACCACCAACAGAAACCAAAAAGGGGGAGGAAAAAAGAGCAGATGGTAAAAAATATACCCCAATATTAAAGGGCTTTTACCGTAGCAGGGAAGGGGTGGAGATAATGACTATCAAAATGGCCTTAGAGTGACATGTCACCGCCAAGATGATGGAGTATCGGCGACACTCCTAAAGTCAGGCATAGGATCCTCTCACACACCTGCAATGCAGAGACTGCTGCCCATTCCATAATCCACACTCCCAGCCCCAGCGCTATCTGCAGTTGAAACCAGTCCGGACTTGTGCGGCTGCCACTGTTCCTCCTCAAAAAGATTATTGATGCATAACATTTCATAATGGCAGAAAGGAAAACGGGGGGCAGAGGGGGGTGGGAACCAGAATAAGAGAAAAACAAAAGGGGAGGAGAAGGAAAACTCTCCCAGCCTGCATCTCACCTTTTATTTGGGCTTCATATTCAGCAATGATCTCTTTGTCTTTCTTGAACTTAGTTTGAGATGACATCTTCCGACGTGGCCAAAGGAACTGACAGGCTCTTTGATTTATTTCTCCTTTTCTTTTCGAGTCCTCTCTCAAGCCCTGGTAATCACACAGCTCTGGTCGATTTCACAGGTTTAGGGACTAATCTCTTTCACTTGGCTGCAGAGCAGGGAGAAAAATCCTTCTCCGTCTGGGAGGAAAAATCTCTTTACTTGGCGAGAAATGGCTCTAGTAGCTTGCTCTGGTCAGCTCCTCTTGCAAAAGAAGAATCACCCTAGGAGCACAGTAACCTGCCCCAGATTTTCAAAGATTTTTCTTCCAAAAATAATAATAATAATAACAACCAAGAGCACTCATACACACATGCACACATACACACACTCACGCGTGCACAGGCACACTCACTGGGACACGCACACAGTTGTGCTGTGCACACAGGCATACACACACACCCTCACACGCACACACACTCGCTGGATCACTCACACACACACATCCACGAGAGGCGCGGCGCCTCCTCGGTCCTGCAGCCAGCCCTGGGCTCGCTTTTGAAGGCTCTGCTAAGTCGATGGTCAGGTTGCCAAAGGGCCGGTCATCTCGCATCCTCCCTCCCTTTGGTGCCTCTGGTCTGATGTCCAGTGAGGATCAAAGCCAGGAGAACGAGATGGAAGTTTTCCTGCTGCAAGGCTTAAGCTCC
The DNA here is from genome assembly GCF_009764315.1 of Trachypithecus francoisi. Lineage (NCBI taxonomy): Eukaryota > Metazoa > Chordata > Mammalia > Primates > Cercopithecidae > Trachypithecus > Trachypithecus francoisi. The sequence continues at coordinate 53,125,120 of NW_022681453.1, forward strand.
GGTGAACCCAAGGCTGGACTGCTCACCCTGCAGGGCTGGCTGAGCTCTCCCCCACTGCTCAACGTCACTAGACTCCACCTCCCGGATTTTATAACAACTGACACATTGTAGCCTACAGGAGAGCAGAACTCACTGCAAGCAAAAAGGGGAAGAAATGCTCACAAAAGGGAAGGCAGCAGGAAAAATAATCGGGTTGGTGAGTCTTGAGAGGCTTCTGCAAACTCCAAACATTAGCACTTGGGTTAGGGATTTTTCTTCCAAAAACTTAAGATCCTCCCTTCTTTTGCATTGTGTAATTTAATTCAATTTCTGGAATCAACAGCTATATGATGGTCTGTCACTCTGCTGGAAGAGTCTAGCAGAGGGCCTGACCCACGTAGGAAAAAGCATCAATATTTGTTGAGCAGTTACTTGGTGGCAGAGAGACAAAGCCAGGAGTTAAAGGCATGCAGCTTAGCAAAGCCATGCAGAGCAGGCATACTGGAGGCAGAACAGCTGGGCTATTGGCTTGTGGGGCTCTGGGCAAATTCATAAGTCAGACTGAGCCTCAGTTTCCTGGACAGTAAAATCAGCTCTCTTTGGAGGCTTTGTTATTCATTCTTTCAACAGATATTTACTGAATGCTTACTATAGGTCTAGCACCGTTCTGGGTACAGCAATGATCAGAACTGGCACACACAAAAATCCCTGACCTTCTGAAGCTCCCGGGGCTCCACATCACACAACTCCAGGAGTTTCCACCATTCATGCTAATATTCTTAGTAAAAAGCACCGCTGGAGTAGAATGCATTGTGAATGGTGCCCCCTGGAGTTGTACGAGGCAAGAGGCCCTGGGAGAGGAAGACCAAAAATAAGCATAATAAGTATATTATATAATATCATACAAAATGTAAAGGACTATGGGAAAAAAATATTGCAGGTTAAGGGACATCAGGAATGAGAGGAGCTCCTGAAAAGATCAAAGAAGAATGCAAAGTTAAGCTTAGCACACTGTCTGGTGCATAGTAAGCACTCAGTAAACAGTAGCAATTGTTATTACCCTTTTATATCCCCCAACAACCCGACAACACAGGTATAAGCACCACCCTTTCACAGACAAAGGAGCAGAGGCTTGGATGTGGGAAGTGACTTACCCAAGGTCACCAGCCTTCCAACCCAGGCTCAAAGTCTCCTGCATCCTACAAGGGAGGCCAAACCCATTTCATGTGGACTTAAGGTAGAATAAGATTCATTCTGTAAAAATTGAATCAAGCACTTAAGAGTCGCTGACCACTGGAATTTCATATGCTAAGATTGTCACTAACATGTAGTGTCCCCTGAGTGTCCCCTGAGTGTCCCCTGAGATAAATGTTCCCAAATTTCTCAAAATAGGTATAGTCTTCCATTTGCTTTTATCTGAGTATACAATCAATGATTTGGTTTGGGCTCAGAAATGAATAGGTTATCCATGTTATTCCATCGAGGCTTCCTAGAGAACGTGGCAGCTTCATTGGGTGTCCCTAGGCAGGCATGGCAAGGAGAGTGAGGCGGGGCAGGATGTTCACCTGGAGCACGCAGCATGAGCTGGGGCCCACAGGTGGCAAAGCACAAGACCTGCTTGGAGTAACCACAGGGAGAAGTCCAACTGGTGAATCACGGGGCTTATTATAGCCTCGTGCCCAGAGGCAGGAGGTCACCAAGTTCAGAAATAGATGCCACTCGCCCACAGCCCTTGCCATCACCCCACTGCTTCACACTTCCTCTGGACATGTTCAGGCCCTTTGCTGTCCTCTTCTAACTAGTTCAAACCTGCAAAAACCCCATGTTACCTGAGAAAGATAGGCACAGAGATTAACATCCCTGCTGCAAGCCTAGATTCTTCAAGAAAAATGACAGTTAAAACCATACGCCTTGGAGTGCAACAGACTGGATTCTCTCCTGGCTTTGCCACGAGCCTTGAGCTCGTGAGAACTTGAGCAAGTGGCTCAACCTGCTTGTGTGCCCACTGGTGGCAGGAACTTGGTAAATGTCAGCTATTTTCACCATTATTAAAATTTAAAATCCACAAATAGTTCTAGGAGACCCATGTGTAGGGTTCTGAGCCATGGAAATGTCACAGAAATGTCACAAAAAGCCACATAAAACCAAGGCCCAAGATGGTGTAGCACTCTGAGCTGACACCTGACAGAGGCTGGGGTTTGGAGGAAGTCAGATGGTGGTTTACCTTGTGGCTCTGCTATGCACCAGCTGTGTGGGGGGCTCATGGAGGAATACACCTTCTCTGAGTCTTGGTTTCCTCATCTGTCATAGGATAGTGATCCACCCATGGCACAGGATCCAACATGATCATGGATTTAAAGTGCCTGGCATAGAGCAAAAGTCTCATGGACACAATTTCTTTTTTAGGGCTGTTGAAATGTGGTCCTCAATGTTGGAGGTGGGATCTGGTTGGCTAGTGTTTGGATCATGCGGATGGATCCCTCAGGAATGGCTTCGTGCCCACCCCACGGTAATGGGTTCACAAGAGATCTGGTTGTTGAAGAGTCTGAGACCTCGCTCCTCTTCCTTGCTCCCTCTCTCACCATGTGGTATGCTTGCACCTTCCACTGTGATTGGAAGCTTCCTGAGGCCTCACCAGAAGCCAAGCAGATGCTGGTGTTATGTTGGTATAGCCTGCAGAACCATGAGCCTAATAAAACTCTTTTTTTTTTTTCTCAAGATGGGGTCTCACCATGTTGGGCAGGCTAGTCTCAAGCAATTCTCCCACCTCAGCCTCCCGAAGTGCTGGGATTGCAGAGCCACCACACCCAACCAAATAAAACTTTATTCTTTAATTACCCAGCCCTAGGTATTCCTTTACCGCAATGCAAAATGGACTAATTCAGGGCCCAGCCAAGCTGAACCTAGAACTACAGCTTGGGCTCCACAGATACCCAGATTGGAAAAAGGAAGAGAGGAAAAAAAAGAGGAAAAGGTCGGTGTCCCCTGAAAATCCATCACCACACACAATGAATCCACATCATCTGGAATCTTCTATCCCCAAGAAGACGTGGGTGTGACCTGGGCAGGCCCGGAGCACCAGGTGCTCACCCTTCCAGTCCTCCCCACAGCCCACCCCAGATCTCCTGCCCTCCTGTGACTACTCCTCTGCGAAGCCGTTTTTTTCTTGCTGTCTGAGAACCAACTGCTATTCCCAATGTTTACCCTTCATGTAGTAGTAACAGAAACCAAATTTGTCCCCAAATAAATGTGGTAGGTGTGAGGGGAGGGCCTCTACTATGTGATTTGATCTATGCCACCCACTAAGGACAAAGGAGCCCCTGGAAGTGTTTATTCCATTTCCTTGGGGGTCATCTCCTGAATTCTTTTAGCTATTCCTGAATGATACTGATAGCTAGGATGTATCAAGTTCTCTCTCCACACAAGCACGGGGCCAAGCACTCTATGTAGATTTTATCACTGATTTTTTTGCTACAGCCCCATGAGTCCAGTGCTGTAAATCATCCTTGTTTTCAAGTTGGGTAAACAGAGGCCCAGAGCAGTGAAGCAAGTTGCCCAAGATCATAAAGCTTAGCTAGTAACTTCATTGCACTGAAGCCCGGGTCTGACTCATAGCAGAGCCCAAGGACTTAAACAGTGCACGATGCTATCCCGGAGGAATCAGCATAGGAATAATTGCTATCAAGGAATAACCTGTTTTTTTCATTCCCTATAATTACATTGTTTCAATACAGAGTTCAACATAAAGTTTTCCATTTAAAAAAAGATTTTGGGGTTAAAAATATAAGGAAAACATGTCACAAGTGACCATTGGTGAGGCATAAATTACAATAACAGCTGGACAATGCAAAACTCACTGAACTGGTTTCTTTTCCTGGTAGAAAGAAAAAAGGCTTCATTTGAAGAAAAAGTGGCCAGAATAGTTTTTGGTTTAAGGTACTTTTATTTTTCTGGTCAAATATGAACACCTCTCCCTTGCCGAGATGACTAATTTTGTGACATTCTCCACACTGCTGCCAGTGAATGCCTCCTTGGGCAGCTCAGTGAAGAATTCTGCCCTTCAAGCCCCGCTCTGCAAAATGAAAGCAACAAGCAGAACTCAGCTAGTTGATGCCAGATTTTAATAGAATTAATAGTGATGACGACAACATGCCTAGTGTGTGTATATTGCTTTATATTTTGTGAGGCTCTTTCATATCATTTGTCGTTTGTGGTCCTCCCAATAACCCTGGGAGGGGCAGAATGGCAAGTAGGGCTGTCTTCAATCCCTGTTTCATTGGTAAGGAAATACATGGATAAGCAGAGGTTTTGATGGTACAGTTGTTTTATAACCTCAAGTGTAAGGATGACCTTTCCAACTGTGTCACAAAACCCATTAGCTGGAAAAGCTGACAAATTCAACTACAGAACAATACTTACAAAATTCTGCTTGACAAAAGCAAAGTCAAAGACCAATGGCAAGCTGAGAAACAATAGTTGCAAGACCTATGCAATAGTTGCATAGGCCAAGGAATCATTTTTCTAATATCAATTCAAACAAATACTCACATGTGAATATTCACAGGAGCCCAATTCACAGCAACTAAAAGACAGAAACAACCCAAATGTCCATCAGTGATCAGTGGATGAATGGATAAACAAAACATGGTATATCCATAGGCTGGAATATTACTCAGCCATAAAGACAAGTGAAGTACCAATACATGCTGCGGTATGGAGGAACCTTAAAAATATTATGCGAAGTTAAAGAAATACACAGATTGTATGAGTCTATTTATATGAAATACCCAGAACAGATATATCCATAGAAAATTCCATCTCTATGGTCACAGAAGAGTGGTTGCCAGGGGCTAGAAAGAGGACAGGCAGTAGCTGCCTAATATGAAGTACCAAGTTTATTTGGTGATCATTAAAATGTTTTGGGACTGGGGGAGTGGCTCACACCTGTAATCCCAGTACTTTGTGGAGCAAAGGCAGGAGGATCGCTTGAGCTCAGGAGTTCAAGACCAATCTAGGAATCACAGAGAGACCTCTTCTCTACAAAAAAAAAAAAAAAAAATTAGCCAAGCATGGTGGTCCATGCTTGCAGTCCCAGCTAGTTGGGAGGCTGAGGTGGGAGAATGACTTGAGCCCAAGAGGTGGAGGGTGCAGTGAGCTGTGACAGCAGTTGCACCACTGCACTCCAGCCAGGGCAACAGAGCAAGGCTCTGAAAAAAGAAAGAAAGAAAGAGAGAGGAAAAGAAAGAAAGAAGAAATAAAGGAAGGAAGGAAGGAAGGAAGGAAGGAAGGAAGGAAGGAGGAGGGAGGGAGGGAGGGAGGGAGGGAGGGAGAGAGAGAGAGAGAGAGAGAAAGAAAGAAAGAAAGAAAGAAAGAAAGAAAAAGAGAAAGAGAAAGAAAGAAAGAAAGAAAAAGGAAAGAAGGAAGGAAGGAAGGAGAGAGAGAGAAAGGAAAAGAAAGAGAGAGAAGGAAGGAAGGAAGAGAGAAAGAAAGAAAAAGAGAAAGAGAAAGAAAGAAGGAAGAGAAAAAGAAAGAAGAGAGAAAGAAGGAAGGAAAGAAAGAAAGAAAGAAAGAAAGAGAGGGAGGGAGGAAGGAAGGAAAAAAGAAAGAGAGAGAGAAAGAAAGAAAGAAAGAAAGAGAGAGAAAGAAAGAAAGAAGGAGGAAGGAAGGAAGGAAGAAAGAAAGAAAGAAAGAAAGAAAGAAAGAGAGAGAGAGAGAGAGAGAGAAAAGAAAGAAAGAAGAAATAAAGGAAGGAAGGAAGGAAGGAAGGAAGGAAGGAAGGAAGGAAGGAGGAGGGAGGGAGGGAGGGAGGGAGGGAGGGAGGGAGGGAGAGAGAGAGAGAAGAAAGAAAGAAAGAAAGAAAGAAAGAAAGAAAGAGAAAGAAAGAAAGAAAGAGAAAGAAAAAGGAAAGAAGGAAGGAAGGAAGGAGAGAGAGAGAAAGAAAAGAAAGAGAGAGAAGGAAGGAAGGAAAGAGAGAAAGAAAGAAAAAGAGAAAGAGAAAGAAAGAAGGAAGAGAAAAAGAAAGAAAGAGAGAAAGAAGGAAGGAAAGAAGAAAGAAAGAAAGAGAGGGAGGGAGGAAGGAAGAAAAAAGAAAGAGAGAGAAAAAGAAAGAAGGAAGAGAAAAAGAAAGAAGAGAGAAAGAAGGAAGGAAAGAAAGAAAGAAAGAAAGAAAGAGAGGGAGGGAGGAAGGAAGGAAAAAAGAAAGAGAGAGAAAAAGAAAGAAAGGAAGGAAGAGAGAGAAAAAAGAAGAAAGAAGAGGAGGAAGGAAGGAAGGAAGGAAAGAAAGAAAGAAAGAAAGAAAGAGAGAGAGAGAGAGAAAGAAAGAAAGGTAGGTAGGTTTGGAACTAGACAAAGGTGACAGTTGTACAACATTGTGAATGGACTAAATGCCACTGAATTGTACACTTTAAAATGGTAAACTTTATGTTATGTGAATTTGACCTCAACAAAAAATAGCTACTAAAAGAAAAGAAAGTTTCTACAAATCTATGAGAATAATGCCAACAACCCAGTAGAAAAATCAGTTAAAGATATAAATAGCAGCTCACAGAAAGGGAAATACACATGAAATGTTAGCCCACCTCACTCATAATGAACATAAGTCAGGCATGACTGGAAACACGGGCTCTAACAATGCCCACAGGACACTGTGTCTTCCTCCCACTCTCCATTCTGCCTCTGTACGGTGGCAGGCTCTCCCTTTAAGATGGCAAAGATAGCCCCCAAAACCCCCAAGCTTACATTCTCACAGGTTGGCAATCCCGGCAAGGAAGGCAAAGTCTCTCCCAGAAGTTCCAGCAAAAGTTTTGGAATGGTCAACTGGCCCCTGCTGGGGCCCCTGGCTATCCCTGAACCAATCGCTGGAGCCAGGCGTGTTCTGCTTGGCCAGACCTGGAGAGTGGGCTTGCCCTGGCATTTTGGGATGGGGTCAGTCCCAAACAATCCGGCCCTAAGAGGTGAGCCCCAGGAGCTCCCAAAGGAGGATCAGGGTGCTATTGCAGAAGGAGGAGGCTGGGCAAAGTCAACATGTGTCTGCTACAAAAACAATGTGGAAAAGAAGGAAGATGGAGTAATAACAACTTGAAATTATCCAGCTTTGATGCTTATAAAGCATCTTCTCATTTAGTATCATGATTCTCACACAGTCCTTTGAGATACGTTATATTTTTCCCATTTTACAGATGAGGAAATGAAGGCACAGGGAGGCTGAATGACTTTTCCAGCATCCCATGGCTCACAACAAATGGGAGAGCTGGGCAAGAAATCAAGATACCTGACCCTGCATCTGGTGTTTGTTCTCTCATCCACCCAGGTCGGGCTCTACTGAGAGCACATAGGAACCTCACAGGCCTCACACATGCTCTGCTCATCAGTCCCCACTTCCTTAGGAAAGGATGGGAAATCAGTCTCTTGGCCATCAGGACCTGTCACTGAGCTGCTTGGCAATGCTGCAGAGGCCCTCTGGCTTTCCAAGAACATTCCCATTACTCAGCCCACCTGTCCCCATGTGCATCCAAGGACTGAACAGCTTCAGTGACAGCAATTCACAGCTGAGCCCCAGATTCTAATTCTGCAAGAACAGAAGGAAAGACTTCAAATACCCAAGCCCTTGACTACATTGCTAGCAAAATTTGCTCATTTCCAATGATGACAGGGAAGGCTTTAAATGTCTCCCACTGTGGAGGAGACCTCTGGCTCTGCAACTGCCTAGGAAAGTCTAGGTCCCTGATGGAGCGTTAGCTGGCCCTGTGGACATGCACCTAAATCACGTCTTAAAATCTAGCTTAAAGCTTACACTTTGAGAAGCAGAGTAACAAGAACAGATTCTAGAGCTGATATTTGCAGTATGGCTTCTACCAGGTTTAAGGGAACATTTGTTCCTCTGATGAGACCTTAGTCTGATGCACATTTCCAGCCATTCACTCCCCATACCTCATCCACTCCTTCCCAGGGGAGAAAAAGTGACTTAGCTGATTGGTAAATTTGGGAGAGACTAAGTTCACACACTAATCTTCTCTTTTCAGCTCTGCCTGCATTCTGCCCCTGTGGAGGAGACCTCTGGTTCTGCAATTGCCTGAGAGAGTCTAAGTTGGTGATGGAGACTTAGCTGGCCTGGTGGACACATACCTAAACCATGTCCTGTAATCTAGCTTAAAGTTTACACTTTAAGAAACAGAATAACAAGAATAGATTCTAGAGCTGAGTTTAAAGCCTGGCTCCACCACCAATGAGCTGTGTGACCCTGGGCAAGTTGTTAGCTGGTACCCAGTAAGTGCCACATAAGTATCTGTTAAATACAAATCTCCATATGTCTACTTCCTTTATCTATTTCTCAGTTAGTTCAGAACCAAAATGGGAAAGAAAGGTGTTATATACTGCCCCTATGAAAATCCAACACAAAAGAATTTACACCTTATTTTTTTTTAATTCTAAGGCATGGGATATGCAATGGATTGAATGCTTATGTCTTCCTAAAATTCATGGGTTGAAGTTCTTACTCTCGATGTGATGCTATTTGGAAATGGCTTTGTGGGAGGTAAGTAGGGTTAAATGAGGTCATGAGGGTGGGGCCCTTACGATGGGATTAGTGCCCTTTGAAGGAAGACACCAAAGCAAGCTCTCTCTCTTTCTCTCTGCCCTATGAGGACACACTGAGAAGATGGTCATCTGAAAGCCAGGAAAAGAGACTGCACCAGACCCTGACCATGCTGGCACCCTAATCTCAGATTTCCACCCTCCAGAACTGTTAGAAAATACATTTCTGATTTTTAAGCCCCAAGTGTGTGGTATTTTATTATGGCACCCTGAGCTAACGCACTCAGGTTGGGAAGCCTAAAGAATGGTTGTTTGAAAATAATAATAACAATGTGAAAAAGAAGGGCATAGGAAAAGAAAGTGGTCTACCAAATGCTATGAATAGATGATTTTTACGAATTCATTTACTTGCTCATTAACAAAATATATCTTTTTTTTCTTTTTTTCTTTTTTTTTTTTTTTGAGACAGAATCTCACTCTGTCATCCAGGCTGGAGTACAGTGGCACGATCTCGGCTCACTGCAACCTCCACCTCCCAGGTTCAAGGAATTCTCCTGCCTCAGCCTTCCGAGTAGCTGGGATTACAGGCACCCATTACTACGCCTGGCTAATTTTTGTATTTTTAGTAGAGACGGGGTTTCACCATCTTGGTTAAGCTGGTCTCGAACTCCTGACCTTGTGATCCACCCACCTTGGCCTCCCAAAGTGTTGGGATTATAGGCATGAGCCACCGTGCCCGGCCTGAACAAAATATATCTTAAGCACTCGGTATAGTCTAGGCATTGAGATACACACAATCATGAACTGGACAGAAATAGTCCCTACTGTTGCGAAGACCTCAGTTTAACGGAAGAGACTAGTAAACAGGCAATTGTAATTCAACATGATGGAAAAGTATAGGGTCCCATGGGATCACATGTAAGGGCACTTGACCTAGACTTGGAAACACAGAAGTGGTTTCTTGGAGGTGAAAATTTCTAAGCTGAGCTTAGAAACACAGAGAGTTGGAGAGAGCCCAACCAAGTAGGGGAGGGAAAGTATTCCCAGCTAAGGGAACTGCATGAGCCAACGGGACAATTGGTGTAGCTGCAGCAGAGTGCCAGGCGGAGAGTGGGAGAGGTGATGCTGGACAGTAACATGGGCTGAAGCGTGAGGAGCCTCCTAGGCTGTACTAACAAGCTCGGAGTTTCATCTGGGTTCCCCCAGGAGCGCTAAAGGGAACTGACATCAGATTGGCCTTTGAGGAAGGCAACTCTAGTGGTAGAGTGGAAACCAGACTAGAAGAGGCAAGAAAAGGAGCTAGAAAATATTTTGAGAGACAAAAGTGGGTTAGACAAGATGATGCCGTATACCATGGTACTGAAAAGACTGGGCACTTTATAGACACTAGCTCTCTGTATACTCATATCGGTGGCACCACATACTGGGTGCTATCATTGTCCCCTGTATTTTTGGATGCAGAATTGAGCTACAACATGAATACTGTCTCCCTCTAGGGTTAGCTACTGCCTTTTCTCCATGATCCCAAGGCCCCGTCTTCTCCCACCTGAACAGCTTTAGGAGCTCCCTACTGGTCCCTGTCTCTGCTCGTGCCTCCCTCCTATTAGCGATCAACCCTGGAACCAGAGTGAGCTTTTCACATGTGAATCAGATCATAACACTTTCCTGTGGGCAGTCCATGATGTCCTCCCTGCACTTAGAGTTGAATGCATGCTTCTCCCCATGAGCCCATGGGATTGGGCATCCGCCTCACTCCTGAGCCCATCTCATGCTTCTCTCCCTCTTGCTCCCTACTCCAGGCCATGCTTCGCCTACTTATATTTCTACAGTGCTCCCAGTACTTTCTATTCATTCAGATCCTCCCCAGGTCTTGGCTCCTGCGTCACCTTCTCAGACAGGCCCACCCAGACCACCCTATCCAAAAAACAACTCCAGCACATTTCATTGTTTCATTTTTTTCATAGGGCTACCACATTTGAAGTTATCTTATTTACCTACTTTTGGTGGGGGCAGTGGGTAATTTTTTTTTTTTTAGAGAGAAGGTCATGCCCTGTCACCCAGGCTGGAGTGAAGTGACATGATCACGGCCTTCTGCAGCCTGGACCCCCTGGGCTCAAGCAATCCTCTCACTTCAGCCTCCCAAGTAGCTGGGACTACAGATCGTACTGAAACATCAGGTGTGACCTGAAACACCAGGAGCCCGGCTAATTTTTTTATTTTTTTGTAGAGATGGCGGTGGTCTCACTGTATTGCTCAGGCTGGCCTCAAATGCCTGGGCTCAAATGATTTTCCTGCTTCGGCCTCCAAAATGCTGGGATTACGGGCATGAGCCACCATGCCCAGCTACATATTTGTTTGTTCACTTAATGACTATTTCCAGACTCTCCACACCCCACCTCCACTAGACCAATGTGTCTAAGAGAATATTCTGCATTGGTGAAAATTTTCTGTACCTGCACTGTCCAATATGATTGTCACTAGCCCCAGGTGGCCATTGCGCATTTAAAATGTGGCAAGTGTGACTGCAGAACTGAATTTTTAGGTTGGCTTAATTTAATGAGTTTAAATCTAAATAGCTGGGGGCCGGAGGTAGGGCTGGCAAGATGGCCAAACAAGAACAGCTCTGATCTGCAGCTCCCAGAAAGACTGAGAAGGTGGGACTTCTGCATTTCCAACTGAGGTACCCAGTTCATCTCATTGGGACTGGTTAGACAGTAGGTGCAGCCCATAAAGGGCAAGCAGAGGCAGAGTAGGGCGTCGCCTTATCTGGGAAGCACAAGGGGTCAGGGAACCCCCTCCCCTAGCCAAGGGAAGTCATGAGGAACTGTGTCATGAGGGACAGTGCTATCCAGCCCAGATACTAGCTTTTCCCATGGTCTTCGCAACCCACAGTCCAGGAGATTCCCTCGGGTGCCTACACCAGGGCCCTGGGATTCAAGCGCAAAACGGGGTGGCCATTTGGGCAGACACTGAGCTAGCAGCAGCAGTTTTTTTTCATGCCCTAGTGGTGCCTGAATGCCAGAGAGACAGAACCATTCACTCCCATGGAAAGGGGGCTGAAGACAGGGAGCCAAGTGGACATGCTAAGTGGACCTCACCCCCATGGAGTCCAGCAAGCTAAGAATCACTGTCTTGAAATTCTCACTGCCACCACAGCAGTCTAAAGTCAACCTGTCATGCGATTGTCACTAGCCCCAGGTGGCCATTGAGTACTTAAAATGTGGCAAGTGTGACTGTAAAACTGAATTTTTAGGTTGGCTTGGTGTGGGGAGTGGCGTCCACTATTACAGAGGGTTGAGTAGGTGGTTTTCCCCTCGTAGTGTAAACAAAGCCACTGGGAAGTTCCAACTAGGTGCAGAACCCCCTGCAGCACGGCAACGCCGCTGTAGCCAGACTGCCTCTCTAGATTCCTCCTCTCTGGGCAGGGCATCTCTGAAAGAAAGGCAGCAGCCCCAGTCAGGGGCGTATAGATACAATTCCCATCTCCGTGGGACAGAGCACCTGGGGGAAGGGGCAACTGTGGGCGCAGCTTCAACAGACTTAAACGTTCTTGCCTGCCAGCTCTGAAGTGAAGATTCACAGCTCTGAAATGAAGAAATCACAGAGAAATCTCTCTGAAGAGAGCAGAAGTTCTCCCAGCATAGTGCTTGAGCTCTGCTAAGGGACAGACTGCCTCTTCAAGTGGATCCCTGACCCCTGTGCCTCCTGATGGGGAGACACCTCCCAGCAGGGGTTAACAGACACCTTATACAGGAGAGCTCCAGCTGGCATCTGGCAGGTGCCCCTCTGGGATGAAGCTTCCAGAGGAAGGAGCAGGCAGCAATCTTTGCTGTTCTGCACCTCCACTGGTGATACCCAGGCAAACAGGGTCTGGAATGGACCTCCAGCAAACTCCAGCAGACCTGCAGGAAAGGGGCCTGTTAGAAGGAAAACTAACAAACAGAAAGCAATAGCATCAGCATCAACAAAAAGGACGCCCACACAAAAACTCCACCAGAAAGTCACCAACATTAAAGACCAAAGGTAGATAAAGCCTCGAAGATGAGGAAAAACCAGAGCAAAAAGGTTGAAAATTCCAAAAACCAGAATGTCTCTTCTCCTCCAAAGGATCAAAACTCCTCACAAGCAAGGGAACAAAGCTGGATGGGAAATGAGTTTGACAAGTTGACAGAAGTAGACTTCAGAAGGTGGGTAATAACAAACTCCTCTGAGCTAAAGGCGCATGTTCTAACTAAATGCAAGGAAACTACAAACCTTGATAAAAGGTTACAGGAACTGCTAACTAGAATAACCAGTTTAGAAAAGAACATAAATAACCTGATGGAGCTGAAAAACACAGCATAAGAACTTCAGGAAGCACACACAAATATTAATAGCCAAATCAATCAAGTGGAAGAAAGGATATCAGACATTGAAGATGAACTTAATGAAATAAGCATGAAGATAAGATTAGAGAAAAAAGAATGAAAAGGAATGAATAAAGCCCCCAAGAAATAGGAGACTATGTGAAAAGACCAAACCTACATTTGATTGGTGTACCTGAAAGTGACAGGGAGAATGGAATCAAGCTGGAAAACACACTTCAGGATATTATCCAGGAGAACTTCTCCAACCTAGCAAGACAGGCCAACATTCAAATTCAGGAAATACAGAGAACACCACAAAGATACTCCTCAAGAAGAGCAACCCCAAGTCACATAATCGTCAGATTCACCAAGGTTGAAATGAAGGAAAAAATGTTAAGGGCAGCCAGAGAGAAAGGTCGGGTTACCCACAAAGGGAACCCCATCAGACTAACAGTGGACCTCTCCGCAGAAATCCTACAAGCCAGAAGAGAGTGGGGGCCCATATTCAACATTTTTAAAGAAAAGAATTTTCAACCCAGAATTTCATATCCAGCCAAACTTCATAAGCAAAGGAGAAATAAAATCCTTTACAGACAAGCAAATGCTGAGAGATTTTGTCACCACCAGGCCTGCCTTACAAGAGTTCCTGAAGAAAACACTAAATATGGAAAGGAAAAACTGGTACCAGCCACTACAAAAACATACCAAAATGTAAAGACCATCAACACTATGAAGAAACTACATCAACTAATATGCAAAATAACCAGCTAGCATCATAATGACAGGATCAAATTCACACATAGCAATATTAACTTTAAATGTAAATGGACTAAATGCCTCAATTAAAAGACATAGGCTGGCAAATTGGATAAAGAGTCAAAACCCATCGGTGTGCTGTATTCAGGAGACCCATCTCACGTGCAAAGACACACATAGGCTCAAAATAAAAGGATGGAGGAAGATTTACCAAGCAAATGGAAAGCAACAAAAAGAAAAAAGCAGTGGTTGCAATCCTAGTCTCTGATAAAATAGGCTTTAAACTAACAGAGATCAAAAAAGAAAAAGAAGGGCATTACATAATGGTAAAGGGATCAATGCAACAAGAAGAGCTAACTATCCTAAATATATATGCACCCAATACAGGAGAATCCAGATTCATAAAGCAAGTTCTTAGAGACCTACAAAGAAACTTAGACTCCCACACAATAATAGTGGGAGACTTTAACACCCCACTGTCAATATTAGACAGATCAATGAGACAGAAAATTAATGATATTCAGCACTTGAACTCACCTCTGGACCAAGCAGACCTAATAGACATCTACAGAACTCTCCACCCCAAATCAACAGAATATACATTCTTCTCTGTACCACATAGCACTTATTCTAAAATTGACCACATAATTGGAAGTAGAACATTCCTCAGCAAACACCAAAGGATGGAAATCATAGCAATCTCTCAGACCACAGTGCAATCAAATTAGAACTCAGGATTAAGAAGTTCACTCAAAACCACACAACTACATGGAAACTGAACAACCTGCTCCTGAATGACATTGGGTAAATAACAAAATTATGGCAAAAATAAATAAGTTCTTTGAAACAAATGAGAACAAAGATAGAACGTACCAGAATCTCTGGGACACAGCTAAAGCAGTGCTTAGAGGGAAATTTATAGCACTAAATGCCCACAGAAGAAAACAGGAAAGATCTAAAATTGATACCCTAATATCACAATTAAAAGAACTAGAGAAGCAAGAACAAACAAATTCAAAAGCTAGCAGAAGACAAGAAATAAATAAGATCAGAGCAGAACTGAAGGAGATAGAGACATGAAAAACCCTTCAAAATAATCAATGAGTCCAGGAGCTGGCTTTTTTTTTTGAAAAAATTAACAAAATAGATAGACTGCTCGCCTGGCTAATAAAGAAGAAAAGAGAGAATAATCAAATAGACACAAGAAAAAAATGATAAAGGGGATATCACCACTGATCCCAGAGAAATACGAATTACCATCAGAGAATACTACAAACTCCTCTATGCAAATAAACTAGAAAATCTAGAAGTAATGGATACATTCCTGAACACACACAACCTCCCAAGACTCAACCAGGAAAAAGTCGAATTGCTGAATAGGCCAATAACAAGTTCTGAAATTGAGGTGTAATTAATAGTCTACCAACCAAAAAAAGCCCAGGACTAGACAGATTCACAGCTGAATTCTACCAGAGGTACAAAGAGGAGCAGGTACCATTTCTTCTGAAACTATTCCAAACAATAGAAGAAGAGGGACTCCTCCCTAACTCATTTTATGAAGCCAGCATCATCCTGATATCAAAACCTGACAGAGACACAGCAAAAAAAGAAAATTTCAGGCCAATATCTCTGATGAGCATAGATGCAAAAATCCTCAATAAAATACTGGCAAACCGAATCCAACAGCACATTCAAAAGCTTATCCACCACAATCAGACGGCTTCATCCCTGGGATGCAAGACTGGTTCAACATGCAAATCAATAAATGTAATCCATCACATAAACAGAACCAATGACAAAAACCACATGATTATCTCAATAGATGCAGAAAAGGCCTTCAATAAAATTTAACATCCCTTCATGCTAAAAAACACTCAATAAACTACATATTAATGGACCATATCTCAAAATAATGAGAGCTATTTATGACAAACCCATAGCCAACATCACACTGAATGGGCAAAAGTCGGAAGCATTCCCTTTGAAAACCAGCATAAGATAAGGATGCCCTCTCTCACCACTCCTATTCAACATAGTATTGGAAATTCTGGCCAGGGCAATCAGGCAGAAGAAATAAATAAAAGGTATTCAAATAGGAAGAGAGGAAGTCAGATTGTCTCCGTTTGCAGATTACATGATTGTATATTTAGAAAATCCCATCGTCTCAGCCCAAAAACTCCTTAAACTGATAAGCAACTTCAGCAAAGTCTCAGGATACAAAATCCATGTGAAAAAATTGCAAGCATTCCTATACACCAATAAAAGACAGAGAACCAAATCATGAGTGAACTCCCATTCACAATTGCTACAAAGGGAGTAAAATACCTAGAAATACAACTCACAAGGGATGTGAAGGACCTCTTCAAGGAAAACTACAAACCACTGCTCAAGGAAATAAGAGAGGACACAAACAAATGGAAAAACATTCCATGCTCTTGGATAGGAAGAATCAATATAATGAAAATGACCATACTGCCCAAAGTAATTTATAGATTCAGTTCTATTCCCATCAAGCTACCATTGACTTTCTTCACAGAATTAGAAAAAAAATACTTCAAATTTCATATGAAACCAAAAAAGAGCTGGTATAGCCAAGACAATCCTAAGTAAAAGAACAAAGCTGGAGGCATCACATTACCTGACTTCAAACTATACTACAAGGCTACAGTAACCAAAACAGTATGGTAATGGTATCAAAACAGATAAATAGACCAATGAAACAGAACAGAGGCCTCAGAAATAACATCACGTATCTATGACCATCCGATCTTTGACGAACCTGACAAAAACAAGCAATGGGGAAAGGATTCCCTATTTAATAAATGGTGTTGGGAAAACTGGTTAGCCATATGCAGAAAACTGAAACTGGACCCCTTCCTTACACCTTATACAAAAATTAACTCAAGATGGATCACAGACTTAATTGTAAGACATAAAACCATTAAAACCCTACAAGAAAACCTAGGCAATACCATCCAGGACATAGGCATGGGCAAAGACTTCATGACTAAAACACCAAAAGTATTTGCAACAAAAGCCAAAATTGACAAATGGAATCTAATTAAACTAAAGAGCTTCTGCACGGCAAAAGAAACTACCATCAGAGTGAACAGGCAACCTACAGAATGGGAGAAAATTTTTGCAATCTACCCATCTGACAAAGGGCTAATATCCAGAATCTACAAGGAGCTTAAGCAAATTTACAAGAAAAAAATTAACAACCCCATCAAAAAGTGGGCAAAGGATATGAACAGACACTTCTCAAAAGAAGACATTTATGCAGCCAACAAACATATAAAAAAAAACTCATCATCACTGGTCATTAGAGAAATGCAAATCAAAACCACAATGAGATACCATTTCACACCAGTTAGAATGGTGATCATTAAAAATTCAGGAAACAACAGATGCTGGAGAGGATGTGGAGAAATAGAACACTTTTACACTGTTGGTAGGAATCCAAATTAGTTCAACCATTGTGGAAGACAGTGTGGTGATTCCTCAAGGATCTAGATCCAGAAATACCATTTAACCCAGCAATTCCATTACTGGGTATATACCTAAAGGATTATAAATCATTCTACAATAAAGACACATACACACCTATGTTTATTGCAGCACTATTCACAGTAGCAAAGACTTGGAACTAACCCAAACGCCCATCAATGATAGACTGGATAAAGAAAATGTAGCATATATACACCATAGAATGCTATGCAGCCATAAAAAAGAATGAGTTCATGTCCTTTGCAGGGACATGGATGAAGCTGGAAACCATCGTTCTGAGCAAACTAACACAGGAACAGAAAAACAAACACCACATGTTCTCACTCATAAGTGGGAGTTGAACAAAGAGAACATATGGTGGACACAGGGAGGGGAACATCACACACCAGCACCTGTCGGGGGTGGGGGGCAAGGAGAGGGATAGCATTAGGAGAAATACCTAATGTAGATGACAGGTTGATGGGTGCAGCAAACCACCATGGCACATGTATACCTACATAACAAACCTGCACGTTCTGCACATGTATCCCAGAACTTAAAGTATAATAATAATTTAAAAATCTAAATAGTCATATGTGGCAAGGGGTCATTGTTTAGGCAGAGCCACCTAGAGTACCTGCTCTAAGACAGCAGGAGCTGTGTCTGTTCTTGTATCCCCAGTGCATACAACTGTGCCTGACATATAGTAGGTGATCAATAAACATTCCTTATGTGAGAGAAGAAAAATACAAATAAATGAAATCCCTTCTGACCATCTCTCAGCTCCGCTCCCCACACTCACTGGAGGCCCTGAGGCCTCCTTCCATCCGGTTTTTGTTTTTGTTTTCAGCACTGACCTTAGGCATTTGGCAGAAACACCAGGTGCCAGGGCAGCAGAGTCAATTACTCCCTCCACTGCACTCCATTTGGAGGCAATACCCCCTGTGAGGAGGTGGGATGGTAATGAGGCCTTACCAGGCCCCCATAAATGCTGCAGCTGTTTCCTATGCAGTCATTTGGGCTTTATGGAATGTGGAAGTGAGTGGCTTGGCCTATAAATCCATGTGAATCGCTTTGTCTATTCCTCCTCCTCCTCCTTTGTGTAATGTTGGAAGGCACAGAAGGGAGAACCAAGTCAGTGTTAGGTCAAGAAACTGAATTCAATTAAAGTGTTATTTGGACCCAATCTCTTTTAGGAAATGAACTCAGCATCGGGCTGAATAATATACATTTTGCAAGTAAGGGTTCCTCCTGGACTCCATTTAAGCAGAGAAAGATAATTCAGAACAGACATTCAGTCTGGTCTTGTTTCTACCTAGCGAGGATTTAGGACATCTACATTATCCCACAGCAATAAGACTTCTACTTCTCCCTGTAATGGCCCCAAATGATGACTGAGAAAGATATGGCTCCCAGGGCCTCTGGAAAATACCTTGTTAATTGTGCCCAGGATTGGTTGGGAAAACAGCAGACAGAGATGCTTTCAGATATTAACAAACATGGGACAAAAACCAGAAATGATGGTTGAATGATAAGATCAACTACAAAAGTGGCTCAAGTCGAACTTCCCAGAGTTCATGCTGTGCCATATGCAGTGGTTTCAGTTGGGGTCTGTTCTAGATGCAGTGGGTGCAGTTGGGGGCTGTTCAGGATGCCGTGGGTTCATTTGGGAGCTGTTCTGGATGCTGTGGGTGTAGTTGGGGGTTGTTCTGGATGCCGTGGTTTCGGGTGGGGTCTGTTCTGGATGCCGTGGGTGTAGTTGGGGGTTGTTCTGGATGCCGTGGTTTCGGGTGGGGTCTGTTCTGGATGCCGTGGGTGTAGTTGGGGCTGTTCCGCATGCAGTGGGTGCAGTTGGGGGCTGTTCTGGATGCTGTGGGTGCAGGTGCGGTCTGTTACAGATGCCGTGGGTGCAGCTGGGGCTGTTCCGCATGCAATGGTTGCAGCTGGGTTTGTTCCTGAGGATGTGAAGAACACTTTGGGGCCTACTCTGAGAAGCTAAGTCCTGCTCTTATCATGAAGGGACAATAAATGCAACCATTGTATTTCCCAGGTCACACCTCTGAGAACTGCCAGTCACGTGGTCTCAGATGTATTTTCTCTGGTGCTTAGAAATTGTCCTTCTAAGGACAATGTCCTTCTAAGCACAAAGACTGGGGAAGTTTTGTGTTATAGCAGGGGTAAGGGGTATATCCCCATATGCTGTCTGGACAATAGACAAGCTTCTGAATATCAGGTGCCCTAAAAATTATAATAATGGGAATAATAATTGCCATTTAGGAAGCCCCAACAAGGTGCTGTTTTCTGTGCAAGGCCATTTTCTACATTACCTCAGGGAATCCCCATGACAACTCTAAGATAGCTACAGCTATTGCCGTTTTACATGTTAAAAAGGGTTGAGGGGATACAGAAGAGTTAAACTATCTGCCATGCTGGGGAGACCCCTGTGGGAGGAAGCAAGGATGGCCTCAGACCAACAGGAAGCAAGGACCCAAGGCCCTTATCCAACAACCCAGGAGAAACTGAATCCTGCCACCAACCATGTGAGTCAGCCTGGAAGCAGATCTGCCATGGACAGAGCTATATCCTCCCCAGATTCACATGTTGAAGCCGTAACTACCAATGTGATGGTACTTGGAGACAGGGTCTTCAGGAGATAATTAGGGTTAGATGAGGTCATGAGGTTGGAGCCTGAGGATGGGATTAGTACCCTTATAAGAAGAGACCAGAGAGGAGAGTCTCTCTCTCTCTCTCTCTCTCTCTCTCTCTCTCTCTCTCTCTCTCTTATTCCCCTCCTCTCTCTCTCTTCCCCCTCTCTCTCTCTGCCATATGAGGACATAGTAAGGAGGCAATAGTCTATAAACCAGGAAGAGACAGCCTTCACCAGAACCTGGCCATGCTGGCACCCTGACCTCTAAATTCAGACTGAGAAGCTCCAAAGTTGTAACAAAAGAAATGTCTGCTTTTTAAGCCATCCAGTCTGTGACATCTTGTTTTAGAAGACTCGGGAGACTAAGACAGGATCATTCTAGTTAAGCCTTTATATGAGACCTCAGCACCAGGCACCAGCCAATACGTCAAAAGCAGTCTTGTAAGAGACCCACAAGCAGAGGACCCAGGTAAGCACACCTGGATTCCCGATCCACAGAAACTCTGAGATAATAAATGTGTGGGTTTTTTCAAGCTGCTGAGTTTAAGGGTAATTTGTTACACAGCAATCAATAACTGATACATCACACAACCTGTAAGAACCTCAGCTCTGATTCTAAATCAGGTCACACTGGCCCCAGAACCCACTCATTTTTGCACTACGTCACACTGCATTTCATGTTCTCTTCCTTCCTTTTCCGCAGAAGTTCTGATATAGGTGCCTCTTGCTCCCTGAGATGTCCAGCACTATCCCTTTTCCTACTGCCCTGTCCACCATAAAGAAGAACAGAACCATGCCTGCTCCAGGAGGCAGTGCCACAGAGTGGAAAGAGGGCAGAATTTGGAGTTAGGTGATTAGGACTGGAATCTCAGTGTTGACAGAACACGCCCACTGTGTGACCTTGGGCAAGTCACTTCCCCAATCTTTGGATGCTCCCAGGTCATATCTTTAAAGGTCATTTCTTGCAAGATGAATAGAAAGCCTTTGTGTGGAGGGCTATACTCTGGGGAGTATATGCTTGTGGATAAAGTCCCTTCTCCTCTTTTGGCCTAACAAATGGCATCTCAGAGCAAGAAAGAAAAGTCAATAGGCACTTCCTAAGGAGGACCAAAGACACTCCTGCCAGTCTGGAGTCCACCAGTGGACACAGTGCTCCCCAGCAGTGCTGTATTAGGAGGCAAGAGGAGGGTCCTTGTTCAACCAGAACCAGAACCAAGGACCCAGACAATGTCTCCCACAAAGCCACATAGTGATCTTTCCTTCAGGATGTCTCCCCTAACACTGGCACATCCATGTCTGCCCACCTAGACTTCTCGAGACCAACTGTTATTTGGGAACCACAAGTGCCAGCCTTCTGTGTCATTTGCCTGGATAAAGTTTGTATTCACCTGCTATAAATGAGACAAGGTTTATTTGTAAATGTTCCCACATACAATTGAACCTCTCCACCCAAACACATTTCCAGCATCCTCATGCTATGTGGGGATGACAGGGAGTAAGGAGGCCTTCCACAAATGTGGCCAGGCTGGGAAACAGTTATCCCAAGAGAGGGCAAAAGCCCAAGAAGGCCACATCTACCCTCATTTCTACACTTGAATACCACACCAGTTTCTCCTACTCTGAATAAATTAATTCATTACCTGTCATGGCATAGTAATGTTTCTAACAAGGTGTCATGTCATATGAAAATGTAGAATACAAAAATGTGGGAAGGAAGGAAGAAAGAAAGGAAGGGACAGAGGGAGGAAGGAAAGAAGGAAGGAAGGAAGGAAGGAAGGAAGGAAGGAAGAAGGGAGGGAGGGAGGGAGGGAGGAAGGAAGGAAAGAAGGAAGGAAGGAAGAAAGGAGGGAGAGAGAGGGAGGGAGGGAGGAAGGAGGAAGGGAGGGAGGGAGGAAGGAAAGAAGGAAGGAAGGAAGAAGGGAGGGAGGGAGAGAGAGAGGGAGGGAGGGAGGCAGGAAGGAAGGAAGGAAGAAGGAAGGAAGGAAGGAAGGAAAGAAGGAAGGAGGGAAGGAAATCATAAGGAAATGGTTCTCAAATACTGATGTATCAGGAACATCTGGAGGGCTTCTTAAACCACATGGCTAGTCTACAACCCCAGAGTTTCTGATTCGGTAGATCTGAAGTGGGGCTGAAAAATTTGCATTTCTGGGTTCTGCTGAGGTTGCTAGTCTGGACACTAGACATTGAGAACCACTGTAAGAAAATATACCAAGATTCGGTGGTCACCTATAGGAAATAGGTCAGAGCACAGTTGTTTTGAATGCTGCATAATACTATTCTGCATTGTGTAATACTGATAATGAAAGCATATATACTTTATAATTAGAAAAATCACATTAGTAGTATTATGGAAACAAAAAAGTCATTCTTTACATATATGTGTATCAAAAGAGTCAATCCTCTCTGCTTCCTTTAATCTAAAATTCAAAAACAGACAACACGAATCCATAGTGATAGACGTCAGAACAGTAGAGGCCTATGGGGGTGAAGACTGACCAGGAAGGGTCACAAGGGAACCATTTGGAGTAATGGAAATGTTTACCTTGACTGGCGTGGTAGTTACCCAAGTGCATACACTTATCAAAACTAATCTACTTGTGCCTTTAATATCCATGTTTCTCTCTATCAAATTTAACTCGAACAAACTCACTGTGATCAACAAAAAAGTGCCATTTTTATATACATACACATAATACAAATATTATATACACACATATACACAATACCTATAATCATAACTGTGTAAAATTGATATGTACAGATGGATATTGACCAGATAATAACACAGCAAGTGAAAACAAGTAATTCAGAAGGGAGGTTGGAGTTTCATACTTATTTTTTCCATTTTTACTGTTATTATTTAAGCAAGAGTTTTTTTTGTTTTTTTTTTTTTTTGAGACGGAGCCTCGCTCTGTCACCCAGGTGCGGTCTGGGCTCACTGCAAGCTCCGCCTCCCGGGAGCTTTCTCCTGCCATTCTCCTACCTCAGCCTCCCAAGTAGTTGGGACTACAGGCCCCCACCACCACGCCGGGCTAATTTTTTGTATTTTTAGTAGAGACAGGGTTTCACCGTGTTAGCCAGGATGGTCTTAATCTCCTGACCTCGTGATCCACCCGCCTTGGCCTCCCAAAGTGCTGGGATTACAGGCGTGAGCCACCGCAGCCGGTCGAGATTTTTTTTTTTTTAAGTCAACCCCTGTTCATGCTTCTGGTATTGTTTTGTGCTACCTTTCCAGGAAATGTCTTACTTCTGGTACCAATAACTGCTAAAGACAAAAGCAGAAGACTGGTACAGCATACATGTGTGTGCTGTGCTGCCCAGATCCCCCTGCAGAGGATTTTTGTTTTGCTTTTTTTTCACTGCCTGGGCTTTTGGACTAAGGCACACCCTCCCTCAAATGCCTAAAGTGTTGGCTATCAGCTGGGCCCGGTGGCTCATGCCTGTAATCCCAACACTTTGGGAGGCCAAGGTGGGCATATCATTTGAGGCCAGGAGTTCAAGACAGCCTGGAAAACATGGTGAAATCCTGTTTCTACCTGAAAATATAAAAATTAGCCAGGCATGGTGGCACGTGCCTGTAATCCCAGCTACTTAGGAGGCTGAGGCACAAGAATCACCTGAACCGGGAGGGCGGAGGTTGCAGTGAGCCGAGATTGTGCCACTGCACTCCAGCCTGGGCAACAGAGCAAGACTGTCTCAAAAAAATAAATAAAGTGTTGGCTATTGAGGGCTCGTGGCTAAAACACTCCTCAAGCATTGTCCTGAGCCAAGGAGCGTTATCTCACCCCAGATCATTCTCCCTCCCCAGGACAGCCTGTGTCCGAGGACCATGAGGCAGAAGATCCCACCCCCTTACCTCCCTGTGAATAATTCAGAAGGACCCTCCCAGTTTCAGAACTTCCCATGGGATTGGCTGAGGCCTCTTCCGAACCTGCCGCCCTCACTCCCTCACAGTTGTTGTTGCTGAGAAGTGTCTCATAAACGTGTGCACAAATCTGCAATCTGAGGTCTGTTCCCCCAGGGAACCCAACTAGGAAAATTAGCTTCCCCACTGAACATAAAGTGCCCCATTAATAAGACAAAAAACCCTACAGCCAAAGCATGATGCACTAAGAAAAAAGCACAGCATGGCAGAGGATGTAGCAAAGAAGCAGTAATTTACACCTCTGTCCTGTCTCAAGAATGAATGAACAAATAGGTATCCTGCACCTGTCTCTATCTCTTATGGCATTTCTCACGTTGTCATCACAACAGAAGATAATGTGCATGGAAGATCTGAGACCTGTTCCATTCTGGAATTATAGTCATTCTGGAATATGGCTATCTTAATAACAAAAGACCACAACAATCAAACTAAGGTCATATGACCCGCCAAAACAGTTGAATGTCCAAAACCAGTTACAACTTCAGTTGCCATAAATCTGTTGCAATGTCTGGACATTGTCCACTACAATCTGCCTTTACTGGGCAGCTAGGACCTTACCCACCAGTCATTCATAGCCCCCTGGATCGCACCATCCCTTCATAGTACAAAATGTTGTCAGTCATTACAGTGGTGTGATTTTTAAGTGGGTAATCACTTTTTAAAGTTTTTTAAATTTCTAAAACTTGTGGTAAAACACACATAAGATTTACCATCTTAATTATTTTTTAAGTGTACAGGTCTGTGGCATTAAGCCATTCACATCGTTGTGCAGCCAGCACCACCATCCATCTCAGGAAGTTTTTCATCAAAAAACTGAAACTCTGGATCCCCTAAACTTCCCATCCTTCATCCTTCCTACCCTAGCTCATGGTAGCCTCCATTCTACTTTCTGTTTCCAGGAATTTGACTACTCTGGGTATTTCATACAAGTGTGGAATCTTAACAGTATTTGTCTTTTTGTGACTGGCTTATTTCACTCAGCACAATGTCCATAAGGTTTATCCATGGGGTAGCATGGATCAGAGTTTCCTTCCTCTTTAAGGATGGATAATATTCTAATGTATTTATGTATCAAATTTTGTTTTTTCCATTCATCCATCAATGGACACTTGAGTTGCTTTTACCTTTTGGCTATTATGAGTAATGCTGCTATGAATATTGGTATATAACTATTTGTTGGAGTCTCTGCTTTAAATTATTTTTTGTATATACCCAGAAGTGAAATTACTGGATCATATAATAATTGTGTTGTTTTTTTTTTTTTTAGGAACTTGAGTACTTTTTTCCACAGTGGTTGCTCCATTTTATATTCACACTAACAATACATAAGAGTTTCAATTTCTCCACTTCCTCACTAACACTTATTATTTTGGGACGAGGGGGTATCTGTTTGTTTGTTTGTTTTGAATAGTACCCATCCTAATGGGTGTAAGGTTGTATCTTATTGCAGTGGTTCCCAACCTTTTTGGCACCAGGGATGAGTTTCATGGAAGACAACTTTTCCAAGGATGAGGTTGCAGGGAGATGGTTTTGGGATTAAACTGTTCCACCTCAGGTCATCAGGCATTAGTTAGATTCTGATAAGGGGCACACAACCTAGATCCCTCACATGTGCAGTTCACAGTAGGGTTTGCGCTCCTATAAGAATCTAATGCCACGGCTGATCTGATAGGAGGTGGAGCTTGGGTGGTAATGCTCACCCACCTGCCACTCACTTCCTGCTCTGTGGCCCAGTTCCTAACAGGGATTAGGGAACCCTGTCTTATTGTGGTTTTAATTTTCATTTCCCTATTGATTTGTGATGTTGAGCATCTTTTCATGTGTTTATTGGCCATTTATATATCTTCTTTCGAAAAATGTCTATCCAAGGCCTTTGCCCAATTTTTGACCCAGTTGTTTGTTTTTGTCATTGCTGAGTTTTAGGCATTCTTTATATATACCAGATATTAACCCCTCTCAGATATATGATTTGCAAATATCTTCCCCAATCCATGATTGCCTTTTCACTCTGATTATGTCCTTTGATGCACAAAAGTTTTAAATTTTGATGTAGTCCAGTTCATTTTTTCTTTCGCTGCCTGTGATTTTGGTGTCATGGCCAAGAAATCACTGCAAAATCCAATGTCATGAAGGTTTCCCCTGATTTTCTCTAAGAGTTTTATAGCTTTAGGTCATACATTGAAGTCTTTCAACTATTTGGAGTTAATTTTTGTATATAGTGTAAGGTAAGGGTTCAACTTCATTTTTTTTTTTTTGTTTGCATGTGGATGTCTAGCTTTTCCAAAACCATTTGTTAAAAGATTGTTCTATCTTCACTGAATGTTCTTGGCACTCTGGTTGAAAATCATTAGGCCATATATGTGTGTGTTTATTTCTGGACTCTCAATTGTATTCCATCAGTCTATATGTCTGTCTTTATGCAAGTGATCACTTTTCATATTCTTTTAGAACAACTCTGATGTTCAGTCTTCTAGACTAAAGGTCTTCCACTCTAATCTGTTTCCACACCTGCTCTCCCAAAAGACTTTACACTCCTTGAGTGCAGAGACCACGTCCTAGCTATCTTTGTCACCTCAGTACGCCTGGTACATAGGAGGTGATCCAAAAATATGTGACCCAAAATGGCAAAATCCTGGTGGGTGACATTGTGTTCATCCCAATCCCACTAAGTATTTCAAGGTGTCCTCAAAAGAAATTAAACTCTACAAAACACTGAAGCAGAATATTTCCCTGACCCCTTCACAGGTGGAAACTGGAGTGCAGGGGCACTGGAACTAGCCAGCTGCTTCGGCACTGACAGGAGTGAATTCCACTCACTCAGACCTGCTGGGCTTCACCCATCACAGGAGGGGGAGCACGCAGGTGAGTAGGTGCAGGAGCCAGGGCAAGTACTTTCGAGCACCAGCAGAAGCAAAACTTCATGCGGTCCCACAGCAGCATCTATGGGGAAGTGCCTGTGACCCCTGAGCCCCAGAAGGAGTGTTACAGTGCCCTTTTAGCTTTGTCGTCTGAGGACAGCTTAAGTGTTAACAGCTCGGTGGAGGGTCAGTGTGACAGCCTTTTACACCCGCACCCAATTTCTTGTCTGGCGTCCAGAAGGAATGAGGTTGCACAAACAAATTGAAGGTAGTAAATGAGGGGGATTTTATTGCTGATGAAAGTGTCTCTAAGTGGGAAGGGGAGCTGAAAAGGTGACAGACTGGGAAGGTAATCTTCCCCTGAAATCTGGCCATCCCCAGCCAAACTCTTCTCCAAAGCTACATCATCAAGCTGTCCCTCTGAAATCAAGCCACTTCTCTCTAATGTCCAGCCATAGTCTCTGACATCCAGCT
Organism: Trachypithecus francoisi; assembly: GCF_009764315.1. Classification (NCBI taxonomy): domain Eukaryota; kingdom Metazoa; phylum Chordata; class Mammalia; order Primates; family Cercopithecidae; genus Trachypithecus; species Trachypithecus francoisi. The sequence goes on from NW_022681453.1 coordinate 53,152,123, forward strand.
GCTTCTCTTCTCTCTGCCAGATGAGCCTGGGGATTTTATGGGCACAGGATGAAGGGGTGAGACAGGCCATGGGCAGTTTTGGTAAAGGCAACATTCAAGCAGGAAAACAGGGATGTACGTTCTCACTTTGAGCTGAGGTTCCAGGCTTGAGGGTAGAGCCCTCACCAGGGACCTGCCCTCTTCTGCCCAGAGTTTCCCTGCCTCTTGTCCCTATCAACATCAACAAGAAATGTCTATTTTACCGAAAAATTCTTGGGGAGACAAGAAAGAAAGTTTACATTGTGCATAACATGGGAGAACTTCATAAAAGTTCCTTTAAATATTTTTCTTCTTTCCCTCAAAGTCCTCTCTCTGCCAGCTACTTTGTTTTTCCTCCTTCTCTTCCTGTCCCTCTAGCTCAGCCTCTAAAAAATATGTTGTACTGTCTCAAAACTATTCCATTTTCAGCCTCAGAGTGCCAACCCACTCAGCCAAATAAGAGCTTGGTGTCTGGTTAATGGAGTACAACCATCTATCCACTGTTCTTCAAACCTAACGCTCAGGAGCTCACACCCATTCTTACCCAAGCAGCAGATTCAAGTTTTCACCCATGATATGGTTTGGCTGTGCCCCCACCCAAACCTCATCTTGAATTGTAGCTCCCGTAATTCCCACATGTTGTGGGAGGGATGTGGTGGGAGATAATTGAATCATGGGGGCAGTTTCCCCGCTACTGTTCTCCTGGTAGTAAATAAGTCTCATGAGATCTGATGGTTTTAAGGGATTTCTTTCCCCTTTCACTTGGCTCTCATTCTCTCTTGCCTGCTGCCATGTAAGATGTGCCTTTCACCCTCTGTCATGATTGTGAGGCCTCCCCTATCACGTGCAACTGTGAGTCCATTAAACCTCTTTTTCATTAAAAATTACCCGGTCTCAGGTATGTCTTTATCAGTAGCATGAAAAACAAACTAATACAACCTACCTCCACAGGTCTCCTGAAAGGTGAGGCAGACACTAAGGGAGGGTAGAATCTACTGCTAGAAATATTAGTTTCTCAGCCAGTCATGGTGGCTCACACGTGTAATCCCAACACTACCAGAGGCTGAGGCAGGGGGATCACCTGGAGCCAGGAGTTTGAGACAAGCCTGGTAACACAGAGAGACGCTGTCTCTACAAAAAAATAAGAGGAAGGAAGGAAGGAAGGAAGGAAGGAAGGAAGGAAGGAAGGAAGGAAGGATCTCCACTGGGTTATAAACATGTACTGAATGAATGAATCAAGGTTATCACCATCAAGACTTAGTCAATATCAAAACACAGATGCTCTCCCACTGTTGCCCGGGCTGAAGTGCAATGGCGCAATATCGGCTCCCTGCAACCTCTGCCTCCGAGGTTCATGCAATTATCCTGCCTTAGGCTCCTGAGTAGTTGGGATTATAGGCTCACATCATCACACCCGGCTCATTTTTTGTATTTTTAGTAGAGACAGGGTTTCACTACGTTGACCAGACTGGTCTTGAACTCCTGACCTCGTGATCTGCCTACCTTGGCCTCTCAAAGTGCCAGGATTACAGGCGTGAACCATCGTGCCTGGCCGATTTTTGCCCATTATTACCTCCCTGATTGGGCCTCCAGCCCTGCTCTAATCTGTACTATCAAATGTGTCCGTCTTCCACACTAGTTCCACTGCTTCAATTCTGTCCTAAACACTGGATGCTAAGGTCTCCAAAGAAATGGAATTGGAATGGAAAAAGAGTCTCTCATTATCTGAGCACTTACCCTGTGCTCAGCACTGAGCTAGGTGCATCACAATGCTGTGTTTCAGAGCTCTTAACCAGCATGTTTGGGTTGAATACTGCTCAGCCATTCACAAGAAATGTGGCCTTGGGCAAGTCACTTAACCTCTGTGTGCCTCATTTTCTCATATAACATATGGAGATAAGAATAATACCTATTATAGAACATTAGCTTGAGGGTTAAGTGAGTCAATACACGTCATAAATGCTCAACTAATGTTAATTGTGGATGTTATTCCAACTCACATGCATTGTCTTCATTTAATCCTCACAAAAACCTTGCAAGACATTATGCTCTCTGACTTGTAGGTTTTACAGAGAGGAAACAGGAGTAAAGTAAGTAATTTGCCCACGGTTACTGCTATGGTCTAAATATCTGTATACCAGGCCGGGAGTGGTGGCTTACGCCTGTAATCCCAGCACTTTGGGAGGCCAAGGCGAACAGATCACTTGAGGTCAGGAGCTGGAGACCAGCTTGGCCAACATGGCAAGTCCCCATCTCTACTAAAAAAAAAAAAATACAAAAATTAGCTGGGCATAATGGTATGCTACTGTAATCCCAGCTACTTGGGAGGCTGAGGCAGGAGAATTGCTTGAACCCAGGAGGCAGAGGTTGCAGTGAACCGAGATCACACCACTGCACTCCAGCCTGGATGACAGAGTGAGAAGCCATCTCAAAAAAAAAAAAAAAAATTTAGCCAGGTGTGGTGGCACACACCTGTAATCCCAGCTACTTGAGAGGCCAAGGCAGGAGAATCACTTGAGCCTGGGAGGTGAAGGTTGCAGTGAGCTGACATGGCACCACTACACGGCAGCCTGGGTGACAGAGTGAGACTCTGTTTCAAAAATAAAAATAAATAAATATTTGTGTCCCCTCCAAAATGTATGTGTTGAAATCCCAACACCCCTAATAAGATGATGGTATTAGGAGATAGGACCTTTGAGGAAAACATTAGCTCAAGGGGGTGAAGCCCTCATGAATGGGATTAGTGCCTTTATAAAAGAGGCCCAAGCTGTCTTGTCCCTTCCACCATGTGAGGACACAGCTGGAAGATGCCATCAATGAACCGGAAAACAGACCCTCACCAGACACAGAATCTGTGGGCATCTTGATCTTGGACTTCCCAGCCTCAGGAGCTATGAGAAATACATTGTTGTTGTTTACTAGCCACCCAGTTTATGGTATTTTCTTATAGCAGTCCGAGTGGACTAAGTCAGTTACAAAGCCAGTAAGTGGGGAAAGCAAGATCTAAACTTAAGTCTGTTTGATCGCCAAGTCTCAGGCCCTTTCCATTGTGTCAGGCCTCCTCCAAAAGCAACTACTTCCAAGATATGCAATGATCAAGGCTCCCTGGGTGAAAAGCAAGGGACAAGAGGCCACCAGTTGAGGCAATTACTCTCCATGGCATACCCAGGAAGTGATGTAGGGAAATGGCATGAACGTTAAGTCAAACTTGAAGCAGAGAGTCCCACTTGCCACTCACCAGCCAAGTGTGCATGTGACCAACTGTCAATGCCCTCATCTGGAAAATGAGGTTGATAATACTGTGTGTCTAATCATAATAATAATAGCCCTGTGCTGGAAGCACACGGTGAAAGCAGTAGAATTTGGTGTGGTGGTGTATGTCACGAGAAAGTGCTTTGTGTCTTCTGAAATGTGTCACAAATGTAAGATTACTATTTAAAGTAGGCATAGTGGGAGAGACATAGTCATGGGAGCCAAGAGAAACGGGGTCAAATCACAGCAGCTGGGTATCCTGGGTAGATTACCTCACTCTCTGAATCTTGGTGTCCTCATGAATGGGGAGGTATCAGACTCTTTCAGTTGCAAGTGACAAAAAGCCCAACCTCAATAGGCATTGGCATTAAAAGGGAGTTTATTCTGACTCAGGTATCTGGACTACAGTTGAGGCATGTGAACAATGTCAAGTCACAGGCTTTCTTTTGAACTCTTAGCCCTGTTCTCCTGTGTGTTGATTGATTCTCTTTTAAATAGTAGCCCCCACCTCCACATCATCCAGCACATCAGGATTACATCCAATACCCTGGCCAGGCATGGTGGTGCACATCTGTAATCCTAGCTACTCAGGAGGCTGAAGCACAAGAATCTCTTGAGCCCGGGAGGCCAAGATTGCACCATTGCACTCATCCCTGGGCAACAGGAAAAAAAAAAAAAAAAGGATACATCCAATACCCTAAACAACCACAGAGAGAAAAACTTATTTCTCCTAGCAAAAGTTCCAGGATTAATTGTCATTGGCCTGGCTTGGATTATGGTTCATCCCTGCACCAATCATTGAAGAGGGGTGGGATAAGCCCCTCTAGAAACACCTATAAGCTGAGAATGGGGTGGATCCCCCAAACACAAAGTGCTATTACCCTGAAAAGGGGATAAACAGGTGTCCATGACAAAGTAACAGAGGATAGGATGGCACCTCCAGGTAAACACAAGCTCTGTATCTAAGTAAGTCATTATGACCATGGCAGAGGAGACAGGGCTCTCTATCTGAGCAAAATCCAAGCTATTGAGAAGTCAGTCCAACAGGAAGCAAAACAAACACCCTGATTTTTTTTTTCTTTTTTTTTTGAGATGGAGTCTCACTCTGTTGCCCAGGCTGGAGTGCAGTGGTGCAATCTCGGCTCACAGCCACCTCCGCCTCCCGCGTTCAAGCAGTTCTCCTGCCTCAGCCTCCCGAGTAGCTGGGATTACAGGCGCCCATCACCACGCCCAGCTAATTTTCTTTATTTTTAGTAGAGACGGGGTTTCACCATCTTGACTAGGCTGGTCTCAAACTCCTGACCTCGTGATCCAACCGCCTGGGCCTCCCAAAGTGCTGAGATTACAGGCGTGAGCCACTGCGCCCAGCCACAAACACCCTGACTGTGGCAAATGCAGAGGGTGCCAGGACAGGCAGTAAGGTGGCAGACCCCACAATGGACACATGACAGGGCAAAGGTCAAGGTCAGCCTCACCAAGGGAGAAGTCTGGGGCTCAGAATGAGCAGGTGATGAGATATGGTGAAGCCCATGGCCAAAAGACTGAAGCTATTGGAGCCGGTGCCTCTGGCATTTGGCTGAGTGGACAGCTTGTCCCCCTTAAAGGGCCAGCCCAGCAGGCGAAGGAAACCATAGCAACCACAAGTTAAGGAAGACGGATGAAAAGCTTGTAAACACAGCTTCCAGCCATGTGGCATAGCTTTGGGTTCCTAGGAGACAGCCACATAAAGACCAGTCTGACTCATGGCGACCAAGCAAAGGGGACTATTTCTAGGCACCGCTGTAGGCCGATTCAGAGCCTGTGAACCAGACAGGCAAACAGGCAGCACGAATAAACATGATGGCTTTGAAAGCAGAGTCTTCATGTGTTGCACACTCTCGGTGCTGAGTAGCCAAGTTTGCTCCCTTTCTGCTACTGCTGTGCTGCTACCCCCACGCACACACCGGTTCGTCCCCACCTCCCCTTCCCATCTCTTTGCAAACTTCTGTCCCAGCCTTCAGTGCTGGGGGGCAGGTTGCCATGTACACAGCGTGGTGGCAACTGGGGAAACTACTGACCAGCTCTGTGTTGCTCCGTCATAAATAACCAGCTGCCTCACCCGATTTCTTTAGCTGCACAACCAGCAATGACAATCTGCATTTCCATCCATCAGGAGGCAGTAACTGTGGGTCCTCAGCAGGATGCTGATAACTCCATTTTTCAAGGCCACGGCCAAGCTGCTTTTCACTGCTTGAGAGTTAACTATGACTCTGCAATGCCGGATATGACAGTACCCACTCAACACAGACATTTAATAGGATGTAGAATCTGCTTTCTCTCCAATCTGATTTTCCAAAGACAAAAAGAGAAAAATAAGCTAACTCTTCTTGCCTGTTAAATACTTGAAATTTTAGGTGCACAGAACTCAAATAGTAACTATGGCAACGCAAGCCACTCCAATAAGACTAACACCGATTATTTCCAGCACAATAGCCTGGCTTGTGCTCAGAAAGCAGAGGTAATGTTGGCTGAAAGCAATTCCTGAATTGTGGGGCTGGGGGTGGGAGTCTTCCAGCAGTGGAGGTTTTATGCTTAGGTTTCTAGTTCCCGGCCTCTAGGATTCAGTGGCAAAATGAATTAACTACTGGATTGTTATCTCGCCTCTCCACACTAATAAACTGGCAATCTCTGCATTCTCTGCTTAGGTTTCTTCACTCTCCAACCACAAAGCCACTGAAATCCTAGGACTCACAGTGATAGCATTAAGAATATGGGTTATGAAAATTCCAGTATCAGACAGCTTGGCCAGATTTTAAAGAACATCCTACTGGGAGCTTCCTGAAGGCAGAGGAATGTGTAATATGCTCTGCATATAGGGCTGAGGACTTGGCCCATGGTAGGTGAAACTCTCTCTGATCCCATTTGTTTTACAGATTGGAAAACAGACTCAGGAAAATTAGACTTGACCGTGGCCACTCAGAATCAGGAGATAATGTGGACTCCTGGTTAAGGCTACTGGCTATGGAGAAGAACAAAATAAGGATTCCCTCTTGGTTGTTAGACTCTGGGTAAGTCACTCAACTTCTTTGACTCTGGGTTTATTTTGAACCTAGATGTATTTACTTTTATTATTATTATTATTATTACTACTACTATGAAAGGGCAAACCTATTCTTGGTGTAAGAATAAACAAAGTAATTTATGTAGTGTAATCAGCGCACAATAGGTGCCCCCAAATTAGTAGATACTTTTGTTTGTTTGTTTGTTTGTTTGAGACAGGCTCTTGCTCTGTTGCCCAGGCTGGAGAGCAGTGGCATGATCTGGGCTCACTGCAACCTCTGCCATCCAGGTTCAAGTGATTCTCATGCCTCAGTCTCCCAAGTAGCTGGGACTACAGGCATGCGCCACCAAGCCTGGCTAATTTTTGTATTTTTAGTAGAGACACAGTTTTGCTATGTTGGCCAGGCTGGTCTCAAACCTCAAGTGATCCGCCCGCCTCAGCCTCCCAAAGTGCTGGGATTATAGGCATGAGCCACTGCACTTGACCTGATACTGTTATTATTATTAATGGCAAAGCCAATGACTTCTGCACAGTATGGGAGGGAATTCAACTTTACCTTAATCCATAATCCTACATCTTTCCAAACCCTGTCTTCTGACATAAGCCGACCATTCAAACAGCTCAAATTTAACAATCTTTTTCTCTAAGGTCATAGTTCTCAAACATTTTGATCTCAGGACTTCAACACTTAAAAATTATTGAAGACTCCCAAGATTTTGTTTATGCAGGTTTTATGTATCAATAGTTACCAAATTAAAAATTAAAACTAAGACTTTTAAAACTACTTCTTAGTTTACTTTAAGATAACAATTATTAACTCATTATATGTGAACATTAATTACATATTTTATAAAATATAACTATCTTCCAAAATTTAAGAAAATGTATATTTAATAAGAAGCATAGCATTGTTTTACATTTATGCAAATCTCTTCAGTATCTGGCTTAATACAGGAGAGCTTTATTCTCATTTCTGCTTCTCCATTCAAGCTGTTATGATATATTTTGTTTTTGTTTTTGTTTTCTTTTGGGACAGAGTCTCACTCTGTCATCCAGGCTGGAGTGCGGTGGCGAGATCTCAGTTCACTGCAACCTCTGCCTCCCAGGTTCAAGCGATTCTCCTGCCTCAGCCTCCCTAGTAGCTGAGATTACAGGTGCCCACTACCACACCTGGCTAATTTTTGTATTTTTAGTAGAGACAGGGTTTCACCATGTTGGCCAAGCTGGTCTCGAACTCCTGACCTCAAGTGATTCACCCACCTCAGCCTCCCAAAGTGCTGGGAATACAGGCGTGAGCCACTGTGCCTGGCCAAGATATATTGTTTTGATTGAATAAGGATATAAAGAAAGTATCTCACACAGACAGATATAGTTGGAAAGGGAAGGAATATTGTAATAGTCTTTTCAGATAATTGTGAATTTTCTACTTTGACACTATACCAAAATTCGGCAAGTGATAGTTTCCTTTTTTCGTTTTCTTTGAGATGGAGTCTCACCCTGTCACCCAGGCTGGAGTGCAATGGCATGATCTCGGTTCACTGCAATCTCTGTCTGCCTCCTGGGTTCAAGCAATTCTCCCGCCTCAGCCTCCCAAGTAGCTGGGATTACAGGCACCCGCCATCTTACCTGGCTAGTTTTTGTATTGTTGTAGAGATGGGGTTTCACCATGTTGGCCAGGCTGGTCTTGAACTCCTGACCTCAGGTGATCCGCCCTCCTCGGCCTCCCAAATTGCTGGGATTACAGGCATAAGCCACTGCGTCTGGCCGGTAGTTTCTTAAAGGCTAGTTGCATATAGAATCTGAAACCATATCAATGAACTTTTCATACTCTGTTACATTAAAATCTATTGGCTTATCATGTACTTTGAATGGATTTTTTCTTATGCAAGATTTTGTAACATCATGCATTGGTCATTTGGAAAATATTGGCTCACTGAATTATGCAGATCTTCCAAACACTGTCACATTTTATTATCCAGCATCACATTCACTCACGTCACCACCAACCTCACAATTTAAGTTTTTAAGTGCTGGGAAGCTATCAGGCTCAGGGCAGTGGCTATTCCAATTTTCATTTGAAAGCTCGAATGTGATCTTCGGTAACAAATACTGTCAGCTGTTTTCCTTGACAGACTCACTTTAATTATTTCTAAGAAATTTTCTGCTAAATACCCAAGCTAGAGCAATTATAGTCTTTATTAAAAGACAGTTTTTTAAAAAAAAAGAAAAAAGGTAAAACCATGACTCTTATACTGACACAAAATGAACACATGTTAAAGTTTTTTTAAACTCATAATGAGGAAACCAGACAGATATTTAAACCAGTTCAAAGGAGAAACCAAACAATCACAAATTCTTAAGGAATTTTGAAAGGTTAAAATGAAAGTACGCATGGACACAAGACTGGCTTTTTTACTGGATGGGGAAGAGCAGTCCCTCCACCAGGCAGAATTCATTTGCCTAACATTTATAGACAAGATTTATTTTGCATTGCCATCAGTTATCTACAACTTAACAGAGTTGTAAAATAGCTCCCATAGAATCAGAATCAACTAAGGATGTTCAACAAACAATGCAGTTTTCCTTCGAAGCACAAATCTTCCTTTAGAGTTGTATGTCACTAATTCTCCCGAGTTTAAAAAAAAAAAAAAAAAAAAGGTGTTTAATGAAAAAAGCTGGTAGTCGAGCTCACAACTCAATAGTCACACAAGTGCTTTTCCTGAAACAACCATCCCACTTCAGTATGCCACACAAGTGCTTTATGTGTATTTCTTATGACACAAAATACCAAAAAGATGTGTGCCTAAAAGTTGAGATTTAATAAATTAATAATGTGTACTGCTTTGCCAAGGACATTCTTAAGTGAAACTAGGTTTTTGTTTGGTTTTACCGTGTGTGGTGTGTGGCAAAGAATACAATGACTACTAGTAAAGTTTGGTGTCACCACCTTGATGTCTAAGGTGCCAGAAGCTTTAGCTACCATTGCTTTTGCACCACTAGTGCAAAAGTCAACACAGTGAAATGGCAAGTGATGGTCTTAGTATTAATATAAAAATAGTTCTGAAACGGGTGTGGTGGTACATGCCTGTAATCCCAACATTCAAAAGGCTGATCGGATGGATTACTTGAGCTCAGGAGTTTGAGACCAGCCTGAACAACGTGATAAAACGCCATCACTACAAAAAAATACAAAAATTATCTGGGCATGGTGTCACGCACCTGTAGTCCCAGCTATTCGGGAGACTGAAGCAGGAGGATCTCTTGAGCCTGAGAAGCTGGGGCTGCAGTGAGCCAAGATCACACCACTGCATTCCAGCCTGGGCAACAGAATGAGACTTTGTCTCAAAAAAAAAAAAAAGGGTCTGACCTTGGGGACCCCCTGACAGGACCTTGGGGAACTCTAGGGGTCTGTGGCACATACTTTTAGAACCACTGCCCTAAGGTAATGTTGTTGATTAAGGAAATGACCTGAAGAAGATTAAGCAAAAGAAGCTAAGAGCCAGACATCTGCAAACTGAATAATCAGACCTCACAGGGATCACTACTTGGAAAGGGAAAAGTAATCAGTGAAAATCTAGGAACAGTGTAGGAGTTAGGGGAGTGAAGAGGACAAAATCCACTAGAAGTTTGTATGCTTTTATTAATATCACCTACTGGCAATTCCCAACAAAGCCAGGACTAAAATACTCCTCCCTATGTGGACAGACTATCCTGCCGTCCAGAAGCACAGACCGAAGCAGCAGAGTCCACTGGCGTTAGAGTGGCAGGCTGTGTAGTGAAGAGATGGCCACCATTCTATTGTTTTAGTGATGAATTATGGGGCTCAGAACTCGCTACTCTAAAACATGACACCTTGGCATTTGAGAAAACAGCAGAAGCAGGAAGCTTCTCTGACCTCCTGCTTTTCTCCTCTAAAGCAGGCCATAAAAGAATTCCCCAATCTACCTAGGAGGAGGCTCATATTTGAGAGGTATCCTCCCTATACCTGGAGGAAGGAAATGTCCTCGTCTCTGAAGACACAGGGATGCACAGGAAAATCTGAACAAACAGGCCTTGCTAAGTTTCCCCCAGTTTATTACCATTAGATCACACACTTACTTGTCCCATAATCATACTTGTCCATATCTGTCCACTCTTCATCAAACCTAAGCGTAAAACCAGGTGTGGTGGCATGTGCCTGTAGTCCCAACTACTCAGGAGGCTGAGCCAGGCAGATTACTTGAGCCTAGGAGTTCTTCAAAGTCCAGCCTGGGCAACATAGTGAGGCCCCATCTCAAAAAAACAATTGTTAAATGAAAAACAAACCTAAACATTAAAATACACAAGCTGGCCAGGTGCAGTGGCTCACTCCTATAATCTCAGCATTTTGGGAGGCTGAGGTGGGAGGATCAATTAAACTCAATCCAAAGAGACCAGCCTGGGCAATACAGTGAGATCTCATCTCTACTAAAAACAAAGTTTAAAAATTAGCTCAGCTTAGTGGCGTGCATCTGTAGTCCCAGCTACTGGGAGGCTGAGGTAAGTAGATTACTTGAACCTGGGAGATCACGGCTGCAGTGAGCTGTGATCATGCCAGTGCACTCCAGCCTGGGTGACAAAGCAAGACCCTATCTCACACACACACACACACACACACACACACACACACACACATTTATCTGTGTCTTGGTCTTCGTTTCTGAAGGCTCCTGTGTCACCTAACACTTATAATGAATAGATTTGCATACCTTTTTCTCATTCGTCTTTTGTTATAGGGGCCTCAACCTTGAACCTGGTAATGGGTGAGGAAAGATTTCTTCCAGCATGCCCCCAACACACACTATTTTAGAAATGTTAACATGGATACATATCAAAATCCAAGGTTGGCTGGGCACGGTGGCTTACACCTGTAATCCCAGAACTTTGGGAGGCTGAGGTGGGAGGATTACTTGAGGTCAGGAGTTCCAGACCAGCCTGGGCAACATAGCAAGACCCCATCTTTTTTTTTTTTTTTAAATCCAAGATTGATCAGTACCTTAAAGATATCCCCCATTAAAAATAAAGACTATGACTCCTTAACTTTAGTCACTTTGTTTTTTTGTTTTTTGTTTTTGAGACGGAGTCTCGCTCTTTCACCCAGGCTGGAGTGCAGTGGCGCGATCTCGGCTCACTGTAAGCTCTGCCTCCTGGGTTCACACCATTCTCCTGCCTCAGCCTCCTGAGTAGCTGGGACTACAGGCGCCTGCCACCATGCCTGGCTAATTTTTTATATTTTTAGTAGAGATGGGATTTCACCGTGTTAGCCAGGATGGTCTGGATCTCCTGACCTCGTGATCCATCCGCCTCGGCCTCCCAAAGTGCTGGGATTACAGGCGTGAGCCACGACGCCCAGCCTATCTTGTTTTTTTTAACCTTTCAAGACATCGTTAGTATCTTCTAGAGATAATACTCATTTGCCTTGTCCACACACTGACACTCTTGTGTGCGTGTGTGTGTGTGTGTGTGTGACAGGGTCGTGCTCTGTCACCCAGGCTGGATGGGAGTAGCGCATTTATGGCTCACTGCAGCCTCGACCTCTTGGGCTCAAGCAATCTTCCTACCTCAGCCTCCTGATTAGTTGGGACTACAGGCAGGTGCCACCATGCCTGGCTAATTTTTGTATTTTTAGTAGAGACAACGTTTCACCATGTTGCCCAGGCTGGTCTCGAACACCTTGGCTCAAGCGATCCTCCCATGTGGCCCTCGTGAACTGCTGGGATGACAGGCGTGAACCACCACACACAGCACCTTAACACTCTTTTGATCCTCATTTCTTCTTGCATTTTAGTCCTCTTTCTGCTTAAAGTACATTCTTTAGAATTTCACTTGGAAAGAGTCTACTGGTGATGAGTTCTCTCAGATTTTGCTGAAAACGTTTTTCCTCTTCCTGGTGAATATTTTTGTTGCATATATAATCTTACATTCACAGTGATTTTCCCTTAGTGTATGTAAGATATTTTAGTGGTTTCTCCCATGTTCTCACTTAGAAGTGGGAGCTAAACAATGGCCACACATGGACTCACAGAGTGAAATAATAGGCAGTGGAGCCTATAAAAGACAGGAGGGTGAGGTGCAGTAAGCATTGAAAAACTGCCTATTGGGTACGATGTTCACTATTCGAGTGATTGGCACACTAAAAACCCAGACTCCAACATTATGCAATACATATATGCAAGAAACCTGCACTTGTACCCTCTAAATACATGAAAATTTTAATTTTTTTAAAGACATGTTAGTGGTTTGTATTATTGCCATTGAGAAGACAGCTGTCAGAATCATCACCGTTCTTTAAAGGTCATCTGCCTTTCACTCTGATTGCTTTAAGATCTTTTCTTCGTCTTGATGTTCTGCAGTTTCATTTGTGACATATGTAGGTGTGAATTTTTTTTTTATTTATCTTGCTTGAGATTTACAGGGCTTCCTGAATGTATGGACAGGTATCTTTCACCAATACTGAAAAATCGTTAACCACTACCTGTTCAAATATTATCTCCACATTATTCTTTGTCTCCTCTTCTTATGGAATACTAATTATACATTTTAATATTCAATAAAACAATACTGAATTGTTTCTTTTCTTTTCTTTTTTTTTTTGAGACGGAGTCTAGCTCTGTCACCCAGGCTGGAGTGCAGTGGCCAGATCTCAGCTCACTGCAAGCTCCGCCTCCCGGGTTTACGCCATTCTCCTGCCTCAGCCTCCCGAGTAGCTGGGACTACAGGTGCCCGCCACCTCGCCCGGCTAGTTTTTTGTATTTTTTAGTAGAGACGAGGTTTCACCATGTTAGCCAGGATGGTCTCGATCTCCTGACCTTGTGATCCACCCGTCTCGGCCTCCCAAAGTGCTGGGATTAAAGGCTTGAGCCACCACGCCCGGCCTTTTTTTTTTTTTTTTTGAGACAGAGTTTCGCTCTTGTTGCCCAGGCTTGAGTGCAATAGCGCAGTCTCGGCTCACTGCAACCTCCACCTCCCGGGTTCAAGTGATTCTCCTGCCTCAGCCTCTCAAGTAGCTGGGATTACAGGTGCACGCCACCACACCTGGCTAATTTTTGGATTTTTAGTAGAGACGGGTTTTACCATGTTAGCCAGGCTAGTCTCAAACTCCTGACCTCAGGTGATCTGCCCACCTTGGCCTCCCAAAGTGCTGGGATTGCAGGTGTGAGCCACCACACCCAGCCTTGTTTCATTCTATCTTCCACAGCTCTAGATATTTTTTCCAGAACTCTCCCCTAGGTTACAAATTATCTTCTCAACTGTGTCTAATTAACTGTGGAATCTATAATTTTTCATTTCTAGAAGTTATTTTCCTAAAATTCACTTGTTTTTTCTTTTCTTTTTTTTTTTTTTTTGACAAGGTCTCACTCTGTCACCCAGGTTGGAATGCAGTGTGTGATCATAGCTTACTGCAGCCTCCAACTCCTGGGCTCAAGTAATCCTCCTGCCTCAGCCTCCCAATTAGTTGGGACTATAGTGCATGTCACCACACCCACCTAATTATTTTAATTTTTTGTAGAGACAGAGGTCCCACTATGTTGCTCAGGCTGACCTTGAACTCCTGGGCTCAAGTGATTCTCTTACCTTAGCCTCCCAAAGTGCTAGGATTACTAGGATTACAGGTATGAGCCACTATGCCCGGCCACACATTGTCATTTTTCCAGTTTAATTCTTTCTTTTTTTCAGATGGAGTCTCACTCTGTCACCCAAGGTGGAATTCAGTGGCACGATCTTGGCTTGCCGCAACCTCCACCTCCCGGGTTCAAGCGATTCTCCTGCCTCAGCCTCCCGAGTAGCTGGGACTACAGGCATGCGCCATCACGCCTGGCTAATTTTTTGTATTTTTTTAGTAGAGACGGGGTTTCACCACATTGACCACAGTACCCTAGAACCCCTGACCTCAAGTGATCCACCCACCTCAGCCTCCCAAAGTGCTGGGGATTACAGGCATGAGCCACTATGCCTGGCCTAGTTTACCTAGTTTAATTCTTTATTCACAATTTTAGTTCTTATTTCTTTTAACATATTTGAATACTTCTTTTATATTCTGTCACTGATAATTATACTATCACAGTCTCCATGGATCTGATTCTGCTATCTGTTGTTTCTGCTGGCTCAATACTTAATGCCTTGCTTCTTTGTAATTTTTTACCATGAACTGAAATCTCTTAAAACTTCATCATAAAGAATTCCTTGAGATCTGGGAACAGACAAGTTCTTCTATGGGAATATGCATTTGGTTCTGCTAGGCACCTTAAGAACACTAACATCACTTTGGTTGTGTGAATTCATGTTATAGATCCTCAAAACAGTTTACTTGTGGTTACAAATTCTCAGAGATTTTTTTGGGGGCCCTTACAACCAGCCCCCATGTTCAAGATAGACAATTGTTTTCACCCTTTAGATGACAGATTTATTTCCAAATCACCCTCACACTAAATCACCATTACACTTGGTCATTTAAGGACATAACTTTATGGGAGGAGTCCTATTAGACCCTTACCTTGGACAGGTTCTGGGCTTCATCTTCTGTCCCTTGAAAACATGTCCCCTTCTGTCCCCTTGAGACCATGAAAAAACCAAACCTCAAAAATCACCCAGTTCAGGCTGGGCACGGTGGCTCACGCCTGTAATACCAGCACTGTGGGAGGCTGAGGCAGGCAGATCACTTGAGGTCAGAAGTTTGAGACCAGCCTGGCTAACATGGTGAAATCCTGTCTCTACTAAAAATACAAAAATTAGCCGGGCGTGGTAGTACACGCCTGTAGTCCCAGCTACTCAGTAGGCTGAGACAGGAGGATCGCTTGAACTCAAGAGGCAGGGGTTGCAGTGAGCTGAGATTGTGCCACTGCACTCCAGCCTGGGCAAGAGAGCAAGACTCTGTCTCAAAAAAAAAACAAAAAAAAAAGTTTCACCGAGTTCAGCAAGTGTCTATGAAGCAAACACAAGCCAGTTTGGGGCTCTGCTTACCTTTCTTCATTTTTGGCCTCTGAGTATTCCTTAACTTGCTCACTCATAAACATATTTTCTAATGGTTTTAAATGTTATCCAGAATTTTTAGTTGTTTACAACAGGAAGATAAGTCAAAGTATCTTTTCTGCCATACTGCAAGAAATGGAAATCCACATCAAAGTATGTGCTGTGTAAATGATGAACGGTCTGATGTTGTTTGGTTATACAGGACAGGAGCGTGGGGGGACAGCAAGATTGAAGATGGAGATACACCTGAAAAGCTCAGTAGGGACTAGGCAATGAGGGGCCCTGAATGTCATTC
This sequence comes from Trachypithecus francoisi, assembly GCF_009764315.1. Classification (NCBI taxonomy): domain Eukaryota; kingdom Metazoa; phylum Chordata; class Mammalia; order Primates; family Cercopithecidae; genus Trachypithecus; species Trachypithecus francoisi. The sequence goes on from NW_022681453.1 coordinate 53,167,716, forward strand.
GACATTCGAACTTCATCTAGTAGGTAATGGAGGTACTTCCAAATTCAGATCACAAGATGCATCGTTTTTTATATTATTGTTTCCTTTCAAGTAGTATTTCTCAAAGTGTGGTCCAAGTTCCACCCTCCTCAGAATCCTCTAACTCACTTATCAAAACCTGCAGATCCAAGCTATACCCCAAACCTACTGAATCAGTATCCCCAGGGAGGGAGGGTAAGAAGAGGGGAATTCTCAAGATCCAGAATTTTAACAAGCTTGCTGGTAAACCTTGTGCCCACTAAATTCCAAGAGCCGTGAGTCAGAGCAATGCTTTCCTATCTGCTAATGAGACCACTAGCAAGATGGGAAATCATTTTTAATGAGCTAAAATAGAATGAAAACTCTCAGAGTGCACCTCTTGCTATAAGGATGTTTCACAAAACTTTTGTGGTGGTGGTGGTGGTGATGGTGATGTGTGTGTGTGTTCTGGGCTAAGCTATAAAATGTGTTTTATGTGCTGAGGTCAAAAAAGAGAGGCTTTGCCTTAGAGGATGCCCTTTATATTCTTTTTAATCACACTTTATCTATAAATAAAATATTGGGAGGAAAAGGAGTGCAATAAAATCACCCCCTGAATAACCCCTTCCTGTAGCATGCCGGCTCACACTGATGTATATACATCACCAATTAATCTTGGCACTTTCTGACTCAAAATAAAGTGATGAAAAGCATTTCTATGAACATGGTATGGTGAAAGCATGCTGTGAATTGTCACCTACTCCACAACCGTTTTCTTATTTGTCTGAAGAGATTACAAAACCTGTGTTCCAGCTCTCATTATATCTCAGTAGCCCTGTATTTAAGGAGATAAGGTATCACAATATCCTGGCACAACTGGCCCAAAGTACCACATGAGTTCCTTTGCTATACAGGATTTTGTTATACTGAGCGCTGCTTCCACCAACAGGTCACAGGTTGTAGCCTGGAACACATTTTATTTGGATACTTTTTTCCTTGCTCTTGTACTTGCTGCAGTGGTGTATATATCTGTGGTCTATTCTCCCAAAAAAACAATCAATAAGCAAGGACAAATACAAATGCATCCATTCATGCATCAACACCAAACACACACACACACATTTGTTGTCTTAAATATATTTCACAAACTTCATTCATTCAGTGTCTGTATTATGTTTTCCATTTCTACATACCTCTGGCACGACTATTTACCTTTCTTCTTTAAATTGAATCACATTTTTATATAAAGTTTTCATAAAAAATAATTTACACCCCTTTAGCAAATGGAAAATTAGTTTCACTTGCCAAAAAAAAAAAGGTAACTGTAAAAATAAATGTAAGGGAGAACGAGCCAAATTGTCACACTCAGCTTAAATTCTATCGCCAGCCAAAGCCCAGAAACTAAATGGAGCCTCTTCTGTTTGTCCAAAAGAGAAGGAGACATGGCTGTTTCTCGTTAAAGCCCTACTAGGATCAAACTGAGTGTTTTCCCACGATGTTAACAGAAGGCATGAGAGATCGGAAAAGGAAATTACTTTCTTGGTAGTGATTCTGTTTTGTTTTTAGGCTGAACAGATACCTCTTGGAATCACCTACTGTTGCATTCCCATCTCAAACTTTGAGAAATAATGACATAGAGCTTTGGTTCTCAAACTGTAGCGTGCATCAGAATCCCCCGGAGGGCCCATTAGAACACAGATGGCTGGGCCTCATCCTTTGAGTTTCTGACTCAGTAGGCAAAGCCCAAGAGTTTGTATTTCTAACGAGTTCCCAGATGGGGCTGACGCTGTTGATTGAGACCACACGTTGAGAACCACTGCATAGATCAATCCTATACATCGTTCAAAACCCTGCTTGGATGAGTCCTTCCTTTTCTGCCCTCCATGAAGCCTTCTCTGCCTTCTCTATCCACCTTACACTTCCAAAATAGTCACTTATTGTCTGCCTCGTTGATTCCCATTCTTTTCGCTCAAAGCAAACATTTTATTATTCTCATTTCACAAATCCCACGCTTTGAAATGTTTTTTGTCTATCACATAAAAGACATTTATCAAGTAATAATTAATTCATTTTCTCATGTTTTATTAATCAAAACAAGGGTAACTGCCAATCAGAGCTTCCAGTCAGCATGGGGTTACTGGTGTTTCTAGCCCCGAGCAAAGAAACCTGATGTTTTCTTTTAATTAGCCTGTGCATCTAATATCTAGTAAATATGAGCTCTTTGGATTAGTCTTTTTGAAGTACTGAAAATAGCTCATAAGCACCCCTTCCTTCTCCCCCAATTACTGCTCTCTAAGACCCTTGGGAGCCTGGGAGCTCAGGTTGGGACCACCTGGTATATATCATTCATCTGGTCATTAATCACTGATTGTCTTCTGTCATTTCTTCTATTGTTGCCCCTTAAGAGCACAATAGGGCTGCATCTGACTCTTCTTTGTAAACTGTACAGTACCTTGCTCAGGGCTTTAGAATTAGCAGCTGCAAAAAAAAAGAAAGAAAGAAAAAAAAGAAAATGAAAAATAAAAACCACCCACTGCTGATTTCAAATATATGTTTGACTGTATCACAATTGCATCCAGGGGAGAGCAACACAATAAAAGAATATTTGCAGTAAAACAGACCTGTATTGTAAATAGGAGAGTTAAATTCCGAAGTTACCCTTTGTGGAAGGAAAATGAGTCAACAAAACAATGGCCTTTCCAGGGTTGGTCAAGAGACCTGAAAATAACCACTTGCCTGGGTAACTTCACCAGGAGATTATTCCATTTGATTGCTCTGCCTGGTGCCTCCTGGAAGGCTGGTAAAGGGGAAATGTTTGAAACAAGTATGACTTAATCACAAATGGACAAACTGAGGATGGGACTGATGGTAAGATCTTAATGACTCAGAAATATCTGTCTTCCTCGAGAGTACGTGACTCGTTCTTTTTCCAAAACTCTGCTTAAAATTCCTGTCCTGATCTAATTAAACTAAAGACCTTCTGCATGGCAAAAGAAACTATTAACAGAGAAAACAGACTTACAGAATGGAAGGAAATTTTTGCAAACAATGCATCTGATGAAGGTTTAATATCCAGCATCTATAAGGAACTTAACAAATTTACAAGAAAAAACAAACAACCCCATTAAAAGGTGGGCAAAGGACATGAACAGACACTTCTCAAAAGAAGACATACATGCAGCCAACAAACATATGAAAAAAAGCTCAACAGCATTGATCATTAGAGAAGTGCAAATCAAAATACATTCATTGAAGCATTATTCCAATAGCAAAGATATGGAATCAACCTAAATGCCCATCAATGACAGACTGGGTAAAGAAAATATGGTACACACCATGGAATACTATGCAGCCATAAAAAAGAATGAGATCCATACACACCATGGAGTACTATGCAGCCAAAAAAAAAAGACTGAGATCATGTCCTTTGCAGGGACATGAATGGAGTTGGAGGCCATTATCCTTAGCAAACTAGTGCAGGAACAGAAAACCAAATACTGCATGTTCTCACTTATAAGTGGGAGCTAAATGATGAGAACACATGGACACAAAGAGGGGAACAACACACACTAGGGCCTATCGGAGGGTGGAGGGTGGGAGGAGGGAGAGGATCAGGAAAAATAACTAATGGGTACTAGGCTTAATACTTGAGTGATGAAATAACCATAAAACAAACTCCCATGACACACATTCATCTATGTAGCAAACTGCACATGTATTCCTGAACTTAAAATAAAAGTAAAAAAAAAAAAAAAAACACGAAATCCTGTCCTCTTGCAAGCCATCCTTGGTGGGAATGACCACCACCCACACCTGCTTGGTTCTGATCACATTTTATTCTAAATTCCCTTAGCAATATGAACTCACTGCATGTTGAATTGAAATTGCTACTGAAACTTTCGTGTGTGTGTGTGTGTGTGTGTGTGTATGTGTGTGTGTGGTGTGTGTGTGTGTGTGTGTGTGTGTTTGGGAAGGCATCCTTCTCCTCTCCAAAGACACAGCTCCCCCCACCTGTGACACAGACTTAACTATTACACAGTAATTTCTTTATTTGATGACCTGCTTATGCCAGGCATCTTCTTCCAAATGCCAAATGCCAATAAAAGTAAGCCATTATCTATCATTAATCTGTTAGTGTTCCTTCCTGCCTTTTGTTGATGAATGGGATGCTCCAATATTATTGCCAGCATTGCTTTGAATCGTTCCACGAAGGAAACTCCTAGGAAATCTTTTGGCTACTGTTGACTCTGGAAAAAATGCAAAAAGTGAGGTTTGGGGTTGTTGTTTTACTTGTTCCAAAGGCTTATTAGATTTAGCTAATTATACAACTTATCAAAGTAAAAGATCTTATGGGTGCTATCTGATGGCCTTCCCCATCACTCATGCCTGATTGAATAACAGGGTTAAAATTCAAGGAGCTCTTCCTCTAATGAAGTTTCTGCTCTGGTCTGTTGCTACGGCAACTTAGGGCTGTAGTACAAGATGACAGCAAATATATTCAATATTGCTGCAAATCTATGCTCTCTATTCTCTTCATTCTTTAGTGACCTCAGAACCAAAACTGTTTTACAGCATGGAAGTTACGAAGGAGTGTTGTGCCTGCTGTTTTTCTTTCGTTCCTCAACATGAAAACCTACCATATCTCTACTCTCTAGCATAGTGCCATCCAGGTAGCAGGCATCTGAAGTACATTTTAGGGGAATTCGTTGTGATTGATGGATTAACCACACATATTTATTTCTTCATCCTGAGACCCCACTAAAATGACAGCAAAGGCATAAAAAAGACACACAGACAAGGAAAATGGAAAATAATATCACAATGGGCAAGAGATTTCCATTTTTTAGCTCTTTTTTCTATCACGGTAAAATATACATAACATAAATTTTACCATTGTAACCATTTTTAAGTGTACAGTTCAATGACATTAAGTATATTCATATCATTGTGCAACCATCACCACCATCCATCTCCAGAATTTTTTCATCATCCCAAACTGAAACTCTGTACCCATTAAACATGAACTCCCCATTCTCCTCTTCCCCGGCCTCTGGTAACCTCTATTCCACTTTCTCTCTCTATGTATTTGACTAATCTAGATACTTCATGTAAGAGGAATCATGTACATATATCCTTTTGTACCTGGCTTATTTCAATTAACATCGTTTCTTCAAGGTTCATCTATCTTGCTGTGTGTATCAGAATTCCTTCCTTTTGAGGCTGAATAATATTCGTTTTATACTTACAGCACATTTTCTTTACCCCTTCATCCACTGATGGACGTCCGGGGTTGTTCCACTTTTCGGTTATTGTAAAGAATGCTGCTATGAACATTAGTATATAAATATTTGTTCAAGTTCATACTTTCAGTTATTTTGTGTATATACCCAGAAGTAAAATTACTGGATCACATGGTAATTTTATATTTAATTTTTTGAGGAACCATCATACTGTTTTCCATAATGGCTGTACCATTTTACATCCCCACCAGCAATGCACAAGGGTTCCAGTTTCTCCACATACGTGCCAATGCTTATTGTTTTCTGTTTTTGATAATAGTCATCCTAATGGATGTTGGTGGAATCTCACTGTGTCTTCAGTTTGCATTTCCCTAGTGATTAGTAATGTTGAGCATCTTTTCATGTACTTATTGGCCATTTATCCCATTCATTTCTAGAAGATGGAAAACAGATGGAGGAATGGTAGCCATCTTGGCAGAGTAAGGGAGGCCTAATGAGTCTTCTCTGACTTAGATTCTTTTTGTAGAAATGGTACATAACCATTCTTCACTGGGTTCCCAGGGGCAGTATGGAAGTATAATAGTTAAGAGTACAGGTTCGGGATTCAGATTGCCTGAGTGCTCTGCTTGGCTCTGCCACTTCTTATTAGCAGAGTGAATTTAGGCAGGTTAACTCACCACCCTGCCTCAGTTTCCCCATATGTAAAATAGGAAACATAATAGTACCTACCAAATAGAATTATTGTGAGAATAACATGTGTAAAGCACTTAACATTGTGCCTAGCACACAGCACACATCCCTGAAGTGATTACTATCATCCCCTATTATGATTCCATCAGGATATGCCACTTCTGCCACCTTTAGCTTTGTTTTTGTTTCTGTTTTTTGAGACAGGGTCTTGCTCTGTCACCCAGGCTAGGGTACAGTAGTGCAATCACAGCTTACTGCAGCCTCAACCTCCCAGGCTCAAGTGATCCTCCTACCTCAGCCTCCCAAGTAGCTGGGACTACAGGTGTGCACCACCACACCCAGCTAATTTCTTTATTTTTTGTAGAAACAGGGTCTCACTATGTTTCCCGGGCTGGTCTTGAACTCCTGGGCTCAAGAAAATCCCTGCTGCTTTTCAATGTCCTTCCAAAAAGATCCAAATGATCTTCCAAAAAGATCATTATGATTGAGTTACAGGTTAACAGACACAGAACACATAACTGGAATCCAATCCCTGTTTCTCAGGTTAGAAATAGCTACGTCCTAAATACAAAGCTATGCAGGCCCAGTGTCCCTCACCTTGCTATTTTCCTGCTTGGGGCAAAAACACTTGTGGGTAATAATAATATACAGGGTAGTGAATAGCAGAAGCTTGAAGTCAAGCAAATTTGGGTTAAAGTCTGGCTTCCCACCTATTATCTCCATGAGCATAAACTAATTACATAATATTGTAGGCTGAATCGTGTGTCTCCAAAATGAACATGTTGAAATCCTAACTCCTAGTACCTCAGAATGTGACTAAATTTAGAGATAGGGTCTTTAACAAGATAATTAAAGTAAAATAAGGTCATTAAGGTGGACCCTAATCCAACATGACTTGTGTCCTTAAAAAAAAAGAGAAAATTAGGGCCGGGCACGGTGGCTCACGCCTATAATCCCAGCACTTCAGGAGCCCAAGGCAGGCAGATCGCTCGAGCTTAGGAGTTTGAGACTAGCCTGGCCAACATGGTGAAACCCCGTGTCTACTAAAAATACAAAAACTAGCTGGGCATTGTGGCATGTGCCTGTAGTCCCAGCTACTCAGGAGGCTGAGGCACAAGAATCGCTAGAACCCGGGAGGCGGAGGTTGCAGTAAGCCAAGATGGCGCCACTGCACTCCAGCCTGGGCAACAGAGTGAGACTCTGTCTCACAAAAAAAAAAGAGAGAGAGAGAGAGAGAGAGAGAGAGAGAAAAAAAATTAGGACATAGATGTGCATAGAAGGAAGACTATGTGAAGACCAAGGAATAAGAAGGCCACCTACATGCCAAGGAGAGAGGCCTCAGAAGAAACCAACCCAACCCTGCTGACACCTTGATCTTGGACTTTTAGCATCCAGAATTGTGAGAAAATTAATGTCTGTTGCTTATACCACCTAGTCAGTAGTACTTACAGTTATGGCAGCCTTAGCACACTTATACACTTGACCTCAGTTTTCTGAAAGATAAAATAGGAATATATACACCTCATGAGATAATTGTATTAAATTGTGGAATAATGTACTTACCACAGTGCTTGGCACATAGTATGTGCTCGAGAAATATAGGTTAGTAAGATTATTGTTTTATTATTATCACTATTAAAACATAATTACTTTGGTCTTTCCACAGTAATAAAAGGAAAAAGAGAAGCTAGCTGACTAATTCAACTAGAATTATCCATGACTTCATAATTCATCATCATGTCTTCAGTCTTGCTCTCTTCAAAACACCCTACATAATGCTGCCAGAACATTCTTCCCTATAAAAATATGGATGTGACAGCTAGTATCCAAAGACGGCTAAACAATTCTACCCCTCCTGTATGCACATGCCCCTCCTTCTACCAGAAATGGATCCTATGTCCCCTCCCCATAAATCTGGGCTATGCTTGTGACCATTTGACCAACACAATGCAGAGGAAATGATGTCCTGGGACTTTCAGGTTTAGGCATCAAGAAGGCCTGGCAGCTTGAGCTGCCAAGAACAGGCTAGTCTGCTGGAGAGAGTGGTCACAGGGAAAGACCTAGAAGGATTTAGAGAGAGAGAGAGAAATAGGAGCCACATGAAAAAACATTAAGGCCAGGTAGGATGGCTCATGCCTGTAATCTCAGCATTTTGGGAGGCCGAGGCAGGTG